>NC_142338.1:22352500-24752500 GCF_054954075.1 Amborella trichopoda | reverse complement strand
GAGGAACGGGACTTGATCCATATAGGAGGGGTATGGTCTTTGATAAGGCGTCGCCCCCTGTATGCCTGGAATTTGTTTGTTCTTTAGGCTATGGGTGACCATAGTGTCAATATAAAACTGAGAGACCGGATGAGGGACAAAATTGTCCTATGAGGTAGATGGAGGAGGCTGCAGTGGAGGTATATCATCAGAGTGATGGGAATTGACCTCACGGCTAGTCGACTGGCATGCAGCATCAATACGATTGATCTTTTTGATCATCACGTGCACCATATCCTCAAACTTGTTCATGCGATCTTCCTGTGCATCATTGTGCTCGCTTACAACCATTACGCTGACCGTTTCTCTAGGGAGATCAACATTATTGACGATACAAGGTTTGCGAGCTTGACGGGTCGGACATGATAGGTCCGTCAGTAAGGGCAACATGCCCCGTCTGACCTGGACTTTTGTACGTAGATCGCGTTAGGACAGGTTCTCGACCTTCTTGGGACCGTGGATGCGGGGCCAGTTCACGACGGTCTTGGGACCATGGCTATTGAGTGGCTGGGTCTTCTTCTGCGATAGTGACCATAGCACAGGGCTCATAGAACTCTTCTTCAGGCTTCATCATCTGAAGGGGGTAGAAGGGATTCAGGTGAAGAGGGTGGTCAAAATTGGTTGTTTTGACTACCTTGGTCACCTCCCTAGTCAAAATTTTCACACCTCTATCGCCTTTAGCCTTGAGGTTTTGATGGATCTCTTATCAAAACTGTGATCTAGGTCGTGGTTGGTCAACTCTTCTTGCACAGGAGAGAGTTGTCTCCATCAGGTGTGGTAAAGGATGAGGGCTAGGAACTAGAGTCATCTTGGGCCGGGAAGGATGAAGGACTCGATCTTCTGTGAGGTCCATGCCTCGAGCTCTCTTATGAGCTTCAGAGATATGACCAAAGTGTTGGGGAAAGCCTTTGAATACCAAGGCTGAAGGTGCTTGCTCGATGAAGAAGGAGCAAGTGGGAGCAAGGTTGACTCATGAGGAGGCCTGAGTCGAGGACGATGGAAGGCCTGAGATGGCGACGCGTGTGCGGCCCTTGAAGAAGGATCTTGGGGGACCTAGGGGTCCACCCAGGCTCATGCAGGTGAGCTGGCCTTAAGACGCCGAGAACTACGAGCAAGTGTCTGCAAGAGAATAGGTGCAGGCCTGCCCCTTACAGGGTGCATTTATGTGTGCATAGGAGGAGGACGAGGAGGTCGTCTCCTGTGTACTTGGGTTGACGCAATAATGGCGTTGCCCCGAGTAGTGAGATGGACATGAGTGAAGGTTCGATCATGGACACGGACTCAAGGTAACATAAGGGTTACTCCAAGTGTGACTCGAGTGGGTGACCCACAATTCTTGTGGTGCATGTAAGGGGTGAAGACCGTGGGGTTTCCACCTCTCTGTGTTGAGCCTCTAGGGATAGAGACCCCTGGTGTAGGACTGTGGGGGTTAGCCTTAGAGTGACCCACAGAAGCAATGGCAACTCGCTTTCCTTTTACAGAAAGGGACTGGGCAGCCTTCTGACGTACCTCAAAAATATGACCGGTAAGTGACTTGCTGATGGCTGGGTACATCCTGTGTGGGGCAACGTAAGTGCCACCCATGCAAGGTGCCTTGGTGGAATTTCCACCAGAGCGAAGAGATAGGGAGTGAGGAACCCTCAAGTCCCTCCTCACACTGGTCCAGGTTAAGACCTGGGAGCTAGACAAGGGGACTTTGCTCAAGAGGATTGTCGGGAATGAAGTCGAAGGACCTTGTTCCCTAGGGACACTCTCGAATAAGGGGAAAAAAAAATCCCCCATCCGAATGAATGGGTTATAGAACACAACAGCTGTAAGTGAATGTAAGAAGATGATGAAAGCTGATAAAGAAGAAACTAGCCAAACAAGAACGATCCAACTAAAGGGTAGTAAGTCCCTAGTGGAGTCGCTAAGCTGGTTAGGTGCCTCGATCTCACCCTCCGGATCTCTAGTGGATCGAGCGGCACACGTCTCGGGTTTCGGGAAAGACCCTGAACGTTTGTCAGAACGCTCTCTATGGCACCTCGTTGGAAAATGGGGGCAGGTATTACCAACCGGTGAGAAAGGAATTTAAAAGGCAAGTTCGAGACTTACTCAAGCTGACTTGCGTGGGTGCCCTCTTGGATCACGAAAAAAACCCCCCAATAATAAAACTGGTTTGGAATCGCCTCCCTTGGCTCGTATTATTCTTATTTTATGCTTTTCTGCAATCACAAACATATATGGAAAAGGTTACGGGACAAGTGGGTCAGACGTCACTCGTTTCCTCTCTGATGAGTGCACACAAGCATGTGCATTCAAGAAGAAGAAAGAAAGATTGGGGAAGAGAAGAATTTGACCAAGCGAGAGGATCAGAGCAATGACTAAGCTAATGGATATTTGGCCTAACATGGTAGTGACACAGGCTCGGTAACTAAGACCGGCTCACGGGATCACTACTAAACATTATTATCAATATAGACTAGCTAGGTATGATGATCGGTCTATCGTGGTAGTAAAGCGGGCCAAGTGTTCTTAGCACAACACATTACGACTGGACGACAGGACTACTATGAGCGGCTAACCTCAATCCCTTTTAATTGAAAAAAATAGTAGCAGAGTAGGAGTTAAAAGAAGGGAACATACAAAAAGAGAGAGAAGAACGAAGAAAGGAGGGAGAAGAAGGGAGAGAAGATGCAATCGACGCTAGACATTGCCGACTGTATCAGAAGATGGGAGAGAGGAAAAGAACCAATTGGCGCTAGGTCTCGCCAACTGATAGAAGAAGAGAGAGAAAGCCAACCGGTGCTAGGTCTCGCTAGTTCACAGAAGAAGAGAAAGAAGGCCAACCAGTGCTAGGTCTCCCCAGTGGCCAGAAGAGAAGAGAGAAGGCCAACCGGTGCTAGGTCTCACCAATTGGTAGAAGAAGAGAAAGAAAGCCAACCGGCGCTGGGTCTCGCCAGTTGGCAGAAGAAGAGAATGGAGAAGACCAATCGGCACTAGGTCTTACCGACTGATAGAAGAAGAGAGAGAAAGCCAACCGATGTTAGGTCTCACCAGTTGACAGAAGAAGAGAGAGAAAGCCAACCAACGCTAGGTCTCACCGACTGATAGAAGAAGAGAAGACCAACTGGTGCTAGTTCTCACCGACTGATAGAAGAAGAGAAGACCAACCTATGCTAGGTCTCGCTAACTGATAGAAGAAGAGAACACCAATCAGCGCTAGGTCTCACCAACTGATAGAAGAAGGAAGAGAAGATCAACCGACGCTAGTTCTCGCCAGTTGACAAAAGAAGTTAGAGAAGATAGAGACGAGAAGAGAAGATGAGATAAAAAAATATAGAGATGGGAAGAAGAGAGAGAGATAAAGATGAAGAAAGAGAAGGAGAGGGAGAAGAGAGAGAAAGATAGAGAAAAAAGAGAGATGAGAGAAAGAGAGGAGAGAGAAAGAGAGAAGAGAGAGAGTAAAGAGAGAGAAAGAGAGAAAAGAGAAAGAGAGAAGAGAGAGAAAGAGATAAGAGAGAGAAAAGAGAGAGAAAAAGATAAGAGAGAGAGAAGAGAGAGAAAGAGATAAGAGAGAGAGAAGATAGAGAGAAAGAGAGAGAAGAGAGAGAAAGAGAGAAGAGAAAGAGGGGAGGAGAGAGAAAGTTACCTGCCTGAAGGATACCGACCGTTTTCCTCTCTCTCCTCTCTCTCTCTCTGAGATATACTTATAGGCTCAAGCAAAGGCTCGAAATTTATTGAATCTTCAAAGAATCCACTCAATATCGAGAGGTGGTGGGGGGTCAATTTTATAATGAGGCAGTGCCTGTTTATATAGAGATGTGCCCAAACATGGGTGGATTGATCAAAATTAGATCTAATTGTTAAAAATTAAGATTTAATTGAATTAAAAGAAATTCTAAAAATGGGTGCAAAAGGGTTGTTTTACCCCTGCCTAACAGTGTGTGGAATTTTAGAACAGTCCCTGTGGCTGCCCGAGAACTTGTGTGATCTTCCGTGGCTGACCTGGGGTTGTTCTTATGCCCGTTTTAATGAAAAAGTATTGTTTACTTGTAGGGCTCAACATGGTGAATGTTTTGATATCAACTTCAAGCCATAAATCATGTTTTTGAGTCATGATCACGAGACTTGAAATTTGTTTGAATCTTGGAAACTTTAGGTCTGTAGTGTGATCTTTGCTAATGTTTTTCTGTGATTTCTTTATCATAGCCCACGAAGCATGTCGTCATGATCGCGTAGCAACAATCGGAGCACGATTTTGAGCCCAAACGAAGATTTCACAAATTTTGAGTATTGGTTGGAATCTAAAATCCGACAGTCAAAATTTTACTAACTTCGTGGGCTTCGTGCATGAAATCTGACCGTCCATCATGTACGTGGTTCAGTCCAATGATATCCTTGAACCTTATCCCGTTTCACGAGCGTCGTAATTTGGTTCATCGAGTGAGGCATGTTAATGCTGAAGTTTCTGTAACTTCATCACGGATCGACAAACTCTCTCTAGCTTTTCTCCCTGCTAGGATATCGTCTCAGGGCGTGCCACATATGAAATTGTTCGTCTTGATGAGATGAATATGCTCACCAAATTTGGGAGCAATCCAATTTGGAATGAGTGAGTTACGGGCCCTGAACGAAACTGCATGTGACTGTAAAAACAACCACCTTTAATGGTGTTTTGGTGTATTGAGGCCATACGGGAATAGTATGCAACCTCTCATATTTCAATGTTTGGTTCATATCTTTGTTCTGAAGTTTCTAATCAAGCCGAAACTTGACCCATAAGTGGCAATGGTCCCACAAGGATTTGAGACATCGAAAATGTAGCTGTAGTTGTAGGGTCCGTTTCAAGGTGCTAGAGGTCATTTTTTTGAAAACTGTTTCTTTGTGTTCACTACCTTAGACTTGTCTGATCATGATGAAACTTGGCAAGTGGTCTTTTGAAGTACTGATGATGATCTTGAAATTTATGGGGCCATTCTAAGACTGCCGGGAATTTTCCACTGTTTTGTAGCCTTTATTGACCTGCTTCCTAGCAAGGACCAAGGTGATGAAAAATATGTTCAAACAGTATGTTTAAGGTCTTACCTTTGAGACCGTAAGGATCACAGGTAATACCTTTTTAGGTAGCATCCGTTGATAGGGGCATCGCACCCTTCCCATCGGCATGAGTCAATATATAAGCTCCATTTGGGGACAGCTTTTTATTACAAATGGGCCCTCCAAGTTTGGCTCAAACTTTCCTTTACACCACCCATGCAGGACTATTAGCCGCTTTATTTCTAGAACCAAGTTGCCACGAACGAATGAACGGAATGTAACTGACTTGTCAAAAGCCCTCTTCATCCTCCCATAGTGGAGCTCAAAGTTCTGTTGAGCTTCTAATCTCTTCTCATCAAGCTCATTTATTTTCTTGATAATGAAGTTTTAACTACTCATCTTTTGTTATATTATGATGCATGGTGATGCGAAGCGATGGGAGTTGGATCTCAAGAGGTAACTGCTTCACTATAAACTAAAGATTAAGGAGTAGAATCGGTAGCACTCCAGGTGGTAGTGCGATAACCCCATAAATCCTCAAGGAGCATCTCATACCAATTTTTCCTTGTCTTTGACACCGATTTCCTCGTATCGCTGCAAAGGGTCTTGCTGAAGGCTTCAGCCAAACCATTTGCCCAAGGGTGGTACATAGTAGAGTACTTCCAAGCCAAATTGATTAGCCAAACGATCAATTTGTTGGCTCCTGAACTGGGGTCCCTTGTCCGATATGATCCAGTCAGACACCCCGAATCGGTAAATAATATGGCATCGCAGTTGCCTACCGATTAACCGAGGACATGGTTGAGAGGAATTTCTTCAACCCATTTAGAGAAGTAATTTGTAGCAGCCAGGGTGAAGGTATGTCCCAACGCCGAGGGAGGATCAATAGGTCCGACAATGTCCATACCGCATTGTGAGAAGGACCATAACATCACCGTAGGATGGAGAGGCTCTAGTGGCTGGTGAATGAGGTTTGAATGTATCTGACATACTTGGCACCTATTGGCATAGGACAACGAGTCTGTAACCATTGATGGTTAGTAACTCCCCAACATGTGTATTCATTCATAGAGTTTTGGACCAGACTGATGAAGGCCACAGATCCCGACATGTACTTCTTCTAGTAGTTGTTTTGCCCCTTTCGTCTTAACACATTTGAGAAGGATACCATCGAAGGATTGTCGAAAAAGAGCATCTCCATCAAGAAGAGTGTATAAAGTGGACATTCTTCGTATATTGTTACACTCAATGTGATCCTCTGGTAGCCAACTATGTTTAAGAAAGTTGATTCTTGGCTCCCTCCAACCCTCAACTTGTTCAATCTCAGCACATATTGGATCAAAGATATCCTCCTCTTGTCTTTCAGAATTATTGTCTCGGCCCTGCTTCGCCTTCTTTTCAACCTCAAAAGCATCCTTAGCAGAGAGGAGTGCCTTGAATGGATAAGGAGGGCACTCTGAGAAGATAATTCGTTCATCATCCCCATCTAGCTCTCTAACCAGCTCAATGTGCCTCCACTCTGCTACCCATATAGGCATGGGTTCCTTCACAGAGATTTGAATAGTGGCATTGAGTTTGGCAAGGGCATTAGCATGGGAATTTAACCTCCTAAGGATGTGACCTAAGGAGAAGTCATCAAGGTTTGCCATCAAAGTTTTAGCAATGTCATGATAAGGCTTGAGACTGTCTTTCCTCATGTCATATATCCCTTTGAGTTGTCGTATTACCAGCTCGGAGTCGTCGAAATGGCTAACCGTTCTAGATCTAGATTTAAGGTGACCTCAAGCCCTATTATGAGACCTTGGTACTCAGCTTCATTGTGTGAGTCAGCTTTTGCGAGGGAGAAGGACGACGAAATGATGCCATCTTGGGGGGTCAAGAATACTATTCTAGCACCACCCCGTTCAGACTGAAAGGCCCCGTCAAAGTACATCTTCCAATCACAAACTGGCTCAGTGTAAAACACTTCCTCATCTGGGAGGTCAGTTGACTGGGTAGATTCCGTAGGTACAGGGTTTTTGCAGCACATACTTGATGTGCTTGACCCTTGACGGATTTTTGCAGCACATACTTGATGTTGAACTCCATTAGTAATAATGTCAATTTAGCCAAGCGTCCTAAGATGCAAGGGCACGTCATGAGGAACTTGATGCGGTTCGCTTTTGAGATAAGCTGCATTTCATGACGAAGGAGATAATGATGAAGCTTTTGGACCGCGAAGATTAAAGTCAGGCACATCTTCTCGATTGGTGGGTAATTCTTTTCAGCCCCGTGCATGCTGTGGCTGAGGTAATACAGAGCGACTTCTTTTCCTCCCTCATTATTTTGTGCCAAGAGTGCACCGAGTGACTCATCGAGGGCAGTCACGTATAAAATAAGGGGCCTTCCTAATAATGGCGTGGAGAGTACCGGAGGATGTAACAAATATTCCTTGATTTCATCTAAGGCAGACCGACATGCTTCGTCCCATATGAAAGGAGAGTCCTTCAATAGGTCTGCAAAAGGCTTACAATGACTTGAGAGATTGGAAATGAATCTCCGAATAAAAGCAAGCTGACCTCGAAGAGATCGAAGCTCTCGAAGAGTCGTTGGAGGGGGCATCGCTCAAATCGCTTTGATCTTGATAGGCTCAATCACCAATCCCCGATACTTGACGATGAACCCTAAGAAATTTCCTGAACGTATGCCAAAGGCGCACTTCAAGGGGTTCATTTTGAGCTGATGAAGGCGAAGCCTTTCGATCACCTTCTCAAGGTCATGCATGTGATCCTCCTTCTCCTTGAACTTCACCACCAAATCATCCACATAACATTTCACTTCTTTGTGGAGCATAACTTTGAAAATGGTGGTCATTGCTTGTTGGTAAGTGGCACCTGCATTCTTCAACCCCAATGGCATCATTACATAGCAAAAGACCCCTTTAGGAGTCAGGAAGGCGGTGTCCTCCTCATCCTCTGGTGCCATCCTTAACTGATTGTACCCTGAATATCCATCCATGAAGGAGAAAATATGGCAATGAGCTATGGAATCGATAAGCATTTCTATGAACGACAATGGGAAGTCATCCATTAGACAGGCAGTGTTCAAGTCATGGAAGTCGATACATACCCTGATTTGCCCGTTCTTCTTTTTAACAGGCACAACATTGGCAAGCCATTTTGGGTATTTAACTTCCCGAATAAAATCTGCTTCCTTGGGCTTAGTTACCTCAGCATCTATCTGCATTTCAAGATTAGGCCAAAACCTTCTCAATTTCTGCTTCATAGGTTTGAAGGATGGATTAATGTCGAGTGGATGTATTGTGACCTAAGGATTGAGACCAAGCATCTCATGATAGTGTCAGGCAAAGATGTCTCGATTTGCCTGTAGGAAAGTAACATAACACTCTTTTTCATCTGGCAACATGCTAGCCTAAATAAAAGTTGGCCTTAGGTCACCCTCATCACCCAAGTTTATCTCCTCGAGATCATCAGCCGTGGCTTGTCCACCTTCTTCCCACTCCTCAGGGGTTCCTCCACTTCATCGTCATTCGGCGATCTAGGGGCTCCTTCGTTGACTTTGAATGCCCTGACCTCAGAGTTTGCAGGCACCCATGCTCTTGACATCTCTGCCTCAAATTGGGCTTTGACAATATAGAGCATGGTGGCTACCTCTACTGCTTGTTTTCTTGAGGAGGGGTCAATTCAAGAAGAGGAAGTGCATATAGTTGAGAAAGTGAATCCCGAGGAACCTGAGTCAGCTCGGAAGAGCTTCGCTCAGAGGACATGAGGGGAGGATCTTGGGACTCAACGATAAAAAATATAGCACCACATCATTCTCGCTCTTGTGATCATCATTTTTATATACTTCTGGATCTGCCACGGGTTTGGGTGGTACGGAGGGTTGTAAGATAGGTGTAGGTGGTATAGAGGGTTGAAAGGTAGATTTGGATGTTGAAGGTTGGTTTTGGGGTACCAGCTGTCTTTGTTGTACAACCGGTGTGAATTGGGGAGTTTGTGAGGGTTGAATAGGTAAAGGTTGTGCCACCGGACTTGGTGTCGACTGGCCAGGTCTAGTAAAGTCTAATGTGGGCTCATTGAATTGGGGGCGGCCTTGCTTGGCGAACAGCCTCCCTCTTCATGGATTTCATCTTGCTTCGTTCTTGGTAGACCTGCCATGGCTGAGAAGTGGAATGTTCGTCAAAGTCAGAAGACTTAGGCAGCATGTCAACATAGGGGATTTGGATCTGGGTGACCTCCTATGTTAACGGTTTAGTGGGTTGAGCATGATCCTCTAAGGTAGAGAGAACATAACGTCCATCTCATACTTTCTCTGACATTATAACTTGAAAGCCAAAACACCCTCTTAAGTCATGACCTCGAATCTGGTGATATGGACACCAGAGGTTCTCAGTTCCTCGAGCAAGTTGCCTAGGTTGTTTTGACGGCTTTGGTGTGATGCCCCAAATTGGAGCATTATGCAAAATAGTACCTGAAGAAGGTTTGGTGGAAGCCTGTCAAGCCGATATACTTGCTTCACTTCTTCTTGAACTGTTACCATGCGAGATGCTTCCACTTCCCCGAATGCCTTCTTGAGGCTATCGAGTTGTATCTGCCCCTTTTGAATTAAATCCTCAATGTGGTCTTTGAACAAGATGCCCCAACATTCTGTGATATGCACAATACCTCTTGTGAGTTGCAAACTCAGCATCTTCCGACCTCTTCACCTCCGGCAAGATAATCATTTGTTGCTCAATCAACATTCGAAGTAGAGCCGGAACCCACTCCTTATCGAAATGGTATACCTTATTATTCTTCTCTTCTCAGTAATCCTTTCCATAGAGATTCCGAGGTGGAGGCACCTTACTGTAAGACTGGGTTTTCTGACTTGCTTGAGGTGTCCCTTGAGCACTTGGAGGGTTCACCCCCTTAGAGAAATCCAAGGTTTGCGGTGAAGCCTTCTTGGGGTTTGACATAGTGACAGCATCACTGATCACACCTTTTTGTTGACTGCCGCGAGAATTGTTGCGACTATTGTTTGAACTCCAATTGTTTTCCCCACTTGATGTTGGAGTTTGAAGCTTTCCATGGTGCTTAAATAGACTCTTTATCCTAACTGCTTTGGAACTCAGTTCCGATATAGAGGTTAGGTATGACGCCTCAACATGTAGGGAGATTTCTGGCCGCACGTTGCGGACACATGTTTGGACTGTGTCGATTTCTGGCATGGGAGTAACTTGGTGCACAACTAAATCTCTCCATCTCATTATGAACGAATCGACCTGCTCATCTGAATTCTGGGTCATCGTGAGAAGTTCAATAGTTTGGACTTCTCTTTCAACCTCATAGAAGCATTTGTAAAACAACTGGTCATTTTCTTCCCAGGTCTGCACTGAATTCGGTGGAAGTCTTGCATACCACTTGAATGCCGGCCCATCAACAAACTGATGGAGAAGAAGCCTCCCATCAGCTGCTGTCTCTTGACATGCCAAGTAAAAGTGGGTAATGTGGTGATGAGGCGAACTCATGCCGTTGCAGAGCGGAAGCTTCCCTTCTTGATAATTTGGGGGAAACGGAAGCTGGTCGATATAAGCTGAGTATGGCTTCTGATAAAGAGTTGAAGTTTGGATGCCCGGGATTTGTTTCCCTTGCAGGCTACGAGTGACCATTGTATCAATGTCGGTTTGAGAGACCTGTGGAGAGAAGGAATGGTCATGGGCAGGATATGATTGCCCTAGGATCGGATTAAACGGATGAGGAGAATTGGCTTCCTGGTGTGTTGAGTGCTCAGGAGGACTGGTACTCTCTATCAAGTCAATCTTCTCCATCATCTTACGAATCATGTCCTCAAACTGATTCATACTATCTTCTTGGTCGTCATTGGATTTGTTAATGATCATTACGGTGACAGTTTCCTTAGGAGGATAGATCTCTTGTGCTGTCGAGGTCTAGCGGACTAGGTGCGGCAAGTCAGTCAATAAGGCTTTAGCATGCCTTGACTGAGCTCGAACCTTGTATGTTGACCTGGTCAGGACCGGTTCTCTATGGTCTTGGGATCGTAAGTGCTGCACGATTGGGTCATCTCCTACGATGTTAACAACCATGCAAGATTCTCCTATTTTAGGCTATGCTACAGCCCGTAGTGGATGAAAGGGATACTCAGTCAAAGGATCAAAGGGCTTGCTTGCCCTGTGTGTCTTGGCTTTCTCTCTTGGGACTATTCGTAGGCCTTGATCATGTTTGTCTCTCAATTTCTGGTGTACTTCCCTTTAAAACTGAGACTGGGACCATGATTGTGAAAGGTCCACTTTCTTCAAACACGAGCGAGCCATCTCCATGAGGTCTGGCAGAGAATGCGTACCAGGGACAGGAGTCAGCTCGGACTTCGGTCTTGGCTTGGGGAGAGACGGGGGATGGAAGACTTCATCCCCCATGGGAGCCTTGCGTCTAGCTCTTTTGTGGGCACCAAAGATATTGTCGTTCTGAAGAGGGTATCTCAAGATGGTACTCTTGGGGAAGGCTTTTCGGTTCCAGATCTTGAGTGGTTCATCAGGAGGAAAAGGGATGAAAGGGGGAGGGGTCAACTGCCAGTGACCTTTCGGTCGGGTGCTTGGAGTTGTCCGTTGGGTAGCACGTGTGTGCAACTTGCAGAAGGGTTCTAGGTGACCTGAGGGTCAACCTGGGCTCAAGCAATGGGTCGAGCCTCAGGAGGCTGAGATCGAGGAATGTGAGCATGTGCTTGTGAGGCGATGGCCTTATGACCACCCCTCACAGAGTGAACAGGCATGTGCTGAGAGGGATGACAAGGGGTCGTCTCTCGTGTACTCGGCTAAGCACAATCAAAGGACTGCCCCAAGTAGTGCGGTATGTATGCATCAATTATACAGGGCCAAGTCTAAGAGGACCCATGCCCAGACAATGGTTCAGGGTAAGCTGAGGATTGCCCCGAAGTGCGGCTCGAGTGGGTGAACCACGAGCCCTGTGTGGGTGTGCGAGATGGGGGCCTTAGGACGCCCTTCTCCGTGTGTCAAGCCTCTTATTACAGGAGCCCAATATGATAGAACATGGGGGGTGGCCGTATGGCGACCCACAAAAGCATTTGCAGCTGGACTGTCATGCGCAGGAAGGGAAGTGACTGCCTTTCGTCTGCCCCAAGCAGTAGGACTGGCAAGTGACTGACCGGTAGCAAGGTGCATGCTATGTGAGGTGGCTAATGCACCACCCATGCAAGGTGCTTTGGTGGGGGGTCCACCAGGGCTAGGAAATGGGAAGCGAGAGACTTCTGGGTCATTCCTCGCACCGACCCAGGTCAGGACCTAGGAGCGTGACACAGGGTCAACGCTCAGAAGAAAGGCTGGGAACGAGGTTTGCAGAATCTACTCCCAAGGTGGACTCACAAGTGCGAGGATCAGAAAGTCCACGACTCGGATGAAGGGGTTACTTAAACACGAAGTCATGTGTGTGTGAAACTGAACAGCAAACAAAAGCAAGAAAGCCTAACAAGGACGATCTGGCTATGGGATAGTGTGTCCCTAGTAGAGTCACCAAGTTGGTTAGATGCATCGATCTTACCCCCGAGTCGAGGTGACTTAATGACTTGGCTCCGGGTTTGATATCGACCCGGGACCTGAGACCGCTCTCTCGTGAACCGTGTTTGGAGGATACGGATAGGATTACTAACCGGTGAGAGAAGTATTAAGGTGTGAGGTGGGACTTACCTCACCTGGGTCTGTGATGCAGTCGGGCTATCTCACTTGCGCACCCTCTTAGATCATATTGGAATGCCCCCCACACTTATGACCAGTTCGAAATTGCCTCCTTTGGCTTATTTCGTCTTTTCTTGCAATCACACGCACACATTAAAATACAAGACAAGTGGGTTTGAAGATCCCACCTTGTCATAGGTGAGCGCACACATGTGTGTGAACTCAAAGGAAAATAGAAAATAGCATGATCAAGCTCGTATCAATTTGACAGCCTTCCAGTGTCTCCTTGATAAAGAATTATCAATACATATTTTTACAATTCAGGGGTGAGAGAATGGTTAGATAGAGCAAATTCATTTGATGAAAGAGAAAGGGAAAGAAGAAAATAAAGAGGGAAAGAGGGAGGGAAATACACATATGACGGCTTGACTACCATCTATGAAGAAGAGAGAGAAAAAAGAACACAGATGGTGGGTTACTGCAGTCTATGAAGAAGGGAGAGAGAAGGAACACAGACGACAGCTTGACTGCCATCTGCAAAGAGGGGAGAAAAGAAAGATAGAAAGAAGAAGAAAGAATACAGGGATGACAACGGAGCCCACCAAAAAGGGTTGGCCCACATCACTGCCCCTGTGAGAGAAGACACAAAGACAGGTCAGAGGGAGAGACAGAGAGAGAAAGAAAGGAGAGAGAAAGAGAAGAGACACAGACATAGATGGTGGCTTGTTGCCGTCTGTGAAGAGAGAGAAAGAGAGAGTTGACATAGGCAGCAGTTGGCACTGCCATTTGTGTCAAAGAAACAGAAAGAGAGGAAAAGAAGAGAGAGGAGGGAGAAAGGAGAGAGAATGAGAAAGACAGAGACACAAACGGTGGCTTGTTGCCATCTCTGAAAAGAGAGAAAGAGAGAATTGACATAAGCGATGGTTAGCACTGCCATCTCTGTCAAAGAAAGAGAAAGAGAGGGAAAGAAGAGAGAGAAGAGATACACAGACGATGGCTTTCTGCTAGCTGTGAAGACAAAGAGAGAAAGAGTATTAACATAATCAACTACTGACACTACCGTTTGTGTCACAGAGAGAAGGAGAGAGTAAGAAGAGAGAAAGAAGAGAGAGAGGAGAGAGAAAGTGAAAATACAAACACACAGATGGTAGATTACTGTCATTTGTGGAGAGAGAAAGTTGAGAGAGAAGAAGGTAGAGAAGAGAGAAAGAAAAGAAAGAAGAGGAGAGAGAAGAGAGAAGAAGAAAGAGAAAAGAGAGAGAAGAGAGAGAAGAGAGAAGAGGAGAGAGAAGAGAGAGAAGAGGAGGAGGGACAAAGAAGATAGAGAAAGAAAAGGAGAGAGAAAGTTATCTAAGGGTACCCGTCAGAATTTTCTCTTTCCTCTCCCTTTCTCTAGCCGTGACTCAATGCTCAAGCAAAAAGAAATTTTGTATTCATCCAAAAGAGGTCATCTTTACAATGATATATAGCGTTCTTTATATAAAAGTGGGTCCCAAACATGGGTGGATGACTAAAACTTAACCTAATTGATAGAAATTAGGCATTTAAAGAATTAAAGAAAATTAAAAAAAAGGGCAAAATGATGATTTTGCCCTTGCAGAGTAATTTCAAATCAGTCCTTGTAATGGCCGTTCAATCATGCGAACTTTCTATGGTCGATTCAAGGCTATTTTGATCATCATCCAGCTGAAAGATTACTATTTTTTTGATGAGCTCAAGAAGACGATCATTTGGTACCAATTTCGGGCCATGGATCTGAATTTCGAACTACGATCATGACATGGCAGAAACATGGGAAAACATGCAATCTTACTTTTAATATTCAGCCAATTTCTCGGTGTTTTTCATTGATTTCTTGATTGTAGGTGACGAGCAAATTATCATGATCGTTTGACAAAAAAAATGACTTGATTTGATGCCCGGATAACCTCTTTCCAAATTGGGAAACTTTGGCCAAAGTTTAAATTCTGGTGGCCGGAATTACAGCCACTTCAGACTCATCGTGCGTCGAATCTCACCGTCCATCACTTGCGAAGTTCAGCTCAGATGTAGCCTTTGATCTTGTGCTTGTAATGGGTTTCATTTGAGGTCGATTCGACGTGTGAGTGCTATGATATAGGAGTCTGATCATTGAGACGCGTGGCTGGGATTTTTCTACAACTTTTGGGCTTTTCCAGCAAGCTTCTCTATTCAATTTCTCCCGGCTCGGACCATGTCATCATGTGTGCCGTATATCAAATCGATCGGCTCTACGAGATGAACGTGCTTCAAAAATTTGGGCTCGATCTGACCCGAGATGAAGAATATATGGCCTTGTGAAGTTTGCCCCTAAATTGGCAATACACAGTTTCCATTAATGGAAACTGGTTGGCTAAGGTCGCACCGCAATAGTGTACGACCTATCCATTTTGGGTAAGTTAGCCATAACTTGCTCCAAAAGCGTCAGAATGCACCAAAAATTGGTACCCAAGGGTTTTCGACCATTCTGAATCCAATGGAAATGGTCTGAAGACCATTTAACACTTTGATAATAATATTGTAGTTCAAATCCCAATTTCGGCATGATTGAGAAATTTTTGAAACTATTTTATCGTCTACACTGCCCAAAACTTATCGGATTGTGATGAAACTTAACAGGTATTCTTAGGAGACCCTTAGCCACGTTCTTACAAGTTCTTGGGCCATTCTTAGACTGTTCGGAATTTCACTTCAGATCAATGCTTATTACCCTACGACTTCCGTAGTCCACAGGCATTTGGGCACCTGTAGACCAATGTCACAAACTGCTCTCTCTTTATTCGTATCGGGGATAAAAATGATGGAAAATGACCTCAAACACAATTAAGCTCAAATTCGGACGCGAGCTAGATCTCGATGACCCGTTGGTTCTGACATATGGCACGCCTCATGGTGTGGCCTGAAATGAGAAAATTTCTAGAGAAAATATGGGCTCAAAACACGAAAATTAAGATTTTATAAAGAAGAAGATCCAATTTTTTGAGAGGCTATAGCTCAAGATCCTGATGTCGGATCGTTCCAAGTATGGGTCAGATGCGATCATGCTTCAAAGAGCTATAGTTTGATATAATATTTATGTATGATCAGAGGCCGATGACACAAATTTTGAGGTTGAAAATGACATACTTTTCCAGTCGTCGGAATCCCATTTTTCTGTGACTTCTCAAAATTCGAACATGCTCGAATGGAGACCAAAATGGATGAAATTTATTACAAAATGATCGTTATAGTATCCTCTTCAATTTGGGATCAAAATGAAGGCTTGTAACATCATTGATTGCGCCGGGTTGGTGGTCGAAGAATCACAAGTTTGTGGAACTTGACCGGATTTTGGGTTCTTTTTAAAAATCTGTTTCAAGACTATCAAAGGGTATCAAAATGTGCGCAATAGTTCATGCATCAATGCTACGATGATTGATCACCCAAATTACCACTGTAAGCGTCTGAAAAAGCTCTTAAGGCCTAGCAATGGCAAGAGGCCCCTCATGGAGGGATGGTTTTGTCATTTGTGGAAAAGTGCTTTGGGGTATTTTGGTCATTTGGTCTTAAAAAGAGATTAATATTTTAATTTGTAAAATTTTTGACAATTTTGATAGTTTTTTTAGCATTCCACCCTTGTTTTGTGGTCGCTCTATATAAGGAACTCAAGTCATTTGTAATAGGGCTCTTGAACTCTCTTGAATTCTGAGTCATTTGTAATCAAATTCTTGCTTGTTCTTTTTCTTTGCTTTCAAGTTCAATACTCAAGATGGGAGGAGCGAGAAATATTTCTTAGAGAGAGAAAATACCCTTAGAACCCTTCACTCCCTAGAATTGCAAATTTTCAATTCCTTTAGGATTCTCAACTCTTAACTTCATACTCCCTATAATTCTTTACTTCCATACACCTTAGAACTCCTAGCTTCAATTCTACTCCATACATCCTACTTTAGCCTAGCCTACTCTCGACCCTAAACCAAACACCATATGGCACCATACACCATAGTATCTTAGACACCCTAGCTTACCTACATCATAGCTTATATCATATGCCCTAGTTTCTATAGACCACTAGTTAGGTTCCTCGGTCTCGCCTCCCTGGATCTAGGTGATCGGGTGACACGTGTCTCGGGTTAGAAGACTCAGGATCTGAGACCACTCTCTCGGGAGCCTCGTTCACAAAATAAGGACCGGTGCTCAACTTGTGACAAACAAATTTTTGAACGTGAGGTGAGGACCAACCTCACCTGGGTCTATGTCCTACTCGAGTTCACTAGTGCGAGAGCCCTCTTAGATCACGACAGAAAGCCTCCCAACTAGTTGGAATTGCCTCCCTTGACCTGTAATCTCCTTGTTTTCTACATAATACTATCATGGTTAACTTGCAAGACAAATGGACAGAAGGACCCACCCTTGTCTTAAGGCAATGCACATTCATTTGGTAGAGAAGATGAGAAGTTAGGGTGATGAAGTGGAATGTTCGAATAAAGGTAGAAAAAACAAGAGAACTTGATAAGGGGACGAGATTAGCATGATAGCTGGACCAGTGACCGACTCGGAGTGGTAGCAAGATGGGCATGGTACTCAGGACCAGCACGACGGCAATACTACTCGAAACCAAAGCCAATATGACTATCTTAATCTTGTGTGACAGCAAGACGGGCATGGTACTCAGGACCAGCACGACGGCAATACTGCTCGACAGCTAGACGAAGAAGAGGAGAGAGAAGAAGAGAGAGAAGAAGAGAGAAAAGAAGAGAAGAGAGAAAGAGATTTACCTTAAGGCCTGGGGTACCGACCCAAAATCTTCTCGCTCCTTCCTCTCTCTCTCTCAAGATGTGACACAACTATGAGAAAAGATGGAAATTTTGTTAAGCAAAGTTCGGTCTGTGTACAATGATAGTACGTGATATATATAAAGTTTTACCCAAATATGAGTGGATTGATCAAAATTAAACCTAATTGATGAAAATTAAGATTTCATTGAATTAAAGAAATTCTAAAAAAATGTGTACAAAATGACAGATTTGCCCCTTCCTAACAATTGAGGAAATTCTAGAACAGTCCCTACTGCTGCCTTAGAACGTGCATGATCTTTCATGGATGTTCTGGCGTTGCTCTGGTGCCCATTGGTTCGAAAAATAATTGTTTTCTTATATGGCTCGGCATGGTGATCGATTTGATACTAGCTTTGAGCTATGGATCGTGTTTTTAAGCCACGATCATGAGACTTGAAATTTGGATGAATCTTGAAACTTCGAATCAATAGTGTGCTCGTTCTTTGATGTTTTTTTGTGATTTTTTTGCTAGATTACATTGATCATGTCGTCATGATCACGTGGCAACAAACACAAGTCGATTTTGTTTCCAGATGAGGATTTTGCAACTTTGGTGTTTTAGCTGGAATTTGAAATTCCAGCACCGAAATTTGCAGTCACTACATCGGCTTCAAGTGCGAAATTCGAATGTTCATCATGTACGGAATTCGGGTTAGTGATAGCCATGGTCCTTATGCATACGACGCAACTGGTTTCACGTCGATCAAGTACGCGAGCATCATGATTTGGCCGCTTGATCGAGGCATGTCGCTATTGATTTTCCTGAAACTTTCTTCACTGATCAACAATTTCTCTCTAGCTTTTCCTTGTATTCAGTCATCGTCACGGGGCGTGCCACATATCGAAACGCTCGTCTTAACGAGACAAACATGCTCACAAAATTTGAGCTTGATTCGACTCAGGACGAAAGAGATATGCCCGTCGTATGTCACTGTTCGTGACTATCCCTTTAATGGAGTTTAGTTGCTTGGTGGCCGCATGGGAATAGTGTGTGGCTCATCCTGTTTCGATCTTTTGCCTATAATTTCTTTCTGAAGTGTCTGTTTAATCTGAAATTCAACCCCTGAGATTTCTTAACCATTCCGGATCTAATGGTGGTGGTCCCACTGCTTCTTGATGCTCCAATTGTAGGGTTCCAATTATAGAGGTCCATTTCAGGGTGTTAGAGGCTGATTCTGCCGAAACTGTTTCTCAATCTGCACTATCCTAGACATGTCGGAATGTGACGAAACTTGGCAGGAGACTTTTAGGAGTCTTTATGAAGATCTTGACTAGTTCTGGGGCCATTCATAGACTATCAAAATTTCCACTATTTGTCAGCTTTATTAAACGACTTCTCTATGTTATTCCGTATCAGAGACCCATGGTACTTAAAAATGTCTTCAAACAGCATGCCCCACCGAATGTTGTGCTTCAAGAGAAGTGAGAAGGACAACATTCCAAAAATATCCTCTGGCTTTATTTCTTTTTTCTTCCTAGCCATAGGACTACGTGAACGCCGAGGAGAAATCCACGCAATGCTGTAACTAGGATGCTCAGACATTTGGATGCAATGTACAGGTCCGTCCGTGGAGACTTTAGGGGCAGAACATACTTTGAGGGATCTGCCGAAGTCCTCACCCTCAAGGGACTATTTATGATTCTGACAGTTGAGGATTTTGTATGGACCTCGTTAGTCAGAATCAGGCCTATGTGGCGGCCAAGTGCCATGATTCAGAGCACTACAGCCAAAGATCCTTTGGTCGGTGTTGTTTGCTGCTATACTAGGTTTGCTTTTAACAATCAAGGTACCTCTGTGGGGCCCATCTTGTTAGGGCATAGGTCCCCAAGGCATGACCTTAAACACGCCTTCACAAAAAAAAGAAAAATAACGAGCATGGTGTATACCTAGATAAGGGAATGCCATGAATAAAAATAACGGACTGGGGTCACAAAGCCATGAGTAAAAGAGTTCCATGAAAACAAAAACCCGAACAGGGTGAAAACTTGAAAGGGCCCGTGAGCAAAAACGAATAAAAAGGTTGGACATGACAGCAAGGGCATGGCTAAAAGAGCCCCAAAATAAAGGAGGTTGGTGAAAATTGTCTTTATGGCGCCACTTCCCCAGTCCAAGTGAAAACCCGCACAAGGTTGTTGGACCAACAAAGCAAATTGACGCAGCACCACAGCCTCATCTAGCACCTAATTACCAAATAGGCGTAGTTCTGGCTAACGAGGTACACACAAAATCTTCAGCTATCAGGATCTAATCACAACACAAAATAGGTCACCCGGGAGTGAGAGCCTCACAAGATCTCCCAAACTTCGAAACCAAAATAAAAAAGAGTCCCTGAGAAAGCTGGCAATGAAAAATAAATCCCTCAAAAACAAAAAGAGTCCCTGAGGGTGCAGGCGATGAACAATGAATCCCTCAAAAATAAATAGAGCCCTTGAGGGTGAAGACGATGATAAAAAAATCCCTTCAAATTGCTAAAGACGCCTGTGAAGGAAAAAAATTGACAAAGTCAGGGCTGAACATGCCAAAGACTTTAGGCTGACGCCATGCCATGAGGCCTCCTTACCAAAATCC
Organism: Amborella trichopoda; assembly: GCF_054954075.1. Taxonomy (NCBI): domain Eukaryota; kingdom Viridiplantae; phylum Streptophyta; class Magnoliopsida; order Amborellales; family Amborellaceae; genus Amborella; species Amborella trichopoda. The sequence goes on along the minus strand of NC_142338.1, from coordinate 24,732,354 downwards.
CCCTTAGCTAAGATGCCCAGACCTTCGGGAAAGGCCAACAAAAAGTGCTCTACGTATATACGTATATACGTATATATACATATATACATATATATATATATATACATATATATATATATATATATATATATATATATATATATATATATATATATATATATATATATATATATATATATATACATATATGTATATATATATATATATATAGATATAAAAGATACTATAAAATGCCTATAGGCAAAAATGAACAGTGATTTCGCCTACCCTCAACACAATCCAAAGTTCTTCGCACGGTCACGATTGTCCAATATTGTTTTATTTTTCATTTATTTTTCTACAAATCATAATGACCTGAAATTTGGAGTGTGTGTTCATCAAGAACATGTGAATCTACAAAAAATATCAAAAAACTATTTTACATGAAAGAATTGTCCAAAATACCCCGGAAACATTTCAAAGGTAGTTTGGCCAATTTATTTTTTGTGAATTATTTTTTAAATATTTTTATTAGATGCGTCTCACTAAAATATACACACATTCTAAATTTCAGGTTATTTTAATTTGTAAAATAAAAATAAAAAGCAAAACACTAGCGAACAATAGTGACCGTGCGATGAACTTTGGATGGTGATGAGGGTAGACAAAATCACTGTTCATTTTCGCCTAAAGGCATTGGGAAGACTTTTCCACACACACACACACACACACACATATATATATAGGGATATTCTAAACATCACAACCCTTCAAATTACAAAGGTTCAAGAAAGAGAGAGTTGTGAAGGGTGAATTTTTTTAATTTTGTAGTCTATTTTTAAAAAAAAGTTACTTTTGTGGGCCAATTTTGTAAATATTACTACAAGACAAAGGGTACTTTTGTCATGTCCATAAGGGGTAAAATTGAAATTTTAACTAAAGGATAAGGGCACTCTACAAATAAAGTTTCAAGACGCTAACTTCTAAATGCCATTGTACTTTTGTAAAAATCTCAAATTTGCCCTTGCTTAATGGTAAAGTTACCATTATAAATAATTTTTTAATAAAAAAGTAATGATTGTTTTGATAAATACGCCCATCACAACTCCTTCTAAGTTGAACCTTTGTATTTTGAGGGGTTGTTTACTCTAGAATATATATATATATATATATATATATATATATATATATATATATATATATATATATATATATATATATATATATATATATATATATATAGTTTGGGGACATTGTAGAAAATTAAGAAAAAGAAATTAAAAATTTAGAAACAAGCTTCCATTTATATTTAAAAAATTTATGAAACAATCCTATTTTAAAAAAATTTATGTCTCCGAGTCTTACACACAATTCAGGGTACTTAAGTTGCAACTCAACGACATCCTAAGTAACTTGCTCGAGTCCAAGTTGACTCAGGCAATTCATGTCACGCTTAATGAGTCGATTAAAAATTCCATGTGGGAATCAGCTCAACAAGTCATCCTAGGTCGAATCATCCAATTCGACCTGATTTTTTAATCTATAGATTTAGGCTTTTGATTTGGCATGGGCACCCACAGAGGTACTAAAATATTATACATTTCCATTATACAATACAAACCAGTGTTTAAAAACTCAGATAGGAGGGGCCGGTTGCCCACCTCACTGATATGTACCAGATCACATAATCATTGATTTGGATTGCTTTGCACTTTTCTGAATTAGTAATCCAGAAAAATTAAAAAGCAATTAAAAAAATTTGAATGGGTGCTTATGGGATAGCGATTTACGAGGCAACTAAGCAAAGGTTATAGAGGATAAAAAGGGAAATAAGAATAGTACAAAAAAATTAAAAGAAGCAGGACACAAAGGTTTATGTGGTTAGGCAAATTTTCCACATCCATGGGGAAACAAAACTCTATTTCACTAATCAAAATAACATCATGTATGCATGAAGAATACAAAGGTTTTCAAGCTCTCTTAGAAGCCCTGAAACAATTTTTTTTTTCTTTCTGTACAACACCCACCAAAGGACTACAAAAATCACACTCATACAAAGCACTTTTTATAAAGCTAGGGAAAATTACAAAAAAACCCTCCGCCCAAGTATACTATCTATGCTACTTACCCCCCAACTAAACTTTCCTCTCACATTTTGCCCCACAACCACCTTTCCTTGTAAAAACCCCCTCCAAGATAAAAAGTTGTTATTTTTTTGACAGAAATTCCCTTCTCGTACAAAAAAAAAAAGTCAATTGGCGGTCCCAAGTAGCGTATTGTTGGAGTGACCAATTCAACTGCCGGAGCGATATGGCTCTAGAAGGTGTACTGCCGGAGCGCGTCTTTGTGCTATTGGAGTGTTTGTCTTCATTACTGGAGTGACCTATTCAATGATCAGAGCGTTGTGTCTCCAGAAGGTGTACTGCGGGAGCGAGTCTTTGCATTACTGAAGCGCGTGTCCTCATTGTTGGAGCGATCTATCCAACTGCCAGAGCGCTTTGGCTCCAGAAGGTGTACTGCCGGAGCGAGTCTTTGTATGGCAGGAGTGCATTGTCCTCATTGCCGGAGCGTTTAAATAGATTGTCGGAGCATTTAAAACGCACGGGGAGAGAGTCTTGGGTAAAAGCCACGAGGAGAGAGAGGGGGGTGGTTTAGTCTCTTTTTTTTTTTTTTTTGGAATTGAGGGGTATTTGCGAGGAAAGGTGGTTGTGGGGAAAAAAATGAGAGGAACAGTTAGCTGGGGGTAAGTTGCATAGATAACATACTTGGGGAATGATAAAGTTTATCTCTTTGTTTTAGGAATGATAACGTTTATCTCTTGCCGTAGAGGCACGTGGATATCCCAAATATAAAATATTCACTTCCCATAATAGGATGTTCATAACATATCAAATATATTAGGCTTCTTAAAAAATAGAAGATAGGTTCCTAAGTATAAGAAAACATGGATTCACATTCTAACATGCTCCCACTTGAAGGTATGTTTGCATTCTAACTATTATACTCTCAAATTGCTGCCTACTAGGTATTAATCATCAAGTAACTTCAAGCCCCAAGGAAGTCTTATACCAAGGGGCCATTTGGGTACCTGAAAATCTATCACAGGGAAATATATTACAAGGAAATATGAGATTTACCATGTTAGGGTACACTTCAACGATAAGAAAAATGGAAATAAATTACACAAGATTTCTCCAAAATACATGAAATCTATTACTCGCAGATGGCTGTGAAATCCGTTATGCGTTTTCTGACTACGCACGTTGCACAAAAAATTTCCTTTATCTCCCACCAGTCTCCCTCTCTCCTGTGCACATCCATCATTCTCCCTCTCTCCTACACACATCAATTTCTATTTTCTCTCTCTAAACTTCAATTATAAGTAGTTGCACATCCTACGGACATCCATTTCTACACTCGCCAGCACACATCCATTTCTACATCTTTTATCCACAATTTGGGTTGTAGCCCTCATTCAAAGCTAATTCGTTTGAAAAGAAAATAAAAGGATTTTTTTATAAATTATATTTTATAATGATTTTTTGATAAATTATATTTGATCAATTATAATGATTACTAAATCTTTTGAAGAAAAAAAAAAGTATTTTTTTGGGATTATGGTTTATGTTGAGAAAAAAAAAAGTGATAAATTATATTTTATTTAAATTATAATGATTACTCTTTTAGGGGAAAAAAAAAGAAAAGGATTTTTTGAGATTAGGGTTTAGATACAGATAAAGAAGTGATAAATTACTTACTATATATTAGTTGTACTTTTTTTTTCACATTAGCCTCCTCTAATCTCAATCTAATTTTTTAAATATTTTACCATTTCACCAAAATGCTTTTTTTTAAATACATCACCATTTACTATTTAAACTATAAATTAATGATATTTAAAGGTTGTGACTAAAATAGTTCATTCAATGTTTATGACCAATATTAATTCCCATTATTAAGTTATTATTCTTTGAGGCATGACAAGCATGGTATAGTCATGCTACCTATACATATGCATTTCAATATTAAATAGGAATGTCTACAAAGAAATCATTTATATTTTGTAAATGAAGGTCATAATCATTCTCAAATATTAGATGTCAAATTGGATGGCTTGAAGTGAGTCATGAAGTGAATTTTTTTTTTGAAATTTGTATTTATTCAATGACACTAGTACAACAACCCATTTTAAAATTTAAAGGACAAGAATGATTGTGCGTATAAAAGATAAACAGTCTTTTTGTAGACAATTCCATATTAATCGCTATGTCTAGTAAGAGCAATGTAAGAGCAAATTTCCCATATTTTTTCCAAACATAGCCAAACAGTAGCAATGTATATCCCAGGTTGCATCTAAATACTACCCAAACAGTAACAATCCATTTGCCTGTAATGTATTATGCTAGTAATATATTTCACTGACAATATAGTAACAGGTATCTAAACGACCCCAAGTGAACTTCTTTTTTCGAATGGGCTTGTTGTATGGCTAGGGTGTTCTTACCCTTTCCAATGGTGATAAATAAGAATAAAGAGACTTACATTGAGGGAACTCAAGCCTCCAATACGTAACAAGTTGTAGATAAAATCAGCCAACTGATAGTGAGTTGTTTTCTTCATTAAATAAGATATTATAATAGCAAAAATAGCTAAAAGGGGAAGTTTTAGGCTAAACACTCTCTAAGAAAGATAACAATCAGCAACTACTCTAAAGACTCGGGAACAACATGTAACAAAAACAAACTCAGAAACAAACTTCTCTAAAGACTCAGTTAACATCGTGAGCCATTATTCTCTCTAACTGTATTAGTAACTTCTAACTGTCCTGCTTTGCATGTCGCTGCTATGAGGAAATTGTAACATTCTCTCCCCCTTAAATTACACCCTTGTCCTCAAGGGTGTAGTCAGGAAATTGAGTTCTTATGGTTTCCACTGGTTCTCATGTGGCATCTGATGGACTTAAGTTGTGCCATAAGATTAACACTTCTTTTTTATTTTTCCTTACACGATGATACAAGATAGCTTGAGGCTTTGGCCTCATTATTCTGTCTTCTTCCCTCCTGACTCGAAGTTGAGTTTGTACCCCATCGTTCACCCCTAGTTTTGGCTTGAAAAGGGAGACATGAAAAACGGGTTGCATTCTAGAATCACTTGGCAGATCTAATTTGTAGGCAACTGCTCCAATTCATTTCAAGATCTAGAATGGACCAAAAAATTTAGGAGAAAGTTTCAAGTTCCTCCTTATAGCCACTGATAACTGTCTCTATGGCTAGAGCCTTAAATAAGCCCAGTCACCCACTAAAAATTCTCGCTCCTTGTGTTTTGAATCATATACTCGTTTCATGTGTTCTTAGGCTTCCTTGATCTTTTCTCTAAGTTCTTTAACAACCCTGTTTCGATCAATTAAGTCATTTTCAACTGTAGCAACCCTTGAAGCACCTTCAACATAGCTTAAGAGGGTAGGAGGGCCTCTTCCATACACGACCTCAAAATGGTATCGTTTTAATGGTGGAGTGCCAACTGGTGTTGTAGCAGTATTCAGCCCATGAAAGCCATTTGGATCAGTCCTTTGGTTGCGAGCTAGAAAAACAACGGAGGTATGTTTCTAATGTACGGTTGACCACTTCACTTTGCCCATTCGTTTGCGGGTGCTATGCAGAACTGAAATTGAACATGGTTCCTTTCAAACTGAACAATTCCTGCCAAAGGATGCTAGTGAAGGCTGGGTCACCGTTACAAACAATAGATCTTGGCATCCCATGTAGGCAAAAAAATTGGTCAAAGAAGGTTTGGGCTACACTTACAGCAGTGTAAGGATGTGAAATGGCCGTGAAGTGTGTATATTTGGATAACCTATCAACGACCATTAATATTGAAAGCTGGTAATCAATCTATGAAGTCCATGGATATGTCTTCCCATATCAAGTTTGGTATTGGTAAAGGTTGTAGAAGACCTGCTAGACTCGTGTTCTCCCCTTTGTGGCATTGACATACATCACAGCTTTGATATGTTTCTTGACGTGTTGCCTCATACCCTTCCAATAGAAGATAGAACGTATTCTATGAAGGGACTTTAAAAACCCTTCATGGGTGCTTCCATGAAATTCATTGATAATGTCTTTCATAAGTGTCGAATCTTCCGCAATGTAGACCTTCTCTTTAAAAAACAAGATTCCTTCCTGTAGCTTCCATGGTCCAATAGCCTCTCCAGCCTTTAATAATTCAACTAACCTTTGAAGAAAGGGTTAGTATAAATTTCTTCCTTGATCGCATCCACCCAGTGAGGAATGGGCAATGAAAGTTGCGAGCCCATCTTGAGTCTCTGTTTTTTCATGTTTTCTTGAAATGGCATCAGCAACAATATTTTCTTTCCCACTTTTGTACTCGATGGTGAAGTCAAAACCCATTAGCTTGTAAAGCCAGCGCTGTTGGACTCGAGTGATGATTTTCTAGTCCCATAAAAACTTGAGACTTTGGTGATCGATGCGGACCACAAATTTTCTCCGCAAAAGGTAAGGCCGCTACTTTTTCACAACAAGAACTAAAGCCAAAATTTCCTTTTCATAAGTGGAGACCAAAATATTTTTACCTTGGAGAGCATAGCTATAAAAAGCTATGGGTCGATCTTGGAAGAGGACATCGCCAATACCCGATTCCTATGTATCACATTCTATGATGAAGTCTCTTGAGAAATCAGGGAGTGCCAGTACGGGGGCTCGTGTCAGCACCTCCTTTAATTTTTGAAATGCCTCCTCTGCAAGTTGATTGCAACCAAATGAATCCTTCTTGAGTAATTTTGTGAGAAGCTCGGCTATTTTCCCATAGTCCTTGACGAACTTCCCGTAGTAGCCCGTCAACCCAAGAAACTCATGCAAGGCCTTAGGTGTGGTGGGCTTGGCCAATCCATCACTGCTATTACCTTGTCCGGATCCACGGCTACCCCATCTTGGGAAATTACATGGCCTAAATAATTAACCTTATGTTGGCCAAAATGACATTTTTCAAATTTTACATATAATTGGTTCAACTGTAAAATTGAAAAAGTAATTTCCAAGTGTCTCATGTGATCAGCCCATGATTTACTGTACACCAAAATATCATCAAAAAACACAAGAATAAACTTCCTCAAATGAATTTTGGATACCTGGTTCACGAGGGCTTGGAAGGTTGATGGTGCATTAGTGAGTCCAAAAGGCATGATGAGGAACTCGTAATGACCGTAATGGGTTCTGAATGTCATCTTTCAAAATCGGCTGGATGCATTCGGATTTGGTGATATCCAGACCGCATATCTAATTTTGAGAATAATTTAGCTCCACGCAATTCATCCAAAAGTTCATTGATTACAGGCATTGGGGATTTATCTTTGATTGTAATTTTGTTAATGCATTGTAATCCACACACATACACCATGACTCATCGTGTTTCTTGACTAAGAGCACCAGAAAAGAATAGGGACTATTGCTAGGGAAGATGATTCCTGTCAAAAGAATTTCATTAACTATTTTTTCAATTTCGGACTTATCATAATAAGGATACCTGTATGGCTTGACGGACACCGGACCATGCCCACTCATGAGAGGAATGATGTGATCTGATTCACGTTGTGGAGGTAGGCCAGTGGGTTCGGTGATAATATCTTGAAACCTTTTTAACATACACTGGATCTCATGCGGAATGGCGGGCTACTCAGTCATTTGCAACATGGTATTCAAGCATGTTATTTGAAGTGGCACTCCCTTTGTAGTCTTCCTAGCAGCACGTCTCATATCAGGGTCTTCAATCAGCTAGTTTTTGGGTACTGACAAACCCTACAACTCAATGTCTTTTCCACCCATTTTGAATTTCATTTATAGTTTTGAAAAGTCCCAAGAGATAGGTCCCAACGTTTGTAGCCATTGTGCTCCCAAAACTACTTCATAGCCTTCTAATGGTAGTGCAAAGAAATCAACATAAACTGAAATACCTTGCAAACTTGTCTTGACATTGAAGCATTTCCCTATGCTTGAAAGTCTCACTCCAGAGGCGACGACCACCTCTAATCATCCTCTAGGATGAGGTTTTAATCCCACCCTCTGGGCTAGATTATTACTGATGAAATTATGGGTACTCTCAGAATCGATGAGGATAGTGGCTTCCACCTGTCTGAGGCGTCATGTGACTCCCATTGTTTTTGGTGCTTGAATTCCAGAGATTTCATGAAGGGAGATTACAGGCGTTGCTGTTGAGTCGTCTTCGTCATTCTCCATGACCACATCACCATTGATTCCTCTGTATAAGCTTCAATCAAGAATATTTTCTTGCAACGATGACCTGGGTTCCACTTGTCATTATAGTTGTAACAAAGACCCTTACTTCTTCTTTCTTGTAATTCTGTAGATGACATCTTTCTCACTGAAATGGTCGCCTGGCTGAAATTGGTGTTCCTATTGGGTGAGAAGGTGGACCGTGAGACAGGTGGAGCATTTTTTTTTTTTAAGATTGGGATCGAGCCTCAAAGAGGTGTGCTATGCTAATGGCCCTTGAACGGGGTTGTAAGACGATTTGCCTGCACATCAACTTTCACGCACTCGTGCATACCACTCACAAAGCAACTGACTTGGCGAGCTTGAGGAAGATGCCCCACCTTGGACAACAGCTTCTCGAATTGTGTTTGATATTCGCTTACTAACCATGTTTGCTGTAGTTTGGTGAGCTCACTGAAGAAGTCCATATATTGATTTGGAACATAGCGAGAGTAGAGCCCTTCTTTAAATTCATCCCAAGAGATAGAACCCTTCTCTTGTTTCCAGAGCTGGAACAATAGTTGGGCTTCTCCTTCAAGATGGAAGGACGCCAATGATACTTTCTCATCGTCAATCGTAACAAGTTGTAGATAAAATCAGACTACTGATCGTGAGCTGTTTTCTTCATTAAATAAGAGATTACAATAACAAAAATAAGTAAAAGGAGAAGTTTTAAGCTAAACACTCTCTAAGAAAGATAACAATCAGCAACTACTCTAAAGACTCGGTAACAACGGGTAATAAAAACAAAATCAGAAACAAACTTCTCTAACGACTCGGTCAACATCGTGAGCCATTATTCTCTCTAACTATAGTAATAACTTCTAACTATTCTGCTTTGCATATCTCTGCTGTGAGACAGTTGTACCTGTTTAGTTAACATATCAGCTAGATTGTCATTGATATTAATTTTTTACAATAAATTCTTCCATCTTTTACAACACCATGAACTAAGTGATACTTAGCACAAGTCATGTCATGGCAAGCTAGCTGCCTTGCAAAAAATGAGCCATTATGATTATCACAAACAGTGTCCCTTCTTGAGAAATTCGGAACTCAAACTTCTTTAGCAAAATTGCTTCTTTAGATGCATGAGTAAGTAACATATAATTAGCTTTTGTAGAGGACAAATCTACCACAAATTGCAACCTTCTTTTTCCAAGCCATGTGTAAACTCTGCACTAAGAAATCTAGAGACTCTCAAATCGATCCCATTGTAACAATTCCAACATTACAAGTTTGCTTCAAATATCGAAGACAACTTCATATACATAGGATATTGTTTCGAAGACAACTTCATATGCACAGGATATGGGGTACTAACTAGTTGGCATCATATATGTTGAAGTGTCGTTGACCCCTCAACTCTTATGAGTTAACTAGACTTTCCTACTTTTGTTCTCTAAGTACATTCATCTCGAGAATTCGATTAATGACTCCCAATCTTTCATCTAAAATTTTCAAGCTAATTGACGTTTAAGTGTTGTAATTTTCTATTTATTTGATCATGCCACAATCATGTCAACAACATACAATGACAAAATGATAGACCTTCTATCCCTATAACCACATAAATAGGCACAATGGTTAGCTTCACACGTATGAAAATTAAAACTCAACATGAAAGAGTCATATCACTTATACTAATACCTTGGCTTTTATTTTGACCCATACAATAAATTTCTAAGCCTACAAACCAAAATTTATGTATATTCCTCAATAAAACCCTCATGCTGGCTCATAAAAATTTCTTCTTTTAAGTCACCATATAAAAAAACAGTTTCGCATCTAATTTCTCCAACTCTAATCCAAGAATAGTAGACATGCGTGAAATAAGAGAGAAAATCTCATCAAAATTAATACTTGAGCTTTTAGTATAACTTTTCTCATCCGATAGAGCTATGTACCTTTCAACAACATCATCAAGACCTTTCTTTCTTTTTTGAAGACCCATCTGCAACCAATTGCCTTTCGTTCCACGAGGTCCCATGTTTTATTTTTTCCAAGGCTTCCTTCTCCTCTTTAATGGATGTCCTCTATTGACTAGCTTTATTGACCTCACATGCCTCACAATAAAAAACTGACTCACCGTTATCTAGTAAGCAAGTATATGACAAGACACATTAGTTGAACCTAACAAGAGCCTTTTTAGGTATTTCAAATCTTCTTAATACAACACTACCTAGCAGGCTCTTGGTCCTTAGCACCATCTCGCTGGCTCTCATATGTACGTTCTACCTCAATAGTTTTTGTATCTTTTTTCTACATGAAATTTTTTATTAAAAATAACATCTTGTTTGACAATAATCTCGCATTCAGAAGGATCCCATAATTTGTATCACTTTGTATCATCAACATAGCTAAGAAAAACACATTTTTTTATTTGTGTGTCCGACTTAGTTCTCGTTTCCTTTGGAATCAAAGAATTTGTATCATAATAAAAAATACAAAGGAAAGAATAATCAAAAGCTTTACCTGTCCAAACCTCTTTTGGCATCTTTTAGTCAATGGTAACAATGGAAGACCTACTAATTATGAAACCAGATGTACGAAACTACTTCAACCCTTAAACACTGCTTTAACCCGTCATCACTCAAGATACACCTAGTATGTTCCATAATTATACGATTCATCTTATCAGCAACACCTTTTTGTTTAGGTATTTTAGGAACTGTTAGCTATCTAGGAATACCATGCTCACTGTAAAAATTATTAAATTCACCAAAACAAAATCCCTTCATTATTAGTTTCTTAGATACTCGATGCTCTTACCGTTTCATTTATTACCAAGGTCATAAGCTTTTTGAAACAACTAAAGGCATCTAACTTCTTTTTCAACATATAAATCCATGTTTTTCTTAAAAATCATCAATAAAAGTGAAAAAATATATAACACCCTATAGACACCCCATTTTAAATCTGGCAAATTCTATGGTTTTCTAAACCCTTAAGACCGTATTATCCTAGTAGAACGGATTTAATTAACCCAAAACTACCCAAATCCTATTCAATTTGAAGTAGAGCCAAAGAGCTTTCCAACGGTCCAAGAATTGCCTAAATCAGATCGACTGATAAAAATATATAATAAATGATAATTTAGTCCCTTTGATACCCAATTGTCGGGGCACGGGCTGGGTCGTTATCAGCCCAACAAGCCCAGACTCGGGCTGATGATGCAGTCAACATATCTGATGCTGTAGTGAACGCGTTTTCTTCAATTAGAAATGGCTAAAACTTCAAGATAAATCCAAAAAATTTCAAAAAAGCTCCAAAAAATTTAAGACAACTGAGCAATTGAATCTTATAAATCCCCCCTCTCCCTAATCAAAAAGGAGAGAGAAAAGAGACTAGCAAAACATTAGAAATTCTCGAAATTAGGAAACATACCCAAAAATATCAAAAATAGGAAAAACCCTTAGAAAATTCCTAAAATTTAAGAAAAAAAATCCCAAAAAAATTAGAGAAAATATCAAAATTCATATTAAACCTCTGGAGATCACAAAACCTTTAGAAAACTAAGGAAATTCGCCTCCAGACCTGACAGAAACATAGAGAAACAGATAGAGATTGAAACCTTAGAGCTTCAGAAAGATAGAAATCCTAACCTCCTGAGACTCTAACCCCCAAGCTTGAGAAAACCTAGACCTATGGCACAACAACTCTAGATCAAAACTAGACTTAGGGCACAACAACCCTAGATCTAACCTTTTTACACCAGATATCTGCTGGTCAACATTAGAATCAATGAGACAAAGAGGATCGGTTCTGATATGGGTGAGCCCTCAAAGGCTCAGGAACGCCGAGCCATCGTGCCCGATTTGGTATTATTTCTTGTTGTCTTTTTTTTATTCTTTTATTGTTTTATTTCTGTTTTTATTTATTTTGACCCGTTAACTTTGTCTTAAAATCGTATTTTAATGCTTTGGATCATGCTGGCTCTGCCACAAATCTAGGAGTAGATCTTCTCGTTTTTGGGCAGATTTGGCCTCAGATCTGAATTTGATCAGTCCCACTTTCTCTACCACTTTATTTACATCTATTTTATTAGTTTAAGGTGTTAAACTTCGAGAGATCTTCATCAGAAGATCTGTCAGATTTTCATTGTAAACAGTTTGGCGCCCATCGTGGGGCTATTTCGAGCTTGATCCAAGCATCAAAATACAATTTTTATTCACTATTTTTAGTCACAAAAGTCTTAAAAAGTCATCTATAGAATCTGCTTTTTCTGAGCGACACTGCCAGTGTCGCCGAAATTCAAATGTCTCAAAAACCTTTAAAACTTTGTGGATTTGTTCTAGGGTCACTTTTGTGATTGCACAAAAAAATTCAAATCAAAATAAAATTTTTAATCATACAAAAAAAATATTCTTCAATTCAATCTAAGCTCTCTGTTTTTACCATATTTTAATTTATTTCATCATAAATATTTTTATTTCCTACTTCTTCCAAGGTTAAAGTACTCTTATTTCATCAATATTAACAAGATAAAAATATTAAAAAAAATAAAAAATAATAATGTTTTTGGGCGACATCAGCCGTGTTGCCCACCTTGTAAGGGCAACACCAGTCCGCTGGGCGACACCACCCCCAATTGCAAGGGTCCCAAAAAAATTCTGGGACCCCACATGACAATTCTAGGAACTTTTGACTCGCTATTGATCAATTTTTTACCTAAAATAAAATTTTAAAAAATAAAAAATAATATTTTACTTCAAATAGATCTGTTTTGTTTCTGCCCTTTTGATTTTATTTTAGTTTGTTAATTTTTACTTAATTAATATTTTCCCTGATTTAACCATGCTTATTTTAACTGTTTTTTATTAAAATTAAAAAGATAAAATAAAAAATAAAAAATAAAAAATACATTAGGGTTGCTTACCCCTCCAAACCTAGACCCACTCTTGGCCCGAGCCAAGACTCGTGCACCATCTAGTCTAGATCTTAGGGCATCCTCTGTAGTCATTAACTCCTGGAAAGTCCAATAAATGAAGAAAAAAATGAGCATAACCTCACTCAGGAGGTAATGACTAAAGATCAAAGTAGCGAGGATGATCTTCGCTCCAAGCCCATGATCGAAGAAAGGGGAAAAGAAAGGGATATCGCATATGGAATTCCACTCCAATATACACTCCCAAAAGTGGCACAAGAAATCCCCATCATCGAGAGCCACATTAGGGCTTATGAACCCTTCAACACGTACTTCCAAGTTAACACAATAAAGGGTTCATACGTGTGTGGCAACGAATCAAACTCGTAAGAGCAATACGAACTCGAGCATAAGCTCAACCAAGGTTTTGAAGCTATGGATTCCCAAGCCCATGACGACAAAAAAAATCTTAATTCTGGGACAATAACTCGTGAGGGGGCAAATGAGCAAGTGCTAAAAGGAAGCCCTTCACCCCACAACCTTGACGACCCACCTACGAGGGATCATTATGATGAGGACAACGTATTAGAAATTGTTGTGATCCAAATCAACGAAAAAGGATCATCTTCCAAACAGGGGTTCAACACCCCAAAGTCTCTCATTACGCTTTCAAACAAGGGGCCAACACCTCAAATATCAAAAGAAGTCGAACCTTTGAAAATTCTAAGGGGGCCATGTGGGCCACCTTCACCAGACTTCTTCACTAACCCACCTATATGGGATGAAGGGCCAAGCTTAAAAGATTTAATCGAGTCACCTCTTGAGGTGAACCCAGACATAGATGATGGAGAAGCAAATAGCTCAAACTTGACTATTCCCAAAAATTTGCCATCTTCACTAGAGTTGATAGAGCTCGAACCTGTGGAAATTCTAAGGGACCCACTTGGACCACCTTCACAAGATTTCTTGAATGATCCACCAATCTGGGATCAATAATTTGATATTGAAAATCTGACCATGTTACCTCCTCAAGAGGTAGGCTCTCTAAAAGTCATTAACGACATGAGCACAACTCTGATAACTGAAGCACCACCATATCAAGAGAATTCATCATGTGAAGAAGTTCCTAATGAAATAGAAAGCCCTGCAGGGGCAAACCCATCAAAATATTCAATAGGGGCAAACTCCTCTCATGAAAAGGATACAATAGGGGCAACTAATGAGATTGAACCCTTCTTCGTTGACTCCCAACATGCGTAAGGCCATTTGATACCAACTTAATCACTCTTCTGGTGAGAGACTATCACCTAAGCTTGAGCACTGAGCAGGAGCCTACTGTAGAGATAACCTCCAAAAAGCAATTCGAAATTTGCAATGAAAAAGATTATCGAAAAGGAGTTGGGTGATTGCTCACCCCTTTTAAATAACCAAATGAGGCATTCGTGCCTCCTATTTCAAAAGGCATTAACGCCTAATATGTAACATAAAATACTTTATTAACGGAAAACCCTGATGAGCCTATCCATCCATAAGGAAGACAGACGGATTAGGAAACTGAGAGCGATTTGTAGTCTCAAAATCAATGTTCAAGTAAAGCAGTTTAAAAGAAAAGTTCAACGAAGACTCAGCAACCATTGTCAAAGAGATTTTGGATGCCAACTTGGGTTAAGGGAAATCAGAGGAAAACCAATATTTGAACCTCCCTGCCACTTGGAGGAGGGAAAGATGATCGAATTCTTACATAATCTTAAGGTGAGTTACAAAAAAAAGAAAAAAAGGGGGCACCTTTTTTACTCTACTTCTTCCTCCTCCTCTTCCTTTGTCAATGTTTTCTTCTTCAAAAAAAAAATCCGTTGGGTTGAAAATCCGAATGAAACCCCAAGCATTGAAAAAAAGGCTATTAGGCTGAACACCCGACAGGAACCCCAGAGCGATAAAAAACATAAAAATCTGTTGGGCTAAAAATCCCAAAGGAACCCCAAGAGTTGGAAAAAAACACTACGGGGCTAAACACCCGAAAGGGACCTCGGGGCGATGAAAAAGAACAAGTTCTCTCCTTCCTTCTACTCTCCAAAGTCTTTTCTATCTAAACATCTTCTCTTCCTCCCCCTGAGTCAAAGTGGTGTTAAAAGAAAATCAATCAACATTAGCCTGACGAAACATTATTAAGATCCTAGATCGTCTGAAACTTAGAAAGGTGAGTAATAGAGGAACAAAATCAGAAATCCAAAGAGATTTTGAACACCCAAGGGCAGTATCCTGTATTTTCAAGACTCTGTTTCACTCAAAACTCCAGAGAACTCTCTTTCAATTGCAATACAAGAGGTGAGGTTGGAAGATAAAGAAATATTTGATGATTCATTGTCCCAAAGATTCAAGCAAGGATCCGATACGCTTACATAAGGACCACTAAAGGGGCCATAGGTGGCAAAAATATAAGGCCCGTCCTTTTTAAAATCACTTTTTTAATCTGATTATTAAAACCCTCCATTTTCAAAACCCTTTTAGAAAGAACTTCCTCCATCACTACAAGAGGTTAAACTGTTAGTCGATCTAGCCTCGTTCTCGAAGCCAACTTCCTACACCTGTTATGAAGGCTTGAAACTAGTTAGGCACTCCATGGTTGTAGTATAACTACCAACTACCACATATCGGAGATGGGTGAAACTCGCCAATGACGATATCGACTAGTTTGTGAGCATTTTTTCTCTCGACTGAATCTCTTGAGGCGAAATGAAGCAAGCTCATCCTCGTGTGTGTGCATACGATGTCCCAACTTCCAATTCAAAAAATATCAAACTCGTGCGATGTAAAAGAGCCGAGACAGGATAAACGTCCAACTCGTGTGACATAAAAGAGCCGAGATAAAAAAATAAAAATAAAAATGTCAAACTCATGCGACGTTAAAAGAGATAAGACAGGAAAAAAGTCAAACTCGCCTGATGTTAAAGAATAGAGACAAAATAAATATCAAACTCGTGTGACATAAAAGAGCGGAGACAGGGACGGTCCAGCCCCATATGATTTGAAAAGGTCGGGTGTATCCAGGGCACAACCACCCTGTTCAATGGAAAATTTTCAAACTCGTGCAACATAAAAGAGCCGAGATAGGGATCGTACAACCCCATATGACGCGAAAGGTCAGGTGTATCCAGGGCATAAACACCATGTTCAATGGAAAAATATCAAACTTGTGCGACGTAAAAGAGCCGAGACAAGTATCGTCTAGCCCCATATGACGTGAAAGGTCGGGTGTATCTAGGGCACAACCATTATATTTCAATGGAAAAACATCAAACTTGTAGGATGTAAAAGAGCCGAAGCAGGTACCGTCTATCCCCGTATGACGTGAAAGGTTAGGTGTATCCAGGGCACAACTACCCTATTCGATGGAAAAACTTCAAATACGTGCGAGGTAAAAGAGCTGAGGCAGGTAACGTCTAGCCCCGTATGACGTAAAAAGGTCGAGTGTATCTAGGGAACAACCACCCTGTTCGATGGATTCCGTCTATCCTCGTATTGACGTAAAAGGGTCGGGTGTATGGTCCATCGCTGCATAACGCTAAACTGCTTAGAGGGCTCTATGGTTGCAGAACTTAAAAATGCTAACCAACATTGTTTTTCGAAATATCTTTCTCTTTTCAAAATTTTCACTATATGTCTTGTGTTTTCCAAAAACTTTAATTTCTTTGTTATAATCGTAACCTGTCCTGACTCCTGTTTCTATTTCAAATCTCCCACTATTTTCAAAAATTCTAAAAAATTCTTTAAAAAAATGAAGGAGCTTAGACACCCGTATACAATGATTGCCACGTTGTCGCGATTGCCGTGTTACTACCTCGTCTCTTATTTCGGATTCGACCAGACAACTCTCTTTCTATAGAAAGAATTTTCCTATAGACAGCTGTAGACCCAATTTAATTACCCTAAATCGACCTAAATCTTTTCCCAATTTGAAGTAAAGCGTAAGAGCTTTCCAACGGTCTAAGAATCACCTGAATCGAACCTACGGACCAATAGGCCCAGACGTGGGCTAAAGATGCAGTCAACGCATCTGATGATACAGTAAATGTGCTTTCTTTAATTAGATATGGCTAAAACTTCAAGATAAATCTAAAAAATTAAAAAAAAACTCCAAAAAATTTAGGAAAAATCACAAATTGAATCTTATAAATACCCCCTCTCCCTAACCCAAAAGGAGAGAGAAAAAGAGACCAAAAAAATTAGAAATTCCCGAAACTAGGAAAATTGCCGAAAAATACCAAGTATAGGAAAAACCTTTAGAAAATTCCTCAAAATTTAGAAATTATCCCCAAAAATCTCAAAAAATTAGAGAAAAATCTAAAAATTTATATTCAACATCTGGAGATCACAAAACCTTTAGAAAACTAAGGAAACTATCTTCCATACTTGAGAGAAACACAGAGAAACAGATAAAGATTAAAACCTTAGATCTTCATAAAGACAGAAACCCTAACCCCCAAGCTTGAGAAAACCTAGACCTAGGGCACAACAACCTTAGATCAAAACTAGACTTAAGGCACAACAACCCTAGATGTAACCCTTCTACACCAGAGAACTGCTGGTCAACATCTGAATCAGAGAGGCAAAGATGACCGGTTTTGATATGGGCGAGCTCTCGAAGGCTCGGGAACCCTGGGCCATCCGTCCCGGTTTGGTATTGTTTTTTCCTTTCTTTTTTATTCATTGTTTTATTTCTGTTTTTATTTATTTTGACTTGTTAACTTTGTCTTAAAGTCGTATTTTAATTCTTTGGATCTTACTGGCTCTGCCATAAATCTAAGAGTAGATCTGCTCTTTTTCGGGTAGATCTGGCCTCAGATCTGAATTCAATCAGTGCCACTTTCTCTACCACTTTATTTACATCTATTTTATTAGTTTAAGGTGTTAAAAAAGATCTTCATTGGAAGATCTGTCAGATTTTCATCGTAAACACAACCTAAAAGAAACAACAAGTGATTCCTATGCGCATGAATGAATCAATTCTAAAAAATCCTAGTAGTAGTGGAGAGAGCAAAGTGTTGCTTTTATCGAGAAGTACCTTGAGTTCATATTCATTTATGTGACCTAAATACGTGTGTCATATCATGATGAAATCCATTTCTATAATATCAACCTCTCTCAAAATTGTTTCTGCAACAAATATGTATAAATTACCTACTATCTCTCCTTTTGCAACCACTACCACTCCTTTTGAAATTTTAGACATCTATTTCTACTTGCAAACTCGAAACATTGTTAACCAAATATTCCCAAAGATAAATGACTATTTATGAGACTTAGACTATGTCGATCACCCCAGGATTATGCATGTTACTCCATTGAACATCTTGATTCTCACATTACTAATTGCTACTATCTTACATAAGTTATTCTTTCCTATGTAAATATTACCTTTATCACATAGTTGGTATTTATACAACCAATCTTTATGTGGAGCCATATGAAATGATGCACCAGAATCAAGTAACCAATACTGCAGAATTGAAAGGATGCACCTGAATCAAGTAGTCAGTACTACATAATTTCCTCCCTATCCATAGATAAAACATCAACATTTTTAAAAAAGAAAAACTCAATTTCTTCTACTACATTTTCTTGAGATCACTTAAACTGAGCTTCTCACCAAGACATGATTAAAGGTCTTCCTAGTTTCCTTTTTGTGTTTTACAATCTTTCTTCTCATGGTTTAATTTTCTATAGTTCTAATACTTTACTTTCTTTTGCCCTCTTGACATGGCTAACCCCTTCTTGTATTTTTCTCCATTGATCTTCCCCGTGCTACAAATTCATTCCCAAAAGAATTCTGGCCATAGTTTCGTCTGGACTCCTTTGTTAGAAGTGATGAAATAACATAATCCAATGCAAGAGATCTCCCGCTACTGAGATTGATGAGCAGTTTATCCCATGAATTCGGTAAAGAACAAAGTAATATAGTTCCTTTATCTTCTTTATCAATTTTTACATATAGTGACATCAACTTGCTAATCAAGGTATTAAACTCATTTAAGTACCTTGCAAAGATGCACCATCAATTATCTTGATATTGTAAAGTTGTCAACAAAATTTTTTTTTATTGAGAAGATACTTACTTTCATAGGTATTTTTTAGCCTGTCCCAATAAGTCTATCATAGTAGTTTCTGAGGAGACATTGAATGAATGCATTCATCAAGTGCCAAAAAAAATATCTTCCTTGGCCAAATCTTTTTTATCAAACTCTTCATCAGCCATCTTTTCATATTTATTTTCTTGGCCTTTTAAACCTACTACATAGCCATCTTTCACTAATATCATATGGATCTTAAACTTTCAGGATGAGAAATTCAATCCATCAAATTTTAGTATTTTATATGTGGTTGAATTTCCTCCTGCCATCTTTAAAGAATTGCGATCTACCACAAAGCTAGTGCCCAATAAGGATCTTAAACCTAAGTGTCTGATACTAAAAAGCCAAGGTTTGGAAAAAATATAAAAAGGAAAGAAAGAAATTGTAGAAAATTAAAAGAAACAAGACACAAAGATTTACACAGTTCGACAAATTGCTTACGTCTATAGGGCAGCAAAACTCTCTTCCATTAATTAGAAAAAATACCATAGAAGCACGAAAAATACAAGGGTATTCTAGCTCCCTCTAACTAGCCGTAAAACATGTTTTGTTTATCTAGAGCACCTACACAAGGACTACATGAACTCACTCTCTCTTTCTATTTTTCCATCTACATTAAAAAAAACAATTCTCTCCATAACACGAACCCAAATATTTACCCACGTGAGGCTCACCTTTCCAATCCCTTTATTTAAGGAATGAGAAAGACTGTCTCTTGCCCTAGAGTCACGTGGATATCCTCAACACAAAAGATTCACATCCCCATAAACATAAGATGTGCATAAACATTCGGAATATAAAAAATATTAGGTTTCCCAAAAAATACGATATAGCTTTCTAATGACTAAGAAACACACATTCATATTTCAAAAAAATTTAGATAAATTTAAGAAAAGAAAAGAAAAAAAAAAACAAAAAAGGAAAACCAGACTAGGACATATAGCTTTCAGTATCAGTATAGTCCTGGCCAATCCCCAATCCGATTAGGCGAGTTTTAGAACATCTATGCACAAGGCCGCAATTTGTGACTTGGATTAATTTTTGGACCTTGACTTCGAACAAGGGGTTCATTAGGCTCAACACTCATGAAAGGGCAAACATTCCTTGCTGCATCGCTATGTTTACTCACTTATTTTGGCTGGGTTAATAGCGGGTTCGAATTCCTGACCTGCAATAAATACGAACACGATCCTTGATATCACGATTGCATTGATACCCAGGTGGCCAAATCAAAAGAGAGAGAGAAGCTGAATTCATATTAGTCAGAGATGTGGCGGGTGAGAGAGAGACAGAGGTGGCTGAATTGATACGAGTCAAGGATGTGGCTGATACATGAGATAGATTGCTAATGTGACATTTGATTTCAATCTCGGCACTCAATATTCCACCATTTCTTATGCGAATTAGTATTTGAGTAATATTGTACCTGCAATAACCAAAAATGTCAATTGTTGTGCTCACCTAATTAGAGCATTTTCGCACGAATGCGGATGTGAGCGACCGAAAAATATGCCAAAGCCAATGTATATGTATGAGTGGAAAATCATGCAAACAAAATAGATAAGAAATAAAACTTATTGAGACCGAGGTTTACGTGGCTTGTCTTTTAGGCTATGCCCATAGGAGAAAGAGATCAAATGTACTATTAACTCAAATGTTACACTGTTCTTTTAAGAAACAAACTTTATTGGGCTCTCTACTCTTCTAGAGATTTTCTTTATGAGGCTCTTCCCTCTCTTAGAGCTTCTTTTCTTTTCAGAGTCTTTCTTTCTAAGACAAGAGACTTTTTCTATGAGGTTCTTCTCTCTCCAAGCTTCTTTTCTTTTCAGAGGCTTTCTTTCTGTCTAAAAAAGAGTTTTTTTTTATCTTTTCTTCTTCGAAAGGGTAACTTTCTATCTCTTCTTATTTTTTTACTATAAAAAAAGTCTCCTTATATTTTTCTTAATATACCATGAAGAGTCAACCCTCACCAAAGAGTCTCCCGCATTTTCCTCCGTTTTATATGGGCCAAGATATTAACTATATTTGGAAGTGTATCCCATGACCTAGTCATCTGTAATATCTACCCATACTAAAACCGAGATCTTATTTGTGTGGGATGGTGATTTGGTCACACTTTTCCATATTTCCAAACTACCCCTTTAGCTAAGACTTCCACTTTCTCAAAGTGGCCCCACAAATTCCATTGGTACCCCTCCCATCTTAGCCATTGGTGCCCCTCCCATCATGGAACGGGACACCCAATATCAATTTGGGATCGTCATCAGAATATGATTCTGAACATCATGATGTGGCAACTCCCCACGCTAACTAAAGTCATTCTCTGAAATGAAATCTCATCTCTCTTCTTCTATTTATTAATGTTAATTTGGGTGACATTCCACTACAAGAACCACATATGCTTTGGGCCCATTTTCAATCTTATATCGTCATTCTCTTTCGAAAATTGGTCTTGGATAAGGGTGGTGCTTGTCGAAATGTTAAAATAGTCGAGCATAAAATCTATTGGGTGGCAGTACTAAAATTTCTTTAAGGCGCATATACTATGTTTTTGTTGCAGCAGTATTGTACATATACTCCCTCAAGCCGGAGACTTAGGAAGATTTTCTTGATCCAAAATTTTGGGAACTGCCCAAAAATAACGATAGTGTTAAGAAGAAAAAGATACGATTTTTTTTGTTGTGTTTCCAAATACTTAGATCTCACACTTTAAAAATAACATGGTTTCTATTCAATCTTGAGGCGGCATTTGCCCATGGAGAATGTGATTCCAAAATAAATTTATTGCACTTAGATAAGTTGTCACTTTTGTTTTGTATCCCCCTTCTAAACAAATTATCCATGGAATGCATGTAAGGCTAGAAAGCACATATGTGTTTCCTCATTCCTAACAAAGAAATACCGCTTCTATGGATTCCTTGCAAATGTAGACAAGGGTCTTTCTTGATAAAAAAAGTATATTAATAGACTATTTCTTTTTAATACAAGGATGTCACAATCATTTTTGTTCGTCAAATTTTAAATCAGGTGGTTGTGAATGCATCATTTATAAAAATTAAAAATTATAAAAAAAAAAAAAAAAAAAAAAGGTTTCTCGAACATACTTGCAACCCTTTTACGTTACACAACTGGAGCGTACACCAGCCCATATGATAAATGGATAATTTTCAAGGGCATGCGTCCTGCATCGTGAAGTACAACTATTTCAGTATCCATGGTAGAGAATGGATGATGGATGTCGTGCACCATACATTTTGTGGCATATTTGTCTTTCCCAATTTTGTTTTTGCAGAGCGGAATAGCAAAAGTTTTCTATTTATACCATTTCTTCAAGCAGTAGCAAAACACTATGATTGAGGAAGTACTTCCTCCATGTTATTGGGAAAATGTGAGCCCATACGGCCATTTAATGTTTGAGGTGGCTGATTGAACAACACTTCGTTACAAGAATCTAAATCTTGGATGTGATTATTTGAAAATTGATTTCATGAAATTTCAGTTGAAGAAACAAGACTCAGATAGTCAGCCTTTTTTTAAACCTTTATGCTTTGTTATTCTTTAATGGCCTACATGGTTTAGAGGCCAAAATAATGGAAAGAAAAATAGCTCAGGAAAATAAAAGAATTGAAACAAAAAGATTTATGTGGTTCGACAAGTTGCCTACATCCACTGGACAACAAAATTTGCTTCCTCTAATCAGGAAAACGCCATACAAGCATGAAGAATACAAGAGATTACAAACTCTCTCTCTTAAGCCCTAAAAGAGGTCTTTTTCTCCTTAGAATACCGACACAAAGGACTAAAGAAAACTAATCATTTTCTCTATGTTTTGCATATTACTTTTTCCATATGTTTTCTCTCTCTATAAAGCTGCTCTTTATAAAGAACTCAAGAGACCCATGTAAGGCCTCTCTCTTCTCCTATTTTGATTAAGTCGCATATTTCCCATAGATTTCTTAGATCTACTAAAAGTTGCAAACGATTTCTCTCTCCATTGGAGTCATGTAATTCCCATATCTTCCATAGGATAAATGTCCATAAGATTTTCCCTTCCGACTATTTAGGTTTAAAAGAGTTTCCATCTCCCACTAGGGTTCATTTGCCAACCAAAACTCACCTACCTAAATATTTGGATCTACCTAAGGATAAATATTCCTTAAGATAAAGATACAAGGAAACTAGGATCACACGAATCCTCTATCCTTAAACATGGGCTTCACACCACGTATATCCAACATTGTCCCACTTGAAGACATTAAACATGGGCTTCACACCACGTATATCCAACATTGTCCCACTTGAAGACATGTTTCCATTATGACTAGTTTGCTTTAAGAAATTGCTGCTCACCAGTTACTAATCATTAAGTAACCATAATTATCAAGGAAGTTCTGTACCAAGTGAATTTCCCCTTTCCAATGGGCTTAGTTAACATATTCGTTGGATTGTCATCGTTATGAATTTTCTGCAATATAAATTTTCCATCTTCTACTACATCATGAATAAAGTGATACTGAACATCAATATGTTTAGTCTTGTCATGGAAGGCTGGATTCCTTGCTAGAAACATGGCACTTTGGTCATCATAATGAAGCTGTATACCTTCTTGCACAACTCAGAATTTACCAAGTAACCTGTTTATATTACTTCTTTAGATGCATGAGTAAATGACATATACTCAGCCTCTGTAGAAGACAAAGCCACCACAAATTGTGACCTCGATAACCAACTAATTGCACCACCTCCAAAAAAAAAGCATATTCGGTAGTAGACATTCTTTTATCCAAGTCACCTGCCAAGTCCGCATCGACATAACTAATGACTTTCAAATTCATTCCACTATATCAAATACCAGCAAATCAAGTTCCCTTCAAATACCAAAGGATCCCTTTCACAACAGTCAAGTGATCATGGCCAAGATTTGTCATATATCTGCTTACAACTCCCAGTACTTGTACTATGTCAGGTCTGATGCTAACCATAGGAAACATGAGGCTCTCTATTGCTGATGAATATGGTACTCAAGACATCTGTGTCTTCCTTGCTTCGGTGTTAGGATATTGTTTCAAAGACAACTTCATATGCACATGAAATGGGGTATTGACTGGTTTGGCATTCTACATATTGAAGCGCTACAGAACCCTCTCCACATAACTCTTATGAGTTAACCAGATTTGTTGTTCTTCCAGTCTCTTAGTGCACTCATCCCAAGAATTCCATTAACGTCTTCCAAATCTTTTATCTTAATTCCCTAGCCAACTGAGCTTTAATTTGTGTAATATTATCTTGTAATATTATCTTGTTTGGTCTTGCAACAACATGTTACTAACCAGATAATATAGTTTCCATCACCATAGCCACGAGAATGGCGTAATGGTTAGCCTTACATCTACAAAAATTCAAGCTCAACATGAAAGAGTCAAATCGTTTATACCAACACCTCAGCGCTTGTTTCAACCCGTACAACGATTTATTAAGCCTACATATCAAATTCTCTTTACCTTTCTCAATAAAACTCTCAGGTTGGATCATATAAATTTATTCTTTTATGTAACCATGCAAAAATGCAGTTTTCACATCGAATTATTCCAGCTGTAAATAAAGAATAGCACCCATAGCCAAAACAACTCTAATAGTGGACATGCGCACAACAGGAGCAAAAATCTCATCAAAATCAATACCTGATTTATTAGCATAACCTTTCATAACCAATTGAGCTATGTACTTTTCAATAGTATCATCAGAATATTTCTTATTCTTGAAGACCCAATTGCAATCAATTGCATTTCGTTTCTCTGGTAGTTCGACTAGGTCCCATGTGCCTCACAAAAAGATGCTCTCCCTTGGTCGGCATCATTGACCTCATATGCCTCATGAAAAGAAATTGGCTCACCCTCTTCTAGTAGGCAAGCATACGACAAGACATAGTTGTTAAGCCTCACAAAAGCCTTTTTAGATCTATCAGATCTTCTTAATTCAAAATCACCTAAATATCCTTCAAGATCTTGATTAATTTAAGGTCTTGGTCCTTACCACCATCTCGTTGGTTGTTATGAGTACATTCCACCTCAACAGTTTTTGCATCTGGCTCAACTTTCTTTTGCTGCATGGATTTTTCACTGAAAATAACACCTAGGCTAACTATAACCTTGTGGTTAGTAGGATCTCACAATCTGTACCGCTTTGTACCATCAACATAGCCAAGAAAATACACTTCTTATATTTTTCATCCAATCTAGTTCTTTTCTTCTTTGGAATCAAAGAACATGCATCACAACAAAAAACACGAAGGAAAGAATAATCAACATATTTATCTGTCCAAACCTCTTTTGGTGTCTTGTAGTCTACAGCAGAACTGGGAGACCTATTTATCAGAAAACAAGTTGTACGAACTGCTTCTACCCAGCAACATTGCTTTAACTCGACAACACTAAACATACACCTGACACATTCCATAATAGTACGATTTATCATCTTAGCAACAACATTTTGTTGAGGTGTTCTAGGAAATGTCAACTGTCTAACAATATTATGCTCACTACAAAAATTATTAAATTCACCATAACAAAATTCTCCCCAATTATCAGTTCTTAAACACTTGATGCTCTTACCTTTCTTATTTTCTACTAAGGCCTTAAATTTTTTGAAACAACTAAAGGCATCTGATTTCTTTTGCAGCATATAAACCTACACTTTTCTTGAAAAATCATCAATAAAAGTGACAAAATATACAACATCCCCCAAAGAAACAACAGGCAATTCCCCTGTGTCCGAGTGAATCAATTCCAAAAAATCCAAATTATTAGCGGTGGATAAAGAAAATCGCAATTTGTTATGCTTTCCAAATAAGCATGACTCACAAAAATCTAAGTTAAATTATTTAAAATCAGGGGGAAGGTTTTTATCGAGAAGTACTTTGAGTCGATGCTCACTCTTATGACCCAAACATGTATGCCACATTATAATAGAGTATAACTCTACAATATCAGCCTCTCCAAAAACTGTTTCACTAATAAGTCTTTACAAGTTACCTGTTAACTCTTCTTTCGTAACCACTAGTGCTCCTTTTGAAATTTTTAGACACAATTTTCATCAGTAAATTTGAAACCTTACTCACCTGTAAATTTGAAACCTTACTCATTAAATTTTGCTAAGGACAAGAGCCTTCTATTGAGACTTGGAATATGTCTAACAATATGCCTCCATTGAATATCTTGATTCTCATATCTCAAACTTTCACTATTTTACAAGAGTCATTATTTCCCATATAAACAATACCTCCATCACATGGTTGGTACCTATATAACTTATCCCTTTGTGGAGTCATGTGAAAGGATGCACCTGAATCAAATAGCTAATACTACAAAACTTCCTCCCTATCCACAGACAAAACTTCCCCATCTTAAAAGAACTCAACATCTTCTAGTAGATTTTCTTGAGAACCACTTGAACTAGGTTTCTTATTAGAACCATATTTAGGGGCTTCCGGGTTCACTTTCTGTGCATAACAAATTTTCCTCATATGGCTTAACATTCCACAGCTCCAACACTTCACTATTTTATGCCTTCTTGAGTTAGATCTTTACTAATCTCTACCTGTAGTTCTCTCCATTGACCTTCCCCATGCTACAAACACATTCCAAGTGAAATTCTGACCAGACTTTCGCATAGACTCTTATGTCATATGTGCTGAAACAACATAATCAAATTCAAGAGATTTCACACTATTGAGATTCATGATAAATCCATCCCAAGATTTTGACATAGAACAAAGTAAAATATGATAAATTTAACATAGAACAAAGTGAAATAGTTACATTTTCTTCTTCATCAATTTTTACATTCAGTGACATCAACTTGTTAATCAAGACATTAAACTCATTTAAGTATCCTTGCAAAGATCATCACTCATCTTGAGATTGTAAAGTTTCTAATGAAGAAAATTTTTTATTTGTAAAATATCTATCTTCATAAGTACTTTTCAGCCTGTCCCATAAATCTTTCGCAGAAGTTTTTGAAGAGACATTGAATAAAACGGATCATTAAGAGTCAAGAAAATACCTACGCTAGCCAATTCATCATTCACATCAAATTCATCATCATCCATCTTTTTTATTCATTTTCTCCGCGTTTTAAAGCCACTACACAACCATCTTTCACCAACGCCGCATGCATCTTTAATTTCTAGGTTAAGAAATCCAAACTGTCAAATTTTGAAATTTCATATTTGGTTGAATTTCTTCCAGCTATCTTCAAAGATTTGTCATATGCCACAAACCTTATGCTCAACAAGGATCTGAAACAGCCCTAAGGCTCTAATACCAAATGCAGAGGATAAAACCAAGGTTTGCCAAAAATAAGGGAAAGAAAAATGCAGAAAAATAAAAGAACTGAAACACAAAGATTTACATGGTTTGACAACTTGCCTACATCCACGGGGTGGAAACGTTCTCCTCCACTAATAAGAAAAAGGGAAAATTGCATAAAACCCCAAAAAAAGAACTTAAGCACTTTACCCTCAACCTAATTTTTGCTAACAACGTTTCCCCAAAACTATCTTTCCTAGCAAATAACCCCCCAACTCAAAAGGTTTTATTTTCTTTGACAAAAATGCCCCTTCCCATACCTTCACCGTACAGAACAAATTATTTCGTCAGTTATGATGAACCCCAATACTACTTTCGCCAGACTGCAGTTGTTATTTGTCAGACATATGAATTATGTTGGACTGCAATTCTACACTACTAGACCACTTATTCCAAACAACGTTATGTCAGACCATAGATTAGAAACATCAGACATCACATTATTCCAGACACAAATATCAGACTGCCCCTACTCCAATAAGTTAATCGCCAGAGCTACTTCAAATTACCGAACTACCCCTACTTTAGTAACTCAAATGTTGGACTGTGACCATAAAATGTCAGACCGCCCACTCCAGTAATATAACCACCGGAGCGAAGCTTTGAAACGCTGAACTGCAATACTCCAGTAAGGCATTTTCCGGATCGCGGTAGTAAAGAGTCGGACCAAAGCTCTAAAACACCGGACCGTTGTACTCCAGAAAGTTATCGCCGGAATGCATCTGTGAAGTGTCAGATAGTTCAACATTAATGCAGGACTGGTCCTTGTAAACTTTTGAACAAACGAATTCAGCCAAACCGCAATTCTACACTATCGGATTGCTTATTCCAGATAGCGTTATGCCGGATCATAAATTAAAAACACCGGACAAAACATTATTCCAGACACAAATGTCGGACCACACATGTCAAATGCCGGACTGCCCCTACTCCAGTAAGTTAATCACCGGAGCACTACTTCAAATCGCCAGACTGCCCCTACTCCAGTAACTTAGGTCCTAGACCATGGTCATAAAATGCTGGATCGCCCACTCTAGTAATATAACCACCGGAGCAAAGCTTTGAAATGCTGGACTGCCATACTCCAGTAAGACATCTGCCGGATAGTGGTAGTCAAGTACCGAATTGATCTAACAGAGTGCCGGACAGAAGTTTTAAAGGCCGGATGGACATACTCCAGTAAGATATCGCAGGGCTGCATCTATGAAGTGTTGGAGGGTTCGACGTTAATGCCGAAATGGTCCTTTGAATTGTTGGACTAACTTTCTACCAGAGCGAATTCTACAAGACCGCCCCTGATTCCAGTGACATCTTTGTCGGACCGTGGTAGTGAAGTACCAGATTGCCCCTTTTTTCATGAAGCAAACTGTCGGACCACTCTTCTTTAAGTGTCAGAGAGCCTTCTTTAAGTGTTGAACCTCTTTGATGAACACTATATGACCATGTAACTGCTTATGTAATGACTAATTCCGAATGCATTGGCCTCAAATAAATCCCATTAGTATGGTATAGAGGGAGAGAGTGCACAAATGGTTTGGACGCTTTCTCAACACATGAAATGTTTTGCAAGGCAGTGAAATATAGTTCAAACGTAAAAACACAACAAAAAGTGCCATGTGTAAAATGTTTACAGCCTATTGCAGCCTTGAAGCCTTGAATCTCTATACCTATTTCATGAGCACCCTTGAATCTCTATATCCAAAAGAGTGAATCCATCAACAATTTTGTCAACCATATCACTCTCCTACGCATTGACCATATCATAACAATCTTTACAAACTCAAGACCTATGCTTGACCAAGTTTCAAAGCAAAACTACGTTGATAAAGAATACATTGAATAGTTTGCATATTTCTTTTAAAAGGATATTGCTATTAGATTTTTCTTTCATTAACATAATTATAACGAAAAGAGTGGAGATTTCATCAGCTAGCTACTATGATATAGTAGCTTCAATTGTACAAAAAGAATGGACATTTCACTCTTTGAAACTCACTATTTAACATCTGTTTAAAACTCAGTACTTAACATCTGTAATAAAAAAGAGTTCATAGCCTTTGCAACTTACATTAGTCACTTTTCAAATTACATATTCAGGTATCATCTAAAAAGTACATGTCAAGCTGAAAAATACATATTTTTTACTTTCTTAACCTCAGCCATTTTTTGCCAGCTTGCAATACCCTTGCCCTTATCATTTCTACTCTTTGTTCTCCTCTCATTTTTCTCATCAGTCTCACTCTCTCTTTTCTCATCTCCCTCCTCAGTCTCACTTTCCTCATCTCCACTATCTCCCTCCTCTCACTCGCTTTTGTCATCTCCATCATCTCTCTCCTCGCTCTTGCTTTCATCATCTCCCTCCACCATCTCTTCAGAATTCTCTATAGAAGTGTTCTGTAATAGAAAATCATGGGTTGCCTGTACATAACGTATGGATTTCCCTGCACATAATGTATGGATTCCCCTGCTAATACTACACCACTAAGTGCAGCATGTAGCATCTCTATATAGGTTAATCGTTGTAAGTAGACAATAAAAAACAAAATGGATAATTAATTTGAATAGATAATTACTTTAAGTCAATAAAAACTAAAATACATAAATTGAATAATATAACAATCTCCTCTCGTTGTCATGGTCTGCAATGGGGGGAACATTTTATTGTGACAGAGAGGGGGGGCACATGGGATTAATTCCATATATTTGGGTGAACATGTTGTAGCAGACCATATAATCTTTTGTAGGCACTCCACCAAATTTATCCATGGTTTCCTTGACAACATTACGTTCTCGTTGCCGCCAGTCACTTATCTCGCTACTCAACTCGTCATTTCAACTTGTGAGGTGTATACCGACCTTCTCCCTCCTATCCTACTTGGGTGGCCCAATAGGAATCACTTGCATCTTCCCAAATTACGACAGCACATGAACAACACATAATACTCCGCAAGGTGGAAACTTATCAGATATAATTGACACAACACGTTTTCTTTACTGACTGTATCTAAATGGTTGTACTCCTCATATGGTTGCCAAGTCACCTACAACAATATCATAACACTTTAATGAGTCTTTGCATTAAACGTTATCAAATGAGATGTCATAAAAAACATAACACTAACCATGTTAGTTACAACAAAAACATAACACTGACCATGTCAATTAAGATGTCATCAAACATTGTTAATGGGTCTTTGCACAGTGGTTCTTTCATCCACTTGCAAGCTTTAGAAATTTCTATGGTGATAGTTTTAGGTTTAGTGCCTAGAGTTGGAAAATGCTCATAAACCCAATATTGCAAAAAAATTAACTAGAAGAAATTAGTGTGAAGACAAAAAGATTGTAAATATCTCAATATTGACTACAACAATATTGAAAATTACTGATAATAGTGTTGCTGACCCACTAAAATGCTTATCCCCGTCCACGACTTTAGATAATGAAGGATACAAGAAGGCAAGTGCTGCTGCACCCCATGCATACTTATGTGCCTCATTAAGATTTCGAAACAGTTGTAGGTAACTTGTAAGCGACGATCCTTGAGATGCATCGGCAAATATAGTTGTGTCGACTAAATAAAGGAGATATGCTATAGTATGTTGAAGTAGTTTTAATTTGGTAGGCTCTTTTGGTAGTTTCCTGAATTTCGTCCTCAACCAAGTATGTTTAAGATGACTGAACTTATCACCTGTAGGGCCATATTCCAAGTAGCCCATGATGAAAGCCCTATAGTCTTTAGGTCTAATGCCTGTTACTGGCTCTCCTTTCACATGTATCCTTAACATTTGTCACACATCATACAGGGTTGGAATCATCTCACTAATAGTTAAATGTGCAGTATTTGTCACATTGCACCATTTTAAATGTGTAGTACTTTTCACATTGCACCATTTTTCTATAAGGGCTCTCGATAGAACGCAATTGATATGGGAGAATCCAATGTCTATCAAGGAGCTCAATTTGGTCTTTTCAACGAAAGCTACATGTCGTGGATCTTGATCCCATTTTCCTAAGATCTTAATTGATTCATTAATATGAAAAAAAAATTTCTTCTGAAATGAAGTTTAATAAAAAATGACATACATTAGTTATTAACAATGTAAGAATTACGTAATTAATGTAAATCATGAACTAAAGTAAATAGACTATAGTACCTTTTCCCTTTGATTGGACGAAATGGATGGTTCCGTTGTTCCTCTTGACTGTTCTGAATCTTGCATCACTAAATCTATTTATATTATCAGAGTTTTACATGTGCACATCACATCAATTAAGAGAATATGTACATATGAATTGGCTAAAAATAACCACAAAAAAAAAAAAAAGGATAATAAATGTACTAACAAAATGAGAATAATATATGTACTAACAAAAAAGAGAATCATAAAAGAAACAAACATAAGTATATGTGCCCTAAATGCGCAAAATTAACATAAATGGAACAAACACCATGAATATTTGTACTAACATAATTTCCCACAAAGTGGGTGCCACAAATTAAAAAGACAAAATAAAAGGAAATAAGTACAAGTCTATGCCTTCAAGTGGGTGCTTTACATGTTCCCCTGTTATGACCAGTTCCTTTGCACTGACTACATTGGATAGGTTGCACTAGTACTTCTTGTGACTTGATGCGTTTCTTTTTAGGTCGGCCAGGGGGGCTCCTTGAGTGAGGTAGAAGCACTCTTACTTCTTCTGGAGGAAGCTATCTACATAAACTACGCTCAGACAAGTCGATCAAGAAAACTAGCATGATAGTTATGAAATATGTTTCACGAAATTTTGCAACTGTGAAATATTCTTCACGACAGTCATCAGGATCCCTATTCATTCCTTGAAGGGCTTTACAAGCATGCTTGCAAGTCAAACCCTTTATTTGCCAACCCCGACATTCACATTCTCGTGAAATAATATTTACCTTATAATTGATGTAATCACCCCTTGCTTCATATATTGTTCCATTTGATGCCACAGTGACCCTCACAGAAAGAGATTTCTTTATGATCTTTCTTAGTTCGTTTTGATTTTTTGAGGTAAGTGTTGTAGTCCAAGTTTTAGCTTTCAAGCTACGAGTGACCATTAGTTCCATGATTTGATCCAAATCAAGTCAACATATTGGCGAATTGCCATATCTCGTGCTTCTAGATTCCACTTGTTATATGACTCAACCACATTGGTTGTTACTTGGTCATATCGCCTGTGATGTAGCCTAATAGTTTGGTGATGCTTCTATGAACCACTTGAATGTGTCCTCAGAAAGTGATTTAATTTTCATCATCTTATCAAAAGATTCTTGCTGCATACATACTCTACATGCTCTGATAAAGGCACATACAATTACTTTCTTAACATCATTAGGTATGTGTTTTTCTTCCTTCTTGAAATTCTCCGCTAAATGAAGCTCACAGAAGGCATGATGAGCATTTTCAAAAACTTGACAAACAGTATCAACTAGACCAAGGTGTCTATCTGACAAAATAATGATTTCATGATCCGTCCCAATAACAATCTTTAGATATTTTATAAACCATAACCAGTTATCGGTACTTTCGGCATCTACAATTGCAAATGCAACGGGAAACATTTGTCCATCCCCATCGAGTGAGTTGACAGCAATTAGCGTCCCAAAGTATCGTGCCTTCAGTGGTGTCCCATCAAGAAATAGAAGTAGACGACATCCTATTTTGAAGCCACGTATTGACCCATAAAATCTTAAGAACAATCAACTAAATCTACCTCCTGACCATACTTGTTTTGTCACATAACTACTAGGATTCGTCTCCATCACACGATTTACATATGCTGGTAACTGGTTGTATGCCTCCTCTTGCGAATCATGCATGCTTTGTTGGCTATTTCATTTCCTCGCTAAGCCTTCCAATAGGGTATTTCTAACTTATAATCTCGAGACAAATCACTTATGATTTCTTTAGGCTTGTAATGCGCAGTGTCACTTAATTTATCATTGATTAAGGATGCAGTAAATTTGGTGACGCTTTTCTCTATACATCATTAGTTGTCCCAATATTGCATGAGTGATCTTTTTTCCATGATTTGATTCTAAAAACAATCGTCCTACTAAGCTTCGCAACATATATCTCCCATTTGCATCCATCACCCTTGTATTTTGCCCTTATGCGATACCCCTCATTTTTAACAAGACGGTATGCAAAATGGTTTGCGATAACAAACTTGCTAAAGGCTTTTCAAATATCTTTTAAAGATTCAAATTGTTGCCCTGTCCTAACAAGTGCATCCTCTCATATGCTAAGAAACCTTGGTGCATTGCTTTGTTCAGAGCCAGAGACCAAAATATTAGAGGATTGACGTGATCCCATATCTTCCACAAGAGTTACAAATCATAGATCTACTAGGAGTTATAACAGATTTCGCTCTCTCTATAGGAGTGATGTGATTCCCATATCATCCATAGGATAAATCTCCATAAGATTTTTTTCCTTCCAACTATTTATTCACTTGCCATCCAAAAAACCTACCTAAAAATTAGGATCTACCTAATGGATAAATAGTCCTTAAGATAAGGATACAAGGAAACTATCCTTAAACATGGGCTTCACACCACGTATTTCCAACATTTAGGCAACTTGGATTTCACTCTCTAAGATAAGCTTATTCAAGTTTTTGTCCTGTTTCTATTGTTTGGGCAGCCATGTGTGCGGATGGATTGGGGAGTGTTGAAGAGCAACTTCTCCATGTTTTGCCATAAAAAACATGTATATATTGATTTCACTAAGAAAGGTGGAGCAAGCCATCCAATTTTTTTTTTGGATAATTGAATCTTAGCATCGAACAAAGATATTTGCCACAATATTTTGAGGGTGAGGAACCATCTACAATATCGAGCAAAAATATTTGCCACAGTGGGCTAACCTCTACTACAGATTCTGAGAGTTCTCGGAGATGCTCGAACTCCTTTCCCCATCCATTACATTTATGAGGGTGAGGAACCATCCACTGGCTCACGGACCGTTGGGATCTTATGCCTTTTGCATTTTGAATCCTTGGTTACCTTCTTAGCTCGAGCGCGGGGAGCGGCTGGGGTAGCCCGCTTTGTCTTCTTTCCTCTCGCTTGCTTAGGTGCAACAGCCTTGGAGGTGCCTGCTTTGGAGGAACTAGTGGCCAGTTTGCTATGCAGATCGCTCCCTATGAGTTCGTTCAGGTCCTGGAGCGAGCGCGTCTTGAACCCGAGAACCGACCCTCCTTCCATCGGAAGATCACAAAGAGATTGTCAAAAATACTCTCTGCCTCATTCTCCATAATGAGAAATTTGGGCATGGACCTGTCTCCAGCAATCTGATGCAGCTGCCCAATCTCGCATCAGTCATTGGGGAAGCCTAGAGTGAATATCTCGCCTAGGGGAGGAGTCTTCGACATCTTCTGCTGCCTTGTATCCTGACTCTAGTGGCTATTCTCTCCCTTCCAAGGGTGGTCCACATCCCAATACCCCTTACTGGTGATCCACCACCAGCATGCATGGGCTTCTGTATCCTGCACTGATCTGCCAAAATGGGGGAACACATACTTGTTGATCTTGGTGGCCTCCAAGCATGTGGCCCAAGCAGTGCGAATATGCCTCGGGAGCCAAGTCTCTCGATGGGTTCCCAGCTGGTCCTTCCAGCGAGAAGCCTTGATATGTCACTTCTTAAAAAATACTGAGAATGGTCATCCATGATCTAGCCCATGTTGCCAGGTGAATTGATGAGGGAAGTATCCCTCAAGTTTTACATTATGGATGGTGCAGTAGGCAAGGACTCCGGCCCTAACGCTCTGCATATACATCAACTCTTTCTGGCTGGTGAAATCATTGCCATGGTGGTGGTCCAACTTGTCAACAAATGCAAGCTCTGTAAGGCCTCCAATTAGGAATTTAACCGGGGTCATGTGAAGATGGTCGTTATAGAACAAGCTGTACGCATGATTAGGTGTGTGGAAAATTGCCTTCTGCCCGGAAATCTTCAAAAGGAAGGGGCACATGGTATCTTCCAACACCCTATTTTTGAGGTAGGTGTCGGGGAAGTAAGCTCCGAGCTAGGCATAAACATAATGGATTGGGAAAGGGGTTTTGAAATGGGAAGGCCTCACCATCTACTATGTCGTTCCCTGCTTCCTCTCCTTGATACAGTCTCCCCTTAGAAATGACACCCATGCCATAATAGATGCTGCACAAGACTGGATGTGCGAGTGCATACTTTATTCCCAGCGCCATGTCACAGGCCACATAGAACATGCTTGGATGAATGATGTCTTCCTCTCCTGGCAGAGTAAACTTGCATAAGAAAAGTACCAAGTAAGTTGCCAGGAAGATATGCCCATTCTCCTTCCTCCGCTCAAAGACTGGAGGGGCTTCCTTTGGGGGCGCCTTCTTCCTTGGTGCTGAGTCGGCTTCATCTATGCAGTCGCCACAGAAAAATGCTATCCATTCAACAAGGGGGACCCGTCAACTTTTGGACTCATCATAGGGTTGATGGTAGATCTCAAACAGTTCTTGAAGCTCAGCTGGTGGGGCTTCTTTCCCGACTCTTTCCCCTCGAAAGATGACTGAGTTCAGGGGTACAAACTCATCATACATAGCGTCGAGGAACGAAAGCCCACCAATGAAGTGCAGGTCCATCAGTGATATTCCTCCTTCCCCACGACCAAGCAGCCACGTATTGCTGACATGGCTTCATGTTTTCAGCAATACTTTGACCGTGTTTGAGCAACGGTCATAACAGCGCACCGAGCATTGGATGCGGTCCGTAGGGAGGCCCATCTCATAACAGCTCAGAAATGGCTCAACACTTTCATAGTCCATGAGAAGTAACCCTTCAAATACTAGTGCTTCCCTTGCCCGCAGGCCAGCAGAGGACCATTTCATGCTTGTGGTTTTTACCATCCTCCTGTCTAAAGTCAACAAGTCCCCGCTCGAGGCTATATTCCGGTGTAGGCAATGCAAGAGGCGCCTACCCCTTTCACTACCCTCACATTGCTGTCATTGTCTTCTCACCCCAAACTGGACAGGGTCGCTCACAAAAGTGACACTCAAAGGCCATCATGGTTCACATAAGCTTTTAGTGAGCCAGATTGGCTCGCCTCTCACGAAGCTTTTGTCGATGAATTCATTGGTGCCAAGGTCCTCTGCTCGTGGGAGGTTCTTCACATCTGGGATGGCACCTGAAGGCTGGGCCATGAAGTTAAGACAAAGGCCTCATTGCCGTGTACAAGGTCCTAAGGCAGAACTATCATCGTCTCACGACAAAGGGGCTATTGCCGTCTGTCGAAATATATCCACCACATAAAGACCAAGACCAAGCGTGGGGTAATGCCGTATGCATCTAACACTTACGCTCCAGTTGTTCACACACATGACACGTGCGACACACCATGTCCCTTGAAATCTGGGCAACCGACGGACACTCGGGGTGTGGCCTGTCACCGCATGTGCGGAGGGTGACCGTTCGCCGTCCCACGACCCTTCACCTCCTTGACCGTTACGACCTCACAAGGCCTCGGGTTTGCACTGGCGTTTGCTCTCTTAATTGGGAATGTATTCCTACTCACCGGGAAACCTTTCCACTGATGACCGAAGTTAGCAAAAAACTGCCCGGAGTTCCCCGAAAGCTCCCCTATAACCCTGCGGGTTTCCCTTCTCTCTTCTTCGCACTTCTGTAGTTCACAACTCACCGGAATTTCACTGTGTTGTTGGTGAGTCCACTGCTCCTCCTCCTTCTTCTCTCCTGATAACCAGAGGGCCATCAGATCCCCCTGATCCTTCTGCAACCTGCCAGCAACTGCGGAACTACAGAGCACCACTGCGACTCTTGCAGTTTCACCGAAAAAGTCTTGGTGGACTCTGAGTAGCCCTTGTTCCCTGCTTAGAAAGCCTTGGCACTCTCCGAAAACACTTGCACGCACGTTCCAAAGGCCCACGACATGCTCAAGTTTGCCAAAAAATTCCTGAAGGGTTGTATGCTGCGAGTATTGGTAGGGAAACCCTTACCAGAAGTCTCTTGAGGGAAGCTCCGGCTCTCTCTGAAAAAAAAAAAAACTATCTTCAACTGTTTTACCTTTTGGTAAAATAGTAAAATGGAATTTTCCCCCCTTTTATACTCAGCAGTGTCACAAATTGCCCCTTACAAATTTGAAATGACGCTTTAGTCCTCACCTTCTGATAACAATGAGACCAGGCCGGGGCAGGTCAAACCCGAGACCCGAAAGAGTTATTACGATGCACTTTGCCAAGGAGCTATTGTCGTGCGCTTCGTGAGGACTTAACGTCGCATGTGCCTTACAAAAATGCCATCACCGTGCGCTTTACCAAAAGGTATCGCCGCATGCACTTCACAAGGGCTTAATGTCGTGTGCCCTTCATCAAGGGCTTAATGTTGTATGCGTCATCCAAAACTTAGTGCCATGCGCAGGTTATGACACTCCCATTTGGACCTTTGTCCTGCATCCCCAGGAAGTTCATTCCTTGCACCACAATCTGACTCCTCAGAGTCGAGTTTCTAGTTAAGGCTCCGATCCCCAAGGAGTCACATTCCCTCCCATGGTCTAGATGTACGACCCTAAACTGCATGGTTAAACTGATATGACCTTAAATTGTAGCGGAGGTCTAGTTGCATGACCTTAAACTGCATGGTCCTAGTCGCATGACTTTAGACTGCATAGCCATGGTCTGAGCTACAAGACCTTAAAACAGTATAGCACGTCCCTGTAGCAAGACGATGAACGACGTGACAAATAGTCCATACGCATGACTCTAAACTGTGAAATGGGTGCACCTCTTTGCCAGATGAATTCCATAAACATCCTTAGTGGAGGTAGGTGTATTCCATCAACATCCCCAGTGGAGTTAGGTGTCCCCAGTGGAGTTCGGTGTATGCAAAAGAAAAAGAAGCTCACCTTACACCTTCAATCTCAAATGGGTCTGTTTCACACCAACATCCCCAATAAGAGTCACATCCGTACCACAACTCATTATCTCCACAGGGTCATTCTTATCTTTTTAACCCCTCAGTGGGGTTGCATCTGTGCTCTGTCCTGTCATCCTCAGCAGAGTTACATCCATACCATTAGTCATTATCCCCGGAGAGTCACACTTGCCCCCTTAATCCCTAGTGAGTTTCACCTCCATTTGCCACTCCTCCTAGGGCCGCCATCTTCATCTAAAGCTCTTTGCTTGTGTATAGCCTTAACTATTTCATCCCCAGGGAGTCAGATTGCTATCCACAGGCCTATCTCCCCATGGAGCTTAACCTACACAGTGACCCACACAACGGTTCGTGTTGCATGACTTTAAACTGCACAGCCTTGGTCTAAATGCATGACCCTGAACTGCATGGTCCAAACTATATGACCTTAAACTATAGCGGAGGTCTAGTTGCACGACTTTAAACTGGATAGTCCTAGCGACATGACTTTAAACTGCAAAGCTATGGTTCAAAGTATATGACCATAAATCATAGTCTACGTCCTAGCTGCATGACATTAAAAGGCTTAGTACCATGGTCCAAACTATATGACCTTAAACTGTAGTGGACGTCTAGTTGCATGACCTTAAACTGCATGGTCCTAGATGCATGACTTTAAACTACATAAGCACGGTCCAAGCTATATGACCTTAAACCATAGTGCATGTCCTGACTGCATGACGTTAAACTACTTTGCCCAGGTCAAGGAGGCATGACCTTAAAGACGCCCTCACATACTCACACATGCCCTTTACATGCATCTTCACACACGCCTCCCCTAACCGACCCATTCGTGTGCGTGCACCACCTTCATTGCTTCCCCAGTGAATCCATTCACCTCATTACCATCATCCATCATTCCTTAGTGAGTTTCACCAATGCTCACAAAACGACAAACGATTCCACTATCCATACTCGTCGTCAGCTAGTGGGTCACCACTTTTCACCCACCATTCATACATCATCCATCTTTCATAGGTAGCATCGTGTCATCTCCCCAAAGAGAGTCAAAACCACAACCACACTCACTCCATGGATTCCATAGACTGCCATTCATCACCACTATGGTCCAGTTGTATGACCCTAAACTATAGTGCACGTCCTGGCCGTATGATGATAAAAGGCTTCGAATAGGTCCTAAAGGCATGACCCTAAATACGCCTTCACAAAATAGAAAATAATGGGCATGATATATGCCTTGTCAAGGAACGCCATGAGTAAAAATGACGGATGGGTATGGTCACAAAGCCATGAGTAAAAGAGTTCTGTAAAAGCAAAAACCTGAGCACGGTGAAAAAGCCAAAAAGGATGTCTGGAGCAAAAACAGATGAAAAGGGGTAGACATGGCCATAAGGCCATGGGTAAAATAGCCCAAAAATAAAGGACGTAAGTGAAAACCGTCTTTACGACGTCACTTCCCCAATCCAGGTGAAAACTCTCAAATGGCACTTAGACCTACAAAAAGCAGGTTGACACAGCACCACAGTCTTAGTCGCGCCCAATTGTCAAACAAGGAATAATTCTGGCTAATGAGGTCCACACAAAATCCTCAATTTCCAGCATCCAATCACAACACAAAATGGCTCACCCGGGAGTGAGAGCCTCATAAGATCTCC
This sequence comes from Amborella trichopoda, assembly GCF_054954075.1. Taxonomy (NCBI): domain Eukaryota; kingdom Viridiplantae; phylum Streptophyta; class Magnoliopsida; order Amborellales; family Amborellaceae; genus Amborella; species Amborella trichopoda. The sequence continues at coordinate 24,692,140 of NC_142338.1, read as the reverse complement.
TACACTTCACCTCCAAAAACAAGAAGAGTCCTTGAGGGTGAAGACGATGACCGAAAGATCCCTCCAAAATGCTAAAGACCCTTACGAAGGTAAGAAACTGACAAAGCCAGGACACAACCTGCCAGAGACTTTAGGCTGATGCCTCACTAAAAACCTTCCTTAGCTGATAGGCCTAGACCTTTGGGACAGGCCAATAGAAAGCCCCTGACTAATCCTGGTAGGATGGGGCCCACAAGGCTGCCTCGCCAAAATCCCCCCTAACCGATAGGCCCAGACCTTCGAGACAGGCCAACAAAAAGCCGCCGACTGGACCCCGCTAGATAGGACCCATAGAGGTACCCTGATCATCAAAAGCAAACTTAGTGTAGCTGCAAACAACGTCGATCAAAGGCTCTTTGGCTGTAAATCTAATAGTGCCCTAAAGCATGGCACCTGGCCTTCAGATAGGCCCGATTCTGACCAATGAGGTCCCACAAAAATCCTCAGCTATCAGAATCAGAAATAGTCCTTTAAGGGTGAGGACTTGGATAGATCCCTCAAAAGTCTCCACGGATGGACATGTACATTGCATCCAAATGTCTGAGCATCCTAGTTACAACATTGCTTGAATCTCCTCGGTGTTCATGTAGTCTTGTGGCTAGGAAGAAAAAAGAAATAAAACCAGAGGAATTTTTTGAATGATTGTCCTTCTTGCTTCTCTCTAAGTACAACAATCAACAAGGCATGCTGTTGGAAGACATTTTTCAGCACCATGGGTCATCGATGCAGAATAAAGGAAGAAGCCAAATAATAAAGTCTAACGAACAATGGAAATTTCGACAGTCTCAAAATTACCCCAAAACTGGTCAAGATCTTCATATGGACTCCTAAAAGTCTCCTGTCAAGTTTCGTTGTAATTCGAAATGTTTAAGGTAGTGCAGACTTAGAGACAGTTTCAGTAGAATCAGTTTCTAGCACCCAAAAACAGACCCCTATAACAAAAAAATCTATTTTCGATGCTTTAAATTGCTATGGGACCACTGCCATTAGAGCTGGCACGATTGAAAACCCCCATGGGTCAAATTTCAGCTTAAACGAGCACTCTAGGAAGAAGTTATAGGCAAAAGATCAAAACAGGAGGAGCTACACACTATTTCTGTGCGGCCACTCTGCAACTAAACTCTATTAAATGGACAGTCATGGATAGTGAATTACAATGCTTATATCTCCCTCGTTTGAAATCAAATAGCGCTCAAACTTATTAGGGCGTGTTTGTTTCATGGAGACGAGCCTTTCGATATGTGACACGCCTTGTGACGACGTCTGAGCGCGAAGAAAAGCAAGAGAGAAGTTGCCAATTCATGAAGGAAGTTACAGGAAAATTAGCAGCAACACATCTCACTTGAGCGGCCAAATCACGGAACTCGAGAGCCTGATCGACGTGAAACCAGTTGCATCGCATGTATAAGGTCCATGACTATCACTGGTCTGAACCTCATGTATGATAAATAGTCAGATCTCGCACACAAAGCCAATGAAGTGACTGAAAATTTCGGGGCCAGAATTCCTGATTCCGTCCAAAACTCAAAAGTTGTGAAATCTTTGTCTGGGCAAGAAATCGAGTTGTATTTGTTTCCACGTAATCATGACGGCATGCTCAGTGTGATCTAGCAAAGAAACCACATAAAACCATCAAGGAACGAGCAACTATCGATACGAAGTTTGCAAGTTTCATCTAAAATTTAGATCACATGATCGTGGCCTAAAAACACGATCCATGACTCCATGTGCCAGAATTTTTGTTCAAATAAGCACCAGGGCAGCCCCGAATCATCTATGAAAGATCACACAAGTTCTAGGACAGCAGCAGTGACTGTTTTGAAATTCTATGAATTGTTAGGAAGAGGCAAATCTTTCATTTTGCACTCTATTTTCCTATTTTATTTAATTCAGTTAAATCTTAATTTGTAACAATTAGGTTTAATTTTGCTCATCCACCCATATTTGAGCTAAACTCTATATATGCGATGTACTATCATTGTACCCAGACCCTTTGGCCAAAGAGACTTTTGCTTAATAAAATCTCTATTTCTTCTTACTGTTGGCTCACGTTCTGAGAGAGAGGTAGGAGAGAGAAACTTTTGGATCGTACCCCTAGGGTCAAGGTAAATCTTTCTCTCTCTTCTCTTCCTTTCTTTCTTCTTCTTCTCTCTTCTTCTCACTAATCTTCTTCGTCTGGACTTTTATCAGAGGCCATGCATGACAGTAGCAGTGTCGTGCATGCCTCTTTCTTTCTTTCTTCTCCTGTGGTTTCACAAGTTGCACATGGCGATGGAAGCACTATGCACGAGCTTCTTTTTCCTTCTTTTTGTCCATCTCTATCTCTCGGCAAGGCTCGCAGATAGCACTGCTCATCACTGTCTGCAGATGTTTCTTCGACATCTCAGCGAGGAGCACAGGCGACGAAGACAATTGCTACCCACATGGGTTTCCCTGGTTGCGTGCTTATCGTAGACAGCGATGCCTATTGCCGTCCGCAAACGGTCACGACAACACCTATCACAGTCCATAAGCTCCTTGCGTGGGCTTGGTGCCTATCGTCGTCTACGAGCTTCCTTCGCACACTCGCCGTCCACAAGCATCCTTCGTGCTCAATGCCTATCGTCATCCGCAAGCCTCTTTCATGCACTCGGTGCCCATCGCCGTCCGCAGGTTTCTCTTACATCCTACGCCCATCGCCGTGTACCTTAGAAGGGACTATCGTCGCGTGCTTCACAAGTGGCTATCATCGCTCTCTTCACAAGAGGCTATCACCGCCCGTGAAGGGGTGTGCTTCCTTCTCTTGTTGCCACTGGCGATACTTAGCGTCACCTATAGTTCAATGCTCACCCTCCAGGTGTGAGCAGTAGTGTCTAGCACTATCCAAGGACAGTGACACTCCTACTCCATGATTGTGAATGACGATGCCTAAGCACCTTCGAGACCCCGTCTCTTCGTCATCTCGCGCTTCTTCCTCATTCTCTTCTCTTCTCACTTGACTGAGGGTAGACTTGGCCTAACATTGCTATCGAGCAGTATTGCTATCATGCTGGTCCTGAGTACCAAGCCTATCTTGGTGCCACACTAGATTAAGACAGTCATATCGGCCTCGGTTTTGATTAGTAATATCGTCGTGTTGGTCCTAGTACTATGCCCGTCTTGCTACCACTTCGAGCCGGTCATTGTACTGGTTTCAGCTATCATGTTAGTCTCATCCCCTTACCAAGTTCTCTTCTCTTTTCTACCTTTATTCAAACCTTTCATTTCATCACCCCCACTTATGAAGGTGCATTGCCCTAATATAAGGGTGGGTCCTTTGGCTCACTTGTCCTGCAATTTAACCATGATAATGTTGTGCAGAAAATAAGGAGATTGCAGGTTAAGGGAGGCGATTTCGAACCAGCTGAAGCAGTTGGGGGGCTTTTCATCATGATCTAAGAGAGCGCCTGCGCAAGTCAGCCCGAGTAAGTCACGGACCCCAGGTGAGATTGGTCCCCACCTCACGTTAAAAATCCTCTCTCACTAGTTGGACACCTGCCCTTGTTCTGTGAACGAGGCTCTGGAGAGAGCGATCTCAAGTCCCAAGTTTTTCTAACCTGAGACACGTGTCACCTGATCACCTAGATCCGGCGAGGCGAGATCGAGGCACCTAACCAACAACCAGTGTTGGTGTAAGTGCAGACTCAAGTGGATCAACATAAGAAAACTCACCTCCAACCAGCTTGTCATGCACAATGCCCAAGCCTCTACTCACATCCGCTTGGGTGAGGAATGATTCTGTTGATGACCCCACCGCCTACGCATCAACTAAGGTGGATGAGTCAATCGTTAGAGGATCCTTCTCCATGACACGAGCTTTTCCTTTCGCGTTCCTCAACTCATCCTCTGTGGGTTTAGCTTCTGAGGCTGAACTTTCTGTTATGCTAGGATCAAAAGAAGAGCTTTCACTTGGCTCTAGGGAAAGATCAAGCCCCTTTAAAGCATAAATCAGCCTCTCATCTCGACTGGAAGCAACCGAAGTCTCCATTCTCTCGCCAGAGTCGGAGAGTTTGGAGAAGCAAGAGAGTCTATCTCAATGATCTCTGACTTTGCTGACTTCCTGGTTGTCGTCTTTTCATGAAGGCCTAGCTTAGAAGAAACTGCTCTGACCGCAAAACTGTGTGTAATTCTACTGAGAACGACCAAGACTAAAGAGGTTGATGGCGGAGGAGTAGCACATGCTTCCACGGCTTCTCCATGAAAGCCTGAGCTCTTCATCTTCTTGAAAGATCTCTTCAAAGGCGATGACAGTAGAGAGGAATCACTCTACTTCCTCTTCCCTTGAAAATCTTTATTAGCAGACCCTAGTGCTTCCCACAGGATTACTTCTGATACAATGTTCTTCTTGGTTAATGGGCCAACAAGATGGATTACGTCCGGCTAACGATCTTTCATTTTCAAGCTCATATTGGCAGCCCCAAAGAGTTCTTTTAAACCAGTAGGAGAAGGAGAATATCCCTTCTCTATTTTTCTCACCACCAAGCTTCCTTTAACTGGAGGAGGGCTCAAGCCCACTTCGTTTCTCTCTCACTTTTGCCCAGATGGGGGCTTTCTTGATGAAGCAGCTTCACTTGTTCGCGACTTATCTCTCTTAGGCTCACCACTAAAATAGGTGCCTGACGAGCCCCACCAGATTCTCTTATTTTTTCATAGTCCCTGGATTGATGAGAATGCCTCGTGGTCTTCAACTTAGGGGCCAATAGATCATCAAGATGATGATAGAATGAGCCTCGAGCATCCCCAATGACCCCTTCTGGAACAATCGCACCCTTCAGATGGTTGATTCTTATCATGTTCCATCCTTCGACAAAGCTCAACTCGGTTGCTCAATTCACCGAAACTCTATCGAATCTCGGTTTGAAGCGAGTTCGAGAGATTATGTCTTCCCAAAAGTCAGGCATACCATCGATAGGGTCCTAAAAGATGCCTTGCTGATATTCTTGATACTAGGTGCAATAGCTGCAGGTCATGAAAGCTTCCCAATGGTTATTTAGTATGATGAACTTGCAAGACTGACCCATTAATGTGTAAGAGTCCCACACCAACATCACATAAAGATTTTACTAGGACCCATACCTGGTAAATTCGTAGAAGATGCGACAACCTTAGTACATTCGATGTTGCCTAGCGAAGCGATGAGGGTTGTACGGCTCAACCAACTTATGGTTGCCCACCTGCAAAGGAAGTAAGGTTCCTTAGATATTGAGAAGCGACATTATCACCCAATCAGTACTTGGGGTCCTTGCAATCCCAAGAGCATATTCGTTTATAAAAAGGCCCTCTTAGGTACCCCAAAGAAAAAAGGGCTTGAACAGAAGGAAGTTGTCCTCTCAGAACAATCGTTGCGCTTGAACACACGAGTGGAAGACTGCCTACACCCCATTAGACGAAGCATGAAGGGGAAGGTGTCGACTATAGAGTTTGAAGAATACTTATAAGTGCTTGAAAAATAGGCACCACGCCACCCATAAACATGTGGATGAGGAAAGGAGTTATGGAATGCTTCAGAACCTTCTCAAAATCCGTTGCAAATGTTAGCCAGTTGTAGATGAAACACAACACAGGCTAGACTAAAGGCTGTCTATGGCCTTCGGCCATATTGCAAGCAGAATAAAGCCACTCTGACTTGACCACATCACCTCTAGAGTCCAGAAGTACGAAATGGCATAAGAATAAAGCAATATAGGATGCCATGCAGATCGAACAATCCCAAACATCGGGGCAATAAGTCATCCTCACAGTAAGAGGGGGAGGAGTTTTAGGACCATTTGAAGAGGGGATTCTTCTGCTCCCCTTTGGCTTTCTCCTTATCAAGGAAATGATTGATCCACATTTAGAAGGGGATATCCTTGCTCACACTCACGGCGGCCAGTTTGACGTATATTTTGAATACACTTTTTAAACAATTGGGCCATCGGTGTCCAGAGTAAGAACCACCTCTGAAGATAATTTCATTCTCAGGGATGAATTCCTAATAATGTTCTCTCAATAGAGAGAAGCCACTGATAAAGTGCAACTTCAAAAGGGAGATGCCACCCTCGCCATAACTAAAGAAGTTGCCGTTTGTCTTAGCACACCAAATTTCCAAAAAGGCTCGCATGACATTCAAACAGCGGTAATAGAAAAGCTGAGCATGCACATGCACCAAGAAGCCCTACGATTTCAAGAAGAACAAAGAAACACTCACATATGCCTTGGGTCCAAGAATAGTAGCCCGAAATGAATTTGCTCTCACATTTGCATATGAAGCCTGCGTCTGTCTAGGCAGCATTATAATCACGAATTTCCTGCCCTAAAATTGAAAAATTCTTGAGCACAGCAATACTTGCATGAGCAAAATGAAGAAGGAGATTTCATCGGGGGGAGGCCATGAAAAGAGTTAGGTGTGAATTCTCTGCACTCAACTTGGTCCACCAGAAAATTGATAATGGCAGCAAATGAGAGATGTGTTAGAAATTTATCGTCAGACTGTCACACAGAAGAGTTCCGTGCCACTGAGATGGCAGTACATTTCTTTCTTCATCTTTCATCTTCCTTCAGAAAGGGTATGGAGTGCATGATGCTTGAAGAAAAGAAAAGAGCAAGAGGTTATATTACTGAAAGATTACGGCTCATGGTTTCGAAGCCTACGATCGATGCCTTTATGGCTTAGAACGAGGTTCGACCCTTGGTCCCACTTATCTTCCACATGATTCAAGGTTTTAAAAACTATGCGCGATGTCTTCATGGCCCAGGAAGAGGTCTAGACTCTTGAACTTAGAAGACAATCGACACTCCTATCAGACCAACAAGCAGAAATAATTAAAAGCATTACAAGCACAGATCCAAGGCCAGATGACCAAATGCATTAAGCATACGACCGTAGGGCCAAACTCTATCACTAGGAATAAACAGGGACTCGATGGAAGTCTTTGAGTCTAAGACCAACACCTTAGGGAAAGATCAGTCAGACTATGAAAGAACATCGAAAGGAGTTGAACAGAGTCTGGTGGAATCTCCCTATGACGTATTAAGTACTAAGGAGATGACCCATTAAGATTAGAAGATCAAGGGTCGATTCTAGAATCATGCTCTTAGAAGCATCAAACCCCAATAAAAAAGGGGGATTAATCCTAAAGTTACTAAGTCTTCTTTCCAGCACATGCTTAAGGAAAAGGATTGCATGCAGAGTGAAAAAAGGAAATAAACAAAACAAGGATGAAAAGGCAAAACAAAATCCATAAAAGGAAGGAAGACTTACCTTGGATTGTTTGAACCAAAAGCCGAAAAATTCTCAAGAATTGAAGAGCGAGGTTTAAAACTTCTCTGAAGTTTGATGCAAAAGGCTCTCGTTGAAAAAAATATATATGAGGTTGAAGAAGATGCATAAGGTTTCTTTAATGAAGATGATATGTCGGAAAATAGAAGGACACTATAAAGGGTTGCGGAAGGAAAAAGATTTTTGAAGGCAGAGGTTGAGGATGAAATGATGTGAAGGGATGTGCGTTTTAAAGAGAGATATGACTCTTTCCTTCCTCACCTCGAAAATCAAAAGTCTTGATGGCGGGATAATGATAACTAGTAACCATTTTACCAAAATGCCCATTAAGGAATGTGAAAAGTTTATTTGTCTTATTATCCTATTACCCAATTGACCTTGACATTATTTGAAATGAAAGGGTAAAAATTTTGATTTTTGAGATCAAGCTCATCTTGCGTCATATAAGCAAGAGATAGGGATGCAAACCATCGGCGTACGAAATGATATGCATATCTGGTAAGTGCAGATATGAAGCAGAATGCGAAATTATGCAGCACAACGTATAAGTTCAAATGAAAATGTGAGCTTCATTGATAGAAATAGGTGGGGACTTAGCCTTACATAAAGAGAGAGAGAGAGAGAGAGAGAGAGAGAGAGTGAGAGAGAGAGATAGAGAGAGAGAAAGAAAGAAGGAAGAGGAAGGAGAAGGTCTGCCTGCACATGCCTTGAGGTATTACTTCCCAAAGCATATCATCCTGCTGATTTTGGAAAGCTTCCGCCTCACAATAGAACAAAAGCTCCTTCACTCATCTGACCTCTCCCCGATAGAAGGCGGACATATTTTGGCGGTGCTCCACCTCTCGACGAAGACGGACCACCATTTATCTAAGGCTTGCGATCTCCCTGGACTTTAGATCCAGCATAAGCCCGGCCTCAAGAATCTCCGTTAGAGAAATGGAGATGATGTCAACATCAATAGTCTCCTCCTTCGAAGAAACTAGGCCTGCAACAACATAGGCTGCTATCCAATTTTTCTCGATCTTAGATAAACCAACAGTCGTAGGGGTGTTAGTATGATGCTCTTCCTCACCCTCACTGCCACGAATATCGACAGTAAGTTCAGGAATGAGAGAGATGGAGAGACACCTGAGAAGAGCAAGAGAAGACATGTTTAAAAGAAGATGCAGAGTTAGAAACCATTAGGAAGATGAATTGACAAAACCAAGGTAGGCAATAGATTTATAGAATCTCGTGAAGAAGTTAAAGGGTCTTTTCCCTAGAAATGATGATAGTTGTATAAGAAAATGACAGATGATATGGTTATCCTTTGTCACGTTTAGTTAAGACGACTGGGAAAAGGTGCACGTGTGCCACCTTCATGAAGAGGGTTTAAGAAGGGTTCACCTAAGATTGGTCGAACTCTACACACCTTTCGAGTGAAGCGTCCAGGGCGGGTTTGTTGAGTTTACTTTTATCTTTAACAAGACCAGATACATTTCGATCAATAGTTAACAAAGATCGAACTGCTGATGGCTCATACTCTTCCCTGAAAAGTATAATTACTCAGCCTCAATGCATCACTAAGAAGAACCACTTGAAGACATGTAGCGAACGTACAATGGATGATCCTAGAGGATAAAGAACGAGTATGGTTCTTAATAACATTGTTCAAGTGTACCCTATTTGACTATACTTCGAGTTTAGCTTTGTCCATGGATTTTGGGATTCGATGAAGATTCTCGATGAGGCAGTCTCAAACTATCCAGAGAAGGCTTAACCCATCGCAGTCTCAAGCTGCGTAGAGAAGGCTTAACCCATCTCAGTCTCAACGACAGTCTCGAGCTGCCTAAAGATGGCTTAACCCATCTCAATCTCAACGGTAGTCTCAAGCCGCCTAAAGATGACTTAACGCATCTCAGCCTTAACGGTAGTCTCAAGCTGCCCAGGGATGGATTAACTTATCTTAGTCTCAATGGCAATTTCAAGCTGCTGAGAGATGACTTAACCCATCTCAATCTCAACAGCAGTCTCAAGCTGCCTAGAGACCGCTTAACCCATTTCAGTCTCAACGACAGTCTGAAGCTGCCAAGAGATGTCTTAACCCATCTTAATCTCAATAGTCGTCTTAAGTTGCCTAAAGAGGGCTTAACCCATCCCTGTCTCAATGATAGTCTCAAGCTGATAAGAGATGGCTTAACCCATCTCATTCAATAAAAGACTCGAACAGGTTAACGCTGGCTTAGTCCATCGTCAGCATCATCGTCCGACAATTTGAAACTTAAAACCTTTACAGATCTTACGACAAATCAGTTACCACAAAAGGGGAATTGTTTCGTCGGAATAAAAATTCTCTCACAAAATCAGCACCGTTGAACTCTTGGCTCTATTCCTTATCACCCTTAAAAGGTGTAACTGTTTGAAGACATTTTTCAGCACCTTGGTACTTGATGCAGAATAAAAAGAGAAGCCGATCAATAAAGCCTTGACATACAGTGGAATTCTCGACAGTCTTAGAATTAGCCTAGAATGAGTTAGAATGTTCTTAAGCACTTCAAAAGGCCACCTGCCAATTTTTTTCACAATCAGACATGTCAAAGGAAGTACAGACAAAGAACCAATTTCTGAAAAATCAGTCTTTAGCACCCTGAAATGGACCACTGTCACTGGATCTAAAACTGTCGAAAACCCCCATGGGTCAAGTTCCAGCTTAATCGAGCACTATAAGACAAAGTTATGAGTAAAAGACCAAAAATGGCAGGCCACACACTATTCTCGTGCACCGTCCCCGCACCAAATCACCATTAAAGGTGATTGTTTTTGTAGTCTCATGCAGTGACTCTCTAGGGTGATATCTCATTCGTTCTGAGTCAGATCATGCTCAAATTTTGTGAGTGTGTTCGTCACGTCAAGACACATGAAAATACTCAAGCATGGAGAAAAGCCAGAGAGAAATTGCTGATCTGTGAAGAAAGTTGCAGGAAAATCAGGAGTGACATGCCTCACTTGAGCAGCCAAATCACCACGCTCGTGCATTAGGTTGACACGAGACCAGTTCCATCGGGTGTGTAAGGTCTAGGGCTATCTCCGGTCTGAACCCCGTACTAGATGACAGGTCGAATTTCACACACAAAGCCAATAAAGTAATTGTAAATTCTGATGCCGAAATTCTAAATTCCAATCAAAACTCCAATGTTGCGAAATCTTCGTTCGAGTACGAAATCGTACTCCGTTTGTTGCCATGTGATCATGACAGCATGCTCAGTGTGATCTAGTGAAGAAATCATGAAGAAACATCAAGAAACAAGCACACTATCAGTCTAAAGTTTTCAAAATTCATCCAAATTTCAAGTCACATGATCGTTGCTTAAAAACAAGATCCATGGCTCAAAGTTGGTATCAAATCGATCGCCATGCGGAGCCCTACAAGAAAACAATCACCTTTCGACCAAATGGGCACCAGAGAAACCACGGATCATCTATGGAAGATCCTGTATGTTCTAAAGCAGCATAGGGACTGCTTTGGAATTATATGAATTGTTTAGAAGGGGTAAAAAAGTCGTTTTGTATCCATTTTTAGAATTTATTTTAATTCAAAATAATTGTAATTATTATCAATTGAGATAGATTTTGGGCATCCACCAATGTTTGAGCCTAATTCTATAAATACATGCTAAACCTAATTGTAAAGGGTCTTGGCTGGCTTTTCCTAGCTCTTCCCTGATTCCCCCTTGGGCTTTCAATTGATCAATAAAGTTCACATTTTTTCTTTGAGTTCATGGGTGTATCTTGGAGAGAGAGAGGCGAGAGAAGAAAATTGTCGGTATCCTTCGGTAAGGTAATTTTTTCTCTCATCCTCTCGTCTCTCTCTCTTTCTCTCTCATCTCATATCTCTCTGTCTCTCTCTCCCTCTTGTCTCTATCTTCCTCTCTCCTTCTTTATCTCTCTCTTACTTCCTCCCTCTTTCTTTTTCATCTTTTGTCGACTTTTCTCTCTTCTTCTCTGTGACCACGCACGGCTGTGGCAGAGCCATGTATGTTATCTTCTTCCTTCTCTTTCTTTAACCCACACGGCGATGACAGTGTTGTGTATGTCCCATTATCTCTCTTTCTTCTTCTTCTCAACCTTTCTCTCTGTTTCTCTCTGACTGAATGTGCATGGCGATGGCTGCGTCATGTACAAATCTCTCTCTTTCTCTATTTTCTATCTCGCACACAAGGCAATGGCAACACCATGTGCATTTTCTTCTCTCTTCTTCTCTACCTCACACACATGACGATGGCAACGTCATGTGCATTTTATTCTCTCTCTTCCTCTTCTTCCTCTTCTCCTTCTTTTTTTATTCTCTCTTTGCTCTAGTTTTCTCTCTGTCTGAACATGCACAATAATGGCAATGTTGTGCACGAATCTCTCTTTTTATTTTCTTCTCTCTCTGACACCCACGGCAGTGGCAACGTCATGCATACCTCTTTCCTCTCCTCATTCTTCTTCTCTCTTTCCTAATCTCTTTCTCTCTCTTTCCTTCTTTCTCCTTTAGCTCTTTCGCAATTTCTCTCCTTACTTTCCTTTGCCATCTCTTATTTTCTTTTTCTATCTACTTTCCTTTCCTCTATCTCTTTCCTAAAATCCTCTTTCTTCCTCCCTGTCTTTCTTTCCTTCACTCTGATTTCTTTTCTCTCTCCACTCTAGTCGCGCATGGCGATAGTCATCACCGGTTATGACGTTCTCAACCTTCCTTTATCTTCTGGAAATATGAGCAGTGAGCCAGGCCTTAACTTGAGTGGAGGGCCAGGCCTGGCCTCTGTCCAAATTTTCCCTTTCCCATGTTGTGCACGACGATGCTTATTGTCGCGCATGACACGTCTTTCTCATTCCTGTCTCTTCTTCTATCATGGACTGCGAAAGTCCATCGCAGTCCATGTTCTCTCTCTCTTTTTCTCTCTCTTTTCTCCCTATTCTTTCTCTCTTCCTTGTCTCTCTTCTTTCTCCCTCTTCCTTTTCTCTCTCCTCTTCTTTCTCTTCTTTCTCTCCCTTCTCTTCTCTCTCTTCTTTCTCTCTTTTCCTTCTCTTCTCATCTCTCTCTTCTTTCGCTCTCTCCTCTCTCTTCTTCTTTCTTTCTTTCTCTCTCTATTTTTCTTATCCCTTATCTCCCTCTTTCTTCTTCTGCTCTCATTTGACCAGGGGACAAGTCTGGCACATCACTGTAGTCTCATCGTCGAGCAGTACTGTTGTCGTGCCGTTCTTAGCTATCATGTCCATCTTGCTGCCATGTCAAACTTGCTGTTGTGCTAGGCATGTTGGTGTTGGTGTTTTGTAGTCGAGTAGTATTGTCGCCATGCCAATCTCATTACCATGCCCGTCTTGCTACTGCGTCAGGTCAATTATCATGACAATCTAGTCATTGTACTAGGCTATTCACCTGGTCAAATGTCTCTTTCTTTTTTTCTTCTTCTCTATCATCCTTCTCCAAACCCTCATCTCATCACTTCTTATCTTTTCTCCTTTGAATGTGCACGCCTTGTGTACACTCACTCAAAAAGGCAAGATGGGGTCCCTTGGGCCACTTGTCTTGTAAAATTAACCATGTGTGTGATTGCAGAAACAGGAGAATACAGGCCAAGGAAGGTGATTCCGAACCATTGCTACGACTGAGGGGCTTTCTTTATGATCTAAGAGGGCACCCACATGAGCCTGCCTACGTAAGTTCCGAACTCACCTTAAATTCCTCTCTCATCGGTTGGTATACCTGCCCTCGCTCCTGAGTAAGGTTCTTGAGTGAGCAATCTCAAAGTCCCAGGTTCTCCCGAAATCGAGACTCGTGTCGCCAGATCATCCAGATCCGGAGGGCGAGATCGAGGCACCTAACCCGCTTGACGAATCCACTGGGGACTTACTATGCCTTCGTCGGATCATCCTTGTTTGGTTAGTTTCTCCTTTCTTTTTTTATTTTCACACACCACATGGCTTCTGGGTTCTTTAACCCGTTTATCCGAATCGGGGATTTTCTCATCCCTGCATTCATGAACTTCCCCCGAGAAGATGTTTCTTGAACTTAGCTCCCAACCTTCCTTTTGAGCAAAGATCCAATGTCTAGCTCCCAAGTCTTAACCTGGTCCCTAACTCCCCATCTCTTCGCCCTGGTGGAACTTCCACTAAAGCACCTTGCATTGGTAGCACGTCTGCTGCCAGTCAAAGCATGCATCCTGTCACCCGCAAGTCAGTTGTCGGTCACGTTACCGAGGTACATCGGAAGGCTGGTCAGTCCCTTTCTACGAAAGGCAAGAAAATTGCCATTGCTCCTTTGGGTCGTCATAGGGCCACCCCCCACACTCCTGCACCACCATGGGTCTCTATGACTAGAGACACAACATATTGAGGAGGAGACCTTAGGGCCTCCACCTCACGCACACACACTAAGGCTCATGAATCATCCACTCGAGTTATACCTTGGGGCAGCCCTTTCCAACCTCGAGTACGTGTTCAGGATCAAGCCTCCTTGGGCTGAAACTTGTGCGCATGCATATGCATCTCACTGGTCGGGACAATGCCGTCGCAGCGTCAACCCAATCACACGGGAGACGACCCCTTCGTCGTCCGACTCATTACACACTTGTGCACCCTATGAGGGGCAGGCTTCCACCTGATCCTTTACAGACTCATGCTCATAGTTCTTCGCAGCCTAAGTCCAGACCACCTGTTCAAGCCTAGGCTGACCCCCAAGTCACCCGAAATGCTACTTCAAGGGGCGTACATGCGCCGCCATCCCAGGCCACTGCTTGCTTCCTACCCAAACATCGTCGAGAGCCGCTCCCCTCTTCTTCAGCCCTTTCTCCTCCAAGCGGAAACCTCAAGACCTAGTACTCGAAGGTTATTCCTAAGAATGCCATCCTCATCAAGTCTGCTATGCCTCTAGAGCTTACAAATGAGCTCGGGGTAAAGGCCTGATGACTGACGAAGTTCTTTAACTTCCAAGGCTGCAGCCTAAGCTGGCCTAGGTCCAAGGTCCCCTTTCGCTGCCCTATCTCCTGGACATTGCCCTCTCATGCTCTAAGAAGGCAGGTCAACCTCGACCTCAATATCAATTTGGGATAGAGGTCTATCACAGTCTAAAGCTCAAGCAAGACAAGGGACTGCAGATTCTGATTAAGGAGTCAACCAGAAAAGTCGGGGCACCTAGCTCCATAAGTCCCCTTCCTAAAAATCCCTTCTACCCTCTTCGAATCACAGAGACTGAAGAAGCGGTGCGAGAATCTTTCACTGTGATCAGCGTCATAGGAGACGACCGGACCACCCAGACGGTCCAAACACCATCATGAACTAGTCGTTACATGGTTTGCATACAAAAGTCGAGTCTAGTCGAGGCATGCTGACCCCTTGCTGATCGATCTGCCACGTTCGACCCATCAAGCTCGGAAGCCCTCAAACACACCTAAGGCTGACCTCCCTGGAGAAACAGTTAGCGTAATGGTGGTAAATGAACCTGACGACCATCAAGAAGAGTGTATGAATAGGTTCGAAGACATGGAGAAGATTGATCACATAGATGTCGTGCAACACTTGGCTAACCATGAGGTCAACTCTCATCACTCAGATGATGCACCTATAAGGCAGCCTCCGTTTCCTACCTCACAGGATAATTCTGTCCCTCACCCCATCTCATAGGCAAACATCGATGCTATGGTGACTCACAATCTAAAGAACAGACAAATCTTAGGACTAAAGGGTGCAACGCTCTATCAAAAGCCGTACCCTTCATACATTGATCAGGTGCCATTTCCCTCAAGCTACAAGAAATGGAAGTCTTCCCTGTTCAATGGTACCACCTCCCTGCACTAGCATATCGCTCACTTCCAAGCGGCGTGTCGAGAGACAACAGCTGATAGGATATTCTTACTCCATCAGTTCATTGAATTCCTTGATGGCCAGACCTTTCAGTGGTATGCTCGGCTTCCCCCAAACTCAGTACATACTTGAAAGGAAATGGACAAACTATTCCACCAACGCTATTAGGAGGTTGAGAGAGAGGTTCAAACCATCGAGCTTCTCACCTTGACCTAAGATCCAGATGAACCCGTAGACCAATTCATAGCAAGGTGGAGTGATTTGGCCGCTCGTCATCCTAATCCCATGCATGAGAAGGAAGCAGTTTAGACTTGTGTGTAAAACCTACCACCTGAGATCGCTCTACATGTTGAGGCCTCCAATCCGACATCCATGTTAGATCTGATCTTTAAGTTAGTTCACATTGAGAGTCTGTCACGCCACTATGGTGGGTCACGACAACAATCCTCAAGCTTGGGAAAAAATCGGGGTAATAGTAGTTCTTGGACCAACACTTGAGGAAACCAACAAAAAGGGATAATCAGTGCAGCTGTTACTGTCAGTGATCCAAAGAAGGTTGCTTCTCAGACTTTGGACCTCTCCAAAGGGGTAAGCATAGCAAAGACAACACCTCAAACACGCAAACAACAGTTGTCATACAACCGGGTACCCCCACCTGCAAACCTTAACTGAGATGACTATTAGATCAGACATCAAAACAAGGTTTATCCTTTTGAAAAGGAATGGGTTCCAGCGTTGGTCTTACTATTGATGGAACAAAACATGATTGAGCTGCCCAAGAGGAAGTTTCCTACTCAAGCTGGTCTCGATAGGCACACAAGATACTGAGCTTATCATTGAATGGTGAACCACTCCACAGAAGAATGCTACACACTTAAAGATCTTAACAAACTCTGATCCAAAAGGGTCAGATAAAGCTTGAAGTACTCAAGAGATCATTCGGGGCAGCAGAAGCTTCCCACGTAGTGACAGTTCTGGAGAAAGATGAGTCACCTAGCATCCTTCACGCCTTGTTAACCATGATGCTTCAAGAAGGCCTAATCACGCTAAAACATGCAAGACAACCCAAGCACCAAGCTCAAAGAGCCGAGAGTACTTGGTGTCCATATCATTAGATATCGAGGCATGACCTGAGCCAATGCTCTGGTTTCCACAAGCTATTAGCAAAGAAAATGCAGAGAGGTAAAGAAGTTCGTGACATTCCAGACAGGGATCCCCAAGTCTCTCGTCCACTGATACAAGAAGACCCCTCAACTCAAGACCCAGGAAATGATAATTCGGACCCCCTTCTACACCTGTTTGAGGGGATGCTCCAACAAGGACTTGTCACTCCTAAGCTTGCAAGGGAGCCCAAACACCTTGCATAGGGGACCGAGAATCACTACTGCCCATACCATCAGATATGGGACCATGAGCTGAACGAATGTTATGGATTCGAAGCTATGGTTGTGACAATGGTCTTGGCAGGTCACATTGCTTATGCCGAATGCCCACAAGTCGTTACTTCCACTCAGGAGAGCCTCCCAATACAAGGCTCCAATGACGAAGCCCTTGATCCCTCTGAGCCCTCGACTTCCCAACCATGGAAGGTCCATCACGGGCGGAGCAAGCTTAAATCTTTAAAGCGAGAAGCTATTCGTCAAGCTAGGACTGCTCACAAACCTAGCAAAACGGACCAAGCACCTCCAAAGGTGACTGGAAGAAGACGACCACCAAGGTCTGCGCGCCGGAAGAACAAGGTTCCTCAGCCACTGGTTGAGCCAGAATTTCGCAGGCCTTTTCCTCCCCTACCGACTTTAAAAGACTTCATCCCAGTCGCCACCGACCTCATTCCTTCGTCTCATTAGATACCCCTGAGTCATCTTTTACTCGTGGTACTGCCAATGAGGGTGACGATGTTAAAAGCACTCCCCAATGGTCTAAGCAAACGAAAGACCTAAAGAACCCCCTACACACGTCCAACTTTGGTGATGACATAAAAAGTTGCCTAGATGGGTCCAATGAGGGGAACAACCTTAAAAGACCTTCACCTACTGACCTTTCTCCTTCTTCCTCTTATTCTTCATCTTCTTATCTTTCTTCTTTTATGTCTCCTGCAGGTACAACATTGAAATGTCCAGAATTCGAGGCTCTTGATAGAGATCTCGAAGGAATCAATATAAGCAGGACACACCAGAGGCAGCTGAAAAAGACGTTGGCTCAGGTGGCTGGATTCTTAATAGTTGTTGATGCCTTGGTGGCTCGAGCTAAGTCAGAGCCATCCGCTTCTACTGGGAAGCCCAAGAAGTCAAAGTTAAAGAAACTCCATTGGCCCCCTGAGCCTGACTTTGATCAGAGACTGAGAGAATCAAGGGGGCAGAGCTTCTATTCTTAAAAAGCTTGCCACATTGTACAAATCTCAGAAGCATCACCCAGCATGGGGCAAATGAGCCTAAGGTTGGGAAAAACGCTGCATCCTCCACCTCAGAAGCTAGGTATCCTGAAGTTCCCTCGTCTGCCACTTCTCCTTAACCCAAATACCTCAAAAAATTTGCCCATCCTCCAGATCCCTAGGCTCCTTCCTCGCCCAAAAACCCTTGATAATCCACCCATCCTTCAAATCCCTGGGATGCCGCTGGTCCCATATACCCAGCCATCTCCAAAGCCTCAACCTCGAACATCCACTCTGACTACCCAAACCAAGCTGGCTACGCAATCAAGCTAGCCAGCAGCCTAAAATAAACCTCTTCCACTTAAACCTGCTCCTCAACCCATTATACCACCAAAGCCTTTGGTAGGACCAGGAACATAAAAGGCTGAAAAGGAAAAGGTGAAGTATGATGTGATAGGGCATGAAAAAAAGCATCCAACCCTTCTCAGTATCAATGATGCCCTCATGCTCTCAAGGAATTACTATATGGTTCTGGTTCAGGCTCTCTCCCATCCAGAGGTGTGCGAAACCGAAGTGCAACCCATTGAGGTGGACCCATCAATCTTGAGCGGATTCATGACAATCACCTTCTCAAAAGATGATTTACAATTGGGAGAAAAATTTCACAACAACCATCTCTTTGTGACTGGTGAGTTACATGCATGCCCCATCAACCGAATTATGTTGGATGGAGGGTCAGCAATCAACCTTATCCTAAGGAGAATCCTCACTCGTTTTGGATTAAGGTCTGAGGATCTCACTCTAACTCATATCACAGTTCAAGGTTCAATCAGTCAGGAGAGAAGCTGGCTGGCACCGTCCGCCTTCGTCTTAAGATAGGTGAATTAAACGATTACGCCCAATTTCTTGTGATTGACACCAACACATCTAACAACATCCTTCTTGGCTGCCCATGGCTCCATGATCAGGAGGTGGTTCAATCCACATTACGTCAGTTCTTCAATTATAGTTGAGATGGGAGATAGTATACGGTCTATGCTAAAAGAAGACTATTTCCTGTAGCCTAAACTCACTATGTTGATGCCAATTACTACTTCACAGATTCAGTGTCACCCCAAAAGTCAAATAATGGTGATCCGGAGTCTGTAAGGAAGATAGAACCCTTGCCTCATGAAGAAGTCGATGATAATGCGAGAACACTCATAAATATGTTCAAAGAGGGAGAAAGACAAGGTAAAACTCTCCCTCTAACTCCCATTCATCCCAGTATGCCATCACCCATCATCCCTAAGGAAACTCCATCCTCCCTTGAAGATGAGGTTTCTCACTCTGCTGCCAGTACTGAGCCACTTGTGCAAGAAGATGAGCTAGAAGTCACTCCTGAGTTTGAGGAGGCCATGGGGACAGAATTCCCAGCTCCGAGGGTCACCTACACGCCAGACCATCAGAAAGGTCTGCATGTCCCCATCGCACTCTTGGAAGCAGAATTAATGCATCGGTCACCCCCAAAGGTTTGGCGTTTCCCCGATTCTATTAGAAAAGAGCAGTTAAGCAAAGGATAACCTTCTTGCTCTCAAGAGCAGAATCTCCTAGCGGAGTCAAGAAGCGAGGTTCGCAGTCTCCAAAACCAATTGGGGCTGATGCGTATCGCTTCAAAACACCTAAAGGAGTTCGTGCCCGAGACTAAGAGCTATGCTAGGCTTGGAGTGAATGCACCCAAAATATAAGCCAAAGCTCCTCCTGATTGGACTATTTACAGCAATCAAGCTCATCACATTATGAGAACGATGAACTAAGAGCCCATGTTCAATCAAACATTAAGGGGAGAAGAAGCGACTGCTTCCCCATTCGAGGTCATTGAAGCTACAATGACTTGTCCGAAAACAAAGCAAGGTGTAGGGTATTCCTCCACGTCCCATTCCATGAAGGGACAAGAATAATAAACAAAAAGAAGAATGGAATCATGCAGCGAAATGTAGCAAGATGAAACAAAAGATGCATTTTATTCATGAATCCGAAATTTTTACAAGTGCCAGCATACAATGAAAGTAAAAAGAGAAAGAAGGACATTCTATTACTATTGCAAAAAATTTGTGTGCAAAGGATTATAAATGAAGATGTTCACTCAATCCTCAAGACTAAGACTATCGTGGTTCTGGTGTGTCCATTTGATTTCATCCTTCATAGTCACCGCTTGGAGCAGGGCAAACCTTCTGACCAAAGGGGGACACTCTCCGCGCACCAGCTACGGAGAAAATGGGTCTTTTCCTACCTCATGGGTTGTAATAAGTAAGCCATCCAAATCATTGAGGTTGCTTTCAAGAATCGCCATGTCATCGTCATTTTCAAAACATGCTATTTTTTTAAATATCGAAGGAACATCTGAATGCAAGATCTCAAAATATAAATGAACAAACTGTCGCATGAGCAAGTTGGTTTTAAGATTGCCCAAGTGTGCCGTTGTAGAATGTCTGACAGTCAGAGGTCCGAGGAAGAGCTTGAGTAAAGGCCTGATAGAAGAGTATCCCACAATAGAAGTCAATTCTTCTAAATCCCGAACTACCCTAGCCCATTGAGCTATTGCAGTCACTTTCCCTTTGTACGAGTCCGCACAGGGGACATTGAAGTCTATGAGGTTGGCTATCAGCCTTTCGCCAAAAATGGGAACATCATCAGCTTGAAGAAAGTAGCCCGATTGAAAAGTTGATAAGTGGTCCTAAGAAGATCAAGTCCATTGTCTCTAGAGACATTACGATGATTGAGCATGGTAATCTGTACATGGAAAGGCATCATGGCCTATGATACGACAAAGATTCTACAAAGGCGCCAAATAAGAGGATGAATAACTTGTCTCAAGAAGGAGGTGACTATAAAAGCTAAACCTATGATAGGTTCCCTTAGAGAAGAAAGCGCGAGGCCCCCTCTCAAGGTTGTAAGAGAAACCACCCTGTTGCCCATTACTATCAGGTCGCACGGACTAGAATCACCTCACAAAGAAGTGGCGCACCCCCGCCCCTAGGATCCAGAGGTTGAGATGATGGTTCCGTTTCTTTCTCAGTAATAAGAGGTTCTTCATCCTTGACAACAATGGGGACCTTTTTCGAACGGACCTGCATCCTAAGACCTTTCGAGGTCATGGCTAACTGCCGAGAAGGCATTCGTTAAAAGGCTTTATCCAACCACCGTATATGAACAATCAATCACTAAGGCACTGTGCTGACGTCGGTTGTGCTTGTTGAAGACCAACACCGGTTGCGTTTGTGGAGGCTATAGGCATCTGACCACTGAAGTAGTAGCGTCGTGCATCGGCCAAGGCGCAACACCATCACTCGAGTAAGAGGCTATCGCCGACTGCTAACTCAAGATGCAGCATTGTGTGCCAACCCAAGGAGTTATGCTGTGAGGGGCTAACGCCGCCCACTTTCAGTGTCAACTGTGCTCAAGCTATTCGCGTGCACCACACGTGTCACCTCGAGCCCCGGGAGCACCGCTTGACAACTGCCACCATGACTTGGCCTGACGCACGTTTCGCACTTGCGCGGACTAACAGTCGTTCACCTCGCGACCGTTCACGTTCCTGCGGCTATTCGCTTTCCTCAAGGACCCTTTCCTTTCTCATCAAAAAACACTCTCGTTTGCCAAAAAGCACTTCCGCTCACAGCTACTACTCTCCCAGTACTCCCTAGTGATGGAAAACCATTGGGAACCACTGAAAGTTCACGAAAATGTCTAGCGGCCCTCGCTTGCCTCTTTCCCCACCACTCCAGCGATTGAGAATCTATGTCGAAAAACTCTGCAACCCACCGGCATTCTCCCTTCTTCACCTGAACCTTCTATTCCTCAGCGGAAACCTTGATGCTCCTCGAAAAACTCCTGCAGACACCCTGCCAAAGCTGCTAAACTTGTCGGAATACTTGTACACTCATTGGAAGTTCTCGCCGAAAGTCTCTTCTCTCTCACTATTAGACTCTCACTATTTTACCTTCGGTAGAACAGTAAAAATGGGGCCTTTCCCCCTTACATAAAAAACTGTTCCTCAAGGTACGCCTCAGAAAGCAAGAATACCAGACAGGTCCCTGAAGGCCAATCGGCGATAGGCCAGACCGGGTCAGCTTAGACCCGAGACCCAAAACAGAGGCTTACTGCGGACTGCGCAACATCCAGCATCAACCTTCAGATGGGCTGGACCGGGTCGGGCTCAAACCTGAGGCCTGAATAGAGGCTTATCGCCGCCTGTCATTAACGCCGCGTGCAACCAATACTGAACGTAGGCTGTATCACCGTGCGTGACTATTGCCATGTGCAACCAAAGGTGTGTGTACTATATCCGTGCGCATCAGTGCTTCATGCTAGTCTATATGCACCAATGACTACAGTCACATATGTTGCTGCTGTCCATGACTAGTGCCGCACACGTTTGAACGTGATCATCACTGTGAGTATTCTACCACTATCTCTAGAGGAGTTGCATCAAAGCCGCAACCTCTGTCATCACCAGTGGAGTTGCATCCAGGCGGTTCCACCTAAGCCATGACTGGTCATCCCCAATGGAGTCAGGAGCAAGCCACTGTCCCTCATCCCCAGTAGGAACTACACCCATATTACAACCCATTGATCCCTAGTGGAGTTAAGGTCGTTATTAGCCCTTCAATCCCCTGTGGGTCAGTCGCGTACCAAGCTATCTTATCCTCATGAGTTGGTTACCTTCCATGAGCCTATTCCCCATGGAGTTCCTTAGGGAGTCATACTTGTCCCCTAATCGCCAGTGAAGTCCGCTTCCCATCTAAAACCCCTGCTATCATTTTACCCCCAGGGGGTCAAATCACTATCCACAGACCTACCCTCCATGAAGCTTCACCTACTAGGCAACTCGCACAATGGTCCGTGCTGCATGACCTTAAAATTGCACAGCCTTGGTCTAGGTGCACGACCTTAAACTCCATGGTCCAAACTACATGACCTTAAACTGCATCGGAGGTCTAGGTTCACGACCTTAAACTCCATGGTCCAAACTATATGACTTTAAACTATAGCGGAGGTCTAGTTGCACGACCTTATACTGCATGGTCCTAGTCGTATGAATTTAGACTGCATAACCACGGTCCAAGCTAGATGTGCACATTTTGGCCACATGACATTAAAAGGCATAGCATCATGGTCCAAACTATATGACCTTAACCTGTAGCGGAGGTCTAGTTGCACGACGTTAACCTGCATGGTCTTAGTCACATGACTCTAAACTATATAACCACAATCCAAGCTATATGACCTTAAACCATAGTGCACATCCTGATCACGTGACGATAAACTGCTTTGCACAGGTCCCAGAGGCATGACCTTAAAGATGCCCTCACACATACGCACATGCCCTTTATGTGCATTTTCATGCATGTCTTCCCTAACTGACCCATCTGTGTGAGTACCACCTTAATTACCTCCCCAGTGAATCCATTCATCCATTACTATTCATCATTCCCTGGTGAGTCTCACCCGTGCTAAAAAAACAGCGAACCATCCCTCCATCCATACTTGTTGTTAATTAGTGGGTCATCACTTTTCACCTTCCATTCATACATCATCCATCTTTCATAGGTAGCCTCGTGCTATCTCCCCAAAGTGAGTCAAAGCCACCATCATACTCACTCCATGGCCTTAACAAACTGCCATCCATCTCCACCATGGTCCAGCTGTATGACCATAAACTGTTGTGTATGTTCTGGCCGCATGATGATAAAAGACTTTGCATAGGTCCCGAAGGCATGACCTGAAACACGCCTTCACAAAAAAAAATGAAAGAAAAAAAAAGAGAGAAAAATAATGAGCATGGTGTATTCCTGAACAAGTGAATGCCATGAGTAAAAATGATGGACGGGCATGGTCGCGAAACTAAGCGTAAAAGAGTTCCGTAAATAAAAACCCAGGCACGGTGAAAACCCCTAAAGGGCACCATGAGTAAAAATGGAAGATTAACGGTGGACATGGCCGGGAAGTCATGGGTACATGAGCCCCAAATAAAAGTTTACGGTGCCGCTTCCCAAGTACAAGTGAAAATCCATAAAGGACGCTTGGATCAATAAACAGGTTGATGCAGCACTAGCCTCAATAGGCAGTTTCAGCCCACATTCAAGAGAAAAATCTCTGGTGTCACAATACCAGGATAAAAAAAATACGAGCATCAAGCAAGATTGTGACAGCCTGAGCTCATTTATGAAAAGGACTTGAAAGATAGAATACTTGCCAAGAAGGCAAGACAAGTCTCATGAAGAAGAGCACTATTCCCATGAGATCACAAACACACTAAACAATGCTAAAGATGCCCCAAGAAGGTGAAAGTCAGCCAAAACATGGACTTGCAATGTAACGACACTACTAACAGGGGGCAGGGGTTATACCCACAACCGTCACCTTGATAAACTGAGGTACCCTGCCCAACGGAGTACAATATGGTGCACCATGCAGATGGATGCCAACCAAAGGCCCTTTAGCACACCATTCACCACCTATAACAAAATAAACACACTACAAAATTCTAAAGACACCTCAAAATGGCCAAAGTCAGTCAGAACTTGGACCTACTATGTAACGACACTGGTAGCAGCTGGTCACCTCGATAAACTGAGGTACCCTACCTACCGAGTACAATCCTGGTGCACCACGTAGACGGACGCCATCCAAAGGTCCTTCAGCAGACCATCCAAAAACAACCTCAGACCAAAATGGGAAAAATTCCCTTTAGCATGGAATTCGATTACCAGACCAGCCAGATTCTAACCAACGAGGTCCTTACAAAATCCTCAACTGTCAGAAATCAAAATTAGTCCCTTGAGGGTGAGGACTTCGACAGGATCCCTAAAAAAAGTCTCTTCTCCCTTAAAGTGTCCACGGATGGACCTGTACATTGCATCTAAATGTCTGAGCATCCTAATTGCAGCATTTCGTGAATCTCATCGGCGTTCACGTGGTCCTATGGCTAGGAAGAAAATGTAATAAAGCGAAAGGAAATTTTCCAAATGTTGTCCTTCTCGCTTCTCTCGAAGCACAACATTCAGTGGGGCAAGCTGTTTTAAGATATTTTTCAGCATCTTGGTCCCTGATGCAGAATAAGAAGAGAAGCTGGTCAATAAAGCCATGACATACAATGCAATTCTCGACAGTATCAGAATTGCCCCAGAACGAGTCTGAATGTTCTTAACATCTTTAAAAGGCCACTTGTCAAGTTTCATCGCAATCAGACATGTCTAAGGCAATGTAGACAAAGAAACAATTTCGAAAAAATCCGTCTCTAGTACCCTAAAAGGGACCCCGTAACTAGAATTATATTTTTGGGGCAATAAATTGCAGTGGGACCACTTTCATTGGATCCAACACTGTTGGAAACCTTTATGGGTCAAGTTTTAGCTTAATCGGACACTCTAGGACACAGTTATGGGTAAAAGGTCAAAAAGGGGTAGGCCACACACTATTCTCGTGCGCCCTCCCTGCATCAAATCACCATTCAAGGTGACTATTTTTACAGTCTCGAGCAGTGAATTTTTGGAGCCATATCTCATTCGTCTCGAGTCGGATCGCAATCAAATTTTTTGTGCGTGTTTGTCCCATCAAGACGAGTGTTTTGATATGTGGTACATCCCATAACGATCCCCAAGGGGGGAGAAAAGCTAGAGAGAATTTGCTGATTTATGAAGAAAGTTGTAGGAAAATCAGCAGTGACACGCCTCGCTTGAGCGACCAAATCACGACGCTCGCTCATCAGATTGACGCGAGACTAGCTCCATCGTGTGCGTAAGGTCTAGAGCTATCTCCGGTTCAAACCCCTTACTTTATGAATGGTCGGATTTCGCACACAAAGCCAATAAATTGACTATAAATTCCAGAGCTGAAATATCAGATTCCTGCCAAAACTCCAAAGTTGCGCAATCTTTGTTCGAGCATGAAATCGAGTTGTGTTTGTTGCCACATGATCGTGACGGCATGTTCAGTGTGATCCAGTGAAGAAATTTTGAAGAAACATTAAGAAACAAGCACACTATCGATCGAAAGTTTTCAAGATTCATCCAAATTTCAAGTCACATGATCGTGGCTTAAAAACACGATCCATGGCTCGAAGTTGGTACGAAATCATTTGCTATGCCGAGCTCTACAAGAAAGCAATCATATTTGAACCAAATGGGCATCAGAGCAACACCGGATCATCTATGGAAGATCATGTATGTTATGGGGCAACAACAGGGACTGTTCTTTAATTCCATGAATTGTTAGGCAAGGGCAAAGTAGTCCTTTTACACCCATATTAGAATTTATTTTAATTCAAAATAATTGTAATTATCATCAATTGAGATAGATTTTAGGCATCCACCAATGTTTTGGCCCAATTCTATAAATACATGCTAAACTTAAACTCGGGCATAAGCTCAACCAAGGTTTTGAAGCTATGGATTCTCAAGCCCATGATAACAAGAAAAACCTTAATTTTGGGGCAATAACTCATGAGCGGGAAAATGAGCAAGTGTTAAAAGGAAGCCCTTCACCTCAAAACCTTGACGACCTGCCTAAGTGGGATCAATATGATGAGGATGACGTTGCAGAAATTGATGTGATCCTGATCAACGATAACGGATCATCTTCAAAACAAGTGGTCAACACCCCAAAGTCTCGCATTATGCTTCCAAATATGAAGCCAATACCTCAAATATCAAAAGAAGTTGCACCCATGGAAATTCTAAGGGGCCCACTTGGGCCACCTTCACTAGACTTCTTGGCCAACCCACCTATATGGGATGAGAAGCCAAGCTTAGAAGATTTAAACAAGACACCTCTCGAGGTGAACTCAGTTATAGATGATGGAAAAGAAAAGAGCCCAGATTTGACTATTCTCGAAGATTTAGCATCTTCACTCGAGTTGATAGAACTCGAACCATTGGAAATTTTGAGGGTCCCACCTAAGCCACCTTCACAAGAGTTCTTAAATGATCCACCAATCTGGGATTAAGAATTGGATATTAAAAATCTGATCATGTTACCTACTCAAGAGGCAGGTTCTCTAACAGTCATTAACGACATGAGCACAACTCCGATAACTAGAGCACCACCATGTCAAGAGAATTCATCATGTGAAAGACAAGTTCTCAACAGAACAGAAAACCCTGCAGGGCCAACCCCATCAAAATATTCAATAGGGGCAAACTCCTCTCATGAAGAAGATACAATAGGAGCAACTAATGAGACTGAACCCTTCTTCGTTGACTCCCAACATGTCATAAGGCCATCTAATACCAACTCAACAACTCCTCTTATGTGAGAGTCTCACCTAAGCTCGAGCACTGAGAAGGAGCCTACCATGGAGGTAACCTCTAAAAAGCAATTCAAAATTTGCAATGAAAAATATTACCGAAAAGGAGTTGGGTGATCACTCACCCCTTGCAAATAACCAAATGATCATTCATGCCTCACACTTCAAAAGGCATTAACGCCTAATGTGTAACATGAAGTACTCTATTAATATGAAAACCCTGATGAACCTATCCGTCCATACAGAAGGCTAAGGGATTTGGAAACTGAGAGTGATATTCAGTTCCAAAATCAAGGTTCAAGTGGAGCAGTTTAGAGAAAAAGTTCAACGAAAATTCAACAACTATTGTCAAAGAGATTTTGGATGCAAACCTGGGTCAAGGGAAACCAGAGGAAGACCGATATTACAACCTCCCTACCACTTGGTGGAGGGAAGGCGATTTGGTAAAAAAAAGTGGGGCAACTTTGACTCTTCTCCCTCATCCTCTTCTTCCTTCATCATTGTTCTCTTAAAAAAAAAGCCAAAAAAAAAAAAAAAATTCCGTTGGGCTAAAAATCAGAAAGGAACCCCAAGCGTTGGAAAAAAGGCTACCAGGCTGAACACCCAAAAGGGACCCTAGAGCTAGAAAAAATAAATAAATAAAAAATCCACTAGGCTGAAAATCCAAAAGGAACCACAAGCGTTGAAAAAAAGGCTACCGGGCTGAATACCCGAAAGGGACCCTGGGGTGATGAAAAAGAAGACGTTTTCTCCTTCCTTCTACTCTCCAAAGTCTCTTCTCTCTAAACATCTTCTCTTCCTCACCTTGAGTCAAAGTGGTGTTCAAAGAAAATCAATAGGCATTAGCCTGACAGAACATTGTTAAGGACCTAAATCATCTGCGACTTCGAAAGGTGAGTGGTGGAGAAATGAAATCAGAAATCCAAAGAGATTTTTAACACCCAAGGACAGTATCCTTTATTTTCAAGACTATTTTTCGCTTGAAACTCCAGAGAACTCTCATTGAACTGCTACAGAAGAGCTGAGGTTGGAAGATAAAGAAATACTAAATGATTTCTCATCCTGAAGATTCAAGCAAGGACCCGATACGCTCACATAGGGTCCAACAAAGGGGTCACAAGTGGTTAAACTGTATGACCTACATTCAAAGAAAACCAACCCCCAACAGGGGCAGCATGAAAAAAAATAAAAATAAATAATATATATATATATATATATATATATATATATATATATATATATATATATATATATATATATATATATATATATATATATATATATATATATATATATATATATATATATATATATATAAAATAAAAGCTCCACAGTAGTATGAGTATAACTGCCGACTACACCATCCATCACTGCATGATGTTAAACTACTTGTTTTTTGAAATATCTTTCTCTCTTCAAATTTTTGAAGAGAGTTAAAACTGTTAGCCAACCTTGTTTTTTTAAATATCTTTCTCTCTTCAAAATTTTTACTATATCTCTTGTGTTTGCAAAAACTTTAATTTCTTTGTTACAATCTTAAACTGTCCTTGCTCCGGGTTTTATTTCAAATCTCCCCCTATTTTCAAAATTTTTAAAACGTCTTTTAAAACAAAGGATCTTGGACACCCATACATGATGAGTACCACGTTTCCCGCGATTGCCGCGTCGCTGCTTCATCTCTCACTTCGAATTTGGATAGACAAGTCTCTTCTTATAGAAAGCCTTTTCTATAGACAGCCATAGGAAACCCTAAGGAGATCAAAGAAGATGTCAAGGTTAAAAATTTTCGGACTGCAAAACCCTGAAGTTAAGTGACATGGCTAAAAAATCCAACTCGAGTTTCAAGCTTGTGTAACTCATCGACATCTCACGCTGAAAACCTTAAGAGGAAAAATGCCCAAGGTGGGTGAGCTCGATGAGCGTAATGACTTGGTTGGATAGTTGGTGTGCCCTCCGATCATGTGACCTCAGGAAGAAATCTTTGATGTTCACCTTCCCCTCAAAGGACGGGAACGCCAGAGTGTCTACCTCTTTGTCACTCACTTGTCCCTCTAAGGACAAGGAGTGTCAAAGCGGGGCAACTGTAGACACCCCATTTTAAATATGGAAAATTTCTTGATTTCCTGAACCCTTAGGATCACACAATCTAGTAAACCCATTTTTTTGGATAAGTACGTGTTGGTTATAGGAGAGAGATCAAACCCTAAGAGAGAGCAAATAGAGATAAAAAATCTGAGAGACCAGAACCCTAGGAAAGAGAACAAATAGAGATCAGAGAGAAGAAAAAACAGAGAGAGTTACATAAGAGAAGAGAAAACCCTAGAAACAGCTTCAAAAACCCGAGCCTCTTGAGAGAAAACCTAAGTCTGAGAAAACCTAAACCTAGGGCACAACCACCCTAGTTCTACCCTTAGGGCACAACCACCCTTCTTCAACCAGAGACTTTCATTGAACATCTGACTTAGAGAGATAGAAGAGGACTGGTTCTGATATGGGCGAGCCCCAGAAGGCTTGGAAGTTTCGAGCCATCCGGCCCAGTTCGGTATCTTTTCTTACTATTTTATTATTTATTTTTTACTTTTATTTCATTTGAATTAGATTAAATCAGTTTTTATTGCTTTTTATTTCTTGTTTCATATTTGGATTAATGCTGGTGCTGCCACTGATATGAGGACAGATCCGCTCGTTTTGGGCGAATTTGACCTCATATCAGAATTCAATTTTCCCCACATTCTCTATCATCTATCTTTAAACTCTATTTGTGGTGTTTAGATTTGAGGGATCTTCCTTTGAAAATCTCTTTGATTTTATACTATAAACAAGGATGTTACTCCTATTGGGATGTTCGTGCGAAATAGACCCATTGGGGATTGAAGGGGTAAAGCACGACCCCCTTTTCCTTTTGGATACACCTATCTCCACTGGGGATGTTGATGAAATACAATAGCGAAGAGGTGGTTCATCTTACTATTAAAGTCATGTGTATGGACTATGTTTCATGCTATGTGTTACAATTTTAAGGTCGTGTAGCTTGGACCATGGCTATACAATTTAAAGTCATGCAGCTAGGACTATGTAGTTTAAGGTCGTGCAACTAGACCTTCACTACAATTTAAGGTCATATAGTTTGGACCATGGCGCTAAACCTTTTAACGTCATGCGGCCAGGACATGCACTGTGGTTTAAGGTCATACAGCTGGACCATGGTTATGCACTTTAAAGTCATGCAATGAGGACCATGCAGTTTAAGGTCGTACAACTAGTCCTCCGCTACAGTTTAGAGTCATATAGTTTGGACCATTTAGTTTAGGGTCGTGCACCAGAACAATGGCTGTGCCATTTAGGGTCATGCAGTACGGATTGTTGTGGTGAGTAGGGAATATGACTCCACGGATAATAAAGTCGTAATTGAGTACTCGCCTCCCTGAGGAGTGAGACTATGGTGTAGGGAATGAATTTCTTGAGGATGTAGGACGATGGCCTAAGTGGGAGTGTTGTGGCATGCGCATGGCACTAGGTCTCGGATGACACACGCAGCATTAAACCTTAGGTGAAGGCGCAGCGATAGCTCCTTGTCAAAGCAAGCAGAGATAGGTCGTTGACGAAGTGCACACCGATAGCTTCTTGACAAAGCATGCGGTGATAGTTTCTTAACAAAGCATGCGGCGATAGCTTCTTGATGAAGCACGGGGCGATAACCCCTTCGGGTCTCAGGCTTGACCCACCCAGGCCTGATCTTATTGCCTTCAGAAGCTAAGGACTGGAGCATCATTTCGAACTTGTGAGGGGAAGTTTTTGGCACTGCTGAGTATAAAAGAGGGAGAAACCCCATTTTACTATTTAACAAAGGGTAAAACAGTTGAAGAAAATTTTTAAAGAGAGAAAGTCTGAGCTTCTGGCAAGAGACTTTCGACAAGAGTTTCTCGGCCAATATTCGCAGCATACAGGCCTTTAGGAGTTTTTTGGTGAGCTTGAGCAGGTCGTGGGCCTTTGCGACATGCACGCGAGTGTTTTCAGAGAGTGCTGAGGCACTTCTAAGTAGGGAACAAGGCTTCTCAAAGACTTAGCGAGATTTGTAGTGGTGCTCTGTCGGAGTTTCAGTGCTGTTCCAGTAGTTTCACTATTGCTGCCCGGTTGCAGAAGGATCAGGGGGCTCTGACGGTCATCTGGTTATCGGAAGAGAAGAAGGAGCAGCAGCAGTGGGCTCACCAGAACCACAGTGAAATTTCGATGAGTTGTGGTGAACTGTAGAAGTGCAAAAACAGGGAGAATGGAAGCCCTCAGGGTCACAAAGAAGCTTTTTGGGGATTCTGGTGGTTTTTCGCTAACTTCAATTAATAGCGGAAAGGTTCTTCGGCAAGTAGGAGTGAATTCCTGGCAAAGAGGGGAAAGGTCAGTGAGAACTCGAGGCATCGCGCGGCCGAGGAAGCAAAGGGTCATGAGACAGTGAACGGTCAACCTCCGCACGCATGGTGATAAGCACACTGTGAGTGTCAGGTGGTGTGCCCATATTTCAAGGGACGTGGTCTGCTTAACGTGTGACTTGTGAAAACAGCTGGAGTGCTGGTATTTTTGCCTTCAGGCAACGATGGCCCTATAAGTGTGAGAAGGTGATTCCCCCTGTTGGTTGTGAGATGACAATAACCCATCTTTAGTAGTGAGACAATGATAGTCTTGCCTTAGCACACAGTGATACCATCTCAGCGAGTAGACGGTGATAGTCTTGCCCTTGGCTGCGAGATGGTGATAGCTTGTCAGCATTACGCCTTGAGTGACCAGTCGGTGATACGCCTTTGTGAGCGCAGTTTTTCACGGCTGCTTAGCGTCTTTTGACAGTGAAGCCTTTGCTCTAATGCCCCAGCCTTTAGGTGTTATTCCAAACTTGAAGAATCTCTCCTGATTAGAGGAGCTTGGCACTGATGAATTCACCAGTGAAAGCTTAGTGAGAGGTGAGCCAATCTGGCTCACTGAAAGCTTATATGAACTGAGGTGGCCCTTGAATGTCACCTTTGTTAGTGACCCTGTCTGGTTTGGGGTAAGGGAAGATAATGACGACATTGTGAGGGTAGAGGAAGGGGTAGGCCTCTTGCATTGCCTGCACCAAAACATAGTCTCCGGCATGAAATGGTCTTCTGCTGGCTTGCGGGTATAAGGGGAGCACTAGTACCTAAAGGGGTACTCTTCCTGGACCATAAGAGTGCTCAACCAGTAGAGGGACATTCTAAAGCTTGCTCCCCTGCTGGTCACCATTCAGTGCTCGACAGGCTACTATGACTGTTGCTCGAACACAGTCAAGGTGCTTTTGGAGACATGAAGCCATGTTAGCAACACATGGCTGCTCGGTCATGAGGATGCAATGATATCCGTATTTTATTAGTGGGCTGCCACTCATTGGTAATATCTATGATGAGTTTGTCCACCCAAACTCGATCAATTTTGGAGATGAACGGGTCAGGAAGGAAGACCCACCAGCTGGGCTTCAAGACCTGTTTAGAATTTACCAACTGCTATGGTCTGAGATTAAGAAGCGCCGCGTCTCCTTCACCAAGTGGCTGGCCGTTTTCTATGGTGAATGTGATGATGAAGCTGTCCATCACCGAGGAAAGAGGAGAAGGAGACCCCACCAGTTTTTGAGCTGTGGAAGGAGAATGAGCACACCATCCTGTCCACTTATTTAGTACTTTTCTTGTGCAAGTTTGCTCTCCCCGGCGGAGCAGACATTATCCATTCAAGAACTTTCTATGTGGCTTGTGACATACTAAGGGGGCGAGAATATGCACTTGCACAGCTGATCCTTTGCAGTATCTACTATGGCCTAGGAGCCATGCCTAGGGGAAAAGTCTATCAAGGCGATGAAGGAGGAAATGACATAGTAGATGGCGAAGCCTTCCCAGTAGACTTCAATATGCCTTTCCCTGTCCATTATTTATATAGCTAGCTTGGGGCTTATTTGTCGGGCACCTATCTCCGAATCGAAGAATTGGAGGAAACGATGTGCCCGTTTATGCTGAGGATTGCTGGGTAGAAAGCAATCTTCCATACTCCCGGCCACTCGTGTAGTTTGTTCTACAATTACCACCTCCACATGAGGAGGCCCACCTTCCCACTAGGGAATTTTACACATCGTTCCTTTGTTGACGAGCTGAGAAAGAGCCTAGACGGTGCTCCTACTACTCATAAGGAGCTGAAGTATATGCTGAGTGTCAAGGGCGGGGTTCTTCCCTATCATACTATTCATAGTGTGAAACTCGAGGGGTATTTCCCTCATAGATTTGCCTAGCAGCACGGGCTCGATCAAGGCTGCCCATTCTTTGTATTCTTTGAGAAGCGTTATAGCAAGGCATCCCGATGGAGGAAGGACCAGTTGGGAACCCACCAGAAGACTTGGCTCCCGAGGCACATTAACACAGCTTGGGCCGCATGCTTGGAGCTTACAAAGGTCAATAAGTATGTGCTGCCACATTTCGGAAGAAGAGTGCGAGTGGCTGAAGCCCATGAACTCTGGTGGCGAATCACTAGAATGGGGTAGTGGGATATCGGTCGCCCTTGGATAGGGGAGAACTTTCGCTGAAGCAAGTAGATGAGGCAGAGGAAGATGGCAAGGACTCCTCCGCTGGCGAAGGTATTCACCTTGGGCTTTCCTTGGGACTAGCGCACCCTTGGGCGGCCTCACCAAATTGTTGTCGACAGGTCTCTGCCCTGGTTTCTCGACATGGAGCAAAAAACATAGAGCATTTTTTACAAGCTCTCTACTATTTTCAAATGGAAAGAGGGTTGCAAGGTTACAGGGTATGAAGGGCATTCGGTCTAACATTTCAACGAGATGATAGGGAGCGACCCTCATAGAGCTGCCGACTCTTCTTGAAAGGGTGCTCCTGAAGCTGCTGCACCGTCTCTAGTAGAGGGGAAGAAGAGGAAGCGGGCTGCCTCGACTGTCCCTTGTGCACATGCTCGTCGGGCTTCGAAGCGAAAGGGGCCCAGGTGTCAAATGGTCCGAGAACCGGCTGATGGCTCTTCTCCAGTTGCTTCCTCAAAGTCTTACGTATCTCCAGTGGCTTTTGATTCACCCTCTGCTATGGAGGATTCATCTTCTCTTTCTCTTGAGGCTTCCTCTGTTTCTCCCAAGGCTCAAGATGATGCCTCAGATCCCACTGCCCCGATTGAAATTGCTTCAGACTAGGAAGTGACATCCGTGGCTGAGGAAGAGGGCTCAGTCCTGATGGAGATTAATGAGGTAGTCGAGGCAGAGAAGGCCCCTAATGCCCAAGAGGTCATTGTGCCTACCGAGGTTAAGGGTGCAGTCATGACTGGGGAAACTTCAAGAGAGCTTGTCATCATAAAAGAGGTAGATGCCTCAAGAACAGAAGAAGCAGTGCCCGAGCAGCAAGAGGTTGCTACCTCCAGTGATGTAGTTGCGAGGGATGCAGAGGCAGGACACCCTCAATGATCAGGTTTGGAGAGTGTAGAGGCAATACCTTTGGCTGTAGAGGAGGCAGACCCTATGGGAGAGCCTATGGTTGAAGCGGTTGCCCTAAAGGATAAGGGGAAGAAGAACAGGGGGATGATGCTGGCCCTGAAGGGGCTGAGGTTTCTTTAGAGCATATTGCAACTGCTCCAGAAAATGAGGGGCATGGAGAAGAGGTTGGCCTTGGGGGGATCGAGCCTACTGGTGATGACGCTGACAAGTTAGGCGAGGCGGCTGCAAGGGCCGAGCAGGTTGAAACTATGGACCGCTCCACACCAACAACTGATGAGAGCCTGGGCTTCACAGTCTCTCAGGAAGAGCCCACCGCTCATATGGCTAAAATCCCTTCGAGTTCTATCGTAGAGACTGATACTCTTCCCGTTGCAGTGCCCTCAGTAGTACTGCCTAGGCCTAGCTTGAGTTGGTTGTCCTGCATAATGATGGACATGCTTCGAATGGGCATGCAGAGGCTAAAGAGTCTGCCTCTTACTGAACTTAGTGGTGCAATCCAGCAGTTGAGGTAGGTCGCCTTGCAGAGGGAGTACAAGAGATCGTCCCTTACTTTGAAGGCATCGTAAATGAGCTAGAAGGATGGAGAACAAAGGCCTTCAATGAAGAAGCAACTGCACAGCGGTTGGAAGGCTCGCAGTTACCCCCTTTGGAATCCTCATTTTTGCACTATCGAAAACTGGTAGAAACCCAATTTTAACAGAAGGATGCTGCAGTCTTCCAGAGATCAGACCTCGCTGAGGAGGCCATCGCCCGCCACCACAAGGTGATCGCTCTGAGGGCAAAGATATTAGAGCTGATGCAAAAGCTTGACAAGATGATGAAGGAGACTGCGTCTTGGGAAGCAAAGGCCAAGATGCTTGTTGAAGAATTTTTAGCCCTCGAGTACTCCTTAGGAAAAGGGACCGCCTTGATGGAGCATGAGGCGGAGCAGGTGGTAGAGTTGAAGACCGAAATTGAGTGAGAGAGGGCATCGGCTGCGACATACAGGGGGAAGATCAATGAAGAAATTGATTGATTTTGATGATGCCTTCTTTCTCTTTTTCTTTTCATTTCCTCTTATTATAAAGAAAACAAGCTTGTAATGCCATCTTGATTTGTGACTGGAACAATTCTTTTCTCTTTCTATGTGCGGCATGTCTTTTATTCTTCTCTTTTTATTGCTTCTGCCCTTTCGCCATGTGAGTTGACTGCTTTTTGTGGCTTCAATGACCTCAAATGGGGGACTAGTTGCTTCCTCACCTGTTAGTGTTTGATTGGACAGGGGCCCATAATTCATGGTTCTCATGATCTGGTGAGCCTATTAGCTGTAAATACTCCAATCTGGGGGTGCTTTGGCTTCAATTCTAGGTGCATTGATTTTGAGCTCGTCATAAGTCTTAGTCTCAAGGACAAACTCCTTAAAGTGCTTTGAAGCGGCGCGGATAACCTCCAACTGATTCTGAAGGCTACAAACCTTACTTCTCAGCTCTGTCGTGGGGTCTTGTTCCTGAGAGCCAGAGGGCTGACTCTTGTCCACCTGTATCTCTTCGAGAGCCTTTGAGAGATGTAAGACCTTCTCTTAGCTACTGGTGATCTCCTTGTTCAAGGAGGATGGTATTTGGAGTACCTTCCTTGGTTGTTAGTGTGTCAATTCTGCTTTTAAAAGAGAAATGAGGATATGCAGGACTTTTTACTGATCGGGCATTTTTTGCTTATCGAGCATATAGGTGACCCTTGGTGCTAGAAGGTCTACCTCTAGAGTTTCCTCAGTCTCAGGAGTTGCTTCTAGCTCGCCATTTTGTTTTGGCAGATTAGAAGTAGAGGGGGAAGCTTCATCTCTCGGGGACGACACCATGACCTCGGAGAGGTGGCAAGGTATACTTGGGTAGATAAAAGTCAAGGGGAGGATCTTGCCTTGTCTTTCCTCTTCTTTGAACATGTCTGTGATCATTTGCCTTAGATCTTCAACATCATCATGAGGCGAGGGTCCTGTCTCTCTCACAGGCTTCCAATAGTCATCCTTTGACTTTTCTAGTGTTGGAAGATCTGTGAAGTAGTACTTAGCATCAGCATAGTGATTCTCGATTATCGAGAACGATCTCTTGTCAGCATAGACCGTGTGTTGCCTCCCATCTCGACTGTATTTGAAGCATTAGTGGAGCGTGGAAGGAACTACCCCCTGATCATGAAGCCAAGGGAAGCCGAGGAGGACACTGTAAGATGTATTTGTGTCAATTACATGGAACTGAGCGTAATCATGGAGGTCACCAATCTTGAGGCGAAGGTGCACTGTGTTTGCCGGCTTTTCTCCTGATTGGTTGAACCCTTGCATGGTGATGTGTGTAGGAGTGAGGTCGTATGACCCTAATCCCAATCGGGGTGAGGATTCTTCTTGGGATCAGGTTGACTGCTGACCCTCCATCTAGCATGATCCGGTTGATAGGGCAGGCATGTAGTTCATCATTCACGAAGAGGGGGTGATTATGAAATTTGCCTCCCAATTGAACGTCCTATTAGGAAAAGAAAATTGTCAAACACTCACTCTGGATGGCTGGGTCAACCTCAATAGGCTCCACTTCAGTCTCGTACACCTCTGGGTTATAAAGAGCTTGAATCAAGGCCATACGATATTCTCTAGACAGCAGAAGGCCATCATAGATACTGAAGAGAGCTAGAATCTTCCTCAAGTGCCCAAATACATCATATTTCAGTTTATCCTCATTAGACTTCTGTGTTCCTTATCCAATCACTGGTGTAGGTGGTAGGGTAGGTTTAGGAATAGGCTTTAGCTGATTTTTGATTTGTGACACTGGCTGACTTTGTTGTTCAGCCGGTGCGGTCTAGCTTGATGGGGTAGTAATAGGGTTTTGTATTAAGGATGTAGAGGTTCATAGTTTAGGCTTAGGGAAAAGTGAAGGATCAGGAAATTTGAGGAATTTGAGCTTCTGAGGTTTCTTCCCCTAGCTTAGGCTCATTTTCCCCGTGCTGGATGGTACTTCCAAGATCTACACCATATGGTAGGCCTCTTTGGAATAGAATCTTGATGATGACTCGGTCTTGGCTTGAGCTACCAGGGCATCGGTGACGGTTAAGAAACCTGCAGCCTGGGCCATCATCTTTCTTAAGCGCTTCCACTGCGACCTACTGATGTTGGTGCCTTCAAGCTCTCTATTTAAAACGTCAAAGTCTGGGCACTTCCGGCAACACCTGTGGAAGAAATAGAAGAGGAGGGAGGAGAAGAAGAGTTAGAATGTTCTGGGTAGCTTTTTACGTCGTCGCCAGAATTAGACTTGTGCAATGGGTATTTTAAGTCTTGCCTCGGCTTTGACCATTATGGGGTGCTTTTAGCAGCATCACCCATATTGCACGACTCCCTAGCTATTAATGACTAGGGGACGTCTGCTCGATTGGAAGAAGGGATAAGGCGAGCTACACTTGGGATGAAGTCCTGTAAGGTTGGCAGTGGAGGAAGTCGCCTGAGAAATTTTTCCTCGACTGGTGGCTGAGGAATGCAGTTCTTTCGACGAGCTGACCTGGGTACTCGTCTCCATTTGGATCCCTAAGGAGGTGTTTGGCCTGCTCTATCGAGCTGGTGAGTAGTCCAAGCTTGGTGGACTGGCTCACGCTTTAGGGATTGGAGCCTACTTCGCCCTTGATAGACTTCTCAAGGTTAAAAGTCGAGGGCTCTGAAGGGTCCAGTGTATGCTCATCGGGGACTTACTGTGGGCCTTCATCTTGAACAAGAGCAATGGCTTGGAAGGGTTCTGGGAGGATGAGACAAACAATGTGGCCTTCCTAGACTTTGTCAGTGACTATAGCTTCGAACCAGAGTATTCTTTCAACACGTGACCCCATACTTGATGATATGGGCACCAGAGGTTTTCTGTACCTTGAGCAAGATGCCTAGGCTGCCTGGCATGCTTGGGAGTGACAAGACCCTGTTGCAGCATCCCCTCGAAGAGGGTCTGTAGAGGGTCTTGCTCAGTGCTTTCTTGGGCTTGTGCCGGGAGGTGTTCTTGCACCGGTGGGGCAAGGACTTGAGGGTGTCGTTCTGGTTTTCCTTGAACTTCTTGACATTGCTGCATATTTTTTGCCAAGAGCTTGTGGAAGCCAATGCATTCGCTCAGGTCATGGCCTCGTACTTGATAATACGAGCATTAGAGTTTCTCAGTTCGTGGAGGCATGAACTTGGGCTGCCTTGTTGACTTAGGCATGATGAGTCCTTCTTCGAGCGTCACAGAGAATAGTGTACAGAGGATAGCGGGTGCTTCATCACCCTGTTGAAATGTCTCTATGTGGGCAGCCTCAATTGCCACGAACGCTTTCATTAACTCTTTGTGCTTTATCTGACCCTTGTTAATAAGGGCTTCGACAGTGTCTTTGAGCTTATAGCAGTCTTGAGTGGGGTGGCCTACTTTCATGTGATAGGCACAGTACCTCTGATTTATCTCTTGTCTAACTTTTTCTTTAGTGTAGACCTATGGCAGTTGGATCATGTTTTGCTCTAGTAGTAGTCAAAGTAGTGTAGGAACCCACTCCTTGTCAAAAGGATACACCTTGTCCTAGTGCTGGATCAGGTAGTCACTGCGATTAATATTTTTAGAAGGTGGGACCTTGTTATAGAACGGCTGCTTGCCCCCAGCCTGAAATGTTTGTGCCTTAAAGAGGTCCAGGGTTTGAGGGGCGGCATTCTTAGTGTCAGTCATAGTGACAACTACATTGATCACCTCTATTTGCTGGTTGCCTCGATTGTTAGAGAGGGAGTTCGAGCCAAAGGGTTGCTAGTGAGATCCACCATGGTGCTTGGACATACCTTCCATATGAACCGCATTAGAGATGAGCTCTGACTGTTTTAATTTATTTTTCAGCATCTTGGTCCCTGATAGGAAGCAGATTAATAAAGCCTATAAAATAGTGGAAACTCTCGACAATGTCAGAATAGCCCCAGAATTGGTCAAGATCGTTGTTAGCACTTCAAAAGACCACCTGCCAAGTTTCATCGCGATCAGACATGTCTATGGCAGTGAACACAATGAAACATTTTTTGCGAAATTAGTATCTAGCACCCTAAAATGGACCCCGTAACTAGAACTACATTTTTGGTGTCTTAAATCACTATAGGACCACTGTCACTATATCCAGCACAGTCGAAAACCCCTATGGTTCAAGTTTTGGCTTAATCAGGCACTCTAAGACAAAGTTATGGGTAAAATACCGAAAAGGGATAAGCCACACACTATTCTCATGTGGCCTCACTCCATCAAAACATCATTAAAGGTGGTTGTTCTTACAGTCACGAGTTGTCACTTTCTAGGCCTATAACTTACTCGTTTCAAGTCAAATCGCTCCAAATTGGGTGAGCGTGTTCATATCATCGAGACGAGCAATTCGATATGTGGTATGCCCCGTGACGACACCCAAGCAAAGAGAAAACCTAAATGAAAGATGCTAATCCGTGAAGGAAGTTGCAGAAAATTCAGTAGCAGCATGCCTTGTTCGAGTAGCCAGATCACGACGCTCGTATACCCGATTGGCACGAAACCAATTGCATTAAGTGCATGAGGATGGAGGATATGGCCTAAACCTCACGTACGATGAATGGTTGGATTTAACACACGAATGCACCAAAGCTGCTGTACATTCCAGCCACTGGATTTCAAGATTCCATCCAAAAGTCAAGACGACGAAATATTCATCCGGACACAAAATTAAGCTGCGTTCGTTGCAACGTGATCATGATGGCATGCTCAGTGTGATTCAATAAAGAAATCACAAAGAAACATCAAGGAACAAGCACACAATCATTCCAAAGTTTTCTTTCGAGAAAATGGGCATCAAAACACCTCGGGGTTAGCAATGGAAGATCACGCAATGTGAATTCCACACAAATTGTAATTTCCTTCAATTAGGATTGCTTTTGGGCGTCCACCCATGTTTGGGCCCAATTCTATATAAACAGGCATTGCCTCATTGTAAAAGGACTCTCGATTCATTCTTTGATAATTCAATAGAAATTTCCATTCTTGCTTGAGCCTGTGAGTACGTCTTGGATAGAGAAAGAGGAAAGAGAAGAAAAAGGGTCGTTACCCTTTAGGCAAGTAACTTTCTCTCTCCACTCCTCTTTCTCTCTCCTTCCCTATTTCTCTCTCCTCCCCTCTTTCTCTCTCCTCCCCTCTTTCTCATCTCTCTATCCTCATTGCAACTGACACAATTCTAGCACCAGTTGGTTCTCCTCTCTTTCATCCCCAGCGCCGTCCCTCTCTTCTTCTTCTTTTATCCTTAGCGTCAGGTGGGATTTTCCCTCTCTTCTTCTTCTTTCATGGATTTTCCCCCTCTTCTTCTTCTTTCATGGATTTTCCCTCTCTTCTTATTCTTTCATCCCCAGTGCGGGGTAGGGTTTTCCCTCTATTTTTCTTCTTTCATCCCCAGTGCCAAGTGTGGTTTTTCCCTCTCTTCCTCTGCTTTCAACCCCAGCACCTAGTGGGATTTTCTCTCTCCTCACTTCCTTAACAGTCGATGAGCCCCAGTGCTGATTGGATTTCTCTCTCCCCTCTTCCTTAACAGTCAGTGAGTCTCAACGCCGGTTGAATTTCTCTTTCCCTTCATTCCTAACAGTTGGCGAACCCTAGCATCTATTGAATTTCTCTCTCCTCTCTTGTCACAGTCGACGAAGCCTAGCATTGACTCGATATCTCTCCCTTGCTTCTCTCCCTTCGCAACAGGTGTAAGCCTAGTGCCGGTTGGTTCTCTTCCTCTCTTCTCTTCTGATAGTTGGTGAAGTCTAGCGTCAACTGTCTTTTCACTCTCTTCTGTTTTAAAACAGTCAGTAATGTCTAGCACCGATTGCATCTTCCTTCCTTCCCTCTTTTATCCTCTTATCTTTTCTCCTCACCCCTCTGTCTATTCCCTTCTTCTCTTACTTCATTCTTTCCCCCATGGTAACCACTTTGTTGTCCTTTCGTTCGACTAAGAGCGATTGAGATTAACCTATCATAGAAGTCCTGTCGTCTAACCGTAATGTTGTTGTGTCAGAATTGCTTAGCCCGTTTTATTGCCACGACAGACTGACCATCGTGCTTAGCTTGTCAGTATTGATAATGACATCCAGTAGTAATCCCACTAGCGAGTCTTAGTACCGAGCCCGTTTTACTACCACGTCAGGCCAAATACTCGCCAGCTTGATCCTCTGGCTCAGTCAAACTCTTCTCTCTCCCGTATTTCTTCCCTCCTTCTTTTTGAATGCGCTTGCTTGTGTACGTTCACCAAAGAGGAAAACGGTGAGGTCTGACCCACCCGTCTTACAACCCTTGCCATATATGTATGTAATTACAGAAAGTAAGAAGAATACGAGCCAAGGGAGGCGATTCTGAACCAATTTCATCACTGGGGAGCTTTCTTCATGTTCTACAAGGATGCTCACATGAGCCAGCCCGAGTAAGTCCTGAAC
Organism: Amborella trichopoda; assembly: GCF_054954075.1. Taxonomy (NCBI): domain Eukaryota; kingdom Viridiplantae; phylum Streptophyta; class Magnoliopsida; order Amborellales; family Amborellaceae; genus Amborella; species Amborella trichopoda. The sequence goes on along the minus strand of NC_142338.1, from coordinate 24,650,441 downwards.
CCACCTTTAAAATTAATCTCTCACCTGTTGGTAACATCTACCCCCATTCTCGAATGAGGTTCTCGAGAGAGCGATATCATAAACGTTCTAGCTCTTCCCTCGAACCCCGAGACGTGTGCCGCCTGATCATCCTGATCCAGAGGGCGAGATCGAGGCACCTAACCAGCTTTGCGACTCCATTGAGGACTTACTATCCCTGAGTCGGATCTTTCTTGTTTGGCTAGTTTCTTCTTTTCTTTTTTGCTTTCATTATCTTTTCACATTCACTTATGGCTGCTGGGTTCTGTAACCCATTTATTCGGATCGGGGATTTTCTTATCCCTGTATTCAAGTGTGTCCTTAGGGAACAAGTTCCTTCGACTTCGTTCCCGACCATCCTCTTGAGCAAAGACCCCCTGTTTAGCTCCCAGGGCTTAACCTGGACTAGTGTAAGGAGGGACTTGAAGGTCCCTTACTCCCCATCACTTCGCTCTGGTGGAAACTCCACCAAGGTGCCTTGCATGGGCGGCGCTTATGTTGCCCCACATAGCATGCATCCAGCCACCAGCAAGTCACTTCCAAGTCGTGTTTCTGAGGTACGTCGGAAGGCTGCCTAGTCCCTTTCTGCAAAAGGCAAGCAAGTTGCCATTGCTTCTATGGGTCGCCATAAGGCTACCCCCCACATTCCTATACCATTGGTCTCTCTCCCTAGAGGCTCCACACATAGACGCAGAAACCCCACGATCTTCACCCCTCACACACACCACAAGGCTCGTGGGCCATCCACTCGAGCCAAACCTTGGGGCAACCTTTCTGTTACCTCGGGTCCGTGTCCAAGATCGAACCTTCAAAGGCTAGGTCCTGTGCACACTACTCATATGCATCTCACTACTCGGGGCATCGTCGTTATTACACCAACTCGAGTGCACAAGAGATGACCTCCTCATCCTCCTACTATGCACACACAAGCGCACCTTGTAAGGGGTAGGCCTGCACTCGTTCTCTTATAGACACCTGCTCGTAGTTCCCGCCCTCCTAAGGCCAGATCACCTGCACGAGCCCTGGTGGACCCTCAGCTCCCCCGAGATTCCCAAAGCATCCATACGGAGGGCTGCCTTCACATATCCTTTCTAGCTTTTAGCTTATGTTTCTTGGTCTCAGTGGAGGAATGTGCATTCAAGTGTAATCTGTGTTCATTGCAACTGTTAACAATTGTTATAAGCTGTGATCACAACAGAAATTTTACCCGTTTCAATCTAGCAGCCCGTGAGCTGTTGTGATCACAACTGAAATTTTATAAATCCAATTTGATCCTAATTTTTAGAGAAAATATATTTTTTAATATGGAGATCATGAATATGAATAATAAATAAATTTTGAAAACTAGAAATAATAATTATATTTTGAAAACATTTAGAGCATTAGTTACAATTGTTTTTAGATGGACTACGTACTTTATACATTTTTAAGATGGATGCTTTATACCTCAGGACCACATATTGTAGAAATGCGGTCTAGCCCACATAAAACAATTGTTCTAAAATTAAGAGCAAATTATGGACGATGGTCAACTACCATTTGGTGTTTTATTTGCCCGAAATTACGATCACCACCCTTTTTCTCCGGTGGCATTTTTTTCCTAAGTGGCCCCTTTACCCGAAATTATGATCACCACCTTTTTGTATTTTTTTTTCCTAAGTTGCCCCTTGTTTGGCAATACAAACACTGGATCGGGGAAAATCCATCCAAATTTTCTCTCTAATATTCACAAAAAAAAGTTCTCTGTAACTTCGAACCAACAAGACCCTTCTGGACCCATCTCTCTGTCTATCTCTCTCTTTTCTCGCTACACAGTAAGGGGGAAGAAAGATACAAAAAATGGGGGAGTTCACGAAACAGGTTGGTATTATCTGTGAGGGCTGTGTCTTACAAGCTTCAAGAAATGGTGTAATCTTTTATTTTATTTTGCAATTTGTGGTTGTTTTTCTAGGTGAAAATTTGAAAGGGTGTTGATCATGTGGACTACTTGTTTGCTGTTTTATAGAGGCATCAATTATCCATGAGTCTTTCTTGCGAGCCTTCTTTAGAAGAATTAATGGTAGTTTCAAAGCAAGAAGGGATATTGCAGAGGTGCGAGAGATCAGAGAGCATTTTGAATAAGTGGATTGGAATGGTTGGGTCTTCATGGACTTGCAGAGATGGTTTTTCAAGGGATGGAAAAGATGGGTTTTGAGGTCCAGGGGCCGATAAAGATGGTTTTTCATGAGATAAAACCCATGGATTTTTCTCTGGCAAGATAAGGGTTTTTTTAGAGAAGAGAGAGGGGTTTTCAAGAAAGAGAAGAGACGGCCTTTCGGGGCCGGTTTTTCATGAGATACAACATATGGAGGTGGGGTTTTAGGTATTGGGGGCGCCTGAGTAATAATTCTGGTGGCTGGAGTTAGGTGTCAAGTCCGTGCATCCATTAGCACCCTGTCGCATAACAAATTTGATCATAAGTGAGATGCCCAATGTCATCAGATCTCAGCATTTGGCATAAAAACCGACAAACTTCTCAAAAGAAAGGTCACAATTAGCCGTAAAACGAAAAGAATGATAAAAGATGCACAGCAAAGGACGTGAAAACTAACATGAGTCCATCTTATTGCAAGATAACTTAGTAATTACAATTTATTTGAATTAAAAAAAATTTCAAAAATAGGTGTAAAATTATTATTTGCCCTTTGCCTAACAATTCACATAATTTTTGCTCGGTCCTTGGTACTGCCTAAAACTTACGTGATGTTTTATGACTGATTCAGGCTTAATGACTGATTCAGGCTTGCTTTGGCACTCGTTCGGCCAAAAGATGATTCTATTCTTATTGGGTTTGTCATGACGATCGATTTGATACTCATTTCAAATGGGTTATGTCAACCCGATGGATCGACCTTACCAGGTCTGAATATGGATCGAGATTATGGACCCAACAGGTCCAGATCTAGGTCCAACTTAAATCTTGTTGGATCATGTCTAGGTTGGGGTCACCTCAACTTGATTCGACCCAGTATGTATTAGTATAAATGGATATTAACAATAGTCAATATATAATGTAAAGTATATACTATATTAATAAAGAGAGAGCAATTTGCGACCTATGTCCACAGGTACCAAAATGCCTGTGGACTACAGAAGCCGTTGGTCAATAAGCCTTGATCCATAGTGAAATTTCTGTGAGTCTCAAAAAGGCCCAAGAAGGTTCAAAAGAACACCTGTCATGTTTCGTCGCGATCCAACAAATTTAAGGCAGCGCAGATGCAAAAACATTTTCAAATATTCGGTCTCTGACACACTGAAAAATAGACCTTATATCTACATCCCTATTGTCGAAGCGTCAAACAACAATGGGACCACTACCTATGAGAATGTAGATGATCCATACATGGGCAGATAAATATTTGTACTTTTGTAGAGACAGACTAATGACCAAGAATGTATGAGAGTTGTCCAGCAATGCAAATACTGGACGGCTAGTGAGAACACAAATAATAACCCCTATCCGATGTTTGTATTGCCATACAAAAGGCACCTTAGGAGAGAAAAAAAGGCAGTAGAAGTGGGGTGGGGATGCTCATAATTTTTTATTTAGATGAAAGGGGGATGATGCTCGTAATTTCGGGTAACTCTGACACCAAATGGTAATTGACTCTCCCCAATGAGCAAATTAGGTACCAACACTATTAGGGATTACTATTTGGTATCTCATTTGCTTGAAATTACCCACCCTTCTTTCTTTTTTTCTTTTTTTCTAAGGTGCCACCTGTCCGATAATGGATAGGGCAGTTATTATTTACGCTCTCACCATTAATGGCCAGCATTTGCATTGCTGGACAGCTGTCATAAAATCTCGGTCCTTAATATCTCTCTACAAAAGTACAAATATTTGTCCGCCTGGTGTGACTATCTACATTCTCATTCGCAAATATGGCCCAGTAAGTACTCTTGAAAGAAAAAAAACGAACTCCAGTTACTAAAATTAATGCTGGAAAATCAGGTGCCCCCAATAGTTAAAACCCCACCTCTGCCCGTCCCTGAAAGACCATCTCTTTTCTCTCTTGAAAAATTCATCTCTTTCTCCTGTCAAAACAAACCCTTCTCTTCTTTCGCTAGAGGAAAATCCATATGTTTTATCTCATGAAAAACCATCTTTATCTGCGCCTAAACCTCAAAACCATCGTTTCCATCCCTTGAAAAACCATCTCAAGTCTATGAAGACCCAACCATTCCATTGTTGCAATCCGCCTAATCAAAACCCTCCCAGATCTCTCGCACCTCTTTGATGTCCCAACTTGCTCTGAAACCACCATTAATTATTCTAAATAAGGCAGGTAAGAAACTCAAGGATAACTCATGGCTTTGTAAAACAAGAAACAGGCAGTCCACATGATCGACACCCTGTCAATTTTCCACCTAGAAAATAACTACAAATTGCAAAATAAAATTAAAAATTAAAAATTACACCATTTTTTGAAACTTGTAAGACATCGCCCTTAGGGAGAAATTTTTTTTGGTGAATATTAGAGAGAGAAAATTTGCGCTACTTTTTCCTGTGTTTGCATTGTCCACAGGGGAACAACTTAGGGAAAAATAATGCTCCCAGGGAAGGGGTGGAGCTCGTCATTTTGGATCCCCAATAGTATCAGTATATAATTTGCATTTAATTCTATCTTGTGGCTATATAGATCATTTTTTCTTCTTCTATTTAAACGATGAGATCAAAGGCATTGGTCCCGTGCATGTGGTTTAGAAGATGTGTTGTTTAAATAAGAATATTTCGAAAAGGAAAAAGTTTATATAAGGGTGAGGCTCTAAATAATCACATTAAAATGTACCTCAAAAATTCACTAGACGAGGTTGTTGTTTGGATGCCCAAAAATCTTCAAATCTATCATCTCTTTCTCAAGATGTATGGATATGAAAAAAAATAGATTTCAAGTCTTCAAAATAGTATACCTGCAATTTTAGATAGTTAATTTTTTAAATTTTCAAGTGTTCTTAAATCTACTAAATGTACACTGTTTTTGAAATTTTATAACTGGAAATAAAAATAAATTTCAAACCATCACAAATGTTTATAGCAGTGAAACAACATTTTTCAATATTTTTTGGATGTGCGCCTTTGATTGTTTTAGAGGCTCAGCCTTATACGAACCACACCCTTTTAAAAAGTGTGATAAGGAGAAGAAAAATAAAACGCGCAGTAAATAGTGTTCCAAAACTAAGCAGAAAAAGGAAACACCACTAGGTGTATCATTTAGTAATGATTTTGGCTGATCCCCTTTCTCTCTTCTTTAAAGCCCCTTTCCCTCTTCCCTAATAACCATATGATCGAGAAGAGTCTTAAACATCCGGTTTTCATACAAGGATGCGGTTTGTATAGAGCTGAGGCTCTAAACAATCAACCTTCAAATAGTATCGAGAAAAGTAGTTTCAATAGTAAAAATCTTTCTAATAATCTTAAAATATATTTTTATCTTTAATTATAAAATTTAAAGCTTCAAAAATAGTGTAAACCGAGTAGATCTATGAAAACTTGAAATCCATTTTTTTTTTTTTCATGTAATGTATGTTGATGTCAAGATGATCAAGTTGAGAATATTTGGGCATCAAAACAACCATTTCTAAAAAAATTTTGAGGTGGGCTCTAATTTGATTGTTTAGAGCCTCGGATATATAAACGTTTTCCTTCATACAAAATTGTCTAGTTTCAAAGAATGAACGGAAAATTATAAAAAAAAAACCCCAAAATCTATGTTTTATGCAACTTACCCCCAGCTAACTTTTCTCTTAACTTTTTCCAAAAAACAAACTTTTTATGCAAATACCCTCAAGGGAAAAAATTCATTTTTCTAGACGAAAATGCCCTTCTCGTAGCACGTTGCCGGAGCGCCCTTAAACAGTACCAAAGCCCTGTCATAGACGCTCCGGTACTGTGTAAGAGCAGTCTGATAGTGTAACACCGCGTTCTGACAGTGCGTAAGTACTCTCCGGCAGTGTAACACAGTGCTCCAACACTACGTAAGTGCGCTCCGGCAGTGGAGCATTTTGAGTCACAGCGCTCCGACATTGTTTAAGTGCTCCGGCAATGTGATACGCTCTCTGGCACTGTGTAAGTGCGCTCCGGCATATAACACAACGCTCTAGTACTGTGTACTCCGATACTGTTTACGTGCGCTCCAGCAGTGTGCTACAGAAAGGGCATTTTCGTCTAGAAAAAATGAAATTTTTCCCTTGAGGGGTATTTACATAAAAAGTTTATTTTTTAAAAAAAAATTGAGAGCAAAAAGTTAGCTAGGGTAAGTTGCATAAAAAGTATATTTTGAAGGGTTTTTTATATTTTTCTCAAAAATAAAAGCCCATTGTTAAATTAAAAAAGAAAAAAAAAAAAGAAATCGATCAACTTATACATTTAGGGCCGGCATTAGTGATGAAGAACAGCGACAAGAAAATATGGTTCTATTGTAGTAGGGTGAGTCCTTATGCCTCCCAAGCAAGTATTGAAAGTGGAGTTCAAGGGGGCAACCGCAAGCATACGTGGAAGACGGGAATCAAGAACCAAGGACATTAAGGCTCAAGTTTTCAGACGAGAAGAGCCGCTTTAGTGGCTGAACAGGAAGAAACAAAGGTTAGGGTTGGTGATACATTTGGGGAAGACCTGTCCTCTTGTGGCAACCATGGGAGAGTTGCAGGGGAAAGGGTTATGTGGGTTCTTGAGGGAGAAAAGAATAATAGATGAGGTTTCTATCAGGCCTAGGCTTTATAAAAACAAAATAAATCCTTGCCTCAAATCCTCATCTAAAAAAAAAAATTTTTGATGAAAATCTCTATGATAGCTCTAAAATCAATTTCTAACACCAATAATAAATTTTGAATCTTGAAAAATGATACAGATTAAAGTATGCACTATTTTTAGAGCTTGTAATCTTAATTTTTTTCACAATCATAATGTTCAAGTCGAGATGATCAATTTAAAAATTTTCCAAACTTGCAATTTTTTATAATTTATGAGGTCAGGATTCACTTATTTTGATAGGTGCAACCCTATCGGACTATTTTCCAAGAATCACACAAATCTGCATGATAAAATTATGTGGAAGGTGTGGATTTCAGAGCTCGCTCCATAACAGGTGAGGGCTCTAATGCACCAAAACCTTCTCCTTTAGATCTCATTGGTCCACTTTTCTTAACTTCTTTTAGCCCCATCATTTTATTTTAATTTTGTTTTAATAAATAGGGAAAATTATATAAATATCTATTATAGTTTTCATTATTATCAAAATACCAAATATTTTTCATTGTTACTAGAATGTCTGTTTCTTTCACTTCATGGCGAATTTTTTTAAAAAAGACCGTTTTACCCTTTTTAGGTTTTTGAACAACCGAAATTATATTTTCTGTTTTTCAAAAATCGAAATGTGTCGCATTTCGGTTCTTGAAAAACCGAAAATGGCCCCGACAATTTAAAAACTGTTGTTCTCTTCTCTATATCCCGTGTTCTGTGCATGTGATTATCAAAGCTACTCCTCTGTGCGTCTCAAAAAAAACAGTCGCTCGCAAAAAAACTACTCCTCTGTGGGTCAAGAGAATCATTTGTTTCGACCACCTGTAGCTTCTTGCAAACCAAACAGAATCTTCAGGTGTGAAGCAATTTGAGGGATATGAAGCAGTAAGTCTGCGAAAGACTCTTTCCTCGACATAGTGCCTGGTTGTTTGTGAAAGGAAATATCTGTATTTTGGGCCTCACCAGGCAAAAGACCCAATGAGCACTTATCATCTAGGGTTAGGGTTATGGCTCAACCTTCTTCGGACTCATCATTCACTTTCCCGTCAACCCTAAATTCATCTTCAGAGTTTGATTGTGGAAATTGAAAATTGGAATTACCATCCTTTTGTAAGAGGCAACAAAGAAAGCAAACCCTAACCATTAGGGATTTTCGTCTAAGACCAAAGATAGTTGAGAATCACCAAACAAATATTGAGTTAAGTCATCTAAAACTTCTCTATCCAAGGCGTTGGGGTTGCTTGATTCTCTTTGTTCAGAGAAGTAGAGTCCAATGCAGTGAGCAAGGTCTTTTGTGAGAGACTGTTTTTTTGAGACACACTGAGTAGTTTTGAGAATCACATACACTGTCCAAGGCGTTGGGGTTGCCTAATTCTCTTTGTTCAGAGAAGCAGAGTCCAATGTGGTGAGCAAGGTCTTTTGTGAGAGACTGTTTTTTTGAGGCATACGGAGGAGTAGTTTTGAGAATCACATACACAGAGCATAGGACGAAGAGAAGAGAACAGAAGTTTTTAAACTGTCGGGACCATTTTCGGTTTTTCAAGAACCGAAATGGGACACATTTTGGTTTTTGAATAACCAAATTTCTAGCCATTTTGGTTGTTCAATAACCGAAACAAGGTAAAATGATCTTTTTAAAAAATATTCGCTATGAAATGAAAAAAAATGTACATTCCAATAATAACAAAAATTATTTGGTATTTTAATAATAATGGATATTTATGTAATTTTTCTTAATAAATAATTAATGAGCTTGTTTGACTTGGAGTGGAAAACGGCCTCCCCAACCGTCCATGATGAGATGGAGTTGTTGGAGATGTGCTGGAAACAGTTTGAAAGCGTTCTTGATGAGATGGAGTTGTTGGAGATGTGCTGGGAAACAGTTTAAAAGCACAGAATGCTTTTCCATTGATTAAGGCATCGTGCTTCAAATGAAGGGTAAGAAGCTTCAACCTGCTCATGCTTTGGTGCTGAGGTTCTAATAAGATAACCAAGGTGCCAGGTCCTAATAAGATAACCCAAGTGCCAAGTCCTAATGAGATAACTTTTATGGATTACATACTATGCTAACTGTAGACCTGAGGGTGCATCTCTAGAGTGAGGGAACACCCAAGTGGACCATAATCCTTTCATGTTTCACTTACAACATAAAGGGATGTGGGGAAAGTTTACACCTCTTCATGGAGTTACACCTCTTCATGAAGGTGTTACACCTTTTCATGAGGTTACACCTCTTCATGAAATGACACTTTCTCTCATTATAAACGGGGGAGGGGTGGAGGTCTCCATATACACTACAACACACACAAGAAAGGTGTGAGAGCTCTCCTTGAGAGATAGAGAAAAAGCAAGAGAGATAATACAATCCTTCTCACATTTGAGATCTAAGTAGAGATCCGGCCCTGAGTGATAAAGAGTTGTGCATGAGAGTCGAGTTTGGACTGCTCCTATCGTATTTGTTAGAATGTTCCCGAGTTTCCACCTTGTTCGGGATTTACGGTGTGGAATTGATTTGGCAACTGTAGTAGTTATCGAACGTGCCTACTTGAGTTGATCATTCCTCGCCACATTTGTTCGTCAAAATTGTTGTGCGAGCACTCAGGTATGATACCCGATTTTTGGTTATTTTATTTTGCTTCCGCTTCGGTCATTGGATCGTATTTTTTCCAACAATGGTATCAGAGCCATCGTGAAGCCGGGTTCCCGATTGTGCTCGCATAACCATTCCCGCCTTGTGAAGGCTTGCCTATGGTTAGCCTATGATGTTGCAAAATGCACATAATGGTTATATTAAAACCATAAGCATGTGCATTATGCAATCTTCATATTCGTATTGGCCTTATGCATGGGTTATACAAGTTGAGGTATCCTAGACTATGAGGATCATAGCTAACTAATCTTGATATGCCTCATATGCTAAGCTGTGCATGGTGGGCTTTACTCTTTTTTTTGGTATGTCAAGGCTGCATAAAAAGGGCATTTTTTTTTTGTGGGAGTGCATCTAAAAAGATGTATCGCTTGCAAATTGTGAGGTATTTGAGATACTAGATCCAAGAAATAAACTTGGTATTGATTACAAGCAACAGTTCAATGTGGCTACACGAAATTTTCATATCAAGACTTTGAAAGGTCAAGTTTTTCAAGTAGCAAGACAATTAGCAAGCGTAAAAATGTTAATATAAGTACCATCATGTATCAAACAAACAATATGACATCCATATTAATTGGTGCAATATTGTTTTAACTTAGAAAGGCTTCTAAAAATGTGATTGCGGATCTCACTAAAGGTAAAAAGTTGAATGGGAGCAATTTTCCTATGTAGCATAGAAAAATACAATACCTTCTAAATGAGCAATGTACACTGGAACACCTAACTACCATTAATCAAAAACTAGAACAAGGTGCCGCCGAATAACTTGAATGAGGCATGGGACAATGCTGACCGTAGCGCTCTCTTTACTTTGCTAAGTGCTATGGTTGATGATCTCATTCGTAAATTCGGGGGATTCACCACGGCAAAGGCTATGTGGGATGTGCTTCAGCAGAAGTATGCTGACACTTCTGCTGCTTGGTACGAGCCTTATCTATGGCTTTTGAGACATACACAATGCCTCCAAATGTGTCGATGGCGGACCATGTCCAAAAAATGTCTCAAATGATACATGACCTAGAGGCAGCTGAAAACAAACTCAGTCACGAGCAACAGATGCTCGGATTGCTTAGGTCTCTTCCAGAATCTTGGAAAAACATAAAGTCATTGATGCTGCATAATGAAGCTGTAACAACTTTTTCCCAACTTTCTCATTTCCTTGAGATAGAGGCTAAGTTCAGCTCATTTTCTGGAGCTGGAAGGAGCAACCTAAGAAAGAGACTGAGGAAAAGGAAAAGGCCAAGCATAAACGCGGGAGACGCACAAAAGACAAATCTGAAATAACTTGCAACAATTGCGAGAAGAAGGGTCATTATGCACGTGAATGTCCCGAACCTAAAAAGGTATGAACTAATTTCCCTGGCTATGTAAATGTTTGCATTCGGGTGCTTGTTGCTTATTCACAATTTACTGAGTGGATTGTGGATTCAAGAGCGACAAGACATATAGCAAGGGATCGAGAAGGGTTCGTTGAGCTCCAAACTTTATCGGTTGGAAGTCAGAAGATTTTCATGGGGAATTGCGCATCAGAAGATGTGCTAAGGGTTGGAACTTACCAACTCGATTCCAAAGTTGACGGACCCCTTCTTCTCCGTGACGTCCTCTATGCTCCCGGAATGAGAAAAAGTTTGCTTTCAATTTTATGTCTAGTTAGAGACGGTTGCTTAATAAGTTTCATGCTTAATTATGTTACTTTTACATTTTCAGATGGTTTTTACTGTTATGGTCAGATTTTTAATGACTTATTTATTTTGGATAATAATGATATTAATATTTCCTTTTCTTCTACCTATATGACATCGTCATCCTTTTCTACCTATTCTATTACATACAACTCCATAATGTGGCATGCTAGGCTTGCTCCTATAGGAAAAGATAGGATGATCCGGTTAGCCAAAGAAAGATTGTTGCCTTATCCAAAATAGACCTACCTATCTGTGAATCATGCATAACTGAAAACTCAACTAGAAAGCCATTTCCTAAAGCAAAAAGAACAATCGGTCTTCTAGACATAATACATTATGACATTTGTGGTCTATTTAATGAGATGGCCCGTGACGGTTCCCGTTATTTTATCACATTTATCGATGATTACTCTCGCTATGGATATATATACCTAATCTCGCTTAAATCGCAAGCAATAGATTGCTTTCGCCGTCTTATGCTAGAGGTTGAAAATCAGTTGAATAGAAGAATTAAGGTTCTTTGTACTGATCGTGGGCGAGAATACTTATCTGATCAATTTAAGAAGCTTTGTGAGAATAAGGGAATTCGAAGACAAGAGACGATGTCCTACACTCCGCAACAAAATGGTGTTACAGAAAGAAGGAATCGTACTCTGTTGGACATGATGATGTCTATGATGGCTCACATTAACCTCCCAATATCATTTTGGGGAGATGCACTCCTCTCTGCGATATATATCTTAAACAGAGTGCCATCAAAATCCGTTCCCAATACCCCTTATGAGTTATGGACAAGTAGAAAGCCCGATCTTTTTCATTTACATCCTTGGGGGTCAGTTGCACATGTTCACATCCCCTCTCAATTGATAGAGAAACTAGACAGACGGTCTCTCAAATGCATTTTTATCAGATATTTTGAGCACTCGAAGGGATATGTGTTCTGTCAAGAACATGATGGTGGTGAGATGAAAGTAATAAAATCTCGCGATGTAGATTTTATAGAGACAAAATTCCCAAACAGGAAGCGGTCTCGTATGTTTGAAGAGCTTTATGAAGAGCCTGAATCTCATACAGACGCTGAGATAGTTCCTTCACTTGAGGATAATAGTGGAAGTTTTCCCATGATTGTCAATGATAGTGGGAGTGAACAATTGGTTGAGAATGAACATATGACCAATATTGAGTCACCGAGCATGCTAGAGACACCTATTGAGAGTGAATCGGGGGTTGAACTTTGAAAAAGTCAACGTGGGAAAGTTCATCGTAGACACTTCGAAGTAGAAAGTCTCACGTGCATTTTAGTTGATGCTGATGAGCCTAGCTCATTCCAAGAGGCCTTGAATTCTCTTGTTGTGGACTAGTGGATGTCTGCTATGAAAGATGAGCATAGTTCTATAGAGCTTAATCAAGTCTAAGAACTTGTGGATCTGCCGCCTAATAGAAGATCAATTGGGTCTTGAAAATCAAGAGGAAGGCAGATGGAACTATAGATAAGTATAAAGCCCGTTTAGTGGCAAAAGGGTTAACCCAAGTTGAGAGAGTAGACTACGATGAGACATTCTCCCCGATAGTGAGAATGACCTCGATTCATCTAATCCCAGCAATCGTCACACATATAGACCTGGAAGTCTTCTAAATGGATGTAAAGACTACTTTTCTAAATGGTGACTTGATGGAAGATATTATATGGAGCAACCTAAAGGTTTTGTAGCCCCTGGCCTTGAGCACAAAGTGTGCAAGCTCAAGAAGTCTATATATGGTCTCAAACAATCATCAAGACAGTGGTATATCAAATTTCATAGGGCTATAATAACTTATGGTTTTGAAATGCTTCAAGAAGACCATTATGTCTCTAGCATGCTCGGTGTTAAGATACATTGAAATCGCTCTCAAAGGTTTCTTACTATGTCACAAGAAACATATATCTAAATGATTCTTGAGCGATTCTGTATACAAGACTCGAAACCCATAGATACTCCAATTAAGAAAGGGCATATTATAAGTCTTGACATGTATTCGCAGATAGAAACTGAGAGGAGCAAAATATCTCGTGTTCCATATGCAAGTACAGTTGGTAGTTTGATGTACGTGATGCTCTGCACGCTTCTAGATATTGCCTATGCAGTGGTCTTGTTAGCCGATACCAGAGTAACTCAGGACAAGGTCATTAGCAAGCAGTGAAGATGACTTTTCAATACCTTCGAAGAACCTCAAATCAGATGTTATGTTTTCAATGAACCGATTTGAGGTTACAAGAATACGGTGACGTTGATTGGGCAATAGACCTAGATGAGCATAAATCGACTTCAGGTTATGTCTTCTTGCTAGGAGGCAGTGCAGTTTCATGGTGTAACAGTCATGAGTTTTCTAAGAGGCGCTGCAGTCTCTAGGAGGTTATGTCTTCTTGCAAGAAGCAATCATGTGTCTCTCTCCAGTATGGAGTTTGAATACATTGTTTGTAGTAGAGCAATACAAGAAGCTGTATGGTTGAGAAGATTCTTAAAGAACTTGGGTATTGTCGCGACTGGTAATGAGCCTGTCACTGTATTTTGTTATAATATAGCGTAAAAGACCTAAAGTACCATGGAAAGTCAAAACATATTGATGTTAGATATCACTATATTCGAGACATTATTACACATAAACAGGTGGTGTTAACTCATATTACTACAACTGAAATGGTGGTGGATCCCTTGACTAAGGCAATCGTCAAGGCTGCACATCAGACTCATGTAAGATCTATGTACCTCAGGATCTTATAAGTTTAGAGAATCTTGGTACACTATTATAAGAAATATGGATGTTATTTTGTGTTATGATGGATTGTTTGTGCACTTTAATTCACACACAGCAGAGATTATCATTTAATTTGTCGGCAGGCCAAAGCTCACTACTCGCATGAGCTACCCTCAATTTCTTGGATATTGGAGGCTGAGATATACACGTGGTGTATTTATCGCCTCAACCAACGGTTTGAAATGAGATTCTATAAGGGAATTGACATGATCAGTTCAAATTGACATCCCGAAGATCATGTAGCCTGTAAGTAGCCAAGGATGTTCAAGTTGACACATGGATATGACTGTGGGGCGTTAGGTGGTGACCAGTTGCATAGCTGTGAAAAGACTATAACCTGCGTAATGTTGATTTCGGCACACATTTGATGTGATCCACCATGACTTGTGATTCATACCACATATGTTATATAAGTGACCAAAACACCTACTCTCATAGAAAAAGAAGATCATGTTCCTTTTTGCCATTGTGCAAGGCTAATAAGTAGGTGACCCGTGATGACCTTATGGACTTTAGACTGCATTATGAAACTTTATTTCGATCATTCATTTTAGCATGTACTCCTTAGGGTCAAGTATGAGATTCATCTGGGACATTAGTGAGACAATGGTCGGGGTCAGAGTAGAATAATGTATGTTGTAAGGGAAGACCATTTGATATCACACTCTGTTTTAGTACCACAAGAAAACAATACACATTACGCATGCATTAACAGTGATTGTGTACAAATAGGCTAAATAATCTTTTGAGCTGGGCTCATGAGGGATTAGTTGAGAACTTAGTCCTATGTGGTCAAATCGGGTCTAGGGCAAGTGGAGCAGTTTTTGTTTTGCAGGTATTGGAGACATGAAGTGGTCCGTACCAATTGGTTGAAAACTTGGTATGGTTCTCTCTAACATAATATTCGCTCCAGTAAGTCGCACACCGCATTTTTCCTTTTGTATGAAAGAATACTCATGATGCGATAATAAACGACAACTCTTATTTGAGCCTATAACCCCCCCCCCCACATACGGGATGAGTGGGAGATGTAAACATGATGATACATCCCTAGTGTGAGGGAACACCCAAGTGGACCTCACTTCATGTTTGACTTACAGCTTGAAGAGAGGGAAAATGTTACACCTCTTCATGAGGGGGTTACACATCTTCATGAGATTACACCTCTTCATGAAAAGGCATTTTCTCTCATTATAAAAGAGGAAAGGGTGGAGATCTCCATATACACTACAACACACATAAGAAATGTGTGACTGGTATGAGAACTCTCCTTAAGAGATAGAGAAAGAGTATGAGAGAGAATACAATCCCCTTCCTATTTGAGATTTAAGTAAAGATCAGACCCTGAGTGATAAAGAGTTGTGCTTGAGAAACGAGTTTGAACTGCTCCGATTGCATCTGTTGGAGTGTTCGTGAGTTTCCACTTCGTTCAAGATTTGCAGTGTAGAATTGATTTCAACAACTCTAGTAGTTGTCAACCATGTCTACGTGAGTTGATCATTCCTCTCCACATTTGTTCACCAAAATTGTTGAGCGAGCACTCAAGTATGATACCCGATTTCTGATTATTTTATTTTGCTTCCGCTTCGACCGTTGGACCGTATTTTTTCCAACACTAACATTAAAACCACTCAGCTATTAGATGTTAAATTGGATGGCTTTAAGATGTATCATGAAATTTGAGATTCTCTTTTTTTTTTTTTTTTTTAACTTTGAATGTAGTCAATAGCACACTTACCCGATTTAAAATCTGATGGTACAAGAGTGACTGTGACCTAGCAAGTCTCTGTTTAAAACACAATGAACTCCGAGTTTTTCAAAAGATAAAAAAAAACACGGTTTTTAATGGAACCGATAAAAATCGGTATTTTATCTTTTTTTCAAAAAACTTTTTAAAAAAGCTTCTTCCCTTTAACTTTATTTGTTCAATAACTTAATGTTATAGAATTTTCGTTTAAAGATAAGTACATTAACAATGAAATTGCCTATTATCCTCTTTCAAACGCTATATTTCCAGGACAAACATGAGGATCTGGTGATCACTATTCATTCTGCTGGGTCTTCAATCCTTCTAAATGATCACCACCTACATGAAAGAATAGAAATTTAAGTACAGACCTCTAAAACTAATTTTCCCTGTTCAAGGTTCTTGACAACCTCACCCATGGTTGGTCTTTTGGAGGGGTCTTGATCCAAACACTTGATAACAATACCGAAAACACTTTTAATCTCCTCGATGGAAACATTTACCAGTTCTCTGTCAACCACATCTACCTCTCTCCCCTCTTCCACCACTGCTTTCACCTGTTGCACCATTAGGGATGCCAATAAGTAAGCATTTCTTTAGATCGATTAAGGAAGCACCATTAGTTATTATTACTAAATGATGACACAAAATGTCAGGAGAATGGAAAGAATAGATGAGTCCCAGGTACAATTTCCATCACTGCAAAAATTTTGTGTTTCAGAACTAACATGCATAAATGACGAAAACCCATCAAATGTTTGGGGATAGTATGGTGCTTGTGCTTGAAATTGGTCTCTAATCCTAGAACTCTCTTCAGTGAGTGAAAATTCACATAGTCAATACATCAAGCCTTTTATTCCGAATAAATCTACTAAAAGAATTTATAATTCTTGATGTTACAGGTGGATATATGGACACTGACACTCATATCAATGTCTACAAGTGTCAAAGGCATTTGGTACTTCAATCTAAAATGCCGATACAACTAGATGTGTCTGTTCAATTATTAATTATCAATAAAACTATACAACATAATATCATTTTAGCATATATATTATCATTTTGCTTTCTATAGAGCATAATCAGTGGATTGGGAGGTAGTAGATGATGGTACACCAAAATAGCCTGAGTTCAAACCTTGAAATGAGCCCGTCCACAATTTTTTATAGTTTCTGTCTAGACAAGTGTGCTTAAGTGTCAATACATGCCAATACATTTTTTTTGTCGTTTTCTAATTAATAATATGTCCTCAAAGTGTCAACACATATCGGCATGTAACACAACAAAAGATTAAATGTTGCAGTAACACTGAAAATTAGTAGGAATAATAGACATGTATGCTTTCCTTGATTGTGTAGAAATAAATATGAGAAAATACCAATATTTAAATAATATATCTTTCCAATAACACAAAGCAAACAGCACCCTACATAAAAAAAAATATGCACAAGTTCAAAACTACTTTTTCTAATTTTTTCCCCTAAATATGAGACCACAGTGTTAATAAATTGATAACTACTTTTTTCATTTTTATGATTGAGGTAGACTGTAGGTGCAAGACATTCTCCTCTTTCCAATTTTGAGGACCATTTTGCCATTAGACACTCAACTAATGGTCGGCATCTTTGAGGTCTAGGTGAGCTTGAGAGGGATGACTTCCCTCTAATCTTCATTTTTTTGCTTCTGCATTATTAGTTCTTTCTATAGAGGGGGAATTCACACAGCTTACCCTTTGTCTGCTCAACAATGGTCGGGACAGTTGCTCTGCTTGAAGAGTTGAAGACGTCTGATCCAACCTTGGGGCGGCTTCCTTATAGTGGAAGGGGAAGGGGACGAAAACATGTAATGTCAATAGGATTGTAATGCTCAGGCACTGTCGAGACTTGACCCTTTATTTGAGAACATTTTGACATTTGCTGACAACTTTAAGTTACTTTAAGGTACATTTGTAGGCATGATTGCTGATTATCTAGCCAAAGAAGATGCCACAGGTGGCATTTTGGGCAGCAGCTAAAACCCTTTTGGGCATCGGACATAGTTGTGCGGAGTGGAAGCGAGTGCCTGAGCTGAATCGGGCACAGAAGCCAAGGATACCCATGGTTAGAGCTCTCTAGATTGGGAGTGGTTGGGACAGTTCTTTAGGAAGTGGCCTGGGGGAGGCTTTATATATGGTACAATACGTATATGGGATTGCTTGGCGAACATCTGTGTGTGAAAATGAGATTGGAAGGCCATAGATAAGAGCTGAATTTAGAAATCACCTGAGTCCCTATCATGAATGGGACGAGACAGGCAGATCCACAATAGTGAGAACTGCCTAGTTCAATCATGGAAATTCCCCTCTTTGAGACCATCCGGGACCCGAAGCCTCCCGGGTTCGAGCCGACTAGAGTGATTTTGAGTCGATTTGTTAGCTTTCAACCACTTACGAAAACCACAACCATGAAAACGGAAAACAAAAATTGTCTACAAGTGATTGTTAGGTAGAAACTTGTCAGAAAGCAAAAATAAAAAAATTGGGCTTAAGATTTCAAAATATTTTGAAACTTCCCCGAGGATGGAGATCCCTTCAAATCATGACCATGCCCCAATTTCAGTGGAGTCATGATCCCCTTCCAAAGCAATCAAGATCCCTTTTAGCAGGGATCGAGATCCTTATAAGATACGGATCAAGCTCCCATGATGGGGGAGCGAGCTCCACTGTGGCTTGTACTCCAGGAGCGCTGGAGCGAGATTCCGAGGGGGATTGCCACCCCTGACCAAGTTCCCTGCATCTATGGTGCTGAACCATAGGGGGGTATCTTCTTCACATTTTTTGACCTCTTTGATGTGAGAGGTTCTACCACACCTTTTTTTACCTCTTTGATGTACCCATGAGCACCCGACTTGTTGGGTTGCCATTTTTTGTATCTATGTACAGTTCTATTACACACAATATACAGTGAAATTTTCTCAACAAATTGATGGTGGCTCATCCTTTACTGGCAATGAGCATGTTTTATTAGCATATGCATCATGCATGTTAACTCCATCATAAGACCAGTCACTGATGTGATTAATGGACAAAATTTAAACATTGTATTTGAGGTGAAAAAGGCATGCACGCTGAGCACCATGGGAAGGAGCGTATCTACCCAAGAGCATGGATTCTTGATTGGTGAAAATGCCTACCAAGGGGGGACAGTCCTCCCACTTCTGATTTATCAATCTTTTGGGAAAGAGTAGAAAGCTAAAGTAAGGTGGTGCGAATCCAAAAGGTAATCCAGAATGACATCTCACTCTTTAGATTTCTTAAAGAAAAAAGAAACGCATCTCACTCCTTAGATTGGGGGCCAAACAGTGACAGCAGTTGGGACTTCACCATCAATGTGAGCCAGCTCATAGTTCCATTAAGAAAAGTTGTGGCTGAATGAGATGACAAGAGGAAATTGTGACCATTTAGTTTCAAAATAAAATAGCGATCTACAGATATGAACTTTTTAATTGATAGAAATGAGGAGTCACACTATTCATAGACATAAATAGTTATATCTATGACATGGGACTGGGACAAAATGTCATCAGCCAAGGTAGGGACAGATTCACCAATGTACAATGTGGATTTCTCACAAACTTGATCATATACTCTCTTCATGTTCTACCACCACAAGAGAACTTCAGAAGGCATTTGTAAGGCAATAGCCATGGTACAAGCCTTTTAGCCCCGTATCAACAGCCAAACCTAAGATGGTAAGAAACTAGGCTCCCATGAAGATGGGAAAACCAAGGTTATAGAATATCTCGCTGTGCCTTTCCAAAGACGTTAGGAAATTCATATCATGTTGGAGCAATAACCGGAGATCTGGCTTATAAATTTATGGTGAGATAGAAGTCTCTACTAGGTTGACATCCATTGTTGACGGAGAATATTTGTGCTCTAAGCATTTTGCACAATGAAAACAAACAAACCTGTCCTCTTCCTCTAAGCTTCCAATATGTCCGGAACAAGAAACTAAGTATTTTATGCGAAAGCATAGAGGCATGTGGGGGCCTTCAAGTTATTATCGGAAAATGCTCAGCCAGCAAGAGCAAGAGATGGACTTTGTTTTGGGAAGGGGGGGGGGGGGGGGGGGGGGGGGGGGGGGGGAGGGGTTGGGTGGGGGTGTGTGTGTGTGTTGGGAATCAAACATGCCAAGTAGTACTCAACTCCTAGGTAGGAAAGACTTACTCAACTCCAACTACAGCAGAGAATTGCTTGCAATAAATAAACTTTTCTCATTCAAAAATTCGTCACTATTGTTTCCAGCAACCATACAAGACTCTTATAAACTCCAAACCTCAATCTAGATGCTACCAAGTCCCTATACATTGGAAGACCAAACCCCACATTGAAGCCATCAAAACATTGACTAAAGACAGACACTACAGAGGAAACATGCAGAACTGAACCCATCACCATGCCACGACTATTCCAACGCAATCCTAGTTTCTATGCACCCTTTTCAAAAATGAAATACATTGACTTCTATGCAGTGTTTAAAAAATTGATGATCCAGATCGGAACCGGCTGATTCCCCCTATGGACCACTCGGTTCTCTGACAGAACCACTTGATTATGTCAAAAAACCGAACAGTTCTACTGTAAACAGGCCAACTTTTTTTAAAAAAAAATATTTAATTTTTTTGGGTTAAGGAGAGGTTCTAGCCGGCTCCCCAAAATTACTTTTTACACTTTTCCTTCTTTTTTTTTTATTCTATAATTTAATGCCACCAGATGGTGCACAACCCTCTAATGAACGACGCAACCATCCCCATGTGCTTAGGGTAGCACACGCTTAAGTGCCCTCCACCCCCTCACGTTATTCTATAGTCTCCAAGCCCTGTCACCCTTTGGAATATGTCCGATGTGGGACTAAATTTGAAGCAATAAGAGAGAGAACAAGATTGTTGGATAATACGAGAGAGGAAGAGAAAGGACAGTAAAATGCAACGATGGAGAGCGAGAGATGGATGGGGGCAGTAATTGCTATTGTGCTCTCTTCGTTTTACTTCTTAATTTGAAGCCAGAGGATATTTTTTTGATGCTGTTAACTGTTGTATTAAAAAAGAGTAATAAGTACGAAGCCAAAAGATATTATACTTCTTCGAGAGTCTATTGTCCATTCACTCCCTCGAGCAAACCCTACCAAGGGTTTATTTTAGAACTTCAAATTTTAGGGATATAACCTCTTCAACTCATGGATTAAAATCAATATTCCTAATTGCACCATCCATGCACATGGAAAAAATAATGTCAAGATTGAATAGAAACCGTCCAATTTTTTGAACGTGAGATCTTGGTGTTAGACGAAAAAAGTTCATATAAAGTTGCAACCTTAATATGTAGAATTAAAGATGCACTTCAAAATCCATCGGAAAAGTTTGTTTTAATGTTGGAAAAACCATCTAATTGATCATCTCGACATTGTGATATATGGATATGAAAAAAAAAAGGATTTTGTGTCCTAGAAATAGTGCATCTTACAACACATTATCTAAACCGTCCATTTTCAAGATTTTAATATATGTTTATAGATTTACTTGATTTTAACCATTTTTGGAGTTAAAATTTTATAATTAGATATGAAAATAGATTTTTCGACAATCCTAAGAAATTTTTACACCAAAATTACATGTTATGATAAAATTTGGAGGTGTGCCTTAATTGGATTGTTTAAGGTTGAAACCTTATAAACACCACACCCATGTTAGCAAATTAAAATTTTTTTTTTTTAGAATAATCGTCTATTGGTTTTTAGGTGATTCCTAAAATTTCAAATTGAAAACATCCTCACAAATAGGTGGTCTGGCCAAGGAAGTAGAAGTAAACTATGCTCCCAAGGGAGAATAGTAACATGCCAAATTAAAATGTCACAAGAACATAGTCTTTCTAAATTTTGAATTGATTTAGATGGCAAGATAAATAATTTCAATGTCAAACTGGGATTTTATTGTCACATATTTGTTTATCCATTTAGAAAACTAAGATAGGAAAGATGAATTATTGACTATGAAGTGAAATTAATGGACATCAAATACTCAGACAAGAGATGGGTTCTCAGTATTTACATATTCTTTGTAAAATAATGAAAAACAATAATTCAATGCTATTAATTTTTTGAAAAACCTAAAAAACTAGATTTTAAAGAAATTTTAGCGATTTTTTGAATTTTTTTAAGGCTGAATCCGGCCAATCCTGCCAATTCTCCGATCCGAAATGCCAATCCACTGATTCGACCCGGTTTTTGGAACAAATGGTCCGGGTCACTGATCCGTTTTTTAAAACATTGCTTCTATGATATATTCATTGCAAGACTCTTATTTCCCACATGCACTATTCCAAAGCCAAAAAAAGTCTCATGCATATGCTCCAAGAACCAATTGTTTTCAAAGCAACAACGAAGCGGACTAAGTGTCCACTATTTGCTGACTTGGCAAGTTGACTGCTGAGGAATTCTGCCTATGTTGTGCTGACCTTGAGCTGCATCAGGTGTGCTTCCACATCATCTAGAAAAATTTTGGGTTGGAAAAAGAAGATGTCACATGGATGCTTTTAGCATTTTGAAGGATGCAAATCAAATAGATGTATTGATTTCCTCCTTAGCTTCCAAATATGTAAGGAACATGAAACTAAGGAATGTAAGAGGAAGGAGTGTGGATGTTGGGAAGAGGATTGTAAAAGGAAGGAGAGTGGATGTTGGGAAGAGGGATGGGGCACATGGCATGGAGAGGGGAGACGAACACGTGTGAGGGAGTAGGGAGGGATGAGAGGGAATGAGGGAGTAGGGAGGGATTAGAGGGAAGGGGGAGGATGGGTGAGAGAAGAGAGAGAAGGTGGCATAGGTACAGAAGTAAAAGGAGACGGTAATCAAATGATGGGCGATGGTGTCGGGGGGGTTGGGTTCAGATCTTGAGGGAGGGAAGGGATTGGCTAGGGATCAATTGGGGGATCGAGTGGAGGTCGTCGGATGGGGGGCTGGTTTGGCCTTGGAATGCAATCTTGGATGGCTGCGATGATCGCAAGGCGTCTAGTCACTTTGGTCCAGGAGTCTTGGTCCAGGAGCCCTCCACTTCCAGAGGAAAGGGGGGATGAACTGGGGGTCAAGGACATCAACAAGCATCTGGATGGTGCCGAATGGGAGAAATTTCAACGATTTCCAAGGATGGCTATGAACAACCTGCAAGATTTTCCGATGCTTCTGAGGGTTTCGAGGTTCCAAGCATGAAGGGGAATTGAAGCAACAGTGAGCCAAACCCACTTCCTCCTAAAGGCCCCCAGGTCAGCAGATCAACAGCAGAGGGAGGGTAGCTCCCCTATTGAGAGCTCTGAAGGGCCAGGAGGGCACTGTTTTTGAATGGGAAGCAAAAAAGAATAAACCCATCTGAGAGTTTCTGGCAGCCAAGGTCAAGCTCTTGCCAAATGTGGTGCCCCCATTTCTCAATACCTCAGAAGTCATCACAACGCGGCTGGAGGTTATCGACTAAGGTACAGAGGAGATATTGTTTCGGTCCCAGGGTCCTTTCAGCTGGGATAGTAGTGAGTTTAGGTTAGAAGGAGCGGAGGAAGTCAGTGACGGCAGGGTAGGAGTAGAGAAGGGAGGTGAGGATGAGGGAGTTGGGGGGATAGGGGCTAGCTGGGTGGCACCTGAGGAGGGAGAGGGAGGAAGGCGGGAAGAGTATTTAACCAGTTGGGTGTAGCTGGCGTAGAGCGGTGGGAGGGTCATGCCCACCCATGCCCAAGGCGGCGAGATGCAGGCAGGGCTCGACAATGGCAGGCTCACCACAATCGGGGCTCAACTCTCACTCTCTCAGTTCCTTTATGTTTGAAGTAGACATTCGAACTTGAACAACATGTATGAATTTAGCCAACTTTGGCACAATAGATTTGTTTTTAGGACCACTCAGCAAACAGTATTGGATTTTTTGTCTCTTTATAATATAGGTGTGTATCCAAATCCTATTCTCCAATGCCTCATACCCATGTTTGACACTGGCACAGGTACCCTTGTCCATGCAACATAGGGAGGAACACAATTTGTTATAAATTGCGCATTTTTTTTGTCAGAGTTTTAAAACCATTAGGTAACTAGTAGTATAAGTTATAAACTTACATGAGACGATTATAGGCTTTTACTAATATACATTCTGAAATGATACAGAAGTTTCCGAGCAGGATCGCCACCCTACATGCAAGGTTCCTGCAACTAACTGAGAAGTGATAACACAAACTCTATCATCTTAGCATTAACTCCTTTTTGTAATGCTTGCACTACGCACTCAAGTTTGAATATTATTTTGTAAGATAAAATGTGCTTTGTTAATATTTGAAATTGGCATACGCCCAACTAGTTAGCATGCATGGTGATTTCTAACAACGACGTTAGCCTTAAGTTAAACCCACATTAGCCCCATTCAGTTTTGAAGATATGCCCAAAGGTGGTGCTGATTTCCAATGGTGATGACATTTTTGGAAGACCTAATTGATGACATTTGGTGGAGGGTCCAATTGGGAACTGAACCAAAATATCAAAAAGTATGAAAATAAGTCAAGAGACCACACGAGCACATTCACCTGAACAGCAATTTTTTGCTAAATTGTCCATCCTACTCTCACAAATTGCATAACGGATAAAAAGTTTGACAAATATAGCACTCCATGACCAAAGTGAGGACATAAAGCTTGCAGCATATTTTCTCCCATAATTTTCCTCTTATTTGGGCTATGTTGGAAATGACACAGTCGTTGTACATTGACTTGTGGACTTTGAAAACAATAGACTCCCACTATTTTCTCGTAATTTGTTTTGAATTCTCAGCAAAGCCCTTAGTCTAAACAAAAACATGTACATGATCCAGGGTAGCAAACACCCATCCAAAGCTCCTTCCTCTTCCACTCAACTTCAACTAAAAAAACTGAAGAACTAGAAAAGAAAATTCAGTAAAAAAACATGTTCCATTGGTCATAAGTTCATAACATGCAATATTCTATCATAGCATATCTATTCAGCTTAAAACTCAATTAGGCCATGAAGGTCAATGCCTGTGCATCTATGTTACATGATAAAAAAGACAGAAGGCACATGACCATTTTTGTTCTCTTTCCAAAGGCAGCACATGAGAAATAGTGTCATAAACTTGTGCATTGATTGGCTACAAATAGCAACCAGTCTAGTTAAATCCATCCACTTTCTCCACTATGGGCAATTCATGTTCAATATCCAGGATCAAGTATATATGATCCATTAAAGGGGACGATTCGTACTCTGTGTCCATGTCACTCTATAAAAGCTAAAACGAAAACATATCCAATGAGAGATTGCTATTTTACACTCAGTTGTTGACTTAGAACAATCAATATTGTAGGGGGGAAGTTGAAAGTCAAGCAGTAGAAAAAGGCTAACTGCAATGATAATACATATGGGCTGAGAAGATAAGGAACTAACTAATAGACCTTTGCTTCAGGAAGAAGTCTAATAAACGATATCAATTTGACAGAATCTACAAGGATACCAAGTGTCCATTATCATATAGGTTCCAATACTTACATAATATGCAGCTTCAGAAAATCCATTTAATCAGTTCTACAGTAAGCAAGAGAGTTTACCCAGTTCACTAGTTTGGAGCCATGCTCAATAAATGTCTCATCCGTGGGTCTTTTCCCAGTTAATATCTCCAGTAAGAGGACCCCATAGCTGTATACGTCTCCTTTTTCTGTTGCCCTTCCAGTATCAATATATTCTGCAAACAAGATGCCTGTCACTGTTTCAGAACAATGATCAAGCAGAAACTAAGATAACTTGCAACTCAGAAAAGAAATGAGGTGGCATCAATCTTGACTTTAAACACTAATGCGAACTCATATTGTTTCTTACCGGGAGCTAAATAACCGAATGTCCCTGCAACACATGTTGAAACATGTGTCTGATCAGGTTTCATCAATGTGGCAAGTCCAAAGTCAGAAACCCGGGCCTCCATGTTTTTGTCTAACAAGATGTTGCTGGACTTTATGTCTCTATGAATAATATGTGGAATGCAATCATGATGAAGGTAGGCTATGCCTCGAGCAGCACCCATTGCGATTTTATACCTCAAAGGCCAATGCAGAATCTTTCTCTCAGATACTTTTCCTGCAAAACTTAATAGGAATAACTTCAAAATTGGATTAAAAAGTACAAATCACTTGAACATGTAGTTTTGAAAAGTGGCATGCATTTCGAACGTAGATTAAATGGCAAAGAAGTATGCCCCATATGTACCATGAAGATGCGCATCCAAGCTTCCATTGGGCATAAGCTCACATATCAAAAGATTGAATTGAGGGGCTGTATAGTAGCCATGAAGAGTAACAATATTTCTATGTTTTATGTCTCCCATTGCCTCGAGCTCTCTTTCAAATCCAGTGTCCCTACCAAGGCTACTACGGTTCAGCTTCTTGACTGCAAAAGCAGTAGAATCATCTATGACCAGTTTGTAAACTGTTGCAAAGCCGCCAAACCCGATAATGTCCTTGTTGGACAACTTCATTGTCTTCTTGAGAAAGACCTCCGAGGTGAGTGATTGTATCACTGGAGACCTGAACATTACCATCTTCCCACCTGATCGCGTAGAAAATTTCAGCACTCCCACTTATAACACAGCACAAAGTCCCATAGAGGAGATTTCTTGAATAAATAGAATCAGAGTGCATAAGATTGAAATTATTAAATGTTTAAGTACCTGAGGTACTATCCTCAAAAACCTGCTTTTTTCTGGACCATCTCCAGTATAGGAGGACTGAAATTACAATCTTGGATATAACAAAGGACACACAACAGATTGTGATGTAGAATGCCAATATTCGAGGATTAGCCATGCTTATTATTAGATAGGCAGCTCTCAATAATCTCACAAGCTAGTCATTCCTTGGCAAAAGCCAATGCCAAAAATGCTCTATTCATGGAGTAAAACATGTATGCATGTGCCGATGCCTTCATTCCCTGCCAGTGACAATAACTACACAAATATTTTATAGAAAAAAGTTAATACAGTAAAATTAGATATAGTTTTTTCTCCAGAAAATAAACATGGATTTCAATCCATCAAGCCCTCTTTCTCAACTTCCAGCTCACAAGTTCGAATCCTGTGCTCGCATACCAAACATACTATCAAAATTTAAGAAACATGTAGCAAAAGGTAGTGTACTTCGTAACTGATGTGAAAAAGAAAGAAAAGGCAACCAAAATTTCTGCTTCTATCACAATATATCCACCACCATATTCCTTGCAGACATTAGATAACCATTGGTGAAACACAAACAAAGGGCGAACAGCGTTATTTCACTATTTTAAGATTAGATGAGAAACTATGTTTGCAAAACTTTTTTTAAAAAAAAAAAGACAAAAAAAAAAAAAAAAAAAAAAAAAAAAAAAAAAAAGCATTCATCAATCAGTAGACTTCATAAGCTACAAGTTGCAAAGTTTTTGATATAGCTAACAGTTTTAAATAGTAAACAGACCAGGTAATTTAAAACCATGATGGAACTGAATAACTATCTGAATTAAAAATATTGGGGTGTGCTATGAATGCCGAGAAAAATCTGAATGTTGGGTTCAAAAATAAAGCAAGAGAAAGGAGGAGAAAAAGGTTAAGAGAGCAGAACTTACCAGGGAGGGAGGGAATGGGTATTAAAAGAGGAGAGCGAAAGTAAAACCTGTGAGGAAGAGCGGCGAAATGAGGAAAAATGACACCACCTCTTATGCCATGCCACCTACCCATGCATGTGAAAGGACCCAAAGTCCGAGGAAGGATTAAAAGGGGAGAAGTGGGTGGTGGCTCCATCGTAATGTTGCTTGCTTTTCTCCTTTAGAGCAGCCGTGAGAGAGAGAGTGAGAGAGAGAAGGATGGGATGGCGGAGAACGTGTGAAAAAGTTGGGGAAAGTTTTGCTTTCTCTGTTCGTGACAAAGAGTAATCGTCTCTTTTCCATTTTTGACACCCCAACAACCGCCATTAAGGTGACCCTTTTCCCACTAACCCCTTCTTTTTCCCTTTCACGGAATGCATTGCGTACCAAACCAAACCCCTCTCTCTCCCCTCTCTCACCATGGCAGCGCATACCAAGCCAATCAACCTCACTCTGTTTCTCTCTGAACATTACTCCACTGTCTCTTACATTGGCAACGGCGGGGTCCGCGTCGGAATGTATCTAGACCCGCACTCAACCCAACCAGGTTCCCCATGGACCCAGACTGGGTCCAAGTCACTTGGACCCACACCCAATTCCGACTGCTTGAATCCAACTTTTAGAATTAGAATATAAAACTATTTTGGCTTTATTTTAGGGCTTTATCATGCATATAATTTTGATGTAAATGTTGATACGATAATCTCAAAATCTATTTTTATATCTAATTATAAAATTTTAAATTTTAAAAAAGGTTAAAATTAAGTAGATTTATAAACATATGAAAATCTTAAAAATGGACGGATGATGTAGATAATATGTCGTAAAATATATTATTTTTTAGACTTAAAATCTTTTTATTTTTCATAGTTATACATCTCGATGTCGAGATAATCAATCAAAAGGTTTTTCAACATTAAAACTACATTTTCCCATGGATTTTTTAGGGGCATCCGTAGTTCTACATTATAAGGTAGCATCCTTATATAAACTTTTTCCTTATTTCGTTTACATTATTTATTCTTTTCATTTTTTTTTTGTATTTTTACAATTGAAACATATTTTCAAAAGGTTGGAGCCCAATGATCGTAACTAGGGCTGCAGCCCTATGCGCCGTCCGATTTGAATGGCACAATATGTGATTAAAGCCAAAAAAGGCAACCAGGGCACGGTAAAAAATAACACTTCTCAAAAATTCTAGCAATAACTCATAATTTGTAGAGATTTTTCTGAAAAATCCATCTCAAAATAGTGATATTCTAGTGCGGCAAGTTTTTAGCTTAAATTCAATACAAATAACTCCAAACGTTTCTGAAATTCTCAAAGTCTTAATACAAAAAAAGATACCCACTAATAGTTCCATTCAGTAGTTTAAAAAGCGGATTGGTGACCCGGATCGGGCATCTCAAAAACTCATTCGGATCTGCGAATCGACGATTCAAATCGGGAATCAGCTGAATCGGTCGAATTTAACCTTAAAACAAATCCGAAAAAGTTATTAAAATTTATTATAAATGTTGTTTTTTAGGAATTCAATAAGAAATGAGGGTACTCCATTAAGAATTTTCATTTCTTTGCATGAATATGCGAATATTGATATATTCTTTCCCTGCATGAACTACTATTTACCATTTAATTTACATCACACAAAAGAATAAACATAAAATTATCATGGATTAAGTAATCGTCATACATGGACTGCAACAAAGCATACAATTCGTAACATACGATCTAAAAATAAAATGATAGACGACGTCGTTATTCATCTTGGTCACGCTGGTGCCATTGATTGAATTCGTGTGACAATTCATTGACTCATTCTAAAAACAAATCATCCAAATTAGTGGGCACTTGACTATACCTAAATCCCTGAGTGTTAGTGTTTTGTTGTGGTCCTAATCCAAAATCGCGAAGCTTGTCCATCATTCATGCTCATCTACACTATCGTGTTCATCCCTACCCTCTTGTTGTTGGGACTCGATATGCGAATAATTTGGCTGGGATTGGGTGGCCTCAGAATCATCATCTCTCTCATTTTCCCTTAGACCCCCTTTCCACTCTCGCTCATTAAGTGTAATATCACCGACATCTCTGACGAATTGTGGATATGTTGGAGGGCTGCTTCCTCTTTCATGTTGCTCATCACCTTCTTCAAGATCTTCCTCACCGATAGCCTCAAGGAACCCTCTCTTGTGGAACACTGGCTCCTCTTCTTTTATTACCCATTGTTCTGCTATGTCTGTGACAAATATTGTGTCCAAGTCTATCGGCCCATAATCTTCAAGCTTCCTTCTTATTTGTCGCTCTCGGAAGTTTAAGTTGTAATGAACATAGACTAGTTTATGAAGCTTCTCCGAAGATAGTCGACTCCTCCTAATAGTGTGCAACTATTGGAACGTACTCCAATTTTCCTCACAGCCAGTAGCAGAACATGTCTGCAAGAGCACCTTGATTAATATCCTCGTTAGGTGAGGTGCATCACTACCATATATCTCCTACCATTCTACTGGATTAAAATGCAAAAAGCATTGTAAGGTCAAGAACAATTCATAAGATTAAATATATGAATGAACAAAATATTAGTTAGCGGATAACCTGGATCCATCTTAGTTCGAGAGTTCCTTGCAAGTCTAGTTCCGAAGGATCCTATAGCATCTATATACATAACAAGCTAAAACAAAATATTTCGTTTTAGTGCATTATTCCTCACAAATATAACAACTCAATCAAGTTCTTACCCAAATATTAAATAATACCTCTTGTATTGCTACTACCTGGTTTCGATGGCTTCTCTCCAACCTGACAATAATGTATCTGACTCCTTTCATAATCTTGTGGGGATGTTCAGGTGTCAAATAGAAAAATTTTGAGTTGAAGTAATAACCTAGAAAATATATAGATAGAGAAATGTCATTTAAAATTTCACAAAAAAATAATTTAGAATGAAACATTTTAATGATATAAATATATATTTACCTGCATAATGAATTGGACGTTCAAATTTGGTATTCCACCTTCTTTCTATAATCTCGATCACTTTACTAGCAAAACTACACTTCTCCCCAATAGCTGATTTGGCCCTCTCGATACTTTCATAAAGGATGCCCATGGTAGCTTTCTTGTCGGCATCCACCATTTTTAACACCGTGACCAAAGGGGCACTGGCCTCTACGATACTGGAACATCGAGACCAGAACCTTCTATTTGAGACTATGTTGTCCACTTTTAACCCGGTACTGGACTTCGAGAGGTGGTCATTTAACCACTATTCACTGGTAAACAATCTTTTTATTGCACCTTTAGATTCCCGAATGGAGTCCACAGCCAAGTAATCTGTCGCAAAGCGGGTTATGGTAGGCCTGATTATCTCTTTTTTCTTAGACTGTTCTCTGAACAAAAATAAAATTTTAGAATGGTTATATATAAATCTTAACACCAGCATCACTTCCTGTAGAGTCTCCTTTACAATTTTGATTTCACTGATCTCCTCTAACATAAGATCAATGCTGTGTGCAGCACACGAGGTCCATACTAGATGCTTCCTCTTATCCATCAACTTGTTGCCCGCAGAAACACATGCATGCGCATTATCCGTAATAAACTGGACTACATGCTTATCTCCTACTTCCTCCAGTATCTGATCATATAGTCGTACATAGAAGTTTGCATCCTTCTTCGTCCCTGATACGTCTTTGCTAGACCAAAAAAGCTGTACCTTTTGGGAAATAGGGCAAGAAGTTTAAAAACTCATTTTTGCTAACTTTATTCATCCAACAATCACTCATGAGAGTAATGCCTGTTTTTGGCCAACTCTGTTTATATTCTTCAATCCACTTTCTAACTTCCTCCACCTCTTCATCCAAGATTGGCCCACTGAGCTCATATGCTGTCGGGGGTTTTACCCTGGGCCGGGCTCTCTGGACTGCATTGATCATAGGTTGAAAATATGGGCTATTAGCTGCATCAAAGGGGATCCCTTTATCATAGCACCATGTACCAACATATCTGCCCAACATGTTTGTCATACCTTTCACCATGCCTTTGAGGGTCATCTGTTCTGACTTAGGCTGAGAAATGGGTCTATACGACCATGACCTGCAATACTGACACTCCTAGATAAGCTAGAAACAATTTCTTCAACGGTTGATTTCTATTGATACATATTGCCACCAACCCCTCCATACATATTTGAGCTGGGCTCGCCATACATGCTCGAGCTGGGCCCACCATGCATGTCTGAGCTAGGCCCACCATGCATGCCCATGTCATATTTAAACCCACGTTCCCTCTGGTATGTTTCCTGTAAACTCATTCTTGTGGTCATCTCCAAGTCATTATTATATTGCTCTTCTAGATTATTCCCGCTTGGGGTTATTGACCGTGGGCCATGTTCTTGTTTGTGTTGGAGATATGCATTTGTTATATTTGAGCCTTTGGTGCCCTGAACGATTGTAATACTCTAACTTGTAGTTGAACAAATATAAGTTTCAGTTTTAATTTGCACAGATCTAGCATGATTGTGATTAGAGTTTTCTCTATTTTCGTTGTTTGCTTTGATTACCGCTTTTCTAAAGCAATGAGCAGACTCCAAACTGAGTGGCATTCAATACCTCTGGATCACGGATCCGCACTTTGTTGCCCTCTGGCGAGAACAGCAGGGGGACAGAGGGTGGGGTCGTGACACTCTGTGCCCTCGAAAGACCCGCCAAGTTGAAAAGATGTGGGAGACACACCGCTCCCCCTCCCCTCAGTGCAAGAGGGCTTGCCAGTAGAGACCTAAAGTGAACCTGACGGTAGCACAATTGTAGGTTTAAGCCCATTGGTGCCCATGCCCACTTGCTATCAAGGAGACATGAAAGTGATGCGTATCCCTGTCCCCCTTGTTTGAAGGTATTTTTCAACACTTGGATCCCCGATGCCAATAAGGAGAGAGCATTTCACGACCTAGGTCCGTAGGTGTTTATGATGAAAATCTGATAGATCTTCCGATGAAGTTCTCTCGGATCTTAACACCTTAAAATTGATGAAAATGAAATAAATAAAGTGGTAAATAAAGTGAGACAAATCGAATTCAGATCTGAGGCCAAATCTGCCCGGAAACGAGCAGATCTACTCTCAGATCTGTGGTAGAGCCAGCATGATCCGAGACACTAAAATACGATTTTTAAAGTGAACTAAACAAAATAAGATCAAAATAAAATGAAAATAGTAAAAAGAAGAAGAAGGAAAAGTGAAGAAAGAATACCAAACTGAGCGAGATGGCCTGGGACTCCTTGGCCTTCGAGGGCTCACCCGTATCAGAACTGGTCCTCTTTTGCTTCTCCGATTCGGATGTTGATCAGCCAGTCTCTGGTGTAAAGGGTTAGATCTAGGGTTATTGTGCCCTAGGTCTAGGTTTTCTCAGGCTTCGGGGTTAGGGTTTTTAGGAAGCTAAGGTTTCTTAAAGCTATCTCTGGGGTTTCTGATTTCTCTCAGGTTTTTGGTCTCTGTCCTCCATCAAATGACAACGAAAGGAGGCTTTATAGGGGTCAAAATCGGCTGGGAAGGATATACTCATGTAACCAACACGTACATATAAAAAAATACACGTTTTGAGGGTCTCGGATCTGGGTGACACGGGCCGTGTCGCCCAAGTCAAACTTGGTCAAAATTGAATTTTTAAACTTTGAGTATGTTCCCCAGCCTTTTGTGAAGCTCTCAGAGAAAATTTGGGTCAAAACATATTTTTGTTTACTATTTTTAATGATTTTTTGGTAAAACAGGGCATTTACAAGAATCTAGGTCAAAACAAGGTTCTTGCAGGGTTCCGAGTAGGCAGACTGGATCCGGATCACAAGATAGGTTGTGTGAACTATGGATTTAGGTTTACTAGGTTAAGTGTGATCCTAAAGGTTCAAGAAACCATAAAATTTGACAGTTTTAAAATGGGGTGTCTACAGTTGCCCCTCTTTGGCACTCTCTGTCCTTCGGGGGATAGGTGAGTGGCAAAGAAGTAGACACTTTGGCGTTCCCTATCCTTCGAGGGGCAGGAGAACATCAAAGATTTCTTCATGAGGTCACGCGGTCAGAGCGCACACCAACTATCCCTCCAAGTCATTGCGCTCACGGAGCTCACCCACCTAAGGCATTTTTCCTCCTAGGGTTTTCGGGATGAGATGTCGGTGAGTTACACAAGCTTGAAACTCGAGTTGGATTTTCTGGCCATCCCACTTAACTTCAGGCGTTTTGCAGTTTAAAATTTTTAACCCTGGCATTTTCTTTGATTTCCTTAGGGTTTTCTGAGGCTGTCTATTGGAAAAAGCTTTCTATAGGAAGAGACTTATCTAGCCGAATCCGAAGTGAGAGACGAGACAACAACACGGCAACATGGTGATCATCATATAAGGGTGTCCAAGCGCCTTTGTTTTAAAAGTCGTTTTAGAAATTTTGAAAGTAGGGGGAGATTTGAAATAAAACTCAGAGCAAGGACATGTTACGATTTTAACAAAGATTTTAAAGTTTTTGAAACACAAGACATATAGTGAAAATTTTGAAAAGGGAAAGATATTTCGAAAAGAAGGTTTGTTTAGCAGTTTTAACTCTTGTAACCATAGAGCCCTCTCAGCAGTTTAACGTCATGCAGTGATGGACCATACACCTGACCCTTTTATGTCAATATGGGGATAGACGAAATACACCCGACCTTTTTACGTCATACATGGATAGACGTTTTTCGTTGAACAAGGTGGTTGTGCCCTGAACATACTTGACGTTTTTCGTCGAACGAGCTAGACGTTACCTGTCTTGGCTCTTTTACGTCGGACGAGTTTGACATTGAACTGGATATACTCGACCTTTAATGTCATACGGGGCTAGATCTTACATGCCTCGTCTCTATTACGTCACACGAGTTTGACTTTTTCCATTGAACAAGATGGTTGTGCCCTGGTCACGCCCGACCTTTTGCGTCATACAGGGCTAGACGGTCCCTGCCTCGGCTCTTTTACGTCGCACGAGTTTGACATTTTTCCATTGAACATGGTGGCTGTGCCTTGACGTGGACTTTGGCTAGCAGATTAGGCTTGTGCCACCAAGGAGCATTTTCTTTTTGATTTTATATTTTTAAAATTTTTATTTTTCTGGAAAATTGGTTGGCAGTTTAGGATCCTGCTGTCAAGGAGAATTTTCTTTGTTTTACTTTTGAAATTTTTATTTTTCTGGATTATTGGTTAGCAGTTTAGGCTCATGCCACCGGGGAGCATTTGAAATATTTTGAAAATTAATGAAAAGTTTAAAAACAGACGTAAAAAGCATGATAACATCAAAAAACAATCCCCGAAAGACCTAAAAAGTGAGCTAGGGCAGTTTTGAACAAAAAAAAAAAAATTATTTTTTTTGGGTTACACTAGCCGTGTCGCGCAGCTAATTTTTTTTTTTATTTATTAAATGGCAATTTGGGGGAATAATAATAAAATTTTTTTGGACAAAAAATTTGGGTGACACGAGGAGTGTTGCCCTCATAGGCTGGCTGACATGGTTGGTGTCACCCATATAGAAATCTTTTTTTTTATTATTATTATTTGGAACACAGGGTATTAAGAAAAATGAAACTTTTGGCAAAAATATATCGACACCAGTGGTGTCACCCGGGCGACATGAGGAGTGTCACCCTCACAGGCTGGGCGACACAGTTGGTGTCACCCATATAAAAATCTTTTTATTTATTTATTATTATTTGGAAAATGGGATGGAAAAGGGTTTTTTTTTAAAAAAATATGTGGGCGACACAGGTGGTGTCGCCCAAGACTGAGTACGGAATTGGGCGACACAGGGAGTGTCGCCCAAAACTCCGACCCTCAATTTTTTTTTTTTTTTTTTATGATTTTTCTTGGTTTTAGGGTTATCCAAACCTGCTGTTGACCGAAGTGGATAACTATAGGATGCGTTTTGGGCAGGGTTTCTTTTTTTTTTCTATAAAATCATCCCCCTTACCATTCTTCTCTCATCTTTCAAACTCAATTTTCTTCTTCTCATCTTCATCTTCGTCCTTTCTCATCATCTTCACTCTATTTCTACAGATTTTACTTGCTCTCATCTTTAGGTTTTCATGGCTTCTAGGAAGGACAACGCGATCCCAAAGGGCAAGGGGAAGGTTTTCAAGCGAGTGGAGAAATAGAAGAGAGGAAGAGGCCTCCCCTCTTTTTCCTAGGGTTAGGCACTTCCTTGAAGATCTGCCCTCTCATATTTCGCAGGGCCTTCAATCGGGTGAAGTTCCTCGATGCGTCAATGGCTTTCCTATCATCGAACCTTGGTTTCGGGATTGGTTTCTTTCCGCTCGGCTGTGGCTTGAGCTTATGGCCCTTCTGGCTTCAATTTTGATGATAGGCATCTTGAACATGACCTCTTGTCATGTGAACTTCCCACTCCTTGAAGCTCTTGCTGAGAGATTCAACTATTAAACGAATACCTTCTTCATTCCTACAGGTGAGACAACGCCAACTTTGAAAGAAGTTGTCAGGGTTTCTAGCCTGAACCTAGCCAGGATTGTGTATCAACCTTCTATTGCCACCGACGACCATTCTATCATCGGTGCGCAACTATTAAGGGCTGCTTATTCTTTACATGGTCAGTGGGTTGAAATGGAGTAGCTGGTTCGAAATCGAGAACAATCTCTAGCTGCCGAACAGATCCGAATTTTCCTTTTTGTGTTGTTGGGCTCCGTTCTTTTTTCGAGTGGTCGTAAGACGGTTCATAGTTCCCTTATTCCTTTAGTCCATGCCTTCTGGGAACGAGCGAGTTACACCATTGTTCCCTTATTCCTTTAGTCCATGCCTTCTGGGAATGAGCGAGTTACACCATTGTTCCGATCGTGTTGGCAGGCATTTACCGGGGTCTTCACGACCTGGTCATGCGAGGTGACTGATTTATTGAGGGCAGTGTCCTGATTTTGTAGGTATATTTTTTAATATTTTAATTTGCCCCTAGAACTCAGTTTTTTGTTCGATTTTGTTCTCTGAAACCCATATTTTTGCAACAGGAATTAACTGACAAAAGGTCGGACTGAACCGGGAAGGTATCAGTTGGGCGACACTACCAATGTCGCCCAAGTCTGGGCGACACGCTTAGTGTTTCCTAGGTCAAACTATCCTAGATGGCTCTGAGGTTCTGGGGTGTTGTTTTGTGACCTTTTCGGGTAATTTTGGGCTTTGTTTTCTGTAGATTTGGGCTTATGAACACTTCGCCATTGTCTGTCCTCCTCGATCAACGACGGCTATATCTACTGCTTTGGGACTGGCGTACATCAATGATACCACCCGGCCTCGTGATATCAACCATTATCGTAAGAATCTTGATGAGTTGTCGTCCTTTGATTGAGTAATTAGGGGTCTTGAAAATGTGTCTCTATTGTTGCCTGCCATGGGGTATTGAAAATGTGTCTCTATTATTTTGGCGGGGCAGCACTTCACAGAGGGGTATTTCCCTCAGAGGGTGCTTCACCAGTTTTTCCATTCTTAAAATTTTACTTCTCCAGGAGAGGCGATCGATCGTCACCCTATCTTTTCGCTTCAATGGCACTCTTCCACTCTTCTGGTCAAGGCTGGTTTGTCATGGAAGGAAAATAAGTCCTCTTCTAGTGAGGGGTTAGCTAAGCAAGACAAGCCCACAACCACTTCGAAATATGATTCTTGGTGGGAACGTGCTTGCCGTCTTCCACTATGCCCCAGATCTTCGAGACTTCATGGCGAGCCTTTTGCTCCTGCTTAGGATCTCGTGCCTCATCGAGAAGATGGCACCTCTTGTTCAAATAAACAAATCAAATCCATTGAGGGCACATCTGAAATCAGCTTGGAAGAGGCTGAAGTCGAATTGGCTCGATGGGTGGCCTTCCTGGCGGAACCCAAGGAGAAGGATGTTGATCTGAAGCTGAGGACCGAATAGCCAAAATATTTTATTTTCTTTTTTTTTATTTTTTTCTTGGCATGAATAAGTTGATCTTACAATCAACATTATTTTTCAGTAGTTTTATTTTTGTTGAAGTCTATTAGGACAGTAGGAATTTCTGTCATAGGACCAAGTTTAATTTGCGCAAATGCATATAATAAGTCCATTTTCAATAGATGAATAAAGTTAGATACTAAAAAATTTTATTTTCTGTTCTTCTTAATCTCTTTTTTTTTATTGCTCTTGTTAGGGGGTCTTTTAACTTGTGCGTGTGCAATTGATTCATCGAAGCATAGTGGGATACTTTTTTTACGCACACTTTTCAAACTGAATTTTTACAAACTTAGCCCTCTAGTTGTAGGGTTTTTGTCTTGAAGTTCCGGCTATTGAGTCATCGTACGCACACACATGGAGGAGCTTGCCTCATTTTGCCTCTGAAGATCTAGTTGAGAGAAGAACACTCTCAGACTATCCAATTTCATCATTGACGAGGTTCACCCATCTTTGATATGTGGTAGTTGGTAATTATACTCATACAACCATGGAGTGCCTGACTAGTTTCAAGCCTTCATAACAGGCGTAGGAAGTTGGCTTCGAGAACGAGGCCAGATCGACTAGCAATTTAGCCTCTTGTAGTGATGGAGGAAGTCATTTCTAAAAGACTTTTGTTTTTGAAAATGGATGATTTAAAAGTCAGATTGAAAAGGCATTTTAAAAAGGGACGGGTGTTACAGTTTTGTCACCTGTGGCCCCTTTGGTGGTCATTTTCTTTATTATATTTTATCCAAAGATGATGAAAGGCTTTCTTTGTGGGATCGTGAGAACTCAAAAGTCCCGGAGTTGTCCTTTTATCTTTGGAACTTTCATTCTGTGCTTCGCGGGTCCATGAAGAGTTCTCTGGATTCTTGTCGGGCTTCCATCTTGAAGAAATATCGACATTCTTCCAGGGTTCATTGAAGTCGCTTCAGTTTTCCATTCATGTCACCCTCCCACATCTTTTTGAGTTGATTCTGTTGGGAACCTGCAGGGTTTAGAAGCGTCCTCAGGGTCTGCTTGTGCAGTTTTGTTGGAACTCGCAAGTACTTGTTTTTACTTGAGTGTTTTGAGTCGAAAGCTCCTTTTTGAAGAATGTTTTATCCTTTTTTTTTTACTCGTGATGCCTTTTCAGGTTTTCACCATGTCCCTTTTTTCTTTTGTTTTTCTTTGTGATGCCTTGTCAGGTTTTCACCACGCTTTTGAGCCCGTTACGGGTAGTATTTTATGAGATACATCGCATTAATGGGGTCGTTTAGTTCTTACCCCTCTTGATTTTTATCTTGTAAGAATTGCCTGCCTGCACTCGGGTAACCACAAATGACCCCTCCCAATTAGGTTTGAACTTACCTAAAGGGTGTGGATTTGCAGGAGTGTGGAAGATTTTCTTGAGTACCATGTCCCTTTCTCTAAATTGTCGAGGAACAACTTTTCTTTGATATGCCCTCTTGATCCTACGCTGATAAGCAACGATATTTTGTGTCGCTCGTAGTCATCTTTCATCCAAATTAACTAGAGCAGCGATTCGTGCTTCGATCTTTTGTTCCTCATCTGCATTTTCATGAATGAGCACTAGGAGAAATGGTATCTCAACTTCAATGGGTAACACTGCTTCCATACCATACACCAATGAGTATGGGGTCATGCCAGTAGGAGTCTTCTCAATTGTCCGGTAGGTCCATAGCGCATCATTTAGCTTTTCATGCCAATCTTTGCCACCTTCTATTATTCTGTCTATTATTATGAGAAGTCCTTTATTAGTGGTCTCCGCTTGTCGTTTTCCTTGAGGGTAATAAGGTGTGGAGAATTTCTGCATTATCCCGAACTTTTTGCACACCTTAATGACCCTTTCATTCTTGAAGTTGGATCCATTGTCAGTAATGATTGACTCAGGAACATCAAATCTGAATACAATGTTGTTCTTTATGAAACATGCAACATGTTGTCCCTCAATTTTGACAAACGATGCAGCCTCTACCCATTTTGTAAAGTATTATGTAGCCGTTAATATAAAATGATGGTCATTTTAGTGAGATCATTTCGATAATATCAAGACCCCACATGGCAAAGGGACATACGAGCAGTGTTGACTTGAGTGGTATAGACGGTGCATGGATGAGGTCTCCATAAAGTTGACATTTGGGACGCCTCTTAACAAACTTCCAATAGCCTTCGACCATGATGGTCCAATAATAGCCTTGGCGCCTGATTTTTTGAGCTAAGGCGGCTACCCCAAAATGACCTCCTTCATTGTGTAACTCTGTCTGTACTTGGTCGATTTCTGACTGATCGAGACACCGTAGAATGATGCCATAGAGAGATTTCTTAAACAGGAGATCACTTCTTATTAAGAAACCCATAGAAACCCTTCGAAGGGCTTCTTTATCCTTTTTGATGGCTCTTTCGGGGTATAACTTATCTTTCAACAGGGGCAGAACATCGTGAAACTATGGTTTTTCCTTAACTAGCGCATCTGAAGCCCCGAGAGACACTTCCCCATCGTTCTCATTTTCTTGCTCTATTTCTTCTTCGATCCTTGGTGGGGAAGGATCATATTTGTTCTTGATGTAAAATGGCAGTGTGGTGATTTCTGAAGGAATATCAACCATTGAAGCAAGGATCGCAAGGGTGTCGGCGAACCGATTATTTTCCTTAGTTACATGCTGAAAGATGATTTTCTTAAAATATGGGATCATCTTTTCCACCTTTTCTTGATAGGGTTTGATATTTTCTTCTTTCACCTTCCAAATCCCTTGAACTTGGTTTATGATGAGTAAGGAGTCACCAATCACTCGTATTTGCTGGATTTTCATTCCCATGGAGTTCTCGAGCCTGGCTATCAAGGCTTCATATTTAGCAATATTATTGGTACATGGGAAATTCAATTTGACGGCTATTGACATTAAAATATTCTCAAGTGAGCATAATATGACTCCTATACCTGACCCGTATTCGTTCTTTACAACGTCAAAATATGGCTCCTAAATTGAGTCCTCAATTGTGAAGAGGTTTTCATCAGGGAGATCCGTGTTGATGAGAGTATTATCTGGCAATGCGTGTTCAGCCAAGTGGTCACCAATGGCTTGTCCTTTGACCAATTTTTGAGTGACATATTCGATCTCGAACTTACTCAATAGCATTATCCACTTCGCCAAACGTCCGTTAAGGACTGGTCTTTCCAATAGGTAATTGAGTGGGTCAATTTTTTAGACGAGCTTGACTGTATGAAATAAGACTAGGAGGACTAAGGATGGGAGGTTTGGTTAGGTACTCCTTGATTTGAACGAACGCTTATTGACATTCATTATCTCATATGAATGGGGTATCTTTCTTAAGGAGTCTATTGAATGGTGTGCACTTGTTTACCAGTTGTGAAATAAAACACCTTATGGCTTGTATGCGACCTTGAAGCCCACGAATTTCTCTGATGTTCAAGGGAGGAGGCATTTCAGTGATAGCTTGTATTTTGGATGGGTCCACCTGAATGCCTATTTGGCTTACTATAAAGCCTAGTAATTTATCGGACTTAACTTCAAAGGAACATTTCTGTGGATTGAGTTTGAGTTGATGTTTTCGGAGTCTTTTGAAAATGGTTTTCAGGTTGGTGAGATGATCAGCTAGAATGTCGTCGACATAGTCTTCCATAATGGTATGCATTAAGTCATGGAAGATGCTAGTCATGACCTGCGGATAAGTTACCCCTGCATTTTTGAGGCCAAAGGCCATGACACAGTAGCAGTAGGTTTGCCATTACGTTATGAATGAAGTCGTGGTTTGATATTCTTCTGTCATGAGGATCTGGGTGTAACCTGGAAGCCGTTCATGACTGACAACATCTTGTGTCCCACAGTGTTGTTGACCAAGGCATCTATATTTGGTAATAAAAAATTGTCTTTGGGATATGCCTTGTTGAGGTCTCTGTAGTCGACATACATTCAGATCCTCCCATCTTCCTTGGGTACGACCACTATGTTAGCCAACCATTCTGGTTAATCGACGGGGGTAATAAACTTTTCCTTGAGCAGTTTATCGATTCTTCCTTAATTTTGTGCTCAAGGTGAGTCTATTGACATCAGAGTTTCTGTCTTATAAGCTTCGCCCCTTTGTTGAATATTAGGTGATGTTGCACTCACGTGGGGTCTAACCCTGGCATATCATCGTATGACTAAGAGAAGACATCACGATATTCCTTGAGAAAGGAAATCATATTTTCCTGCTCCTCAGGAGATAGGGAGGTTCCAATTTTGGTTAATCTTGGGTCCTTCTCAGTTCCTAGATTTACATCAATCGTCTCTTCGATGATAGCCGTTCGGTCACCATCGAACCTCTTCTGGAGTTGCTCAACATGGGAAGTGAGTTCCTCAGGTTGAGAGATTCCTTCAGACTCTTGGCTCTCTTAATCTTCGTCTTGGTTGTCCAATTCGTTGTCTTGGGTATTGTACACCATTATTGGGCTATCTTGAGTGCTAACCATTTTTAGAAATACTTTTTCATTATTATAAATTCTATCATGTTTTGAATTTTCAACAGGTTTTGAAACATCGCAAGAGGTGTCCCTTAGGGGACTTGCAAAGGAAATGTTGTGGATTGGATGCACATGGTGGTTAGATGGCACCGGTACTTGAAGGTGTCGCTGGTATGCTTCCTGTGATTCTTGAAATAGAGGAATGATTGACCAATTCTGTTCCAAGGTTTGGATAAGCGGATGAGCACGCTTGGCTGTGTTAGAGCCGATTGTCCATACCTTCAAATCCAGGTTAGTAAAAAGGTCTTCAATCCCTAGTTGTTGTGTGTGCTGAGATGTGGAAGAAGAATTTCTGACTGTTGGGGAATCAAGGATTACCTTTGGCCGATTTGAAGGACAAGCATCGATAGGATCAAGGATTTGAATGCCTCCAGATACAAGCTGGGATAGCTTGAAGGCTTCTTCCGGCTTTGAAATAAGGTGAGGGTACACACGAGACCTCTTCAATCCCTGTTTTCAGTTTTGGATTTAAATTGCCTCTGTTACGCCTGCCTCTTACCTCCCCAAGCCTTGGCCTGATTGGAAGCCTTGGGAGAAGAGCATGTATCAAGCCTCGAGGGATTCAAAGCCGTATCGATGTTGACATTGGATAATGTCATCTATCGATGCAGAAATTTGCAAAATTTGAGGAACAGGGTCGTCGGCCTCTAGGCGTAAGGTGGCATAATTGGCTTGCTCGAAGAAAGCGAGTGGGATTTCTTCATGCTCAACTCCTATGACTACCTTCCCATTATGTATACTAGGATTGAGAAAAGCAGGGGGTTCAACACATACCATCGCAACGCCATTTTTGGTCAGAAATTTAAGGTATTGATGGAGTGTAGAGGCAACCACAAGGTTTTCTTGCAGCCACGGTCTTCCTAGCAGCATGTTGAATGAAGGTTTTATGTCCAAAACATAAAACTTTATCACTTGAATGGTAGGGCCGATCTTGAGTGTGAGAGACAGTATGCCTTCAGCTTGTCGCTTGGTCCCGTTGTATGCAGTGATAGTTAGTTAGCATGGCTCGAAGTCATCCGGGCTTTTACCTATTTGCTTCATTGTTTTCATAGGGCATATATTTAAGGATGCCCCATTATCAACAAGAACTCTCCGTATCTCATATCCTTGCATAAAAACAGTGATGTGCAGAGGTTGGACATGAAAGCGGTTTAAGCTGGTTGGGATGTCATCGTCCGTGAACACGATTGGCGTTGGTGCCATCAATTGGTTGATCATTTCGCACAACTCATCCGGCTGTGTGTTGCTTGGAATGTGTGTCTTAGAGAGAACCCTTTTGATCTGGGCTCTGTGTGCTGGTGAGTTGGCAAGTATCTCCAAGATGGAGATTTGAGCCTGGATCTTCTCGAGATGAGCTGGTAGATCATAGGTGGTTGCAGGTCCTTGAATTTCTTTATTTGGGTTATGATCTGCAGCCCCTGCTAGTTGTTTGGCTTTTGAGGTGTTTCCTATTCTTTCATCGAGAGTGTCGGCCATCAATTTAATGGGTTTGAACAGTCGACCTCTTTGAGTTAGGGAATCAACCTCTTCAGCTTGAAGCACGATAGGGTCAGCCTTAACTGGTTAGGTGCCTCAATCTCGCCCTCCAAATCCCTAGGGGATCGGGCGGCACACGTCTCGGGTTTCGGGGAATACCTGGGACGTTTGTGAGATTGCTCTCTTGGGAACCTCATTCAAAAACGGGGGAAGGTATTACCAACCGGTGAGAGAGGAATTTAAAAAGTGGGTTTGGGACTTACTCGGGCTGACTCACTTGGGTGCCCTCTTAGATCACGAAGAAAGCCCCTCAGTAATAAAACTGGTTCAGAATCACCTCCCTTGACTCGTATTCTTCTTATTTTATCCTTTTCTGCAATCACAAACATATATGATAAAGGTTACGGGATAGGTGGGTCAAACCTCACCCTTTTCCTCTCTGATGAGCGTACACAAGCATGCACATTCAAGAGGAAGAAAGAAAGATAGGGGGAAAGAAGAATTCGACCAAGCGAGATGATCGGAGCAATGACTAAGCTAATGGATATTTGGCTAATGTAGTAGCGAAATGGGCTCGGTAACTAAGACCGGCTCACG
The DNA here is from genome assembly GCF_054954075.1 of Amborella trichopoda. Lineage (NCBI taxonomy): Eukaryota > Viridiplantae > Streptophyta > Magnoliopsida > Amborellales > Amborellaceae > Amborella > Amborella trichopoda. The sequence goes on along the minus strand of NC_142338.1, from coordinate 24,606,534 downwards.
GGATCATTACTAGATGTTATTATCGATATCGACTAGCTAGGAACGATGGTCGACCTGTCATGGTAGTAAAGCGGGCTAAGTGTTCATAGCACAACAACATTACGGCTAGACTACCATGAAAGGCTAACCTCCATCCCTTTTAGTCAAACAAAAGACTAGCAGAGTAGGGGTTAAAAAGAAGAAGGGAACAGACAAAAGAAGAGAGAAGAAGGAAGAAAGGAGGGAGAGAAGATGTAGTCGGCACTAGACATTGCTGACTTCATCAGAAGATGGGAGAGAGTGGAAAAGAACCAACTGGCGTTAGGTCTCACCAACTGATAGAAGAAGAGAGAGAAAGCCAACAGGCGCTAGGTCTCACCAGTTGACAAATAAAGAGAGAGAAGGCCAACCGACGTAAGGTCTCGCCAGTTGCTAGAAGAAGGGAGGGAAGGCCAACCGGTGCTAAGTCTTGCCAGTTGGTAGAAGAAGAGAAGGGATAAGACCAACGGGTGCTAGGTCTCACTGACTGATAGAATAAGATGAAGAAAGTCAACCGACACTAGGTCTCGCCGACTGATAGAAGAAGAGAAGACCAACCGGCGCTAGGCTCGTTAGTTGACAGAAGAAGAGAGAGAAGGCCAACCAATGCTAAGGCTCGTTAGTTTGCCAGAAGAAGAGAGAGACGGCCAACCGGCACTAAGTCTCGCCAGTTGGCAGAATAAAAGAAGGGAGAAGACCAACCGGCGCTAGGTCTTGCCAGCTGATAGAAGAAGATAGAGAAAGCCAACCGGCGCTAGGTCTCACCAACTGATAGAAGAAGAGAAGACCAACCGGTGTTAGGTTTCGCCGACTGATGGAAGAAGGAAGAGAAGATCAATCGGTGCTAGTTCTAACCAGCTGACAGAAGAAGTTAGAGAAGATAGAGATTAGAAGAGAAGATCAACCATCGTTAATTCTCACTAGTTGATAGGAGAAGTTAGAGAAGACAGAGATGAGAAGAGAAGATGAGAGAGAAAAAAGATAGAGATGGGAAGAAGAAGAGAGAGAGAAAAAGATAAAGAGAGAAAGAGAGGGAGAACAGAGAAAGAAAGAGAAGAGAGAAATATAGAGAAGAGAGAGAAAGAGAGAAGAGAGAGAAAGAGAGAGAAGAGAGGAGAGAGAGGAGAGTGAAAAAGAGAGAAGAGAGAGGGAAGGAGAGAGAAAGTACCTGCCCAAAGGGTACTAACCCTTTTCCTCTCCCTCCTCTCTCTCTCTTTGCGACGTACTCACAGGCTCAAGCAAGGGATTGAAAATTTATTGAATCTTCAAAGAATCCACTCAAAGATTGACAGGTGGTGGGGGGGTCTGTTTTACAATGAGGTAGTGCCTGTTTATATAGAGTTGTGCCCAAACATGGGTGGATTAATCAAAATTAGACCTAATTGCTGAAAATTAAGATTTAATTGAATTAAAAAAAATTCTAAAAATGAGTGAAAAAGGACTTTTTGCGTCTGCTTAATAATGTGTGGAATTTCAGAATAGTCCCCGTGGCTGCTGGAGAACTTGCGTGATCTTCCATAGCTGACCCGGGGTTGTTCTGATGCTCATTTGATCGAAAGATTATTGTTTTCTTGTAAGGCTCAACATGGCAATTGTTTTGATACTAAGTTCGAGTGATGAATCATGTTTTTTAGTCATGATCACGGGGACTTGAAATTTGTTTGAATCTTGGAAACTTTGGATCAGTAGTACAATCTTTCCTTAATGTTTTTCTATGATTTCGTCGTCGTAGCACAAAGCATATCATCACGATCACGTGGCAAAAATCGGAATGCGATTTGGAGCCTGAACGAAAATTTTGGAACTTCTGAGTTTTAAACGAAATCTAGAATCCGGAGGCCGAAATTTCAGTAACTTCGTCGGCTTCATTGATGAAATTTGATCATCCATCATGTAGGTGGTTCGGTCCAATGATAGCCTTGAACCTTACGCACATAATGGAATTGGTTTTGCGTCGATCCGTTGAGCGAGCGTCGTGATTTGGTTCATAAAGCTAGGTGTGTCGCTGCTGATTTTTTTGCAACTTCTTCACGGATCTGCAACTTCTCTCTAGCTTTTCTCCCTAGTCAGATAGCGTCTCGGGGCGTGCCACATTTCGAATTGTTCATCTTGATAAGACGAATATGATCACCAAATTTGGGAGCGATCCTATTTGGAATGAGTGAGTTATGGGACCGGAAAGTGACTGCTTGTGACTGTAAAAACATCCACCTTTAATGGTGTTTTGGTGCAGTGAGGCCATACAAGAATAGTGTACAACCTCTCATGTTTCAATGTTTTGCTCATATCTTTGTTCTAGAGTGTCTGATCAAGCTGAAACTTGGCCCATAGGGGTTTTCGATCATTGTGGATCTAATGGCGGTTGGTCTCATATGGATTTGAGACACCAAAAATGTAGCTCCAGTTGTAGGGTCCATTCAGGGTGCTAGAGGCCAATTTTCTGAAAACTGTTTCTTTGTGTTCATTCCCTTAGACATGTCTGATCAGGATGAAACTTGGCAGATGGTCTTTTGAAGTGTTGATGATGATTTTGAGAAATTCTGGGGCCATTATGAAACTGTTGGCAATTTTCCACTGTTTTGTAGGCATTATTGACCTTCTTCATACCAGGAACCAAGGTGATGAAAAATACATTCAAACAGCTTGCCCCCCCGACTGTTGTGCTACAAGAGAAGCAAGAAGGACAATCTTTCAGAAAGTTCCCTTCGGCTTTTACTTTTTTCCTTCCTAGCCACATGACCACGTGAACATCGAGGAGATTCATGTAATGATGTATCTAGGATATTAGACGTAGGGAAGAAGAGAATTTTTAGCGGAAGGTCTGGTCATGTCAGCTAGGCGAGCTGAAGTCTCTGACAGGTTCTACCTAGACTTTGTCAGTTTCTACCTTCGAAGGATGATGATTGGGCTACTTTGTCACCTAGCCTTGTGGAGAGAGGGGTATATAATAGGAGAAGGAGAGGGCATGCACATTTCATGCTTAGGCAAGAGGTCTATAAGAGAAGGAGAAGGCATGACACTCCATGCATGGGGAGGAGGTCTATCAAAGAAGGAGAAGACATGCACACTCCATGCACGGGAAGGAGGTCTATAAGAGAAGGCGAAGGCATGCACACTCCATGCATGGGGAGGAGGTCTATAAGAGAAGGAGAAGGCATTCACACTTCATGCATGGGGAGGAGGTCTATAAGAGAAGGATAAGGCATGCACACTTCATGCATGGGGAGGAGGTCTAGTAGAGAAGGAGAAGGCATTCACACTTCATTGCATGGGGAGAAGGTCCTTGAAGATTCTGGAATTTCACAGTGGCATACAACATGTCTCTAGAACACATTCCATGACTTTCATTTCATGGTGAGGAAATGAACAAAAGCCTCAATTTTCATTGAAAAAGGCGTAAGGATTTTCTACATCACATATACTTCCATTGCTCATTTCACATGCATAAATCCCCATGCATCCTTATGACTACAATGCAATGGTGATGAATCCACTTACCTGATTAGTAATGGTGCCTTCTCACAAACTCTTCTTGCACAACTCACACCCACCCAACAATGGTTGCTCACCAACCTTTCTCAACCTTGCCTTAGAGAGATAGAGAGAGAGAGAGAGAGGGAGAGAGAGAGAGAGAGATGAAGGACGGATGAGTGACATGGGTGAGAGGGTAGTTTAAGTACTCATGGGATGGGGCAGTGGTCACGTGGAGCGAATGGTTGGGTAAGTGGCACCCAAAGCATGACAAGTGGCGAGCACTCTTCATGCATGCTAGAGCCATGCGTTGCGTCTTGTCCCTTCTTCAGTCAGCGATGCCCACAAGGCGTTTCCCATCCTTCAGCTCACGCAGGCACGTGGCGTTACCCCCCCTTCGATCGCCGCATTTGCTTTCTCTTATTTGCATCTATCGTCGTGCGCCTTCACTGCGCCTATTCGCCGTGCGCTCGCCTGCTATGCCATGCGCTCGCCTGCTATGCCATGCGCTCCCATCACCGCTCGCCTACTGCCGTGCACCTCTTCTGCACCTGCCTATCGCGAATACCACCACCGTGCGACCTATTGCCCCGCGACTCACACTGCCGCGTGCCCCATCACTGCGTGACTCTTCTCTCCTTCTATCGCCCCACGAACCACACTCTACTTATCCCGCCATGCACTCAACTGGTTGGGATAGTCCGGGTCCTTACATGAATACACCAATATATCGTCAATGAAGACCACCACAAATCTGTCCAAGAAGGGTCTGATTATCCTATTCATCAAGTCCATGAAAACAGTCGGGGAATTGGTTAACCCGAACGACATCACTAGAAATTCATAGTGACCATATCAGGTTCTAAATGCAGTCTTGGGAACATCTCCCTCTTTGACACGCATTTGATGATAACCTATTCCGAGGTCAATATTAGAAAACACTTGAGCCCCTTGAAGTTGGTCAAATAGGTCATCAATCATAAGTAGAGGGTACTGGTTTTTCACCTTTACTAAATTCATCTTCCTATAATCAATGCAAAGCCTCATGGATCCATCCTTCGTTTTTACAAAAAGGAACGGTGCACCCTAAGGAGACACGCTGGGTCGAATGAACCTCTTCTCTAATGGTTCTTGCAATTGTACTTTCAGCTGCTTCAATTTTGTTGGAGCCATCCAATATGGGGCCTTAGAGATGGGAGCAGTGTCAGGGGCCAAGTTTATTTCAAACTCTATCTCCCTTACTGGGGGTAAAGAAGACAACTCCTCAGAAAAAACCGTAGGATATTCCCTTACTACTTTGGGCTGCTCTTCCCAATTTTCTACCACATAGGCTAAATACCCTACACATCTTGTAGTCAAAAGACGATGAGCCCGAAGAGACAAAATAAATTGTATAGGGAAAACATCCCTGATATCGAGAAAGTGTAGCTCAAGCTGGGTAGGGGGTCTGGGTAGGGGGTTTAAAGGTTACACTCTTATCATAACAGTCAACAGTGGCATAATGTGTGAACAACCAGTCCATACCCAAAATAACATCAAAGTCCTGAATATCTACGAGTACTAAGTCTATAGGCAGGACACACCCCTCAAGCAATAACCCACACTGTTTGAACACTATATCAGTTACCAAAGAGTTCCCCATAGGTGTGCACACTTCTAAAGTATAGTGAAGAGGTAAAGGTTCAACATTTAAATGACATATAAAATGAGGTGCAACAAAAGAATGAGAAGAACCAGGGTCTATCCAAATCCTAGCCTCTCTATCACAAACAAAGAGCATACCTCAGATTACTGAGGTAGAAACCTTAGCCTCCTTCTCCTTGAGCCGACCTTGAATCTTCGATTTATTCTCTGCCTTCATCATAGGACAGTCCCTAATCAGATAGCCAAGCTTGCCACATTTGAAACACGCTCTCATCTTCTTATAACACTTTACAGAGTGGTTGCTCATCCCACAATATGAGCATGCTGACCGCTAGTTCTCCCTCACCTCACCTGGGAATGTCTTTTGGATCTTCACATTACCCTGCTTAGTCTATCCCTTAAAGTCTCTCTTAGGCAGTAGCCGAACCTTTCCCCCAAAATTGCCCAATGGTGGGGAACTTATTCTCCCTTCTTTTCTTAACCGGTGCTCCTCACAGTCCTTCTCAATTTTCATAGGTAGGTCCATCAATGGAAAGAATGCCTTAAGATTGGCTGACATCACTTTTCCCTGGATATTTGGTTTGAGGCCCCGCTCAAATTTGCTCGTCTTACAAGCCTTTGTGTTGATATTATGTAATGCATATCGGGAAAGTTCCACAAACTTGGTTGCATACTGCTCTACTAACATCCTTCCTTGCCGTAGTTCGATAAATTCTACTTACGTACTCGGGTGGAGTCGGGGAATTATTTCTCCTTTAATTCCACAAGGTAATTATCCCATGTGGCTGCAGTCCCTGACTCTACCCAGAACTGCTTTACTAAATCCCACCATTGCTCGACATCCCCCTCCAGCATGAAGGCCCCCAATCTTACTTTTTTCTTGTTTGAACACTTTAAGACCTCAATGATCTTCTGTACCAGCCTCCTCCTTGCCTCAAGAATGCTGGTGGTAAAATCTCTTGAATCTTTCAATTATTCCTCTGTCTACATGATCGGGGACAAGGAGAGATGAGGCCGGCATACAATCCTTCATGACTTAAGTCATGGCCCTGAGCGTCCTAAAGAATTCCCCTAAAGCCTCAGCGTTCCCATTATTCTTGTTTGATTTTCTACCACGAGTCCTTGACATCTGGACTTGAAACAAGAACATCTAAACACTAGTTATTAGTCTATCCCCATTCAACTCAAGGGTCCTTCTACGATTATAGGCCAATAATCCTATCACGACACTCTGATACCATAATTATCACACCCCAAGTTTTATAATATTAATATTCCTGATATGTGACAGTCTATTCTTAAATAACACAAAAAATGCATCTATGGAAAATGATCCTGTGAGCTAGTGGGCTCAAAAGTAATAATGAGCCCAACAACCCTGATTGAATCTGGGCCGATCTGACGATCTCGAATTCCTATTCATAAAAAATATTTGAAGCTTTGAAAAATATCAAAAAACTATTGTACATGAAAAAAATGACCAAAATGCCCCCATAAAGTTTTACGGATATTTTAGTCAATTTTGTTTTTACGGTTTTTTGTTATAGTTTTATTAGGTGCAGCTTGATGAGAAGAATGCATGCCTAACATTTTTCAGTAATTTTGATATGTAGAAAAAAATTAAAATTCAAATACTATCGGACATTCGTGATCGTCAGATCGACCTAGATTCAATCTGGGCCGTTAGGCTCATCTTTTCTTGTGAGCCCACTAGCTCACAGGATCATTTTCCTTCACACACACGCACACACACAAACACAAACACACACGCACACACACACACACACACACACACACACACACACACACACACACACATATATATATATATATATAGACAAAAGTTACAAAGGCGAATTTATCCATGACTACAATCTTCCACCAAACTACTCCTGCTATACATACGAACAATATGACTGCAATTACTCTGAAAAAACTTCACAATAGCTTGATGAGTTTGGCTACTCAGCAAGTGACCATCATTATCCTTACAAATCAAGGTTAGAAAGTGTAAAGATTTTCTAAAAGACTGCATAATATGAGGAAGAGCATACATGGAGAACAATTTCAAATTTTAAAATACACAATTTAACATAATTCAAAAGATTTGAATGCAAATTGAACCAGTATGAGAAAATGCCTATATACTTCCTTTAACATAATTGCCTAGTTTAACATGATACAAAGGATGTAACAAGGACCATACTGGTGTCCCAAGTAGATCATCTATATACCCCTAAAGTGTCTTAGAAGGGTCCACTTAATCCCTATTGGCATACTGGATAGGTTCACTCATATCTCACCAATGCACCAGATGAGTCCACTTATTCTCTGTAACTAAAGTCTAAGGTAGATTATAATTCTCTATCTGATGCTGTATAAGAGCAACCGTATTTTCTAATGTTCTATGAATTCCTTTTATGTTAGCTTTTGATAAGTATGACTTAGAGTGTATTTCTATTCAGATTTCCAAGGAATCCTAAACCTATTATTTTGATACTAAACTAACTCCTAAAGAAGAAATCCTACCCATTGGGTCAATCAGATCTTGATGTGTAGAACCTCTACTATCAAAATCAGGAGAGATGCACCATCAATGGGTGAATTCATTGCATATTGTCTCACACATGCACATAACTCCAACGCGCTTTGGGGCTTTTGATAGGCATTGGCCTTGCAAAACACGGTCCTCTCACTTGCCCTTCTGATGAGAGAATGCTACACTACCAAAGGGGCCCCAATAAGTTGTGCCTCGTATAAGTTTTGGGGGTATGACCTCCTAAATACATACACTCCTAACTCTCATCCTATCATAAAGAGTAAGGATAAATCACAGTTGTCAGCACAATTATCTCATTAAATCATAACAGAAGCATGTATCCATGCACACATATTTTATTAGAAGCATGTTACCATACATCCATCATTTAACAAAAGCATGTCACCAATGCACACATATCTTTCCAAAAGCATGTCTCACATGTAATCACAAGAAACATCAACATGTCTATCCTATACATATAATCACAAGGGACATCACGATGTCATATTTCATGCATATAAATTCAGGAGACATTATCATGTCAATAGTCTACCATATATCAATGTAACAGACATCACTAAATATCAAGAAACAATAATATCGTATGTTAAAAATATCTTTGAAATCATTAATGTGAATTCACATGAAACAATTTATAGCATTCACTTTTACTGACATTTTTATAAATACTTATTTAAATATTTTGAACTATAGTTTTAGAAAAACAGTCTATTATCAATAGAAGAATTCTTATGGAAATCCAAAGTCAAGTTTTCAACTATCTAAAATTCTTAACAATAGACGGAAATAACCCAAATTTATTAACTATGGAAATACAAATGTTCAAAATATCATGTTACATAAACACGTAAAACTTGTAGTGCAGAAATCCAAATTTTTAAACAATTGATTGTTTTTTCTTTTTTTAGGAAACGTAAGGCCACTTGCACATAACATTTACAGTATCTAAAATATATGCTGACAATATTAGAATTAAATACAGAAATACATAAAACTTACAATTTCAAAAATTTTACAATTAAATGCCTAAATATCTTTGGGAGTATTATTGAAATATCATTTTTTCAAATAATGATTTTACAGGAAAAATGAAGTCACTTACCTATATGTTACTCTGAGATGGATATGTTACTATCGTTGTCGGAGTATAACTGGAATCAAGAGTGTTTAGCTAAAGGTATGAGAAGAGAGAGCAAACGAGTTTCTATGGGAAAAGGAGCACAAAAATATGTTCAAATAAGAGAGCGAAAAGTATATAGAATTATTTTTATGAGAACATGATGAGAAAGAGAAGATCTATTATGAGTTTCTTAATTATTTTTCATGGGAATATTTTGAGAACATTATCATGATCAGAACATACTATAACATGTGATGATGACATACTATAACATGTAATATAAAAATTATAATGAATATTGTAATAATATTAAACATCGCAAATAATATGCATACAAACAATATATAAATGAAAATTGATAATAAATTAAATGAAGACACATATAGTAATATATACATAAAAACCATTCATAACATTATCATAAGATTAACAAACTAGCTAATTAAACTCCATAATACAAAATTAAGTGTATCATATATAACTGGATAAGTCATGTGTAATAATTTAAAATTGATACACATAATATTGTAATGCAAAAATTTGTTATTTATTATTGTGAGAATATTATTAAAATAATAATATTATTATAAGAAAGTAATGAGGATATTATAAGAATATCATTATTATGATAATAATGAGAATATTATTAAAATCATAATATCATTATGAGAGAAAACTTCATGAGGATATTATTAAAGTAATAATATTATTACGAGAAAGTAATGAAAATATTATGAGGGCGAGATAGAAAGAAATAATAAATAAATAAAATAAATAAAAACAATAATTGTAATAAGAGAGAGAAAGAGACTTACATAGAGAGAGATGGAAAGTTTGATGAGCTTCATGATTAGCTCATGAGGGGGAGGGAATATTTTTAAGGTGCGGAAGGACACTCCTCAACTTGACACATGTCAAGGCATGTGTCCTCCCTTTTTGTTTTTATTTTTTGTTAATTATTTTATAATACCACATCACATCATATTGTTATCTTATAATGCCACATCACATCTTATCATTATCTCATAATGACACATTATATCATAATAACTTAATTAAATATTTTTTTTAAAAACAAATCGGTGGAAATGAAGGGTGTTGTAAAAGAGTGGTCCCATGCTGCATTAAGAACACAATGAACCATCACTCAAAATCATTTTTATGTAACTATTTTGTTTTATTTTATATTATTATTATTACTCTTATTATTATTAATTTTATTACATTTATTATTATTATTATTAGTATTATTATTATTATTATTATTCAGTTTCAGAAAAATTAGGGTCATCACAGAGAAAGAAAAAAACGAGAGAGAGAAAGTGAGAGAAGAAGAGAGAGAACGAGAGGAAATGAAGGGCGAGGGGGTAGAGAGAAAAGAAAAGGGAAGAAAGAGAGAGGAAGGGAGAAAGACAGGTGGGTTGATGGCTTAGCCGGCTGGCCCTACTGCATGAGTGGGAGAGGAAGAAAGGAAGAGAGAGAGAGAGCGAGAGAGAGAGAGAGAGAGAGAGAGTGAGAGAGAGAGAGAGAGAGGGGGAGAGAAGAAAAGAAGAGAGAGAGAAAGAAAGAGGGAAAAGAGAGAGAAAGATAGGAGGAGGGAAGAAAGAGAAGGAGAGAAAGAGGGAAGAAGAAAGAGATGGAGCTACCGGCCCGACTAGTTCGATAAAGGGGGAGTGAGAAGAGAGAGAAAGAGAGAAAGAAAGAGAAGAGAGCAGGCCAATGGCCCGTTGATCGTGAGTGAGAGAGAAGATAAAAAGGGGAGAGTGAGAGAGAGTGAGAAAGCGAGGAAGAGAGGAGGGGAAGAGAGAGAAAGAGAAGAAAAGTGGAGAGAGAAAGGGTAAGGGGTTACCTAATGAGGTCCTTGAACCAGACTGATGGCTAGGTTGGGAGTGAAGAGTTCTAAAAGGGAAGTGAGGGATTCCAAGTAGGGATTGAGAAGTTCTAAGGGTAAGGTTTTACGGCGAAAGTTTTTTCTCTCATCTCTTTGGGTGAATGGGGTAGAGATAAAATATTGCAAATCAAGGGAAATTCAAGCCAATCTCAATAATTTTTTAGCTTATGAACTTATGATCTCCTTTCTCTTTTTAACTTAGGGTTACACATGATTATATAGCACCCCCTTGAAACAAGGGTGGATGCTCAAAACTAACCTAAATTGTTGAAAAATTTACTTTTATGATTTAAATTTAAATCCAGTTTTTAGGGCAAAATGACCCTACCCACAATCTTGAAAATGACAAGATGGTCCCCAAAAAAGGGCCATAGGCTATGGTGGTCATCCGGGGCCCATTTCGAGCCTTTCCGACAACCCTCAAGCGAAAAGAATACCGCGAGAGTGATGGTCTCAGCGAGGTGATCGTTTTGATATATTTCTTGATCCTCAAATCGAAGTGTTGAGCTCTTGACAAAATCCGGCAAAAGATGGGAAACTTGCGATCTTAGATCTTAAATCGTAAAACGAAGGGGAAGTTGCCATGATCATTTGGTGACAAGAACAGCTTGATTTAGTGACTGGACCACCACTTTTCGAATTTGGGAAGTTGCCAGAACATGGATTCCGGTCGCCGAAAAATACCTCTTTTTGCAACCTCAAAATATAACATTTTTGGTCGTTTATCATGTACAGTGTTTACTTTGGATCGAAGCCCTCGACATCACGGTCACACCCGTTTTCAATTCGATCCGAGGTTGGGGATGATCAAAGGGATCTCCTCTTTGAAAAACTCTGCAATACATGAGTTTTCTTAAGCGACTTCTCTCTAAGATTTATTCTGTCTCGAGACTTACCATGAGCCATGCCACATATCAAAACGTGCGTCCTTACGAGACGAAGATCCTCTTGAAATTTGAGCTTGATCCGACTTCAGATGAAGAAGTTATGACCATTTTAAGGTGATCCAGAAATCATATGATACAGTTTCCAAAAATGGCAACTGGTTCACCAAGGGTGCACTAAAATAGTGTGTAACCTACCTATTTTGGATAAGCTGGCCACAAAATGATCCAGAAGTTTTCAAATACGATGAAATTTTATATCTAGGGGTTTTTAGACCTTTTGAATCCAATGGAAGTGGTTTGATATTCATCTGAAGCTCTAGTGATAGGGCAGTAGTTATAAGGTGCTTTTTCAACATGTTAGAGGCCGAATCTGAAAACTGGTTTTGCCTCAGATTAACTTCATCGGATCATGAAAAAACTTGGTGGGTATTCTTAGGGAGTCAAGTACTAACTCCACATACTTTTTGAGGCCCATCCAATGCCTTTCAAAATTCACTCCAAATCAGGGTTTATTTTAATAGTGCTTCCGTGGTCCGAAAGCATTTTGGTACGGGCCTAGGTCGCGATTAGCTTCCTCCTTATTCACATCACGGATACAAGTGTTGAAAAATACCCTAAATCAGTTATAGGCAATGGTGCCAGAGGGGCTTTGAGTAGGACATATGTATAGACATCTTGCGCTAACTCACTTTTTGGCACAGGTACTTAAAAGTGTCGTTGTACCCCCTTGATGGATGCAATGGATAGGCAAGTGACACTCCATTTTTTCAGTAGTCGCCATAATTTTCAGTAGGCACAGTGTTGACTCCAAATGTAATCCGTAAAAATTGTCGTTTTAACAATTCTTCCTCTAAGAAAGATTAGATTATAACTTTCGATTCTAGACGAGATTCATTCTTGGTATGGTCAGGGCCCTGAATTCATCCAAGAACAAAGCCGGGATTCTGAGAAAGCTTGAGTTTGTATTGAAGTGTAGAAATCATGCAACCCAACCTTCTGCAGTCCTTAGTTATGTGCTTATTATTAAAGAGAACAAAATATTTGTCTATGAGGGAAGAGTGAATGGAGAGCTCATCTTAGAAGCTAAAAATGACAATGGGTTTTTTAATTGGAAATAAAGATTAGGTTTTCTTATGTGTTGGACCATGTGAATGATTTTATATTATGGCTGTTTGAACACATGTTTCAGCACCTTGGTCCCTGATGCGAAATAAAAAGGAAGCCGATAAAAAAAGCCTGACTAAACAGTAGAATTTTTGACAGTTTCAAAATAGCCTCAAAACTAGTCAAGATCTTTGTAACCACTCCAAACGGCCACTTGCAGAGTTTTGTCGCATTCCGACATGTCAAAGCAGTGAACACAAAGAAACAATTTCGAAAAAATTGGCCTCTATCACCCTAAAACAGACCCTATAACTAGAACTATATTTTCGATACGTCAAATTGTTATGAGACTACCGCCATTATATCTGACACGGTCAAAAACCTCTATGGGTCACGTTTCGACTTAATCGGACACTCAAAGACAAAGTTATGGGCAAAACATTGAAAAGGGGTACGCCGCACACTATTCCAGTGTGGCCACCCTGCATCAAAACACCATTAAAGGTGACTGTTTTCACGATCACGAGCAATGACTTTCAGGTCCCATAGCTCACCCGTCCTTAGTCGAATCGTGTGTTCGTCTCGTCAAGACAAGCGTTTCGATATGTGGTATGCCCCTTGGCGACATCCAAGCAAGAAGAAAATCTAGAGAAGTTGCTAATCCATGAAGAAGTTGCAGAAAATTCAGCAGTGACACGCCTCACTCGAGCGACCAAATCGTGATGCTAGCTCATCGGATCGACACAAAACCAATTTCATGGTGTGCGTAAGGTCTAGAGTTACCATTGGTCCAAACCGCATACATGATGACCATTGGATTTTTCACATGAAGGCAACAAAGAGACTATAAATTCAGGCCGTCGGATTCTAGATTTTGGCCAAAATCCAAAAGTTGTGAAATCTTCATTTTGGCTCCAAATCGCATCCTGTTTGTTGCTACGCGATCGTGTCGGCATGCTCAGTTCACTATTGAAGAAATCACGAAAAAAATCAAGAAACGAGCACACTATCGATTCGAAGATTTCAAGATTCATGCAAATTTCAAGTCTCATGATCGTGGCCTAAAAACACGATTCATGTCTCGAAGTTGGTATCAAATTGATTGCCATGCCGAGCTCTATAAGAAAAAAAATCATCTTTCAATCACACAAGCATCAAAGCAACCCCGGATCAATCACAGAAGATCACGCAAGTTCTACAGTAGCAATAGGGACTATTCTAGAATTCCATCTATTGTTAGGCAGGGGCAAAACAGTCCTTTTGCACCCTATCATCAATAGGCTAGTTTTTTGGTATCCACCCATGTTTGGGTCCAATTCTATATAAACATGTAAAACCTAATTGTAAAAAGCCTTTGGTTCATTCTTCAATCATTCAATAAAGGTTTCAATTCTTGCTTAAGTTCATGGGTGCATCTTGGAGAGAGAGAGGAGAGAGAAGAAATGGGCCGGTACCCCTCAGTAAGGTAATTTTCTCTCTCCTCCTCTCTTCTCTCTCATCTCTATCTCTCTTCTCTCTTCTCTCTCATCTCTATCTCTTTATCTCTCCCTTCTTTTCTCTCTCATCTCTATCTCTCTCGTTCTCTCTCTTCTTTCTCTCTTGTCTCTCCCTTTCTCTTTCTTGCTCTCATCTTTATCTCTTTCTCTCTCTCCCTCCTCTGGTCTATCATGTCTCTCTTTCCCTTCTCTTCTTTCTTTCTCCATTCACTCATGGCGGACTTCTCGTCTGGTGTGATGCCTTCCTATTCATAAGACATGAACAGTGAGTCGGGCCTTACCCTGAATGACGGGTTGGGCCTTTGTCAAAATCCTCCCATTTTTCTTCTGTCACAGACGACGCAAGTCTATCGCCTCCTGTGCTTTCTCTCTCTTTCTTCTCTTCTATCACAGACGGTGCAAGCCTATCACTGCTTGTGCTTTCTCTCCCTTCTCTATTCTGTCACAGACGCGTAAGCCTATTGCTGCCTGTGCTTTCTCTCTCTTTCTTCTCTTCTGTCACAGATGGCGCAAGCCTATCGTTGCTTGTGTTTTCTCTCTCTTTCTTTTCTTCTATCATAGCCGATGTAAGCGTAACGCTTCCTATGTTTTCCATCCTTGTTCTTCTATCATAGATGGCGGAAACCTATCGCCACCTGTGTTCTTTTTCTCTCTTCTCTCTTTATGTCACATCCGGTGGAGGGCCATCGCCATTTGAGTCTTTTTTCTCCCCATCTCATTACCGTCTATGTCCTCCTCCTTTCCTTCCCTTTTCTCTCTTCTTCTTCTCTCATTGTTTCTCTCTTACTCTACTTCTTATTCTCTTTTCTCTTCTTTTTTTCTTCTTCTTCTCTTCTCTCTCTCTCTTTCTGTTCTGCTTCTTTCTTTCTCTTACCCTTTCCTTTGACCAAGAGAGGTGGAGACTAGCATTCCATAGTAGTCCAGTTGTCTAACAGTAATGTTGTTGTGCCGGTCAAAGTGATTGTGCTCGCTTTACTGTCATGACGGACTAACCATATCGTTAAGCTAGTCGGTAGTGGTTCTGTCATTTAATAGTAAATTTGTTGAGCCGGTCTGAGTCACCGAGCTCGTTTTACTGCCACACCAGGTTAGTTAATTACTAGTTTAGTCACTGTGTCGGTCTCACCGTTTGGTCAAATTCTTCTAGTCCTAATCTTTCTTGTCTCACTCTTCTCTTCTTCTTTTTTTTGAATGTGTACGCTTGTGTACGTTTGCCCAAAGGCAAGGTCGGGTCCCTTGACCCACTTCTCTTGTAACATTTGTCATATGTGTGCGATTGCAGAAATAAGAGAATACAGGCCAATGGAGGCAATTCCGAACCAGTTTTACAGCTAGGGGGCTTTCTTCTTGATCGAAGAGGGCACCCACATGAGCCAGCCTAAGTAAGTCCTGAACCCACCTTGAATTCCTCTCTCATCAGTTGGTCTACCTGCCGTTGTTTTTTAGCAAGGTTCCTGAGAGAGCAATCTCAAGTCCCTGGTTCCCTTGAGACTCGAGATACATACCGCTAGATCGTCGAGATCCAGAGGGCTAGATCGAGGCACCTAACCAGCTTGGCGAATCCACTGGGGACTTACTACCCCTTAGTCGGATCGTACTTGTTTGGCTAGTTTGTCCTTTTATTTTATGTTTTTCACACTTATGGGTTTTGGGTTCTATAACCCATTTATCCGGATCGGGGACTTCCTTATCCCTGCATTTGTGAGTGTTCCCAGGGAACAAGTTTCTCCAACTTCGTTCCCAGCCTTCCTTTTGAGCAAAGACCCCACATCTAGCTCCCAGGTCCTAACCTGGATGGGTGTGAGGTGGGACTTGAAGGTCCCTCATTCCCCATCTCCTCTCTTTGGTGGAACCTCCGCCAGGGCACCCTGCATAGGCGGCACACACGCCACCACTCACAGCATGCACCCCGTTACCGGTAGGTCACTTATTGGTCATAATGCCGAGGTATGTCGGAAGGCTTCCCAGTCCCTCTTTATAAAAGGCAAGCAAGTAGTCGTTGCTTCTGTGGGTCACCGTAAGGTTACCCCCCACACTTCTGCACTACCACGAGTCTTCATCCCTAGATGCTCGACACACCAAGGTGGAGACCCTGGTGCCACCACCTCTCGCTCAAAGCATTTCAATCAATCACATATCACAGTATGGTCATGCAATACGCTTAAAGCATGCCAATCAATCACATATCACGGTATGGCCATGCAACACACTCAAAGCATGTCAATCAATCACATATCATAATATGGTCATGCAATACGCTCAAAGCATGCCAATCAATAACATATCACAGTATGGTCATGCAATACGCTCAAAGCATCCCAATCAATCACATATCACAGTATGGTCATGCAATACGTTCAAAGCATGTTCTCAATCACATGTCATAGTATGGTCACGCCATACGTTCAAAGCATGCCAATCAATCACATATCACTGTATGGTCAATACGCTCAAAGCATGCTAATCAATCACACATCATAGTAAGGTAATGCAATACGCTCAAACCATGCACCACAAAATCACAAGGTCAGACCCTGCTATACGCTCAAACCAGACACCCTATCAGTATCAATTACGGTCATGCAATATGCTCAAAGCATGCACCACAGAATCACAATGTCAGACCTTGCAATAAGCTCAAAGGAGGCACCTCATTATCATTAGCTAAGGTCATCCAATACTCTCAAAGCATGCCCCATGAATCGCATAACACTTTCTGATTTTCAGCCATGTTTCATACATCACATTTTACTCATCACACGACTGGGCACACTGGCCTTATCATATAATACTTATCACTTCAATCCCATGGCACTTATAAATTTTCAACTAAATGGGGTAGGACATGCCCCTCAAGCAAGGTTCCACATAGTTAACATGCTAAAACAGTCTCTATAAAATCCCTCACCAGTTGCACACAACATAAACACAGTCAAGTCTTGAAGGTTCAAATCTTATAAGACATACCAAAAGATGGTGCTTTAGCATTGGTGAGGGAAAACAAGTTTAAACAAAATTCTAGATTCCACATCACAATCAAGATGTACCTCTGGTCTTTGAAGTCGAGGCCTAAGCTCCTTTCCGGTCAAGTGCAAAGACTCGACCCTGAGTCTTTGGTTTGGATTTGTCCCTTAGAGTTGGACAGTTTCTAATCAGGTGGCCTGACTTGCCACACTTGTAGCACGCCTTCATCCTTAACCAACATTCGGAAGCCACGTGCCCTTGCTTTCCACAAGAGGTACAATGAACAACCTGGTTTCGCTTGACGTCCCCCTCGGATGTCTTTTGGGTTTCATAATTCCTCTAATTTCCTTTTTCTTGTGGATGCTCAGAGGGCAGAAGCCATGTCCTCCGCTTCTCCTACCTCTGACGGTAATCATCACAATATTTTTCGATCTTTCTGGCCAAGTCCAACAATTGAGAGGAGGCCTTACGATCAGCCGACAAAACTCTTCCTTTGATATCAGGTCGCCTGTCCCTCTCAAACTTGCTTACCTTGCGAGCCTCCGTGTTGATAATATGCACTGCATATCAATAGTGATCTAAAAACTTGGCCTCATACTAACCAATGGTCAGCTTCCTCTACTATAATTTTATAAACTCAACCTCCTTCCTCTCCTTCACCAATTCAGGGAAATACTTTTCGTTAAAGGCCCCTAAGAATCTTTCCCAAGTAGATACTACCTCTACTCCTTAGGCCTGTCGGACTGAATGCCACCAATATTCAACGTCCCCTTCAAACATGAAGGGACTTAGTCTCAACTTCTGTTCTTCTGATCACTATAAAACTCCAAAAATCTTTTCGACCTGCATCAACCACCTCTCAGCTTTCTCTACTCCTTCCTGCCCTAAGAAAGTTGGGGGTGCTAGCCTGTTGAACCTCTCTATCAAGTTATTATCATTGTGCTCTGAGGTAGGGGTAGATGGGGTCACATTGACTCTTTCATCATTGGGGTCATAGCTCCTAGAGTTTTACAAAATTCACCGAGGGCCTCGGTGTCCTCGTTGCTAAAGCTTGCATGGTTGCCACGAGCCCTCGACTTCTTCATCATATCACTGGAGCACCCAATCACTAATATATCCTAAAACTATTCTAAGGACACTTCTAAAACTCCCTAAGCCAAGGATCCTATCCTAGCTGCTCTGATACTATAAATGTCACCACCCCATCCCCGACCCCCTTGCCATACACGCCGGAGGGTGGCCGAGTGCGGGTTCGTGATCCAGAGGTAGCGTACGTCACTCAAGTCGAAGTGACCTCAACGCTTTAATAATGCAGTAAATAGAGCAAAGTACAGAAAATATATAAAACAATCATCCAATAGGCAGAAGGATAAGGAAAATCCCATTCACCAAAAATTCAATATATAAAATTCTTCCAAAATATTACACTTCAATTTGGGGCATCTAGGCCAAGTATTACACATATCCACAATGAACAAAAACTCAAAGATAAACTATCCAAATACATACAAGATCCAAGCACCTTCTTCAGGAAATCTAGCTTCGACTCCCAACAGCAAAACACGTACTCTTGGCCCTTAACTTGTCACTATCAATCTACAAGGAGGGGAGAAATAGTGGAATGAGCTACAAAGCTTAGTAAGTAGATCTAGGTACAATGCATCATTATTAAGTCCATCCATGTGTCAATAAATTGTTTTCTCAATGACAAGTTATCACAGTATAAATATCATATAAATCAGAAATCTCATCAATGCATCTATCACAGACATCATTTCAATCCTCATTTGTTTAATGCTGCAATTATCATTCACATTCACAATGCAGATAATGGATACCATAAAAAATAGCGGTTCAGAAAAACCTTTCCCTTTGAAGTATCATCATATGCATAGCAGCCATGCATTACACACCATCGCTCATACATCTATAACCACACAGAGTTCACCACATATGTTCTTATCACAACAGAGTATACCTTCATTTCATCATAGAGCATATAATCACTTCATAGCAATCACAAGGTCAGGTCATGCAATATGCCCAAAGCATGCACCTGACTGGTGTAAGCCACATAAGCAAACCCTGCAATACTCTCAATGCAGGCATCCCCCAACATCAATGTTTGATCATGCAGTACGCCTAAAGCATGCCAAAGAGTTCTCATAGCATCTAACACCTTAGGCGCACTACCAATGGATGTTTTATGACGTAGTGGTTAATATCAAAGTATCATATGAGAACAGTTCCCACTATCAATGGGTGGCCCATTGCATAGTGGTTATTCTCACAGTATCATAATAGATAGTACCCACTACCAATGGGTGGCCCATTGCATAGTGGTCATTATCACTGCAACATAACATAACAGTACCCATTACCAATAGGCGCCCCCATTGCGTAGTAGTCATTATCACAGCATCATAACAAACAGCACCCACTACTAATGGGTAGCCCATTGCGTAATGGTCATTATCACAGTATTATAATAGAGTAGTCAAGCGTTAATTTTTCTCGTACCTAGTCAGTACCTAATGATAGGCAATTCAAGCGTTATTATGCAAGATTTGAGTCTTGTTCACAATTATACAGCTGTCATGTAGCACTATGACTAACAACTGGAACTTACACTTATAAATTAGCATTTATGAAACTTGTCACATTAGCACTACAATATTTCTCATGTAACATTTATCATTGAGCTATCACAGGGCATTTGTACTCATCAGTCATCACTTATTACATGGTCACATAGCATTGTTCACATATCATCATGACCCTTAACATGCAGCATTCATAATATGAAACTATCACATATGCTTAGCGATTATCACTTGTAACACTTGTGGCTCAGGTCGATCAGTGAACATATCATTTAAAAGAGTGTACAATTTCCCTACATTTACCACCAGGGTATTCTCATGGCAAAGAGGGCGTCATTATCAAACCATGGAGGGTTCCAGTGTGGTTTCAAAACCAATTTCGAAATAGACTTACTCATTATTCATATAAAAGTGATTTGAATACAAATTGGCAGTTTATCATAAAACAATTTATTTCTCATGATAGGCTCAAAACTGAAAATCTTGGTCACGAGTGGCAGTGACGTACCCCTCTTCTCGGGGGCATAACTCCCAATCTAGGGAGAATTTCAAAATGATCTAAACATGAAATTTCAATTTTAAATATGTATCTTTAAAATGGAAGTGGTTTGAAGATGTTGGACGACATTTGATGAGTCAAAAGCTTGGCACAAAGTGTGTGACAGTTGCTAGGATTTTCTGCAACTGTGAACAGTGATATGCCCTCACATTTCGAGGTATAACTCTTAGCCTACAGAAAATTTCGAAAAGAGTTCAACATAAAAAATTTAGTACACACACGAATATTTCAAATGAAAGTAGTTTGGGAGCATTCAGGCTCCATTTGGTTAGTAAAACGTTTCGATAACAGAGGTAATAGTTGTGAAATCTAGTGAAATCTGCTAATAGTGACATATAGACACAATTTGAAGTATAGCTCATCTTTTATGAAGACGTTTATCACACCCCAAGAATTTACAATACTGTTATTCCTGAGATGTGACAGACAAAACGTATATACATCTATTGATAGGACAAATTTACAGTGGCGAGGTCTTACAAAGTGAATAAAGAAAGCTAGCACAACAACAGTATCTTCCAAGGTTGATCTTGACTAGCACTCAAAATGAATCAGCAGTTATCCTGAAAAAATGTTTACCATAGTTTGATGAGTTTGGCTACTCAGTAAGTGATCATCATAATCCTAAAAATAATCATGATTGAAAGATATCAATATTTTCCAAAATGAGATCTATTAATAGAAATGCATCAACAGTTTCACTTTCAATAAATGCATAATTAAGTATAATCCGAGTAATTGAAATGCTTATAACACTTTTAACGGCAGTACATAATTCAAAGGATTTCACAAAATACCCTACTGTCGTCCCAAGTAGGTCACCTATATACCCCATCAGCATCCTGATGGGTCCACTTAATCCCTATCGACGTCTCAGATAGGTCCACTTAATCCCTGCAGGTTCACTTATACCTCACTGGCGTACCGGATGAGTCCACTTAATCCCTACCGGCGTCCCAGATAGGTCCACTTATACCTCACCGGCGAACCGGATGAGTCCACTTGCATACTTAAATTATTTCTAAATCTCTTTAAACATTCGAAAGCAGCAATATCATGTACTCAACATATCACTGAAATCATTAATATGAATTTCACTTAAACATTTCAAAAATAACCAATCAAATATTTTGGGCTCAAATTTAGAAAGGTAGCAGTTTGTAAAGGCATTCTAGCATAATTGTCAATTTAATATGTATAGAAAAACTCTTATAGAAATTCAAGAATACGGAATTATCACAATTTATGGGATATCAATCCACAAATAAACATTTCACAACAATACTATAATCAATTGCAAAAATGTTAATTTTTAAATAATAAGGCAGTCATTTGCACATGAATTTTACAATATCTAAATATTCAAAACAGTAGAAAGAAATATCACAATTTTACTAAAAGCAGAAATATCACATTTATTTCTAATAATTTGATAGTATCTAAAATTTTCTAATAATAGCCAAGAAAAATAAATAAATTTATTTTTCTAGGAATTTACAGCATTTAAAATTTCTAACATAGATAAAATATCACAATTTTTATTAAAAAGATTATTTTTCAAGATCATGAGGTCGTGTGCGCATAAAATTTATCGCGCCTAAAATTCATGATAATAAGTAGAAATAATTATTTCATTTTATTTTTAAAAAGAATGGATTATTTTTCGAGACAATAAGGTCACTTATACACAAAACTTGTAAAATAACGATCTTGGACGGAAATATCACTATTTATTAAAAATAGACTATTTTTCAGAAAAATGCGATCACTTACCCCATAAATTACTCTGATATGTAATTATCGTTGCCTTACAAGCATCAACCAAAATATATTATTGCTGCAGGGACCCCCCTCAAGCTTGGCTGATATTGGCCAAGTAACATAGTCCTCCGAACTCTAGGAGGTCTACCATCCAAAATCCATAAAGCTTCAACCGAAAGTCCAAACTAATCTGTAAGATTTACCTCACCATCTTCCAACTCCCATCCAGTAAATACGAGAGAGAGTGAGAGAGAGCGTTTGAAGAAAGAGAGTCCCATACCCTGTTAAAACTAAGCCCGATAAGGGTTTTTATGAGAGAGTGAGACCTTTACAATTTTTAAGACCCTTTTTAAAGGTGTCTCAACTACACGGACGGGGCTGTTGAGTTAGCCACGTCAGGTGATGAACCACCAACTTTTAAAACCCCCTTTTTTTTTATGACACCTCAAGTAAAAAGTGTCAATAAAATATGAAATGAGAATATAAAATGGGTAATAGATTATAATATAAAATGGGAGATGGCGTACTAACCTGCCACGTCAAAAATATCAAGAGAGAGGGCCAAAAATGTTAATTTTGGTATTATAGGTAAAAAAATAGAATGCTAACACATTAATTAAAAGGAGTAAGATAAGGAGTGGTCTTTTATGGACCACCCTATGTAAAATAGTTCACATGGTATAATATTAGTATGATGGACTCTCATTAAAAAATTATTTCTTTATGTAAGTATTATCTTATATTATATTTTGTTTGTTTATTTATTATTATTATTGTTTGTATTTATTTCTATCAACAATATTAATATTATTTTTTAGTTCCCAAAATTCAAGGTCGTTACATTCTTCCCTTCTTAAAGAAAAATTTAGTCCGCTAAATTTGTGTACCTGATTACTGAAAAAGATAGGCATATTTTTCTTTGATATCGTCTTCTCGTTCCCAAATCGACTCTTCTCTTGAAAGGTACTGCCATAATACACGGACCAAAGGAATCTCCTTGTTACGCAACACTTGCACCTTTCTATCCAGTATCAAAATTGGCTGCTCAATGAATGATAGGTCCTTTCTGATCGGTAAAGGTTCATATTTTAAGATATGGGATGGGTCGGGCTGATATTTTCGTAGTGAAGATGCATGAAAGACATTATGGACGTTTGCCAATTCGGGTGGTAAGGCAAGTCTATAAGCGACACCTCCGATTCTTTCCAGGATTTCAAATGGTCCGATGTAACGTGGGCTCAACTTTCCTTTCTTGTCGAATCTCAGAATGCCCTTTATTGGTGTGATTTTTAGGAAAACTTGATCACCTTCCTCAAATTCAAGATCTCTCCTTCGGTTATCGGCATAACTCTTTTGCCGATATTGAGCTGTCTTGAGCCTTTCACGAATTAATGCTATTTTATCTGTGGTTATCTGGACAATTTCTGGCCCCAAAAGCTTTCTTTCACCAACCTCGTCCCAACATATGGGTGACCTGCATTTCCTTCCATACAGGGCTTCATATGGTGCCATCTGAATACTGGCTTGGAAGCTATTATTATAAGCAAACTCAATCAGGGGTAAACGGTCATCCCAGCTTCCTGTAAGGTCAATAACACAGGCCCTCGACATATCTTCTAAGGTTTGGATGGTCCTCTCCGATTGTCCATCAGTTTGGGGGTGAAAGGCAGTACTAAAGGTGAGTCTCGTCCCCATGGATGACTGTAGTCTAGCCCAAAATTTAGAAGTGAACCGAGTATCCCTGTCCGATACAATACTGACAGGAACTCCCTGCAACCGCACTATTTTCTTAATATACAACTGAGCCAGTCGATCCAAAGTGTACGTCGTGCAAATCGGTAGAAAGTGGGCAGCTTTGGTCAACCGGTCCACAATGACCCAAATGTTATCATGTCTTGAATTTGTTCTAGGCAAGCCAGAGACAAAATCCATAGAGATGTGCTCCCACTTCCATTCTAGCACGGGTAAAGGCTGCAACAACCAAGCGGGCCTTTGATGTTCAGCTTTTACTTGTTGGCATGTTAGGCATTTAGACACAAATAGTGCTACCTCTTTTTTCATATTATTCCACCAAAAGGTTTTCTTCAGGTCTTGATACATTTTAATACTTCCGGGATGTATCGTATAACGAGAATGATGTGCTTCTTTTAAGATAGCTTTCTTTACACTCTTATCATTCGAGACACAAACCCGACCTTTGAATCTTAGCAAATCCTCACTATATATAGAGAATTCATCTCTCTTTCCTTGCTTCACCTCTTCTATAACTGTTATAAGCTGAGGGTCTTTCTTTTGTGCCAATCGAATCTGTTGGATTAATTGGGGTTCCGCCTTAATGTTGGCAATCATACTTACCACACCATTAATGGACGGAGTTGGATGCCAATCCACTATTTCCTCTAACAATCGCATTTCTTGGATCATTAGATGAGCTAAGACTCCCGTAGATTTTCTACTTAGAGCGTCGGCCACAACGTTAGCTTTTCCTGAATGATGATGGATTGTACAATCATAATCTTTTAAGAAATCCATCCATCTTATCTGCCGCATATTTAAATCCTTCTGAGAGAAAAGGTATTTCAAACTCTTATGATCCGTGTATATTACGAATTGCTCACCATATAGATAATGCCTCCATATTTTCAAAGCGAATATTATTGCAGCTAGCTCCAAATCATGAATTGGATATTTTTTTTCATATTCTTTCAACTGTCTGAATGCATATGCCACTACTTTCCCATATTGCATTAATACACAGCCCAAACCTTTATGTGAAGCATCACTATAAATCACAAATCCCCCACTCCCCTCAGGAATAGTTAAAATAGGTGCTGAAGTTAATCGAACTTTTAGTTCTTGAAAACTCTCCTCACATTCACTTGTCCACTCAAATTTGACATTTTTCTGTGTCAATTGAGTCAATGGGGTTGCGATTCGAGAAAATCCTTCTACAAATTTTCTGTAATATCCTGCCAATCCCAAAAAGCTTCGAACTTCAGTCACATTACTTTGTTGTTTCCAATTAACAACGGCTTCAACCTTTGAAGGATCAACTGATAGACCTTCCTTTGATATAACATGTCCTAAAAATGTCACTTGTTCAAGCCAAAATTCACATTTCCTAAGTTTGGCATACAATTTCTTTTCTCTTAATATTTGCAATACCATTCTTACATGCTGCTCATGTTCCTTCTGATTCTTGGAATAAATTAAAATATCATCGATGAATACCACAATAAATTTATCCAAAAAGGGCCTAAAGATTCGATTCATCAAATCCATAAATGCAGCCGGTGCATTGGTTAATCCAAAAGGCATGACTAAAAATTCATAATGGCCACACCTTGTTCTGAAAGCTGTCTTGGGAACATCTTCACTTTTAATCTTAAGCTGATGGTATCCAGATCTAAGATCAATTTTTGAAAACACTTGTGATCCTTGTAATTGATTAAATAAATCATCAATTCTAGGTAATGGATACCTATTTTTCACTGTGACTTGGTTCAACTGCCTATAATCGATACACAATCTCATAGTCCCATCTTTCTTTTTGACAAACAGTACTGGAGCACCCCAAGGTGACACACTGGGCCTGATAAAACCGTTATCTAATAATTCTTCCAATTGTTGTTTCAGTTCTTTAAGTTCTGCAGGAGCCATTCTGTAAGGTGCCTTAGAAATTAGTGCTACCCCTGGCAATAATTCAATGGAGAATTCAATTTCCCTGTCAAGCGGTAATCCTGGCAATTCTTCTGAAAAACGTCGGGAAATTCTCGAATAACCGGAGTGGTATCCAAATTTATTTTTTCTTTCCTATCTTCTTTGATATAGGCAAGAAAGCCTTGACACCCTTTTCGAAGGAGGCAATTAGCTCGAATATAAGAGATTAAATACGATGGGGAGTCTTCTTTGACACCATTGAAGTAAAATACTGATTGATTCAGAATACTAAAGGTAACAATTTTCTTATAACAATCAATACTTGCATGGTATGTAGAAAGCCAATCCATGCCTAAGATTACATCAAAATCTTGAATTTCCAGGAGTATTAAATCAACCAACAGTTCCTTTTCTTCTATCTTTATTACACATGATTTGTACACTATATTGGTGTTAATTGAATCTCCCATCGGTGTGGCTACCTCTAGAATGTATTTTAATTGTTCTGGTTCTACCTTTAAGTGGCATGCAAAGTGTTGTGACACAAATGAATGAGTAGATCCAGGATCAATCAAAACATGGGCTACTTTTTGGAAGATTGTAAGAGTACCTTGGATCACTGATTTTGAGGCCTGAGCGTCTTGCTCGGTAATCGCAAATACTTTTCCCTTCATCTGAGGCTTTGGAGCTATCTCTCCCTGCTTTGGAAGCTATTGTGTCTGTAAGCTAGGACATTGTCTAATCTGGTGTCCCAATTTTCCACATTTAAAACAGGCTCCGGTATTCCATAACAAGGGCTTGATCCATGATTTTTCCCACATTTTCTACATGGTTCTATTGAGTTTTGAAATGGCGAGGGCCTTGGCTTCTTGTTTGCCCTTTCAAACTGTTGTCGAATAGATGATATAGGTCTAACATGACTGTTCTGATTTTTTGTCTTTTGGTAATCTTCAAAATCTTTTTCGACAATTTGGGCACGATCCACTATTTCAGCATAAGTTCTTAATTTCAAGACTGATATTCTGCTTCTAATAGCTGGCCTGAGACCCCTTTCAAATTTCTTCACCTTTCTTGCCTCATTGTTAATCATATGTGGTGCAAACCTGGCCAATTAAGTAAACTTGGCCTCGTACTGTGCTACTGTTCTATTTCCTTGGATTAATTCTAGAAATTCCATTTCTTTTTGGTCTCGAATAAAATCTGGGAAATACTTTTCATTAAATGCCTCTAGAAATACTTCCCAAGTCAAGTTTTTATTTTCGTTTACCAATACTCCTTTTGCCATTCGCCACCAGTGTTGTGCCTCACCTTCTAACATAAAAACTGCCAAGGCCACCTTCCTATCATCAGGACATTCCATAACCTCGAATATTTTTTCCAATTGCATAATCCATCCCTCGGCTTCCAGTGGGTTTACCGCACCCTTAAAAGAAGGTGGGTTTAATTTCTTAAATTGTTCGATATTACTCCCACCATTTCCTGTAACTGACTGCTTGGGTGGATTGTTGTTTTCCATCTGATGTTACATTAGAGCAACCATATTTTCCAAGGCTTTGTGAATTCCTTCCATATTGGCTTCAGCTATTCTGGATCTTGACTTTATCCCGATCTGTACACACAATAAATAAGATTTTAAGTACATTCTTTTTAAATTTCCATTCCTAAGAATCTTAAACCTATTGCTCTGATACCATAATTGTCACACCCCAAGAACTTACAATACTGTTATTCCAGAGATGTGACAGACAAAACATATATACATCTATTGATAGGACAAATTTACAATGGCGAGGTCTTACAAAGTGAATAAAGAAAGCTAGCACAACAACAGTATCTTCCAAGGTTGATCTTGACTAGCACTCAAAATGAATCCGCAGTTATCCTGAAAAAATGTTTACCATAGTTTGATGAGTTTGGCTACTCAGTAAGTGTCATCATAATTCTAAAAATAATCATGATTGAAAGATATCAATATTTTCCAAAATGAGATCTATTAATAGAAATGCATCAACAGTTTCACTTTCAATAAATGCATAATTAAGTATAATCCGAGTAATTGAAATGCTTATAACACTTTTAACGGTAGTACATAATTCAAAGGATTTCACAAAATACCCTACTGACGTCCCAAGTAGGGCACCTATATACCCCATCAGCGTCCTGATGGGTCCACTTAATCCCTATCGGCGTCCCAGATAGGTCCACTTAATCACTGCAGGTTCACTTATACCTCACCGGCGTACCGTATGAGTCCACTTAATTCCTACCTGCGTCCCAGATAGGTCCACTTATACCTTACCGGCGAACTGGATGAGTCCACTTGCATACTTAAATTATTTCTAAATCTCTTTAAACATTCGAAAGCAGCAATATCATGTACTCAACATATCACTGAAATCATTAATATGAATTTCACTTAAGCCATTAATAACAGTCACTCTCTGTAACATTTCAAAAATAACCAATCAAATATTTTGGGCTCAAATTTAGAAAGGTAGCAGTTTGTAAAGGCATTCTAGCATAATTGTCAATTTAATATGTATAGAAAAACTCTTATAGAAATTCAAGAATACGGAATTATCACAATTTATGGGATATCAATCCACAAATAAACATTTCACAGCAATACTATAATCAATCGCAAAAATGTTAATTTTTAAATAATAAGGCAGTCATTTGCACATGAATTTTACAATGTCTAAATATTCAAAACAGTAGAAAGAAATATCACAATTTTACTAAAAGCAGAAATATCACATTTATTTCTAATAATTTGATAGTATCTAAAATTTTCTAACAATAGCCAAGAAAAATAAATAAATTTATTTTTCTAGGAATTTACAGCATTTAAAATTTCTAACATAGATAAAATATCACAATTTTTATTAAAAAGATTATTTTTCAAGATAATGAGGTCGTGTGCGCATAAAATTTATTGCGCCTAAAATTCATGATAATAAGTAGAAATAATTATTTCATTTTATTTTTAAAAAGAATGGATTATTTTTCGAGACAATAAGGTCACTTATACACAAAACTTATAAAGTAACGATCTTGGACAGAAATATCACTATTTATTAAAAATAGACTATTTTTCAGAAAAATGCGATCACTTACCCCTTAAATTACTCTGATATGTAATTATCATTGCCCTAAAAGCATCAACCAAAATATATTATTGCTGCAGGGACCCCCCTCAAGCTTGGCTGATATTGGCTGAGTAACATAGTCCTCTGAACTCTAGGAGGTCTACCATCCAAAATCATAAAGCTCCAACCAAAAGTCCAAACTAATTTGTAAGATTTACCTCACCATCTTCCAACTCCCATCCAGTAAATATGAGAGAGAGTGAGAGAGAGCGTTTGATGAAAAAGAGTCCCATCCCCTGTTAAAACTAAGCCCGATAAGGGTTTTTATGAGAGAGTGAGACCTTTACAATTTTTAAGACCCTTTTTAAAGGTGTCTCAACTACATGGACGGGGCTGTTGAGTTAGCCACGTCAGGTGATGAACCACCAACTTTTAAAACCTCTTTTTTTTTTTATGACACCTCAAGTAAAAAGTGTCAATAAAATATGAAATGAGAATATAAAATGGGTAATAGATTATAATATAAAATGGGAGATGGCGTACTAACCTGCCACGTCAAAAGTATCAAGAGAGAGGGCCAAAAATGTTAATTTTGGTATTATAGGTAACAAAATAGAAGGCTAACATATTAATTAAAAGGAGTAAGATAAGGAGTGGTCTTTTATGGACCACCCTATGTAAATAGTCCACATGGTATAATATTAGTATGATGGACTCTCATTCAAAAATTGTTTCTTTATGTAAGTATTATCTTATATTATATTTTGTTTGTTTATTTATTATTATTATTGTTTGTATTTATTTCTATCAACAATATTAATATTATTTTTCAGTTCCCAAAATTCAGTGTCGTTACAACGTTAGACAAGGTTAGAACATAACAATCATAGTAAACACATTTATGGATCAAATGACTGTGATTTGAGAGCATTTGGATGTCGTTCAATAGTTCAAAGTATGGGTACAAATAGCATGACAGTCCATATATTTTCTGCAACCTCTCAACAGTGGCATACCCACACATTTTGAAGCATACTTTCTAGTCCATGGGAAATTTCAAGATGATACAAAAATAAAAGTGGAAGTAGACAACCATATATTTCATTCAAAACTGGTTTGGGCTCATTTGGACACCGTTTGGCTACTGGAGATTCAATGCAAGAATAGTCACAGTTCTGAAAAATCTCATTCTCAAGCTTAACATGCATTAAAGAACACTTAATGTTTCACAATCCAATTCAAATCTTGATACAAAACCTTGTTCATGTTAAACTAGAATTACAAGTAATTTATTTCACATATTCTTCCACTAATAAGATCATTTACAATGCTCACACAATCATGGCACGTAGAGGCACAAATCTGTAATTTCAAGCTAATTTCACCCATTCACATCCATGCCTCGCATCCTACCATTTTACCCACTTTCAATACATAAAATTGATTTCTACAACATTTATTGGTGAAAATATGCTAAACCTACTTACCTATGCTCAACGACACCTCCAAAATCGCACTCGCAGGCCACTTCAAGCTTCAAGCAATGGCTATCTCCAAAGGGTAGCAGTATAGAACTCCATCCTTGGGCTCTAAAGAGAGAAAGAAAGGGGAAACCGTACTGAGATGGATGGGGAGAGGGGTTTAAGTATTCAAGGTAGGTGGGAAACACTGTAGTTGATAGGGTAGGTGAAGTTCACTATAGCTGACATGCACAGTATTGACAACTACGGTGCTGACACCTACGACAGCTGTCACATCTTCTTTTCACTCAAGGCTCTAGTATTCTTCTTCTTCTTCTTCCATCAATGTTGCTCGCTCTCCACTGCATTGTGCACTCCACTGCCACACGCTCTCCACTGCCACACGCACTCTTACTTCTTCTCTTTTTTCACTGCTGTGTGCTTTTGTCATTACTGTGCGCACTCTTCACTGTCGTCCGCACTCTACTTCCTCACTTTCTTCGTTGTCATGTGCTCTTCATTGCTGTGTGAACTCTTCACTGCCTCACACGTTTTCTTACTTCCTCTCTTTCTTCACTGTCGTGCGCACTTTCTTCATTGTCGTGCGCACTCTTCACTACCGTGCGCGTTTTCTTACTTGCTCTCATTCTTCACTGTCGTTCACACTCTCTTAATTGTCTTGTGCACTCTTCACTACCGCACGTGTTTTCTTACTTCCTCTCTTTCTTCACTGCCATGCACACTCTCTTACTGCCACGAGCACTCACTACCACGCACATTTTTCTATCTCTTCTCTCTACTACACATACGATGTTAAGCCTTTTCTACACACTATTACCGTGCGCATCTCTTGCCCAGGGAAATTTGTGGTCCTTACATCATCCCCCCCTTTAAAAAGGATTTTGTCCCCAAAATCACACATATAAAACCAAATAATAGGGGAGGTTACCTAAACACTCATTGCTGCCTCACAAACATGTCTACAACACATACCTAACATCTCCAAGCTTAAACTCAGAGTGTCATGCACTAACAAATCAGATGCCTTATCAATCCAGTCATGCAAACATTAACAAATACACACACATAGATCAACTCATTTAACTACAAGCAATCTCAACATATCATCCACCACCAGCTGACTCACTGGAATCAATTTCCAAGTCAGGCCCAACCACACTCGCAAAGCAGGCACCTTATCAATATCAATCATGCAATACTCTCAAAGCATATACCACAGAATCACAAAATCAGGCCCTGCAATACCCCTAGAGAAGGCACCTTACGATTATCAATCTTGCAACACACTCAGAACACACACCACAGAGTCAGAGAATCACAAGACCGAGCCCAACAATATGTTCAAAAAATTCCAATAAATCACATATCACAGTATGGTCATGCAATACGCTTAAAGCATGTCAATAAATCACATATCACAGTATGGTAATGCAATACGCTCAAAGCATGTCAATCAATCACATATCACAGTATGGACATGCAATACGCTCAAAGCATGCCAATCAATCACATATCGTATGGTAATGCAATATGCTCAAAGCATGCCAATCAATCAAATATCACAGTATGGTCATGCAATACGCTCAAAGCATTCCAATCAATCACATATCATAGTATGGTCATGCAATACACTTAAAGCATGCACCACAGAATCATGAGGTCAGGCCCTGCAATACGCGCAAAGAAGGCACCCTATCGGTATCAATCACGGTCATGCAATACACTCAAAGCATGCACCGCAGAGTCACAAGGTTAGGCCCTGCAATATGCTCAAAGCAGACACCACAGTATCATTAGCTAGGGTCATGCAATACTCTCAAAGCATGCCCCAAGAATCGCATTGCACTTTCTGCTTTTCAGCCATGTTTCATACATCACATTTTACTCATCGCACGACTGGCCACATAGGCTGCATCATATAATACTTATCACTTCAATCACATGGCACTTATAAATTCTCAACAAAATGGGGTAGGACATTCCCGTCAAGCATGGTTCCATAGAGTTAACATGTCAAAACAGTCTTTATAATATCCCTCATCGGTTGCACACAACATAAACACAGTCAAGTCATGAAGGTTCAAATCTTATAAGGCATACCAAAAGATGGTGCGATAACAGTAGTGAGGGAAAATAAGATCAAACAAAATTCTAGGTTCCACATCACAATCAAAACGTACCTTGGTCTCAGAGTTGGACAGTCTCTAATCAGGTGGCCTGACGTGCCACACTTGTAGCACGCCTTCGGCCTTAACAAACAATCGGAAGCCACGTGCCCCTGCTTTCCATAGGATGTACAATGAACAAGATGGCTTCGCTTAACGTCGCCCTATGAGGTCTTTTGGGATTTATCATTCCTTCGATTTCCTTTTTCCCGTGGATCCCCAGAGGGCAGAAGCCCTATCCTCCACTTCTCCTTCCTCAGACGGTAATCATCACAATCTTTTTCTATCTTCCTGGCCAAGTCCACCGATTGAGAGAAGGCCTAAAGATTGGCCGGCAAAACTCTTCCTCTGATATCAGGTCGCAAGCCCCTCTCAAACGTGCTTGCCTTGTGAGCCTCCTTGTTGATAATATGTGGCGCGTATCGAGATAGCTCTAAAAACTTGGTCGCATACTGACCAATGGTCAACTTCCCTTACTGTAATTTTATAAACTCAACCTCCTTCCTCTCCTTCACCGATTCAAGGAATACTTTTCGTTAAAGGCTCCTAAGAATCCTTCCCAAGTAAGTACTACCTCTACTCTTCCTAAGCCTGTCGGACCAAACGCCACCAATGTTCAGTGTCCCCTTCTAACATGAAGGTACCCAGTCTCAACTTCTACTCATCTGAGCACTATAAAACTTCAAAAATCTTTTCGACCTACATCAACTACCTCTCAACTTTCTCTATTCCTTTCTTACCTAAGAAAGTTGGGGGTGCTAGGCTCTTGAACATGTTTATCAAGTTACTATCATTGTTCTCTGAGGCAAGGGTAGATGGGGCCGGCATTGACTCTTTCATCATTTGGGTCATGGCTCCCAGAGTTCTACAAAATTCACATAGGGCCTCGGTATCCTCATTACTAGAGATTGCATGGTTAGCACGAGCCCTAGCCATCTCCATTCTAGCACAGGAGCACCCAGTCACTAATCTATCCATAAACTATTCTAAGGACACTTCTAAAACTCCCTAAGCCAAGGATCATATTCTGGCTGCTCTGATACCATAACTGTCACGACCCCGCCCCCGACCCCCTTTTCGTACATGCCGGAGGGTGGCCGAGTGCGGGTTTGTGATCTAGAGGTAGGGTAAGTCACTCAGGTCGGATTGACCTCAACGCTTAAATAATGCAGTAAAAAGAGCAAACCATAGAAAAGAACTAAAACAATCATCCAACAGGCAAAAGGACAAGGAAAATCCCATGCTCCAAAAATCCACTATATAAAATTCTTTCAAAATATTACACTTCAGTTTGGAGCATCTAGGCCCAATATTACACATATCCACATTGAACAAAAACTCAGGGCTAAACTGCCCAAATACATACAAGATCCAAGCACCTTCTTCAAGAAATCTGATTTCGACTCCCAGCCGTAAAACACATACTCCTGGCCCCTTAACTTGTCGCTATCAATCTACAATGAGGGGAGAAATAGTGGAATGAGTTATAAAGGGCAGTAAGTAGACCTAGGAACAATGCATCATTATCAAGTCTATCCAGGTGCCAATAAACTGTTTTCTCAATGATAAGTTATCACAATATAAATATCGTATAAATTAGAAATATCATCAATGCATCTATCACAAGCGTCATTTCAAGCATTAGAATCCTCATTTGTTTAATGCTATAATTTTCATTCACATTCACAATGCAGATAATGAATATCATAAGAAATACCAGTACAAAAAAACCTTTTCTTTAGAAGTATCATAATATGCATAGCAGCCATGCATTACACACCATCGCTCATACATTTATAACTGCACAGGGTTCACCACATGAATTTTTATCACAGCAGAGTATACCCTCGTTTCATCATAGAGCATATAATCACTTCACAGCAATCACAAGGTCAGGTCATGCAATACGCCCAAAGCATGCACCTGGCTGGTATCAACCACGTAGGCAGACCCTACGATACACTCAAAGAAGGCATCCCCCAACATCAATGTTTGGTCATGCGATATGCCCAAATCATGCTAAAGAGTGCTCATAGCATCTAACACTTCAGTTACACTACCAATGGGTGTCCCTTTGTGTGGTGGTCAATATCACAGTATCATATGAGA
Organism: Amborella trichopoda; assembly: GCF_054954075.1. Lineage (NCBI taxonomy): Eukaryota > Viridiplantae > Streptophyta > Magnoliopsida > Amborellales > Amborellaceae > Amborella > Amborella trichopoda. The sequence continues at coordinate 24,571,949 of NC_142338.1, read as the reverse complement.
ACAGTACCCACTACCAATGGGTAACCCATTACGTAATGGTCATTATCACAGTTTCATAATAGAACAGTACCCACTATCAATGGGTGGCCCGTTGCGTAGTGGTCATTATCACAGTATCATAACATAACAGTGCCGACTATTAATGGGTGGCCCATTGCGTAGTGGTCATTATCACAATATCATAACTTAACAGTACCCACTACCAATGGGTGGCCCATTGCGTAGTGGTCATTATCATAGTATTATAATAGAGTTGTCAAGCATTAATTTTTCTCGTACCTAGTCAGTACCTTATGATAGGAAATTTCAGCCTCATTATGCAAGGTTTGAGTCTTTTTCACAACTATACAACTGTCATGTAGCACTATGACACTTAGAATGAAACATCCATCATAATAGAACTATCAAGTGGCACTTACACTTATCAATTAGCATTTATGACACTTTTCACATTAGCACTACAACATTTATCACGTAAAACTTATCATTGAGTTATCACATGGCATTTGTACTCATCGGTAATCATTTATTACATGGTCGCATAGCATTGTTCACATAACATCATGACCCTTAACATGCAGCATTCATCATATGAAACTATCACATAATATTTATGCTTAGCGATTATCACTTGTAGCACTTATGGCTCAGGTCGATCAGTGAACAATTCATTTAAAAGAGTGTATAATTTCACTACATTCACCACCAGTGTATTCTCATGGAAAAAAGGGCATCATTATCAAACCGTGGAGGGTTCTAATGTGGTTTCAAAACCAATTTCGAAATAGACTTACTCATTATTCATTTTAAAGTGTTTTGAACACAATTGGGCAGGTTTTTAGCATAAAACAATTTATTTCTCAAGACAAGAACAAAGCTGAAAATCTTGGTCACGAGTGGCAGTGATGTACCCTTCTTCTCGGGGGTATAACACCCAATCTAGGGAGATTTTCAAATGATCTAAACATGTAACATCAAATTTAGACATGGATCTTTCAAATGATGGAGGTTTTAATATGTTTGGACTAAGATGTTTGGACCACATTTGATGGATAAAAGCTCAACACAAAGTGAGTGATAGTGGCCGGAATTTCCTACAACTATGAACAATGATATGCCCTTATATTTCGAGGCATAACTATCAGCCTACAGGGAATTTCAAAAAGAGTTCAAAGTTCAACTATTAGTACACAAATTGATCTTTCAAATGAAGTGTTTGGGAGCATTCGGAATCCTTTTGGTTAGTCAAAACCTATAACAACCGAGGTAATAGTTGTGAAATCCAGTGAAATCTGCTAACAATGACATATAGACACAATTTGAAGCATAGCTCATATTTTATGAAGACTTTGGAGAAGGTTAGAACATAAGAATCATATTAAACACATGCATGAATTAAATGGAGGTGATTTGAGTGCATTTGGATGTCGTTCAATAGGTCAAAGGTTTGCTACCAAAGGAGTGATAGTCAATACATTTTCTGCAACCTCTCAACAATGACATACCCACACATTTTGAAGCATAATTTCTAATCCATGGGGAATTTCAAGATGATATAAAAATCAAAGTGGAAGCATACAGCCATATATTTCATTCAAAACTGGTTTGGGTCCATTTGGACACATTTTTTGCCATTGCAAGTTTCGATGCAAGAACAGTCACTGTTCTAGAAAATCTCATTCTCAAGCTTAACATGTATTAAAGAATACTTAATGTTTCACAAACCAATACAAATCTTGATAAAAAACCTTGTTCATGTTAAACTAGAATGGCAAGAAATTTATTTCACATATTCCACCATTAATAAGGTCATTTACAATGTTCAAACTATCATGGCACGTAGAAGTACAAATCTGGAATTTCAAACTCATTTCAGCCATTCACATCCATGCCTCTTATCCTACCATTTTACCCACTTTCAATACATAAAATTGATTTCTACAACATTTGTTGGTGAAAAGATGCTAAACCTACTTACCTGTGCTCAACGACACCTCCAAACTCCTACTCGCAGGCCACTTCAAGCTTCAAGCAATGTTTATCTCCAAAGGGCAGTAGTAAAGAACTCCAACCTTGGGCTCAAGAGAGAAAAAGAAAGGGGCAACCGTAGTGAGATGGAAGGAGAGAGGGGTTTAAGTATCCAAGGTAGGTGGGAAACACTGTGGCTGACAGGGTAGGTGAAGGTCACTGTAGCTGATATGCACGTCACTGACAAGTACGGCACTGACACCTACGACAGCAGTCACATCTTCATTTCACTCCATTGTTGTGGGCTCTCCACTGCCGCGTGCACTCTACTACCATGCGCACTCAATTATCGCATGCTCTTCACTGCCGCGTGCACTCTTACTTCCTCTCTTTCTTCACTGTCGCGCGCTCTCTTCACTGCTGTGCGCACTCTTCACTATCTTGCGCACTCTGCTTCCTCTCTTTCTTCGTTGTCGCATGCTCTCTTCACTGCCATGCACGCTCTTCGCTGCCATGCGCGCTCTTCACTACTGCACGTGTTTTCTTACTTCCTCTCTTTTTTCACTGTTGTGCGCAATCTCTTCTCTGCCGTGCGCACTCTTCACTGCCGCACACATTTTCTTACTTCCTCTCTTTCTTCACTGTTGTGCATACTCTTCACTGCCGCATGCGTTTCTTACTTCCTCTCTTTCTTCAATGTCAGGCACACTCTCTTACTACTGCGTGCACTCACTACCACACGCTCTTCACTGTTGCATGCGTTTTTCTATCTCTCCTCTCTACTACACGCATGGCACTCACCCTCTTCTATACACTATTGCAGTGCGCGTCTCATGCCCAAGGAAATTTGTGGTCCTTACACAATTATAATTTGCTTCTTTGACATCCACGAAACTGCTCCTCATCCATATTGAGCAAATACTCAGAGGAAGAGTTCAATTCTTCCGGATCACCCGTGCACATTGCAAGTCCTGGAGTAAAAAAAAAAAGAGACGAGACGATGCGTTAAAGTTTGAGGAGAGTTCACAGCCAAACCGTGCTGTCAGACAGTTAGAGGGCTTCGTGATTGTTTTAAGAGGGCGTCCACCCGGGTGTATCCACGAATCTGCAAATGACGAGGTAAGCACCTAAAACACATCCTCATTGAAAAATATCTCTTATTGTTGGTTCCTATCCGCATAAAGAGCAGTGTACGTGTATGCCTAAAATGCATCTCGCGCACACCGCTTGCGGTTGTTTGAGAGAGGGTTTTCCTTCACCAAGAAAACCTAACCCCAACCACCTAGAGAGAGATAGAGAGCAAGAGCTCCCATTAACTCTATGCAACAGCCATTGTAGGACTTGAATTCCATTGTTCATACTTGGAGCTTTAGGGCGAGCATTCATTACATGAGATCTAGTTCGTGTTGAGCCATCTTCAAGGTAACCCTCTATCGAGTTTTTCACTACTGTTCAGCACCCTATTCCACTTCAAATCTTGTTGTAAATTCTTAGTTACAACAACTTTGTAATCCTTTTATTCTTTACTTCATGTGATCTTTATGATCGCCTTTTATAGGGTAGTCATCCACTTGAGTATATGCTTCATGCATTGATGAAGTGTTTGTAAAGGTGTATAAGCTTCCCAAACTGGATAGACACCCTTGAGCTATATAAACCACTCATGCACTCATCTTTGGGACAAAATGAAGTCCTCAAAAGCCCCGATTGTAGGCTGGGCACAAGTGGTTCGAACCATGGTTGCCCCCATGATTGTTTGCATGTTAATTTGATATATTTACTATTATTAAATGATTCATGAATGATAGAATTGAGTATGTTATGTGAATATTAAGATTGTTCTTAAAATCTTGTAATATGAGCTTTAATGTTGTACTTTATTGGTTATGTAAATTGAAATCTCATTTGATTCTTATGAGTGATTATATGATGTGTATAAGACAATGTGGCATATGATGAGAATGAAGATTGAAGAAGAGATCATTATGTAATTTGGATAGAATGATGAATTTGAGCAAAGTCATGTAATATGTTGTAGAGATGTACTTTTTGAGTATTTAAACATTATATTGAACATAATTGTATTTTGAGAAAGGGATACGTAAGGGTTCTATTAGAGTTGTAATTTTATTTATTAAGATTGGTATAAACCAAGTTTGAAGGATGAAATTTATGTATTTTGGTTTTGTATTGAGTCTTCATGAATGTAAAGCCTTATGTTTTAATAGAATGGAAATATTTTAAGGTTATGAATCTAGCCCCTTGGTCTTATACCACACACACACACACACACACACACACATATAAATATACATATATATATATATATATATATATATATATATATATATATATATATATATATATATATATATATATATATATATATATATATATATATATATATATATATATATATATATATATATATATATATATATATTTGGTTTGATAAGGCTACATCCCTATCAAAATGAATAAAACTTCACCTCATAACTCATCGCAAGTTGCAATTCCATTATTAGAAAACCTTTACAGCAATCATCTTGGCTTGAACATTATGTTTGTGAAAGAAAATGACTTCAAACTCTACAAACAGTATATGCTCTAACAAATTATCTAGACTATTCATTTCGCCCTAAAAGTAAGTGTTTATAGATCCACAAGATCTGTACTATTTTTTAAGTTTCAAATTTCATTGTCAGAGTTTCGAAATTGATTTTAGAGCCATCTGGAGATTTCCAATACCAAAAGCACTTTTTGGATCAGAATTTGAGGTGAAGCTTTATTTTGTTTTCATAAAGCGTAGACCCTATAGAAACCTGGGAAAGGATCTTGTCAACCAACGGCCCAGATTGAATCTGAGCTCAATCCAACGGATACGACCTCATTTCATATTTGAATTTTCATTTTTTTCTACAAATCCAAATCACTTGAAATTTTGAGCGTCTATTCTTAAAAAATAGGAGAATCTAATAAAAAAAATATAAAAAGCATAATTCACATAATATAAATTGATCAAAATACCTCCGAAACGTTGCAAGGGTATTTTGATCAATTTATATTGTATGGATTATGTTTTTATATTTGTATTAGGTGCGCCTTGATGAGTAGAATGTATGTCTAGAATTTCAAGTGATTTGGATTGGTAGAAATGAAATGAAAATTCAATACAAAATAAGGTTGTGATTGCCTGATCTGCTCAGATTTAATCTGGGCTGTTGGCTGACACTGTAGTTGTTATTTCGTGGGCTGACAAAATTCATTCCCATATATATATATATATATATATATATATATATATATATATATATATATATATATATATATATATATATAGATATATATAGTAATGATCCTATGAGATCCTCCCACACCCATGTGTATAGGACCCCAAAGGGTCACCATTAAATTTGACACAAATCTCTAGAAAAATCAAGTCCCACTCTCATGTGATAACGTTTTTAGAGATCTGTACGAAATTTAATGGTGATCCTTTGGGGTCCTACACCTATTGGTGTGGGAGGGTATCATAGGATTATTACACACATATATATATATATATATATATATATATATATATATGCTCTAAATGAAATTTAAGGTTTTACCAAGGTTCTAATAGCACTAATCCGATGATTTGGCAGTGAAAGTGATTATCATGAATTTACAATAATGCCAAAATGGGTGCTTATTTTCAAGTCATTAGTGAAGCAACGAGACTACGATACCACCCATTAATCAAAACGATTAAGATACCCTTAGACATAAATATGCACAAGTTAATAAACTCTCCCATTTTGTACAGTTTTAGCAAAGCAATCTTAGCTGATGCACTTTTTTGTGTGAATTCATTCACACACAGATATGAATACTAGGCAAGCTGCAAGTTGAGAAAGCATTGGCTTCAGTCTCTGAGGTTTCCATCCACTTTCTTGTCCTTGGAACTCAGACCTCAAATCTGTTCTCTTGCACAAAATAAAGCATCTCGCTCCACACGAACCTATCTTTTTCCCTTCATCCAGAGCTGTAAAACATGAAATGCCTCAGATGAAGGTTCTCTCTAAAATCAGATATGAGTTTTAGGATTCATATGAAATGAGGGTTAAAACTTAATCCTCATATTCTGGTCAAAGTCCAAGCAAAGCATTTACTTTTAACTCATCAATGATTTGAACAAAAAATCAAATTTGCCTACATTTCTTAGAGAAGTGGCAAGCTTTAAATTAAGAGTGAGTATACTATGCTCTCTTAGGATCATACTATACATTTATTCCCTCGGGCAAAACACCTAGAAAACTATAGTCAGAGGGAGGGAGGAGATATAATAAAAACATCTCATACTATAGTCCACAGGTTGTAGAGCCCGTAGAAGGCAAATTTACATAGGAACCCCTAGAGAAGTGCCCTAAAACTTTCACATACGGTAGCAAGTGACCAAAACACCTAAACTTTAGAATTTGTATCAATTCGGCACCATTAATAGTGTGGAACACCATTTAGAAGTTAAACTTGTGCTACCATGGAAATTGGCTAAACAATCTGCAAAAATGGTGAGTTTTCCTAAACCCTCTGGAGATAGGATCTACGCTTCGGATAAATGTTTTTCTAAATTATATATTTACCATTTATCTTCAAAAAAGTATTTTAGAGAACATCTTTCCAAAGGGTTAGAAGGTGACACTCATACTTCCAAATTTGAAGCGCCAATTGATCAAAGAGACTAGGCACATCCAAACATTGGAGTAACTGAACCGTTCTATAGAAGAGAGCACATCCCGACATTGGAGTAACTGAACCGTTCTATAAATGAGGGTTATCTGGATCATGAAAGAAGCTTTCTCGAGATTTCAGGATCTACAATCTAATGATATTGCTCATCAAAATTTGGTTGTATCAAGGGTTCTCCATCCATCATCTTCCTTCATGTGCAACTACCATCTCTCTCTTTCAAAATAAAATTTAGTGATCTGAGACTTGAGGAAATTTAGTTACCTCCTAAGCTAGCATGTGAAGAGTAAAGCTCCATGTGGGAAGAGTTCGAACCCAAGCAAGGGAGGCGTCCCTCGCGCGCGTAGAGTTTGATAGCCGCTTTTATCACACTCCCCACTCTCTCTTCCTCATTCACCACCATCCGAAGGGGCCCTGCGCTCCCCACCACACTCACCCTTATCAACAACTTCTTTCCCTCCTCTCCACCACCCTGCAACCAAAGCCTTTTATTACTTCTTTCCCACAGAGAGAGAGAGAGAGAGAGAGAGAGAGAGAGAGAGAGAGAGAGAGAGAGAGAGAGAGAGAGAGATGGGGTTTGGACCTTGGTTTGCTTCTTGGGAAGACAAGGAAGAGGTGAACCAAGAATTTGGCGACTCGGACTGTGAAGAGGGGACATGAGGGGGCTGAGTGGCTTTTTCTGTCTCACCTCCCAAGCCTTCCGATGATGCATGCTTCTTCTCTCTTTCCCACCATCTCACTGCCTCTCTCTCTCTCTGTCTCAAATATGCAGGCGAGTTAGAAAGGTGTTATCACGCCCTGTTCTCATCTTATTATACATTCTGGTTTTTCTAAGGGAGGTTTGATTTGAATCTCAGTTGTACCTGCCCAGAACCCATCACGCCTTCCCTTCACGATGAAAGAGGCAGGTATTCATAAAAACAAAAAGAAGACCAAGTATTCACTCCCTTGTGACTGTGTATATAGATATATGGAAGCTGTATATAGATATATGGAAGCATGAAAGCTTGCAGACGTGTAGTGAGTCATGTATATTTACTCCCCTGGATGCATTTTTAATGCGTGGGCAAAAGCCTCTCTAGGGGACAGTATTCGAGAACCCAGCTCGGGCCACGGACAGCCGAGCCCAGTTATTTAGGAGACACGCATGACTCATATAAAAGGCTCAAAAAGTTTTGAAAAACATTAATAATATGGGATTGTATACAATGAGACCATTTATCTATTGTATAAGGAGGTCACAATTATTAATAACCATCCGATGTAAAATTTGATAGCTAGGGTCTGTCACAGGGTTCGAGAAAATTGAGAGCAGTAAAAGTTAAATAATGAAACAACATAAAGAGTCCAAATCTAATAAAAGATATATACAGGATATAGACTTTGAAGAAACTGATTTATAAGTGAAGATGTCACAGAAAATCCAAAAACAAAGGATATGGCTTATGACCAAAACAATGAAAAATCATGGACAATGGAAAAAAGTTCGTATAAGATTGCAACCCTATACTATAGAAGTAAGGTGCAACTCAAAAACAAGAGAATACAGTGTTATGAAGTTGAAAACCCTTCCATTTGATCATCTCGATATGAAGATGTATAGATATACAGAAAATAAAATTCAAGTCTTAGAAATAGTGCACCTTAAGGCAAGTTATACGGATCATCTATTTTCAAGATTATTAAAGTTTATACATCTGCTCAATTTGCTGCATTTTTTAATTTTAAATTCATAATCAAGGTTGAACCATAGTTAGCAAGTCTCCATTTGAAACATGATTTTCAAAAAAATTGCAATTTTTTTATATCCATTAAGAAATCTTCAAAAAAATCGTGTTCTTTCAATGGAACCGATATAAATATGTATTTTATATTTAAAAATAACTTTAATTCTTCCATGTAATTTTATTTCTTCACTTAATATTATTGAAATTTGATTTAAAGATAAGAAAACTTAACAATGGAAGTAAATTAAAAATCTTGATTTAACAAAAAGTCCAAAAGTGTACAAAAAAGTACAAGAATACATTCCTCAAAAAATAAGATATCAAAATAATCTTATTTCTTAAAATAGTAGGTAGATTTCGAAGAAGAGTAATCCAATGAAAATTCATTGTTTTTCTCTTTAAACCTATAGCTTCCTTATAAAAAGCAAGAGAGAGATTTAATGATACGAAAGATTTAGGCAGCTAGAAATTCAATGGAAGCTTCAAATTTGTTTAAGCTTTTTGGCTTTTTTCTTTATGCATAGAATTTTGATTAATGTTCTATTTTATTTTTATTCTTTTATCTCATTGGTGTATATAAAGCTCACTATTTTATATATTTGGGTCTTTGTGTTTTTTTTTAGATAATAGAAACTTACAATCTTTTTTTTTTTTTGCTGTGAACAATAATCCTATATCTTGGTTTACAATTATTGTTATTTATTGATGCAGTTCTGGTGTTTAGTATTGATGTTATTGTTTCATTTTATGCTCCTCAATAAATCTATTACATAGTTTGTGTTGTGATAGTTTTCCATGAGCTTTCTTCCATAGATTTTGGAGCAATTCTCTGTAAGATTTTTATGATCATGTCAGTCACTTAAACAATCTTCTTGATTTCTTAAATTGTTGATTTTATGAAAAGAAAATATGGAAAATTTTTGTCTGCCGGATTGTGAACTCAATTGAACCGATGTGTGTTTTAAGACCCTGGTTTTCTCTTACTATTTCTCCATTTCATTCGTCTTTGGATCTCTACAAATCCTTTCATAATTATGTGTGCGTTAGTAGATGTTTGGTTTCCCACTTGTTTAGACGACAAATTGGTCTAATTTTGTATTATGCTATCATATGTCACCCAATGGCACAGAAAGCAAAAACATGACCCAAAACTTGAAGTGAAGCCAAAATTTTTATTAAATTGAAGGGGCCATTACATGTGTTCATTACGTCCCCAATTTCTGACCTAATTGACAAAAAATAGCATTAAAATGAATTAATTAAAAATAGGGGAAGAATGACGATTTTGCCTCTCACCCACAATTTCTAAAATTTCGAATTGGTCCTTGTCATGGCCATGCAACTCTTGCAATCTTTCATGGCCTGTTCGGGGTCTTTCCGGCCTCTATCCGGCCAAAATATTATTCATTTCTTGATCAGCTCGGAGAGACGGTTGTTTTGATATCCATTTCGAGCCATGGATCGGGTTTTTGTGCAACGATCTCGAGGTGTGAAAATTATAAGAAACGTGCGATCTTTGGTTCAAGATCACGCTTACTTCTCGTTATTTTTCTACAATTTCTTCCTTGTATTTCGACGAGCATACCATCATAGGCATTTGGCAATGAACGTGGCTCGATTTGGGCCTCAAATGACCGTTTTCCAATTAGGTATTTTGGCCAGAATTTGGTTTCCGATGGCAGGAAAGTGCAGCAATTTTATCCTTGTCGTACGAAAAATCTGACCGTCCATCACTTGTGAGGTTCGGCTCAAAGGAAGCCTCTAACCTCATGCTCGTAATGGGTCTAGTTTCGGGCCGATTCGTGTGCGAACGTCGTAATGTGGCCACACGATCGAGGCACGCTCTGACTGGGAATTTTGCAACCTTGCTTCGAATCGCAATCTTCTCTCTAGGTTTTCTCTCGGTTCGGGCCACACCGTGGGGCATGCCACATATCAGATCCATGGGGCCGACGAGACAAACATGCTCCCAAAATTTGAGCTCATTCTGACTCAAGACAAAGAAGATACGAGTGTTCAAAATTGAGCTCGAAATCAAACAGTTTTTATTAATGGAAAATGGTTTACTATGGGTGAACCGTAATAGCATATGACCTACCCTTTTTAGGTAATTTGGCCATAATTTGGTCTAGAAACGTCTGATCAAGCCGAAACTTGATCCCTAACGATTTTTGAATGTTTCGGATCCAATGGTGATGGTCCCCATAATTGTTTGACACTCCGGTGATCGGGCTGTAGTTATAAGGTCCATTTCCAAGGCGTTAGAGGCCGACTTTACAAATTTGTTTCTGCATCAACACTGCCTTAACGTCGTCGGATCACGTTCTTAGGAGACCCTTAGCCACATTTCTGATCATTTTAAGACTATTCTGAGAATATAAAAAATTTCACTTCTGAATAAGGGTTTATTGACGTACTGCTTTTGTGGTCCACAGGCATTTTTGGTATCTGTGTACCTAAGTCGTAAACTCCTCTCTCCTTATTCGCATCAGGGATACAAGTTGAAAAATACCCTCAAACAGTTTACTCTGCCGAATGTTGTGCTTTGAGAGAAGCGAGAAGGACAGCATACGAAATTAAAATTGGTCCTTCGGCCTTAAAAATGAAACTTCCTGGCCACTTGATCAACATGACCGCCAAAGCGATACTCGTGCGAATCTATTTCCCGGAGTAGTGACCAAGGTGCTCTGACGTCTGGGAGCCTTATTGAAGGGCTTATAGACCAAGATGTGGAGACTTTTGGGGGGGAGAAGGGAGTTGAGCTACTGGTGAGGGACCCCTCTGGGAAGGCCCACCATCCACATCAAGAGCTTTTGTTTTTGGTTTCAACAGCTGGGGGCCTTGCTTAAGGGCTTATAGACCCAGTCGTTCAGAATCCAGGCTTGTCTGGCAGTCGGGGGCCTTGCTTAAGGGCTTTCTTCCCAATCAGTCAGATTTTTGTGTCTTCTAGTGGGGGACCCCTTTGGGAAGGCCCATCATCCATGTTAGAAGATTGGCTTTGGATAGACAGCCAAGGATCCCTTGATGGGCGTTGTTTGCTGCTTTACCCAGTTTGCTTTGACAAGCAAGGTACCTCTTTGGGCCCCATCCTGTCAGGTCCAGTGTGGGGCTTTTTGCTGGCATGCCCGACAAGTCTGAGCGTGTCGGTCAGGGAGGGGTTTGGCGAGGCGACCTCTTTGGGATGTGGATCACTGTACCTAGTCAGGGGTGTCTTGTGGCCGGCCTGAAATGTCTAGACTAAAACAATAACTGAGAACCTTGAGGAGGCTTCACCATGGTTATTAGTGGTAGGTTTTGACCTGATTTGATAGTCTCTTACCTTTAGGAGAGTCTTTGGTATGCCGTCATGGCTTTCTTGTTTTTGTTTGACTTCTTGAGAACGGGTTCCTTTAGCATGGAAACCCGACTTGTCGTCTTAGCGATTCTTCTGACCTCTGGGTCCTTTCATGAACGGACTCAGACTGTTGGATTTTTCATGAAGCTCTTTCCTTTTGTAGCAGGGTATTCTGGTAACAAGGATTTTTATTGAAGTGTTGGTTGAAGCCGCTTAAGGAGGCGAACGTTACATCGACGTGCTTATTGGTCCAAGTGCCCTTTCAGGATTTCACTTGGACAAGGGGAAGAGGTGCCGTAAAGACGATTTTCACCAACCTCCTTTTTATTGACTCTTTTATCCATGACCTTACGGTATTGTCCACTCTTTTTTCCATTTTTGCTGGCAGTGCCTTTTCGATTTTCCCAGTGCCCGATTTTTATTTTAAGGAACACTCTTACTCATGGTTTCATGACCATGCTCGTTCGTCATTTTTACTCATGGTGCCCTTTTAGGTTGTCACCATGCTCTTTTTTTGTGGGGGCATGTTTGAGGTCGTGCCTCCCGAACCTGGGCTATGATTTAAGGTTCTATAGCCTTGACAGTTGTGCAAAGCAGTTTAACGTCATGTGGCCAGAACGTGCGCTACAGTTTAAGGTCATATAACTTGGACCGTGGCTATGCATTTTAAGGTCATGCAGTACCGACCAGAATGGCAATGGATGATGGTCTATGGAGGCCATAGAATGAGAATAGTGGTGGGTTGACTCACTTAGGGGAGATGGCACGAGATCGTCTATGCATGATAGGTGATGTTTGTATGGGAGATGGATAATGGGTGACCCATTAGTGAGTATGGATGACGGAATGGCTCACCATGGTTTCTTGAGCATGGGTATGACTCACTAGGGGATGTTGTGAATTTATGAAGGCAATGGGGATAGACTCACTAGGAAGGAAATGAAGGTGGTATGTAAATACGCATGCAGACGGGCCAACTAGGGGAGGCATGCATGGAAGGGCATGCAGAGGGCATGCGTGCAGCAGAGGGGGCACACGTGTGTGGAGGCGTGTTTAAGGTCATGCCATCGAGACTTGGGCTACGATTTAAGGTCGTATAGCTCGGATCATTATGCGAACCAGTTTAACGTCATGCGGCCAAGACGTGTGCTACAGTTTAGGGTCATGCAACTGGATTGTGGTGCAAAGCAATTTAACGTCATGCAGCCAAGACGTATGCTACAGTTTAAGGTCATGCAACTGGACTGTTGTTATGCAGTTTAGGGTCTTACAGCACAGACCATTGTGCGAAGTAGTTTAACGTCATGCGCTAGGATGTATGCTACAATTTAAGGTCATGTAACTACAATTTAAGGTCATGTAACTTGGACCGAAACAATTTAACGTCATGCAGCCAGGATGTGCACTACAGTTTAAGGTCGTGTAACTTGGACCGTTGCGTGAAGCAGTTTAACATCATGCGGTTACGACATGCGCTATAGTTTAAGGTACGACATGCGCTATAGTTTAAGGTTGTGTAACTAGACCTTTGCTATGCAGTGATGAAGGTGGCCCAATGAGAGGTGGTGAGTGTAGGTGGACTAACTGGGGAATGTGAAGTGAATAAGACACCATGGGGAATGAGTCTGCGAATGATGGTCTGACTCATTGGGAATAAAATGGCCGAGACCATTTATAAGCTGTGGGTTCAGATGATGAAGGTGACTCAATGAGCGATGGTACATGGACGTGGACTCACTAGGGATTAGGGAATGAGCATGGCTCCTTGGGTGATTGCAACAGGTCCACTTGTGTGATGGGGGAGGCATGACTATGACTCTGTGGGGATGAAAATGAGGGATGGCAGACCAAGTGGGGTATGAGTGAGACTTCACCGAGGTAGAAGATGGGTTCACTTTGGGCTTTATTGGGGATGGAGTACCGTGAGGGGTTCATGAGGGGATTTGAGTCGAGTGGAGGTAAAGAACTAGCGCTTGGCGATGTGCGAACGCTCATGCAATAGCCAGCAACTAGGGTTCATCTTAGAGATGGACGCTTGCAAGCACGACGGCTGGGTGGGCTCGTTGAGCGCACATGACGGCCTGAGTGAGCATGCGTTGCAGTCTAGAGAAGGCATACGCACACGGTAGTATGAACACAGTGGCCTGAGCTAAGGGTCATGCACGACAATAGAAACGCGTGCTCGTTCGGTGGTTTAACGCTCACAGCAGCAAGTGGTGAGGGGCGCACTTGTCGTGGATGTTCGGGTTTGGACTCAGGCCGAAACCCGACTCGGCCCGGCCCATCACTGCTTGGTCTTCTTGACTCATCTATCATTTCAACTTTGTGAAGGGCAAGATTGGGAAAGGTAAGTCGGTGAAGTTTATAAAAGGGGGTAAAATCCCTTTACTGTTTTACCTTAGTAAAAACGGATAAGGGTTTTAACAGTGGGAGAGGGAATTCTAACAGGGCAAAAGAGGGGAAGCTGAAGGTGAACAGAGGGCTCAGGTGACTGCAAAAGAAGTTCGCCAGCCAGTGAAGACAGTCCACAATAGACGAGAAGGTTTTAGAAGGGTTTTACAGCAGAAGGAACGTGTCGGGAAGAGAGGAAAATCTTCGGTAGGGAGTTTTAAGCGATTGCCGCAGAGAAGGCAGGGGTTCAGATTGGATGCAAGAGTTTTCCGGAGATAGGAGTGTGCCAGGAAGAGGAAGAGGAGGCCAGGAAGAGGAAGAGGAGGCTCGGCAATGAGCGGTTGTGATTTTTTGGCAAAGTGAACATGCCGGGAAGAAGGAGAAAGGGCTCGATAGTGCACCGTAGAAGGTTTTTCGGGAAGGCACAGGGGTTTTCGATGAGGAAAACCATAAGGCCACATGCAGGAGGGGATAACTGAAACATCACAGTCCGCACGGGCGAACTATGACACATGTCAGTCGGTGCAGGTCCATACTGACACAAGGCAGCACGCTCGGGAATCGAGGTGCCCCGTGCGACACAGACAGAGTGGTGTGCACAACTGTGTTTTCATCATGCTCGACGATGTTTTTCAACACGTTAGGAGGGTTGTCAGCATGTTCGCTGGCCTGAGCAGGAAGTTGTGCTCCGCAGTGTTTTCAATGCGCTCAATGGTGTTCTCAACGTGCCTGGCGGCCTGAGCCGAAAGTTGCACTCAGCGGCCCAGACGGGTGTTGACAACAACAACCTTTTGTGCCCAATGGCAGGACTTTCTGAGAGCATTCCCTTGGTGAAGAATCTTCTGAGGGCCGAGGAATTAGGGGCCGACAACTTTACTAGTGATAGCTTAGTTAGGGGTGATCCCATCTGGCTTGCCGAGCCTTCATGTGAGCCACAATGGCCCTTGAGCGTCACCTTTATTAGTGAACCAGTGCGCTTTGAGGTTCAAGAGAATGATGATTATGCCGCTTCAGCTGAAGAGGGGGTCGCTCTTCTACATTGTCTACATAAGGAAGTGGACTCCGGTGAAGATCTACCTACTCTTTGGAAGAGGATGGTCAAGACGGAGGGGTTGGTACCCTGCTGGGCTCCGAGTGCAGGGGGAGCACCAGTTCCTAAGGGGGTCCACTTCTCGGATTCTCAACATGCTACAACTTTATGCAGACACCCTATGGATTGAGTTTGAGTTGATGTTTTTTGAGTCTTTCGAAAATGGTTCTCAAGTTGGTGAGATGATCAGACCTAGTCTTTGACTTGACCAAATTTTTTTCGACATAGTCTTCCATAACGGTCTGTATTGGATCGTGGAAGAGGCTAGTCATTACCCGTTGATAAGTTACTCCTGCATTTTTGAGACCAAAGGGCATGACTTTGTAATAATAGGTTCCCCATTGCATTATGAATGATGTCTTGGTTTGGTCTTCTTTTACAATGAGGATTTGGTTGTAACCCGAGAAGCTGTCAATGAATGATAACATCTCATGACCCGTAGTGTTGTCAACTAAGGCATCTATGTTTGGTAACGGAAAATTGTCTTTGGGACATGCCTTATTGAGGTCTCTGTAAATGAGACACACTCGGATCCTCTCGTCTTTCTTGGGTACGACCACTATGTTGGCCAACCATTCTGAATAATTGACAGGGGTAATGAACTTTGCCTTGAGTAGTTTGTCGATTCTTCTTTGATTTTGAGCTCGAGGTGGGTCTTTTGACGTTGGAGTTTTCGCCTTATAGGTTTAGCCCCTTCGTTGAATATTAGGTGATGTTGCACTATTGTGGGTGTTTCAACGTATTTTTTAGCACATTGGTCCTTGGTAGGAAGCAGGTCAATAAAGCCTACAAAACAGTTAAGATTCTCGACAGTCTCAGAATTTCCCCAAAACTGGTCAAGATCATCATCAGCACTCCAAAAGACCACCTTCCAAGTTTCATCGGATTTCGACATGTCTAATGCAGTGAACACAAAAGAGCAGCTTTCAGAAAAATGGCCTCTAGCACCCTGAAATGGACCCTACAACTCAAACTATATTTTCGGTGTCTCAAATCACTATCGGACCACCGCCATTAGATTTGACATGGTTGAAAACCCCCTATGGGCTAAGTTTTGGCTTAATCGGATACTCCGGAAAAAAGATATGAGCAAAATATCGAAACAAGAGGGGCCGCACACTATTCCCGTGTGGCCTCACTGCACCAAAACGCCATTAAAGGTGGTTGTTTTTACAGTCATGGCTAATCACTTTTCGGGCCTATAACTCACTTGTTCTAAGTCAAATTACTCCTAAATTTGGTGAGCATATTCATCTCATCAAGATGAATAATTCGATATGTGGCACGCCCCGAGGCGATGTCTGAGTAGGGAGAAAATCTAGAGAGAAGTTGTCAATCCGTGAAGAAGTTGTAAAAAATTCAGCATCAATACGCCTTGCTAGATAAACCAAACCATGACACTCGCCCAACGGATCGATGCGAGACTAATTCCATTGTGTGCAGAAGGTCTAAGGCTAACATTGGTCTGAACCTTGTACATGATGGACGGTTAGATTTCATGCACGAAGCCGACGAAGTAATTGAAATTCCAGCCGCCGGATTCTAGATTTCTGCCAAAACTCAAAAGTTGTGAAATCTTCGTTCGGGCTCCAAATCGTGTGTCGTTTGTTGCCACACGATCGTTACAGCATTCTTAGTGCACTACGATGAAAAAATAATGAAAAACCATCAAGGAACGAGTACTATTGATCCGAAGTTTCCAAGATTCAAACAAATTTCAAGTCTCGTGATCATGGCTCCAAAACATGATCCATGACTCGAAGTTGATATCAAAATGATCGCTATGTCAAGCCCTATAAGAAAAATAATAATATTTTGATCAAACAGGCATCAGAGCAACCCTGAGTCAGCCACGGAAGATCACGCAAGTTCTCGAGAAGCAATAGTAACTGTTCTGGAATTCCACACATTGTTAAGTAAGGGCAAAATAGTCCTTTTGCACTCAATTTTAGAATTTATTTTATTCAATGAAATCTTAATTTTATGTAATTAAGTCTAATTTGGATCAATCTATCCATGTTTTGGCACAATTCTATATAAACAGACACTGTCGCATTGTAAACAAGACCCCTTAACCTTTAGTTGTTGTTTGAAGGTTGAATAAAAATTTCGATTCCCTGCTTGAGCTTGTGAGTACGTCTTGGAGAGAGAGAGAGGAGAGAGAAGAAAAGGGCCAATACCCTTTGGGTAGGTAACTTTTTCTCTCCTCTCTCTCTCTTCTTTTCTCTCTCTTTCTCTCTATTCTCTCTCTCGTTCTCTCTCTTTCTCTCTCTTCTCTCTTTCTCTCTCTTCTCTCTCTCTTTCTCTCTTCTCTCTCTTTCTCTCTCTTTCTCTCTCTTTCTCTCTCTCTCTCTCTCTTTCTCTCTCTTCTTCTGTCAACTAGCAAGGCTTAGCGTTGGTTGGTCTTCTCTATCTTCTTCTCTCAACGTGCCGGTTGGTCTTCTCTATCTTCTTCTCTCAACTGGCGAGGTCTAGCGCCGTTTGGTCTTCTCTATCTTCTTTTATCAACTGGTGAGACTTAATACCGATTGGTCTTCTCTCTTTTCTTCTATCAGTCGGTGACACCTAACACCGGTTGGTCTTCTCTTTCTTCTTCTATCAGTTAGCAAGACTTGGCATCGGTTGGTCTGCACTCTCTTCTTCTGTCAATCGGTGAGACCTACACCGACTAGTTTTCCCTGTCTTCTTTTGTCAATTAGCAAGACTTAGCGCCAATTTTTTCTCTTCCTCTCTTCTCATTTGACACAGTCGGCATAGCTTAGCGCCTACTGCTTTCTCTCTCTCATCTCCTGAAATTGTTGATAATGTTTAGCACCGACTGCATCTCCTCTTCATTATTCTCCATCCTCTCTTCCTTCTTCTCTCTCCTTCCGTCTATTCCCTTCTTCTCTTTAACCATTACTGCCACGACATACCAACCATCGTGCTTAGCTAGTCGATATTGGCAATAATATCTAGTAGCAACCCCGTGAGCCGGTCTCAGTTATCGAGCCTATTTCGTTACCACGTTAGAGTAATTATCCACCAGTCTAGTCACTGCTCTGATCTTCTCGCTTGGTCGAATTCTTCTCTTCCCCCATCTTTCTTTCATTTTTTTGAATACTCGTGCTTGCGTACGTTCATCAAAGAGGAAAAGGGTGAGGCTTGAACCACTTGTCCCATAACCTTTGCCATATATGTGTGTGATTGCAAAAAAGCAGAAAATAAGAAGAATGCGAGCCAAGGGAGGCCATTCCGAACCAGTTTCATTACTGGGGGGCTTTCTTCGTGATCTAAGAGGGTGCTCACGGGAGTCAGCCCGAGTAAGTCTCAAACCCACCTTTAAATTTCTCTCTCACCGGTTGGTAACACCTGCCCCCGTCTTCGAACGAGGTTCCCAGAGAGCGATCTCACAAATGTCCCAGGTCTCTCCTGAAACCCGAGACACGTGCCGCCCGATCCTCCAGGGATCTGGAGGGTGAGATCGAAGCACCTAATCAGCTTGGCGACTCCACTGGGGACTTACTTCCCCTTTGTCGGCTCGTTCTTGTTTGGCTAGTCTCTTCTTTTATTATCTGCTTTCATTCTCCTTTCATATTCACTTATGGCTGCTGAGTTATGTAACCCATTTATCCAGATCGAGGATTTTCTTATCCCCTTATTCTAGACTGTTCGCAAGGAACAAGGTTCTTCGACTTTGTTCTCGACCATCCTCTTGAGCAAAGACCCCTTGTCCAACTCCAAGGTCTTAACCTGGACCGGTGTGAGGAGGGACTTGAAGGTGCCTCACTCCCCACCTCTTCACTCTAGTGGAAACTCCAACAAGGCGCCTTGCATGGGCAATACTTATGTTGCCCCACTCAGCATACACCCAGCCTTCGGCAAGTCAGTTGCCGGTCGAGTTCGTGAGGTACATCGGAGGGCTGGCCAATCCCTTTCTGCAAAAGGCAAGCAAGTTGTCATTGCTCCTGTGGGTCGCCATAAGGCTATCCCCCACATTTCTGCACCATTAGTCTCTATCCTTAGAGGCTCAACACTTCGAGGTGGAAACCCCACGGTCTCAATCCCTCTCACACACCACAAGGCTCGTGGGTCACCCACTCGAGCTATACCTCGGGGCAACCGTTCTGTTACCTCGAGTTCGTGTTCAAGATCGAATCTTCAAAGATCAGATCTTGCACATGCTACTCTTGTGCTTCTCACTACTTGGGGCACTGCCATTATTGCGCCAACCCGAGTACATAGGAGTGGACCTTCTTGTCTGCCTCCTAAGAACGCACAAGCGCACCCTGTAAGGGGCAGACCTGCACCTGTTCTCTTATAGATACCTGCTCGTAGTTCGCTGCCTCCTAAGGCCAAATCACCTGCACAAGCCCTAGTGGACCCCTAGGTCTCCCGAGATCCTTCTTTGAAGGGTGGACACACGTCACCATCTCAGGTGTACCCTCACTCTCAACTCATGCCTCCTCAGGAGTCAACCCTGTTCCTCCTTTATCGAGCAAGCACCTTCAACCTTGGTACTCGAAGGTTTTCCCCCAGAGTACCATCCTGGAGCCCATAAGAGAGCTCCGGGCATGGACCACGAAAGATCGATCTCTTCATTCTCCCCGGCCCAAGATGACTCCATTTCCTAGCCCTCATCCATTGTCGCACCTGATGGAGACAACTCTCTCTTGTGTAGGAAGAGTTGACCAGCCTCAACCTAAATCGCAGTTTTGGCACGAGGTGTTGATGTCCATCAAAACCTCAAGACTAAACGCGACAGAGGTTTGTGAATTTTCACTAGGGAGGTGAGTAAGGCAGTCAAAACAGCCAATTTTGACGACCCTCTTCACCTGAATCCCTTCTACCCCCTTCAGACGATGAAGCCTGAAGAAGAGCTCAATGAGCCCTGTATTGTGGTTACTATGGCAGAAGAAGACCCAGACACTCAACAGCCACGATCCCAAGACCGTCATCAACCGGCTCCTCAGCCACGGTCCCAAGACCGTCGAGAACCGATCCAAATGCTATATGTGTACAAAAGTCGAGTCTAATCGGGGCATGCTAACCCCTTACTGACTGACCTACCATGTACGACCTGTCAAGCTCACAAACCCTCTATTTCCACTAATGTCGACCCCCATAATGAAATGGTCAGCGTAATGGTAGTAAGCGAGCCCAGCGATGTGCAAGAGGATAGCATGAACAAGTTGGAGGTTATGGTGCCTGCCATGATGGAAAAGATTGATCGTATTAATGATGCACACCAGTCAGCTAACCATGAGGCCAATTCCCATCACTCAGATGGTGTACCTCCACGACAGCCTCCTCCTTCTACCTTCTAGGACAATTATGTCCCTTATTCGATTTCTCAGTCAGATATTGATGCTATGGTCATCCACAGCTTAAAGAACAAACAAATTCTAGGTATACAGGTGCGATGCCTTATCAAAGACCATATCCTTCCTATATTGATCAGGTCACGTTCCCCTCAGACTATAAGAAAGGGAAGTTTCCTCTATTCAGCGGAACCACCTCCCCAAACTAGCATATCACCCACTTTCAGGCAGCATGTCGGGAAACAACAACTGACGAGAGACTCCTTCTCTGCCAGTTCGTTGATACCCTTGATGGCCCAGCATTCCAATGGTATGCCCGACTTCCTCCAAACTTGGTGCATACATGGGAGGAGATGAAAAAATAGTTCTATTAATGCTTCTATGAGGTCGAGAGAGAAGTTGAAACCATCGAGCTTCTCACCTTAACTCAAGACCCTGATGAGCCTGTAGATCAATTCTTATCAAGATGGAGAAACTTGGCTTCCCTCCATCTTAATCTGATGCTCAAGAAGGAAGCAGTCCAAACTTGCATGCGGAACATGCGACCTGAAATCGCTCTACATGTCGAGGCCTCTAATCCAACCTCCATGTCAGAGTTTCTCTCCAAATCAGTTCGCATAGAATGTTTGTCACGCCATCATGGTGGGGCACGACAACCATCTACCAGTTCAATGAATAGCCAGGGCAATGGTGGCTCCCGGAATAACACACGGGGCGACTAACAGAAAGGGGTAATTAGTGCAGTTGTTATGGTCACTGATTAAAAGAAGGCTCCCTCCCAAACTTTGGACCTCTCTAAGGAGGTAAGCACGGTGAAGGTAACACCCCAGGTTGGCAAGCCGCAATAGTCGTACAATCGGTACCTCCACCAGCCAACTTTGATTGGAGTGATTATTTCACTTGGCATAGGAATAAGTTCTATCCCTTCGAGAAGGAATGGGTCCCTGCTTTGTTCCAGTTATTATTGGAGCAGAATATGATCCAGCTTCTAGAAACCAGGTTCCCTGAGCAATCTGGCCTTGACACTCAGGAAAATTATTGTGCCTACCATCGGAGGATCAATCATCCCACAGATGACTGCTACATGCTGAAGGATATCATTGAGGCCTTGATTTTGAAAGGTCGGATAAAGCTTGAATATTTAAAGAAGGCCTTGGGGACTACTGAGGCGTCCCAAGCCGTAACCATTCAACAGGAGGAAAAAATGTTGGGTATCCTGTACACCCTCTTCATTATAATGCTTCAAGAAGGCATAATCACACTAAAACAGGTAAGGCAACCTCGCCTCCTTGCTAAGGGGACTGAAGATCGTTGGTGCCCATTCCATCAGATAGGAGGTCATTATTTGTCAGAATGCACAACTTTCCTTGATATATTCACAAGGCTCCTCATAACTGATCCCCAAATCACTTCTATATCAAGGCAAGAAGATCTCACAAACCGGGACCTTCCTATCAATGACTCACACTCTGCGGACCCTCAACTTCCCAACGTACTATGGCCGAAGCAAACTCAAGTCTTTGACGCAAGAATCGGTTCACCAAGCCAGTGCTGATCGCGAAACCAGTGAGACAATCAAATAGCACCTTAGAAACTAGAAAAAGACAGGCACCAAGGGTTGCTCGCCGAAGAAACAAGACCGCTCAACCCACAGCCGAGCAGGAATTTCTCAAGCCCCTTCATCCGTTGCCAACTTTGCTGGACTTCATCCCCGACACTATCCTTTTTCCTTCTTCAGTCTGTCAAGAAGACGTCCCGGTGCTATCTTCCACTCAGCAAACGTCTGATGAGGGTGACGCCACTAAAAGCACTCCCCAATGGTCTAAGCAAGGGAAAGACCTAAAAGACCCCCTGCAACCGTCCAATCCTGGTGATGACGTAAAACACTGCCCAGATCAGTCTGATGAGGGGAACGACCTTAAAAGTTCCCCACTTTTTAACCCTTCTACATGTTCTTCTCCAGCTTCTCATTCTCTTTCTCCTATGTCTTCTTCATGTACAACCTTGATGTGCCCAGACTTCGAGGCTCTAGACTGGGAATTTGAAGGAATCAATATAAGTAGGACGCAACGGAAGCGATTGAGAAAGACCCTGGCACAAGCAGCAGTATTCCCAACAGTTGCTGATCCCTTGGCAGCTAAAGCTAATGCAAAGCCACCTACCACAAAGAAGCATAAGAATTCGAAGCCAAAGAAGCCTCAGTGGCCCCCTGAGCCTGACTTCGAGCAGAGATTAAGAAAATCGAGGGGTCAAAGCTTCTATTCTCAGACAGCTTGCCAAATGGTGCAAATTTCAGAAGCAATATTCACCGCGGGGCAGATAAATCTCAGATCAGGGAGGACGCTGCAGCCTCCACCACAGAAGTCAAGCACCTTGAACGTCCCCAGTTCTCCACTTCCCCATAATCCAAAACCTAATCTGCTTATCCTACAGCTCACTAGACTTCTTCCTAAGCCCAATACCTTAAACAATCCCCCGACCCTCCAATTTCTGATGGCCCCTTTTATCTCATACACTCAGTCTCTTCTAGAACCTCAAAATTCCATCACTCAAACCAAGCCCGTTGTGCAATCAAGTCAGCCAGCTAGCCAAAATAAACCCTCTGTATCAAAACCTGCTCCTCCACTCAATATACCCGCCAAATCAGTGGCTGGACCAAGAGCACAAGCCCTTGATCAAGAGAACGTGAAATATGATATGATAGAGCATCTACAGATGCTTCCTGCCCTTCTCAGTATGTACGATGCCCTCATGCTTTCAAACGATTACCGGATGGCTTTGGTTCAAGATCTCTCTGACCCAGGAGTGTACGAGACCCAAAGTAGAACCTATCGAGGTGGACCCGACAATTCTATAAGGATGTATGCCAATCACCTTTTCAAAGGACGATATGCAATTAAGGGAAACACTTCATAATTGCCCTCTCTTTGTTGCTGACGAATTACAGGCATGCCCCTTCAACCGAATCATGTTAGATGGAGGGTCGGCAGTCAACCTCATTCCAAGAAGGATCCTTACCTGATTAGGGTTGGGGTCCGAAGATCTTACCCCGACCCACATCACAGTTCAAGGGTTTAACCAGTCATGAGAGAAGCCGACTGATATGATATGCCTTCGTTTTAAGATCGGTGACCTGAATGATTACGTCCTGTTTCATGTAATTGACACCGACACTTCTTACAATATTCTCCTCGGTCGACCATGGCTCCATGATCAAGGGGTGGTTCCATCAACAATAATGTTTCAAGTATAACCGAGATGGGAGACAACATACGGTCTATGCTGACAAAAGACCCTTCCCTGTGGCTGAAACTCACTATGCAAATGCAAAATATTACTTAACAGATCTGACCTCGCCTCAGAAGCTGAGTGATGAAGGTCACGAGGCTACAAGCAAGACTGCATCTCTGTCTCATGAAGATGTTGAGAGGATGTTGGGAGGACGTTAGTCAACCATCATCCCTCAAGAAAGTCCTTCTTCCTTTGAAAAAGAGTCCTCACCCTTTGCCCCCAGTTCTGAGCCACCAGAAGTCATTTATGAGATCGAGCAAGCCATGGGGGTAGAATTACCGGCTCCAAGGATCACCTATATGCCAGACCAACAGAAAGTTCTGCGTATCCCCATAGCGTTCTTAAAAGCCGAAGCGGCACGGCATCCGTCGTAAAATGTTTTTCAAAATCCGGTTGCTATAAGTATAGAGGATGTTCCTCAGACCATTGTCCATCCAAAAGCTTTACTTTTCCCCTACTTCTCAGGAGAGAAGTTAGATGAAGGGCAACCCCACTCCCCTCAAGGGTAGGATCCTGTAGCAAACTTGAGAACAGAGGTTTGCAGTCTCCAAAGTCAGCTGGAGGTCATGCGTATTGCTTCAAAGCATCTCAAAGAGTTCGTGCCGAAGACTGAAAGCTATGATGAGCTTGAAGTAAATGCACAACTAATAGAGACCGAAGCCCCTCCCGACTTGACTGTCTATAGCAACCAGGCTAACCAAATCATGAAGAAAATGAACTATGAGCCTTTGGCCAATCAGACATTGAAAAAACAAAAAGCAACGACTCCCTATTTCTAAGCTATCCAAGCCGCGCCAGCCCACCATGGGGCTAAACAAGGGCTAAGGTATTAGTCTCTTGGGACAATGAAAGTATCAAGAGGCATTCAAAAGAATCACATTAAGCACAACAAAAGTAAAGAGAGAATGAAATTATGTAGTAAAGTCAATAAAAAAGAGAAGCGCTTTATTCATTTGTCAAAACTTTTACAAGTACTGAAAAAGGAGGAATGACATGCTCAGAAACGATCAATCATCTTATTGATCTCTGTGCTGCGAGCTTCGGGAGAAGTCTCGGTACCTTGAATACGTGCTTTCAGCTCTGCTACAGTTTGAGTCACCTCTGTCATCACCATAGTTTTCGACTCAATTGTGTCAACGAGTTCAGACAAATCTGCCACCAAAGAGGCCTCCATGGCCTTCTATTGAGCCATCTCCATCTCGAGGCCCGTGAATTCCTCTTTCAGTATTCGCAAAGCTTCTCTGACTTCGATCATTCTCTTGAAGCTCCCTTGTGCCTCTTTCTTGTGGTCCTGCTGGCGGCTAGCTATCAAGGCTGTCTTCTCAATATAAGAATCTATCGTCTCTTGACTGCGTAAGATCAACTCTTCCAAGGCGCCTACCCTTCTGGTTTCTTCCTCAGGATGTAGCACTCCCAATCTCCAGCTCTTCAACTCGTTTAGAGTTGCACCAAAAGAGGAAAGCACCTCTGGCACCGGCCCGACTGAAGTAGTCCCAGCAAACTCCCTCAGCTTGGCAAATCCTTCTCCTAGCTCATTGAAAAGAAGCACCCTCAAGCGTTGAAGGCACCTACTTTAAGCATGCCTTCAATCATGCTAGAAACATCACCGAAAACAAGCCTGGAAGATGCTGTTAAGGTCACCACTACGGAAGACACCCCGACTTCAAGGATCGGGCTTGTTAAAGAGAGAGCCATTTGAGCCACTGGCTCCTCCGAAATAAGGGCAAAGCCTTAAACTTCTTCCCCTTTGGGCTCATTGGCAGCAGCGGCCTCAATCTGCTTGGGCTCTTCGATGCCAGCCTTGTAGTCTAGAGTCTCTCTTATGGGGACCTCTACTTCTATCCCAACAGGCTGTAGAAGAACCTATTCCCCTTGCTCCTCACACTACTGGGCTGTCACCTTAACATCATCATGTTAAAAAATCGCCCCTTTTCTTTGGCCTTCGCCAACCGATTTATCCCTGGTAGTGGCTTCCTCCACTTGGCCTTTACCTTCAACAACCAGAACCTCAACCATAAAGAGCTCAGTCCCCTCATCTTCATGACTTGAGGCCACGAGAGCAACAACCTCTCGGTGCTCGGGCATGTCATCAACTTCAGGTTCTTCTCCTCGAGCCATAGCCCCTACCTCGGTCGAGCAATAAACTCATCGTGCATGGAGACCACATCGACATTTGAGCCTCTATCTGAAGAAAAGAAAACAATTTAGAAGAAGCATAAGATGGTTCAAAAAGCACAAAGGGTGACATTAGAAGAATTCCTAAAAATTCAGAAGAGGAAGGGCTACCTCCTAATTTTGACACCTCGGGAAGCTTGTCACTCTTCCACCTCTGAATACGCCCACTATCTGAAGACGCTGCATGGGTGTCCGCAGTAATCAGGCGCTTTCTTTTCTTTTTCCCTGCTAGAGTAAGAGCTGCCGCCTCAGATCCACCTCCCTGAGAAGGCCCTCCAAGGAGGCTACCCATCTGGTTTCTTCCTCATGATGTAGCACTGCCAATCGCCAGCCCTCCAACTCGTTTAGAGTTGCCCCAAAATTGGAAAGCACCTCTGGCACAGTCTCGACCACAGTAGTCTTAGCAAACTCCCTCAGCCTGGCCAATCCTTCTCCCAACTCATTGAAAGGCAGCTCCCTCAACCCTTAAAGGTCTGCTCTAAGCATGCGTTCAGTCATGCTAGAAACACCACAGAAAACAGGCCTGGACGATGCTGCTAAGGTCACCACTGCGGAAGACACCCCGACCTCAAGGACCGGGCTTGTTGAAGAGATAGCCATCTGAGCCACTGGCTCCTCTGAAACAAGGGAAAAGCCTAGAACTTCTTTTCCTTCGGGGTCATGGGCAGCCTCGGCCTCAATTTGCATGGGCTCTTTGATGCTAGCCTCACAGTTTGGACCCTCTCTTATGGGAACCTTTACTTCTGTCCCAACAGGATGTAGAAGAACATGTTCCCCTGCTCCTCACACTCCTGGGCTGTCACCTCAGCATCATCATGTTCAAGAATCTCCCCTTCTCTTTGGCCTTCACCAACCGCCTTATCCCTGGTAGTGGCTTCCTCCACTTGGCCCTCGCCTTCAACAGCCAGAACCTCGGGTGTAACCTCATCTTCATGACTTGAGGCCACGGGAGTAGCAACCTCTTGGTGCTCGGGCATGTCATCAACTTCAGTCTCTTCGCCCCATAGCCCCTGCCTCGGTCGAGGCAGTAAACTTGTCGTGCATGGAGACCACTTCGACATCTGAGCCCCTATCTGGAGCAGTTGCTTTAGGGTTTTCATCCTCCTCAGTCTCCACTAGAGCCGCCTCAAACTCAGGAACTACCCCTGGACTCGAGGGTGTTTTCGTAAGATCCAGAGTCCCCTCCCGATGAGAAGCAATGCCAACAGGCTCAGAGCTGTCAGAGTCCTCTGCCACGGTTTCTAAGGAAAAGAAAACATTTTAGATGAAGAAGAAGATGGTTTAAAAAGCACAAAGGATGATATTAGAAGAGTTCTTAAAAGATCAGAAGAGTAAGGTCTACCTCCTGATTCTGACACCACAAGAAGCTTGTCACTCTTCTGCCTCCGAATATGCCCACTATCTCAATAAGCTGCATGGGTGTCCGAAGCGGTCGAGCACTTTATTTTCTTTCGCCCTATTGGAGTAAGATCTGCCGCCTCAAATCCACCACCCTGAGAAGGGCCTCCAAGGAGGCTACCCTTCTGGTTTCTTCCTCATGATTTCGCACTCTCAATCGCTAGCTCTCCCACTCGTTTAGAGTTACACCAAAATGGGAAGCACCTCGGGCATCGTCCCGACTTTAGTAGTCCCAACAAACTCCCTCAGCCTGGCCAAGCCTTCTCCCATCTCATTGAAAGGCAGCTCCCGCAAGTCCTAAAGGCCTGCTCTAAGCATGCCTTTAATCATGCTAGAAACACCACTGAAAACAAGCCTAGACAGTGTTGCTAATGCCACCACTGGGGAAGACACCCTGACCTCAAGGACCGAGCGTGGTGAAAAGATAGCCATCTAAGCCACTGGCTACTTTAAAAAAGGGCAAAGCCTAAAATTTCTTCCACTTCGGGCTTATGGGTAGCCCCGGCCTCAATCTACATGAGCTCTTCAATGTCAGCCTTACTGTCCGGACCCTCTCTTATGGGGACCTCTACTTCTGTCCCAACAAGCTGTAGAAGAACTTGTTTCCCTTGCTCCTCACAATCCTTGGTTGTCGCCTCATCATCATCAAGTTCAGGAATCGCCCCTTCTCTTTTGCCGTCGCCAACCGACTCATCCTTGGCAGTGGCTTCCCTCACTTGTCCCTCACCTTCAACAGCAAGAACCTCAACCCCAAAGAGCTCAGTCCCCTCATCGTCATGATTCGGGGCCATGGGAGCAGCAACCTCTTGGTGCTCTGGCACATCATCAACTTCAAGCTCTTCTCCTCGAGCCATAGCCCTTGCCACGGTCGAAGCACTAAACTCCTCGAGCATGGAGGACACATCGACATCTGAGCCCCTATCTGGAGCTGCTGCTTCAGGGCTTTCGTCCTCCTTAGTCTCCAACTGAGCTGCCATAGAATCAGGAACTATCCCTGGACTCAAGGGTGTCTCTCTAAGATCCGGAGTCCCCTCCCGATCAGAAGTAATGCCAACAGGCTCAGAGCTGTCAGAGTCATCTGCCACAGTTTTTAAAGGAAAGAAAACATTTTATCAGAAGTAGAAGATGGTCCAGAAAGCATAAAGGGTGATATTCGAATAATTTTTAAATGATCAGAAGTGCAAGGGCTACCTCCTAATTTTGACACCATAGGACGCTTGTCACTCTTCCACCTCCGAATACGCCCACTATTTGAAGACACTCCATGGGTTTCTGCGGCAGTTGGGTGCTTTCTTTTCTTTCCTCATGCTGGAGTAAGAGTTCCTGCTTGAGATCCACCTCCCTAAGAATTCCCTCCTAGGAGGCTGCCCTTCTTGTTTCTTCCTCATGATGTAGCACTCCCAATCACCAGCTCTCCAACTCGTTTAGAGTTGCACTAAATGGGAAAGCACCTCTGGCGCCGTCCCGACCCAGTAGTCCCTGCAAATGCCCTTAGCCTGGCCAATCCTTCTCCCAACTCATTGAATGGCAGCACCCTCAAGCCCTGACGGCCTTCTCTAAGCATGTTTTCAATCATGCTAGAAACACAACTGAAAACAGGCCTGGAAGGTGTTGCTAAGGCCACCACTGCGGAAGACACCCCGACCTCAAGGACCGTGCTTGTTGAAGAGTTAGCCATCTGAGCCAGTGGCTCCTCTGAAACAAGGGCAAAGCCTAGAACTTCTTCCTCTTCGGGCTCATGGACAGCCTCGACCTCAATTTATATAGGCTCTTCATTGCTAGCCTCACTATCATGACCCTCTCCTAGGGGGACCTCTACTTTTGGCCCAACAGGTTGTAGAAGAACATGTTCCCCTTGCTCATCACACTCATGGGCTGCACCTTGGCATCATAAAGTTCAGGAATCGCTCCTTCTCTTTGTCCTTCGCCAACCGACTCATCCCTGACAGTGGTTTCCAACACTTGACCCTCGCCTTTAATAGCTAGAACCTCGGCCACAAAGAGCTGATTCCCCTCATCTTCATGATTTGGGGCCACAGGAGCAGCAACCTCTTGGTGTTTGGGTATGTCATCAATCTCAGGCTCTTCTCCTCGAGCCATAACCCCTGCCTCAGTCGGGCCACTAAACCCCTCGTGCATGGAGGCCACATCAACATCTGAGCCCCTATCTTGAGCAGTGGCTTCAAGGCTTTCATCCTCCTCAATCTCCTCCGGAGCTGCCTCTGACTCAGGAACTACCCCTGGACTCAAGGGTTTCTCCCTAAGATCTGGAGTCCCCTCCAGATCAAAAGCAATGCCAACAGGCTCAGAGCTGTCAGAGTCGTTTACCTCGGTTTATGAAGAAAAGAAATTTTTTTAGCAGAAGCAGAAGATGGTTCAGAAAGCACAAAGGGTGATATTAGAAGAATTCTTAAAAGATCAGACGAGGAAAGGCTACTTCTTGATTCTGACACCACAGGAAGCTTGTCACTCTTTCGCCTCCGAATATGCCCACTAACTGAAGACGCTGCATGAGTGTCTGTAGCAGTCTGACACTTTCTTCTCTTTCCCTCTGCTGGAGTAAGAGCTGTCGCCTCAGATCCACCTCCTTGCCTCCAGCCAATTTGATGTGAGGACAGCTCCCTATTAGGACGTTCAAGTCTAGTGGTGGAAGCTTCTCATAACCAGGGACTTGTCGCCCCTCATCCCATTCGAAGATCGAGTTAAGATTGTCGAAGACACTCCCAATCATCATCTTCATTACAACGAACTCTGGCGAGGCCTCATCAGTAGGTATATCCCGTGGAAGCCCCAAAGCCCGCCAGTTAAAGGG
This sequence comes from Amborella trichopoda, assembly GCF_054954075.1. Taxonomy (NCBI): domain Eukaryota; kingdom Viridiplantae; phylum Streptophyta; class Magnoliopsida; order Amborellales; family Amborellaceae; genus Amborella; species Amborella trichopoda. The sequence continues at coordinate 24,541,732 of NC_142338.1, read as the reverse complement.
ATAATCCAAGGCAAACACCATGTCAGGAGCAGGAGCATTCGCCAGCCTCCTTTGCTGGGCATTTTGGCACCCGTTACCATTCACCCCCTTCTAAGGGTGATCCTTTTCCCAATAGCCCTTACTGGTGACCCTTCACCAGTTCACGTATGCCCTAGTTGTTTGAACTTTCCTACTAAAGTGTGGTAGCACATATTTGCTGCTCTCTGTCATTTCCTGACACATGGACCAAGCAATCCGTATATGCTCCGTCAGCCAACACTCTCGGAAAGTTCCAAACTCTTCCACTTTCCCCTTATACACCTTACTCCGGTGCTTCTCAAATAATACCGAGAAGGGGAAGCCTTGGTCAAGCCCATGTTGACAGGAAAATCGGTGAGGGAAATACCCCTCCTACCAGGCACTGTGTGAAATCCGATAAGGTAAGACTCCCCCTCTGATGCTCAGCATGAACATGAGTTCCTTAATCGTTGTTGGGGCACTATCCAGTTCCTTCCCCAATTCATCAACGAAAGCACGGTTAGTGAAGCTCCCAACCAGAAAAGGGACTCTCCTCATGTTCAAAGAATCATTCCCAAACAGACCCCGAGCTTCCTCTGGGCCATGGAAGATAGCTCTCTGGTTCACAATCTTCATCAAGAAGGGCCACAATTTATTTCATGAGCACTGATGCTTGATGTAGGTGTCAGGGAAATAAGCCCCTAGCCACCCGTACACATAATGCATAAGGAATGGAGTTTTAAAATCTTTAGGGAAAGCTTCTCCTCCTACAATGTTGTTCCCTCCCTCTTTACCCTTATAGGCTTTTCCACGGGAGACAGCCCCCAAGCCATGGTATATGTTGCACATGACTGGTTGAGCAAGGGCATACGCATGCCCTCTTGCCATGTCGCATGCCACGTATAGTACCCCTGGATGAATGTCGTCCCCCCAGTCAGGGAACATGAATTTTCACAAGAATAAGGCACGATAGGCGGCCAAGAAGACATGGTCATCACTGGTCTCGAGTTGATATATGGGAGGTGTCTCTTTCGCAACTTCCTTCCCTTTCCCCTTCGGAGTACCTTGACCACGCTCAAGATAATCCTCGCAAACGAATTTCACCCATTCTGTTAAGGTGACCTTTCCATTGGTAGAGTGGCTGACAATAGACTAGTAGGCCTCAAAAATCTTTGGAAGACTGCTCTTCACCCCCCAAGTTAACACTACCGAAGATGTCTCAGTTTGACGGCACAAACTTGTCATACATAGCCCTAAGCATCGGAAGGCCTCCAATAAAGTGAAGATCCAGTAAAGAGATTCCCGCTTCGCCATGACAAAGAAGCCAAGTGTTGCTCACATGGCTCAACATATCCAGCAATACCTTTATTGTATTAGAGCAACGGTCGTAGTAGCTGCCTGAACATTGGACCGCTGTTAATAGCGAAGAATGCTCAAGAATGGTTCTATACGAAGCCCATTCCTTAACAGTCCAGGAAGCGTATCCCTTCAAGTATTGGTGCTCTCCCTAAATCCGGAGGTCTCTTGCCGACCACCTTAGTAATCCCTTCGTCTGGACCATTCGCTTCCTCAAGGTGGGTAAGTTCTCCCTAGAAGCTATGTTATGATGCATATAGTGAAGAAGTGTCATCCCTTCTTTAATACAAACATTGCCATCATTGCCCTCCCGCACTTCAAAGCATACGGGATCAGTAATGAAAGTGACACTAAGAGGCCACTCTAGCCCATACACTAGCTGGGTCAGCTAAATGGGATCGCCCCTTGATAAAACTTCACCTGTAAAGTCACAGGCGTTGATTTCCCCTTCCCTCGGGAGACTCTTCACATCGGGGATTTGGTAAGAATAACCAGCCATTACAAAGGATTTAAAGGTTCACTCCTGAAAACGCTACTAAGGCATTGGAATAGTGACAGTTGAGTCTGTCCAACACTCGCTCCAGTTGAGCCTCTCCAACACTTAACACAGGGTGAGCTCCTCAAAATTCTCAGTGCCGATTGCATGTTAACAACTAGTGTCGGGTGAGTTTTTCGATCACTCAGTGCCGGTCGAGCTTCTCAATGATCCGCGCCGGTTGAGTGCCAACAACTAGCGCTGGTTGATTCTTTCAGTACTCAGCGCCGGTTCAGATTGCCAACACCCTAGCGTCGATTGAGTTTTTCAAAGGCTAACGATGGCTGAGAGAAAATGCCTCACACGTGCCATGAATCCTAGTCGTGACACCTCGAATTCAGTTGCGCCAACTGACAACCGTTGCGACATCCTTCGGTGTTGCCTCACACACGATCGACTGATAACCGTACACTTTTCAAGGATGACAGTTCACCTCCAGCAACCGTATGCCTTCCCCATGATGTTTAACCTCCTACAGCCATACGACCCACCTCCTGTGATTGTTCGACTTCTACCAGAATGGCTCCCACACAGCAAAAAACTAGCATGAAAACTTTCCCGCCTATGTCTTTTGGTCTGGACTTCACCAGAACCTCGCCGAGAAACCTCTGCGACACCAATAATAGTGTCAAAAAGTGGAGATAACCCCGGTAAACCTTTTGAAAGTGCCAAGAAACTTCTACAACACCATGAGCAGTGCCGAAAAACAACTGTTGGGAAACCCCTAAAAACAATTCCTACCAGAAAGTAAAAAGGCAACCGGAATTCCTTCCCCTTCGTAGAAAACGTCCCGGAGGATTCTCCTCTCCCTACTACTTTCTCTGCAACTTTACCAATTCTAGGCAAAGTCTACACTCCGAATGGTCTTCCCTGCAAAACCTTCACGGGAATCCTGTTGTTTGCCGAAGGTTCTTCCTTGCAGAAACTGTTGTTGAAGTCCCACTGCTCGCTAGAACTTCAATCGGGCACACCCTCTCCTTACTGTTGAAGAAAATAGTTGCTTAAGTTTTTACCCATGATGAAAAATAAGGGAAAACGGGATTTTACCCGCTTATATAGACTACGCTGCCCTCAAATGCCCCTCACAACCAGAGGTAACACTCACCCCTAGCGCCGATTGGCTTAGCGCTGGGTGTAAATTTCTAAATACAACCCTAGAGCCGTTTGACTTAGCGTCGGGTTAGTTTCCAAATACACCCTTAACACCTGGTGAGTTTCCAAATACAACCCTAGCGCCAGTTGACTTAGCACCGGGTGTGTCTCCAAAATGACCCCAGCACCGATTAACTCAGCGCTAGTTGTCTTCAGATAATACCACGGGTCATTCATAACACCAGCTGAACAACGCCATTTTTGTTATGAGAACTCAGTGCCATTTGAATATTCGTAATAAACCATAAGCTCTACACATGGCACCGGCCGTATTTCAAGCAGTGTATGCCTTACTACTATCCCAAGTGGAGTTCTATACCTAAGCCAGGACATGTCATCCCTAGTGGACTTGCACCCAGGCCGTTGCACCTAAACTGTGACTTCCCTAATGGAGTTAGGAGTTGTCCCTCGTCTCCCACTAGGAGTCACACCCATACTGCGGCCCATCATCCCTATTGAAGTTAAGGTCATTCTTACTTCCTTAATCCTCAATGGGCGAGCTTCACACTAAGCTACCTTACCCCTAAGGAGTTAGGTTACCTGTTATAGAGTCTCATCTTTCACTCAGAGAGTACGCTTACCTCCGTTAAAACCACAACAAATTCCACTTCTGCTAATCATCATACATCAGGCCACCATTTTCATCTGAGCCCTCTGCTTGTGTATGGCCTTAACCGTTTTATCCCCAAGGACTCAGAATGCCATCCACAGACCTATTCCCCATGGAGCTCCACCTACACGGCGACCCAGCCTCGGTCCATACTGCATAACCATAAACTGGTCAACCATGGTCCATACTGCATGACCCTAAATTGCTCAACCTCTGTCCATACTGCCTGACCCTAAACTGCTCAACCACGATCCATACTGCATAACCCTAAATTGCTCAGCCTCGGTCCATACTGCATGACCCTAAACTTCTCAGCCTCGGTCCATGCTGCGTGACCCTAAACTTCTCAGCCTTGGTCCGTGCTACGTGACCCTAAACTGCACAACCTCTGTCTGTGTTGCACGACCCTAAACTGCACAGCCTCAGTCCATACTGCATGACCTTAAACTACTCAGCCTTGGTCCAAACTACATGACCCTAATCTGCTCAACCACGGTTCATACTGCATGACCCTAAACTGGTCAGCCTCGATCCATACTGTATGGCCCTAAGCTGCTTAGCCTCAGTCCGTGTTGTACAACCCTAAACTGCACAGCCTCGGTCCATATTGCATGACCTGAAACTGCTCAACCTTGGTTTATTGTGCATGACCCTAAACTGCTAAGTCTCAGTCCATAATGCATGACCGTAAACTGCTCAGCCTCGGTCCATACTGCATGACCCTAAACTGCTCCACCTCGATCCATATTGCTCTTGATGACATCAAACAATATTTACTTAACCCTCCAGTACTCTCTACACCAGTGTTGGGAAAGCCTCTCATCCTATACGTGACCTCTTTGGATGAGTCACTTGGGGCATTGTTGGTACAAAATAAGGACGAGGGAAAAGAAATAGCATTATACTACCTCAGCTGTAGGATGCAAGGTCGTGAAGAATTATCCCCCTATAGAGAAGATGTGCTTGGCCTTAATCTTTGTGCTACAAAAACTCCGACATTACTTACTTGGTCATGAAGTGAAACTTATATCAAATGCAGGTCCTGTAAAGTTTCTCATGACACATCTGTGCCTATCAGGACGTCTTCCTAAGTGGGAATTATTATTAATGGAATTTGACATCACACATGTCCCACAAAAGGCTATCAAGGGCCAGGCCCTGACTAATTTTCTCACAGCACACCCCGTGCCTGCGGAATCTCCGTTATCAAGTGACTTCTCTGATGAAGAAGTATTATGTGTTGAGCTTGCTCATGTATGGCAATTGTAATTCGACAGAGCCTTCCAATAAGATTGAGGAGGAGCCGGAGTTGTATTCCTGACCTCGAAAGGAGGAATATTGCCGCTTTCTTTCTCTCTCACCGAAGCCGGTTCTCATAATGAAGCCGAATATCAAGCCCTTATAATTGGGTTGGAGATAGCCTTTGATCTAGACTTGGAGCAGCTCAAGATCTATGACAACTCTGAGTTGGTTATCTAGCAGCTCAAAGGGATCTATGATGTGAGAAAAGACACTCTCAAACCTTATCACAATACTACAAAATCGTACATGGCCCAGTTTGAGGATGTATTCCTAAGTCACATCCCCACGAGGCTGAATTCGTAGGCTGACGCACTTGCAAAACTCGGTGCTACAATTCAATTGTCATCATCAGGACCCACGCTTGTTTGGGAGGCAGAATGGAGAAACATTGAACTAAGAACCGAGGTCGATGTGGATGACAAGAGAAATATCTTCCTGGAATGTCTTCCTTATCCATTTGGAGCACTTCTATCAGCTAAATAGGTAATCAAGACTGAACAAGAAATGGCACAGAGTCAAGGAAGTAAGGCTTGAAACCAAGAACCAAAATTCTTCGACCTAATATGCACAGAAATTGAGCAGGTAGAAGATTGGAGAGAGCCCATCACTAGTTTCCTGAAACATGGCAGGCTCCCTGAAGATCGTGCCGAACGCAACAGCATACTTCGAATGTCTACCAAGTATACGCTCCTTGAAGGAGATGCTCTCTTTAGACGATCATTTGACGACATTCTTCTTAGATGTGTGGATGTGCAAGAAGCAAATAAGGTGTTAGAAGAAGTACACTAAGGCATTTGTGGGCTACATCAGTCCGGTCCCAATCTCTATGAATCTCTATGAACGGATACATAGGATGGGATACTATTGGCCTTCCATGATCGTCGATTCCTTAAACTATGCTAAAAAGTTCCAAGTGTGCCAAATACACTCAAGCCTTGTTCACCAACCTCTAGAGCCCTTCGACCCTACAATGCATCATGGCCCTTCTCACAATGGGGAATGGAAAAGGTAGGGCCTATTGACCCTCCTTCGACAATGGGTCATGTTTTCATTCTAGCTGCAATAGACTATTTCTCCAAGTGGGCTGAAGCGGTCCCCCTTAAGCAAGTTCCTGGGACAACAATGGGTAACTTCATTCGACATCACATTATATACAGTTTGGGGTCCCTGACAGGATTATATCTGACAATGGGCCCCAATTTCGGTGCCACCATATTGATTTCTTGGTCAATCAGTTTGATTTTGAGTGGAAGTACTTGACTATGCACCATCCTCGGGCGAATGACTTAGCTGAGGCCTTTAATAAGACTTTGTACAATGTTTTATGAAAATCTGTATCAAAGATGAAAGAGAACTGGCATGAGAAGCTTCCTGAAGCACTATGGGCTTATCGTACTGCTACGTGAAATGCTGCTGACTCCACTCCTTATTCTTTGGTCTATGGGGGTGAAGCAGTTTTACCTCTTGAAATTCAAATCCCTTTACTAAGAGTCGCTATTCACCATGGAATAACTGAAGACGAGAGAGTCAAGCTTCGGTTTCAAGAATTGGATGCGCTAGATGAAAAGAGGTTAGAGGCTCATCAAAACCTTGAACTCAACCAAGGGAGAATGAAGAGGGCTTTTGACAAGTCCATCAAGGTCCCCTCATTCGCCCGTGGCGATCTAGTTCTAGCCATCAAGAGGCATATTGCTATGCATGGCCGGCGTAAATGGAAGATTGAACCTAAGTGGGAAGGTCCCTTTATAGTCAAAAAGGTCTTGCCTACATACTGGTACATCCTGAGGGAGAGGAGGCAATGCCCCCTATTAATGGGCGATACCTAAAGAAGTATTATCTGTGATGCATATTCAAAGGAAAGAGACTCAACGCAAAAGTATGCAAGATAGTCCAAACAAATTCTAACTCGTTTTATTACAGTAAAAAAACGAATTACAAGTTACAAGACAAGAAGCCCATTATTAGGGGAGTTGCAATTCTCTTATATCTAAGGAAAAGAAAATATTTGACACCAAAAGTGTTGTTCTTGTATTTGAGGATAAGAGGACGGTTACAAACCAAAACCTGTAATGTTGCTCTGGCATCGGAGGATAAGAGGACGGTTACAAACCAAGTCCTATAATGTTGCTCTGGCATCTGAGGATAAGAGGATGGTTACAGGCCAAAAGAAAATGCACTCCTCATGAAGAAGAAGAAAAACCACTCGGAGAAGTTAGCTTCAATTCATCTGATGAGTAAGAGGATGGTTACAGGCCAAAAGACGAAGCTAAACCACTCGGAGAAGTTATCTCCAATTCATCCGATGTGTATATCAAACATACAAGCCAAAGATCTCATCTGACGTGCATATCAAACATACAAGGTAGAATTCATTCAACGTGTGTATCAAACATACAAAGCAAGCTTCCCTGGCAAGGAACTGGCCTACGATGGAAGGCATACCCTATTCACAGTGGATTCCCTTCCATAGAACAACATGGACTTCACTGTTGTCTTAAAGGACTTGGCTTTCAACAGGTATCACAAGCCATGCCTTACCGTCATTCACCACCCTTTGTCGGCCCATGTCAGCGCCACGCATGAACATCGCCGCACATAGCTCATCATCGAGCTCCACAATTCTTGCATGTAACTTACTATCACATGCGAACACCACTGTGCGCGTCATCATGTACCACATGCGCTAATGAGCACTATCTAAAGTCAGCGCCGACTGTGTCCTCCAAAGGCCAGCTCCAGCTGTGCTCCCAACTCCTAACGCCGACTACCTTTCTTAAGGATCAGCGCCGGTTATGCCTCTAACCATCAGCACCGGCTGTGCTTCTATTAGCGCTTGCTCTGTCATGACTGTTCGCATCCCAAGACTCCTCATTTTCAAGGCCCAAGTCTCTTTGCCTCCCCAACGGTTGCACAATTTTCCAGGGCAGCCGTCCATCTCTTGTGACGGTTCACCTCCTCTGACCATTCTTTTCCCCCAACCATTCGCCTTCCCTACGATGGTCCACCTCCCCCAACCGTTCACCTTCCCTGTGACAATCCACCTTCGGCGACCGTTTCGTTTCACTTGACCCTTTGTTTTCTCCCCGAAACTTCTCCTACACAGCCCAAAACCCACTGAGAGACTTTCCCTGCCTGCGCCTTAGCTCAAAAGTCACCAAAACCTAATCGAAAGCCTCTGCAACTTTTCCTAAGTTGCCGAGAAACCACCTAAGCCCCCGAAAAAGTCCCAAAAGCACGTGAAAATGCCCATTGTTGCAGTTCTCCTGTCTCCCGAAAAACCCAGTGTGCTAACATAAAAACTTCTGCAACACATACGCGCACACACCTTTTATGTGCATCCTCACGTACGTCTTCCCTAATTGACCCGATCGTGTGTGTACACCACCTTCACTAACTCCTTAGTGAGTCCATTCACTTTATTATCCTCCATCATTCCTCCAGTGAGTCTTACCTGCGCTCACAAAACGGCGAACCATCTTGCCACCTATACTCGTCATAAGCTAGTGGGTCACCACTTTCCACATTCCATCCATATACTCCATCTTTTATAGGTAGCCTCGTGCCATCTCCCCAAAAGTGAGCTAAAAACCATTTTCATACTCACTCAATGGCCTCTATAGACTGTCATCTACCTCCATTATGGTCTAGCTATATGACCTTAAACCATAGTGCATGTCCTGGCCGCACGACTTTAAAAGGCTTTTCACAGGTCCTGAAGGCATGACCCTAAGCATGCCTTCACAAATGAAATAACGGGTATGATGTATATCTTAATAAGGGAATGCCATGAGTAAAAAGGACGGACGGGCATGGTCCATGAGTAAAAGAGTTTCATGAATAAAAATCGGGCATGATAAAACCTGGAAGGGCATCGTGAGTAAAAATGGAAGGATAAGGGTGGACATGGCCGAAAGGTCATTGTAAAAGAGCCCCAAATGAAAAGAAGTTGGTGAAAATCGTCTCTACGACGACGCTTACCAAGTTCTAGTGAAAATTTGTAAAGGTCGATTGGACCAATAAATAGGCTGATGCAGTGCTCACCTCAACAGGCGGCTTCAGCCCTCACTCAAAAAGAAAAAACCCCTGGTGTTACAATACCAGGGTAAAAAAATATGAGCTCTAAGGAAAATATTTCGATAGCCTGAGTCCAGTTGCAGAAGAGACTCGAAAGACATAATACTCGCCAAGACGGTAAGACGAGTCTCATGAAGAAGAGCATCATTCCCAAGAGGTTACAATTATACTCCAAGATGCCGGAGACACCTTGAGAAGGCTAACTCAACCATGACTTTGGAGTGGCAATCAAATGATTGTCGTAGCTGCAAAGCAGTGGGTAGGGCTGGTTATACTCAAAGGTGGTTATCTTGATAAACTGAGGTACCCTACCTGTCAAGGATACTTAGTGTACGACGCAGACAAGCACTAACAAAAGGCTCTCCAACAGAACATACAAACAAGAAAGTCACTCCAATGAACCAAAGATGCCCCAAGAAGGCTAAGTCAATCATGACTTTGGAGTGGTAATCAGATGATTGTCGTAACTGCAAAGCAGTGGGTAGGGGTGGTAATACCCAAAGCTGGTTATCTCGATAAATTGAGGTACCCTACCTGCCAAGGACGACTAGTGCACAATGTAGACGAGCCGACCAAAGGCTCTTTTTTTATCTATCAAAGACAAAGAAACCCAGACCAAATGGGAACAATGCCCGTTGACATGGCAATCAATTGCCAGATGGGCCCGATTTTGACTGACGTCGTCTGTACAAAATCCTCAGCTTCAGAATCACAGATAGTCCACACGAGGGTGAGGACTTCTACAGTAGTAAACATAAAGAAACAATTTTGGAAAAATTTGCCTCTAGCACCCTGAAATGGACCCCATAACTAGAACTATACTTTTGGTGCCTCAAATTGTTGTGGGACCACCACCATTGGATCTAACATGGTCGAAAACCCCTATAGGTCAAGTTTTGATTTAATCGGGCACTCAGAACAAAGTTATGGGTAAAATACCGAAAAGAGGTAGGCCGCACACTATTCTCATGTGGCCACCTTGCACTATCACACCATTAAAGGTGGCTATTCTTATAGTCATAGATAGTAAATTTCGGGGCTTATATCTCATTCAATCTAAGTTAGATCGTGCAAAAATTTGGTGAGTGTGTTTGTCTCGTTAAGACGAGTGATTGGATATGTGGTATGCCCTGTGACGATGCCCGAGCAGAAAGAAAAACTAGAGAGAAGTTGCTGATCTATAAAGGAAGTTACAAAAAATTCAACAGCGGCACGACCCACTCAAGCGGCAAAATCATGATGCTCGCATACCCGATAGGCACGAAACCAATTGTATTATGTGTGTAAGGTCCGAGGCCATCTCTGGCCTGAACCTCGCGTGCGATGAACATTTAGATTTAATACACGGAGGCATCGACACCACTGTAAATTTCGATCATTAGATTCAAGATTCTAAAAAAAACGTAGGACGATGAAATCATCATCTACACACTAAATCGAGCTATGTTTGTTATAATGTGATTGTGATGGCATGCTCAGTGTGATTGAGTGAAGAAAATGAATAAAAATATCAAGGAACGAACACACAATCGATCCAAAGTTTTCAAGATTCAAGCAAATTTCATGTGTCACGATCATGGCTTAAAAAACATGATTCATAGCTCGAAGTTGGTATCAAATCGATCGCCATGTCGAGCCCCACAAGAAAACAATCATCTTTTAATCAAACAAAATCAAAACAACCTCGGATCAGTCATGGAAGATCAAGCAAATTCTCGGGCAACAGTAGGGACTGTTATGAAATTTCACGCATTATTAAGTAGGGGTAAAACAGCCCTTTTGCACCCATTTTTATAATTTCTTTTAATTCAATTCAATTGTAATTATTTTCAATTCTAAGTAGCTTTTGAGCATACACCCATGTTTTTTGACCAATTCTATACAAGCATGCAGAGCCAAATTGTAAACAGGAACACAATACCCAACTCGTGGGTGCGTCCTGGAGAGAAAGAGAGAGGAGAGAGAAAAAAGGGTCGATACCCTTGAATAAGGTAACTTTCTCTCTCATCTATCTCTTTTTCCCTTCTTCTCATTTTTATCTCTTTCTCTCTCTTCTTCTCATCTCTATATCTCTTTCTCTCTCTTCTTCTCATCTCTATCTCTCTTTCTCTCTCTTCTTCTCATCTTTATCTCTCTCTCTCTCTTCTTCTCATCTCTATCTCTTTTTTTGCTTGTCATCTAACACAGTCGGCAATGACTAGCCCCGCCTTTGTTCTCTTTCTCTTATATCTAAAATAGTCGACGAAGCTTAGCATCGACTGCATCTTCTCTTTCTCCTATGTCTAAAACAGTCGGCGAAGCTTAACGCCAATTGCATCTTCTCTCTCTTCTCTGTATAACACAACCGGTGAAGCTTAGCACTGATTGTGTCTTCTCTCTCTTCTACATCTAGCGTAGTCGGTGAAACTTAGTGCCGACTGCATCTTCTCTCTCTTCTCTGTCTAACACAGTCGACGAAACTTAGTGCCGCCTACATCTTCTCTCTTTTCTCTATCTAACACAATCAATGAAACTCAGCATCGACTGTGCTTTCTCTCTGTTCTTTGTCTAGCGCAGTTGGCAATGCTCAACACCGACTGCGTTCCCTCTCTCTTCTTTGTCTAACACAACCGGCGACGCTCAGCGATGACTGTGTTACCTCTCTCTTCTTTATCTAACCTAGCTGGTGATGCTCAACGCTGACTGAGTCCTATTCCTCGTCTTTGCCTAATACAGTCAGTGACGCTTTGTGCCATTTGTGTTTTTCTCTCTTCCCTCATTCTTCTCCTCCTTTCTTTCTTTTCCCCCTCATTCTTTCTATTCTCTTCTTCTCTTATCTTACTTCTTATTCGTTCTTTATGATATTCCTTGTGTTATTCTTTCGTTTGATTAAGAGATTAGCCACTCATGGTAGTCCTGTCGTCTAGTCGTAATGTTGTTGTGCCAGAATTACTGTGCCCGCTTTATTACCACGACAAACTAACCATCATGTCTAGCTAGTCAGTATCGGTATTGATGTCTAGTAGTAATCCTATTGAGCCAGTCTGAGTTATCGAGCCCATTTTACTACCACATCAGGCCAATTATTCACCAGCTTAGTCACTGTGCTAATCTCCTCGCCTGGTCAAATTCTTCTCTCCCCCATCTTTCTTTTCTTATTCTTCTCTTCATCTTTTATATGTGAATGCTTGTTTATGTTCACCAAATAGGCAAGGTGAGGTCTGTTGACCCACCTATCTTATAATATTTGTCATATGTATGTGATTGCAGAAAACAGGAGAATACAAGCCAAGGAGGCGATTCCGAACTAGTTTTATTACTGGGGGGCTTTCTTTGTGATCTAAGTGGCCGCCCATGCAAACCAGCTCGAATAAGTCCCAAACCCACCTTAAATTCCTCTCTCATTGATTGATCATACCTTCCCTTGTTCTCGAATGAGGATCCCGAGAGAGCGATTTCAAAGTTCCGGGTCTCCCTGAAATTCGAGACACGTGCCGCCCGATCATCTAGATCCAGAGGGCGAGATCGAGGCACCTAACCACCCAGTTTCATGCTAGGGAAGCCTCCAATGACTCTAGCTGCAAGCCCTCTAGAGGAGTTGTGACATTTTTTATCTTCAGAGCCTTTATCTTCCATTCCTCTAGCTCATTGGCAACGCTGTCAAAATATGGGAGGACTTCGGGCGCACTCCCTAAGGCGATCCCCCTCAATTGTGGGATCGTTGTTCCAAGCTCTTTGAAAGAAAGCTCCTTCAGCTTCTGGAGGCATGTTCGAAGCATCTCAAAAATGACGCCTGGCAGCCCACTGAAAGTGGGTCTGGACAGTATAGTAGGAGTGATCATAGCGGGAGGATCCCCCGCTACAGCCAAGGCCTTAGGCTCCCCAGATTCAATGGCAACCTCAGGCTGCCCTGGTACCTCAGCAACATCTCTCTCGCTTAGATCCCCTATCATGACCGTGTCGGGCTCAACCCTTTCATGCTTAAGTGTTGTAGCTTCACCCTCTGTAAGCTCCGCAACCTCAGCCGAGGTAAGGCTGACCTCCTCGCCTGAAGGAGTTACCTAAGTGTCAAGCTGCCCCACGGTAGCCTTCTCTCCCAGGGCAGCGATTTCTCCCTGTGTCCCCTCTTCTTGAACCACCATCTATGCCCCTACAGGTTCAACACTTTCTTCGCCCTTGTCTTCCACAACAACCACTTCAACTAAAGGCTCCTCCACAGAGCCTGCCTCTTCAACAGCTAGGTGTACTTCCTCTGTACCCTCCAAGCCTGATCCCTGAGGGTGTCCTACATCTGCATCCCCTGTAGCTACATCACTTGAGGAAGCAACCTCCTACTGCTCGGGTGGTCCCTCTTCAGTCCCTGGGGCTCCGTCCTCTTCTATGACCACAATCTCAGCAACCTCTAGAGGCCCTCTCTACCGTAGCCACCTCATCAAGGCCAGCCTCATCATCCTCGTTCACCTCCATCGAGACTGGGCCCTCCCCTTCAGCCATGGATGTCACTTCCCGGTCCGAAGAAATTTTGATTGGGGCAGTGGGATTTGAGGCACTAGCCTGAGCTTCTGAAGGGCCAGAAGAAGGTTCAAGTGAATGAGAAGGTGAGTCCTCAATAGAAGAGGGTGATGGAGAAATAGGAGAAGACACGCAGCCCTCTGAAGAAGCCAAGGGTGAGGACCATCTTCTGACTCGCGAACCATTGGAATCTTACGCCCTTTGTGTTTCGAATGGTTGCCTTCTTAGCCGGAGCACGGGGAGCCACTGGGGCAGCTCGCTTCCTCTTCTTCCCCTTTTCTTGAGAGGGTGCAGCAGTTTCAGGAATGCCCTTTCAAGAAAAGTCGGCGACGAGTTTGCTATGAGGGCCGCTCTCTATCATCTCGTTCAAATCTAGGACCGGGCGCCCTTCTTACTTGGCCCTCTTTCCATTTGAAAATAGTAGAGAGATTGTAAAAAATGCTCTCTATCTTCTTCTCCATGTCAAGAAATCGGTGCAGAGATCTATCTACAACAATTTGGCGAGGCCACCCAATGACGCGCCAGTCCCAGGGGAAGCCCAGGGTAAATATCTCCCCCAACGGAGGAGTCCTTGCCATCTTCCTCTGCCTCCTCTCCTTGCTCCAGCGAGAATTCTCCCCTTTCCTAGGGTGGCCGACATTTCAATACCCCTTGCTGGTGATTTGCCACCAGAGTTCATGGGCTTCAGTCGCACGCACTCTTCTTCTGAAATAGGGCAACACGTACTTATTGACCTCTGTGAAGTCTAAGCACGTAGCCCAAGTTGTACGAATGTGCCTCGCGAGCCAAGTCTTCCGGTGGGTTCCCAATTGGTTCTTCTTCCAGCGGGCTGCCTTGCTATGCTGTTCTCAAAGAATACGGAGAATGGATAGCCTTGATAAAGCCCGTGTTGCTGGGCAAATCTATGAGGGAAATACCCCTCGGATTTCGCATTGTGAAGAGTATGGTAGGGAAGAACCTCGCTTCTGACACTCAGCATATACATCAGCTCCTTATGAGTAGTAGGAGCACCATCCAGGCTCTTGCCCAGCTCGTCAACAAAGGTACGGTCTGTGAGATTCCCTACCGAGAAGGCAGGCCTCCTCATGTGGAGGCGGTTGTTGTAGAACAAATTGGGAGTGTGGCCGGGGGTATGGAAGATTGCTTTTTGCCCAGCAATCCTCAATAGAAACGGGGCCCATTGTTTCCTCTAATTCTTTAATTCTAGGGTAAGTGTCCAGGAAATAAGCCCTAAGCCAGCCGTATACATAATGGACGGGGAAAGGCATCTTGAAGTCCCCGGTGAAGGCTTTGCCATCCAGTATGCCAATCCCTCCTTCATTGCCTTGATAGACTTTTCCCTTGGACACGGCTCCTAGGCCCTAGTAGATACTGCAAAAGACCAGTTGTGCAAGTTCATATTTTTGCCCCCTCACCATGTCACAGGCCACATAGAAAGTGCCTGAACAAATAATGTTTGCTCCACCGGGGAGAGCAAAATTGCACAAGAAAAGTACCAGATAAGCGATCAGGAAGATGTGCTCATTCTCCTTCCGCAGCTCAAAAAATGGTGGGGCCTCCTCCTTCCCTTTGCTCGATGATGGACGGGCTTCATCATCACAGTCCCCATAGATAAAGGCCACCCACTTGGTGAAGGACACACGTCCCTTCTTGATCTCAGACCAGAGCAACTGGTAAATTCCAAACAGCTCTTGAAGCCCAGTTAGCGGACTTTCCTTCCCAAACCGTTCATCTCAAAAAATGATCGAGTTTGGAGGCACAAACTCGACATACATATTACCAATGAGTGGCATCCCACCAATGAAATATAGAAGTAGAGATATCTCTGCTTCCCCACAATCGAGCAGCTATGTGTTGCTAACATGGCTCCAGGTCTCCAAAAGCACCTTGACCGTGTTCGAGCAACGGTCATAGTTGAGCACTGAATGGTAGCCAGCAGGGAAGAATGCTTCAGAATGTCCCTGTACCGGTTGAGAACTCTTATAGTCCATGAGGAGTACCCACCCTTCAAATATTGGTGCTCCCCTTGCACCCACAGGCCAGCAGCAGACCATTTCATGCATGGGGTTTTTACCATTCTCTAACCTAGAGTCGGCAAGTCCTCATTCGAGGCTATGCTTCTGTGTAGGCAATGCAGGAGGCCTAACCCTTCCTCTACACTCACATTTTTGTCATTATCTTCTCTCATCCGAAACCGGATAGGGTCAATAACAAAGGTGACGCTCAAGGGCCCCCTCGGTTCACATAAGCTGTCGGTGAGCCAGATTGGCTAGCCTCTCACCAAGCTTTCGCCGGTGAATTCATCAGCGTCAAGCTCCCCAGCTCATGAGAGGTTCTTCACATCATGAGTGGTACCTGAAGGCTGGGCCATGAAGATAAGACGAAGGCTTTACTGCCGCACGCAAGATACTAAGGGGCAGCCTTATCACTATATGCAGGAGGAAGGACTATCGCCGGCCGTGCAAGACTTCAACAAAAACGCTACAGCATGACGTTTGCTGCCATCACAAGGGCGTATCACCGACTGGTCACTCAAGGAGTAATGCTGGTAAGCTATCGCCATCTCGCAGCCAAGGGCAGGACATCACCGTCTGCCCACTGAGATGGTATCGTCGTGCACAGAAGACAAGACTATCACTGTCTTGCAACCAAAGGGGGTATCATCATCTCACGTCTTCAGGGCTATAAACGTCCAAAATGCTTGCGCTCCATCTATTCGCATGCCTCACTCATGCGGCACACCACATCCCTTGAAATGAGGGCACGCCGCCTGACACTCACGGTGTGGCCTATCACCACACGTGCGGAGGGCGACCGTTCACTGTCCCATGACCCTTCACTCCTCGACCGTTACCGCCCCGCAACCTTGTGGGTTCTAACCGATGTTTCCTCTCCTCACCGAGAAAACACTTCTCTGTCAGCAAAAAATTCCCGTTTGACCCTGTTCTTTCCCCTTCCAACAGCCGGGAATATCGAAAAACCACCGAAATCCCCAGAAATCTTCGTTGTGACCTTGCGGGTTTTCCTTCTCCCTGTTTTTGCACTTCAGCAGTTCGCCACATACTCATTGAAATCCCACTGAGTTTCCAATGAGCCCACTGCTGCTCCTCCTCCTTCTCCCTTGATAACCAGAGGACAGTCAGATTCCCTTAATCTCTCTGTCGGGCGACACCACCGGTGTCGCCCAACTACAAGTGTCCCAGAAATATTATGGAACTCCATATACCTATTCTAGGGAATTTTTTCTCCCTGTTGACCATGTTTTGACTTAAATTAGTTTTTTTAAAAATAAAAAACAATATTCTGCTTTAGATATGTTTGTGTTGTTTTTGACTTTTTCATTTTATTTTAGTTTGACAATTTTGACTGAAACCATGCTTTACCTACTTCCAACATGATTAGTTTAACTGTGTTTCATCAAAATTAAAACATATAAAAAAATATAAAAAAAAAAAATATCAGGGGCTGCTTGCACCCTCCCTGAACCGTGTCCCGTTTGAGTCATCCTCGACTCAGGCCGTGCTCGACTTAGCATGGACTGTGTCTGGTCTCACTGTTCTGACTTTACCTTCTTAGGGGTTGCATACCCCTCCATCTATACTGCGCTTCGAGTGAGTTTCGCCTCGAAGTGGGCATTGCTAGGCACGATAAGTGCTGAGTGATTGCTTATTTCCTTTTTTGTTTGTGTGCATTGTGTGCTTGACTTTATTTTTGATTGTGTGCTTCTTTACACACTCTATTACACACCAGACCGGGAATGCCAGAGAAACCAACGGACAAATATATCAAAACTCCCAAAATCCGCATTAACGACGTGAGGGGAACCTAGCTTTGAGAGTCGAGGCAGTTGGGATTCGCATAACTTTAATTGTGAACGCCCCTCCATAGTCCTTGTCTTCAAAGAAACTCTGTGTATAGTAGGACCTGGTGAACATCCTATAACAGAAGGTCAGGGACTATGTGGGGACCTATATCAGCCTAGCCGCATTTCAATAGTTAGGAGCTCAATCTCAAACCAAGCATACTTATAATCAATCAAGGTCAAAACGTTTTCGTGTGCTTGCTTGCTTATTCCTTTTGGATACTCTTAGATCTCAATCTGGACCCACTGTTGGTTTGAGCGGAACCCTCTGGATCTAAGTCTATGCTTGTATCCAGCTTAGTGCAGGTCCGAACTAGGTTTCGCCTTGGTTCAAACTTAGGCTCCCTCTTTGTCCTAGCTAAAGGATCATCCCTAGCTCATCTCGGATCCAGTCCGGGTCCATACCTTGTCTGATCATCCAAATTCTTTGAGTCCAAGTTTAAGCTTATACCCATCCTAGCCCAAGTCCGATCCTGGTTCACACTCAGGTTCGAACCTAGGCCCCCTTTTGGGTCCAAGCCTAAGGCTTATGCCTGCCTCAACTTTGATCCACTCCAGGTCCGTACTCGGTTTGATTATCACAAACCTCTAGGTCCAAGCCTAGGCTTACACCCAACTTAGTCCAGGTCCGAACCAGGCTGACACCCAGGTCCGAATTTAGACCCACCCTTGGTCTGAGTTGAGACTCGTACCCATCTAATCTAGATCTTAGCCTAGGTTCTAGCATTGGTCTAAGCATAGCGTTCCCACTAGAGCTGGACTAAGCTTACCCTAGTTCAGGATCTAAATCAAAACCCATTGAGTCTAGCAAGTCTAGGTTCCAGTCTAGTCTTTACATAGGTCTTAGTTAAGGTTTTGCCTCGAGAATCAGGCTAAGTTTACCCTAAGTCATTGATTCTAGATCTCACCCTAAGTCTAGATTCTATAACCCAGCCAAAGAGAGGCACCATGTCGATTACTCAAGGAGACCACGACAGTCGCTCCACCACCGACTCTAAGCCTAACCTGCCCAAACCTTGGGACCAGTATGCCGCGATCCCTTGGGATTATTGACAGACCTCGAGTCAATCCATTATCAAACACCTAGGTCTTTAGTTAGAGGCAGAGTCCCAAGGGTCCACTCCTAATCCTAAAATCGGTGTGATCTGAAAACCTAATTCAGCCCGAAAGACTCTGAATAGTAAGGGGTCCGACCAGGAGCCGTCTTATAGGGGATTTTAGGCAACCAAAGTAGAACTCGAATGAGGGAAGAAATTCATGCAGCATCTAATGCCAATTCCCACAATACGAACCAAGATAACCCTGAGGTGCAGCGATCTCAAAACCAAGACCACCTAGGTCTGGGGGATCCAACCCAACCTCGAGCCGCTACAGTACTGCTCATAATGTTCTTAACATTGTACGAAGCAGAGGTGTCGACCCAAACTGACCCTTAGACGAGATGGGCATCCAACCTGCCCTTAAAAGTCTAGTTGACCTAGGTTACATTGTTCATGCCCTAGCTTATGGGTCGAACCCAAACCAACTTAGTGGTATAGGCTAACCCCTAACACAACCCAGTCAGCCGATTCTTGAGTCGGTCCCTCTAGTTCATCTGGTCCAACAAACCAGGAAATTTCTGCAGTCGATGACGACACTTATGGGTCAGTAAGCCCTTCAGGCACAAATTTATCAAATCACCCCGATGACTGCCGCTCATCAATCTCAAGCACATGCAGGCCAACATGTACCCCAAGTTTCAACTTATCAGTCTACGCTTGGGAACGACTCACTGGTGGGCCTACTGTCATGCCAAGTACACAACAAGAAGGCACCTTAAAAGCAATGCAAGATATGCTTGTAAGAATAGCCATGCATGAGATTCTACCCCTAAAGGCCTATGTTCAAGAGATCCTTGGAGGCATGGAAGACCTTTCCCGTGGATTTGTCGTCTAGAATTTAGAAACACGTTCAATGGGAAGAGCGATCCAGATGCTCACGTCAAAGCGTACCTCCTCTCCTTCTAAGCTTTGCGAGACAAGCCTAACCAACTGAAGGCCATATTTTCACAAACATTAATCGGTGAGGCCTCAAATTGACATCGGAGAACAATGTCCGCTCGATCACATGTCACTACCGCGGGTCGATGCCAATACCTCTCTCCAGGGCTGAGCTCAGTGCAACAGAATAAAAATCAGGAGAATCCTTCAAGGATTTCATCAGTTGATTCCGCGAGGCGACGATGCGGGTCATAGAATGTCCACTTACAGACCCAGCCAAGAACTCCATAGTCTTAGAGAATGCCGCTCCTGAATACATGACCTTCTTCAGCCAAGCTCTTATCTCCCACTCTTTCGACTCCATGACTGAGCGGGTGGCAGGACATGAAAGGGCTAGAGGGACACCTCTCAGCACCAAGCACGACAATAAACCGATAACAACTCCCCAAAAAAAGAACATAAACAATAACATGGGGAATGCTTCCAATCAAGTTAATGAGATTCTCCTTAACGGATCGACTCAAGGTTCAGCCACTCAGCACAACAATCAGAACCAAAATTGAAGGGGTCCTAGAACCAAGGCTCAATATAATAACCAAAGGCAAGAGGATAATTTCAGCCCTCTCAAAGACCCACTAGAAAAAGTGTTGGAATTACTCCTGACTAGAAACATGGTTTACGTTCCGCCACAATCTGTACTACCGTTTCAAGTCACTGATAAGAGCAAGTGGTACAAATGGCATCAAAACCATGCTCATGATACCCAAAACTGCATATATTTGAAACGGGTAATTCAAGGGTTAATCAATAGGGGGGACATCATTGTCGCACCTAGAAATCAACATGTCGAAGAGCCTAATCAAAAGATGGATATCTTCATTAACCCTCTCCCTAAGAATATGGTCACAACAAACGAAAAGCTGGGAGCTCAAGACAACTCGAAAGAGAATGTCGTCATTCACATGGTTGAGAGTGAAGATGAAAAAGAGGATCCAAGTCAATTGATATTTGCTTGTGGTGATCACTTTCAAGAACCCGAAGAAGATCTATTAGACCTTCTGAGAGGAAACTCTTCATCTCCAAACTTTGATAACCTTCCCAAGTGGGACCGATATGACGAAGATGACACACTAGAGATTTATATGGTCAGGGTTGACAAAAAAGGATCATCTTTCAAACAAGGGGCCAACACCTCAAGGTATCCCATTACTCTTGCTAGGGTTGACCCTATCAAGCATCAGGCTAACGAGGTTGATTCTCAAACCCAAAGAGGCCGAGTGGTCAAACCCATCCAATTAATGGCCGACACTTTGATAAAGGATCGAAAACACCTCAAGAGCCAGACAACCAGTGGGGGTCACAGATCACGAACCAATTAAAGAAATTCAAGGATTTGCAACCACCTACGATCTATAGGCCCATCTCGGGAAGATCCAAGCTCAAATCTCCATCTTCGAGCTGCTCTCCAACTCACCGGCACATAGAGCTCAGATTGAGAAGGTCCTCACCAAGACACACTTCCCGAGTAGCGCACAACTAAAAGGGCTATGTGGCATGATCAACCAACTGATGGCACCAACGCCAATTGTGTTCACAGACAACGAAATCCCAGCCAGCTTCAACTGATTCCATGTCCAAGCTCAGCACATCACCGTTTTCATGCAAGGATATGAAATACAGAGAGTGCTTGTTGATAATGGGGCATCCCTAAACATATGCCTTATGAAAACAGTGAAGCAGATAGGCAAAAGCCCGGATGACCTCGAGCTGTGCCAATTAACTATCGTCGCATACGATGGTACTCCGAGACAAGCTGAAGGCATACTGCCTCTCAAACTGAAGATCGATCCCACCGTCTAAGTGATAACGTTTTATGTCTTGGACATAAAACCTTCTTTCAACATGCTGGTAGGAAGACCATGGTAACATGAAAACCTCGTGGTTGCCTCTACGCTCCATCAATGCCTCAAATTTTCGATTAGAAATGGGGTCACAAAGGTATGTGCTGAACCCCCTGCTTTTCTCAATCCTAGTATACAGAACGGGAACCTACTGTAGGAGGTCGAGCTGGGAGAAATCCCACTCGCTTCCTTCGAGCAAGCCGATTGTGCCGCCTTACGCCTAGAGGCCAGCAACCTTGTTCCTCAAATTTTACAAACTTTCGCATCGATGGAAGAGATTATCCAATGTCAACATCGATACGGCTTCGGGTCCCTCGAGGCTTGGTACATGCTCTTCTCCCAAGGTTTCCAATCAGGCCAAGGCTTAGGGAGTCAAGGGCAAGGTGTAACGGAGGAAATTTCTGAATCACTCCAAGCCAAAACTGAATACGGGGATCGAAGAGGTCTCGGTTGTACTCTCACCTTATTTCAAAGCTGGATAAAGCCTTCAAGCTATCCTGGCTTTGTATCTGGAGGAATTCAAAGCCTCAATCCTCTCGATGCCTGTCTTTCAAAACTGCCGAAGGTGATCCTTGAATCCCCAACAGGGAATTCCTCTTCCACAAATCGACACACAAAAACTAGGCATTGAAGACCTTTTTGCGGACCTGGATTTGAAAGTGTACACAATCGGCTATAACACAGCCAAGCGTGCTCATCCACTAATACAAACCCAAGAACGGAACTGGTCGGTCACTCCTTTATCTTGAGAATTGCTGGAAGCATACAAGTGGCACATTCAAGTCCCGGTGCCAAAAACCGGATAGGCACAGGGTGGCCATCTAACTGTGCTGCACGTCCAGTCGACTACATTCCTCTTGCGAGTCCCATAAGGGACACCTCTTCTGTTATTTCAAATCTGTTGAAAATTCAAAACATGATAAAACTGATAATGAAAAGGAATTTTCAAAAACGAAGAACACTCAAGATAGCCCAATAACAGTCCAAAATAACCAAGATGACAAATTGGACGACCAAGATTAAGATCAAGAGAGCCAAGAGTCTGAAGAATTCTCTCAACCTGAGGAACAGACTTCCCATGTTGAGCAATTCAAGAAGAGATTCGATGCTGACCCAACGGCTATCATTGAAGTGACGATCAACGTAAACCTAGGAACTAAGAAAGACCCAAGGTTAACCAAGATTGGAACCTCCCTATCGCCTGAGGAGCAGGAAAATATGATTTCCTTTCTCAAGGAATATCACGATGTCTTCGCCTGGTCATACGATGATATGCCAGGGCTAGATCCCACATTGGTGCAACATCACCTAATATTAAACAAAGGGGCAAAACTCGTAAGGTAGAAAATCTGATGTCAAAAGACCCACCTTAAGCTCAAAATTAAGGAAGAAATCGACAAATTGCTCAAGACGAAGTTCATTACCCCAGTCGATTACTCAGAATGGTTGGCCAACATAGTGGTTATACCCAAGAAAGACAGAAGGATCTGAGTGTGTGTCGAATATCGAGACCTCAATAAGGCATGCCCAAAAGACAATTTCCATTATGAAATATAGATGCCTTGGTCGACAACACTGCAGGGCACGAGATGTTGTCATTCATGGACAGATTCTCAAGATACACCAGATTCTCATGACAAAAGAAGACCAGACCAAGACTTCATTCATAACGCAATGGGGAACTTACTGCTATTGTGTCATGCCCTTTGGCCTAAAAATGCAAGGGCAACATATCGACGTGTAATGACTAGCATCTTCCAAGACTTGATGCACACTATCCTGGAAGACTATGTCGACAACATTCTGGTCAAATCGAACACTAAGTTTGATCATCTCACCAACCTGAGAACCATTTTCGAAAGACTCTAAAAGCATCAACTCAAATTCAATCCAAAGAAATTTGCCTTTGGAGTTGAATCCGGCAAATTACCAAGCTTTATAGTAAGCAAGAGGGGCATTGAGGTGGACCCATCCAAAATACAAGCCATCATTGAAATGCCCTCTCCCCCGAACATCAGAGAAATCCGTGGGCTTCAAGGTCGCATACAAGCCATAAGGCGTTTTATTTCACAACTGACAGACAAATGAGCACCATTCATTAGACTCCTTAAGAAAGATACCCGTTTATATGGGATGATGAATGTCAAGAAGCATTCGATCAAATCAAGGAGTAACTCACCACACCTCCCGTCCTTAGTCTTCCTAGTCCAGACACCCCCTATTCCTATACATATCTGTGGAAGACAAGACCATGGGGGCAATTTTAGGACATTACGATGACCATGAAAAAGAATAAATAGTATACTACATCAGTAAAACCATGGTCGACTATGAGACAAGATACACGGATGTGGAAACACACTGCGTGACACTTGTGTGGTCTATGCAAAAATTAAGACACTATGTCTTATCTCATACAGTTGAGCTCATATAAAAAATAGACCCACTCAAGTACTTATTGGAAAGACCAATCCTTAATGGACATTTAACAAATTGGAGAATGCTATTAAGCGAGTTCGAGATCGAATATGTTACTCAAAAATTGGTCAAAGGACAAACCATTGCTAGCCACTTGACTGAACACGCACTGCCAGATAACACTCCATGGGAATGAAAATCAAGCACATACGAGTGATTGGTGACTCCCTACTCATCATAAACCAAGTTCAAGGGATTTGGAAGGTGAAAGAAGAAAAGGTCAAACCCTATCAAGGAAAGGTGGAAAAGATGATCTCATACTTTAAGAAAATCACCTTTCAACACGTAACTATGGAAAATAATCGATCTGCCGACACCCTTGCGACCCTTACTTCAATGGTCGATATTCCTCCAGAAATCACCACATTGCCATTCTACATCATGAACAAACATGATCCTTCCCCACCAAGGATCAAAGAAGAAATAGAGCAAGAAAATGATAACAATGGGGAAGTGTCTCTTGTGGCTTAAGGTAAAACCATGGTCCCAAGATGTTCTGTCCTTGCTAAAAGATGGGTTATACCTCAAAGGAGCTACCAAAAAGGATAAAGAAGCCCTTCAAAGGTTTTCTATGGGATTCTTAATAAGAGGCGATCTCTTGTTCAAGAAGTCCTTTGATAGCATCATTCTACGGTTTCTCGATCAACCAAAAATCAACCAAGTACAGATAGAGTTACACAATGAAGGAGGTCATTCTGGGGCAACTGCCTTAGCTCAAAAAATCAAGCACCAAGGCTATTACTGGACACCCATGGTCGAAGATTATTGGAAGTTCGTTAAGAGGTGTCCTAAATGTCAACTTTATGGAGACCTCATCCATGCACCATCTGTACCACTCAATTCAACACCGCCTAGATGGCCCTTGACCATGTGGGGTATTGATATCATCAGAATGATCTCACCAAAAGCCTCAAACGGCCACGTTTTATTTTAACGGCTACAAAGTACTTCATTAAATGGGACAAGGCCGCATTATTTGTGAAAATTGAAGGACAACATGTTGCTCCTTTCATGTTGTCAAAATGGAAAAACAGAGAAACAGTTTCGACATAATTAGCCTTTAGAACCTAGAAATGGATCCTATAACTAGAACTATATTTTTGGTGGTTCAAATTATTGTGGGACCACCGCCATTGGATCTGGCACGGTTAAAAACCCCCAAGGGTCAAATTTCAGATTTGAACGGACACCCCAGGAAGAAGTTATAAGAGAAAGAGTAAAATAGCCGGTTATTCCCGTGCAGCCACCCTGCAACTACCCTCCATTAAAGGGGCAGTCACAAAATAGATACTTTCGATGCTCATATCTCACCCATCTCGAGTCGGATCGTGCCCAAATTTGGTAAGCGTGTTTGTCTCGTCAAGACGAGCATTTAGTTATGTGGCACGCCCCGTGATGGCGCTCGAGCACGAAGAAAAGCTAGAGAGAAGCTGCCGATCTGTGTAGAAAGTTGCAGGAAAATCAACAACGTCGCACCTCGCACGAGTGACCAAATCACGGTGCATGCGAACTCGATCAACGTGAAACCAATTTCATCGCATGCATAAGGTATAGGCTATCACTAGTCCGAACCCCGGACATGATGAACGGTCAGATTCTGCACACAACGCTGATGAACTAACTACAAATTTCGTCGTTAGAATTCCAAATTCCGACCAAAACTCCAAAGTTACAAACTCCTAGTCCTGACACGAAATCAAGCTGCGTTTGTTGCCACACGATCATGACGGCATGCTTACTGTGATCCAGCAAAGAAATCATGAAAAAACATCAAGGAACGAGCACACTATCAATCCGAAGTTTCAAGGTTCATCCAAATTTCAAGTTACATGATCGTGCCCTAAAAACACCATCCATTGCTCGAAGTTGGTACCAAATCGATCACCATGCTGAGCCCTACAAGAAAACAATCATCTTTCGATCAACTAGGCATCAAAACAACCCCTAATCATCCATGAAAGATCATGCACGTTCTAGGGCGGCATATGGACTATTTTGGAATTTCACAAATTGTTAGGAAGGGGCAAATCTGTCATCACCCTATTTTATAATTTATTTTAGTTCAATTAAATCTTAATATCTAGATATTAGGATTCATTTTGATCAATCCGCCCATGTTTGGGCACAATTCTATATATACCACGTACTATCATTGTACGTAAAAGAGGCTTGAACCCTTCACCAAAGAGAGTTTTGCTTAATCAAATTTCTCTTTCTCTCATTGTTGGGTCACGTTTTGAGAGAGAGTGGAAGAAGAGAGAAACTTTTGAATCGGTACCCCTAAGCTCAAGGTAAATCTTTCTCTCTCTTCTTTTCTTTTCTTTTCTTTTTCCCTTTCTTCTTCTCTCTCTTCTTTTCGTTCTTCTTCTTCTTCATCATCTGAGCCTCCCTCAAGGACCATGCATGGTAGTGGCAGTGTTGTGCATGCCTCTTTCTTTCCTTTTTCTCCCTTATGTGGTTTCACAGGTCACGCAGGGCGATGGCAGCACCATGCGTGAGCTTTTTTCCCCTTATGTTCGTTCATCTCTATCTCTCAACGAGACTTGCAGACGACACTGCTCATCGCCATCCACAGATGTGTCCTCGACATCTCAGTGAAGAGCACATATGGTGTAACTTATTACTACCCGTAGGGGTCTCTCCCCTGTTGCGTGCTTATCACCCCCCGCAAGAGGTCGTGACAACACCTGTCGCGGTCCGCGAGCTTCCTTCCCGCGCTTGGTGTCTATTGCCGTCTGCAAGCTTCCTTCGTGCATTCGGTACCTATAACCGTCTGCAAGCCTCCTTTGTGCACTCTGTAATTATCGTCGTCCGTAGGTTCCTCTTACTTCCCACACCTATCGTCATATTCCTTGTAAAGAACTATCGTTGTGCACTTCATACATGGCTATCACCCCGGGCTTCACAAGAGGCTATTGTCGCACATGCAAGGGTGTGCTACCTTCTTATGTTTCAAAGGATGATGCCTAGTGCCACTCGTAGTTTACTGCTCATCCTCTGACCGCGAGGAGTAGTGTCTACCACCATCTAAGGGCCATAACACTGCTACTCCATGGTTGTGGGTGGTGACGCATAGTGCCACCGAGACCCCATTTCTTCACAGGCCCGCGCCTGCTCTTCATCCTCTCCTCTTCTCACTTGATTGAGGGTTGACTCAGTTTAGCACTACCATAACGATCTGGCTATCGAGCAATATTACCGTCGTGCTAGTCCTAAGTATCATGCCCATCTTGCTGCCACACCAGATTAGGACAGTCATATCAGCCTCGGTTTCGAGTAGTCTTGCCGTCATGCTGGTCTCAAGTACCATGCCTGTCTTGCTACCACTTCGAATCGGTTACTGTTTGGCTATCATACTAGTCTTACCCCTTCATCAGGTTCTCTTCTCTTTTTGACCTTTGTTCGAACCCTCCACTTTATCACTGTAACTTCTCACATTCTTAGCCACACGAATGTGCATTGCCCCAAGATAAGGGTGGCTCCTTCGGCCCACTTGTCTTGCAAATTAACCATAATAGTATTGTATAGAAAATAAGGAGATTGCAGGTCAAGGGAGGCGATTCTGAACCAGCTGAAGCAGCTGAGGGGCTTTCTATCGTGAACTAAGAGGGCACCAGCGCGAGTCAGCCTGAGTAAGCTACAGACCCAGGTGAGGTTCGTCCTCACCTCGCATTCAAAATTCCTCTCGCACTAGTTGAATACCTGCCCTTGTTCTTGAACAAGGTTCCCGCGAGAGCGATCTCAGGCCTCGAGTCTTTCGAACCCGAGACACGTGTCACCCGATCACCTAGATCAGGAAAGGAGAGATCGAGGCACCTAACCATCTTGACGACTCCACTGATGACTTATTATCCCTTTGTAAGTTTTCTCTTGTTTGCTCAGTATCCCCTTTACTTTCTGCATTACATTATATGGCATCTGGGTTACTCAACCCTTTCATCCGAGTTGGGATTTTCTCATCCCTGCACTGTGACTATCCCAGGGAAGCGATCTGCTCAAGCTTCCTTCCCTACACTCCTCTTGAGTCAAGACTCTCAGTCTGGCTCCTAGGTTCTTTCCTAGATTGGTGTGAGAAGGGACTTGAAGGTCCCCAGACTCCCCGCTTCCTCGTCTTGGTGGACCCTTTCACCAAGGCCTCTTGCATTGGTAGCACATTTGCTACTGCACACCGCACGCACCCTGCTATTGGTAAGTCCCTTGCCGGTCATATTGCTGGGGTATACCGGAAGGCTGCCCTAACCGCTTTCGCGAGAGGCAAGCAGGTTTCCATCGCTCCGGAGGTTCGCTGTAAGGCAACCCCCCATACTCTCGGAACCTCTATACTTAGAGGCTCGATGCACCAAGGCAAAGATCCTACGACCTCTACCTCTCGCACACAACTCAAGGCTCGTGGTCCAACCACTTGAGCCACACCTCGGGGCAACTTTTATGCTGCCTTGAGCTCATGTCTAGGGCAAGGCCTTCTCGATCGCCAAACCCCGCATGCGCCATACATTTGCGTCCCACAGCTCGGGGCAACGCCAACTCTGCACCAGCTCGAGCATGCAAGGGTCGACTACTCTGTCCTCCCAATCAGCACACACAGCTTCATCCTGTGAGAGATAGGCTCCCGCTCGATCCCTCATAGACACAAGCTCACAGGTCTCAACTTCCAAAGGTTAAACCAGTTGACCGAGCCTAGGCTGACCCTCAAGTCACCCGGACAGCTATCCCTAAAGGTGAACACGCACCTGCTTTACAGCTTCCTCCTCAATCTCGACTTAGGAGGAGTCATGAACCAGCTCCTTCTTTTGTCGTTCTTTCTTCACCAGGCAAGCACCTCAAGACCTAGTACTCAAAGGTTTTCCCTAAGAGTACCATCTTGAGTTAGCCACCTCAACTCAGGCATGCACCTGGGCACCACAAGGGTGTTCGAGTTAACGGCCTGATATTAGACAGAGGCGTCTGCAAGGCAGAAACCAAGGTTGCCTTCTGGCCTTGAGCCACACTCTCTGCTCCAATTAATAAACACAACCCTCGCATGCTCAAGAAAAGCGAGGCAGTCTAAATCTCCGGTCCGGTTCTGGTTTGAAGTACACAACAGCATCAAGATTAAGCAGACGAGAGGCCTGCAGATCCTGACTAAAGAAGTCTTTAAGGCAGTTGAGGTAACCATTCTCGGTTACCTCCTGCCTCGTAATCCCTTTTTCCCTCTTCAAACTTCAGAGCTGGAGTAAGTCCAAGAATATTGCTCGGTGATCACTGCCCAGAAGCCACAGTCCCAAAACCGTTAAGAACCGGTCCTCACGCGATCGACATACAAAGCTAGAGTCCAATCAGAGCATGTTGAGCCCTTGCAAACTGAATTGCCTCTCATGACTCGCCAACCTCGGTAGTCCACTACTACACTTGGCTCTGACCTTCTAGAAGAAACGGTTAGTGTCATGGTGATCAACGAGCCGGACGATGCCCAAGAAGAGCGGATGAACTGGTTCGAGGTAATGATGTAGTTCATCCTCAAAATGTGGAGCGCTTAGAAGCTTTCAGGTCCTCTTCTTCTCACCATGAGACTGATTCCCTATCTGGTAAGGACACAGTTCCCTGACAAACTCCCCCACCGGCCTCCCAAGACAGCTCTGCTTCCTGCGGGGTTTCCCAAACTGAGATATATGCCATGGTGGCCCACATTCTCAAGAACAAGGACCTGGGTATGCAAGACGCACCGCTCTACTAGAAGCCATACACTTCATATATCGATCAGGTGCCGTTTTCCCCAAACTACCATAAAGGGAAGGTCCCCCTGTTTAACAATACTACATCCCTCACCAGCATACTGCTCACTTTCAAGCAGCTTGTCGAGAGACAGCAACTGATGGGTGACTCCTCCTTTGTCAGTTCGTCAAGAATCTCGAAGGTCCAGCCTTATACCGGTATGCTTGGGTGCTCCAAACTCGGTGCACACGTGGCACGAAATGGAGCAGTTGTTTACCAACGCTTCTATGAAGTCCAGAGAAACGTGGAGACCATCGAGCTCCTCACTCTGACTCAAGACCTTAGTGAGCCGGTTGACAAGTTCATCGCCCAATGGACTGAGTTGATAACCTTTCATGCCCCTCCCATGATTGAAAAAAGAAGCAAGTTCAAATTGCATACGAAATATACTGCTCGAGATCACACTGTATGTCGAGGCCCTCAATCCACCCTCCATGTTAGTGGTTAGGTGCCTCGATCTTGCCCTCCGGATCTGGATGATCGGGAGGCATGCGTCTTGGGTTTCGAGGGAAGACCCGGGACATTTCTGAGATCGCTCTCTCGGGAACCTCATTCGAGAACGGGGACAGGTGCTACCAACCGATGAGAGAAGAATTTTAAAGGTGGGTTCGAGACTTACTAAGGCTGGCTGGCATGGGCGCCGTCTTAGATCATGAAGAAAGCTCCCCAGTGATGAAGCTGGTTTCGAATGGCCTCCCTTGGCTCGTATTCTTCTTATTTTCTGCAATTACACAAATATATGGGAAAGGTTGTAAGATGGGTGGGTCAAACCTCACCCTTTTCCTCTTTGGTGAACGTACACAAGCTGGCGCATTCAAAAAGAAGAAGGGATGAAAGACGGGAGAGAGAAGAGTGCGACTGAGCGAGAGGATCAAGCTGATGAGTATTTGGCCTGACGTGATAGTAAAACGGGCTCGGTACTAAGACAGGCTCACGGGATAACTACTAGATGTCATTATCAATATCGACTAGCTAAGCACGATGATCAGTCTATCGTGGTAATAAAACGGGCCAAGCAATCCTGACACAACAACATTATGGCTAGACGACAGGACTTTCAAGAGAGGCTAACCTCAATCATTCTTAATTGAATGAAAGGATAACAGAGTGGTTCTCATGGGGGAAAGAATGAAGTAAAGGAAGAAGGGAACAGAGAGACGGGGGAGAGAAAAGATAAGAGGATAAAAGAGGGAAGGAAGGAAGATGCACTCGCCACTGGACATCGCCAATTGTTTTAGAAGAGAAAAGACGGTCAGTGCTAAAGTTCGCTAACTGTTAGAATAGAAGAGAGGGAGAGAACCAATTGGTTCTAGGCTTGCACTAGTTGCAAAGGGAGAGAATCAAGGGAGAGAGATTGAGCGACGCTAGGCTTCACTGACTGTAACAAGAGAGGAGAGAGAAATTCAACTGACACTAAGGTTCACCGACTGTTACAAAAGAGAGGAAAGAGAAATTCAATCGACGCTGGTACTCACCGACTGTTAGGGAAGACAGGAGGGAGAAATCCAATCAGCGCTGGGGCTCATCGATTGTTAGGGAAGAGAGGAGAGAGAAAACCCAGCACTGGGGTTGAAAGAAGAGGAACAGAGGGAAAAACCCCACCCGGCATTGAGGATGAAAGAAGAAGAAGAAGAGAGGGTAAACCTCACCCAGCATTGGGGACGAAAGAAGAAGAAGAGAGGGAAAATCCCACCGGGCACTGGGGATGAAAGAAGAAGAAGAGAGGGATAATCCCTCACGATATTGGGGATAATCCCTCACGATATTGGGGATGAAAGAAGAAGAGAAGTGGGAAAACCCCACCCGACGCTAGGGATAAAAGAAGAAGAGAGGGAAATCCCCACCCGGCACTGGGGATGAAAGAAGAAGAAGAGAGGGAAAATCCCACCCAACACTGGGGATGAAAGAAGAAGAAGAGAGGGAAAAATCCACCTAGTGCTGGGGTTGAAAGAGAGGAGAACTAACCGGCACTAGACTTGCACCAATTGCAATGAGGAGAGAGAGAGATGAGAAAAAGGGAAGGACAGAGATAGAGGGAAGGAGAGAAAAAGAGGGGAGGATAGAGAAAGAGGGGAGGGGAGGAGAGAGAAAGAGGGGAGGAGAGAGAATGAGGATAAGAGAGAGAAAGTTACCTGATGGAAGGGTACCAGCCCTTCTTCTTCTCTCTCCTCTCTCTCTCTCTCCAAGATGTACTCATAGGCTCAAGCAAGAATGGAAGTTTCTATTGAATTATGAAGGAATGGATCGAAAGTCCTTTACAATGAGGCAGTGCCTGTTTATATAGAATTGGGCCCAAACATTGGTGGACGCCCAAAAGTAGACAAAATTGAAGGAAAGTATGGTTTAATTGAATTTAAATAAATTCTAAAAATGGGTACAAAATGACTACTTTGCCCTTGACTAAGAATGTGTGGAATTTCAAAACAATCCCTGTTGCTGCCTGATATCTTGCGTGATCTTCCATGGCTAACCCAGAGGTGTTCTAATGCCCGTCTGATCAAAAGATTATTTTTTTCTTGTAGGGCTCAGTGTGGCGATTTTTTTAATACCAACTTCAAGCCATGATCATGAGACTTGAATCTTGGATGAATCTTGAAAACTTCGGATCGATTATGTGCTCGTTCCTTGATGTTTCTTCATGATTTCTAATCACACTGAGCATGCCATCATGATCATGTTGCAACGAATGCAGCTTGATTTTGTGTCCGGATGAAGATTTCTTCATCTTGAGTCTTTGGCTAGAATCTTGAAATCTGGTGGCTGGAATTTACAACAGCTTTGGCTCCTTCGTGTGTGAAATCCTACCATTCATCGTATGTGATGTTCGTGCCAAAGATAGCCTCGGTCCTCATGCACATAATGCAATTGGTTTCGTGTCGATCGGGTATGTTAGAGTCATGATCTAGATGCTTGAACAAGGCATGATGCTACTGAATTTTCTGCAGCTTCCTTCACAGATCAGTAACTTTCATTTAGTTTTTCTCTTTGCTCGGGCGTTGTCACGGGGCGAACCACATATCAAATTGCTCGTCTCGATGAGACGAACATGCTTATCAAATTTGGGAGCAATCTGACTTTGAACAAGTGAGTTATAGGCCCAGAAAGTGACTTCTCATGACTGTAAAAACCACCACCTTTAATGGTGTTATGTTGGATTGAGGCCACATGGGAATAGTGTGCGACTTACCCCTTTTCGGTATTTTACTCATAACTTTGTCTTGAAGTGCCTGATTAAATCCAAACTTAACTCATAGGGGTTTTCAACCCGTGCCGAATCTAGTGGAGGTGGTTCCATAATGATTTGAGACACCGAAAATGTAGTTCTACTTACGGGGTCCATTTCAGGGTGTAAGAGATTGATTTCGTTGAAATTTTTTCGTTGGGTTTACTGTGTTAGAGATGTCTGATTGCAAGGAAACTTGGCAAGTAGTCTTTTCAAGTGTTAACAAAGATCTTGACTAATTCTGGGGCTATTATGAGACTGTCGAGAATTTCCACTATTTTATAGGCTTTATTGACCTACTTCCTTCCGGGGACCAAGATGCTAAAAAATACATTCAAACAGTTTGCCCCATTGAATGTTGTGCTTCAAGAGAAGTGAGAACGACAGTCATTTGAAAAGTTTCCTTCAAGTTTTACTTTTTGCTTTTTTAGCCACAGGATCACGTGCACGCGGAGGAGATTCACGTAACGGTGTAACCAGGATGCTCAGATGTAGGAATGCATTTTCGCAAGTCCATCCGTGGAGACTTTAATTAATGGGAGACGAGACAAATTAGTGGTGCAGTTTACTAGACACAGGTTTACTTTTGATGATCAGAGTACCACTATGGGTCTCTCTACCGAGTTTAGGCAGGGGCAGGTTCTATTACCTGATCCTAAAGGTCTAGTCATGCTGGTTAGGCGAGCTGACGTCTCTAACAGGTTTTGCCTTGACTTTGTCAGTTTCCTGCCTTGATTAGACTACTTTGTCACCTAGCCTTATGGAGAGGTGTCCATAATATAAGAAGGCATGCACATTTCACACATGGGGAGAGGGTCCTTGAAGAAGGGTAAGGCATGCACATTTCATGCATGGGGAGAGAATCCTTGAAGAAGGATAATGTATGCACATTTCATGCATGGGGAGAGGGTCCTTGAACAAGGATAATGACCGGATTACGTTGTCACCCAGCCTTGAAGAACGGATAATGACTGGGCTATGCTGTCACCCAGCCTTGAAGAACGGATAATGACTAGGGTACATTGTCACCTAGCCTTGAAGAAGTGATAATGACTAGGCTACGTTGTCACCCAGCCTTGAAGAAGGATGTCGACTAGGCTACCTATTCACCCAGGACTGAAAAAGGATGTCGACTGGGCTACCTGTTTACCCAGGACTGAAGAAGGATGTCGATTGGCCTACCTGTTCACCCAGGACTGAGGAAGGATGTCGATTGGGCTACGTGTTCACCCAGAACTGAAGAAGGAAGTCGACTGGGCTACTTGTTCACCTAGAACTGAAGAAGGATGTCGATTGGGCTACCTGTTCTCCCAAGACCAAAGAAGGATGTCAAATGGGCTACATATTCACCCAGGACTGAAGAAAGAAGATGAGGGATGATTTCAATGTCTACACCCTGCTGGACGTCTTGATGAAGAAGGGAGTGCTGGCTGAGGCCGTCTGTAGAAGCAAATGTTGCATCAAGCTGATTTTATTGCTCTGAGCGCCCTTTGTGGGTTTTCACTTAGACCGACAAAGCAGCGCCATAAAGACGGTTTTCACCAACTTTTTTTTATTTTTAGGGCTCTTTTACCCATGGCCTTTCGGCCATGTCCACCCTTTTTGTACATTTTTACTCACTATGCCCTTTCAGGTCTTCACCGTGCCCGTTTTTTTTAATTTACGAAACTCTTTTACTCATGTTTTCGTGATCATGCCCGTTTGTCATTTTTACTCATGGCGTTCCCTTGTTCAGGTATACACCATGCATGTTATTCCTTTTTTTCTTTCTTCTTTTTTTGTGAAGGCGTTCATTCCTTCGGGACCTACGTGAAGCAGTTTATCATCATGCGGTTTGGACGTACACTATGTTTTAAGGACATTCAACTAGACCATGATGGTGATGATTGACTGTCTATGAAGGCCATGGAGTGAATATGGTGGTGGTTTTACTCACTTTGGGAGATGGCTCGAGGCTACCTATGAAGGATGGATGACGTATGAAATGTGAGCGGACGTTTTTTGTGACTCACTAACTTACAACAAGTTATGATGGCAAGATGGTTCTCAGTTTTGTGAGAGCGGGTGAGACTCACTAGGGAATGATATATGGTGATAAAGTGAATGGACACACTGGTGTGTTATGAAGATGGCACGTGCACACTAATAGGTAGGTTAGCGAAGGCATGCATGAGAATGCACGTAAAGGTATGTGCACGTACGTGGGGATAAGTTTATGGTCGTACTTTCTAAAGGAGTTTATCATCATGCAAGCATGATGTGCACTATGGTTTATGCAGTTTAAAGTCATACAACTAGGACTTTGCAGTTTAATGTCATGGAACTAGACCTCCGCTATAGTTTAAGGTCATGTAGTTTGGCCAACGGTGTTGAGCCTCTATCGTCATGCAACTAGGACGTGCACTATGGTTTAAGGTCATACAGATGGACCGTGGTCCTGCAATTTAACATCATACAACTAGGACTGTGCAGTTTAAGGTAATGCAACTAGACCATAGTTACAGTTTAAGGTCATATATTTGGACCATGGAGTTTAAGGTCGTGCATCTAGACCATAGCTACAGTTTAAGGTCATATAGTTTGGACCACGGTCTTGCAGTTTAAAGTCATACAACTAGGACTGTGTAGTTTAAGATCGTATAACTAGACCTCCGCTACAGTTTAAGGTCATATAGTTTGGACCTTGGAGTTTAGGGATTGTGTGGGTCGCCATGTAGGTGTAGCTCCGTGGGGAATAAGTCTGTGGATGGCAATCTTACTCCCTTGGGATAAAATGGTTAAGGCCATATACAAGTAGAGGGCTCAGATGTAAATGGCAGCCTGATGAAGGATGACCAACAGAGGCAGACTTCACTAGAGTTAAAGGGGGTAAGCATATGCTCTAGGGTGAAAGATGGGACTCTATGGAGAATTCACTTATAACAGGTATCTCGACTTCCTGGGAATAAGGTAGATTGGTGTGAAGCTAACCCACTGAGGATTGTAGGGGTAAATATGACACCAATTCCACTTGGGATAATGAGCTGTGGTATGGGTGTGACTCCTACTGGGGGATGAGGGCCGGTTCCTGACTCCATTGGGGAGGTTACGATTTGGGTGAAACTCTCTTAGGGATATTGGTAGGGCATACACTGCTCCAGCATGGAGTCGGTGACAATGGGCTGCTTGTAATTCAGTCGGTGTCAGGTGTAGCGATCATGGTTTCTTACGAATGTCCAACCGGCGCTAATTCAACTGACGCTAAGGTGGTTTAAAACTCACACAGCGCTAGTCAACCGGCACTAGGGTTGTTTCGAAACTTACCCGACGTTATTCAATCGGTGCTAGGATGGTTTGAAATTCACTTAGCATTGGTCAACCGGAGCTAGGGTGGTTTGAGATTCACCTTGTGTTGGTCAACCGACGCTAGGGTGGTTTGAAATTCACTCGACGCTAGGTGATGGGTCGATGAAAGTTACTTCGAGCCTTGAGTCAAAGCCCGACACAGCTCACCGTCACTTGGCTTTCTTTAAACGCGACTGGAATTCTCCTGTAATTCTCAGTTTGTGAGAGGCATCCGAGGGCAGCGTAGTCTATATAAGGGGGTAAAACCTTATTCTTCCCTCAATTTTTTTTTTTTCACCAAGGGTAAAAAAAAAACTTAAGCAAAACGTTTTCTTTAATGATGAGGAGAGGGTGGTCAGTTGAAGTTTTGGCGAGTAATAAGACTACAGCAGAAGTTTTGCAGGGAAGGTTCTTTGGCGGACAGCATGATTCCAGTGGTTTGGCTGAGAAGACCTTTGGCGAGCAGACTTTACAAAGAATTTGGTGAAGTTACAGGGAGTGCAGTGAGGAAAGGCGAGTTCTCTTGGAAGTTTTTCGGGAAACATAAGAGGTTCTGGGTGCACTGTTTCTCATAGAAGAGGCGAGAAACACCATAGTGAGTATTTCCCACATCTTTGGGAGTTTTCTGGGAATTTTTTAGGGGTTTCCCGGGGTTGTGGAAACTTTCTGACACTGTTCATGGTGTTGCAAAGGTTTTTCGAGAACTTAGGGGAAGTTTGGAGAAGTTTCCCAATGAAGTTCTGGTAAAGTCCAGGCACAAAGACGTAGGTAAGAAAGTTTTTCCAGTGAGTTGTCGGCCCTATGGTAGAAGTTTCGGTGAAAAACGAACAGTCACAGGAGGTGGGCTGTATGATTGTAGAAGGTGAACCGTCATGGGGAAGGCGTACGATTGTTGAAGGTGAACCAACACCCTTGGAATTGTGTGATCATTGGGATGCAATAAGTCGCGACAGGGTCGACGATAATAGAAGTGCAACTGGCGCTAAGGTAACCAGCGCTAATGATTTTGAGTGCTGATACAACCGATGCCAGCCCCCACGAAAAACAGTCGGCGCTAGGGGTTGGGCACGCAACCGATGCTGACCTCTGGAGGACCCAACCGGTACTGGCTTTAGTCGGCGCTGATCAACACGTGTGGCTTATCACGATGCAGAGAATGACGCTAGCATGCGTCGGTAAGTCATATGAGGGCTTTGCGGCGTTCGATGATGAGCTACACGCGGCGATGCTCATGGGCCGACAAAGAGTGATCAAGGATGTGGCGTGGGCTGCAGTACCTGTTGGAAACCAAATCCAGCAGTACGACACTAGTTTCCATGTTTTTTTGTGGAAGGGCCTCCACTGTGAATAGGGTGTTCTTTCCATCGTAGGCCAGCTCCTTGCTCGAGGAGCCCATCTTGTATGTTTGATATACACGTCGAATGAATCCTATGTCGTATGTTTGATATACGCGTTTGATGAGGTATCTGGCCTGTATGTTCGACATACACGTCAGAAGGATTGAGGCGATCTCCTTAGAGTGGCTCTGCTTTGTCTTCTAGCTTGTAACCATCCTCTTACTCGTCATATGAATTAAAGCTAACTCTCCAAGTGGTTCGCTTCTTCTTCATGAGGAGGTCCTTGCTTCTATGGGTTTGCTTCTTCCTCATGGGACAGACATTTGTTTTGGCCTGTAACCATCCTCTTACTTTCAGATGTAAGAGCAACATCACAAGTTTTGGTTTGTAACCGTCCTCTTATCTTCAGACGCAAGAGACTTGTAACCTCCTTAGTAATGGGTTCTTGTAACTTGTAACTCTTTTTTTTTTTACTGCCATAAAAAGAGTAAGCATTTTTGTTTGGACTATCTTGTTTATTTTTGCGTTGGTGCTTTTTCCTTTGAATACACATCATGAATATTACTTCTTTAGGTATCGCTCGTTGATAGGGACATTGCCTCGTCCCCATCAGGATGTGCCATTATGTAGGCTACATTGCGCGAGACTTTTTTGACTATAAAGGGAACTTCCCACTTAGGCTGAAACTTCCCTTTACACCGGCCATGCATAACAATAGGCCTCTTGATAGCTACGACTAGATCACCACTGGTGAATGAGCGGATCTTGATAGACATGTCAAAAGCCCTCTTTATTCTCCCTTGGTTGAGTTCGAGGTTCTGCTGAGCCTCTAGCTTCATTCCATCGAGTGCATCCAATTCTTGATACATAAACTTGACTCTCTCATCTTCGGTTATTGCTTGGTGAATAGCGACTCGCAGTGAAGGGATTTGTATATCAAGAGGTAAAACTGCTTTACACCCATAGACCAAAGAATAAGGAGTGGAATCAGTAGATTTCTGGGTAGTAGTACGAGAGGCCCATAGGGCTTCAGGAAGCTTCTCATGCCAGTTGTTCTTTGTTTTTTATATTGACTTTCTTAAAATGTTACACAGAGTCTTATTTGAAAGCCTCAGCTAATCTATTCACCTGAGGGTGGTACATAGTCGACTAACTCCATTCGAAACCGAATTAGTTAACTAAGTGATCGATGTGATGGCTGGTAAATTGAGGACCATTATCAAATATAATCTGGTCGGGCACCTCGAAGATATATATGATATGATGTCGAACAAAGTAGGCCACCGCTGTCCCCGGAACCTGCTCAAGGGGAATTGCTTCAGCTCACTTAGAGAAGTAATCTGTTGCGATTAGGATAAATTATGGCCCATTGCAGAAGGAGAGTCAATAGGCCCTACAATGCCCATACCCGATTGTGAGAAGGGCCATGACGCAACCGTAGGGTGTAAGGGCTTTAGAAGCTGGTGAACCAGGCTGGAATGTATTTGGCATACTTGGCACTTTTTAGCATAGCTTAAAGAATCGGCTACCATGGAAGGCCAATAGTAACCCATCCTACGTATTTGTTCATAGAGCTTGGCACTGGACTGGTGTAGTCTACAGATGCCTTAGTGGACTTCTTCTAACATCTTACTTGCTCCTTGGATATCGATGCATCTAAGAAGAATGTCGTCAAATGTCCGTCCGAAGAGAGCATCTCCTTCGAGGAGGGTATACTTGGTGGACATTTGACATATGCTATTGCATTCAACACGATCTTTCGGGAGCCTACAATGTTTTAGGAAACTAGTGATGGCCCCCCTCCAATCTTCTACCTGTTCAATTTCTGCGCCCATTCGGTCAAAGAATTCTAGTCCCTGATTTTAACCCTTAGCTCCTTAACTATGTGCTATTGCTTGTTCAATTTTGATTACTTCTTTGCCCGATAGAAGTGTTCCAAATGGAGAAGGGGTACACTCGGAGAAGATATTTCTCTTGTCATCCTCGGTTCTTAGTTCGATGTGTCTCCATTCTGCCACCCAAACAAGTATGGGTCCTGATGAGAACAACTGAATCGTAGCGCCGAGCTTTGCAAGTGCATCGGCCTGCGAATTTAGCCTCCTGGGGATGTGACTCATGGATACGTCTTCAAACTGGGTATATACAATTTTACAGTATCGTGATAAGGCTTGAGGGTATCTTTTCTCACATCATAGATCCATTTGAGCTGTCGGATAACCAACTCAAAGCTGTCATAGATCTTAAGCTACTCCAAGTCAAGATCGAAGGCTATCCCGAGTCCAATTAGAAGGGCCTGATATTCTGCCTCATTATGAGAACTAGCTTGAGCGAGAGAGAAAGAAAGTGACAATACTCCTCCTTTCAAAGTTAGGAATACTACTCCGGCGCCTCCTCGATCTGATTGGAAAGCTTGGTTGAAGTATAATTCCCATCTATGAACAAGGCCAGCACATAATACTTCTTCATCAGGGAGGTCGCTTGATAAAGGAAATTCTGCCAGTACGGGGTGTGCTGTGCGAAAGTCAGCCAAGGCCTGGCCCTTGATGGCCTTATGTGGGACATACATGAGTGCAGAAACAACACTCAAAGACTCGATTGTGGCATCCATTGCAGAAGGCAAACCACCTGGGGAGATCGAAACCTGGAGACATCAATCAGAATTTCTGATTCAAAATTTCTACAGAATCAAAATAACAGTCACATTATAAATCGACATTTCATTCTTGTAATAAAAAGGTTTCCATAATCTGAACAAGGATTGCAAGGCTAATAACAGACGGCATGCAATAGAAAAGCAAGTACATAGTTGCATGCATAGTTGTAACTCAGAAATGGCGATATGAACCCTTTATATTGGATTTTTGTGTAAGCAAACCCATAAACAATGCACTCCTATTTGAGTGGCTTCATTTAAGCCCCCATCACACCCTTTGGTTTACAAGATTCAACTAATGTCTATAATCAATAGAGAGAGAGAGAGAGAGAGAGAGAGAGAGAGAGAAGTTGCTTATTGGCTCACGAGCATTGTTGATGGCTGAGCCCAAGTTAGTGAAATGTGAGTTCCTCGCTTCAGCGGCCGCCCTTGAAAAGTATCATGAAATGTAGAAAGTGCGAGCTCATCCACAGGAGAGGGTGCCGCAATCCTTGGGGAGATGGAATCATTGAGGCCATCCCAAAAGGTTTTCCCATCTATGTCACGCACCAAAACAATGACCAGTGATTTTTCCCCGGGTGCTGTGGAAAATTATCCCGATTAACATAAATCTATCACCAAGCTCATCAATCTACTACAATAAATATAAAAAAAAGTGATGCATGCAGTTTACAAACAATAAACTGTGTAACACATCAACTGTCAGTTGTCAACAACGGATAGTTGAGATGACATTTCTACACTGCAGCACACATTAAGCGGAGGAAAAGCTCACATCAACCATCTGTATTTGATAACAAACAGTTGAGATGCATCATAATTTTCTACTTCTGAACTACAATGCATCAGCATATACTTTTCCCCACACACTCATTAGAAGGAATGGAAGGCTATTTATTGGGTTTGGCCTAGGAAGCCAAAGTTTTCTAATGAACAGGTAGCAATTTTAACAACCTTGATAAATAGAAGTAAACAAGGATGCATCTTGAAGAATTTGAGTGGCTGATTTTCCTTTCCATAAGGACAGATTGTCTGTGATAGAAGGATGCAGATAGAGAGCAGCAGAGTAGACTTTCACACCAATTATAGCAAAAACCTTCTCCCGAAAACCTTAATAAGGATAACATCACTCAGTGCATGGGCAGCTTCACAAGCCTCAACTCAATATGATGCCTTCAGTAGGCTTAGAAAACAATGATCAACTAATGCAAACCGCAATAACTATCATACAAAGAATATAGCAACTGTAAACTGTCAAAGAAACACAGTTTGCTAGCAGCCTCCATATGTTGGGCTAGCAATAGCAAGGGGAATCAAGCCAAGTCTATCATGCACTATACATCTGCATCATTTATTGTAATACTCTGAAAGATTTGCCACATAAACAATATAAAGCTATAAGCTGAGTACAAACAAAAACAGTATCCCCTAGCCAAGTGGTTTGAAGCCCCAATTCTCTCACACCTTATTCTGGAGGCACCAATACCCAGCCTATCAACCAAAAAGAAAAATAGAATCTGATGCACCTCTCCTTAGGTTTCAAAGAATCAAATGCATAATTGATTTGCTGATACATGGTGCAAGAAAAAGAAAACGACGATAACCTAGACCATAGAAATGTCCCATTATTTTTATTGATAGGTTGTTTAGTTATGTTTTCTTAATATTAGAACTAAATGAGTTGACCAATGCAATATAATGATTACAAGAACTACATGGTTATGAATAACAGCATTGTGCATATCTCATGGAATCCTGATACTTACCTATGATGCAGGGATGTAGGTCCTTGAAACATACGATCTTCAAGGTGTTCGTTCTTCTTGGTGAGTGTCTGTGAATACATTACCAATTTTCAAGTACATGTCATGTTCCTAGACCTAGAAAACTAAAACAATATTTTTGTTCATTAGGTAGGCTAGGTAAATTGCACGGAGTCTCCCTTGCTAAGGTACTAAGAACATATGTTAATGAATGTACATAAACCATTGGATAATGTGGTAAATAGGCACAAGCTGATCCACAATCTCCATTGGATAATGTGGTAAATAGGCACAAGCTTCTATTTATACATATGATGGAATCATCATTAATCCATGAAGTGCTCGTTTTTAAATTTTCTATGTTTATTTCATTTCCATCTCTTCTTAGGATAGATAACAATCATACTTAAATGCACATAAGCCACAGAGTAAGAAGCACGTCATACGCATTCATTCAGTCAAACTCCTTTGTCAACATGACAAACAGTCACTACCACATCTAATTCATAC
This sequence comes from Amborella trichopoda, assembly GCF_054954075.1. Lineage (NCBI taxonomy): Eukaryota > Viridiplantae > Streptophyta > Magnoliopsida > Amborellales > Amborellaceae > Amborella > Amborella trichopoda. The sequence continues at coordinate 24,499,434 of NC_142338.1, read as the reverse complement.
ATGCACAAGATAAAATCGGTATTTGAAACAAATCATTTGTTATTTTTCCATTAATGTTCTACTCTAAAGGACACCACACTTCCGAATTGACTCATTATGATAAATGGCGGTCATAGTCTACAAGCATAAGCCACTACTACCAGTGTTACTCAGAGACCCCAGCTTTGAGCTGGTGTTGCATGTCAACAAATGTCGGCATCTCAACATATGTCAAAGTTCCAAATAGACAATGCATTAAAAATAATAGTGATCACAAAGCTGGCATTTGAACCCAGGATCTCTTGTGCAAAATTTGAATGATCTACCACTACAACAAGCACACTATGTATAATAAATATGAACACTGATTGATACAAATATTTAAAAAAGCTATTATGACACTTTATTATATACAAATGTAAAAAGCTGGTAGGCTTTTTATAGAGATATTGTAAAGACATGTTTGGTCGTATCGGTTAGGCCAAACAATTAGACATCTTTGACATTCGTTGGACACTGACACTCATGTTGATGTCCATGTAAAACTGCTGCTAACACAACATGGAGTATCCATTATTAAGCAGCCAGTCTTTTCTTCTTTTGTTGTAAATGACTTCTGACAATCTTCTCTTTAATCAGTATATTACGCTGACAGTCAAAACTTCTTTCACCAATGTAACACATAGGTACTCTGCCCTATTCATACCCATAGACCCTACACTATATGTGCAGCCTGTATTGTATATGTTTCACACACACACACATGCTTACGTCATTGTTTTTCCCATCAAATCCCCCTCTCATAAATTTTTTCTTCATTTGTATAGTGTATGTTACTCTTAAGTCCCTGTAATTAGGCATCAAGACCTCATGAGGCTATGATACATAGAGGTCATACTCAATGTTTGTAGCTATGGAAAATATTTTTATGTTAAAATGACAGTTAACCCCCATTACAAAACTTGACAACAGATATTGATTGGTCATCATTGCATCAAATCCTCTCAGTCTTTCATGTCCTCAATTTTTTTGTTTTGTCTCTCTTCTTAACTGGTATATCAGTGTGATTCCAATTACTGCACCCTAGAATGTTGAATAGTATTTGCTCACATTTTTTAATTTCAAGGAGCATATTCGTTTATACATTGGACAGGATGTGTTCAAATAGTTAGAAGATCTATTTTGCACAACATTCACATACAGTAAAGGTAGTGGGAGTACGTACATATAAATATTGTCACATCAATCAAGGGAAACAAAACACCACAAGTAGTTTAGATTCTAACAAAAAGGAAACAATTTGGGAAAACTCATGCCATTCTGATACCATTCAAAAAGCACACATGCGCCAACATATATTAATGGGTCAGTACAGTCGGGAAGTGCAAGTGATGCTTGGAATTCGACGTTGGTGATGGGTTCTATGATTTTTTATTGTTCTGTTCCAAGTGCAGCAATAGATCTGTAAGCAAGCAAGAAACTTTTTTTTTCCTTTGATCCATTGTTAATTTGGTCCATCAAAACCGAGAGTAGGTACTTCATAAAAAAAAAGAAAAAATCCTGGGAGTAGGCCATAATTTCGCCCAAAGAAACAATTATACAGACTGAAAATTCGTGAAGAGAATATCTGGTACTTATCCAAAACTGAAGAAAGCAAAATTTGAGCCGAACCGCTTTAACTGCAAGAGTATACTACAAGAAATGATATAACAGACTAATGTATGAAAGGAAACCGGAATATTTACAGGTATTTCTACTTGTCACTCCGAAAATCTGAACAATTTGAGTTCCTTCACAGAATATTGAATCATAAGAATTCCCTACATTTTCTTTTGAAATATCTTCAATGAAAACCGATTATAAGAACAGTATTTGAATGAATCGTCACAGAAAAGCCATTGTTAACTATCTAAATTTGATCACATACTCTTTATAAAACAGAGGGAGTAAAGAATCTACACCATTTTAATAATCCCATTGACTTTTAGTTCCTCCTGCTTCTAAAACAATTTTAAAGTACTGTCATTCCATAGTATGAAATCCCCGTCTTCCTCTCCTTTCTGCCAGCTTTTGCAAATTTTCGAATTTTTGCAAATTCCGAATTTAAAGGTAATTACTGAACCAAACCCAAAGCACAAATTCCCATTTTGAGCATTTGAACACGCAAGCATCTAATATAATTTGGAAAAAGAAAGAGAAAAAGTACCAGATGCTTTAGGTACTACCATAGTAGAAGGCGTCGGCCTGATTAAGGTTTTTCTTGGGGTTTTGAGAGAAATGGGAATGTGGGTGTTTTTGGTAGGTCGTAATCTAGAGCGGGGTAGCATTTGCAGGAGTTCTGGAGCAGAAACAATGCTCGCAATTCTTTTCCCCTCTCACTTCTCTTCTTCCTTTGTTTTCTGTTTTCCTGATTTTGGTTTTGGTCAGGAACACGAGGGACCTCAGGTAATTGATGCGGGAGACCCAGGTCCACAGAGCAACGCCGGAGAGCAGTGTTTATCCGTTGGAAAATTCATAATTTCGCCGTCATTTTTGGTTAAGTTCATCGTACACTGCGGTATTACCGAATGGTCTGAATTATGGATCGCCATGACAATTTAATTATTATTATTATTATTTTTTTCATGTTAGCAAATATAAAATTCACCTTATTTTATTTAAAAACAAACTTTATGAGGTTTTCATTGAGATAATGAAGGAAAAGTACAAGGATAAGAAAAAGGCGAAGTCGCACACCCCCCTCCCCAAAATATAACTATAGCTTATACCCTACTTAAGCTTTTTTAACAATTTTTTCTCAAAAACTATGTTTTCTAGCAAATACCCCTCCAATACAAAAAATCAATTTTTTTTTGACGAAGATACCCTTACTGTATTTTAAAAAGTTATTTTCGGATCCAATAAAACGAAATTACCATATCAAATTTGTTTAACGCTGGAGCGCCCCTCCAACAGAAAAAATCCCTGGATAGTAATAAATGAACGCTGGATTAGCCTCCCTAACCGCCATACTGCTCCTCAAAACGCCAGACCGGGGTAGATCCAGTGAGATGAAATGCTGGCATGCCCCATGAAAATGCCGGATTGCCCTTCCTAATCGTCGGACCGCAGTATACGAACGCCGGACTGGCATCCTAACCACCGGATTGCTCCTCAGAATGCCGAACCGGAGCAGTTCCAGTGAGAAGAAACGACGAAGTGCCCCATGAAATTGCCAGATTGCCATTCCTAATCTCCGGACCTTAATATACGAACGCCGGACTGGTAACAACAGGTAAATAGTGAAGAGAGAGAGAGAGAGCGCATTAGTTAAGAGAGAGCGAGAGTAAAAATAAGTGGGTAAATCGTGAAGAGAGAGCGCCAGTGAAGAGAGAGTGTGAAAGTAGAAATAGGTCCGTGGGTAAGGGATATTCTCTTAGATTTCTTTTTTTTTAGGTGGAGGGGGGTATTTGTTAGGAAATATGGATTTTAAAAAAAAGTAGTGAAGAAAGTTTAGGTGGGGAGTAAGTTGAATGAATAGTTGATTTTGGAAGGATTTATATAATTTTCCCTAAAAAAAAAATAAGCAGTAGGGGAATAAAAAAAAAAAAAAGGCAAAATGAGGAAGTAGCAAACTTAATAAGAATATCAATATCCTAGTTGAAATCATGACGGACATGAGCAAAACTGACTTCTTGTAGGAGAATCTCATCCATAGTAGGACTCAGCTTCCAGAGCGTGATGTCCGGCTACAAAAATCATTTCATCACATTAACATAATCTCCTTCAATATTCACCTTATGATGAGTGAGAGATGATCTCAAAACCACATCGTCAAAGCTCATCTCCCTCATTGATTTCACAATCATGCATCCTACCATGGTACGACCATAAGGTCCCTTCACTGCGATCTCGCAACAGACCTCCACAGCTTGAAATCAAGAAATCTCCTTGAACACTGCCATCGAAATTGACCTTGAACCACCCGAATGGCAGTTTTGCCCACATACAATTTCTCGGCAGATGTCGTGCCTTAAAGCTCAACAATTCTTTTAAGTAAGAAACGATCGGTTCTTTCGGCAAGGGACTAAGAGGGAGGGCAGCAAGGGCCCTAGATACAATGGACCGTTTGATGGCCACACACAAGGTAGGAACATCCCCAGCTTTGCCCTCAAAGGTTCTAAGATTTCAGACCTTCCGGATATTCCAGAGAGATGCAACCATCAGTATCCTCTACAAGGAGATAGCCAAGGAAGAGAAGGAAGGGGACCACAATTGCTGCACCAACTACGATATACCCCAGGACAAGGTCAAAATCAGACACTACCATTCCAGCTCCACAAAAGGCCCGCATAAGAGCAATGAATGAAAATGTGGTCAATGTATTCTTCATCATCGTTGCTGCAAAATAGACAAACATTCGTGAGAATCATGCCCCTGGCACGAAGCTAATTGATTGTGAGTATTCTTTTGTATGCTAAGATCCAAAGGAAAGCCTTGGCATGATTGGGAGCTTGCCGTTCCAGACTTTAGAAATTCGTGGTCTATCCTCAATATATCTTTCTCTACTTACTACATCTTACAAAGACTGAATTGAAAAAGTATCAGTAGATTCCAAGCTCCAAATGAGCCTATCAGGCTTGTGGGGATGGAAACAAAAGTTATATTGGGCAAACAAAAGGGAGACATATTGCTCTTTTACACGCTGATCCACCCTCCTGATCTTAAGGAAAACATTCCGCATTGCGTGGCCTCCTAAAGAAATCATAATAGCATCATCTCTTGTTTCTAACTTGATCTCTTGTATACATTAGGATACACTAGCCGCAAGGGGTAACTCCCAACCACTTGTGCCAAAACTTCCTCTTAAACCCATCACCAAGCAACATCTTAGGATATGCTAGAAAGAAAGGCCTAACCACTTGAATACCTCTTCAAACAATTGACAGGTTTGTCGGCCGCTAGCAGTGCCTAGCTATAAAAACATAAAGATCAGATCCATACTCCCTCATAATGATATGAGCTTAGAGATGACCACTTTGCCTTGAAAGTGACCTTATTTTATTAGATTTATTGTTTTGCTTATGAATAGGACTGTATGAAACCACTAATTATGAATCATCCAATTTCCTGGGGGGCGGGGAGGTAGAAGTAGGAGTTGGAACGGGTCAAGTCGAGTATCAGTCGACTTGGACTTAGACCTGACTTGACCAAGTTTCTCATGGACCCAGACACGACCTAGACCCGGTTCAGGTCCAAGTGACTTGGACCCAAACCCGACATGGACTTGGGTTAGGCTGCCCAAGTCATTTGGATCCAGACCCAATGTATACCAGGGTCTAGATATTAAAAAGAGCAATGATCCAATGCAACGATTGTATCACAGTATAATGCAACGACACTTCTAGAGAACCATGTTTGTTGTATTTGTATCACCTCAAATTTGCACACACACTCTTCATCTCAATAATGCATCCACAAAAAAACAAAAATCAATTTGAGCCCTAGATATGGTAAAAATGAGTTCCCTCCTAAAACGAATTTAGACCATTCATTTTGTGAATTTCAAGATCTTAGCCTTTATAAACTCAAAATAATTTTTTTCTTATTTTAACATTGTTCATCTAACGATAATAAAGTCATCCAAAAAAATTGAAAATGAAAAAATCCTTCTAAGCCCTAGATCTAAGCATCTCACCAAATGAACGGCCTATGTTAATTGGTTAAAAAATAATTTCTAGGTTGTGTTTTCAATTTTTTCTTTTTTTGTGAATGTTCATTAGAATGAAAAGAGTGTATATTTCAAATTTTTGATCAAACAAAGAGCCATAAGATGGGTTTTTAAGGTTGTTGCATCATACAACGGTTACATGAAATCATTGCCCTATTAAAAAATGAAAAAGTTTATCTTATGTGTTGCCGTATATATATACATTTTGTACATTCCTATGGTCAGGTCGGGTTTAACCCTCAAACCATCCAACTTGTTGGGTCCAAATCATGGACCCGGACCCAGACCCGATTTGGATCAATCTGCTAAGTCCGCTGGTCAACCCGAAGCAATTACAGCCCCTACCCAGTATGGAGCAGTTTGAGTATGAAGCAGTCTGAAATTAATAGTGCGCATCACTGCAAAGTTCACTTTTCAAAATTTTATTTCATAAAAAAGAGAACCTTAAGGGCCAGTTTGGATGTCAAAGAAAAAAAATATTCACAGCAAAAAAATGCAAGTTTTTTTCACCTCAATTGAAAAATATTATTATTTTATTTTATTATGTTGGTAACCTGTTTGGATGTCTAATTTCACTAATTTGTCAAAAAAACCCTCTACCCCATCTCGGTTCCCATCTTTCGAACATCTTCGATGCCGAGCTTCTGAAATCCTGATCTGAGAATGCTTTCTTTGAGGAATTCCTTTCTCAAGCTACTAAAAGCATGGCAAAAATCGTTCCGATAGCCATAAGAGACCATCCTATTTGCAATTTCATGGAACTTTGAGACCACTGGACCAAACAACAATGATAAAATTATAACCAGTCAAGCTCATATTGAGCCTCGCTCTCTCCCCCTCTCAAGCTCACTCTCAATCTCTCTCTCTCTAACCCATGGAAACCATCTCTCTCTCTCTAACCCATTCAGACACTCTCTCTCTAACAGGGATATCATGATATAACCTATTGAAACCACGTCTCTCTCTCTCAACTTGTGGGGGTAACAATGGTGGCCATGACTCTATTTCTAGATGACAATGCCCTAGACGATGCAGAGCTATGGACCGTTATAGACTTAGCAGTTGTTTCGCACTCCCCCTCTAAATCGAGCCAGAGCAAAACCTTTGATCTGATGGGCAATCGCACCAATCACCATAATCTTACTCTCAAAACTCGCACTATACCTTCAATCTCATATCGATACCAAACGCCTGAGGCCAAAGCTCAAGGAACTCTAGATTCAACTACACAGTAGAAGAAGATCCGAGAGAAGGTGAGGTTTGCAGGAGCAGTTGATTCCTCATTGGCCTCACAAGATGTTGAGATCTGATGCCTATGGAGGGTTTCAGAGCCCTGGGTCTTTTAATGGAGGAACCCAAGCGATTTCACGGTGGCAAAGGCTATGTGATCTGCGTTTCTAGAGAGCTTAGGGTCACAGGGAGGGGGAGGAGAGAAAAAGGGTGGGCAAAAGGCTTGCGTTTTGAACGGGTGAGAGAAGGCTGCACTTTCATCACAAAATTCAAGTCCGACTTTGATTTTTTTTTTTTTTTTGTAATTTTTGCCTTGATACTATATAATTTTTTATTTCAACCTAAAAATATTGTAATTTTTTGTGGTTGTCCAAATGGGTCAAATCTATTTTATAAGATTTTTGGATTGCAATCCAAAAATATTACACTTTTGGGTACATTCAAACTTGCCTTAAAATATTGACAAAAAATTCCAAACTATTGAACTAAAGGTATTTTCATGATTTAGTCAACTTAAATGGCTGATCACAAAAATACCCCTACTTGGTTTGCATGAGGAACATGGAACTGCCAAATAACAAAGATACTCTTTGTTCTATATTGCTTACCATTAACAACTATGTTTTGTTTATTTTTTTATTTATATAATATATTTTCCCAAATCTGAACAACTAGATGTTTTCATGGTTTTGATTTCCACTTGCTTTACATGCGGTATCATACATAATCATATGTTTCATGAGATCGAGAATTTGATTCTCAGACATCCCATCAATATTCTAATTTACTATAGATCGTCTTTAATAGGAGATTGATGTAGTAATGAGGTCATCTTCTATTTGTAGATCTACAAGAGTGGGCCTAGGATAAATCATTCTTGTTGGGGCTACAGGCCTAATCTTTTTCCCATAGTCAATCCTATTAAGCTCCAAGCTTTCTGGTTTAAAAGCTTATCTATTTTAGATATTTCAAGATCACAAGAAAAAATTTTTTGTTGAAGCACTTGGACATTACTTGATTTTTCTTTAATGTCTAATTTTTCAAATCTTTCATCAGCTCATCTACCAATTCTTTATTATCTTCTTTCCTTTTAATTCCTTGTAGGTTAAATTTTCATGCAGCAATACTCAGAGGCAGTTTGAATAAAACTGCACTATTTTTTTTATCTTCTTTCTTCTCTTGAGGTTTTATTTCATTTAAGACGTTTTCTATTCTATTGGTCTGTTTTTCTATAGTTTGTAGGAGTAGATTTGTATAATTATTTTATTTTATAATATGGGGTATGGCTTCAATTTTAGCTATCTGGTTATCAGAATCTTTTGGTCCAATTTTGAAAGGTGAAGGTTTTATGTCTTGTTTTTCTCCTTTTAAGTTTAGACTAGTTTCAGGAGGATGGATAGCTTCAATGCTTTCTCCTTTAACTGTATGAAAGGTTTGAAAGGTGTTTTGGACAATATTAATATTCTGGATAGTATTATCCTGAAATTCTAGGTATTTTAATCCTTCATTTTTAAGGATATACTTAAGCCATTTAAAATTTTTTATGTTTGTTTTATGTTGTATCATAAATTTATTAAATTTACTATGAAAGAGTTCGTTTAGTCTTTCACTAAATTATTTGAGGAACCATTCCCTTATTTGTTTATTTTCTTCAGACAAAAAATCCCTTTTTACGCATTCTTTACCTATGACAAACTTATCTTGGGTTTGAATTGTCAAAACTTCAAAATCGAATTCAGACATGGTTGGCTCATCAGGCTCAGTCTGAGAAGAGTTGGGAGTATTTACAGTATAAACTGGATGTTGTACCTGTTTTTCAGTTTTTCTGAATCCTTCTAAAATGATTTTATCATCATGTGCTTTTTCATAATTAGATTGAGGTACTGAAGAAGTCGAACTTCTAGAAGGAGTACAAGTTGAAGGTACAGTATTCTTGACATGCAGCCTATGAGCTAAAACAATATTTGGAATACTCAATCAAGTTCTTCTAAGGGATGGAAATTGAATTTCAATTTCTCCATTTGGATATTCAATTATTTGTTGAGGCTCTTTATTTTCAAGAATAGGTAAACGAGTCTCAGTTTGTAGAGACCAATTTTCGGGTAAGTTTACTTGCTTCCAGCATATAGCTTTAGGCATAACAAGATTGGATTTTTCCATATTTGCTTGAAAAAATATTGTTTGTCCCTTTTTATCCATTAATATTGCATTAAGACAAAGAGTGTTCATGACCTTATAACAAATTCTATAAACAAAAGAAAAATTCTGGGATCCAGGGGTCCATGTCAAAACCTTGAGTTTTAAGGTTTTAAGGTTAAGGGTAAGTATTTTTAATAAATTTGGATCGGATACGAACACAGAAAAATTTGAAAAGCAATTGAAATATATGGGTCCATTACAGACACTCGACTCAATGATCCCTAAAAGAGAGTAATTGATTCTTCTATGTCTACTATCTCTTAGACAGAGTAAAATCGAATTGTTTAATCCTTCTCTAGTTAATCGTTTTACTGCTATTTGTACAAGACCTATATGAAAATAGTTATAACCCCTTTTTACATGATCTGCAATCATTATAGTTGAAAAGAGTTGAAAGCTATCTTAATTTTCCATAACTGAGATAGTTTCTTCAATTGTTTTTATTGAAAAACTGCTTTTAAACTCAAATGTTCCCCTTTTATAAATATCATTTGTAAGGACCTTTGGGATATTCCAGTTTTGCAATTGTTTCTTAATATTATCTATTATTATTTCTTCTCTATTATTTACTCATAGAGTATTATTACTAGAACTAGCAGAAGCGGTTCTATTCGATAGTGTTCTAAACAAATTTGCCATTTTATCTTAGTTTTCTTTCCCTGAGTCAACCGGAAACAATCCCTGCACCTTATGGCCTTCCTAGCTCCCGCTGGTCTTTGGGTCATAGCGACTTTAGGTATGTTAACCAGATAAATGTACAAATTGGTTTAGTTTTCTACGACCTCCTTTTTAACAGTAGAATACTTCTGTTGTGCTGGATTCCAGACTTTAGAGGTAAAGCGTATAAGTTGTTCCTCATCTAGGATTTTCTGTTTAAGGATACCTCCTAATCCTATTTCAAAAGCATTTGTTTCAATAACCTTAAAAGCTGTAAGATTGGATAGAGCTAAACAGGGCAATTCTTTGGCCTTTTGTTTTAATTTTCTGACTGCCATGGTATGCTCATTAGTCCACTCTGAAGGATCCTTTTTTAGTCTGTGTAATAAAGGTTGAGCATATAAAGCTAAATCTTTATTAAAATTTCAAATATAATTTAGACATCTTAAAAATCTATGTAATTCCTTTTTATCATTTATGATGTCAGAAAATTTGGAAGCAAATTCAATTGCCATATCGATATGAATTATCCTTCCTTGAAAGATATTATGCCCAAGAAACGTAATTTTTGTTTGAAAAAGATTTGCCTTTCTTGCAAAAACAGCTAGTCTGACATTTTTTATAACTTTTAAAAATATATTTAAATGTTTCCAATTATTAGAATATACGAGGACATCATCAATATAGACAATAATGAATTTAGTATATAGATTAAAAATGTCATTCATAACGTTATGAAATTCTGAAGGGGCATTTTTTAACCTAAAAGACATTACATTCCATTCAAAGTGCCCGAAAGGAACATTAAATGCTGTTTTATATTTATCTTTATCCAAAATTTGAATTTGCCAAAATCCTGATTTTAGATCAAACTTTGAAAAATATAGGCATTGACTAATCTATCAAGGAGATCTCTTTTATTTGGAATAGGGCAGCGAATCCATCTCAAAACTTTATTCAAGGGTTTATAATTTTTAATAAGGTGTGGGACTCCCCTTTCAATCTCCGAAGCTTTTTTTACATAAAAAGCTGCACATCTTTAGGGTGAAGAACTTTTTTGATTAGTTTTTTGTTAAGGAGTTCTTGTATTCAATTTTACAAATTTCTAAGAGTCTGTTATATATTTGTATTGGCCTGGCTTTAGTTGAAATTTTCTGTTCGTTAAAGCCTGGTTCATAAGGAAGCTCCACAATGTGTTGCTTTCTATTCCAAAAGGCGTTAGGGATTTCAGCACAAACGTCTTTTTCCAATATTGTTTTGAAGTTATTGATTTTACTTTGTATTTGTGGAGATTTTAATTTTTCATCAATAGTTTTATACTTAACCTCTTCTTTCAAATGAAAGAGAAATCTTTCTTTTGTAGAAATTTTATTTTTGATGCTATTTATTTCATGAATTCTTGGTTTATCAATAAAGTCAAATTTTACTTCATATCCTTCAATATCAGCTTTTATTCCAGTATTGTCAATTTTAGTGGGATAGAGCATGTTTAAGAAGGGAGTTCCAAGTATCACAGGCTGGCTCAATCCTTTAACCATTATAAAAGGAAATTTAAACCATGCACCATTATTACAAACTGCTGCATCAGATAGTTTATATTTTATTTTCATTTTACTACCATCAGCAATATTCAAAAATCTGGCTTGTCTTATAATGTATACTTTTATTATATATATATATATATATATACATATATATATATATACATATATATAATGATTTTTAGTTTATAAAGGTTAAGATCTTGTAATTCACACAGTGAATGGTCTAGATTCGTTTGTAGACGGGACTAATTTTGACCATATCTAGGGTTGAAATTGAACTTTTTTATTTTGGGGATTGATTATTGAGGTGAAGAGAGTGTGTGTGCAAAATTTGAGGTCATACAAATACCAGAAACATGGTTTTCTAGAAGTATCATTGCATTATACTATGATACAACCGTTGCATTGGATCATTTGACATATATATATATATATATATATATATATATATATATATATATATATATATATATATATATATATATATATATATATATATATATATATATATATATATATATATATATATATATATATATACACATAGGGAAAAGATGGGATTAGCCCACTAGCTGTTATGAATATATGAACCCAATGTCCCAGAATGATTATGGGCCGATCTGACAATCACGGATGTCTGGTAGGGCTCATATGAACATATGAGCCCAACGTCCTAGATTGATTATGGGCCGATCTGACGATCATAGATGTCTGGTAGTGTTTAAATTTTAGTTTTTTTCTTACAAATCTAAATCACTTGAAAATTTATGTGTGTGTTCATCAAAAATAGGTGAATCTTAAAAAAATATAAAAAAAAATATTTTACATAAAGTAAATGGACCAAAATACCCCCAAAGCTTTTTGGAGGGTATTTTTATCATTTTATTTTTGCAAATAATTTGTTTTATGTTTTTATTAGGTGCACCTTGATGAGAAGAACATATATAAAATTTTAAGTGATTTAGATTTGTAGAAAAAACAATAACATTCAAGCACTACTGAACATCCACGATTATCATATCGGCCCAGATTCAATATGGGCTGTTGGGCTAATATGAGCTAGTGGGCTAATCCCATCTTTTCCCTATATATATATATATATATATATATATATATATATATATATATATATATATATATATATATATATATATATATATATATATATATATATATATATATAGGGAAAAGATGGGATTAGCCCACTAGCTCATATAAATATATGAGCCCAACGTCCTAAAATGATTATGGGCCGATTTGACGATCATAGATGTCAGGTAGTGCTCATATGAACATATGAGCCCAACGTCCCTGATTGATTATGGGTCGATCTGACGATCATGGATGTCCGGTAGTGTTTGAATTTTATTTTATTTTTTATAAATCCAAATCACTTGAAAATTTATGTGTGTGTTCATAAAAAATAGGTGAATCTTCAAAAAATATCAAGAAAAATATTTTACATGAAGTAAATTGACCAAAATACCCCCAAAGCTTTTTGGAGGGTATTTTTATCATTTTGTTTTTACAAATAATTTGTTTTATATTTTTATTAGGTGCGCCTTGTTGAGAAGAACGTACACATAAAATTTTAAGTTATTGAGATTTGTAGAAAAAACAATAAAATTCATGTACTACCGGACATCCGTGATCGTCATATCGGCCCAGATTCAATATGGGCTGTTGGGCTCATATGAGCTAGTGGGCTAATCCCATCTTTTCATATATATATATATATATATATATATATATATATGGAAAAAGATTAGATTGGCGGCTCCCTCATGGCATTGAGGTGCGCTCAACGACGTTGATTTAAGTTGCTTGTTTGGACGGCCACGATGCCATCCCTCAGGGAGTGTGTTTGAAGGTTGAATTTTTTTTTTATTCTTGCAGGTACTGACACTTGCAGAGGAAAACAGAGGGACTGACACCCGCATAGGAAAACGAAGAGCGTATTCTCTCTCCTCTCGCACTTTTTGCACAAAGTGTCTCTCCTCTGGCGATCTGCCTCAAGAAGCTCTTTCCCTACGTATTTTCTCTCTACGTATTCCCTCTCCTCAACAAAGAAGCTGATCCTTACCTCAAAAAGCTCTCTCCCTGCGTATTTGCTTAAACCCACGGATCTCACTCATAATCCCACTCAAGGTATGCTAACGCTCTCTCTCTCTCTCTCATTTTTCTTTCCATATCTCCCTCTGGTTTTTTCTATAACAAAAAAACCAAAACCCCCTAAATAACAGCACCCAATCTAAGAAATTTTGCCTTAATTTTTGGGGTTTTTGGTGAACATCTTTCTATTTACATATCTCTGGTTAGGTGCCTCGATCTCGCCTTCCAGGTCGAGACGACCTGGTAGCACGTGTCTCGAGTTTCAGAGGAACCCAAAACTTAAGACCGCTCTCTCGGGAACCTTGTTACAAAACAAGGGCAGGTATACCAACCGATGAGAGAGGAATTTAATGTGAGGTGGGGCACAGCTCACCTGGGTCCGTGACTCACTCGGGTTAACTCGTGTGTGCACCCTCTTAGATCACGTCGGAAAGCCCCCCAATCTTACAATTAGTTCGGAATCGCCTCCTTGGACCTGTACTCTCTTGTGTCTGTAATCACACACACACGATTAATTTACAAGACAAGTGGGCTGGGGGACCCTTCATTGTCTTTGGGCGAAGGCACACATACGTGTGAATTCAAGGAAAAAAGCGAAGGAATGAGATGAAGATTGGGGCGATAAGAGGAGAAGGGAGAAATATGATAGAGGGAAGATAAGAGAAGAATGAGAAATTTAACCAGGTGGCTAGATTGACATAATGGCTAAACCAGTACGGTGATTGACCTGGTGTGGTAGCAAGACATGCACGGTAACTCAGACCAGCATGACGACAAAACTACTCGACAACAAGATCAACACCAACCAGCCTGGTACAATGGTTAACCTGTTGTGACAGCAAGACAAGCATAGTAACTCAGACCGACATGACGGTAATACTGCTCAATGACGAGACTACCATGACGGTGTTAGTCTCAGCGTCCCTTGGTCAAACGAAAGAGGAAGAATGGAAGAAGAGAGAAGAAAGAAGGAAGAGAGAAAATAGAGAAGAAAGATGACAGAGAAAAGGGAAGAGAGAAGAGAGGGAAAAAGAAGAGAGAGAAAAAGAAGAGAGAAGAAAGAGTAGAGAGAAGAAAGAAAAGAGAGGAAGAAGAGAGATTAGAAGAAGAGAGAGAAAGAATGAAGATAGAGGTGAAAGATTGGTAGAAGAGAGAGAAATGAGAGAGAAGAAAGAAGAGAGAGGTGGAAAAAGAAAGAAGAGAGAGAAAGAAAAGAGAGAAGAAAGAAGAAAGAGAGAAGAGAGAGAAAAGGGCAAGAAGCATGAACGGTGGAAGGAGAGAGAAGAAAGACAGAAGCATGGATGGCAATAGGGTTTTGCCATCCATGATAGAGGAAAGAAAAAGAGGGGAGGAGCATGGACGACGATGGGGTTCCGCCATCCATGAAGAGGAGAGAGAGGGTAAGAAAGAATATGGACGACGATAGGTTCCACCATCCATGATAAGAGAGAGAGAAAGAGAGAACATGGACGACGATAGGTTCTGTCATCTATGACAGGAGAGAGAGAAAGAAGGAAAGGGAAAACATAGACGGCGTTAGGTTCTACTGTCCATGATGAGAGAGATAGAGTCAGGAGAGAGAGAAGAAAAGATAAGCCCGACAATAGGTATTGTTGCATGCGTCATAAAGGACTAAGACATGACCTGGCCCGCCACTCGGGAACTGGCCTGATTCAATGTCCTTGTCAGGGAATGGGGGAAGAAATGTCACGCACGGAGATGGACATCGTCGTGCATGATAAGAGAGAGAATGAACTCAAACAAAGGCTTGGCCCGCCACTAGGGTTAAGGCCCGGCTCACTGTGCATGTTCTAGAGATAAGAAAGGAAGGTGGACTTCATGCTCGATGATGGGCATCGCCGTGCACGACAGGAGGGAGAAGGAACTTAGACAGAGGCCCAGCTCGCCACTTGGGTTAAGGCCCGACTCATTGTGTATGTTCCAGAAATAAGACAAGAAGGTGAAGGTCATGCTCGGCGATGGGCATCGTCGTGCATGTCTGAAGAGGAGAGAAAAATGAAAGAATAAAGAGAAAGAAGAAAGGACAAAGAAGAGAGAGAAAGGAAGATAGAGAAGAAAAAAGAGAGAGAGAGGTACGCATGGCGATGATTACTGCTATGTGTGTTTGAGACAAAGAGAAGAAAAAGAAGAGAGAGAAAGAAAGAAGAGGAGAGAGAAGAGAGGGGAGGAGAGAGAAGAGAGGGGAGGAGAGATACTAGAGGGGAGGAGAGATACTAGAGGGGAGGAGAGAGAAAGAAGAAAGAGGAGAGGGAAGATTACCTTCATCATGTGTGACGGACTTTTCTTCTCTCTCCTCTCTCTCTCTTAGACGTGCCCACAATTTCAATGTAAAACTCTCTTCATGAGATTGAAGCCCTTTACAATGAGGTTTAACATGTATTTATAGACTTGGGCCCAAACATGGGTGGATGCCCAAAATTTGACCTAATTGATGATAATTATTATTTATTTAAATTAAAATAAAATCTAAAAATAGGAGCAAAATGACGGTTTTGGCCCTGTTCAACAATTCACAAAATTCCAAAACAGTTCCTGCTGCTGCCCTAGGACGTGCGTGATCTTCTATGGACGATTCAGGGTTTCTCTGACACCCATTTTGTAAAAAGATAATTACTTTCTCATTGGGCTCGGCATGACGATCAATTTGGTACTAACTTCGAGCCATGAATCATGTTTTTAGGCATGATCATGCGACTTGAAATTTGCATGAAAACTTTGGATCGATAGTGCGCTCATTTCTTGATGTAATTTCATGATTTATTTGTTGAATTGCAGTAAGAATGTTGTCACGATCACGTTGCAACAAACGTAGCTCGATTTCATGCCCGGACGAAGATTTTACTATCTTGGCTTTTTGGTTGGAATCTTGAATTTCGACGGTCTGAATTTACAACTTTATTGGCTTCGCACATGAAATCCGACCATTCATCATGTGCGAGGTTTGGCCCAGATGTAGCCTCAGACATTACACACACAATAGAACTGTTGTCACATCGATATGTTGTGTGAGCGCCGTGATACGACTGCTCAAACGAGATGTATCGCTGCTGAATTTCTTACAACGTTTGCACAAACCGTCATCTTCTCTCTAGCTTTTCTCCATGTTCGAGCAGTATCACGGGTCGTGCCACATATCAAAACTCTCTTCTTGATAAGACGAATAGCTCTTAAAATTTGAATACCATCTGACTCAAAACAAGTGAGATACGAGTCTTCAAAGTTGTTGCTATTGACTATGCGAACCGGTCTCCTTTAATGGATATTGGTGTAGGGAGGCCGCACGGGAATAGAGTGCGACCTACCCCTTTTTAATGTTTCACTCATAACTTTATCCTAAAGTATCCATTTAAGCCGAAACTTGACGCTGAAGGTTTTCGACCATGCCAGATCTAATGATGGTGGTATCATAACCATTTGACACACCAAAAATAGTGTTCTAGTTACGGGGTCCATTTTAGGGTGCTAAAGGCCGATTTTTTTGAAACTATTTATTTGTCTGCACTGCCTTAGACATTTTGGATTGTGATGAAACTTGATAGGTGGTCTTTTGGAGTCCATAGGAAGATTATCACTCGTTTTCGGGCAATTCTAGGAATGTTGGGAATTTCAGTATAATTAGGGCTTTATTGACCAGCTTCTCTTTTATTTTGCATCGAGGACCAAGGTGTCAAAAAATGTCTTCAAATAGCTTACCCCGTCCAAAATTTTGCTTCGAGAGAAGAGATAAGGACAACATTCGAAAAATTTCCTCGCCTTTATTACTTTTTCTTCCTAGCTATAGGACCACGTGAACGTCGAGGAGATATCCACGCAACGCTGTAACTGGGATGCTCAGACGTTTGGATGCAGTTGTTGCAGGTCCATCCGTGGAGACTTTGGGGGAGAAGAGACTTGAGCTACTGGTGGGGGACATCTCATGAATGTCCATCATCCATGTCAAGAGCTCTTTTCGGGTTCCGACAGCTGAGGGCCTTCAAAAGCTTGTAGACCCAGTTGGTTAGAATCCATTCTTGTCTGGCAGTCGAGTGCCTTGCTTAAGGGATTTCTTCCCAATCAGTCAGAGTTTTTGTGTCTTGTGGTGGTTATGTTTGAATAGATAGCCAAGGAGCCCTTGGTGGCCACGTGTGCTGCTACAACAGGTTTGCTTTGACAAGCAAGGTACCTCTATGGGCCCTATCCAGTCGGGTCTAGTCAAGGGCTTTTAGTTGGCTTGTCCCAAAGGTCTGGGTCTGTCGGAGGGAGGGGTTTGGCGAGGTGGCTTTGGGCGAGGCATCACCCTGAAGTCTTGGGCCTGGCTTGATAGTTATGGTCCTTTGAGGGCATCTTTGGTTTGTCATTGTAATTTTCTTCTTTTTGGTTGACTTCTTGGAAATGTGGTCCTTTAGCATGGGACTCTGACCTGCCACCTTTGCGATTCTTCTGACTCCTGAGTCCTTTCGTGAACAGACTCAGACTGTCGCATTCTTCTTGAAGCTCGTTTTTTTAGGTCCTGATATCAAGGCATTCTAACACCAAGGATTTTTTCTTTTGAATGATGGCTGAAGGGTCTCATGAGGCATGTGCTGCATCAACTTGCTTATTAGTCCAAGCGCCCTTTGTGGGTTTTCACTCGTACTTGGGAAGTGGCACCGTAGAAACGGTTTTCACCAACCTCCTTTTATTTGGGGCTCTTTTACCCATGACCTTTCGGCCATGTCCACCCTTATTCTTCCATTTTTACTCACAGTGCCCTTTCGGGTTTCCACTGTGCCCCTGTTTTTATTTTCACAGAACTCTCTTACTCATGGTTTGGTTACCATGCTTGTTTGTCATTTTTACTCATGGCGTTCACTTATTCAGGAATACAACTGCCCTTTATTATTATTATTTTTTTATGAAGGCCTGTTTGGGGTCATGCCTTTGGGACTTGTGCGAAGCGTTTTAACGTCATGCGATTAGGATGTGCACTATAGTTTAGGGTCATACAACTGGACCATGGTGGAGATGGGCGGCAGGCTATGGAGGCCATGGAGTGAATATGGTGGTGAATTGACCCACTTGAGGAGATGGCTCGGGGCTACCTGTGAAAGATGGATGGTGTATGGATGGAAGGTGAAAACTGGTGACCCACTAGCTGACGACGAGAATGGATGGCGAGATGGATCACAGTTTGTGAGCGCGGGTGAGACTCACTTGGGAATGATGGGGGTAATGAAGGGAACGGGTTCACCGGGGAGTTGATGAAGGTGGTGTGCGCACTGGGGATTGAAGAGGTAAGCATGACCCTTTTTTGGCATACACCTAACTCCATGGGGATGGCGGGCTGCGGCACAGGTGTAACTTCTACTGAGAGTGATGGTAGGACACACAAGGTGGTAGTCATGAGCGTTAGTAGCATTGACACACATGGAGCTAGTATGAGTGAGAGTTATGCAAACGACACTGAGAAATCGTTGGCGTTGGTCACACGAGGCGTTGGTCAGTGACTTTCACACATGGCGTTAGTCAGTGGCTTTGGCGCACGACGTTAGTCGCTCATGGCGTTGGTCTGTGTTTGGGCGTCGGTCCTAGCTCGACCCGATCTGTTTGATGCTTGGTGCTTCATGGGCGGCAGTAAGCCTTTGTTCGAGCCTCTGGTCTAAACCCGATCCGGTCCGGCTCTTCGCCTTTTGGTCTTCACGGACCTGACTAGCATTCCCTGTTTATTAGGGGCACTTCGGGGAAGCGCAATCTATATAAGGGGTAAACCCCTTTTGTCACTATTTTACTGAAGGTTAAGGAAATCTTAGCAGTGAGAGAGAGAAGCTTCCGGTGAGAACTCTGGCAAGAATGTAGAGGTTAACAGGAGTTTTTCGATAAGAAAGTTTCGATTGGAAAGAGGGAGCACCGGTAAGGGAACATAGGGGCATTCACAAAGGGTTGCAGGAGTCTGCCAGTGAGGGTTGCTACCAAGGTGAGAAAAGCAAAGAGTTCGATGAGGTCCAGCGAGAAACTCCGGTGGTAGTTTTGGAGTAGCAGAGAAAGGGAAAAGGGATCCAAGTTGTAGCAAGGGGCCTCTGGTGAACTTCTGCTAGCTTTCAGTTTCCGGTGGGTTTCGACTGTCTGGAAAGATAAAGGAAGGTGGGATAGTGGGCTTTTCGACGGGTGAGAGGAGTTTGCCGGTGAGAGGCTGAGAGGTCACAGGGGAGTGAATAGCTGTAGGCAGTGAACAGTCACTGGGAGGAAGACGGTTGTCAGGGAGACAAAAGGTCATAAGCAACCGAAGGGTCATGGGAGCTGAACAGTTGCAGGGAGTTGAATAGTGGCTGGGGAGACAAGGGGTCACAGGGCATCTGAACAGTCGAGGGACACTGGCGGCGATAGGTTGCACACAACGCTAGTTGTGAGCGACAGTAACCATGCCCCCACGCCCACTCGGTGATCTTTTCATGAATGGTGGCAAGTCATACCTGGTCGTGGTCATGCTCAGCGATGAGTTGCATGCAGCAATCGTTGCGCACAGCACTGAGTCGTGCACAGTGATGTTCACTCACGGTGCCAAGTCACGTATAGTGATGTTCACGCACGACTCTAAGTCATGCGCGATGATGATGACACAAGGCGCTTAGTCATGTGCGTCGATGATCATGCACGATGCTGCACGGTGATGATCACGCACAACAATGACTCGGGTAGCGAAGGGTGGTGACCAATGGTAAGGCTCGGCTTATGAAGTATGTTGGAAGCCAAGTCCTCAAGCATAATAAGGAACTCCATGTTGTTCTATGGAAGGGTGCTCACTATGAAGAGGGCGTGCTCTCCATCATAGGTAAGTTCCTAGCCAAAAGGGTTTGCTTTGTATGTCTGATATACTTGATCTACAACCCTTCTACCTTTCTCTAATGCGGGAGTAGGTTTTTGGCTTGTAAGCGTCCTCTTTTCCTCAGCTGCAAGAGTAGCGTTGAGGCAACTACTCTCTTTTCTTCTGATGAGAGAGAAATACTGCATGATACATTTGTAACCTCCTTAATAATGGGCTTTTGACTTTTTAACTTGTAATTTCTTTAATAAAAAGAATTAAGCTTTACTGAATTGTCTTTCTTGTCTTCTTTTTACTGTCTCTTTAACTCTTTCTTATTGCGCGTTGAGTCTTTTGAGTAGGTATCAAGGACATTATTTCTTTAGTATCGCCCATTGATAGGTGGCATTGCATCCTCTCCATCAAGATGTGCCAGTATGCAAGCTCCATTTGGCGAGACCTTCTCGACCATGAAGGGACCTTCCCACTTAGGTTCAAACTTCTCTTTGCGCCGCCCATGCATAACAATCGACCTTTTGATGACTAAAACCAGATCCCCATGGGCGAATGAACAAATTTTGACTGACTTGTTAAAGGCCCTCTTCATTCTCCCCTGGTTGATTTCGAGATTCTGCTGAGCTTGTAACCTCTTTTCATCCAGAGCATCTAACTCTTGATAACGAAGCTTAACTCTTTCGTATTCAGTTAGTCCTTGATGTATGGCGACACGAAGCAAGGGGAGTTGAATTTCAATGGGTAAAACGACTTCACCCCCATAGACCAGGGAATAAGGAGTGGAATCGGTGGCATTTCGCGTGGTAGTGAGATATGCCCACTGTGCTTGAGGAAGCTTCTCATGCCAATTCTTTTTTGACTTTGATACCGACTTCCTTAAAAAGTTGCACAAGGTCTTATTGAAAACCTCAGCTAATCCATTGGCTCGAGGGTGGTACATAGTTGAGTACTTCCATTCGAAACCGAACTGGTTAACTAAGCGATCAATGTGATGACTTTTGAATTGAGGGTCGTTGTCAGATATAATCCGGTCAGGCACCCCGAATCGTTATATGATGTGATGCCTCACGAGGTTTGCAACTATGGCCCCAGGAACTTGCTTAAGGGGAACCGCTTCAGTCCACCTGGAGAAATAGTCTGTTGCGTCTAGAATGAAGACATGACCCATTACAGAAGGAGGGTCGATTGGTCCTATAATGTCCATACCCCATTGTGAAAAGGTCCATGATGCCATTGTAGGGGCTTTGGAGGCTGATAGATGAGGCTTGAGTGCATTTGGCACACCTGGCACCTCTTGGCATAGTTTAAGAAGTCGGCAACCATCAAAGGCCAATAGTACCCCAATATACGTATCCATTCATAGAGCTTAAGGTCGGACTAATGTAGTCCACAGAGGCCTGAGTGTACTTCTTCCAACACCTTATTTGCCTCTTGTGTGTCTACTCATCTGAGAAGAATACCGTCAAAAGATCGTCTGAAGAGAGCATCTCCTTCAAGGAGGGTGTACTTGGTAGACAATCGACACACACTATTGCATTCAGCACGATCTTCAAGCAGTCTACCGTGCTTTATGAAATTAATGATTGGCGCTCTCCAATCTTCCACTTGCTCAATTTTCGCACATATTGGGTCAAAGAACTCCAGTTCCTGCTTTTGGACCTCAACTCCTTGACTCCGTGCCATTTGCTGTTCGGCCTTAATAGCTTCTTTGGTGGATAGAAGTGCTCTCAATGAATAAGGTGGGCACTTGGGAAAGAAAATTCTCTCATCTTCCGCGTCCACTTCGGTTTTCAGTTCATGTGTCTCCACTCTGCCACCCAGACAGACATGGGCCCTGGTGGGGACAATTGAATTGTAACCTCAAGTTTTGCGAGTGCATCAGCCTGCAGTTTAACCTCCTGAGGGTGTGACTCAAGGATATATCATCAAATTGAGCCATACATGATTTTGCAATAATGTGATGAGGCTTAAGAGTGTATTTTCTCACATCATAGATCCCTTTGAGCTGATGTATCACCATCTCAGAGTCACCATAGATTTTGAGCTACTCTAAATCTAAATCGAAGGCTATTTTCAATCTAATTATGAGAGCCTGATATTCTGTCTTGTTATGGGAACTAGCCTCGGTGACAGAGAAGGATAAAGGAAGCATCCCTCCTTTCGGCGTTATGAATACCACTCTGATACCTCCTCTATCAGATTGGAAGGCTTCGTCGAAGTACATATCCTACGCGTGAACAAGTTCTGCACATAATACTTCTTCATGAGGGAAGTCGCTTGATAAAGGAGATTCTGCTGGCACTGAATGTGCTACGAGAAAATCAGCCAACGCTTGGCCCTTAACGGCCTTTTGTGGGACATATGTGGTGTCAAGTGCCATCAGCTGTAATGCCCACTTAGCAAGGCGTCCCGACAGGCAGGGGCGTGTCATGAGAAACTTTACAGGATCTGGTTTTGATATAAGTTTTACTCCATGACTGAGCAAGTAATGGTAGAGATTTTTTACTGCAAAGACTAGGGCTAGGCACATCTTCTCGCTAGGGGAATAATTCTTCTTTGCTCCTTGCATTCTACGATTGAGATAATATAATGCGGTCTCTTTCCCTTCATCATTGTTCTGTGCCAATAATGCCCCAAGTGACTCGTCTAGAGTAGTCACATACAGGATGAGAGGTCTTCCCAACACTGGTGTAGAGAGCACTAGAGGGTTGAGCAAATATCGCTTGATGTCATCAAGGGCCTCCTGACATGCTTCATCCTAGATAAATGAGGTATCCTTCTTCAACAGGTACATAAAGGGGTTACCACGACCTGAGAGGTTCGAGATGAACCTGTGGATTTCTTGGATCGCCTTGATCTTGACTGACTCAACTTCCAGCCTCGATGTCTAACAACAAACCCCAAGAACTTTCTTGAAAGCATGTTAAAAGCGCATTTTAGCGGGTTCATCTTGAGCTGATGAAGGCATAATCGTTCGAACACCTTTATAAGGTCTTGCATATGAGCATCTTTCTTTTTGGATTTCACCACATCCACATAACATTCCACCTCCTTGTGCATCATGTCTTTGAAGATGGTTGTCATTGCTCTCTAATACATAGCACCAACATTCTTCAATCCGAAAGGCATCATCGTGTAGCAGAAGACCCCTTTTGTAGTCAAGAATGAGGTGCATCCTCATCTTCTAGCGCCATCCATATCTGATTGTACCTGGAGTATCCATCCATGAAGGAGAAGATCTGACAGTGAGCTGTGGAGTCAATGAGCATCTCCTTAAGTGACAACGGGAAGTCATCCTTCGGGCGAGCGGTATTCAGGTTGTGGAAGTCAATGCAGACCCTAATTTGGCCATTTTTCTTCTTGACTGGGACAACATTTACAGCCACTTTGGGTACTTGACTTCAGGAATGAAACCCTCTTTCCTGAGCTTGGTCTCCTCAACATCTATTTACATTTCAAGATCAGGCCTGAACCTCCTTGATTTGTGCTTGACAGGCTTGACGAATGGATCGATGCCAAGGCGGTGGACTGCGACTTGAAGATTTAAACCAGTCATCTCATGGTAGTGCCATACAAAGACGTCTCGGTTTGCTCGCAAGAAGGAAGTAAAATTCTCTTTCTCTTATGGTGTCATATTGCCGAGATGAAAGTGGGTCTGGGGCTTCATCTCCTAGATTTATCTCCTCAAGCTCATCAGCTGTGGCTTGGCTGCCTTCTTTCCGTTCTTCTGGGACCTCTTGTATCTCTTCATCATTGGCTTCGAGGGACTTCTCGTTAACGTCTACTTAAGATACCCACACTCCTGACATTTCTTCTTCTAGGTAGGCTTTGCTATGGAACATGGTTTTTGCATCCTCATTCTGCTTGCCGACGAAAGGATCAACTTCAAGTAGAGCTAATATATCTGATTGAGGGAATTCACTCTGAGGCACTTGGGATGGCTGCGACTCAATAATTGTACAGAAAACCAGCACCTCATGAGGACCTTCTTGATGTTCCCCTGTATCCACCGTGGGTCTAGGTAATATGGTAGGTTGAGGGTCAGGTTTAGATGGGGGAGGTTTATTTTGGTCTACTGGCTGGCATGGCTGTGCAGCCGGCTTGATTTGGGTGGTCTGGGTGGATTTGTTTTAGTGAAGTGGAGATTTGAGGTCGAGGCTTAGGAGGTGGTTGGGTACATGGGACCAGAGGCATCTCAGGGAATTTGAGGATAGGTGGATTTCCTGGGGTATTTGGGCGAGGAAGAATCCCAGGGCTCTTGAGGATGGAAAAATTGTCTGGGGTATTTGGGCGAGGAAGGAGTGGTGGACCAAGAAACTTCAGGATGTTTGGCCTCTGAGGTGGAGGATATAACGTTTTCCCCGATCTCAGGGTCATTTTCCCCATGCTAGGTAATTCTTTCGAGATCTGCACCATATGATAGGCTTTCTGAGAATAGAAGCTCTATCCTCTTGATTCTCTCAGCCTCTGCTCGAAGTCGGGCGTAGGGGGCCACTGGGGTTTCTTCGGCTTTGACCTCTTGTGCTTCTTTGTTGAAGAAGATGGCAAGAGCGTCAGCGACTGTCAGGATTCCTGCCGCCTGGGTTAGTGTCTTTCTCAGTCGCCTTTGGTGGATCCTGCTTATATTGGTTCATTCGAGTTCTTTGTCAAGAGCCTCAAAGTCTGGACATTCCCGGGTTGTACTTGCAAGAGACATAGAAGAGGAAGGAGAAGAAGCAGAAGAGGGAGAAGAAGAAGAGGGGTTAGTAGGTGAGGGACTCTTAAGGTCATCACTCTCGTTAGACCGACTAGGGAAGATTTTTAAGTCATCACCCGAGTTGGACGTGTGCAGAGAATCTTTTAGGTCTTTCCTCTGCATAGACCATTGGAGGATGCTTTTAATATTGTCACCCTCATTGGACGTGCCCCCAGTAGAAGATGGGCTAGGGATATTCTCTTGATGCGGTGAGGGAGGAAGGATGATCGTGCCATGGATGAAGTCTGCAATGGGGGAAGAGGCCTGAGAAATTCTTGCTCAACTAGTGGTTGAGTAGTCTTGTTTCTCCGTCTAGCAGCCCTTGGCGCCTATCTTCTCCTGGTTTTAATTGGAAGTGCTTGATTCATGTAACAACCCCAAATTTTTGGAACTGACAATAATAGTAATAACAATAATAACAATAACAATAACAATAACAATAACAATAACAATAACAATAACAATAACAATAACAATAACAATAACAATAACAATAACAATAACAATAACAATAACAATAACAATAACAATAACAATAACAATAACAATAACAATAACAATAACAATAACAATAACAATAACAATAACAATAACAATAACAATAACAATAACAATAACAATAACAATAACAATAACAATAACAATAACAATAACAATAACAATAACAATAACAATAACAATAACAATAACAATAACAATAACAATAACAATAACAATAACAATAACAATAACAATAACAATAACAATAACAATAACAATAACAATAACAATAACAATAACAATAACAATAACAATAACAATAACAATAACAATAACAATAACAATTCAGGAATGTCCTTTAGAACTGTTACCTTTCAAAAATTACTGCCAAAATGTTTGATTGGTTATTTACAGATATTTCAATGAAAGTGATTGTTTAAATTGCTTTAAGTGAATTTTGGTTAATGATTTCAACGATACTTTGCATATATGATGTTGATGCTTTCTAATGTTAAAAGAGTTTCAAAGGTAATTTAAGTATATTTGGGCCCATCCAAGATGCTGGTGGGATATTTGGACCCATCCAGGACGCTGGTGGGGTATTTGATTTCATCCGGTACGCTGGTTAGGTATGATTGGACCTACAGAGATTATTTGGGCCCATCCAAGATGCTGGCGGGATATTTAGACTCATCCGGGATGCCGGTGAGGTATGATCGGACCCGCAGGGATTGTTTGAAGCTATCTGGTTATGTTGTTAGGGATTATTTGGACTCATCAGGTACGTCGGTGAGGTATGATTAGACCTGCGGGGATTATTTGGACCCATCCAGAACGCTGGTGGGGTATATAGGTGACCTACTTGGGACGCCAATAGGGTATTTTGTGAAATATTTTGAATGATGCATTTTTTTTAAAATGGTTCTATGCATTTCAATCATTTGGATTATGTTTAACTGTGCATTTTCGAAAAGTGAAATTGTTATTTATAAATGTTTTTGCTCGCAATGCTCCTCCTCATGTTGTTTTTAATCTACATTCTTTAGAAAATATTTATATCTTCTAACCATGATTATTCTTTGGACCATGATGATCACTTATTGAGTAGCCATACTCATCAAAGTATGGTCAATATTTTTCGGGGTAATTGCAGTCTCATAGTTCGAGTGTAACATGACCATCTTTGGAAGAAATTGTAGTCATGATTAAATTTGCCTTTGTAACCTTGGGCTCAAATGTATATATCTGGCCTTCATGTAGGTACTAGTTGTGAGCAAACTTTGTGCAAATTTTTAATTAATTAATGAAAAAAAAATGTTTTGGTACAATATATATAAGTAGGAATTAATATTTTTCCTAGTATAAGAGTAGTATGTCAATGTTAGTAAACTTGGGGTGTGACAATTCAACTCGCTAGGTTTGTAAGTAGCCCTAGCTTGATGAACTACCTCACGTTTTAAGGACTTGAGTCTGCTTCTCCTGTGGTAGACTCTCCATGGCTGGGAAGTTGAGGGCTCAGCAGGATCGAAGGCATCAACACGAGATTCTTGCACTAAAGCATTCTTCTGGATGGGGATGCTAACTTGCGGATGATCTTCTACGACGGCGTAAGCAATGTGACCTCTTTGAACCTTCTTTGTGACTATGGCTTCGAACCCATAGCATTCGCTTAACTCGTGGCCTCATATTTGATGGTACAGGCAGCAATGATTCTCAGTTCCTTGAGCAAGACACGTGGACTGTGTTGCCGGCTTTGGAGTGATGAGCCCTTATTGGAGCATCATTTATAACAAAGCCTGAAGGAGATCTGATGGCAGCTCATCAGAAGAGAGTGGGCCTTCTCTTTCCTCTTGTACTGTCACCGCGTGGGAAGCCCCAGTTGCCCCGAATGCTCTCTTAAGCTCTTTGAGCTTTATGTGACCCTTTTAGATCAAGGCCTCCATGACATCCTTGAGTCTGTAGCATTCCTATGTGGGGTGGCTTATCCTCTGATGATAAGCCCGATAGCTTACATGGGTGTCGAATCCAGCTTGATCAGGAAACTTGATCTCGGGCATGTTCTACTCCAGTAATAATCAGAGTAGCGCGGGAACCCATTCCTTCTCAAAAGGATTGACCTTATTCTTATGTTTGGCCCAATAATCATCTCGATTAAGGTTTGCATGTGGGGGTACCCGATTGTATGATTGTTGTCGCTTGCCTGCTTGAGGTGCTTTCGCTGTGCCTATCCCTTTAGAGAGGTCCAAAGTTTGGGAGGCATCCTTCTTTGGATCACTGACGGTGACGACTGTGGTGATTATCCCTTTTTGTTGATTGCCTTGGCGTTGGTCAGAGAACTACCATTGCCCCGGTTTGTTTGAAGATATTTTTTAGCACTTTGGGTCCTCGATGCGGAATAAAAAGAGAAGCCGATCAATAAAGCTTGAATTACAGTGGAATTCTCGACAGTATCAAAATTTCTCTAGAACAAGTGAAAATATTCATAAGGACTTCAAAAGGAAACCTGCCAAGTTTCGTCACAATCCAACATGTCTAACGTAGTGCAGACAATAAACAATTTTGAAAAAATCAATCTCTAGCACCCTGAAATGGACCTCGTAACTAGAGCTCTAATTTTGGTGTGCCAAATTACTATAGGGACCACCACCATTGGATCTCTCAGGGTCGAAAACCCCTATGAGTCAAGTTTCAACTTAATTGGGAGATTCAGACAAAGTTATGGGTAAAAGACAGAAAAGGGGTAGGCCGCACACTATTCCCGTGTGCCCTCCCTGCACCAAATCATCATTAAAGGTGACTGATTTTACAATCTTGGGTAGTGAATTTTGGGGTCTTATCTCACTCGTCCCAAGTTGGATCATGTTCAAGTTTTGTATGCGTATTCGTCTCGTCAAGACGAGCATTTTGATATGTGGCACGCCCCATGACGACGCTCGAGCAGGGAGAAAAGCTAGAGAGAAGTCGATGATTCGTGAAGGAAGTTCTAGAAAATTTAGCAGCGACACGTCCCGCTTGAGTGGTCATATTACGACACTCACACATCGAATTGATTCAAGATCAGTTCCATTGCATGCATAAAGTCCAGGGCTACCATTAGTTCGAACCCCGTGTGTAATGATCGATCGGATTTCATGCACGAAGCCGATAAAGTTGCTATAAATTCTGGCCGCCGGAATTCAAATTCGGGCAAAAAACCCAAGACTGCAAAATCTTGGTTCGGGCTCGAGCTGTGATTGTTGCCACGTGATCATGACGGCATGCTCAGTGCAATACAACGAAGAAATCACGAAGAAATATCAAGATATGAGCACACTATCGATCCGAAGTTTTCAAGATTCACATGAATTTTAAGTCGCATGATCATGGCTTAAAAGCACAATCTGTGGCTCGAAGTTGTTATCAAATAGATCGCTATGACGAGCCCTACAAGAAAGCAATCATCTTTTTAACAAACAAGCACCAGTAGAATTCCATGTATTGTTAGGAAGGGGCAAAACAATCATTTTGCACCCATTTTTAGAATTTATTTTAATTCAATTAAATTGTAATTATCATCAATTTAGATAGTTTTTGAGCATCCACCCATGTTTGGGTCCAATTCTATACGTACATGCTAAACCTAATTGTAAACGGTTCTTCCCTAACTGCCCCCATATTTTCAATTCATCAATAAAGTTCAAGTTTTTGCATTGAGTTCGATAGGCACATCTTGGAAAGAGAGAGAGGAGAGAGAAGAATTAAGCCGGTACTCCTCTTCCCTAAGGTAATTCTCTCTCTTCCTCTTTTCTCTCTTTTCCTTTTTTCTCTCTCTTTTTTCCTCTCTCTTTTCTTTTCTTCTTCTTTTTCTCTGCTTCTCCCTCTTCTTCTCTATGAACATGCACAGCTTGGCAGAGCCGTGCATGCCTCCTTCTTCCTTCTCTTTCTCACTTCTCTCTCTTCTTCTTACTCTTCTCCTTTATTTTATTCTCTCTCGGTTCAATCTTTCTTTCTGCCTGAACATGTGTTGCGATGGTAGCACCATGCATGAATTTCTCCGTTCTCTTTCTCTAATACACACGGTGATAGCAGCGCCATACGTGTCTCATTCTCTCTTCTCCTTCTTCCTCTCCTTCTTTCTTTATTCTCTCTCTGCTCCATCTTTTCCTCTGCTTCTCTCTATTTGAACGTGCACAACGATGGCAGTGACATGCACGAACTTCTCTCTAACGCACACGACCGTGGCAGCGCCGTGCGTGCCTCTTTATATTTCTTTCCTTCTTTCTCCTCTAACTCTTTCCTAATCTCTCTCCTTACTTTCCTTTTCTCTCTTCTTTCGTTTTCATCTCTCACTATTCACCGTGTTTCTCTCTACTTTCCTTTCTTCAATCTCTCCCCTAAACCCTCTTTCTTCCCCTCTGTCTTTCTATCTCACCCTGTTATTTCTTCTCTCCCTCTCCAGTCGTACACGAAGATACCCATCGCCAAGCATGACATTCTCATTCTTCCCTTTTCCTCTGGAAAACATGCGCAATGCACCGGGCCTTAACCTGAGTGGTGGGCCGGACCTTTGTCCATGTTTCCCCTTTTCCAAGTTGTGCACGACGATGCTCATCGCCGCATAGAACATTCATTCTCATTCTTTGACAAGGACACTGAACTTGACCCTTTCCCGAGTGGTGGGTCGTGTCTGAGCCTTGACGATACGAGCGGCATTGCCTAGCGCCACGTGTGTCTTTCCCCTTTCTCTTTATCTCTCCTCTTTCCACTTTCTCTTTTTCTCTCCTCTTTCCCCTTTCTCTTTCTATCCCCTATTTCCTCTATCATGAGCGACAAAACCTATCGCTGTTCATGTTCTTTCTCTCTTGTCTTTCCTCTATCATGGGCAACAGAACCCATCACTGTCCATGTTCTTTCTCTCCTCTTTCCTCTATCATGGGCGGTGGATCCCATCGTCGTCCAAGCTCTTTCTCTCTCCTCTCTTATCTCTCCTTTCTCTCTTCTCTTCCATGCTCCTTTCTCTCACTTCTCTTCTCTTTTCTTTTTCTCCTTTTCTTTTCTTCTTCTTCTTCTCTCACCTTTCTTCTTCTTCTTCTCTCACCTTTCTTCTTTCTCTCTATTCTCTTCTCTCCTTTCTCTCTCTTCTCTTTTCTTTCTTTTTTCTCTTCTTTTTCTCTCACCTTTCTTCTCTCTCTCTCTTATCTTCTCTCTCTTATCTCTTTTCTTCCCTCACTCTTTCTCTCTCTTCTTATCTCCCTCTTTCTTTTTTTTTCTTCCTCTCTCATTTGGCCAAGGGACAAGTCTAGCACTATCACGGCAGTCTCGTAGTCGAGCAGTATTACTACTATGCGGGTCTAAGTTACCGTGCCCTCCTTGCTGCCATGTCGAACTCGCCATTGTGCCAAGCTGGTTGGTGTTGGTATTCTGTCGTAGAGTAGTATTGATGTTGTACCCATCTTGTTACAGTGCCCATCTTGCTACCACGACAGATCAATCACCACGCCAATCTAGTCACTATGCTAGGCTAGTCACCCAGCCAAGTGTCTCTTTCTCTTTGCTGCTTCTCTCTTCTTCTTTCTCCCAACCCTCATATCATCATATCTTCTCTTTTCTTTTTTGAATGTGCAGTCCTGTATGCATTCTTCCAAAGACAAGGTGGAGTCTCTTGGCCCACTTGTCTTGTAAAATTAATCATATGTGTGTGATTACAGAAACAAGAGAATACATGCCAAGGGAGGAGATTCCGAACTAGTTGTATGATTGGGGGGCTTTCTTTGTGATCTTAGAGGGTGCACACGCGAGCCAGCCCGAGTAAGTCCCGAACCCACCTTAAATTCTTCTCTCATCGGTTGGTATACCTGCCCTTGTTTTTGAGCAAGGTTCCCGAGAGAGCGATCTCAAGTCCCGGGTTTCCTTCGAGACCTGAGACACATGCCACTAGATCATCCATATCCGGGGGCGAGATTGAGGCACTTAACCAGCTTGACGACTCCACTTGAAACTTACTACCCCTTCATCGGATCGTATTTGTTTGGCTAGTGTCTCCTTTGTTTTTATGTTTTCGCACACCACATAGCTTCTGGGTTCCTTAACCCATTCATCCGAATCGAGGATTTTCTCATGCCCGCATTCGTGAGCTTCCCTCGCGAACAAGTTCCTCGAACTTCTCTCCCAACTTTTCTTTTGAGAAAATACCTAGTGTCTAGCTCTCAAGTCTTAACCTGGATAGGTGTGACGAGAGACTTAAAGGTCCCTAACTCCCCATCTCTTCTCCCTGGTGGAGCTTCCACCAAGGCACCCTGCATTCGTAGCACATCTGCTACCACTCATAGCATGCACCCTGTCACCGCCAAGTCACTTGTCGGCTGTATTACCAAGGTACGCCCAGTCCCTTTCTACAAAAGGCAAGAAAATTGCTGTCGTTCTTGTGGGTTGCTGTAAGGCCACCCCTCACATTCTTGCACCACCTCGGGTCTCTATGATTAGAGATTGAACACATCGAGGAGGAGACCCTGTGGCCTCCACCTCACGCACACACACTAAGGCTTGTGGGTCATCCATTCGAGTCACACCTCAGGGCAGCCCTTGTGCTACCTCTAGTATGCATCCAGGATCAGGCCTCCTTGGGCCGAAACCTGTGCGCACGCATATGCATCTCATTTCTCTTGGTAACACTGTCGAGGTGCTAACCCAGGCAAACGGAAGACGACCTCTTTGTCCTCCTACTCAATACACATTAGCGCACCCTGTAAGGGGCAGGCCCCATGTTACCTTGCAGACACGTGCTCGCAGTTCTTGGCCTCCTAAGGCCAGACCACTTGTTCGAGTCAGGACTGACACCCTAGTCACCCGGAATGCTACTTCAAGGGGCGTACACATGCCACCTTCCCAAGCCACATATTGTTCCCAACCTAGACAACATCGAGAGCCGGCCCCCTCTTCTTCCTCCCTTTTACCTCTCGGCGGATATTTCAAGACATGGTACTCGAAGGTTTTCCCTAAGAGTACCATCCTCAGCCAGCCCCGTCAGGTTGGCTATGTCTCTGTAGCCCACAAAGGAGCTTGGGGCAAAGGCCTGATGATCGATGAAGTTCTACATCTTCCAAGGCAGCAGCCCAAGCTGGCTCCTGTCCATGGTCCACATTCATTACCCCATCTTATAGACATGACCCTTTCATGCTCTAAGAAGGCCACTCAACCTCGACCCCAGTCCTATTCTGGAGAAAGGTCTATCGCAGCCTCAAAGATAAGCAAAACAAAGGACTGCAGATTATGATTAAGGAGCTGACCCAAAAGGTTGAGGCACCCAACTCCAAGGGTCTCCTCCCTCAAAATCCCTTCTACTCTCTGAATCACAACGATTGAAGAAGAGGTGCGAGAATCTTGGGCCGTGGTCAGTGTCGTAGAAGATGATCCGACCAGCCAGCAGCCATAGTCCCAAGACAGGTGAGAACCGGTCCTTACTCGTTTGGCATACAACAGTCAAGTCCAGTGGGGGCACGTTGAGCCCTTGTTGACTGATCTGTCACATGTTACCCGCCAAGCTTAGAAGCCCTCAACTGCACCTAAGGTTGACCGCGCTGAGGAAATTGGTACCGTTATGATTGTGACAGACCCTAGCGACTCCTAAGAGGAACGCATAAATAGGTTCGAGCAGATGGTGCAAGTGGTGATGGGGAAGATTGATCGCATGGAAACCACACGGTCCCAGTCAATGTGTCTCGTCATGAGGCCGACTCCCAACACTCGGATGATGCAGCACTGAGGCTGCCTCTTCCCCGTACCTCACAGGACAATTCTGTCCCTCACCCTGTCTCACAGATGGACATTGATGCTATGGTGACTCACAACCTAAAGAGTAGAAAGATCCCAGGAATCTAGGGTGCGACGCTTTACCAAAAGCTGTACCCCTCCTACATCGATCAGGTTCCATTTCCCTCAAACTACAAAAAAGGGAAGTTTCCCTTATTCGATGGTACAACCTCCCCACACCATCATTCGCCCATTTTCAAGCAGCATGTCGAGAGACAGCAGCTGATGGGAGATTTCTTCTCTGTCAATTTGTTGAAACCCTTGATGGCTCAGCTTTTCAGTGGTATGCTTGGCTTCCCCCAACTCAGTACATACTTAGGAGGAAATGGAGAAACTGTTCCATCAGCATTTCTATGAGATCAAGAGAGAGGTCCAAACCATCGAGCTTCTCACCTTGACCCAGGAATCAGATGTAGCTGTGGATCAATTTATAGCAAGGTGGAGAGATTTGGCCGCTCGCCATCCCAATCCCATGCCCGAGAAAGAAGCAGTTCAGACCTGTGTGCGAAACTTGCATCCTGAGATTGCTCTACATGTTAAGGCCTCCAATCCGACGTCCATGTTAGAGCTGATCTCTAAGTCAGTTCGCATAGAAAGTCTGTCACACCACCATGGTGCGTCACGACAACAATCTTCAAGCTTTCGAAACAATCGGGGCAGTGGTAGTTCTCGGACCGGCGCCCAGGGCAACCAACAAAAAGGGGTATCAGTGCACCTGTTACCATTAGTGATCCAAAGAAGGCTGCCTCCTAGACTTTAGACCTCTTCAAAGGGGTAAGCACAATAAATACATCACCTCAATCAGGTAAACAACAATCGTCATACAACCAGGTACCCCCACCTGCAAACCTTAATCGAGATGACTATTGGACCAGACATCAGAATAAGGTTTATCCTTTTGAAAAGGAATGGGTTCCTGCACTGCTCTGACTATTGCTGGAATAGAACATGATTGAGATGCTCGAGATAAAGTTTCCCAATCAAACTGGTCTCGATACGCATGCAAAATACTGTGCTTATCATCGAATGGTAAACCACTCCACAGAAGAATGCTACACACTTAAAGACCTTATCAAGGCTTTGATCTAGAAGGGTCAGATCAAGCTCGAAGAACTCAAGAAAGAATTCAGGGTAGCAGAAGCGTCCCACGCAGTGACAATTCAGGAGGAAGATGAGGCACCCATCATCCTTCGCGTCTTGTTTTCCATAATACTTCAAGAAAGCCTCATCACGCCAAAACCAACAAGACAACCCAAGCACCGGGCTCAAAGAGCCAAGGTTCTCTGGTGTCCATTTCATCAGATATGGGGGCATGACCTGAGCAAATGCTCTAACTTGCTATTAGTGAAGAAAATGCAAAGAGACCAAGAAGTTGGTGATGTTCCAGACAGGGATCCCCAAGTCTCTCCTCCACTGGTACAAGAGGACCCCTTGACCCAAGACCCAGGAAATTATAATTCGGACCCTCTTCTAGATCTGTTTGAGGTGATGCTCCAACAACGACTCATCAATCCTAAGCCTACAAGACAGCCCAAGCACCTTGCCCAGGGGACCGAGAATCACTGGTGCCCATACTATCAGATATGGGGCCATGAGATGAAGGAATGTTATGAGTTCAAAGCTATGGTTGCAAAAAAAGTCCAAAGAAGTTACATTGCTTATGTTGTACACCCTCGAGGCACTATGCCCATCCAAGAGGGCGTTTCAACGCAAGACTCTTTAAAGGATGCCTCGGATCCTGCTGAACCCTCAACATCCCAGCCACGAAAAGTCCATCATGGACGGAACTGGCTCAAGTCTTTAAAGCGAGAAGCGGTTTGTCAAGCTAAGGCGGTTCATAAACCTTGCAAGACGGACCAAGCACCTCCAAAGGTGACTAGAAGAAGACGAGGACCAAGAGCTGCTCATTGAAAGAACAAGGTTCCTCAGCCACCAGTCGAGCCAGAAATTCTTAGGCCTCTTCCTCCCTTTCCAACCTTACAAGACTTCAAACCAGTCGCCATCGACCTTATTCCTTCGTCTCATCAAGAAGATACCCTTGAGTTATCTCTTACTTGGGGCACATCCAATGAGGTTGACGACATTAAAAGCATCCCCCAACAGTCTAAGCTGGGGAAATACCTAAAGACTCCCTGCACACGTCCAATTTTGGTGATGACTTAAAAAGCTGCCCAGATCGGTCCGATGAGGGGAACAACCTTAAAAAGTCCTTGACTTACTAAACGTTCTCTTCTTCCTCTTATTCTTCTTCTTATCCTTCCTCTTCTATGTCTCCTGTAGGTACAATCTTCAAATGTCTAGACTTCGAGGCACTTGATAGATGGCTCAAAGGAAACATATAAGAAGGACACACCGGAGACGGCTGAAAAAGACATTAGCCCAGGCGACTGGATTCTTGACAGTTGCTGGTGCTCTGGCGGCTCATGCTAAGTCAGATCCATCTTCTTCCACCAAGAAGCATAAGAGGTCAAGGCCAAAGAAACCCTAGTGGCCTCCTGAGCTCGACTTTGAGCAGAGGCTCAGAGAATCAAGAGGACAGAGCGTCTATTCTCAGGAAACTTGCCACATGGTATAGGTCTATGAAGCAGCAGATAGAACGGGGCAAACCTTGCAGAGACCCATGAAAAGGTCGTGTGACTCATATGAGGGTGCCTTTGGCCCCATAATCACTGAATCTCAACTTCCCTATAACTTTCAATGCAAACTTCTACAACCTGATATGCTGTCCATATTTGAGGTCGACCCTTATGTCCATCCGTTCAAGAAAGGTGCAGAAATCATGACCTACATCGGAGCTCTATTGGAAACAGAGATGTTAGGATCATGGGTCTCTGGACTTGAGGTTAATGAGAAGATCTCCGAAGCTAATAATGAAGAGTAGCTAGAAGCCCCAGAAGAATGGGAAGAAGGTGGTCACGCCACAGTTGATGAGAGCGAGGAGATAAGTCTAGGAGACGAAGTGTAATGACCCAAATGTTTCCCTACTGATGAGAAGAGACTAGTGCCAATTGGAGTTGTGTGAGAGGCTGGCGCCGGTTGGAGTTGTGTGAGAGGCCAGCACCGGTTGGAGTTGTGTGAGAGGCCAGCGCCGGTTGGAGTTGTGTGAGAGGCCAGCGCCAGTTGGAGTTGTGTGAGAGGCCAGCATCGGTTGGAGTTGTGTAAGAGGCTAGCACCAATTGCAGTTGTGTGAGAGGCCAGCGCCAGTTGGAGTTGTGTGACAGTCCAGCGCCGATTGAGTTGCCCAGCGGCGGTTGTGTACCGCGGTGTGTGAGTGGTTGAGTGCATGGTAGTCTAGGGGGCTCTCTCTCTCTCTCATAATCATTTTGTTTCCCATGCTTGTTGTACCCCTCACCATTATGTCTCCATGCTTGCTCTCTCTCTCTCTCCTCATGCATGTCATTTAGCTTTGCGTGATTGACACTTGTCACCTGCTGCCCTTTTCTCTCTTTAAATAGAACCTTTCTCAGCCCTTCCCAAGAGCTTTGGCCCCCTCTCTCCCACGTTTTTCTCTCTCTTTCTCTCTTTAAAACACTTAGAGGCTCTTGTTTGGGAGCTTGGAGAAGTGGCGGTGTGCAAGAGTTTTGGAGCAAGTTTAAAGCTCAAGGTAAGTAGATTATGTTATTGTGTGTCTTAGTATAAAGCATGAATTGAAGCATGAATCTAAGGCTGTATGAAGAATGATTTGGGCATGAGTAAGCTTGAAAGTAAGCATGAAATTAGCATGAGATTGTATAGAAATTTGTGTGGAAGAATAGGATTTGCATATATGTATTTGTGCTCAGTTTTTCCAGAAATTTAGGCTCCTTTGTATTATATGATATCCATAGTTGTGATTTCTGTTGAGCCTGTAAATTTGTGGGTTGATACTATTTTGAGTCTAGTTTAAGCTAGAATTGGTTTCATGTGATTACATTGTGTAGTTTAGAAGTTATGCTTGGTTTTATGTTATGACTGGACTGTGGAATTCCAGGGAGTATTGGGGTTTTTGTGTCTCTCTGTTGACCTATAAAATGATCTCAGAATTACTTCAAATTAACTCCATTGGAAATATTTCGGAGTCTAGTTTGAGTTTGATGTTTATGTCTAAATGATATTATTGATATATTGGAAGATATAATGTGAAATGTGCATGAATGTCACTGTTATCGGGCTCTAAAAGTTTCCAGGAATATCGCCTCTATTGTACTGAGACTTTGCTTGACCTATTGAAGTCAAAATGACATTAAAACATATCCATTTTAAATATGCATGAGTCCATTGTGATTTTTATGTTTTGACCTTGCTCTCATTATTTATTTATGTAAAGTTATACTTTGAAATATGCCAGTAGATCACTGCAGACAGTTTTGGTAAAACCATAAAACTGATGTTTCTGATGTCAAGAGTTTTGAACAACCAAATAAGGTTTGATTTCTTACAAACCACTGCCGTTTGAAATATTTTTGAGTAAAATTGAGATCACATGTTTAGCACTTTCCGAAATTGTGATATGATTAATTATAACAATATGTAACTACAGACAGCTTTTATAAAACTAAGAATTTATGCCTCTATCGCTATGGGTTTTGACAAGACAAAATGGGTCAATTTTCTTCCAAACCACTGCTATTTGAGTGTTTCTTGAGTACGCTTAAATTCATATGTTGAGCACTTTTTGGAATTTCTTCTTGAATGTGAGTAATGAAGTAAATTTTAAAGACATATCACTGTCTTCATTGCACAACAGATTTCATATAAATATCTTCATTCTTATGAACGTTTGAGGGACCAAGCAAGATCCAATTGTTTTCAAACTACTCTGATTTGAAAGAGAGGAGGAAAATTGGTTTTGAAACAATCTTCAAATTCCAAATGATCGGAAAAACTATAGCCTTGTTTTGACTTGGATGTCACTACCTGAATTTTTAGAAAGCGTGACATCGATACTCTGACTACTATTACATGAGCCCTGATTCTGTTATAGAAACTCTGATTCTATTATAAGAACTCTGATTCTGTTATAAGATCTCTGATTATGACTGCTACACAATGGATCCTCTGTTGGTAATGAGCCCTCTGATTCTGTATGTGTGAGCATGGACTGGCCGCACAATGATATATTTGTGATGTTGCTACTATCATGACAAGATACTAATATCGTCATTATGTGATATACGATATGTGTAGGGGTACCTACAGTGTGAGTGATGGTACCAGCATATTGAGATATTGGTGTGCTTTGAGTGTAACGCACGACCAGCTGTGACATGATGACATTTTTAGTGATCTAGGAATTTCTCGCCATGCCTTGTGTGTATCGCAATGCCTGGGACATGTAACTTCTCATGACGGGTGCATGAGGTGATAAGCTATGTGTGACTTCTCGGCATGCTTTGAGCGTATTACATTGCGTGAGATATGTGTCTGTTTGATATTAGTGAGATGCCTGCTTTGAGGGTATTGCAGGGTTTGATTATGTGACCATACTATGTTCAGTGAATGAGTGGTGTGCTTTGAGTGTATTGCATGACCACGAGGTAATAAGTGATTCTTCGGTATGCTTTAGGCATACTGCATTGACTGATATTGTAATTCTGGCCACTACACAATGGGTCCTCCATTTGTAGTGGATATTCTGATTTTGTTATATGAGTGGGCACCGCTTTGAGAGTATTGCAGGGCCTGCCTGTGTGTTTGATGCCAATAAGGTACATGCCTTGGAGTGTAATGCACTACCTGACTCTGTGAGTTCTAAGGGATGAAAATATGCTTTATTATGAAATAAGAGTATGCTCCTTTGTGATAAGTATATATACTGCATAGCATGTTCAATTATAGATGAATGAGTAATATTGAGGAATGTGTATCATGATACTCTTGAGGAAAGGTCTTTTTAAACTGTTAATTCAGGTGATGTCCATTATCCATACTAGGAATATGAATGATAATTCCAGCATTGAGCAAATGTGAATTCTGATATCTTATATTGTGTCTGATCTACTTGAAAAGAATCATTATGTAATTGTGACACAATTGTGATGCATGGCTCCTGTTTTATGAGCATGGCTTAGAATCTTGGTATGTTTTGTGTGATGATACTCATAGGTAGGGAAGCATAATGCTGTGATCTACTTACTGGGATTTTTAGCTCATCCCTTTGCTTCCACCCTTGTAGATTGACTGCTACAGGTCGAGAGTGGCAGGAGGTGTTCGTGTTTGATGGCCCGCGCTAGAAGAGTGGATCCTTGTTCTTGTGTAGGTGTTTGTTAGTTTTCGGCTGTGCAGTTGTTGTTATTGAAGTTATGTATTTTGATGGCGAGCCAGCAGTGCCTTAGACGATTGTAATATTTTGGATATTGTAGTTGACCTGAGAGACTGTTTATGGATATAAATGATTTTTAATTTATCCAGCTTTTGTTATGGTCCTGGTGGGAGTTTTAGTTTTTCTTTCATGGTTTGTTTCTGATT
This sequence comes from Amborella trichopoda, assembly GCF_054954075.1. Classification (NCBI taxonomy): domain Eukaryota; kingdom Viridiplantae; phylum Streptophyta; class Magnoliopsida; order Amborellales; family Amborellaceae; genus Amborella; species Amborella trichopoda. The sequence goes on along the minus strand of NC_142338.1, from coordinate 24,459,760 downwards.
CCGCCTATCATATGACTTGAGCCACTCCTACCTGAGTGACGTTCGCGATCTCTGTGATCGCGATCTCGCATCCTGTCGCCGTCTGGTATGGGACAGTAGGGGTCAGGGGGTGGGGTCGTGACAGTTATGGTATCAGAGCAGCCAGGATAGGATCTTTGGCCTAGTGAGTCTTAGAAGTGTCTCTATAATTGTTTTGGCTAGTTTGGTGACTGGAGTGCTCCTGTTGCAGGTCAGGATGCCGAGGACTCGTATTGAGGACGCGAGTCCGAGTAATGAAAATACTGAGGCCCTCGGTGAGTTTTTTAAGACCTTAGGGGCCATAACCCAGGTGATGAAGGAGAATATGTCAGCTCTGACTGCCTTCCGCCCGGACCTGTATGGTAGTAGTTTTCTTGAGAAGCTTAAGAAGCTCGGGCCACCCTCTTTTTTGGGGCATGGTGGAGTAGAGAAAGCCGAGAGATGACTGATGCAAGTTGAGAAGATCTTTAGAGTCTTGCAATACACAGATGAGCAGAAGTTGAGGCTGGGTACCTTCATGTTAGAAGGGGATGCCGAACATTGGTGGCGTTCAGCCCAACAGGCCTGGGAAGAAGTGGATGTTATACCTACTTGGGAAATTTTTTTGGAAGCCTTCAATGAGAAGTACTTCCCAGACTCTGTGAAGGAGAGGAAAGAAGTAGAGTTTATAGAATTGCAGCAAGGGAAATAGACTATGGAGCAGTATGCGGCTAAGTTTTTGGAACTATCTCGATATACGCCGCATGTTATCAATACAGAGGCGCATAAGGCAAGTAAGTTCGAGAGAGGCCTCAGACCAGACATAAGGAAGGGGGTAATATTGGTAAATTTAAAAAACCTTCTCCCCAGTAGTGGATCTGGCTAGAAAGATAAAGAGAGAATGTGATGAGTACCGACTAAGTATTGAGAAGCGGAAGGCAAGGTCCCTGCCTCCGAGAGGCTTTCAAGAGAAAGGAGGCCAGAGATATGGTAAGGTTCAGAAAACCCTTCAGGATGATATTAAGCAGAACCAGCCAGTGCCGTGTGGTTCTTGTGGGAAGCTTGGTCACTCGGCTCCCGAGCGCTGACTGAAGACGAAGCCATGTTTTTAGTGTGGCAAGTTGGGCCACTTGATCAGAAACTGCCCTGCAATGGAAGGCGAGCCTAAGCCAAGGGATCAAGGCCGAGTGTTTGCACTAGTGAATCAGGAGGCGAAGGGTTCTACCTTAAAGAACCAAGGTAAGCCCCTTTGATTGTATTATGAGATGCTAGAATTCTATGTCTGATTGCCTTCTACTCAATTTTGGCATCAGTTTTATATGTCACATAAGTGTTGAATGAGATTTCTTGGCATGCTTTGAGTGTATTGCGTGGCCAATGATGTATAATTGTCAACATGCTTTGAGATGCATTGCATTGTCAGACTTGTGATTGACATGTTGTGAGTGTATTGCATGGCTAACGATGTATAATTGTCGACATGCTTTGAGATGCATTGCATTGTCCAAATTGTGATTGACATGCTTTGAGTGTACTGCATGGCTAATGATGTATAATCGTCGACATGCTTTGAGATGTATTGCATTGTCCGACTTGTGATTGACATGCTTTGAGTGTATTACATGGCCAATGATGTGTAACTGTCGGCATGCTTTGAGAGTATTACATTGCTCGACTTGTGACTGGCCCTCTTTGGGCGTATTGCATGGTCGATGATGTGTGACTGTCAGCATGTTTTGAGCATATTCCATTGTTTGACTTATGATATGAAATTTGAGTGGCATGCCTTGAGTGTAATGTATTGCCTAATTTGTGATTCATGACTTAATGTGTTTAATCTGTAATGAACTCTAGAGGAATTTCTTTGGTGTTTGACTCTGAATGATGTATTGTGTATTTGTGTGCTAGAGTATTGCTTAGAGAATTTGTTTATGTTGGATGCTCAGAACCTTTCTAGGCGTGGGTTGGTTGTATGTGCTTACTTTAGTTGATTGATTGGAAAAAAGTGCCATGGTTGAACCCCCATTTATTTGATGATCAAGTATACGATTTTGAGGACAAAATATTTTTTTAGGGGGGGATGAGGAGAAGAGACCAGCGCCGGTTGGAGTTGTGTGAGAGACCAGCGCCAGTTGGAGTTGTGTGAGAGGCCAGCGCCGTTTGGAGTTGTGTGAGAGGCCAAGGTTGCCTGAACTTGTGCAAGAGGCCAGCGTCGGTTGTAGTTGTGTGAGAGGCCAGCGCCGGTTGGATTTTATGTGAGAGGCCAGTGCTGGTTGGAGCTGTGTGAGAGGCCAGCACCGGGTGGAGTTCTGTGAGAGGCCAGCGCCGGTTGGTGTTGTGTGAGAAGCCAGTGCCAGTTGAGTTGCCCAGCGTCGGTTGAGGTACCCAGCACCGGTTGTGTACCGCCGTACGTGAGTGATCGAGTGTATGGTAGTCTAGGGAGCTCTCTCTCTCTCTCTCGTAATCAGTTTGTTTCCCATGCTTGCTATACCCCTCATCATTATGTCTCCATGCTTGCTCTCTCTCTCTCTCCTCATGCATGTCATTTAGCTATGCATGAATGACACTTGTCACTTGCTGCCCTTTTCTCTTTTTAAATAGAACCTTTCTCAGCCCTTCTCAAGAGCTTTGGGCCCCTCTCTCCCACGTTTTTCTCTCTCTTTCTCTCTTTCTCTCTAAAACACTTAGTGTCTCTTGTTTGGGAGCTTGGAGAAGTGGCTGTGTGCAAGAGTTTTGGAGCAAGTTTAGAGCTCAAGGTAAGTAGATTATGTTATTGTGTGTTTTAGTATGAAGCATGAATCGAAGAATGTATGAAGAATGATTTAGGCATGAATAAGTTTGAAAGTAAGCAAGATATTAGCATGAGATTGTAAGAAATTTCTGTGGAAGAATAGGATTTGCATGTATGTGTTCGTGCTCTGTTTTTCCAGAAATTTAGGCTCCTTTGAATAATATGATATCCACTGTTGTGATTTCTATTGAGCCTGTAAATTTTTGGGTTGATGCTCTTGTGAGTCTAGTTTACGATAGAAATGGTTTCATGTGATTACCTTGTGTAGTTTATATTTTATGCTTTGTTCTTTGAGGTATGTTATGTCTGGACTGTGGAATTCAAGGAAGTATTGGGGTTTTTGTGTCTCTCTGTTGACCTATCAAATAATCGAGAATTACTTCAAATCACCTCCATTGGAAATATTTCCGAGTCTAGTTTGAGTTTGATGTTTATGCCTAAATGATAATCTTGATAGAATGGAATATATGAAGTGAAATTTTCATGAATGTCACTGTTATTAGGCTCTAAAAATTTCCAGGAACATCGCTTCTGTTGTACTGAGACTTTGCTTGACCTATTGGAGTCCAAATGACATGAAATAACAACCATTTGAAAGATACATGAGTATATTATGATTTTTATGTTTTGGCCTTTCACTTATTATTTATTTCTGTAAATTTATTCTTCGAAACATGCCACTAAATCACCATAGACAGTTTTGGTATAAACACAGAACTGATGTCTCTGATGTCAAGAATTTTGAACAACCAAATGAGGTTCGATTTCTTCCAAACCACTGCCGTTTGAAATATGCTTGAATAATATTGGGATCACATGTTTAGCACTTTTCGAAATTCTCCCTAATTTGAGAGGAATTTGATTAATTGTGACAATATGTCACTATGGACAGCTTTTATAAAACTTAGAATTTATGTTTCTGCCGCCATGTATATTGACTAGTCAAAAGGGGTTAATTTTCTTCCAAACTACTACTATTTGAGCAGTTCATGAGTAAGCTTAAATTGACATGTTGAGAGCTTTTTGGAATTTCTTGTTGATTGTCACTTATGATGTAAATTTTAAGGACATGTCACTGCCTTCATTGCAGAGCAGATTTCAGATAAAATATCTTTGTTCTTTTGAACTTTTGAGGGGCCAAGCGAGGTCCAATTGTTTTCAAACTTCCCTGATTTGAAAGATAGAAGGAAAATTTGTTTCGGAACTATCTTCAAATTTCAAATGAACTGACAAGCTATAGCCTTGTTTTAACTTGGATGTCACTGCTTGAATTTTTAGAAAGCATGACATCGATACTCTGACTACTGTTATATGAACTCTGATTCTGTTATAAGAACTCTGCATCTGATCGCTACATAATGGATCCTCCATTGGTAATGAGCCCTCTGATTTTGTACGTGTGAGCATGGACTTACTGCACAATGATATATATGTGATATTGATACTATCATGACAAGATACAGATATCGTCATTATGTGATATGTGATATGTCTATGAGTACCTACTGTGTGAGTGATGGTACAAGCATATTGGCATGCTTTGAGTGTATTGCACGACTAGCTGTGACATGATGACATTTTTAGTGATATTGGAATTTCTCGACATGCCTTGTGCGTATCGCATTGCCTAGGACATGTAACTTCTCATGAGGTGCGCATGAGGTGATAAGCTATGTGTGACTTTTCGGCATGCTTTGAGCGTATTGCATTGCTTGAGATATGTGACTGTTTGATATTAGTGAGGTTCCTGCTTTGAGGGTATTGAAGGGCCTGATTATGTGACCATACTATGTTAAGTGACTGAGTCATGTGCTTTGAGCGTATTGGATGACCACGAGATATTAAGTGATTTCTCGGTATGCTTTAGGCATACTAAATTGACTGATACTATAATTCTTGCCACAACACTTCGTTATATGAGTGGGTGCCGCTTTGAGATAGGGTCTGCCTGTGTGTTTGATACCAGTAAGGTACATGCCTTGGAGTGTAATGCACTACCTGACTCTGTGAGTGCTAAGGGATGAAAATATGCTTTATTATGAAGTAAGAGTATGCTCGTTTGTGATAAGTATGTATACTATAGAGCATGTTTAGTCATAGATGAATGAGTAATATTGAGGAATGCATATCATGATACTCCCGAGGAAGGTCTTTCTGAACTTCTAATTCGGGTGATATCCATTATCTTTACTGGGAATATGAATGATAATTAAAACATTAAACAAATGTGAATTCTGATATCTTATATTGTGCCTGCTCTACTTGAAAAGCATCATCCTATAATTGTGACAAAATTGTGATGAATGACTCCTGTCATATGCGTTCATCTCGGTAAATATGTCATCAAAAGGGAAGGAGAACTTTACCACCTTCCTGCGAGCAAGCCGAGACATCTTTGCCTGACATTACCACGAGATGCCTGGTTTAGACCCTCAAGTCGTAGTCCACTGTCTTAGCATCGATCCATCCGTCAAACTTGTCAAGCAAAAATCAAGGTCGTTCAGGTCTGACCTTGAAATGTAGATAGATGTCGAGGTGACCAAGCTCAGATAAGCAGGTTTCATTCGTGAAGTTAAGTACCCAAAATGGCTGGCAAATGTTGTCCCAGTCAAGAAGTAGAGCATAAAATTTAAGATTTGCATCGACTTCTGTGACCTGAATACCGCCTGTCCCAAGGATGACTTCTCGCTGCCATTTATGGAAATGCTCACTGAATCCATAGCTCAATGCCAGATCTTCTCCTTCATTTGATGGATACTCTGGGTACAATCAGATACGGATGACACCAGAAGATGAGGAAGCCTCTGCATTCTTAACTCCAAAAGGGGTCTTTTGCTACAAAAATGATGCCTATCTGATTAAAGAATGCTGGTGCCACATATCAGAGAGCAATGCCGACCAATTTTAAGGACATGAAGCACAAGGAGGTTGAATGTTATGTAGATGAATTGGTGGTGAAATCCGAGGAGAAAGACACTCATATGAGAGACCTTGAAAAGGTGTTCGAACGGTTACACCTTCATCAACTCAAAATGAACCCCCAAAAATGTGCTTTTGGTGTGAGTTCGGGAAAATTCTTGGGGTTCATTTTTAGACACCGAAGGCTGGAAGTTGAGCCCGTTAAGATCAAGGCGATCCAGGAAATGGCATCACCAACAACATTACGAGAGCTGCGATCCCTCCAAGGGTAGCTGGCTTACATCCACATATTCATTTCAAACCTCTCAGGTCGATGTAAGCCTTTGACATACCTGTTGAACAAGGATACCCCATTCATCTGGGATGAAGCATGTCGGGTAGCTCTTGATGACATCAAGCATTATTTACTCAATCCTCCAGTGCTCTCTACACCGGTGCGAGGAAAACCTCATCCAATACGTAACAGCTCTGGATGAGTCACTCGAGGAATTATTGGCACAAAATAATGATGAAGGGAAAGAGTCGCACTATACTTTCTCAAGCGTAGGATGCAAGGGGCCAAGAAGAATTATCCACTATAGAGAAGATGTGCCTGACCCAATCTTCACAGTAAAAAAGCTCCGCCACTACTTGCTTGGTCATGAAGTAAAACTTATATCAGAAGCAGATCCTGTAATGTTTTTCATGACACGCCTATGTTTGTCTGAACATCTTGCTAAGTGATAATTATTGTTGATGGAATTCGACATCACATATGTCCCACAAAAGGCCATCAAGGGCCAAGCTTTAGCTTATTTCCTCATAGCACATCTCGTAACGACAAAATCTCCTTTATCAAGTGACCTCCTTGATGAAGAAGTATTATGTGCAAAACTTGCTCATGCATGGGAGATGTACTTCGACGAAGCCTTCCAATCTGATCGAGGAGGCATCGGAGTGGTATTCATGAATCCAAAAGGAGGAGTGCTGCCTCTTTCTTTCTCTCTCACCGAAGCCGGTTCCCATAGCGAGGCATAATATCAAGCCCTTATAATTGGGTTGGAGATAGCCTTTGATCTAGACTTGGAGTACCTCAAGGACTACGGTGACTTTGAGTTGGTTATTTGGCAGCTTAAGGAGATCTATGACGTGAGAAAAGACACTCTCAAGCCTTATCACAATACTGCAAAATCATATATGGCTCAGTTTGATGATGTATCTTTGAGTCACATTCCTAGGAGGTTAAAATCACAGGCTGATGCGCTCGCAAAACTCGGGGCTACAATTCAATTGTCCTTACCAGGGACCACACCTGTCTGGGAGGCAGAGTGGAGACATAATGAACTAAGAACCGAGGTAAACGTGGATGATAAGAGAAATCTCTTCCCCGAGTGCCCACCTTATCCAATAGGAGCACTTCTATCAACCAAAGAAGTTATTAAGGCCAAACAAGAAATGACACGGAGTCAAACAACAGAGATTAAACAGATAGAAGATTGAAGAGAGCCCACCATCAATTTCATAAAGTGCAGTTCACTGCCTGAAGATCGTATCGAGCGTAATAATGTGCGCAGAATGTCTACCAAGTACACCCTCTTTGAAAGGGATACTCTTTTCCGCTGATCTTTTGATGGAATTCTCCTAAGATTTGTAGATGCACAAGAAGCAAATAAGCTGTTGGAAGAAGCGCATTTAGGCGTCTGTGGACTGCATCAGTCCAATCCTAAGCTTTATAAGCGAATATACTGGCTGGGATATTATTGGCCTTCGATGATTGCTGATAGGTATGCCAAATGTATTCAAGTCTTATTCATCAGCCTCCAGAGCCCTTACACCCTATAGTGACATCATGGCCCTTTTCACAATGGGGTATGGACATTGTAGGATCTATTGATCATCCTTCAATAATGGGCCACGTCTTGATTCTAACAGCTATAGATTATTTCTCTAAGTGGGCTGAAGCGGTCCCCCTCAAACAAGTTCTGGGGGCCACAGTGACCAACTTTGCGTGACATCATATTATATACCAATTTGGAGTGCCTAACCAGATTATATCAGACAATGGCCCCCAATTTATAAGTCATCATATTGATCGCTTAGTTAATCAGTTCGGTTCGAGTGGAAGTACTCAACTATGTACCACCCTCGGGCGAACGGCTTAGCTGAGGCCTTCAATAAGACTCTATGTGGCGTTTTGAGGAGGTCAGTATAAAAAACAAGGCAAAATTAGCATGAGAAACTTTTAGAAGCCTTCTGGGCCTATCGCACTACCATAACAAATGCCACTGATTCTACCCCTTATTCCCTAGTCTAAGGGGGTGAAGCAGCTTTACCCCTTGAAATTCAAATCCCTTCACTGCGTATCGCTATACATCAAGGACTAACCGAAGATGAGAGGGTCAAGTGTGATGACCCAAACTCTTCCCAGCCAATTAGAACGCATGGCGGGTCAAGGACGAAAAAGGAGGCCAGCTCCGGTTGAGTTGCCCAGCATCGGTTGGGTAGCGTCAGTTGCCCAGTGCCGGTTGGGTGGTCTAGCGTCGACTGTGAAGGAGAAGGAGGCCGGTGCCGGTTGAGTTGCCCAACACCAGTTGGACAGCACCGGTTGGGTTGTCTAGCACCGGCTGTGGAGGAGAAGAAGAGCCAGCGCCGGTTGTCTAGTTCCGATGGGGTGTGGGTAGCGCCAGCGCCGGCTATTAAGAGGAAGAGCCCAGCGCTGCGGTGTAGAGGGTCAGCGCCGGCTATGTCTCTGACATGCATGAGTTGGAGGTGACACTTGTTTAATGCATGCTGTTGTGGGTGCCACTTGTCGATATTTTGAGCCTCCTTGGTGACACTTGGCCAGCCACCCCAAACATGAGAGTAATTAAGCCCCTTCTTTCACCCACGCCCCTCATTCTTACTCTCTCTCTCTCTCTAAGGCACAAAGTGGAAGAGTGACTTTGTGAGTAGCCACGATTGAGCGGGTGAGAGCTGTGTGCAAGGTTTGAGGAGGCCCCATTGTTAATTAGGTAAGTGGATCCATTACCCTTGTATTATAGTCACGGGAATGCATAGAAACTTAGGCATATGAATGAGCAATAGAAGTGTATGCTATGTAGAAAGTGTATGCAATGTAGAAAAACCTTATGCCTTTTCAATGGAAATTTACGATTTTGGTTTTATGATAATGGTGAGTATAAGAATGGACTTGTAATTCTTAGATTATGTAAGAAATGCATGTTAGGTGTGTTAACATTGTGAGAGAATGGATGATATCATGTTATTCATCATGAAATGATAGTTATGGAAGGCATTCTTAACACTTGTTAAATGAAACCATGAAATTCAAGGAATATGTGTGTTTTGAATGAGGCTTTTGAGCAGTCAAATGGAGTCTGATTGACCTCAACTACTACCGTTGGAAAGATACACAAGCCTAGTAAAAAAATTTTTTCCCACTTTTGAAATTCTTTACAAAAAGGAAGTTTTATTTCGAAATGAGAGGGTATGTCACTGTGGACTATTTTCCTAGATTTTTCATTAAGACCATTGTTTGCATCGATTTTAGCTAACCAAATGACGTCTATTTTCGACCAAACAACAACCATTTGAAAGATATTTGAATGGGTTAAACTTTGCAAGGAGAAAATATTTCGAAATTCTCTTTAGGCTGAAAGTTATGCTTCGTTTTATGAAGGTATGTCGTTGTGGACAGTTTTAGCAAAAGCATAGATTTAATGCCTCTGATGTCACTGAATTTGACTGACAAAAAAGTATCCATTTTAGCCCAAACTCTGGCCATTAGAACCGGTTATGAGTTATATTTAATTCACATGTTGAGCACTTTTTGAGTTGCCTTCTTGATTTTGAAACATGGGTGGAATTTCAAAGATATGTCACTGTTTTCACTGTATAACAGATTCAGGCTAAGTGTCTTTGTTCTTGGGTTCTTTTGAGGGGTCAAATAAGGTTCAATTGCGCTCAAACCACCCCTAATTGAAATATATCTGTGTCTAACATAAAATTTATTTTGGAACTATCTTCAAATTCCAAATGAACTGAAAAGCTATAGCCTTGTTTTGACTTGGATGTCACTGCCTGAATTTTTTAGGAAGCATGACATTGATACTCTGATTCTTTTATAAGAACTTTGACTACTGTTATATGAACTCTGATCCTGTTATCTGATCTCTGATTATGTTATATGAGATCTAATTCTATTATATGAAATCTTATTCATTATCTAAACTCTGATTCTGTTATATGAGCTGTGATTATGTTATATGAGCTTTGATTCTGTTATAGGAACTCTGATTCTGCTATCTGAACTTTGATTTTGTTTTATGAGCTCTGATTCTGTTATATGGACTCTGATTTTGGCTGCTACACAATGGATCCTCCATTGGTAGAAAGCCCTCTGATTCTATACGTATGAGCATGGACTTGCCACATGATCCTTCTCTATCTTTCGATGATAGGAAGGGAGCTAGGCTTTGATTACACTTGGGAGTGTCGCTTCCCCCAAGATTTATGGGCATTTTCCATTGGGACCCCTTTGGTAGTGTAACATCCTCTAGTGGTGAGAGAGTAAGAGAGCAGTGTCTTGCAAGGCCTTAGCCTATCAAAAACCCCAAAGCGTGCTGGGGATGTGTGCGTGAGTGAGGACATTACAAAGTAGGGCCACTACTTGTCATTGTCCTCCCTCCTGAATGAGGGTAGAAGTCCCAAGCTCAGGGCTTAGTCTGATCATTGTGGCTTCTAGTTCAGGAGTTAACTACTCTGTTTTGCTTGTCTAAATTATGTATTCTGCAAGATTACCTAACTATAACTGTGATATGCAAGTAATGCTCCGTTAACAGATTTTGATTCTTTTTATGGCCTTCATGTGCACTCTGATCTGTGACCTTACTCTGTAAGACAAAACACGATTTTTGATGAACTATGAGCATGTTAACGTGTGTATACTGATAGTCAGGAATGTAAGGGTAGTGATCTGCTTACTGGGCTTTTAGTTCATCCCATCTTAATTTCATAATTGTAGAGTGAAGGGTGGCGGCAGCTGTGCTTAAGGTGGGTGGCAGTTTTTGAGGGCTTGACGCTTGAAAGCAAGAAGTTTGAGAAGCCGTCTTCCAAAGACTTCCGCAATATGTGTTGGGTGATTTCAGTGATATGATGTATTCCTCATTTTGTGTATCTTTTGGGCCAATAGTGCCTTAACGATCTTGTAAAGACTTTGATTTTGGGAAGAAATGAATTGGCTGTACTTTTTGGATTGATAATTATTGGATGTATGGATTTATTTTAGTTTTCTTTCATGGTTTGCTTACAATTTCATGTTTCATGCGTTGAGCCACTCCCACTGAGACCTCTGGTCGCGATCCCGCACTCTGTCACCCTTTGGCAGGGGTCAGGGAGTGGGGTCGTGACATCAAGCTTCGTTACCAAGAGTTGGATGCGCTTGATGAAAAGTGATTGGAAGCTCAGCAGAATCTTGAGCTCAACAAGGGGAGAATGAAGAGGGCTTTTGATAAGTCAGTCAAGGTCCGCTCATTCACCCGTGGGGATTTGGTTCTAGCAGTTAAAAGACCGATCGTTATGCTTGGGCGTCATATAGGGATGGTCGAACCTAAGTGGGAATGCCCTTTCATAGTTAAGAAAGTCTCAGCAAATGGGGCTTATATATTGGCACATTCTGATGAAGGAGAAGCGATGCCCCTCATCAATGGGCGATACCTAGAGAAGTATTATCCTTGATGTTACTCAAAAATTTCGGTGAGCACCGAAAAAGAAAGGAAGAAAAGAAACGAGGCGGGGCATAAAAGCGAAATCTTTCTTTTCATTAAAGTAAGAGGTATCACAAATTACAATCGGAAACTCATTATTAGGGAGATTACAAGGATGTATTGTCAAACGTTGCTCTTGCATTTGAGGAAAGAGGACGGCTGACCTCAGTGTTGATCTTGCATGTGAGGAGAGGACAGTTATAGGCCAAAGAGATTGCTCTTGCATCAGAAGCGTTGCTCTTGCATTTGAGGAGAGGATGGTTACAGGCAAAAAATTACCCTCACATCAAAAGTGTTGCTCTTGCATCTGAGGAAAGGACGGTTACAGGCCAAAAGATGCTTTCACAATAGGAGAAGGTGGAAGCACTTTGATTGAGAATGTCAAACATACAAAGCAGATTTCTCTGGCACGGAACTGGCCTATGATAGAGAGCATACCTTGTTCACAGTGAGGACCCTTCCACTGAACAATATGGAGTTCACAATTGTGCTGGAGGACTTGGCTTCCAACAGGCTTCATAAGCCAGGCCTCACCATTGGTTACCATCCTTTTCCAGCCCAAGTCGCTGCTGTGCACAATCACAGTAGAACACGATTCACCATCGTTCATGAAAGGATCACTGAGGGAGCAACTGCCGCCATGCACGACTAACGCCGTGTGCATCATGTTGATGACCATGCATGACTAAGGCACTGACTAGTAATGTGCGTGACTAATGTTTCGTGTCTTCAAAAAGACCAACATCGGTTGCATTTCCAAGTACGAACCTTGGCTATGTTTTCAAAAGACTAACACCGGTTGTGGCTTCAAGGAGTAACGCCGGCTATGTCTGACAAAGGGCTAACACCGGCTAAGGTTGCACCAGCTGTGTCCTCTATCGCCACGGGTGCTCGCTCGTGGCGCTTCAATTGCCAACGACTGTGACTCTTCATCTTCCTTAAGATCCTTTGTCTCCCTGCGACTCTTCAGATGCCCAACGACTAATCAAATTCCTGCAACCCTTCGATTCCTGTGACCCTTCGGTTCCTGCGACCCTTTGGTTCCCGCTACTCTTCAGTTCTCGAGACCCTTCAATTCTCGAGACTCTTCATTTGGTTGTGCCCATTCATCTCCCTAGCAACCCTCTATCTTCTAATGATTGTTTGTTCCCTTACAACCCCTTAGTTTCTTGCTTGGAAATCCCTCTCATTCGTCAAAAAACTCACCAACAGACCTTCCCCTCTTCTCCTCGACAGTGGAAAACCACTGGAAAACTTCAAAAAACTAGCAAAAGTTCACCGGCACTCTATGGAAACTTGGATCCCTTCCCTCTTCCCTGGAACTCCTAGAACCACCATCGAAATCGCTACAAACTCCGGCCAACTCCCTGTTTTACTCACACTACCTACTCAAATAGCAGTGACCCTCACGATGTTCCCTGCACAACTCGGTTGGTTCTTTCTGGATGATGTGCTTGCCAGCAAACTCTCGCTTGAAAGCTCTATGCATTGCTGGAATTCCTGTTGGGAGCTCTCTCACTCTTACTGTCAAAAGCCTTAGTTGTTTCTACCTTCGGTAAAACGATAAAAATGGGGTTTACCCCGTTATATAGAAGACGCTTCCTCCAAGTGCCCCTCACTAAGCGAGAATGCCAGCCAGGTTCCCGAAGTCCAATCAACGATGGGTCGGACTGGGTCAGGCCCTGACTTGACACCCGAACAGAGGCTTATCGCTGTCAGTGTAACGCTGATCGTCAAGATCAAATGAATCAGGCTGGGGCCGAGTTCGAGACCCGATCTCAGACCAATGTTTGCCACTAATGTTGCGTGTGAAACTCCCCAATGTTGGAAGATATTTTTCATCATCATGGGGCCCCCGCTCAATAAAAGCCTAGCAAACAGTGGGAATCCCGACAATCTAATAATAGCCCCGAAACTGGTCAAGATCTTCATAAATACTCCCAAAAGTCTCTTGCCAAGTTTCATCGCAATCTGACATGTCTAGGGCAGTGCAGACTGAGAAACAGTTCCGATAGAATCAGCCTATAGCACCCTAAAATGGATCCTATATCTAGAGCTACATTTTTAGTGTCTCAATTTGTTGTGGGACTACCTCCATTGGATCCGACATGATAGAAATCCCCTAGGGCTCAAATTTTTGCTTAAACGAACATCCCAGGAAAATGTTATAGGCGAAAGAGCTAAACAGGAGGAGCCACACGCTATTCCCATGTGGCCACCCTGCAACTCAATGGTTAGGTGCCTCGATCTCACCCTCCGGATCCTTGGGGGATTGGACGACACACATCTTGAGTTTCGAGGAAGACCCGGGATGTTTGTGAGATAGCTCTCTCGGGAACCTCGTTCCAAAACGGGGGCAGGTATTACTGATAGGTGAGAAAGCAATTTAAAAGGTGGGTTTGGGACTTACTCGAGCTGACTCGCGTGGGAACCCTCTTAGATCACGAAGAAAGACTTCCCTAATAATAAAATTGGTTCGGAATCACCTCCCATGGCTCGTATTCTTCTTATTTTATGCTTTTCTACAATCACAAACATATATGACAAAGGTTGCGGGACAGATGGGTCAAACCTAAGCCTTTCCTCTCTGAATAGTGTACACATGCATGCACATTCAAGAAGAAGAAAGAAAGACAGGGGGAGAAAAGAATTCTATCAGGTGAGACAATCAGAGCAATGACTAAGGTAATGGATATTTGGCTTAACGTGGTAGTGAAACGGGCTCGGTAACTACGACCGGCTCATGGGATCACTACTAGACGTTATTACCGATATCAACTAGCTAGGCACGATGGTCGATCTATAGTGGTAGTAAAGCGGGGCAAGTGTTCCGGGCACAACAACATTACAGCTAGACAACAAGACTTCCATGAGAGGCTAACCTCAATCCTTTTAGTCGAACAAAAGAGTAGCAGAGTAGGGGTTAAAAGAAGAAGGGAATAGACAGAAGGAGAGAGAAGAAGGATGGAGAAGAAGGGAGAAAAGATGCAGTTGGCGCAAGACATTGTTGACTATATCAGAAGATGGGAGAGAGAGGAAAAGAACCAACTAACACTAGGTCTCGCCAACTGATAGAAGAAGAGAGAAAGCCAATCGGCATTAGGTCTCGCTAGTTGACAGAAGAAGAGAAAGAAGGCGAACCGACGTTAGGTCTTGCTAATGGTTAGAAGAAGAGAGAGAAGGCCAACAGGTGCTAGGTCTTGCCAGTTGGCAAAAGAAGAGAAGGGTGAAGACCAACCAGTGCTAGGTCTTGCCAGTTGTCAGAAGAAGAGAGAGAAGGCCAACTGACACTAGGTCTCACCAGTTGGTAGAAGAAGAGAAGGAAGAAGACCAACCGGAACTAGGTCTCGTCAACAGATAGAAGAAGAGAGAGAAAGCCAACCGACGCTAGGTCTCATCAGTTGACAGAAGAAAAGAGAGAAAGCCAACCGACGCTAGGTCTCGTCGATTGATAGAAGAAGAGAAAACCAACCGGTGCTAAGTTTCACCGACTGGTTGAAGAAGAGAAGACCAATCAGCGTTAGGTCTTGCCGACTGATAAAAGAAGGAAGAGAAGATCAACTGACGCTAGTTCTCGTCAATTGATAGAAGAAGTTAGGGAAGATAGAGACGAGAAGAGAAGATGAGAGAGAAAAAAGATAGAGATGGAAAGAAAAGGAGAGAGATAAAGATGAAGAGAGAGAAAAGAGATAAGAGAGAGAGAAGAGAGAGAAAGAGAAAGAAGAGAGAAAGAGAGAGAAGAGAGAAAGAGAGGAGAAAGAGAAGAGAGAGAAAGATAGAAAGAAGAGAAAGAGAGAAGAGAGAGCAGAGAGAAAGAGAGAAGAGAGAGAAGGAGAGAAAGAGAGAAGAGAGAAAGAGAGAGAGAAGAGAAAGAGAGAAAGAGAGAAGAGAGAGTGAAAGAGAGAAGTGAGAGAGAGAAGAGCAAAGAGAGAGAGAAGAAAGAAGAGAGAGAAGAGAGAAGAGAGAGGAAAGGAGAGAGAAAGTTGCATGCCTGAAGGGTATTGATCCTTTTCCTCTCTCTCTCTTGAGACGTATTCACATGCTCAAGCAAGGGATCAAAATTTTATTGAATCTTCAAAGAATTAACTCAAGACCGAGAGGTGGTGGGGGGTCTGTTTTACAATGAGGCAGTGCTAGTTTATATAGAGTTATGCCCAAACATGGGTGGATTGATCAAAATTAGATCTAATTGTTGAAAATTAAGATTTAATTGAATTAAAAGAAATTCTAAAAATGGGTGTAAAAGGATTCTTTTTCCCATGCCTAACAATGTGTGGAATTCTAAAACAGTCCCTATGGCTGCTCGAGGACTTGCGGGATCTTTCGTTGTTGACCTAGGGTTTTTTTTGTGCTCGTTTGATCAAAATATTATTGTTTTCTTGTAGGGCTCAACATGACGATTATTTTGATGCCAACTTTGAGTCATGAATCATGTTTTTGAGTCATGATCATGAGACTTGAAATTCGTTTGAATCTTGGAAACTTCAGATCGGTAGTATGATTTTTCCTCAATGTTTTCTATGATTTCTTCGTTGTAGCGCACTAAGCATGTCATCACAATCGTGTGGCAACAGTTGGAACGCGATTTGGAGCTCGAACGAAGATTTTACAACTTTTGAGTTTTGACCGAAATCTAGAATCCGACCGTCGAAATTTCAGTTACTTCGTCAGCTTGTGCATGAAATATGACCGTCCATCATGTACGTGGTTCTATCAAATGATAACCTTAAACCTTACGCACATAATGGAATTGGTTTTGCATCGATCCACTGCGCGAGCATCGTGATTTGGTTCATCGAGCGAGACATGTCACTGTTGAATTTTCTGAAACTTCTTCACGGATTGGAAACTTCTCTCTAGCTTTTCTTCTTGTTCGGATATTGTCTCGGGACATGCCACATATCAAATTGTTCGTGTTGATGAGACGAATACACTAACCAAATTTGGGAGCAATCCGATTTGGAATGAGTGAGTTACAGGCCCCGACAGTGACTGCCCGTGACTGTAAAAACAACCACTTTTATTGGTGTTTGGTGTAGTGAGGCCATACGGGAATAGTGTGTGGCCTCTCCTGTTTCAATGTTTTTCTCATATCTTTGTTCTGGAGTGTCTGATCAAGCTAAAACTTGGCCCATTGGGGTTTTCGACCGTGCCGGATCCAATGACGGTGCTCCAGTTGTAGGGTCCATTTTAGGGTGCTAGAGGCCAATTTTTCGAAAATTGTTTCTTTGTGTTCACTGCCTTTGACATGTCTGATTCTGATGAAACTTGACAGGTGGTCTTTTGAAGTACTGATTATGATCTTAAGTTATTATTGGGCCATTTTGAGACTGTCTGGAAGATTCCACTGTTTCGTAGGCTTTATTGACCTGCTTCCTACCAGGGACCAACGTGATGAAAAATATGTTCAAACACCCAACACCATTAAAGGGACAGTCACGACTAGTGAATTTTTACCCTCATATCTCACTCGTCTAAGGCCGGATCATGCTCAAATTTTTTGAACGTATTCGTCTTATCAAGACGAGCGTTTTGATATATGGTACGTCCTGTGATGATGCCTGAGCGTGAAGAAATATTAGAGAGAAGTTGCTGATCCATGAAGAACGTGCAGGAAAATCATACGGGTCGTGCCTCGCTCAAACCCTTTCATCCGAGTTGAGGATTTTCTCATCCCAACACTCCTGACTGTCTCGGGGAAGCGACCTGCTCAAGCTTCCTTCCCTACCGTCCTCCTGAGTTAGTACTCACAGTCTGACTCCCAGGTTCTTTCCTGGGTTGGTACGAGAGGGGATTTAAAGGTCTCTGACTCCCCACTTCCTCCGCCTGATGAACCCTCCACCAAGGTCCCTTGCATTGGTAGCACATCTGCAACCGAACACAGCACGCACTCTGCTACTGACAAGTCCCTTGCTAGTCATATAGCTGAGGTATGTCGGAAGGCTGCCCTTCCCACTCTTGCAAAAGGTAAACAAATTGTCATTGCTTCGGAGGGTTGCCACAAGGCTACCCCCTTAACTCCTTTACCACCCCGAACCTCTATACCTAGAGGCTCGGCACACCGACGCAGAGACCCTACCGCTTCCACCTCTCGCACACACCCAAGTGCCCATGGTCCATCCACTCAAGCCATACCTCGAGGCAACCTTCACGTTGCCTTGAGCTGGCATCCGGGGCTAGGCCTTCTCGGGTCGAACCCTGCATGTGCCACGCATTTGCTTTACACAGCTCGGGGCAGCGCTAGTAGCTCTATGTTAGCTCGAGCATAGGAGGGTCGACCACTCTGTCCTCCCTCCCAACACACATAGCTCTACTTTGTGAGGAATGAGCTTTTGCATTGTCCCTCACAAACACAAGCTCGTGGGTCTCGACCTCCCAAGGTTGAACCAATTGATCAAGACCGGGTCAACCCCAAGTCACCCGGACGGCAAACCCTAAAGGTGAACATGCACCACCCTTGCAGGTTCCTCCCCGATCCCAACTCAGATATTCTTGAGTGCTTTGAATGGTGAAAGCTGAATGAGTAGTATTAATTTTGGTGGTTTTGTGGTTTGAACAATGAACACTTTAGTTGCTTATACTACATCGTGAACGATTAGGTATACCTTTGAGTTTTATAGTGCTCAAGCATCAAATATTCTTGAGTCTTTGAACGGTGAAAACTGAATGAGTTGGTGTTAATTTTTTGTGGTTTGAATGGTGAAAGCTGAATGAGTAGGTGCTAATTTTTTGTGGTTTTGTGCTTTGAATGGTAAAAGCTGAATGATTACGTATTAATTTCTTGAGTGTTATTATTGATTACTTGTTTGGAGCAAGATTATTGTTTGAGTACTTGTTTATTGTATTGATGTTTCAACTGAGGTTACTGGAGTTTGCAGTCATGGTTATGTTTTTAACGACAACTAAATGCCATGCGTGAACCATGTTGAGGGAAAGAGACGAACAAGGAGAGGAAGAAAGAAGCTCGCACACGACACTGCCATCGCCATGCACAACCTACAAAGTCACAGGAGGAGGAAGAGAGAAAGAGGCATGCACTGCACTATGACTGTCATGCATGGCCTCTAAGAAAGATTCAGCAGAGAAGACAAAGGAGAAAGAGAAGAAGAGAGAGAATAAGAGAAAAAGAAAACCAGAGAGAGAAGGGAAGAGAGAGAAAATACCTTGAAGGTAGGAGGGGTATCGCTCTAAACTTTCTCTATCCTCTTTATCTCTCTCTCTCCAAAGAAGAAACGTGACCCAACTCGTGCTCTTGAAAAAGGAATTTTTATTAATCAAAAGAGTCTCTGAGAGTCCAAAAGAGAGATCCATTTACAACGAGAGGTAGCATATATTTATAGACTAGTGTTAAAACGTGGGAGGATTACCCAAAACTAACCCTAATTGGGGATAATTACAATTTATTAAAATTAAGAAAAATAAGAAAATAGGGTGCAAACTAACTGATCTGCCCTTGCCTAACAATTGGGAATATTCCAAAATAGTCCCTACTGAGAACTAAGGACGTTCTTGATTTTTCTCGAACGATCCATTGACGATCCGGCATATGAATGAACAAAAGATGATTACCATCGCACAAGACTACAATCATTTGGATAATAATTTTAAGCCACGAATCACACTTTAAAGGCATGATCACGTAACTTGAAATTTGAATAGATCTTGAAAACTTTTTATTGATAGTGCGTCTTCATCTTGATGTTTTTCTTTGATTACTTCACTGAATTGCACTTAGTATGTCACCACGATCGCATTGTAACAAATAGGACACAATTTGGTGCCCGAATGAATATTTGACAATCTTAAACTTTTGGCCAGAATTTACGATTCCGACTGCTAGAATCTATAGTGACTTCAATTGGATCTTATGTGAATCTGACCGGTCATCACGCGTAGGGATCAGACCAGCGATAGCCACGGACCTTACGCACGCGATGCAACTGATCTCGCGGTCTCGTGAGGCTGTGATGTGGCCGCTCGAGTGAGTTGAGGTCCTGCTGATTTCTTGCAATATGTTTCCTCAAATTGTGAACATCTCTTTAGCTTTTCTCCTTGCTCCGACAACGTCATGGGACGTACCATATATCAAAACGCTCGTTTCAACGAGATGAGCATGCTCCAATAAGTTCGAGCACGATCCAATTTTGGACAAGGGAGATATGGATATCGCAAGTTCATTGTTCGTGACTGAGCTTTAATGGAGTTTAGTTGCAAGGTGGACACACGAGAATACTGTGCGGCTCCTCCTGTTTCTATCTTTTACCCATAACTTCTTCCTAGACTATTCGTTTAAGCTAAAATTTGACCCATATGGTTTTTCACCCATACCAGATCCAATGGCGATAGTCTCATGATTGTTTGATGCTTCGAGATTAGGATTCCAGTTATAGGGGTCTGTTTCATGGTGCTAGAGGTGGATTCTACTGAAACAGTTTCTCAGTTTGCACTGCCATAGAGATGTCAGAAAATGACGAAACTTGGTAGGATCCTTTTAGGAGTCCTTATAAAGATTTTGACCTGTTCTAGGGACATTCTAAGACTGTCAAAATTTCCACTGTTTGTCAAGCTTTATTGATCAACTTCTCTCTTTTATTCCTCATCGGGGACCCATGGTGCTGAAAAGTGTCTTCAAATAGTGGTCATGTTAGCTTTTGCATAACTTGCATGGTTGGAGTGATGTATATTATTCTTCTCTTAAGTTTTGTAGTGGTTGGGCTAACTTGAGAGTTTGGTCGCAGTATTGCTTTAGTCGCAGTTTGTAATACTAGCATTCTGACTTTATTTTGTGCAAAAGAAAAATTATTCTCACCTTATGAACTAGTAAATATCCCAGTTGGTATGTGTAAATGGTTAAAAGTACGTGGTTCAACGTTAGTCTAGAGACTCTTGTATGTTGGTCAACGTTAGCCAGACAAAATTTTATATCTCAATGAATTATGGTGATATGTTGGTTAGTTTGGTATGGCTCCAAGCAGGTAAACCTAAGAGTTCAAGGTACCAAACTAGAAGCTTGGACCCCATCTCTAATGGCCCTCAGTCCCTAAAAAAAAATCAAAACAGAGCATAGAGAGAGAAACCATCAAGCTCTAAGTGAGAAGAGAGAGAGAGAGGGAGAGACTACTAAAATTTGTCAAGAGAAAAATAGGTGTAAACACTGAACACTAACTTGAACTAGTAAGAGAAAGAGCAAGAAACACCGTTCAAAAAATTTGCGCATGAAACCAAAATTAGGAAAATGTATGAAAATGAGGGGATTATCATGATGGTAGACCCCATATGTGGGGTCTAATACCATAGCAGAGAGAGAGAGAGATGTGAGAAAATGGGAGGCGTTTGAGGGCTATTTGTAGGTAGAATATATAAAAGAGAAAGAGAGAGAGGAAAAATCTCTAGGTTGGCTCCTTAAGAATACAAAATAGAGTAGAGCTATTTTCATGGATAGCAATAATTTGGCTGATAGCACTTTTAGATATGTGGGGATGAACGATTTTGAGGATTTCAAGGGAAGCAGTTTATGTTCTTCCTGCTTCCCATCCCTCACCATCTTCTCTTTATACTCCTCTCTCACTCTCTTTACAAGGAACGTTTTCTAATTAGTGCGATTTGTATAGAGCTCAAAAATGTTACTATTACAATAGAATTATGTGCAAATGATTGTCTCATTATTTGAAACACAGGTATTTCTACACTTGATTGTAGTATTGCCTATGAAATGATTATTTGTTAATTGGCAATTCCATAAATTGTGATAATTCTGTATTTAATTTTGGATTTTCATAATATAGTCTTTTTATCATGTTACATTTCAGGAATGTCATTTAGAACTGTTACCTTTTAGAAATTATTGTCAAAATGTTTGACTGGTTATTTACAGATAGTTCAATGAAAGTGATTGTTTAAATTGCTGAAAGTGACTTCCGGTTAATGATTTCAATGATACTTTGCATATATGATGTTGATGCTTTCTAATGTTAAAAGAGTTTTAGAGATAATTTAAGTATATTTGGGCCCATCTAACATGCTGGTGGGATATTGGACCCATCCAGGATGCTGCTGGGGTATTTAGACTCATCCGATACGCTGGTGAGGTATGATTGGACCTGCAGGGATTATTTGGGCCCATCCAAGATGCTGGTGGGATATTTGGACTCATTTGGGACGCCGGTGAGGTATGATCGGACCCGCAGGGATTGTATGGACCTATCCCGTTATGTCGGTAGGGATTATTTGGACTCATGCAGTACACCGGTGAGGTATGATTGGACCTATGGGGATTATTTGGACCCATCCAGGACGCTGGTGGGGTCTATAAGTGACCTACTTGGGATGTCAGTAGGGTATTTTGTGAAATCTTTTAGATGATGCATTTCTATTAAAATTTTTATATGCATTTCAATCATTTGGATTATGTTTAACTGTGCATTTCTGAAAAGTGAAATTGTTATTCATAAATGTTTTTGCTCGTAATGCTCCTTCTCATGTTGTTATTAATCTACATTCTTTAGAAAATGTTTATATATTTTAACCATGATTAATTTTAGGACCTTGATGATCACTTACTGAGTAGCCATACTCATCAAACTATGGTAAATACTTTTCAGGGTAATTGTAGTCTCATAGTTCGAGTGCAACATGACCATCTTTGGAAGAAATTTTATTCATGATTACATTTCCCTTTGTAACTTTGGGCTCAAATGCACAATTGTAATTTCTTTTTCTATCAAGAAATGTATATATCTAGCCTTCATGTTGGTACCAGTTGTGAGAATACTTTGTGGAAATTTTTAATTAATTAATGAAAAAAAAAATGTTTTGGTACAATATATATAATTAGGAATTTAAATTTTTCCTAATATAAGAGTAGTCTGTCACACTTAAAGAATGTTAGTAAACTTGGGGTGTGACAGACCCTGTCAAGTTCCTTATGACCTGGCCATGCCTGTCAGGACACTTGGCCAAGTGGGTATTATTGCTGATGGAGTTTGACATCACGTACGTGGCACATAAGGCTGTCAAAGGTTTCTCGTGGCTCACCCAGTCCCTTCAGAATCTCCCCTGTCAAGTGATCTCCGGGATGAAGAAGTCTTCTGTACGGTGATAACTCGGGCATGGGAAATGTACTTCAATGGAGCATTCCAGTCTAATAGAGGGGGTGCTGGAGTCGTGTTCCTGACTCCCGATGGTGGAATGATTCCTCTATCCTTCTCACTCATAGAGGAATTTTCTCATAATTAGGCTGAATACCAAGCCCTATAATCTGATTGGAGATCACCCCGGAGCTAGACCTGAAGTAGCTGAGTATCTTCAATGACTCTGAGCTGGTCATCCGACAGCATAAGGGGATTTATGACATAAGGAAGGATACGCTCAAGCCTTATCATGACACGACCAAATCGTATATGGCCTAGTTCGACGATTTCTCCCTAAGTCATATTCGTAGAAGGCTAAACTCACAGGTCGATGCGCTTGCAAAGCTCGGGGCCACCATTCAATTGTCTTCACCAAGGCCCACGGCTTTCTAAGTAGCATAATGGAGACATGTTGACTTGAGAACCGAAGTTGATGCGGATGATCAGAGAGATGTCTTCCCTGATTGCCGACCTTATCCATTCGGAGCACTCCTTGCTGTCAAGGATGTCATTAAGGAAGATCAAGAAATGTCCCGAGGTAATGAATCCAAGGAAGAAAGCAAGAGCTGGAATTCTTCGACCTAATATGTGCAGAGGTTGAACAAGTGGAGGACTGGAGGGAGCTTATCATGAACTTCATAAAGCATGGAAGGTTTCCTGAGGATCGGGCGGAACGCAACGGTATACGATGGATGTCTACCAAGTAAACACTTCTCAATGGGGATGTTCCCTTTCGTCGATCATTTGACGGAATTCTCCTCAGATGCCTCGATACGCGAGAAGCAAATAAAGTACTAAAAGAAGTACATTCGCATATCTGCGGGCTACATCAATCCAGCTCTATGCCTTATGAGCGCATATGCAGACTTGGCTATTATTGGCCTTCAATGGTGGCTGATGCCCAAAACTATGCTAAAAGATGCCAGGTGTGCCAAATGCACTGAAGCCTCATTCATTAGCCCCCAGAGCCTCTCCATCCTACAGTGACATCATGGCCCTTTTCCCAGTGGGGTATGGACATTGTAAGACCCATCAACTCCTTCTGCCTTGGGTCATGCTTTCATCCTAGCAGCGACATATTACTTTTCCAAGTGGGTTGAAGCGGTCCCTCTCAAGCAAGTTCTGGGGGCCACTGTGGCCAACTTCGTGAGTCACCATATCATATACCAGTTTGGGGTTCGGGACCGAATAATCCCTGATAATGGCCCATAGTTTCGAAGCCATCACATTGATCACCTAGTTAACCAGTTCGGTTTTGAGTGGAAGTAGTCGACCATGTACCACCCTCGAGTCAATGGTTTACCTGAGGTATTCAATTAAACCCTATGCAGGGTGTTTCGGAAGTAAATTTTGAAGTCAAAGAAGATATGGCATGAGAGGCTGCCTTAACCTCTGTGGGCCTATCACACCACCACCCGAAATGCTACAAACTCTACTCCTTATTCCCTGATCTATGGAGGTGAGGCAGTTTTACCCCTCGACGTTCAAATACCCTCACTCTGTATTGCTTTACTTGAGGGACTAACTGAAGATGAGAGGGTCAAGCTCTGTTATTAGGAGTTGGATGCTCTTGATGAAATGAGGCTAGAAGCCCAGCAAAACCTTGACTCAATCAGGGGAGAATGAAGAGAGCCTTTGACAAGTCTGTCAAGGTTCCCTTGTTCGTTCGTGGGGATCTAGTCTTAGTAGTCAAGAGATCGATTGTCATGCATGGATTCCGTAAAGGAAAGTTTGAACCCAAGTGGTAAGGTACCTCATAGTAAAAAAGGTCACACCAAACGGGGCATATATACTGGCAAACTCTGATGCAGAAGAGGCAATGCCCCCTATAAATGGGCGATAACTAAAAAAGTACTATCCCTAATGTGCTCTTAAAATGTAGTGCATGCAGTAAAAAGAGAGAAATGGAAAAGAAAAATAGCAACCCAACTCAAAATAAATTCATTTCTTTTATTCCAAAAGCCCACTATCAGGGAAGTTACAGATACAATATCAACAGTTGCTCTTGCTTTAGAGGAAAAGAGGATGTTCATGTTGAAGTGTTGCTCTTGCTTCTGAGAAGGACCAACCATTTATGAGTCAGCTTCAATTCATCTGACGAAGTATGGCTGGTTTCCAAGAGAGGGAAGAAGTACTCTTATAGAGTCTATCAGACATACAAAGCGGACTTCCCTGACAAGGAGCTGCCTATGATGGATGCCTTTCCTTAAGACAAAATGGACTTCACTGTTGTGTTGGAGGACTTGGCTTCCAACTGACCACAGTGGCCGGTCCTTCTCATTTTCTATTATTCTTGGCCCCCACAAGGCATTGTCGTCTAAAGTTATCACCGTGCGCAGCTCAATACCGCGCGTGATCATTACCACGCGTGGCTCAATGCCGTAGGTGGCCACTGCCGTGAGCATCTCAACGCCACATGCTACCATCACTGTGGGCTGTCCAACGCCGCGCGCAACCATGGCCATGAACGACATGCTACTGAGCATGGCTATTGTCGTGTACGGCTTAGTGCCGCACGAAGGCAGCACTGCATGCTACTTAATACCGCGCATGCTCTTGTGGTGCCCCGGTTCCCATCGTCCTCAATTCTCAGGGGGTATTTAATGTTTTGTGCCTCTTCGGTTTCACCAACCGTCGCCCCTCGGTGAAGGTCCACTGTCCCACGGCTCTTCGCCTCCCCAACCATTACAGGCTTGGGACCCTTTAGGCCCCTACCAATGTTTCCTCTTCTCATTGGAAACACTTCTCCGTCCACCGGGGACCCCCTTCTGGCCCTGTTCTTTCCCCCTATCGATGGTCGAGAATATCAAGAAATCATCGAAATCTCTGTAGAAGCTCCCCTGTGACCCTGCAAGGTTCTTTCTCCCTTCTTTGCACTCTACTCATCGCAAAATCACTGAGCTTTTGGCAGAACCATTGTTCGACCTCCATTTTGCTTGATAGCAATCACAAAGATGTCGAGAGGTCACCGGAAAGCCCTGTGCAAGTGCTAGCCGTCCCTGTTTTCTTCCCTGGTGTGCCCGAGACCTCTATAACCTACCGGTTACTACAAGACTGTCAAGAAATAACCGAGGGTTCTCAAGATTAGTCGGTGACCCCTGGTTTGTGTCTCTCCTCCTTAGTGCCCTAGAGCTCAATGAAGCTCCTCTGCAACGCTTGCAACGCTTGCAACTCCGTTAGGCTCCCTTCTTCTCGAAGGCTCCCTGTTCCCTACTCGAGAAGCCTTAGCACTCTCAGAAAAAATTTGCAAGCACTCTGTGAAGGTTCATGACTTGTTGAAGTGTGTAGGAGAGCTTCTGAACGACTGTGCCATGTGGCCTGGTTGGAGGTTTCTCACCGAAAGTCTCGTATCGGAACCTCTCGTTCTCTAAAACTCTCTTCACTCTTTTATTGAGGGTCGAAGAGTAAAATGGGGTTTTACCACCTTTTATAAACAAGGGTTACGCAATGTGCCCCCCACAAGCTCGAAATGATGCTCCGGTCTTCATCTTCAGACGACGATATGTTTAGGCCGGGGCAGTTCAAACCCGACGCTCGAATGAGAGTCACTGCCGCCTGTACCTCATGAACCTACTATTCTTTGTTACTATCGCTATGCCTTAACACCATGTGATGCTAACGTTGAGCGCTTTTGTAAGGCTTATGCCACATGCTTTACTAAAGAAGTTATCACCTTGTGCTTCACCAGAAGCTATCGTTGTGCGCTTCACCAGAAGCTATAACCGTGCGCTTCACCAGAAACTATCACCGTGAAGCTAATACTGCATGCTCTTCAACAAGGGCATTACGCTGTGTGCGCTTCATCAAGGGCCTAACAAAGCGTGCGTCATTCAAACCTTAGCGTTGTGCGCATGCTATGGCACTCCCATCTGGACCATCGTTCTGCATCCTCAGGGAGTTCATTCTCTGCACCACAATCATTATATCCTCAGGGAGTAGGTATTTAGTCACGGTTCTGTTCCTCATGGAGTCACATTCCCTTACCACTTTACAGTCTAGGTGCACGACCCTAAACTGCATGGTCCAAGCTATATGACCTTAAACTGTAGTGGCGGTCTAGGTGCACGACCCTAAACGACATGGTCCAAACTATATGAACTTTTCTAAGTGCACGGCCCTAAACTACATGGTCCAAACTATATGACCTTAAACTGTAGCAACGGTCTAGGTACACGACCCTAAACTGCACGGTCAAAACTATATGACCTTAAACTGTAGCGGTGGTCTAGGTGCACAACCCTAAACTACATGGTCCAAACTACAGGACCTTAAACTATAGTGGCGGTCTAGTTGTACGACCTCCAACTGCATGGTCCTAGCTGCATGACTTTAGACTACACAGCTGTGGTCCAAATTATATGAACTTAAACTATAGCGGAGGTCTAGTTGCACGACCTTAAACTGTATGGTCCTACGCGCATAAATTTAAACTGCATAGCCACGGTTCGAGCTACATGACCTTAAAACTGTAATGCACATCCATGTAGTAAGACGTTAAACGACACGACACATAGTCCATGCGCATGACTTTAAACTGTGAGATGAATGCACTAGTTAGGTGCCTCGATCTCACCCTCCGGATCATTTTGAGGATTGGGCGACATGTGTCTCAGGTTTTAAGGGAAGACCCAAGACGTTTTTGATATCGCTCTCTTGGGAACCTCGTTCGAGAACAGGGGCAGGTGTTACCAACTGGTGAGAGAGGAATTTAAGGTGGGTTCAAGACTTACTCAGGCTGTCTCGCATGGGTGCCCTCTTAGATCACAAAGAAAGCCCCCCAATAATAAAATTGGTTCTAAATTGCCACCCTTAGCTTGTATTCTTCGTTTTTCTACAATCAGACACATATATGGCGAAGGTTATAAGACAGGGGGGTCGGACCTCACCCTTTTCCACTTTATGAACATTCACAAGCATGCTCATTTCAAAAGAAGAAGAGAAGAAAGACGGGGGAGATAAGAATTCGACTGAGCAAGAGGATCAAAGCGGTGACTAAGCTGGTGAATAATTGGCTTGATGTCATAAAAATATGGGCTCGGTAACTAAGATCGGCTCATAGGATTACTACTAGACAACATTATCAATACCTACTAGCTAGGCATGATGGTCAGTCTGTCATGGTAATAAAGCGGGCCAAGTAATCCTGGAACAACAATATTATGGGTACACGACAGGACTACCATGAGAGGCTAACCTCAATCTCTCTTAGTCGAACAAAAGAGTAGCAGAATGATGGTTATGAGGAGAGAATAAGAAATGAAATAAGAGAAGGGAACAGAAAGAAGGAGGGAGAAGAAAGGAAGCAAAGAGTATGAAAGATGAGAGGATAAAAGAGAGAGGGACAGAAGATGCAGTCGGCGCTAGACTTTGACGACTGTGTCCGAAGAAGTGAGAGGAAATGTAATCGGCACTAGACTTCACCGACTATGTTAGGAGAGAAGAGAGAGAAAACACAGTCGATGCTAGGGTTTGCTAACTATGTCAAAAGAGGAGAGAGAAAATACAGTTGGTGTTAGGCTTCATCGATTGTGTCAAAAGAGGAGAGAGAAAATATAGTCAACGTTAGACTTCATCGACTATGTCCAAAGAGAAGAGAGAGAAAACACAGTTGGCGCTAGGCTTCATCGACTGTGTCAGAAGTGAAAAGAAGAAGAGAAGCAGTCGGCACTAGCCTTGTGCCGGTTGTGATGGGAGAGAAGCAAAGGAGAGAGATCGAGATGACACTAGGCTTCATCAATAGCAATAGAGGAGAGAGAGAAAAATCTAGCCAGCACTAGGCCTCGTCTAGTGTAACAGAAGAAAAGAGAAAGAAATCTAGCAGGTACTAGTCTTCGTCGACTGCAACAGAAGAGAAGAGAGAGAAATCCAACTGGCTCTAAGCTTCGTCGTATGCAATAGAAGAGAAGAGAGGGAAATACAATCGGCGTTAGGCTTCATTGATTGCAACAGAAGAGAGAAGAGCAGATAGTGATAAAGAAGAGAAGGAGAGAGAGAAAGAGGGGAGGAGAGAAAGAAGGGAAGAGAGAGATAGCGATAAAGAAGAGGGGAGGAGAGAGAAAGAGGGGAGGAGAGAGAAAAAGGGGAGGAGAGAGAAAGAGGGGAGGAGAGAGAAAGAGGGGGTGGAGAGAGAAAGAGGGGTGGAGAGAGAAAGAGGGGTGGATAGAGAGAGAAAGAGGGGTGGAGAGAGAAAGAGTGATGGAGAGAGAAAGAGGGGTGGAGAGAGAAAGAGTGATGGAGAGAGAAAGAGGGGTGGAGAGAGAAAGAGGGGAGGAGAGAAAGAGGGGAGGAGAGAAAAAGAGTGGTGGAGAGAGAAAGAGGGGAGGAGAGAAAAAGAGGGGTGGAGAGAGAAAGAGGCGTGGAGAGAGAAAGAGGGGTGGAGAGAGAAAGAGGGGAGGAGAGAGAAAGTTACCTGCTTAAAAGTATCAGCCCTTTTCTTCTCTATCCTCTCTCTCTAAGACGTACCCACAAGCTCAAGAAAAAATCAAAATTTCATTGATTGATTTAAGAAGAATGAATCCATCATTTGTATAATGAGGCATTGCCTGTTTATATAGAATTGGGCTACAAACGTGGGTGTATGCCCAAAAACTATCAAGAGTTTAAGTTAGTTACAATTTAATTGAATCTAAAGAAATTTAAAGAATGAGTTCAAAGGGACTATTTTGCCCCTGCTTAACAATGTGTGGAATTCCATAATTATCCCTACCACTGCTCGAGAACTTACGTCACCTTTTGTGGCTGACCCGAGGTTGTTATATGGCCTGTTTGATCGAAATATTATTGTTTTTTTGTAGGCTTCGGCATGGCGATCATTTTGATACCGACTTCGAGCCATGAATTATGGTTTTGAGCCATGATTATGAGACTTGACTTTTCATGAATCTTGAAAACTTCAGATCGATTGTGTGCTCTTTCCTTGAAGTTTCTTTGCGACTTCTTTATTGAATCACACTGAGCATGCCATCATGATCACGTTACAATGAACGCAACTTGATTTCATGTCCGGATGAAGATTTTGTCGTCTTGAGTTTGTTACCAGAATCTTGAAATTCGACGGTCAGAATTTACAGAAGCTTTGACATCTTTGTGTGTGAAATCCAACCATTCATCGTATGTGAGGTTCGGATCAGAGATAGCGTCGGACCTCACGCACTTAATGCAATTGGTTTTGTGCCGATTGAGTATGCGAACGTCGTGATCTGGCTACTCGAACGAGGCGTGCTATTGCTGAATTTTCTGCAACTTCCTTCATGGATCAGCAACTTCCATTTCGTTTTTCTCTTTGCTCGGGCGTCGTCATGGGGCATACTACTTATCGATTTGCTTGTCTTGATGAGACGAACTTGCTCATAAAATTTGGGAGCGATCCGATTTGGATCGAGGGAGTTATAGGCCCCGAAAGTGACTGCCCGTGACTGTAAAAACAGCCACCTTTAACGATGTTTTAGTGCAGGGTGGCCACACGAGAATAGTGTGCGGCCTACCCCTTTTCGGTATTTCAACCATAACATTGACTTGGAGTGCCCGATTAAGCTTAAACTTAACCTATAAGGGTTTTTGACCATGATGGATCTAATAGAGGATGTCTCATAGCTGTTTGATGCACAAAAAGTATGACTCTAGTTACAGGATCCATTTTAAGGTGCTAGAGACTGATTTCGCTGAAATTGTTTCTTTGTGTTCACTACCTTAGACATGTCTGATCGTGATGAAACTTGGCATATGGTATTTTTGAAGTGCTGATGAAGATCTTGACAAAATATATGGCCACTCTGAGACTCTCGAGAATTTCCACTGTTTTGTAGGCTTTATTGACCTGCTTCCTATCAGGGACAAAGGTGCTGAAATATATGATCAAACAGTTTACCCCTCTGAATGTTGTGCTTCAAGAGAGGCGATAAGGACAATCATTTAGAGAATTTCCTTCGGCTTTTACTTTTTTTCTTCCCAGCCACAAGACCATGTGAATGCCGAGGAGATTCACATAATGGTGTAACTAGGTTGCTAAGACGTAGGGATCCATAGTTCGCGGGTCCACCCGTGGAGACTTTAGGGGACGAAGAGAATTTGTTTAGGGAACTTGTTGAAGTCCTCACCCTCCTGCGTACTGTTTGTGATTTTGAAGCTGAGGATTTTGTACGGACCTCGCCAGTTTGAATCCGACTCGTCTGACAATTGAGTGCCATGTGGAAGGGCATTGTTTCCATTTGGTCTGAGTTCGTTTGTTTTCTATGGTAGGCATTGTTTGCTGCTACACTAGGTTTGCTTTAGATGATCAGAGTACCACTGTAGGTCTCATCTACTGAGTCCAGTCAAGGGCAAGTTTATTAGTCGATCCCGAAGTTGGGCGTACCTGCTAGGCGAGCTGAAGTCTCTGATAGGTTTTGCCATGGCTTTGTCAGTTTCTTGCCTTTGGAGTGTTTATTTCTAGAGTATGTTTGCGACCTCATGGGAATAATGTTGTTCCTCATGATACTTGTCTTGTCATTTTGGCGAGTCTTCTGTCTTTCGAGTCCTTTTACAACTGGACTCTGGCTGTCATAATCTTTCCCTTGAAGCTAGTATTTTTGGATTCCTGACATTATGCTACCAAGGATTTTCTTCTTTTGAACGAGGGCTGAAGCCACATGTTGAGGTGAGTGTTGCATCAACCTATTTATTGGTCCATGCATCCTTTGTGAATTTTCGCTTGAACTTGGGAAGAAGCACTATAGAGAAGGTTTTCACCAACCTCCTTTTATTCGGGACACTTTTACCCACAACCTTTTGGCTATGTCCACCCTTATTTCTATTTTTACTCACGGTGCCCTTTCAAGTTTTCACCGTGCCTTGATTTTCTTATTCACGAAACTCTTTTACTCATGGTTTCATGACCATGGCCATCCGTCATTTTTATTCATAGCATTCGCTTGCTCAGGTATACACCATGCCCGTTATTCCTTTTTTTGTGAAGACGTGTTTAAGGTCATGCCTTTGGGATCTGTGCGAAGCCTTTTAACGTCATGTAGCCAGGATGTGTACTTACAGTTTAAGGTCATATAGCTGGACCATGGTGGTGATGAATGGCAGTCTGTGGAGGCCATGGACTAAGTGTGGTGGTGGTTTGACTCACTTGGGGAAATGACATTAGGCTACCTGTGAAAGATGGATGATGTATGAATGTGAGTGGAAAATGGTGAGCCACTAACTTAGAACGAGTATGGATGGCAGGATAGTTCGTCGTTTTGTGAGCACGGGTGAGACTTATTGGGGAATGAGGTATGGTGATGAAGTGAATGAACTCACTCAGGAGGTAGTTAAGGTGGCGCGTGCACAGTAACAGGTAGGTTAGGGAAGGCGTACATGAAAGGGCACATAAAGGCGTGTGCACGTATGTGGGGGCAAGTTTTTTTAAAGGTCATACCTCCCGGACCTGTGCTAAGTAGTTTATCGTCATGCGATAAGGACGTGCACTATGGTTTAAGGTCATACAACGGGACCTTGGTTATGCAGTTTAAAGTCATGCAACTATGATCATGCAGTTTAAGGTCGTGCAACTAGACCTCCGCTATAGTTTAAGGTCATATAGTTCGGACGTCATGCGGTTAGAATATGCACTATGGTTTAAGGTCATATAGCTAGACCGTGGTTATGTAGTTTAAAGTCATACAACTAGGACTGTGCAGTTTCAGGTCATGTAAATAGACCTCCACCACAATTTAAGGTCATATAGTTCGTACCATGATGCTGAGCCTTTTATCGTCATGTGGCTAGGACGTGTACTATTATTAAAGGTCATACAGTTGGACTGTGGTTATGTAGTTTAAAGTCATACAACTAGGACTGTGCAGTTTAAGGTCGTGGAACTAGACCTCCGCTACAGTTTAAGATCATATAGTTTGGACCATGCAGTTTTAAGGTTGTGCAACTAGAACGTGGCTGTGCAGTTTAGGGTCATGCAACTAGACTTGGGCTGTGCAGTTTAGGGTCGTGTAGCGAAATCTGTGCTGTGCAGCTTAGGGTCGTGTAGCACAGACCGAGTCTTGGGTCGCCATGTAGGTGAGACTTCATGGGAAATTGGTCTGTGGGTGAAACTTAGACTCCCTGGGGATAAAATGGTTAGGAACATTCACAAACTGAGGGCCCAGATGGAAATGGTGACATGATGAAGCATGGCCAGCAGAAGCGGACTTCACTAGGGCTTTGGGGTGTAATTGTACTCCTTGGGATGAAAGATGAGACTTTATGGAGATTAGGTAACCTGACTTCCTGGGGATAAGATAGCTTGGTGTGAAACAGAGCCACCGAAAATTGAAGAGATAAGAATGACCCTAACTCTATTGGAGATAATGGGCTGCAGTTTAGGTGTGACTCCTATGGGGATGAGGGATAGCTCTTGATTCCATTGGGGATAATGGGCTGCAGTTTAAGTGTGACTCCTATGGGGATGAGGGATAGCTCCTAACTCCATTGGGGATGATAGGTCACAGTTTTTGGTGCAACAGCCTGGGTGCAAGTCCACTAGGGATGATAAGACACGGCCTGGGTACTACTCAACAAGGGATAGTGGTAGAACATGCAAGGCTTCAGCCTGGAGTAGGTGTCAATAGGCTGCTGAAAATACATCTGACACCAGGTGTAGCGATTATTATTTCTTGCGAGTGTTCAATCGGTGCGGAGTTTTCGAAAACACAACTGGCGTTGGGTTGTTAAAAACTTAGCTGGTGTTGTTAATGACCCATGATATTGTTTAAACACAATTAACGCTAGAGTCATTTCGAAACTTACCTGGCACCAAGTCGATCGGTGCTTGGGTTGTTTGGAATTCATCTGAAGCCAAGTCGACTGCTTCTAGGGTTGTTTGGAATTCACCTGGTGCTGAGCATGGATCGATGTGAGTTACCTCTGACCTCGAGTCAAAGTGCGACCTGGCTCATCGTCGCTTGGCTTCCCTTGGACGCGACTAGAATTCCAAGTTTGTGAGGGGCATTTGAGGGTAGTGTGGTCTATATAAGGGGGTAAAATCCTATTTTCCCTCACTTTTCACCAAGAGTAAAAATCGTTAAGCAAATATTTTCTTAACAGTGGCGAGAGGGTGCTCGGTTGAAGTTCCGGTAAGCAGTGGGACTTCAGCAAAAATTTTACAGGGAAGGTTTTTGGCAGACAGTGGGACTCCAGGCGGTTTTGTAGGGAAGGCCTTCGGTAAGTAGACTTTGCCAAGAATTTGGTGAAGCTACGAGGAAAGGAGCGGGACAGGAGAGTTCTCAGGGGAGTTTTTCGGGAAACATAAGAGGTTCCGGCAGCAGGTTTTTTTTTGTAAAAGAGGCGGGAAGTGGAACAGTGAGCATTTCTGCACGTCTTGGGAGTTTTTTGGGGAGTTTTAAGGGGTTTCCTGGGGTCTCTGGTAACTTTCTGAGGTTGTTAGTGGTGTTGCAGAGGTTCTTGGGGACTTGGGGAAATTTTGCAAAAGTTTTCGGTGAGGTTCTTATGACGTCCTGGCCAAAAATGCAGGTGGGACAGTTTTTCAATGGGTTTCCAGCTGCGTAGGAGAAGTTCCGACAGGAGACGAACTGTGACGGAAGGTGGACCATCGTGAACAATGTACGGTTGCAGAAGGTGAACCATCGTGAGAGGTGGATTGTTACGGGAGGAAAACCATTGCAGGGAAGGTGTACGATTACTTCTTTCGTGTGTCAAGCGGAGCAGCGAGACGTGGTGATGGTTGGCATTCGCTCGTGTGAGCGATGCTGAAGGACATGGAGACAGTGGCCAATCGACAGCTGAGTTCGAGGAATCATGATTAGGATTTGTGGCACATGCAAGAGATCCGATCACAGCCGACGCTGGCCTTTGGAGGACACAACCGGCATTGGGCATTGATAATCTCAACTGGCACTTAGTGTCGATAGACTCAACTGGTGCTAGCCGTTGGCGCCCAACCAACGCTGGGCATTGACAAGCTCAACCAGCACTAGTTGTTGAAATGCAATCGATGCTGGGTATTGACAAGCTAAATCGACGTTGAGTGTTGACATACTCAACCGGTGCTAGTTGTTGGCACGCAATCGGCGTTGGGCATTGACAAGCTCAACTAGCGCTGAGTGTTGACTGACTCAGCAGGCGCTCAGTATTAGCGGACACAGCCGGTGCTTGGTATTAGAAAACATAACCGTCGTTAGTGTTGGCAGGCTCAGCCGGCGTTGATCCAGTGTCTTAGCAATTTTTGGGAGTGAACCACTAAGTCCTTTATAATGGATGGTTCTTCTTACCAAATCCTTGATGTAAAGAGGCTTCCAAGGGAGGGCGAATCGGCGCTTGTGATTTTACATGCGAGGTTTTATCAACGGCTGAACTCATTTGGCTGACCCAGCCAGTATGCGAACCAGAGTGGCCCCTCAATGTCACTTTTATTACTGACCCTGTTTGTTTCGAAGTACGTGAGGGCAATGATGCCAATGTCAGTGCTGAAGAAGGGGTGGAACTTCTTCATTGCATGCATAGGAACATAACTTCCGGGGAGAACTTGCCTACCTTAGGGAAGCGAATGGTGTAGGCAAAGGAACTACTAGTGTGGTCAGCAAAAGGCCTCCGGATTCAGGGGGAGCACCAATACTTGAAGGGATACTCTTCCTGGACCACCAAGGTATTGGTGTCGTACATAAACACTCTTGAATGTGCTTCACTGTTAGCAGCAGCCCAGTGTTCGGGCAGCTACTATGATCGTTGCTCCAATACAGCGAAGGTATTGCTAGAGATATGGAGCCATGTTAGTAATACCTGACTTCTTGGACATGGAAAAGCAAGAATCTCTTTATTAGATCTTCATTTTATTGGAGGTCTCCCGATGATCTGGGCTATGTATGACAAGTTTGTATCCCCGAACTCGGTGGTGCTAATGCCTGCCAGTCTTCAAAAGATATTTGAGGTCCACCAATCTATTGTCGCCCGTCTAGAAATGGCAGGGTAACTTTCACGGAGTGGGTGAAATTCTTTTGTGGGGATTATCCTGAAGGTGGTCAAGGGATTTCGAAAGGGAAAGGGAAAGGGAAGGCAATTGCAAATGAGACGCCTCTCGTATATCAACTTGAGATCGGCGATGACTGTGTCTTCTTGGTTGCGTATTTGGCCTTATTTTTTTGTAAATTTGTGCTTCATGGCTGGGGGGATGACATTCATCCAGGCGTACTGTATGTGGCATGCGACATGGCCAGAGGGCAAGAGTATGCCCTTGCTCAGCCAGTTTTTTTCAACATATACCATGGCTTGGGGGACTATCTCCCGTGGAAAGGCCTACAAGGGAAAAGAGGGAGGGAATGGTAATGTAGGAGGAGAGGCATTTCCTGGGGATTTTAAAACCCTATTCCTAGTGCAATACGTATACGGGTGGCTATGGGCCTATTTCCCTGACACCTACATCAAGCATCAGTGCTCGAGAGATAAACTGTGGCCCTACTTGATGAGTATTGCCAACCAGAGGGCCATCTTCCATATCCCAAGGGAGGCTCGGGGTCTATTTGGGAATGATTCTTTGAACATGATGCAGGTCCTCTTTCCAGTTGGGAGCTTCACCGACCGTGCTTTCATTGATGAGCTGGGGAAGGAGCTAGACGGTGTTCTAACAACCATTAAGGAACTCATGTTCATCCTAAGCATCAGAGGGGGAGTCCTACCTTCTCGGACTCCGCATAGTTCCAGGTTAGTGGGGTATTTCCCCCACCGCTTCGTTTGTCAGCACGAGCTTGATCACGGTTGCTCCTTCTTGGTGTTTTTCGAAAATCACCAAAGTATGGCAAACAAGGGGAAGACATAAGAGTTTGGTGCATTTCGAAAAACACCGAGAAGGGGCAACCTTAATCAAGCCCGTTCTGACAAGCGAAGCGGTGGGGGAAATACCTTGGAAAGGGGCAAATGGTAACTGGCATCAGGATACGAGGCAAAGGAGACCAGTGGATGCTCCTTCTCCTGATGCAGTATTTGTCTTAGATTATCCCTCCAACTGGGGAGCTTTAGGGCTTCCACGTCAGATAGCAGCTGATGAGGCCTCGTCATAATTTCTTGTAATGAAGACGAGGACGTAGAGTGTCTTCGATAATGTTAGTTCCATCTTTGAGTGGGATGAGGGGTGGCAAGTCCCTGGTTATGAAAAGTGTCCTCCACGGGACTTGAACACCCTGATCGTGAGTGGTCCCCACAGTAAATTGGCTGGAGGCCCTTCTCAGGGTGGTGGATCTGAAGCTGCTGCTCCTACTCCGGCAGGAGAGAAGAAAAGAAAGCGCTCGACCGCTGTCGATACTCGTAACCTCCATCAGTTAGAAGGCGTACTCGAAGTGCAAGAGTGCCAAGCTTCCTATGATGTCAGAATCAGGAGGTAGCTCTTCCTCTTCTGATCTTTTTGGAACTTCTCCAGTATTACCTTCTGCGCTCTCTAGATCACCTGCTGCTTCTTTTGAATTGTTTTCATTTTCTTCAGAAACTGAGGCAAACAACTCTAGCCGCTCTGATCCCATTGTCATTGCTTCTAATCGGTAGGTGACTCCGAATCTTGGGGAGGCATCCTTGAGTCCAGGGGTAGTTCCTGAGTCAAAGGCGTCTCGGTTGGCGATTGATGAGGATGAAGGCCCTGAAGCAACTGCTCCAGATAGGGGCTCTGATGTTGATGTGGCCTCCATGCATCAAGATCTTAGTGCCCCGACCGAGGCACGAGATATGACTTAAAGACGAGAGCCTGAAGTTGATGTCATGCCTGAGCACGAAGAGTTTGCTGCCTCCGTGGGCATAGGTCATGAAGAGGAGGGAGTTGAACTCTTCGTGGCCGACGTTCTGGCTGTTGAAGTTGCAAGCTAAATGGAAGAAGTCGTGGCTAGAGATGAATTGGATGGAAAAGGCTAAAGAGGAGAGGCAGTTCCTGAACTTACTAATGCTGAGGTGACAGTTCAAGAGAATGAAGAGCAAGTAGAGGTCCCCATAAGAGAAGGACAAGAAAACAAGACTGGCATTGAAGAACCCAGGCAGGTCGAGGCTGGGGCTGGCTATGAGTCCGAGGGGCAAGAAGCTCTAAGATTTGCCCTTGTTTTAGAGGAGCAAGTGGCTCAGATGGCTATCACTTCAACAAGCACGGTCCTTTAGGTCTAGGTTTCTTCAGCAATAGTGGTCTCAGTAGCACATTCTAGGCCATTTTTTAGTGGTGTTTCTAACATGATTGCAGGAATGCTTAGAGCAGACCTTCAGGGCTTGAGGGAGCTGCCTTTCAATGAGCTGGGTAAAGCTTTGGCAAAACTGAGGGACTTCACTGCGACTATGGTGGCTGGAAGTGTACCAGAAGTGCTTTCCCATTTTAATGCAACTCTAAACGAGTTGGAGAGCTGGCGGTTGGGAGTGCTACATCATGAGGAAGAAATTAGCAGGCTAACTTCTTTGGAGGAGTCGATCTTGCGTCGTCGCGAGAAGATAGATGCTTGCATCGAGAAGAAGGCAACGATAACTAGCCATTACCAGGATCTCAAGAGGGAGGCGTAGGGAGGCTATAAGAGAATGATTGAAATCCGTGAGGAGGTACAAATATTGAGACAGGAATTCACAGGCCTTGAGATGGAGATGGTTCAGAGGAGGGCCATGGAGGCCACATTGGTTTAAGCTTTGTCCGAACTCAATGGCACAATTGAGTCGGAAACTATGGCGATGGAAGAGGAGACTCAAACGGTGGCAGAACAGAAGGAGCGTGTCTAGGACACTGAGACTTCTCCTGCAGCATGCAACGCAGAGATCAATAAGATGATCGATAATTTCTGAAATGTCATTTCCTCTTGCCATTACTTTGTAAAAGTTTTTAACTGATGAATAAAGTGCTTCGCTCTTTTGATTGACTTTGCTGCATGATTTCATTGTCTTCTTACTTTTTCTGCATCTCATGCGATTTCTTTTCTGAATGCCTCTCGGCATTTTATTGCCTCAAGAGGCTAATACCCTAGGCCTTGTTTAGCCCCATGGTGGATTACCGTGGCATCGATAGCTTCGAAATGGGGAGTCGTTGCTTTTTATCCTCTTAATTTCTGATTTGCCAAGGGCTCATAGTTCATTTTCCTCATGATTTGGTGAGCCTGGTTGCTATAGATAGTCCAGTCTGGAGGGGCCTCGGCCTCCATTAGTGGCGCATTTATCTCAAGCTCATCATAGCTTTTAGTCTCCATCATGAAATCCTTGAGATGTTTTGAAGCTATATGCATGACCTTCAATTAACTCTGGAGACTGCAAACTTCGGTTCTTAAGTTTGCTATTGGATCCTACCCTTGAGGGGAAGAAAGTTTCTCTTCATCGAGCTGCTCTCCTCCTGAGAGGTCGGGGAAAAGTAAAAAATTTAGCTGGTCACCGTATGAGGAGCATTCTCTATACTTATAGCAATCGAATTTTGAAAAATATTTCGCAACGGTTGTCAACCCGCTTCGACTTTTAAGAGCGCAATGGGGATATGCAAGACTTTCTGCTGGTCCGGCATGTAGGTGATCCTTAGAGCTAGGAATTCTATCCCCATGGCTTGCTCAATCTCAGGAATGACCTCTGGTTCATATTTCGGCCAAGGTGGCTCAGAACTGGGGGTAGAGGGTGAAGACTTCTTTTCAAGCAAAGAAGGAATGTCTTGAGGGATGATGGTTGGGATGTTATAAGGAAGAGTGGTTAGCGGAAAAATTCTGCCCTGCCTTTCTTCCTCTTTGAACATGTTCACCAATGTTCTCCCAACATCCTCAACATCTACATCATACAAAGCTGCTGTGTTAATTGTAGACTTGTGACCTCCATCATTTGGCTTCTGGGGTGACGTCCAATCTGTGAAGTAATATTTAGCATCGGCATAGTGAGTTTCGGCCACAGGGAACTGTCTTTTGTCAGCATAGACCCTATGTTGCTTCTCGTCTCCACTATACTTGAAACATTAGTGTAATGTTGATGGAACCACCACCTGGGGCCGATCGAGGAGAATATTGTAGGAACTGTCAGTGTTGATTACATGAAATTGGGCGTAATCGTTCCGCTCACCTATCTTAAAATGAAGGCATACCATGCCAGCTAGCCTCTCTCCTGATTAGTTGAACCTTAGATTGCGACGTGGGACGGGGTAAGATCTTCGGTCCCCAACCTTACTCAAGTGAGGATCTTCCTTGGAATAAGGTTGATTGTCGACCCTCCATCTAACATAATTCGGTTGATGGGGCATGCATGTAATTCGCTAGTAACAAAGAGAGGGTGATTTTGAAAATTTTTCCCTAGCTGCAGATTGTCCACTAAAAGGGTAATTGGCTTACATCCTTGTAGAATTGTCGAGTCTACCTCAATGGGTTCTACTTTGGTTTCATACACTTCTGGGATAGAGAGAGCTTGAACCAAAACCATCCGGTAATCCTTCGAGAGCTTGAGGGCGTCGTAGACACTGAGAAGAGCCGAAATTTTTCGTAGATTCTCTATCACATCATATTTCACCTTTTCTTGATCAAGGCCTTGTGCTCCTGTTCCTTCCATTGATTTGGGAGGTATGTTAGGTTGAGGAGTGGGTTTGGGTAGAAAAGGATTATTTTGGCCAACTGGCTGACTTGGTTGAACAATGGGCTTGGTTTGAGTGATGGAAGTTTGAGGTTTTGGAAGAGACTGAGTGCATGGTATAAAAGGGGTCCCAGAGAATTGGAGAAAAGGTGGACTGTTTCATGTATTGGGATTAGGAAGGAGCCCAGGAAGCTGTAAGATAGGCAGACTAGTCTTTGGATTAGGGGGCAAGGGCAAACTGGGGAACTTCAAGGTGCCCAACTTCTGCAGTGGAGGTTGCAGCGTCCTCCCTGATCTGAGATTTATGTGCCCCATGGTGGGTATTGCTCCTGAAATTTTCACCATGTGGCAAGCTCCCTGAGAATAGGAGCTTTGCCCATTTGATTCTCTCAGTCTTTGCTCAAAGTCAGGCTCAGGGGGCCACTGGGCTTTGAAGAAGGTGGCTCTACCTTGGCTTTAGCTATCAAGGCATCAGAAACTATTGGTAATCTTGCTACCTCTGTCAGGGCCTTTCTCAATCGCTTCCGCTGCGTCCTGCTTATATTGATCACTTCGAATTCTCGGTCGAGAGCCTCGAAGTCTGGGTATATCAAGGTTGTACCTGCAGGGGATGTAGAAGAGGAAGAATGAGAAGCAAGAAAAGAGGGAGGATAAGGGTTAGAAGGTGGGGGACTTTTAAGGTCATTCCCCTCATCAGACCGATCAGGGCAGCTTTTTACGTCGTCACTAGGGTCGGACGGGTGCAGGGAGTCTTTTAGGTCTTTCCCTTGCGTAGACCATTTGGGAGTTCTTTTAACTTCGTCACCCTCATTGGACGTATGCTAAGTGGGAGATCGCACGGGAACATCTTCTTGACAGAATGAAGAAGGAAGAAGGATCATGCCAGGGATGAAGTCTAGTAGAGTTGGCAATAGGGGAAGGTGCTTGAGAAATTCCTGCTTGACTGTGGGTTGAGCAGTCTTGTTTCTTCGGCGAATAGCCCTTGGTGCCCGTCTCTTTCTGGTTTTATGAGGTGATTTTTTATTCATCTCGTAGGGCTTGTGAACGACTCTAGCTTGGCGAACTGCTTCTCGCCTTAAGGACTTGAGTGTGCTTCGGCCATGGTAGACTATACATGGCTGGAAAATCGAGGATTCAATGGAATCCAAGTCATTGATAAGAAGGTCCTGCTTTGTGAGATCTTCTTGCTCCGATAGAGGAATGAACTGAGGATCACTTACGGGAAGAATGTAAAACTCTTGACACTCTCGCATCGTCTTTGCGAATATTTCAAGGAAACTTGTGCATTCTGACAAGTAATGGCCTCTTATCTGATGATACGGGCACCAATGATCTTTAGTCCCCTTAGCAAGGCAACAAGGTTTCCTTGCCTGCTCCAGTGTGATTATGCCTTCCTGAAGCATTATAATGAAGAAGGCGCGAAGGATACCAGGCATTTTGCTTTCCTCTTGGATGGTTGCAGCATGGGAGGCCTCGGCCGCCCTAAAGGCCTTCTTTAAGTCTTCAAGCTTTATCTGATCCTTTTGAATCAGGGCCTCGATAATATTCTTCAGCGTGTAGCAGTCATCTGTGGGATGATTGATCCTTCGATGGTAGGCACAATAATTCGCTTGAGTGTCAAGGCCAGGTTGTTTAGGGAACTTGGCTTTTGGAAGCTAGATCATATCCTGTTCCAATAATAACCAATACAGCACAGGGACCCATTCCTTCTCGATGGGATAGACCTTGTTCCTATGCCAGGTGAAATAATCACCCTAATCAAGGTTAGCTGGTGGGGGTACCTGATTATATGACTGTTGTTGCTTGTCAGCCTGGGTTGTTACCTTTGTCGTGCTTACCCCTTTAGAGGGGTCCAAAGTTTGGGAGGGAGCCTTCTTTGAATCAATGACCATGATGGCTGCACTGATTACCCCTTTCTGTTGGCTGCCCCATGTGTTATTCTCAGAGTTACCATTGCCCCGGTTGTTTGCTGAACCTGTAGATGGTTGTCGTGTCCCACCATG
This sequence comes from Amborella trichopoda, assembly GCF_054954075.1. NCBI lineage: Eukaryota > Viridiplantae > Streptophyta > Magnoliopsida > Amborellales > Amborellaceae > Amborella > Amborella trichopoda. The sequence goes on along the minus strand of NC_142338.1, from coordinate 24,417,666 downwards.
GTGGCATGATAAACTTTCTATGTGAACAAATTTAGAGATCAACTCTAACATGGAGGTCGAATTAAAGGCCTCGACATGTAGAGCGGTCTTGGGTCGCATGTTTCCCATGCAAGTTTGGATTGCTTCCTTCTCAAGCATAGGATTAGGATGGCAGGAAGCCAAGTTTCTCCATCTCGATATGAACTGATCCACGGGCTCATCTGGGCTTGAGTCAGGGTGAAAATTTTGATGGTTTGAACCTCTCTCTCAACCTCATAGAAGCATTGATAGAACCGTTTCTCTATCTCCCCCCATGTATGGACTAAGTTTGGAGGAAGTCGGGCATACCATTGAAATGTTGGGCCATTGAGGGTCTCAACAAACTGTCGAAGAAGAAGTCTCCCGTCAGCCGCTGTTTCTCGACATGCTGCCTGGAAGTGGGCAATATGCTGGTTTGGGGACGTGGTTCTATTGAATAAAGGAAACTTCCCTTTCTTATAATCTGAGGAAAACTTAACCTGATCAATATACGAGGGGTATGGCCTTTGATAAGGCGTTGCACCCTATATCCCCGAGATTTGTCTATTCTTTAAGCTATGGTTGACCATAACATCAATATCTGTCTGAGACTGAATGAGGGACAAAATTGTTCTGTGAGGTAGAGGGAGGGGGCTGCCACATAAGTGCACCATCAAAGTGATGGGAATTGACCTCATGGTTGTCGACTAGCGTGCGGCATCAATATGATCGATCTTTTCCATCATCGCGCGCACCATATCCTCAAACTTGTTCATGCGCTCTTCCTGCGCATCACTGGACTCGCTTACAACCATTACGTTGACCGTTTCTCTATGAAGGTCAACGTTAGTGGCAACTCAAGGCTTGCGAACTTGACGGGTCGCACATGGTAGGTCAGTCAGCAGGGGGCCAGCATGCCCTAACTGAACTCAACTCTTGTATGCTGATCACGTTTGGACCGGTTCTCGACGGTCTTGGGACCGTGGCTGGGTCTTCTTCTATGATAGTAACCACAACACAGGGATCATGGAGCTCTTCTTCAGGCTTCTTCCTCTGAAGGGGGTAGAAGGGATTCAAGTGAAGAGGGTAGTCAGAATTGGTTGTTTCGACTACCTTGGTCACCTCCCTAGTCAAAATTTGCAGACCTCTATCGCATTTAGCCTTGAGGTTTAGATGGACCGCACTCCAAAACTGCGATCTAGGTCGCGGCTGGTCAGCTCTTCTTGCACAGGAGAGAGTTGTCCCCATCAATTGCGGCAATGGATGAGGACCAGGAACTGAAGTCATTCTGAGCTGGGGAGGATGAAGGACTCGATCTTCCATCAGGTTAATGCCCTGAACTCTCTTATGAGCTTCAGGGACACGACCAAAATGATGGGGCTAGTTCAGGATGGTACTCTTAGCGAAAACTTCTAGTACTAAGGCTGGAGGTGTTTGCTCGATGAAGGAGTGGGCCAGAGCAGGATTGAGTCGTGAGAAGGCCCAAGTCTAGGGCAAGGGGATGTCTGTGATGGCGACACATGTGCTCCCCTTGAAGTAGGATTACGGGAGACCTGGAGATCAGCCCGGGCTCGTGCAAGTGATCTGGCCTTAGGAGGCCAAGAACTACGAGCATGTGTCTGTAAGAGAACAGGTGTAGGTCTACCCCTTACAGGGTGCGCTTATGTGTGTAGAGTAGGAGGACGAGGAGGTTGATCTTGGACACAGACTCGAGGTAACAGAAGGGTTGTCTCGAGGTGTGACTCGAGTGGGTAACGCACGAGCCTTGTGGTATGTGTGTGGGGTGGAGACCATAGGGTTTCCGCCTCGATGTGTTGAGCCTCTAATGATAGAGACCAATGGTGCAGAAATGTGGAGGGTAGCCTTATGGCGACCCACAGAAGCAATGGCTACTTGTTTTCCTTTTGCAGAAAGGGACTGGGCAGCCTTTCGGTGTACCTCGGGAACACGACCGACAAATGACTTGTCAGTGGCTGGGTGCATGCTGTGTGGGACAACAGAAATGCTCCCAATACAAGGGGCCTTGGTGGAGTTTCCACCAGAGCGAGGAGATGGGGAGTAAAGGATTTTTAGGTCTCGTCTCACACTAATCAAGGTTAAGACTTGGGAGTTAGACAAGGGGTCTTTGCTCAAGAGGATAGATGGAAACGAAGTTGAAGGAACTTGTTCCCTAAGGACACTCTCGAATACGGGGATAAGAAAATCCCTAATCTGGATAAATGACTTATAGAACCCGCAAGCCATGAATAAAATGTGAAAAGACAATGAAAGCAGATAATAAAAGAAGAAACTAGCTAAACAAGAATGATCCGACTAAGGGGTAGTAAGTCCCCAGTGGATCGGATCCTTTTGGGGATCGGATGACACACGCCTAGGGTTTCGAGGGAAGACCAGGGATGTTTTTTATCTCACTCCCTCGGGAAGCTCGTTCGAGAACGGAGGCAGGTGTTACCAACCGGTGATAAAGGAATTTAAGGGGGGTTTGGGACTTACTCGGGCTGCCTCGCGTGGGTCGGACCTCACCCTTTTCCTCTTTGATGAATGTACACAAGCATGCGCATTCAAAAAGAAGAAGAGAAGAAAGATGGGAGAGTAAAGAATTCGACTGAGTGAGAGGATCAAAGCAGTGACTAAGCTAGTGAATAAATGGGTTGACGTGGTAGCAAAACGGGCTTGGTAACTAAGATCGACTCACAAGATTACTACTAGACGTCATTACCAGTCGGACTAGCTAGGCATGATGGTCAGTCTGTCGTGGAAATAAAGCGAGCCAAGTAATCCTAGCACAACAACATTATGGCTGGACAATAGGAGTACCATGAGAGGCTAACCTCAATCCCTCTTAGTCAAACGAAAGAGTAGCAGAATGATGGTTATGAGAAAAGAATAAGAAATGAAATAAGAGAAGAAGGGAACAAAAATAAGGAGGGAGAAGAAAGAAAGCGAAGAGTATGAAAGACGAGAGGATAAAAGAGAGAGAGGGAAGGAAGATGCAGTCGGTGCTAGGCTTCGCCGACTATGTCAGAAGAAGAGGGAGAAAAATGTAGTAGGCGTTAGGTTTAGGCAACTGTGTCCGAAGAAAAGAGAGAAAACGCAGTCGGTGCTAGGCTTCACTGACTGTGTCAGGAGAGGAGAGAGAGAAAATGCAATCGGCACTAGGCTTCACTGACTATGTCAAAAGAGGAGAGAGAAAATGCAGTCAGTGTTAAGCTTCACCGACTGTGTTAAAAGAGGTCAAAAGAGGAGAGAGAAAATGCAGTCAATGTTAGGCTTTATCGACTTTATCAGAAGAGAAGAGAGAGAAAACACAGTCGATGCTAGGCTTCACCGACTGTGTCTGAAGAGAAGAGAAGAAGAGAACTAACCGACGCTAGATTTGCACCGGTTGTGATAGGAGAGAAGCAAGGGAGAAAGATCAAGCCAGTACTAGGCTTCACCAACTGCAACAGACGAAGAGAGAAAAATTCAATCGACACTAAGCTTCGCCGACTATAACAAATGAGAAGAAAGAGAAATCTAGCTGGCACTAGGCTTAACCAACTGTAATATAAGAGAAGAGAGAGAAATCCAACCGACGTTAGGCTTCGTCGACTGCAACAGAAGAGAAAAGAGCATATGGAGATGGAGATGAGCATATGGAGATGGAGATGAGAAGAAGAGAGAGAAAGAGATAGGGATGAGAAAGAGGGGAGGAGAGAAATAAGGATGAGAGGAAGAGAGATAGAGATAGAGACGAGAAAGAAGGTAGGAGAGAAAAAGAGATAGAGATGAGAAAGAGGGGAGGAGAGAGAAATTTACCTACCCGAAGGGTACCATTTCTTCTCTCTCCTCTCTCTCCGTCTCCAAGACATACCCACAAGCTCAAGCAAAATTAAAATTTTATTGATTAGTTCAAGAAGAATGAATCCGTCCTTTGTACAATGAGGCATTGCTTGTTTATAGAATTAGGCTAAAATGTGGGTGTATGCCCAAAAACTACCTAGAATTGAAGATAATTACAATTTCATTGAATTTAAAGAAATTCTAAAAATGGGTGCAAAAGGACTGTTTTGCCCCTACCTAACAATGTGTGGAATTTCAGAACATTCTCTGCTGTTGTCTGAGAACTTATGTGATCTTTTATGGCTAACCCGAGGTCGTTCTGATGCCTGTTTGATTGAAAGACTATAGTTTTCTTGTAGGGAACGAACATTTTGATACCAACTTCGAGCCATGAATTATGGTTTTAAGCTATGATCATGAGACTTGAATTTTGGATGAATCTTGAAAACTTCAGATCGATTGTGTGCTCTTTCCTTGATGTTTCTTCGTGACTTCTTCATTGATTCACACTAAGCATGCCGTTACGATCATGTTGTAATGAACGTAACTTGATTTCGTGTTCGGATAAAGATTTGGTCATCTTGAGTTTCTTATCAGAATCTTGAAATCCGGCGGATAAAATTTACGGCAGCTTTGATGCCCTCTTGTGTGAAATCCAACTGTTCATCATACGTGATGTTCGGACCTAAGATAGCCTCGGACCTCACGCACATAATGCAACTAGTTTCGTGTCGATCGTGTACGCGAGCGTCGTGATCTGGCAGCTCGAACAAGACGTGCTGCTGCTGAATTTTCTGCAACTTCCTTCACGGATCAACGACTTCCATTTAGTTTTTCTCTCTGCTCGAGCGTCGTCATGGCACGTATTACATATCAAATTGCTTGTCAGGATGAGATGAACACACTCACAAAATTTGGGAGCAATCCGACTTAGAACGATTGAGTTATAGGCCTTGAAAGTGACTGTCAGTGACTGTAAAAACAACCACCTTTAATGGTGTTCTAGCGCAACCACAAGAGAATAGTGTGCAGCCTACCCCTTTTTGGTATTTTACCCATAACTGTATCTTGAAGTTCCTGATTAAACCGAAACTTGAGCCATAGGAGTTTTTGATCGTGCCGGATCTAATGGCAGTGGTCCCACAGCTGTGTGACGCACATAAAGTATGGCTTTAGTTACAAGATCCATTTCAGGGTGCTAGAGACCGATTTTGTTGAAATTGTTTCTTTGTGTTCACTACCTTAAACATGCCTGATCGCGATTGGCATGTGGTCTTTTGATGTGTTGATGAAGAGACCAATTCTAGGTCCATTTTGAGATTGTCGGGAATTTCCACTGCTTTGTAGGCTTTATTGACCTGCTTCCTATCAGGGACCAAGGTGCTAAACAATACGTTCAAACACGTACCTCTCCATCGGGTGTATTCCATCACTATCCTCAGTGGGGATACACCTGTACTTCGAACTATCATTCCCAGTGGAGCTACATGCAACGCCACTGTCCCTCATCCCCAGTAGAAGTCACACCCGTATTGCAACCCATTATCCCCAGTGGAGTTAGGGTCATTCTTATCTCTTTAATCCCCAATGGGGTTACATTTGTGGTCCAATCTCTTCCATTCTCAGTGGAATTACATACTTGTCATTGCTCATTATCCTCGTGGAGTCATATTTACCCCATTAATCCCTAGTGAGCTGGCTTCTCACTGAGCCACTCTATCCCCCCACGGAGCTTTACTTACACCGTGACCCACACTATGGAGTGTGCTGCGTGACCCTAAACTACACAACCATGGTTCTTGCTATATGAACTTAAACTGCACAACCATGGCTAGATGCACGACCCTAAACTGCATAGTTCAAACTATATGACCTTAAACTATAGCGAAGGTCTAGTTGCATGACCTTAAACTGCATGATCCTAGTTGCACAACTTTAAACTGTATAACCACGGTCCAAGCTATATGACCTTAAACCATAGTGCATGTCCTAGTCGAATGATGTTAAACTGCTTTGCATGGGTCCCGGAGGCATGACCCTAAACGCGCCCTCACACATGTGCACACGCCCTTTACGTGCATCTTCACTTACGTCTTCCTTAACTGATCCCTCCGTGTGCGCGCATCACCTTCAGCACCTCCTCAGTAAATCCATCTTCCTCCATTACCATTCATCATTTTCCAATGAGTCTCAACCATGCTCACATAATGGCGAACCATCCCGCCATCCATACATGCCGGTAGCTAGAGAGACATCTCTTTTCACCTTCCATCCATACATCATCCATCCCTCGCAGACAGCCTCATGCCATCTTCCAAACGTGAGTCAAAACCACCACCATACTCACTTCGTGGCCTCAATACACTGCCGCCCATCTCCACTATGGTTCAGTTATATGACCATAAATTGTAGTGCACATCCTGGCCTCATGACATTTAAAAGGCTTCGCACAGGTCCCAAAGGCAAGACCTTAAACATGCCTTCACCAAAAAAAAAAAGAGAAAAAAAAAGAGAGAAAATAACGAGCATGGAGTATACCTAGACAAGGGAACGCAATGAGTAAAAATAACGGATGGGCATAGTCACGAAACCATAAGTAAAAGAGTTCCGTGAAAATAAAAGCTTGGGCAAGGTGAAAACCCCAAAAGGGTACCATGAGTAAAAACGAATGACAAGGGATGGACATGGTGGCAAGGTCATGGGTAAAAGAGCCCAAAAATATAGGAGGTTGGTGAAAACCATCTTTACGGTGCCACTTCCCCAGTCCAGATGAAAACTCAAAAAGGGCACTTGGATCACTAAAGTCGGTTGACATAGCATCACAGCCTCAGCCGGCTCCTAATTGCAGAACGGGCGTAATTCTGGCTAACAAGGTCCACAAAAAATCCTCAGCTGTCAGGATCCAATCACAACACAAGATGGCTCATCCGGGAGTGAGAGCCTCACAAGATCTCCCAATAAACAAAATCAAAAGAGTCCTTGAGGGTGAGGACGATGATCAAAAGATCCCTCCAAAAATAAAAAAGAGTCCTTGAGGGTGAGAACGATGAATCCCTCAAAATTTAAAGAGTCCTTGAGCGTGAGGATGATGACTGAAAGATCCCTCCAAAAATAAAAAAGAGTCCTTGAGGGTGAGGACGATGCACAAAAGATCCCTCACAATAAAAAAGAGTCCTTGAGGTTGGGGACGATGAACAAAAGATCCCTCAAAATAAAATAGAGTCCTCGAAGGTGAGGACGATGAACAAAAGATCCCTCAAAATCAAAAGTCCCTAGGGTGAGGAGGATGACCACAAGATCCCTCAAAAACACAAAATGGCCCTCTGAGGTATCGTCTGATAGGGTGAGGACGGTAAATACCAATGTCTCCATGTCGCAAACTCGTCTATCAGAGTGAAGACATTAAAAACTAACCCGCGTCAAGATCCCTCAAAGTCTCTTCTCCCCCTAAAGTCTCCATGGATGGACCTGTACATTGCATCTAAACTTCTGAGCATCCTAGTTATAGCATTACGTGAATCTCCTCGGTGTTCACGTGGTCCTTTGGCTAGGAAGAAAAAAGAAATAAAGCTAGAGAAAATTTTCTGAATATTATCCTTCTAACTTCTCTTGAAGCACAACATTCGATGGGGCATGCTATTTGAAGACATTTTTCAGCACCATGGGTCCCCGTTGCGGAATAAAAGAGAGAAGCTGGTCAAGCTTAACAAATAATGGAAATTTTGATAGTCTCAGAATGGCTCCAGAATAGGTCAAAATCTTCATAGTGACTCCTAAAATCCTCATGCTAAGTTTCATCGCATTTCGACATCTCTAAGGCAGTGCAGACTGAGAAACAGTTTCAACAGAATCAGCCTCTTGCACCCAGAAACAGACCCCTATAACTGGAACCCTACACTCGGAGCATCAAACTTCCATGGGACTACTTCCATTGGATCTGGCACGGTTGAAAACCCTCAGAGGTCAAATTTCAACTTAAACGGATACTCCAAGAAGACGTTATGAGTAAAAGACAAAAACAGAAGGAGTCACACACTATTCTCGTGTGGCCACCCTACAACTAAACTCCATTAAAGCACAGTCACGAATAGTGAACTTGCGACATCCATAACTCCCTCATCTGAGATTGGATCGTGCTCAAACTTGTTGGAACGTGTTCGTCTCATCGAAGCATTTTGATATGTGGTACGTCCCGTAATGATGTCGGAGCAAGGAGAAAAGCTAGAGAGAAGTTTGCGATTTGAGGAAACATGTTGCAAAAATCAGCAGGGCCTCCACTCATTCGAGCAACCACATCACAGTGCCCACAAGCCCGATGGATGCGAGACCAATTGCACCGCATGCGGAAGGTCCATGGCTATCGCTGATCCGAACCCCGTGTGTGATGAATTGTCGGTTTTTGCATAAGGTCCAATTGATGTCACTACAGATTCCGACAGTCGGAATCCTAAATTTCTAGCCAAAAGTTCAAGATTGTCAAATCTTCATTTAGGCACAAAATCACGTCCCGTTCTTTGCAACGCGATTGCGATGACATGCTCATTGCAATTCAGCAAAGAAATCGAAAAAATACATCAAGATGAAGAGGCACTATCAATCAAAAGTTTTGAAGATCTATTCAAATTTCAAGTTATAAAATTATACTTTTAAATTGTGATCTGTGGCTTAAAATTATTATCAAAATGATTGTAGCATCGAGCCCTACGCAATGGCAATCATCTTTTGATCATTCAAATGCCAGAGCGTCAATGGATTGTTTGAGAAGAATCAGGAACGTCCCTAGTTCTCAGTAGAGACTATTTTGAAATTTCCCCAATTGTCAGGCAGGCGTAGATCAGTCATTTTGCACCCTATTTTCTTATTTTTCTTAATTTTAATAAATTGTAATTATCCCCAATTAAGGTTAGTTTGGGGTGATCCACCCATGTTTTACCCTAGTCTATAAATAGTCGCTACCTCTCGTTGTAAATGGATCTCTCTTTTGGACTCATAGAGACTATTTTGACTAATAAAAATTTATTTCTCAAGAGCACGAATTGGGTCATGTTTCTTCTTTCGAGAGAGAGAAAGGAGAGAGAAAGTTTAGAGTGATATCCCTCCTACCTTCAAGGTATTTTCTCTCTCTTCCCTTCTTCTCTCTTTGGTTTTATTTTTCTCTCTTCTTCTCTTTCTTCTTTGTCTTCTCTGCTGAGTCTTTCTCACAGGCCATGCACGACAGTGGCAGTGTCGTGCATGCCTCTTTCTCTCTTCCTCCTCCTATGACTTCGTAGGTCGTGCATGGCGATGACAGCTTTGTGCACGAGCTTCTTTCTCCCTCTCCTCATTCATCTCTTTCCCTCAACATGGTTCGCACATGGCGTTAGTCGTCGCTGTGCATAACGCCGTCTGAAGGAGCACGCGGTAAGCGGGGCTATGTTCAAGCAGCGGGTCGGGCTCTTATTTCGGTTCCAGGATTGGTGTCACACGTGGCAATGTGCATCGCCGACCGTGATCCATCGTTCTTTCTTCTCATGGGTCGCAGATGGCGCTGCTCATCGCTGTCTACAGGCATGTCTTCGGCGTCCTGCGCAAGCACATATGAAGATAGTCATCGCCATCCGTGAACATGTTTTCAGTGTCCCACATCTATCATAAACGATGATGCCTATCGCCACCCGTGAAGGGTCGCAGCGATGCTATCGTTGTTCGCAAGCTTCTCTTGCACCATGTGCCTATTGTAGATGGCAATACCTATCGTCGCCCGCGAAGGGTCGCGGCGATGCCTATCGCTATCCGCAGGCTTCTTTTGTGCTCTCTGTACCTTTCGCCGCCCGTGTTGGGTTGTGCTACCTTCTCATGTTGCCGATGATGGCTAACAACATCAGCAGTTCATTGCTCGCCCTTTCACTGTGAACAGCAGTGTCCTACGCCTTCCAAGGGCCACGACGCTGTTATTCCACGGCTGTGGATAGCAATGCCTAATGCGACCGGGACTTTCCTTGTCCTTCTTCGCGTCTTCTTTCTGCTCTCTTCTCTTATCTTTTCTTCTCTTCTTTCTTGACTGAAGGATAGAATCTTTCTAGCACTGCTATAGTGGTCTGGCTATTGAGTAGTATTGCCATCGTGCTGGTCCAGAATGCCATGCTCGTCTTGCTACCACACCAGATTAGGACAGTCATATCGGCCTTGGTTTCAAGTAGTATTGCCATCGCGACGGTCAGAGTTATTGGGCCCGTCTTCCTGCCACTCCGAGTCGGTCACTGTATTGGTCTAGCTATCAGGCTAGGCTCGTTTCCTTGTCAAGTCCTCTTCTTTTTTCTTCCCTTATTCGAATCCTTTTCTTCATCACCCTAACTTCGCATCTTCTCTACCATCTGAATGTGCACATATGTGCATGTTCGCCCCAGGACAAAGGTGGGTACCTCGACCCACTTGTCTTGCAAATTAACCTTGTCAGTGATTTGCAGAAAACAAGCAGATTGCCGATCAAGGGAGGCGATTCAGAATCTGCAGAAGCAGCTGGGTGGCTTTTCGTCGTGATTTAAGAGGGCGCCCGCATGAGTCAGCCCGAGGAAGTCATGGATCCAGGTAAGGTTGGTACGCACCTCACATTTAAAATTCCTCTCTCACCAGTTGATCACCTACCCTTGTTCATTGAACAAGGTTCCCGAGAGAGCGGTCTCCGGTCCTGGGTCTTCCAAATCCTAGACACGTGTCACCTGATCACCTAGAAACGGGGGTGAGATCGAGGCATCCGGGCAACCACCTCTGAAGTCTATTCTCAATAAGAAGCTAGAGACAAGAACAATATGAACGGCTGAGAGCATTTTCGGCAGCCGTATGGTATTTGACAGCATACTTTGGACCAACTAGAATTGAAATGAAAACATATGCATTTTTTATTTTTGCCATTCCTGTCCGACACTGACCTTGCCAAATAGAATTGAAATGATAACATATTCGAAATTTTCTAGATATGTTGAGCAAATGCACAATAAAAAATATCAGTGAATTTGGGTGAGGTGAAGATAACACATGAAATACAAAGAGTAATGCATAAGGGCAAAATGCAATATCAAGGAATATTACCAAAGTTGCACATTCTTCTATAGGGCTAGGTCCTGCAGCTGCATGAAGACCAGGCCTGTTATGAGCTTCATCCAAGCTCTAATTGAAAGCACATAAATATTGAGTGTCACAATGAAATGGTTTCTTTATTGAAGGAAATTTTGATTTCAACGTTCGGAAATAGCATTCTAAAATTCTAAACTACAAGAAATTTATTAAAAAGATGGGCAATAATTAAAGTTAGACAACTACCTTAGCTAAATGTCACTGAACAAGAGTTACTCCTATATTAAATTACAATTTCTAGAGTATTATATTGTTATTTCAAGAAACAGTGAATCTAATTATGGTTCATTGAGGCATCATGGAGTAACAGAGTAAGTTTACGCTCAAATGAATAAATCAACAATATGGTATGATTTGGGAACCTAGGCAATAAAATTGAATATGTCAGCTGGCCCAGAAAGCCCAAGACTAGCAGGAATATTTAAAAACTAAGTGTCTATGACTAGGAGACAAATAAACCCATAGAACTCATATTTTTGTAAGTAAGACAAATTCCAGACATTGCAAATGATGCGACATTGCAAATGATGCGACATTGGAAATGTAATATTCACCTATAATTTTGTTACCTTATCGCTCCAGTTAACATGGTGCAACCAATAGAGCTCAAAAGAATCTCATTAGAAAGAGATACATAGAAAAAGGTTTTTACGTTGAACTAGTAATTCAATTCACAGGAATTTAACTAGTACACTTTGGTTTCAAGGAGAAAAAACTTAGGGCGATGCGAGTGACTCTTACCATCAACTCACTTCTACTGCCTTCTTATTCCAAGGTGTACAACATGTTTTTCCTTAGCACTGTATGAGGAAGATAAATCCATATGTTAGCATTTAAATGGAAGCTAATACAGTTGCAAATCAAATTCATCAATAATAATTAAGTTTATTACAATTGCAAATCAAAATAACGTAAAGGAATGTAGTTGTACTTATCACAAACGAATGACAGGCAGTTCTTTTTGTCATGCCCACTGCCATTGCTGACTGCGCATTTCTTTTTTTTTGGCTTCCATCCCTCAAAACGAGGTTTCATTCTTTTAGTGGTCGGTCGTTCCTTTGTTCGTGCTCGTGTAGGTTCAAGGACATTACGGGAATGGTTAATTCCACTTGGTGTGTTGCTACAACTAGCAGAATTGGCATCTTCATTGACATGGATCATGACATTATCCTATGGACCTCTCTTGGACATGAACTTTTCATCAAACTGACGAATTCCATTTTTTATTATGGTCTTTACAAATTCAAAACCCTCTACACTTTGTGAAGCACGCTTGGCAAAGGATCGACTTGCCTGCATAACCTCATTATATCTAATGGAGCATGCTAGTTCAGATGTTACTTGAATTTGTTCCCCAGTGTCATCAAGAAAAACTCCCTTCTTTACATCATTGGTCCAATGCTTCATTATATATTGCAAAGGGATTTCAAACACATCTCTCACCATAAAAATCTTCAGTACATGGCTACAAAGGAGGCTCATCCTCTCAAAAAAGTGAGAAGAGCAAGAAATAGAATTTCCATGACAATTGAATTTCACTAAGTAGGATTTAGTTTCGGTCCCGAGGACTGCCACCTTAAAGGTTGCAACCTATCCATTGTCTTCAACTGTCTCCCTCATAAAATTAAATTAATTAGCCACTCCTTCCCCAAATATCTTTAAAATCTATGAGTATAGACTTTTGATTCATGTGTCTCAATGAGAGTGGTATTTTGAATATCATTCAGGTCATTTTTCCTCTATTTTCGCACCTTCTTATCTTTGATTTTTGCAACAACTTCTAATAATGTACACAAGCTTGTTGTGGGTGTCACGTACATCTTGAAGTATGTATTCATCCCTTCACTCCTTTGAGTAGAAGTCATACCAGCAGTGAACGTGCCAGCAAAGTATCCATCAGCCTTGCATGTGACAAGCATAAACCTACTGATACATTCATTGTCTTCTAGGTTATAATTATCAATCATTGATTTCTAGACCGATTCAAATTCTTCAATTGTTGGGCTAGCCACACACTTCTTAAAGGTATCTGAACAAGAAGGCACAAGACATGACACATTTTTTCTTTGATCTTCACAAATATGTGCCACTTACAATAATGATGCTTACTTTGGTAAACAACATGCCTCATTGCATACGAAATTGTAGGATCTTGATTAGTGAGAATAACACCTAGTTGTCGTCCGCCCATGGCTTCCAACCAGTTTTCAAATACCCATATAAATGATCTATCTTCTCGTCAAATATGAGTGCAAATCCAAAGAAAGTTGTATTGAAATGGTGATTTACACTAAGTATAGGTGCAAAGGACATACCAAACGCATTTGTCTTGTATGTGGTATCAAAGGTAACCACATAAAACAAGCACTGGTAGGAAACTCTAGATGTAGAATCTACCCATAAAGTACTATGAATGTGATCCTCATCATCTAATCTCAATCTATAGAAAAATGATGGGTTCGATGGTTCTCTTTATAGAGCCATTGCAAAATTAAATTTCCATCTTCTCCTCTAAGTTTTCTTCTAGTGTTTTCTATTTCATTTTGAATGTCCTTTTGTGTGCAAGGGACATTGTTGATCCCTCCAGCCTGCTCAATAAATATGTCATGAATATGTCTAGGCTAAACCATTGCGGAGCTCATTGAATGTATCAATGACTTTGGAGCACTCAACAATGATTGGTGTGTGAGAATTAAACGAGCTTTTCTTGGACTAACTAGATCATGATTATGATCTATAACGGCGTTAGTCACTTTCCACTCATCGTTTTCTGGACTACTTCTGCACATCCTAACGTTGCACCCACACCTTAACTCAGGGTAAACCTTTCCACTTTTATTAGGTTTTCTTGTTTAAACCCTTCCTTGGAGCAAACATAAACCCTATCGATCCATTTACCTTTCTTAGTATGAATAGCCCCCCTACGAATACCAAAACCTTTGGTGAATGCATAAGACTTAAAAAACTCATATGCATCATCCTCTGATCCAAATATTATTCCTACACATGGTTCCTCTATTTCTTGACCTTTGTTTAGTGAGCCACAACCACCATCAGGGATTTCAACAATGCTGCCCACATTTGAATTTGTGCTAGATGCCACACATGCTGAATTTTTAGGATCCATCTCAGTTTTTTATCTTACCCAACATGAAACTGCAAACTACACAAATACATCATAAGAATACTAATCATATTTTTCTCAACCCACCTTGCCATATGAAAATTTTTTAAGAAATGGATACTACATATTTGTTATATAAACTCAATGCAAGTGGGGCGAAAAATTGCAACTGAATTTATTTCAATTATACTGAAATAAGGGTTTTATACAATATGACCATTTTCCTTTGTCAAAATCTAATAGCATGGGTGTTTCAAAAATTCAATTGAAATTTTTTGCAAAGTTTGAGCTTGGTCAATGGAATAACGTAGCCATCTAATTTCACATCCAAACAATGAGAAACAAGATTGGCACAGTTGTAACAATTGACAGCAATCAATAGCAAATACTGAGCAACATTTTATCTCGATCATTATTCAATGACAGCAAACTAGAAATAATATGTACAACAATATTTGAATATCCCAAATACGTAGCAACATTTTTACCTCGATCCTTATTCAACAGTTGGAGACCATAATACACAGGGTTTTGCGTCAAAAACAGAGAAAGAACCATATATTTGCTAAGAAACGAAAGAAAACTAGAAATAATACGTACAACAATATTTGAAAATCCCAAATACTGAGCAACATTTTTACCTCGATCCTTATTCAACAGTTGGAGATCATAAAACGCAGCAGTCAAAAGATGTTATTTGACCTCTTTTCTTACAATAATTCAATAAGGCACTCAAACTCCATTAACCATTTCCTCATTCCTCAAGAGTCAAATAACTCTAAAAAAATTTGAACACAATTAAATCATGTGTAGTGTGTAATAAAGTTACTAGTTGATAAAGATTTTAACACAATGAACAAACAATGTCCCAAAAAAAAATATCTATGAAAAAGAAAAATCCAATTCAAAAAAAGAAAAGGAAGAATCAGAAAGCAAAAGAAAAGAAGACAACAGAGGCAAAAAGTCCGACAATTACAAGGCAGAAGCTCAAACATGAGAAAACTAATGATGGCACTTATACAAAAGATTGAAACAATTTACAACCATTTCTATTGAAACAAGTTACAATCTCAAGCTCGCGAGTCAATTCTGTAAAGGCCATAATTTAATTGAGCCTGATCACTCGTGGTAGTAGAGAGAAGGAAATCGAATAAGATGGGAGCACACACCCGGTGCTAAGGGCGCAGGATAGCGCCATCCATGTGATTTGGCCTAGTGCAGCCCATGTAACATGGAGGCAACGCCACATGAAAATGAGGGTATTGCCACTGGTATATGGGGCAACGCCATGCATAGGCTAGACTAACGCCATGCGCGAATGGAGGCATCAATGTGAGCATAAGGAGTAACATCGTTCACAGCGTGAGGTAGTGCTGTCTGGAGAGAGAGTGGAGAAGCCTTAGCATTGCCCTTTGGAGTAACGTCACCTGGGCTAACACTGCGCATGAAAGGTAGGAGATGTAACGCCGAGCGTGAAGAGAAGCAACACTCTACGTGAGGCGTAGGGACGCCATGCCTAGAATTGAGTACCGTCGTCTGCACACCGCCGTCTGCGGAAGGAAGCATAACACTAGGCATGTGAGGATGCCTAGCGCCGTGAGTAAGGAGAGAGAGAAACTGAAGCATCGTCGGTTGAAGCAACGCCGCGCATCAACTTGGGGCATTGCTATCAGGAGCGTCGCCGAGAGCCTTACCATCTGAAGCATCGCTGCGAGCATGTGTCGCCGTCTGGATCAACGCCACGAGCGTAAGTCACTGTTTGGAGCATCGCCGTGAGGGTATGTCGCAATCTAGAGCATCGTTGCAAGTGTGTTGTCTTCTGGAGCATCATCACGAGTGTGTGTCACCGTCTGGAGCATCACCGCGAGCATATGTCGTCGTCTGCAGCATCACTGCAAGTGTGTTACCGTCAGGAGCGTCGTCACCTGGCCATGCGTAGTTGGTCAATCGAGCAGCCATCAGCGGTGTCAGCGTCGTGCCATACCTGTCAGCGCTATGCAAGTGACGCCAGCCAAAGCGCATTTCTCAACTATCCTGCAGCCTCACCTACCCATGCGCCAATAAATCACACCCTTCCTCACCGTCAGCGCCGTTTCCTTCTCTTTCCCTCAAACTTTGTCTTTCTAGAGAGCCTTGTGCTACCGCCATTGGGAGGCTACCGACTGGAGCAAGAGGCGTCTGCGCGTGAAGGCCTAGGAGTGAGGATGCCATGGGGGAGCAAGAGGCGACCTACACAAGGAATTGTAGGGGGCGCCGTGACCTTTAGGTAAGTGGATTTAGTGCTATGCCCTGTGATTTCCATGAAGTGATGGGATACGAAGAATAGGAAAATAGTAGATTAGAATGCAAGAACGTAGAAATGTATGAAAAATAAAAAGATTGATTTTTTATCCATTGCCAATGAACTTGGAAAAATTGTAAAGGAAATCTTCTCGTCAAACTTGATAATTCCACTTGTAAATGGTGTGCATTATGGTAGTAAAATCTCAATACTTGTGGGAAGGAAAATTTTCCAACAACCGTGAGGGCTCTTGCTCTGAGCTTTTCGCTGGCTAAACGGCACACAAATGGGCCCAAATGGATCCTGAATGAGAGATATACATGTCCACTTCAAGTTTGCTTTATGTCATATTGAAATGTTGTATAGAGTGAAAGATGTGAACTAAAATGTTGAGACATGTCACTATTCATAATTGTTGTAAATTACTGCAACTGTGACTTGTTTTGGGCCACGCCTTTGCCCTAGCAAATGGCTACGCCCTTATTACCCCGTTGGAAAAGTTTTTGAATGGGCTCGAATTTGCATGTTTTGAGATTTTTGAAATTTCCTATAAATTTTGAGTTATATCCCAAAATGCGTGAGTGTGTCACTGCCCACTGTTTTTCAGCAACTATTATTTATTTAGAACTAAATTTTCAGCCAAACTAATGAGGTCTGATTTTCGTGATAAGTGAAATGTTGAAATTCTCTCATCTAGCTATTAATTGAAGCTTTAAAAATTCCCTTTATAAGTGACAAGTATGAATGCTATTTGATAATTGCAATGCATATGCCATAAGGTTATGTGAGAGATGCTCAACAACAATGTGCTATGTGAAAAGTGATAAGTGACAAGTATGAATGCTCTATGATAATTTCCATGCATTTGCCATAAGGTTATGTGAGTGATTCTCAACAACAATGTGCTATGTGAAAAGTGATAAGCGCCATATTGATGTGATTATTTGATGATGAAAGTTTCACGATAAGTGCCAAAAATCCATTGATGATATCCATGTGTAAATGTTATGCTACGATTCATGTAATGAATGTTTCATGTTAATTGTCATACTGATATGAAGAGAATGTGATTCATCTATTATGAAGCAATGAATTGGCATGAATGAATAGAATGCTCGAGCAAGAGATGAGGCACTAATGATGACCACTACGTAATGGGACACCCATTGGTAGTGAACACTGCTATGTTATATCAATGTGGGAATGGGCATTGTTTACGGATATTGGCCACTACGTGATGGGTCACCCATCGGTAGGGGAGATTGATGCACTGAGACAATAATGCCGACATGTTCCCTAACTTGCACAATGACTAGAACTGGTTATGGGAGAAAAGTGGGTCGCTCCTTGTGAGTCATGAGATGAGATATGTGATTGCTTGATGCCTTGCAAGGTAAAGGCCTGTCGAACCCCCAATGCATGCTGGGGACTGTGTATGTGAGTTGAGGGTATTACGAAGCGAATTATCCAACTTTTCATTAACCTCTTTCCAGTGGGATGATAGAAGTCCTAAGCAATGGGTTTGGTTTGGTCTGATGAATATGACTTCTACTAGCAGGAGTAGGTGAACTAGGGAGTGAGTGTGTAACAAATGATTCGTGAGTGTGATTTCCTGTAGTTGTAATGAGTGCATGATATTATCTATAAATGATGCACTGTTGCTTGGATATCTAGTTTATGATTCATGTACTGATCTGATGACCAATAAATGTGATTATGATCTAGTAAACTGTTTATTACATATGGGTAGACTTGTTACCATAGTATAATACTAGGTATGCTTACTGAGCTTCAAAGCTCATTCTATTATTTTTCCTCCTTGTAGACTGAAAGTTACAGGTTCAGAGTTTAGCCATTCAGAGAAGGATTTTTAGATATTATATGTAGCAAGGCTCTAAGCACTATTTGTACTGCTTTCTTTGAACTGTATAACTTTGGGCCCTAGAGCCTTGAACTTTATTGTACTAGTTTTGGGGCGTAATGTAATGTAATGAAACATATTTTCTTATGAATGAATTTGCTAAGTTTTAAAGTTTTTAGGCTTGTGGGCATCGAGATTCCTTAGTTTTCTTGATTACTGAGAATAAAGTGCTGAGTCTGCTCCTACCTGAGTAACAAATGTTACATTGGGATCACTAACCCGTGCCTGGTCGCCCTCCATCATTAGGAATGAGGCACTCAGGGACGGGGTCGTGACAGTTATGGTATCATAGCAGTCAGGATAGGGTCTTTGCCCTAGGAAGTTAGGAGGGGAGTCTTTAGAATAGCTTTGGGGTAGACAAGTGATTGAGTGCCGAGAGCTCGTACCCACAATGCTAGTTCCAGCTACTAGAACACCGAGACACTCGATGAATTCTCTTGGACCGGTGCCTTTTTGAGGAGCTTTCTCTGGGTTCTACCGGAATCTGTTTTTGGGAGATCGCGCTAATAGACTGCCTTGTGTGGTCTTACGACTCCGTATCAACGAGAACTCCTGTTGGTCCAACTGATGGGTGCCTTTTTTGTGGGCGTTCTCCCAACCTAATTGGTAAAAAAAAAGGAGCTGGTGCGTGCCTTTTGAGGGCGTTATCCCAACCTGGCTAAAAGATTTGGTGCTTCAATTGGCTGGTGCCTGTTTTGTGGGCCTTAGCCCTAACCAACGGAAACTCCTAGTGGTGGTTTTTTTACAAGCAAGGTACCTCTTTGGTTCCCATCTACTGGTCCAGTCAGGGGATTTTTATGTGGCTTGTACCTAAGAGTCTAGACTTGATAGGGAGGGTTCTTGAGGTGGTCTCTTTGTTGAGGAGACTTTACCTTACATGTTGGTGATTGATGTTGGTGGAGGGCACTGGGGCAGGAACGTTTTTTCTGATGGCACAGAGGACGAAATTTGTTTTTTGATGGCACAGGGGCTGGAATATTCTTTGGATGCTATAGGATCAAAAATGTTTGGTGGCACAGGGGCTGGAAGTGGAATCCCCTGGTGAAGGTTTGTTTTGACAAGCAGGGTACCTCTTTGGTTCTCATCCTACTGGTCCAGTCGGGGGCTTTTTGGTGTGGCCTATACCGAAGAGTCTAGACTTGAAAGGGACGATTCCTGAGGTGGTCTCTTTGTTGAGGAGACTTCACCCTACATGTTGGTGATTGATGTTGGTGGAGGGCACTGGGGTCAAAATATTTTTTGATTGCATAGGGGCCGGAATATTTTTGATGGCACATGGGCGAGAATTATTTTTTGAATGGCACAGGGGCCGATTTTTTTTTTTTTTTGTGGCACATGGGCCGAAATGTTTTTTGGATGGCACAGGGGCCGGAATGTTTTTGATGGCGTAGGGGCTGTAATTTTTTGATGACACAGGGGCCGAAATTTTTATATGGCGCAGGGGCCGAAATTTTTTGGATGGCGTAGGGGCCAAAATTTTTTGATGGCACAGGGGTTGGAATTGGAATGTGTTTCAAGCACCCTTGCGGGTTTTCACTTGAAGTAGGTGGGAGTGGCTCACCAAGTCCTTTTGTTAAGGCGTTTTTACCCGTGACTTCTAGGGTAATTTTCAACACTTTTATCCCTGGTTCAAATAAAGATAGAGCAATTTACGACCTAGATCCGTAGGTACCAAAATGCATGTGGACTATGAGAGCCGTAGGTCAATAGGCCCTGATCCAGAGTGAAATTTTTTACAGTCTCAAAATGGACCAAGAATGCTAAAAAATGTGACTAAGGTTCTCATAAGAACACCAACCAAGTGTCGTCACAATCTGACAAGTTTAAGGTAGTACAGATGCGAAAATAGTTTTCAAAATTCTAGCTCTTGATTACTAAAAATAGACCATATAACTACAAACATATCACCAGAGTGTCAAACGATCATGGGACCACCGCCATTAGATCCAAAACATTTGAAAAACCCCAGAAAGTTTCGTCTTGATCAGAAGTTTCTAGACCAAGTTATGGCTAAATTACCAAAAAAGGGTAGATCACACACTATTCCGGTACACCCTCAGCGAACTAGTTTCCATTAATGGAAACTGAGTTTTTTGATTTCAGGCTTAATTTTGAACACTCGTATCTTCTTTGTCCTGAGTCAGAATGAGCACAAATTTTGGGAGCATATTCGTCTTGTCGGTTCGATCGATTTGATATATGGCACACCTCACGGCATGACCCAAGCTGAGATAAAACCAAGAGAGAAAATCAAGATTCGAAACAAAATTGTCAAATTTTCAGCAAGCACACTCCTTGATCAAGCAGCGACATCATGATGCTCGCACGTCGGATTGGCCTCAAACTAGACCCATTGCGACCACAACATCAAAGCCTTCACCCGAGCCGAACCTTGCGCATGATGAATGGTTAGATTCTCAGCACGACAAGGATAAATTTTCTTCACTTTCTAGCCATCAGAAAGAAAATTCTAGACAAAATACCACATTTGGAAAACGATCATTCGGACACCAAATCGAGGCACATTCGTTACCAAATGTTCATGACGACATGATCGTCAATATGTAGCAAAGAAATCAAAGAAAAACAGTACGACAAGAGCATAATCTTGATTCAAAGATCACACGTTTCTCACATTTTTCTCATGACAAGATCACGACCTAAAACCCGATTCATGGCTCGAAATGCATACCAAAATGACCATCTCCCCGAGCTGATCAAGAAAGCAATATTCTTTTAGCTGGACAAAGGTTAGAAAGACCCCGAACAGGCCACGTAAGATCACAAGAGTTGCATGGCCATGACAAGGACTAAATTGGAATGTCAAGAATTATGGGCAAGGGCCAAAATCGTCATTTTGGCCCTTGTTTCTTATTTTTAATTAATTCATTTATATGTTATTTTTTTAACAATTAGGTTAACTATTAGGCATCTACCCATGTTTGGATTACCCCTATATAAATACATGTGACGTAAATATTGAAAGGACCCCTTTTGCTTGATTGAAAAATTATTAGCTGCTATTCATTTTCGGGTCACATTTCCCCTCATTCGAGAGAGAAAGAGAGGAGAGAGAATACTTTAGGTAGATACCCTTGAGACCCAACTAGGTAATTTTCTCTCTCCTCTCTTCTTTCTCTTTCCACTCTTCTCTCTCCTCTCTTCTTTCTCGCTTCTCTTCAATTTCTCTCTCCTCTCTTCTTTCTCTCCCCTCATCTCACTGGGATGGCAGGGTCTGCTGCCCTTCTTCTTCTTTCATTTTTTCTCTCTTCTTTCCTTTACTCTCTTCTTCTTTTTTCCCTTCTCTGTCTTTCCTTTCTCTCTCTTCTTCTTTCCTTCCCTCAGCTTCTTCTTTCCTCTTTTTTTCTCTCTCTTACCTTCTCTCTCTTGACTGGGATGACAGCCTGAGCCCTTTCTCGAGTGGCAGGCTCTGTTGCCGACCCTGTCTTTGTCTGTCCTTTTCTCCCTTCTTCTCTCTCTACCTTCTCTCTCTTGAATGGGACGGTGCCTGAGCCCTTTCACAAGTGGCAGGCTCAACCGTCGTCTCCGTTATCTCCCTTCTCTTTCTCTGGTCTTCTCTCACTGACTGAGATGACAACCCGAGCCCTTTCCCAAGTGGCGAGCTCAGCCGCCGTCTCAAACATCTCTCTTATCTCTCTCTGGTCTTCTCTCACTAACTAAGACGGTAGCTTCATCCCTTTCTCAAGTGGCGGGCTCAGCCACCGTCCCCGTAACCTCTCTTCTTTCTCTCTCCTCTTCAGGATGGCAGGCTCACCCGCCATCCTCGACCTTCTTTCTCTCATCTCTAGGACGACAGTCGTACCCGTCGACCCAAACTCTCTATCCCTTTCTTCTCTCATCTCACTGGGACTGCAGTCTTACCTGTAGTCCCAAACCTTGCCTCTCCCTTTCTTCTCTCATCTCAATAATATGACTCCTATAATTGACCCATATTCGTTCTTTGCACCGTCGAAGGATAGCTCCCAAATCGAGTCCTCAATTGTGAAGAGGTTCTCGTCAGGGAGATCCATGTTAATGAGAATATTGTCTAGCAGTACGTGTTTAGGTAAGTGATCAGCAATGGCTTGTCCTTTGACCAATTTTTGAGTGACATACTCGATCTCGAACTCGCTCAATAGCATTCTTCACTTCGCCAAATGTCTGTTGAGGACGGGCCTCTCCAATAGGTACTTGAGTGGGTCAAGTGACAAAATGAGATAAGACATAATGTCTTAGTTTTTACATGGCCCACACAAGTGTTAAGCAATGTTTTTCCACATCCGTGTATCATGTCTCATAATCGACCATGGTTTTGCTGATATAGTATATCTTTTGTTCTTTTCCATGGTCGTTATATTATCCTAACATTGCCCCCATGGTCTTGTCTTTCGCCGACATATATAAGAACAGGGGTTTATCTAGACTAGGAGGACTAAGGATGGAACGTTTGGTGAGGTACTTCTTGATTTGATCGAACACTTCTTGGCATTCATTGTCCCATATGAATGGGGTGTCCTTCTTAAGGAGTCTATTGAATGGTGCTCACTTATTCGCCAGTTGTGTATTAAAAGCCTCATGGCTTGTATACGACCTTGAAGCCCACAGACTTCTCTGATGTTCGGGGAGGAGGCATTTCAATGATGGTTCGTATTTTAGATGGGTCCACCTCAATGCCTCTTTGGCTTACTATAAAGCCTAGTAATCTGCCGGATTCAACTTCAAAGACACATTTTTGCATATTGAGTTTGAGTTGATGTTTTCGGAGTCTTTCGAAAATGGTTCTCCGGTTGGTGAGATGATCAGACTTAGTCTTTGACTTGACCAGAATATCGTTGACTCCATGATGGTATGCATTAAATAGTGGAAGATGCTAGTCACTGCCCGTTGATAAGTTGCTCCTGCATTTTTTGGGCCAAAGGGCATGACTTTGTCACAGTAGGTTCCCCATTACGTTATGAATGACGTCTTGGTTTGATCTTCTTCTGCCATGAGGATTTAGTTGTAACCCGAGAAGCTGTCCATGAATGACAACATCTCGTGACCCACAGTGGAATCGATCAAGGCATCTATGTTTGGTAGTGGGAAATTATCCTTTGAGTATGCCTTGTTGAGGTCTCGGTAGTCGACACACACTCGGATTATCCCGTCTTTCTTGAGTATGACCACTATGTTAGCCATCCATTCTGAGTAATCGACGGGGATGATGAACTTCGCCTTGAGCAGTTTGTTTATTTCCTCTTTAATTTTGAGCTCAAGGTGGGTCTTTTGACGTCAGAGTTTTTGCCTTACTGGCTTTGCCCCTTTGTTGAATATTAGGTGATGTTGCACCAATGTGGGATCTAACCCTGGCATATCATCGTATGACCAGGCGAAGACATCGCGATATTCTTTGAGAAAGGAAATCACATTTTCCCAATCCTCAAAAGATAAGGAGGTTCCAATCTTGGTTAACCTTGGGTCCTTCTCAGTTTCTAGGTTTACGTCAATCATCTCTTCGATGATAGCCGTTGGGTCACCATCGAACCTTTGCTTGAATTGCTCAACATGGGAAGCACGTTCCTTAGGTTGAGAGATTTCTTATGACTCTTGACTCTCTTGATCTTCATCTTGGTTGTCCAATTCACCGTCTCAGATATTATGCACAGTTATTGGGTTATCTTGAGTGAGCACTGTTTTTGAAAATTCTTTTTCATTATTATCAACTTTATCATGTTTTGAATTTTTCATGATTTTTGAAATGTCGTAAGAGGTGTCCCTTATGGGACTTGCAAAAGAAATGTTGGGGACCGGTCGCGCTGGGTGGTTAGATGGCCACCCCGTGCCTATCCGTTTTCTGGCATCGAGACTTGAAGGTGTCGCTGGTACGTTTCCAGTGATTCTCGAGATAAAAGGAATGATCGGACAATTCCGTCCTTGGGTTGGTGTTGGTGGATGAGCACCCTTGGCTGTGTTAGAACTAATTGTGCACACCTTCTCCAAATCCAGGTCAGCAAATAGGTCTTCAATTCCTAGCCCTTGTGTGTGCAAATTTGTGGAAGAGGGATTATCCCCTGTTGGAGATTCAAGGATCACTTTTGACCTTTTTAGAGGATGGGCATTGAGAGGATCGAGGCTTTGAAATAGGGTGAGAGTACACCCGATTTCAAAGCCTTGGCCTGGTTGGAAGCCTTGGGAGAGGAGCATGTACCAAGCTTCGAGGGACCCAAAGCCGTATCGATGTGGCCATTGGATAATCTCCTCCATCAATGCAGAAGTTTTTTTTGGGACCTCTGTGATAGGGCGGCAGGGGTCGTGTCGCACCTATAGGCTGGGCAGCACGGGCAGTGTCAACCAAAAATAAATTTATTTTATTTTTTATTTTATCTTGTTGATCTTGATGAAATAAGGCTACTAGAACTTGTAGAAGGATAAAAATAAAACTTTTTGATGAAATAAAATTAAAACAAAGTGAAACAGAAGAACAACAAATAGAGAAGACCTGTATCAAGTAAAATATGTTTTTGGTATTTTTAAAAATTTTATTTTTTACCTGAAATTTTTTTAGCAGTCCCAATAAAGGCTCAGGACCCAGCCTAAAAAATTTTAAAAAATTATAAATTGGGTGATGTGGGGAACCAGAGAGCGTGTCGTCCTGGACCTGGGTGGCACAGTCCATGTCGCCTAGGCGGCACGCGTAGTGTCACCCAAAACATTATTTTTTTTTATTTGTTTTCATATTTTTTCCTTGTATATATTGATAAAATGAAATTTCTGTAAATGTGGAGAAACACTAAATAAAATGGTTTTTGATGAAAATAAATTAAAATAAAGCGACAGCAGATCTAACAAAACAATAGTTTTTTGTATTTTTAACTATTTTATTTTGACTTGAAAATTTGGGAACAGTCACAAAATGGTACTTGGAAAATTTTTGAAAAGTTTTAAATTATTATGAGATTTTTGAAATTTTGATGCTCGTATCGCGCTCGATTTGCCCCACGGTGGGCGCCAAACTGTTTACAGCACAAAATCAAAGCGATCTATGGATGTCGATATCTCAGATCTGACACTTTAAAATAATAAAAAATAAAGTAAATAAAATGGTAAAGAGTGTGGGAGCGATCGAATTCAGATCTGAGATCAGATTTGCCTAGAAAGAGCAGAGTTGCTCTCAGATCTGTGGCGGAGCCAGCATGATCCAAAGCATTTCAAAATATGATTTTTCAATCAAAATAAATCAAAATCACATCAAAAAAAATAAATAAAATAAAATAAAATAAGAAATGAAAGGAGAATGAATACCAGACCGAGCCGAATGGCTTGGGACTCAGCCTTCGGGGGCTCGCCTATATCAGAACCAGCTCCTCTTGCCCTTCTAGTCCAGATGTCGATCAGCAAGTCTCTGGTAGTGAGTTTTGTCCTAAGGGTATAACTGGGTTTCTCTTAGGAAGCCCAGGCTCCCTGCCGTAATTTTCAGGGTTTTCTCTCCTGTCATTCACTCAGGTTTTTCATCTCTATTGGTTTCTTTTTCTCTACTAGGGTTTCAGTCTCTATCTCTAGTCTCTCGTCTCTCTCCCCAAAAAAAAGCTTTCTCCAAGATTCTTCCTTGAGTTTCTCTCTCTATCCCCCCTAAATGGTCCCAAAAAGATGCTAAAAGGGGAGAAAATTTATTGGGGAGAATATCCTCTCGTAACCCATCAAAGGCTCAGTCAAAACACGTTTGTAAGAGGTCTCGAATTTGGGAGGCACGGGGCATGTCGCATGGGTGGCACGGGCTGTGTCACCTGGGTGGCACACGCCGTGTCGCCCAAGGCTGGGCGACACAAGTCGTAACGCCTGGGAGGCACACCCCGTGTCGCACAAAAGAAAATTGCTCAAAATTTAAAAATTTCTTTTCGAGTGTGTTCCTTAGCCTCTTGTGAAGCTCTCTGAGAAAATTTGGGTCAAAATTCATTTTTTACTATTTTTAATGATTGTTTTCATAAAATAGTGTATTTTTAGGGTTTTGGGTCAAAACAGGGTTTTTGAGCTGGCATAACTGATTACGGATCACAAGGTAGGCTATGTGAACTATGGATTTGGGTTTACTAGGTTAAGTGTGGTCCTAAAGGTTTAAGAAACCACAGAATTTTTTAGATTTAAAATGGGGTGTCTACAATACCTGAACAAGGGATCACCATGAGTAAAAATGACGGACAGGCATGGTCATGAAACCATGAGTAAAATAGTTCCGTGAATAAAATAAAACTGGGCACTGTGAAAACCCGAAAGGGAATCGTGAGTAACAATGGATGAAAAGGGTGGACATGACCGAAATGTCATAGGTAAAAGAGCCTCAAAATAAAAAGAAGTTGGTGAAAACTGTCTCTACGGCGCCGCTTCAAGTGAAAATCTACAAAGGATGCTTGGACCAATAAACAGGTTGATGCAGCACTCGCCTGAACAAGCAGCTTCAGTCCTCACTCAAAAAGAAGAAAATTCTTGGTGTGACAAAGCTAGGACTCCAAAAATACGAGGTTCAAGGAAACGATTCTAACAGCCTGAGTCAAGTTGCAAAAGGACTCGAAAGATAGAAGACTCACCAAGATGGCAAGACAAGTCTCATGAGGAAGAACATTATTCCCACAAGGTCACAACATACTTTAGAAATAAATATTGCAAAGGCAAGAAATTGACAAGGCCAGGGTGGAACCTGCTAGAGACTTCAGCTCGCCTTGCTGGCACGCCTAGACCTTCGGGATCGGCTAATAAACCTGCCCCCGACTAGACTCAGTAGACGAGACCTATAGTGGTACTCTGAACGTCAAAAGAAAACCTGGTGTAGCAGCAAACCGCACCGACCAGAAGCAAACAAATGAACCCAGACCACATGAGAACAATGCCCTTCCATATGGCACTCAATTGCTAGGCGGGCCTGATTTTGACTGATGAGGTCCGTTCAAAATCCTCAGCTTCAGAATCACCAACAGTCTGCACGAGGGTGAGGACTTCGACAAGATCCCTCAAAGATATCTCTTCTCCCCCTAAAGTCTCCACAGACGGACTCGCGAACAATGAATCCCTACGTTTGAGAAGCCTAGTTACACCATTACGTGAATCTCCTCGGCATTCATGTGGTTCTGTGGCTAGGAAGAAAAAAAGTAAAGGCGAAGGGAATTTTTTAAATGATTGTCCTTCTCGCTTCTTTTGAAGCACAATAGTCAATGGGGCAAGTTGTTAGAACGTATTTTTCAGCACCTTGGTCCCTGGTAGGAAGCAGGTCAATAAAAGCCTACAAAATAGTGGAAATTCCCGACAATATCATAATGGCCACAAAATTGGTCAAGATCTTCATTAGTACTTCAAAAGACTACCTGTCAAGTTTTATCGCGATCAGACATGTCTAAGGCAGTGAACACAAAGAAATTTTTTAAATGATTGTCCTTCTCGCTTCTTTTGAAGCACAATAGTCAATGGGGCAAGTTGTTAGAACGTATTTTTCAGCACCTTGGTCCCTGGTAGGAAGCAGGTCAATAAAAGCCTACAAAATAGTGGAAATTCCCGACAATATCATAATGGTCACAAAATTGGTCAAGATCTTCATTAGTACTTCAAAAGACTACCTGTCAAGTTTTATCGCGATCAGACATGTCTAAGGCAGTGAACACAAAGAAATAATTTCAGTGAAATCGGTCTCTAGCACTCTAAAATAGACCCTGTAACTAGAGTCATACTTTGGTGTGTCAAATAGCAGTGGGACCAATGTCATTAGATCTGGCATGTCGAAAACCCTTATGGGTCAAGTTTCGGCTTAATCAGGCACTGCAAGACAAAGTTATGGGTAAAATACCAAAAAGGTTGGGCCTCACACTATCCCGTGTGGCCTCACTGCATCAAACACCATTAAAGGTGACAGATTTTACAGTCACGGGCAGTCACTTTCAGAGCCTATATCTCACTCGTTCCAAGTCAGATCGCTCCCAAATTTGGTAAACTTGTTCGTCTCATCAAGACGAATAATTCGATATGTGGTACGCCTCGTGACAATGCTCGAAGAAAAACTCAAGGAAAGTTGTTGTTCTGTGAATGAACTTTTAGAAAATTCAGCAGCAGCATGCCTCGTTCGAGCAGCAAGATCACGACGCTCACATACCCGATCGGCACGAAACCAATTGCATTATGTGCATGAGGTCCGAGGCTATCTCTAGCCCAAACTTCTCAGACGATGAACAGTTAGATTTCACACATGAAGGTGTCAAAGCAACTATAAATTTGAGCAATCGGATTTCTAGATTCTGGCCAAAACTCAAGACGACAAAATCTTCATCCGAATATGAAATCGGGCTGCGTTTGTTGCAACGTGATTATGACAGCATGATCAGTGTGATTTAGTGAAGAAGTCATGAAGAAACATCAAGGAACGAGCACACAATCGATCCGAATTTTTCAAGATTCATCCAAAATTCAAGTCTCATGATCATGGCTCAAAAACATGATTCATGACTCGAAGTTGGTATCAAAATGATGGCCACGCCGAGCCCTGCAAGAAAACAATAATCTTTCGATCAAACAGGTATAAGAACAACCTCAGGTCAGCCATGGAAGATCACGCAAGTTCTTGGGCAGTAGCTGGGACTATTTTGGAATTCGACACATTATTAGACAGGGGACAAAAAGTCCTTTTGCAACCATTTTTAAAATTTCTTTAATTCAATTAAATTGAAATTATCTTCAATTCTAGGTAGTTTTTGAGTGTACACTCATGTTTTAGCCCAACTCTATATAACAAGCATTGCCTCATTGTATAAAGAACAGATTCATCCTTCTTGGATCAATCAATAAAAAAAAAAAAATTTGCTTGAACCTGTAGGTACGTCTTGTAAAAAGAGAGGAGAGAGAAGAAAAGGGTCGGTACCCTTCAGTTAAGTAACTTTCTCTCTCCTCCCTTCTTTTTTGTCTCTATCACTATCTCTTTCTCTCTCTTCCTCTCATCTCTATCTCTTCTTTTCTCTCTTCTCATCTCTATCGCTTCTTTTCTCTCTCTTTTTATCTCTATCTCTCTTTTCTCTCTTCTCTTCTTTCATTCTCAGCTTCGGGTGGGATTTTTCTCTCTTCTCTTCTTTCATTTCCAACGCCGGTTGGGATTTTTTCTCTCTTCTCCCTTCTTTCTCGTCTCTATCTTTTTCTCTTTCTCTCTTCCTCTTATCTCTATCTCTTCTTTTCTTTCTCTTCTTGTCTCTATCTCTCTTCTCTCTCTTCCTTTCTCTCTCTTCTCATCTCTATCTCTTCTTTTCTCTCTCTTCTTATCTCTTTTCTCTCTCCTCTTCTTTCATTCCTAGTGCCGGGTGGGATTTTTCTCTCTTCTCTTCTTTCATTCCTAGTGTCGGATGGGATTTTTCTCTCTTCTCTTCTTTCATTCCTAGCGCTGAGTGGGGATTTCTCTCTTCTTTTCTTTCATTCCCAGTGCCAAGTGAGATTTTTCTCTCTTCTCTTCCTTCATTCCCAGCACCAGATCGGATTTTTCTCTCTTCTCTTCTTTCATTCCCAGTGCTTGATGGGAATTTTTCTCTTCTCTTGTTTCATTCCCAATGCGAGGTGGGATTATTCTCTCTTCTCTTCTTTCATTCCCAATGCTGGGTGGGATTTTTTCTCTCTCCTCTTTCATTCCCAACATCGAATGGGATTTCTCTCTCTCCTCTTCGGTCAAAGTCGATAAAGCCTAACCCCGGCTGGATTTCTCTCTCCCCTCTTTTGTCACAGTCAGTGAAGCCTAGCACCGACATTTCTCTCTCACCTCTTTTATCACAGTCGGTGAAGCCTAGTGCCAACTGGATTTCTCTCTCTTCTCTTTTGTCACAGTCGGTAAAGACTAGCACCGACTTGATTTCTCTCTCTTCTCTACTGTCACAGTCGGCCAAGCTTAGCACCGGTTGGATTTCTTTCTCCTCTTCTGTTACAGTTGGCGAAGCCTAGCGCAGGCTCGATCTCTCTCTCTTCTCTCCCACTACAAGCGGTGCAAGCCTAGCGCCGGCTGGTTCTCTCCTGCTCTCCTCTTCTGTCACAAATGGCGAAGCCTAGCGCCGGCTCGCTTTCTCCCTCTTCTTTTGACACAATTTACAAGGCCTAGTGCCGACTGCATGTTCTCTCTCCTCTTCTCTATAACATAGTCGGTGAAGCCTAGCACTGATAGTGTTTTCTCTCTCTTCCTTCTAGCACAGTCGACAAAGCTTAGCACCAACTGCACCTTCCTTCTGTCTCTCTCTTTTACCCTCTCATCTTTCATACTCTTCTATTCCTTTCTTCTCCCTCCGTCGTTTTGTTCCCTTCTTCTCTTATTTCATCATAACCATCAATCTGCTACTCTTTCATTCGACTAAAAGGGATTGAGGTGAGCCTCTCATGGTAGTCCCGTCGTCTAGCTATAATGTTGTTGTGTCAGGATTACTTGACCTGCTTTATTGCCATGATAGACTGACCATCGTGCCTAGCTTGTCAGTATTGGTTATGACGTCTAGTAATAATCCTGTGAGCCGGTCATAGTTAACGAGCCCGTTTTGCTACCACATCAATCTAATTATTCACCAGCTTAGTCACTGCTCTATCTTCTCGCTCCGTCGAATGCTTCTCTCCCCTGACTTTCTTCTCTTATTGTTTTTGAATGCGCATGCTTGTGTACATTCATTAAAGAGGGAAAGGGTGAGGTCTGACCCATCTA
The DNA here is from genome assembly GCF_054954075.1 of Amborella trichopoda. Lineage (NCBI taxonomy): Eukaryota > Viridiplantae > Streptophyta > Magnoliopsida > Amborellales > Amborellaceae > Amborella > Amborella trichopoda. Next base: position 24,386,735 of record NC_142338.1, on the reverse strand, counting down.
TCTTATAACCTTTGCCATATATCTGTGTGATTGCAGAAAGCAAGAAGAATGCAAGCCAAGGGAGGTGATTATGAACTTGTTTTATTAATTGGGGGCTTTCTTCATGATCTAAGAGGGCGCCTATGCGAGCCAGCCTGAGTAAGTCCCAAACCTACCTTTAAATTCCTCTCTCATCGGTTGGTAACATCTGCCCCCGTTCTCGAAGAAGGTTCTCGAGAGGGCGATCTCAAGAACATCCTAGGTCTTCCCTCGAAACCCAAGACTCATGCCGCCCGATCCCCAAGAGGATCTGGAGGGCGAGATCGAGGAACCTAACCAATGTCATGCAGCTAGGACGTAGACTATGGTTTACAGTCATATAATTCGGACCGTGGCTATGCAGTTTAAAGTCATGCAGCTAGGACTAGGCAGTTTAAGGTCATATAGTTTAGACAATGACTATGCAGTTTAAAGTCATGCAGCGCGGAACATGATTGTACAGTTTAAGGTCATGCAGCATGGGCCATTGTGTGGGTCGCCATGTTGGTGAAGCTGCATGGGGAATAGGTCTGTGGATAGTAATCTTACTCCCAGGGGATAAAGATAGTTGTGGATATACATAAGCAGAGAGATTTAGATGAAGATGGTGGCCTTACAAGGAGTGGCAAGCGGAAGCGAGATTCACGGGGGATTAAGAGGGTAAGTGTGACTCCCTGGGGATGATGAGTAATGGTATGATGTAACTTTGCTGAGAATGACAGGCCAGAGTACAGATGCAACCCCACTAGGGGTTGAAAGGATAAGAATGTCCTGAACTCCTTAGGGGTAGTGGGTCGCAGTAGGATGCGACTCCTATTGGGGTGTTGGTATGAAATAGACCCACTGGGGATTCAAGGGGCAAGCATGACTCCCTTTTTCTTTTGTATATACCTGACTCTACTGGGGATGTTGATGGAATACGCCTGGCGAAGGGGTGCGTCCATTTCATAGTTTAAAGTCATGCGTGTGGACTATTTATCATGTTGTTTATTGTTTTACTACAGGGACGTGCATCACAGTTTTAAGATATCGTAGCTCGGACCATGGCTATCTAGTTTAAAGTCATGCGGCTAAGACCATGTAGTTTAAGGTCGTGCAACTAGACCGCTGCTACAGTTTAAGGTCGTATAGTTTGGACCATGCAGTTTAAGGTCGGGCAACTAGACCTCCGCTACAGTTTAAGGTCGTAAAGTTTGGACCATGCAGTTTAGGGTTGTGCAACTAGACCGTGGCTGTGGTAAGGGAAAGTGACTCTCTTGGGAACAAAGCCATAACTGGAGACTTGACTCATGAAGAGTGAGACTGGGGTGCAGGGAATGAACCTCCTGGGGATGCAGGATGAAGGTCCAGAGGAGAGTGTTGTGGCATGCTCATGGCGCTAAGTTCTAAAGGGCGCTAGCGGCGTTAGGCCCTTGATGAAGGTCACGTGATGTTACACTACGCTGGCCCTTGACGAAGGCCCATGGCGATAGCCCTTGATGAAGGCGTGCAGCGATAGCCCTTGACTAAGGCGTGCTATGATAGCCCTTGATGAAGGTGCACGGCGATAGCCCTTAATGAAGTGCACGACGATGACTCCACGACGAAGCACATGGCGATAACCTCTGACGAAGGCAATCGGCAATAGCTCCTTGATAAAGCACACGGTGATGGCTCCTTGATGAAGCGCGTGGCGACAGCTCCTTGACGAAGCCTGCGGTGATAGCTCCTTGGTGAAGCGCACGACGATAGTTCCTTTCGAGTCTCGGGCTTGACCCGCCCCGGCCTAGTCTTATTGCCGTCTGAAAATGAGGACTGCAGCATCTTTTCAAACTTGTGAGGGGCAGTTTGTGGCACTGCTGAGTATAAAAGGGGGAAAACCCCATTTTACTATTTTATCGAAGGGTAAAACAGTTGAAGAGAGTTTTTAGAGAGAGAGAGAAAGCCGGAGCTTCTGGCAGGAGACTTCCAGCGAGATTTTCCCGGCCAAAGTTTGCAGCAGACATGCCTTTAGAAGCTTTCTGGCGAGCTTCAGTAGGTCGCGAGTCCTTGCGACGTGATTATGAACATTTTTGGAGAGTGTCAATGCTTCTTGAACAAGGAACGGGGCTTCCTAGAGCCTTAGCAAAATTTACAGTGGCGCTCTGCTGGAGTACCGATGCCTTTTTGATAATCCAGAGGCTGAAGGGGAGGTTGCAGAGAAGTTAGAAGAATTTGACAATCTTTTGGCTATTATGAGAGAAGAAGGAGAAGCAGCAGTGGGCTCACCAAAAACTCAGTGAAATTTCGATGAGTTTTGTAGACACCCGCTTTAAATTTGGCAAGTTTTATGATTTTCTACGACCCTTAGGATCAAATTGGCCTAGTAAACCTAAAATCCATAGGTCACACAACTTACCCTGTGAGCCAGAACCATTCTGTCAGCCCAGAACCTAGCAGATGCCTGTTGTGACCCGGAATCCAGTAAACGCGCTATTTTACGAAAACAATCATTAAAAATAGTAAAACAATATTTTTTGACCCAAAGTTTATCCGAGAGCTTCATAAGAGGCTGAGGAAGACACCCAAGTTGAAAAACATCAATTTGGACAAGTTTTGGTTTGGGCGTGTCTCCCAAGTCATACTGTAATTGCACTGTTTTACGTAAAAAATCATTAAAAATAGTAAAAGAATCCGTTTTGAACCAAATTTTTTCTGAGAGCTTCAAAACACACATTTTTACACATACCAATAAAAAATTTTCAATTTTGTCTAGGTTTGACTGGGCGACACTAGGTGGTAGCCCATGCGACACTAGCCGTGTCACCCAGACACTTTTTTATCGGTTTTTGTGTTTTTATGGTCATATTTTTGGTGATTTGGCCATGTGACACTATCTTCATCCGTCAGATCTAAATTTTAAAAAATTAAAAGATTGGTTTGACCGAAGGATTTGTTGGTTACAGGATAACTCTGCCCCAACAAAACCCTCGCTCATATCAAGCCATTTAGATGGTCATAAAAGGGAGGAAGATGGTGACAGACCTGGGTGAAGCGAGTTAGAAATTTTGGGGTTACGAGACTTTTAGAAAACTTTAGGCAGGGAAACCTTAGGGGAGATAAATATGAGAGATATAACCCTAGACTATGAGAGACACAAAGAGACCCCAGAGAGGAATCCCAGTCTGTAAAACCATAGACTTAGGGCACAATCACCCTAGTTCCAAACCATTTATAGGGCACAACCACCCTACCACTACCAGAGAGACTTGTTGATCAACATTTGGACCAGAAGGGCAAGAGGAACCGGTTCTGATACGGGTGAGCCCCAAGGGGCCTGGCACATCTGGCTCGATCCGGTATTTTCTTCTCCTTCATTTTCTCTTTTCTTTTACTGAATTTATTTTGGTATGGCTTTGAATCTTTTTTATTGAAAATCATGTTTTGAAATGCTTCGGATCACGCTGGCTCCCCCACAAATCTGAGAGCAGATCTGCTCGTTTCTAGGCAGATTTGATCTCAGATATGAATTCGATTGTTCCCTCTTTCTCTACCATTTATTTTTTATTTATTTTTTATAAGTTTAAAGTGTCAGATCTGAGAGATCTACATCCACAGATCGCTTCGATTTTGTACTATAAATAGTTTGGCGCCCACCGTGGGGTCATCGAGTGTGATCCGAGCATCAAAATTTCGAAAAACTCATAATATTTTGAAATTTTCCAGTAGTGTCCAAGAGGATTTCCTATGACTGCACAAAAAAATTCAGGTCAAAATAAAATATCTAAAAATACAAAAAAACTATTTTTCTATTAGATCTGCAATCCTGTCTTGTCGCTTTATTTTAATTTATTTTCATCAACAAATATTTTATTTGCTATTTATACAAGTTTATAGTAAGCTTATTTTATCAATATAGACAAGGAAAAAAAATAAAAAAAATAAAGAACAAATATATTTTTGGGCGACACACCTGATGTCGCCCAGCTTACAACTAAGAAATTTTTTACTTTTCTTAAAATTTTAAATATTTTCTAGGACCTCTATGGAATCTTCTCAAAAACGTTCAGAGCAAAATAAAATTTTTAAAAATACCAAAACAATATTTTACTTGATACAGATCTGTCATACATAAACTTCCCTGTTTTTTAGTTATTTTAATTTATTTCATCAAAACAATTGTTTTTCCTATTTCTAAAACTTTATAGTAGTGTCACTGAATCAAAATACATCATAAAAAAATATAAAAGGAATAAAATAAAAATATTATTTTTGGGCGACACACTTGGTGTCTCCCAGCTTACAAGGGCGACACGTGCTATCTCGCCCAAACTAAAAAGTCTCATATTGTTCAAAATTTTTAGGTATTTTCCAAAGACTCTTATCTGAATTCTCACAAAAGTTCCACTTAAAAAACAAATTTAAAAAATACCAAACAATAGTTTTTTTCGGGTAGGTCTGCTCTATTCTTGACCTTCTGATTTCATTCTAGTTAGTTAATTTTGGTTGCATTTCTGTTTCCCTGCTTTCATCATGCTTAGTTTAATTATTTATCATCAAATTTCAAATAAATAAATAAATATATATATATATATATATATATATATATAATAAAAAAAATTGAGGGTTGCTGGCACCCTCCCTGAACTGTGTCACGTTCGAGTCTTCCTCGACTCGTGTCACGTTCGATTTAGCACGAACTGTGCCTGGTTTCACTGCTTTGACCATACATTCTTTGGGGCTCCTCACCCCTTCATCTATATTGTGCCTCGGACGAGTTTCGCCTCGAAGCACGCGTCGCTTTTGGCTTCGGTCGACAGTGCGTTGGCGACTGTCAAGAATCCAGTCGTCTAGGCTAGCATACTTCTTAGGCGCTTCTGCTGCGACCAACTGAGGCTGGGGCCTCCAATATCCCCATTTAGAGCATCGAAGTATGGGCACTGCTGAGCTGTACCTGTGGAAGAAATAGAGGAGGAGGGGGAAGAAAAAGAGTTAGAATGTTCGGGGCAACGTTTTACATCGCTGTCAAAATTGGACATGTGCAGGAGGGTATTTTAGGTCTTGCCCCAACTTTGACAGTTGTGGGGTTCTTTTAGCGTCGTCAATGTTAGACGAGTCCCGAGCTATTGATGACTCAGGGACGTCCGTCTTATTGGACGATAGGATAAGGCGAGCTGCACCTGGGATGAAATCCTATAAGGTTGGTAATGGAGGAAGGGGCCCGAGGAATTCTTCCTCAACTGGTGGCTGAGGGATGTGGTTCCTTTGACGAGCTGACCTGGGTGCTCGTCTCCTTCTAGATCCTTGAGGAAGTGTTTGGACTGCCCTATCGAGCTGGTGAGTAGCCCTAGCTTGGTGTACTGCCTCACGCTTCAAGGACTTGAGCCTACTTCGCCCATGATAGACATCTCAGGGCTGAGAATTCGAGGGCTCTGAAGGGTCCAGTGTATGCTCATAAGGGACCTGTAGTGGGATTTCCTCTCAAACGAGTACGATGGCCTGGAAGTGCTTTGGAAGGACGGCACAAACAATATGGCCTTCCTGGACTTTCTTCGCGACTATGGCTTCGAACCCAGAGCATTCCTTCAGCTCATGTCCCCATACTTGGTGCTATGAGCACCAGAGGTTTTTCGTGTCCTGGGAAAGATGCCTAGGCTTCCTGGTGGGCTTGGGAGTGACGAGACCCTATTGAAGCATCTCCTCGAAGAGGGCTTACAAAGGATCTAGCCCAGCGCTTCTCGGAGCTTGCATCGAGAGTTCTTCTTGCACTAGTGGAAGAGGGACTTGAGGGTGTCCGTCTTAGTTACCATGAGCTTCTTGGCATTGCTGCATCTTCTTTGCCAAGAGTTCATAAAAGCCAGTGCATTCGCTCAGGTCATTGCCTCAAATCAGGTGATACGAACACCAGAAGTTCTCAGTTTTTGGAGGCAGGAACTTGGGCTGCCTTGTCAACTTTGGCATGATGTGTCCCTCTTTGAGCATTATGGAAAATAGTGCACGGAGGAGAGTGGGTGCCCCATCATCTTCTTAGATTGTCACTATGTGAGAAGCCTCAGTTGCCCCGAACACTAACTCTTCGAGCTTTATCTGACCCTTGTTAATAAGGGCTTCGATAGTGTCATTGGGCTTATAGCAGCCCTGAGTGGGGTGGCCTACTTTCCTGTGATAGGTGCAGTACCTCTCATTTGTCTCCTGCCCAACCGGCTCTGTGGTGTTGACCTCCGGCAGCTGGATCATGTTTTTCTCCAGTAGCAGTCGAAGCAGTGCACGAGCCCACTCCTTATCGAAGGGGTACACCTTATTATAGTGTTGGATCCAGAAGACACTCCAATTGATGTTTTTAGGGGGCGAGACCTTATTGTAGGACAGTTACTTGCCCCTGGCTTGAGACGTTTGTGCCTTGAAGAGGCCTAGAGTTTGAGGGGCGGATCTCTTAGTATCAGTCACGGTGACAGCCGCACTGATCACCGCTTTTTACTGGTTGCCCCAATTCTTGGAGTGGGAGTTCGAGCCAGAGGGTTACTGACGAGATTTGCCATGATGCTTGGATAGACCCTCAATAGGGACTGCTTTAGAGATGAGCTCTGACATGGAGGGTGGATTGGAGGCCTCGACATGCAAGGCGATCTCGGGCACCATATTCCGTATACAGGTTTGAACTGCTACTTTTTCAGTCATGGGAGTGGCATGAACGATTGTTAACTCTTTCCATCAGGCGATGAACTTGTCAACTGGCTCACCAGGTCCTGAGTCAAAGTGAGGAGCTCCTTGGTTTCCACGTTCCTTTGGACTTCATAGAAGAGTTGGTAAAAGAGCTGCTCCATTTCTTGCCATGTGTGCATCGATTTTGGAGGCAGCTGAGCATGCCACTAGAAGGCTGGTCCCTCGAGAGTCTCGATGAACTAACGGAGGAGGAGTCGCCCCGTCAGTCGCCGTGTCTCGACAGGCTTCTTGGAAGTGGGCAGTATGCTGGTAAGGAGACGTAGTACATTAAGCAGGGGGAGTTTCCCTTTTTGATTGTTTGGGGGAAACTACACCTGGTAGAGCGGCACCTCTTGCATGACTGGGACCATGTTCTTGAGACTGTGGGCCACCATGGCATTTATGCTGGTTTGGGAAACCCCACGGGAGGCAAAGCTATCTTGAGAGGCCAGTGGGGAAGTTTTCATGGGAACTGTGTCCTCACTGGTTGGGGAATCGATCTCATGATGAGAAGAAGGGGACTTGGCGGCTTCTAGGTGTTCCATCTTTTCGAGGATGGACTACATCATTACCTCCAACCTGTTCATCTGCTCTTCTTGGGCGTCATCCAACACGTTGATCACCATGATTTCTTCTGGAAGATCAGAGTCAGGTGGAGTAGTGGACTGCCGGGGTTGGCGAGTCATACAAGGCAAGTCGGTCTGCAAGGGCTCAGCATGCCCCGACTAGACTCGAGCCTTGTACACCGACCTTGTGAGGACCGATTTTCGATGGTCTTGAGATCGTGGCTTCTTGGCGGTGATCATCGAGCAATATTCTTAGACTTGCTCAGGATCTGGGATTCGCTGAGGGAAGAAGGGATTATGAGGTAGGAGGTCAACAAAGGTGGTAACCTCAACTGTCTTAGGGGCTTCTTTGGTCAAGATCTGCAAACCCTTCTTCTGCTTAATCTTGAGGCTGCTATGGACCTCACTCCAAAATCGAACCTGAGATTTGGACTGCCCCGCTTTTCTTGAGCAGGCGAGGGCCGTGTCTATTAGCTGAAGCAAAGAATGGGGTTCAATGACAGAGAGCAACCTGGGTTTCTGCCTTGGAGGCTTAAGGCCTCTTTCTGGTCGTTGCCCCGAATTCCTTTGTGGGGCCCATGTGCACGGCTGACCTGAGGTTGGCTCAAGATGGTACTCTTAGGGAAGACCTTTGAGTACCAGGTCTCGAGGTGCTTGCCTGGTGAAGGAAGAGCAACAAAAGAACGAGCTAGTTCATGACTCCGCCTGAGTAGGGAGAGAGGATGAACTTGCGAAGTCAGTGCGTGTGCACCTTTAGGGTTAACCGTCCGGGTGACTTGGGGGTCAACCCAAGTTTTGTCAACTGGTTCGACCTTGGGAGGTCGAGACCCATGAGCTTGTGTCTGTGAGGGATCGAGCAAGAGTCTATCTCTCACAGGATGAAGATGTGTGTGCTAAGAGGGAGGACAAAGCGGTCGACACTTGTGTGCTCGAGCAGGCGCTGAATTGGCGTTGCCTCGAGCTGTGGGATGCAAATGTATGACACATGCAGGATTCGGCCTGAGAAGGCATAGCCTTGGACGTGAGCTCAAGGCTGCATGAAAGTTACCTCGAGGTGTGGCTCGAGTGGTTGGACCACGAGCCTTTCGGTGTGTTCTAAAGGTAGAGGCCGTAGGGTCTCTGCCTCGGTGTGCCGAGCCTCTAGGTATAGAGGTTCGGAGTGGTGAAGAAGTATGGGGGGTTGCCTTATGGTGAACCTTGGAAGAGACGGAAACCTGCTTGCCTCTCACGATAGCGGTTAGGGCAGCCTTCCGGCGTATCCCAGCAATATGATCGACAAGGACTTGCTAGTAGCGGGGTGCGTGCTGTGTGCGGTAGCTGATGTGCTACCAATGCAAGAGACCCAGGGCGAGGAAGTGAGGAGTCAGGGACCTTTAAGTCCATTCTCGCACCAACCTAGGAAAGAACTTGGGAGCCGGACTGTGAGTCCTGACTCTGAAGGAGTGTAAGGAAGGAAACTTGAGCAGTTTGCTTCCTTGAGACAGTCACGAGTGCGGGGATACGAAAGTCCTCGACTCGGATGAACGGGTTGAATAAACCAAATGCCATAAAAAGTAAAGCAAAAAGTAAAAGATGATACCGATCAAATAAGAGCAAACCGACGAAGGGGTAGTAAGTCCTCAGTGGAGTCACCAAGCTGGTTAGGTGCCTCGATTTTTCCTACTCGAATCTAGGTGATCGGGTAACACGTGCTTCAGGTTTGGAAGACCAAGGACCTGAGATTGCTCTCTCAGAAACCTTGTTCAAGAACAAGGGTAGGTATCCAACTAGTGAGAGGAATTTTTGAGGTGAGGTGGGGAACAACCTCAACTGGGTCCATGACTTACTCAAGCTATCTCACGCAGGCGCCCTCTTAGATCATGCCGAAAAGGCCCCCCGCTGCTTCAGTTGGTTCCGAATCGCCTCCCTTAGCCTGCAATCTCCTTGTTTTATGCACAACACCACTATGCTTAATTTGCAAGACAAGTGGGCCGAAGGACCCACCCTTGTCTTAGGGCAATGCACATTCGTGTGGCTAAGAATGTGAGAAGTTAGGGTGATGATGTGGAAGGTTTGGATGAAAGGAGAAAAAAAGAGGGTACTCGACAAAGGGAAGAGACTAGCATGATAGCTGGACTAGTGTATTGACTTACCCGGAGTGGTAGCAAGACGAGCACGGTCCTTTGGACCAGTGCGATGGAAATACTACTCGAAACCCAGGTCGACATGACTGTCCTAATCTGGTGTGGCAAAAAGACAAGCATGGTACTCAAGACTAGCACAACGGCAATACTGCTCGACAGCCAGACCGCTATGATAACACTAGACTGAGTCCACCCTCGGTCAAGTGAGAAGCGAATGAAGAGAATGCACAAGATGACGAAGAGATGGGATCCCGACGGTGCTAAGTGTTACCACCCATAACCGTGGAGTAGGAGTGTCACGGCCCTTTAACGACGTTAGGCACTACTGCTCACGGCTAGAGGGCAAGCGGTGAACTACAGGCGGCACTAGGCATTGTCGTTGGGGCAACTTGAGAAGGCAGCACACCCCTGCACGGGTGGCGATATCCTCTTGTGAAGTGCACAACGACAACTATTTGTGAGGCGCGTGGTGACAATGCTTGCCATGGCACACAGCGGTAGGCGTGGGATGCAAGAGGAACTTGCGGACAGTGATGGGTACCAAGCACACAAAAGAGACTTGCTAACGGCAATAGGCACCAAATCCAGAAAGGAAGTTCTCGGACGGCGATAGGCACCCGGCGCGCAAAGGAAGCTCACGAACGGCGATAGGCACGGAGAGCACGAAGGAAGCTCGCGAATGATGATAAGCACCAAGCACACGAAGGTAGCTCACGGACAGCGAAAGGCAATGAGCGCATGAAGTAACGTTAGGTGTTGTTGCGACCTCTCGCAGGCGGTGATAGGCATCGTTGTCTGCGATAAGCACGCAACAAGGGGAGCCCCTGAGAGCGGCAATAAGTTTAATCGTCTATGTTCTTCACTGAGGCGTCAAGGATACATCTGCAGACGGCGATGAGCAATGCCATCTGCAAGCTTCGTTGAGAGATAGAGATGAACTGATAGAAGGGGGAAAGGAGCTCGCGCATGGCACTACCATCCCCATGTGCGATCTGTGAAACCATAGGAAGGGGAAAAAGAAAAGAAAGAGGCATGGACGACACTGCCACTGTCGTGCATGGCCTCTGACGAAGGCTCAGATGAAGAAGAAGAAGAAGAAAGAAAAGGAGATAGAGAGGATTTACCTTAAACCTAGAGGTACCGATCCAAAATTTTCTCTCTCCTTACTCTCTCTCCAAACATGACCCAACATGAGAAGGAAAGAGAATTCTATTAAGTAAAAATTCTCTTTGGTGAAGTTTTCAAGCCTCTATGTACAATGATGGCACGTGGTATATATAGAATTGTGCCAAAAAATGGGTGGATGATCAAAATTAAACCTAATTGTTGAAAATTAAGATTTAACTGAATTAAATGAAATTAGATAATAGGGTACAAAATGACAGATTTGCCCCTTAACAATTTGTGGAATTTCAAAATAATCCCTGTGCTGCCCTATAACTTGCGTGATCTTTCATGGATGAACCGGGATTGTTCTGATGCCTGTTTGATTGAAAGATGATTATTTTCTTGTAGGGCTCGGCATGGCGATCGATTTCATACCAACTTCAAGTCATAGATCGTGTTTTTGGGGCACGATCATGCATCTTGAAATTTGAATTAATATTGAAACTTCAGATCGATATTGTGCTCATTGCTTGATATTTTTCTATGATTTCTTCATTGTATTACATAGAGCATGCCGTCATGATCATGGGGTAACAAACGCAGCTCGATTCTATGCCTGGACGAAGATTTTGCGACTTTGGAGTTTTGGTCGGAAACCAAAATTTCGATGATGAAATTTGTTGTCACCTCATCGGCTTTGTCTGTAGAATCCGACCGTTCATCATGTACGGAGTTCACACTAGAGGTAGCCCTAGATCTTACGCATGCGATGGAACTAATTTCAAGTCGATCGGGCTCGCGAGCGTTGTGATTTGGCCACTTGAGCGGAGCACGATGTTGCTGATTTTCATGCACTTTCTTCATGAATCAGCAAGTTCTTTCTAGCTTTCCTTTACGCTCGAGCTTTGCCGTGGGGCGTGCCACATATCGAAACGCTCGTCTCGACGAGACGAACACGTTTCATCAAATTTGAGTGCTATCTAATCTCAGACGAGGGATATATAAGTGTCGAAAATCACCATTCGTGACTGCCCCTTTAATGGAGTTGAGTTGTAGGGTGGCCGCACGAGAATAGCATGCGGCTCCTCCTGTTTCATTCCTTTGCCTATAACGTCTTCCTGGAGTGTCCGTTTAAGCTGAAATTTAACCCCTAAAGGTTTTCAATCGTGACGGATCTAATGACTGTCGAACCTGTTTCTCAGTCTGCACTGGCTTAGACATGTCAAAATAGAACAAAACTTGGCATGAGACTTTTGAGAGTCCTTATGAAGGTCTTGGCCAGTTCTGGGGCTATTTTGAAACTGTTGAAATTTCCACTATTTATTAAGCTTTATTGACCAGGGACTCATGATGATGAAAATGTCTTCCAATAAGCACGCTCATCTTTTGAGGGGGAGTGCACCACATCCCTTTATTTTGACACTTTTTCCCATAGTGCCCTTGTGGGTTTTCACTATGCCTATCTTTTATCTTTTTGACATATTTTGCCCATGGTGGCCTTTTGGGGGTGCACACCATGTCCGTCATTCTTTTTTTTTTGACATTTTTACCCATAATGTCCTTGCGGGTTTTCGTCATGTCTTTCTTTTTATTTTTTTCTTTTTTTTTTCTTGCGGTAGCATGTTTAAGGTCATGCCATCATGACCATGAATTTGGCGTGTTTTAAGGTCATCTGCCGAGATTTAGGGCATGTTTAAGGTCTTGCCTTCAAGACCATATGTTGCGCAGTTTAACGTCGTGCCACTAGGACAGGTGTTATAGTTTAGGATCGTATAGCTTGGACCGTGGCTATACAGTTTAGGATCTAGCTCGGACCACGCAGTTTAAGGTCATGTAGTTTGGACCACGAAGTTTAAGGTCATGCATTTAGACCATTGTGTGGCACTGGATCACGAGTGGAATCAAGCTCCAAGTTCAATTTTCCTGTGTTTATGCGATGCTGGATGATGTCTTTGATGGTATGACACTCCTTAGTTCTATGACCAAGCATCCTATGATATTGGCAATAAGGGCTCGTTATCCCTGCCGACTTCAACCGGTCTTTTTGCCTTCTTGATCATCTCTTTAGATAAGAGAGTTTCAAGCAACTTGGGGATCAAGCACCTTTCAAATGAATAACTCTTGTATCGACTTTTTACTGAGAACTGCTTGATTTTGTTTTTAGGGACATCGAGTCTTTGATCTCCTTGTGGGAATAGAGTCTGATCAACATAAGCTGGGGGAGGTTTTTGGTAATGATTCGGCGTTCCTGTCACTGAGGCATCTCATCTTTTTGATGCTTTGGCCACCATGCCTTTTACTAGTGAGGGAGGTGATGGTGGGAGTAGTTCATCACTTGATGGCGGGAGTAGTTCATCACTTGATGGCCTTGTTTTGATGTCCGGGAGCTACACTTGAAAGACAGTAAATAGGGCTTGGTGCGCCGAGGGGGTACACTCAAGCTTATGAGACTTCAGTACCGCTTGACACAAGGTTTCTGTCATTTCATCTTTTGACCTCATCTCGGCCAGTAACTGCCTTAAGGTGACCTTAAGCTACACAATCTCGTATTTGTAAGCTTCTAGTACTTCACCGTTCACAACGGTTTCGACACTAACCGTACTTGAGGGCTCTTTACAATTAAGAGAGAACCTGAACTTCTCATAGAACGGCAAGCCTCCATCATCACAAGGGGATACATGAGGCATTCATGACATGAGGAGAGCTGACAATTGGCTTTGCAGGGATTCATGACATTATCAGGGCATGGAGGAGCCACTTGAACAGAGCTAGCATCAAGGGAAGCGGAGCTCGTTTCATCCTGTACTGGGAAGCAACTTTCCTTAGATGAAAGTGACAGGCTCTCATCAGAGGTAAGAATGTTTGGGGAGAAGCAAGCAAGGGCAGTAACATCATTAGGACCAACGAGAGTAGATGGTTGTTCATCATGTGTCCAAGATCCAGTGATGAATCCTTGGAAAGAGAGAAGGAAAGTGGCCAGTGGCAGGGTCCCCTTCCTATTCTGAAGGTCGATCTCGACAATAGGTTTCTCAAGCCCTTGCAGCAGCTCACCAGTATAAGTTTTCTCTTCAGCTTCATCTTGGGAAGATGGGATGTCAAGGCAGGCTTTAAGGGGAGATGATGGATCATTTTCTTGCATTATGGGAAGGGAACATGTCTCTTTATAGATCAAACTCTCCACCACAAAGGGGTCATGGCTTGTGCCCTCGATAAGTTCGGCTTCCATTTCACTTGAGGAACCGGTGCTGCCTCGGAGTGGTGCCTTCGGGCTTAACAAGAGTCTACGGAAAATTGATTCAAACCCACGAGCTACCCCAAGCTCAGTCTGCTCGAAGAAGCCATTGCTCTTGGTGCCCGGACTCGGAATGGGTTCGGGTGTCTGATCAGGTGATGGCACCATTGGCTCAGGATTGGTGGAGCTACTGGGGCTAGCTGGCTCTTTGCCCTGTTCGTAGGCTTGTCCTTGCCCCAATTGGGACTTGGATCTTCATAAATAATCAGCTTCATCATGTCCCGAGTAACCGTTTCGGTGTTCTCCTCATTCGATGCATTTCCAACATCATCCGCATCGAGGGGAGTTGAAGAACAGAAAGGGCTCTCGTCCTTGGCAAAGAAGTCTTCCATGGTGTCCTCTTCTTCACCCTCAGAACTAGAGCAAGTTTTGGATCTATGCATGTGTGCACATTGCACATGTGTGCTCCGGGTGGGCGAGGGGATTGACGCGTGTATGCCCTCTGCAGAAGGACTTCGGTTGACCTGGTGGTCAACCCGAGCTCGAGTAGCATGTCCGGCCTCAAGAGGCTCGGTGTCGTGAGCATGTGAGTGTGTCGGAATGGCCACGCGACCATCTCTCACAGAGTGAGCAGACATGTGTTGGGAGGGGGAACTAGGAGGTTCCTCCTCGTGTGCTCGAGCATACGCAGTAGCAATACTGCCTCGAGCAGTACAGTGCATATGCAAAGGGTGTACAAGGCCGGGTCCAAGAAGAGTCGAACCCTAACAATGTTCAGATGTAACCTGAGGGTTGCCCCGAGGATGTGCAGGGCCAAGTCCAAGAAGACCCAAACTCTGACAGTGTCCCGAGGTAACCTGAGGGTGGCCCTGAGTGGTGCAGTGTTCATGTTAAGAATGTGCAGGGCCAAGTCCAAGAAGATCCGAACCCCGACAGTGTCTCGAGGTAACCTGAGGGTTGCCTCGAGGATGTGCAAGTCCAAGTCCAAGAAGACCAGAACCCTGACAGCGTCCCGAGGTAACCTGAGGGTTGTCCCGAGTGGTGCAGTGTGCATGCAAAAGAGGTGGAGGGTCAAGTTCAAGAAGACCTGAACCCTGACAGTGTCCCGAGGTAACCTGAGGGTTGCCCCGAGTTGTAGTTAGAATAGATGGTCCACTAGCTTTGGTGGGTGTTTATGAGGTGGTGGCTTCAGAGCTGCCTCCTCCTGGTGTCGAGCACCCTGTTACAGGGGCCAGCAGTGACAGAGAATGAGGGGTAGCTTCGTGGCGACCCGCAGGGGCAACTGCAGATGAACTGCCAGTTGCAGAAGAGGGAGGGGCGGCCTTTGGGCTTCCCCGAACAGTGGGACCAGCCAGTGAGTTGCCGATAGCAGGGTGTGTGCTGTGTGTGGTGGCATGTGTGCCACCAATGCAGGGTGCATTGACATAGGGTTTACCAATGCAAGGAGGTAGGGAGTGAGGGACTTTTTGGTCCATCCTCACCTCAATTCTAGTCAGGACCTAAGAGCGTGACACGGGGTCGATGCTCAGGAGAAAGGTCAGGAACAAGGTTCGTTGGACCTGCTCCCGATGAAGACTCACGAGTGCGGGGATTATGAAACCCCCGACTCAGATGTAGGGGTTAAGCAACCCCGAGGACATGTGTGTGTATAGTGAGCTGGACTAAAGAAAGGAAGGTCAAACGAGAACGATCTAACGATGGGGTAGCGTGTCCTTCGTGGAGTCGCCAAGCTAGTTAGGTGCCTCGATCTCGCCCTCCGAATCGGGATGACCTGGTGCCACGTGTCTCGGGTTTCAGGGGAACCCGGAACTTGAGAACACTCTCTCGGGAACCATGTAACGAAGATGTGGGTAGGAGTACCAACCAGTGAGAGAGGAATTATGATCGCGAGGTGGGACTTACCTCACGTGGGTCCGTGACACGCTCGGGCTAGCTCACATGGGCGCCCTCTTAGATCACGTAGGAATGCCCCGTGGCCTGTAGTCGGTTTGGAATCGTCTCCCTTGACATATTTCTCCTTTCCTTCAAACACATACACACATTAAAAATACAAACGAGTGGGGCATAGGTCCCTACCTTGTTACAAGGCGAAATGAAAGTAAAAGAAGAAGTTTGACGGGGCGGCTAGACGGACACAGTGGCTAAACCAGTAGGTGATTGACCCGACGTGGTAGTTAGACGGGCACGGTAACTCAGACCGACATAACGACATTACTACTAAACGACGGAATCAACATCGACCAGCCTGGCAAGATGACTAGTCCATCATGGCAATTAGACGGGCACGGTAACTCAGACCGGCACGATGGCATTACGGCAGGATGACAAGACTGGTACGGCAGCACAAAGCGCAGTCTACCCTCTAGTCAAACAAGCAAAGAAGAGAAAGAGAAGAGATGAAGACCAGCTTGACTCTTGCTAGGTCTTCTAAAAGAGACGAAAGTGAAATAATAAATAAAATAAAATTAACATTAGATGATGTAATTGCAATGAAATAAAATAAAGTAAATTAATTAAAATAAAATGGAGTAAGGTAAAATAGAATAAAAAGGACAAAAGAAAATAAAAAAGATGAGATAATTAAAATAAAATAAATGGATGGAATAGAGTAAAGTATGGTGAGATAAAATGAGTGAGCAAAATAAATGGAATGAAATGGAATAAAGGAAAAAAAAATGAAGTGAATAAAATAGAATGAAAGGAAGGAGTAAAATGGAATAAAATAAAAGGGAAGGGGTTGAAGAAATAGAATGAGATGGTTTTAATAAATAAATAAATAAACTTTAGTTGAGGGAGAGAAAATTGGTTTGTTGGGATTTTAAAGTTTAAAGAAAGAGAGAGAGAGAGAGAGAGAGCTTTTTGTTGGTTTTACGTGAATAGGAAGGAGAGAGGTGGCTTATGGGTTATTGGGTGTATGGGTTACTGGGTGTGAAAGTGAAGAAAAAAAAAACGAAAGAGTTAACAGGGGATTTATTTGAGTGTAAAATTGAATGGAGGGATGAACGGAACGAAACGAAACTTTGAAAAGAATCGAAACCAAACTTTGAAACGAAACAAAAGAAAACAAGGGAAACAGGACGTTGCTCATTAATGGGTTTTTTTTAGAGAGAGAAAGAGCGAGAGGTTGCAGCAAGAAGCTCGTGCGTGGATGAGATGGGATCGAGGGGCTCACAATTTGGCTGCAGATGGCGGAGAAGAAGATGGGTGAGCTTTGGCTGCAGGTGGCGGAGAAGGGGAGTGGAGACTAGAATGGCGGCAGGTGGCGGAGAAGGGGAGTGGAGAGAGAGAGAAAGCAACAAAGTGAGGTAGCTTGCTGTTTTTTTTAGAAAGAGAACAACAAGAGGATGGGAGAGAGATGTCAGAGATGGGTGAAACGAGAGAAGGGAAGAAGAGAGGAGGCGGAGAAGGGGAGAGGAGACTGGTAGCAGAGGTATGATTGAGTTTTCTAGGGAGAGAAGGAGCGAGAATTTGCAGGGAACAGGCGGAGGTGATTGAAAGCGAGGAAAGGGGCTGGTTGTAAGTGATGGAGCAGCAAGGTGGAGGAGATGCGGGTGGTGGAGCAGCAAGGTGGAGGAGATGGAGAAGAAAGAGGGCGGCAGAGCTGAGGAAACAGGCTGCAATGGTGGGAATGATTGGAAGAGAAAGGCGGAGATGGCTGCAGTTGATGGGAGGTGAATTGGGGTGAAAGACACGGCAATTAGGCTGCTGCCTGATTTCGGGTGGAGTGAAGGCGACGGCTGAGGGCAGGTGAGGGCAGGGGCTACGATTTGAGAGAGGTGGATGTTGGAGCAGAGATGGCGGAAGAGAGGGAACAGCTGGATAAAATTGGTGGCAGCAACGATGATGAATGGAAATTGCAGAGGATGGGAGAGAGAGGCGAAGGATAGGGTGGCAGAGAAAGGCGGAGAAGTGTGGTGGTTGGGCGGGAGCAGGCTGCGAAGGAAGAGAATGGGGAAGGCAGAAGTTACAGGCAGAAGGAAAGGGCTGAGGGAAGAAAGAGAGGTGAAGGCAGTAGGTGGTCGTGGCTGGTATGGGCAGCGCACGACAGGGTGGAGTGGCGGAAAGAAGAAGGTGAGGGAAAATGGCTGAGATGAGGCGGCTGGGTAGCTGAGGAACAGATCATAGGGAGAGATGAGCGACAGAGGCGACAGAATGGTGGAAATGGGGGCAGCAGGCTACAGGAAGATTGTTGTTTTTTTTTTTTCAACAGAAAGAGAGATAGAGCGATAGGAGGTAAGGGGGCAGCAGGTTGCTGGGTAGTAATGAAGTTGACGGATAGTGGTGAGAGAGCAGCAATTGTTGGTACTTGGTAGAGAAAGGTGGAAGAAAGAGCTGAGTTTTGGGGTGACTCAGCTGCGGAGGAATGAAATTGATGGAGAGTTGGTTGCTGCTGGGCTGAGATAGAAGGGCTGAGGCGCAGCTGAATGAGAAGGAGGTGTTGGCAGCCGGGTGCAGTAGAGTTGGTCACAGACGGCGATAAGGTGGATGACATGAGCGGTAGTAAGGGTTGTGGTTACACACACGGCGATGGTTGGTCTCACAGGCGGCAGTAAGGTGGGTTGCGCAGACGGTGTTGGGTTGGGTAAGAAGGTTTCACAGGTGGCAATGAGTTGGTTGCAGGCGACGATAGGTTTTTGCTTGCCCACACGGTGCTGGGAAGAAAAGTTTTGGGATATAGTGGTCGGGCGGGATCATGGGTGTACAAAGGGGGGGTTTGATGTGAAGGTGCACACAAAGAAAAGAGAAAGGGAGATGGACATGAAGGACTATTAAAAAAAGAAGGAGAAGGTGGACCCGAGAGGGAAGAAGAGAAGGAAAAAGAGTGAAACACTGCGTGTGAAAGAAGAGAGAGAAAGAGAGAAAAAGAAGAGAGGAAGAGAGAGATAGAAAAGAGAAAGAGAAGAGAGAGATTTACGTTAAGCTTAATGGTACTTACTCACAAATTTCTCTATCCTTCTCTCTCCCAAGACGTGACCCAACAATGAATAAAGCTCAAAATTTTATTAAGCTAAGTAGGGTCCTTTATACAATGATATCACGTGATATATATAAATTTTTGCCCAAACATGGGTGGATTGATCAAAATTAACTCTAATTGTTAAAAATATATTTTATTTGAATTAAAATGAAATCTAAAAAATGAATATGAAATGATTGTTTTGCCTCTGCCCAACAATACATGAATTTTCAAAATAGTCCTCGTTGCTACCCTAGAATGTACGTGATCTTTCATGGCTGATTCGGGTTGCTCAGACGCTCGTTTTACAAAAAGATGATTACTTTCTTGTTGGACTCAGCATGACAATCAATTTGGTACCAACTTCGAGCCACAGATCGCTTTTTTAAGCCACGAACATGCGACTCAAAATTTATACAAATCTTGAAAACTTCGGATCGGTAGTACGTTCGTTTCTTGATGTATTTCTTTGATTTCTTTGCTGGATCACACTAACCATTCCATTACGATCACGTTGCAACAAATGCAGCTCGATTTCGTGCCCAAACGAAGATTTCACACTTTTGGATTTTTTGTCGGAATCTAGAATCCGACAATCGGAATTTATAGAAATTTATCAGCTTCATGCAAGAAATCGACCGTTCATCATGCGCGAGGTTCGGCCCAGATGTTGCTGCATACGTTACACACGTGATGGAATTGGTCTCGCGTCAATCCGATAAGCGACCACCGTGATTTTGCCGCTCGAGCGGGCACATCGCTGCTGATTTTTCTACAACTTTCTTCATGAAACGACAACTTCTCTCTAATGTTTCTCCCTGCTCGGGCATTATCATGGGGCGTGCCACATATTGAACGCTCGTCTTAGCGAGACCAATACATTCACAAAATTTAAACGCAATCCAACTCGTAACGAGGGGGATATGGCTCCTCAAAATCACTGCCCTAAACTGTGAAGACAGTCTCCATTAATGGTGATTTGGTGCGAGGAGGCCACACGAGAATAGTGTGCAGCCTACCTCTTTTTCGTCTTTTACCATAACTTTGTCCTGAAGCGTCTGTTTGAGCAGAAACCTGACCCATAGGGGTTTTCGATCAAATTGGATCAAATGGCGGTGGTCCCATGGCCATTTGCCGCACCGAAAATAGAGTTCTAGTTACATGATCTGTTTCAGAGTGTTGGAGGTTAATTTTTCCGAAATTGTTTCTTTGTCTGCACTGCCTTAAACATGTTGGATTGCGACGAAACTTGGCAGATGGCATTTTAAAGTCCTTAAAAACAATTTCACCCATTCTGGGGCAATTTTGATAATATCAAAAATTCCACTGTATATAGGGCTTTATTGACCGGCTTCCTCTTTATTCTGCATCAAACAACCTTCATGTTCTTTAGACTCGAATCCCTTGCCTCATAAATATCTCTTCCTCTAATTCGCTATTGAGGAATGTTGTCTTTACATCTATTTGAGATATGTTAAAGTTATAATTATTTGCTATTGCTTGTACAATCCTAATGGATGTCTTTCTAACAATAGGGCAGAAAGTTCTTTATAATCTACCCCATCTACTTGGGTAAAACTCCTAGCAACAAGTTTAGCTTTATACTTCTCAATTGTTCCATCTGGATTCAGTTTTTTAGTATAGATCCAGTTACAACTAATGACTCTACAACCTTCTGGTAGGTCTACTAAGGTCCATGTCTCACTTTTCATTAATGATTATATTCATCTTGCATTGCCTCCATCCTATTGGATCTCTCGAATTTAGTGCCTCTTTAAATCGTATAGATTCATCATCAAGTTCTACATTATAGCCATACTAGTCATCCAAGTAACTAGGTCTTTTAGTTTCCCTAATACTTTTCCGGGGCTCTACCATAATAGCAATACGATTAACACTGTCAGGGTTCTCATTGGAATCACTAGGTTGCCCCATTTCTTCGTCTAATTTTATAATTTTAGGTTGTTTTCCCTTTAGCATTTCTTCATCTTCAAGGAAATAAGCATCTTTACTTTCTATGATAGTCTTTGTCTCATGATCATATTATAACCCTTAGAGTGACTAGAGTACCCAACAAATGTGCATTTAATTGTTTTTAGTCCAAGTTTTTCTCTATTTGGGTTAAGGTCATGAGTTACACAACCTCAAACTCTAATGTGATCTAAATTAGGCTTTCTATTAAACCATCATTCAAAAGGGATTCTACTTGTATATTTTGTTCGGAAATCTATTTAATAAATAAGTTGAGGCTAGCAAAGCTTCTTCCCAAAATTGGTAAGATATATTAGCTTCTTATATCATATAATTAACCATCTCTAATAAGGTTCTAGTTTTTCTTTCAGTCATACCATTCTATTGGGGAGTATAAGGTAGTGTGCATTGTCTTATGATCCCATGTTCCTTTCAAAAACTTTCGAACTCAAGTGAAATATATTCTCCTCCTCTATCACTTCTCAAAATTTTAATCTTTTTGTCTAGTTGATTTTGTACTTCCATCTTATATTCTTTAAATTTTCCTAAAGCTTCACTTTTATGAGAAATCAAATATGTATATGTATATCGTGAATAATAATCAATAAAAGTGATAAAATATTCATGTCCTTTAAAGGTTTTAACATTTAATTTTCCATAAATATCAGTTTGAACTATATGTAGAACATTTTCAGCCTTTAATCCCTTTGGGAATGATTTTCTATGCATCTTTCCTTTTAAACAGTTCTCACATTTAAATTTATCTTTTTCTTCATAAGGAATTAATTTTTCATCGTTCTAGACAATCTTTCATCGTTCTAGACAATTTTTCATAGCCAATGTGTCTTAATCTTCGAATCAACAATATAAGAGGAAGATGATTTCATTTCATTAATTTCAACTTTATACAAACTGCTACAAAGAGAAGCCTTAGCCACTTCTACACCATCCTTAAGAAAAGTCATATTTCTCCTTTTAAATTCACTTGGACGCCATTTTTATCTACCTTAGACAAGGAAATGAGGTTACGCCTCATGTCAGGGGCATAGAGAACATCATTAAGGGTAAGAATACCCCCATTAGGAAGAGGAAGCTTCATGGTCACCTTGCCAATAACGTTGTCCCAAGAGGAGTTTCCCATATAGAGCTTCCAATCACCAACCTTTTATTCTCTGAAGTCCACTACGTGCTACTTGCTCGTGGTGCTATGCCTTGTTGCAGCCTAATCAATCCACCAACCATCGGATGGAATAACCGAGAGAGACTCTTCTACTACAAATGCAACATTCTTTGGGTTCTCCTCTCTCCATAGGTCGGGGTAGCGCTAGCTCTATGCCACCTCAAGCATAGAAGGGTCGACCGTTTCATCTTCCATCCCGGCACACACAGCTTCACCTTGTGAGAGACAAGCTCCCGCCTCGTCCCTCACAAACACAAGCTCGTGGGTCTTGGCCTCCTATGGTCTAACCCATTGACTGAGCCCGGGCTGATCCTTAATTCACCCGAACGGCTAACCCTACAGGTGCACACGCACCATCTTTACAGGTCCCTCTCGGATCCAGACTCAGGAGGAATCACAAAACCAACTTCTTCCTTTGCCCCTTCCTCGACGCCAGGGTCAACCGAACACATGGGTCTCACAAAGGAATTCAGGGCCACATCTTGATGTCAGATAGAGGCCTCCAGCCTCCAAGACAAGAACCTAAGTTGCCCTCCATCCTTGGGCCCCACTCCCTGCTCCAGCATATTCGAAGAAAACAGGGCAGTCCACATCTCAGGCTTGGTTCTAGAATGAGGTCCACAGTCGCCTCAAGATCAAGTAGAAAAGAGGCATGTTGAACCTGACCAGGGAAACCATCAAGGCAGTGGAGGTCACCACCCCGGACAACCTCTTGCCTTGTAATCCCTTTTTCCCTCTTCAAACTCCAGAACCTAAGCAAGTTTAGGAATTTTGTTCAGCGATCACCACACAAAAGTCACGGTCCCAAGACCTTCAAGAACCGGTCCTCACAAGATCGGCATACAAAGCTCGAGTCCAATTGGACAAGCTGAGCCCCTCCAGACTGACTTGCCAAACATGACTCGCCAGCCTCAGTAGTTTGGTGCATCACCTGACTCTGACCTCCCAAAAGAAACAGTCATTGTCATGGTGATCAATGACCCAAACGATGCTTAGGAGGAGCAGATGAACAAGTTCGAGGAAATGATGCAAGCTCTCCTCAGAAAGATGGAATGCCTAGAGACCTCCAGGTCCCCTATTTCGTCAGATTCCTCGACCGGTGAGGACATGGCTCCTAGGCAGACTTCCCCTCCAGCCCCCCAAGACAGCTCCTCTTCTCGCAGGGTCTCCCAAACAAACATAGATGCTATGGTGTCCCATAGCCTCAACAATAAGGTCCCGGGCATGCAGGAGACACCACTCTACCAAAAGTCGTATCCTTCGTACATTGATCAAGTGCCGTTTCCCGTGAACTACCAAAAGGGGAAACTTGCCCTGTTCAATGGTACCACATCTCTACACCAGCATATGGCCCACTTATAAGTGGCCCGCTGGGAGACGGCAATTGATGGACGTCTCCTCCCCCTCCACTTCATTGAGACTCTCGAAGGACCAGCCTTTCAGTGGTATGCTTGGCTGCCACCAAACTCAGTGCACACTTGGCAAGAAATGGAGCAGTTGTTCTACCAATGCTTCTACGAAGTCCAAAGGAACGTGGAAATCATCGAGCTCCTCACCTTGATGCAAGACCCTTGTGAGCTGGTTGACAAGTTCATCACCTGATGAAGAGAGTTGGCAGCCTTTCACGCCACCCCCATGACCGAGAAGGAAGGTGTTCAGACCTGCATACGAAACATGCTTCTCAAGATCGCCCTACATTTCAAGGCCTCCAATCCATGCTCCATGTCAGAGCTCATCTCTAAGGCAGTTCGTATCGAGGGATTGTTCAAGCACCATGGCAACCCTCGTCAGTAATCCTCTGGCTCAAACTCTCGCTCCAGTAGTCGGGGCAATTAAAAAGCAGTGATCAGCACCGCCATCACCGTGATTGACACCAAAGGCATGGCTCCCCAAACTCTTGACCTCTCTAAAGAACAGATGCCTCTGGCTAGGGGCAAGCAGCAATCCTACAATGCGGCCCCGCCTCTTAAAATAGTAAGAAAAATGACTATTGGATCGAGCACCAGAATAAGGGTTACCCCTTTGACAGGGAATGAACCCTTACACTGCTCTAACTGCTATTAGAACAGAACATGATCCAGCTGCTAGAGGTCACCATTGTAGAGTCGTCGAGGCAGGAGTCGAATGAGAAGTACTGCACCTATCATAGGAGAGTAGCCCACCCCACTCACGACTGCTACAAGCTCAATAACACTATATAAGCCCTTATCAACAAGGGCTAGATTATGCTCGAAGAGTTTAAAAAGGCATTCTGGGTAGCTGAGGCATCTCACATAGTCACGATCCAAGAGGACGACGGGGCACCCTCTATTCGTCTTGCATTTTTCTCTATAATGCTATAAGAAGGGATCACCACCCCAAAGCCGACAAGGCAGCCCAAGTTCCTGCCTCCAGGGACAAAGAACCTCTGGTGCACGTACCACCAGATACGAGGTCATGACATCAGCGAGTGCACTAGCTTCCATAAGCTCATGGCAGAAAAGATGCAGTAGTGTCAGGAGGTTCAGGGCGACCTGACAAGACACCCTCAGGTCCCTCTTCCACCTGTGCAAGAAGAACCCTTGATGCAAGCCCAGCAAAACATTGAGCAAGACCCCCTCTGCAGGCCCGCTTTGAGGCAATGCTCCAACAGGGTCTTGTCACCCCCAAGTCAGCCAAATAGCCTAAGCATCTTGCCCGAGGCATGGAAAAACTCAAGTCCCCTATCACCAAGTGTGGGGTCATGAACTCAAGGAGTGCACTGGATTCGAGGCCATAGTCGAGGAGAAAGTCTTGCAAGGCCACATCATCTGTGCGGTTCTCTTCAGACACGTCCAAGCCCTCGCTCTCGTTCAAGAGGATGCCCCTCAACGAGCCCCTCATGAGCATGCACTAGACCTTTCAGAGCCCTTGGCCTCTCAGCCCTAAGAAGTCTACCATGGGCGAAGTAGGCTTAAATCCCTAAAATGTGAGGCAGTTTACCAAGCTAGGGCCACTTATCAACTTGATTGGGCGATCCAAGCACCCCCTCAGGGATCCCGAAGGAGATGGTGAGCACTTAGGTCTGCCCACCGAAGGAATCATCTTCCTCAACCACCAGTCGAGGGAGAATTCCTTAAGCCCCTTCCTCCGCTGGCCACCTTACTGGACTTCATCCCAAGCACAGCTCGCCTCATCTTATCATCCAATCAGGCAAACGACCCTGAGTTATCAATATCTCAAGAGTCGGCCAAAATGGGTGGCGACGTTAAAAGCACCCCACGATGGTCAAAGCCAGGGCATGACCTTAAATACCCCCTGTAAACGTTCAATTCCAGTGACGACATAAAAAGCTGCCCAAAACATTCTAATTCTCCTTCTCTTTTCATCTCCTCTATTCCTTCCACAGGTACCACTCGATGATACCTAGATTTTGACACTCTAAACAGAGAGTTCGGAGGTACCAGCCTCACCATGATGCAGAAAGAGCACCTCAAAGAAATGCTGGCCCAGGTGGCACTACTCTCAATAGTCACCGACGCCCTGTCAACCTGAGCAAAGGCCGAGTCATCCTCGACCTCCTCTTCTAAAGAAGCCTCCCACATGGTGCAGATCTTGGAAGTACCAACAAGCACGGGGCAAATGAAATTAATATAGGGAAAGAAGCTACAACCCACACCTCAAAAGATCAAGATCCTCAAATTTCCTGATCCTTCACTTTCCCCTAAGCCTAAACCTCAAACCTCTGCATCCCTAGTACAAATACCTATTACTACCCCATCAACCAAGATTGTACCGGCTGAACAAAGTTAGCTAGTGTCACAAACCAGAACTCAACCAAAGCCTATTCCTAAGCCTACCCTACCACCTACGCAAGTGACTGGATCAGGAACACAAAATACTAATGAGGATAAAGTGAAGTACGATGTAATTGGGCACTTGAGAAAGCTTCCAACCCTTTTAAGTATCTATGATGCCCTTCTGATGTATAAAGACTATTGTATGGCTCTGATCCAAGCTCTTTCTAACCTAGAGGTGTATGAGACTGAGGTGGAACCTGTTGAGGTTGACCCAGCCATCCTGAGTGGGTGCTTGGCAATCTCCTTTTCTGAAGATGACTTTCAATTGGGAGGCAAATTCCACAATCGCCCTCTATTCGTGAATGATGAACTGCACGCCTACCCTCTCAATCGGATCATTCTGGAAGGAGGGTCAGCAGTTAACCTGATCTGAAAAAGGATTCTCACCCAACAGGGATTAGGGTCTGACGACCTCACTCCTACCCACATCATCATGCAAGGGTTCAACCAATCAGGGGAAAAGCCAGACGACACAGTGCATCTTCGCCTCAAGATCGGTGATCTCAACAATTGCGCTCAGTTCCATGTAATCGACACCGATACCTCTTACAACATCATGCTTGCTCGTCCTGAGCTTCACGGTCAAGGGGTGGTTCCTTCCATGCTCAACCAATGTTTCAAGTACAAACGTGATGGAAGGCAACACATGGTCTAAGCTGACAAAAGACCGTTCCCCTTAGCTGAAACCCACTACGCCGACACCAAGTACTATTTCACAGATCTTCCAGCATCATAAAAGCTAAAAGATTATGTCGAAAGTTTGTGAGAGAGACATGACCTTCTTCTCATGATGAAGCTGAGGACCTGGGGCAAATGAAAGAGGAAAGAAAAGGCAAGATCCTCCCTTAGACCCCTATTCACCCAAGTATACCTTGCCACCTCTTCAAGGTCATGGTATCCTCTACCGAAGATGAAACTTCTCCCTCTACTTCTTATTCGCCAGAACAAAATGATGAGACAGAAGTAGCCCCTGAGCCTTAGAGGTGGACCTTCCTGTACCAAGGGTCACCTATACATCAAACCAGCAAAAGGTTCTGCATGTTCCCATCACTCTCCTAGATGTAGAACTGGTGCACCAACTACCATGGAAGGTGCTCCAATTCCGTCCTCCTTGAACAAGGAGAACAATGATAGCCAAAAGAAGGTCCTACGCTTCTCGGGGGTTGTTGAAGAAGTTCAAACAGACAATAGTCATCCCTCTGGCTCTCAGGACATGGCAGATCTGAGAAGCGAGGTTCGTAATCTCCAAAGCCAATTGGAGATCATGCGCAGCGCTTCAAAGCACTTAAAGGAGTTTGTCCCTGACGAGCTCAAGATCAATGCAACTCGAATGGGAGCCAAAACTCCCTCAGACTAGAGCATTTACAGCGAGCAGGCTCATCGAATCATGAGAACCATGAATTATTAACCCCTCTCCAATCAAACACTCAGGGGTGGGTGGGCAACTGCTCCCCCATTCAAGTCATTGAAGCCACAGCAGGCTGCCACAAGATGAAGCAAGAAGTAGGCTACTCTTTCTCATCTCAAATCATGAAAGGGTGGAAGCAATGAAATGAAGAAGAAAAAGAGGGATCAAAAGACATGCCATGCACAGGGAAGAGAAAATAGTCATTTCATTCATCAATCATAGATGGTTACATATATCAGCAAAAAGGCAAAAGGGATGATTCTATCGCTATTTGGGTACAAAGAGCTACGAATAGAAATGTATGCTCAAATCTCAAAGCTAGGCCTATAATGGTCCTATTCCGCCCACTTAATCCTGTCTTTCAAAGCTACTGCCTGGAGGAGTGCAAACTTTCTAACCAAAGGAGGATATTCCCCATGCACCTACTGAGATGAAAATGGGTCCTTTCCCACCTCACGAGCCACAATAATCAAGCTTTAGAAATTGCTGATGTTGCATTCAAGAATCGACATGTCATCCTCATTCTCAAAGCACGCGATTTCTTTAACAATCGAGGGAGCCTTTGAAGGCAAAATTTAGTTTTGATCATCAACCCATGTTTGGGGCATACTTCTATATATACGTACCATCATTGTATGGAGAGAAAAAGGAGAAGAGGTAGAGGCATACACATATGAGAGAGAGTTTTCACTTACTACAAGTTTCTCTTTCTTATCATTGTGGTGTCACATTTGAGAGAGAGAGTGAGATGAGAGAAATTTTTGACCGGTACCCCTAGGGTTGAGGTAAACCTTCTCTCTCTTTTTCTTTTCTTATTCTCTCTCTTCTCTCCTCTCTTCTCCCTCTTCTTCATCTGAGTTTCTTGTAGAGGTCGTGCACGGCAATGGAAGTGTCATGCATGCCTCTCCCTCGGTCTCACAAGGCATGCATGACGATGACAGTACCATGCACGAGTCCCCCTCCCCTTCTATTCGTCTATCTCTTTCCTCCAGTGAAATCTGTAGACGGCGCTGCCTATCGCTGCCCACAAACATAGCTGTGACGTCTCGACAAAGAACCCAGACAACAAAGCTTGTTTCTGCCCACAGGGGCCTTCCTCTACTGCGCGTCTAACGAATACTGTGATACCTATCACCTCCCGCTAGGGGCTTTGGCAACACCTATCACCATCCATGAGCCTCCTCCCCGTGCCCGGTGCTCGTTGCCATTCTCCATGTGTCCCATGCATATCATCGTGTGACATAGGAGAAACTATCGTCGTGTGCCTCGTTAGGAGCTAGCGTTGCTCACGAGGTATGCGCCATCTCCTTGCATTACCCACCGCGATGCCTATTGACGTCCGATCTTCCCCTTCTCTTTGTCGTCTCGTTCTTTCCTCTTCACCTCTTTCTTCTCTCACTTGATTCAGGGTAGACCAATCCTATCACCGTCGTGCCAATCTCGGTTTCGAGTAGTATTGCCGCCGTGTTGGTCCTGAGAACCATGCCCGTCTTGCTACCACTCCGAGTCTGTAATTTCTTGTTGTCATGCTAGTCTCACCCCCATGTCAAGCTCTCTTCTCTTTTCTATCTTTCACCAAACTTTGCACTTCATCACCTTCTCATGTGAATGTGCAATGCCCTAAGACAAGGGTGGGTCCCTTCGACCCACTTGTCTTACAAATTAACCATAGAAGTGTTGTACAGATAAAAAAAGAGGATTACAGGTCAAGGGAGGTGATTCTGAACCAGCTCAAGCAACTGAGAGGCTTTCTTCATGATCTAAGAGGGCACCCATGCAAGCCAGCCCGAGTAATTCCCGAACCCACCTAAAATTCCTCTCTCATTGGTTAGTATACCTCCTCTTACTCTCGTGCAAGGTTCTGAGAGAGCGATCTCAAATCTCGGGTTCACTACGAACCCGAGACACGTGCCGCCAGATCACCTAGATCAGGAGGGTGAGATCGAGGCACCTAACCACTCATATGAGAGACCTTGAAAAGGTATTCAAGCGATTATGCCTTCATCAACTTAAAATGAACTCGCTAAAATGCTCTTTTGGCATGTGTTTGAGAAAATTCTTGGGGTTCATTATCAGACATCAAGGGCTTGAAGTAGAGCCAGTCAAGATCAAGGCGATCTAAGAAATGCCGTCACCAACTACATTGTGAGAACTGCGCTCTCTTCAAGGGCAGCTAGAGTACCTCTGCAGGTTCATCTCAAATCTCGTAGGTCAATGTAAACCTTTTACGAACCTATTAAAGAAAGATACCCCATTCATTTGGGAAGAAGAATGTCAAGTAGCCCTTGATGACATCAAGCAGTATTTGCTCAATCCTCAAATACTTTCTACACCAGTGTTGGGAAGACCCCTCATCATGTACGTGACCGCTTTGGACGAGTCCCTTCAGGCATTGTTGATGCAGAACAATGACGAGGGAAAAGAAAAAAAACTATATTAACTCAACTGCAGGATGTAAGGGGCTGAGAGGAATTATCCCCTTGTAGAAAAGATGTGCCTTGCTCTGATCTTCGCAGTACAAAAACTTTGCCACTACTTGCTTGGTCATGAAGTGAAACTTATATCAAAGCAGATCTTGTAAAATTTCTCATGACACGCTCATGCATGTCAAGACGCCTTGCTAAGTGGGCATTATTACTGATGGAATTCGACATCATGTATGTCCCACATGAAGCCATCAAAGGCCAGGCCTTGGATGATTTTCTCGTAGCACACCCCTTACTGGTGGAATCTCCGTTATCGAGTGACCTCCTTGATGGAGAAGTGTTTTGTGCTGACCTTGCTCATGCGTAGGAATTATACTTCGACGGACCTTTCCAATCAGGTAAAGGAGGCACTAGAGTAGTATTCCTGACTCCGAGAGGAGGTGTACTGCCACTTTCTCTCTCTTGCTCAGGCCGGTTCTCATAATGAGGCAGAATATCTGGCCCTTATAATCGGGTTGGAGATAGCCTTCGACCTAGAGTTGGAGCAGCTCAAGATCTATGGTGACTCTGAGTTGATTATCCGACAGCTCGATGGGATCTATGACGTGAGGAAAGACACTCTTAAGCCTTTTCACGATATTGAAAAATAAAAAATGGCCCAATTGGAGGACGTATCCTTGAGTCACATCCCCAGGAGGTTAAACTCGCAAGATGGCACACTTGCAAAACTCGACGCTACAATTCAATTGTCCTCATTAGGACCCATGCTTGTTTGGGTGGAAGAATGGAGACACATTGAACTAAGAACCGAGGTAGACGTGGATGATAAGAGAAATATCTTTCTCGAGTGCCCTCCTTATCCATTTGGAGCACTTCTATCAGCTAAAGAAGTAATCAAGGCTGAACAAGAAAGGATAAGGACTCAAGAAACTAAGGTTCAAAACCAGCAACCGGAGTTCTTTGACCCAATATGCGCAGAAATTGAACAGGTAGAAGATTGGAGAGAGCCCATCACTAGTTTTCTAAAATATGGCAGTCTCCCGAATGATCGTGCCTAATGCAATAGCGTACGTCGAATGTCTACCAAGTACACTCTCCTTGAAGGAGATGCCCTGTTCAGACGGTCATTTGATGGCATTCTTCTTAGATGCGTCGACGTGCAAGAGGCAAATAAGATATTCGAAAAGGTACTCTCAAGAATTTGTGGACTACACCAGTCCAGTTCTAATCTCTATGAATGGATATGCAGATTGGGGTATTATTGGCCTTCGATGATTGCCGATTCCTTGAACTACGCTAAGAAGTGTCAGGTGTGCCAAGTACATTCAAGTCTTGTTCACCAACCTCCAGAGTCCTTACACCCTATAGTAGCATCATGGCCTTTTCACAATGGGGTATGGACATTGTACAACCTATTAACCCTCCTTCAGCAATGGGCCATGTCTTTATTCTAGCTGCAACAGATTATTTCTCTAAGTGTGCTGAAGTGGTCCCCCTTAAGCAAGTTCCTAGGACAACAGTGGCGAACTTCGTTTGACATCACATCATATATCGGTTCGGAGTACCCGACCGGATTATATCTGACAACCGTCGTCAATTTAGGAGTCGCCACATTGATTAATTAGTTAACCAGTTCAGCTTCGAATGGAGGTACTCGACTATCTACCACCCTCGGGCGAATGGCATGGCTGAGGCCTTCAATAAGACTCTGTACAATGTTTTAAGAAAGTCAGTATCCAAGACACAAAAGAATTGGCACGAGAATCTTCCAGAAGCACTATGGGCTTATCGGATTACTACATGAAATGCTATTGATTCCACTCCTTACTCTCTGGTCTATGGGTGTGAAGCAGTTTTACCCCTCCAAATTCAGATTCCTTCATTATGTGTCGCTATACATCGAGGACTAATCGAAGATGAGAGAGTCAAAATTCAATATCAAGAATTGGATGCGCTCGATGAAAAGAGGCTAGAGGCTCAGAAGAACTTTGAACTCAACCAAGGGAGAATGAAGAGGGTGTTTGATAAGTCAATCCAGGTCCACTCATTCACTCGTGGGGATCTAGTTCTAGCCATTAAAAGGCCGATTGTTATGCATGGGCATCGTAAAGGGAAGTTTGAACCCAAGTGGGAGGGTCCCTTTATAGTAAAAAAGGTCTTGCCAAATGGAGCTTACATATTAACACATCCTGATGAAGAGGAGGCATGCCCCCTATCACAAGGCGATAATTAAAGAAATACTATATGTAATGCATATTCAAGAAAAGAGACTCAATGCATAGCAGGCAAGACAGTCGAAACAAGGTTTAACTCTTTATAGCTATAAAAACGAGTTACGATTTACAAGCCAAAAGCCCGTTATTAGGGAGGTTACAAGTCTCTTGCATCTGAGGAAAAGAGGACGGTTACAAACCAAAATCTGTAGTTTCACTCTTGCATCTGAGGATAAGAGGATGGTTACATGCCAAAATAATTCCTCTCCTCATGAAGAAGAAGCAAACCCCCTGAAGAATTGCTCTCTCAGAAGAAGCAAACCCACGAAAGAATTGCTCTCCTAGAAGAAGCAAATCCACCAAAGAAGCACCCTCATCATGAAGAAGAAGCATAACCACTTGGAGAGTCAACTTCAATTCATCTGACAAGTGCCACCATAGGAGGACGATTACAAGCTAAAAGAAGGACCCAACCATTTCTGAGTTAGCTTCAATTCATCTGACGAGTACACCAAACATACAAAGCAAACTTATCTGGTAAGGAACTGGCTTATGATGGAGAGCATACCCTATTCATAATGGATGCCCTTCCAGAGAACAACATGTACTTCACTATTGTGCTGGAGGACTTGGCTCCCAACAGGCATCACAAATCAGGCCTTACCACTGGTCACCACCCTTTGCCTACCCAAGTCGGCGCTGTGAGTGAACATTGCTGCACATGGCTCATCCCCGTACGCAACAATGCCCACATACGACCCATTGCTGCACAAGAGCAACACCATGTGCATCATGATGTTGACCATGCACTCATAAGTGTTGTTCAAAACTAGCGCCGACTGTGTCTTCCAATGGCTAGTGTCGGCTGCGTGGTTAACTCCCAGCGTCGGTTATGTCTTCTAAAGGCTAAGTGTTAGCTTTGCTTATAACCCCCCAATGTCGATTGCCTTTTGAGGGTCAGCGTCAGCTGTGTCGACGTCGGCTATGTCAGGTAAGTTGTGTTAGCGTCGGCTGTGCCCAGTGCTGATTGTGTTCTTAACAAACCCAATGTCGGCTGTATAGCTTAAGTCAATGCCAGCTATGCTATGACTATTCACCTCTCGATGACTGCTCATTTTTCATGACTCCTCATTTTCTAGGCCTAAGAATTTTCACCTCCCTGAGGATTGCACGATTTCTGAATGACAACTGTCACCTTCCCTGCAACCGTCCAGCTTCAGCGACGGTCCGTTTTCCCTATGCCCTTTGATCTTCCACCGAAGACCCACTATGAGACATTCCTGCCTGTGTCTTGGCTGAAAGGTCACCAAAACCGCTAAAAAATCTCTGCAACTCCCCCAACTTGCAGGAAAAACCACGTTCTCCTGTTGGAAAACCGCTAGAGCCGGCGGAAAGCCCCGCACAACCCGTTGTTGTGACTCTTGTCTCCTTCTTCCTTCACCTCTTCTACTCTCGAAAACCACAAAAAAACTCCCCAATTGCTTCGTTGTGCCCACTGCAAGTCCCTGTAACTTCACAAATTCTGACAAAATTCCTATTAGAATTGTCGGAACCTTCCCTGTTTACCGGCAAAACTCCTGCAAACCCTCGTTCGGAATCCCTGGTTGCCTGCTTCTCACCTCTAAAAAGCTTTACCCCAAATTTTTTTTAACCTCCTATGAAAAATGGAAAAAATGGGGTTTTACCGCCTTTATATAGCAGAGGTTTCCCTCAAAATGTCCCTAACAAACGGGGAATTCCAACCATGTCTAGGAAGGCCAAACGTGGATGGGCCAGACCAGGTCGGGTTTTGACCCGAGGCCCGAGTAAAGTCTCATTCCCACCTCATTAAAATGCCACGCAACAAAACCAGGATCAGGTCGGGCTCGGGTTATGGCCCGAATATTAATCCATATTTAACGCCGACCGTGTATTTAAAAAGTCTAGGGCCGGCAATGTCTACCAACACTAACCACTGGCTATGTTCGCCAATGCTTAGTACCGGTTGTGTTTCAACAACACGAACACTGACTGTATGCTTAGTAACTTAGCGTCGGCTGTGTTCACGTGATAGCATGGGCCGTCCTCAACGCCGACTGTGTTTTTAACAAATTTAGTGTCGGCTGGGTTGTTGAGAAGCAGTGTTGGTCATTTTCAACACCGGTAGCATTTTCAAAGACTCATCGCCGGCTTAGCACTCAAAAGAAGTAATGGTCGATGTACGCGACACCGACTGCGTTCTAAATAATCTATTATCACACACCCTATGTAGAAGCCATGTGTGTCTTATTATTATTATCCCCAGTACAGTGGTACCTTGACTCTTACCTATTATCACCAAGAGAGTGGTACCTAGGTCGTTCAAACTCAGGTCATGACTTCTCATTCCCAATAGAAGAGTCATACTCATATTACATCTTATTATCCCCAATGGAGTTAGGGTCATTTTTGCTGCTGCAACCCCCAATAGTGCCTCACACTTATTTATTCTGTCCCCAACGAGGTCCCCTTGCCGATCTTACAGATTTTGTCCCTAGTGGGTTAGATTGCCATCCATAGATCTATTCCCCGTGGAGCTCCACCTACATGGTGACCCACACAATGGTATAGATGCACGACCCTAAACACCATGATCCAAACTATATGACCTTAAATTGTAGCGGAGGTCTAGTTGCACGACCTTAAACTGCACGGTTCTAGCTGCATGACTTTAAAATTGCATAGCTATAGTCTATCTGCACGACCCTAAACTGTATGGTCCAAGCTATATGACTTTATACTATAGTACACGTCCTAGCTGCATGACATTAAAAGGCTCAGCACCATGGTCCAAACTATACGACCATAAACTATAGCAGAGATCTAGTTGCACGACCTTAAATCGCATGGTCCTAGTTAAACTGTATAACCACGGTCCAAGCTATATGACCCTAAATCAAAGTGCATATCCTAGCCGCATGACGATAAACTATTTTGCATAGGTCCCGGAGGTATGACCATAAACTCGTCCCCGCGTACACGCGCACACCTTTTTACATGCATCGTCATGCACGTCTTCCTTAACCGACCCATGCGTGTGCACTACCTCCCCAATGACTCCATTCACTTCATCATTCCCCAGTGAGTATCACCCGCGCTCACAAAAAGGTGAACCATCCCACCACCCACACCCATCGTAAGCTAGTGGGTCACTAGTTTTCACCCACCTTTCATACATCGTCCATCTTTCATAGGTAGCCTCGTGTAATCTCCTCAAAAACGAGTAAAAACCACTACTATACTCACTCCATGGCCTCCGCAGACTGCCAATTCTGGTCACATGACGTAAAAAAGCTTTGCACAAGTCCCAAAGGCATGACCTTAAATATGCCTTCACAAAAATGACGGGCATGGAGTATACCTTAATAAGGGAACGCCGTGAGTAAAAATGACGGACGGGTATGATCACGAAACCATGAGCAAAAGAGTTTTGTGAAAAAAAAAAACAAGAGCATGGTGAAAACCCAAAAGGGCACCGTGAGTAAAAATGGAAGAATAAGGGTGGACATGGTAAAAAAGGTCATAGGTAAAAAAGCCCCCAAATAAAAGGAAGTTGGTGAAAACCGTCTCTACGACACCACCTCCCAAGTTCAAGTGCAGTTCTGTAAAGGACGCTTGGACCCATAAACAGGTTGATGCAGCACTCGCCTCAACAGGTGGCTTCAGCCCATCCGAAAAAAGAAAAATCTCTGGTGTCACAATACTAGAACCCAAAAAATATGAACTTCTAGGAAAAGACTCCGACAACTTGAGCCCAATTGCAAAAAGGACTTGAAGGACAAAAGATTCGCCAAGTAAGAAAGACAAGTCTCATGAAGAAGAGAATCATTCCTAAGAGGTTACAAATGTACTCCAAGATGCCGGAGACACCTTGAGAATGCTAAGTCAGGCATGACTTTGGACCTACTATGCAACAACCAGCACATCAGTGGGTACGGGTTATACCCAGAGATGGTCACCTCGATAAACTGAGGTACCCTACCTGCCAAGGAACAACTGGTGCACAATGCAGATGAGCGCCAACAAACAGCTCTTCAGTAGAACAAACAAACAATAAAGTCATTCTGACAAACCAAAGATGCCCACGAAGAAACTGACAAAGCCAGTGCCAAACCTGCAAGAGGGTGACGCCTCTCCATGAGGCCTCCTCACCAAAATTTCGCCCTAGCTAATAGGCCTAAACTTTCGGGACAGGCTAAAAAAATGCCCCTGATTGGACCGGATAGAATGGCACCCATAGAGGTACCTTGCTTGTCAAAAGCAAACCAAGTGTAGCAGCAAATAGAGCCAACCAAAGGCCCTTTGGTTGTCTCTCTAAAGACAAATAAACCCAGACCAAGTGGGAACAATGCCCTTCGACATGGCACTCAATTGCCAGACAGGTCTGAATGACGAGGTCTGTACAAAATCCTCAGGTTCAGAATCACAAATAGGCCGAACGAGGGTGAGGACTTCAATAAGATCCCTCAAAAATGTCTCTTCTCCCCATAAAGTCCCCATGGACAGACCTGCAAACAATGTATCCCTACGTCTGAGCATCCTAGTTGCACCATTGTGTGGATCTCCTTGGTGCTCACGTGGTCCTGTGGCTAGAAAGAAAAAAGTAATAAGGCCGAAGGAAATTTTTCGAATGTGGTCCATCTCGCTTCTCTCAAACCACAACATTCAGCGTGGTAACTTGTTTGAACACATTTTTCAGCACCTTGGTCCCTGATGCGGAATAAAGAGGAAGCAGATCAATAAAGCCTCACAAAATAGTGGAAATTTTGATGGTCTCAGAATTGTCCCAAAACGAGTCAAGATCTCATTAGCACTCCAAAAGACCACTTGCCAAGTTTTATCACAACCCAACATGTCTAACGAAGTGACCACAAAGAAAAAATTTTGTTAAAATCGGCCTCTATTACCCTGAAATGGACCTCGTAACTAGAACTATATTTTTGGTGCATCAAACAGTTGTGAGACCACCGCCATTGGATCTGGCATGGTTCAAAACCCCTATGGGTCAAGTTTCGGTTTAATTGTGAACTCCAGAACAAAGTTATGGGTAAAATACCAAAAAGGGGTAGGCCGCACAGTATTCCTGTATGGCCACCGTGAACCAAAATGCCATTAAAGGTGGTTATTTTCATAGTCACGGGCAGTGACTTTCGGGGCCTATATCTCACTCGATTCTAGTCAGATCGTGCTCAAATTTGGTGAGCATGTTTTTCTCGTCAAGACGAGCTTTTTTATATGTAGTACGCCCCGTGACGATGCTTGAGCAGGGAGAAAAACTAGAAGGAAGTAGCTGATCCGTGAAGAAAATTGTAAAAAATTCAGTAGTAGCACACCTCACTCAAGCGGCCAAATCATGACGTTCGCGTACCCAATCTTCATGAAACCAATTGCATTATGTGCATAAGGTCTGTGGCTATCTCTGGTTCGAGCCTCGTATATCATGAACGGTTGGATTTCACACACAAAGGCATCGAAGCTGCTATAAATTCTGTCTGTCGGATTTTGAAGATTCTGGTCAAAAACTCAAAACGACAAAATCTTCATCTGGACAATAAATAGAGCTACGCTTGTTGCAACGTGATCGTGAAGGTATGCTTAGTGTGATTCATCAAAGAAACAAAAGAAAAATCATAAAGGAATGAGCACACAATCGATCCAAAGTTTTCAAGATTAATTCAAAATCCAAGTCTCATGATCATGGTCCAAAAACATGATCCATGGATAGAAGTTGGTATCAAAACGATCGTTATGCCAAGCCCTACAAGAAAACAATCATCTTTCGATAAAACGGGCATTAGAGCACCAGATCAGTCATGGAAGATCACGCAAGTTCTCGGGCAGCAGTAGGGATTGTTTTGAAATTCCACAGATTGTTAGATAGGGGGAAAGCAATCCTTTTACACCCATTTTTAGAATTTCTTTTAATTCAATTAAATTGTAATTATCTTCAGATTTAGGTAGTTTTTGGGCATCCACCCATGTTTGGGCCCAATTCTATATAAACATGCAAAGCCAAATTGTAAAGGACCTTAGAAAGAGCTTCAATTCATTTCACAGAAGCATGAATAAAGGTTCAATTTCTTCTTGAGTTCATGGGTGCATCTTGGAGAGAGAGAGAGAGGAGGGAGAAGAAAAGGGTCGGCACCCTTCGGGAAGGTAACTTTCACTCTCCTCCCCTCTTTCTCTCTCCCCTCTCCTACTCTCTTCTCATCTCTCTCTCTCTCTTCTTCTTTTCATTTATATCTCTTTCTCTCTGTTCTTCTCGTCTTTATCTCTTTTTCTCTCTCTTCTTCCCATCCTCTATCCCCTTCTTTTGACACAGTTGATGAAGCTCAACATCGACTGTGTCCCCTCTCTCTCCTTTGTCTAGCCCAGTGACAAAGCTCAGCGCTGACTGTGTCCCCTCTCTCCTCTGTCTAGCCTAATTAGCGAAGCTCAATGCCGACTACGTCTTCTCTCTCTTCTATGTCTAGCACAGTCGAAGAAGCTCAGTGTTGACTACATCTTCTTTCTCCTCTATGTCTAGCACAGTCGATGAAGCTCAGTGCCGACTGTGTCCTTCTTCCTTCTTCCAACACAGTCGGCGATGCCTAGCACCGACTGTGTCTTTCTCTCCCTTCTTTTCTTAAACACAGCCAACGATGCCTAGTGCCGACTGTGTCTTTCTTTATCTTCTTCTTAAACACAGTCGGCGATGTCTAACACCAACTGTGTCATTCTTTCTCTTCTTCTTCCAACACAACTGGTGATGCCTAGCGCCGACTGTGTCTTTCTCCCTCCTCTCTCCTTCATTCTCTCTTCTCTCACACTCTCCTCCTTCTTTCTTTCTCTTCCTCTCTTTCTTTCTCTTATGTTCTTATTCTCTTACTTCTTGTTCTCTCTTCATGATTGCCATTCTTTTTGTTATGCTTTCGTTTGATTAAGAGGATTCGAGATTAGCCTTTCATGGTAGTCCTGTCGTCTAGCCATGATGTCGTTAAGTCAAAATTTCTAGGCCCGCTTTATTGCCATGACGGACTAACCATTGTGTCTAGCTAGTCAGTATCGGTATTGAGGTTTAGTAGTAATTTTGTTGAGCCCGTCTGAGTTACTGAGCTCGTTTTACTATCACGTCAAGCCAATTACCCACCAGCCTAATCATTGTGCTGATCTCCCCACCTGGTTAAATTCTTCTCTCTCCCATCATCCTCCTCTTATTCTTCTCTTCTTATTATGAATGTACACTCCTACGTGCGTTCACTAGAGAGACAAGGTGAGGTCTGTTGACCCACCTGTCTTATAACATTTGCCATATATACGTGATTGCAGAAACTAGGAAAATACAGGCCAAGGGAGGCAATTTCGAACCAGTTTTACGACAGGAGGGCTTTCTTCGTGATCTAAGAGCGCGTCCACATGAGCCAGCTTGAGTAAGTCCCGAACCCACTTTAAATTCCTCTCTCATCGATTGGCAAGACCTACCCTTGTTCTCGAACGAGGCTCCCGAGAGAACGATCTCAAAAGTCTCGGGTCTCCCCTGAAACCTGAGACGCGTGCCACCCGATCATCCTGATCTGGAGGGTGAGATCGAGGCACCTAACTTGTGAGCCATACCTAATCTAGTCTCTTTGGCTCTGTAAGAACTATAATGCCTTGTTCTAACAGTATATTGAGGATAATTGGTCACCGGGCTTTGTTAAAGCTATACTGCTTATTTATCCTTTGTTCAAAGTAAGTGGGTTGGTAAAGATTTGGCGGCGGTGGCACCCGATTATAAGGCTGGGGTTGTTGTTGCCGTTGTTGAGGTTTCCCTTATCCTCTGAATTGTGATACCCCCTGAACGTATCCAAAGTCTTAAGAAGTGGAGTGGTAATAGGAGGTTTCGGAAGAATGGGTGTAGCGGTAACTGATGCACTGACTGTGTCCATTTACTAGCCAATGCGAGGATTAGACCGATTGCTATTAAAAGTTTGACCTTGACCTCCTCCCGAGGTGTGAGCC
Organism: Amborella trichopoda; assembly: GCF_054954075.1. Taxonomy (NCBI): domain Eukaryota; kingdom Viridiplantae; phylum Streptophyta; class Magnoliopsida; order Amborellales; family Amborellaceae; genus Amborella; species Amborella trichopoda. The sequence continues at coordinate 24,347,058 of NC_142338.1, read as the reverse complement.
TAGGTCCCACCATGATACTTGAGTAAATTTTCAATCTTTACAACTTTGGAGATCATATCCGAGAAATTAGTAGGATTAGAAGCCTCGACATGAAGGGATATTCCTTCTTCATGTTCCGAATACAGGTTTGCACTGCATCGATCTCAAGCATAGAGTTGCTCTGGTATACCGCAAGGTCCCTCCATCATTGGATATATTCATTCACTAGTTCATTTACCCCTTGAGTCATAGTGAGATGTTCTATGGCCTGAATTTCTCATTCGTCTTCATAAAAATGTTTGTAGAACAATTGTCCAACTCTTCCCAGGAGTGGACAAAATTCACGGGCAAACGTGCAAACCATTTAAAGGCAGGTCCAGCTAGTATTTCCACAAACTGTCGGAGATGCAGTTTGAGATCAGAAGATGATTCTTGGCATGCTGGCACAATGTGTGCCACATGCTGTTGAGGTGAGCCGGTGCCGTCAAAGATAGACAACCTTCCCTTTTGGTAAGCTGGTGAAAAAGGGACTTGATCAGTAAAGGGCGGGTAAGGCTTCTTGTAATGGGTATTTTCATATGCCCTTTACATGTAAGCCTTGAATGCTTTGATTGATCATATTTTGAATATCTTCTTATGTGATTGCTGGGGAAATAGCCTGAGAGACTATATTGGGTCGGACATCAGGAAGAACTGGAGCAACTAGAGGTCATGAAGTTTGAACTACGGGAGGAGGTTGAGGTCTTCGTTCTTCTTCCTCAAACTAAGGCTCAAAAGTGGAACTCGCTCCATGGTGAGAAGATGACCCGATTGGTCGAGCATTCTCTACCTTTTTAAGCTTGTCCAATATTTGGTTCATGATTTCACCGAAGCGGGCCATTGAGTCTTCAAAACCATCACCATCTTGGCTAACCACCATTATATTAGCTCGTTTTTCACGACTGAGTGGCTCTAAGCTAGAAGTAGTCCTTGTCCGTTTTGTGCCCTTATTTGGCAATCCGAACAGTAGGGCTTCAAATTGTCCCAACAGTATTTGAGACTACCTTGATGATCGAGTGATCATCGGATCTTGATGGCCTTGGGGCCATAGTATAGACAAATATGACACGAGGTGGCCTTGGGGCCATGGCTCGAACCGAATAGGCACATGACGGCCTTGGGGCTGCAGTTCTGACTGACTAAATTCATCTTCCTAGACTTCAATGATTAAGCATTGAACCCTACTACTCATTTCTGGTTCTACCATAGTTCGCAATGGGTAGAACAGATTTTTCTTTAATAAATCTCTAGAGTTGGAAGACTAGACTTTTTGTTTATGAGCAGTACTCTCATGCCTTTTTGTTACCAGATTCTTATACTCCAATAGATACGCTCCCATAACTGAAATTGGGAATTCAATCCTGAGTGATTGGCCTATTTTCAAGAGATTAAGGAAAAGTCAATCAGCTCGGGTAAGGTACGGTGACCCGAGAGTAGGGAGCTCGAGGTAGTTCTTGGAAGTGTACTCTTGACCAAAGATAAAGGAAGATGTTTTATTGGTGTTAGGAATAATTTTTCCCCGAGTCCATTCTCAGAGGCCAGCGCATACATGTGATGTAGAGGGGGTTGACAAGAGTGTACTCGAAGGGAATTTCTTCGAGTATCAGGTCGTCATGGTTTTGAGAGGAGGAGAGGGCATGTACTGGCTCTTTCCCTTAAGGTCAGGGGAAACATTGGACTTGCAAGTGTCTGCATGGTCCATAGAAGTGTTTGGGATGACTTGGGGGCCAACCCTTAGTGATGTGAAAGGTCCAACATCTCGAATGCCGACCATAGTGGTTAGAGTGGCCTTAGGGATACCTTTGTTTGCAGGCATGTGCAGGTTCATTTGGGACCTACGACCAAGTCGTGCTCTTTGGAGTGTAGCATTTGAGCTGCTCCGAGCCACATGAGTATTATGCGATACAATGGCAATGATTTGAAAACCATTGTTGATGGTGGGTCTAGGTCCCAAGAGACCCGAAGTACGTGAGGTGATCAAGGTTAGATTTTGCTTACCTCGATTAGCCACGGCAATAGCTGAGCCATTTATCGTGATGTGCGTGAGAGTGTGTTTAATGGCTTTGAAGCCCTTCCAGTGAGATGATCCGGCAGTTGAACCGCTAGCTTGAAGTGTGTGAAAGGTGGTATTGAGATGAACGACACTTGTGTGGATCATGTGTGAGGTGACCTTATGATTATCCACTGAAGCAATGTCTTTAGAATAGCCTCTTGTGAAATAAGAGGGAGTGGTCCTAGAGCCATTATTGAGTTTAAGACTAGTGAAAAGTCCACCAGTAATAGTGTGCGCACAAGGTGCGGTGGTTTTAGAACCACCCATGCAATTGACAACAATGGACTGTCCATTGGTGACGGTAGAGAGGGAGTAAGGGGTTTGGGGTCCCTTTCCCATGTTTGCCTGGGCATGAGCCCTGGTACGAAGTGCTAAGTAACTTCGCAAAAGATAACCTTGCTTCCCATGGACAAGTTCATAGATGTGGGAATAATGAAATCCCCAACCCGGATGTAAGAGGAGTAAGCGAACTCCATAACCGTTTTTAAGTGAGAGTGAAGTGAGATATCGGTTTTTGAGCGGACCGAACCAGTTATAGGGTGAGGCAGCCCCAATGCAGTCGCCAGTTGGTCGGGCCTGGATTTACTGTCACTCAGGCTCACTCGGAGGCCTGGGCTTAATGAATCCGCACTCAAACAATCGCTCGTGTGCTTCTTACAGATAGTTGTCCTACAGTGGGAGAATTTTAAAGCGCTAAAGAGGTCGACTCGAACACCTACCTCACCGGTTGAGTTTGTGGGATGCGTCGAGGCCTTAGTCCTCTTAGTTCGATACAAAAGCCCTCTAGCTATTCAGTTGTGCGGTTTGAATTTGACCCCTTAATAGTCAATATCTCACTCGGACTCTCACTAAAAATGACTCTTAGAATTCATTTTTAGCAACTTCCTCCTAATAGATATGTGGGATGGGGATTCTAGTTTAGGGGTTAAAGTGATAAAGAAGAAGACGAAGGGATAAATAAGAAAAATACGAATGAGAGTGAATTGATGGGGGTTTAGTTCAGAGAATAGAAAGAAGAAAAAGAATATGAGATAAAAGAGAAGAATGACCCAAGAATTGGGCAGCCTTTCGGTGTAACCTCTCGTAAGGTACTACCGGGGACAAAGAAAGGTACTAGGCTCGAAGCCTTGGTACCTGGAGGGTTTAAGGAAACTGGAATCATGGGCTTAGCCCATGACTATGTCACTAACCCAAAGAGCCTCCTTATAGTAACCAAGAAGAAAAGAAAAGAAAGAACAAATAGAAGAAACAGACGAAGGAGAGAAAAATCCCTCACGACTCAAACACTATGTAAGCATGATAGTTAGAGCAGTCTGAGAGTTGAAGCTCTTTAAGGAAGCTATCTTAGGAGGACCCTAGGTCGAGCGATTGAGTGTGAGAGAAGAGAGTGAAGAAGAAAAGAGAGAAGAAGAGAGATGGAGTATGAGAAAAAAGAGGGAGGTGGTTTTCATGGACCCATTGCGGGTCCATGTAGTATAAGGAAGAAGAGGGAAAGAGAGTAAGTGAGAGAGAGGAAAAAAGAAGAGAATATGGAGAAGAAGAGAGGGGTACCGGCCCATCGCATGCTAGTGTAGGGCAGAGGAAGGGAGAAGAGGAGAGAAAAGGGGAAAGTGAGGTAGAGAGGCGCGAGATCGGACGAACTGCGAGTTCGAGTGACAGAGGAAGAGAGGGGAGATGGAGTGGGAGAGAGAGAGTGACAGGCCTACGTCGGGTCCGTGCACAAGGGAGGGAGGGAGAGAGCACTAGAGTGTGGGAGAGAGGGTGTCAGGCCCGCTGTGGGCCCGTGACAGTGAGAGAGAAAGAAATATAGAGAGTGAGAGTGAAAGAGAGTGGGAGAGGTGCACGCTGCTGGTCCATGCAACAGCGAGAGAGAGAGAGAGAGAGAGGCCCACCCTTCATGTGCAGGTTCGTGATGGGGAGAGGTAGAGAGAGTGATAAAGAGAGGTGCACAAACCACCTGTGGGACCGTGCAACAGAGAGAGAGAGAGAGAAGAGAGAGGTGCACTAACCTGTTGTTGGTCCATGCAACAGAGAGAGAGTGAAAAGAGAAGAAAGAAAGAAAGACGGAAAGAAAGAAAGAGAAGAGAGAGACAAGAAGAGAGAGAGAGGAGAGAGAGTGGACCTAAGTGAGCTCGAGCCTAGGTGCACCTTCGAGTGTCCCTTTGAGTGCTCCTTAAGGAGAGGTCTTGGACTTTAGGGGGCTAAGGCTAGGGTCTAGGTTCTAGGTGAATGAGCCTAAGTGGGTTACAGTAGTGTAGGGTGTAGGATAGTTTAAGGTAAGGTGTATGGTAGTCTAGGGTAGTCTAGGATGTAGGGTTATCTAAGGTAGGTGTATGGTGATCTAGGGTGTAGTGTATGGAGTAGGGAGTAGGAAGTCTAAGATGAGGTGTATGGGGTAGGGAGTAGGAAGTCTAAGGTTCTAATGAGTATGGGAGTTTGGGGTTCTAGGAAGTAGGGAGTTAAGGGTTATAGGTAGAAGGAAGCTAAGGGTTCTAGGTAGTATGAAGTTTGGAATTCTATGGAGTAGCGGATGTCAAGGGTAGTTTTTGTCTCTAACAATTGTTTATCTCTCCTTATTTTTGAGTTTGGAATTGGGTTAGAAGTAAGAGAATAAGCTCAAATTCTCTTTGAATTCTCAAGCATTTCAATACATTTCCAAAAACTCTCACTACAAATGACTTAACTTGTTTATATAGAGCATCCACAAAACATGGATGGATGCTCAAAAACTACCAAAATTTCTAAAAAAAAAACATATTTAAGTGATTAAAATAAAAATTAAGTTTTTATGAATAATGACCAAATTGCCCTTAAAACTTTTCATGAGATGACAAAACCATCCCTCTTTGAGGGGCCTTTTGCTATTGCTAAGCCTCAGGAGCTTTTTTAGACGTTTTTTTATGGTAATTCGGATAATCAAACTCCGTATAATCATTTCTCACATCATTACGCACGTTCTGATATCCATTGATAGACTTGAATGGAAGTTTTGAGGGAGAACCTAAAATCCTGCCAAGTTCATAAACTTTTGCATCTTCGACCACCAATGTAGTATGATCCATGATGTTTCGAGTCTTCATTTTTATCACAAATTGAAAAGGACTCTATCACGATCATTTTATTATAAAATTTGTCCGATTTGGTCTTTGTTTGATCGCACTCCAAATTAGGGAGGTCGTCGGTGGTAAGGTGCCTTTATCTCGCCCTCCGGATCTAGATGCTCTGGTGGCACTTGTCTCGAGTCTTTGGTGGACTAGGGACTTGAGATCACTCTCTCGGAAACTTGTTTGAGGGCAAGGACAGGCATACCAACCAATGAGAGATGAATTTTCGGGACTTACTCGGGCTGGCTCATGTAGGTGCCCTCTTAGATCACGAAGAAGGCCCCTCAGCTGCTTGAGCTTGCTCGGAATCACCTCCCTTGACCTGTAATCCTCCTGTTTTTTCTGCACAACACTTCTATGGTTAATTTGTAAGACAAGTGGGTCAAAAAGGACCTACCCTTGTCTTAGGGCAATGCACGTTCATGGGAGAAAGCGAAGAAGTGCAAGGTTAGATGAAATATAGAAAGGAGAAGAGAACTTGACAGAAGGGCGAGACTAGCATGATGGCTAGAAGTTGCCGACTCGGAGAGGTAACAAGACGAGCATACTTCAAGGACCAGCACATCGGCAATGCTACTCGAAACCGAAGTCAGTGCATTGGCGCTAGGCTAGGCCTACCCTCAATCAAGTGAGAAGAGAAAGAGGTGGAGAGGAAAGAATGAGACAACGAAGAAAAGGGGAAAGTCAGACGATGATAGACATTGAGGTGGGCAATGTAAGTAGGCGGCGCATCCCTTGTGGACGGCGCTAGCTCTTGATAAGGCACACGGTGGTGGTTTCTCCTAGGTCACACGGCGATAGGCGTGGGATGCAAGGGAAAAAATGATAGGCACCCGACACACGGAGGAATCACGTGGACAACAATGGGTGTTGCCATGGCCGCTAGGGAGCGGTGATAGGTATCGTTGTCTACGTTAGATGCACAACAGAGGAAGACTCCTACAGATGACAACACACTTCGTCGTCTAGATTCTTCATCGAGACATCAAAGCTATGTCTGTAGGCGGCAATGGGCAGCGTTGTCTACACACTTCACTGAGAGAAAGAGACAGGTGAAAAAGAGGGGAAGAAGACTCGCACATGGTGCTGTCATCGCCATGCGCGGCCTGTGAGACCAAGTGAGAGGCATGCATAGCACTACCACTATTGTGCAGACCTATGCGAGGGACTTAAAAGAAGAAGAGGGAGAAGAGAGGGGAAAAGGGAGAGAGAAGAAGAAAAGAAAAAGAAGAGAGAGAAGTTTTACCTCAAACTTAAGGGTACCGATCGAAAGTTTCTCTCACCTCACCCTCTCTCTCAAGTGTAACACCACAATTGTAAGAAAAAGAAACTTGTATGAAGTGAAAAGTCTCTCTTGTGTGTGTATGTGTCTGCCTTCTCTCTTTTCTTTGCATACAATGATGGTACGTATATATAGAAGTGTGCCCTAAACATGGGTGGATGATCAAAAGTAACCCTAATTGCTAAAAATTAAGATTAAATTGATTAAAAAGAAATTAGAAAATAGGGTGCAAAATGATAGATTTGCCCCTTCCTAACAAGTTGTGGAATTCCATAACAGTCCCTGTGTTGCCTTAGGACTTGCGTGTTCTTGCATAGCTGATCCGGGGTCGTTCTGATGCCTGGTTGATCGTAAGATGATTGCTTTCTTGTAAGGCTTTGCATGGCAATCGATTTGATACCAACTTCGAGCCATGAATCGTGTTTTTGGTGCACGATTATATGAATTGAATTTTGAGTAGATCTCGAAAGTTCGAATCGATAGTGTGTTTGTTTCTTGACGTTTTTCTGTGTTTTCTTTGCTAAATCACACTGAGCATGCCACTACAATCACGGGGTACCAAACGCACTCGATTTCGTGGCCGAACGAAGATTTTGTAAGTTTGGAATTTTGGCTAAAATCAAGGATTCCGACGATGGAATTTGTAGTTTGTCCGTTGGCTTCATGTGTAGAATCCAACCTTTCATCATGTACAGGCTTCGGGTTAGAGATGACTCGAGAACTTACGTTCGCAATGGAATTAGTCTCGCGTCGATCGAGCTCACGAGTGCATGATTTGGCTACTCAAGCGATGCACGACGCTGCTGAATTTCTTACACTTTATTCACGGATCAGCAACGTCTTTCTAGATTTTCTTCTCGCTCGGGTATCGTCATGGGGAGTGCCACATATCGAATCACTCGTCTTGACTAGATGAACATGCTCATCAAATTTGAGTGCGATTCGATGTGGGACAGCCAAGATATGAGCATCAAAATTCACTAGTTGTGACTGTCCCTTTAATGGTGTAATGTTACAGGGTGGCCGGAAGGGAATAGCATGCGACTCCTCCTGTTTCACTCTTTCGCCTATAACTTCTTCCTGGAGTGTCCGTTTGGGCTGAAACTTTACCCTTGAGGGTTTTCATCTGTGCCGGATCTAATAGCGGTGGTCCCCATAGAAATTTGAGATGCTGAAAACGTAGCTCTAGTTATAGGTATCCATTTCAAGGTGTTAGAGGCTTATTCTGCCAGAACTGTTCCTCAGTCTACACTGCCTTAAACATATCAGAATGTGACAAAACTTCGCAGGAGACTTTTGAGAGACCTCATGAAGATCATGGCCAGTTCAGGGGTTGTTCTGAGACTGTCAAAATTTCCACTACTTGCTAAGCCTTAATTGAGCGGGGGCCTCATGTTGATGAAAAATACCTTCCAACAGCATGCCCCGCCGAATGTTGTGCTTTGAGAGAATCGAGAACTACAATAATTTGATAATTTTGAGGGATCTTTGTAGAGTCCACACCCTCAAGAGACTATCTGTGGTTCTGGAGCACGAGGCCTTTGTTATAACCTCTTCATACAGAACCAGGCCTTTTTGAAGGCCAAATGCTACGAACCTCTGGTCAGCACTGTCTGCTGCCACACCAGGTCTACCTTTGATGTGCAGGGTATCCTTATAGGTCCCGTCTAGCGGAGTCTAGTTGGGGGCTTCTGGCCTGTCTGAAAGTTTTGTCCCTTGCTGGCTAGAGGGCTTTGGCAAGACATACCCTGAATCCTGTGGCAAACCTGGCCTTGTCAGTCTCTTACCTTCATGATGGTCCTTAGCATTTCTTGAGGGATCTTTTCATCATTTTCCTCACCCTCAAGGACTCTCTGTGGTTATGGAGCATGAGACCTTTATCAAGACCTCCTTGTACAGAATCAGGCCCTTTTTAAGGAGAAATGTTATGAACCTCTAGTCGATACTGTCTGCTGCTACATCAGATTTGCCTTTGATGTGCAGGGTATCCCTATAGGTCCCGTCTAGCGGAGTTCAGTCGGGGGCTTCTTGCCCATCCAAAAGTTTGGTCCCCTACTGGCTACAGAGCATAGTAAGATGTACCCTGAATCCTATGGCAACCCTGGCCTTTTCAATCTCTTTCGTTTGTAATGGCCCTTAGAATTTCTGGAGGGATCTTTTCTTCTTCGTCCTCACCCTCAAGGACTCTCTGTGGTTCTGGAGCATGAGACTTTGGTTAGGACCTCCTCATACAGAATCAGGCCTTTTTGAAGGCCAAATGTTACAAACCTCTGGTTGGAACTGTCTGCTGCTACATCAGATTTTCCTTTGATGTGCAAGGTATCCCTGTAGGTTCCATCTAGCGGAGTCTAGTTGGGGGCTTCTGGCCCATCCGAAATTCTGGTCCCCTGCTGGCTAGAGGGCTTTGGCGAGATGTACCCTAAATCCTGTGGCAACCCTAACCTTGTCAGTCTCTTGCCTTCGTAATGACCCTTAGCATTTTTTAAGGGATCTTTTCATCATTGCCCTCACCCCCAAGGACTCTTGTTGTTGCTGAACTGGGGAGATCTTATGAGGCTCTCACTCCCTGACGAGTCGTGGAAACTGGGGAGATCTTGTGGGGCTCTCATTCCCTGATGAGCCATGGAAAATGGGGAGATCTTGTGAGGCTCTCACTCCATAACGAGCAATTAAAACTGAGGAGATCTTATGAGGCTCTCACTCCCTAACGAGCCATGATTTCTGGTGAGATTTATGAGGCTCTCATTCCCTAACAAGCCATTGAAGTTGAGGAGATCCTATGAGGCTCTCACTCCCTGATGAGCCATGATTGATGGGGCCTATGAGGCTCTCACTCCCTGACAAGCCATGATTGCTGGGGAGATCTTATGAGGCTCTCACTCCCTGACGAGCCATGGAAACTGGGGAGATCTTCTGAGGCTCTCACTCCCTGAGGAGCCGTGGAAACTAGGGAGTCGACTGAGACTGTGGAAGTGTGTCAACCTACATTGTCGGTCTAAGCGCCCTTTCATGGGTTTTCACTTAAACAGGGAAAATGGTGTAGTGAGGACGGCTTTCACCAACTTCCGTTATTTTTGGGATCTTTTACCCATGACTTTGTGGTCATGTCCATCCTTTTCATCCATTTTTGCTCACGGTGCCCTTTCGGGGTTTCCACCATGCCTAGGTTTATTTTTTCATGGAACTCTCTTACTCATGGTTTTGTGACCATGCCCGTTCATCATTTTTACTCATGACGTTCCCTTATCCAGGTGTACATCATGCCCCTTTTTTTTTTAGAGAAGGCGTGTTTTAGGGTCGTGCCTTCGAGACCTATGTGAAGCCTTTTAACGTCATGCAGCTAGGCTGTGTACTGCAAGACTCATGATTGCCCGATAGCAGACATCAATCCTCCTCACGGACACAGGCCAGACAGTTAAGTTAGCCACCACGCTACCCTAAGCCTGTCTTTAGACACTATGTCTCTTCCTTAGTCAACACTCAACTCAAACAAAAAAGCCGTTCCCTTCGTGCTACTATAAAGGGAAGCACTCGGTTCACTCCACTGAAACAGAGACTCTTGATCCCCTATTAACAGCATAGTTAACACTAAACGTATTTAGGGTCATACAGCTGGATTGTAGCGGTAAGGAGTGGCAGTCTGTAGAGGCCATAGAGTGAGTCTGGGGGTGACTTTGACTCATTTGGGAAGGTTGCATGAAGTTTCCCGTAGAGAGTTGATTGGATGGTAGGTGAAAAGTGGTGACCCACTAGCTGGTGGCGAGATTGAGGAATGAGATGAAAGTTGTGAAGGTGGCCAGCGCACACAAATGGGTCGACTAGGGAAGACGTGCTTGGAGATGCACGTAAAGGGTGTGTGTGCATATGTAGACTCACTAAGGAGGAAATGGAAGTGGTGTAGGTGGCCCACGCACACAAATGGGCCAGCTGGGGAAGACGTGCATGGTGATGCACGTGAAGGGTGTTTTCCCGTGAGTCTAATGGAAGTGGTGTATGTGGCCCACGCACACGAATGGGCCGGCTAGGGAAGACATGCATGGTGATGAACGTAAAGGGTGTGTGGGCATACGTAGACTCACTGGAGAGAAGAAGAAGAGGGTATGCGAGCACCAATGGACCGGTTAGGAAAGACGTGCGTGAAGATTCACGCAAAAAGGGAGGTGTGGGCACACATGGGGTGTCTTTAAGGTCATGCCTCCTGGACCTGGGCGAAGCAGTTTAACATCATGCGGCCAGGACGTGCACTATGGTTTAAGGTGATATAGATTGGACCGTGGTTATGCAGTTTAAAGTCATGCAACTAGGACCATGCAGTTTAAGGTCGTGCGACTAGACCTCCACTATTGTTTATGGTCATATAGTTTGGGTCGTGGCTACGCAGTTTAGGGTCATGCAGCATGGACCGTGTATGAGCCACCATGTCAGTAGGGTTGCATGGAGGGTAGGTACATGGCTAGAAATCTGACTCCCTGGGGGATAAAGATAGTTAAGGCTATCCACATGTAAAGAGATGTATATGAAGCTGGTGACCCTACGAGGAGTAGTTAATGGGAGGCTTCACTGGGGATTAGGAGGGCCAGTGTGACTCCATAGGGATAATGAATATCGATGTGCATGGAACTCCGGAGGCCAGAGCATGGATGATCCCCCCTGTGGGTTGAAGGAAGGATGTCTCTAACTCACTGGAAATGATGGGATGAGTACGAACCTTACATGCATCTAACTCTGTTGGGGGTCCAGTTAGAGTTATGTGTATAGACCATTCGACGCGCTGTGCATTACAGTTTTAGGGTCTTGTAGCTCGGACCATGGTTGTGCAGTTTAAATTCATACAGTTAGGATCATGTAGTTTGTGGTCGTGCAACTAGACCTCCGCTACAGTTTAGGGTCATATAGTTTGAACCATGGTGCTAAGCCTTTTAGCATCATGCGGCAAGGATGTGCACTATGGTTTAAGGTCACATAGCTGGACCATGGATGTAAGTTTAAAGTCATGTGACAAGGACTTTGCAGTTTGAGGTCGTGCAACTAGACCTGCACTAAAATTTAACGTATAGTTGGGACCGTGGTCATACAGTTTTGAGTCATGAGAAAAGGACTATGGCTATGCAGTTTAGGGTCATGTAGCATGGATCATGGCGATGCAGTTTAGGGTCATGCAGCGCAGACCATGGTGATGCAGTTTAAGGTCATGCAGCACGACCATGGCTGTGCAGTTTAAAGTCATGCAACGTGGACCATGGCGATGCTGTTTAAGTTCATGCAACACAGATCATGATAATGCAGTTTAAGGTCATGCAACGTAAACCATGGCTATGCAGTTTAAGGTCATGCAGCGTGGAACATGGCAATACAGTTTAAGGTCATGTAGCGCAGACCATGGCGATGCAGTTTAAGGTCATGCAGCACGGACCATGGCGATGCAGTTTAAGGTCATGCAGCACAGACCATGGCGATGCAGTTTAAGGTCATGCAGTGCGGACCATGACAATGAGACTCCATGAGGAATATAGTCATTACCAGAAACTAGGCTCGCTGAGGGGTGAGGTTGTGGTGTAGGGAATGAACTTCCTGTGGATATGGGCCGATGGTCCGGAGGGGAATGTAAGGGCCTGCGTATGACACTAAGTGAAGCATTAGACCTGAATGATGGTGTCAGGTCCCTTGGTGAAGCACGAGGTAGTAGCCCTTGGTCAGACGCAAGGCGATAACTCCTTGATGGAGTGTGCGACAATAGCCTCCTAACGAAGTGCTCGGTGGTAGTCCCTAGACGAGACACAACCTTCTAAACAAAGCATGTGGCGCTAGTCCCCTAGATGAAGTCTTGATGAGGTGCACGATAATGCTGCTTCGGGTCTCGGGGTGTACTGCCTCGGTCTGGCCTTATCCAGTTTAAGGTCATGCAGCACGAACCATGGCGATGCAGTTTAAGGTCATGCAGCGCAGACAATGGCGATGCAATTTAAGGTCATGCAGCGCGGACCATGACGATGAGACTTCATTGGAAATATAGCCATTACCTGAAACTGGGCTAGCTGAGGGGCGAGGTTGTGGTGTAGGGAATGAACTTTCATCTGGATATGAGTCGATTGTCTGGAGGGGAGCGCTCGGGCCTGCGTATGACACTAAGTGCAGCATTAGACCTGGATGTTGGCGTCAGGTCCCTTGGTGAAGCACGCGGCAGTAGCCCTCGGCCAGATGCAAGGCGATAACTCCTTGACGGAGTGCGCGACAATAGCCTCCTGACGAAGTGCTCGGTGGTAGTCCCTAGACGAGACATGCGGCAACAACCTTCTAAACAAAGCGTGTGGCACTAGTCCACTAGACGAAGTCTTGATGAGGTGCACGGGGATGCTGTTTCGGGTCTCGGGCTTGACTGCGTCTGCCTGGCCTTATCGCCATCAAGAGCTAGGGGCTGGAGCGTCATTCTGAGTTTATCTGGGGCAGTCTTCTGTACTACGGGGTATAAAAGGGGGAGAAACCCCACATTACTATTTTACTGAAGGGTGAAACAGTAGATGGGATTTTTAGAGAGAGAGAGAGCCAAAGCCCTTGACGAGGGTTTTCTGGTGAGCACTACCCAGCCAGAACTTGCAGAGAAAGGTCCTTAGGGATTTTTCTAGTGAACTTAAGAGGTGTGAAGCTTCGTAGCGTGATTATGAACAGTTTTCCACCAGCATCAAAGCTTTCTAAGCAAGGAAGAGGATCTCTCGGGGCCTTGGTAGAATTTATAGAGGTGCCCTATCGGAGTTCGAGTGCTTCTCCGGTCGTTCTCCTGCTAAAGGGGAGGTCACAAAGAGTTCAGAGGGCTCTGCCAGCTCTCTAGGTTTCGGAGGAGAAGGAGAAGGGGCTGCATTGAGCTCACCAGAAATTTAGCATAATTTTAGTGAGTATTGGTGGACTGTTGAAGTGGAAAACCAAGGAGAAGAGAAATCCGCAGGGTCGCATGGAAGCTTTCGAGGATTTTCGGTGGTTTTCACCAACTCTAGCAACAAACAGGAGGCAGGAGAGCCTGGTGTTTTCCACGATATTTCCAACCATCGAAAAAGGGGAAAAACAGGGTTAGACGAGAGGTTCCCATTGAGTGGAAAGTTGTCTCTTACAAGGGGAAGCCACGCCGATAGGGGAAAGAACAGGGTCAGTCGAGGGATTCCAACTGTCGGAGGTGTGTTTTCGACGAAGCCCAAAGGATTGCAGGGAAGGTGAAGGGTCGCAAGAAGGTGGACCGTCGACGTGGGCAGCAGTTGGGGAAACCGAAGAGGCATGGGAGTAAATTTCCCTCGGTAATTGAGAACAGCGAGAACTGAAGTACTTCAAAGTCATGCATGACATTAAGTCACATGTGGCGTCGCCTTCGCATGTCCCTAGGCCAAACGCTGTGATTGCCATACATGGGGGTATGAGGCTCGTGGTGATAAGCACGTGCGACATTAACTTGCCCGTGGTGATGATAGGACACGACATTATGTTGTGCACGGCAATGACCTCAGACGACGATGCCTCGCGACGGTCAGGAGTGATGGAAGATAGGGAGGCCTTACCATCGCAGTGTGATGGAAGCAAGGTCCTTGGACATAGTCGTGAAGTCCATGTTGTTCTGTGGAAGGGCGTCCATTGTGAATAGGGTACACACTCCCTCATAGGGAAGTTCCTTGCCCGATAATTCTGCCTTGTATATTTGATATACTCGTCAGATGAATTGAAGCTGACTCGGAAGTGGTTGACTTGTTCTTTTAGCCTGTAACCATTTTCCTTGGCGGGATCGAGGCTAACTTCTCCAAGTGGTTTTCTCACTTCTTCATGGGTCAGGAATTTCTTTAGTGGGTTTGCTTTTTCTGTACGAGGATGGTGTTTCTCTTAGCCTATAATTGTCCTCTTATCCTCAGATGCAAGAGCTTTGTAACTTCCTTAATAATGGGCTTTCGATTGTACCGTGCAACTTTTTCTAATTCAATGAAAGAAATGAATTTCCTTTGAGTTGGCTTGATGTTTCTCGTCTTCATTTCTATCGTTTTGTTGCACACACCACGCTTTATTGCCATGTTAGGGATAGTACTTCTTAAATATTTCCCGTTAATAGGGGGCATCGCCTCTTCTCAATCAGAGTTCGTTAGTACATAGGCCCCACTTAGTGTAACCTTCTTGATTACAAATGGACCCTCCTACTTAGGCTCAAACTTTCCTTTACGGTGCCTTGACAGCCAGAACTAGGTCCCCACGAGCGAATGAACGAACCTTGACAGACTTGCCAAAGGCTCTCTTCATTCTTCCTTGATTGAGCTCGAGGTTCTGTTGGGCCTCTAATCTCTATTCATCAAGGGCATCCAACTCTTGGTAACAGAGCCTGACCCTCTTGTCTTCAGCTAATCCCTAATGTATAGCTACACGCAGTGAGGGTATTTGAGTTTCTAGGGGTAGGACCACCTCACCCCCATAGACTAGGGAATAAGGGGTGGAGTTCGTAGCATTACGAGTGGTAATGCGATAGGCCCACAAAGCCTCAGGTAGCTTCTCGTGTCAATTCTTCTTTGACTTTGACACTGACTTCTGGAGCACCCCACACAAATTCTTGTTGAATGCCTCAACTAACTCGTTGGCTTGAGGGTAATACATAGTCGAGTACTTCCACTCAAACACGAACTGGTTGACTAGGTGGTTAACATGCTGGCTCTTGAACTAGGGGCCATTGTCAGAAATTATTCGATCTGAGATCTCGAACCGGTATATGATGTGGTGCCGCACGAAGTTAACCACAGCGGTCCCCAGAACCTGTCTGAGACAGATCGCCTCAACCCATTTGAAAAAGTAGTCTATCGCCACCAAGATGAAGGCATGACCCAAGGCAGAAGGAGGGTCAATGGGTCCTACAATGTCCATACCCCACTGGGAAAAGATCCATGATGTCACTGTATGATGGAGAGGCTCTGGGGGCTGATGAATGAGGCTCGAGTGGATTTGGCACACTTGGCATTGTTTGGCAAAGTTTTGGGCGTAGCTACCATGGATGGCCAGTAATAGTCGAGTCTACGTATGCGCTCATAGAGCTTAGGGTCGGACTGATGCAGCCTGCAGATGCCCAAGTGTACTTCTTCGAGTACTTTGCTTGCCTCTTGTGCGTCAACGCATTTGAGAGGGATTCCGTCAAATGACCGACGAAAGAGGATATCCCCATCCAGAAGGGTGTACTTGGTAGACATCCGTACTATGTCGTTGCGCTCCGCTGGATCTTGAGGTAGCCTTCCAGGCTTTACGATGTCCACAATGGGCTCCCTCCAGTCTTCTATTTGTTCAACCTCTGCACATATCGGGTCAAAGAATTCGGGTTCCTGCTCCCTGGCTTTGGCTTCTTTTCCTTGGGAAACTTCTTGTTCCTCCTTGAGGACATCCCTAGCTGCGAGGAGTGCCCCGAATGGGTAAGGCGGACACTCAAGGAAGACATCCCTCTCATCGTCTGTGTCAACTTCGATTTTCAAGTTAACATGTCTCCATTCGGTTACCCAGACTGGAGTGGGCCCTGATGAAGACAATTGGATGGTGGCACCGAGCTTGGAGAGCTCATCAGCCAGCGAGTTTAGCCTTCTAGGGATATGATCTAGGGAGAAGTCCTCGAACTGGGCCATGTAAGTTTTGGTCATGTCATGGTAAGGCTTGAGAGTATCCTTCCTTATGTCATATATCCCCTTTAGCTGCCGATCGACCAGCTCAGAGTCACCGAAGATGTTTAGATGTTCCAGGTCTAGCTCCTGAAAGATCTCCAATCCGATTATGAGGGCCTGATACTCAACTTCGTTATGAGAAAAGCCTCTGCAAGTGAGAAGGATAGAGGAATCATTCCTCCATCGAGAGTCAGGAAGACAACTCTAGCGCCCCCTCTATCAAACTGGAATGCTCCGTCAAAGTACATCTCCCACGACCAAGTTAGCGCCATACAGAAACTTCCTCATTTGGGAGATCGTTTGACAGGGGAGATTCTGAGGGGATTGGGTGAGCCACAAGGAAGTCAGCTAGGGCTTAACCTTTAATTGCCTTCTGTGGTACATATGTAATGTCGAACTCCATTAGCAATAATGCCCACTTGGCTAAACGTCTTGACAAACATGGCCGGCTCATAAGGAACTTGACCGGGTCCGCCTTGGAGATTAACTTGACCTCGTGGCTGAGCAAGCAATGGTGAAGCTTCTACATCGCAAAGATCAAAGCTAGGCACATCTTTTCATTGGGAGGGTAGTTCTTTTCGGCCCCTTGAATTCTGCGGCTGAGATAATAGAGTGTCGTCTCTTTCTCTCCATCGTTGTTCTATGCCAGGAGTGCCTCGAGTGACTCATCAAGGGTGGTCACATATAGGATGAGAAGCCTTCCTAACACTGGCGTAGAGAGTACTGGCGGATTCAACAAGTACTGCTTGATGTCCTCAAGCGCAGCTTGGCACGCTTTGTCTCATATGAAGGAAGTATCCTTTTTTAGGAGGTGTGAAAAAGGTATGCATCGTCATGAGAGGTTCGAAATGAACCTTCAAATGTAGGCGAGATGTCCTTGGAGGGACCGCAGTTCAAGGAGGGTTGTAGGCGACAGTATGTCCTGAATTGCCTTAATTTTGACGGGCTCGATCTCCAGCTCATAGTATCTCACGATAAACTCTAAGAATTTTCTTGAGCGTATGCCAAAGGCACATTTCAAGGGGTTCATCTTGAGCTGTTGACGCCCCAAGTGCTCAAACACCTTTTTAAGGTCTTGCATGTGAGTGGCTTTTGTTTCAGACTTTACCACCAAGTCATCCACATACCACTCGACCTCCTTATGACTCATGTCCCTGAAGATGGCTGTCATGGCTCGCTGGTACATGACACTAACATTCTTTAGCCCAAAAGGCATCACAGTGTAGCAAGAGACACCTTTGGGAGTCAAGAATGCAGTGGCCTCTTCATTCTCTGGCACCATCCTGATTTGGATGTAACCAGAATAACCGTCCATAAAGGAGAAGATTTGGAAATGGGATGTGGAGTCAACCAGTATCTCGGTGAACGGCAGGCGGAAATCATCATTGGGACAAGCAGTGTTCAAATCACGAAAATCGATGTAGACCCTTATTTGGCCATTCTTCTTCTTGACTGGGATGACATTCGCCAGCAATCTTAGGTATTTGACTTCACGTATGAATCCAGCTTTCTTGAGCTTGTTCACCTCGGCATTGATTAGCATCTCGAGGTCGGGCCTAAGCCTTCTTGACTTTTGCTTCATGGGTTTGATGGTAGGATCAATACCGAGGCGATGGACAACAATCTGGGGGTCTAAACCAAGCATCTCATGATAATGTCAAGCAAAGACATCCCAATTTTCTTGATGGAGGGGGTTATAGCTTTCGTTCTCTTTCGATGACAACTTTGCTGAGATGAAGGTTGGCCTTGGGTCGGCCTCTTACCCCAGGTTGATCTCTTCCAGTTCATCGGCCGTAGCCTGACCGCCCTCTTCCCACTCTTCGGGAACCTCCTGAAGTTCCTCGTCGGGGGACTCACAAGGGTTTTCTTCGATCTCGAGTGTAGCCATGACATCTCGATCTCTAGAAGGGGCACAATGTGGAGGAGGGTTGATCTTTGGTTAGTCCAGGCAATAGAAGGGTCAGCTTCAAGTGGGGGTTCGATAGCCTTGTGATGGGGCTCACACGATGCTCGCCCTGAACTAGGTGACACCTCATGCGCTTGGATCATGTGGTAGGCTTCATGGAGGGAGGAGCCTGGAGATGGCTTGGCTTTAACTCGGGTTGTCAGGACGTCGACTGCTATCGAGAATCCTGCCGCCTGGGCCAGCATTTCTCTGAGGCATTCTTGCTGCAGCATGGTGAGGCTGTTGTCTCCGAACTCTCTGTTTAAAGAGTCAAAGAAACAGAGGAGAGGGAAATAGAAAAAGGGTTAGAACGTTTTGAGATTCTTTTTGCGCCGTTGCCAGAGCTGGACATTTGCAGGGGGTATTTAAGGTCTTGCCCCGGCTTTAACTGTTGTGGGGAGATTCTAATGTCATCACCCATTTTGACCGGCTCCTGAGATATTGATGACTCAGGGCCGTCTGCCTGATTGGACAATAAGATGAGGCGAGCTGTGCCTGGGATGAAGTCCTGCAAGGTCGGTAACGGAGGAAGGGGTCTGAGGAATTCTTCCTCAACTGGTGGTTGAGGAAGATGATTCCTTCGGCGAGCTGACCTAGGTGTTCGCTGTCTCCTTCGGGATCCCCGAGGGGGTGTTTGGACCCCCCACCAGGCTGGCAAGAGGTGATAGCCTGGCGGACTGCCTTGCATCTCAGGGACTTGAGCCTGCTTCACTCGTGGTAGACTTCCCAAGGCTAAGAGATCGCAGGCCCTGAGGAGTCCAGTGCATACTCATGAGGGGCCTGCAGCGTGGCTTCTCCTTGAACGAGAGCAAGGGCTTGGACGTGTTCTGAAAGAATCGCCCAGTCAATGTGACCTTGCTAGACTTTCTCCGCAACTCTGGCCTTGAACCCGGGGAAGTCATTGAGTTCGAGGCCCCACACTTGGTGATAGGGGCACCAAAGTTTTTTTGTGCCCTGGGCAAAGTGTCTCAGCTGCCTGGCGAGCTTGGGAGTGACAAGACCTTTATGGAGCATCGCTTCCAAGAGGGCCTGAAGAGGGTCTTGCTCGACGCTTCCCTGGGCTTGCATCGGGAGGTCTTCTTGTGCAGGCAAGAGAGGGACTCGAGGGTGTGTTGCTAAGTCGCCTTGAACTTCCTGACACTGCTGCATCTTTTTGGTCAAGAGCTTATGGAAGCCAGTGCACTTGTTGACGTCGTGGCCTTGTATCCGGTGATATGCGCACCAAGGGTCCTCGGTCCCAAGAGGCAGGAACTTAGGCTGCCTTGTCGGCTTTGGGGTGGCGATTCCTTCTTCGAGCGTTATGGAGAAGAATGCACGAAGGATAGCGAGTGCCCCGTCATCTTCATGGATTATGATTATGTGAGATGCCTCAGCTGCCTTGAATGCCTTTTTCAATTCTTCGAGCTTTATCCAACCCTTGTTGATAAGGGCTTCGATAATGTCGTTGAGCTTATAACAGTCGTGAGTGGGGTGGCAGACCCTCCTATGATAGGTGCAGTGCTTCTCAGGGCTTACAAGGCAGGAGGCCATCAGGGGTAGGAACTTCGACTGCCTTGGAGGCTTCCCTGGTCAAGATCTGTAGGCCTCTATTCTGCTTGATCATGAGGCGGCTGTGGACCTCATTCAAGAATCGAGCCTGAGACCTGGACTGTCCCTTTTTCTTTGAACAAGCGAGGGCCATGTCTATGAGCTGGAGCAGGGAATGGGGCCCAAGGATGGAGTGCAGCTTGGGTTCTTATTTTGGAGGTTGGAGGCCTCTGTCGGAGTTCAAGTCATCACCTCGAATTCCTTTGTGAGGTCAGGGTGTTCGGATGACCCGGGGCTGACTCAAGATGGTACTCTTAGGGAAGACCTTGGAGTACCAGAGCTCGAGGTGCCTACTCGGTGTCGGAGCAGCAGAGGAAAGAGGGGTTGGCTCGTGACTCCGCTTGAGTCTGGCTCCGAAAGGGACTTGCGAAGATGGTGCGTGTGCACCTTTATGGTTAGCCGTCCGAGTGACTTGGGGGTCAGCCCAGGCCCGGTCAATGGGTTCGACCTGTGGAGGTTGAGACCCACGAGCTTGTGTTTGGGAGGGACGAGGTGGGCGCTTGTCTCTCACAAGGTGAAGTTGTGTGTACTGGGAGGGAAGACGAAGCGGTCGACCCTCCTATTCTCGAGGTGGCATAGAGCTAGCGCTGCCCCGAGCTGTGGAAAGCGAATGCATGGTGCATGCAGGATTTGGCCCGAGAAGGACTAGTCCTGGATGCGAGTTCAAGGCAACATGAGGGTCACCCTGAGGTGTGGCTCGAGTGGATAGACCATGAGCCTTTGAGTATGTGTGAGGCATGAAGACCTTAGGGCCTCTGCCTCAGTGTATCGACCCTCCAGGTGTGGGGGCTAGGAATCACTAAGGGGCACAGGGGGTTGCCTCGAGACGAAACTTAGGAGCGACTGGAGTTTGTTTGCCTTTCGTAAGGATAGACAGGGCAGCCTTTCGGTGTACCGTAGCAGTATGACTGGCAGGAGATTTGCCAATAGCAGGGTGAGCGGCAGCAGAAGTGCTGCCCATGCAAGGGGCCTTGGTGTAGAGTCCACCAGAGAGAGAAAGAAGGGATGCAAGGACCATTAAATCCCCTCTTACACTGACCCAGGTGAGAACCTGAGAGCCTGACCGTGAGTCTTGACTCAGAAGAAGAGTAGGGAAGGAGGCTTGAGCGGATCTCTTGCCTGAGACAGCCACGAGTGCAGGGATAAGGAAATCCCTGACCCGAATGAACGGGTTGAACAACCCAGGTGCCATAAAATTGAGTGCAGAAAGTAAAGAAGGAAACTGGTCAAATAAGAGAAAACCGACTAAGAGGTAGTAACTCCCCAGTGGAGTCGCCAAGCTAGTTAGTTGGCTCGATCTCGCCCTTAGATTTAGGTGATCTGGTGGCACGTGTCTCGGGTCTCCAGTGGACCTGGGACTTAAGATCGCTCTCTCAAAACCTTGCTCGAGCACAAGGGCAGGTATACCAACCAATGAGAGAGGAATTTTAGGTGGGTTTGGGACTTACTCAGGCTGGCTCTTGTGGGCGCCCTCTTAGATCACGAAGAAGGCCCCCCAACTGCTTGAGCTGGTTCGTAATTGTCTCCCTTGACCTGTAATCCTCCTTTTTTTTTTTGCACAACACTTTTATGGTTAATTTGTAAAACAAGTGGGTCGAAAAGGACCAACCCTTGTCTTAGGACAATGCACATTCATGGGAGAAGGTGATGAAGTACAAGGTTAGACGAAAGGTAGAAAGGAGAAGAGAACTTGATGGAAGGGCGAGACTAGCATGACAGCCAGAAGTTGCCTACTCGGAGTGGTAGCAAGACGGGCATGGTTCAAGGATCAGTACAGCGACAATACTACTCGAAACCGAGGTCGGTGCATCAGCGCTAGGCTACGCCTACCCTCAATCAAGTGAGAAGAAAAAGAGGTGAGGATGAAAGAACGAGATGGCAAAGAGAAGGGGAATGCCAGATGTCGATAGACATCGCGGTGGGCAATGCAAGGAGGCGACGCATCCCTTGTGGACAACGCTAGCTCTTGACAAGGCACACGACGATGGTTTCTCCTGGGTCGCAAGGCGATAGGTGTGGGACACAAGGGGAATGACGATAGGCACCGGAAGCACTGAGGAATCTCTCAGACAGCGATGAGTGTTGTCAGGGCCTCTAGCGGGCGGCGATAGGTATCGCCGTCTACGTTAGATGCGCAGCAGAGGAAGATTCCAGCAGAAGGCAACACACTTCGTTGTCTAGGCTCTTCATCAAGACATCAAAGCTACGTTTGTAGGCGGCAATGGGCAGCACCATCTACAGACTTCATTGAGAGAAAGAGACAGACGAGAAGGAGGGGAAGAAGACTCGCGCATGGTGCTGCCATCGCCATGCGCGGCCTGCGAGACCATGGGAGAGGCATGTACGGCACTGCCACTGTCGTGCAGACCTCCGTGAGGGACTCAGAAGAAGAAGAGGGAGAAGAGAGGGGAGAAGGGAGAGAGAAGAAGAGAAGAAAAATAAGAGCGAGAAGATTTACCTCAACCCTAGGGGTACTGATCGAAAGTTTTTCTCACCTCACCCTCTCTCTCAAGCGTAACACCATAATTGTAAGAAAGAGAAACTTGTATTAAGTGAAAACTCTCTTATGTGTGTATGTATGTACCTTCTCTCTTTTCTTTACGTACAATGATGGTACGTATATATAGAAGTGTGCCCCAAATATGGGTGGATGATCAAAAGTAACCTTAATTTTTGGAAATTAAGAATAAATTGATTTAAAAGAAATTTGAAATTAGGGTGCAAAATGACAGATTTGCCCCTTCTTAACAAGTTGTAGAATTCCAAAACAATCCCTGTGTTGCCTTAGGACTTATGTGTTCTTGCATGGCTGATCCAGGGTCGCTTTGATGCCCAGTTGATCGTAAGATGATTGTTTTCTCTTAGGGCTAGGCATGATGATCGATTTGATACCAACTTCGAGCCATGGATCACGTTTTTGGTGCATGATCATGTGACTTGAATTTTGAGTACATCTTGAAACTTCGAATCGATAGTGTGTTTGTTTCATGATGTTTTTATGTGTTTTCTTCACTGAATCACACTAAGCATGCCGCTAAGATCACAAGGCATTAAACGCAGCTTGATTCTATGGCCGAACAAAGATTTTGCAAGTTTGGAATTTTGGCTGGAATCAAGGATTCCGGTGACAGAATTTGCAGTTGGCTTCGTCGACTTCACGTATAGAATCTGACCGTTCATTATATATGGGGTTCGGGTCGGAGATGGCCTGAGACCTTAAGCCCACAATGGAATTGGTTTCATGTCGTTCAGGCTCTTGAGCGGCATGATTTGGCCGCTTGAGCGAAGCACGACGCTGCTGAATTTCTTGCACTTTCTTCACGGATCAATAGCTTCTCTCTAGCTTTTCTCCGTGTTCTGGGATCGTCACAGAGCGTGCCACATATAGAATCGCTCGTATGGACGAGACGAACATGCTCACCAAATTTGAGGGCGATCTGACATGGGACGGTGGAGATATGAGCATCGAAAGTCACTAATTGTGACTGTCCCTTTCATGGTGTAGTGTTGCAGGGTGGGCGCATGGGAATAGCGTGCGGTTCCTCCTGTTTCACTCTTTCGCCTATAACTCGTTTGGGCTAAAACTTGACCCCTGGGGGTTTTCAACCGTGTCGGATTCAATGGTGGTAGTCCCACAGTAATTTGAGATGCTAAAAATGTAGCTCTAGTTATAGGGGTCCCTTTGAGGGTGATAGAGGCCGATTCTGCCGGAACTGTTCCTCTGTCTGCACTGACTTAGATATGTTGGAATGTGACGAAACTTGGCAGGAGACTTTTGAGAGACCTCATGAAGATCTTGGCTAGTTTTGGGGCTGTTATGAGAATGTCGAAATTTCCACTACTTGCTAGGCCTTTATTAAGCGGGGGCCTCATGTTGATGAAAAATACCGTCCAACAGTCGAAAAATGGAATTCCAGTGACTGGAAAATGTGCATTCTTTAACATCAAAAGTAAGTGTCATTCGACTTATGATCACACACAAAAATGATATCAAATTAAAACCCTAAGAAGCACAGTCGCAATGAACCCATATTTGTGACGATTCGAAATATCAAGATATAGCCTCTTGAAGATGGAGATGTTTCACTTTTCAAATCTGAAATTCAAATGTTTCAAGCCCATCTTCTCTCTAAAAATTCGTCCATTCCGGGCCACGTCATGGGACGTGCCATATGTCAAAACGGGCGTATCTACGAAATCCAGCTCATGTCAAAATTTGAGAGTAATTATACTTAAAATGAGCAAGTTATGAGCATTACAAATTCATCTCGAGATTGAAAAATATTATTTCCATAAATGAAAATTGGTTCACTGAGGCTGCACCATAATAGTGTAAAACCCACCATTTTATGGTAAGTTTGGTCCAGAATGGTCTCAGAAGGTTCGATTGAGCCGAAAATTGGTATTTGGGAGATTTTTGACATTCTGGATCTAATGGAAGTGGTTTGGTGCTCATCTAAGACCTTGATAATAGGGTTGTAGTTATGAGGCCCCTTTTTAACATGACAAGATTTGGATTTGAAAACCGAGTTTCGTCCTAATTAGCTCAAAACTTGTCGGAGTGCGAAGAAACTTTACGAGTGTCCTTAGGGTACCCAAAGCTACCTTCCCATGCCATTTGAGGCCGATCTGACAGTTTCTTTTGGTACCCAAAATTGGCTTATTTTCACAGTGCTCTCATGGTATGTTGGCGTTTTTGATACCAACCGGTCCAGTTTGCAACTGGCTCTCTCCTTATGCGTCTCGAGGATACAAGTACATAAAAAATGATGTATAACAGGTGCTCTAACTTATCTTATGGATGGAATTAGGGCTTTATGGTTATTGCAGTCATAATAATGTTTTTTCCTTATAACAGGATGTGATTGAAAATTTATGATGATATTTATAATGTGATCGAATGTTTATAAGTTACATCACCATACATGGTTTTTCGCATGTTGAATCTACTTATCTATGTATTATAGGAAATTCCTGCTAAAATGTACTATGTAGTTTTCAGGGGCTGACGAACTAGAACTGCTTCATAAGTTGAGGCATCAAAGAAAGGGAAAATTTCAAATTTGAGCCTACCTCAAAAATTCTATTAGAAGATGTTGTTTTGATGCCTAAATATCTTCAAATTGATCATCTCGACATCAAGATGTATGGACATGAGAAAAAATTGGATTTCAAGTTTTGGAAATAGTACATTTTGTAAGGTAGGCTCAAAGAAATGCAATATTCGTCCTATGTACTCTGTGCTACCGTTGTTAATTATCCTTATTAGTGCCATACACTTTTAATTTTTGAAAAAGTAGTTGGAATATGATCTTTTAAGCTTATCTGCATTGTCGAGCTAAACTAACTACTGTTGTAGTGATGATTATATATAAATGTTATGATACATATTTTGTTAAGCATGTAGTAATACAGCTCACGACTTCATACGTACATGGTCATGCTTTATTGGGGTTTTAGTTTTTTTGTAATTTAGCAACGGATGAAAGGAATTTGAGAGAGATACTTTGCTTGGCTTTTAATTTATGTAATTTACGAATGGATATAAAGAATTTGAGAGAGAGTGAGAGTGAGAGAAAAAGCATTTGATGGCTTCTTTTAAAGCCTATTTGATAACGGGAAGTTTTATGAATTGTAAATTGGAAGTTCCTTCTTGCTGGGAAGATAGAATTTACTATAAGAAGTTTGTGGTTTCTGTGTTTGATAACCTCAGGAGAAATTAAAGAAGTTCTTGGTTTCTGTGTTTGATAACATGCTGCAAGATTAACAAGTTATAGTGAAAGCGCAAAATGTAGAGCACATGTTTCCCATAGATTAACAAGTGATAGTGAAAGTTGCAACATGTAGAGCACAGGTTTCCCATAACAATCATTCAAGCCCTAAAATGACAATAAAGAGTAAATGAAAAACTCCCTAAAAAATAAAAAACAAGTATTTCTATAAATCTCACGCCATGAACTATCCATTCTTTCAGTTGTCAATAGATTGTGATGAACAACCTATAGCAAAAAAAATGATTTAGATTGTGATGAACATAATCCCTTATACCCATCTAGCAAGAAAGAAAAATGACAAATTTTGGACACGTTCAAATTGCACCTTTGACCCATCTAGCAAAAAAGGAAAAAGACAAATCTTGGACATCCACTCATAATTAAAAAAAACAAAAAAAAAAAAACCTAAATTTTTGTCCAAATAACTACATTTTCATGTTGAGAAGGCTTTCACTATAAATAAAAAAATCTAAATCAGATTGTGGCGGTCTTTAATGTCTAGCGATGCACTAATTAGAAAGAATCCATTCACACAATTAAAAAATTGCATGTTTAGTGCATGTAGCAAGAGATTGAAAAGCAAGACTGCTTAAGCATCCATTCAAATATCCAATAAAAAACTAACAATTTCATCTAAAAATCCACATTTTCATAAGAAAACAATCTCATAGACATCCATTCATAAAATATGTGAAAAAAAAAAAAAAGTCTGAAAATAACAAGACGTCTTAGGCATCTATTAAGAATGTGTTCTCGTAGAGAAAAAAACCATTTCACTTGGGCGAGGTGGAGAATACAGGCTGCATCTGCAAGGTTAGTAAATTTCCTTTTCCCAAAATTTACCCCCAAAAAAGAAAGTTCCATTTCTCGCCCAATTGCTCCCCAACAGAGATAGAGATTTTAGATTTAGGCGGTGTGAACAGAGAGATGCGATTACAACTAATAGATAGAAGACCGTGATAGAGATTTTAGATTCCGCGGTGTGAAAAGAGAGATGCGATTACAACTATTAGTACAGGAGAGAGATACGATATAGAGAAAGAAGCGATTTTGGAGAAAGAGAGATGGACGAGGAAAAAAGTTTGAGAGGAGGGAGCGAAGGCATTTTAAACCTTCCCTTCAATTCCTCACTCCGCATTACTTACCATCCCCTCTTCCCCCATCGTCATCAACCCAACAACCAATTCCTCCTCCTCGAGCTCGATCCCACCCTCCTCCCCTACTTCTATAACAACCAGTACCCTCTTTCTCTCTCTCTCTCTATTATCATTTTCATTACGCTTGTCGTCTCATGAATGGTGGTGTTCTAACAGTTTCCTTGCATCTATCCCTTTTCAGAGTTACTGTCCGTGGTGATCCAGATGAAGAAGCGGTTCTCTGCACCCCCTCTTCGACCTACGCCCTCAAGTTCGTCTCCACCTCCAATTCAGTCTTTCTCATTCCTCCCCCATCTTTCGAAAACCCAATGCAGAAACCATTGTCGTCTCCTGTGATCGAGCTCTCTCCAGGTCACATGGAGCTCCTCTGCGTAGCCCCGCAGCTGGACAAACTCAAATCCCTTCTCTCTACTGTTACTTATAACCCTAACATAACGGACGACGAGGGACAAGAAGAGGCTTCGTGCCTTTTCACCTGGTCTGATCTGATAAGTAAGGTTCAGGCCAGTGACCAAGAGTTGAAGGACAGGCTTAACTCTCTTTCTGCCATTGAGATCAATGGGAAATGGAGGATCTTGGACCAGGGATTCATGTCTGATACCCTCGAGCTTCTCATTCGCAATGCTACTATTCATGGATGGCCTCTTGGAGCATTAAGAGAGGACCTGGTTTTGCCTGTGCTTGAGGCTGATGGGGTTTCTCTTGAATTTGGGTGCCATTGCCTTAAGGCCTTTGGGAGAGAGAAAGATGTGGGAGTCTGGGCACTTTGTGAGAGGGCGGTGTGTGTGAATTATGCGAGGAAGATATTGGGGAAGGTGGGGAAGATGAAGAGTGAGAATTTTTTGATGAAGCTGCAGAGGAGGGTGCCTGAGGGGTTCGCGGTGGGAATGGAGATGCTTGAGGGGGAGGTTTTGGCAGAGAGGGTTGGAGCTGAGGTGTGGGTTCGAGCGTTCAGTGTCTCTTCGCTGCCTTCTGATCCTGCAGAACGCTTCTCTATTCTCTTCAAGGAACGCCAGAGGTGGGAATCACAGGACTTGGAGCCTTACATCAGGTGCTTTCTTTCTCCCTGCATTCTCTAACCTTGCATCAGGCTCGCTCCCTCTCTCTCTCTCTCTCTCTCTCTTCCATTCATTTTATACTCTATCTAGGGTTCTCCGCAATGGCATTTATGTGATTATTCTTTTGTAAGTGTTTGTTAACTCTATCTGTTTGACCTTGAGAATGGTATGCGTTAAACCCTCTGTTTATGTGATGAGTAAGTGAATACTCTCTGTTTTGATCAGGGACCTGCGTGTGCCCTGTCTCTCTTCAGATAGCTTGCTTATCAAGTATACTCGAAGAATACAGCCGACTGCAGACTCCGTGCCCATCTTCACAGCAAGATGAACTGCCCATCCTGGTTTGGGACAACTTGGGTTTTCTCTGTTATCCTTTCATCGTGGTTTCGGTTTGGAAGTCTTTCTTATCACCGATAAGCTTTTGATTTTTCTTAAATTCCCCATTTTTGCCATCTTATTTGTCATTCAAAGAGATTCATGATGTGGCATTTGGGTCTTAATAATGTTTGTACACTATGGAAGTTGGTTTGTTTAGTCACTCTTGATATTGCAGTAGATCTGTTCCATGGATATACATGTTTTGGTTTTTCTTCTTTTATATATGTTTGCTTTAAGTTGACAGTTGTTTTTTCTTGGATGAATGAGGTAGAAGTTTTTATTTGTTTGTCTGGAATGGGGGACTACAATGCGTGGATGTAGACATGCATCATGGAATTATTATCTCCATGCTGTGGGATCTCTGTTGGTGTGTAGTAATGGTTGATATCTTCCTTCAAACATTGACAACATTCATTGCTTCCTCACTTGTCCTAGTTATTCTAAGCAATGGTCACATGTCAAATTTGCCTTTATGTGAAAAATTAGTTGCACCCTGAATCTCACTATTTTTTAACCCAAAACAGTCTGGATGAACTTGATGCTGGCTTGTCAAGTGTTAAAAACATGGTTTATACAGACCTGAGGCATAGGAAGGATAACCCACAAGTCATGAGCTGTTTGAGTTGGTTCCGACATACTAGGTTTCACTGAGGATCACAGTCTTCAATTTTGACTTTTTAGGCATTGTTGTCCCATTTCTTCTTTGTATATTTTTCTCAGATGTGCAATGAATTCCTGAGGGAATCACCATGGTGCAAAAATGGCGAGAGGTGTTGTAAAATTATGTTAGGCACCTAGTTTCATCTTCCTCCTGCTCTTTTGCAAATTGAGTGTTGTAATCTGAATTATGAGCCTACAAAAGGTCACTGCAAAATGTTGAGAAGAGACTTAAAATGCTTGTCAAACATTTTTGAATGAAATATTTGTTCCTATAGCTGCAACAACTTTCTTGTTCTTTTTTGATTTTTTTTTTTTGTTTTTTTGGGAAGCTTGGTGCCAGACCAGTTTTTGGTTCCAGGGCAGTTCTATTAGGTAGTTTTTATGCTGCTCTGTTTTGGGTTGTGCGATTTTACTGTTTTGACTCTTCATCCACATCCCTCGCACTTGATTTCTATTATATGGATGTTTTGCTTTCCAAACTTGTCAACTTGTATCAATAATCTAGCTGAACGTGATTCCACTTGATGAAGATGCACATTTTTTTATTATAGTCAAAGCCTATTTTTGAAGATATAATAATGAATGCTTATCAGGAATTATCCCCTTCTTTGGAATCTTAATGACATTCAAGAACCTATTCACATATGTAGTCATGCACATTTGATGAGGATGCACATTTCTTTGGAATTTTCCCCGGTTTCTATGCGGCCAAGCCTGCATATCTAGAAATGCAAGCCTATTAATAAATCTATTTTTGAGATGGATTTTTGCACTTAATTTTTGAGGACATGTAATCTTTAACCTGGAGATCATGAATATGAAAAAATAAATAAATTTAGAAAACTAAAAATAATAATTCTAGTAAGAAAACATGTGGACCGTTAGTGTCCATTGTTTTTAGATGGAACACCTACTTGCATCCATCTTTAAGATGGATGCTTTACACGTTTTGGACTGCACAGGTAGTCATGCAGTTCAGCCCACTTGAAACAATTTTCCTTTTTTTAAATAATTACAAAAACTTGTTACAACTGTTTCTTCTCTTATGCATTGATTTATCTTTCCCTAACTTATATATTCAAGTCTTGAGACGATTGCTATGTATCAGCAAATTATTAAAGGAATGTATGGGTGATGACATTTCTTGCAACGTTGCGGGTTTTCATTTATTGACATTTACTGTCCTCAAGTTTTCTGTTATTACTGTGATCCTCAAATAAATGAATCCTTTTGAGGAGCTTACAAGACCTTGTCTAAGCTTTGTATTTGTGAAATCCTAATTGTAATCTTTGTTTTTTTTCCTTTTTTCTTTTTGACCATAGTAACAACTAATTGTGATCTTTGTTTTCCTGACATATTTTCTCCTTTTTGGGTTACACTTGATTATTTAGCAAGTGTGCAAAGGTGAAGCTCACCTTGAGGAGATTTAAGTGGTGTGACACGAATGAATGATGTTCTAAAAGAAGCTATAAAGTTTTACATGGAAAAGAAACAGAGACATGGAAAAGAAACAGAGTGAGCATTAGTCAGTGCCAAATTATTGGTTATCAAATTAATGACATTTTGTCATCAGACCCCCTGATGATGCACTTGCATGAGGAGATATGTAGTATTACAAATAGATTATAGGAGGTCAAGGTTCATTGCGAAGAAATAGCTTAGAGAAACAGATTGAACTATGCTGCCTAATCACTTCATGAAAAACTCTGTCAAGTTCCAACTTTCCAAATCTGACGCAGGTTAAGACCCTCAAGTTCCAACTTTCATTTAGATAGCTATCTCTAAGGTGGTATATTAATCATAAGTTTAGTCCTTATGAATTGTTCTCTCTTCCTTTAACAATACTTGAAGACCTAGTCTTCACTTACCACTTTAAAGTTTGAATTACAAGCACCAAAAGCCTCTGTAGCTGATCAGTTAGCAAATATCTTGTGCATTATTTGCAGTCTATGGAAGAACAGGGAAATTCGAAACAATCTATAGAAGCTAAAGAAAGCCATTTAAGAAGGCATTCTTCACAGAATGTCGTTGGAGTGACTGATAAATGACCATTTGATGCTAGTGCAAATGGAATGTCGATCTCAGGCTTTTGTAATGTAAAAGCACATGCGTTCTCATAGACTGATTATACCATGATGGAGTCATTAACCACTATTCTTGCTTTAACTAGATCCATTGTGATTCCTTTTCTAGTATTGATTTCATTGTTGAGGATGAATGAGATCGCATATATAATTTGCATTCAAAGCCTGAGCTCTTCCTTTCTTGCTTGTTGAATGCATGCTCGGGAATTTCTAAAAGGCTATGTACATGAGTGAATTGCTCCGAGGAAAGTGCAGTGGGAAGGTGTCACGACCGCTCCCCACCGGACTCCTAGAGGGCCAGGGCCGGGCCTACCGGAGGATTGTAGGGTGTGGGGCCACGACCCAAGGCACAAAAAACCTTTGGAAACAAATTGGGAAGAACGACGGTTTCTTTAGGTTTCCCTTGTTTATTGATGAGTTGATGCACATGTCAACAATAGAAAAAACCTGAAAGTGGGGGTTCTTGAAAAGGTGGGTAGAACTTGAACTGTAGCATTGGGAATTGGATGGGAACAATGGTACCAGAGAATGTAATAAAAGTTGGAGTGATGAGATCCAAGAAACAGATGCGATCATTTAAAATGTGTCAGTTGCAATAATGCTTGAAGTGAATCATTAATGAATTCTTTTGAGAGGTACGCAACTGCATTTTAAGACCGTTAAACATTTAAACAAGTAAGAGAAGTTTATGCTCCTGTCCCACTAATGTAACATTATTTAAAAATTCTCCCTCCCTACCCACCCCCACAACCCAAAAAGAAGAAAAAAAAACAAACCTCTCGTAAATGCATTTTAAGATGGTTACAGTTTAAGCAAGTATAAGAGAAGTTTATGCTCATGTCCCCCTAATGTAATGTTATTACAAAATTGTCCCTTCACCTCCACAACTAAAAAACAGAAAAAAACCCATCCCCAATTTTTTTTTTTTTATCTTCATTCCCTTTTTTCCACTTTTTTTTTTTTTTTGTTTCCAAAATGTCCCTACGTAGGATCGCCAGGTCAAAAATGACAACCACTATGGATCGAAGTTATGAAGAATATTTATTATTGTGACTACATACCTTCTTTGTCCGAAGTTAAGCTTTTTTACTGATTTCGAATTTTCAGGGTCCAAAGTCAAGATTTTATTGTAACTTGTACATCATTTCGAGTCTTTTTCCAATCTTCAAGATCTGAAGTTAATAATTGTCTTTTCACTTTTGAACTTGGGTCATTTTCGAAAAAAAATAAAAAACGACAAAAAAAATATGAATGTAAAAAACGAAAATTTGTTGGCATTTTTATAATAACCGTTACTTTAGGGGGACAAAAACATAAATTTCTCTAGATAAAAAACAGAAAAAGTAAAATTTGGATGGACGTACATCTAATGATTATGGAAGTGAGTAGATTCCATAAATCCACACCGTGAAGACTATGAATTCATGCTATTGAGTGGAAATTTTTTCAGAGATTCTTAGAAACCCCCCTCCGTTATAAACCTGAAATATCACATTGCTGCCTTGACTGGTCAGTTCTTTGGCATTTTTGCTTGTCCTTGGTCCAATGCTGGAAGTTTTCTTAAAATCAAGGAGCAATTGGCGTTGGTCATAAAGTTACAAGAGGTTTTCTTTGTATTACATCTGAGGCTAAGTGATGCTGCTTGCCATGGTTTTTCACAGTACATCACAGGGGTGTAATGTCAGAGGGTTCATAGGTATATCCCTGATTGCCCACATTTGTAAACCAAGTTTCAAATACAGAGTGGTGCAAATAGGAAATTATGAGGTCATAGGACAATGTTTGGCTGTGGGATTGTTCGTAGGGTTTTCTCACACATTGGAAAGGTAAACTCACGACATTGCACAATACATCACGGAGGCGATGAACTCTTGAAATTGGGAACCAAAATCAGGGAGTTGCTTGCTTTCTTTAAGGTGTTAAACGGTCCTGTTTTGGTAAAATTTTGAGGTGCAAATAGGTCTCTAGAAGTGTGCAAGTACACTCTCAGGATATAGCGATACCGAAAATAAATTTTTAAATCTTTGACTTTCACACTACCCGTATAAAACCACAATCTATAAATCTGATATGTTTTTCCAATCGGTATAATACTACAAACATCAATTGAAATAAGATTCTCTCACAACATAAACACCATCCAATCTTTATGATAGAAATATCGATTGAAAAAAAAAACTTTTAAAAACAAATATTACTTGAAAATGAGAGAACAAAATTTAAAAAACAATCCTTTCTCTCACTAGAGAGAGTACATCCAAAAGAGTACAGTACTTCTCACTAGTTCTTCCCCGTACTTTTCTCTCATGTCATAAATCCTCTTCTCATTTGGTACATCTCTCAATATTTTCTCTCATTCCAAAAGGGCCATATAAGTATGTACCACTCTCTCTTCTTTTTTCTTCTTCTTCTCTCTTCCTTCTCCCCTCTCTCTTCCCTCTTCTTCATCTGAGTCCCTCGTGGAGGTCGTGCACAGTAATGGCAATGTCAGGCATGCCTCTCCCTTGGCCTCACAGGTCGGGCATGACTAAGGTAGCACCATGTGCGAGTCTCCTTCCCCTCCTTCTCATTTGTCTCTTTCTCTCAATAAAGTCTGTAGACAGCGCTGCCCATTGCTGCCCACAGACATGACTTTGATGTCTCGGTGAAGAACCTAGACGGAGAAACCATCACCGTATGCATTGTCAGCAGCGAGCGCCGTCCATAAGGGATGCGCCACCTCCTTGCATTGCCCCACCGTGATGTCTATCGATGTCTGGCTTTCCCCTTCTCGTTGTCGTCTCATTCTTTTCTCTCCACCTCTTTCTCTTCTCACTTGATTAAAGGGGTGCTTAGGTTAGCGCCACCCCGTCGACCTCGGTTTCGTGTCGTATTGCCGTCGTGCGGGTCCTTGAACCATGCCCATCTTGCTACCACTCCGAGTCGGCAACTTCTGGCCATCATGCTAGTCTCGCCCTTTCGTTAAGTTCTCTTCTCCTTTCTACCTTTCGTACAAATTTCCACTTCATCCCCTTCTCCCATGAACGTGCGTTGCCCTATGACAAGGGTGGTGGGTCCTTTTTTACCCACTTGTCTTACAAATTAACCATAGAAGTGTTGTACAGAAAAATAGGAGGATTAAGGGTCAACAGAGACGATTCCGATCCAGCTCCAGCAGCTGGGGGGCCTTCTTTGTGATCTAAGAGGGTGTCTATGTGAGCCAGCCCGAGTAAGTCCCGAACCCACCTGAAATTCCTCTCTCATTAGTTGGTATACTTACCCTGACCCTCGAGCAAGGTTTCGAGAGAGCGATCTCAAGTCCCCGGTCCACCAGAGACCAGAGACACATGCCACCAGATCACCTAGATCAGGAGGGCGAGATCAAGGCACCTAACTAGTCTTCTGTATTCCTGATCTTGTCACTGGTGTGGGTGGTAGGGTAGGCTTAGGAATAGCTTTTGGTTGAGTTTTGGTTTGCGACACTGACTGACTTTGTTGTCCAGCCAGTGCGATCTGGATTGATGAGAAAGTAATAGGAGCTTGTATTAAGGATGCAGAGGTTTGAGTTTGAGGTTGAGGTTTAGGGGAAAGCAGAGGACCAGAAAACTTGAGGGCCTTGAGCTTTTGAGGTGTGGGTTGTAGCTTCTTTCCCGATCTTAAACCCATTTGCCCCGTGCTAGCTTGTACCTCCATGATCTACACCATGTTGGAGGCTTCTTTGGAACAGGAGCCTGAAAAATGACTCAGTTTTTGCTAGGGTTAACAGGGCAGCAGTGGCTGTAGAGAATCCAGCTGCCTGAGCTAACATCTCTTTGAGGCACTCTTGCTGTGGCATGGTGAGGCTGGTTTCTCCGAACTTTTTGTTTAGAGTGTCGAAGTTTGGGCACCGTCGAGCTGCACCTGTGGAGAAAATAGAAGAGGAGTGAGGAGAAGTAAGAATTAGGACGTTCCTGATAGCTTTTTATGTCGTCGTCGAAATTTGACGTGCTTAAGGGATATTTTAGGTCTTGCCCCCGGTTTGACTGTCGTGGGGTGCTTTTAGCGTCGTCACCCGTATTGGGAGAATCTTGAGCTGTTGGTGACTCGGGGATGTTCGCCTGTTTGGACGAAAGGACGAGGCGAGCTGTGCCTGGGATAAAGTCTTGTAAGGTCGGCAGTGGAGGAAGGGGCCTGAGGAATTCTTCCTCGACTGGTGGCTGAGGAGGATGATTCCTTCGGCGGGCCGACCTAAGTGCCTGTCGTCTCCTTTGAGATTCTTAGGGAGGTGTCTGAACCACCCTACCAAGTTGGTGAGTAGCCTTAGCTTGGTAGACTGCCTCATGTTTCAAGGATTTGAGCCT
This sequence comes from Amborella trichopoda, assembly GCF_054954075.1. Lineage (NCBI taxonomy): Eukaryota > Viridiplantae > Streptophyta > Magnoliopsida > Amborellales > Amborellaceae > Amborella > Amborella trichopoda. The sequence goes on along the minus strand of NC_142338.1, from coordinate 24,311,983 downwards.
ACTCTGGCCATGGCCGACTTTCCAAGGCTGAGGGGTCGAAGGCTCTGAAGGGTCCAATGTATACTCAAGACGGGCTAGTAGTGTGCCTTCCTTTAGAAAGGCAGCGACAGCCTGGACGCATTCCGAGAGAGCCGCACAAATGATGTGGCATTGTTGGACTTTCTCTGCGACTATGGCTTTGAACCTAGAGCATTCGTTGAGTTCGTGGCCCCATACTTGGTGATATGGGAACCAAAGTTTTTCTGCACCCTGGGCAAGATGCCTCGACAGCCTAGCGGGCTTGGGAGTGATAAGGCCTTGTTGGAGCATACCCTTGAAGAGGGCCTGCAAAGGGTCTAGCTCAGCGCTTCCTTGGGCTTGCGTCAAGAGGTCTTCTTGCTCAGGTAGAAGAGGGACTCAAGGGTGTCCATCTGGGTTGCCTTGAACTTTCTGGCATTGCTGCATCTTCTCTGCCAAGAGCTCTTGGAAGCCAGCGCATTCGCTGACATCATGGCTTCATATGTGGTGATAAGCGCACCAGAGGTTTTTGGTTCCTGAAGGTAGGAACTTGGGGTGTCTTGTCGGCTTTGGAGTGACGAGCCCTTCTTCGAGCATTATGGAGAAAAGTGCACGAAGGAAAGCGAGTGCCCCGTTGTCCTCTTGGATCGTGACTATGAGAGAAAGTTCAGTTGTCTCGAACACTTTCTTTAAGTGTTTGAGCTTTATCTGGGTGTTGTTGATGAGGGCTTCGATCATGTCCTTGAGCTTATAGCAGTCGAAAGTGGGGTGGCATACTCTCTTATGATAAGCGCAGTACTTCTCATTTTCCTCCTGCCCAGCCGAAGTAGTGCAGGAGTCCACTCTGTATCGAAGGGGTAAAACTTATCATTTCGCCTAGAATTTTTAGGAGGTGGGATGCTGCTGTAAGACTGCTGCTTGTCCCCAGCCGCAGACGTCTATGCCTTGGAAAGGTCCAAGGTTTGAGGAACGGCGCCTTTGGTGTTAGCCACGGTGACGGTTGCGCTAATCACTACCTTTTGGCTGCCCCGACTGTTGGAGCGAGAGTTTGAGTTGGCAGGTTGCTGACAAGGGTTACCATGATGCTTGAATAATCCCTCAATACGAACTGCCTTGGAGATGAGCTCTGACATGGAGGGTGGATTGGATGCCTCGACATGTAGAGCAATTGTGGACGGCGATAGGTGTTGTCGTGACCTCTTGCGAGCAATGATAAGTATCGCCGTTTGAGTTTGGTGCACAATAGGGGGAGACTCCTGCCGGCGGCAATAAGTTTCCTCGTCTGCATTCTTCATTGAAATGTTGAGGACACATCTGCGGATGGTGATGAGCAGCGCCGTCTGCAAGCCTCGCTGCGAGATGGAGATGGGTGAACAAAAGGGGGAAAGGTGTTCGAGCACGGCACTGCCATCACCATGTACAACTTGTGAAACCACATGAAGGGGGCAAAAGAAAAGAAAGAGGCATGCATGGTGCTGCCACTGCCGTGCATGGCCTCTTAGGGAGGCTCAAACCAAGAAGAAGAAGAAGAAAGAAAAGAAGAGAGAGAATATTTACCTTGAGCTTAGGGGTACCGATCCAAAAGTTTCTCTCTCCTTACTGTCTCTTCAAATGTGAACCAACAGTGAGAAACAAAGGGAATTCTATTAAGTAGAAATTCTCTTTTTGTGAAGGGTTTTCAAGCCTCTGCATACAATGATAGTACGTGGTATATATAGAATTGTGCCTAAACATGGGTGGGTAATAAAAATTAAATTTAATTGTTGAAAATTAAGATTTTTAAAAGAAATTAGAAAATAGGGTGCAAAATGACAGATTTCCCCCTTCCTAACAAGTTCTTGAATTCCAAGACAGTCCCTGTGATGCCCTAGAATGTGCATGATTTTTCATGGATGATCCGGTGTTGTTCTGATGCCCGTTTGATCGAAAAATGATTGTTTTCTTATAGGGCTCGACATGGCGATCGATTTGATACCAACTTCAAGCCATGGATCATGTTTTTAGGGCACGATCATGTGACTTTAAATTTGAATGAATCTGGAAACTTTGGATTGATTGTGTACTCGTTCCTTGATATTTTTATGTGATATCTTCACTGGATCACACTGAGCATGCCATCAAGATTGCGGGGCAACAAACGAAGCTCGATTTTGTGCCTGGACGAAGGTTATACAAGTTTTAAATTTTGGCCAAAATCTAGAATTCTAGCGACAGAATTTTTAGTCACTTCGTCGATTTCATATGCGGAATCTCACCGTTCATCATGTACAGGGTTCGGACTAGAGATGGCCCTAGACCTTCCGCACACAATGGAACTAGTTTTGCGTCGATTGGGCTCACGAGAGACATGATTTAGCCGCTCGTATGAGGCAGGACGCTAATGATTTTCTTGCACTTTCTTTATGTATCAACAACTTCTCTCTAGCTTTTCTTCACGCTCGGGTGCTGTCACGAGGCGTACTACATATCGAAACGCTCTTCTCGATGAGATGAACACGCTCACAAAATTTGGGCTTGATCCAACTTGAGACAGGTGAGATATGAATATCTAAAGTCACTGGTATTGAGTGCCCCTTTAATGGAGTTAAGTTGCAGGGTGGTTGCACGGGAAAGCGTGCGGCTGCTCTTATTTCACTCTTTTGCCTATAGCTGCTTCTTGGAATGTCCGTTCAAGCTGAAATTTAACCCTTGGGGGTTTTCAACCATACCGAATCCAATGACAATGGTTCTGAAGTACATTGAGACACTAAAAATATAGCTCTAGTTATAGGGTCCATTTCAGGGTGTTGGAGGCCGATTCTGTTGAAACTGTTTCTCAGTCTGCACTACGTTAGACAGGTCGAAATGCAACGAAACTTGGCAGGAGACTTTTGAGAATTCTAATGAAGATCTTGACCAATTTTGGGGCTATTTTGAGACTGTCACAATTTCCACTGTTTGGTAGGCTTTATTGACCGAGGATCCATGATGATGAAAAATGTCTTCCAACAACCATATTGGCACTCATTTGCCTTTGAATTGGACTAGTTAAAGAGGGATATTTGAGCATTGACTCAATAAGGCCTTTGGGATCCTCAGCAATTGTAAAAAAATCCTCTATGGGATCATGCTTCGGCAAGTCAAGAACTTCAACAGTGCTTGATGCCTAGGGAATTTCAATCCCAGCTTTTCCAGACCCAGCATCCAAGAGGTGAGGTGAATAATTCATAGCCCTAGCACTCGTCACGGTCGTAGCTGCATCATCCTTTTGAGATTTTTGTGACATTACAGTATCAGGTGAGGCTTGAATAGCCTGAACGTTGATTAGAACCTCATTTGTGGTCTGAGTGAAGACTAGACCTGGAATCACATGGAAAGTGAGAAACAAAAATTGGATTGACTAGGCCCTTTTCAACAAGAGGGTTTCAAATACCTGAAAATTTGGTCTTGTCAATCACGACTGGTGGAGGACGAAGCTCAAATTCAAGTGGATCCCTTTCCCTAATGTGCCAAGGACAATATTCAGACATACATCCACATCGGCCTAGGTGAGGAACGACTCAGTTGATGAGCCCACTGCCAACATAGCAACTATGGTGGATGTGTCAACCACCAGAGGATCTTTCTCCACAATGCGAGCTTTTCCTTTTACTTTCCTCAATTCATCCACCGCAGGTTCAGCCTCTGGAGCAGGATTTTCTGTTCTACTGGGATCAGAAGAAGAGCTCTCACGTGGCCTTGGGGAAGGGTCAAATCCCTTTAGGGCATCAATAAGCCCCTCTTCTCGATCTATCGAGGTCTCCATTATCTCGTTAACAACCTGATAATTCTCTTTAAGAGCCTCTAAGTCTAGAGCAAGAGAATCTGGAGAGGAAAAATAGTCTATCTCAATGACCTTCGATTTCGTCGACTACCTGGTCGTCAACTTTTGATGAAGCCTTGGCTTGGAAGGAGCCACTATAGCCACGTAACTCAGTGTGATTCGGCTGGGAACGACTAAGGCTAAAGCGGTCAATGGTGGAGGCGTAGCAGATGCTTCCATAGCTTCTTCATGAAAGTCCAAGCTTTTCGTATTCTTGAAAGACCTCTTCCAAGGCGATAACAACAAAGAAGAATCACTCGGCTTCCTCTTCCCTTGAGAGTTTGGATTAGCAGACTCTAGTGCCTCCCTCATAATTATTTTGAATACAATGGGTTTCTTGGCCAGAGGGACAACATTAGAGACTGTGTCTGACCCATGATCTTTTGACTTCAGGCTCGTATCACGAGCCCCAATGACAACTTTAAGGTTGGTGGGAGAGGGAGAATGTCCCTTCCCTATTTTTCTTGCCACCAAGCTTCCTCAAGAAGAAAGAGGGCTCGGCCTGTCTTCCTTTCTCAGGGGAAGCAGAGACCCTCGGATGTTCACAAGGGACATGATCTCCCAGTAGGTACTTGGGGCCCTTTTATTAATCCCAAGATCATATTCATATATAAAGAGGCCCACTCAGGTACCCCCAATGGGAAAGGGTTTGAGCCAAAAAACGTTGTCCTCTTAGAATAATCAACATGCCTGGACAGACAATTGAAAAGACAGCTCTGCAACCCATTAAGAAAAGTAAGAAGGGGAAGGTGTCGACTTTAGGGGTTGACGCATACTTATAGGTGCCTGGAATATAGGCACCAAGCCACCCATAAATGTAGTGGATGGGGAAAGGAGTTATGGAATCTTCCAAAACTTTCTTAAGATCCGTTGCAGATGTTAACCCATTGTTGATGCAACACATAATGGGCTCGCCTAGAGCATATCCATGGCCTTCGGCAATATTACAAGCAACATAAAGACATTCTAGTCTGAACACATGGCCTTTGGAGTTCGAAAGTGCGAAATGGCACAAGAATAAGCAATATAGGACGTCAAATAGGTTGGCCGGTCCCAAACATCGGGTAATGAGGCATCCTAAAAGTAAGAGGGGAGGAGTTTCAGGACCATTGCAGAGGAATTCTTTGGTTTCCCTTTAGCCTTCTCCATATCGAAGAAACGATTGATCCATATTTGAAAGGGAATATCCTTGCGCCTGCTCACGGCGTCCAGTTTACATATTCTATGAATATGCTTCTTAAACAACTGGGTCTTCGAAGCAGAGCGTAAGAACCATTCCCGAAGATAATTTCATTCTCAGGGGTGAATTCCTCATAGTGCTCTCCCAAGAGAGAAAGGCCATCAATAAAGTGAAGCTCCAAGAGGGACATGCCACTCTCGCCGTAACCAAAGAAATTGGTATTTGTTTCGGCACACCAAGTCTTCAAGAAGGCGTGCATGACATTTGAATAACGATCAAATGGAAAGGCCGAGCACGTAGAGGTACCAAGAAGCCCTACACTTTCAAGAGTGACAGAGAGATGCTTGCATACATCTTGAGTCCAAGAATAGTAACCCTTCGCATCTGAAGCCTGTATTTGACCATGCATTCTTATAATCACAAATTTCAAGCCCAAGATTGGAAAATTCTTGGGCCCAGCAGTTTTCTTATGAGGGAAATGAACCAGGAGATTCCGTTTGGGGAGGCCATGGAAGGAGTTAGGTGTAAATTCCCTGCACTCAACCTGGTCCACCAGAAAGTTGATATCGGTAGGCCATGAGAGATGTGCTGCAAATTTGCCATCAGACCGGCACACAGGACCATTCTGTGTCACTGAGATGACAATATATTTCTTTCTCTAGCTTTCATCTTACTTGGAAAAAGGTATGGAGCGCATGATGCCTGAAGAAAAGAAGAAATTAAAAAGGTCATATGACCAGAAGATTAAAAGATACGACTCAAGGTTTCAAACCTACAGTCGATGCCTTTATGGTTCAGATTGAGGGTTGACCCTTGGTCCCACTCTATCTCACACAGGATTCAAGATTTTTCAAACCTAAGTCCGATGCCTTCAAGGCTCAGAACAATGTCTGAACTCTTGAACTCAAAAGACAACCGACGCTTTTATCAAACCAATGAGAAGAGGTAACCAAAAGCATCATGAGCACAGATCCAAGGTCTGATGACCAATTTCGTTAAGCATTTGTCCTCGGGACCAGAGTCGTTCACTAGGGATCACAGGGATTCGATGGTAGTCTTTGACTCCCAAGCTAGCACCTTAGGGAAAGTTCGGTTAAACTTTGAAAGAACACCTAATAGAGTTGAATAGAGTCCAGTGAAATCTGTCTAGGAAGTATTAAGAACTAGAGAGATAGTCGGGTGAGACTAGAAGATCGAATGTCGCAACCAAAGTCATGCTTGTTTGAACGTATTTTTTAGCACCATCGTCCCTGGTAGGAAGCAGGTCAATAAAGTCTACAAAACAGTGGAAATTCCTGATAGTCTCAGAACGACCCTAAAATTGGTCAAGATCATCATCAGCATTTCAAAAGATCACATGACGAGTTTCTTTGCAATCAGACATGTCTAAGACAGTGAACACAAAGAAACAATTTCAACGAAATCGATCTCTTGCACCCTGAAATGGATCCCGTAACTAGAGCTATACTTTTGGCATGTCAAATAGCTGTGGGACCACCGCCATTAGATTTGCACGGTCAAAAACCCTTATGGGCCAATTAGGCTTAATCGGGCACTCCAAGATAAAGTTATGAGTAAAAGACTAAAAAGGGGTAGGCCGCACACTATTCCCGTGTGGCCTCACTGCACAAAAACACCATTAAAGGTGGTTGTTTCATAGTCACGAGCAGTCACTATCAGGGCCTATATCTCACTTGTTCCAAGTCGGATCGCTCCCAAATTTGGTGAGCGTGTTCGTCTCATCAAGATGAACAATTCGATTTATGGTACACTCCGTGACGATGCACGAGCAGAGAGAAAAACTAAATGAAAGTCGCTGATCTGTGAAGGAAGTTGCAAAAAATTCAGCAGCAGTACGCCTCGTTCGAGCAGCTAAATCACGACGCTCATATATCCGATCGACACGAAACTAATTGCATTAGGTGCATGAGGTCTGAGACTATCTTTGGTTCGTACCTCGCGTATGATGATTGGTTGGATTTCACACACAAAGGCATCAAAGTTGCTGTAAATTACGGTCATCTAATTTCAAGATTTCAGCCAAAAACTCACGACGATAAAATCTTCATCCAGACACGAAATCAAGCTATGTTCATTGCAATATGATCATGACGGAATGCTCAGTGTGATTCAATGAAGAAATCTTGAAGAAACATCAAGGAATGAGCACACAATCGATCCACAGTTTTCAAGATTCATGCAAAATTCAAGTCTCATGATCATCGATCAAAAACATGATTCATGGCTCGAAGTTGGTATCAAAATGATCGCCATATCAAGCCTTACAAGAGAACAATAATCTTCTATCAACGTGCATTAGAATGACCTTGGGTTAGCAACGAAAGATCACGCAAGTTCTCGAGCAGCTACAGGGACTGTTCTGGAATTCCACACATCGTTAAGTAGGGGCAAAACAGTCCTTTTGCACCCATTTTTAGAATTTTTTTAAATTCAATTAAATTGTAATTATCTTCAGTTTTAGGTAGTTTTCGAGCATACACTTACATTTTAGCCTAATTCTATATAAACTGGCACTGCCTCATTGTACAAAAGGAGGGATTAATTCTTCGAGGACGAATTCATTCTTCTTGAATCAATCAATGAAATTTTGATTTTTGCTTGAGTTTGTGGGTATATCTTAGAGAGGGAGAGAGGAGAGAGAAGAAGAGGGTCGATACCATTCGAGCAGGTGGCTTTCTCTCTTCTTCTCATCTCTATCGCTTTCTCTCTCGTCTTCTCTTCTTATCTTTATCTCCTTCTCTCTCCTCTCCTCTTTCTCTCTCTTTTTTTCATCTTTATATCTTTCTCTCTCCTCCTCTCTTCTCATCTATATCTCTTTCTCTCTCCTCCTCTATTCTCATCTTTATCTCTTTCTCTGTCCTCCTATCTTCTCATCTTTATCTCTTTCTCTCTCCTCCTCTCTTCTCGACTCTATCTCTTTCTCTCTCTTCTTCTCATCTTTATCTCTCTCTCTCTCTTTCTCATCTCTATTTCTCTCTCTCTTTTATTCTCATCTCTATCTTCATCCGTCCTCTTCTAATGCAAACGGTGAGGCTCATTGTCAGTTGGTTCTCTCTTTCTTTTGTCATAACCGACGAGGCCTAATGTTGGTTGTATTTCTCTTTCCTCAATCGGTGAAACCTAGCACCGATTGGTTTTCTCTCTCTTCTTCTATCAGCCAGTGAAACTTAACACCGATTGATTTTCTCTCTCCTCTTTTGTCAGTTGGTAAAGTCTAATGCCGACTAGTTTTCCCTCTCCTCTTTTGTTAGTCAACGAAGCCTAGTGTCGACTGGTTTTCTCTCTCCTCTTTTATCAGTCGATGAAGCCTATCATCAATTGATTTTCTCTTTCCTCTTCTATCAATCGATGAAGCCTTTCGTAGACTGATTTTCTCTCTCTTCTTTTATCAAATGACAAAGCCTAACATCGATTGATTTTCTCTCTCCTCTTTTGTGAGTCGATAAATCCTAACACCGACTAGTTTTCGCTCTCCTCTTCTGTCAGAGTCAGTGAAGCTTAGCGCGACTGCTTCTCCTCTGTAGAATATAGGCGGTGAAACCTAACGTCGATTGAATTTTCTCTCTCTTCCTACTAACACAGTCAGTAATGCTTAGCCCCGACTATGCCTTCCTTCCCTCTCTCTCTTTTATCCTCTCGTCTTTTATACTCTTCTTTCCTTTCTTCTCCCTCCTTCTTTTTTTCCCTTCTTCTCTACTTATTCTTTCCTCATAACCTTAATTCTGCCACTCTTTCGTTCGATTGAGAGAGATTGAGGTTAGCCTCTAATGGTAGTCCTGTCGTCTAGCCGTAATGTTGTTGTGCCTAGATTAATTGGCCCGATTTATTGTCATAACAGACTGACCATTGTGCTTAGCTCGTCGATATTGGTAATAGCATCTAGTAGTAATCTTGTGAGCCAGTCTTAGTTACCGAGCCCGCTTTGCTACAACATCAGGCCAATTATCCACCAGCCTAGTCACCTCCCTCTCGCTTAGTTGAATTCTTCTCTCCCCCATCTTTCTTCTCTTCTTAGTTTTGAATGTGCATGCTTGTGTACGTTCATCAAAGAAGAAAAGGGTGAGGTCTGACCCACATGTCTTATAACATTTGGCATATATGTGTGTGATTGCAAGATATGTGTGTGATTGCAAAAAATAAGAAGAATACAAGCCAAGGGAGGAGATTCCAAACCAGTTTTATTAATTGTGAGATTTCTTCGTGATCTAAGAGGGCATCCACGCGAGTCAGCCCGAGTAAGTCCCGAACTTACCTTCAAATTCCTCTCTCATCGGTTGGTAACACCCGCTCCTGTTCTCGAACGAGGTTCCTGAGAGAGTGATCGTACAAATATCACAGGTCTTCCCTCAAAACCCGAGATGCATGCTATCTGATCCCTAGAGGATCTAGAGGGCGAGATCCAGGCACCTAACCAGCTTGGAGACCCCACTGGGGACTTACTAGCCCTTAGTCGGATCGTTCTTGTTTGCTAGTTTCTTCTCTAATTACTTGCTTTTATTGTCTTTTCACATTTTATTGTGGCTTGCGGGTTCTGTAACCCATTTATCCAGATCGAGGATTTTCTTATCGTCGCATTCGAGAGTGTCCCTAGGGAACAAGTTCCTTTGACTTCGTTCTCAACCATCCTTTTGAGGAAAGACCCCTTGTCTAGCTCCCAGGTATTAACCTGGATAGGTGTGAGGCGGAACCTAAAAATTCCCTCACTCCCCATATCCTCGCTCTGGCTAAAACTCCACCAAGGTGCCCTGCATCAGCAGCACTTCTTTTGCCCCACATAGCATGCACCCAGCCACTAGCAAGTCACTTGCCGGTCGTCTTCCTGAGGTACGTCGGAAGGCTACTCAGTCGCTTTTTGCAAAAGGTAAAGAAGCTGTCATTGCTTTTGTGGGTTGCCAGAGGGCTACCCCCCACATTTCTACACCATTGGTTTCTATCTTTAGAGGCTCAACATATCGAGGCGGAAACCCCATGGTCTCCACCCCTCACACACAAGACAAGGCTCGTGGGTTACCCACTCGAGTCACACCTAGGGGCAACTCTCATGTTACCTCGAGTCTGTGTCCAAGATCAAACCTTTTAAGGTTAGGTCCTGTGCACGTTGATCACATGCATCTCACTGCTCGGGGCAACACTGTCATCATGCCAACCCAAGTGCACAGGAGACGACCTTCTCATCCTCCGACTCTGCACACATAAGCGAACCCTGTAAGGGATAGGCCTACACCTGTTCTCTTTTAGCCACTTGCCAAACCACTTGCTCAAGCCCGGGTTGACCGACAGGTCACCCATGATCCTTCTTCAAGGGGCGCACACGCATTGCCATTGCAAACGCCCTCTTACCCTCGACTCAGGCCTCCTTATGAGTCAACCTTGCTCTTGCCCACTCCTTTTTCATCGATCATGCACCTTTAGCCTTGGTACTTGAAGGTTTTCCCTAAGAGTACCATCCTGAACTAGCCCCGTCACTTTGGTCGTGTCTCTCGAGCCCACAAGAGACCTCGAGGCATCGACCTGTCGAAAGAACGAGTCTTTCATCCTCCCCGGCCCAAGATGACTCCAGTTCTTGGCCCTCATCCATTGCTGCACCTGATGGAGACTGTTCTCTCCTGTGCAAGAAGAGCTGACCAGTGGTGACCTAGATCGTAGTTTTGGCGTGAGGTCCATCAAAACCTCAAGGCTAAATGTGATAGAGGTCTGCAAATTTTGACTAGAGAGTGACCAAGGTAGTCAAAATAACAAATTCTGACGACCCTCTTCACCTGAATGCCTTCTAACCCCTTTAGACAATGAAGCCTGAAGAAGAGCTCCATGAGCCCAGTGCTGTAGTTACTGTTGTAGAAAAAGCCCCAGCTGCTCAGCAGTCACAGTCCCAAGACCGTCGCGAACCGTCCAAATGCAATCAGCATACAAAAGTCGAGTTCGGTCAGGGCATGCTAGCCCCCTGCTGACTGACTTACCACATACGACACGTTAAGTTCCCAATCCCTCTGTTGCTACTAACATCAACCTTCATAATGAAACGGTCAGCATAATGATTGTAAGCTAGCCCGGTGATACGTCGAAAGAGCGCATGAACAAGTTTGAGGATGTGGTGTGTGCGATGATGGAAACGATCGATCGTATCAACGCATCATGCCAATGGACTGACCATGAGGCCAATTCCCATCACTCGGATGGTGCACCTCCATAGCATCCCCCTCCATCGACCTCATAGATCAATTATGTGCCTCATCCCATCTCTCAGACTGACATTGATGCTATGGTCACCCATAGTCTAAAGAACAGACAAATCCTTGGGATACAGGGTGCAACGCCTTATCAAAGGCCATACCTCTCTTATATTGATCAGGTCCCGTTTCTCTCAGATTATAGGAAAGGGAAGTTTCCTTTATTCCATGGAACCACGTCCATGAACCAACATATTGCCCACTTCTAAGCATGTCGAGTAATAACGGCTAACGGGAGACTTCTTCTCCGATAGTTCGTTGAGACCCTCGATGGCTCAACAATTCAATGGTATGCCCGACTTCCTCCAAACTCTGTGCATACGTGGGAGAAGATGGAGAAACTATTTTATCAACTCTTTTATGAAGTCGAGAGAGCTTCAGACCATCAAACTTCTCACCCTGACTCAAGACCCCGATGAGCCCCAAGATCAGTTCATATCAAGATGGAGAAACTTGGCTTCCCGCCATCCTAATCCTATGTCTGAGAAGGAAGCAGTCTAAACTTGCGTGCGGAACATGAAACCCAAGATCGCTCTACATGTTGAGGCCTCTAATCTGACCTCCATGTCAGAGCTGATCTCTAAATCAGTCCGCATAGAAAGTCTATCATGCCACCATGGTGCGACACGCCACCATGGTGAGACAAGACAACCATCTACAAGTTTAGCAAACAATTGGGGCAATGGTAGCTCTCAGAATAACATACAGGGCAGCCAACAGAAAGGGGTAATCAGTGCAACCGTCATGGTCGCTGATTCATAGAAGGCTCCCTCCCAAACTTTGGATCTCTCTAAAGGGGTAAGCACAGCAATGGTAACACCCCAGGCTGGCAAGCAACAACAGTCATACAATCAGGTACCCCCACCGGCCAACCTTGATCGGGGTGATTATTTCACCAGGCTTAGTAATAAGGTATACCCCTTCGAAAAGGAATGGGCCCTGCGTTGTTCTGATTATTATTATAACAAAATATGATCCAACTTTCAGAAACCAAATTTCCTGAGCAACCTGGCCATGACACTCAGGCGAATTATTGTGCCTACCATCGGAAGATTAATCATCCTACAGATGACTGCTACACGTTGAAGGATATTATCGAAGCCCAGATTCTAAAAGGTCAGATAAAGCTTGAAGACTTATAAAAGGCCTTCGGGGCAGCCGAGGCTTCTCATGCCGTAACCATCCAAGAGGAAGATGAAATGCCCGGTATCCTTTACACCTTCTTCATTATAATGTTTCAAGAAGGCATAATCACACTGAAGTAGGCAAGGCAACCCTGTCGTCTTGTTAAGGGCACTGAAGATCGTTGGTGCCCATACCATCATATAAGAGGCCATTACCTATCAGAATGCACAAGTTTCCTTAATATCTTCACAAAGAAAATGGGGGAGTTGTCAAGAGTTTTACGATCTCCCTATAAGTGACCCCCAAGTCACTTCTCCATTGGGGCAACGAAATCTCCCAAAGCATGCCCTTCTTATCAATGATTTAAACTCTGTGAAACCCTCGATTCCTCAGGCATGGATAGTCTACTATGGTCGAAGCAAACTCAAGTCTTTAAGGAGAGAAGCAGTTCGTCAAGCTAGGGTTGTTCTCCAGCCCAACGAGATGAATCAAACATCACCTCACAAAACCAAAAAAAGATGGGCACCAAGGGCTACATGCCGAAGAAATAAGATCGCTCAACACACAGTTGAGCAAGAATTTCTCAAGCCCCTTCCTCCACTTTTAACTTTGCTGGACTTCATCCCTGGCACGATCCTTCTTCCTTCTTCACCTTGTCAAGAAGACGTCCCCATACCATCTCCCACTCCGCAGACGTCCAATGAGGGTGACGACGTTAAAAGCACTCCCCAATTGTATAAGCAAGAGAAAGACCTAAAAGACCCCCAGCACTCGTCCAACCCTGGTGTTGGCGTACTAAGCTACCCAGATCGGTCTGATGAGGGGAGCGACTTTAAAAGTCTCCCACCTTCTAACCCTTCTCCTTCTTTTACTTCTCATTCCCCCTCTTCTATGTCCCCTATAGGTACAACCTTGATATGTCAGGACTTCGAGGCTCTCGACCGAGAATTCTAAGGAATCAATATATGTAGGACACAACAGAAACGATTGAGAATGACCCTCGCATAGGCAGTAGGATGCCTAACAGTTGTTGATGTCCTGACAGCTAAAGCCGCGACAGAGCCTCCTTCTTTAAGGAAGCATAACAAGTCGAAGCCAAAGAAGCCCCAGTGGCCACTTGAGCCTGACTTTGAGCAGAGATTGAGAGAATCAAATGGGCAAAGCTCCTTTTCTCAGGGATCTTGACACATGGTGCAAATTTCAGGAGCAATACCCACCATGGGGCAGATAAATCTTATATCAAGGAGGATGCTGGAGCCTCCACCGCAGAAGTTGGGCACCTTGAAGTTCACCAGTCCGCCACTGTCCCCTAATCCAACGACTAGTCTGCCTATGTTAGAGCTTCTTAGGCTCCTTCCTAATCCCAATACTTCTAACAATCCACCTAACCTCCAATTTCTTAAGACCCCTTTGATCCGATGCACTTAGTCTCTTCCAAAACCTCAAACTTCCATCACTAAAACCAAACCCGCTGTGCAATCAGGTCAGCCAGCAGGCCAAAGCAAACCTTTTCTACCCAAACCTACTTCTCGAGCCAACGTAGCACCCAAATCAATGGCAGGACCAAGAGCATAAGACCTTGATCAAGAAAAGGTGAAATATGATGTGGTAGGACATTTACAAAAACTTTAGGCTCTTCTACGTATCTACGATGCTCTCATGCTCTCGAAGGATTACCGGATGTCTTTGGTTGAAGCGCTCTCTAACCCAGAATTGTATGAAACTGAAGTTGAACGCATTGAGGTAGACCCGGCAATGCTACAAGGATGCATATCAATCTCCTTTTTAGAGGACGATCTGCAGCTAGGGGAAAAGTTTCATCATCGCCCTCTCTTTGTTACTGGCGAATTATGTGCATGCCCCATTAACCGAATTATGTTAGATGGAGGGTCGGCAGTCAGCCTTATTCCAAGGAGGTTCCTTACTCGATTAGGGTTGGGATCCGAAGATCTTACCCCGACCCATGTTACAGTTCAAGGTTCAACCAATCAGGAGAGAAGCCAGCGGGCACTGTACGCCTTCGTTTTAAGATCGGTGAGCTAAACGAGTGCGCCCAGTTTTATATAATTGACACCAACACTTCTTACAACATCCTCCTCGATCGGCCATGGCTCCATGACCAGGGGGTGGTCCCATCAACATTACACCAAGGTTTCAAGTATAACCGAGATGGGAGACAACATACAGTCTATGCTGACAAAAGACCATTCCTTGTGGTCGAAACTCACTATGCCGATGCTAAATATTACTTCACATATCTGGCATCGCTTCAGAAGCCGAATGACGAAGGTGACAAGTCTACAAGCAAGACTGCGTCCTTGTCTTAAGAAGATGTTGAGGATGTTGAGAGGACGTTAGTGAACACGTTCAAAGAGGAAGGAAGGCAGGGCAAAATTTTACCCATAACTACTTTTCAGTCTAACATCCCAACCATCATCCCTTAAGAAACTCCTTCTTCGTTCGAAAAGGAGTCTTCGCCCTTTGACCCCAGTTCTGAGCCACCTTGGCCGGATGATGAACCAGAGGTCGTACCTGAGATCGAGCAATCCATGTGAATAGAATTCCCTGCTCCAAGGATCACTTATATGCTAGATCAGCATAAAGTCTTTCACATCCCTATTACGCTCTTGAAAGCCGATAACCATCGCGAAATATTTTTCAAAATCTAATTACTATAAGGATAGAGGATACTCCTCATACCGATGACCAGCTAAAAGTTTTACTTTACCTCGACCTCTCAGGAACACAGTTCGATGAAGAGCAACTTTTTTCCCCTCAAGGGCAGGATCCCTAGCAAACCTAAAAACCAAAGTCTGCAGTCTCTAGAGTCAATTGGAGGTCATGCGTATCGCTTCAAAACATCTCAAGGAATTCATGTCAGAGATTAAAAACTATGATCAGCTTGAGGTAAATGCGCCACTAATGGAGGCCGAGGCCCCTCCTGACTGGACACTCTATAGTGACCAGGCTCACCAATTAATGAGGAAAATGAACTATGAGCCCTTGACCATTAAGACATTAAGAGGAGAAAAAGTAACGACTCCTCATTTTGAAGGTATCCAAGCTGTGACAGCCCACTATGGAGTCAAACAAGGCTTGGGGTATTAACCTCTTGGGACAATAAAAGTGTTGAGAGGCATTTAGAAGAGAAATCACATGAGGTGCAGCAAAAGTATGAAGAGAATCAAATCATACAGGAAAGTCAAAAGAGAGAAGTGCTTTATTCATCAGTTAAAAGCCTTTACAAGTATTGGCAAAAGGAAATAACATGTTCAGAAATGATCAATCATCTTATTAATCTCTACGCTGCACACCGTAGGAGAAGCCTCGGTGCCCTGGATACGCTCCTTCAATTCCACCACTGCTTGAGTTTCCTCTGTCATCGCCACAGTTTCGACTCAATTATGCCATTGAGTTGGGAAAAATCTTCGACCATGAGGCCTCCATGGCCCTCTTTTGAGCTATCTCTGTCTCGAGGCCTGTGCATTCCTGTTTCGGTATTCGCATCTCCTCTCGAATTTCAACCATTCTCTTGAAGCTTCCTTGCGCCTCCCTCTTGAGGTCCTGCTGACGGCAATTTATCGTAGGTTTCTTCCCGATGCAGGCATCTATTTTCTCGCGACGACGCAAGATCGACTCTTCCAAAGAGGCTAGCTTGCCAGTTTCTTCTTCACGATGTAGCTCTCCCAACCGCCAGCTCTCCAACTCGGTTAGAGTTGCATTAAAATGGGAAAGCACTTCTGGTGCACTCCCAACTGTAGTAGTCATGGTGAACTCCCTTAGTTTTTCTAAGGCTTCACCCAGCTCGTTAAGGGGTAGCTCTGTCAAGCCCTGAAGGCCTGCTCTAAGCATTCCTACAATCATGCTAGAAACACAACTAAAAACAGGCCTAGATGGTGCAGCTGAGACCACTACTACTGAAGAAACCTCGACCTCAAGGATTGGGCTTGTTGAAGTAATAGCCATCTGAGCCACTGGCTCCTCTGAAACAAGGGCAAAGCCTAGAGCTTCTTGCCCTTAGGACTCATAGGTAGCCCCAGCCTCAACCTGCCTGGGTTCTTCAATACTAGTCTCACTGGCTTGACCCTCTCTTATGGAGACCTCTACTTGCTCTTCATTAACCAGAACTATCGCCTCAGCATTATCAAGTTCAGGAACTGCCTCTTCTCTTTGGCCTTTGCTAGCCAATTCATCTCTAGCCATGGTTTCTTCCATTTGGCTTCTGCCTTCAACAGTCAGAACCTCGGCTATGAAGAGTTCAACTCCCTCATCTTCACGAGCTATGTCCACGATGGCAGCAACCTCTTGGTGCTCAGGCACGTGATCAACTTCAAGCTCTTCTCCTTGAGTCATCGCCCCTGCCTTGGTCGGGGCACTAAGCTCTTGAAGCATGAAGGCCACATCAACATCAGAGCCCCTATATGGAGCAGTTGCTTTATGGCTTTCATCCTCGTCAGTCTCCATCCAAGCCACCCTTGGTTCAGGAAATACCCCTGGACTCAAGGGCGCCTCCCCAAGATCTGGAGTCACCTCCCTATTAGAAGCAATGACAATGGGGTCGAAGTGGTCGGAGCCATCTAATTTAGTTTCTCAAGAAAAGGAAAACAATTCAAGAGAAGCAGAAGGTGGTTCAGAGAGTGCAAAAGGGGATACTGGAGTAGTTCTTAGAAGATCAGAAGAGGAAGAGATACCTTATGATTCTGACACTATAGGAAGCTTGACACTCTTGCCCCTCCAAATACTCCCACTAACTGAAGGCGGTGCACGGGTATCGGTAATGGTCGAGCACTTTCTTTTCTTTCCCCCTACTGGAGTAGGAGCTGTCGCTTCAGATCCACCTCCTTGAGAAGGCCCTCTAGCTAATTTACTGTGGGGACCACTCCCAAGGAGGGCATTCAAGCCCTGTGTGGGATGCTTCTCATAACCAGGGACTCGTCGCCCCTCATCCCACTCAAAGATGGAACTAAGATTTTCGAAGACACTCCAAGTTCTTGTCTTCATTGTAAGGAATTCTGGCGAGGCCTCATCAGCTGATCTCTCATGCGAAAGCCTTAATGGCCACCGGTTGGAGGGATAATCTAAGACGAATACCGCATCAGGAGTTGGAGCGTCCGTCAGTCTCCTTTGCCTGATATCTTGGCGCCAGTTACCATTCATCTCTTTCCAAGGGTGATCTTGATTCCAATATCCCTTACTGGTGATTTTCCACCAGTTCACATAGGCCTTGATCGTCGGAACCTTTCGACCGAAGTGAGGTATTACATATTTGCTGGTTTCTGTCATCTCTATGACACATGGACCAAGCGGTACGTATATGCTCCGACAGCCAGCACTCACAGAAAGTTCCAAAATCTTCCATCTTTCCCTTGTTCACCTTACTCAGGCGCTTTTCGAAAAACACCGAGAAGGGGCAGCCCTGATCAAGCCCGTGCTGACGGGCATAGCGATGGGGAAAATACCCCTCTAACTTGGGACTGTGCGGAGTCCGGTAAGGTAAGACTCCTCCTCTGATGCTCAGAATGAACATGAGCTCCTTAATGGTTGTTGGAGCACAGTCGAGCTCCTTCCCCAACTCATCAATGAAAGCACGGTCGGTGAAGCTCTCGACCGGAAAGGGTACCTGCCTCATGTTCAAAGAATCATTCTCAAATAGACCCCAAGCCTCCCTTGGGGTGTGGAAGATGGGCCTCTGGTTGGCAATCCTCGTCAAGAAAGGCTACAGTTTTTCTTCCGAACACTGATGCTTGATGTAGGTGTTGGGGAAATATGCTCTTAGCCACCCGTACATGTAATGCACATGGAATGGAGTTTTAAAATCCCCGGGAAAAGCCTCTCCTCCAACAATGCCACTCCCTCTCTCCCCTATAGGCCTTTCCACGGGAGATGGCCCCTAAGCCATGGTATATGTTGCACAAGAGGGAAGAAGAAGTGCACGGAGATGAGGTTGCGTTTATGGTCGCACATGACGATGGGTTTATGCTTGCACATGATGTTAGGTTAGATTACATGCACAATGTTAGGGTGGAGTTCACGTGAGGCATTAGGGTGGAGTTCACTCATGACGTTAGTGAAGATGGGTAGCAAACAACGATAGGAAAAAATGGCTTGCTAATTGCGATAGGGAAGAAAGGTTTTTGGGAACAGTGGTCATGCAGGACCACGGATCGTGAGGGAGAGAAAATGGAACACGAGGGTGCACAGCAGGGGTAATGTGAGGGAACACAGAAAAAGAAGAGAAAGGGAGGTGGACATGAGGGACTACCAGAGAAAGAAGGTGGTAGTGGACCTGAGGGTGAATGGGGAGCAAGTGGACGTGTAGGTGTTAAAAAAGAAGAAAGGAGAGGGATGATGGTCATGCGAAACCACAAGAGGAAAGGGAGATAGAGAAGAGAGAAACAAAAGTGTTCTGCTCGACGATGAGATCGTCGAGCCAAACAGAGAGAGGAGAGAGAAAGAGAGAAGGAAATGAAAGAGAAAGTTATCTTAAGCCTAGGGGTATCGACCCAAAATTTCTTTCCTTCCTCTCTCTCAAAAAATATGACCCAATAATGACGAAAGATAGCAATTTAATTAAGCAAAGTGTGGTCCTTTGTACAATGATATCACGTGATATATATAAACATATGCCCAAACATGGGTGGATTAATCAAAATTAACCCTAATTACTGAAATTACAATTTAATTGAATTAAAAGAAATTCTAAAAATGGGGCAAAATGATGATTTTGCCCCTGCCCAACAATTCATGAAATTCCACTTCAATCCTTACTGCTGCCATAAAACTCGTATGATTTTCCTAGGCGGTTTGTCCAAAATATGATTACTTTCTTATTGGGCTCGGCATGATGATCAATTTGGCACCAACTTTGAGTGACAAATCATTTTTTTAGGCCATGATCACGTGACTTGAAATTTGTACGAAACTTGGAAACTTTCGGTTGATAGTGCGATCATTTCTTGATGTATTTACTTGATTTCTTCATTGAATAGTAGTGAGCATACTATCATGATCGCGTTGCAATGAACGCAACTCGATTTCATTCCCAAACGAAGATTTTGCTATCCTGGGTTTTTTACTGAAATTTGGAATCCGAGGGTCAGAATTTATAGTAACTTTATCGACTTCATGCGTGAATCTGATCGCTCATCACATGCGTGGTTCAACCTAAATGTTGCCTCATACCTTACGCATGCGACGGACTCGTTTCATGGTTATCTGGTACGCAAGTGTCATGATACGGTCACTCGAGTGGGTCGTGCTGGTGCAGATTTTCTTGCAACTGTCTTCATGAATCGCCAACTTCTCTCTAGCTCTTCTCCAGCTTTTCTCCCTACTCGGACATCCTCACGGGACGTGCCACATATCAAAACGCTCATCTTGACGAGACGAACATGCTCTAAAATGTTTAGGGTCAATTCGACTCAAAACGACTGAGATATGAGTCTCCCAAGTTGTTTCTCATGACTGTGCAAACCAATCTCCTTTAATGGAGTTTGGAGCAGGGAGGCCGCACGGGAATAGCATGCAGCCTTCCCGTTTTTAATTTTTCACCCATACCTTTGTCTTGGAATGTCTATTTAAGTCGAAACTCGACCCCTAAGGGTTTTCGACCATACCGGATCCAATGGCAGTGGTCCCACATCCATTTGACGCTCTGAAAATGGAGTTCTAGTTATGAGGTCCGTTTCAGGGTGTGAGAGGCTGATTTTTTCGAAACTGTTTCTTTATTTGCATTGCCTTAGATATCTCGGATTGCAAAGCAACTTGACAGGTAGCCTTTGAAGTCCTTAAGAATTTTTGAGGCAATTCTATGGCTGTCAAGAATTTCACTATAAATCAGGGCTTTATTTACCGTCTTCTCTTTTATTCTGCAATGGGGACCCGAGGTGTTGAAAAATGTCTTCAAACTACTTGCCCCACTGAATGTTGTGCTTCTAGAGAAGCAAGAAGGACAACATTAAAAAAATTTACTTCTGCTTTATTACTTTTGTCTTCCTAGCCACATGACCACATGAATATCGAGGAGATATCCATGTAATGCTATAACTAGGATGCTCAGGGGTTTGGATGCATTTGTCACAGATCCATCCATGGAGAATTTAGGGGAGAAGAGACTTTTGAGGGATCCTATCGAAGTCCTTACCCTCGTGTGGACTGTTTTTTGATATGGAGGGATTAGTATTTTAAGTCCTCACCCTATCGGGCAGTACCTATGACGGCCTTATTACGATGACTGAGCTACGTGCTCACCCAGTACCAAAGAAGGATGATGACTGGGACACGTGTTCACCCATCAACAAAGCAAGGATGACGACTGGGCTACGTGCTCACTCAGTTCAAAGAGAAGAAAAGAGAGAGAAGGATTAAGAGATAGAAAGGAGAGAAAGATAGAGAGAGAGGCATGCACGATGTTGCCACTACCGTGCATGTCAGAAGAGAGAGGAGGAGAAGAGAATGACTGAGCGACGTGTTCACCTAGACGAATGAGAAGAAAAGAGAGACAGAATAGGAGAGATAAAGAGAGGCATGCACGACGCTGCCACTACTGTGCATGTTAGAAGAGAGAAGAAGAGAGAAAGAGGGACACACATGGTGTTGCCACTGCCATGCAAGTCAGGAGAGAGAAGAAAAGAAGAAGGGAGGTGTGCACGAACGATGCTGCCACTACCATGCATGTCAAGAGAAGAGAAGAGAAGAAGAGAAAGAGAGATAGGTGATAGAGAAAGACAAATAGAGAGATAAAGGGATAGACCTAAGAATAGAGAGAGAAAGGGAAAGAAAGAGGTAGGGAAATAGAGAAGAAGAGAGATGGGAGAACAAAGAGAGAAAGGGAATGAAAGAGATAGAGATAAAGAGAAGTAGAAAGTTTTGAGGGATCCTATCGAAGTCCTCACCCTCGCTTGAACTGTTTTGTTTGTTTGAGGGATCCTATCAAAGTCCTCACCCTCGTGTGGACTGTTTTGTGATGATGACTAGGCTATGTGTTCTATCGGCATGAAGAACGGAGGTTGACTGGGCTACGTGTTCACCCAACACCAAAAAAATAAGGTTGACTAAGCTAGATGTTCACCCAGCTCTGAATAAGGGATGACGACTGGGTTACGTGTTCACCCATCACCGAAGAAGGGATGGTGACTAGGCTTCGTATTCACCCATCACCAAAGAAGGGGTGACGACTGGGCTTCGTGTTCACCCATCACCGAAGAAGGGATGGTGACTGAGCTTCGTGTTCACCCATCACCGAAGAAGGGATGGTGACTGGGCTTTGTGGTCACCCATAAACAAAGAAAGGATGGTGACTAGGCTTCATCACTAAAGAAGGGATAGCGACTGGGCTTCATGTTCACGTATCACCCAAGAAGGGATGGCGACTGAGCTATGTGTTCACCTATCACCAAAGAAGGGATGGCAACTGGGCTTCGTTTTCACCCACCACCAAAGAAGGGGTGGCGACTGGGCTTCATGTTCACACATTACCAAAGAAGGGATGGCTACTGGGCTTCGTGTTCACCCATCATCAAAGAAGGGATGGCTACTGGGCTACGTGTTCACCCATCACCGAAGAAGGGATGGCGACTGGGCTTCATGTTCACCCGTCCCTAAAGAAGCGATGGCCACTGGTTTACGTGTTCACCCATCAATGAAAAAGGGATGGCGACTGGGCTTCATGTTCACCCATCACTGAAGAAGGGATGGCGACTGGACTTCTTGTTCACCCATCACCAAAGAAGGGATGGCTACGGGCCTACGTGTTCACTCAGCACTGAAGAAGGGATGTGCCCTATTCGATACATTTGTGACGTTGAGGGATGCTTTTAAAATCTGCTCACCCTTATTGGACAATTTTTGTGATGTTGAGGGTCATTGAACTGAACCATGGTGAAGATGGATGACAGTCTTTGGAGGCCATGGAGTGAGTATGGTGGTGGGTTGACTCACTTTGGGGAGATGGCATGAGGCTGCCGATAAATGATTTATGGCGTATGGATAAAAGGTGAAAAGTGGTGACCCACTAGCTGACGGTGAGTATGGAAGGGGGATGGCTCACCGTTTGTGAGCACGGGTAAGACTCATTAGGGAATGATGAATAGTAATGAAGAGAGTGGACTTGCTGGGGAGGTAATGAAGGTGACGCATGCACACGGATGGGTTGATTAGGGAAGGCATGCATGAAGACGTATGTAAAGGGTGTGTGCGTGTGTGTGTGGGGACGTGTTTAAAGTCCTACCTCCGAGACCTGTACAAAGTAGTTTAACGTCATGCAGCCAGGACGTGCACTCTAGTTTTAAGGTCATATAGCTTGGACCATGGCTATGCAATTTAAAGTCATACAGCTAGGATCATACAGTTTAAATTCGTGCAACTAGACCAGTGCTATAGTTTAAGGTCATATAGTTTGGACCATGCAGTTTAAGGTCGTGCATCTAGACCATTGTGTGGGTGGCCATTTAGGTGAAGCTCCATGGAGAATAGGTCCATGGATGACAATCTGACTCCTTGGGGATAAAATGGTTAATGACATATACAAGCAGAGGGCTCAGATGGAGATGGTGGCCTGATGAGGGATGGCAACTAGAAGCGGACTTCACTAGGGATTGGGGGGTGAGTGTGACTCCCTGGTGATAAAGGGCAGTGGCATGCTCAAAAATCCATTAGGGATAGTGATGGGACGTGCACAGCAATGACATGCTCGACAATAGGAGAGCACCTCTTGAGAAGGCTCATGGCAATAGCATGAATCATGCATGGCGGTAGCAGGCTCGGCGATGAAAAATGCACGGCGGTAGCATTTTTGATGGTAGCATGCACGACAGTGAAGCATGGATGGTAGTGACATGCTTATGAGTGGTGTACTCGGCGCTGGAGCATTCATAATGGTTGAAGGGATTACGCACGACGGTTTAGTGGAACACGTACAATAGTTGAGTAGACATGCATGTGAGAGACGCATACGTGTGAGAGACGCATGCGAGTGGCGGCTTGCGAAGGACCTCGAGCTCGGGCTTAGGCGCTGCCCCAATTAACTCGACCTCGTGGAGGAAAAGACTTTTAAGGTCTTGTGCCCCAAATAGACCGCTGAGGGGTTCTTTTAAAATTCCTCACCCTTGTTGGACGTGTTGAGGGAAATTTTAAGGTCTTCACCTACTTTAGACCATTGTAGAGGTAAGGGAACGCATGGCAAGGAGTGGGATAATGGGCAATTGCGATGTATGACAGAGGCTTAAGGGGGCTACGAGTGGTGTGACTCAACTGGAAAACTAGTGCCCAGGAGAGTTTTGAGGTGATAGGTGGTGAAAGCACCCTATCAGGTGTGGGGGTATTCGATGGAGACTGCGGTATGCCTCTTGGGATATTGGCTTTGTAGAGGCGGGCTCATGCTTTTCTTTGCAGCCTCACAATCGAAATTGTGGTACACCTCTTTGTGATATGGCTTTGTAGAGGCGATGCGTGCTTTGATGGTTACATGCTCTGCTTCGAAGTCACATAGTCAGAACTATAGTCTGCCTTGAATAGGGAGGACACATCGGAGGGGTGGTGTCCTTTCATCGAGGCTTGTGAAGAAGGATGTAGTAAGGGATGTGTAGGAGGGTGCAAGCGGTAACCCCATGGAGACATGTAAGAACAGGAAGCAGTTTATAGTCATGTGAATGGACTGTATGTCGTGCAGTTTAAAGTGTTACTACAGGGATAAGGCAAGGTCGGCATGCCCGTCATTTGAGAGGGAGTGCCACGAAGGGTTTTCACCACTTCTCTTTTATTTCGGAACCTTTGCCCATAGTTCCCTTACGGGTTTTCACTATGCCCATCTTTTTCTTTCTTTTCTTTTTCTTGATAGATTTTACCCATGGTGGCCTTTAGGGTGCACACCATATTCGTCATTTTTTTTTTTGACATTTTTACCCATGATGCCCTTGTAGGTTTTCGTCATGTTTTTCTTCTTCTTCTTTCTCTTTTTTTTTTTTTAAGGTTATGCTACCGTGACCATCAGTTTGGCATATTTTAAGGTCATCCGCCGAGATCTGAGGGCATGTTTAAGGTCTTGCCTCTAAGACCGTAAGAGTAGTGTGTTTTATGGTCAAACACCAAGACTTGAGGGCAGGTTTAACGTCTTATCTCCAAGACCATCAGAGTAGTGTGTTTTATGGTCATACACCAAGACCTGAGGGCAGGTTTAAGGTCTTGCCTCTGAGACTGTATGTATGCAGTCTATCGTTGTGCCACTAAAACGTGTGCTATAGTATTAGGGTCATATAGCTTGGATCATGGCTATGCAGTTTAGGATCTTGCAGCTCGGATTGTAGTTCGACAAAGGCTATCATGTGGAATTCGACGGTAGCTCAATTTGCCCACTGTCTATGTGATCGATCCTGGATGATGTCTCCAATGGAAATACACTCCTCAGTCTTGTGACCAAGTAACTTATGATATTGGCAATAATTGGGCTCATCATCTCTCCCAACTTCCTTCAGCCTTTTCAGCACAAGTAATTCGATCACCCCCATTGATAAGAGAATTTCAAGCAACTTGGGAATCATGAACATTCCAAAGGAATAACTCTTGTGTCGGCTTTTTACTAAAAAATGCTTGATTTTGTTTTTGGGGACATCGAGTCTTTGATCTCCTTGTGGAAATAGAGTCTGATCAACATAAGCTAGGGGAGGTTTCTGGTAGTGATTCGGCTTTCCTGTGACTGAGGCATTGTATCTTTTGATGCTTTGGCCATCATGCCTTTTACTAGTCCTCTATTCCCAATCCGAAGAAAAGATCAAGAAGGGACTGGCAGCGAGGGAGGTGAGGGTGGAAGTAGTTCATCGCTTGATTACCTTGTTTTGATGTTCAGGAGTGCTTGAAAAATGGTAAATAGGACTCGCTCAAGCATATGAGACTTCAGTACCGCTAGAGGCAAGCTTTCTATCATTTCATCTTTCGACCCCATCTCAACTTGTAACTGCCTTAATGTGACCTTAAGCGACACAATCTTGTCTTCATAAGTTTCAGGTACTTCACCGATGACAGCGGTTTTGCCACTAGCCGTACTTGAGGTCTCTTTACAATTAAGAGAGAACCTAAAATTTATCATAGGAAATCAAGCCTCCATCATCATCCTCGAGAGGATACATGAGGCATTCATGACATAAGGAGGGCAAGTAGCTTTGCAGGGAGTCGTGGCATTCTCAAGGCATTGAGAAGCCACTTGAACAGAGCTATCATTAGGGGAAGCAGAGCTCGTTTCATCTTGTACGGGAGGTAAGAATGTCTGAGGCGGAGCAAGCAAGGGAAGTAGCATCATTAGGACCAACAAGAGTAGACGGCTGTTCATCATGTGTCCAAGATTTTGTGATGAATCCCTAGAAAGATGGAAGTAAAGTGGTCAGTGGCAAGGTTCCCTTCTTATTCTAAAGGTCAATATCGATAATGGGTTTCTCAAGCCCTTACAGCAGCTCAACAATATCAGTTCTCTCTTCAGGTTCATCCTGCAGAGCTGAGATGTCAAGGCAGACTTTGACGGGAGATGATGGATCATTCTCTTGCATTATGGGATGGGAACCTATTTCTTCATGGATCAAACTCTCCACCACAAAGGGGTCATGGCCAGCGCCCTCGGTGGGCTCGTCTTCCATCTCACTTGAGGAACCGAGGCTGCCTCGGAGCGGTGCCTTCGGGCTTAACAGGAGTCTAAGAAAAATCGATTCAGACCCACGAGCTGCCCTGAGCTCAGTCTGCTCGAAGAATCCATTGCTCTTGGTTCCCTGACCCGAAATGGGTTCGAGTGTCTAATCGGGTGATTGCGCCATTGGCTCAGGATTTATAGGGTCATTGGGGTCAGACTGGCTTTTTCCCCATCCGTAGATTCGTCCTTGCCAAGAGTGGGACTTGGATCTTCATAGATAACTGGCTTCATCATGCCCCGAGTAATCGTTTTGGTGTTCTCCTCATTCGATGCTTTTCCAGCATCATCCTCATCGAGGGGAGTTAGGAAAAAGGATGGGCTCTCGTCCCTTGTAGGGAAGTCTCCCATGATGCCCTCTTCTTCACCCTTAGAACTAGGGGAAGTTTTGGATTTGTCCATGTGTGCACGTTGCACAGGTGTGCTCTAGGTGAGCGGGGGGATTGGCACGTGTGCACCCTCTGAAAATGGACTTCAGGTGACCTGGTGGTCAACCGGGCTCGAGTAACATGTCCGACCTTAAGAGGCTTGGTGCCACGAGCATGTGTGTGTGACAGAATGGCCGTGTGACCATCCCTCACAGAGTTAGCAAGCATGTGGTGGGAGGGGAGACTAGGAGGTTCCCACTCGTGCGTTCGGGCAAATGCAACAACAAGGCTGCCCCAAGCGATGCAGTGCATATGCAAGGGGGCACAGGGCTGGGACCAAGAAGAGCCGAACCCTGACAGTTTTCCAAGGTAACCTGAGGGTTGCCCCTAGGATGTGTAAGGCCAAGTCCAAGAAGACCCGAACCTTGACAGTGTCCTTAAGTAACTTGAGGGTTGCCCGAGTGGTGCAGTGTTCATGTGAAGGATGTGCTGGGCCAAGTTCAAAAAGACCCGAACCCTGACAGTGTTTTGAGGTAACCTGAGGGTTACCCCAAGGATGTGCAGGGCCAGGTCCAAGAAGACCCGAACCCTGACAGTGTCTCGAGGTAACCTGAGGGTTGCCCCGAGTGGTACACTTTCATGTGAGGGATGTGCAGGTCAAGTCCAAGAAGACTCGACTGACAGTGTTCTGAGGTAACCTGAGGGTTGCCCTGAGGATGTGCAGGGCCAAGTCCCAAACGATCCGAACCCCAATAGGGTCCAGAGGTAACCTGAGGGTTGCCCCAAGTGGTGTAGTGTGCATGCAAAAGCGGTGCAGGGCTAGCTTCAAGAAGACCCGAACCCTGATGGTGTACTGAGGTAACCTGAAGGTTGCCCCTAGATGTATCTAGAATGGATGGACCACTAGCTTTGTTGGGTGTGTGTGAGGTGGCGGCCTCCGAGCCACCTCCTTCTGGTGTGAAGCATCTTATTAACCTACGGTAATAGAGAATGAGGGGTAGCCTCACGGTGACCCACAAGAACAACGGCAAATGAATTGCCAGTCACGGGAAAGGGAGGGCAGGCCTCCGGGCTGCCCCAAGCAGTGGGACCGACAAGTGAGTTACCGGTAGCAGGGTGCATGTTGTGTGTAGTGGCATGTGTGCAATCAATGCAGGGTGCATTGGCAGAGGGTCAACCATTACAAGGAGGTAGGGAGCGAGGGACTTTCAGGTCCATCCTTACTTCTTTCCAGGTGATGACTTGGGAGCGCGACACAGGGTCGATGCTAAAGAGAAAGATAGGGAACAAGATTCACGGAACTTGTTCCCGATGAAGACTCACAAGTGCGGGGATTATGAAACCCTTGACTCGGATGAAGGGGTTAAGCAACCCCAAAGACAGGTATGCGTATAGTGATCAGGAATAAAAGAAAGGAAGGTCAAAGAAAAATGATCCAACGATGGGGTAACGTGTCCCCAGTGAAGTCGCCAAGCTGGTTAGGTGCCTCGATCTTGCCCTCCAAGTCAGATTGGCCTAGTGGCGTGGTTCCAGGTACGAGATGGACTCGGGATCTGAGATCGCTCTCTCGTGAACCACGTGAAGAAGACATGGGCAGGAGTATCAACAGGTGACAGAGGAATTAGGGTCGTAAGATGGGACTTACCTCACGTGGGTCCGTGACACGCTCAGGCTAGCTTGTGTGGGTGCCCTCTTAGATCAAGTTGAAATGCCCCCTGGCTTATGGCTGGTTTGGAATAGCCTCCCTTGACCTGTTTCTTGTTTCTTATAAACACATAGACACACATTAAAAGTACAAACAAGTGGGGCATAGGTCCCCACCTTGTTATAGGGCATCTCACACATGTGTGTCTACTCATGGAAGAATTGGAAAACAACACAAGTGAATCTGTGTCAATTCGATAGCCTCACAGCGTCTTCTTGACAAGGGACCCTCGATACATATTTTACGGTAGAGAATGAAAGGAGCAAAGAGATTAGAGAAATGAAGCTAAGAGAAGAAGTTTAATCGGCTGGCTCGGCTGGCACAATGGCTAAACTAGTATGATGACTAATTCTACGTGGTAGCAAAATGGGCACAGTAGCTCAGACCGGCACGGCGGCAGTACTACTCGTTGACAAAACCAACATCAACCAGCCTGGCACGATGGCTAGTCAGTCGTGGTAGCAAGACAGGCACAGTAACTTAGACCGGCACAATGGGAATATTGCTCGACGACAGAACCGACACCGATGATGGCTTGTCAGACGTGGCAGCAAGATGGGCACGGTAACTCAGACTGGCACAATAGAAAAATTGCTCGACGACAAGACTAGCACGACGTCACGAGGCTCAGCTTTCCCTCTGGTCAAACAAGCAATAGAGAGAAAAAGAGGAAGTGAAGACTAGCTCGACACTCTCTAGGTTTTCCAAAAGAGACGAAAGTAAAAATAAAAGTAATGATGAAATAAGAGTGATAGGAAATGAAATAAAATGAGAAAGATGAATTAAAATGAGAATAAAATAGAATTAGAAAATGGAAAAGGGAGTAAACTAAAATAAAATGAAATAAAGTAGAATAAAGTGAATAAATTAAAATAAAGTAAAATAAAATATAAGGGATGGAAGAAAATAAAATAAGATGAGATGATTAAAATAAACTAAATGAATGGAGTTAGAGTAAAGTGTGGTAGGATAAGGTGAGTGAGGCAAAATAAATGGAATGGAATAAAGTGAAGTAAATGGAATGAAATAAAACGAAGGAGTAAAATGGATTAAGATAAAAAGGAACCTGTAGAAGAAGTAAAAGAGGATGGTTTTAATAAAATAAAGAAGAAGAAACTTTAGTTGAGGGAGAGAGAAAATTTGACACATGGAAGAGGGTTAAGTAAAAGAGAAAAAGAAAGTTGTTTAGTCAAGAGAGTGGAAAGGCTTATTATAGGCTATGGGGTTGTTTGACTGAGAGAGAGAGAGGCTTGGGGTATTGGGCTCTTAAGTTTAGATAGAGAGAAAGAGTTTTGAAGTGAAAGAAAACGAAATGGGGTGAAAGAGAGGGGGAAACAAAATATATCGAAAAGAATGATAAGAAAAAAATGAAAACGAATAGAAGGAATGGGGCTTTTCGCTTGTGGATTTAGTGACCGAAAGTGCAGTGAAGGAATGGTGGAGTTGCAGAGGATCGTGAAGAGGGAGATGATGGCAGATGGTTTCTAGTTGCAGTGGAGATGGTTCACAACCTGATTGCAGTGGAGATGAAGGATAATGAAGAGCGGGGTAGTGGAAGTAGTAGGCGGAGGTTGCTAGTAGGGAAAAGAAGATGGCTGCTATGATGGTGGCAGTAGGATGGAGGAAGGTGAGAAGGGACAGCGATAGGTTGCAGCAGGGTGAGAGAAGAAGCAGGTGGTGGCGAGAAGAAGAGAGTGAAATGGTGGCTCGAGCTACCACCTAGCGGAGGGAGAGAAGACGTGTGAAGAAGATGGGGGAAAAGGTGGTGGAGAAGGCTGAGGGAGACAGCTGAGGGCAAGTGGCGGAGGTGGCTGAGGGCAGCAAAGGAAAGAATAAGAAAGGCGGAAGTTGCAGGTTGGAGGAAAGGGCTGAGATTGGGAGAGGCAGAGGTTGGAGCCAAGATGGCGGAAGAAAGCGAACCACTGGGGAGAAGTGGTGTTAGCAGGAGGTGAATGACGATGGCAGTCGAGAAAGGTGGAGATTGCTGCGTAGGGGGGTGGTTGTGGCTACGATTGAAGTGATAGTAGGGACTTTAGAGAGGGAAAGTAGCTCGATTTCGTGCCTGAACGAAGATTTTACCATCTTGGGTTTTTGGCCAGAATTTACAGTAACTTTATCGGCTTCGTGCGTGAAATCCGACCGTTCATCACGTGTGCGGTTCGGCCCAGATGTAGCCTCATACCTTATGCACGCGAAGGAACTTGCTTCGAGTCAATCGGGTATGCGAGCATCGTGATATGGCTGCACAGACGTTGTCACGAGATGTGTCACATATCAGAATGCTCGTCTTAACGAGGCGAACACGCTCTATAGGTTTGGGGTCGATCTGACTCAAAAGAAGTGAGATATGAGTCTCTGAAGTTTTTGTAGTGACTGTGGCAACCAATCTCCTTTAATGGAGATCGGTGCATGGAGGCCGCACAAGAATAGCTTGCAGCCTACCCCTTTTCAATGTTTCACCCATAACTTTATCCTAGAACGTTTAAGTCGAAACTCAAACCCTGAAGGTTTTCGACTGGGTCAAATCCAATGGAGGTGGTCCCACAACCATTTGATGTTCTGAAAATAGAGTTCTAGTTATGGAGTCCGTTTCAGGTGGCCTTTTGAAGTCCTTAGGAACATTTTCACCCATTATGGGGCAATTCTGATACTGTCACGAATGTCACTGTAAATCAGGGCTTTATTGACCAGCTTCTCTTTTATTCCGCATCAAGGATCGAAGGTGCTAAAAATTATCTTCAAACAACATAAGCCCTCTTCAGGTTCTCAATATCTCTTCTGTCACTTTCACTGTGCTATCGAGATGGGATCTGAATATCCCTCCTCCCTGGTCACCCTCTCAGGGGGTTGCTGACTGTTGAGGGAAAGGGCGTGGGGAAACCCAGGGGTCGAGGCTCGCAAGTTTGCTCACATTCGCAGGCTTGCGGGTAGGAGTGGGTTGCTGCCTGGGTGGAGTTGCATGTGGAGGTGGAGGTGGAGGTGAGAGAGAAAGAGAGAGAAAGAGAGAGAGAGAGAGAGACTCGTCTAAGGTAATGTGGGGGTGACCCTTGCGATCGGGGTGCTCGCAGGACCACACACTCAAGCGTATCCTCACTCTCTCAAAGCTTTCTCTCTCCCCTTCTCTCCTCTCCCACAAAGATTAGAGACTCACAAAGACAAGTTAATAAGCGAAATGTAGCCTTGATTCTTCCCAGCCTTCAGGGGTAATAGAACTTAAAAAGTGGGGATTGTGGGATCTCTCCCCAAAAAGAAGGTTCTCTTACAAGTGAGTTAAGCTTGATTATATAAAAGATTCACCAAACAGGGGCAAACTCTCAAAAGTCAAGCTTAATTACAATTAAACAAATTTGAAACAAATCAAAAAATTAGGCGCAAATGACAAAAATTTCCCTGTGATCTTTTGCCCAAATGACGAGACAATCCTTGCATGTAAGTTGCTTCGCCATAGGAAGACCTTGGATGTTCAGCTATTTCAGCAACATATCTTCATTCTTCTCTCGATTGTGAGCATTTTGATGCCCTTCAATCGTGTCGTGGTGGCCTCTATTCCCGGGTTGAAAGTCCGACCATTTTTGCGAATTTTGTTTATCAATGCATCTTCGAGTTGCGTCGTTTTGTCTCATGGCTCTGCTTGCATGTCAGAGAGGAGATTGTTGCAGTCATCTTGCACCAAGTTTGGGCTGACTTGGTGTAGATTTGTGCCTCCTAATTTGGAAGGTTGCCGAAGAAAGGGATTTCGGCAACCTGTTGGATTTGCTTCTTTGGTGACCTGAGGACTTGCATTCATCGAACTGTGGATTGAAAACAAGAGTTGTACCAGAATGTAGCTCTTTGCGAGGTGGTTCTATTGAACTTCTCCTCGTGTTAATACACGGCTTGGATATTGATCTATACTTCACCTAATCGGGAGCTTGCTGAACCCTGTTTTTTTTCCTTGGTTTCTCTGGCCACTTTCCTCTTCAGAGCAATATGGGTTCTCGGTCACACCATAGTGTGTGCCATAGGTCAAAATGATGGGGCTAGCGTGATCTGGAACATGTCAACGTTGAGCTCTATCTGGTTTCGAAAGAAGGCGTCGTGAAGTTATTGTCGAAAAACATCGTAGCAGTCCCCATTTTTGGGACTGGTTTGGTGAAGCCCCACTGTGCTATGGTAAAACCCATGAGTTGCAGGCCGCATGAGTATAGACCTCGTTAGGGGGTCCGATTCATCCCAAATTTGCTTCGTAGGGGTTTTTCGGTGTTCTGAGCGCAATGGAGGTGGTCTAGTCCCCTGTTGTAGCCGCTAGCATAGGGCTACAGTGAAGGGTCCTTTTTTAGTGCGAGGGAACCGCACCCAGGTCACTAGGCTGAAGGCTTTATTTTTTGGAACAATCTTGGTCTGCGGGTGTTTTGTGAACTCACGAGACCAGAGGCTCTCTCCTTTTTCGCATGGTCTCACGAAAGTACGTCAAAATTGATGTACAACAACTTGCCCTGACAGATGTTATGCTTCAAGAGAAGCAAGAAGTGCAACATTCGGAAAAATTTAATGTCGTATCTCCTTTATCGAATCGTTGCCAAGGTGCATTTATTGTCTCTCGATCAATATTCTTTTTCTTAATCACTAGGACAGTGCAATCCTCGAGGAGTAGATCTTGCTGAGCTTTTCCCTTCACCGGGGGGCGATAAAAGTGGCTTCTAGTGTTTCGATGCCTTGTTGAAGGGTTTTCTCTAGGTTCAGCCAGAATCTTTTTTTTTTTTTTTAGGAGGTCACACTGATGGTCTGCCTTCAACGAGCTTACGAATTTTTACTCAAGGTGAACTCCTGATTTTCCAGCCAATGGGGGCCCTTCTTGTGAGGTTATCCTATCCTGATCCGAGGGTCCAAGTGTTCCAGTTGGCAGGGGTGCTTCTTGTGAGCTTTATCCCTATTCAAACATAAATGACATGAGCAAACAAGGTACCTCTTAGCTTATGCCCCACAAGTCTAGTTGGGCTTCTCTTGAATTACCCATACATGAAATGTTAGATGCCTCGATCTAGCCTCCTGGTCAGGTTGACCAAGTGGCACAGTTCCAGGTTAAAGATGGACCAGGAACTTGAGATCGCTCTCTGGCTGGGGTCCATGATGTGCTCGGGCTAACTCGTGTGGGTGCCCTCTTAGATCACGTTGGAATGCCTTGGCCAGTGGCTAGTTTGGAATCACCTCCCTTAAATTGTTTTCTTCTTTCCTACAAAACACACACACACATTAAAGTACAAACAAGTAGGTCTGAGAACCCCACCATATCATAGGGTGAACACACATGTGCGTGTGTGCTCAAGGAGAAGTGAAAGAAATAACATAAAAGAGTCCATGTCAATTTGAAAGCCTTACGGTGTCTCCTTGTCGAGGGACTTTTAATAAGGTCTTATAGTAAAGAAAGAAAGAAAGGGGTGAGGTAGAGAAGATGACGGAGAAAAGAAAGAAGAGTTTGAAGGCTAGTATGTCTTTCAACTAGTCCTTCAGAGAAAAGTGGGACGGAGGCTGGTCTATATCTCACCCAACTCTTCAGAGGCAAAGAAATGGAAATTTTTGTAGAGAGAAGAAGAGAAAGAATGAGAGAAGTGATGAAGGTCAGCTTGGCTCTCGCTGAACCTTCCAAAGAGGAAAGGAAGGGAAGAAAGAGAATGAAGATGTTTGACCCGATGATTAGACGGGCGCAGTAGCAATACTAACTTGATAACTGATCTGGCACGACAGCTAGACGGGCAAGGTAACTGGACTGGCACAATCGCTAAACTACTCGATAACAAGACTGACACGCTGACTAATCTAGCACAGTGGCTGGTTTCGTACGGCAGCTAGATGGGCGCAGTAACTAGACCGGCACAACAACTAAACTACTCAATGACGAGGCTGTCGTGGCAACTGTCCTTGCGTAGTGACTAGTCTGACGCAATAGCTAGATGGGCAGGGTAACTAGACCAGCACAATAGCTAAACTACTCAACGTCAAGGCTGGCATGACAGCACAAGGCTCAGCTAGCCCTCTGGTCAAACAAGTAAAAAGAGAAAGAAGAGAATGGAGATCGTGCTTAGCAGTGTGTGCTGTCGTGTCGGGCAGAAAGTGGGAACAAAGAAAGGTCACACCCGTCAGTGCTTACTACCGCGTGTGACAAAGAGAAGAGAGAGGAGAGAAAACATCGCCTTCGACAGTGTTCACTATCATGCGCATCTGACAGAAAGAGGGAACGAAATGTCACGCTTGACATTTACACTGTCGTGCGCAACAGATTGACAGACTGAGAGAGAAAAGAGAATGTCATGCTCGACAGTATGCACTGCTATATGCAACAGACAAGAGAGATTGTCACGTTCGGCATTTGCACTACCGTGCGTAATGAACAAAGAGGGAAGAGAATAGCACGCTCGACAGTACACACTGCTGCACACAACAAATTGAGAGAGAGAAGAAAGTCACGCTCGGCAGTACGCACTGCTGCACACAACAAACTGAGAGAGAGAAGAAAGTCACGCTCGGCATTTGCACTGCCGTGCACAACGAACAGAGACAGAAGAGAACGTCACGCTCAACAGTATGCACTGCCGCGCGTAATAAATTGAGAGAGAGAAGAAAGTCACGCTTGGCATTTACACTGCCGTGCATAATGAACAGATAGAGAAGAGAACATCACGCTCAGTATTATGCACTGTCGTGTGTAATAGACTGAGAGAGAGAGAGAAGAAAGTCATGCTCGGAATTTGCATTATCGTGAGCAATGAATAGAGAGAGAAGAGAATGTCACTCTTGGCAGTATGCATTGCTCCGAGCAATAGATTGAGACGGACATGAGACAAGAAGCAAGCAGAGACAAAAAAAAGAACAAGAAGAGAAGGGAAAGGAAATAAGAAAAAGAAAAAGCGAACGAGAGAAGAAAGAAAAGGAAAGGAAGGAGAAAAAGTAAGGAGAGAGGGACAAGAGAGAGAGAGAAGAGAGAGAAAGAAGAAAGAGAAAGAAGAAAGAGAAAGAAGAGAGAGAAAGAAGAGAGAGAAAAAAAAGAGAGGAAGAAGAAAGAGAAAGAAAGGAGAGAGAGAAAAAAGGAGAGAGAAAGTTAAGACAAAAGAAAGAAAAAGAAGAGAGGAGAGAGAAAGTTACCTTATGCTCAAGGGTACCGCTTAAAGTCTCTTCTCTCTCTCTCTCTCTCTCTCCAAGATATGGCCCACGACTCAAATAAAGAAATGCAATTTTTATTACTCCAAGAAGGGTTCATTACATTAGGTGTGTGCTTGTTTATATAGAAGTGGGGCCTAAACATGCGTGTACAATCAAAAGTTGACTTAATTACTAAATGACGATTTTGCCCCTTCACCAACAATCCATGAATTTCTAATTGAGTCCCTACTAGGCCCAAGAACTCTTGCGATCGTCTCAGGTTAGTTCGAGGTATTTTTGGTCTCTGTTCGACTGAAAGATGATTCTTTTCTTGATAGGCTAAGGAAGACGGTCGTTTTGATACCACTTTTGAGCCACGGATCAAGTCTTTGGGTGATCACCAAGTGCAAAAATATCGAGAAACGTGTGATATTTGTTTAAAGACTACACCCATTTCTCGACATTTTTCAATGATTTCTTAGCTGAATATCGATGAGCAAGTCATTGTGAGCGCTTGGCGATGAACGTGGGTTGATTTAGTGCCCGAACGACCATTTTCCATTTTTGATCTTTTGGCAGGAATTTGGTTTTCAGTGGTCGGAAAGTGAAGCAACTACATACTCGATGTGCGTCGAATCTGACCGTTCATCACATGCGAGGTTCGGCTCTGATGAAGCCCTGAACCTTGTGCTCATAGTGGGTCTAATTTCGAGTCAATTCGACATGAGAGCGCCATGATGCGGCCACTCGATCGAGGTGTGATCCTGCTGAAAAACCTGCAACCTTAGGTTGAATCACGATCCTTCCTAGTGTTTTTCTCCCGGCTCGGGCCACGACATGGGTCGTGCCACTATCAAAATTCTCGGCTCGACTAGACGAACACGCCTGTAAAATTTGAGCTTGATCCGGCTTGGGATGAGAGAGATACAACCTTCCAAAGTTGAGCTCAAAACCCATTGAGGGTGCACAGTTTCCATCAATGGAAACTAGTTCATTGAGGGTGCACGGTAATAGCGTGTGCCTATCCATTTTGGATAATTTGACTATAACTTGGCCCAGGAACATCTAATCAAGTCGAAACTTGGTCCCTAGGCTTTTTGGACATTCCGGATCAAATGGCGGTGGCCCCACAGTCCTTTGACACTCTGGTGATAGGGATGTAGTTATAAGGTCTATTTCAGGGTAATAGAGGTTGCCAAAACTATTTATGCATATGCACTGCCTTAAACTTGTTGGATTGTGATGAAACTTGGAAAGTGTTCTGAGATACACCTTTATCAATATTTTTGAACTTTCTTGAGCCATTATGAGGTTGTCAAAAGTTTTGCTCATGGATCAGGGCTTATTACCCTACCTTCCATAGTCCGTAGGAATTTTGATACCTACGGACCTAGGTCACATATTTCTTTTCTCTTTATTTGCAAAGGGGATAAAAGTGTTAAAAAATACCTTTAAATAGCTTTCCTTGCCGAACTTTTTCCTTGGAGAAACTTCAGCCTTAAAAAAGACTGATCCTTCAGCCTTAAAAAAGAAACTTCTTCGTCACCGGATCAACATGTCCGCTAAAGGGGTAGTTGTGTGAAGCTGCGTCCTGGAGGGGTGACCAAGGTGCTTAGATATAGAGGATTTTTTTGGGGGAGAATAGATTTAAGGGATGATTTTAAAGTCTACACACTGTTGGACATATTGGCGGTGTTGTTGGCAGCCATACCAGGTTTGTAAAGTGCTTGGTATGATAGTTTCTTGCTTATGAGGGATGGTTTTAAAGTGTACACCCTATTGGACATCTTGAAGGCGTTGTTTGCTGCTATGCCATGTTTGCTTTGATAAGCAAAGTACCTTTGAGGTCCCATCCTATTAGGTCCAGTTGGGGGATTTTTGTTGGCCTGTCCAGAATGTCTGGTCTGGTCAGGGAGGGGTTTGTCGAGGCGGCCATGATTCGCTTCAACTTGGTTGTTGTAGGTAGATATTGACAGGTTTGACAGTTTCTTGCCTTTTTTGATGTTGGGAGATGATTTTAACGTCTACACTCCGCTAAACGTGTGGGTGGCATCGTTTGTAGCCACACAAGGTTTGCATGACCTGGATTGATAGTTTCTTGCCTTGTGAGTGATCTCGTTTTTGGGTCCCGATAATAGGGTATTCTGCTATCGAGGATTTTTCCTTAAATACTGGCTAAAACTGTCTGTGAATATGATTGCTTCATCAACCTGCTTTTATTGGTCCGAGGGCCCTATGTAGGTTTTCACTTAGATTGGGGGAAGTGATGCCGTAAAGATGGTTTTCACCAACTTCTTTTTATTTGGCTCTTTCCCATAGCCTGGTGGCCATGTGTGCCCTTTCTTTTCTTTGTTTAAATTTTCCTCATGGTGCCCATTACGGGTTTCACCGTGCCTGGTTTTTATTTACGAAATGCTTTTACTCATGGCTTGTGACCGTGCCTGTCCGTCTTTTTTATTCATGGCGCTGCCCTTTTTTGTTTTACACCATGCCCATTTTTTTGGTGAAGCCATATTTAAGGTCATGCCTCTGGGACCTAGGCGAAGCAAGTTAACATCATGCAACCAGGACGTGCGCTACAGTTAAAAGTCATGCAATTGGCCCATTATGGTGGCTGTGGAGGCTATGGAATGAGTATGGTGGTAGATTGACTCATTTGGTGGTGATGACATGAGACTGTTTATGGATGATGGATGGTGTATGTATGGAAGGAGGATAATGGGTGACCCACTAACGAACGACGAGTATGGATCATGGAATGGCTTGCCGTTTCGTGAGCATGGGTAAGACTCACTGAGGATGAAGTGAAGATGGTGTGTAAATGCGTGCACGAAAGGGCCGACATGAAAAAGGCACGTGTGCAATGGAAGAGGGCACACGTATGGAGGAGTATTTAAGGTCATGCCACCGGGACCTAGGCAAAGCATTTTAACGTCATGCGGCCAGGACGTGCGCTACAGTTTAAGGTCATGCAACCAGACCATTGTACTAAGCAGTTTATCGTCATGCGGACAGGATGTGCACTATAGTTTAGGGTCATACAATTGGACCACTGTGCAAAGCAGTTTATCATCATGCTGCCAGGATGTACACTATATTTTAGGGTCATACAACTAGACCACTGTGCAAAGTAGTATCGTCATGCGGCCAGGATGTGCACTATAGTTTAGGGTCATACAGTTGGACCACTGTAAAAAGTAGTTTATCATCATGCGGCCAGGATGTGCATTATAGTTTAGGGTCATACAGCTGGACCAATGCTACCGTTTAAGGTCATGCAACTGGACGAATTGTACCAATGCTACAGTTTAAGGTCATGCAACTGGAACATCACTATAGTTTAAGGTCACGCAATTGGACCATGATGTGGGTCGCCATATGTTTAAGGTGGACTTACTGGGGTGAAGTGAGCTTGTGGATGACGGTTTGACTCACTAGGGAATTAAGATGGATTTGACCGCAATGGTGATGGACAGGTGATGAGGGTCGATCCTGCTAGTGTGCACATGGACGTGCCGGCTAGGGTAGGCGTGCATGAGTGCATGCAAAAGGCGTGGGTGCAGCGGTAGAAGTTTACACACGACAACACATAGATGGCATGCTTGGCGGCAACATCAATAGAGATCGTCGAGGCGCATACTGCAGCAAAGTACGCATGGCAGCAAAAAGGGGTAGGCCGCACACTATTCCTGTGTGGCCTCACTCCATCAAAACACCATTAAAGATAGTTGTTTTCAAATCATGGGTAGTCACTTTTGGGATGTATATCTCATTCATTCCAAGTCAGATTGCTACCAAGTTTTGTGAGCCTGTTCATCTCATCAACACGAATAATTGGATATGTGGTATGCCCCGTGACAAGGTCCGAGCAGAGAGAAAAACTAAATAAAAGTCGCTGATCAGTGAAAGAAGTTGTAGAAAATTCAGCAGCAGCACGTCTCGTTTGAGCAGCCAAATCACGACGCTCGCATACTCGATCGGCATGAAACCAATTGAATTGCATCTGTGAGGTCCGAAGTTATCTCTGGTCTGAACTTCGCATATGATGAACGGTTGGATTTCACACACGAAGGTGTCAAAGCTGTTGTAAAGTCTAGCCATCAAATTTCAAGATTCCGACCAAAAACTCAAGATGACAAAATCTTCATCACGACACGAAATCAAGTTACGTTCATTACAATGTGATCATGTCGGCATGCTCAATTTGATTTAGCAAAGAAGTCATGAAGAAACATCATGGAACGAGTACACAATCGATTCGAAGGTTTCATGAATCATCCAAAATTCAAGTCTCATGATCATGGCTCAAAAACATGTTTCATTACTCGAAATTGGTATCAAAACTATCGCCATGCCGAGCCTTACAAGAAAACAATAATCTTCGATCAAACGGGCATCAGAATGACCTTGGGTCAGCCACGAAAGATCACACAAGTTCTCAGCCAGCAGCAGGGACTATTATGAAATTCCACACATTGTTAGAAAGGGGTAAAACAGTCATTTTGCACCCATATTTAGAATTTCTTTAAATTCAATTAAATTGTAATTTTCATCAATTCTAGGTAGTTTTCAAGTGTACACCCACGTTTTAGCCCAATTCTACATAAACAGGCACTGCCTCATTATAAAAGGACGGATTCATTATTCTTGGATCAATAAAAAAAATTCTGATCTTTGCTTGAGCTTGTGAGTATGTCTAGTAGAGAGAGAGGAGAGAGAAGAAAATGTCTGGTACCCTTCAGATAGGTAACTTTCTCTCTCCTACCCTTTTCTTGTCTCTATCTTTATCTGCCTTCTTCTCATCCGTATCTCTCTCTCCCCTCTTTCTCTCTTATCCCCTTTTCTCATCTCTATCTTTATCTCTCTTCTTCTCATCACTATCTCTTTCTCTCCCCTCTTTCTCGTCTCTATCTCTATCTCTCTTCTTTTCATCTATATCTCCATTCGTCGCCCTCTGTTAATGCAATCGGAGAAACCTAGTGCCGGTTTGATTTCT
Source organism: Amborella trichopoda (assembly GCF_054954075.1). Lineage (NCBI taxonomy): Eukaryota > Viridiplantae > Streptophyta > Magnoliopsida > Amborellales > Amborellaceae > Amborella > Amborella trichopoda. Next base: position 24,271,738 of record NC_142338.1, on the reverse strand, counting down.
CTCTCCTCTGTCAGTCAGTGAAGCCTAGCGTCGGCTGGATTTCTCTCTCTTTTTCTGTCAATCGGTGAAGCCTAGCATCGGTTGGTTTTTTCTCGCTTTTTTTATCAATCGGCGAAGCCTAACGCCAGTTCTTTTTCTCTCTCTCTTTTTCTTTCAGTTGGTGAAGCCTAGCGCTGGTTGGTTTTCTCTCTCTTTTTCTCTCAGTCGGTGAGGCCTAGCGCCGGTTGGTTTTCTCTCACTTTTTCTGTCAGTCAGCGAAGCCTAGAGTCGATTGACTTCCTCTCTCTTTTTTTGTCAAACGACGATGCCTACCGCATGTTTGTTTTCTCTCTCTTTTTCTGTCAGTCGGCGAAGCCTAGCACTGGTTGGTTTTCTCTCTCTTTTTCTATCAGTTGGCAAAGGCTAGTACCTATTTGTTTTCTCTCTCTTATTCTAAAAGTTGGCAAAGCCTAACGTTGATTGTATTTTCTCTCTCTTCTTCTAGAACAGTCGATGAAGCCTAGCATCGACTGCACCTTCTCTCTCTTCTCCACTGTATAACATAGTCAGCATCGATTATGTTTTCTATCTTCTCCTTCAAACACAGTTAACAATGCTTAGCTCTAACTACGTCTTCCTTCCCTCTCTCTCTTTCATCCTCTCGTCTTTCATACTCTTCTCTTCCTTTCTTCTCCCTCCTCCCTTATGTTCCCTTCTTCTCTTCTTATTCTTTCCTCATAGCCTTAATTTTGTTATTCCTTCATTCGACTAAGAGGGATTGAGGTTAGCCTCTCATGGGTAGTCCTGTCGTCTAGCCATAATCTTATTGTGTTAGGATTGCTTGGCCCTCTTTATTGCCACTACAAACTGACCATTGTTCTTAGCTAGTCGGTATTGGTAATGATGTCTAGCAGTAATCCTGTGAACCAATGTTAATTACCTAGCCTGTTTTGTCACCATGTCAGGTCAATTATTCAACAGCTTAGTCAACGCTCTGATCCTCTCGTTCAGTCGAACTCTTCTCTCCCCCATCTTTCTTCTCTTCTTCTTTTTGAATGTGCATGCTTGTGTACGTTCATCAAAGAGGAAAAGAGTGAGGTCTAACACACTTGCCTTATAACCTTTGTCATTGATGTGTGTAATTATTGAAAGCAAGAAGAATACAAGCTAAGGGAGGCGATTCCAAACCAATTTTGTTACTGGGGGGCTTTCTTCGTGATCTAAGGGGGTGCCCACACAAGTCAGACCGAGTAAGTCCCGAACCCACCTTAAATTCCTCTCTCACCGGTTGGTAACACCTGCCCCCGTTCTCAAACGAGCTTCCTGAGAGAGCGATCTCCAAAACGTCCTAGGTCTTCCTTTGAAACTTGAGACGCGCGCCGGCCGATCATCCAGATCTGGAGGACGAGATCGAGGCACCAACCAGCTTGGCGACTCCACTGGGGCCTTATTACCCCTTAGTTGGATCATTCTTGTTCGGCTAGTTTCTTTTTTATTATATGCTTTCATTATTTTTTGACATTTTATTATGGCTTGTGGGTTTTGTAACCCATTTATCTGGATTGGGAATTTTCTTATCCTAGCATTCGAGTTTTTCCTTAGGGAACAAGTTCCTTTGACTTCGTTCTCAACCATCCTTTAGAGCAAAGACCCATTGTCTAGCTCCCAAGTCTTAACCTGGACCGGTGTGAGGCGAGAAGTAAAGGTCCCTGACTCCCCATCTCCTCGCTCCGGTGGATATTCCATCAAGGTGCCATGTATCGACAGCACTTCTGCTGCCCCACACTGCATGTACCCAGCCACCGACAAGTCACTTGCTGGTCATGTTCCTGAGGTATGCCGATAGGCTGCACAATCCCTCTCTACAAAAGGCAAACAAGCTGCCATTGCTTCTTTGGGTCACTATAGAGCTACGCCCTACATTTCTGCACCATTAGTCTCTATCCCTAGAGGATCAACACATTGAAGCGAAAACCGCACGGTCTTCATCCCTCACACCCACCACAAGGCTCGTGGGTTACCCACTCAAGTCACACCTTGGGGCAATCCTCGTGTTACCTCGAGTCTGTGTCCAAGATTGAACCTTTTAAGGTCAGGTCCTACGCACGTTGATCACATGCATCTCACTGCTCGGGATAACACTATCATCATGCCAACCCAAGTACATAGGAAACGACCTTGTCATCTTCCTATTCTGTACATACAAGCACACCCTGTAAGGGGCAGGCCTACACCTGTTCTCTTACAGACACCTGCTCGTAGTTCACCACCTCCTAAAGTCAGATCACTTGCACGAGCTCGGGATGACCCCTACATCTCCCGTAATCCTTCTTCAAGGGGCACACATGTGTCGCCATCATAAACGCCCTCTTGCCCTCAACTCAGGCCTCCTTATGAGTCAATCGTTCTCCGACCCACTTTTCCTTCACCGATCAAGCACCTTCAGCCTTGGTACCCGAAGGTTTTCCCTAAGAGTACCATCCTAAACCAGCCCCATCATTTTGGTCGAGTCTCTAGAGCCCATAAGAGAGCTCGGGGCATTGACCTGATGGAACATCGTGTCCTTCATCCTCCCCAACCCAAGATGACTCCAGTTCCTGGCCCTCATCCATTGCCACACCTGATGGAGACATCTCTCTCCAATTCAAGAAGAGTTGACTAGCCGCGACCTAGATTGCAGTTTTGGCGCGAGGTCCATCAAAACCTCAAGGCTAAACGCGATAAAGGTCGACAAATTTTAACTAGGGAGGTGATCAAGGCAGTCAATTCTGACGACCCTCTTCACCTGAATCTTTTCTACCCCCTTCGTATGATGAAGCCTGAAGAAGAACTCCATGAGCCCTGTGCTATAGTTACTATTGTAGAAGAAGACCCAACCACTCAGCAACCCCCATTCCAAGATCATTGAGATTCGATCCAAACATGATCAACATACAAGAGTCGAGTTCAGTCAGGGCGTGGTGGCCCCCTATTGACTGACCTACCATGTATGACTCGTCAAGTTCGAAAGCCCCCAGTTGCCACTAACATCGACCTCCGTAGAGAATCGATCAGCGTAATAGTTGTAAGCAAGCTCGGTGATGCACAGGAAGAGCGCATGAACAAGTTTGAGGATATGATACACATGATGATGGAAAAGATCGATCGTATCGATGCCTCACGCCAGTCAGCCAACCATGAGGCCAATTCGCATCACTCTGATGGTGAACCTCCACGGCAGCCTCGTCCCTCTACCTCACAAGACAATTCTGTCTCTCATCCCATCTCTCAGACAGACTTTGACACTATGGTCACCCATAGCCTAAAGAACTGACAAATCTTGGGGATACAGGGCGCAACGCCTTATTAAAGGTCATACCCCTCATGTAACGATCAGGTCCTATTTCTCTCAGATTGTGAGAAAGGGAAGCTTCCTTTATTTAACGGAACCACATCCCCAAACCAACATATTGCCCACTTCCAGACAGCATGTCGAGAAACAGTAGCTGACGGGAGACTTATTCTCCAGCAATTCGTTGAAACCCTCGATGGCTTAACATTTCAATGGTATGCCCGACTTCCTCCAAACTCAGTCCATACATGGGAGGAGATGAAGAAACTATTCTATCAATACTTCTATGAGGTCGAGAGAGAGGTTTAAACCATCAAACATCTCACCCTGACCCAAGACCCCGATGAGCCCGTGGATCAATTCATATCAAGATGGAGAAACTTAGCTTCCTGCCATCCTAATTCTATGCCTGAGAAGGAAGCAATTCAAACTTGCATGCAGAACATGCGACCCGAGATCGCTCTACATGTCGAGGCCTCTAATCAGACCTCCATGTCAGAGTTGATCTCTAAATCGTTCTGCATAGAAAGTTTATCACGCCACCATGGTGGGACACGACAACCATCTACAGGTTCAATAAACAACCGGGGCAATGGTAACTCTCGGAATAACGCACGGGGGTAATCAGTGCAGCCGTCATGGCCACTGATTCAAAGAAGGCTCCCTCCCAAACTTTTGACCTCTCTAAAGGGGTAAGCACGACAAAGGTAACATCTCAGGCTGGCAAGCAACAACAATCATACAATCGGGTACCCCCACCAGCAAACCATGATCGGGGTGATTATTTCACCAGGCATGGGAACAAGGTCTACCCCTTCGAGAAGGAAGGAGTCCCTGCGCCAGTCCAATTAATATTGGAACAAAATATTATCCAACCTCCAGAAACCAATTTCCCTGAACAACCTGGCCTTGACACTAAGGCGAATTATTGTGCCTACCATTGGAGGATCAATCATCCTACATATGACTGCTACGCGCTGAAGGATATTATCGAGGCCCTGATTTAGAAGGGTCAGATAAAGCTTGAAGACTTACAGAAGGCTTTCAGGGCAGCCGAGGTCTCTCATGTCATAACCATCTAAGTGGAAGACGAAATGCCCGGTATCCTTTACACCTTCTTCATGATAATGGTTTAGAAAGGCATAATCACACTGAAGCAGGCGAGGCAACCCCGTCGCCTTGCTAAAGGGACTGAAGATCATTGGTGCCCGTATCATCAGATAAGAGGCCATTACCTGTCAGAATGCACAAGCTTCCTTGCTATATTCACAAAGAAAATGCCGGACTGTCAGGAGTTTTACAATCTCCCCGTAGATGATCCCCAAGTCATTCCTCTATCGGGGCAAGAAGGTCTCACAGAGCAGGACCTTCCTATCAATGACTCGGACTCCGTCAAATTCTTGACTTCTCAGCCATGGATAGTCTACCATGGCCGAAGCAGACTAAGACGTGAAGCAGTTCGCCAAGCTAGGGCTGTTCGCCAACCCAACGAGACGAATCACATATCACCTCAGAAAACCAGAAAGAGATGAGCACCAAGGGCTGCTCGCAGAAGAAACAAGACCGCTCAACCCACGGTTGAGCAGGAATTTCTCAGACGCCTTCCTCCATTGCCAACTTTATTGGACTTCATCCCTGGCATGATCCTTCTAGCTTCTTCATCCTATCAAGAAGACGTTCCCGTGCCATCTCCCACTCAGCATACGTCCAATGAGGGTGATGATGTTAAAGACACTCCCCAACGATCAAAGCAAGAGAAAGACCTAAAAGACACCATCCACCCGTCCAACCCTGGTGATGACGTAAAGAGCTACCTAGATCTGTCTGATGATGGGAACGACCTTAAAAGTCCCCCACCTTTTAACCCTTCTCCTTTTTCTTATCTTGTTTCTCATTCCCCTCTTCTATGTCCTCTATAGGTACAACTTTGATATGCCCAGACTCAGAAATGATTGAGAAAGACCTTGATAAGCAGGACACAGCAGAAATGATTGAGAAAGACCTTGAAACAGGCAGTAGGATTTCTAACAGTTGCTGATGCCCTGGCAGCTAAAACCAAGGTAGAGCATCCTTCTTCAAAAATGCATAAGAAGTCGAAGCCAAAGCAACCTCAATGGTCACTTGAGCCTGACTTTGATCAGAGACTGAAAGAATCAAGGGGGAAAAGCTTCCATTCTTAGGAAGCTTGCCATATGATACAGGTCTATGAAGCACCAGCTAGCACGGGACAAACACTATGGGAACTCGTACTAATACCGCGTGATTCATACGAAGAAGCTTCCTGCTCAACCGCCACTAAACCTCAATTTCCCTCTAAATTTCAAAACACGTTTCTCCAACCTGGCGTGTTTTCCACGTTTGGGGTGGACTTTTCTGTCACTCGGTTTGAGAAAAGCGCAGGAAGCATGACCTACCATGGAGCCCTATTGGAGGTAAAAATGTCAAGGTCATGGATCTCCACCCATGAAGTTGATGAAAAGGCCTCTAAGAACAATGAGGAAGAGTTGCAAGAAGCCCCAGAAGAATGGGAAGAAGGTGGCCAGGCCACAGTTGATGAACTCAAAGAAATAAATCTTGGAGACGAAGCGGACCCCAGACCCACTTTCATTTCAGCAAATATGTCCCCACAAGAGAAAGAAGAGTTTTCTACCTTCTTGCAAGCAAACTGAGACATCTTTGCTTGGCATTACCATGAGATGCTGGGTTTAGACCCTCAAGTCGCCGTTCACTGTCTCGGCATTATTCAACCGTTAAACCTGTCAAGCAGAAATCAAGAAGGTTTATGCCTGACCTTGAAATGAAGATGTACATCGAGATAACCAAACTCAGACAAGTAGGATTTATCCGTGAAGTCAAGTACCCGAATGGCTAGCAAATGTCGTTCCGGTCAAGAAGAAGAGTCGTCAAATCAGGGTATGTATTGAAGTTCGCGGTTTGAATACCGCCTGTCCCAAGGATGACTTCTCATTACCAATCATCGAGATGCTCATCGACTCTATGGCTCACTGTCATTTCTTTTACTTCATGAACGGAAGCTCAAGGTATAATAAGATAAGAATGGTTCCCAAAGATGAAGAGGCCACTGCATTCTTAACTCCAAAGGGGTCTTTTGTTACACAATTATGCCTTTGGGAATAAAGAACGCTGGCGCCACATACCAGAGAGTAATGACGACCATTTTCAAAGACATGATGCACAAAGAGGTGAAGTGTTATCTAGAAGAATTGGTGGTAAAATTAGAAGAGAAGGATGCTCACATGAGAGATCCTGAAAAGGTGTTCAAGTGGTTGTGTCTTCATCAACTAAAAGTGAACTCGTTGAAATGCGCTTTCGGCGTGCGTTTCGAAAATTCTTGGGGTTCATCGTCAGACATCGAGGGCTTGAAGTCGAGCTAGTCAAGATCAAGGCAATCCAAGAAATGCCGCACCGACTACGTTTTGAGAGCTGCTCTCCTTCCAAGGGCAACTGGCATACATTAGCATGATCATCTCGAACCTCTCAGGCCACTGTAAACCCTTTACACACCTGCTAAAGAAATATACCCCATTCATCTGGGATAAAGCATGTCAGGCAGCCCTTGATGACATCAAGCATTATTTACTCAATCCTCCAGGACTCTCTACACTAATATTGGGAAGACCCCTCATTCTATATGTGACTGCTTTAGACGAGTCCCTCTGAGCATTGTTGGCACAAAACAATGAAGAGGGAAAAGATACTGTGTTATATTACGTCAGCCGCAGCATGCAAGGTGCCGAGAAGAATTATCCCCCAACAGAAAAGAGGTGTCTGGCTCTGATCTTCACAGTACAAAAACTCTGCCATTACTTGTTTGTTCATGAAGTGAAACTTATATCAAAAGCTGATCTTGTAAAGTTTCTCATGACACGCCCATGCTTGTCAGGATGCCTTGCTAAATGGGCATTATTGCTGATGGAATTTGACATCGCGTATGTCCCACAGCAGGCCATCAAGGACCAAGCCTTGGTTGACTTTCTCGCAGTACACCCCGTGTCGGCAGAATCTCCTCTATCAAGCAACCTCCCAGATGTAGAATTATTCTTCGCTGACCTTGCTCTGGTGTGGGAATTGTACTCCGATGGAGCCTTCCAATCAGATCGAGGAGGCACCGGAGTAGTATTCCTGACTTCGAGAGGAGGAATATTTCCACTTTCTTACAAGCCAGTTCTCATAATGAGGTAGAATATCAGGCCCTTATAATCGGACTGGAGATAGCCTTTAACCTCGACTTGGAGCAGCTCAAGATTTATGGTGACTCTGAGTTGGTTATTCGATAGCTGAAAGGGATTTATGATGTGAGAAAAGACACTCTCAAGCCTTATCACGATACTGCAAAATCATATATGACTCAGTTTGAGGATGTATCACTGAGTCACATCCCCAGGACGCTAAACTTGAAGGCTGAGGCACCTGCAAAACTCGATGCTACAATTCAATTATCCTCATCAGGGCCCACGCTTGTCTGGGTGGTAAAATGGAGACACATTGAACTAAGAACAGAGGTCGACGCAGATAATGAGGGAAATATCTTCCCCGAGTGCCCTCCTTATCCATTTGGAGCACTTATATCAGCCAAAGAAGTAATCAAGACTAAACAAGGAATAGCACAGAGTCAATGAGCTAAGGGTCGAAATCGAGAACCAGAATTCTTTGACCCAATATGTGAAGAAATTGAGCAGGTAGATGATTGGAGAGAGCCCATCACCAGTTTCTTAGAACATGGAAGGCTCCCAGAAGATCGTACTGAACGCAACAACATACATCGAATGTCTAACGAGTATGCCCTCCTTGAAGGAGAAGCTCTCTTCAGATGGTCATTTGACGACATTCTTCTTAGATGCTCGATATCAAATAAGATGTTAAAAGAAGTCCACTCATGCATTTATGGACTACACTAGTCTGTTCCTAAGCTCTATGAATGAATATGTAGGTTGGGATACTATTGGCATTCCATGATAATCGATTCCTTAAACTATGCTAAAAAGTGCCAAGTATGTCAAATAGACTCGAGCCTAGGCCACCAGCCTCCAGAGCCCTTACACCCTACGGTTGCATCATGGCCCTTCTCACAAGGGGTATTGACATCGTAGGGCCTATTGACGCTCCTTCCGCAATGGCCCATGTATTTATCTTAGCTACAATAGATTATTTCTCTAAGTGGCCAGAAGCCGTCCCCCTTAAGCAGGTTCTTGGGACAGCGGTAGCCTACCTCTTTAGACATCATATCATATATCGCTTCAGAGTGCCCGACCGGATTGTATCTAACAACGGTCCTCAATTTAGGAGTCATCACATCGATCGCTCAGTTAACCAGTTCGGTTTTGAATGGAGGTACTCAACTATGTACGAGCCTCGGGCGAATGGATTAGCTGAGGCTTTTAATAAGACTCTGTGCAACGTTTTTAGAAAGTCAATATAAAAAACAAGGAAGAACTGGCATGAGAAGCTTACCGAAGCCTCATGGGCTTATCGTACTACTACACGAAATGCTACTGATTCCACTCCTTATTCTCTAATTTATGGGGGTGAAGCCATTTTACCCCTCGAAATACAAATTCCTTCTCTGCGAGTCATTATTCACCAAGGAATAACAAAGGATGAGAGAGTCAAGCTCCAGTATAGAGATTTGGATGCACTCGATGGAAAGAGGTTAGAGGCTCATCAGATCCTCGAACTCAAACAAGGGAGAATGAAGAGGGCTTTTGACAAGTCTGTCAAGATCCGCTCATTAACCCGTGGCGATCTAGGCTTAGCTATTAAGAGGCCTATTGTTATGCACGACCGGCGAAAAGGGAAGTTTAAGCCGACGTGGGGAGGTCCCTTTATAGTAAAAAAGGTCGCACTCAATGGAGTCTACATACAGGCACATCCTGAAGGAGGGGAAGCAATGCCCCCTATCAATGGACGATACTTAAAGCAGTACCACCCATAATGCGTATTCAAAAGAAGGGACTCAACTCGAAAATAGTAAAGATAGTCCAAACAAAATTCTAACTCCTTTTATTGCAGTAAAAACGAATTACAGGATACAAGAAGACCATTACTAGGGAGGTTACAAGTCTATTGCATCTGAGGATAAGAGGATAGTTACAAACCAAAACTTGTACTTTTGCTCTTCAATCTGAGGATAAGCGACTGATTACAGGCCAAAACAAATGCCTGTCCCATGAGGAAGAAGCAAACCCACCAAAGAAAGGCCTTTCTCATGAAGAAGAAGAGAAACCACTTGGAGAGTTAACTTTAATTCATCTGATGAGTAAGAGGATGGTTACAGGCCAGAAGACAAAGCAGAGCCACTCTAAGAAGTTAGCCTCAGTCCATCTGACGTGTATGTAAAACATACAAGCCAGACATCTCATCTGACGTGTATATCAAATATACAACGTACGATTCATTCGATGTGTATATCAAACACACAAGGTGGGCTGCCCTGGCGAGGAACTAACCTATGACAAAAACCATACCCTGTTCACAGTGGATGCCCTTCCACAGAACAACATGGACCTCACTATTGTGCTGAAGGATTTGGCTTCCAACAGGTACCACAAGCCATGCCTTATCACCATTCACCACTTTTTCTCGGCCCATGAACAACGTCATATGTAGCTCACCGCCGAACTTTACAAGTCCTGCATGTGAGTTGCTGCCACATACGAGCATCACTCTCTGCATCATGATAAGCCACACGTGCTAATGAGCACCGACTGAAAGCAGTGCCAGTTGTGTCCTCCAAAGGCCAGCACCGGTTGTTGCAGCACTCCAAAGGCTAGAGCCAGTTGTGCTCCTAACCTCTAGTACCAGTTGTTTTTCTTGAGGGTCAGTGCTGGTTGTGTCAGCACTTCAAATCATCAGCATCGATTGTCTCAACACCGGCTAAACTTCTGTTAGTGATGGCCCTGTCGCTACTGTTTGCTTCCTGAGACTCGTTTTCAAAGTCTAAGTTTTCACACCTCCTTAATGGTCGCATGATTTCCAGAGGTAACCGTACACCTTTGCTATGATGGTTTACCTCCCATAATAGTCCACCTTCTACAACCGTACGTCTTGCACGGCGGTCTGCCTCTCGTGGTAGTTGGTCTCCCATCGGAACTTCTTCTAACGGTGGGAAACTCACTGAAAAACTTTCCTATCTACGTTTTCACCTAGACGCCACCAAAAACATTTGCAAGCTTCCCCTAAGTCCCTGGAACCTCTACAAACACCACTAACAACATCAAAAAGTTACCACGACCCCCTAGAAACCCCTCAAAACTCCCCAGAACACTCCCAAGACGTGTGGAAATGCTCACTGTCCTACTTCCCTCCTCTTCTACCCTTAAAAATACCAAGGTCGAAGCACTTCCCTCCACCAAAACGTCCCCTGTGCTAAAAAAACTCTCTCTGCAACTTCACTAAATTCCCTTACCTGTAAAAAACAACCCGGAGTCCCATTGTTTGCCGAGAACCTTCCCTCAAAAAACCTTTGCTGGAGTCCCATCGCCTGCTGAAACATCAACTGAGCACCCTCTCCTCACTTTTAAGAAAATTTTCGGCTTAAGTTTTTTACCCTTACTGAAAAGTGAGGGAAAATGGGATTTTGCCCCCTTATATGGACCACACTACCCTCAAATGCCCCTCACAAACTGGGAATTCTAGTCGCATCCAAGCAAAGCCAAGTGACGATGAGCAAGGTCGGGCTTTGACTCAAAGCTCGAGGTAACTCTCATCGATCCATGCCTGGCGTTGGGTGAATTTCAAACAACCCTAGCGCCGGTTGACTGGGGGCAGGGTGAATTTCAAACAACCCTAACACTGGTTGACTTAACGCCCGGTGAGTTTCGAAATGACTCTAACGCCAGTTAACTTAGCATCGGCTGTGCTCAAATAATGTCATGGGTCATTGACAACGCCAACTGATTTTTTAACATCTTGGAGCCGGTTGTGTTTTTGAGAACTCAGCGCCGGTTGAACACACGTAAGAAACCATTATCGCTACACTTAGTGCCAACTGTATTTCAAGCAGCCATTTGTCACCTACTCCGGGCTGAAGCCTTGTGTGTCCTACCACTATCCCTAATGATGTAGTACTTAGGCCGTCTCTTCTCATCCCCAATGGAGTTGCCCCCAGATTGTTGCACCCAAGCTGTGACCTATCATCCCCAATGGAGTCAAGAGCAGGTTACTGTCTGTCCTCCCCCAGTAGGAGTCACACCCATATTATAGCCCACTATCCCCAGTGGAGTTAGGGTCATTCCTACTGCTTCAATTCTTGGAGGGTCAGTTTTACACCTAGCTATCTTTTCCCCAGGAAGTCGGGTTACCTATTCTCCATAGAGTCTCATCTTTCACCCTAGAGAGTATGCTTACCCCCCACTAAGCCTGAGTGATTCTCTTTTGTTGGTTGTCCTTCATCAAGGCACCATTTCCATCTGAGTCATCAGTTTGTGAATGGTCTTAACCATTTTATCCCCAGGGAGCTGGATTGCTACCCACAGACCTATTCCCCATGGAACTTCACCTAAATGGCAACACAATCACTGTCCATGTTGCATGACCCAAAACTGCCAGGCTTTGGTCGGAACTATATGAACTTAAACTGTAGTGGAGGTCTAGTCGAACGATCTTAAACTGCATGGTCCTGGTTGTATGACTTAAAACTGCATAACTATACATGACTTTAAACTATACTACACATCCTAGCCGCATGACTTTAAACTATACTACATATCCTATACTATACTAAACTGCGGTCAAATCTACATGACTTTAAACTATACTACACATCCTAGTCGCATGACGTTAAAAGGACTCAGCACCATGGTCTGAACTATATGACCTTAAATTGTAACGGAGGTCTAGTTGCATGACCTTAAACTGCACGGTCCTAGTTGTATGACTTTAAACTACATAGCCGCGGTCTAGCTGTATGACCTTAAACCATAGTACACGTCTTGGCTGCATGACAATAAACAGCTTTGCACAGGTCCCGGAGGGATGACCATAACCTCACCCCCACATACGTGCACACGCCTTTACGTTCATTTTCACACACGCCTTCCCTAACCCATCTATTTGTGTGCGTGTGACACCTTCACTATCTCCCCAGTGTGTCCATTCACCACATCACTATACTTCATTCTCCAGTGAGTCTCACTCGTGCTCACAAAATGGCGAACCATCCCGCCATTCATACTCGTTGTAAGTTAGTGGGTCACCATCATCCACTCACATTTCCTACATCATCCATCTTTCATAGGAAGCCTAATGCCAATTCCCCAAGTGAGTCAAACCATCACCATACTCACTCCATGGCCTCCACGGACTTCCATTCATCACCATCACGGTCCAGCTATACGACCTTAAACCGTAGTGCATATCCTAGCCGCATGACGTTAAACTGTTTCGCACAGGTCCCGGAGGCATGACCTTAAATATGCCCTCACAAAAAAGAATAAAAGATGAAATAACGGGCATGGTCTATACCTTAACAAGGGAACGCTATGAGTAAAAAAGACGGGCGGGCATGGTCACGAAACCATGAGTAAAAGAGTTCTGTGAATAAAAATGGCCACGGTCCAAAAGGGCATCGTGAGTAAAATGGATGAAAAGGGTGGACATAGCCGAAAGGTTATGGGTATAAGAGACCCAAAATAAAAAGAAGTTGGTAAAAATCGTCTCTATGGCGTTGCTTCCCATGTTCAAGCGAAAATCCATAAAGGATGTTTGGGCCAATAAACTGGTTGATGCAGCGTTTGCCTCATCAGGCGGCTTCAGCCCTCACTCAAAAGAAGAAAATCTCAACTAATACAATGGGAGGAATCCAAAAATATGAAATTCAGGAAAAAAAAGAGATTCCGACGGCTTGAGTCCAGTTACAAAAAGGACTCCAAAAACAGAATACTCATCAAGACGGGAAGACAAGTCTCATGAGGAAAAACATTATTCCCACGCGGTCATAAACATACTCTCTAAACAAATACTCCAAAAGCCAGAAACTAACAAAGCCAGGGGGAAACCTGCCACAGACTTCAGCTCATCTAGCCGGCACGCCCAAACTTTCAGGATTGGTTAATAAACCTCCCCCCGACTGGACTCGGCAGACGAGACCTACAGTGGTACTCTGAATGTCAAAAGCAAATCTAGTGTAGCAGAAAACTGTGCCGACCAAAAGCAAACCAACGAACCTAGACCAAATGGGAAAGATGCCCTTCTATTCTTACATGCATGAAATGTGTCTGCCTTCTCCTTCTCTTATGGACCTTCTCCCCATGCATGAAATGTGTTGCCTTCTCCTTCTCTTATGGACCTTGTCCTCATGCATGAAATATGAATGCCTTTTCTTTCTCTTATTATGGACCTTCTCCCCATGTATGAAATGTGCATGCCTTCTCCTTCTCTTATTATGGACCTTCTCCCCATTCATGAAATGTGCATGCCCTCTCCTCCTTCAATTATGGACCTCTCTCTCCATTAGGCTAAGTGACAAACTAGCCCAGTCATCATCACTCCGAGGCAGGAAACAGACAAAGCCAGGGCTAAAACAAACCTGGTGTAGCAGCAAACAATGCCTCTAATTTGTCTCTTCTCCCACTAACGTCTCCATAGACAGACCCACGAATAATGCATCTGTACGTCTGAGCAGCCTAGTTACACCATTACGTCAATCTCCTCGGCTTTCACATGGTCTTATAGCTAGGAAGAAAAAAAAGTAAAAGCGGAAGGAAAATTTTCAAATTATTATCCTTCTCGCTTCTCTTGAAGCACAGCATTCGGTGGGGCAAGCTGTTTGAACATATTTTTCAACACCTTGATCCCTGATTAGGAATAAGTAGGAAGAAGGTCAATAAAGCCTACAAAATAGTGGAAATTCTTGACAGCCTTAGAATGGCTCAAAATTGGTCAAGATCTTCATCAACACTTCAAAAGACCCCCTGCAAAGTTTCATCATCATCAGATCTGTTTAAGGCAGTGAACACAAAAAAACAATTGCAGTGAAATCGGTCTTAACACCCTGAAATGGACCCTGTAACTACAGAAATACTTTTGGGGTGTCAAACAGCTATGGAACCACTACCATTAGATCCGGCATGGTCAAAAACCCCTATGGGTCAAGTTTCAGCTTTATCGGGCGCTCCAAGATAAAGTTTTGGGTAAAACACCAAAAAGAGGTAAGCCGCACAATATTCCTGTGTGGCCTTACTCCATCAAAACACCATTAAATATAGTTTCTTTTACAGTCATGAGCAGTCACTTTTGAGGTCTATATCTCACTTGTTCCAAGATGAATAATTCAATATGTGGAACCCTCCGTGACGACGCCCGAGCAGAGAGAAAAACTAAATGAGAGTCGATGATCCGTGATAGAAGTTGCAAAACATTCAGCAGCAGCACGCCTCATTCGAGCACCCAGATCATGATGCTCAGAAACCCGATCAGCACAAAACCAAATGCATGATGTGCGTGAGGTCTGAGGCTATCTTTGGTCCGAACCTTGCATATGATGAATGGTTGGATTTCACACACGAAGGCTTAAAACCTGCTGTAAAGTTTGGCCACCGAATTTCATGATTCCGGCATAAAACTCAAGAGGACAAATCTTAATCCAGACATGAAATCAAGTTATGTTCATTGCAACGTGATCGTGATGACATGCTCAGTGTGATTCAGCGAAGAAGATACAAAGAAACATTAAGGAACAAGCACATAGTTGATCCAAAGTTTTTAAGATTCATCCAAAATTCAAGTCTGATGATCATGGCTCAAAACATGATTCATGGCTCGAAGTTGGTATCAAAATAATCGTCATGCCGAGCCTTAGAAGAAAACAATAATCTTTCGATCAAATGGACATCAAAACAACCCCGATTCAGCCACAGAAGATCACACAAGTTCGCAGCCAGCAGCAGGGACTGTTCTGGAGTTCCACACATTGTTAGACAGGGGTAAAACAGTCACATTGCACATGTTTTAGAATTTTGTTAAAATTCAATGAAATTATAATTATCTTCAATTTTAAGTAGTTTTCGGGTGTGCACCTATGTTTTAGCCCAATTTTATATAAATAGGCATTGCCTCATTGTAAAAGGACGGATTCATTCTTCTTGAATCAATCAATAAAATTCTGATTTTTGTTTAAGCTTGTGAGTACGTCTTGGACAGAGAGAGAGGAGGAGAGGAAAAGGGTCGGTACCCTTCAAGCATGTAACTTTCTCTCTGCTCCCCTTTTCTCATCTCTATCTCTACCTCTCTTCTTATCATCCCTATCTCTCTCTCCCCTCTTTCTCTCTCATCTCCTTTTCTCATCTCTATCTTTATCTGTCTTCTTCTCATCTCTATCTCTTTCTCTCCCCTCTTACTCATCTCTATCTCTTTCTCTTTTCTTCTCATCTCTATCTCTATCAGTCCCCCTCTTCTAATGCAAGAGGTGAAGGCTAACGTTAGTTGGATTTCTCTCTCTTCTATCAGCCGGTGAAGCCTAGCACCAGCCGAATTTCTCTCTCTTTTTCTGTTAGTCGACGAAGCCTAGCGTCGGTTGGTTTTCTATATCTTTTTCTGTCAGTAAGTGAAGCCTAGCATCGGTTGGTTTTTTCTCTCTTTTCTGTCAGTTGGTGAAGCCTAGCACCGGTTGGTTTTCTCTCTCTTTTTTCTGTCAGTCGATGAAGCCTAACCCTAGTTGGTTTTCTCTCTCTTTTTCTGTTAGTTGGTGAAGCCTAGCACCGGTTGATTTTCTCTCTCTTCTTTAAACAGTCGGTAAAGCCTAGTGCCGACTGTGTGTTCTCTCTCTTCTCCTTTGTATAACATAGTCAGTGAAGCTTAGCATTGACTTCATTTTCTCTCTCTTTCTTCTAACACAATCGGTAATTCTTAGTGCCGACTAGGTCTTCCTTCCCTCTCTCTCTTTCATCCTCTCATCTTTCATACTCTTCTCTTCCTTTCTTCTCCCTCCTCCCTTTTGTTCCTTTATTCTCTTCTTATTCTTTGTTATTCCTTCATTCGACTAAGAGGGATTGAGGTTAGCCTCTCATGGGTAGTCCTATCGTCTAACCATATAATTGGTGTGACAGTATTGCTTGGCTCGTTTTATTGCCACAACAGATTGACCATCGTGCCGAGCTAGCCAGTCTTGATCATGACGTCTCGTAGTAATCCTGTGAGCCGGTCTTAGTTACCGAGCCTGTTTTGCTACCATGTCAGGCCATGTATTCACCAGCTTAGTCACCGCTCTGATCCTCTCATTCAGTAGAATTCTTCTCTTCCTCATCTTTCTTCTCTTCTTCTTTTTTAATGCCCATGCTTGTGTACGTTTATCAAAGCGGAAAAGGGTGAGGTCTGACCCCCCTGCCATATAACCTTTGCCATATATGTGTGATTGCAGAAAACAAGAAAAATACAAGCCAAGGTATGCGATTTCGATCCAATTTTATTACTGGGGGGCTTTCATTATGACTAAGAGGGTGCCCACGTGAGTTTGCTCGAGTGAGTCCTCAACCCACCTTAAATTTCTCTCTCACCGGTTGGTAACACCTGCCCCCATTCCTGAACAAGGTTCCTGAGAGAGTGATCTCAAAAACATATTGGGTCTTCCCTTGATACCCAAGACACACGCCGCCGGATCATCTAGATTGGGAGGGCGAGATCGAGGCACTTAACCACATACGTGCACGCTTGGAGGTGTACACACGACGGAAAGCACGCGCATGACAATGAGCAGGAACGACGATGAACATGCACACGCATGGCAGTAGCACGCACGACAGTGAACACACACCGTGGGAAGCATGCACACGGAAGTGAACACGCATAGTGATGAGAATGTGTGTGGCAGTGCCTGCGCACGGTGATGGGTACACACGGTGAGTTGCATGCACGATTGTGTGTATTTTAAGAGGCATGAAAGTCTTGTAGAATGTCGAGGTAGGGAGAAATTGCCGAAGGCTCTCATGAGCACTCAGTCAATCAGTGGAGTCCCGATCTGGCTTGCAAGGTCTGTTGGAAGCCAAGTCCTCAAGCACAGTAGTGAACTCTATGTTGTTCTGTAGAAGGATACTTATTATGATCAGGGCGTGCTCTTCATCATAGACCAGTTCCTTGCCAGAGGGGTCTGTTTTGGTCATTTGATATACTTGATCTAAAGCCCTTCTATTGTTCCTCTGATGCGAGAGCAGCATTGGTGATCAACTGTCTCTTTTCCTCAGATGCAAGAGGAATGCCGACGATCAGCTGTTCTCCTTTGTCAGAGCACTGCTGATGAGCAACTGTTTTCTTTTTCTCAGATGCAAGAGCAATGCTGACGACCTTTTTTTTTTCATTTTAAACCTATTGTAACTTGTAACTTCTCTTTATTGATTGGAAACTTTGCTTGTTTATGCTGATTGTCTCCCCCTTTTTCTTTTGTATTCTTACTCCTGTTGACTCTTTTTTTTCCCATGATTCCCTTTTGGGTTTTCACCATGTTTGTCTTTTGACATTTTTACTCATGATAACCATTGGCTCTACCATGCCACGTCTTCCTTTTAGACATTTTTTCTTGTGTCGTCCTTTCAAGATTTTTCCATGCCCATCTTTTTCTAGGAGGCATTTTTAGGGTCACCCATTCTGGACCATAGAGATGGTGTATTTTATGGTAACATGCCAAGACCTAAGGGCCTGTTTTAGGGTCTTGCCTGCAAGACCATAAGTCACGGATAGTACTTTTGCAGGTAGCGCCCATTGATATGGAGCATTGCTTCCTTCCCGTCAAGATTAGTGAGTATATAACCTTCATTTGGCCAGGCTTTCTTGATCATGAAAGGGCCCTCCCACTTTGACTCAAACTTCCCCTTTCATCAGCCATGCATAACGATTAGTCATTTTACTGTTAGGAATAAATCACCATGAGTGAATGAGTGGACTTTGACTGATATGTCAAAATTCCTCTTCATCCTTCCGTAATGGAGTTCAAGATTCTGCTGGGCCTCGAATCTCTGCTCATCACGCATGTCTAGCTCTTAGTAGCGAAGCTTAACTTGTTCATGTTCGGTCATATTCAGATATACGGCAATGCACAGCGAAGGGAGTTGAATCTCGAGGGGTAGTACCGCTTCACTCTCATAAACCAATGAATAGGGAGTAGAGTCAGTAGCACTCCAGGTGGTGGTGCGATCAGCCCACAAGGCCTCAGGAAGCTTCTCATGCCAATTTTTCTTTATGTTACACACTGACTTCCTTAGAACACTGTAAAGAGTCTTGTTGAAAGCTTCGGTCCAACCATTTGCCCGTGGGTGGTACATAGCAGAGTACTTCCACTCAAAACAAAACTGGTTAACTAAGCAATCGATATAGTGGCTTCTAAACTGAGGACCATTATCTGATGTGATACGGTCAGGCACACCGAATCGGTAAATGATGTCACGTTGAACAAAGTTAGCTACTGCTATCCTGGGGACACTCTTGAGGGGAATTGCCTCGGCCCATTTGGACAAGTAATTCATGGCGACCATGATGAACGTATGACCCAATGCTGACTAAGGGTCGATGGGTCCTACAATGTTCATGCCCCAATGTGAGAAAGGCCATGACATCACCATAGGATGCAGAGGTTTCGACGGCTGGTGAATGAGATTCAAGTGCATTTGGTACACTGACATCTCTTGGCGTATGCCAATGAGTCTGCGACCATTGTTGACTAGTAATACCCCAGCCTACGTATCAACTCATAGAGTTTGGGTCCTAACTGGTGAAGTTCGCAGATCCCAACATGCATTGCTTCTAGTACACGTTTTGCCCCCTTTGAGCTGATACATCTGAGAAGGATTCCATCGAAGGAATGTCGGAAGAGAGCGTCGCTTTCAAGAAGAGTGTATTTAGTGGACATTCTTCGTACATTGTTGCGCTCAATACAATCGTTCGGTAGCCGACCATGTTTAATAAAGTTGATTATGGGTTCCCTCCAATCCTAACTTGCTCAATCTCGGCACATATCGGATCAAAGGTCTCTTCCTCCCATTTCTCAGTCTGATTCGCAGCTTTTTTGGCTTCAAGAGCATCCTTAGCAGCAAGGAGTGCCCCAAACAAATAAGGAGGACATTTCGAGAAGAGAATCCTTTCATCGTTCCCATCTAATTCTTTGATTAGCCGGATGTGTCTCCATTTGACTACCCATATGGGCATGGGTTCCTTTGGGGAGACTTGAATGGTGGCTTCGAGCTTGGCTAGGGCATAAGCTTGAGAATTCAACCTTTTGGGGATGTTCTGCAAGAAAAGGTCAACGAGGTTTTCCATCAAAAATTTAGCGGTGTCATGATAGGGCTTGAGGCTATCCTTTCTCACATCGTATATTCCTTTAAGTTGTCGTAGCACATGCTCAGAATCACTGAAAATGGCTAGCCGTTCCAAGTTCATTTCTAGGGAAATCTTTAGCCCAATTATGAGTGCTTGATATTCGGCCTCCTTATGCGAGTCTAACTCTGTGAGAGAGACGGATAAGGGGATAACACCATCTTGAGGAGTCAAAAATACCATGCCGTAACCACCTTGCCCAGACTGAAAGGCCCCGTTAAAATACATCTTCCAATCATAAAGTTGTTTGACACAAAACACCTCTTCATTAGGGAGATCACTTGACAGGGGGATTCTATCGGTAATCAGCTAAGGCTTGGCCTTTGATGACTTTCTGTGGTACATACGTGATGTGGAATTCTATCAGTAACAATGACCATTTTACTAAACGCCCTGACAGGCAGGGGCACGTCCCAAGGAACTTGATGGTATCCGCTCTTGAAATACGTTGGATTTCATGGTCATGTAAGTAATGGAGAAGCTTTTGGACAACAAAGATCAAAGCCAAGCACATCTTCTCGATTGGAGGGTAATTCTTCTCAGCTCCTTGCATGTTGCGGCTGAGGTAGTACAAATCGGTTTCTTTCCCCGCCTCAATGTTTTGTGCAACCAAGGGACTCATAGAGGGCGGTCACATACAAAATGAGAGGCCTTCCCCACACTGACGTAGACCGTACTGGAGGGCTTAGCAAATATTCTTTGATATCCTCGAAGGCAGCATGACATCCCTCATCCCATATGAGAGGAGAATCTTTCTTCAACAGGTGTGTAAATGGCTTACAAAGGTCTAAGAGATTGGAGATGATTCTTCGAAAATAGGCGAGCTGGCCTTGTAGAGACCGAAACTCTCGAAGTGTTGTTGGCAGTGGAATTTCTCAGATTGCCTTGATCTTGATTGGTTCGATTTCCAACCCTCGATATCTGACAACAAACCCGAAGAATTTTCCTAAATGTACACCAAAGGTGCACTTCAAGGGGTTCATCTTGAGCTAGTGCTGACGAAGCCGCTCTAACACTTTTTCAAGGTCACGCATGTGAACTTCGTTGTTCTTGGATTTTACCACCAATTCATCTACATAACATTACACCTCCTTGTGCAACATATCTTTAAAAATGGTGTTCATTGCCCGCTGATACGTGGCTCCAGCATTCTTCAATCCGAATGGAATCATCGTGTAACAGAAGACCCCATTAGTAGTCAGGAAGGCGGTGGCCTCCTCGTCTTCTGGTGCCATCCTTATCTGATTATACCCTAAGTATCCATCCATGAAAGAGAAGATTTGGCAATGGGTTGTAGAGTCGATAAGCATTTCTGTGAATGGCAATGGGAAATCATCTTTCGAACAGGCAGTTTTCAAGTCGCGAAATTAAATGCAGACCCTGGTTTTCCCATTCTTCTTTTTAATTGGAACGACATTTGTGAGCCATCTCGGGCGTTTGACTTCCTGGAAAAAACCCTCCTTCCCTGAGTTTATTCACTTCAGCAACGATTTGCATTTCGAGGTCGGGCTGAAATCTTCTCAACTTCTGTTTTATGGGCTTGAAAGATGGGTCAATGCCAAGTCGATGCACCGTAATTTGGGGATCCAGACCAGGCATCTCATGGTAATGCCAGGCAAGGACATCTTGATTTGCACATAGGAAAGCAATATAACTTTCTTTTTCTTCCGGCGACATGTTGGTTGAAATAAAAGTCGGCTTTCGATCAACTTCATCTCCTAAGTTTATCTCCTCGAGATCATCGACCGTAGCCTGCCCATCTTCTTCCCATTCCTCGGGGATTTTGGATTTCTTCCTCCTCCGCAGTTGGTGATCCCGAGGGTTCTTCATTAACCTCGAATGCAGTTACACATGCTCCTGACCTATCTTCCTCAAATAAGGATTTGATGATATGAAACATTAAAACTGCATCAACTTCTTGTTTGACTGAGGAAGGGTCTGCTTCAAGGAGAGGGAGTGTACAAGGTGAATTGTGAGGCACTAGGGTCAACTGGGAAGAGCAGGGCTCAGAAAGCATGAGGGGAGGGCTCTGCATGTCCGCGATCATAGAGACAGCCACCACATCATACTTGTCTTTGTCATAGTTAGCTCTTTGATCTTCTGGACCACAGGTCTGGGTGGTATGGAAGGCTGAGAGGTGGGTTTAGGTAGTGAAGGATTGTTTTGGGGTACCGGTTGTCTTTGCTGTGTAACCAGGTTGGTTTGAAGAGGTTGTGTGGTTTGGGATGGTGCTAGTTATGCAACCCGATTTAGTGCCGACTGGCTAGGTTGTGGAGCTGAGCCTAGTATGGACTGGCTAGATGGAGATTGAGGATTTGAAAACGGATTAGTGTATAGAATCGGTGGTGGTCCCGATAATTTTAGGAGTGGTGGTAGACTGGTTTGGGTATTAAGGAATGGGAGGAGTAGCGGGCCAGGGTACTTCAGGAGTTTGGGCTGCCAAGGCTTCTGGAAGAGCAACTGCAACTTCCTACCTGACCTTAGGCTGATTGGGCCAACGTTGGTCGCTGCTCCAAAGATTTGAACCGTGTTGCATGCTTCGTGAGAAGAGAGCTCTGCCCTCTCAACTCTTTCAGCTGTTTCTTGAAATCGATCGCAAGAGGCCATTAGGGTCTCTTGAGCATGGGATTCTTGCGTTACTTGCTGAGTTCCTCAATGGTGGGAGGAAGCTTAACGTTGGCTCGAAATGCCAAAGCATCAGCGACTATCAAGAATCCACCTGCTTGGGCTAACGTCTTCTTTACTTGCTTTCGATGATGCCTACTGATGTTGTAACCTTTTAGTTCTTTATTAAGGGCGTCGAAGTCTGGGCATTCAAGAGCTGTACCTGAAGAAGAAGAAGGTTTAGAGGAACTCGGAGCAGAGGATGATGGAAAGCTTTTAAGGTCATCACTCAGATCGGGGTAGCTTTTAACCTCATCACCGGAATTGGACCTGTGCAGGGGATCTTTTAAGTCTTCACCCTGCTTGGACGATTGGGGGGCGCTTTTAATGTCATCACCCTTATTGAACGTTTTGGGAACCTGAGGAGAGGAAGGCTCAGGATTGTGTGCTTTGCTGGACTGCGAGTCTTGATTAGCTGAAGCGCCCGACTTGGGGAAGAAATCTCGCATAATCGGCAATGGAAGAAGGGGCTCAAGAAACACCGACATGGTCTGGGGCTGAGGGATTTTCTTCTTTTGATAAACGACCCTTGGTGATTGTCTCCTTTTACCTTTTTCATGAACAGGGATAGGCTGATCAGGATCACGCTGGTTAGGTGCCTCGATCTCACCCTCTGAATCTGGATGATTAGGTGGCACACGTCTCAATTCTCAAGGGAACCCTGGACAGGAGGTCGCTCTTCCGAGAACCTTGCTAAAAATTAAGAGCAGGTAGTCCAACCGATGAGAAAGGAATTTAAGGTGGGTTCGGGACTTACTCGAGCTGGCTCACGTGGGCACCATCTTAGATCACGAAGAAAGCCTCCTAGTCGTAAAATTGGTTCAGAATTGCCTTCCTTGGCTTGTATTCTTCTGCTTTTGCAATCACACATATATGGAAAATGTTACAAGACAAATAGGTTAGGGGACCCCACCTTGCCTTTGGGGAACGTACACAGGTGTGCACGTTCCAAAAGAGCAAGAGAAGAGTGAGAGAAGACAGAATAGGATTAGAAGAATTTGATCAGATGGTGAGACTGACATAGTGACTAAACTCGCAAGTAATTGACCGGACGTGACAGTAAAATGGACTTGGTGACTCAGACCGGCTCAACAGAATTACTGCTAAACTACAGTACCAATACCGATTACCTAGAGACAATGGCTAGTCTGTCGTGGCAATAAAGCGGGCACAGTAACTCTAACTGGAACAACAATTTTATGGCTAAATCACAAGACTACCATGAAAGTCTAGTCTCAACCCTTCTTAATCAAACGAAAGAGTAAAAGAAAGAATAGAGATCGAAGAGAGAGAGAGAAAAGAAGAAAGGATAAGAGAAGGAGAAGAAAATAGAAAGAAGGGGAGAAAGAGAAGGAAAGGAGAAGAAGAGCGTGAGAGAGGATAGTGGGAAAAGAAAGGGTAAATACAAATACAGAGGGCAATGAGAGAAGGAGGGAGAAGACTTAGAGGGCATTATGTCCCCGCTGGCTGTGACGAGTAGGGGAAAGAAAGAAGGGATGCAGGCGGCGATGAGATGGGGAGAAAGAAGACACAAACAGTGATGGCTTCCGCTGGCTATGATGTGAGGAAGAAAAGTGAGGAGAAAACACAGACGACAACAGGCTTCCGTCGGTTGTGACATGAGAAAGAAAGAGAATGAATACAAGTGGTGATGTGCTTGCGCCGGCTGTGATAGAAGAGAGAGAAGGAAAGAACACAAGTGGCAACAGGCTTGCGCTGGTTGTGACAGAAGAAAAGAAAGAGAGGGAAAACATAGGCAGTGCTAGGCTTGTGCTGGCTGTGACTAAAGAGAAGAAAGAGAGAGAAACATAGGTGGTGCTAAGCTTGTGTCGGTTATGACAGAAGAAAGAAGAGAGAGAATTTTGACAGAGGCCTGACCCGCCACTCGGGCTAAGGCCTGGCTCGTTGTTCATGTCTCATGAACGAGAAGGCATCACACCAGATAATAAGTCTGCCACGCATGAATGGAGAAAGAAAGAAAAGCAGGAAAAGAGAGACATGATAGACCAGAGGAGGAAAAGAGAGAAAGAGATAAAGATGAAAGCAGGAAAGAGAAAAGGAGAGATGAGAGAGAAAAGAAGAGAGATAGAGAGATAGAGATGAGAGAGAAAGGAGGAGAGAAAGAGTTAGATAAAGATAAAGATGAAAGTGGAGGAGAGAGAAAGAGATAGAGATGAGAGATAAAATAAGAGGAGCAGAAAGAGAAAGAGATCAGAGATAAAAGAGGAGAGAGAAAGAGAGAGATGAGAGAGAAAGGAGGAGAGAAAGAGAGATAGAGATGAGAGAGAAAAGAGGAGGAGAGAAAAAATACCTTATCGAGGGATATCAACCCTTTTCTTCTCTGTCGTATCTCTCTTTAAGATGCATCTACAAACTTAAGCAGGAATTGAAATCTTTATTGAATGGTTGAAGAATGAAACAAAGGTTGAACTGAAGGTCCTTTACAATTAAGCCTTGCATGTTTATATAAAATTGGCCCAAACATGGGTAGATACCAAAAAACTACTGATATTAATGATAATTACCATTTAATTGAATTAAAGAAAATTAAGAAAATATGGTGCAATAGTATTTTTTTGCCCTTGCCTAACAATATATAGAATTTCAAAACAGTGCTTGTTGCTGCTCGAGAACTTCCATGATCTTTCATGATTGATCTGGGGTTGTTGTGATGCCCGTTTGATTGAAAGATGATTATTTTCTTGTAGGGATTGGCATGGTGATCAATTTGATACCATCTTCGAGCCATGGATAGTGTTTTAAGGTCACGATCATGAGACTTGAAATTTGGATGAATCTTGAAATCTTTGGATCGATAGTGCACTCATTCTTTGATGTTTTTCCATGATTTCTTCATTGTAGTGCACTGAACATGCCATCACGATCGCAGGGCAATAAACAGGGCACGATTTGGAGTCCAAATGAAGATTTCACAATTTTTGGGTTTTGGTCGGAATCTAGATTCCGACAGCCAAAATTTATAGTCACTTCATTGCCGTCATGTGTAAAATCCAACCGTTCAATATGTATTAGGTTCAGATTAATGATAGCCCTGGACCTTACACACACGATGGAATTAGTTTCGTGTCGATCCGATATGCGAGCGTCGTGATTTGGCTGCTCGAGCACGGCATGTCGATCCTAAATTTTCTATAACTTCTTCACGGATCAGCAACTTCTTTCTGAATTTTCTCCCTGCTTGTGCATCGTCATGGGTCGTACCACATATTGAAACACGCGTCGTGACGAGACAAACACGCTCACAAAATTTGAGTAGGATCCAACTCGAGATGGGTGAGGATTATGATAGCTGAGGATTTTGTAAGGACCTCGTTGATCAGAATCAAGCCCATCTGGCAATTGAGTGCCATGTCGAAAGGCATTGTTCCCATTTGATCAAGGTTTGTTTGTATCCTCTGGTGTTGAGCCACGTTTCAAGGATTTTGTTTGTGGTGTGCTGTAGGGCCTTTTATCGGCACTGTTTTCTTTGTGCACCAATTATTCCTTGGCGAGTAGGGTACCTCAATTTATCGAGGTGAACAGCTTTGGGTATAACCCCTACCCATTGCTGTGCAGTTCCAACAGATCCTGATTACTGCAATAAAGTCATGGCTAACTTAGCTTTCTTGGGGCATCTTCAACATTTTGGAGTGTGTTGGTAACCTATTGGGAATGATGCTCTTCTTCATGAGACTAGTCTTACTTTCTTGGCAAATCTTCTACTCATTGAGTCCTTTTGTGAATGGACTCAAGCTGTCAGAATCTTTTCCTTGAAGCTCGTATTTGTTTTGAAGTCCTGGTATTGTGACACCAGGGATTTTTCTCTTTGAGTGTGGGTTGAAGCTTCCTGTTGAGGCGAGAGCTGCATCAACCTATTTATTGGTCCAAGCGTCCTTTGCAGATTCTCACTTGGACTTGAGAAGAGGCACCATAGAGATGGGTTTCATCAACTTCCTTTTATTCGAGGCTCTTTTACCCATGACCTTTAGCCATTTCCACTCTTATTCTTCCATTTTTACTCACAATTCCCTTTCGAGTTTTCACCGTGCCCGGGTTTTTATTTACGAAAATATTTTACTCATGGTTTCATGACCATGCTCGTCTATCATTTTTAATCAGGGAGTTTCCTTGTCTAAGTATACACCATGCCCGTTATGTTGTGTGAAGGCATGTTTTGTGACCTGTGAGAAGTAATTTAATGTCATGCGACTAGCATGTGAACTACAGTTTAAGGTCATATAGCGGGACCGTGGCGCATATGAATGGCAGTCTATGGAGGGCATAGAGTGAGTATGGTGGTGGTTTGACTCACTGGGGGAAATGGCACGAGGCTACTTATGAAAGATGGATAATGTATGAAAGGAAGGAGGAAAATGGTGACCCACTAACTGACAACGAGTATGGATGGCAGAATGGGTTGTCGTTCTATGTGCATGGGTGAGATCCACTGGGGAATGATGGATGATGGCAATGAAGAAAGGTGGACTCACTGGGGAGTCAGTGAACATGGTGCGCACATGAATAGGTCGGTTAGGAAAGGTGTTCATGAAGATGTACATAAAGCGTGTGTGCATGTATGTGAAGCGTATTCAAGGTCGAGCCTGTTGAACTTGTGCTTATGCAGTTTAATGTCATGCGGTCAGGACATGCACTATGGTTTAAGGTCATATAACTCGGATCGTGTCTATGAAATTTAGAGTCTTGCAGCTTGGACCATGCAGTTTAAGGTCGTGCAACTAGACCTTTGCTACAGTTTAAGGTCATATAGTTTGAATTAGGGTGCTGAGCCTTTTAACGTCATAAAGCTAGGATGTGCACTATAGTTTAGAGTCATAAGTTTGGACTATGCAGTTTAAGGTCGCGCATCTAGACCCCTACTACAGTTTATGATCGTATAGTTTGGTCCATGCAGTTTAGGGTCGTGCACCTAGACCATGGCTGTGCAGTTTAAGGTCATGCAACGCGTACCGAGGTGTGGGTCACCAGGTGTATGAAGCTGCATGGGGAATAAGTATGTAGATGGGAATCTGACGCCTTAGGGATAAAATGGTTAAGGCCAACAAGGGGTCCAACTGGGAAGACTGACTTCATTAAGGGTAATGGGAACATCTATAGGTCACTTATAGGTGAAAAATGATACTCGATTCCTTGAGGACAGGATAACTAGGTGTGAGGCAGACCCAATGGGGATTGCAGTGGTAAAAGTGACCTTAACTCCACTGGAGATAATGGGTTGCAGTAATGGTATGACTTCTATTGGGGATGAGAAGTCCTGGCCAGAGTTGGACGACCTAGGTATCACTCCGCTAGGCATAATAGGTCATGGTCAAGATGCAACTCTGCTGAGGATAACAATAGTAGGTCACACATGGCTTTAGCATGGGGGTGTGTGGCAATGATCGTTCCTTGAACACTTCAACCGGCGTTGAGTCTTCAAAAACACAGTCAGCGCTCAAGTCGGCCAACTTTTTCTCGAACACCCAGACTACGTTGAGGTTGTTAAAAACATAACTGACGCTAAGGGCAGCCTGTGCTATCTCTTAAACACAACCGACGCGGAGTTGTTGAGAACACAGCCTGTGTTAGGGTCTTTGAAAACACAGCTGGCGTTGGGTGTGTGTGTGTGTTCGGGACCTGACCCGAGCCGAACCTTGTCCTAGTCGATGTTGTATGGGATTTCATGGGCGGTTGTTAAACTTGCTCGGGCCTCGGGGTTAAGGCCCGACCTGGTCCGACCCGTTGTCGTTTGTCCTTTTTTTGATGTGGCTGGAAATCTTAGCTTGTGAGGGGTATTTGAGGAAAGCTTCAGCTATATAAAGGGGGTAAACTCCATTTTCATTGTTTCACCGAAGGGTAAAAAGACATAGGATGAAAATTTCAGCGAGGGTGAGGTTTTCCGATGAGAGCTTCGTTAAACACATTGGGTATTCCATCAAGGGTAATAGGAGGTTGCCAGCAAACAAGGGAGGTTCCGGCTAAGCAAGGAGAAGCATGCGGGAAAGCATACACTTCACCAGAGCTCCTGGAGTTTCCTAATAGCGCAGGAAGTTTTATGTGGAAACAGGGAAACTTCAGTCATGATTTTAAAAGTTCTAACAAAGGGAAGAAGGGGCCGAAATTGCAATAGAGGGCTGGCTAGGGGCATTGGTAAACATGGCCGGCGCTAAGCTCTAGCAGACACAATCGGCACGAAGTTTGTTCAACGAAGGTCTTTGCTGGACAACCCTTGACCAGAATCCTACTGAGTGTCGAAGAATTAACCTCACAAAGACTGTTGCTGGAGTGCCACTGCTCGTTGGGAACTACAAACAAGCGCTCTCTCCTCACGGTTAAAGAAAACTTGTGCATAAGTTCTTCTTTTTTTACCTTTGGTAAAAATAAGGGAAAACGGTATTTTACCCCCTCATATAGACTACACCGCCCTCAAATGCCCCTCACAAATTAGGAAGTCCAATTGTATCCAAGGGAAGCCAAGCGACAGTAAGCCGGGTCAGGTTTTACACGGGGCCTGAGATAACTCTCATCAATCCATCCCCAGCACCGGTTGACGCAGTGCCGAGTGGATTTCCAAAACAACCCTAGCGTCAGTTGACTTAGCACCAAGTGTGTTTCCAAATCCATCCCCAGCACCGAGTAAATTTCCAAAGAACCCTAGCGCTAACTGACTTAGCGTCGGGTGTGTTTTCAAATACAACCTTAACACCGGTTGACTTAGCACCGGGTGTGTCTCCGAAACGACCCTAAAGCCGGTTAACTCTATGCCAGTTGACTTCAGATAATATCATGATTCACAACGCCAGCTGAACAGTGCCGGTTGTGTTGTGAGAACTCAGCGCCGGTTGAAAATTCGCAACAAACCATCAATGTTACACATGGTGCCGGCCATGTTTCAAGCAGTGTATTCCCTACCACTATCCCTAGTGGACTTGCACCCAGACCGTTGCACTTAAACTGTGACCTCCCCAATGGAGTCATCAGTAGTCCCTCATCCCCCACTAGGAGTCACACCCATACTGCGACCCATCATCCTCAATGAAGTTACAGTCATTCTCACCTCCCCAATACCCAATGGGTCCACTACACACTAAGCTACCTTATCCCCAGGGGGTCCGGTTACTGGTCATAAAGTCTCATCTTTCACCCTAAAGAGTACCTTACCCCCTTAAAAACCACAGCATGGTCCACCTCTGCTGGTCATCCTTCATCATGTCACCATTTCCACCTAGCCCTCAGTTTGTGAGTGGTCTTAGCCATGTTATCCCAAGGGAGTCAAATTACCATCCACAGGCCTATTCCCCATGGAGCTCCACCTACATGGCGATCCACACAACGGTCTGTACTGCATGACCCTAAACTACATAATCTTGGTCTAGACGCACGACCCTAACCTCCGCCATCCAAACTATACGACCTTAAGCTGTAGAGGAGGTTTAGTTGCACGACCTTAAACTGTAGAGGAGGTTTAGTTGCACGACCTTAAACAACATGGTCCTAAGTTGTATGACTTCAAACTGCATAACTATGGTCTTAGCTGTGCGACCTTAAACTGCATAACCACGGCCTGAAAAAGATGACCTTAAACTATAGTGGTGGTCTAGTTACATGACCCTAAAATGCATCGTCCAAACTATATGACCTTAAACCATAGTCTACATCTCGGTCGTATGACGTTAAACTGCACAGCACCATGGTCCGAACTATATGACTTTAAATTGTAGCGGAGGTCAAGTTGCATGACTTTAAACTGCATGGTCCTAATTACATGACTTTAAAACTGCATAACCATGGTTCAACTATATGAACTTAAACCATAGTGCACGTCCTGGCTACATGGCGATAAATTGCTTTGCCTAGGTCCAGGAAGCATGACCATAAATGCCTTTATGTGCACTTTCACGCATGCCTTTCCTATCCTACCTATTAGTGTGTGTGCATCACCATCATTTCCTCCCCATGAGTTCATCACCCTACGTCATTCCCCAGTGAGTCTCACCCATGCTCACAAAACGACGAACCATCCCGTCATCCATACTCATTGTATGTCAATGGGTCGCCATCATCCCCTCACCTTTCATACATCACCCATCTCTCAAGGGTGGCCTGGAGCCATCACCCCAAGTGAGCCCAACCACCACCATACTCACTCCATGGCCTTCATAGACTACCATCTACCATCATTACGGTCTAGCTATACGACCTTAAACCATAGCGCACGTCCAGGCCGCATGACATTAAACTGTTTCGCACTAGTCCGAAAGGCATGACCTTAAAAACGGCGTCACAAAAACAAATAAATGAAATAACGGGCATTGTGTATACCTGAACAAGAGAATGCTATGAGTAAAAATGACCGGCGGGCATGGTCACGAAACCATGAGTAAAAGAGTTCTGTAAGTAAAATCCGAGCACTTTGAAAACTTGAAAGGCATCGTCAGTAAAAATGGACAACAAAGGGTGAACATGGCCGAAAGGTCATCCGTAAAGGAGCCCCAAAATAAAAAAGAATTTGGTGAAAACCGTCTTTATAGCGTCACTTCCCAAGTTCAAATGAAAATCTGCAAAGGACACTTGGACTAAAAAACAGGTCGATGCAACATTTGCTTCCACAAGTGACTTCAGCCAGCACTCCCTTCATCGTCAAGATGTCCAACAGGGTGTAGATGTTAAAATCATCCCCGGACATTCCTTCTTTAGTCCTAGGTGAGAAATTAGCTCAGTCGACGTCCTTCTTCAATCTTGAGTAAACAGGTAGCCCAGTCGACATCCTTCTTCCATCCTAGGTGAATAAGTAGCCCAGCCGACTTCCTTCTTCAGTCCTAGGTGAATAGGTAGCCCAGTTGATGTCTCTCTTCAGTTCTGGGTTAACAGCGAGCCCAGTCGATGTCCTTCTTCAGTCATGGGTGAATAAGTAGCCTGGTTGACTTCCTTCTTTAGTCCTGGTTGAATAGGTAGCCTAGTCGACTCCCGTCTTCAGTCCTGGGTAAATATGGAGCCCATCCGACATCCTTCTTCAGTCCTGGGTGAATAGGTAGCCCAATCGACATCCCTCTTTAGTCTTGGGTGAACAGGTAGCCTAGTCGACATCCTTCTTCAGTCCAGAGTGAATAGGTAGCCCAGTCGACGTCCCTCTTCAGTCCTGGGTAAATAAGTAGCCCAGCCAACGTCCTTCTACAGTTCTGGGTGAAAAGGCAGCCCAATCGACATCCCTCTTCAGTCTTGAGTGAATAGGCAGCCCAGTCGACATCCTTCTTCAGTCCTAAGTGAACAGGTAGCCCAGTCGACATCCTTCTTCAAGGCTGGGTGACAACGTAGCCCAATCATTATCCCTTCTTCAAGGACCTTCTCGCATGCATGGAGTGTGCATGCCTTATCCTTCTCTTATAGACCTCCTCCCCATGCATGCAGTATGCATGCCTTCTCCTTCTCTTAGAGACCTCCTCCTCATGCATGGAGTATGCATGCATTCTCCTTCTCTTATAAACCTTCTCCCCATGCATGGAGTGTGCATGCCTTCTCCTTCTCTTATAGACCTCCTCCCCATGCATGGAGTATGCATTCCTTCTCCTTCTCTTATAGACCTCCTCCCCATGCATGGAGTATGCATGCCTTCTCCTTCTCGTATAGAATTGTTCTCCATGCATGAAGTATGCATGCCTTCTCCTTCTCTTATAGACCTCCTCCCCATGCATGGAGTATGCATGCCTTCGTCTTCTCTTATAGACCTCCTCCGTATGCATGGAGTATGCATGCCTTCTCCTTCTCTCATAGACCTCTTCCCCATGCATGGAGTGTGCATGCCTTTTCCTTCTCTTATAGACCTCCTCCCCATGCATGGGGTGTGCATGCCTTCTCCTTCTCTTATAGACCTCCTCCTCATACATGGAGTGTGCAGGCCTTCTCCTTCTCTTATATACCCCTCTCTCCATGAAGCTAGGTGAAAAAGTCGCCCAGTCATCATCCTTCCAAGGTAAAAACTGACAAAGCCAAGGTGGAACCTGCCAGAGACTTTAGCTCACCTAGTCGACACGACCAGACCTTTGGGACAAGCTAATAAAACATGCCCGTGACTGGACTCTGTAGATGAGACCAATAGTGGTATTTTGATCGTCAAAAGCAAACCTGGTGTAGCAACAAACAAACACCGTAAAAAATGTCTCTTCTCCTCCTAAAGTCTCCACGGATGGACCTGTGAATAATGCATCCCTATATCTGAACAGTCTAGTTACACCAATATGTGAATCTCCTCGACGTTCACGTGGTCCTGTTGCTAGAAAGAAAATAAGTAAAAGCCGAAGGAAACTTTCTGAATGATTGTCCTTCTCGCTTCTCTTGAAGTACAACATCCCATGGGGCAAGCTGTTTGGAAAATTCCTGAGAATCTCATAATGGCCTCAGAATTGCTTAAGATCGTCATCAGCACTTCAAAAGACTACATGCTAAGTTTCATCACAATCAGACATATCTAAGGTAGTGAACACAAAGAAATAATTTTCAAAAAATTGGCCTTTAGTACCCTGAAACAAACCCTACAACTGGATCTACATTTTTGGTATCTCAAATCCCTGAGAGACCACTACCATTGGATTCAGAATGATCGAGAACCCTTATGGGCCAAGTTTTTGCTTGATCAGACACTCCAGAACAAAGATATGAGTAAAACATTGAAACAAGAGAGGTCGCACACTATTCCCGTATAGCCTCACTGTATCAAAACACGGTTGTTTTTAATGTCACGAGTAGTCACTTTTGGGGCCCATAACTCACTTTTTCCAAATCAGAATGCTACAAAATTTGGTGAGCATATTCGTCTCATCAAGACGAACAATTCGATATGTGATACGCCCCGAGACAATATCTGACCAAGGAGCCGATCCATGAAGAATTTACAGAAAATTCAACAGCGACACGCCTTGCTCAATGAACCAAATCATGATGCTTACGTAATGGATTGACGTAAAACCAATTCCATTGTGTGCGTAAGGTTCAGGGTTATCAGTGGACCGTACCACAGGCAGAGATGGGACTTGAGGGTGTCCTTCTGGGCTACCATAGGCTTCTTGGCATTGCTACATCTTCTTTGCCAAGATCTCGTGGAAGCCAGTGCATTCGCTAAGGTCATGGCCTCGTATCTGGTGATATGCGCACTAAAGGTTCTCTGTTCTTGGACGCAGGAACTTGGGCTGCCTTGTCGGCTTGGGAGTGACGAGTCCTTCTTCGAGCATTATAGAGAAAAATGCACGGAGTATAGTGGGTGCCTTGTCACCCTCGTGGATTCTTACTATGTGAGAAGCCTCCGTTGCCCCGAATGCTTTCTTCAACTCTTCAAGCTTTATCTTACCCTTATTGATAAGGGCTTCGATAGTGTCGTTGACCTTATAGCAGTCGTGAGTGGGGTGGCCTACTCTCCTGTGATAGGCGCAATACCTCTCATTCGTCTCCTACCCTGCAGACTCTGTAGTTTGCTCCTCTGACAGCTACAGCATGTTCTGTTCTAACAGTAATAGAAGCAGTGTAGGTGTCCACTCCTTGTTGAAGGGATAAAATTTATTCTTGTGCTGGATCCAGAAGTCGTTTCGCTTACTATTTTTAGGATGCGGGACCTCAATGTTGGATTGTTGGTTGCCCCCGACTGGAGAAATATGTGCCTTGGAAGGTCCAAGGTTTGAGGAGGCGCTCTCTTAGTGTTAGTCACGGTAACGAGCGGCCACATTAATCATAGCTTTTTGGTTGCCCCGGCTGTTGGAGCGAGAGTTTGAGCCGGAGGGTTGTTGACGAGGGCTGCCATGGTGCTTGAACAATCCCTCAATATGAGATGCCTTAGAGATGAGCTCTGACATGGAGGGTGGATTGGAGGCCTCTACATGTAAGGCGATCTCAGGAAGCATGCTCCATATACAGATCTGGAGAGCTTCTTTTTCGGTCATGGGGGCGGCATGAAAGGTTGCCAGCTCCCTCCATCGGGCGATGAATTTATCAACCGGCTCACCAGGGTCATGCATCAGTGTGAGGATTTCGATGCTACCACATTCCTTTGGACTTCGTATAAGCATAAGCAAAACAACTGCTCCATCTCTTGCCACGTTTGTACCGAGTTGAGAGGCAACCGAGCATACCACTGGAAGGATGGCCCTTTGAGAGTCTCAACAAACTGACGGAGGAGAAGTCGCCCATCAGTTTCCTTCTCCCTATAAGCCGCTTGGAACTGGGCAGTATGCTGGTGAGGAGAAGTAGTACCATTGAACAGAGGGAGCTTCCCCTTTTGGCAGTTTGCAGGAAACAACACCTAGTCAATGTACAAAGGGTATGGCTTTTAGTAGAGCGGTGCCTCTTGCGTGCCTGAGACCTTGTTCTTGAGGTTATGAGAGACCATAACATCTATGTCAATTTGGGAGACCCTGTGGGAGGCAGAACTGTCATGGGAGACTGTTGGGCAGTTTGCCTAGGAACTGTGCCCTCATCGATCAAGGAATCGGTCTCATGGTGAGTAAAAGTGGGCCTGGAGGCTTTTAGGCGTTCCATCTTTTCAAGGATGGATTGCATCACTACCTCAAACCTGGTCATTCTGTCCTCTTGGGCTTCGTTTAGGTCATTGATCACCATGACACTGATCGTCTCATCTGGGAGGTCAGAGCTAGGAGGAGGAGCGGAATGCCGGGGTCGACTAGTCACGGGTGGCAAGTCAGTCTGCAGGGGCTCAGCTTACCCTGACTGAACACGAGCCTTGTATGCCGATCTTGTGAGGACTAGTTCTTGACGGTCTTGGGACCGTGACTTTAGGGAAGTGACGACCCAGCAATACTCTGGGACTCGCTCAGGTTCTGGAGTTTGAAGAAGGAAAAAGGGGTTACGAGGCAGATGGTCATCAAGGGTGGCGACCTCAACTGCCTTAGAGGCTTCTTTGGTCAGGATCTAAAGACCTCTCTTCTGCTTAACCCTGAGATGGCTGTGGACTTCATTCTAGAGCCGAGCTCGATACCTGGACTGCCCTGCCTTCTTTGAACATGCAAGGGTCGTGTCTATGAGTTGGAGCAAGGACTGAGGTCTAAGGACAGAAGGCAGCCTGGGTTTCTGCCTTGGAGACTGGGGGCCATTGTTTACAATCAAGTCATTGCCCCGAGTTCCTTTGTGGGGCCCATGTGAGCGGCCGACCTGAGGCTGACTCAAGATGTTACTCTTAAGGAAGACCTTTGAGTACTAAGGCTCGACATGATTGCCTGATGTTGAAAGAGCGGCAGAGGAAGGAGTTGGTTCATGACTCCGTCTGAGTTGGGGTCGGGAAGGAACCAGTAAGGATGGTGTGTGTGCACCTTTACGTTTAGCCGTCCGGGAAACCTGGGGGTCAGCTCGGGCTCGATCAATGAGTCTGACCTGAGGAGGCCTAAACCCACGAGCTTGTGTCTCTGAGGGATGAGGTTGAACCTTATCTCTCGCAGGATGAAGTTGTGTATGCTAAGAGGAGGGACGGGGCGGTCAACCCTCATGTGCTCGAGGTGGCATAACGCTAATGCTGCCCCGAGTTCTGGAAAGCAAATGCATGACGCTTGCAGGGTTTGGCTTAGGAGAGGCGACAACTTTCTTACCTCTCGCGAAAGTAGTAAGGGCAGCCTTTCGAGGTACCCGAGCTATATGATTAGAAAGAGACTTGCCAGTAGCAGGGTGCATGTTGTGTTTGGTGGCAGACATGCCACCGATGCTAGGGGCCTTGGTGGAGGGTCCACCAGGGCAAGGAAGCGGGGAGTCAGGGACTTTTAAGTCCCCTCTTGTACTAACCCAGGCAAGAACCTCGGAGACGAACCGTGAGTTCTGACTGAGAAGGAGAGTAGGGAAGGAAGCTTGAGCAGTTCGCTTCCCTGGGACAGTCATGAGTGCAGGGATGAGAAAATCCAAGACTCGGATGAACGGGTTGAACAACCCAGACACCATAGAAAGTAATGCAAAAAGTAAAAGAGGAAACAAGTTAAACAAGAGGGAACCTACGAAGGGGTAGTAAGTCCCCAGGGGAGTCGTCAAGCTGGTTAGGTGCCTCGATCTCCCCCTCCGAATCTAGGTGATCTAATGGCATGTATCTCGGGTTTCTAGTGAACCTGAGATTTGCGATCACTCTCTCGGAACCTTGCTTAAGAGTAAGGGCAAGTACACCAACTGATGAGAGAGGAATTTAAGGTGTGTTTGGGAATTACTCAGGCTAGATCGCGTGGCCACCCTCTTAGATCACGTCAAAAAGCCCCTCAGCTGCTTTAGCTGGTTCGAAATCGCCTCCCTTGACCTGTAATCTCCTTTTTTTTGCACAATACTATTATTGTTAATTTACAAGATAAGTGGGTCAAAGAGACCCATCCTTGTCTTAGGGAATTACACATCCGCGTGGTTAAGAATGTGCTGGGTTAGAGTGATGGAGTGGATGTTTGGAGCAAAGGTCGAAAAAAGAAGAAAACTTGATGAAGGGACGAGGCTAGGTTGATAATCAGACAGTGACTGACTCGGAGTGGTAACAAGATGGGCATGGTACTCAAGACCTACACAGCGGTAAATACTACTTGAAACTGAGGTTGATTTGGTGATGCTAGGATAGGTCCACCTCAATCAAGTGAGGAAAGAAAAGAGTGAAGAGAAGGAAGGAGAGAGAAAAGAAAGAGAACGAGGAGGAAGAAGGGGGGAAAAACCCAATCGGCGATGGGCATCACTCATTGATGTAAACCCCGTAACTAGAACAATATTCTTGGTTCGTCAAATAGTTGTGAGACCACCACCATTGGACCCGGCACGGTCGAAAACCCCTATGCATCAAGTTTCGTCTTAATCGAGCATTACAAGACAAAGCTATGGGTAAAAGACCAAAAAGGGGTAGGCCGTCCCATGCGGCCTCCCTACACCAATCTCCATTAAAGGAGGCTGATGTGCACAGTTCTGAGCAGCAATTTCTAAGGCCTGTATCTCACTCCTTCGAAGTTGGATCGCTCTCAAATTTGGTGAGCAAGTTCATCTTATCAAGATGAGCATTTGGATATGTAGCACGACCCGTGAAAATACCTAAGCAGGGAGAAAAACTAGAGAGGAGTTGATGATTCCTGAAGATAATTGCAAAAAATTCAGCAGCAACACGCCTCGCTCGAGTGGCCTTATCACGATGTTCGCATACCTGATCAACACGAAACCAATTGCATTATGTATGTAAGGTCTGAGGATATCTATGGTCCAAACCCTGCGTACAATGAATGGTTGGATTCGACACACGAAGGCGTCAAAGTTGTTGCAAATTTCGGCCGTCGAATTTTGAGATTTCGGCCAAACACCCCAAGATGATAAAATCTTTATCCGGACACGAAATCGAGCTGCATTTGTTGCAATGTGATTGTGACGACATGCTTAGTGTGATTCAGCGAAAAATCAAAGAAAAACATCAAGAAATAAGCACACTATCGATCAAAATTTTTCAAGATCTATACAAATTTCAAGTCGCATGATCGTTGCCTAAAAACGTAATTCATGACTCGAAGTTAGTATCAAATCGATCGTCATGCCGAGCTCGATAAGAAAGTAATCATCTTTTGGCCAAACGGACACCGTAGCAACCTTGATTCATCCATGGAAGATCACGCAAGTGTTAGGGCAGCAGCAAGGATTGTTTTGGATTTTCATCTATTGTTAGGCAGGGGCAAAACAATCCTTTTGCACCCAATTTTAGAATTTATTTTAATTCAATTAAATTGTAATTATCATCAATTTAGGTAGTTTTTTGGCGCACATCCATGTTTGAGCCCAATTCTATAAGTACATGCTAAAGACAATTGTTATGAAACACTTGATTTTTTGATACTCATCAATAAAATTTGAGAGTTTTCACATTCAAATTGTGGGTATGTCTTGGGAAGAGAGAGGAGAGAGAAGAAAAGGTATGGTACCCTTTGGTGAAGGTAACTTTCTCTTCTCTCCTCTCATCTCTCTCTTTCTCTCTCCTCCTCTCATCTCTCTCTTTCTCTCTCCTCCTCTC
The DNA here is from genome assembly GCF_054954075.1 of Amborella trichopoda. NCBI lineage: Eukaryota > Viridiplantae > Streptophyta > Magnoliopsida > Amborellales > Amborellaceae > Amborella > Amborella trichopoda. The sequence goes on along the minus strand of NC_142338.1, from coordinate 24,233,456 downwards.
ATCTCTCTCTTTCTCTCTCCTCCTCACATCTCTCTCTTTCTCTCTCCTCATCTCATCTCTCTCTTTCTCTCTCCTCTTCTCATTTATCACTTTCTCTCTCCATCTCTATCTCTCTCTTTCTCTCTCCTCTCATCTATATCTCCCTTTCCTTTTTCTTCTCTGATCTTCATTATTCACTTTGCTTCTCTCTCTTTTATCTTTCTTTTCTTTTTCTTCCCTTCTCTCTCTATTTCTTTATCTTTCTTCTCTGATGATGCATGGCAGAGCCTATCACCGGGTGTGATGTCCTCTTACTTCTAGGGCAAAGATAGTGGGTCGGGCCTTAACCCAAGTGGCAGGCTGAGACTCTTTCAAACTTCATCTTATTCCCATGTATCATGGATTGCAGAAGCTCATCACCGTCCATGTTTTCTCTCTCTTCTAATTCTTGTGTCATGGACGGCAGAATCACATCTCCGTCTATGTTTTCTCTTTCTTATTCCCCTATGTCATGGACAACGGTAGCTCATCGTCGTCCATGTTTTATCTCTCTTATAATTCTTGTGTCATGGATGGTGGAAGCTCATCGTCATCCATGTTTTCTCTCTCGTATTCCCCTGTGTCATGAACGGCGAAAGCTCATTGCCGTCCATGTTTTCTCTCTCTTCTAATTCTTATGTCCGACGGAAGCTCATTGCAGTCTATGTTTTCTCTTTCCTCTTCTCACCTCTGTCATGAACGGCTAAAGCTCATCATTGTCCATGTTTTCTCTCTTCACTTCTCTGTCATGGATGACAGAAGAATATCCTCGTCCATGTCTTCTCTCTCTTCTGATTCTTCTGTCATGGATGGTGGATGCTCATCGCCATTTGTATTTTCTTGCTCTTCTCTCTTTATCATGGATAGAGGATGCTTATCGCCGTCTATGTCCTCTCTCTCTTCTCAATCCTCTGTCATGGACGGCAGAAGTACATCGTCGTCCACGTTCCCTATCTCTCTTTTCTTTCTCTTCTTCCTCCTTCCTTTTCTTTTTTACTGTTCGTTTCTTTTTCACTGTGCCCACCTTATTGCCATGATAGGCTAGCCATCTTGCGAAGCCGTCAATGATCATTTTGTCGTCTAGTAGTATTGTCGTTGTGTCAGCCTAGTTACCGTGCCTATCTTGCTAACAAGTCAGGTCAATCACTTGCTGGTCTAGCTATTGTGTTAGCCTAACCACCTAGTCAAATTCCTATCTTCTCTGTTCCTCTATTATGTCTCTTACTTCTTCTTTCACCTATCCCCTTACCCTTTTTTCTTCTTTTGATTGTGCATGCCTATGTGCATTCGTCCAAAGACAACGAGGGGTCACTTGGCCCACTTGTCTTATAAATTAACCGTGTGTGTGTAATTACGGAAAAAAGAGAGTACAGGGCAAATGAGGTGATTTTGGACCAGGTTTATGACTGGGGGCCCATTCTTCATGATTTAAGAGGGCGCTCACGTGAGCCAGCCCGAGTAAGTCCTGAACCCACATTAAATTCCTTTCTCATCAGTTGATATACCTGCCCTCGCTCCTGAATGAGGTTCTCAAGAGAGCAATCTCAAAGTCTCGGGTTCACCCGAAACCCGACACACATGCAGCCAGATCATCCAGATCAGGTGGGCGAGATCGAGGCACCTAACCAACTTGGCGACTCCATTGGGGACCTACTACCCCTTCATCAAATTGTTCTTATTTGGCTAGTTTCTCCTTTGTTTTTCTGTTTTAACACACTACATGGCTTCTGGGTTCTTTAGGGTTTATTCGAATCAAGGATTTTTTGATCCCTGCATTAGTGAGTATCCCCGGGGAACAAGTTCTTCGAACTTTGTTCCCAACTTTCCTTCTAAGCAAAGATCCAGTGTCTAGCTCCTAGGTCTTAACCGGGATAGGCGTGAGGATGGACTTAAAAGTCCCTAACTCCCCATCTCCTAGCTCTGGTAGAACTTCTGCAAAGGCGCTCTGCATCGGTAGCATATCTGCTGCCCCTCACAGTGTGCACCCTTTCACCGGCAAGTCCCTTATCGGTCGTATTGTCGAGGTATGCTGGAAGGCTGCCCAGTCCCTTTTTACAAAAGGCAAGCAAGTTGTCGTTGCTTCTGTGGGTCACCGCAAGGCTTTCCCCCACATTCCTGAATCACCACGAGTCTCTACCCTTGGAGACTCGGCACATAGAGGCAGAGACCCTGAGGCCTCCACCTCTCGCACACATCATAAGGCTCATGGGTCATCCATTGGAGCCACACCTCGGGGCAACCCCTATGTTACCTCAAGTCGGCGTTTAGGATCTGGCCTCCTAAGGCTAAGTCCTAGACATGTTATGTCTATGCATCCCATTGCTAAGGGCAACGCCATTACTGCGCTAACCCAAGCACATAGGTGACGAGTCCTTCGTCCTCCCACTCAGCACACACTAGCGCACCCTGTAAGGAGCAGGCTTCCACCTGTTCTCTTAAAGACACCTGCTCGTAGTTCTCGGCCTCCTAAGCCAAAAATACTTGCTCGAGCTCGGGCTGACCCCCATGCCACTCGTGATCCTTCTTCACGGGGCGCACACGCATCGTCATCACACACAGCCCCTTCCTCCCGACTCAGACACCGACATGAGTCAACCATGTTCCTGCCTTCTCCTCCTCGGTCAGGCAAATACCTCCAGCCTTGGTACTCAAAGATCTTCGTCAAGAGGACCATCTTGATCCAACCCCATCGTCTCGGTCATGTCCCTAGAGCTCATAAGAAGGCTCGAGGCAAAGACCTGATGGGAGATCAAGTCCTTCATCCTCCCTGGCATAGGATGACCCCTGTATTTGGCTCACACTCGTTGCTGCACCTAATGAAAATAGCTCTTTCCTGCACAAGAAGAGCCGACCAGCCGCAGACTCGATCGCAGTCCTGACATGAGGTCGATCAAAACCTCAAAGCAAAATGCAATAGGGGTCTGCAAATTTTCACTCGGCAACCAGCTCTGACGACCCCCTTAGTCTGAATCCCTTCTACCCTCTTCAGATGACAAAGCCTGAAGAAGAAGTCCACGAACTCTGCACTGTGGCTAGTGTCATAGAAGATGACTCAGCCGCTCAGCAGCCATGGTCGCAAGACTATCGAGAACCGGTCCTCACACGATCGACATACAGGACTCGAGTCCAGTCAGGGTATGCAGACCCCTATTTGACCGACCTGCCATGTGCGACCCATCAAGCCCAGAAGCCCTTATCTGCAACTGAGGCTAACCTCCTTGGAGAAACGATTAGCATAGTGGTTGTAAATGAATCTGGCAACTCTCAGGAAGAGCGTATGAATAGGTTCGAAAACATGGTACGTGCAATGATGGAGAAGATTGACCATATAGATGCCGTGCGACACTCCGCTAACCATGAGGTCAACTCCCATCATTCAGATGATACGCCTCCAAGGCAGCCTCCTCCTTCTGCCTCACAGGACAATTCCATCCCTCACCCTGTCTCACAGGCAGACATTAACGTAATGGTAACCCATAGCTTAAAGAACTGACAGATCCCGGGTATATAAAAAGCAACGCTTTTCTAAAAGTTGTATTCCTCTTATATTAATCAGGTGCCATTTCCCTCAGACTATAAGAAAGGGAAGTTTCCCCTGTTCAATGGAACCACATCCCTGCACCAGTATATCGCCCACTTCCAAGCAGCATGTCGAGAGACAGCGGCTGATGGGAGACTCCTTCTCTGTAAGTTTGTTGAAACCCTTGATGTCCTGGTTTTTCAGGGGTATGCTCGGCTTCCCCCAAACTTAGTACATACTTGGGAGGAAATGGAGAAACTGTTCCACCAGCTCTTCTATGAGGTCGAGAGAGAGGTCTAAACCATCGAGCTCCACACCTTGACCCAAGATCCCGATGAGCCTTTTGATCAATTCATATCAAGGTTGATAGATTTGGTCGCTCACCATCCCAATCCCATGCTTGAGAACTAAGCAGTTCAAACTTGTGTGTGAAACATGAGACCTAAAATTGCTCTACATGTTGAGGCCTCCAATCTGACCTCCATGTCAAAGTTGATCTCTAAGTCGGTCTACATAGAAAGCCTGTCTCGCCACCATGGCCGGTCATGACAACAGTCTGTAAGCTCAGGAAACAATTGAAGCAATGGTTGCTCTTGGACCAATACCTGAGGTAACCAACAGAAAGGAGTAATCAGTGCAACTATCACCATAAGAGACCCAAAGAAAGCTCCCTCTTAGACTTTGGACCCCTCCAAAGGGATAAGGACAATAAAGATAACACCTCAGACATGCAAGCAACAACAGTCATACAATTGAGTACCCCCACCTGCGAACCTTAATCGAGATGATTATTGGACTAGGCATAAGAACAAAGTCTACCCCATTGAAAAGGAATGCGTCCCTGCATTAATCTAATTTTTACTCAAACAGAACATGATTGAGCTCCCAAAGACGAAGTTCTCTGATCAGGCCGAACTCGATACCCACGTGAACTGTGCTGATCATCAAAGGATAAACCACCACATAGAGGACTGATATATGTTAAAAGACATTATCGAAGCCCTAATCCAGAAGGGTCAGATAAAACTTGAAGAGCTAAAAAAGGCATTCGGGGCGGCAGAAGCCTCCCACGCAGTGATAGTCCAAGAGGAAGACGAAGCGCCTGATCTCCTTTGAGCCTTGTTCGTTATGATGCTTTAAGAAAGCCTCATCACATCAAAATCGGCAAGGCAACGTCGACGCCTCGCTCAGGGAACTGAGAACTATTGAGGCTTGTACCATTGGATATGGGGCCACGACTGGAGTGAATGCTCCAGTTTCCATTATATAATCACGAAGAAAATACAGGGATGCCAAGAGTCTTACAATGTTCCAAAGAGAGATCCCCAAACCACTGCTCCACCAGTATGAGAGGACCTCCTGACACAAGCCCTGAGTAAAGATGACTCGATCCTGCGTTCATTGCAACATGATTGTGACGACATGCTCAGTGTGATTCAGCAAAGAAATCAAAGAAAAACATCAAGAAACAAGCACACTATTGATCAAAAGTTTTCAAGATCTATACAAATTTGGAGTTGCATGATCGTGGCCTAAAAACGCGATTCATAGCTCGAAGTTAGTATCAAATCGATCATCATGGCAAGCTCAACAAGAAAGCAATCATTTTTCGGCCAAACGGATGCCGGAGCAACCCCAAATCATCTATGGAAGATTACGTAAGTTCAAGGGCAGAAGCAGGGATTGTTTTGAAATTTCATCTATTGTTGGGTAGAGCCAAAACAATCCTTGAATTCAATAAAATTGTAATTATCATCAATTTAAGTATTTTTTGGGCGGACACCCATGTTTGGGCCCAATTATATAAGTGCATGATAAACACAATTGTTATGAAACGCTTGATATTTCAATACTCATCAATAAAATTTGAGAGTTTTCATGTTCAAATTGTGGGTACATCTTGGAGAGAGAAGAAAAGGGCTAGTACCCTTTAGTGTAGGTAATTTTCTCTTTCCTTCTCTCATCTCTCTTTGTCTTTCATCTCATCTCTCTATTTCTCTCTCTTCTTCTTTTCTAGCTCTTTCTCTCTCTTCATCTCCATCTCTCTCTTTTTCTCTCCTCTCATCTATATTTCTCTTTCCTTTTTCTTCTCAAATCTTCATTGATCACTTTCCTTCTCTCTCTCGTCTATCTTTCTTTTCTTTCTCTTCACGTTCCTTCTCTCTCTCTATTTCTCTTTCTTTCTTCTCTGATCATGCATGGCGGAGCCTATCACTAGGTGTGATGTCGTCCTACTTCTGGGGCATATATAGTGGGTCCGACCTTAACCTAAGTGGTGGGCTGGGCCTCTATCAAAGTTCATCTTATTCCCCTGTGTCATGGACGACGGAAGCTCATCATCATCCATGTTTTCGCTCTCTTCTAATTCTTATGTCATGGACGGTGGAAGCTCATCGCCGTCCATGTTTTCTCTTTCTTATTCCCCTATGCTATGGACGGTAGAAGCTCATCATCGTCCATATTTTCTCTCTCTTCTAATTTTATGCCATGAACGGCAGAAGCTCATTATCATCCATGTTCTCTCTCTTATTCCCATGTGTCATAGATGACAGAAGCTCATCATCATCTATGTTTTCTCTCTCTTCTAATTCTTGTATCTTGGATGGCAGAATTCATTATCGTCCATGTTTTCTCTTTTCTCTTCTCTCCTCTCTTCGATGGTAGAAGCTCATCACCGTCCATGTTTTCTCTCTCTTCTCTTCTCTGTCATGGACGGTGAAAGCTCATCGTCGTCCATGCCTTCTTTCTCTTCTTATTCCTCTATCATGGACGACAGTTGCTCATTGTCATCAGTGTTTTCCCTCTCTTCTCTCCGTTGTCATGAACGACAGATGCTCATTGCTTTTCATGTCCTCTCTCTCTTCTTAATCCTCTATCATGGACAACAGAAGTTCATCGTCGTCCATGTTCCCTATCTCTCTTCTCTCTCTCTTCTTCCCCCTTCCTCTTCCTTCTTACTATTCCTTTCTTCTTCTTTTTCTCTCTCTCTCTTTCCTTTCTTTTTGTCACATGCATGACATCGATAGTACTGTGCATGCCTTTCCCTCTCTCTTTCTTTTCTCTCTTCTCTTCTTTCCCTCTCGTTTGATCAAGGGAGTCTAAGTCAAGCACTATCATGGTAGTCTCATCGTCTAGCAGTATTGTCACTGTGTTGGTTTTAGTGAACATGCCCGCCTTATTGCCACGATAAGCTTGCCATCGTGTCAGGCCGATCGATGATCATTCTATCGTCTAGTAGTATTGTCGTTGTGCCAGTGTAGTTACCATGCCCGTCTTGCTACCACGCAGGTCAATCGTCGGATGTTGTTTTTGATTACCAGTATTGATGTAGTAAACGCTAGTATTGAAAGTTTCTTACCTATGAATGATCTTATTTTTGCCTCCCAATAGCAGGGTATTATGCTACTGAGGAATTTTCTTGAAATGCCGGCTGAAGTCGCTTATGGAGGCGAGCACTGTATCAACTTGCTTATTGGTCCGAGTGCCTCAGCGGGTTTTCCTTAGGACAGGGGGAAGCAGTGCCGTAGAGATGATTTTCACCATCCTCCTTTTTATTAGGCCCGTTTTCCCAGGACCTAATGACCATGTCTTCCTTTTTCCATTTTTGCTCACGGTGCCCTTTGTGGGTTTTTACTGTGCTCGATTTTTATTTTACGGAGCACTCTTACTCATGGTATCGTGACCATATCCAACTATCATTTTCACTTATGGCATTCCCCTTTCGAGTTTACACCATGCCTGTTTTTCTTTGTGGGGGCATGTTTAAGGTCATGCCTCCGTGACCTGAACAAGGTAGTATATCGTCATGAGACTAGGAGGTATACTATAGCTTAGGGTCATACAACTGGACCGTGATGGTGATGGTTGATAGTCTATGGAGGCCATGGAGTGAGTATGGCAGTGGTTTGACTCCCTTTGGGGTGATGGCATGAGATTGTTTGTGAATGATGGATTATGTTCGGATGGAAGGTAGATAATGGTGACCCACTAGCTAACAGTAAGTATGGATGGTGGAATGGCTCACCGTGATCTTGTGAGCGTGGGTATGACTCACTGGGGAATGTTGTTAGTTCTTGAAGGGGTTATGGAGTTGAGTTCGCTCGGGAGGAAATGGAGATGATATGCATCGTGGACGGATCCGCTATGGGAGGCATGCGTGGAACGACATGCAAAGGGCGTACGTGCATTAGAGGGACACATGTGTGTGGAGGCGTGTTTAAGGTCATGCCACTGAGACTTGGGCAAAGCAGTTTAATGTCAGGACATGCACTATAGTTTAGGGTCATATAGCTGGACCATTGTGCGAAGCAGTTATCATCATGCGGCCAAGACGTGCATTATAGTTTATGGTCATACAGTTGGACCATTGTCTGAAGCAATTTAAGGTCATGTGGCCAGAACGTGCACTATAGTTTATGGTCATATAGCTAGACCGTTGTGTGAAGCAGTTTAACGTTATGCAGCCATGACTGCACTATAGTTTATGGTCATATAGCTGGACAATTGTGCGAAGCAGTTTAACGTCATGCGGCCAGAACGTGCATTATAGTTTTTGGTCATATAGCTGGACTGTGATGAGTCGACATATATGTGGGTTGCTAATGATGGGTGGACTCATTGGGAGATGTGAAATGGATGAGGCTCCATGGGGAATGGGCTTGTGGATGGTGATCTGACTCATTAAGGATGAAATGGCTGAGGTCATTTATGGGCAGTGGATTTAAATGGTGAAGGTGGCCCAGTGAGGAATGGAAGGTGGAAGTGGACTCATTGGGGATTATTAAGTGGGTATGACTCCCTGGGGAATAACGACGAATATGACTTCCACTTGGGATAGCAAGGAGCTGAGAGTCGATCCTTACTGATGCGCACACGAACGGCTGGCTAGGGAAGGCATGCATAGAGACGCATGCAACAGGTGTGGATGTAGAGGCAGAAGGGATGGACTTGACAGTGAACGAGCTAGGAGGTGATTTGTGGAAGTCAGTTGCTCTTTCCAACAAAGTGTGCAGGACAGTGATGCGTGTAGGGAAGTGAGCATCATAGTGTGCATGGCAGTAGATCACGTACAACTGTATACACTGAGGGAACCCGCTCGGTACCACTTGACAAAGGGACACACTCGGCAGCACATGTGGTGAGAGAATGCGCTTAGCAGCAGCATTTGACGAGGGTATGTGCTTGGCGGCAACATTTGACAAGGAAACGTGCTCGGTGATAACATTTGACAAGGAAATGTACTCGGCGTCAACATTCGACGAGGGGCACGCTCGGCAGTGGCATGCTCAGGTTTTTTACTTAGGCCTAGACCCAACTATGCTCGACCTGTCGCTGTTTGGCTTCTTGGACTTGTGTGGCATTTTTCATTTTTTGCAAGGCAAAAATGGGAAGCATAGGGTATAAATGGGGTGGAAACCCTTTTACCATTTTGTTGAAGGTAAAAACCGCCAAGGTTTGGCGGCAGGTTTCTTATACAGTGTGAGGGAATTTCCAATAAGTAGAGTTCCGGCAAGGGGAGAAAAAAATGAGAACGCAGAGGAGAAGAAGGTTTTTCGGTGGGGAAGAGGATTCACTAGGGTGAGAGGGAAAGTTGTAGCCGAGACTTTTACAGTTAACATAGGGGTTGCAGCATTTTTCGAGTGAGAGTGAGTGCTTGCCGGGAAGTTTTCCGGTCATGTGAATACTGGCTTGTGGAGGCTTTTGGGTGGGTTGCAGTAAAGTTCAGGGAAGGCGAAGATTTCACGGTGGTTTTTCGGCAACAGGCGCGTGCTCAGCAGTGAAAGCCTTGTGCGATAGTGTGCTGCGGGGCGCTTGGGGGTTTTTCGATGATGTTTTAGGGGTGAGAGAAGTTGGAGGGACTTGGTGAGGTGAAGGGTTGCAAGCAGCCGTAGGGTTAAGCAGCCGAAGGGTCACAGGGAAGTCGAGGGGTCCTAGGGCCATCGAGGGGTCAGGCAACCGAAGGGTCACCGGGCAGTTCAGTGGTTGCATGAGAACACATGGCATTGGAGTACGTGTAAACACACTTGCTAAACTTTTATGCACGACAGCTAATCGTGCACGGCAGCACGCATGTCCAATAATGGAAAGTGATCTGCACGGCAGTAGTCATGCACGACAGTGATTGTGCACGGCAGCGAACGCTCGCCACATATCGAACAATTGTTGCGCTCAGCAGTGCGCGTGAATGACAATAAACGTCTACGGAGGCTTTCATGCTCAGCAGTGAACACGCACAGCAGCTGAGCGTGCTCGGCTGCTTGGACTATTACTCAAAAGGGGAAGTGCTCATATCTGCTGGCAAGACCTTCTAAGACCATTCATTGAATGAAGAACTTTCTAAGGGTTTGGGACTTTGGAACTGGTAACTTAGTTTGGGGGAATCCCGTTTGCCTTGCAGAGTTTGTTGGAAGTCAAGTCCTTAAGCACAATTATGAACTCCATGTTGTTCTGTGGAAAGGCACTTACTGTGAATAGGGCATGCTCTCCATAATAGGCTAGTTTCTTTCTAGAGAAGTTTATTTTGTATGTCTGATATACTCGATCCAAAACCTTTCTCTATTTTTCTGATGGTGAAGCGACATTGGAGATCAACTGCTCTCTTTTCCTCAAATGCAAAAGCAACGCTAATGATCAACTACTTCTCTTTTCCTCAGATGCAAGAACAACGCTGATGATCTTTCGCATTAAAGTTTTGAAATCTCGCACTTGTAATGAAAAATTATATCTGTAACTTGTAGCTTCTTTTAATGAAAAGTCTTGCTTGCTTGCGTTGATTATCTCCCCTTGTCTTTCGTGTCATTACCTCTGCAACTTCTACTTCTTTTGGGTGTAGCAAGCCTGCCACACTCCTTCTTCCTTTTTGAGGAAACGTTTTTAGGGTCCCACCTCCGGGGACCATAGAAGTGGTGTGGTTTTAGAGTCATACACCAAGACTTGAAGGCATCTTTAGGGTCTTACCTTCGAGATTGTAAGAGTGGTGTGTGTTTAGAGTCATACATCAAGACTTGAAGGCATGTTTAAGGTCTTACCTTTGAGATCGTGTGGGTGGTGTGATTTCACAGTCATACACCAAGACATGAAGGCATGTTTAGGGTCTTACCTTCGAGACCATAAGGATCACGGATAATACCTTTTTAGGTAACATCCATTGATAGGGGGCATCGCATCCTTCCCATCAGGATAAGTCATATATAAGCTCCATTTGGGGACACCTTTTTTATTACATAAAGGCCCTCCCACTTCGGTTCAAACTTCCTTTATGTCACCCATGAATGATGATCGGCCTTTTTACTGCTAGAACCAAGTCACCACAACTGCATGAACGAACTTTGATTGACTTTTCAAAATCCCTCTTCATTTTCCCCTGGTGAAGTTCAAGTTTCTGCTGAGCTTTCAGTCTCTTCTCATCAAGTGCATTTAAATCTTGATAACGTAACTTCACATGTTCATCATCTGTCATATCATGATGTATGGCGATGCGAAGCGATAGTAGTTGGATTTCAAGGGGTAGCACCGCTTCACTCCCATAAACTAAAGATTAGGGAGTAGAATCAGTGGCACTTCGAGTTGTGGTGTGATAAGCTCACAAAGCTTCGGGAAGCTTCTCATGCTAATTTTTCCTTGTCTTTGACACTGATTTTTTTTAGAACACTGCAAAGGGTCTTCTTGAAGGTTTCAGCTAAACCATTTACTCGAGGATGGTACCTAGCAGAGTCCTTCCACTCAAAGCCAAATTGGTTAGCCAAGCGGTCAATATACTGGCTCTTGAACTGGGGTCCATTGTCTGATATGATCCGGTCAGGCACATCGAATCGGTAAGTGATGTGATGTCGTACAAAGTTGGCTACTGATTCTCTGACGATATGTTTGAGTGGGATTGCTTCAGCCCATTTGGAGAAATAATTCGTAGCGGCTAAGCTGAAGGTATGACCCAATGCCGAGGGAGGGTCGATGGGTCCGACAATATCTATACCCCATTGTGAGAAGGGCCATGACATCACTGTAGGATGCAAAGGCTCTGGTAGCTGGTGAATGAGGTTTGAATGTATCTAACACATTTGGCATAGGTCAACGAATCTGTGACCATTGACAGCTAATAATACCCCAAATTGTGCATCCGTTCACAGAGCTTAGGGCCAAACTGATAAAGCCACATATTTCGGCATGCACTTCTTCCAATACTTTCTTCTCCCCTTTCGTGTCGAGGCATCGGAGGAGGATGCCATCGAAGGATCGTCGGAAGAGAGCACCCCTGTCAAGAAGAGTGTATTTGGTGGACATTCTTCGTATATTGACGTGCTCATTGCGATGATCCGGTAGCCAACCACGTTTAAGAAAGTTGATTATTGGTTCCCTCAAATCCTCAACATGTTCAATCTCCACACATATTGGGTCAAAGATCTCCTCTTCTTGTTCCTCGGACTTATTGCCTTGGGCCTGCTTTGCCTTCTTTTCGGCTTCAAGAGCATCCTTAGTAGCAAGGAGTGCCCCAAATGGATACGGTGGGAATTATGGGAAAATAATCCTTTCATCATCTCCATCTAACTCTCCAACCAGCTGAATGTGCCTCCACTCTGCTACACATATAGGGGTGGGTTCCTTGGAGGAAATTTGAATAGTGGTACCGAGCTTAGCAAGGGCATCAGCCAAGGAATTCAACCTTCTGGGGATGTGCCCTACGGAAAAATCATCGAGGTTCACCATCAAAGTTTTAGCATGTCATGATAGGGCTTGATATTGTCTTTCCTCACATCGTTTATCCCTTTGAGTTGTCGTATTACCAGCTCGGAGTCGCCAAAAATGGCTAATCGTTTCATTTCCGGGTCTAAGGAGACTTCGAGCCCTATTATGAGTGCTTGATACTCAGCTTCATTGTGTGAGTTGGCCTTCGTGAGGGAGAAGGATACGGGAATGATGCCATCTTGAGGGGCCAGAAACACTACGCCGACATCGCCTCCTTTAGATTGAAAGGCCCCGTCGAAGTATATCTTCCAATCATATACCTTTTCAATGCAGAACACTTCCTTATCAAGGAGGTCACTTGACAGGGAAGATTCTGTCGATACAGGGTGTGCTATAAAGAAATAAGTCAGAACTTGGCCTTAGATGGCTTTTGCGCACATACTTGATGTCCAACTCCATTAGTAATAGTGGTCATTTAACCAAGGGCCCTGACAGTCTAGGGCATGTCATGAGGAATTTGATGGGGTCAGCTCTTGAGATATGCTACACCTCATGACCTAGGAGATAATGATGAAGCTTTTGGACTACGAAGATTAATGCTAGACACATCTTCGCGAATGACAGGTAATTCTTCTCAGCTCTTTGCGTACTGCTGCTGAGGTAGTACATAGCGGTTTCTTTCCCCCCTCATTGTTTTGTGTTCGGAGCGCACCAAGTGACTCATTGAGGGCGGTCACATACAGAATGAGGGGCTTTCCTAACACGGGCGTGGAGAGTACTGGGGGGCTAAACAAATACTCCTTGATGTCATCCAACGCTGTCTGACATGCCCCATCCCATATGAAAGGAGAGTCTTTCTTCAACAGGTGTGAAAAAGGCTTACAACATCCAGAGATATTAGAAATGAATCTTTAAATGTAAGCAAGTTGTCACTGAAGAGACCGAAGTTCCCGGAGTGTCATTGGCAGTGGAATTCCTCGAATTGCCTTGATCTTAATAGGCTCGAGCTCCATCCCCCGATACTTGACAATGAACCCTAAGAATTTCACTGATCGTATGCCAAAGGTTCATTTCAAGGGATTCATCTTAAGCTGATGAAGGCGGAACCATTCAAACACTCATTCAAGGTCACGCTGTTATACGCCATTTTTGACGCACCTCAGCTCTTCAATCAAATAAAGGAAGAGAGATGGCTACAGCCCGATCACTGCAGCACACAAGACATAGCCACGTGGAAAATAGTAGTAGTAGACGAAATGAGCCTCGAATAAAAATGACCAAGGAAAAAGACACCTACACAAACAAAGAGTCTGAGCCTTATCCCCACCACCGCACGTATAGGAGCCGGATACGCATGTCAAACAACCATCATCGTACTCCAAGAAAAAGGAAGTGGGCCCAGGATCAAATGGACCGACCCAACGGCCTTAAGCTCGGACCATCGTGAAGTAGGGCAGAGGCACGCCTTCCGCCGTACGGCCTCACCAAACCGGTCGACGGCAATGGCGATTCCTCGGCCGCCCCTCGTTGAGCTCGCAACTTCTTCCCTACAGCGGAAGAGTAACCGAAAGCCTTAGACGCCCTTAGAGCTTCAACGACATTCCTCTCTTTAAAATAAAAATCTTGAAGACAAGTCTCCTAAAAAAAAAAACCGGAAAAAAAAGAAGGAAAGACGGCCTGTATCCGAGGACGTTGGAATCTTCAGTAAGGACTTCTCAGCTCCTCGCAGAGAGAACTCGGCCACGCGAAATCTGATACCGAGAAAGGAATATGTACATGAAGGAAACCCAAGTCAAACATGACAAGCAGCATTCAAAGCGAAAACAAAAACAGGCACGAAACTCAAGGTCACAAGAATAAAAAAGAGAAAAAATCCCCATCACTGAAAATCCCTTTTTCAACGATCCACGAAAAGTCCAAGAAACAATGCAGAAGCAAACCAAAACCTCCTGTAGAAGCACTCAAAGAAAACTTCTTCCAGGCTCGCAATCGACTCAGAAAATGCCACAGAGATCCGCAAAGAGCTCATGACACCAACCGAGTACCGCCACTCACAAAAAAAATTGCCGCAACACGATCAAAAGACATCAAAATGATCACAAGAAAACGAACGACAAGAATACAACAAAAGATCAACCAAACTCATGTTGCAATTTGTCGAGAAGAGCTCTCAAAGTTCGATGATGGCGACATGCTTCTCAAGAAAGGATGACTCTGTCATACATGCAAAAGAACTTAAAGGACATTTTGGTCATTGTACGCAATTTCAAGAATTTATTTTAATTACTTTTAATTGTATTTAGGCTTAGTTTTTGAGTATCCACCTCTTTTTGTGGAAAACTCTATATAAACAACCTTAAGTCAATTGTAAAAGGGTCATAACAATTAAAAAAAGAAGAGGAATTATGCTTGATTCTGCTTGTCTTTTCTCTTAGCCCTAGTGTCCCAAGGAGAGGAGAGAGAAAACTTTTGCAAGAGAGGAAAATACCCCCGACTACATGGGTACACACTTTCCTCTTCTTTAAGACATTTATCGCTTCCAAAAATTTCTTTCTTCTTCTCCCACATGCGTAATCCCTCGCACGCGCATGACTGCACGGGCTCGAGCAAACTGAAAAGGGTTCAAACTGATGCGCATCTATGTCGAATCCCTCTTCCCTTCTTTGACAGCCTGATAAAGAACGAAAAAGTTTCCCACTCGCTTGTTTGATCGACGGAAAGAAAGCCAACCTCGGAAGGAAGAATCAAGACATCCATCAGAACCTAGACTTGAGAAGAGAGAAGAGCGTCGTAGCGTCTAAAGAGAGTCCCTGACCAACCCATGATGGTGAACAACTGGAGGGCTTTCGTAACTAATCTCAGAGGGCGACCATCCTAGACGTGTCCCATGAACCCACAATGACAAGGTAAGTGAATCAACCCTCCCCCATCGTAAATCTCTCTCTTTGTTGGTAGCCTATCCGCACTCTAGAAAGCTAGAGCGCCCGCGTCACCTGACGCGCCATACTCACGATCCTTGTGGTTGTTTGAGAGAGGATCTTCTCCCCGTGGCCCTGAGCGAGGGAATCAGAGAATATTAGGTCCCGAACAACTGACACGCCAGTGGGGACACGCCACCCTATAGTTGGCTCAGACTGTTTCGTACAAAAATTATCTTCTCCTCTTTTTAAAATCTTGATGCATTCTCACTCTTCTTATCTTCTTCAAATCGGGGACTTTCTCATCCCCATCTCGGTGACTCATTCATCTATGAGTGGTTTGACCGACCCTTCTACCCTAGTTCGATCTAGGGTGACACCGAGTGAGGGCATCCACACCGCCACTCCTTCCTCTACCCTTGACCGAAGGGAACACATTAAGGTTACCTCCAAGGACTGTGCCGCAGTCTCTCTTCCACACCTTTACGACTGGCACCTAGTCAGTCATAGGCCTAATTGCGGACTTCCCTGCCACTCGGTGAACCCTAACATGGCTGCCACCTCCACATGCGTCGGTAAAGCAGGACGGTCTATCCCACGCACCACTCGCTTCAGACAGTCCTCCTTTACATGCACTCTTGTCACAGCCGATGGTCTAACCATCGCTATGGCAAGTCAGGGTGGGTGGAAACCCATCTTGATCCCTTTACCTACCTCGGGTCTCTTTAGACCCAAGTTCACCATATGCGGTCCACTGACCGCCTCCATGCCACATGAAAAACGTGCCGCTCAGGGCCATCCACGTAGTAGGCTCATGAAGGCACACGACCTTGAAATCAATCGAAGGACACAAAACCCCTACACATATATGTCGAAAGACATAAGGCCCACCAAACACTACAGGCAGGCACCCCAAGTGTCGAGTTCTGTGCAACACGAAGGGAGGACCCAGGCCCATGTCAAACACACCGATAACTTGCACACACCCGTGTAGGGAAAATGTCGCTCTACCATGAAGAAAGACATACCGTAAACCCAAGTCAGTGGCCAAATACTGACCACCACCTGGCTCTGAAAAAACGTCCCAGCAAGCACTGCCTTTTAAACCCTGCTCGCACTATAAGCGCGGGACCCCCTCAGAATGAAGCCCGGAGCAGGCGACGTCCGAAAGCGATCTGCTAGCCACCCTCTTATTCAAAAACACGACCATAGCCAAAAGCAAGCGCAAGATCATCCACCGCGAAGACCAACCCACTCCCTCGACAAGAGCAAGTAAGGCAGACCCAAGTAGCCTCAGAAGGAGGACGAGCTGAACATTTGAGCATAGAGCGTCTACTGAAGAGCAACCAATTCTACCTGCTGTAAAACACAAATCCTCTCGCGATGGACGACTTTGTTGACACTGCTCACAGTTGCTGCGAATTCCAACAGCTGTGGCCCACATTGGGCAATGCTTTAGACCCAGCAAACGGTGTCCAAAAACGTTAAAACTTCCACCATTGCATGTACTCAAAGTTGCATGTTTTGAGATTTTTTTTAAATTTCCCATGGATTTTTAATTATGACCCGAAATGCACGAGTATGTCGCTGCGCATTATTACAGGGAAGATTTCCAACAATTAATGCTCAACTTGTACTGAGCTATTGACCCATCAAATGGCCCCTAAATTCTTTCAAATTACTATCTTGTAAAGTTTTGTGTATTAGCTCAAAGTTTCATGTTTGAGGCATCCTGAAACTTCCCCTAAATCGGGAGCTACACCCTCGCAAGAGGGGCATGTCACTATTACTTGTCACTGCATCATTTTACGATCATGCGGCACTAATTTATCTTGATATATGATAAATGTGAATGCTATATGATAAATTCCATGAGAATGCCATAAAGATATATGAATGATGCCATGTAAACTGCATGTTGTGGGAAAAAGGTGCCACGAGTGCGATAGTGATGAAATGAATTCATAATGAATGCCAAATGCTACTGACAAGGCTTATGTGTAAATGCTCTGTGAAAGCTTATGAAATACATGTATTTTACTTACTGCAATGATGTTATGATGAAATATGATTCATATGTATCAGACATTGATTTATGAGAATGTGATTCATCCATTATTTGGCATTATATTGGCCAGTACGCTGTTGAACACTCACCAGTAGTGGATATTATTATGATACTGTGATGAATTGGCCACTACGCAGTGGGACACTCACCGGCAGTGGATATTGTTGCGTTATCATGATTAATGACCAATGCTTTTGTTGATATTGACCACTAGGTGGTAGGATACTCATCGGTAGTGGATACTACTATGATATTGCCTGCTATGTGATGAGACACTCATCAGTAGTAAGGAAAGAGATGCCAAAAAATCCCCTAACCTGATGAGGGAGGGTAATGACAAGTGGATACCGCCAATGCGTGCTGGGGACTGTTTGTGTGTGTTGAAGGCATTACAAAGTGGATTAACCAACTTGTCATTACCCTCCTTCCTGTACGATGGTACAGGTCTTAAGCAATGGGATTGACTTAGCCTGATGGATAGGGCCTCTACTACGGGAGTAAGTGATTTGGGGAGTGAGTGGATAAGAATTGATTTTTTGTATAGGGAATGTTTAGTATTACAATGATTGGATGATTAATGATTTCACTGACCGAATGCTTATGATCACATTGATTCAAAGGTAATTGTCGCTTAAATGAAATGTTCATATTCGCTGCCTTGGCTGGATATGCATATATGCTAAATTATGATTTTATATTGATGAACTGTACTAGTTTCATACATGGATATAACCATCACAGATGCATGACACTAGACCTGCTTATTAGGCTATATAGCTCATCCCATTATTTCTCCTCTCCTTATAGATTGATAACGAAAGGTGCAAGGCTAGAAATTCGTGTTTGGCGGCTGAAAGACGAAGCAAGTGTTCTTGAAGAAGGTGCTTAGATCTTGTTAATGTCTGGGCTGTTTGGCCGTGGTTTTGCTTTGTTCTTGGTGGATATGTGTAATATTGGGCCTAGGTGCCCCCAACTTAATGTAATATTTTGGAAGATTTTTATATTATTAGTTTTAGTGTGTGGAGTTTTTCCTTACTCTTCTGCTAGTTGAGTTTTTGTTCTCGTTCTTTTCCATGGTTTGCTCGATTACTGAAATTAAAGGCACTAAGTCCACTACTACCTGAGTGACAAATGTTACATTGGATCACGAACCCGTTCTCGATCACCTGTCGCGGCGTAAGGTACGGTGGTCGATGGTGGGGTCGTGACACAGTCACTGTATTGGTTTTGCTACTGTGTTAGTCTAGCCACCCGGTCAACTTCTCCTTCTTCTCTTCTCTTTCCCCATTCTATTTCTTTCTTCTTTTTCTCTCAATCACTCCAATCTCTATCATCATATTCATCCCTTTCCTCTTTTGAATGTGCATGTCTGTGTGCATTCGTCCAAAGACAAGGTGCGATCCATTGGCCCACTTGTCTTGTAAATTAACCATGTGTGTGAGTTCGTAGAAACAAGAGAGTGTAGATCATGGGAGGCGATTTCGAATTAGTTTTAGGACTGGGGGGCTTTCCGTAGTGATCTAAGAGGGCGCCCACACGAGTCAGCCCGAGTGAGTCACGGATGCAGGTGAGGTGTGTCCCGCCTCACACCAAATTCCTCTCTCACTAGTTGGTGTACCTGCCCTTGTTCCTTAATAAGGTTTTCGAGAGAGCAATCTCAAGTCTCGGGTTCTCTTTGAAACCCGAGACACGTGCCAGTAGGTCATCCCGACCGGGGGGCAAGATCGAGGCATCTAACCAGTCCCATATACCCAACCATCTCCTTGACCTCATCGATCTCTATTTTACCAACACCTACCCTTATTACCCAACCTAACCAGTCCACACTAGACTCGGCTGCTAGACCTAGCCAGTCGGCATCAAGTCTGGTGGCACAATATCTACCTACCCAATCCTTACAAACTCTCCAATCCACATCGGTTGCACAACAAAGTCAATCGGTGCCCCAAAACAATCCTCCATCTAAGCCTACTCCACAACCCTCCATACTACCCAAACCCATGGCGGGTTCAGGGGTATATAGAAATGATGATCATAATAATGAGAATGACATGGTGGCTGCATTTATGACCGTCGAACCTCAAAATCCTCCCCTCACACTCTCTGAGCCCAACTCTTCTTAGCTGACTTAGGTACCTAAAAATTCGCTTTCTTAGCTGCATGCACTCCCTCTCCCTGAAACTGACCCCTCCTCAAGCAAACAAGCAGAAGAAGTGGCTACCATGCTCCATACTGTCAAAGCTCAATTTGAGGTGGAGATGTCAAAGCCCAATTTGACGACGGGGTCGGAGTTCAAGAAACCCCTGAAGAATGGGAAGAAGGAGGACAAGCTACGGTTGATGATCTCAAGGAAATAAACTTGGGTGATGAGAATGAACTAAGGCCAACTTTAATTTCAGCTAACGTGACGCCAGATGAAAAAGAACGCTATGTTACCTTCTTACGAGCAAACCGAGACATCATTGCCTGGCACTATCCTGAGATGCCCGGTCTCGACCCCCAAGTAATAGTACATCGGCTTGGCATTGACCCGTCCTTCAAACTTGTGAAACAGAATTCAAGAAGGTTCCGAACTGATCTTGAAATGTAGATAGATGTTGCAGTAACTAAACTCAAAGAAGCAGATTTTATTTGAGAGGTCAAATACTCAAAATGGATCGCCAATGTTGTACTAGTTAAAAAGAAGAATGGGAAAATCAGGGTATGCATTGATTTCCATGACCTGAATGCAGCTTGTCCAAAATATGACCTCCCATTGCCAATCAAAAAAATGCTTATCTATTCTACAACCCATTGTCAAATCTTCTCCTTCATGGATGGAGATTCTGGGTACAATTAGATAAGGATGGTGCCAGAGGACGAAGAGGCAACCGCCTTCTTAACTCCCAAAGGGATCTTTTGTTACACGATGATACCATTTGGATTGAAGAATGCAGGTGCTACGTATCAGCGAGCAATGACCACCATTTTCAAAGATATGCTACACAAAGAGGTGGAGTGTTACATAGATGATTTAGTGGTGAAATCCGAAAAGAAGGATGTTCACATGCAGGACCTTGAGCGAATGTTAAGGCGGCTCTGCTTTCATCAGCTCAATATGAACCCCTTGAACTATGCCTTTGGCCTATGTTCAGGAAACATTTTAGGGTTCATTGTCTGGTATCGAGGATTGGAGATCGAGCCTATCAAGATCAAGGCAATTCAAGGAATGCCACCACCAATGACACTCTGAGAACTTCGGTCTCTTTAGCGACAACTCGCTTACATTCGGAGATTCATTTCCAATCTCTCAAGACATTGCAAGCCTTTCTCACACCTTTTGAAGAAGGATTGTCCTTTCATATGGGATGGGGCATGTCAGGAAGCCTTGGACGATAAGAGTATTTGCTAAGCCCCTCAGTACTCTCCATGCCAGTGTTAGGAAAGCCCCTCATTTTGTATGTGACCATCCTTGACGAGTCACTTGGTCCCTCTTGGCACAAAATAATGAGGGAGGGAAAGAAACTGCTCTATACAACCTCAGCCGCAATATGCAAGGGGCTGAAAAGAATTACCCACCAATCGAGAAAATGTGTCTGACACTGATCTTTGTGGTCCAAAATCTCTGCTATTATCCACTCGATCATGAGGTGTAGCTTATTTTAAGATTTGACCCCATCAAGTTCCTCATAATGCACCCTTGTCGGTCAGGGCACTTGGCTAAATGGGTGCTGTTGTTAATGGAATTCAGCATCAAGTATGTACCGTAAAAAGCCGTTAAGGGCCGAGCCCTGGCTCATTTCTTGGCAGCACATCTTTTACCTGCAGAATCTCCCCTGTCAAGTGACCTCCCTGATAAAGAATTATTTTACGTTGAACCAATATATGGTTGGAAGATGTACTTTGATGGAGCTTTTCAGTCTGAACGAGGTGGTACTGACATAATGTTTTTGAGCCCTCTAGATGGCATCATTCCCTTATCCTTCTCCCTCGCAAAGGCCAACTTGAACAATGAGGCTGAATATCAAGCAATCATAGTAGGGCTCGAAGTCGCCTTAGACCTAAAACTGAAGCGGTTAGCCATTTTTAGCGACTCCAAATAGGTAATATCGTAGCTCAAGGGGATATATAATGTGAAAAAAGATAGTCTCAAGCCTTATCATGAAACTACAAAATATTTTATGGCTAACCTCGATGATTTTCCTTTAGGGCACATCCCTAGAAAACTGAATTCCAAGGATGATGCTCTTGCTAGGCTCGATGCCACTATTCAAACCTCCTCGAAGGAACACATTCTTATAAGGGTAGCAGAGTGGAGGCCCATTGAGCTGGTTCGAGACTTAGATGGAGATGATGAAAGGATTATTTTCTTAGAATGTCGTCACCCATTCGGGGCACTCCCAGTTGCTAAGGATGCTCTCGAAGTTGAAAAGAAGGCAAAACAGGCCCAAGGCAATAAGTCCAAGAGACAAGAAGAGGAGATCTTTGATCCAATTTGTTCGTAGATCGAACAAGTTGAGGATTGGAGGGAGCCAATAATTAACTTTCTTAAACACGGTCGGCTGTCAGATGATCGCATTGAGTGCAACAGTATACGAAGAGTGTCCACCAAATACACTCTTCTTGAAAGAGATGCTTTCTTTCGACGATCCTTTGACGATATCCTTCTTCGATGCGTTGACACAAAAGAAGAAAAGCGAGTCCCAAAAGAAGTGCACTCCGGGATCTGTGGTCTTCATCAGTCCGGCCCTAAGCTCTATGAATGTATACATAGGTTGGGGTATTACTGGCCGTCATGGTCATAGGTTCGTTGACCTATGCTAAAAGATGTCAGATGTGTTAGATACATTCAAACCTCATTCACCAATCACCATAGCCTATGCATCCCATAGTGATGTCTTGGCCCTTCTCATAGTGGGGTATGGATATTGTTGAACCCACCAACCCTCCCACAACATTGGGTCATACCTTCATCCTAGCCGCCACGGATTACTTCTCTAAATGGGTTAAAGCGATCCCACTCAAACATGTCCTCGGAGAATCAGTAGCCAACTTTGTACGACATCACATCATTTACCGATTTGGTGTGCATGACCAGATCATATCCGATAATGGACCCCAGTTCAAAATCCAGCACATTGACTGCTTGGCTAACCAATTTGGCTTTGAGTGGAAATACTCAACTATCTACCATCCTCGAGAAAATGGTTTAGCTGAAGCCTTCAATAAGGACCCTTTGCAGTTCTAAGAATATCAGTGTCAAAGATGAGGTAAAATTGGCATGAGAAGCTTCCTGAAGCTTTATGGGCTTATCGGACCACAACTCGGAGTGCCACCGATTCTACTCCATAGTCTTTAGTTTATGGAAGTGAGGCGGTACCAGCCCTCGAGATCCAACTTCCATCACTTTGCATCACCATGCATCATGGCATGATAGATGATGAACAGGTCAAGTTATGTTATCAAGAATTAGATGCACTTGATGATAAAAGACTGGAAACTCAGCAGAACCTTGAACTCCATCAAGGGAGGATGAAGAGGGCTTTTAAGAAGTCAGACAAAGTCTGTTCATTCCCTCGTGGTGACTTGGCTCTAGCAGTAAAAAGCCAATCATCATGCATGGGCTATGTAAATGAAAGTTTGAACAGAAGTGGGAGGGGCCTTATATAATCAAAAGGTGTCCCCAAATGGAGCTTATAGATTCACTCATCCTGATCGGAAGGATGCGATGCCCTCTATCAATGGACATTACCTAAAAAGGTATTACCCGTGAACCTTAAGATCTCGAAACTTAAACATGCCTTCAAGTCTTAATGTGTGACTCTAAAAACACACCGCCCTCATGGTCTTGAAGGTAAGACCCTAAACATGCCTTCAAGTCTTGGTGTATGACTTTAAAAACACACCACTACTATGGTCTTCAAAGTAAGACCTAAACATACCTTCAAGTCTTGGTAAACTTACTATACAGAATATGCGGAGGTAATAACATGAAAGAAAAGTGGAGACAATCAATGCAAACAAACAAAACTTTTCATTAAAGTAGGCTACCAGTTACAAATGGAACTTATTCACTACAAGTGCGAAATCTTAAAATTTCAACCCTATGGAGTGCGAGGGGGTGTCGGTGTTGCTCTTGCATCTGAGGAAGAGAGAAGCAGTTAATCATCATCTTTGCTCTTGCATCTGAGGAATAGGGAGTAGTTAATCACCAGTGTCGCTCTAGCATTAGAGGAACGGAGAAGTGCTTTAGATCAATTATATCAAAGATACAAATAAGACTTCTTTGGCAAGGAATGGAGAGCATGCTATGTTCACAGTAAGTTCCCTTCCACAGAACAACATGGAGTTCACAATTGTGTATGAGGATTTGGCTTCGAAAAAACTCTGCAAACTAGATGAGATTTCCCCTAACTGAGTTAAGAGTTTCAAAGTCCCCAACTCTCAAAAAGTCCATTGAAGGAATGCTCTCATAAGGTCTTGCCAGCAAATATGTGAACTTCTCCTGTTGAGTAATGGTCCAAGCTGCCGAGCACGCTAAGCTACCGTGCGTGATCACTGTCGAGTACTTGAAGCTGTTGTGCGTATTTACTGCCAAGCATGCTAAGCTGTCGAGCGTGCTCACTGTCGAGCACGAAAACCACCGTGTGTGTTTATTGCAATCCACGTTCACTGCCGAGCCTGATAACTGTTGTGTATGTGGCGAGCGTTCACTGTCGTGCACGATCACTACCGTGCATGACCATTGCCATGCACGATCATTACCATGCATGATCATTGCCGAATGCATTCGCTGCCATGCTTAATTATTTAACAAGTGTGCTTACAAATGCTCACCCGCCATGTGTTTTCACATGACCCTTCGGTTTCTTGTGACCCCATGGCTACTCGCTGCCTTTTGGCTACCTGCGACCCTTCGGTTGCGTGTGAGACCTCGACTGCTCACGACTCCGACCCTTTACCTCACCATGACCTCTCAGCTTCCTTTGCTGGAAATTCTTGGAACTTGCGTGAAACATATTACGGTTCACTGTGCTACCTTTCCCTCTCCCTGGCGCGAAGTAAAACCATCAACAACCTATTGAAGATTGCCGCAAACCTTCTCGCCATAAACCTGCTCCTCCAAGAATTTGTCGGAAAACAAACCGCCCGTTTGAAAACACCCAATATCTTCCTGTAGATACTTACTTTCGCAGACAACTCCTGTGGGTACTCCCGGCTACTCCTCTTACAGGGCCTTCTTGACAGAACCTCTCCACCGGAACTTGCTCGACAATGCTCGAGCTCCTCGACCAAAAGCTTCTCCGATATGATGTGCCCTCATCGGAATCCTTGTGCTGCTGTTTAAGAAAAATTCTCAAATTTTTACTAAAGTAAAATGGTAAAAGGGGTTTACCCCCTTTTATAGTGGGGGCTTCCCGAGATTGCCCCACACAAGGTGAAAATTCCACTCAAGTTCGAAAGGCCAAGCAGTGATGAGCCGGGATGAGTCGGGTTTAGGCACGTTCCCAAACCTCACCATGTTACTGCCGCGCATCCTCCATCACCTGCGACCGCTGAGCGCATCTCTCGTTGCATGCTGCTGCCATGCACCCCTGATTTCCACATGTCACCGCCGAGCGTGTTCTCATCTTAGTTGCTGATGTGTGCACTATACCATTGTGCGGAATATACCGTCGTGCCCACCTTGATGTTCACCGCTGTGCACGCTTCACTGACATGCGCGCCTAGATGTTCACCATCATGCACGCTTCCACTCACACATCACTGCCATGAGCACTTAGCTGGTGAGTGCACCTGATCCCCACGGATCGCCGCCGAGCGCGTTCACTTTTTAGTCCCATCCCTCGCTGGGCCACCTTCACCACCTGAACCCACTGCCCCTAAATGACGTCAGACATTTTCATCCCAAGTGAGTCAGACACCATCCACAGGCCCATTCCTCATGGAGCTTCAGCCGTTCCACATCCCCTAGTGAGTCCACCTCTCATTGGTGTCCCACATACATGTTGACTCACAGACGGTCCAGCTATATGCCCCTAAACTATAGTGCACGTCCTTACCGCATGACATTAAACTACTTCGCACTATAATCCAGTTGTCCGACCCTAAACTATAGTGCATGTCCAGACCTTATGATGTTAAACTGCTTCGCACAATGGTCCAGCTGTACGACCCAAAACTATAGTGCACGTCCTGGCCACATGACATTAAACTGCTTTGCACAACAATCCAGCTGTATGACCCTAAACTATAGTGCACGTCCATGTCGCATGACAGTAAATTGCTTCACACAATGGTCCAGCTATACGAACCTGAACTATAGTGCATGCCCTAGCCAGATGATGACAAACTGCTCCACACAAAGGGCCAGCTGTATGACCATATACTATAGTGCACACCCTGATCGCATGAAGATAAACTGCTTCTCATAAAGGTCCAGCTGTATGACCATAAACTATAGTGCACGTCCTGACCGCATGACGTTAAACTACTCAGCCCAGGTCCAGGTGGCATGACCTAAAACATGCCTCCATACACGTCCACACCATCTCCATTTCCCCCTCATTGAGTCCATCGCCATAACCTTCAAGAACTCGCAACATTCCCCATGCTCACTAAACCACGGTGAGCTATTCCATCATCCATACTTACTATCAGCTAGTGGGTCACCATTATCCACCTTCCATCCAAACACAATCAATCATTCACAGACGATCTCGTGCGATCACCTCAAAGTGAGACAAACCATCACCATGCTCACTCCATGGCCTCCACAGACTATCATCCATCACCATCACGGTCCAGCTGTATGACCTTAAACTATAGTGGACGTCCTGGTCGCATGAGGTTAAACTTCTTTGCCCAGGTCCCGAGAGCATAACATTAAACTCGCGCCCACAAAAACAAAAAAAATGGGCATGGTGTAAACCCGAAAGGGGAACACCATGAGTAAAATTAATGGATAGGCATGGTCACGAAACCATGAGTAAGAGTGTTCCGTAAAATAAAAATCAGGCACAGTGAAAACCAGGAAGGGCACCGTGCACGAAAATAAAAAAAAGCAAACGTGGTCGTCAGGTCATGGGCAAAAGAGCCTAATAAAAAGGAGGTTGGTGAAAACCGTCTCTACAACACCGCTTCCCTTACCTAAGTGAAAGCCCACCAGGGAACTTGGACCAATAAGAAAGTTGATGTAGCACTCGCCTCCAAAGGCAGCTTTTACCGACATTTCAAGAAAAATTCCTCGGTAGCAGAATACCCTATTATCGGGGCACAAAAACATGATCATTCACAAGAAAGAAACCATCAATCACACCCCCCTCACTTCAAGATAACCTAGGCATCTTGCTCATGGTATCAAGGATCTCTGGTGCCCATTCCACCTGGTGTGGGGCCATGAGATATCTCAGTGCTGAAGATTTTGAGCATTTATCATGGAATCCAAAGACAAGGGGAAGATAATCGTGAATGTGCCAGTTTGTGTTAACATAGAGCCAATTCAGGACTTCAACCCAATGACTCCTGAAGCTACCACTGCAGCATCGGACAAGGACATGCCTCTTGAATCCATTAATTCAACTTCTACTCCAATTCAAGAGGGGAATGTTCACCCTGGTCAGATGCCTCGATCTCAGATCAAGATGATCGAGTGACAAGTGTCTCGGGTTCGAAAAAATCGGGACTTGAGGCCGCTCTCTTGGGAACCATGTTCATAAAAAGTGGACAGGTGCTCAACTGATGAGAGAGGAATTTTATTCGTGAGGTGGGGATCAAACTCACTTGTGTTTATGACTTACTTGGGCTGACTTGTGTGGGCGCCCTCTTAGATCACGACGGAATGCCCCCCAGCTGTTTCAATTGGTTCAGAATTGCCTCCCTTGACCTACAAACTCTTTGTTTTCTGCAAATCGCTAACATGGTTAATTTGCAAGACAAGTGGGCCGAGGGACCCACCCTTGTCTTGAGGTGAACATGGACAGATGTGAACATTCAGTTAGCAGAGAAGATGAGAAGTTAGGGTGTAAAAGAAGAGAATTTGAATTAAGAGGAGAAACAAAAAGAAGACCTGACAAGGGAACGAGACTAGCTTGATAGCTGGACCAGTACAATGACCGACTCGGAGTGGTAGCAAGATGGGCATGTTAACTCAGACAGGCACGATGGCAATACTACTCGAAACCAAGGCTGATATGACTGTACAAATTTGGTGTGGAAGCAAGATGCGCATGGTACTCTGGACCAACACGATGACAATACTGCCTGACAGCTAGATTGTTATGACAGTGCTAAACTGAGTCTATCCTTTAGTCAAGAAATAATGGAAGAAGAAAGGAGAAATGTAGAGAGTGGAGAGAAGATGTGAGATGAAGGAGTAGGAAGGTCCTAGCGGTGTTAGGCATCGCTGCCCATGTCTAGGAAGTAATAGTTCCATGGCCCCTGAAGGACACTAGACACTGCTGCTCACTGCTGAAGGGTGAGCAATGAACTGTAGACGGTGCTGGCCCTCGTCATCCGTGACATGGGAAGGCAGCAACAACCTTCGGAGGCACCGACAAGTATCGTCGTCTGCGAAGGGCACAGAGCACAAAAGAGACGCCTGCGGATGGCGGTAAACATCACCATGACCCTTCGTGGGAGGAGATAGGCATCGCCGTCTGTGATAGACATGATGCACAGGTGAAACCCTTGAGGGAGGCGATAAGCATCGCCATCTGCGATGGACTCGAAGCATGGGTGAAACCCCCGCGGGTGGCGGTAAGCATCGTCGTCTACGATAGGTGTGGGATGCCAAAGACATGTCTACAGATGGTGGTGACTATCGTTGTCTGCCCTTACACCTGCAGACAACGATGAGCAACATCGTCTGCAGTCTGTGAGAAGAAAGAGAGATGGTTCGCGGTCGGCGATGCATATCGCCGTGCATGAGACCCATCCTGGAATCGAAACAGGAGCCTGACCCACTTCTTGGGCACAGCTCGGCGCATCGTGCACTCCTTCAGATGATGTTATGCACAACAACGACTAATGTCGTGTGCGAGCCATGTTGAGGAAATGAGACGAAGAAGAGAGAAGGAAAGAGAAAGATGTTTGTGCATGGCACTGCAATTGCCATGCACGACCTGCAAAACCATCGGACGGGGAAGAAAGAAAGAGGCATGCACGACACTGCCATTGCCGTGCATGGGCTCCAAGAAAGACTTAACAGAGAAGAAGAAGAAAAATCAAGAAAAAGAAAAAGAAGAGAGAGAAAAAGAGAAAAAAAAAACTGAAGAGAGATAGGAAGGGAAGGGAGGGATAATACCTCAAAGATAAGAGAGGTATCACTTTAAACTTTCTCTCTCTAAGACACACTCAAGAGAACTCAAGAAGAAAGCCTTAATTTGTATTGATCAAAAGTTGAATCCTCATATAATGATTTTTTCAGCCCCCCTCTCAATGAGAGGTAGCGTCTATATATAGATTAGGGCTAAAACATGGGTGGATTACCCAGAACTAACCCTAATTGATAATAATTAATGTTTATTTGATTTTTTAAAAAAATAGGGTGCAAAATGACTGATTTGCCTTTGTCAAAAAAATGGAGAAATTTCAAAATAGTCCTTTTTCAGCACTAGGGACGTTCTTGGTTCTTTGCAGATGATCCATTGATGATCTGGGATCCGAATGAAAAGAATATGATTTCCATTGCACAAGGCCTGATGCTACAGTCATTTTGATAATAATTTTAAGCTACGAATCAAAATTTAAAGGCATGATCACGTAACTTGAAATTTGAATAGATTGTGAAAACTGTTGATTGGTTGTGCGTCTTCATCTTGATGTTTTTCTTCGATTCCTTCGCTGAATTGTACTGAGCATGTTATCACGATCGTGTTGCAACAAACGAGACGCGATTTGGTGCTCGAACGAAGTTTTGGGCAATCTTGGACTTTGGTCAGAATTTAGGATTCTGGCTGTCGAAATCTGTAGTGACTTCCCCTTGATCTTGTGTGAAATCCAATCATTCATCATGCACAGAGTTTGGACCAATGATAGCCATGGAACTTACGCACGTGATGCAATTGGTCTTGAGTTGATCAAAAACGTGGGCACTGTGATTTGGCTGCTCGAGTGAGTAGATGTCCTGCTGACTTTCTGCAGCATGTTTCTTCAATCTTTAGCTTTTCTCCTTGCTCCGACATCGTCACGGGACGTACCACATATCAAAACACTTGTTTCGCTGAGACGAACACGCTCAAACAAGTTTGAGCACAATCCGATCTTTGATGAGGGAGATATGGACGTTGAAAGTTCACTGTTTGTGACTATGCTTTAATGGAGTTTCGTTGCAGGGTGGCCACACGAGAATAGTGTGTGGCTGCTCCTATTTCGGTCTTTTACCTATAACTTCTTCCTAGAGTGTCCATTTAAGCTAAAATTTGACCCTTAAAGGTTTTCAATTGTGTCGGATCCAATGACGGTAGTCCTATGGCTATTTGATGCTCTAAGAGTAGGGTTCCAATTATAGGGGTCTGTTTCAAGGTGCTAGAGGTTGATTTTGCCGAAACTGTTTCTAGTTTGTACTGCTCTAGACATGTCGGAATGCGACGAAACTTGGCAGGAGACTTTTAGGAGTCATTATGAAGTTCTTGATCTGTATTGGAGACATTTTAAGACTACCAAAATTTCCACTGTTTGTTAAGCTTTATTGACCGACTTCTCTTTTTTATTCTGCATCAGGGACCCATGGTGCTGAAAAATGTCTTGAAACAGCATGCCCCATCGAATGTTGTGCTTCAAGAGAAGCGAGAAGGACAACATTTGAAAAATTTCCTCTGGCTTTATTTCTTTTTTCTTCCTAGCCACAAGACCACATGAACGTCGAGGAGAAATCCACGCAATGCTATAATTAAGATGCTCAAACGTTTGGACACATTTGTCAAAAATCCATCCATGGCGACTTTGGGGGAGAAGAGACTTTAAGGGATCTTTTCAAGGTCCTCACCCTCATGGGACCGTAGGAGTTAGTTTTTAAGGTCTTCACCCTATCAAACGAGTTTGCGACATGTAGAGATTGGTATTTACAATCCTCACCCTATCAAACGGTACACTTGAGGGCCATTTTGTGTTTTTGAGGGATCTTTTGTTCATCATCCTCACCCTCGGGACTCTTTTTTATTTCGGGGGATCTTTTATTCATTGTCCTCACCCTCAAGGACTCTTCTTCTTTTTGGAGAGATCTTTCGGTCATCGTCCTCACCCTCAAAGACTCTTCTTGTTTTTGGAGGGATATTTCGCTCATCGTCCTCACTCCTGACGACTCTTCTTATTTTTAGAGAGATCTTTTGGTTATTGTCCTCACCCTAAACGGCTCTTTTTGTTTTTGGAGGGATCTTCCGGTCACCGTCCTCAGCCTCAAGGACTCTTCTAGTTTTTTAAGGGAACTTTCGGTCATCTTCCTCGCCCTCAAGGACTCTTCTTGCTTTTGGAGGGATCTTTCGATCATCATCCTCACCCTCGAAGACTCTTCTTATTTTTAGAGGGATTTTTCAATCATTGTCCTGTCCCTTAAGGAATCTTCTTATTTTTTGAGGGATCTTTCAGTCATCGTCTGCACCCTCAAGGACTCTTTTTGTTTTTGAGGGATCTTTTATTCATCGTCCTCACCCTTAAGGACTCTTTTTTATTTTGGTATTTCGGAGAGCTTGTGAGGCTCACACTCCCGGGTGAGCCTTCTTGTGTTATGATGACAGCTGAATATTTCGTGTGGACCTTCTTAGCCAAAATTACGCCAGCTTGGCAATTGGGTGCAGGCTGAGGCCGTGATGTTACAACAACCTGCTTTATTGGTCTAAGCGCCCTTTGTGGGATTTCACTTGGACTAGGGGACCGGCACCGTAAAGATGGTTTTCACCAACCTCCTTTAGTTTTTGGCTCTTTTACCCATGACCTTGTTGACATGTCCACCCCTTTTCATCTGTTTTTGCTCATGGGGCCCTTTCAAGTTTTCATTGTGCCCAGGTTTTTATTCTCATGGAACTCTTTTACTCATGGTTTCGTGACCATGTCCGTCCGTCATTTTCACTCATGGCGTTCCCTTATCCAGGTATACACCATGCCCATTATTTTTTTCTTATTTTTTTGTGAAGGCATGTTTAGGGTCATGCCTTCGGGACCTGTGCGAAGCAGTTTATCATCATGGACATGCACTACAATTTAAGGTCATACAGTTGGACCATGGTGGTGATGAATAGCAGTCTGTAGAGGCCATAGAGTGAGTATGGTTGTGATTATACTCACTTTGGGGAAATGAGAGGTGGATAGTGGTGACTCATTGGCTGATAGCGAGTATGGGTGGAGTAATTTCCCATTTTGTGAGTAGTTTCAGCTGGGGAATAGTGACCATTGTAAGGGGAAATGGATCCACTGGGGAAGTGACGAAGGTGGTGCACATACACGAACAAGTTAGTTAAGGAAGGTAGGCGTGCCGATGCACGTAAAGAGCGTGTGCGCGCTTGTGTGGAAAATTTTAAGGTGATGCCTCCTGGACCTGTGCAAAGCAGTTTAACGTCATGCTGCTAAGATATGCACTACAGTTTTTAAGGTCATATAGCTTGGTAAGGTCATATAGTTTGGACCATGATGCTAAGCCTTTTAACGTCATGCGGCCAGGACGTGCACTATGGTTTAAGGTCATTTTGCTTTGATCGTGGCTATGCCTTTTAAAGTCATGCAGTTAGGACCATGCAATTTGAGGTTGTGCTCTGCTATAGTTTAGGGTCATATAGTTTGTGCTAAGCCTTTTAACGTAATGCGGTCAGGACGTGCACTATGCCTTAAGGTCATATAACTTGGACTGTGGCTATGCAACTTAAAGTCATCCCACGAGGACCATGCAGTTTAAGTTCGTGCAACTAGACTTTCGCTACAGTTTAGGGTCATATAGTTTGGACCATGCAGCTTAGGGTCTTGCATCTAGACTATTTAAGTAGGTTTCCATTTAACTAAGGCTTTGTACAGGATAGAGACAGTGGCTCGGTGAGAAGCGGACCCACTGGGGATTAATGGGGTAACTATGACTCTAAGGGGATAATGAGCAATGGTATGCATGTAACTCTGTTGAGAATGACAGGCCGGGGCACAGATGCAAACCTACTGGGGATAGTGGTGGAATACATCTAGTGAAGAGGTGCATCCATTTCACAGTTTAAAATCATATGAATGGACTATTTGTCCCATGTTTTAATGTCTTGCAACAGGGACGTGCATTACAGTTTTAAGGTCTTGTAGCTCGGACCATGACTATGCAATTTAAAGTCATGCAGCTAGGAACATGCAGTTTAAGGTCGTGTAATTAGGCCTCCACTACAGTTTGGGGTCATATAGTTTGGACCATGCATTTTAGGGTCGTGCACCTAGATCATAATGTGGTAAAGGAATGTGACTCCATGGGGAACGGAGCCGTAATTGGAGACTTGACTCCCTGAGGATATGACGATTGTAGTGCAGAGAATAGACTCCCTGGGGATGCAGAACGGTGGTCATGGCATAATATCTAGGTGTAGTTCCACTGGAATAATGAGAGAAATCCACAGACGACAATGCCATAGCATGTGCACGGCACTAGGTTTTGATTGACGCACGTGGTGTTAGACTCAGATAATGCGCACGACGTTAAGACTATGGATGATGTGCACGACGTTAGGCCTGAGGTGAAGTGCACGACGGCTCATGTCATTAGGCCTCAAAATGAAGCGCACGACGTTAAGCCTCTAAATGAAGTGCACATCGTTAAGCATCGTGGAGCATGGATGACACTAGGCTTAGTAATAATATGCACGTTGTTAGTGTCTAGAGGATGCGTGCGGCATTAAGGCATAGCGATAGTGACAAACGGCAGAAGGTTGATGTGGCACAAGCGGCAGCGACTTGCATTTGGGCCTCGGGCTTGACTCGCCCCAGCCTGGACCTATCGCCATCTGCAAAGGTGAAAATATTTCGATGAGAAGCAGAAAGCACAACTGCTCTGTGGAAACAGTTCAGGGACTCTAGAGCCATTCCTGACAGTCTTTTAGTCACTAGAAGAGAAGGAAGAGGGACAGTAGTGAGCTCACCAAAAACACACTGAAGAACGGAGAGAAGAAAGGAGATCGAAAGGTCATCAGGAGGTTTCTGGAGAGTTTTCAGGTAGGATTGGTCACCGGTGAGGAGAGGTAAAGAATAAGGTCATAAGCGGGTTCTCGGTGGATGGAGGAGAGTTTCTGATAGAAAGGAGTGAGTTCCTGGAAAGGAGAGGAAATGCCAGTGAGAACCGAAGGCGTCAGGACCTGTAGCGGTCAGGAGGTGAAGAGCCGTGGGAAGGTGGATCATCATCGAGGAGGGACAGTTGGTGAAGCCGAAGAGGCACGAAACATTAAATGTCCCCCTGAGAATTGAGGATGGTAGGAACAGGGGCACCACAAGGGCATGCGTAGCATTAAGTCGCATACAGTGTTGTCTTCGTGCGGCACTAAGCTATGCATGGCGATAGTCATGCTCGGCAGTATGCCGCTCGCTGCAGTGGTCACGCGCGGCATTGGCTAGCCCGCGGTGATGGTAGCACGCGGTGTTGGATTGCTCGCAGTAGTGGTCACCTGTGGCGTTGAGCCATGCGCGACGATGATCACGCGCTATATTAAGTTGTGCGTGTTGATGTCTTGTGGGAGCCAAGAGTGATGGCAAATGAGAAGGCCCGACCACTGTGGACTATTGTAAGCCAAGTCCTTCAGCACAACAATGAAGCCTATGTTGTGTTGAAGAAGGGCATGCATCATAGGCCAACCTCTTGCTAAGGAAGTGCGCTTTGTATGTCTGATAGACTCCATCAGAGTACTTCTTCCATCTCCTGGAAACCAATCGTACTTCGTCAGATGATTTGAAGTTGACTCAAAAATTGTTGGTCTTTCCCAAAAGCAACAACAACACTTCAGCGTGAACACTCCCTTTTCCTTTGATGTTAGAGCAACTGTTGATACTATATTTGTAACCTCCCTAATAATGGGCTTTTGTAATAAAATAAATGAATTTCTTTTTAGTTGGGTTGCTATTTTTTCTTTTCGATTTCTTTCTTTTTACTGCATGCACTGTATTTTAAGAGCACATAAGGGATAATACTTCTTTAGGTATGGCCCATTGAGAGGGGGCATTGCCTCTTCTCCATCAAAGTTTGCTAGTATATAGGCCCCATTTGGTGTGACCTTTTTGACTATGGAGGGACCTTCCCACTTGGGTTCGAACTTTCCTTTGCGACTCTCATGCATGACAATCAGTCTCTTGACTGCTAAGACTAGATCCTCACGAACGAACGAGCGAACCTTGACACACTTGTCAAAAATGCTCTTCATTCTCCCCTGATTGAGTTCAAGGTTTGGCTGAGCCTCTAGCCTCTTTTCATCAAGAGCATCCAACTCCAGATAACACAGCTTGACCGTCTCATCTTCAGTTAGTCTCGGATGTAGAGAGACATGAAGTGAGGGTATTTGAACCTCGAGGGTTAAAACTGCCTCACCTCCATAGACCAGGGAATAAGGATTATAGTTTGTAGCATTCCAAGTGGTGGTGCATTAAGCCCACAGAGCTTCAGGCAGCCTCTCATGCCAATTCTTCTTTGACTTCTAGATTGACTTTTGGAGCACCCCGCACAGGGTTTTGTTGAACACCTCAGCTAAGCCATTGGCTCAAGGGTGGGACATGGTTGCGTACTTCCACTCAAAATTGAACTGGTTAACTAGGTGATCATTGTGATGACTTTTGAATTGAGGGCCATTATCAAAGATTATTCGGTCTGGAACCCCAAATCGGTATATGATGTGGTGCCGCACGAAGTTGGTCATAGTGGCCCCTGGAACCTGCTTGAGAGGGATCGCTTCAGCCCACATGGAAAAGTAATCTGTTACTGCTAGGATGAAGGCTTGACCCAAGGAAGTAGGAGGGTTGATGGGTGCTACATTGTCCATACCCCACTAGGAGAAGGGACATGATGCTATCGTAAGATGGAGAGGCTCCGGGGGCTGATGAATGAGGCTTGAGTGCATTTGGCACACCTAGCATCTTGTAGCATAGTTTTGGGCAGCAGCCACCATTGAAGGCCAATAATAGTCGAGTCTATTTATGTGCTCATAGAGCTTTGGGTTGGATTGATGCAGCCTGCAAATACCCAAATGTACTTCTTCCAGTACTTTATCTGCTTCTCGTGCATCGACGCATCTGAGGCGAATTTTGTCAAATCATCGGTGAAAGAGAACATCCCCATCGAGAAGGGTGTACTTGGTAGATATTCATCGTATACCGTTGCGTTCCGCCCGATCCTCAGGCAACCTTCAATGCTTTATGAAGTTCATGATAGGCTCCCTCCAGTCTTCCACTTGTTCAATTTTTGCGCATATCTGATCGAAGCAGTCCGACTCCTGCTTCTCAGCCTTGGATTCTTTACCTCGGGACATTTCCTGCTCTGCCTTAATGACATCCTTGGTTGCAAGGAGTGCGTCGAATAAATAAGGTGGGCATTCAGAGAAGACATCTCTCTCATCATCTGCATCAACTTTGGTTCTCAAGTCAACATGTCTCCATTCTGTTACTCAGACGGGCATGGGCCCTGATGAAGACAGTCGAATGGTGGCTCCGAGCTTTGTGAGTGCATAGGCCTATGAGTTTAGCCTTCTAGGGATATGACTTAGGGAGAAATCATCGTATTGAGCTATATGAGATTTGGTTGTGTCATGATATGGCTTGAGAGTATCCTTCCTTATGTCATAAATCCCCAGAGTCACCGAAGATGTTCAGCTGCCCCAAGTTTAGCTCTCGACCAATCTCCAATCCGATTTTGAGGCCTTGTTATTCAGCCCCATTATGAGAAAATTCCTCTGTGAGTGAGAAGGATAGAGGAATCATTCCACCATCGGGACTCAGGAACATGACTCCGGCACCCCCTCTATCAGACTGGAATGCTCCGTCGATGTACATCTCCCACGACCGAGTTAGTACCGTACAAAAAACTTCTTCATTTGGGAGATCACTAGACAGGGGAGATTTCGAAGGGACTAGGTGAGCCAGGAGAAAGTCTGCTAAATCTTGACCTTTGACAACCTTTTGTGGTACATACGTGATGTCAAACGCCATCAGTAATAATGCCCACTTGGCCAAGCGTCCTCATAGGCATCGCCACCAGATCCACCCTTGAGATTAGCTTGACTTCGTGATCAAGCAAGTAAGGCTGAGCTTCTGTACTGCAAAGATCAAGGCTAGGCACATCTTCTCAATGGGAGGTTAATTCTTCTCAGCCCCCTGCATCTTACGGCTGAGATAATAGAGTGTTGATTCATTCCCCACATCATTGTTCTATGCTAGGAGTGCCCCAAGTGACTCATCATGAGCTATCACAAATAGGATGAGAGGTCTTCCTAACACCAGCATGGAGAGTACCGGAGGATTCAACAAGGATTTCTTGATATCATTGAGTGCATCTTGGCACACCTCATCCCATATGAAGGGAGTGTCCTTCTTCAACAGGTGTGAGAAGGGATTACATCATCCTGAGAGGTTCGAGATGAACATTCGAATGTAAGCCAGCTGCCCTTAGAGAGACCAAAGCTCACATAGGGTTGTAGGCGGTAGCATGTCCTGGATCGCCTTGATTTTGATCGACTCAATCTCTAGCCCATGATACATCACGATGAACCCTAAGAACTTTCCTGAGCATACACCGACGGCATGTTTCAACAGGTTCATCTTTAGTTGGTGATATCGCAGCCGCTCAAATACCTTTTTAAAGTCCTTCATGTGAGCATCCTTATTTCAGACTTCACCACTAAGTCATCCACATAGCACTCGACCTCCTCGTGCATCATGTCCTTTAAGATGGTCGTCATGGCTCACTGGTACATTGCACCAGCAGTCTTTAATGCGAAAGACATCACAGTGTAGCAAAAGACTCCTTTTGAGGTCAAGAATGGAGTGGCGTCTTCATCCTCTGATACCATCCTGATCTGATTATAACCACAATATCCATCCATGATGGAGAAGATCTGGCAATGAGTTGTGGAATCAACAAGCATCTCGGTGAATGGCAGGGGGAAGTCATCCTTGGGGAAGGTGGTGTTTAAGTCGTGAAAGTCAATGCAAACACTGATTTGTCCATTTTTCTTCTTAATTGGGACAACATTTACCAGCAATCTTGTGTATTTTGACTTCACGTATGAATCCAGCTTACCTAAGTTTGTTCACCTCAACTTCAATATGCATCTTGAGGTCGGGTCTAAACCTTATTGATTTATGCTTTATGGGTTTAATGGAAGGGTTTATAACGAGATGATGGACAACAATTTGAGGGTCTAGACATGGCATCTCATGATAATGCCAGGCAAAGACGTCCCCGTTTGCTCGCAGGAGGGAAGTACAACTTTCCTTCTCCTCTGGGGACATATTTTCTAAGATGAAAGTTGGCCTTAAGTCGGCCTCCGCCCCTAAGTTTATCTCTTTTAAGTCTGGACAGTTTCAACCTGTACCTGTGAAGTAGATAGAGAAAGAGGGAGGAGAAGAAGAAGTAGTGTTAGATTGTTTTAGGTAGATTTTTACATCATCACCAGAATTGGACGTGTGCAAGGGGTATTTTAGGTCTTGCCCCAGGTTTTACCGCTGGGGGATGCATTTTATATCGTCACCTGTATTGGACGAGTCCCAAGTAGTAGATAATTCAGAGACGTCCATCTAATTGGATGAAGGGATATGGTGAGTTGCGCTTGGGATGAAGTCCTGTAAGGTCGGCAGTGGAGGAAGGAGCTTGAGAAATTCTTCTTCGACTGGTAGCTGAGGGATATGGTTCCTTCAGCAAGTTGACCTGGGTGCTCATTTCCTTCTGGATACCTTGAGAGGTGTTTGGTCCATCCTATCAAGCTGGTGAGTGGCCCTAGCTGTACTAACTACCTCACGCTTTAGGGACTTGAGTCTACTTCGTCCCTGGTAGACATCCCAAGGCTAAGAAGTCAAGTTCTCTGAAGAGTCTAGGGTATGCTCAATTGGGACCTGTATTGGGATTTCCTCCTGAACGAGAGTGGTGGCTTGGAAGCGTTCTGAGAGAATGGTGCAAATAATGTGGCCTTTTTGTACCTTCTCCATGACTACAACTTTGAACTTATAGCATTCCCTCAACTCATGGTCCCATACCTGGTGATATGGGCACCAAATATTTTTTGTATCTTAGGCAATATGCCTAAGTTGCTTGGCAGGTTTGGGGGTGACGAGACCCTGACGGAGCATCGCCTTGAAGAGGATCTGTAGAGGGTCTAACACACTTCCCTAGGCTTGTGTCGAAAGGTCTTCTTACACTGGTGAAGCAAGGACATGAGGGTGTCCTTTTGGGTTATCATCATCTTCTTGGTGCTGCATCTTCTTTTCCAAGAGCTTTTGGAAGCCGGTGCATTTGCTCAGGTCATGGCCTTGTATGAGATGATATGGACACTAGAGGTTCTCTGTTCCCAGAAGTAGGAACTTGGGATGCCTTGTAGGCCTCAGCGTGATGAGAGCTTCTTCGAGCATCATGGAGAATACTGCAGGGAGGACGATAGGCACCTCATCATCCTCTTGGATTGTTACTACGTGGGAAGCCTCAGTTGCCTTGAATGCTTTCTTTAAGTCTTCGAGATTTATCTAACCCTTGTTAATAAGGGCTTCGATAACGTCTTTGAGTGTATAACACTCTTGAGTGGGGTGGCCTACTCTTCTGTGATATGCGCAGTATCTCTCGTGTGTCTCCTGTCCAGCTTGCTCTCGGGATTTGACCTCCTGCAGCTGGATCATGTTTTGGTCTATTAGTAACCAAAGCAAAGTAGGAACCCACTCCTTCTCAATGGAGTACACCATGTTCTAGTGCTGGATCCATTAGTCACTTCGATTTGTATTGTTAAGGGCCGGGACCTTGTTATAGGACTGCTATTGCTTGCCTCCAGCCTAAGGTGCTTTTTGTGCCTTGGTTGTGACTACCCCTTTGGAGAGGTCCAACGTTTGAGGGGCAGCTTTCTTAGTGTCAGTCATGGTGACAGCCACACTAATCACCCTTTTTTGCTGGTTGCCCTAATTATTGGAGTGAGAATTGCCATTGCCCCAGCTGTTACCCGAGTTAGAGGACTGCTGGTGAGATCCACCATGGCGCTTGGACAGATCCTTCTATGAAAACCACTTTAGTGATGACCTCTGACATGGAGGGTGGATTGGAGGCCTCAATATGCAGGGAGATCTCGAGGAGCATATTTCATATGCAAGTCTGAACTGCTTCTCTTTCAGTCTTGGGAGTGGCATGATTGGTTGCAAACGCTCTCCATCGAGCGATGAACTCATCGATTGGCTCACCAGGCTCTTGAGTCAGAGTGTGAAGCTCGATGGTTTCCACCTTTCTCTGGACTTCATAAAAGAACTGGTAAAACAAATGCTCCATTTCCTGCCATGTATGTACCAAACTTGGAGGTAGCCGAGCATACCATTGGAAGGCTGGCCCTTCAAGAGTCACGACGAACTGACGGAGGAGGAGTCGGCTATCAGTTGTTGTCTCTCGATAAGCCACTTGGATGTGAGAGATATGCTAGTGTGGGGATGTAGTACCACTAAATCGGGGGAGCTTCCTGTTATGATAGTATGGGGAAACGACACCTGGTCGGTATACGAGGGGTACAGATTTAGGTAAAGCAGTGCCCCTTGCATGCCCGAGATCTTACTCTTGAGACTGTGGCTCACCATTGGATCTTTATCGGCTTGCAAAATCATGAGGGGAGCAGAGCAGTCTTGGGAGGACGGTGGGGGAGTTTGCCTGGGAACTGTGTCCTCTCCAGGCAGCGAGTTGGCCGCGTGGTGAGAAGAAGGCGGCCTAGAGGCTTCCAGACAATCCATCTTTTCGAGAATGGCCTCAAACTTATTCATCCAATCTTCTTGGGCATCACTTAGCTCGTTGATCACCATGACACTGACCGTTTCTTCTAAAGGGTCAGAGCCAGGTGGAGTACTGTACTGCTGGGGTTGACGTGTCATACGTGGCAAGTTGGTCTGTAGGGGCTTAGCATGCTCCAACTTGACTCAAGTCTTGTATGTCGACCGTGTCAGAACTGGTTCTTAACGATCTTGGGACCATGATTTCTTGACAGCTCAGTCTTTTCATGTGATGGTAACCACCGAGAAATGTTCTTGGACTTCTTGCTCAGCTTCTCAATCCGAAGAGGGAAGAAGGGATTGTGAGGCATGAGGTCATCAAAAGTGATAAACTCAACTTCCTTAGGAGCCTTTTTAGTCAGGAGCTGCAGGCCTCTCTTTTGCTTGATCTTGAGGCTGTAATAGACTTCACTCCAGAATTGAGACTTCCCCATCATTCTTGAGCATGCGAGGGCTATGTCCATCAGCTGGAGCAGAGAGTGAGGCCAAAGGTTAGAGGGTAATCTAGACCGCTGGCTTGGGCTGTAGGCTTTTATCTACCATCAAGCTTTTGCCCCAAGATCCCTTGTGAGGTCTGGGTGCATGGCTGACCTGAGGTGGCTGACTCAAGATGGTACTCTTAGGGAAAACCTTTGAGTACCAGGTCTCAAGGTGTTTACTTGGAAAAGAAAGAGTGACAAAAGAAGGAACTGGCTCGCGACTTCGCCTGAGTCGATATCGAGGAGGAACCTGTGAAACTAGTGCGTGCACACCTTTAGAGGCAGGCCTTCGGGTGACTAGGGGGTCAACTCAGGCTCGATTAGTTCGTTCAACCTTAGGAGGTCGAGACCAACAAGCTCGTATCTGTGAGGCACTGGGTAGGAGCTTATCTCTCAAAGGGTGAAGCTGAGTGTGCTGATAGGGAGGACGAAGTGGTCGACCCCCATCTGCTCGAGCTGGCACAGAATTGAAGTTGCTTCGAACTATGGGATGCAAATGCTTGACACATGCAAGGTTCGACCCAAGAAGGCCTAGCCTTGGATGTGAGCACAAAGCAGCATGTAAGCTACCCCAAGGTGTGGCTCGAGTGGATGGACCACGAGCCTTTAGGTGTGTGCGAGAGGTGGAGGCCCTAGGATCTCCTCCTCAGAGTGTCGAGCCTCTAGGCATAGAGGTTCGGGGTGGGGAAGGAGTATGGGGGGGTGGCCTTACGGTGACCCCTTAGGAGCGATGGCAACCTACTTGCCCTTCGCAAAAACGAACTGGGTAGCCTTTCAGGGTACCTTAGCAATGTGACTGGCAAGGGACTTGCCAGTAGCAGGGTACATGTTGTTGTTGGTAACAAACGTGTTACCCATGCGAAGGGCATAGGTGAAGGGTCCACCAAGACTAGAAAGTGGGGAGTTAGGGACCTTCAAGTCCCTTCTTGCGCCAATCCAGGAAAGAACCTAGGAGCTGGACTGTGAGTCTTGACTCGAAAGGAGTGTAGGGAATGAGGCTTAAGAAGTTTGCTTCCCCGGGATGGTCACAAGTGCGGGGATGAGAAAATCCCCAACTCGAATAAATGGGTTGAATAACCCAGATGTCATGGAATGCAGTGCAGAAAATAAAAGGTGATGCCGATCAAGCAAGAGCGAACCATCAAAGGGGTAGTAAGTCCTCAGTGGAGTCACCAAATGGGTCAAATGCCTCGATCTCGCCCCCCAATCTAGACGATTGGGTGGCACATCTTGGGTTCAGAAGACCCGGCACCTGAGACCTCTCTCTCAGGAACCTTGTTCACGAAACTAGGACAGGTGCCCAACTGGTGAAAGAGGACTTTTATTCGTGAGGTGGCACCCAACCTCACCTGGGTCCATGAATTACTTAGGCTGACTGGCGTGGGTGCCCTCTTAGATCAAGATGGAAAGCCCCCCCGTTGCTTCAACTGATTTGGACACGCCTGCCTTGATCTGCAATCTCCTTGTTTTTTGCAGAGCACTAACATGGTTAATTTGCAAGACAAGTGGACCGAGGGACCCACCCTTGTCTCGGGTCGAATATGCACAAATGTGCACAATCAGATGGCAAAGAAGATGAGAAATTAGGGTGCTAAAGAAGATAATTTGAATAAGGAGGAGAAACTAAAAGAAGACCTGACAAGGGAATGAGACTAGCATGATAGCTAGATCAGTACAGTGACCGACTCGGAGTGGTAGCAAGATGGGCACGGTAACTCACACCGGCACAATGATAATACTACTCGGAACCAAGGCTGATATGACTGTCCTACCCTGGTGTGGTAGCAAGATGAGTATGGTACTCTGTACTAGCACAACGACAATACTGCTCGCCAGCCTAACTGCTATGACAGTGCTAGACTGAGTTTATCGTTTAGTAAAGCAAGAATGGAAGAAGAAAG
The DNA here is from genome assembly GCF_054954075.1 of Amborella trichopoda. Lineage (NCBI taxonomy): Eukaryota > Viridiplantae > Streptophyta > Magnoliopsida > Amborellales > Amborellaceae > Amborella > Amborella trichopoda. The sequence continues at coordinate 24,190,956 of NC_142338.1, read as the reverse complement.
GAGAAAACAAGAGAGCGGAGAGAAGATGCGAGATGAAGGAGTAGGAAGGTCCCGGTGGTGTTAGGTACCACTACCCACAGTCAGGAAGTAATAGGGCCATGGCCCTTGAATGACGCTAGACACTACTGCTCACGGTGAAAGGGTGAGCAGTGAACTGCAGATGGCGCTGGCCGTCACCGTCCGTCACATGGGAAGGCAACAGCTACCCTTCATGGGTGGCGATAAGTATCGCCATCTTCGATGGCCACAGAGTGAAAACGATAGGCATGCGGATGGTGATGAAAATCGCCATGACCCTTCGAGGGAGGCGATAGGCATCGCCTTTTGTAATAGACGCAAAGCACGTGTGAAACCCTTGCGGGTGGCGATAAGCATCGCTGTCTGCGGCGGATGCGAAGCACGGGTGAAACCCTCAAGGGCGGCTATAAGCATCGTCGTCTGCGATAGGTATGGATGCTGAAGACATGTCCACAGGCGGTGGTGACTATCACCATCTGTGCTTGCGTAGGACGGCAATGACATGCCTGTAGATGGCGATGAGCAGCACCGTCTGCGATCCTTGAGAAGAAAGAGAGATGGTTCACTGTTGGTGATGGATATCACCACGTGTGACACTCATCTTGGAATCGAAACAGGAGCCCGACCAGCAGCTTGAGCATAGCCCGGCTCACCGTGCACTCCTTCAGATGGAATTATGCACAACAACGACTAACGTCGTACGCAAACCATGTTGAGGAAAAGAGACCAAGAAGAGAGAAGGAAAGAGAAAGAAGTTTGTGCATGGCACTGTCATCGCCATGCACGACTTGTGAAACCACAGGAGGGGAAAGAAAGAAAGAGGCACACCTGACACTGTCATTGCCGTGCATGGCCTCTAAGAAAGACTTAGTAGAGAAGAAGAAGACTGATCAAGAAAAAGAACAAGAAGGAGAGAGAGATGAGGAGAAAAAGAAAATCGAAGAGAGAGAAGGGAAGGGAGAGAAAATACCTCAAAGATAGGATGGGTACCGCTCTGAACTTTCTCTCTCCTCTCTCTCTAAGATGTGCTCAAGAGAACTCAAGAAGAAAGCCTTAATTTTTATTGATCAATAGCTTAATCCTCATATAATGATTTTCCAGCCCCCCTCTCAATGAAAGGTAGAGTTTATTTATTAACTAAGGCTAAAACGTGGGTGGATTACCCAAAACTAACCTTAATTGATAATAATTAAGGTTCATTTGAATTAAAAAAATACGAAAATAGGTTGCAAAATGATTGATTTTCCCCAACCCAATAATTGGGGAAGTTGCAAAACAGTCCCTGCTGAGAACTAGGGACGTTCCTGATTCTACTCAAACAATCCATTGACGATTCGGCATCAGAATAAACAAAAGATGATTTCCATTGCACAGGGCTCGATGCTATGATCATTTTGATAATAATTTTAAGCCATGAATCACACTTTAAAGGCATGATTACATAACTTGAAATTTGAATAGATCTTGAAGACTTTTGATTGATAGTGTTGCTTCATATTGATGTTTTTCTTCGATTTCTTCTCTGAATTGTACTAAGCTTGTTACCACGATCGTGTTGCCACAAATGGGATGTGATTTGGTGCTCGAACGAAGTTTTGGACAATCTTAAACTTCGGCCAGAATCTACGATTCCGGCTGCCAGAATCTGCAGTGACTTCTATGTGATCTTTTGCGAAATCGAGCCGTTCATCACGCGCGGGGTTCAGACCGGCGATAGCCATGGACCTTACGCATGCGATGCAACTAGTCTAGCGTTGATCAAGCATGTGGGCACTATGATTTTGTCGGCCGGGCTAGCTATCGTGCTGCTATAATTATCGTGCCCGTCTATCGGCCACGCCAGACTAACCGCCATGCTAGTCTCGCCATTATGCTAGTCTAACTGCCTGATCAAACTTCTTCCCTTCTTTTCACCTTCTCTCAATTGCTTTCTTTTTCTTGTCTATCTCACTCTGTCCTTGCTTTTGTTACTGTAAAATACGTACTAATGGTCCTTTGTCAATGAGACGTCGGAAGGCTGTTGAATTGACAGAAAATCAATCATGTTATTTTCCATTTCCCTTTGAGTGCAAAGACATGTGTGAGCTCACCCTATGACAAGGTGGGATCTTCAGACCCACTTTTCTTGTATTCTAATGTGTGCATGTGTGACTGTTGGAAAAAAGGAAATAAGGGCAAAGGAGGTGATTTGGAACCAGTCATTACCTTGGGGGGCATTCCGACTTGATCTAAGAGGGCGCTCGCATGAGTTAGCCCGAGTGCTTCACGGACTTAGGTGAGGTAAGCCCCTCCTCACACCTTAATTCCTCTCTGACTGAATGGTAATCTTGCCCGTGTCTTCCTCACACAGTTCACGAGAGAGCGGTCTCAAGTCTCAGGTCCATCTCAAACCCGAAGCCAAGCCATCAGATTGGTGTGAGGAGGGACTTGAAGGTCCCTCACTTCGCATCTCCTAGCCTTAGTGGACCTTCCACCAAAGCACCTTGCATGGGTGGTGCACTAGAACCACACACAGCATGCCCCCTGCTACCAGCAAATCACTAGTCGGTCCCACTACTTGGGGCAGCTCGAAGGCCGCTCCTCCCTCTCCCGCGATTGGTAGTTCATCTGCTGTTGCTCTTGCGGGTTGTCGCAAGGCTATCGCCCATTCTCTATCACCTCGGGGCCCTATAACAAGAGGCTCGACACCAGGAAGAGGCGGCTTTAAAGCCACCACCTCTCACACACCCACCGAAGCTAGTGGACCATCCATTCTAGCTACACCTTGGCGAAAACCTCAGGTTACCTTGGAACACTGTTAGGGTTCAATTTTGCATGTACACCAGATCACTCGGGGCAAAGACGAGCCTACGAATGGGGGAAAGAGCCAATCTGACCCCAGTAACCCCATCAATCCTGAGCTAATTGCGCCATCAACCGATCAGACACCCGAACCCATTTCAAGATGGGGCATCGAGAGCAATGGCTTCTTCGAGAAGATTGAGCTCGGGGCATCTCGTGGGCCTGAATTACTTTCTCCTAGACTCTTGTTGAGCCGGAAGACACCACTGCACGGTAGTCTCAGTGACTCCAGTGAGACAGAAGCCGAACCCACAGAGGGTGTTGCCCATGATCCCTTGGTGGTGGAAAGTTCGAACTATGAAGAGATTGGTCTTCTTCCCATGATGCAACAAAATGATCCACCAGCTGCCCCCAAAGTCTACCTCGACATCCCGGCTCCTCACAATGAAGCTGAAAAGAAGACTGTACTGTTGAGCCGCTTCAAGTGTTTGAGAAATTCATTGTCGCTATAGATCTTCCGAACAAGAAGGGGACTCTGTCACTGTCTGCTTTCCTTCCTTCTTTGCATGGATTCATCATAGAATCTGGGAGATGTGATGGACAACCATCTGCTCTCGTTGGTTCTAATGATGCGGCCTCCCGCACCTACTCTCGCCCAATTGCTCCTACCTCTGATGAGAATTCATCACTCTCATTTGAGGAAAGCAACTCCCTAGCATTGAATGAAATGAGCTGCACCCCCATTGACAGCCCTGCTCAAACAGACCGTCCATGACCTAAGAACTCCTCGAATCTCTACAAAGCAAACTTCTTGATCTCCTCATGCCATGAATGCCCCATGTGTGCTTTTGAGGATGATAATAAAAGCTTGCCATCCTACGAGAGGTTCAGGTTCCCTCTTGATGGTAAAGAGCCCTCAAGTATAGTTGGTGATGAAACTATGGTGATCACTGAAATACCAGAATCCTATGTAGACGAGATCGCACAGCTTAAAGCCATATTAAGACATTTACAGGCTGAGATGAGGTCGAAAAATGAAATGGTAGAAACCTTGTGCTAAGTGTTACTAACGTCTCGTAAGCTTAAGTGTACCCCATCGAATCATCAATCCCTCTTTATTGTCCCTCAAGCAACGCATCTGGTCATCAAAACAAGGTCGTAAAGAGAAGAGTTACTCCCACCCTCGCCTCCCTCATTGCCAGTCCTTTCTCCATATTTTCTTTAGATTGGGAATGGAGGACTAGTAAAAGGCATGGTAACCAAAGCATCAAAAAGATGCAATATCTCAGTGACCGAGAAGCTGAATCGCTACCAGAAGCTTCACCCAGCTTATGTTGCTCAAACTGTATTGTAACAAGGAGACCAAAGACTCAACTTCCCCAAGTACAGTATCATACGCTTCTCAAGACAAAGTCAGCACAAGGGGTATTCCTTTGACATATGCATAAACCCCAAGATGATGGAAACTCTCTTATATAAGGGTATGATCAATCTACCTAAGGTAAAAAGATTGGGGGAAGTCAAGAGGGATGATGAGCCCAATTATTGCTAATATCGTAGGATGCTTGATCATAAGACTAAGGAGGTTATTACCATTACCATTAGAGACATAATCCAGGATCACATAGACAGTGGGAAAATTGAACTAGTATGAGATTTGGTGCAGCTTAACGGTCTGAACAGCAATACCCTAAAACTTCATAGCCATGGTCCAAACTGTATAACCTTAAACTACAACACATGTTATGGTTGCACGACGTTAAACTGCACAACATATGGTCTTAGACGCATGACCTTAAAATGCCCTAAGGTCTCGGTGAACGACCTTAAATCACACCAAATCGATGGTCACGGTGGCATGACCTTAAAGATTCCTCTACAAAAAAATGGGGAACGAACATGATGAAAACCCGAAAGGGCATCATGGGCTTTTGACGTACATGGTGAAAACCTGAAAGGGCACCATGGGTAAAAGTGTCAGAAGAAAAAGAAGAAAAAGAAACCAAAGCAAAATGACGGGGCATGGTAGAATCACCAGCTATTGTGTGTAAAATTCATCAAATAAAAGATGGTCACGATGCAAACCCGAAGGGCGTTTAAACCAAAAAGACATGTGTGAGGGCAAAGGTGTCCACAAAGAGAATGTTTAATGGCTCGCAACCTGCTGAATGGCAATGCTACCTCACTGTCGTGTGCACATTCTTACCGACACAACTGTCCATACTGCGCATCGCATTGAAATCCCCCCGTGGTGTCTTTCTATCCAGACCGTCGAGCACATGCAGCCGAGCACATTCCCTTTCCACATGTTGCCACCTAGCACGTTCCCTCGCCACACGTTGTCACCGAGAGCTTGCTCTCTCCACATGTGCTGCTGAAAGCGTTTCCTTGTCAAGTGCTGACGAGCGTGAATATAGCCGTGTGTGCTTTACCACCGTGCACACCCTGATGCTCCCTGTCATGCACGCATCACTACCGTGCGCACTTTCCATTGCCGAGTGCACCACTTCTACCTCTACACCCACTCCTTTTGCAAGACGCCTCATGCATGCCTCCCTAGTCGACCGGTCATGTGCGCATCGGCAAGCCTCGACCCTCATCGCCTTTCCATCCTCACTGGAATCATATTCATGCCTTAATCCTTTATCCCGAGGGAGTCATACTTACACAACCTAATCCCTAATGAATCCATTTCTACCTATCATCCCTCACTGAGCCACCATCGCCATCTGAACCCACCACCTATAAATGACCTCGGCCATTTCATCCCCAGTGAGTCATATCACCATCCATTCCCCATGGAGCTTCATCCACTTAACATCTCCTAGTGAGTCCACCCCTCATTGGCAGCCCACATACTTGGAGACTTGCCAACGGTCTAGCTGTATGACCCTAAACTATAGTGCACATCCTGATCGCATGACATGAAACTGCTTCGCGCAACAGTTCAGCTGTATGACCCTAAACTATAGTGCACGTCCTAGCCGCATGACATTAAACAGCTACACGTAACAGTCCAATTGTATGACCCTAAACTATAGTGCACATTCTGGCTGCATGACAAAAAACTGCTTCACGCAATGGTCCAGCTGTATGATCCTAAACTATAGTGCACGTCCTAGCTGCACGATGTTAAACTGCTTTGCCTAGGTCCTGATGGAATTTCCTTAAACATGCCTCCATACATGGGTGTCCCGTTGCATGCCTTTTTCCATGCCGTTCCATGCATGCCTCCCTTAGCTGGTTCGTCCATGCATGCATATCATCTCCATTTCCTCTCCAGCAAGTCCATCTCCATTGCCCTTCAAGAACTCGCTACATTCCCTAGTGAGTTGGACCCACTATCACAGTGAGCCATTCCACCATCCATACTCATCGACAACTGGTGGGTCATCGTTATTCACCTTCTATCCAAACACAATCAATCATTCACAGGTGGTCTCCTCAAAGTGAGTCAAACCACCACCATACTCACCCCATGGCCTCCACAGACTGTCATCCATTACCATCACGGTCGAGTTGTATGACCTTAAACTATAGTGCACGTCTTGGTCACATGACGTTAAACTGCTTTGCGCAGGTCTCGGAGGAATGACCTTAAACACGTCCCCACAAAAAAGAAAAAAAAAATGGGCATGGTGTGAACCCGAGAAGGGAACGCCATGAGTAAAAAAGACGGACGGACATGTTCATGAAACCATGAGTAAGAGAGTTCTATAAAAAAAAACTAGGCATGGTGAAAACATAAAAGGGCATTGTGAGTAAAAATGAAAAGAAAGGCAGACATGGCCATCAGGTCATGGGAGAAAGAGTCTAATAAAAAGGAGGTTGGTGAAAACCATCCCTACAGCAGTGCTTCCCCCTGTCAAAGCGAAAACCTGAAAGTATGCTTGGACTAATAAGCAGGTGAATGCAATGTCCGCCACTATAAACCTCTTCACTCAGCATATCAAAAAAATATCTCGACAGTAGTATATCCTGTTATCAAGACCCAAAAATAAGAAACTGTCAAACCAGGCAGAACAAACCTAGTGAGATTGCAAATAAAGCAACTCATACATCCAATGGGGTGTAGATGTTAAAATCATCCCTCCAGATCCCAAATAGGCAAGCAACTGTCAAATCAGGTCAATATCTAGCCACAGCAACCGGGGTGAAGCCAACTAAGGCCCCCTAGTCAAAATCCCTCCCTGGCCAGACCAAGCATTAGAGGTACAACAACAAAAACCCCTGAATCGGCTCGGTAAGATGGAACTCACAGAGGTAACCTGCTTGTCAAAAAAAACCTGGTGTAGTAGCAAACAATGTGATAAAAGTCCGACGGGGGTGAAGAATATAAAAGCATCTTGTACATCCAATAGGGTGTAGACTCTAAAATCATCCCTCAAGTCTCCATGTCTAGGTTCACAACAAGGTCCCCAACTGTCTGAGTGCCCTAGTCACCCCTTCACGAAGTAGCTTTGCACAAATATCCCTTTGATCTTTGTGTGATCCGGTGGCAAGGAAGAAAACTGAAGTTGAAGGACCAGTTTTGATTTCGAATGGTGCCCTTCTCTCTTCTCTCGAAGCCCAAAATTTGACAGGGCAAGCTATTTGAGGTCATTTCCATCACTTTTACACCCGATACGAATAATGAGAGAGCAGTTCACAATCTAGGCGCGCAAGTTCCAAATTCCTGTTGACTGCGGAAGCCGTAGATCAATAAGCCTTGATCTGGAAGTGAATTTTTTATAGTCTAAGAATTTCCTAAGAAGGTTCTGGATTGTGCATAAGAGCCTCCTAAAAACACCTACCAAATTTCATCCCAATCCGACGAGTTTTAGGCAGTGTAGACGTTAAAACAGTTTCGAGAAATTCTACCTTTATCATGCTGAAAATCGAATCTGAACTATATGACCATTATCAGAGCATCAAATGGTCTCCAAACCATTGCAATTGGATTCAAAATGTTCGAAAGCCCCTGGGTACCAATTTTTGGTGCATTCCAATGCTTTCGGAGCAAGTTATGACAACATTACCCAAAATGAGTAGGTCGTACACTATTACGGTGCACCCTCTATGAACCAATTTCCCTTAATGGAAACTGTGCATCACAATTTTAGGGAAAACTTTCCATGGCCATATCTCCCTCATCTCGGGTCGGATTGAGCCCAAATTTTGGGAGCATGTTGTCTCACCGACCCGGTCAATTTGATATGCGACACGCATGATAACAAGGCTTGAGTCAAGAGTGATCGAGGAGAGAAGTTCACCGAAAAACTTGCAAAAGTTGTAGGAATATTCTAGCAGCACGTCTCCTCGATCAAATGGCCATATCACGACGCTCGCGCATCGGATCAACCTCAAACTGGACCCATTATGAGCACGAGGTCAGAGGCTTCATCCGAGTCGAACCCCTCACATGATGGAAAGTCAGAGTTGATGTGCGATGAGTCTGAAGTTGCTACAAATCTTGTCACTAGATTCCAAACTCTGGCCAAAGTTTCCCAATTTGGATAATGGTCGTTCGGGAATTGAATCGAGCTGTTCTTTTTCCAAAATGATCACAACAATATGTTCGACACTCCACAACAAAGAAATCAGGCAAAAATACTGAGAAATGGATTGAATTTTAAATCTAAGATTGCACATTTTCCCATGTTTTGGCACATCATGATCATGGCCTGAGAGTCTGATTCATGGTTCGAAAAGGGTATCAAAACGATCAACTTCCCGAGCTGATTGAGGAACGAATAATTTTTTGACGTGATGAAGATTAGATGTACCCAGAACAGATCTTGAAAGATCATAAAGATTGCATGGGCAATGCAAGGAGCTGTTCCAAATTTCATGGATTATTGATGTAGGGGCAAAATCATCATTTTGCCCCTATTTTCCTAATTTTTTATAAATTTTTTAACTTCTAATTTTCATCAATTAGTTTAAGTTTTAATGATCCACCAATGTTTGGGCCCCACTTCAAAATAAAGAACGTACCTTCTAAATGTAAAGGACCCTCTTTTTTATCAATAAAAAATCCCTTTTACTTCAAGTTTTAGGTCACATCTTGGAGAGAGAGAAGAGAGAAAACTTTGACGAGTACCGTAAGGTAATTTTCTCTCTCCTCTCTCTTCTTTCGCTCTCTTCTTTCTCCCTCTTATTTTTTTCTCTCTCCTCTCTCTTCTTTTCCTCTTTTCTTTCTCTCTCTTATTCCTCTCTCTTCGTTCTCTCTCTTCTTTCCTCTTCTTTTTTCCTCTTCTTCTTTCTCTCTTCTTTCCTCTTCTTCTTTCTCTCTAATCTTTAATTCTCTTCTTTCTCTCTCTTCTTTTTTTACTATCGAGAATGACTTTATCTCTCTTCTTCTTCATCTTCTCTTATTTCTCTCTCTTCTTTCCTTCTACTATCATGCACGACAGTGAATGTTGCCGAGCATAACTTTCTCCTCTTCTTTTCCTTCCATTGTCATGCATGGTAGTGAATATTGTCGAGCACGACTTTCTCTCGGTTCTTCTTTTCTTCTCTTTTTTCTTCTTTCCTTTCTCTCTCTTCTTCTTTCTTTTCTCTGTCTTCTTCATATTTTCTTCTCTTTCCTCTTTCCTTTCTCTCTTTTTCTTTCCTTTCTCTTTCTTCTTCTTCTTTTCTTCCTCTTTCTTCTTCTTTCATTTCTCTCTCTTCTTCTTTTCTTCTCTTTCTTCTTCTTTCCTTTCTCTCTCTTCTTCTTTCCTTTATCTTTCTTCTTCTTCCATTTCTCTATGTTCTTCTTTCATTTCTATCTCTTCTCCTTTCCTTTTCTCTCTCTTCTTTCCTTCTTCTGTCGTGCACATCAATGAATACTGTCGAGCATGACTTTCTCTCTCTTTCCTCCCAGTCTCGCATGGCAGTAAGGACTGTCGAGCATGACTGTCACACCCCAAGAATTTACAATACTGTTATTCCTGAGATGTGACCGACAAAACATATTTACATCTATTGATAGGACAAATTTACAGTGGCGAGGTCATACAAAGTAACAAAAGAAAGCTAGCACAACAACAATATCTTCCAAGGTTGATCTTGATTAGCACTCAAAATGAATCCGTAGTTATCCTGAAAAAATGTTTACCATAGTTTGATGAGTTTGGCTACTCAGCACCGACGTCTCAGATAGGTCCACTTATACCTCACCGGCGAACCGGATGAGTCCACTTGTATACTTAAAGTATTTCTAAATCTCTTTAGACATTCGAAAGCAGCAATATCATGTACTCAATATATCACTAAAATCATTAATATGAATTTCACTGAAACCATTAATAACAGTCACTTTCAATAACATTTTAAAAATAACCAATCAAATATTTGGGCTCAAAATTAGAAAGGTAGCAGTTCGTAAAGATATTATAGCATAATTGCCAATCTAATATGTATAGAAAAACTCTTATAGAAATTCAAGAATACAGAATTATCACAACTTATGGGATGTTAATTTGCAAATAAACATTTCACAACAATGCTGTAATCAAATGCAAAACTATCAATTTTCAGATAATAAGGCAGTCATTTGCACATGAAATTTACAATGTCTAAATATTTAAAAACAGTAGAAAGAAATCTCACAATTTTACTAAAAGCAGAAATATCACATTTATTTTTAATAATTTGATAGTATCTAAAATTTTCTAATAATAGACAAGAAAAATAAGTAAATTTATTTTTCTAAGAATTTACAGCATTTAAAATTTCTAACATAGCTAAAATATCACAATTTTTATTAAAAAGATTATTTTTCAAGATAATGAGGTCGCGTGCGCATAAAATTTATCGCGCCTAAAATTCATGATAATAAGCAGAAATAATTATTTCATTTTATTTTTAAAAAGAATGGATTATTTGTCGAGACAATGAGGTCACTTACACCCAAAACTTATAAAATAAAGATCCTAGACGGAAATATCACTATTTAATAAAAACAGACTATTTTTCAAGAAGACGATATCACTTACCCATAAATATTTGAGAGGGAACTTCCGATAAAAATTCGGCTCGAGAAAGGAGTTCTCTGTGTTTCGACTAGAGAGAAAAATCTCAAAAGTTTTCTAAGGTAGGAGTCTTCACTTCTCTGAATTTAAATTCTACTGACATATTATTTTATTCTTTCATTACGTTACAGGTGTGAGCGTTAGTTTACACTTTAAACACCTAAAGCTTATATTACGTTACAGGTGTGAGCGTTAGTTTCCGCTTTAAACACCTAAAGCCCACGTCCTTAAGTGGACGTGCCAAGAGCAAGGAAACACAAAGATTTTAAAAGTAACTATGGTCCCTAAGGACCATCATGTTCAAACGAATTGTCATGTATTAATAGTTTTTTTTTTTTTTTTAGAGTTTAGGATTGTTACAACGACCCTCTCTCTCCCTTCTCTTTCCTCTCTATCTTGCATGGTGGTGAACACTGGCGAGCACAACCCTCTCTCTCTCCTCTTTCCTCTCTGTGTCGCACGATATTGAAATCTGCCTAGCGTGACCCTCTCCTTCTTCTCCCCCCTTTTTGTCTCTCATGGGAGTGTGATTACTGCTGAGCGCAACTCTTTCCTTTCCCTCTTCTTTTGGTCTTGTACGGTAATGGATGCCGCCGAGCACAACTCTCTCCTTTCCCTCTTCTCTTTGTCTTGTACGGTAATGAATGCCACCGAGCACAACTCTCTCCTTTCCCTCTTCTTTTTGTCTTACACAAAAGTTAATGCTGCCAAGCAAGACCTTTCTTTCTTCCCTCCTTTTAACCTGTACGGCAGCACACACTGCTGCGCATGATCTTTTTCTCTCTTTATTTTTTTTCTTGCACGGCAGTGCATGCTGCCGAACATGATTTCTCATTTTCCCTTTCTTTTCTTACTTTTTTGATCTGAGGCTAGGCAGAGCATTTGGAAACCAAGTTAGTCTCGACACCGAGCAGCCTAACCATCGTGCCGATCTAGTTACTGTGCTCATCTAGCTGTTGTGTGAGATCAGCCGTTGCACCAGACCAACCACCATGGTAGTCTTGTCGTCGAGTAGCCCAGCCGTCATGTCAGTATAGTTCCCGTGCCCGTCTATCAGTCGTGCCAGACTAACCATCGTGCCAGTCTTGCCATTGTCCCAGTCCAACTGCTTGATCGAACTTCTTCCCTCCTTTTCACCTTCTTTCATTTGCTTTCTTTTTCTTTTCTATCTCACTCTGTCCTTGCTTTTATTACTGTAAAATATGTACTAAAGGTCCTTTGTCAAGGAGACACCGAAAGGCTGTCAAATTGACACGAACTCGATCATGTTATTTTCTGTTTCCCTTTGAGTACACACACATGTGTGCGCTCACCCTATGACAAGGTGGAGTCTTCAAGCCCACTTGTCTTGTATTCTAATGTGTATGTGTGACTGTAGGAAAAGACGAAATAGGCCAAATGAGGTGATTTCGAACCAGTCATAAACCTGAGGTGCATTCTGACGTGATCTAAGATGGCACCCACGCAAGTTAGCCTGAGTGTGTCACAGACCCAAGTGAGGTAAGTCCCACCTCATACCTTAATTCCTCTCTCATTGGTTGGTAATCTTGCCCGTGTCTTCCTCACAAGGTTCACTAGAGAGAGCGATCTCAAGTCCCAGGTCTATCTCGAACCCAAAGCCAAGCCACCAAGTCATCCTGACCTGAGGGTGAGATTGAGACATCTAACCAATTACAATTAATGAAAATAGAATAAAATCCCAAAATTAGGTACAATGATCAAAACGCCCCTAAAACCTTTTATTCTAATGACAAAACCATCCCTATGCGAGGGTCCTTTTGCCATTGCCAGATCTTGGAAGCTTTTTCACGAACTTGTAGCGATGGTTCCATCGATTTTCCATTATATCCTCAGTGCTTATTCGATTATGAGCATTTTGATGCTCTTTAATTGTGTAGAGGCAGCCTTTTCCCACAGGGTGGAAGTCTGGCAATATTCGTGAACTTTGGTCGCTAATGCCATTCAACCTGTGATGATTTGAGTCTTTGTTTTTCTTGCATATGAAAGAGGAGACTATCACAATCGTTTCGCATCAAGTTTAGTCTATTTTAGTCTTCATTAACATCATTTCCTAATTTGGGTGATCATCGAAAAATGAGATTCTAGCGACCGAGAGAACTTGCCTTTTCCTGTAACCTTGGGTTTTTTGCTTATGAGACCTTAGATCAGGTACAATAGTTTGTAAGAACCCCAAATTTTCCTAGACGTGAGATGCACACAGTAACAGGGTCAGATGAAGGAAAGCTATTGCCATGTGTGTCACTGAGTTAAAGCCGAGAATGGCAAATACATGGAAGAAGAGGAGAGACAGAGAGGACAACACCGCGTGGGAAGAGAAAAGAAAATACTAAAGAAGAGGTAACGTCGCGCTTGCATGGGAGTAACGTCGTGTGTGTGAGAGAGCAATTCCACACATGTAAAAGAGTAGAGTCACACATGAAGAAGAGTTAACGCTGCACATGCATTGGAGTAATGCCACATGCGTAACGGAGCAACGCCGTGCACGTAAAAGAGTAGCGTCGTGCAAGAAGAAAAGGTAACGTCGCATGTGGATGGGAGTAACATCGCATGTGTAAGAGAGCAACACCACAAGTGTAAAAGAGTAGTATCGCGCATGAAGAAGAGGTAATTGTTTGAACACATTTTTCAGCACCATGGGTCTTTGATGCGGAATAAAAAAGAGAAGTTGGCCAATAAAGCCTGACAAATAGTGGAAATTTCGACAGTCTCAAAATGGTCTAGAACTTATTGAGATATTCATAAATCCACTCGGGACTTATTAGCCCTTTGTCGGTTCGCTCTTGCTTGATTAACATCACCTTTTACTTTCTGCACTATATTTCATGGGATCTAGGTTATTCACGTTCATTCGAGTTGGGGATTTTCTCATCCCCGCATTCGTGACCATCTTAAGGAAGCCAGCTTCTCAGTTCTCATTCCCTACATTCCTCGTGAGTTAGGATTCACAGTCCAGCTCCTAGGTTCTCTCCTAGGTTGGTGTGAGAAGGGACTTGAAGGTCCATAACTCCCCACTTCCTATCTGGTGGACCCTCTACCAAGGCGTTTTGCATTGGTGGCACACATGCCACCACACACAGCACGTACCCTGCTATTGACAAATCCCTTGCCGGTCATATTACTGAGGTACGCCAAAAGGCTTCCCTGTCTGCTTTCGCAAAAGGCAAGTAGGTTGCAATCGCTCCTGAGAGTTGCCGCAAGGCCACTCCCCATACTCCTTCACCACCCCGAACCTCTATCCCTGAAGGCTCGGCAGACAGAGGTGGAGATCCTATGGCCTTCACCTCTCGCACACACTTGAAGGCTCGTGGTTCGACCACTCGAACCACACCTTAGGGCAACTTTCATGTGGCCTTGAGTTCCCGTTCATGGCTAGGCTTTCTCGTGTTGAACCCTGCATGTGCCATGCATCTGCTTTTCACAACTCAGGGCAGTGCCAATTCTGCACCAACTTGAGCGCAAGAGGGTCGACCACTTCGTCCTCCCTCTCAGCACATAAAGGCTTCACTCTATGAGAGACAAGCTCCCGCTCGGTCCCTCACATACACGAACTCATGGGTCTCGGCCTCCTAAGGTTGAGCCGGCTGATTGAGCCTGGGTTGACTCCCAAGTCACCAGAACGGCTAACTTTAAACGTGCACACACACCGACTTTGCAAGTTCCTCTCCTCGATCCCGACTCAGGCGAAGTGGTGAACCAACTCCTTCTTCTGTCGCTCCTCTTTCGCTATGCAAGCACCGCGAGACCTGGTACTCAAAGATTTTCCCTAAGAGTACCATCTTGAGCCAGCCACCCCAGGTCAGCCATGCACCCAGACCTTACAAGGAATTTGAGGAAAAGGCCTGACGGTAGGTAAAAGCCTTTAGTCTTCAAGACTACAGCCCAGATTGCCTTCTTTCAGGGGGCCTCATTCTCTGTTCTAGTTGATAAACACAGCCCTCGTGTGCTCAAGAAAGACGAGGCAGTTCGAGTCGTAGGCTCAATTCTAGATTGAAATCTATTGCAGTATCAAGATCAGGGAGAAGAGAGGTCTACAGCTCCTGACTAGAGAGGCCCCCAAGGCAATTGAGGTTACCCTTCTTGATGACCTCATGCCTCACAATCCCTTCTTCCCTCTTCGGGTCCCTGAGCCTGAACGAGAAGTCCAAGATTGCTCAGTGGTCACCGTCACAGCAAAAGACTGAGCTGTCAAGAAATCACAGTCTCAAGACCGTCAAGAACCGGTCCTCATATGGTCGACGTACAAGGCCGGAGTCCAGTCGGGGAATGCTGAGCCCATACAAACTAACTTGCCGCGTACGACTTGCTAACCCCGGCAGTCCACTACTTCACTTGGCTCTGACCTTCCAGAAGAAACGGTTAGCGTCATGGTGATCAACGAGCCAGATGATGCTCAAGAAGAGCAGATGACTAGGTTCGAGTTGATGACGCAATCCATCCTCAAAAAGATGGATCGCCTAGAGGCCTCCAAGCCCCCGGCCTCTTCTCCTCGCCATGAGGCCAACTCCTAGCCTGGAGAGGACACAACTCCCAGGCAAATCGCCCCACTGGCCTCCCAAGATAGCTCTCCTTGCATGGTTTTGCAAACCGACATAGATTCCATGGTGACTCACAGTCTCAAGAATAAGGTCCCGAGCAAGCAAGAGGCGCCGCTTTACAAAACGTTGTATCCATAGACCAGGTACTCTTTCCTCTGAACTATCAAAAATGAAAGCTCCCCTCGTTCAATGGTACCACATCCTCTCACCAACATACCGCTCACTTCCAAGCTGCATCTCTAGAGACGACATCTGACGGGCGACTCCTCCTTCATAAGTTTGTCAAAACTCTCGATGGGCTTGCCTTCTAGTGGTATGGTCAACTGCCATCAAACTTGGTACACACATGGCAGAAGATAGATAAATTATTTTACCAGTGCTTTTATGAAGTCCAGAGAAACGTGGAAACCATCGAACTCCTCACTCTGACTCAAGACCCTAGTGATCCAGTTGATTAGTTCATCGCTCGATGGAGAGAGTTGGCAACCTATCATGCCACTCCCATGGCTGAAAAAGAAGCAGTTCAAACATGCATACGAAATATGCTGCCTGAGATCGCCTTGTATGTTGAGGCTTCTAACCCACCCTCCATATCAGAGCTCATCTCTAAAGCAGTTCGCCTAGAAGGTCTATCTAAGCACCACGACCGATCTCATCAGCAGCCCTCTAGCTCGGGAAACAACCGGCGCAATGGCAATCCTCGCTCCAACAATCGAGAAAACTAGCAAAAAGTGTGATTAGTTTGTCCGTCACTGTGAATGACACAAAGAAAACCTTGGACCTCTCTAAAGGGGTAACCAAGGCACAAGCAGGAGGCAACCAACAGTAGTCCTATAATGACGTCCTGCCTCCTAAAATTATAAATCAAAGTGATTGCTGGATCTAGCACCAGAATAAGGTGTACGCCTTCGAGAAGGAGTGGGTTCTTGAGCTGCTTCGACTATTACTTGAGCAAAACATGATCCAGCTGTCGGAGGTCAACACCCCAGAGCAAGATGGATAGGAGACACACAAGAGGTACTTCGCCTTTCACAAGAGAGTAGGCCACCCCACTCAAGAGTGTTATATGCTAAAGATATTATCGAAGCCCTTAATAACAAGGGCCAGATAAATCTCGAAGATTTAAAGAAAGCATTCAAGGCAATTGAAGCTTCCCACATAGTGACAATTAAGGAGGATGACGAGGCACCCTCTATCCTCCATGCACTATTCTCGATGATTCTCGAAGGTCTTATCATGTCGAAGCCGACAAGGCAACCCATGTTTCTACCTTCAGGAAATGAAAATCTCTCGTGTCCGTATCATCTGATACAAGGCCATGACCCAAGTGAATGCGTCATAAAAGCACCCCATAATGGTCACAGTCAGGGCAAGACATAAAAAAAAACCCTTTTGATTGTAACTTGTAACTCCTTTTAATGAAATAAAGAGATTTAAAGCGTGTTTGGCCCTTCTTGCTTGCTTTCTTTCTACAATCATGAGTAGCATATCTTTAAATATCGCTCATTGATAGGGGGCATTGCCTCCTCTCCACCAGGATGTGCCACTATGTAGGCTCCATTTGGAGAGACTTTATTAACTATGAAGGGACCTTCCCACTTAAGCTTGAACTTGCCTTTACGGCGTCCATGCATGACAATCGGTCTTTTGATTGCTAAGACTAGATGCCTAATAGCAAAGAGCAAACCTTGACAGATTTGTCAAAGGCTTTCTTCATTATCCCCTGATTGAGATCAAGGTTTTGCTGGGCCTCTAGGCTCTTTTCATCAAGATCATTCAACTCCTGATAATGGAGCTTGACCCTCTCATCTTCAGTCAGTCCCTGATGTATAACGACACGGAGTAAGGGTATTTGAACCTCGAGGGGTAAAACTACCTCACCTCCATACACGAGGGAATAAGGAGTGGAGTTTTTAGTATTTCGAGTGGTGGTACGATCGGCCCATAGAGCTTCAGGTAGCCTCTCATGTTAATTCTTCTTTGACTTTGAGATCGACTTCCAGAGCTCCCCGCACAGGGTTTTATTGAATGCCTCCGCTAAACCATTGGCTTGAGGGTGGTACATGGTCGAGTGCCTCCACTCAAAGTGGAACTGGTTAGCTAAGAGATCAACATGATGGCTTTTGAATCGACGGTCATTGTCAAAGATTAGTTGGTCAGGAGCCTCGAACGGGCATATGATGTGGTGACGCATGAAGTTGACCACAGTGGCCCCTGGAACATACTTAAGCAGGACCACTTCAACTCACTTGGAGAAGTAATCTGACCCCACTAGGATGAATACATGACGAGAGGGAAAAGGCGGTTCGATGGGTCCTACAATGTCCATACCCCACTAAAAAAAGGGCCACAGCCATGGAGAGGCTATGGGGGTTGATGAATGAGGCTTGAGTGCAGTTGGCACATCTAGCATCTTTAGCATAGTTTTGGGGGTCAGCCACCATTAAAGGCCAATAATAGCTGAGTCTGTGTATGTGTTCTTATAGCTTAGGGCTGGACTGCTGTAACCCACAGATACCTAAATGCACTTCTTATAGTACTTTATTTGCTTCTTGTGTATCCACACATCTGAGGAGAATTCTGTTAAATGATCAGCGAAAGAGAACATACCCATCAGGAAGGGCATATTTGGTAGACATCCGTCGTAAACCATTGTGCTCCGCTCGTTCCTCAGGCAGCCTTTCATGCTATGGAAGTTCATAATGGGTTCCCTCCAGTCTTCCACTTGTTCAACCTCTGCACATATTGGGTCGAAGAATTCAGGCTCTTGCTTCTCAGCCTTGGATTCTTTACCTTGGGACATTTCCTGCTCTACCTTAATAACATCCTTAGCTGTGATGAGTGCTCTAAATGGATAAGGTAGGCATTCGGGGATGACATCTCTCTCATCATCTGCATCAACTTCGGTTCTCAAGTTGACATGTCTCCATTCTGTTACCCAAACAGACGTGAGCTCTGATGATGACAGTTGAATGGTAGAACCAAGCTTTGAGAGTGCATTAGCCTGCGAGTTTAGCCTTCTAGGGATATGACTCAGGGGGAAATCTTCGAACTGGGCCATATAAGATTTGGCTATGTAATGTTAAGGCTTGAGAGTATCCTTCCTTAGGTTGTAAATTCCCTTAAGCTTCTAAATGATGAGCTCAGAGTCACCGAAGATGTTCAGCAGCTCTAGGTCGAGCTCTCGAGCGATCTCTAATCTGATTATGAGGGCTTGATATTTAGCTTCATTATGAGAAAATGCCTCTGCAAGTGAGAAGGATAGAGGAATCATTCCAACATCGGGGAACATGACTCCGAAACCCCCTCTATCAGACTGGAATGCTCTGTCAAAGTACATTTATCATGGTCAAGTTAGCATCATACAGAAGACTTCTTCATTCCAGAGGTCACTTGACAGGGGAGATCCTGAAGGGACAAGGTGAGCAGCGAGAAAGTCTGCTAAGGCTTAACCTTTGACAGCCCTCTGTGGTACATATGTGATGTCGAACTCAATCGGCAATAATACCCACTTGGCCAAATATCCTGACAGGCATGGCCGGGTCATAAGGAACTTGACCTGGTCTGCCTTTGAGAATAGCTTGACCTCATGTCCAAGCAAGTAATGACGAAGCTCTGTATCGCAAAGATCAAAGCTAGGCACATATTTTCGATGGGTGGGTAATTTTGTTCAACCCCCTGCATCCTATAATTGAGACAATAGAGTGTTGTTTCTTTTCCTCCATTATTGTTTTGTTCTAGGAGAGCTCAAGTGACTCATCAAGAGCGGTCACGTATAAGATGAGAGGTCTTCCTAATACCGATGTGGAGAGTACCAGAGGATTCAACAAGTACTGCTTGATATCATCAACTGTAGCTTGGCACGCCTCATCCCATATGAAGGGTGTGTCCTTCTTCTGGAGGTGTGAAAAGGGTCTACATCATCCTGAGAGGTTAAAGATGAACCTTTGAATGTAGGCCAGCTGACCTTGGAGGAACCAAAGTTCATCAGGTTTGTAGGCGATGGCATGTCCTGAATCTCCTTGATTTTGACTGGCTCAATCTCCAGCCCGCTTTATAAAGCTCTCTTTTTTGTTTTACCTATCAGTAATACAATAAAATGGGGTTTTACCCCCTTTTATACTCAACAGTGCCACGAAGTGCCCCTCATAAGTTCAAAATGACTCCCCAATCCTCGTCTTCAGACAACGATAGGTCTAGGCCTGGGGGGGTCAAGCTCGAGGCCCCAATGTAAGTCATTACCGCTTGGGCCTCATAAACCCACTGCTATCGCCATGCCTTATCCCCTCGTACTTCACAGAGGGCTATCGCCGCACGCTTCACAAAAAGCTATTGCAGCGTGCTTCACACAGAGGCTGTCACCATGTGCTTCACAGAGGCTATCGCCGCATGCTTCTCACAGAGGCTATCACCGCTTGCTTCCGTGCTTCATAGGGGGACATCGTCGCGTGCTTCACCATGATCCGTCGTCGCGTGCTTCACCAAGGCCTAACACCGTTCACCGTCATCTAGGCTAAATGCCACGTGCAGCATCTAAAACTTAGCGTCGTGCTCATGTTACAACACTGCTGACTATGGATTTTTCTCACTTTCCCTAGAACGTGACCCATCATCCCCACAAGCAGGCCACTACTTTATATCCCCAGGGAGTCAAGTCTCCAGTTATGAACCTATTCCCCATGAAGTCACATTCACTACCCACCTAAAGTAGTCTAGGTGCAGACCCTAAACTGCATGGTCCAAACTATATGACCTTAAACTATAGTGGAGGTCTAGTTGCACGAACTTAAACTGCATGGTCCTAGCTGCAGGACTTTAAACTACATCGCCATGGTCCAAACTATATGACCTTAAACTGTAGCGGAGGCCTAGTTGTACGACCTTAAACAGTAGGGTCCTTGTTGTAAGACTCCAAAATGCATAACCATGGTCCAGCTGTATGACCTTAAACTCTAGTGCACGTCCTGCCCACATGACGTTAAAAGGCTTAGCACCATGGTCCAAACTATATGACCTTAAACTATAGTGGAGGTCTAGTTGCACGATCTTAACCTGCATTGTCTTACCTGCAAGAATTTAAACTACAGAGCCATGGTCCAAACTATATGACCTTAAACTGTAGCGGAGGTCTAGTTGCACAAACTTAAACTGCGTGGTCCTCATTTTAAGACTCCAAAAACTCTAGTGCACCTCCTGGTCACATGACGTTAAAAGGCTTAGCACCATGGTCCAAACTATATGACCTTAAACTTCATGGTCCTAGCTGCAGGACTTTAAACTGCATAGCTATGGTCCAAGCTACAAAGACCATAAAACTGTTATGTAAATAGTCCATTCATATGTGTTTAAGCTAGAAATGAACGTCACTATCCTCAATGGGGTTACACTTTTCTCCTGATTGCAGTTCCCAATAGAGCTGCATGCAGGCCGCTGTTCCTCATCCCTAGTAGGAGTCACATCCCTATTGCAACCCATTATCCCCAAGGAGTTACAGTCATTCTTATCTTTTCAATCCTCAATGGGATTTCATCTGTGCTCCGGCCTGTCATTCTCAGCAGAGTCACACACATACCATTGCTTATTGTCCCCGTGGAGTCTATGCTTACCTCTTCAATCCCCTTGGGTTAGTCGCGCACCAAGCCATCCTATCCCCAGGAGTTAGGTTACTTTCCCATGAGCCATGGAGTTCCATCTTTTACCTTAGAGGGTCATACTTGTCCCCTAATCCCCAATGAAGTATACTTCTCCATCTAAACCTCTCGCTGGTTAAACCACTTTTATCCCTAAGGGAGTTGAATTGCTATCCACGGACCTATCCCCCGTGGAGCTTCACCTACATGGTAATCTACACAAATGGTCTGTACTACATGACCTTAAATTACAAAACCACAGTCTAGGGGCACGACCCTAAACTTCATGGTTTAAACTATATGGCCGTAAACTTTAGTAGAGGTCTAGTTGCACGACCTTAAACTGCATGGTCCCTGTTACATGACTTTAAATTGCATATCCATGGTCCAAACTGTTTGACCTTAAACCATAGTGCACGTCTTGACCACATGACATTAAACTGCTTTGCCCAAGTCCTAGAGGCATGACTTTACAGATGCCCCACACATGTGCATACCCCTTTACATGCATCTTCATGCATGCCTTCCTTAATCAACCCATTCTTGTGCGTGCACCACCTTCATTACTTCCCCAGTGAATCCATTCACTTCGTCATTATCATCCATCATTCCTCAGTGAGTCTCACCCATGCTCATAAAATGACAAATCATCCCGCTGTCCATACTCGTCATAAGATAGTGGGTCACCACTTTTCACCCACCATTCATGCATCATCCATCTTTTATAAGTAGCCTTGTTCTATCTCCCAAAAGTGAATAGAAACCACCACCATAATCACTCCATAGCTTCAACAGACTGTCATTCATCACCACTACGATCTAGTTGTATGACCTTAAACTATAGTTCATGTCCTGATCGATTGATATTAAAAGGCTTCGCACAGGTCCCAAAGGCATGAAATTAAACATGCCTTCACAAAAAAAGGAAAAAAAGAAAACATAATGGGCATGGTGTATACCTGGACAAGGGAACGCCAAGAGCAAAAATGATGGACGGGCATGGGCACGAAACCATGAGCAAAAGAGTTTTGTGAAAACAAAAACTTGGGCACGATAAAATCCCCAAAAGAGTGTCGTGAGAAAAAATAGATGAAAAGGGGTAAACATGGCCAAAAGGTCATGGGTACAAGAGCCCCGAATAAAGGAAGTTGGTGAAAGCCGTCTTTACGGCGCCACTTCACCAGTCAAAGTGAAAACCCGCAAAGGGTGCTTAGATCAACAAAACCAGGTTGACCAGCATCACAGTCTCAACCGACACCAAATTGCCAAATAGGCACAATTATGGCTAACAAGGTCAACACAAAGTCCTCAGCTGCCAGCATCCAATCACAGCACAAAATGGCTCACCTGAGAGTGAGAGCCTCATAAGATCTCCCACACTTCAACACCAAAAACAAAACGAGTCCTTGAGGGTGCGGGTGATGAATAATAAATCCCTCAAAAAGCTAATGACACCCACTAAGGAAAGAAATTGACAAAGCCAAGGGAGAACCTGCCAGAGACTTCAAGGTGATGCCTCGCCATGAGGCTGTCTTGCCAAAATACCTCCTTAGCCGACAGGCCCAGACCTTCAAGATAGGCCAAAAGCCCCCAACTGGACCCCACAAGATGAGGGCCAATAATGGTACCTTGACTGTCAAATAATTCTGACCAAAGGCTCATAGCACTTGGCCACCAGATAGGCTCGACTCTGGCCAACGAGGTCCACACAAAAGCCTCAGCGATCAGAATCTCAAACACTCCCTTGAGGGTGAGGACTTCGACAGATCCCTCAAAAGTCTCTTCTCCCTCTAAAGTGTCCACTGATGGACCTTTACATTGCATCCAAATGTCCGAGCATCCTAGTTACAACATTACGTGGATCTCCTCGGCTTTCATGTACTCTTGTGGCTAAGAAGAAAAAAAAAATAAAGCCAAGGGAAAATTTCTGAATGTTGTCCTTCTCACTTCTCTCGAAGCACAACATTCGATAGGGCATGATGTTTGAAGACCTTATTCAGGACCATGAGTCCCCGATGCGGAATAAAAAAGAGAAGTCGGTCAATAAAGCCTGACAAACAGTGAAAATTTTGACAGTCTTAGAATAGCCCCAGAAGTGATCAAGATCTTCATAAGGACTCCAAAACATCTCCTGCCAAGTTTCATTGCATTTCGACATGTCCAAGGCAGCGCAGGTTGAGAAACAGTTTTGGTAGAATCAGCCTCTAGCACTCTGAGACGAACCCTTATAACTGAAACCCTACTTTTTGTGTTTCAAAAAGCTATGGAACGACTGCCATTGGATTTGGCATGATTGAAAACCTCCTAGGGTCATATTTCAGCTTAAACTAGAAGGAGTTGCACACTGTTCCCGTGTGGCCACCACGCAAGTAATCAGCATTAAAGGGGCAGTCACAAACAGTGACTTGCAACACTCATATCTCACTCGGCTGAAGTCGGATCACACTCAAATTTTGTGAGCATATTCATCTCGCCACGACGAGCACTTCGATATGTGGCATGACCTGTGACGACGCCCGAGCGTGAAGAAAAGCTAGAGAGAAGTTGCTAATCCGTGAAGGGAGTTGCAGAAAAATCAGCAGCGACACGTCCTACTCGAGCGGCTAAATCACGACGCTTACCAACCCAATCAATGTGTAACCTGTTGCATCGCATGCATAGGTCCATGGGTATCACTGGTTCGAACTCCAAGCATGATAAACGACCAGATTTTGCACATGAAGCCAATGAAGTGACTATAATTTTCTAGCGCCGAAAGTTCAGATTCTGGCCAAAACTCCAAAGTTGAAAAATTTTCATCTGGGTATGAAATTGAGCTATGTTTGCTGCCACGTGACCGTGCTCAGTATGATCCAATGAAGAAATAACAGAAAAACATCAACAAATGAGCACACTATCGATCCAAAGCTTGCAAGATCCATCCAAATTTCAAGTCATATGATCGTGGCTTAAAAACACGATCCATGACTCGAAGTTGGTATCCCTATAAGAAAATGAACATCTTTTGAACAAATGGGCACCAAAGCAACCCCGGATCATCCATGAAAGATCACGAACATTCTAGGGCAGCTGTAGGGATTGTTCTGAAATTTCCACAAGTGTTGAGAAGGGGTAAATTAGTTATTTTGCACCCTATTTTTCTATTTTATTTAATTCAATTAAATCATAATTTTCAGCAATTCGGTTTAATTTTGATCAATTCACGCATTTTTGAGAAAAACTCTATATATATCACATACTCTAATTATATGAGGACCGAACTTTGGTTATTAAAATCTTCATCTTTTCTCATTGTAAGTTCATGGCTTGAAAGAGAGAGGAAGGAGAGAGAAACTTTTGGGACAGTACCCCTCAGCTTAAGGTAAATATCTTTCTCTCTCTTCTCTTCTTTCTTCTCTTCTTCTCTCTCTTCTTCTCTTTCTTCTTCTTCGTCTAGCTTTTCTCAGAGGCTAAGCGTGGCAGTGGCAGTGCCACGCATGCCTCTTTCTTTCTTTCTTTCTTTCTTTCTCCCCTTCTGTGGTTTCACTGGTCGTGTATGGCGACGGCAGCACCATGTGTGAGCCTCTTTCTCCTTCTTTTCGTTCATCTCTATCTCTCAACGAGGATCACAGATGGTGTTGCTCATCCTCGTCTGCAGATGCATCGTTTACGTGCCGTGGAAGCCAGACGACGATGCTTATCAATGCCCATAGGGATCTCACCCTGTTACGTGCCTATCATAGATGGCAATGCTTATCCCTGCCAGCAAAGGGTAGCGGCAATAACCTTCGCTGTTCGCTAGCTACTTTCATGGGCTCGGTGCCTATTGCCATGTGCAGGCTTCTTTCGCGCCCTCAATGCCTATCGCTATCTGCGAGCTTGCTTCATGTGCTTGGTGCCTATCGCCCTCCATGAGCTTCCTTCGTGCAGTCGGTGCCTATCGCTATCTTTAGGCTTCTCTTGCATCCCACGCCTAACGCCGTGTGCTTCATAAGGAACTATCGCCACGTGCTTTATAAAAGGCTATCATCGTGCACTTCATAAGGAGCCATCGCTACCCGTGAGGGGATGTGCTACCTTTTCGTGTTTTCAACGGTGATGCCTAGCGCTATCTGTAGTTCACTGCTCCCCTCTGACCGTGAGCAACAGTGTTCAGTGTCGTCCAAGGGCCGCAACACTGTTACTTCACGGCTGAGGGTGGTGATGTCTAACACTGTCGGGACCCCATCTCTTCGTTGTCTCGCACCTTCTACTTATTCTATTCTCTTCTCACTTAACTGTGGGTAGACTCACTCTAGCACTACCGTGGCAGTCTGGATGTTAAGCAGTATCGCTGTCGTGCTGGTCCTGAGAACCATACCCCTCTTGCTTTCACACCAGATTTGGACAGTCATATCGGCCTTGGTTTCGAGTAGCATTGCCATCATACTAGTCTTGAGTACCATGTCCGTCTTTCTACCACTCCAAGTTGGTCACTGGTCCAGCTATCATGCTAGTCTCGTCCCTTCATCAAGTCCTCTTCTCTTTTCTCTCTTTGTTCGAACTCTCTTCGTCATCACCCTAACTTCTCATGAATGTGCATTTCCCTAAGACAAGGGTGGGTCATTCAAGCCACTTGTCTTGCAAGTTAACCATGATAGTGTACTGCAGAACATAAGGAGATTGCAGGTCAAGGGAGGCAATTCCGAACCAGCTGACGTAGCTAGGGGGCGCTCCGTCGTGATCACAAAGGGCTCCTGCGAGAGTCAGCCCGAGTAAGTCACTGACCCAGGTGAGGTTGGTCCCCACCTCACATTCAATTCCTCTCTCACCAGTTGGACACCTGCCCCTGTTCTATGAACGAGGTTCCCAAGAGAGTGATCTCAAGTCCCGGGTCTTCCAAACTCGAGACACGTGTCACCTGATCACTTAGATCCGAGGAGGAGAGATCAAAGTACTTAACCAGTAACACTGCACATGCATGGGAGCAACACCACACATGTCAAAGGAGCATCGATGTGTGTGAAGGCAAGGCAACGCTGTGAGTGCATAGCACCGTGAGTGAAAAGACGAGATTTGATATTTTTCGTACATGTCAGTGCCACGCCTATCAGTGTCGTACCTATCAGTGCTGCGCCTGTCAAAGCCGTACATGTTAGCGCTATCCACGATCATGCACAATGGATCCCACCTACCTCAAGTAATTAAGCCCTCTCCCCTTCCACCTCACTGCCATTTGCCTTTTTTTCTCTCATACTTTCTCTCTATAGAGCTTTGATAGAACTTGCTGTTGTGCCCTTTAGGAAACCACCACTTGAAGCTTGAAATGGCCTGTGAGTAAAGATTTGAAGGCAGCGTGAGTACATGTAAGTGGGTTTAGTTTCCATGCATCACTTGATTTAAAAGTAATTAAATTTTAAGTCATAAAGTGGGTAAAATGGTTGGATGAGAAGTATGGATGTGAATGGGTTAAAATGAGCTTGAAATTCCAGATTTGTGCTTCTACATGCCATGATTATTTGAGCACTGTAATGATCTTTCTAGTTGTGGAAATTTGTGAAATAAATTACTCGTAATTCTAGTTTCATATGAACAATGTTTTGTATCAAGAATTTTATTGGTTTGTGAAACATTAAGTGATCTTTAAAAGCATGTTAACTTGAAAATGAGAATTTCCATAACAGTGACTGTTCTTGCAATGAATTTTTCAGTGACTAAATGGTGTCCAAATGGAACCAAAATGGCTTTCAATGAAAATTATCCTCGTCTATTTCAATTCTGCTTTCTACACCATGTTAAAATTTCGTATGGGTTAGGAAATATACCCCAAAATGTAGGGGAAGTCATTGTCCATAGTTGCGGAGATTTCCTGCAACCGTCATCTATTTGCACCAAATGTTTGACCTATCAAATGATGTCCAAATGTATTCAAACAACTACCATTTGAAATATTTATGAATGACCTTAGAGTTGCATGTTGAACTCATTTTGAAATTCCTTGTAGATTGAGAGTTATGCCCTAAAATATGGGGATATGCCATTGTCCACAGTTGCTAGAAATTCTAGCAACTGTCATTCATTTTGTGCCAAGATTTTGACCTATAAAGTTCGTCCTAACACCTTTAAACCACCTCTGTTTTAAAGATATATGTGTAAACTTAAAATTTCATATTTAAATCATTTTGAAATTCTCCCTAGATTGGGAGTTATGCCTTTGAGAAGAGAGGTACGTCACTGTTGCTCGTCACCAAGAATTTCAGACCTGTGTTCGTCTTAGAAATAAATTGTTTTATATTCAAACCCTGCCCAATTGTGTTTAAATCACTTTTGTATGAATCATGAGTAAGTCTATTTCGAAATTAGTTTTAAAACCACACTGAAATTCTCCACGGTTTGATAATGGCGCTCCTTTTTTATGAGAATACCTTGGTTGTGAATGTAATGCAATTGTATCCTCTTCTAATGAATTGTTCACTGATTGGCCTACGTGATAAAGTTTTGTAAGTGGATATAGATAAGGTTAAGTGCTATGTGATATTTTCATGTGATAAATACTGGATGACACAGTGTGTTGTGAACGATGTTATGCAGCTATGCCATAGATGTTAATTAACAAGTGAAAATTCCAATTGATGAGTGTAAATGTCATACGACAGCCCTCACATGATGATTGGTTTGTGCTAAGTGACATAGTGTTACATGACAGTTGTATATTTGTGAACAAGACTCAAACTTTACATGATGAGACTGGAATTATCTATCATAAGGCACTGACTAAGTATGAGTGAATTTAATTCTTGAGCTTTTTATGATATTGTGATAATGACCTCTATGTAATGGGACACCCATTGGTAGTGGGTACTGTTATGTTATATTGTTAGGTTATGATAATGACCCCTACGCAATGGGACACCCATTGGTAGCATAACGTGAAATGTGATACGTGCTAAATGATTACTGAGCAGGCTTTGCTCAACTATGATATGAATGCATAATAATGAGACCTGCTTTGTGAGGATATGGTAAGCATAATGTGGTACTGATGGGCAAGTGTGAACTTGCCACTTGATGTGATATGTGAAGGGGCCGCGTGATGGTCCGGGTGATGCGAGTTAGAGTGGTATGAAGCACTACACAATGGGATACCCATTGGTAGTGTAACTGATGTGATGAATGTCATGTGATTCCTTTGGCATGCTTTGTACGTATTGCATGACAAAGATTGATATGAGTGGGTGCCTGCTTTGAGACTATTGTAAGGCCTGCCTGTGTGATGGATATTACTGAGGTACATGCTTTCTGTGTATTATATGATCAAGATTGATATGAGTGGGTGCCTACTTTGAGAGAATTGTAGGACCTGCCTATGTGATGGATATTAGTGAGGTACATGCTTTGGGTGTATTGCATGACTTGACCTTGTGAGTGATATGGAATGAAAATATGCTCTATTATGAAATGGAAGTATGCTCCATTGTGATAGGAATGTATGTTGTAGAACATGTTCAGTTATAGATGAACAAGTGATATTCAGAAAATGTATTACATGATAAATAATGATCGTACTCATAAAGGAAATGTTTTTTGAACTGCTAATGTATATGACATCAAATATCTGAATTGTGATTTCCGATTATATATAAATTTCGCATTGTGATTCCTTATACTTTAAAGAATTGTTTATGATGGATGGATAGACTGAATCATGATGCATAGTATCTAGATCTACTTACTGGGCTTCATAATGCATTCCATTGTTATATCTATGTAGAGTAATAGTTCGTAGGTAAAAGGCGAGCAGCCTGCTGAGAATAGTGGAAGATTGGGGCCCGGGGCTTGGCGAGAACGCTTCTTCCATTGTATGTTTTTGTTGGGTAGTTTTCCTTAGCTTTTGTGTATTTCGGACATATGTATTTTTGGGCTTCGATGCCCCAAACTCTAGTGTAATATTTTGGAAAAATTTTATATAGTGGATTTTCATTGGTTTATGGATTTACCCAATCTTCATTACT
This sequence comes from Amborella trichopoda, assembly GCF_054954075.1. NCBI lineage: Eukaryota > Viridiplantae > Streptophyta > Magnoliopsida > Amborellales > Amborellaceae > Amborella > Amborella trichopoda. The sequence goes on along the minus strand of NC_142338.1, from coordinate 24,162,004 downwards.
CTTCAGCCCTTTAAAATTATTGTTTAGCTCTTTTCCATAGTTTTCTTTGATCACCGATATAACGGCCTTGAGTCAACTCTGATCTGAGCGACATACGCTACCTCTAAATCACGAACCCGCACTCTGTCACCCTCCGTCGCTAACAGAAGGGCGGCTGGGGAGGGGGCAGGGTCGTGACAATTATGGTATCAGAGCAGCCAGGATAGGATCTCTGGTTTAGGGAATTTGTAGAAGTATCGTTAGAATAGTTTTAGGGCCGATTAGTGACTGAGTGCTTCTGTGCTCTGTTAAAGATGCCGAGGGCTCATGCCAACCATGCAAGTTCTAGCAACGAGAATACCGAGGCCCTCAGTGAGTTTTGTAGAGCTCTAGGGACCATGACCCAAATGATGAAAGAGTCGATGTCAGCCCAATCTACAGAGCAAAATGATAGTAACTTGATAGAGAGATTTAAGAGGCTAGCACCCCCAACATTCTTGGGGCAGGGAGGAGTAGAGAAAGCTGAGCGATGGCTAATGCAAGTCGAAAAGATCTTTGGAGTCTTATAGTGCGCAAATGAGAAAAAGTTGAGACTGGGCCCCTTCATGCTAGAAGGGGACGCTGAACATTAGTGGCCTTAGATCCAACAGGCCTAAGAAGAAGTAGAGGTAGTACCTACATGGGAAGGATTCCTAAAGGCCTTTGACGAAAAATATTTCCCTGAATCGGTGAAGGTGAGGAAGGAGGTTGAGTTTATAGAATTGCAGCAAGGGAAGCTGACCATTGATCAGTATGCGGCCAAATTTTTAGAGTTATCCTGATATGCACCGCATATTATCCACACAAAGTTTGAGAGGAGCTTGCGGCCTGATATTTGAGGAAGAGTTTTGTCGGCCAATCTTAAGGCCTTCCACCAATTCAGAAAGATATAAAGAGATTACGATGATTATCAACTAAGGAAGGAGAAGCGAAAGATAAAGCCTCCGCCCTCTTCAGGCTTATGAGAAAAAGGAAATTGGGGGAACGATAAGACCCGAAAGGCCTCTCAAGGTGACATCAAGCAAAATCGGCTAGTGCATTGTACCTCTTGTGGGAAGCTGGGTCATGTGGCTTCCGAGTGCTAGTTAAAGACAAAAGCATGCTTCAAGTGTGGTAAGTTAGTGTTTGAAGAGATTTTTCAACACCATGGGTCCCTGCTGCAGAGTAAAAGAGAGAAGTAAGTCAATAAAGCCTGACAAATAATGGAAATTTCAACAGTCTCAGAATGGCCCCAGAGCTGTTCAAGGTCTTCATAAGGGCTTCAACTTTTGTCGCATTTTGACATCTTTAAGGCAGTTCAGATTAGAAACAATTTTGGCAAAATTGGTCTCTAGCAATCTGAAATGGACGGCTATAACTGGAACCCTACTCTCGGAGCATCAAATGGCCATGGGACCATTGCCGTTGGATCCAAAATGGTTTAATACCCCTAGGGGTCAAATTTCTGCTTAAACACACTCCAGAAAGAAGTTATGGGTAAAAGGTCAAAACTTGAGGAGACACACACAATTCTCGTGCAGCCACCCTGTAAGAAATCATCATTAAACAGACAGTCATGAACAGTGACTTTTGGGGTCCATATCTCATTCGTCCCGTGTCAGATCGCGCACAAATTTTATGAGCATGTTTGTCTCGTCAAGTATAGCATTTTGATATGTGGCACGCCCCATACGATGCCTAATCAAGGAGAAAAGCTAGAGAGACGCTGTTGATCTGTGAAGAAGTTGCAGAAAAATCAGCAGCTACATGCCTCACTCGAGGGGCTAAATCACAGTGCTCGTGCATTGGATTGACACGAGACAAATTCCATCATATGCGTAAGGTCTAGGGCTATCTCTGGTCCTAACCCTATACATGATAAACAGTCAGATTTTGCACACGAAGCCAATAAAGTGACTGTAAATTCTGGTGCCGGAATTCTAGATTCCGGCTAAAACTCCAAAGTCGAGAAATCTTAGTCCGGGGATGAAATCGAGCTAAATTTGTTGCCACGAGATTGTGACGGCATGCTCAGTGCAATTTAGCGAAGATATCACAGAGAAACATCTACATGAAGACAAACTATCGATCGAAAGTTTTTAAGATCTATTCAAATTTCAAGTTATGTGATCATGCCTTTAAAATGTGATTCATGGCTTAAAATTATTATCAAAATGAATGTAGCATTGGGACCTACGCAATGGAAATCATTTTTTGTTCATTCGGATGTCGGATCGTCAACGGATAGTCCGAGAAGAATCAAGAACATCCCTAGTTCTCAGTAGAGACTGTTCTGAAATTTCCCTAATTGTTAGGAGGGGCAAATTAGTCATTTTGCACACTATTTTCTTATTTTTCTTAATTTTGATAAATTGTAATTAGCGTCAATTAGGGTTAGTTATGGGTGATCCAGTCATGTTTCAACCCTGGTTTATAAATAGATTCAACCTCTCATTGTAAAGGATGCTCTCTTTTGAACTTGTAGAGACTCTTTTGATAAATAAAAATGCTTTTTCAGAGCACGAGTTGGGTCACGTTTTTTTTTAGAGAGAGAAAGGAAAGAGAAAGTTTAGAGTGGTACCCCTCCCACCTTCAAGGCATTTTCCCTGTCTTCCCTTCCTCTCTCTCCAGTTTTCTTTTCTCTCTTTTTCTGCTTCTTCTTCGTCTGAGTTTTTCTCAGAGGCCATGCACGGCGGTGGCAGTGTCGTGCATGCGTCTTTCTTTCTCCCCATATCTGTGACTTCGCATATCGTGCACGATGATGGCAGCTCCATGCGTGAGCCCGTATCTCCGTCTATTTGTTCTTCTCTTTCCCTTAACATGGTTCGTGCACGACGATGTGTTTCACCGACCACGAACCATCTTTCTCTCCTATCATGGGTTGCAGACGGCGTTGCCCATTGCTGCCCGTAGGGATTTCACCCTGTCGTGCGCCTATCATAGACGGCGATGCCTATCACCTCTTGCTAAGGGTCGCGGCAATGCCTATCGCCATCCACAAGTTTCTTTCATGTGCTCTGTATCTATCGCCGTCCATAAACTTCTTTCTTGCCCTCTGTATCTATCGCCTTCTGTAAGCTTCTTTCATGCGCTCTGTACCTATCATCATCCGCAAGCTTCTTTCGTACGTTTTGTACCTATCATCGTCTGTGGGCTTCTCTTGCACCCTGTGCCTATCGCAGACAATGATGCCTATCACCGCCTACACAGAATCGTGCTGCCTTCTCATGTTGCTGACGGTGATGGCTAACGTAGCCTGCAGTTCTCTGCTCGCCCTTTCACCATCAGTAGTAGTGTCCAGCACTATCCAGGGGCTGCGACACTGTTACTCCACGGCTGTGGGTGGAGATGGCTAATGCCATCGGGACCTTCCCCCTTCGCCATCTTGCGTCTTCTCTTTATTTTATTTTCTTCTCTTTTCTTCTCTTCTCGCTTAACTAAAGGATAGACTCAGTCTAGCACCGTCACGATGGTGTTGTCAAGCAGTATTACCGTCGTGTTGGTCTTGAGTACCATTCTCGTCTTGCTGCCACACCAGATTAGGACAGTCATATCGGCCTTGGTTTCGAGTAGTATTTCCATCATGCCAGTCCGAGGTACCGTGCCCGTCTTGCTACCACTCCTAGTCTGTCACTGTACTGGTCCAGCTATCATGCTAGTCTCATCCCCTTGTCAAGTCCTCTTCTGTTTTCTCTCTTTATTCAAATCCCCTTCTTCATCACTCTAACTTCTCACCTTCTCTTCCATATGAATGTGCATTACCTTGAGACAACGGTGGGTCCCTCGGCCCACTTGTTTTGCAAATTAACCATGATAGTGTTATGAAGAAAACAAGGAGATTACTAGTCAAGGGAGGCGATTTCAATCCACCTAAAGCAGTTGGGGGGATTTCCATCGTGTTTTAAGAGAGCACCTGCATTATTCAGCTCGAGTAAGTCACGGACTCTGGTGAGGTTGAACCCCACCTCACGTTTAAAATTCCTCTCTCACTAATTGGGCACTTGCCCTTATTTTATGAGCAGGGTTCCCGGGAGAGCGGTCTCAGGTCCCGGGTCTTCCCTATCCCATGACATGTGTCACCCGATCATCTAGATCCGAGGAGGCGAGATCGAGGCATCCGACCAGTTTGGCGACTCCACTGGGGAATGATGACCCCTTTGTCGGTTCGTTCTTGCTTGATCGGCATCACCTTTTATTTTCTGCAGAACATTCTATGGCATCTAATTTATGCAACCTATTCATCTGATTTATGCAACCTATTCATCTGAGTTGGACCCTGCACTCCTGACCATCGCAGGGAAGCGAGCTTCTCAAGCCTCTTTCCTTACACTCCTTTTGAGTCAGGACACACAGTTTGGCTCCCAGGTTCTTTCTTGGATTGGTGTGAGAAGGAACTTGAAGGTCCCTAAGTCCCCCTTTTCTAGTCCTGGTGGACCCTCCACCAAGGCCTTTTGCACTGATAGCAGGTTTGCTACCACCCTCAACACGCACCCTACTACTGGTGAGTCCGTTGCAAGTCACATTGTTAAGGTACACTGAAAGGCTGCCTTGTCCACTTTCGCAAAAGGAAAGCAGGTTGTCAACGCTCCTGAGGGCCTCCGCGAGGCCACCTCCCGTACTCGTTCACCACACCGAACATCTATGCCTAGAGGCTCGACACACCGAGGCAGAGATCCCGGGGCCTCCACCTCTCACACACACCTAAAGGTTCGTGGTCTGTCCACTCAAGCCACACCTCGGGGCAACCTTCAAGCTGTCTTGAGCTTGTGTCAAGGGCTAGGCCTTCTCGGGCCAAACCCTGCACGTGCCATGCATCTGTTTCCCACAACTCGAGGCAATGCCAATTCTGCTCCAGCTCGAGCACAAGGGGGTCGACCACTTCATCCTCCGTCTCAGCACACACGGCTTCACCCTATGAGAGATGAACTTCTACCCGGTCATTCATAAACACAAGCTCGTGGGTCTCGCCTTGCTAAAATCAAACCAGCTAACCGAGCCCTGGCTGACCCTGAAGTCACCCAGACGGCTGCTTTCAAAGGTGCACATACACTAGCTTCACAGGTTCCTTCCCGATCCTGACTTAGGTAGAGTCGCAAGTGATTTCCTTCGTCTGTCACCCTTCCTTCGTCAGGCAAACACCTTGAGACCTAGTGCTCAAAGGTTTTCCTTAAGAGTACCATCTTGAGTCAGCCCTCTCAGATTAGCCATGCACCCAGACCTTACAAGGGAACTCAGGGCAAAGGTTTGATGCCAAATAGAAGCCTACAGCCTCCAAGGCAGCAGCTCTGATTGCCCTCTTTTCTTAGACCTTGCTCTCTGCTCCAGCTGATAGACACAGCCCATGCTTTCTCAAGAAAGACAGGGTAGTCCAAATCTCAGGCTTGATTTTGGAGTGAAGTTTATTACAACCTCAAGATCAAGTAGAAGAGAGGCCTGCAGCTCCTGGCTAGAGAGGATCCAAAGGCAGTTGAGCTTATCACTCTCGATCACCTCTTGTCTCACAACCCTTCTTCCCTCTTCGGATCCCAGAACCTCAGCAAGTCTAAGAATATTGCTCGGTGGTTGCCGTCATAGAAAACTATCGAGCTGCCAAGAAGTCATGATCCCAAGACCATCAAGAACCGGTCCTCACATGATCGGCATACAAGACTCAAGTCCAGTGAGCGCATGCTGAGCCGCTATAGACCGACTTGCCACGTACAACTCGCCAACCCCGGCAATCCACTACTCCACCTGACTTTGACTCTAAAGGAGAAATGGTTAGTGTCATGGTGATCGATGAGTCGGATGACGCCCAAGAAGATCAGATAAACAGATTCAAGGTGATGATGTAGCTTATTCTCGAAAAGATGGATCGCCTAGAGGCCTCCAGGCTCCCTGCTTCTCCTCCTCACCATGAGGCCAACTCTCATCTTAGAGACGACACAATTCTCAGGTAAACTCCCCCACCGGCCTCCCAAGATATCTCTGCTCCCCGCACCGTTTCTCAAGGTGATATAGATGCCATGGTGACCCACAGTCTAAAGAGCAAGGTCCCAGGTATGCAAGGAGCAGCACTTTACCAACTGTCGTACCCCTGATATATTGACCAGGGGCCATTTCCTCCAAACTATAAAAAAGGGAAGCTCCCCTCGTTCAATGGTACTATGTCCCCGCACCAGCATACCGCTCACATCCAAGTGGCTTGTCGAGAGATAACAACTGACGGACGATTCCTCCTCCGCCAGTTCGTCTAGACTATCGAAGGACCAGCCTTCTAGTGGTATGCTTGGCTACCTCCAAGCTCAGTACACACATTGCAGGAAATGGAGTAATTATTTTACTAGCGTTTCTATGAAGTCCAGAGAAATGTTGAGACCATCGAGCTCCTCACTCTCACTCAAGATTCTAGTGAGCTAATCGATAAGTTCATCGTCCAATGGAGAGAGTTGGCAACCTATCGTGCCACTCCCATAACTGAAAGAGAAGCAATTCACACCTACATACGAAATATGCTGCCCGAGATCGCCCTACATGTTGAGGCCTCCAATCCACCCTCCATGTCAGAACTCATCTCTAAAGAGGTTTGTATAGAAGGTCTGTCCAAGCACCATGGTGGATCTCACTAGCAGCCCCTAGCTCAGGAAACGGTCGGAGCAATGGCAATCTCATTCCAACAATCAGAGCAACCAGCAAAAAGTGGTGATTAGCGTAGCTGTCACCGTGACTGACACTAAGAAAGCTGCCCCTTAAACCTTGGACCTCTATAAGGCACATACAGTATTTTAGCTTGGAGGCAAGCAGTCCTATAACAAGGTCCTGCCCTCTAACAAGGCCATGTCCCCTTAACAATATAAATCAAAGTGACTATTGGATCTAGCACCAGAACAAGGTGCACCCCTTCAAGAAGGAGTGAGTTCTTGTGCTGCTTCGGTTATTACTAGAGCAAAACATGATCCAGCTGCCGGAAGCCAAATCCTCGGAGCAAGCTCAACAAGAGTCACATGAGAGGTACTCCGCTATCACAGGAGAGTAGGCCACCCCACTTAAGAGTGTTATACGCTCAAAACATTATCGAAGCCCTTATTGACAAGGGTCAGATAAAGCTCAAGGAGTTAAATAAAGTATTCGAGACAGTTGAGGCTTCCCACATTGTGACAATCCAAGAAGATGACGAAGCACATGTTGTCCTCCGTGCACTATTCTCCATAATGCTCGAAGAAGGTCTCATCACGCTGAAGCCGACAAGGCTGCCCAAGTTCTTGCCTCCAAGAACTGAAAACCTCTGGTGTCTGTATCATCTGATACCATGCCATGACCTGAGCGAATGCACTGGCCTCCATGAGTTCTTGGTAAAGAAGATGCAGTAGCATCAAGAAGTTCATGGTAACCCAGAAGGGAACCCTCATGTCCCTGCTCCACTAGTGCAAGAAGACCTCCCGATACAAGCCCAGGAAAGCGCTAATCTAGACCCTATGCAGGTCCTCTTCGAGGCGATGCTCCAACAAGGTCTGATCACTCCCAAACCCACTAGGCAGTCTAGGCATCTTGCTCAGGGAACAGAAAATCTCCGGTGCCCATGTCACCAGATATGGTGCCATGAGCTGAAGGAGTGCTCTTGGTTCGAAGCTATAAGTGCTAAGAAGGTATAGAAAGGCCACATTGTTTGTGTCGTTCTCCCAAAAATTTTCCAAGCCATCGCTCCCATCCAAGAGGAAATCCCACTACAGATCCCCTTTGAGCCTGTACTAGACCCTTCAGAGCCCTCGACTTCTCAGCCTTGAGAAGTCTTCCATGGATGAAGTAGGCTCAAGTCCCTAAGACATGAGGCAGTCCGTGAAGCTAGGGACACTCATCAGCTCGATAAGACGGATCGAACACCTCCCAAGGAGTCCAAAAGGAGACGAGCACCCAAGTTGGCTCGCTGAAGAAACCACATTCCTTAGCCATCAATCGAGGAAGAATTTCTCTGGCCCCTTCCTCCACAGCTGGCCTTACAAGAGTTCATCCCAGGCGCAACTCGCCGTATCCCTTCGTCCAATCAAGTGGATGTCCCTGAGTCATCAACTACTCGGGTGACGACATTAAAATCATCTCCCAATGGTCAGAGCTTGGGCAAGACGTAAAATAACTCTGCAATCGTCCAATTCTGGCGATGACATAAAAAGCTGCCCAAAACATTCTAACTCTGTTTCTTCTTCTTCTCCTCCCTCTTCTTCCACCTTTTTTATACATGCAGCTCAATAGTGCCCAGATTTCGAAGCTCTAAACAGAGAGATTGAAGGAACCAACATCAGTAGGTCGCACTGGAAGCGCTTAAGAAAGATGATGGCCCAGGTGGCTGGATTCTTAGTGTCGTCGTTGCCCTAGAGGCCCAAGCGAAGTTCGAGCTATCTTCAAACTCCTATTCCCACTAGGCCTGTCAAGTTCATGAATTTCTACCCAGCTCTGGGAAAGTACCAAGTGACCTCAGTCATAATGCCATGGATTCCACATTTGATGTTGACCCTTTCATTCCCGGGTCCGACCAGGAGTCAGAAATCATCTCCCACACTAGGACCCTCCTAGAGGCCAAAATGTTAGGATCATGGGTCTCTACATTCTAGATCGATAAGAAGCATCCTGAATCCCAAGACAAAGACTTGCATGAAGCTTCGAAAGAGTGGGAAGAAGGTGGTCAGGCCATGGCTGACAAGCTTGAAGAGATAAACTTAGGGGATGAAGCGGACTTAAGTCTAACTTTCATCTCGATAAAAATTTCCCCAGAAGAGAAAGAAAGATATATTTCCTTCCTTCGAGCAAACCAGGACGTCTTCGTCTGGCATTGTCTTGAGATGTCCAGTTTAAAACCTCAAATTGTTGTCCATCATCTCAGTATTGACCCGCCCATCAAACTCATGAAGCAGAAATTAAGAAGGTTTAAACCCGACCTCAAGATGCAGATCGGTGCTAAGGTGAACAAGCTCAGGCCGGCTGGATTCATACATGAGGTCAAATACCCAAGATGAATGGCAAATGTGGTCCCAATCAAGAAGAAGAATGGCCAAATCAGGGTCTGTATTGACTTTCGCGACCTGAACATTGCCTGCCCCAAGGACGAGATGCGTGTTGATTCCACAGCTCATTGCGAGATCTTCTTCTTCATGGCAGATATTCTGGTTATAATCAGATCAGGATGGCATCAGAGGATGAAGAGGCCACTGCATTCTTGACCCCAAAAGGTGTCTTTTACTTCACTATGATGCCTTTCGGGTTAAAGAATGTCGGTGCCACTTAGCAGCGAGCCAAAATGACCATCTTCAAGGACATGATGCACAAGGAGGTCGAGTTCTATGTAGATGACTTCGTGGTGAAGTCTGAAACAAAGGAAGCTCACATGAAGGACCTTAAAAAGGTATTTGAGTGGCTACAGCATCACCAACTCAAGATGAACCCCTTGAAATGTGCCTTCGGCGTACGCTCAGGAAAGTTCTTAGGTTTAATCGTGAAGTATCATGGGTTGGATATTGAGTCGGTCAAAATCAAGATGATCCAAGAAATGCCACTGCCTTCAACCCTGCGTGAGCTTCGGTCTCTCCAAGGACAGCTGGCTTACATTCCAAGGTTCATCTCGAACCTCTCAAGACAATGTAAGCCCTTTCACACCTCCTGAAGAAAGATACTCCCTTCATATGGGATGAGGCGTGCAAAGCTGCACTCGATGATATCAAGCAGTACTTGTTGAATCCTTCTGTACTCTCCACACCAATGTTAGGAAGGCCTCTCATCCTATACATTAATGCTTTTGAGGAGTAACTTGGGGCATTTCTAGCACAAAACAATGATGGGGTGAAAGAAACAACACCCTATTATCTCAGCCGCAGGATGCAGGGTGCTGAGAAAATTTACTCTCCCATAAAAAATATGTGTCTAGCCTTGATCTTTGTGGTATAGAAGCTCCACCATTACCTACTCGGTCACGAAGCTAAGCTAATCTAAAAGGCAAACCCTATCAAGTTCCTTATGATCTGGCTATGCCTATTAAGACGCTTGGCCAAGTGGGCATTATTGCTGATGGAGTTTGACATCATGTATGTCTCCCAAAATGCCATCAAAGGTCAAGCTTTAGCAGATTTTCTTGTAGCTCACCTAGTCCCTTCAGAATCTCCCCTGTCAAGCAATCTCCCGGATGAAGAAGTCTTCTATATAGTGCTAACTCGACCGTGGTAAATGTACTTTGATGGAACATTCAAGTTTGATAGAGGGGGTGCTGAAGTCGTGTTCCTGACTCTCAATGGTGGAAGGATTCCTATATCCTTCTCATTCGTAGAGGCATTTTCTCATAATGAGGCTGAATATCAAGCCCTCATAATTGGATTGGAGATTGCCCTTGAGCTAGACCTAGAGCAGCTGAACATCTTTGGTGACTCTAAGCTAGTCATCTGACAGCATAAGGGGATTTATGATATAAGAAAGGATACTCTCATACCTTATCATGACACTGCCAAATCTTATATAGCCGAATTCGATGATTTCCCCCTAAGTCATATCCCTAGAAGTGTAAACTCAAAGGTCAATGCACTCTCAAAGCTCGGGGACACCATTCAAATATCTTCATCGGGGCCCATGCTAATCTAGGTAACAGAATGGAGATATGTTGATGCAGATGATGAGAGAGATGCCTTCCCATAATGCCCGCATTATCTATTCGGAGCACTCCTTGTGGCCAATGATGTCATTAAGGTAGAGTAAGAAATGTCCTAAAGTAATGAATCCAAGGTTCAGAAGCAGGAGCCAGAATTCTTCGACCCGATATGTGCAGAGCTTGAATAAGTGGAAGAAGACTGGAGGGAGCCTATCATGAACTTCATAGAGCATTGAAGGCTGCCTGAGGATCTGGCGGAACGCAACAGTATACGATGGATGTCTACCAAGTACACCCTTCCCAATGAGGATGTTCTCTTTCGTTGCTCATTTGACAGAATTCTCCTCAGATGTGTCGATGCACAAGAGGCAAGTAAAGTATTAAAACAAGTGCATTTAGGTATCTGTGGGCTACATCAATCCGGCTCTAAACTCTATGAATGCATACGCAGACTCAAGTATTATTGGCCTTCAATGGTGGCTGATGCCCAAAACTATGCTAAAAGATGTCTGGTGTGCCAAATGCACTCAAGCCTCATTCATCAGCCCCCAGAACCTCTCGATCCTACAGTGACATCATGGCTCTTTTCCTAGTGGGCTATGGACATTGTAGGACCCATTGACCCCCCTTTTTCTTGGCTCATGCCTTCATTCTAGCAATGACATATTCCTTTTCTATGTGGGCTAAAGCAGTCCCTCTCAAGCAATTTCCAGGGACCCCTATGGCCAACTTCCTACGTCACCACATCCTATATCGGTTCGGGATTCTGGACCAAATAATCTCTGATAATGGTCTCCAGTTCAGAAGCCATCACATTGATCACCTAGTTAACCAGTTCAGTTCCGAGTGAAGGTACTCGACCATGTACCATGCTCCAGCTAATGGTTTACCTGAGGCATTCAATAAAACCTTGTGAGGGTGCTCCAGAAGTCAGTCTCGAAGTCAAAGAAGGATTGTCATGAGAGGCTGCCTGAAGCTCTATGGGCCTATCTCACCACCACTCAAAATGCTACAAACTCTACTCCTTATTCCCTGATTTATAGAGGTGAGGTAGTTTTACCCCTCGAGGTTCAAATACCCTCACTCCATGTCGCTATACACCAGGGACTAACTAAAGATGAGTGGGTCAATATCCGTTATCCGTAGTTGGACGCTCTTGATGAAAGAAGGCTAAAGGCTCAGCAAAACCTTGAACTCAATCAAGGGAGACTGAAGAGAGCCTTTGACATGTCTGTCAAGGTTCACTCATGGAGATTTAGTCTTAGCACTCAAGAGACCGATTGTCATGCATGGACGCTGCAAAGGAAAGTTCGAACCCAAGTGGGAAGGTCCCTTCATAGTAAAAAAGGTCACACCAAACGAGACCTATATACTAGCAAACGCTAATGGAGAAGAGGCAATGGCCCCTATCAATGGGTAATATTTAAAGAGGTATTATCCTTGATGTGCTCTTAAAATGCAGTGCTTGTATTAAAAAACAAGAAATGGAAAAGAAAAAATAGCAACCCAACTCAAAAGAAATTCATTGCAAAAGCCCATTATCAGGGAGGTTACAGATATAGTATCAACAATTGCTCTTGATTCATAGGAAAATAAGATATTCACGCTGAAGTATTGGTCTTACTTATGAGAAAGACCAACAATTTTCGAGTCAGCTTCAATTCATCTGACAAAATATGGCTTGTTTCCAAGAGAGGGAAGAAGTACTCTGATAGAGTCTAACAGACATACGAAGCGGACTTCCTTAGCAAGGAGCTGGCCTGTGATGGATGCCCTTCCTTAAGACAACATGGAATTCACTGTTGTGCTGGAGGACTTGGCTTCCAGCATACTACAGTGGTCGAGCCTTCTCATTTTCCATCACCCTTTGCTCCCACAAGGCATCGCCATTCTTAGTCATCGCCACGCGCAACTCAATGCTGCGTGTGATCATCGCCATGCATGGCTCAACGTCGCGGGTGACCACTCTTGCGATCAGCTCAGTGCTAAGTGCTATCATCCCCATGGGCAGGGCAACGCCGCACATGACCATCATCGCGACCGGCATACTACCGAGAGTGGTTTTCACTGCGTGCAACTTAGCGCGGCACAAAGGCAGAACTGCATGCGATTTAATGCCGTGCATGCCCTTGTGGTTCTCCGGTTCCCACTGTCCTCAACTTCCCAAGGGCCTTTAATGCTTCGTGCCTCTTTGGTTTCACCAACCGTCGCTCCCCGGTGATAGTCCACCTTCTTACGACTTACCCCAATCAGCATTTCCTCTTCTCGTAGGAAACACTTCTCCGTCCATCGGGGACCCCCTTCTGACCTTGTTCTTTCCCCTCACCGACAGCCTGGAATACCGAGAAATCATTCCTGCGGATTTCCTTCTTCGCACTCCCCTACTCCCCAAAAAATCACTGAAATCCTGACAAAACCACAATTCAACCGTTGTTTTCCTTGATAGCATTTGTAAAATCACCGGGAGACTACCGAAAAACTCTGTGCAGGTCCTCACAGACCCTGATTTCTCCTTCCCGCTTCCCTGGTGTCCCCGAGGGTTCTGAAACTTGTCGGTAACCATGAAACTACTAAAAAATCACTAAAGGCTTCTGAAAGTAACCAGCAACCCCTGGTTTGTCCTCTTCTACTCTCACAAAAGCCCTGAAACTCCGGCAGAGTACCACTGCGACCCACGCAATTTCGCTAGAGTCTCGGTAAATCCCTGGGAATCTCCCTATTCCAATATACGAAGGTTCACGACTTGTTGAAGTTCACTGGAGAGCTCTTGAACGACTATGCACAAGGCCTGATTGGAGTATTCTCACCGAAATTCTCTTGTCGAAAGTTCTCTCTCGCTCTAAACTCTCTTCATTGTTTTACAGAAAGTAAAATAGTAAATTGGAGTTTTACCCCCTTTTTATAAATAAAGATTACGCAAAGTGAGCCACACATAAGCTCGAAATGATGCTCCAGTCCCCGTCTTCAGACGGCGACACGACCAGGCCGGGGAGAGTGAAGCCCAAGGCTCGAATGCAAATCATTGCCGCCTGTGCCTTATGAACTTGCTGCCGTCTGTTGCTATCGCTACGCCTTAACACTGCGTGTCTTTGGGATGCTAACGTCGTGTGCTTCTTTAAGGCTTTGTGTCATGTGCTTCTTCAGAGTCTTAACGTCATGCGCTTCACCTAGAGGACCAACGTTGTGCGCTTCATCCAGAAGACTAAAGCCGCATGCTTTACTGACGAAGCTATCGCCGTGCACTTCACTAGAAGCTATTGCAATGCGCTTCACAAGAAGCTATCGACGTTCGCCTCACCAAAGGCCTAACGCTGCGTGCGCTTCAACATGGGCCTAAAGCCACATGCATCATTCAAATCCTAGCGTCGTGCAAATGCTACAACACTTCCATCTGGACCATCCCTCCACATCCCGAGGGTGTTCATTCTCTGCACCACAACAATCATAACATCGAGGAGTCAAGTCTTCAGTCACGACTCTGCTCCCCATGGAGTCACATTCCCTTACCACATTATGGTCTAGGTGCACGACCCTAAACTACGTGGTCCAAACTAGATGACCCTAAACTGTAGTGGCGATCTACTTGCACGACCTTAAAACTGCATAGTCCTTGCTGCACGACTTTAAACTGCACAGCTGTGGTCCAAATTGTATGACCTTAAATTGCAGTGGAGGTCTAGTCGCACGATCTTAAACTACATCGTTCTAGCCGCATGACTTTATACTGCATAGCCATTGTCCGGGCTACAAGACCTTAAAACTGTAACACATGTCCCTGTAGCAATACATTAAATGACACGAAAAATAGTCCATACGCTTGAGTTTAAACTGCGAGATGGACGCACCTCTCCATCGGGTGTATTCTACCACTATCCTCAGTGGGATTACACCTGTGCTTCGGACTATCATTCCCAGTGGAGCTACATACAGGCTATTGTCCCTCATCCTCAGTAGGAGTCACATCCGTATTGTAGCCCTTTATCCCCAGTGCAGTTAGGGTCATTCTTATCTCTTTAAATCTCTGTGGGGCTACATCTATCCTCCAGTCTGTCAATCTCAGAGGAGTTATGTCCATATCATTACTCATTATCCCCGTGGAGTCATATTTACCCCATTAATCCCCAATGGGTCCGCTTCTCACCAAGCCGCTATCTCTATCTCCCACGGAGCTTTACTTACATGGAAGCCCACCTAAATGGTCTATAAGCATGACCCTAAACTGCATGGTCGAAACTATATGACCGTAAACTGTAGCGAAGGTTTAGTTGCACGACCTTAAACTGCATGGTCCTAGTTGCATGACTCTAAACTGCATAACCAAGGTCCAAGCTATATGACCTTAAACCATGGTGCACGTCCTGCCCGCATGACGTTAAAATGTTTTGCACAGATCTCGAAGGCATGACCTTAAACTCACCCCCACACACGTGCACACGCCTTTTACGTACATTTTCATACATGCCTTGCCTAACCGACCCGTTCTTGTTCACACATCACCTTCATCAACTCCCCAATAAATCAATCTTCCTCCATTACCATTCATCATTCCCTAGTGAGTCTCACCTGTGCTCACAAAACGATGAGCCATCCCGCCATCCATACTTGCCGTAAGCTAGTGGGTCACCACTTTTCACCCACCATCCATACATCATCCATATTTCATAGGTAGCCTCATGCCATCCCCCTAAAGTTAGTCAAAATCACCACCATACTCACTCCATGGCCTCCAAAGGTTACCACCCATCACCACCATGGTTCAGCTGTATACTTAAACTATAGTGCACGTCTTGGCCGTATGACGTTAAAAGACTTTGCACAGGTCCCAAAGGCATGACCATAAACTTACATTTACAAAACAAAAAAAGGATAATGGGCATGGTGTATACTGAGACAAGGAGACACCATGAGTAAAAATGACAAATGGGCATGGTCACGAAACCATGAGTGAAAGAGTTCTGTGAAAATAAAAGCCCATGGCTAGGTGAAAACCCCAAAAGGGCACTGTGAGCAAAAAAGGATGAAAAGGGTAGACATGGTCGCAAGGTCATGGGTAAAAAAGCCCAAAAATAAAGGAGGTTGGTGAAAACCGTTTTTCCGGTGCCACTCCCTTAGACTAGGTGAAAAACCGCAAAGGGCGCTTGGACCAATAAAGTAGGTTGACGCAGCATCACAGCCTCAGCGGGCACCCAATTACCAAACAAGCATAATTTTGGCTAACGAGGTTCAAAAAAAATCGTCAGCTGTCAGGATCCAATCACCACACAAGATGGCTCACCCGGGAGTGAGAGCCTCACAAGATCTCCTAAACTCCAAAATCAAATGCATCCTTGAGGGTGAGGATGATGATCGAAAGATCCCTCCAAAATAAAAAAGAGTCCTTGAGGGTGAGGACGATGCCCGAAAGACCCTTCAAAAAAAAAAAGAGTCCTTGAGGGTGAGGATAATGACTGAAAGATCTCTCCAAAATCAAAAGAGTCCTTGAGGGTGAGGGTGAGGACGATGACCGAAAGATCCCTCCAAAATCAAAAGAGTCCTTGATGGTGAGGATGAAGACTGAAAGATCCCTCCAAAATAAAAAAGAGTCCTTGAGGGTGGGACGAAGGTTGAAAGATCGCTTCAAAATAAAAAAGAGTCATTGAGTGTGAAGATGAAGATCGAAAGATCCCTCCAAAATAAAAAAGAGTCCTTGAGGGTGAGGATGATGACCAAAATATCCCTCTAAAAACAAGAAAATCATCCCGACAAGCTAAAGACACCCACGAAGGCAAGAAACTAACAAAGCCAGGGTAAAACCTGTCAAAGACTTCAGGGTGATTCCTCGCCATAAGGTCACCTCTCCAAAATCCCTCTCTAGCCGACAGGTCTAGACTTTTAGGATAGGCTAACAAAAAGCCTCTGACTAGACCCAACAGGATGGGGCCCACAGAGGTACCTTGTTCGTCAAAAGCAAACCTGGTGTAGCAGCAAACAACACCAACCAAAGGTTCTTTGGCTGTCAATCCAAAAATAAACAAACATAAACCAAAATGGGAAAAATGCCCTTCAACATAGCACTTGACTGCCAGACGGGTCTGATTCTGACCAATGAGGTCCACACAAAATCCTCAGCTGTCAGAATTAGAAATAGTCCCATGAGGGTGAGGACCACTACAAGATCCCTCAAAGTATCTTGTCCCCTTAAAGTCTTCACAAATGGACCTGTACATCGCATCCAAACATCTGAGCATCCTAGTTACAACATTACATGAATCTACTCGGCGTTCACGTGGTTCTATGTCTAGGAAGAAAAAAGAAATAAAGCCAGAGAAAATTTTTTGAATGTTATCCTTCTCGCTTCTCTCGAAGCAAAAAAATTCGATGGGGCATGCTGTTTGAAGACATTTTTCAGCACCATGGGTCTCCATTGCCAAATAAAGAGAAAAGTCAGTAAATAAAGCTAGACAAATAGTGGAAACTTTGACAGTCACATAATGGCCCCAAAACTGGTTAAGATCTTCATAAGGACTTCAAAAATCCTCCTGCCTTGTTTCATCACATTTTGACATCCTAAGGCAGTGCAGACTAGAAACAGTTTCGATAGAATCGACCTCTAACACCCTAAAATGGACCCCTATAACTTGAGCCCAACTCTCAAGGCATCAAATGACCATGAGACCACTGCCATTGGATCCAGTATGGTTGAAAACCCCCAGGGATCAAATTTCAACTTAAACGGACATTCCAGGAAGATGTTATAGGTAAAAGGCCAAAACAAGAGGAGCCGTACACTATTCCCATGCGTCCACCCTACAAGAAATATCCATTAAAGCGACAATCATGAATAGTGACTTTCGAGGTTCATATCTTATTCATCCCAATTCGGATCGTGCTCAAATTTTGTTAGTGTATTCGTCTTGTCAAGATGAGCGTTTTGATATGTGCCACTCCCCGTGACGACGCCCGGACAAGGAGAAAAGCTAGAGAGAAGTTGCTGATCCATGAAGAAGTTGTAGGAAAATCAGCAGCGACACGCCTCGCTTGAGCGGCCAAATCACGTCTCTCGCTCATCAAATTGACACGAGACCAGTTCCATCATATGTGTATGGTCTAGGCTATCTCTGGTCCAAACCTTGTACATAAAGAACCATTGGATGTTTTGCACCAAGCCAATAAAGTGAATGTAAATTTCGCTGCCGGAATTTCAGACTCCGACCAAAACTCCAAAAACATGAAATCTTCATCCGCGCACGAAATCGTGCTGCGTTTGATACCAGGTGACCGTGATGGCATGCTAATTGCAACTCAACGATGAAATCACAGAAAAACATAGACATGAAGACGCACTATCGATTGAAATTTTTCAAGATCTGTTCAAATAACAAGTTATGTGATCATGCCTCCAAAGTGTGATTCACAACTTAAAGTTATTATCAAAATGATCATATTATCGAGCCCTACACAATGGCAATCATCTTTTGTTCATTTGGATGTCGAATAGTCAACGGATCATCTGAGAAGAATCAAGAATGTCCCTAGTTCTTGGTTGGGACTGTTTTGAAATTTCCCTAGTTGTTAGGAAGGGGCAAATCAGTCATTTTGAACCTTATTTTCTTATTTTCTTAATTTTAATAAATTGTAATTATCATCAATTAGGGTTAATTTTGGGTGATCCACCCATGTTTCAAGCCTAGTCTATAAATAGATGCTACCTCTCATTGTAAAGGGTGCTCTCTTTTGAACTCATAGAGAATCTTTTGATCAATAAGAACTCCTTTTCAGAGCACGAGTTGGTCATGTTTTGCTTTCTTTGGAGAGAGAGAGAAAGGAGAGAGAAAGTTTAGAGTGATACCCCTCCCACCTTCAAGGTATTTTCCCTTTCTTCCCTTCCTCTCTCTCTGGTTTTCTTTTCTCTTTTCTTCTCTCTCTTCTTCTGCATCTTCTTCGTCTGAGTTTTTCTCAGAGGCCATGCATGGTGGTGGCAGTGTCATGCATGCCTCTTTCTTTCTCCCCTGCTCTTGTGACTTCACAGATCGTGCATTGCAATGGCAGTGTCATGTGCGAGCCCCAATCTCCTTCTCTTTTTTCGTCTCTTTTCCTCAAAACATGGTTTGCACACAGCGATGTGTATCGCCGACCGCAAACCATCTCTCTTATCATGGGTTGCAGACAGCACTGCCCATCGCTGCCCGCTGGGGTGTCACCCTATTGGGTGCCTATCATGGACGGCGATTCTTATCGTCCCCTATGAAGGGTTCTGGCAATGCCTATAGCCATTTACAAGCTTCTTTCGTGCGATTTGTACCTATCGCCATCTATAAGCTTCTTTCGTGGGCTCAGTACCGATCACCGTCCACAAACTTCTTTCATGTGCTCTATACCTATTGCCGTCCGCAAGCTTCTTTCATGCGTTTTGCGCCTATCGTCGTCTGTGGGCTTCTCTTGCACCCTGTGCCTATCGTAGATGGCGATACCTATTTCCGTCGGCAAAGGGTCGTGGCGATGCCTATTGTCATCTGTCGACTTCTTTTGCGCGCTCTTTCCAATCACAAACGGCAATACTTATTGCGGCCCACGAAGGGTCGTGCTTCCTTCTCCTTGTTGCCCACGATGATGGTTAACGTCGTCTGTAGTTCATTGCTCTCCCTTTGGCCACAAGCAGCAGTGTCAAACGTCATCCAGGGGCCGCGACATTGTTACTCCACGATTGTGGGAGGCGATGTGTAATGCCGCTGGGACCTTCCTCCTTCGTCATCTCGTGCCTTCTCTTCGTTCTCTTTTCTTCTCTTCTCTCTTAACTAAATGATAGACTCAATCTAGCACTGTCATAGCAGTGTGGCTGTCGAGCAGTATTGTTATAGTGTTGGTCCTGAGTACCAAGCTCGTCTTGCTACTAAACCAGATTAGAACATTCATATCAGCTTTGGTTTCGAGTAGTATTGTCGTCGTGCCGGTTTGAGTTACCATGTTCATCTTGCCACCACCCTGAGTCGGTCATTGTACTGGTCCAGCTATCATGCTAGTCTCGTCCGCATGTCAAGTCCTCTTCTCTTTTCTCTTTTTATTCAAATCCCCTTCTTCATCACTCTAACTTCTCACCTTCTCTGCCATATGAATGTGCATTGCCCTAAGACAAGGGCAGGTCCCTCGGCACACTTGTCTTGCAAATTAACCATGACAGAGTTGTGTAGAAAACAAGGAGATTGCAGGTCAAGTGATGTGATTCCCAACCAGCTAAAATAGCTGGGGGGCTTTTTGTTGTGATCTAAGAGGGCACCGGCGTGAGTTAGCCTGAGTAAATCATGGACCTGAGTGAGGTCTGTCCCCACCTCACGTTTAAAATTCCTCTCACTAATTGGGCACCTACCCTTGTTATGTGAACAAGGTTCTCGAGAGAGCGGTCTTAGGTCCTGGGTCTTCCGAACCTGAGATACATGTCACCTGATCACCTAAATCCGGGGAGGTGAGATCAAGGCATCTGACCAGTCGGGCTACCTGATTAGAGACTGTCGGACATTGAAGGACGATTCTAAACCAAAGACGCAGGGTCGGGCCTTTGCACTTGATGGGGAAGGAGCTAAGGCCTCGACTTCAGAGAATAAAGGTATTCCTTTGATTGTAGTATAGAATCCAAATTTTTGTTTGACTTTGTTTCCTCTCACTGCTGCTGTAGCACCATATTTTGGATGTTTAATAGAATTTAAACCTTCATTGCTTGACTGTGCTTAAGTTGTGAGCAAACTGATGTGGATTCTGTGGAGACTGTTTTAATATGACAACAGTGTTGAGGGTGTTTTATGAGGGGTGTGACTTGCCCCATTTGTATAGGAACTAATAAGTGCCATGTGATTGAAGTGATAATTACTATATGATATACCCTGTGTGGAAAATCTTATGATGTATGAAATATGGTATGAATGCAACAAGTGTTGTGCGATTACATGGACATGCTTTTAGTGCATTGTATGGCCATGATTGACACCAGTGAGGTGCCTGCTTTGAGCATATTGTAGGATCTGAATTTGTGATATCGATAAGGTGCCTGCTTTGAGCGTATTGTAGGGCCTAACCTTGTGATTCTATAGTGCATTCTTTGAGTGTATTGCATGGCCATGATTGACACCAGTGAGGTGTCTGCTTTGAGTGTATTGCAGGACCTGACGTTGTGATATCGGTAAGGTGCCTGCTTTGAGCATATTCCAAGGCCTGACCTTGTGATTCTGTGGTGCATGCTTTGGGCGTATTGTAGGGCCTTGATTTTGGTACCTACTCTGAGTGTGTTTCATGATTGATAATAATATGGTGTCTGCTTTGGAGGTATTATAGGACCTAATTAGGTAATCGATACTAGTAAGGTGCCTTCCTTGTGAGTATAATCGAACTTGACTTGAAGATAGATACCAGTGAGTCAGCTGGTAGTAGCCGATCTGTTGAGATTGCTTGTGGTTGAATGACTCAGTCCACTTAATGTTTACTTATTAATGTCTACATGACTGGAATGATATGGTATCTAATTTGTTAGTACATAACACTTTGAGTATAGGCTATGAGCTGTTAAGTATGTTTTGTAGACAGTTGTATTAGGCAGTAGTAAGTATATGGGTACCCTCCCCCTATTGTTTGGTTTCGTATGAATGATTTTGGGGACAAAATCCTTTTTTAAGGGGGGATGATGTAAGGACTCCAAATTTTCCTGGGCATGAGATCCGCACGGCAACACGGTCAGATGAACGAAAAGATGGTGCCGTATGTGTCGTCGACTTAAATCCGCAGATGACAAATACATGGACGAGGAGGAGAGAGAGAGGACAATGCCACGTGGGAAGAAAAAAGAATAGACTAAAGAAGAGGATACACTGCACGTGCATGGGAGTAACGCCATGTGTGTAGAAGAAAAATGCTGCATGCATAAAAGAGTAGCGTTGCACAGGAAGAAGAGGTAACGCTGTGCGTGCATGGGAGTAATGCCGCGTGTGGAAGAGAGAAATGCCGCACGAATAAAAGAGGAGCGCCGCGCATGAAGAAGAGGCAACGCCGTGCGTGCATCAGAGTAACACCGCGTGTGTAAGAGAGCAATGCCGCACGCATAAAAGAGTAGCGTCGCGCATGAAGAAGAGATAATGTCGCGCATACATGGGAGCAACGCAGCACATGTCAAAGGAGCATCGTTGGCATGAAGGGAAGGAAACGTCGTGCATGCGTAGCGCCGCGAGTGAAAAGAGGAGATTTGACTGTTGTCGTAGATGTCAGCGTCGCACTTGTCAGTGTCGTACCTATAAGCGCCGCGCCGATCAGTGCAGTATGTGTCAGCGCCACCCACGTTCAGCCACAGTGGATCCCACCTACCTCAAGTACTTAAGCCCTCTCCCCTTCCACCCCACTGTAATTTGCCTTTTTTTTTCTCTCATACTTTCTCTCTCTAGAGCTTAGATTGAACCTGTGGCTGTGCCCTTTAGGAAACCACCACTTGAAGCTTGAAGTGGCCTGCGAGTAAAGATTTGAAGGCTTCGTGAGCACATGTAAGTGGGTTTAGTTACCATGGATCACTTGATTTAGAAACAATTAAATTTTAAGTCATGAAAGTGGGTAAAATGGTAGTATGAGAGGTATGGATGTGAATAGGTTAAAATGAGCTTGAAATTCCATATTTGTGCTTCTACATGCCATGATTGTTTAAGTACTGTAATGATCTTGATTTTTGAGGGAATTTGTGAATTTAATTACTTGTAAAACTACTTTAATATGAACAAGGTTTTGTATAAAGAATTGTATTGGTTTGTGAAACATTAAGTGTTCTTTAAAGCATGTTAACTTGAGAATGAGAATTTCCAAAACTGTGACTGTTCTTGCATTGAATTATTCAGTAACTAAATGGTATCCAAATGGGACCAAATTGGTTTTTAATGAAAGATATGCTCCTATATTTCAATTTTTCTTTTTATACCATGTTAAAATTACATATGGGTTAGGAGATATGCCCCAAATAGTAGGGGTATGTCATTGTTCATAGTTGCTGGGATTTCAAGCAATTGTCACCTATTTTGCACCGATCATTTGACCTATGAATGATGTCCAAACATCTTCAACATATCACCATTTGAAATATTTATGAATAAGCTTAGAGTTTTATGTTGAACTAATTCTTAGATTCCCTGTAGATTGAGAGTTATGCCCCGAAATGTAGGAATATGACACTGTCCATTTGTTAGGTGCCTCGATCTCGGCCTTCAAATCTAGATGATCTGGCAGTGCTATCTCGGGTTTCTAGTGAACCCGGGATTTGAGATTGCTCTCTCGGAACCTTGCTCAAGAGCAAGGACAGGTATACCAACCGATGAGAGAGGAATTAAGGTGGGTTCAGAACTTACTTGGGCTACCTCGCGTGGGTGCCCTCTTAGATCACGTCGGAAAGCCCCCAGCTACTTTAGCTGGTTCAGAAACGCCTCCCTTGACCTATAATCTTGTTGTTTTTCTGTACAACACTTCTATGATTAATTTGCAAGCCAAGTGGGTCGAAGTGACCCACCCTTGTTTTAGCGTAATGCACATTTGTGTGGATCAGAATGTGAGGGGTTAGGATGATGGAGTGGAAGTTTCGAGCAAAGGCTAAAAAGATGAGCAAACTTGATGAAGGGACGACACTGGCTTGGTAGCCGGATAGTGACGGAATCAGAGTGGTCGCAAGAGGGGCACGGTACTTAGGACTCGCACGGCGGCAAGACTACTGAAAATCGAGGTCGATATGGTGGTGCTAGGCTAGGTCAAGCCTCAATCAAGTGAGAAGAGGAGAGAATGAAGAGAAGGCACGAGATGGCGAAGAGATTGACTTCTGCTGGTGCTAGGCGTCGCCACCAACGACGTGGAGTAACGGTGTCACGGCCCTTAGACAGCTCTAGACACTACTGATCACGACATGAGGTGAAGCAGGGAACTATAGATGGCACTAGACATTGTTGTTGGCAGCAAAAGAAGGTAGCACAGCCCCGCATGGGGAGCGATACCCTCTCGTGATGCGGGCAGCAATAGTCATTTTTGAAGCTCGATGTAATAGCCGTTTGCAAAGCACGGTGATAGTTCTCATGAGGTGCACGATGGTAGGATTGGGATGTCAGGGGGGGCTGCGATAAGCACTGAACACACAAAGGAGGCTCGCGGACGGCAATAGACATCGCACACGCGAAGAAAGCTCGGGGCGGCTATAGGCATTACCGAGACCTCTCGTGGGCGACAACAGGCATCGTCGTCTACGATAGGTCCGCAACGGCCCCTACGGCCAGCAATAGCTTTTGCCATCTGGGCTCTTCACTGAGGTATCGAGGACGCGTCTATGGATGACGATGAGCAGCGCTATCTGCAAGCCTCGTTTGGGGGTGAAGATGGACGAACAAAAGGAGAAAGAGGCTCGCGTATGGTACTAGCATCGTCATGCATGACTTGTGAGACCACAGGAGAGGCATGCACAGCACTGCCACTACCATGCATGACCTCTGAGGGGATCTCATACGAAGAAGTGGAAGAAGAAGGAGAGGAAGAGAGAGAAGAAGAAAAGAAGCAAAGAGAGAGAAGGTTTACCTTGAGCCTAGGGGTACCGGTCCAAAAGTTTCTCTCACCTTACTCTCTCTCCAAACATGACCCAACAATGAAAAGAAAGAGAAACATTATTTAGTAAAAACTCTCTCTATGTGTAATCTGTGTGTTTGTGTGTATTGCCTCCAACGTATAATGATGGTACATGGTATATATATAGAATTTACCCCAAACATGGGTGGACGTTCAAAAGTATCTCTAATTTCTAGAAATTATGATTACATTGAATTAAAAGAAATTATAAAATATGGTGCAAAATGACAGATTTTCCCCTTCTTAACAATTTGTGGAATTTCAGAACAGTCTCTGTGATGCCCTAGAACGTGCATGATTTTTCAAGGATGATCCGGGGTCGTTCTGATGCCCGGTTGATCGAAAGATGATTGTTTTCTTGTAAGGCTTGGCATGGTGATCCTTTTGATACCAACTTCGAGACATGAATCATGTTTTTAGTGCATGATCATGTGACTTGAAATTTGAATGGGTCTTGAAACTTCGGATTGAAAGTGTCCTCATTCCTTGATGTTTTTTAGTTATTTCTTCATTGGATCACACTGTCGTTATGATCGGATGGCAACAAGCGCATCTCGATTCCAGGCCCGAACGAAGATTTTCCAACTTTCGAATTTTGGTCGGAATCTGAAATTCTGGCGACGAAATTTACAGTCTCTTTGTCGGCTTTGTGTGCAGAATCTGACCATTCATCATGCACGAGATTTGGGTCCGAGATAGCTCGAGACCTTACGTATGCGCTGGAATTGATCTCACGTCGATCGGGATCACAATCGACGTGATTTGGCCTCTCAAGCGAGGCATGATGTTGTTGATTTTCCTGCACTTTCTTCACTTATGAGCAACTTATCTCTAGCTTTTCTTTTCGCTCGAAGGTCGTGATGAGGCATGCCACATATCAAAACGCTCATCTTGATGAGATGAATACATTCACAAAATTTGGACTTGATCCGACCTTAGACGAGTGAGATATGAGCATCAAAAGTCATTGATCGTGACTGTCCCTTCGATGGTGTGGAGTTGCAGGGTGGCCACATGGAAATAGCGTGCGGCTCCTCCTGTTTCACTCTTTTTCCTATAACGTCTTCCTGGAGTGTCCGTTCAAGCTGAAATTTGACCCCTAGGGGTTTTCAACAGTTCCGGATCCATTGGTGGTAGTCCTACAGTAAATTGATATACCAAAAATATAACTCTAATTATAGGGTCCATTTCAGGGTGCTAGAGGCTGATTTTGTCAGAATTGTTTCTCAGTCTGCACTGCCTTAGACATGTCGGAATGTAATGAAACGTGGTAAAAAAATTTTGAGAGTACTCATGAAGATCTTGGCTAGTTTGAGGGCTATTCTGAGACTGTCGAGATTTCCACTATTTGCTAGGCTTTTATTAAGCGAGGGCCCCATGATGATGAAAAATATCTTCCAACAGCATGCCCAACCGAATGTTGTGATTCGCGATAATTTAGAAATGCAATCATTCGGGAAGTTTGAGGGATCCTATCAAAGTCCTCACCCTCGAGGGACTATCTGCGATTCTGAAGCATGAGGCCTTTGTAGGGACCTCCTCGGACACAATCAGGCCTATCTAAAGGCAACTGCTATGATCCTTTGGTCAACATTGTTCACTACTACATCAGGTTTACTTTTGATGTTCGGGATATCTTTATAGGTCCCTTGTAGTGGAGTCTAGTAGGGGGCTTTTGACCTACCCGAAAGTCTGGGCCATTATTGGCTAGGGGTTTTAGGCAAGGAATACCTTGAAGACTCTAGCAGGTTAGACTCTAGCTTCATCAATTTCTTGCCTTCATGTTGGTCTTTAGCGTTTTGGAGGGATCCCTTTGTCATCATCCTTACCCTCAAGGACTCTTGTTGTTGTTGATGTTGAAATGTGGAAGATCTTATGCAGCTCTCACTCCCTGATGAGCCAATTTGTGTTGTGACTGGATGCTGGAATTTGAGGATTTTAGGTGGACCTCATTAACCAGGCTTATGACATGTTTGGAAATTGAATGTTGGCTGAGACGGCGGTTGTGCATCAACCAGCTTCGTTGGTCCAAGCGCCCTTTGGTGTGTTTTCACGTGAATATGGGTAGTGGCGTCTTAGAGATGGTTTTCACCAATTTCCTTTGTTTTTGGGGCTCTTTTACCCATGACCTTGAGGCCGTGTCCACCCTTTTCATCTGTTTTTACTCACGATGTCCTTTTGGGGTTTTCACCGCTGGGTTTTGTTTTCCATGGAACTCTTTTACTCATGGTTTCGTGACCATGCCTGTCTACCATTTTTACTCATGGTGTTCCCTTATTCAAGTCTATACCATGCCCATTTTTTGTGTGAAGGTGTGTTTAGGGTTGTGCCTTCAAGACCTGTGCGAAGTCTTTTAATGTTATGTTGTCAGGACGTGTACTATAGTTTAGGGTCATACAGCTGGACTGTGATGGTGATGAATGGCAATCTGTAGAGGCCATGGAGTGAGTATGGTGGTAGTTACGACTCACTTTAGCAAGATGGCACAAGGCTACTTATGAAGGGAGAATGGTGTTGAAGAATGGTGACCCACTTATTGATGGCGAATATGGATTGTGAAATGTTTCGCCGTTTCGTGAGCAAGGGTAAGACTCACAGAGGGAATGATGGATGGTGTGCACACACGAACGGGTCGGTTAGGGAAGGCGCACGTGAAGATGCACATAAAGGGCGTATATTCGTATGTGGACTCACTGGGGAGGTAATGAAGGTAGTGCGCGCACACGAGCGGGTCAGTTAGGGAAGGCATGCATGAAGATGCACGTAAAGGGGGTGTGCGCGTATGTGTGGGCACATTTAAGGTCATGCCTCGGGACCTGGGCAAAGCAGTTTAACGTCATGCGGCCAAGACATGCACTATGGTTTAAGGTCATATAGCTTGGATCGTGGTTATGTAGTTTAAAGTCATGCGACTAGGACCGTGCAGTTTATGGTCGTGCAACTAGACCTCCGCTATAGTTGAAGGTCATATAGTTTGGACCGTGGCTTGTGCAGTTTAAAGTCATGTAGCATGGACTAGTGCTGTGCAGTTTAAAGTCATGTAATTAGGACTATGGTTGTGTAGTTTAAAGTCATGCAGCATGGACCAGAGCTGCGCAGCTTAAGGTCATGCAATATGGACCAAAGTGTGGGACACCATGTAGGAGAAGCTGCATGGGGGATAGGTCTATGGATAGCTATCTGACTCCTAAGGATAAAGATAGTTAAGGCTACACACAAGCAGAGAGGTTTAGATAATGATAACAACCTTACAAGGAGTGGCAAGCGGAAGGGACCTCACCGAGGATTAGGAGGGCCAGTGTGACTGTACGGGGATAATGACTAATGATATGGATGTAACTCTATTGAGAATGACAGACCAGAGCACAGATGAACCTTACTGAGGGTTGAAGGGATAAGAATGCCCTTGACTCCCTAGGGATAGTGGGTCACATTAACATGCGACTCTCAGTGGAATGTTGGTGCGAAACAAACCTATTGAGGATTAAAGGGGTGGGAACGACCCTTGAATGCATCTAACTCCATTGGGGGTGTTAAAGTACACCTTTAGAGAATAGGTGGCCCATCTCTCCGTTAGAGATATGTGTATGGACAATTTTTCGTGCCGTGCGTTATAGTTTTAGGGTCTTGTAGCTCGGACGATGGGTATGCAGTTTTAAGTCATGTGGTTGTAGACACCCGCTTTAAATCTAGTAAGTTATATGGTTTTCTTAAACCATTAGAATCAAATTAGCCTAATAAACCCAAAATCCATAGGTCACACAACTTACCTTGTGAGCCGGAACCATTCTGCCAGCCCAGAACCCAGCAGATGCCTGTTTGACCCGGAATCCAATAAACACGTTGTTTTACGGAAACAATCATTAAAAATAGTAAAAAAATCCATTTTGACAAATATTTTATTTGAAAGATTTATAAGAGTCTGGGGAAGACAGAAAATTTTAAAATATTAATTTAGACAAGTTTTGGTTTGGGCGATAGGAGGTGGTCTCCCAGGCGACACAGGGCATGTCGCCCAAGTAATCTTGTAATTGCGCTGTTTTACGGAAAAATTCATTAAAAATAGTAAAATACTCTGTTTTGACCCAAACTTTTTCTGAGAGCTTCAAAAGACACATTTTTACCCAGATCAATCAAAAAAAATTTGGATTTGACTAGTTTTACCCTACATGACACTAGGCATCTCTCCCAAGCGACACCAGCCATGTCTCCTAGATCTGGGCAACACGACCCATGTCGCCCAGACGCGTTTTTATCCTTTTTTGTGTTTTTATGGTCATATTTTGGGTGATTTAGCCATGTGACACTATCCGCATTTTTTAGATCTAAATTTTAAAAAAATTGAAGGATTGGTTTGACCAAAGGATTTGTTGCTTACAGGATAGCTCTGCCCCAACAAATCCCTTGCTCATATCTACCCATTTCGATGACCATAAAAAGGAGGAAGATGGTTACAAACCTGGAGAGAGAGAGTTAGAAATTTTGGGTTACGAGAATTTTAGAAAACATTAGGCTGGGAAACCGTATGGGAGATATATCTAAGAGATATAACCCTAGACTACTAACGAGACAAGGAGATACGGAGAGAACCCTCAACCCTGCAACTCAAACCTAAACTTAGACCTAAAATTCGGGCACAACCACCCTACTACCACAAAAATTCCTGACCATCCTCTAAATCAGAAGAGGCAAAAAGGAACCTGTTTTGATATAGACGAGCCCTCTAAGGCTCGGGAAGCCCGGGACATCCGGCCCGGTTCGGTATTTTCTTCTCCTTCATATTCTCTTTTCTTTTATTGTATTTATTTTATTTTGATCTGGATTTGATTTTTTTTATTGAAAATATTGTTTTGAAATGCTTCAGATCACGCTGGCTCCGCCACAGATCTGAGAGCAGGCCTGCTCATTTCTAGGCAGATCCGATCTCAGATTTGAATTCGATTGTTCCCACTTTCTCTATCATAAATTTTCATTTATTTTTTATCAGTTTGAAATGTCTGATCAGGGTGATCTACATCATTTGATCGCTCGATTTTGTGCTATAAACAGTTTGGCTCCCACCGTGGGGCCATCGAGCGTGATCCGAGCATCAAAATTTCAAAAATTTCAAAATATTTTGAAATTTTAGAAGTGTCCAAAAGGATTTCCGGGGAATGAAAAAAAACATTCAAGTCAAAATAAAATATTTAAAAATACAAAACAAATATTTTTCTGTTAGATCTGCAGTCCCCTCATGTCGCTTTATTTTAATTTATTCTCATCAAAATATTTTATTTGTTATTTCTTAAATTTTAAATGCAGCTTATTTTATTATTATCTAGAAGGAGAAAATATAAAACAATAAGAAAAATATATTTGTTTGTGCGACACTCTTGGTGTCGCCTAGGCGACACTACCCACGTTCTTTGTCGCCCAAACCAATACATTTTTTATTTGGCTGAAAATTTGTAAATCTGTTATAGAACCTCTCTGAAGTCTTATCACTAATTTTCATATCAAAATAAAATTTTTCAAAATACGAAAAAAATATTTTACTCGATATAGATTCGTCCTATCTGAACATCCCTGTTTTCCAGTTATTTTAATTTATTTCATCAAAAAAATTGTTTTTATTGATTCTGATAGTTTAAATTAGTTTCATTGAATCAAAATCCATCATCAAAATAAAAAATAAAATAAAATAAAAATATTGTTTTGGGCGACACACCTGGTGTCGCCCATGTGTCGCCCTGCTTACAAGGGCAACACTACCTGTGTAGCTCGGGCGACAGGCCCTATGTCGCTCGAGCGACACACCCTGTGTCACTCGGGGGACACGCCCTGTGTTGGCCAAAATAAAATGTCTCAGATTTTTCTAAAACTCTGCAAGTCTCTTCTAGAGACTCTTATGTTAATTCCCACAAATGTTTAACTTAAAATAAAATTTTTAGAAATACCAAAAAAATATTTTTCTTTAGGTAGGTCTGCTCTAATCTTGACTTTCTAATTTCATTTTGGTTAGTTAATTTTGGTTGAGTTATTTTTTTCCTTGATTTCATCATGCTTAGTTTAATTATTTCTCATCAAATTTAAAAGAAATATATATATATATATATATATAAAACTGATTGACGGTTTCTTTCACCCTCCCTGAACCTTGCCCCGTTCGAGTCATCCTCTACTCGAGTCACGCTCGACTTAGCACGGACTATATCTGCTTTCACTACTTTGACCATACATTCGTAGGGGTTCCTCACCCCTCTATTTATATTGTGCCTCGAGCGAGTTTCACCTTGAAGCATGCATCGCTAGGCGCGATCAACGCCGAGTGCTCAGTTGTTTTCTTTCTTATTGTGTGCTTGACTTTATTTTAATTTGCGTGCTTCTTTACACAGTCAAGCACACACAGACCGGGAATCCTAGAAAACCAGAAAATAAATTTTTTGAAAATCCCCAAAATCTGCGTTAACGGCGTGAGGGGAACCTAGCTTTGAGAGTCGTGGTGGTTGGGATTTGCGTGACTTTAATTGTGAGAACCCCTCCGTAATCCTTTGGGTCAAAGCAACTCCGCGTATAGTAGGACCTAGTGAACATCCTATAACAGAAGACCAGGACGTATGTGGGGACCTATATCAGCCTAGCCACATTTTAATAGTTAGGAACCCACTCTCAAGCCAAACCTACCCAAAATCAGACTAAGTCAAATGTTTTTGTGTACTTGCTTCCTTATTCCTGATCGGTTAATCTTAGATTCCAGTCCGGACCCACTTTGGGTCTGAGCTAAAGCTTCTGGGTCTAAGTTTAGGCTTATACCTAGCCTAGCCCAAGTTCGAACCTGGTTTCACCTAGGTCAGAACCTAGGCCCTCTCTTGGTCCTAGCCAAAGGCTCGTTCCTAGCTCATCTTTGATCCAGTCCAGGTCCACGTCTAGTCTAATCATCAAAACTCTCTGTGTCTAAGTCCTAGCTTGTACTCAACCTAGCCCAAGTCCGAACCAGGTTCACACCCAGGCTTAAACCTAGGCCCCCTCTTGGTCCTAGCCGAAGGCTCATTCATAGCTCTCTTTGATCCAGTCCAGTTCCACACCTAGTCTAATCATTAAATTTCTCTGGGTCCAAGTTCAAGCTTATACCCAGCTCAGTCCAAGTCCGAACCAGGCTCACACCCGGGTCCGAACCTAGACCCACTCTTGGTCCGAGCCGAGACTCTCACCCATCTAGTCTAGATCTTAGTCTAGGTTCTAGCATAGGTCTAAGTTTAGTGTAGCCTCTAGAGCTAGACTAGGCTTACTCTAGTTTAGGGTATGAACCAAAACCCACTGAGTCTATCAAGTCTAGATTCTGGGCTAGTCTTAGCCTTTGTCTTAGTTAAGGTTTTGCCCCTAGAGTCAAGCTGGCTCTGCCCTAGGTCATTGAGTTTAGATCTTACTTAAGCCTAGACTCTAAAACCCGGCTAAAGAAAATTATCATCTAGGGTTCCCAAGGCGAATATGATTACCGCTCCATGGCTGACTCTAAACCGAACCTTCCCAAACCAAGGGACTAGTATTCCGCATCCCTTGGGATTACAGTTAGAGCTCAGGCCAATCCATTATTTATCGTCCAGGTCTTCAATTAGAAGTCGAATCCCAGGGATCTACTCCAAACCTTGAGCTCTGTATGGTCCAAAAAATTGGCTCTGCTTGAAAAACATTGAACAGTCAGGGGTCTAACCGGGCATTGTCCTACAGGGAACCTTGCGTAGCCATAGTAGGAGGCAACCAGAGCAGGAGCCTTGCGAGGGAAGAAGTTCATGCGGCATCTAACGTCAATTCCGACTACTTGACCCAAGATAACCCAGAGATGCAGCGGTCTCAGAACCAAAACCCACCTAGGTCTAGGAGATCCAATCCAACCTCAAGCCACTGTAGTACGGCCCACGATGTCTTGAACACTGTACGCAGCTGAGGCATCAATCTAGACCAACCCTTAGGTGAGGCAGGCATCCGGGCTGCCCTCAAATGTCTAGTGGACTTAGGTTACACAGTTCATGCCCCAATTCATGAGTTGGTCCAAAACCAACCCAATAGCATAGGTCAAACCATAGCACAACCGATTCAACCAATTCTTCAAACAGTCCCTCTTGCGTATCCGGTCCAACCAACCGTGCAGTTTTCGTAACTGGTGGCGATACTTATGGGTCAGTACGCCCCTCAAGGACAAATGTGTCAAATTGCCATGGTAACCACGACTCATCCATCACGGGCCCAAGCAGGTCAACATCTACCCCAAGTCTTGACTCATTAGTCTATGCTTGGGAACCCACCGACTAGTGGGCTAACTGTCACGCCAAATACTCAACAATAAGGCACCTTAAAAACGATTCAAGATTTGCTTGTAAGGATGGGAATGCATGAAATCCTGCCCTCAAAGGCCTATGTTCATGAGACCCTTGGAGGCATGGAAGACCTTCCCCTTTGGTTTGTCATCCCAGAGTTTAAAAACAAATTCAATGGGAAGAATGACCCAGATATTCATGTCAACACGTACCTCCTCTTTGTCCAAGCCTTGCGAGACCGGCCTAACCAGTTGAAGGCTCTGTTTTCACAAACTTTGACTGGTGAGGCTTTAAACTGGCATCAGAGAATAATGACCGCTCAACCACAGATAACTTCAGACGAAATGTTTAACTAGTTCGTCTCTTATTATCATGGGTTGACACCAAGATCACTTTTCCTGGGCGAGCTTAACACAACCAAACAAAACCTAGAAGAATCCTTCAAGGATTTTATCGGTCGATTCTACGAGGAGGCGATGCAAGTCATTGAATGTCCACTAACGCACGTAGCTAAAATCTCTATGGCCTAAGAAAATGAAGCTCCTGAATATAGGACCTTCTTTAGCAAGGGACTTATCCCCCACTCTTTTGACTCCATGATCAAATAGGTGGCGCAACAAACTCATCACGACTCCCTAGAATAAAAATAAGAGCAACAACAGAGGGAAAGCTTCCAATCAGGTTAACGAAATTGTCGTTAACAGACCGGCTCAGGGTCTAGCCACCCAACACAATAATAGGAATCAAATTGAAGGGGTCAGCCTAGAGCTAACTCTCAAAATAACAATCGAAAGTGAGAGGACAACTTCAATCCTCTCAATGACCCGTTAGAAAACATGCCAGAGTTACTCTTGAAGAATAACATGGTTCAACTCCCACCACCATCTGAACCACCATTTGAGGTTAAGGATAAGAACAAATGGTGCAAGTGGCATAGAAACAATGCCCATGATACCCAAAATTGTTTCTACTTGAAGCGGGTGATTCAAGGGTTGAATAATAGGGGCGACATCACTTTCGAACCAAGAAATCAACCTATTGAAGAACCTAATCAGAAGATAGGTATCTTCACAAACCTTCTCCCCAAAAATACAGCCACAACGACCGAAGAACTAGGAGCTCCGAGTAACTCAAAGGAGGATGTTATCATTCACATGATTGAAAATGGAGATGAAGGAGATGATCCCAGCCAATTCATATTTGCTTGTGATCATCATCTCCAAGAAGTTGAAGAATATCTTTTGAGTCTTCTTAGAGGAAACACTTTGTCCCCGAACTCCGATGATCCTCCTAAGTGGGACCAATATGACAAAGTTGATGCCCTTGAGATTGACATGGTTAAATCTTATGAAACGGGATCATCTTCCCAACAACGGGCTAACACCCCCGAGGTCTCCCATTACTCTCACTATGGTTGACCCTATCAAGCTTCAGGCTGGTGAAGTCGATTCCTTAACCCGAAGAGGTCGAGTGTTCAAACCCATCCAAATGATGGCGGACACTCTTGATGAAAGAATGGGAGCCACTTCAATAGCCAAACCACTAGCTGGGGTTGCAGATCATGAACCTAATAAAAACCCTCAAGGATCCACAACCATCTATGATCTACCTACTCATCTCGGGAAGATCCAGGATCAAATCTCCATCTTAGAGCAGCGTGCGAATTCGCTGACACATAGAGGGAAAATTGAAAAGGTCCTTGCTAAGACCCACATCCCGAACAACACACAACTAGATGAGTTTTGCGGGATGATCAACCAACTAATGGCACCAACGCCAGCCATATTCACAAATGATGCCATCCCGACTAATGTCAATTGCTTGCATGTCCAACCTCTTCATATCACTATTTTCCTAAAAGGATAGGAGATAAGGAGAGTGCTGGTTGATAATGGGGCATCCCTGAATATAGGCCCTATGAAAACGGTGAAGCAGATAGGCAAAAGCCCGGATGACTTCGAACCATGTCAATTAATTATCGCTACATATGATGGGACCAAGAGGAAGGCTATGGGCATATTGCCTCTCACACCCAAGATTGGCCCCACCATTCAGCCATTAAAGTTTAATGTCTTGGACCTAAAACCTTCTTTCAACATGCTGCTATGAAGACCTTGGCTCCACAAAAACCTTGTGATCGCCTCCATGCTCCATCAATGCCTCAAATTTCAAACGAAAAATGGCATCGCGAATGTATGTACTGAACCCCTTTCTTTTCTTAATCCTAACATACATTTCGGAAAGCTAGCCGTAGGGGTCGAGCTCGAGGAAATCCTGCTCGCTTCCTTTGAGCAAGCGGATTGTGCGACCTTACTCCAAGAGGCTGACGACCCTGTTCCTCAAATTTTGCGAACTTCTGCATCGATGGAGGAGATTATCCAATGCCAACATCGATACGGTTTCGGGTCCCTCAAAGCCTGGCACATGCTCCTCTCCCTAGGCTTCCCACATGGTTATGGTTTGGGAAGTCAAGAGCAAGGCATAAAGGAAGCGAGTTCTGCATTAGCTGAAGCCAAAACTGGAAAAGGGGATCGAAGAGGGCTTGGGTATACTCTCAACCTATTTCAAATATGAATAAAGCCTTCAAGCCCTCCGTGCTTCATATCAGGGGGCATTCAAAGCCTCGATCCTCCAGATGCCTGTCCGTCAAAACGGCCAAAAGTGATCCTCGAATCCCCAACAAGGGATAATCCCTCTTCTGCATCTCAGCACACACAAGGACTACGAATTGAAGACTTATTTGCTAACCTAGATCTGGGGGAGGTGTGCACAGTTGGCTCTGACATAGCCAATGGTGCTCTTCGACCAACACCAACCCAGGCACGGAATTGGTCGATCATTCCTTTATTTCGAGAATCACTGGAAGCATACCAGCAGAACCTTTAAGTCCTGGTGCCAAAGAATAAATAGGCACGATGTGGCCATCTAACCTTCCTGTGCGTCCAGTCCCCAACATTTCTCACTCGAGTCCCGTAAGGGACACCTTTTCGAATTTTTCAAAAATCGGTGAAAATTCAAAACATGATAAAGTTAACGGCAAATGTTCAAGATAGCCTAATAACGGTGCATAATACCCAAGACGATGAATTTGACGATCAAGATGAAGATCAAGAGAGTCAAGAGTCTGAAAAAATCTTTCAACTTGATGAACTTACTTCTCATGTTGAGTAATTCAAGAAGAGGTTCGACTGTGACCCAATGGCTATCATCGAAGGGACGATTGATGTAAACTTAGGAACTGAGAATGACCCAAGGTTAACTAAGAGTGGAACCTCCTTATCTTCTGAGGAGCTGAAAAACATGATTTTCCTTTTTCAAGGAGTATCGTGATGTCTTCTCCTGGTCATTCGATGATATGCCAGGGCTAGATCCCACATTAGTGCAACATCACCTAATATTCAACGAAGGGGCGAAGCCTGTAAGGCAGAAACTCCGATGTCAAAAGACCCACCTCGAGCTCAAAATAAAAGAAGAAATCAACAAATTGCTCAAGTTGAGGTTCATTACTCTTGTAGATTATTCAGAATGGTTGGCCAACATAGTGGTCCTACCCAAGAAAGACGGGAGGATCCGAGTGTGTGCCGATTACAGAGACCTCAATAAGGCATATCCCAAAGACAACTTTCCATTACTAAACATAGATGCCTTAGTTGACAACACTGCAGTTCATGAGATGTTGTCATTCATGGACGACGTTTTGGGTTACAACCAAATCCTCATGATAGAGGAAGATCAAACCAAGACGTCATTCATAACGCAATGAGGAACCTACTATTACAAATTCATGCCCTTCGGTCTAAAAAATGTAGGAGTAACTTATCAACGAGAAATGACTAGCATCTTCCACGATCTAATGCACACCATTATGAAAGACTATGTCGATGACATTCTGGTCAAGTCAAAGACCAAGTCTGATCATCTCACCAAGCTGATAACCATTTTTGAAAGACTTCGGAAACTTCAAATCAAACTCAATCCATAGAAATGTGCCTTCGGAGTTAAATCCGACAAACTACTAGGCTTTATAGTAAGCCAAAGAGGAATTGAGGTGGACCCATCCAAAATACGAGCCATCACTGAAATGCCTCCTCCTCGGAACATCAGAGAAATCTGTGGGCTTCAAGGTCACATACAAGCCATAAGGCATTTCATTTCACAACTGCTGGATAAGTGCGCACCATTCAATAGCCTCCTTAAGAAGGACACCCCATTCATATGGGACAATGAATGTCAAGAAGCGTTCGATCAAATCAAGGAGTACCTCTCCAAACCTCCCATCCTTAGTCCTCCTAGTCCAGATAAACCCATGTTCCTATATATGTCAGTGAAAAACAAGACCATGGAGGCAATGTTAGAATAATATAATGACCATGGAAAAGTACAAACGATATACTATATTAGCAAAACCATGGTCAACTATGAGACAAGATACACGGATGTGGAGAAACACTGCTTAACACTTATGTGGGTCATGCAGAGACTAAGACATTATGTCTTATCTCATTCAGTCAAGCTCATATAAAAAATTGACCCACTCAAGTACTTAATGGAGAGGCCAGTCCTCAACGGACGTTTGGCGAAGTGGAGAATGTTATTGAGCGAGTTAGAGATCGAGTATATCACTAAAAAATCGATCAAAGGACAAACCATTATTGACCACTTAGCTGAACACGCACTACCAGACAATATTCCCGTAAACATGGATCTCCCTGATGAGAACCTCTTCACAATTGAGGACTCAATTTGGGAGCTATACTTCAACGGTGCAAAGAATGAATACGGGTCAGGTATAAGAGTCATACTATGCTCACCTAAGAATATTTTCATGCTAACGACCATTAGATTGAATTTCCCATGAACCAATAACGTTGTTGAATACGAAGTCTTGATAGCTGGGCTTGAGAAGGCCATGGGAATGAAAATCCAGCAAATACGAGTGATTGGTGACTCCTTACTTGTCATAAACCAAGTTCAAGGGATTTGGAGAGTGAAAGAAGAAAAGCTCAAACCCTATAAAGAAAAGGTGGAAAAGATGATTCCATATTTTAAGAAAATCACCTTTCGACATGTAACTAGGGAAAATAATCGGTGTGCAGACACCCTTGTAACCATTGTTTCGATGGTTGATATTCCTCCATAATCACAACAATGTCATTTTATATCAGGAACAAACATGATCCTTCCTCACCAAGGATTGAAAAAGAAACAAAAAGCAAGAAAATGAGAACGAAGTGGAAGTGTCCCTTGTGGCTTCAGATGCGCTAGCTAAGGCAAAGCCATGGTTCTATGATGTTCTGTCGCAGTTGAAAGATGGGTTGTACCTTGAAGAAGTCACCAAAAAGGATAAAGAAGCCTTTTGAAGGTTTTCGATGGGATTCTTAGTAAGAGGTGACCTCCTGTACAAGAAATCCTTCGATGGCATCATTCTACGGCGACTCGATCAGCAAAAAATTGACCAAGTACTGACAAAGTTGCACAATGAAGGAGGTCATTCTGGGGTAGCCGCCTTAGCTCAAAAAATCAGGCGCCAAGCCTATTACTGAACCACCATGACTGAAAACTGCTGAAAGTTCGTTAAGAGGTGTCCCAAATGTCAACTCTATGGAGACCTCATCCATACACCATCCGTATCACTCAAGTCAAGACCGCCCGTATGGCCCTTCGCCATGTGGGGTCTTGATATCATTGGAATGATATCATCGAAAGCCTCAAATGACCACCGTTTTATACTAACATCTACATAATACTTCACCAAATGGGTAGAGGCTGCATCATTTGTTAACATTGAAGGCCAACTTGTTGCCCAATTCGTAAAGAATAACATTGTATTCAGAGTTGGAGTTCTTGAGTCAATCATCACTTACAACGGATCCAATCTCAAAAATGAAAAGGTCACTAAGGTGTGCAAAAGGTTTGGGATAACACAAAAATTCTCCACACATTACTATTCTCAAGGAAATGCACAAGCAAAAGACACAACTAAAGGACTTCTCAGAATCATAGACAAAATAATAAAAGGCGGGAACAATTGGCACGAAAAGGTAAATGACGCTCTATGAGCCTACCGGACAATTGAGAAGACTCCTTCTAGCATGACCCCATACTCATTGGTGTATGGTATGGAAGCAGTGCTACCTATCGAGGATGAGATACCATCTTTCCAAATCCTTATTCATAAAAATTTAGATGAGGAACAAAAGGTCGAAGCACGAATCGCTACCCTCATTAATTTGGATGAAAAATGACTACGAGCAACACAAAACATCATTTCTTACCAATGTAGAACCGAAATGGCATACCAAAGAAAATTTGTTCCTTGACAATTCAGAGAAGGAAACATGGTACTTAAGAAAATCTTCCACACTCCTGCAAATCTACACCCTTTTGGCAAGTTCAAACCTAATTGGGAGGGGCCATTCATGGTTACCCGAGTGCATGTAGGCAATTCTTATAAACTAAAAAATCAGGAAGGGTACGAACTCAATGACCCCATTAATGCAGTGTATCTTAGAAAATACTACCCATAATGGGTTAAAAAACGAGGTGAAAACCCGAAAAGGCATCACAAAAAAAAAATAAAAAAAATAAAAAAAATGAAAAAATGGACGTGGTGAAGCCTGAAAAGGCATCATGGGTGAAAAAGAGAATAAAATCTCCAAGAAGAAGCTTTCAATGCAAAACATTCAAGTACAAATACGTATTTGCAAGTTCCAATAATACTGCACAAGTAGACCCTGAGGATGAAGACTTCTCTTAAACCCTGCAGGTTCCCAACAGAACCAACTCAGAAAAATTTAGGAGGGTGACATGAATGGAAAATCGAAGTGATTTCAACGAACCCTTGGAGAACGTCGAGACCTCTTCAAGATGGAAGCCCAGCAAGAATCCAGAGAACTCTCCATGAACCCTTGAAGCACACGATGAAATCTCCAAAGGTAAAAAGTAAACTTCGAGACCTTTTGAGTTCTCACAATCCCACTAGGAAATCCATTCATCATCTTTGGGTAAAATATGATAAAGAAATCACCACCAAAGGGGCCACAGGTGGCGAAATTGCAAGGCCCATCTCTTTTGAAAATTCTTTTCAAATCAACTGTTAAAATCATCCATTTTCAAAACGTTTTCCCTTTTAAAAAGGACTTCCTCCATCACTACATGAGGCTAAACTGTTAGTCAATCTATCCTTTCTCTCGAAGCCAACTTCTTA
This sequence comes from Amborella trichopoda, assembly GCF_054954075.1. NCBI lineage: Eukaryota > Viridiplantae > Streptophyta > Magnoliopsida > Amborellales > Amborellaceae > Amborella > Amborella trichopoda. The sequence goes on along the minus strand of NC_142338.1, from coordinate 24,122,307 downwards.
TGCTTGTTATGAAGGCTTGAAACTAGCCAGGCACTCCCTGGTTGTATGAGTAGAACTACCAACTACCACATATAGGAGATGGGTGAACTCACCAATGACGAAATTGGCTAGTCTGGGAGTGTTTTTTCTCTCGACTGGATCCCCTGAGGCAAAATGGGGCAAGCGCATCCTTGTGCGTGCACACAACAACCCAATATTCAGAAATTCGAGACAAAGACCCTACAACTAGGGGGTTGAGTTTGTCAATATTTAGTTTGAAGAGTATGTTCAAAGAAAGTGTTCTACTATGCTTCGATGAATAAAATTGCACATTTACAAGGGCAAGCTTAGCAAAGACCCCCAAACAACGGAAATAAATAAAAAAATTTCAAACTCCCCATAATAGAGGCAAAGTTGAGAAAGACCTCACATTAGGGGAAGCAATCACTTAATAAAAAAAAAAATAATAATAATAAAAAACATTTTTATGGGAAACACACCTAGTGTCGCCCAGCCTATGAGGGCGACACTACTCGTGTTGCCCAAATATTTTCTCCAAAAACCCTTTTTTTTTATTAAACCAAGCTTTCAAAAAAAAAAAAAAAATTCCATATGCTCCTGGGTGGCATGAGCTTAAACTGTCAACCGATTCCAAAACCTTTTGCTCCTCGGTGGCATGAGTCTTAACTACCAACCAATTTCAGAAAAATCTTTTTCTCTACAGTGGCATGAGCCTAAATTACCAACCAGGATTCAGATCATCAAACTCGTGCGACGTTAAAAACCCTAGCTAACACGTCAAACTCATGCGACGTTAAAAAACCAAGCTATCGTCAAACTTGTACACCGTTAAAAACCCAAGCTAACACGTCATAGTCATGTGACATTAAAAAACCGAGCTAACACGTCAAACTTGTGGGATGTTAAAAAGTTGAGCTAATACGTCTAGCCCCGTATGAGGTAAAAGGTCAGGTTATCCAGTTCAACGTCAGACTCCTGCGGCGTAAAAGAGATGAGACAGGCACTGTCTATCCCCATATAACGTAAAAGGTCAGGTGTATCGTCCATCGCTGCATGACACTAAACTGCTTAGAGGGCTCTTTGGTTACAAGAGTTGAAACTGCTAACCAACATTGCTTATCGAGATATCTTTTCCTTTTCAAAATTTTCACCATATGTCTTGTGTTTTCAAAAACTTTAATATCTTTGCTAAAATCGTAGCTTATCCCTACTCTGGGTACTGTTTCAAATCCCTTCCTACATTCAAAATTTTCTAATAGGACTTGTAAAAAAACAAAGGAGCTTGGACAGCCGTGTATGATGAACACCGTGTTGCCGTGATTACCATGTTGCTGCCTCACCTCTCTATTTGAAATTGATCAGACAAGGCTCGTTCTATAGAAGGCCTTTTCTTATAGACAACCTTAGGAAACCATTAAGGAAATCAAAGAAACTGCCAAGGTTAAAAATTTCAAACTGAGAAAACCCTGACTTCAAGTGGCATGGCTATAAAATCCACCTCGAGTTTTAAGCTTATGTAACTCGCTGACACCGCACACTGAAACCCCTAGGGTGAAAATGCCCTAGGTGGGTGAGCATGGGAGTGCAATGACTTGGAAGTATACTTGGTGTGCCATCTGCCCACGTGATGTCGGGATGACATTCATCTTTGACTTTCTCCTGCCCCCTCAAAGGACAGGGAGTGTTAGAGAGTCTACTGTTGCTACTCACCTATCCCTCGAAGGATGGGTAGTGCATGTTTGCCTGCCCCTCGAAGGATAGGGAACGACAGCATGTCTACTTCTTTGTCACTCTCTTATCCCTCAAAGGACAGGGAGTGTCAAACAGGGGCAACTGTAGACACCCGCTTTAAATATGACAAGTTCTGTTGTTTTCCTAGACCCTTAGGATCAAATTTTCCTAGTAAACTCAAAATCTACAGGTCACACAACTTGCCTTGTGAGCCGGAACAATTATGCCAACTTAGAACTCAGCAGACACCTGTTTTGACCTGGAATCCAGTAAACGCGCTGTTTTACGAAAACAAACATGAAAAATAGTAAAAACTCTATTTTGAACCAAAGTTTCTTCGAGAGCTTCATAAGAGGGTGAGGAAGACACAAAAATTGAAAAACATCAATTTCGACAAGTTTTGTTTTGGTCGACACCAAGCGACACAAGGCATGTCGCCCAAGTCATTCTTCAATTGTGCTATTTTACGAAAAAAATCATTAAAATCAGTAAAACAATAATTTTTTACCCCAATGTTTTTTGAGAGCTTCACAAAACACTTTTTTACACATCACAAATAAAAAATTTCAATTTTGACCAGGTTTATCCTAGGCGACACCAGCTGTGTTTTTCCCAAAACGCATTTTTATCATTTTTTGTGTTTTTATGGTCATCTTTTGGATGATTTGGCCATGTGACACTATGCTCTTCGGTCCGATCTGAATTTTAAAAAATTAAGAGATTGGTTTGACTGAAGGATTTGTTGGTTATGGGATAACTCTGCCCCAACAAATCGCTCACTCATATCAAGCCATTTAGACGATCATAAAAGGGAGGATAATGGTTACAGACCTAGAGAGAGAGTTATAAATTTTTGGTTGTGAGACTTTTTGAAAACTTTAGTTTGGGAAACCTTAGGGGAGATAAATCTGAGAAATATAACCCTAGAATACTAGGGAGATAGAGAAATGCCGATAGAACCCTCAACCCTGCACCACAAACCTAAACTTAGACCTAAAATTAGTGAACAACCACCCTACTACCACAAAACTGGCCGATCGTCACCTGAATCAGAAGAGGAAAAAAGGAACCGGTTCTGATAAGGACGAGCCCTCGAAGTCCGGGGAAGGTATTTTCTTCTCCTTCATCTCCTCTTTTCTTTTATTATATTTATTTTATTTTGATCTGAATTTGATTTGATTTGATTGCAAATCTTGTTTTGAAATGCTTCGAATCACGCAGGCTCTGCCATAGATTTGAGAGCAGGCCTGCTTGTTTCTGAGCAGATCTGATCTCAGATTTGAATTCGATTGTTCCCACTTTCTCTATTATCTATTTTCATTTATTTTTTATCAGTTTGAAGTGTCAGATCAGGGTGATTTACATCGTTAGATTGCTTGATTTTGGGCTATAAACAGCGGTTAGGACCATGCAGTTTAAGGTCGTGTAACTAGACTTCACTACAGTTGAAGGTCATGTAGTTTGGACCATGCCATTAAGCCTTTTAAGTCATGTGGTCAGGACATGCACTATGGTTTAAGGTCACACAGCTGGACCATAGTCGTACAATTTTGAGTCGTGCGACGAGGACTGAGCAGTTTAAGGTCATGCAACTAAACCTCCGCTACAGTTTAGGGTCATATAGTTTGGACCATGGCTGCGCAGTATAAGGTCATGCAGCACAGACTGTAGCTGTGCAGTTTAAAGTCATGCAGCAAGGACCATGGCTGTGCAGTTTAAAATCATGCAGAATGGATCATGGCTGTACAGTTTAATGTCATGCAGCACGAACCATTGTGTGATGAAGAAATGTGACTCCATGGGTAACAGAGCCATTACAAAAAACGGGGCTCCTTGAGGAATGAGACTGTGGTGCAGGGAATGAACTTCTTGAAGAGGAGGTCAATGGTCCAGTTGGGAGTGTTGTGGCATGATTGCGGCACTAAGCACTAAATGACGCACGCGACATTAGTCCCAGATGTTGTGCGCATTGTGTTAACCACTTGTTGAGGTGCATGACATTAAATCCTTAATGAAGGGCACGATGATAGATTCTGGGAGAAGGCATGCGGTGATGGCCCTTGAGGATGGCTCACAATGATGGCCCCTATGACGAAGGCATGCAGTGACGACTCTTGGCAAAAGAACGCAGCATTTGCCTTTAACGAAGGCGTGTGGCAATGGACCTTGACGAAGGCACGTAGCGATGGCCCTTGAAGAAGGCATGTGGCGATGGCCCTTGACAAAGGAGTGTGGCGATGGCTTCTTATGCGGCGTGTGGCAATAGCCCTTTCAGGTCTCGGGCTTGACCCGCCTGGCCTGGTCTTATTGCCGACTGTAAGGGTTTGTGAAGGGAAGTTTGCGGCACTGCTGAGTATAAACGGGGGAAAACCCCATTTTACTGTTTCACCGAAGGGTAAAACAGTTGAAGAGTTTTAGAAAGAGAGAGCCAGAGCTTCTGAAAAGAGATTTTTGGTGAGAACTTCCTGGAAAAAATTTGCAAAGGTCTTCAAGAGCTTTTCTGACGAGCTTCACGAAGTTGAAAAGCTTCGTACCATGATTGTGGACATTTTCAAAGAGTGTCGTAGCTCTCTGAGGGGGAAACAGGGCTTCTCAGAGCCTTAGCAGATTTTGTAGGGTTGCTCTGCTAGAGTTCGTGTGTTTCTCCGATAGTACCGTGGCCAAAGGGAGGATGTAGAGAGTTCAGAGGGCTTTGCCGGTCCTTTGGTTGTTAGAGGAGAAGAAGGAGGAGCAACAATGGACTCAATAAAAACTCAGTGGAATGCCAGAGAGTTTGAATCGAACTGTTAAAGTGCGAAAACAGGGAGAAGGGAGACCCGCAAGGTCACAGGGAAGTTTTCTAGGGATTCTGGTGGTTTTCAGTGATATGTCTGGCTGTCAGAAAATGGGGGAAAACCAAGGTCAGATGGGGTTTTCGGCTGGCAGAGGAGTGCTTCTGTCAGGGAGAGGCAACACCGGTAGGGGAAAGTGCAGGGTCAGACAAGGGTTCGAAGTGGGCGAAGGAGTGTTTCCAGCAAAACTTAAAGGTTCAAAAGGTTGTGAAAAGGTGGACCATCGGCGAGGAGAGACGGTTGGGGAAACCAAAGAGACCTAGGAGTAAATGTCCCCTAGGAGTTGGAGACGGTGGGAACTGGAGCACTCTAAGGGCATGTGCGACATTAAGTCGCATGCAATGCTACTTTCGTGTGTCCCTAGGCCACGCACGATGATAGCCATGTTCGAGAGCACGCCGCTCACGACAATGGTATCGCTCGACATTAGCCTGCCCATGGTGATGGTAGAACGTGGCATTGTGTTGCGCACAGAGATGGTTGCGTATGGTGCTGAGTTGCGGGTGGCGATGACCATGGACGATAATGTCTCACGGGGGTCTGGCGAATGAGGAGGCCCTGCCGTCGTGGTCTGTTGAAAGTCAAGTCCTCCAACATAACCGTGAAGTCCATGTCGTTCCATCATGGGTTGGATCCTTGGAAGCTAGCCATGCCTCATTAGATGAATTGAAGCTGACTCAGGAATCGTTGGCTCCTTCTTTTTGACCCGTAATACTCCTCTTTGGTGGCACTTCTCAAATGAATTCCAGCTAACTTCTCCAAGTGGTTTTGCTTCTTCTTCATGAAGAGAGCATTTCTTTACTAGGTTTGCTTCTTCATGAGGAAGGCATTTCTTTTGGCTTGTAACTGTCCTCTTATCCTCAGCAGTAAGAGCAATACATTGGGCATCAATTGTTTTCTTTCCCCCAGATATGAGAGAATTGTAACCTTCCTAACAATGGTCTTCTTGGCTTGCATCTTGGAACTCATTTTTATTGCAATAAAAAGAGTTAGAATTTGTTCGGAATGCCTTGTTTGCTATGCGTTGAGTGTCTTTTCTTGAATATGCATTACTAATAGTACTTCTTCAGGTATTGCCCATTGATAGGAGGCATTGCCTCCTCTCTGTCTGAGTTTGCCAGTATAAGCCTTATTTGGTGTGACCTTCTTGATTATGAATGGGCCATCCCACTTGGGTTCAAACATTCCTTTGTTGTGCTCGTGCATGACAATCGGTCTCTTAACTGCTAAGACTAGGTCCCTACGAGTGAATGAGCGAACCTTGATAGACATGTCAAAGGCTCTCTTCATTCTTCTTCGATTGAGCTCGAGGTTCTGTTGAGCCTCTAGTCTCTTTTCATCAAGGGCATCCAACTCCTGGTAACAGACCTTAACCCTCTCGTCCTTGGTTAGTCCTTGATGTATAGCAACACGGAGTGAGGGTATTTGGACCTCAAGGGGTAAGACTGCCTCACCTCCATAGACCAAGGAATAAGGGGTCGAGTTTGTAGCATCGTGAGTGGTGGTGCGATAGGCCCACAGAGCCTCGGTAACGTCTCTTGCTAGTTCTTCTGTGACTTTGAAATTGACTTCCGGAGCAGCGCGCACAAAGTTTTGTTGAATGCCTCAGCTAAACCGTTGGCTCGAGGGTAGTACATGGTCGAGTATTTAAACTTGAAACGGACTTGGTTGGCAAGATGATCAATGTGATGACTTTTGAACTGAGGGCCATTATCAGAGATTATTCGATCTGGATTCCTGAACCGGTATATGATGTGGTGACGCATGAAGTTAGCGACATTGGTCCCTAGAACTTGTTTGGCAGGAACTACATCAACCCACTTGGAGAAGTAAATTGTCGCGGCCAGAATGAAGGCATGACCCAAGGTGGAAGGAGGGTCGATGGGTCTGACAATGTTCATACCCCACTGAGAAAAGGGCCATGACACCACTGTAGGATGGAGAGGCTTCAAGGGCCGATGAATGAGGCTTGAGTGAATTTGGCACACCTGGCATCTTTTGGCATAGTTTTGGGCGTCGGCCACCATTGAAGGCTAATAATAGCCGAGTCTGCAGATGCACTCGTAGAGCTTAAGGCTAAATTGATGCAGCTCGTAGATACCAGAATGTACTTCCTCAATTACTTTTCTTGTCTCTTGTGTATCGACGCATCTGTGGAGGATTCCGTTAAATGATCGACGAAAGAGGACATCCCCGTCGAGAAGGGTGTACTTGGTAAACATCCACCATATGTCATTGCATTCTGCCCGATCCTGAGGTAGCCTTTCATGCCTTATGAAGTCCATGATAGGCTCCCTCCAGTCTTCCACTTGTTCTGCCTCTATACACATCGGGTCAAAGAATTCAGGATCTTACTTCTTGGCCTTGGATTCTTTGTTGCGAGATATTTCCTGTTCGGTCTTAATGACATCCTTGGCCGCAAGGAGCGCTCCGAATGGATAAGGCGGGCATTCAGGGAAGACATCCCTCTCATCATCTGCATCAACTTCGGTTCTCAAGCCGACATGTCTCCATTCGGTTACCCAAACTAAGGTGAGCGCTGATGAAGATAGTTGAATGGTGGCCCTGAGCTTTGAAAGCACATCGCCCTCCGAGTTCAGCCTTCTAGGGATATAACTTAAGGAGAAAGCATCAAACTAGGCCATATAGGATTTGGTTGTGTCATGATAAGGCTTGAGAGTATCCTTCCGTACGTCGTAAATCCCCTTAAGCTATCGAATGACCAGCTCAGAGTCACCAAAGATGTTCAGCAGCCCTAGGTCTAACTCTTGGGCGATCTTCAATCTGATCATGAGGGCTTGATATTCAGCTTCGTTTGAGAAAATGCCTCTATTAGTGAGAAGGATAGAGGAATTATTCCACCGTCAAAAGTCAAGAACACGACTCTGACACCTCCTCTATCAGACTGGAATGCTCTATCGAAGTACATCTCCCACAATCGAGTTAGTGCCGTACAGAAAAGTTCTTCATCCGATAGATCACTTGATAGGGGAGATTCTATAGGGACTGGGTGAGTTGCGAGAAAGACTATTAAGGCTTGACCTTTGACTGCCTTCTGTGGTACATACGTGATATATAACTCCATCAGTAATAATGTCCACTTGGCCGAACGTCCTGACAAGCACGATCGAGTCATGAGGAACTTGATCGGGTCCGCCTTGGAGTTTAACTTGACCTCCTTGGAGTTTAACTTGACCTCGTGATCAAGCAAGTAATGGAGGAGCTTTTATACTGCAAATATCAAGGCTAGGCACATCTTTTCAATGGGAGGGTAATTCTTCTCGTCCCCTTCCATCCTGCGGCTAAGGTAGTAGAGTGTTGTTTCTCTCCCTCCATCACTGTTTTGCACAAGGAGTGCCCCGAGTGACTCATCAAGGGCAGTGACATATAGGATGAGAGGACTTCCTAACACTGGAGTGGAAGTACTGGTTGATCTAATAGGTACTGTTTGATGTCATCAAGGGCAGCCTTGCATGCCTCATCACATATGAAGGGAGTGTCCTCCTTCAGCAACTGTGAAAAGGTTCTGCATCGTTCTGAGAGGTTTGAGATCAACCTTTGATTGTAGGCCAACTATCCTTGGAGAGACCGCAGTTCATGGAGGGTTGTAGGCAGTGGCATGTCCTGAATTGCCTTAATTTTGACTAGCTCGATCTCCACTCCTCAATACCTCACGATGAACCCTAAGAATTTCTTGAGCGTACATCGAAGGCGCATTTCAAGGGGTTCATCTTGAGTTGGTGACATCGCAGTATTTCAAATACCTTTTTAAGGTCTTATATGTGGGAGTCTTTTGTTTTAGATTTCACCACCAGGTCATCCACATAGCACTCGACCTCCCTATGGATCATGTCCTCGAAAATGGTTGTCATGTCTCACTGGTATGTGGCACGGGTGTTCTATAACCCGAAAGGCATCACAGTGTAGCAAAAAACATCTTTTAGGGTCAAGAATGCAGTGGCCTCCTCATCTTCTGGTGCCATCCTGAGTTGATTATAACCAGAATACCCATCCATAAAGGAGAATATTTGGCAACGATCCATGGAGTCGAAAAGTGTCTCGGTGAACGATAGGAGGAAGTTGTGCTTAGGACAGGCAGTGGTCATGTCGTGGAAATCAATACAGACCCTGATTTGGCCATTTTTCTTCTTTACTGGGACAACATTTGCTAGCCCTTTTGGGTATTTGACTCCATGTATGAATCCATCTTGCCTGAGCTTGTTCACTTCAGCGTCAATCTGCATCTCGAGGTCAGGTCTAAACCTTCTTGATTTTTGCTTCATGGGTTTGATGGTTGGATCAATATCAAGGCGGTGGACAGCAATCTGAGGGTTTAAATCGAGGCATCTCATGATAATGCCAAGCAAAGACATTCTGATTTGCTTGGAGGAGGGAAATATAACTTTATTTTTCCTCATAAAACATTTTTGCTCATATAAAAGTTAGCCTCAGGTCGGCCTCATCCCCCAGGTTGATCTCTTCAAGCTCGTCAGCCGTGGCCTGACTGCCTTCTTCTTACTCTTCTCTGGAGCTTCTTCGATTTCCTCATCAGGGGACTCACAAGGATTCTCATTCACCTCATATGTAGAAACCCATGATCCCAACATCTCGGCTTCTAGGAGGGGCACAGTGTAGGAGAGGACCAATCTCTGACTGGTCCAGGCGATGGAGGGGTCAATGATCTCGTGACTGAGATTACTTGGTGCTTGCCCCGAGTTGGGTGCTTCATGCACATGGATCATGTGGCAAGCCTCGGGGGAGTAGGTGCCTGAAGATGAATCGATTTTGGCTCAGGTTACTAGAGCGCCAGTGACTATCGAGAATCCAGTCGCTTGGGTCAACATTTCACTGAGGCGCTTTTACTGTGACTCATTGAGCCTAGTACCTCTAAGCTCTCTGATTAAAGAGTCAAAGTCTGGGCATTATCGAGCTACACTTGTGGAAGAAATAGAAAAGGAGGGAGGAGGGCAGCTTTTTATTTCGTCGTTAGAATTGGATGTTTCCAGGGGGTATTTAAGGTCTTGCCCTGACTTTGATCATTGTGGGGTACTTTTAGTGTCGTTACCATTAGAGGAATCCTGAGCTATTAGTGACTTAGGGATGTCCGCCTGATTAGACGAAAGGAGAGGGTGAGCTGCTACTGGTACGATGTCCTACAAGGTCGACAGAGGAGGAAGTGGCCTCATAAATTCTTCCTCGATCGGTAGCTGAGGGAAATGATTCCTTTGGCGGGCTGACCTGGATGCTCGCTATATCCTTCCGGATCCCTGAGGAGGTGTTTGGACTGCCCTATCTGGCTAGTGAGTACTCCTCGCTTGGTGGACCGCCTCAGGCTCCAAGGATTTGAGTCTACTTCACCCATGGTAGACTTCCCAGGGCTGAGAGATCGAGGGCTCTGAAGGGTCTAGTGTATGCTCATGAGGGGCTTGTAGTGTGGCTTCCACTTAAACGAGAGCGATGACCTGGAAGCGTTTTGGGAGAACCGCCTAAAGAATGTGGCCTTGCCGAACTTCCTCTGTGGCTATAGCTTCTAACCTAGAGCACTCTTTGAGTTTGTGGCCCCATACTTAGTGACACAGACACCAATCTTTTTCTCTGCCCTGAGCAAGGCTCCTCGGTTGCCTGGCAGGCGTAGGAGTGACGAGACCCGACTGGAGTATCGCTTCGAAGAGGACCTGCAAAGGATGTTGCTTAGTGTTTTCCTAGGCTTGATTTGGGAGGTCTTCTGGCAACGGTGGGAGAGGGATTTGAGGGTGTCCTTCTGGGTTACTCTGAACTTTCTGGCATCATTGCATCTTCTCTGCCAAGAGCTCTTGGAAGCCAGTGCATTCATTAACATCATGGCCTTGTATCTGGTGGTACGCGCACCAAAGGTTCTCAGTTCCTAGAGACAGGAACTTAGGTTGCATTGTAAGCTTGAGTGTGACGAGTCCTTCTTCGATCATTATGGAGAAAAATGCACGGAGGATAGTGGGTGTGTCGTCACCCTCTTGGATTGTCACTATATGAGAAGCCTCTATTTCCCCGAATACCTTCTTTAACTCTTCGAGCTTTATCTGACCCTTGTTAATAAGGGATTCAATAGTGTCATTGAGCTTATAACGGTCATGAGTAAGGTGGGCCTACTCTCCCATGATAGGTGCACTACCTCTCATTTGTTTTCTGACCAGCTGGCTCGTCGATGTTGACCTCTAGCAAATGGATCATGTTCTATTTTAACAGCAGTCGAAGCAGTGTAGGAGTCCACTCCTTATCAAAGGGGTAAACTTTGTTCTGGTGCTGGATCTAGAAGTCACTTCACTTAGAATTTTTAGGAGGGAGGACCTCAATGTAGGACTGCTGCTTGCCTTGGACCAGAGGCGCCTATGCCTTAGAGAGGTCCAATGTTTGAGGAGCCGTGCTCTTAGTGTCAATCGTGGTGACGACTGTGCTAATCACTATCTTTTGGTTGCCCCGACTGTTGGAGCCAGAATTTGAGCCGAAGGGTTACTGTCAAGAGCTGCCATGGTGTTTGAACAATTGCTCAATACGAACTACCATAGAGATGAGCTCCGACATGGAGGGTGGATTGGATGCCTTGACATCCAGGGCTATCTCGAGAACCATATTCCATATGTAAGTTTGGACCGCTTCCTTTTTAATAATGGGAGTGGCAAGAAAGGTTGCCAACTCTCTCCATCAGGTGATGAACGTGTCAACCGGCTCATCAGGATCTTGCATCAGAGTAAGGAGCTCGATGGTTTCCATGTTCCTTGGGACTTCGTAGAAGCGTTAGTAAAACAACTGCTCCATTTCTTACCATGTGTGCACTGAGTTTGGAGGCAATCGAGCATACCATTGGAAGGCTGGCCCTTCAATAGTCTCGACAAACTGATGGAGGAGAAGTCACCCGTCAGTTGCCGTCTTCCTACAAGCTGCTTGGAAGCGGGCAGTATGCTGGTGAGGGGACGTAGTTCCATTGAACAGGGAGAGTTTCCCTTTATGGTAGTTTGGGGGAAACGACACCTAGTCAATGTACGAGGGGTATGGCTTCTGGTAGAGTGGCACCTCCTGCATGCTTGGGGCCTCGTTCTTAAGACTATGGGCCAACATGGAATCTATGTCAGTTTGGGAGATCCCACGAGAGGCAGAGCTGTCTTGGGAAGCCGGTGGGGGAGTCTGCATGGAACTGTGTCCTCACTAATCAGTCTCATGGTGAGAAGTAGGGGACCTGGAGGCTTCTTACCATTCCATATTTTCAAGGATGGATTGGATAATTACCTCTAACCTGCTCATCCACCATGACAGTGACCATTTCTTCTGGAAGGTCAGAGCCAGATGGCGCAGTGGACTACCGAGGTTGGCGAGTCGGGTGTGGCAAGTCAGTCTGCAGGGGCTCAACTTGCCTCCACTGGACTCCAGCCTTGTATGTCGATCTTATGAGGATTGGTTCTCGACAGTCTTGGGACCGTGGTTTCTTGGCAATAACGACCCAGCAATACTCTTTTACTCGCTCAGGTTCTGAAGTTTGAAGAGGGAAAAGAGGGTTATGAGGTAGGAGGTCATCAAGGGTGGTGACCTCAACTGTCTTGGAGGCTTCTTTGATCAGGAACTAAAGACCTATCTTCTGCTTTATCCTGAGGCTGCTGTGGACTTCATTCTAGAACCGAGCTTGAGATCTGTACTGCCTCGGCTTCTTTGAACATGCAAGGGTCGTGTCTATGTGTAGAGCAAGGAGTGGGGTCCAAGGACAAAAGGCAGCTTGGGTTTTTACCATGGACACTGGAGGCTTTTGTCTGACATTCGGCCGTTGCCCCGAATCCCTTTGTGTGGCCCGAGTGCGCGGCTGATCTGAGGCTGGCTCAAGATGGTACTCTTAGGTAAGACCTTTGAGTATCAGGGCTTGAGGTGCTTGCTTGGTGTTGGGAGAGCGACAGAGGAAGTAGCTGGCTAATGACTCAGCCTGTTTGGACCAGGAAGGAACCTGCAGAGTCGGTGCATGTGCACCTTTAGGGTTAGTCGTCTGGGTGACTTGGGAGTCAGCCCGAGCTCCGTCGACGGGTTCGACCTGAGGAGGCCTAGACCTACAAGCTTGGGTCTGTGAGGGATTAGATAGAAGCCCATATCTCACAGGGGGAAGCTGTGTGTGCGGGGAGGGAGGATGGAGCGATTGACCCTCATGTGCTCGAGGTGGCATAGAGCTAGCACTGCCCCGAGCTGTGGAAAGCAAATGCATGGTGCATGTAGGGATCGCCCCGAGAAGGCCTAGCCCTAGATGCAATCTCAAGGCAATGTTAAGGTTGCCCCAAAGTGCGGCTCGAGTGGATGAACCACGAGTTGGTAGGTATGTGCGAGAGGTAGAGGCTGTAGGGTCTTCGCCTCGGTGTATCGACCCTCTAGGTGTAGGGTTTCGAAGTGGTGAAGGAGTATGGGGGGTTGCCTTGCAATGAACCTCAAGAGAGATGGAAACCAGCTTTCCTTTATCGAAAGTGGTGGGGGCAACCTTTCGGCTTTCTTCGGCGATATGACCATCAAGAGACTTGTCAGTAGTAGGGTGAGTGCTGTGTGCGGTAGATATGCTACTAATGCAAGGGGCCTTAATGGAGAGTCTACCAGGGCTAGGAAGCAGGGAGTCAAGGACTTTAAAGTCCCCTCTCACACCAACTCAGGAAAGAACCTGGGAGCAAGACTGTGAGTCATGACTCAGCAAGAGAGTAGGGAATGATGCTTGAGTAGTTCGCTTCCTTGGGACAGTGACGAGTGCGGGGATCTGAAAGTCGCTGACTTGGATCAAAGGTTTGAACAACCCAGATGCCATGAAAATTACTGTAGAAAGTAAAGAGCATAGTGGTCAGACAAGAGCGAACCGAATAAGGGGTAGTAAGTCCCCAGTGGAATTGCCAAGCTGCTTAAGTACCGCGATCTCGCCCTCCGGATCTAGATTATCTAACGGCACATATCTCGTGTTTCTAGTGAACCCGAGATTTGAGATCACTCTCTCGGAACCTTGCTCAAGAGCAAGGGCAGGTATACCAATCGATGAGAGAGGAATTTAAGGTGGGTTCGGGGACTGGCTCGTGTGAGCGCCCTCTTAGATTACGTCAGAAAGCCCCCCAGCTGCTTTAGCAAGTTTAGAATCGCTTTCCTTGACCTATAATCTCCTTGTTTTTTTGTACAACACTTATATGGTTAATTTGCAAGATAAGTGGGTCGAAGAGACCCACCCTTGTCTTAAGGTAATGCACATTCGTGTGGACAAGAATGTGAGAGGTTAGGATGATGGAGTGGAAGTTTCGAGGAATGGTCGAAAAGAGAAGAAAACTTGATGACGGGACGAGACTATCTTAATAGCCAGACAGTGACCGACTCGAAGTGGTACCAATATGCGCATGGTACTCTGGACCAGCACGGCGGTAAGACTACTCAAATTTGAGGCTGATATGGCGGTGCTAACCTAGATCAACCCTCAATCAAGTGAGAAGAGGAGAGAATGAAGAGAAGGCACGAGATGGCAATGAGATAGGGTCCTGACGGGGCTAGGCGTAGCCACCCACGACCATGGAGTAGCATTGTCACGACCCTTGGACGACACTAGACACTACTGCTAGCGGCATGAGGGGAAGTAGGGAACTATAGACAGTGCTAGGCATTGCCATTGGCAACACAAGAAGGCAACATACCCCTGCGCGGCCGATGATAACATCTCCTGAAGCGCAGGGCAATAGGCACGTGACGATAGTTCTCATGAGGCGCAAGGCGGTAGGCGTGGGACGCGGGGGGAGCAGCAATGAGAACTAAATGCACAAAGGAGGCTCACGGACGGTGATAGACACCGCACACGCAAAAAAAGCTCGCGAGCAGTGATAGGCATTGCCCTCTGTGATAAGCATGTAACGGGGGAAGACCCTGCAAGCGATAATAAATTTCACCGTCTACGCTCTTCACTAAGGTGTCAAGAATGCGTCTGTGGACGGCGATGAGCAGCACCATCTGCAAGCCTCACTGGGGGGTAAAGATAGAAGAACAGATAGAGAAGGAAGCTCGCGCATGGTGTTGCCATCCCCATGCACGAGTTATGAGACCACAAGAGAGGCATGCACAGCATTGCCACTGCCGTGCATGATTTCTGAGGGGAGCTCAGGCGGAGAAGAGGAAGAAGAAGGAGAGGAAGAGAGAGAAGAAGAAAAGAAAAAGAAGAGAGAGAAGGTTTACCTTGAGCTTAAGGATACAAAAGTTTCTCTCACCTTACTCTCTCTCCAAACGTGACCCAACAATGTGAAGAAAGAGAAACTTTATTCAGTAAAAACTCTCTCTTTGTGTTTTATGTTTGTGTGTGTATTGTCTCCAGCATACAATGATGGTATGTGATATATATAGAATTTGCTCTAAATATGGGTGGATGATTAAAAGTGACCTTAATTGTTGAAAATTAAAAAGAATTAAAAGAAATAAGAAAATACGGTGAAAAATGAAAGATTTTCCCCTTCTTAACAATTTATGGAATTCCAGAACAGTCCCTGTGTTGTCCTAGAACGTGCATGATTTTTCATGGATGATCCGGGGTCATTCTGATGCCCGGTTCATCGAAAGACGATTGTTTTCTTGTAGGGATCGGCACGGCGATCTTTTTTATACTAACTTCGAGCCATACATCGTTTTTTCAGCACACGATCATGTGACTTGAAATTTGAATCAGTCTTGAAACTTCGAATCAATAGTGTGCTCGTTCCTTGATGTTTTTTGGTGAATTCTTCACTGGATCACACTGAACATGTCGTTATAGTTGCGGGGCAACAAACACAGCTCGATTCTGCGCCCGAACGAAGATTTTGCAACTTTGGCCGAAATCTGAAATTTCAGAGACAGAATTTGCGGTCGCTTCGTCATCTTCATGTACAAAATCCGACCATTCATCATGAATGGAGTTTAGGTCAGAGATAGCATGAGACCTTACGTACGTGATGGAATTAGTCTCACGTTGATTGGGCTTGTGAGCGACGTGATTTGGCCACTCGAGCGAGGGACGACGCTGTTGATTTTCTTGCACTTTCTTCATGAATTAGCAACTTTTATCTAGCTTTTCTTTACGCTCAGGGATCTTCATGGGGCATGCCACCTATTGAAACGCTCGTCTTGATGAGACAAATACTCTCATAAAATTTGGGCATGATCTGACCTCGAACGAGTGAGATATGCCATTCAAAAGTCATTAATCGTGACTGTCCCTTCAATGGTGTGAAGTTATAGGGAATGCACGGGAATAGTGGGCGCGTTGTTCTTGGTGAACAGGGCTGCACATGTAGGGAAATACATGCTGCATGAGCAGGCTGCATTGGGATTGCACAACGTATTGATTATGTGTCCTTGATGCCTCCTCGGGATGGAGAATGATCTTCCACACGTGTGGCATATCGCTTTGCGTGCTGTTCATAACATTTTACTTATGCGGCGCTTTAGTTCGCACATCGGTTGTGCTTTCGTGCCCTGTTTTTACGCGACATGTCATTCCACATGCCATTGGTGCTCCCTGATGATTTGACCATGTGCCACGTCGTCGGTTTTACGCGATACGCCATTCTTCCTTTTTGGCTTTACAAAAGGGATGCATGAGGGAAGTTCTCATTCTAACAAGGGTTTTTTTTATCTAGAGTGAAAACCCTAATTTCTTATCTGTCTTTTGCCTATGCCCCCATTTATCGCTGCTCTTTTGAGTGGAGCCTCTTGCTACCCTCTAGTGCTTCTATTAGTGACCATGGCTGGCACCCGTTCGACTCCTCCTCTAGATAGTGCCTGCTTCTTTCTTTGCTTTCTTTAGTGCACTTTTTGGTCTGGCCGTGACAACATTTCTTTTTGGGATTAACTCTTCTTCTTACTCTTATTGGCTTCCCTTGCAGTGAAGATCCTTGACGTGGATTGTTCACCTCGTGAAGGGGCATTAAGAGCTGATCCTAACACCAGCAATCCTTAAGAGATAGAACGACTTTCATGCGCCACTCATGCCGGAGGGGCTACTCAACCCAGTAGCCACGAGGATGTTGCGAGCATCTTGATAAGAAGTGTGTCAGGCTTCAACTTAGTTATCCGACCCAAGCGTGGCATAGGAATCTTGCGAGTGTAGGGTCGCAAGGTGTTCGCTCGGGAGCAAGAGAGGAGAGGAAAGGGGGAAAAAAGAGCAGGGGAACTAAGGGTCATGAGTCGGTCCCCCCCCATTTTAAAGTAGAGCACTGGCTCAAAGAGGAGGGATTCATCCACCGGGGGTGTGTCGTTGGCAACTCCTTCTGCCAAGCGGTGAAGTTTGGTACTGATGCGGTCTTGACCCCACCTCCGACGGCGTCGATGCCGATTGATGTCACGGCTGAGGACGAGGTCACACGGGTTAGCACGAGTAATCCAACGACTTATACCTCGACTGCTTCAGAAATGAAGCGGCGGTCAGAATCCAACTCAGAAGTTCCTTCCTTAGTGCTAGTGGGGCCGTCGGGTCTGAAGATGTCTATTTTAGAGACGCATGGTTGAGTGCCTTGATCTTGCCCTCGGGTTGGGATGACCTTGGGGTCGAGTCACGGGTTCACGATGAGCCTGAGGCCAGAGATCTCTCTCTTGGAAACTGCACGAAGGGGACATGGGCAGGGTACCAACTAGTGAGAGAGGAATTAGGGTCGTGAGGCAGAACTTACCTCATGTGTTCAATGACTTGTCTTAAAGCGATCATACACATGTATGCATACTCGAAGGAGAGTGAAATGGGGAAGATGCTATTACGTAATCAATGTCAATTTGATATCCTTACAGTGTTTCCTTGATGAAGGACTCATAATGTTTTTAATATCGAGAGAAGTGTGAGGAAGGAGAAATCATGGGGATCAAGAAGAGAAGAGGAAGAAGAGAAAGAAGAAGAGAAGAGGGGTAGAGGGAAGTAAGAGAGGAGAGATAAAGGAAGAAGAAATAGAGAGAAGAGGATGAGATGATAGATAGCTTTTGCGGGCAAAGAGAAGATAGGAAGAGAGATGAGATGGAGAGCAAATAAAGGGAAGAGAGATAAGATGAAATGAAAAGAGAGGGAAAGAGAGATAGTGAGAGGGAAGAGAAGAAGTGGTAGAGAGAAGAGGGATAAGAAGAAATGAGAAAAAGATAGAAAAAAGGGAGAGAGGAAGAGAGAAAGAGGAGGGGGAAAGAAAGAAGAGAGAAAGAGGGAGAAGTTAGAGGGAGAAGAGGAGAGAGAAAGAAGAGAGGAAGAGAGAGTGTGTAGTTAGTAAGATAAGAGAGAGCAAGAAGAGAGGGAAAAAAGAAGGCAAAGCGAAAGGAGAAGATGGCAAGAAGATTGAAGAGGGAGAGAAGACGAGACAACAGCTAAGCTGCTACTCGGGAAAGAGGGGGAGACAAGAGGAAGAAGAGGGTAGAAGACAAGAGGAAGGTGAGACAGCGACTAAGTTGCTATTTGGGGAAGAGAGAGAAGATTAGAGAGCGAATGAGTTGGAAGGAAGGGAGAAGATGAGATGCATCTAAATCATCGTTTGGGGAAGAAGGAGGTCTTAGAAGAAATGGAAAAGGTGAGACGGCGACTAAGGCACCATTCAGGGAAGAAGGGGGAGACTAGAGAGAGAAGAAAAAGAGGGAAAGTAGGGGAGGAGTGACAGAAGGTAAAAGGAGAAGAGGGCAAGACGGTGACTAAGGCTTGCCACTCTGAGAAAAGGCTCAGGTTGTCACTAGAGGAGGAGAGAGGAAAAGTTGTATAAGGGAGAGAGAGGGTGAGACGGTGGCTGAAGCCTGTCACTCTGAGGAAAGGCTCAGGCCACCACTTGGGGATGAGAGAGAAAAGAATAAGAGAAGAAGAGAGAAGAATGAAAGAAGAGGGAGAAAGACATAAGAGAAGAGAGAAAAGAGGAAGAGAGAGAAGAGGAGAGGAAGAGAAAGGAGAAGCAGAGGGAGAAGTGGGAAGCAGAGAGAAAAGGGGTTATGAGAAAAAGAGAAGGCGAAGTGACAGTTGAGGCCATTCACTTTGAGAAAAAGATTAGGCTACCACTAGAGGTGGAGAGAGAAGAAAAGAAGAGAGAAAAATTAAGAGGAGAGGGGAGAAGAGGAGAGAGAAAAGAAGAGGCGAGGGAGAAGAATGGGAGAGAAAGAAGAAAAGGAGAGAGAAAGAGGAAGAAGAGAGAGAAATAAGGAGTGAGGAAAGGAATAGAGGAGATATAAGGAAGATGAAAGAGAAAGAAGAAGAGAAGATGGGAGAAGTCGAGAGAGAAAGAAGAATAGGAGAGAGAAAGAATGAGAGGAGAGGTGGGGTCGACGGCCCCCGCTTCTCACCAGAGAAGGGTGAGGGTTACCTAGTGGGTCTTAGCTCGGCGCTTAAGACTAGAGGCAGCAAGTAAAATATTCTTTATCCTCTCTCTCTAGCCAAGGATAAGAAAAATAACCAAGAATGAAGAGCATATGATTAAAAGGGGGTCAAATGATTATCCAAAGGATCCAGCAATCAACCACCCTCTCTTGAGGTATTACTTGCTAGGTATATTTAGGCAACCATGGGAAACATGGGTGGATGGTAAAAAACTAACCTAATTGCTGAAAAATAGAAATTTTTTAAATTAAACAAATGCTAAAAATTAGGGGAAAAATGATGATTTTGCCCCTCACCCAAAACAAGCTGAGTAATTCCAGATCAATCCCTGCTATGACCATGAACTCACGTGAACTTCATGTGGCTTTCATGGGGTCCCTCCGGTCACTATCCGGCCAAAATAATATTGAAAACTTGTAGAGCTCGGTGAGGTGGTCATTTTGATGTCGATTTTAAGCAATGAATCGAGGTTTTGGGCAGCTAACTTGAGGCGGCAAGATTTGTGAGAATCTTGCAATTTTAGATACAAGAACTAAAGTATTTCTTGATTATTTTCCTTAATTTATTTGTTGTAGACTGAGGAGCAAATATCCATGATCATTTTTCAACAAAAATGACTCAATTTAGTGCCTAAATGACCACATTCTCAATGGACGAATTTTGGCTGGAACTGGGATTCTGATGGCTAGAAATTGCCTCTTATTGATCCCTGAAATGCAGCAAATCCGATCGTTCATCACGTGCGAGATTTTGTCCAAATGGAGTTGTCGACCTTGTGGTCGCGATGCATCCATTTTCAGGGCGATCAGGTATGCAAGCGCTATGATATAGCTATTTGATCAAAGGGACCTTCTCCTTCAAAATTCATGCAAATTTTGCTTTTCCATGATGATTTCCTTTCTTCTATTTCTCTAGACTCAGACCTTGCCATAGAGCATGCCATATATCAAAATGATCGGGCCGATGAGACACACATCCACTAAAATTTGGGCTCATTCTGATCTAGGATGAAGGAGATATAGCCATGGAAAGTCCAGCCTGAAATTGGAAAACAAAGTTTCCATAAGTGGAAGCTGATTCACCAAGGGTGCACCAGGATTGCATGTGACCTACCAATTTTTGGTAAGTTGGTTGCGGGTTAGTTAAGAAAAGTCTGAATAAGCCGAAACTTGCTACCCGAGGCTTTTCGAACATTCCGAATCCAACTAAAGAGGTATGGTGATCATTTGAAGCTCCGATGATAGGGCTGTAATTCCAGGGTCTTCTTTTCAATGCTAGAGGCAAAATGCTAAAAATTGTTTTGGCGTTTGATCCACATTAATTTCATTGGATCCCGATGAAACTTGACGGGTGTTCTTAAGAGACCTTTAGCCATGCTTTCAATCATTTTTAAGCAATTCTAGGACTGTAAAAAATCTGGCTCTAAATTGGGGCATATTATACTCTTGTTTCCATAGTCCACGAGCATTTTGGTATCCACGGACCTAGGTCACAAACTGCTCTCTCTTTATGCGCATCGCGGATAACAAGTGTCAAAAAATACCCTTTCATATCTTGCCCCACCAAATTTTGTGCTTCAAGAGAAGTAAGAAGGACAACATTCGGAATCAAAACTGGTCCTTCGGCTTTCTTTTACTTCCTGGCCACCGGATCACTTAACCGCCAAATGGAAAATCATGCGAAGCTGCTTCCCGGAGGGGTGACCAAGGTGCTCAATGCTTGGGAGCCTTGTTTAAGGGCTTGTAGACCCAGATCCACTGAGGCTCTGGCGGAGAAGAGACTTTGACCTGCTGGTGGGGTTCCCTTGCTTAAGGGCTTCCTAACCCACTTCAGCTACTCATATTTTTGATTTCAATAGCTTGGGGCTTTGCTTAAGGGTTGTAGACCTAATTGGTCAGAATTCGAGCTTGTCTAAAGGTCTTTCTTCCCAATCAGTCAGATTTTGTTTGGTCTTTTGGTGGAGGTCCACATCTGAGACCATGCATTCTGGTGGAAGTCCATGTCTGAGGCTATGTTTTGGATAGACAACCAAGGAACCCTTGGTAGGTGTGTGTGTGCTACTACACTAGGTTAACTTTGACAAGGAGGGTACCTCTTTTGGCGAGGCGGCCTCTTTAGAGTGTGAACCCTAGTCTTAACTGCTTGTAGTCAGGGGCGTTTGGTGGCCAGCCAAAAGTGTCTAGACTAAAACAGTGACTGGGAACCTTGAGGAGGCTTCACTCTATAGTCAATATGTTTTGACCTGGCTTGACAGTTATCTTCCTTTGGGAGCGTCTTTGGCGTGCCGTCATGGCTTTCTTATTTTTGGTTGACTTCTTAAGGATGGGGGCCGTTAACATGGAACACCGATTTTCTGTCTAAGCAACTCTTCTGATTCTTGGGTCATTTCGTGAATGAACTCAAGCTGTTAGAGATTTGCTTAAGCTTTTGGTGGCGAAGGCTGCATCAACTTTCTTATTAGCTCAATCGCCCTTTTGGGTTTTCATCTGAATAAGGAAAGTGGCACTATAGAGCAGTTTTCACCAACTTCCTTTTTATTGGGCAAATTTACCCATGACCTCGGGGTCATGTCCACCCGTTTTCCACTTTTACTCACAGTGCCCTTTTGGTTTTTCACCGTGCCCTGTTTTTTATTTATGGAACGCTCTTACTGATTGCTTCACGACCATGCCTGTACATTATTTTTACTCATGTGCCCTTTCAGGTTTTCACCATGCCCGTTTTTTTGGGTGGTGACATGTTCATGGTCATGCCACCAGGTTCTAGGCTATGGTTTAGGGTCATATAGCTTGGACAGTTGTAAGAAGCGATTTAACTTCAAGCGGCTAGGATGGGTGCTATGGTTCAAGGTCGTATAACTTGGACCGATGTACGAAGTAGTTTAATGTTCTGCGTCTAAGACGTGCGCTATAGTTCTCGGTCGTATAGCTTGGACCAATGTGTGAAGCAGTTTAAGATCATGCGACCAAGACGTGTGTTATATTTTACGCTCGTATAGCTTGGACCACTGTGCAAATCAGTTTAACGTCATGTGGCCAGGACATGTGTTATAGTTTAAGGTCGTATAACTTGGACCACGGCTGGGCAGTTTACGGTCTTGCAGCACAGACCATGCGTGAGTGGTAGGTCTGGATGGTGAGGGTGACCCTGTGAGGGATGGGGAGTGCAGGTGGAATCACTAGGGATTTAGGGAATGAGTGTGAGTCTTTTGGGATAAAATGAGTTTACACAAGTGATGAAGGAGATGGGCCATGTAAGAGCCTGTTTTGCGGCTCCCAGGCCAGCCACGAGATACGAAGATGGGTCGTAGCTGGCCGATGAATGGACCAACGACGGGACACGGGGTAGAGCGGTGTGCGGCCACGTGGCCTGGTGGGCGGTCCGGACGGGTCCAACGAAGGCAACATGAGGGGCCACCCCATCCCCCTCAACAATGTACGATAACTTAAAACACCTGAAACTTCAGAGTGACACCTAATGGGGTCAAACTGGCATATGTTTTCCCCATGCACGACCCATACCACCTCAATACACGACATTTTCTGCCTGGGTGCATCACCACATGCATGGTTGAAGGCAAGCGTCCTCGATGACCGGTGGAATGCCCGAGCATGGCAAACCCACGCAACATGGTTGGTGGGCATCTAGTTGAGCATCGAGGCACACGGTGCCGCGAGGGCCTCAGGCTAGACCCACGCCGTATGCGTTAAGGGCTCCACGGTGTGCGCCCAGGCACACAACGCCGCGGGGGCCTACGGGTTGCCCAAGCAAGGCACACCCATGCAGTATGCCTGGTGGGCATCGAGGTGTGTGCTTAAGTACACATGGTAGCGAGGGCCCATCGAGCCAGGCACACCGACGCAGTATGTTTGGTGGGTAGAGGTGTGTGCCTAGGCGCACAGTGGGATGAGGACTTACAGGTCACCCGAGATAGGAACACCCACGCAGAATGCCTGGTGGGAATCGAGGTTTTCGCGTAGGAACAACGCATCAAGGGTCAACGGGTTTGGTGGGGGCCACCGATCGTCACGTCACCCGTAAGTTGTGAGCCTGGGTTTGAGCCTACTGCACCACCAACGCAAGGGGAGGGGAACGGGTGGCAATCTTGCGGCCCGTGCCCTTGCACTGGTGCGCGTAGGGGTGAGGAGGGGGCGACATTTTGCATGATGCCCAAGCAGGCGTGCCCTCAGCCTACGGCCTTGGGCACAACTTGCGTTCAAAGACTCGATGATTCACGGGATTCTGCAACTCACACCAAGTATCACATTTCGCTACGTTCTTCATCGTGGCGAGGGCCAAGATATCCGTTGTCGACAATCGTGTTTGACAGTACGTGATCGGAGTAGTGGGCCGTGCCGAAAGGGCTCAATTTGATCCACCGGGATGGAGTAATGGGGACGATGCACATAAAATAGGGCTCAATTTGATCCACTGGGGATGGAACTGAGTGTGAGTGCAAAGCCGCTCGTGTTGAAGAGTAGGGGATGAGTCGGCTAGAAGGTGCACATGAAGGCGAAGGTAAAATCCTCATTCATGTATGTGCTCTCACAAGAACGATGGCTGGTGAGCATGTCGAGTGCACACGGAGGCTTGGTCTCATACATGCGAGGGGAAAGAGTGAGGAGTTATGTTGATGGCAGCTTAAGGAAGACAGGGCTCAGGCCGTGGCTTACGTACATGTGTAAAATACACATGCGATAGAGGGAACTCCCAAGCGGTGGCTTGAAGTATGCACGTGGGGGTACACATGCGAGAAGGCTATTCAGAGCGACTGTAAATGGAAAATGACGGTCGAAAACTGAGATCCCGCGCTCAGGCTTGAGTTCTAAATCCGACAGCCCAATATTGAGGAGAGAACGACGGCTGGAAGGAAACATCCCGGGCTCGGGCTCAGGTGGTAGCCCAACTCAGTGCAGCCCATTTTTCTTTGAATTCCTGCTATCCTTGGCCTCTCGAATTGTGTTGGAAGATATTTTTCATCATCATGGGGCCTCCACTCAATAAAAGCCTAGCAACAGAGTGGAATTTTAATAATCTCATAATAGCCCTACAAATGGCCAAGATATTCATGCGGTCACTCAAAAGTCTCCCACCAATTTTTGTCGCATTTCAACATGTCTAAGGCAGTGGAGATTAAGAAACAATCCAGCAAAATTTGCCATTTGCACCCTGAAACGGCCCCTATAACTAGAGCTACATTTGCGACATCTCAAATTGTGGTGAGACCATCACCATTGGATCCGACACAGTTGAAAACCACCAGGGGTAAAATTTCAGCTCGAACGGACAATCCAGGAAAACGTTATCGGAAAAAAAGTGAAACAAAAGGAGCTGCACCTTATTCCCATGCGGCCACCATGAAACTCCACACCATTGATGGGACAATCACGAATAGTGACTTTCGACCCTCATATCTCACCCGTCTCAAGTCGGATCGTGCTCAAATTTGGTGAGCATGTTCATCGTATCAAGACGAGCGATTTGATATGTGTCACGCCCTGTGACCATACCTAAACATGACGAAAAGCTAAAGAGAAGTTGCTGATCTGTGAAGAAAGTGCAGGAAATTCAGCAGCATCGTGCCTCGCTCGAGCGGTCAAATCACGCCACTCGTGAGCCCAATCAATGCGAAATGAATTACATCGCATGCGTAAGGTCTCAGTCCATCTCTGACCCGAGCCACGTACATGATGAACCATCGGATTCTACACACGAATCCGACGAAGCGACTGTAAATTCCACCGTCGGAATTCCAGATTCCAGCCAAACTTCAAAGTTGCAAAATCTTTTTTCGGGCATGGAATCGAGCTACGTTTGTTGCCCCGCAATCGTAACAACATGCTTAATGTGATCTAGTGAAGAAATCACCGAAAAACGTTAAGGAACAAGCACATTATTGATCCGAAGTATCAAGATCCATTCAAATTTCAAATCACATGATCGTGTACTAAAAACACGATCCATGGCTCGAAGTTGGTATCAAACCGATCGCCATGCCGAGCCCTACAAGAAAACAATCATATTTTGATCAACCGGACATCAGAACGACCCCGGATCATCCATGAAAAATCATGCACGTTTTAGGGTAGCACATGGATTGTTATGAAAGTCCACAAATTGTTAGGATGGGGAAAATCTGTCATTTTGCACCCTATTTTCTAATTTATTTTAAATCATTTTAATCTTAATTTTTAGCAATTAGGATTACTTTTGATCATCCACCCATAGTTGGGGCAAATTCTATCTATACGTACCATCATTGTATGCACAAAAGAAAGACGACAGACTCAATCCCTCACAAAAGAGAGAGTTTTTACTTCATACAGTTTCGTTTTTTTACCATTGTTGGGTCACGTTTGGAGAGAGAGAGAGAGTAAGGTGAGAGAAACTTTTGATCGATACCCCTAGGCTTGAGGTAGATCTTCTCTCTCTTCCTTTTCTTTTCTTCTCTCTCTTCCTCTTCTTCTTTCTCTTCCTCTCTTTCTTCTTCCTCTTCTCCGTTTGAGTTCCTCGTGGAGGCCATGTGCGGTAGTGGCAATGCCATGCATGCCTCTCCTGTGGTCATCAAGTTGTGCATGGTAATGGCAGTGGCATGCGTGTGTATTCTTCCCGTTCTGTTCATCTTTCTCTCTCCTAGTGAGGCCTACAAATGATACTACTCATCGCCGTCTGTAGACGTAGCTTCGACATCTCATTGAAGAGCCTAGATTGCAAAACTCGTTGCTGCTGGCAGGGGTCTTCCCATGTTGACAGCGATACTTATCGCACGCCGCCCGCAAGAGGCCGTAGCAACACTTATCGCCATCCGCAGGCTTCCTTTGCAGACTCAGTGCCCATCGTCATCTGCCAGCTTCCTCCCCGCATTCGGTGCTCATCGCTGTTCTTCGTGCATCACACGCTTGCCTCCTTGCGCCTCATGAGAACTATCGTCGCGCGCTTTGCAAATGGCTATCGCCGTGCGATCCATGAGAGGTTATCGTTGTGCGGTCCATGAGAGGCTATCGCCACTGGTTAGGTGCCTCTATCTCGCCTTCCGGATCTAGATGATCTGACAGCATGTACCGTGGGTTTCTAGCGAACCTGAAGTTTAAGACCGCTTTCTCAAGACCTTGCTCAAGAGCAAGGGTAGATATACCAATCGATGAGAGAGGAATTTTAGGTGGGTTCGGGACTTACTCGGGCTGGCTTGCGTAGGCGCCCTCTTAAATTACAAAGAAAGCGCCCCAGCTTCTTTAGCTAGTTCGGAATCACCTCCGTTGACTTGCAATCCTCTTGTTTTTTACACAACACTTCTATTGTTAATTTGTAAGACAAGTGGGTCTAGGAGACCCACCCTTTTCTTAGGGCAATGTACATTCATATGAGAGCATGATGAAATGTAAAGTTTTACATAAAGATAGAAAAGAGAAGAAAACCTCGACGGAAAGGGGAAGCTAGCATGACATCCAAGTAATTATCAACTCGGAGTGATTGCAAGACGGGCATGGTCCTCAATACCAGCACGACGACAATACTACTCAGAATCAAGACCAAGATGGCAGTGTTAAGCTAGATCTACCCTTAGTCAAGTTAGAAGAGAAAAGGATTAAGAGAAGAGAGAGATGGTAGAGGGAGGTAGAATCCATACGACAATGGGAATCGTCGTTGGCAGCACGAGGAGGCGGCATGTCACTAGTGAACAATAATGGCTCCTAACGAGGCACACGACGATAACTTCTCATAGTACTCACGGCAATTACTTCTCGTAGGGCTCACAATGATGGACGCAGGGAAGTGTGAAAGAAGCCAGCGCGCAACGACGAGTATTGCCTCGACCTTTTGTAGATGGCGATGGGTATTGCCATCTGCTACGGTCAGACAATAAGGTGAAGCCCCTGCTGACGGCGAAAAGATTCATTACCCACATCCTTCGCTGAGGTGCTTAGGATACATCTGCAGACAGTGATGAACAGCGTTGTCTGCAGGCCTCACAAAAGAGATAGAACAGAGGGAGAAAGAGACGTGCGCATGGAACTACCATCACCATGCGCAACTTGTGAGGCTACCAAAGAGGCATGCATGACACTGCCACTGCCGTGCATGGCCTCTAAGGAGAGCTCTTATGGGGAAGAAGAAAAAGAAAGAGCAGAAGAGAGAAAATAAGAGAGAGAGAAGGTTTACCTCGAACCTAGAGGTATCTCTCACCTCACTTTCTCTCTCAAGCGTAACACAACAGTTGGAAGAAAGAGAAGCTATATTCAATAAAAACTCTCTCTTTTGCAAGGAGATTGATCCTGTGTGTCGTTTTTGTGTATAATGCTAGTACGTATGTACAAAATTTGCCCTAAACATGGGTGGATGATCAAAAGTAATTATAATTGCTAGAAATTAAGATTAAATTGAATGAAAAGAAATTAGAAAATAGGGTGCAAAATGATAGATTTGCCCCTTCCTAACAATTCATGGAATTTCATAACACTCCCTATGTTGCCCTAGAAGTTGTGTGATTTTGCATGGATGATCCAAGGTCGTTCTGATGCCCAGTTGATCGTAAATGATTGTTTTCTTGTATGTCTTAGTATGAAAATCAATTTGATACTAACTTCGAGCCATGGATCGTGTTTTTAGTACACGATCATGTAACTTGAAACTTGAGTGGATCTTGAAACTTTAGATCAATAGTGCACTCATTCCCTGATTTTTTTGATGATGTCTTCGTTGAACATCACTGAGCATGTCGTTACGATCGTGGAAAAACAAACATAACTTGATTCTGTGCCTGAACGAAGATTTCGCAACTTTGGAATTTTGGCCGAAATTTACAGTTGATTTGTCGGATTCATGTGCAGAATCCGATCGTTCATCATGTGTGAAGTTCGGGTCAGTGAAAGCCCGAGACCTTACTCCTGCAATGGAATTGGTCTCGCTTTGGTCGGGCTCACGAGCGATGTGATCCGACCGATTAAGCGAGACACGACGCTTCTGAATTTCCTGCACATTCCTCACGGATCAACATCTTCTCTCTAGCTTTTCTTCGTGCTCGGTTGTCATCATGGGGCGTGGCACATATCGAATCGCTCGTTTAGACTAGATGAACATGCTCACCAAATTTGAGCCCGATCTGACTTGGGACGGGTGAGATATGAGCATCGAAAGTTACTGGCTGCGACTGTCCCTTCCATGGCATGGAGTTGCAGGGTGGCCACACGAGAATATCATGCGGCCCCTCCTGTTTCACTCTTTTGGGTATAACGTTTTCCTGGAGTGTCAGTTCATGCTGAAATTTGACCCTTAGGGGTTTTCGAACGTGCGGGATCCAATGGTAGTGGTAATACAATAGTTTCAGATGTCAAAAATGTAACTTTAGTTATAAGGGCCAATTCAGGGTGCTAGAGACTGATCTGTTGGAACTGTTTCTTAGTCTGCACTGCCTTAGACATGTCAGAATGCACCGAAAATTGCTAGGAGATTTTTGAGAGACCTCATGAAGATCTTGGCTGATTCTAGAGCTTTTGTGAGACTGCCAAAATTTCCACTATTTGTTAGGCTTTATTGAGCGGGGCCCCACTTTGATAAAAATACCTTCCAACAGCATGCCCCGCCGAATGTTGTGCTTCGAGAGAATCGAGAAGTGCAATAGTATTTTGAGGGATCATGTTTGAGTCCTCACCCTTAAGGGGCTCTCAGGCCTTTTTTTGAAGGCCAAATGCTATGAACCTTTGGTCGACATTGTTTGCTGCTATACCATGTTTGCTTTTGATGCTTAGGGTATCTCTGTAAGTCTTGTCTAGCAGGGTCCAGTCGGGGGCTTCTGACCCATCCCATGTAGGCTAGGGGTTTTGCCGAGATGTACCCTAAAGCCTGTGGTAGGTTAGACCCTAGCTTCATCAGTTTCTTGCCTTTGTGATGGGTCTTAGCATTTCTGGAGGGATCTTTTAGTCATCGTCCTCACCATCAAGGACTCTTATTGTTATTGAACTCAGGAGATCTTATGCTTCTCTCACTCCTTGATGAGCCATGTTGAAACGTGGGGGATCTTATGCAGCTCTCACCTCCTGATGAGCCATGATTGCTGAAATATCTTATGCCGCTCTCACTCCCTGATGATCCATGTTGAAACGTAGGGGATCTTAAGCGGCTCTCACCCATTGATCAGCCATGAATTCTAGGAGATCATATGTGGCGCTTCGTCCCTGATGAGCCATGTTGAAACATGGGGGATCTTATAGGGCTCTCACGCTTTGATGAGCCATGATTGCAGGGAGATCTTATGCGGCTCTCACACCCTAATGAACCATCTTGTGTTGCTATTAGATGCTGACGTTTAAGGATTTTAGGTAGAGCTCATCAGCCAGGACCTTAACTATTTGGAAATTGGAGGTCGACTGAGGCGGTAATCGTGCGTCATCTTGTCTTGTCAATCTGAGCACCCTTTTTCGGGTTGTCACTTGAACAGGGGAAGTGGCACCGTGAAGATGGTTTTCGCCAAATCCTATTATTTTTTCTCTCTTTTACCCATGAACTACGGTCACGTTGTCACGACCCTGCTCCATGACCCCTCCGGGAAACAGGTTCAGTCATTTCATTCATTCAATATCAAAGGTCTTTACTTTTTCTTCAAGGCACTAATGGCCCAAAATGCACAAAATGAAGTATACATCACGTTTCTGAAACGACCAAAACATACTATGAGAGTTTTCAAAAGACAGTTCCCAAACTTCTAAACTTCGTGCTTCAAAACCACCAAACGGCCACCTACCTTAGCATGGATGCCACCACCCTTCACTCCATAGTTATGAGATTTAGTTGGAATGAGCTAAAAGCCCAGTAAGCAGATCTACACCATTGCATTCCAACCAGTATAACAGTGATACAAATATATATATATATATATATATATATATTCACAAGATATCAAGTGAAAACGTTGAATATGCTTCTCATCACAAAAATAGTAATATGATAAAAAGAAGTTCAATATACAATGCATAAGTCACAATCACCTTACTTAAAGTAGACTAGTAAGGGCAACAAATCATAGGTACAGTTCAAAGTTCATGCAGAAAGCTTAAATAAGACAAGCAAACATATCTATTTACTCTTGAAGTAGAAGCCACATCAGTCAAGCTAAGCCAATCCTGAACTGGGGACTTCTTCCCTCACTTACGAGGAGGACAATGACAAGTGGGTAAATCCATTTCATAATGCCCTCACTCACGCACACAATCCCCAGCGTGCTTTGGTTTCGATAGGCAGTGGTCTTGAAAGACACAACCTTCTCCTTATGCCCTTTTGGCGAGAGAGCGTTACACTACCAATAGGTGAACCAATGCGTAATGGCCATATAGATCTGGGGGGCATGACCCTCCGAATTACTCACATCCTGGGTCCCATCCTATCATGGGAAGTTAGGGGAAGATCACAGCTGTCGGCACCATCATTCACACAGAATATGCTCTTCCCAACAGGTAGCTGCCCTTCATCATTCACAGAGTAGGTTCCGATTCACATAACACATACTCATTGCAGCTGTCGGCACCATCATTCATACAATAGGTACCCTTCCCAACAGGCAGCTACTCGCACCATCATTCACACAGTAGGTTCCCATACACATAGCACATAAGCAGCATGATACCATCATTCATAAAGTAGGTATCCATTCACATATCACATAAGAAGCATGATACCATCATTCACACAGAAGGCATCCATTCACATATCGCCTAAGTAGCATGATACCATCATTCACAAAGTAGGTATCCATTCACATATCACATAAGTAGCATGATACCATCAATCACACAGTAGGTGTCCATTAACATATCGCCTAAGTAGCATGATACCATCATTCACAAAGTAGGTATCCATTCACATATCACATAAGCAGCATGATACCATCATTCACACAGTAGGTATCCATTCACATATTACATAAGCCGCATGATATCACATTATAACGATATCAATATTTCACCATGACAGCAGTAGTAAAATATTAGATACTGTCATATAACATTTAAGCAATTTCATAATGACAGTACCATAGTAATGCTGACATTATTCCAGTTAAGCCTTACAGCTCGATTTCCTGCCATCAAGGGCAATGACATGCTCTCACCATGAGGGTCGTAACTTTTATACCATTTAGAGTTTGAAGATGATTCCAAAACAAATTTTGTACTAAACACACCTATCCTTCAAAAGGGATTGGTTTGAAGAAAATTTGGACCCCGTTTGACCTCCCAAAGGTTCAAAGAGATGAGGGTTTATTAGCTACACCCTGCGGTGCACAGGGGAGAGCGACATACCCTGCTTCATATCATTATAACTCCCAAACCGAGAAGCAACTTGTGACAGTTTCGAAATAAAAATTTAAGCCAAGATGCATATCTTTCAAAGCTAGTTTGAAAGCATTTGGATTCCATTTGGTCGTTCAAAAATTCTTGCCAAACATTGTGATAGTTCTTAATTTTATCAAAAACTGCCCACAGTAACATTCCTTTATAAAACAAAGCATAACTTTCAGTCTAAAAAGAATTTCAAAATAATTTCTACATGTAAATTTTAACCCTTTCAAATATCTTTCAAATGGCCAAGTTTGGCTGAAAATCAACGTCATTTGGATGGTTAAAATCAATGACCACAGTGGTATTAGTGAAAACTTCTGGAAAACAGTCAACAATGATATACCTTCTTATTTTGAAACATAACTTTATTTTTGTAAAAAGTTTCAACAGTGGAAAAAAAAAAAATTTACTAGACTCGTACGTCTTTCCCATGGCGGTGATTTGAGGTCAATTGGACCTCATTTGACTTTCAAAAGCATCTTACAAGAACACACATATTTTTGAAATTTCACAGTGGCATATAACATATCTCAAGAACACACTCCATGGCCTTCATTTCCTGGTGAGGAACATGATAACAACCTTTCACTCACATTGTACACACATATCATGAATTTCTAACATAATCTAAGAATCATACATTCAATCTTAGCATTCACTTTCATTTTAGAACAAAGACCCCAAATTTCAGTGAAAAAGGACATCACATGCACTTTCCTTGCTTATTTCGCATGCATAAATTCCCATTCATCCTTACGACTACCATGCAATGGTGATGAATCCATTTACCAAAACAACAATGGTGCCTTCTCAAATCTTCCTTTCACAGCTCTCACCCACTCAACAATGGCTGCCCTCCAGTAGCCACACCTTTGAGTCCTTACTTTAGAGAGAGAGAAAAGATGTGGGGAGAGTGAGTGGCGTGGGAGAGAGAGGTGGCTTAAGTGTTCTTGTGAGTGGGGTGGCAGCCCAAGTGGCTCAAAGGACTTCAAAATCTAGACAAGTGACACTCAAACAACATGCATTAAACAAGTGGCATACTCAACTCATGCATGTCAGAGACACAGCCGGCGCTAGGCTTTCTACTCAACCAGCGCTGCACACAACCCAACCGGTGCTAGCACTTTCTCCTCTTCACAGCTGGCGATGGACACTACCCAGCAGGCACTACACACAACCTAGTTGGTGCTGACACTTTCTTCTTTTCATAGCCGGTGATGCACACAACCCAGTTGGTGCTGACACTTTCTCCTCTTCACAGCCAGTGTTGGCACTTTCTCCTCTTCACAGTCGGTGCGGCACACAACCCAGCCGGCGCTGGGCTCTCTTCTATCCTTCCTTCCTCCTTATCCCGCCATGGACTCTAACTAGACTGGAATAGTTGGATCGTCACATCATCTCCCCGAAAAGAGATTTGGTCCTCAAAATCGTTAATCAAATAAATGGGGGTACAGGGCCCAGATTTCTTTTTCTTGCTCCCACGTTGATTCTTCCTTTGAATGATACTGCCATAAAACCCGGACTAGAGGAATCTCTATGTTGCGTAGTACTTGAATTCTTTTGTCCAAACCACAATTGGTGGTTCAACATATGTCAAATATTCCCTAATCAAAATTGGCCCATACTTTAGGACGTGGGACGGATCGGGTTGATACTTTTTCAATATCGACACATGAAACACATTATGGACGTTTGCCAACTCAGGAGGTAGGGCTAATCGATATGCCATGACTTCAAACCTTTCTAAAGTCTCAAAGGGTCCAATGAATCATGGACTCAGTTTCCCCTTCTTGCAAAATCTCATTATGCCCTTAGTTGGTGATATCTTCAAAAAGACCCGATTCCCCACCATGAATTCAAGTTCCCTTCTCTGATTGATGGCATATATCTTTTGCCAACTTTGAGCCGTTTGAAGTCTTTCTCGAATCAAAGCGATCTTTTTTGATGTCATTCGAACAATCTCTGGCCCTAACAGTTTTCTTTCACCAACCTCATTTCAACATATAGGCGATCTACACTTCCTCCCATACAATGCCTCAAAAGGTGTCATCTGGATACGGGTCTGGAAACTGTTATTATAAGAAAATTCTATCAGAGGCAGATGATTGCCCCAGTTTCCCTTGAATTCTTTGACACAGGCCCTCAACATGTCTTCTAGGGTAAGAATAGGCCTTTACGACTGTCCATCAGTCTGAGGGTGGAAAGCAGTACTAAAAGTGAGTTTCGTCCCCATTGTTGTCTGCAGGCTATTCCAAAATCTTGAAGTAAATCTGGAGTCTCTGTTGGACACAATACTAACAGGAACCCCATGTAGTTTTACTATCTCCTTAATGTATAATTGCTCCAATTTATCCATGGTATAAGTTGTACAGACTGGCAAGAAATAAGCAGCTTTAGTGAGTTGGTCCACAATGACCGAAATACTATCATGCCCCAAACTTGATCTAAGCAGGCCAGTCACGAATCCATCGTTAGATGCTCCCACTTCCATTCTGGCACAAGTAAGGGTTTCAACTGCTCAGAAGGTTTCTGATGTTCAGCCTTCACCTGATGATAGGTCAAGCACTTAGAAAAAATTGTGCTACTTTTTTCTTCATGTGATTCTACCAAAAGACTCTTTTTAGATGCCGATACCTTTTTGTGCTCCCTAGATGTAATATATACTGGGAGTGGTGTGCCTCCTCTAAAATAGCCCTTTTTACCTTCTCATTGTCAAGGATACAAATTTGACCTTTAAATCTTAACATTTCATCACTGCCCAAAAAAAAATCCTCCTTACCCTCTGACTTTATTTCCTAAAAAATTTTCATGAACCGAGGATCCTCCTTTTGCGCTACTCGGATTTGCTGAAAGAGATGGGGCTCTATTCTTGTTTACCGTGAGAAATCAGAGAGATCTGCAGATGTAGATCACTCTGATCTAACACTTTAAACTGGTAAATGAAATGAAAAGCAATGGTAGAGAAGGTGGGAACAATTCAAATTTAGATCTGAGATCAGATCTGCATAGAAACGAGTAGATCAACTCTCAGATCTGTGGCGGCGCCAGCATGATCCGAAGCATTTCAAAATACGATTTTCAATCAAAACAAATCAAAGCCAAATCAAAATAAAGTAAATACAATGAAATAAAAGAGAAAATGAAGGTGAAGAGAATACCGGACTGGGCCAAATGCCCTGGGCATCCCGAGCTTTCGAGGGTTCGCCCACATCAAAACCGGTTCCTTTTGCCCTTCTTGTTCAAATGTCGATCACCAAGTCTCTGGTGGTAGTTGTGCCCTGGAAAATGGCTTGGAACTAAGATTCTTAGGCTTAGGTTAGTTAGTGATTTCTCTCTGAGTTTTTCTCTCATATCTCTATCTCCTGCAGCTCTCTAGTGTTTCTAATCTCTATCTCTATGGTTTTTTCTCTCATCTCTAGCGTCCTCCCATTTCTCTCTCCGTCCCCTAAATGGTCCCCAAACGATCTTGAAAGGGGGGGAAAAATTGTTGGGGAGAATATCTTCCCATAACCAATCAAAAATCTTTGTCAAAAACGCGTTTTAGAGGTTTTGGATCTGGGAGGCACGCCCCATGTTGCACACAACAATTTTTTTCAAAATTGATATTTTTCATTTCTGGTGTGTTCCTCAGCCTCTAGTAAATCTCTTAGAGAAAATTTCTATCAAAATATTTTGTTTTCTATTTTTAATGATTTGTTTGGTAAAATTGGCATTTACATAAATTTGAGTCAAAACAGGGTTTCTACAGGGTTCCGAGTAGGCAAACTGGTTCCGGATCGCCAGGTAGGCTATGTGAACTATGGATTTGGGTTTACTAGGTTATGTGTGGTCCTAAGGTTTCAGAAAACCACAGAATTTGTATGATTTAAAATGGCGTGTCTACAGTTGCCCCTCTTTGGCACTCCCTATCCATTGGGGGATAGGTGAGTGGCAAAGAAGTAGGCACTCTAGCGTTCCATGTCCTTCAAGAGGCAGAAGAACATCAAAGATTTCTTCCTGAGGTCATGTGGTCAGAGGGCACACCAACTATCCCTCCAAGTCATTGTGCTCATCGAGCTCACCCACTTAGGGCATTTTTCCTCCTAGGGTTTTCGGCTTGAGATGTTGATGAGTTACACAAGCTTGAAACGCGAGTTAGATTTTTTGTCCATGCCACTTAACTTCAGGGGTTTTGCAGCTTGATAATTTTAACCCTAATATTTTCTTTTATCTCCTTAGAGTTTCCTAAGGCTGTCTATAGGGAAAGGCTTTCTATAGGAAGAGACTTGTCTTACCGAATCCGATGTGAGAGATGAGGCAACAACGTGGAAAACGCGGTATTCATCATATACGTGTGTCCATGCTCCTTTTATTTAGAAAATGTTTTAGAAATTTGAAATTAGGGAGAGATTTGAAAATAAAACTCGGAGCAGGGACAACTTACGATTTTAACAAAGAAATTAAAGGTTTTGAATACACGAGACATATAGTGAAAAATTTGAAAAGAGAAAGATATTTTGAAAAAAAAGGTTGGTTAGCAGTTTTAACTCCTGCAACAATAGAGCCCTCTAACATGCAGAGATGTGCCATACACCCGACCCTTTTACGTCATATGGGGATAGACGTTTAAATAAGGTGGTTGTGCCTTAAACACATTGAACAGGGTGGTTGTGCCATGAACAACATTGAACAGGGTGATTGTGCCCTGAACATATCCAACATTTTATGTCATACGGAGCTAGACGTTACCTGTCTCGGCTCTTTTACGTCGCACGACTTTGACGTTGAACTGGATATACCCGACCTTTGGTGTCATACGGGGCTAGACGTTTGAACAGTGTAGTTGTGCCCTAAACACATTGAAAACGGTGGTTGTGCCCTAAACACATCCGATATTTTACATCATATGGGGCTAGACGTTACCTTTCTCCGCTCTTTAACGTCGGACAAGTTTGATGTATTTCCTGTCTCGACTCTTTAACATCTCATAAGTTTGACTTTTTTTCTATCTCAGCTCTTTAACTTCACACGAGCTTGATGTTTTTTCATTGAAACAAGGTGGTTGTGGCCTGCATCGAGCTTTAGTTGGTAGTTTAGGCTCATGCCACCGATGAGTGTGCTCTATTTTTAATTTAATTTTTTTTTTTTTGAAATTTTGAAAACGTGGTTGGTAGTTTAGGCTCATTCCACCACAAAGTGTTTTTATTTTTTGTTTAATTTTTTTGAAATTTTCTGGAAAATTGGTTGACAGTTTAGGCTCATGCCACCAAGGAGCATTTTTTCTTCTTTTGAATATTTTTTTTAAATTTTCTAGAAAATTCGTTCTCAGTTTAGGCTCATTCCACCGAGGAGCGTTGTCTTTTTTATTTTTGATTTTATTTTTGAAATTGTTATTTTTGAAAGATGGTTGTTAGTTTAGGCTCATGCCACGATGGAGCATCTGACAGAATACCCGAAACCATTGTGCTTCAAAATCATTTGAAAGCAGTTTATTTCAAAAAGTCATTTTATAATTAAACATGAGTTTTTATTATTGAAATGTCCAGGGATAAGACACGAGGCATGTCGTCAGGGCGTCACTAGGCTTCACTAGGCGGCACAGGGAACGTCACCCGGACGGCACAGGGCTTGTCTCCCGAGCGGGCACGGGGTGTGCCGCCAAAAAAAAAAAACAAATTATTTTTTATTTTTTATTTTTATTTTTATGGGATGGGCGGCACAGAGTGTGCCACTCGGGAGGCACGGGATGTGGCGCCAACCAAATTGTTTTTAGTTTTTATGGGGTGGGCGGGACGAGGTGTGCCGCCAATCAAATTATTTTTATGGGGTGGGAGGGACGAGGTGTGCCGCCAACCAAACGTTTTTTTTTTTTTGGGGTAAGTGGCATGGAGTGTGTCTCCTGGGGGGCATGGGATGTTTCGCCAACCAAATTTATTATTATTATTATTATTTAAAGTTTTGCTTCTTGGCATGAGTAAGTTAAGCTCATGATCAGCGTTATTTTTCAGTAGTTTTATTATTATTTTTTGGTTGAAGTCCTTTAAGATAGTAGGAATTTGGGTCATAGAACCAAGTTTAATGGCGTGAGTGCCTGTAATAAGCCCATTTTAATGGATGAATAAAATCAGAGTTTTGAGATACCCAAAAAAAAATTTTCTATTC
Source organism: Amborella trichopoda (assembly GCF_054954075.1). Lineage (NCBI taxonomy): Eukaryota > Viridiplantae > Streptophyta > Magnoliopsida > Amborellales > Amborellaceae > Amborella > Amborella trichopoda. The sequence goes on along the minus strand of NC_142338.1, from coordinate 24,084,958 downwards.
TGCTTGATCTTTTTTTTTTTGTTTATTGCCTCTGTTGGGAGTCTTTTAACTTGTACGTGTGCAATTGATTTTTCAAGGCATGAGGGGATATTCTATTTGCACACATCTTTTCAAACTTGGGTCATCATGCGCACACACAGGGATGAGCTTGCCGCATTTTGCCTTAGGGGACCCAATCGAGAGAAAAATGCTCCCAAACTAGCCAATTTCATCCTTAGCGAGGTTCACCCATATCCTATATGTGGTAGTTGGTAGTTATACTCACACAACCATGGAGTGCCTGGCTAATTTCAAGCCTTCATAACAGGTATAGGAAGTTGGCTTCGAGAACGAGGCCAGATTGACTAACAGTTTAGCCTCTTGTAGTGATGGAGGAAGTCCTTTCTAAAAGGGTCTTGTTTCTAAAAACGAATAATTTAAAAGTCAATTTGATAAGAATTTTCAAAATGACGGGCCTTACAGTTTTGCCACCTATGGCCCCTTTGGTGGTTATTTTCTTTATTATGTTTTACCCAAAGATGATGAAATCCTTGTGGGATCGTGAGAACTCAAAGGTTTTGAAGTTGTCAGTTTACCTTTGGAGCATTCATTCTATACTTCACGGATTCATGAAGAGTTCTCTGGATTCTTACAGGGACTTCTATCTTGAAGGGATATCGACATTTTCCAGGGTTCGTCGAAATCACTTCAGTTTTCCATTCATGTCACCCTCCTACATCTTTCTGAGTTGGTTACGTTGGGAACCTGTGGGGTTTTAGGAGGAGTCTTCAACCTCAAGGTCTACTTCTGCAGTATTATTGGAACTTGCAAGTACTAGTTTGTACTTGAGTGATTTGCATCAAAAGCTCCTTCTTGGAGATCTTTTTATTCCTTTTACTCGTGATGCCTTTTCAAGTTTTCACCACGTCCATTTTTTGTTTTTTTTATTTTTTTATTTTTCTTTGTGATGCTTTTTTTAGGTTTTCACCACATTTTTTAGCTTGCTACGGGTTGTATTTTCTGAGATACATTACATTAAAGGGGTTGTTCAGTTTGTACCCCTCCTAATTTTTGATCTCATAAGAATTGCCTGCATGCACTCAGGTAACCGCGAATGGCCCCTCCCAATTCGGTTTGAACTTGCCTAAAGGGTGTAGATTTGCAGAAGTGTGGAAGATTTCTTGAGTACCATATCCCCTTCATTGAATTGCTGATGAACAACTTTCATTTGGTACGCCCTCTCGATTCTACGCCCGTAAGCAACGATATTTTGTGTCGCTCATAGTTGTAGTTCATCCAAATTAGTGAGAGCAGCAATTCGTGCTTCGATCTTTTGTTCCGCATATGAATTTCTATGAATGAGCACTCGGAGAAAGGTATCTCAACATCAATGGGTAGCACTGTTTCTATACAAGACATTAATGAGTATAGGGTCATGCCAGTAGAAGTCTTCTCAGTTGTCTAGTAGGCCCATAGGGAGTCATTTTGCCTTTCTGCCGATCTTTCCCGCCTTCTATTATTTTGTCTATTATTATGAGAAGTCCTTTGTTTGTGGCCTCCGCTTGTCCATTTCCTTGAGGGTAGTAACGTGTGGAGAATTTCTGCATTATCCCGAACCCTTTGCACACCTTAGTGACCTTTTCATTTTTGAGATTGGATCTATTGTCAGTGATGATTGACTCAGGAATGCCGAATCTGAATACAATATTGTTCTTTACGAAACGGGCAACATGTTGGCCTTAAATTTTAGTTAATGATGCGGCCTCTACTCATTTGGTGAAGTATTTTGTAGTTGTTAATATAAAACGGTGGCCGTTTGAGGCTTTTAGTGATATCATTCCAATGATATCAAGACCCCACATGGCAAAGGGCCATACGAGTGGTGTTGAGCTGAGTGATACAAATGGTGCATGGATGAGGTCTTCATATAGTTGACATTTGGAACACCTCTTAATGAACTTCCAGCAGTCTTCAGCCATGGTGGTTCAGTAATAGCCTTGGCTTCTAATTTTCTCAGCTAAGGCGGCTGCCCCAGAATGACCTCCTTCATTGTACCACTATGTTAGTACTTGGTCAATTTCTGGCTGATCGAGGCACCGTAGAATGATGCTATCGAAGGACTTTTTGAATAGAAGATCATCTCTTACTAAGAATCTTAGAGAAAACATTCGAAGGGCTTATTTATCCTTGTTGGTGGCTCTTTCGGGGTATAAACCATCTTTTAGCAAGGACAAAAGATCGTGGAACCACGGTCATGCTTTGACTAGCACATCTGAAACGACGAAAGATACATCCCCGTCGTTCTCATTCTCTTGGTCTATTTCTTTTTCAATCCTCGGTGGGGAAGGGTCATGTTTGTTTCTGATGTAGAATGGTAGCATGGTGATTTCTAGAGGAATATCGACTATTGAAGCAAGGGTGTCGGCGAATCGATTATTTTCCCTAGTTAGGTGCTGAAGATGATTTCCTTAAAGTATGGAATCGTCTTTTCCACCTTTTCTTGATTTTGAGATTTTCTTCTTTCACTCTCCAAATCCCTTGAATTTGGTTATGATGAGTAAGAAGTTACCAATTACTTGCATTTGCTAGATTTTCATGCCCATGACATTCTCAAGCCCGGCTATCAAGGCTTCATATTCAGCAACGTTATTAGTACATGGAAAATTCAATATGATGGCTGTTGGTATTAAAATCTTCTCGGGTGAGCATAGTATAACTCCTACACCTGACCCGTACTCATTCTTTGCACTGTCAAAGTATAGCTCCTAAATTAAGTCCTCAATTGTGAAGAGGTTCTCATCAGTGAGATCCGTGTTAGCAGTAATTTTATCTGGCAGTGCGTGTTCAGCGAAGTGGTCGGCAATGGCTTGTCCTTTAATTGATTTTTGAGTGATATATTCAATGTCAAACTCGCTCAATAGCATTCACCACTTTGCTAAAAGTCCGTTGAGATTTGGTCAATTTTTGTTATGAGCGTGACTAAATGAGATAAGACATAATGTCTTAATTTTTGCATGGCCCACACAAATGCTTCTCCACATCCGTGTATCTTGTCTCATAGTCGACCATGGTTTTACTGATATAGTGTATCATTTGTTCTTTACCATGGTCATTATATTGTCCTAACATTGCCCCCATGGTCTTGTCTTTCACTGACATGTATAAGAACATAGGTTTATCTTGACTAGGAGGATCAAGGGGAGGTTTGATGAGGTACACCTTGATTTGATCAAACGCTTCTTGGCATTCATTGTCCCATATGAATGAGGTGTCCTTCTTAAGGAGCCTATTAAATGGTGCACACTTGTCTTCTAGTTGTGAAATGAAATGCCTTACGACTTGTATGCGACCTTGAAGCCCACGAATTTCTCAGATGTTCCGGGGAGGATGCATTTCAGTGATGGCTTGTATTTTGTACGGGTCCACCTCAATGCCTCTTTGGCTTACTATAAAGCCTAGTAATTTGTCAGATGCAACTCCAAAGGCACATTTCTATGGCTTGAGTTTGAGCTGATGTTTTCGAAGTCCTTCGAAAATGGTTCTCAGATTGGTGAGATGATCAGACCTGGTCTTTGACTTGACCAGAATTTCATCGACATAGTCTTCCATAATGGTATGCATTAGACCATGGAAGATGCTAATCATTGCACGTTGATAAGTTTCTCCTGCGCTTTTGAGACCGAAGGGCATGACTTTTTAGCAATAGGTTTCCCATTGCATTATGAATGACGTCTTGGTTTGGTCTTCATCTATCATGAGGATTTGGTTGTAGCCCGAGAAGCCGTCCATGAATGACAATATCTCGTGACCCGCAGTGTTGTCAACTAAGGCAACTATGTTTGGTAATAGAAAATTGTCTTTAGCATATGCCTTTTTGAGGTCTCTGTAATCGACACACACTCGGATCTTCCCGTCTTTCTTGGGTACGACCACTATGTTGGCCAACCATTCTGAGTCATCGATGGGAGTAATGAACTTCACCTTGAGCAGTTTATCAATTTCTTCTTTGATTTTGAGCTCGAGGTGGGTCTTTTGATGTCGGAGTTTCGGTCTAACGGGCTTCGCCCCATCGTTGAATATTAGGTGATGTTGCACCAATGTGGGATCTAGCCCTGGCATATCATCGTATGACCAAGCGTAGACATCGTGAAATTCCTTGAGAAAGGAAATCACATTTTCCCACTCCTCAAAAGATAAGGAGGTTCCAATCTTGGTTAACATTGGTTCCTTCTCAGGTTTACGTCAATCATCTTTTCAATGATAGCCGTTGGGACACCATCGAACCTCTTCTTGAATTGCTTAACATGGGAAGTAAGTTCCTCCGATTGAGAGATTTCTTCAGACTCTTGACTCTCTTGATCTTCATCTTAGTTGTCCAACTCATCACCTTGGGTATTATGCACTGTTACTGGGCTATCTTGAGTGAGCACTGTTTTGGAAAATTCCTTTTCATTATTATCAACTTTATCATGTTTTAAATTTTCACCGGTTTTGAAATATTGGAAAAGGTGTCCCTTATGGGACGTGCGAGAGAAATGTTGGGGACTGGACGTGCAGGGTGGTTAGATGGCCACCCCGCACTCATCTGTTTCTCGGCACCGAGACTTGAAGGTGCCACTGGTATGCTTCCAGTGATTCTCAAGATAAAAGAATGATCGACCAATTCCGTCCCCGGGTTAGTGTTGGTAGATGAGCACCCTTGGTTGTGTTAGAGCCAACTGTGCACACCTCCTCTAGATCTAGGTCAGCAAATAGGTCTTCAATTCGTAGTCCTTGTGTGTGTTGAGATGTGGAAGAAGAGTTATTCCCAGTGGGGATTCGAGGATCACTTTCGACCATTTTGGAGGACGGGCATCGAGAGGATCGTGGCTTTGAATGCCCTCTGATATGAAGCATGGAGGGCTTGAAGGCTTTATCTAGCTTTAAAATAGGGTGAGAGTACACTCAAGCCCTCTTCGATCCTCTTTTCCAATTTTTGCTTTAGGTGATGCGAAAATCGCTTCCTTTACCCCTTGCTCTTGACTCCTCAAGCCTTGGCCTGGTTGGAAGCCTTGGGAGAGGAGCGTGTGCTAGGCTTTAAGGGACCCGAAGTCCTGTCGATGCTGACATTGGATAATATCCTCCATCGATGCGAAAGTTTGCAAAATTTGAGGAACGGGGTTGCCGGCCTCTACGTGTAAAGTGGCACAGTCATCTTGCTTGAAGGAAGCGAGCGGGATTTCCCCGAGCTCGATCCCTACGGCTAGCTTTCTGCTATGTGTTCTAGGATTAAGAAAAGAAGGGGGGTCGGCACAAACCTTTGCAACACGATTTTTTGTTGGAAATTTTAGGCATTGCTGTAGCGTGGAGACGACCACGAGGTTTTCGTGGAGCCAGGGTCTTCCTAGTAGCATGTTGAAAGAAAGTTTAATATTTAAGACATAAAACTTTACCGGTTGAATGGTGGGACAAATCTTGAGTGTGAGAGGTAGTATGCCCTTAGCTTGCTTCTTTGTCCCATCATATGAAGCGATGGTTAATTGACATGGTTCGAAGTCATCTGGGATTTTGCGTATCTTCTTCACCGGTTTCATAGGGCATATATTCAGGGATGCCCCATTATCAACTAGCACTCTCCTTATCGCATATCGTTTCATGAAAATAGTGCTGGACATGAAAGTGATTGACATTAGCCAGGATGTCATTCTCCGTGAATATGATTGACGTTTGTGCCATTAGTTGGTTGATCATCCCGCACAACTCATTCGGTTGTGTGTTGCTTGAGATGTAGGTCTTAGTAAGACCCTTTTCAAATTGTACTCTATGTGCCGGTGAATGCGCAAGCAGCTCTAAGATGGATATTTGAGACTGAATCTTCCCGAGATGAGTCGATAGATCATAGGTGGATACGGATCCTTGAGTTCTTCTATTAGGTTCATGATTCGCAACCCCTGCTGGTGGTGTGACTGTTGAAGTGGCTCCCACTATTTCATTAAGAGTGCCCACCATCAATTGGATGGGTTTGAACACTCGACCTCTTCGGGTTAAGGAATCAACTTCTCTAGCGTAGAGCTCGATAGGGTCAGCCTTAGTGAGAGTAATGGGAGACGTCGAGGTGTTGGCCCCTTGTTTGGAAGATGTTCACTTTTCATCAGCTTTGACCATGTCAATCTCGAGGGCATCATCTTTGTCATACTGGTCTCACTTAGAAAGATCACCAGAGTCCACGGACAAAGAGTTTCCTCTAAGAAGACTCAAAAGATCTTCTTCAACTACTTGTAGAGGATGATCACAAGTAGAGGATGATCACAAGAAAATATAAATTGGCTAGGATCATCTTATTCATCTCCATTTTCAATCATGTGAATGATAACATCCTCCTTTGAGTTACTCGGAGCTCTCGTTTCTTCGGGTGTTGTGGCCATATTTTTGGGGAGTGGGTTTGTGAAGATACCCATCTTTTGATTAGGTTCTTCAACAGGTTGATTTCTACATCCAATAGTGATGTCGCCCCTATTAATCAACCCTTGAATCACCCGCTTCAAGTAGAAACAGTTTTGGGTATCAAGGGCGTGGTTTCTATGCCACTTGCACCAGTTGTTCTTATCCATAAACTCAAATGGTGGTTCAGATGGCGGCGGGAGTTGAACAATGTTTTTCTTCAAGAGTAACTCCAACACTTTATCTAATGGGTCTTTGACAGGAGTGTAGTTGTCCTCTTGTCTTCAATTGTTATTTTGAGCATTGGCTCTATGCTGACCCCTTCGATTTTGATTCCTATTATTGTGCTGGGTGGCTGAGCCGGTCCGTTCACAACAATTTCGTTAACCTGACTGGAAGCTTTCCCCTTGTCGTTGCTCTTATTTTTATTCTGGGGAGTCATGGTGGGTTTGTTATCAGGCCTAGTACTAACAGGTGTCCCTCTCGCCCTTTCATGTCGTGTCACCCACTCGATCATGGAGTTGAAAGAGTGGGGGATAAGTCCCTGGTTAAAGAAGGTCGTTTATTCAGGAGCTACATTTTCTAAGGCCATGGAGATTTTAGCTGGATTTGTTAGTCGACATTCGATGACCCGCATCGCCGCCTAGCGGAATCGACTGATAAAATCCTCGAAGGATTCTCTTGGGTTTTGTTTGGTTGCACTTAGTTCACCCAGGGAAAGAGATCTTGATGTCGACCCATGGTAATGAGAGACGAACTGGTTGAACATTTAATCTGGAGTTATGTGTGGTTGAGCGGTCATTATTCTTCCATGCCAGTTTATAGCCTTGCCGGTCAAAGTTTGTGAAAACAGGACCTTCAACTGGTTGGGCATGTCTCGTAAGGCTCGGACAGAGAGGAGGTACACGTTGACGTGAATATCTGGGTCATTCTTCCCATTGAATTTGGTTCTATACTCTGGGATGACAAAACCAAGGGGAAGGTCTTCCATGCCTCCAAGGGTCTCTTGAACATACGACTTTGGAGGTAAACTATCCTGCATGCCCATTCTTACGATCATATCCTGCATCATATTTAAAGTGCCTTCTTGTTGAGTATTTGGCATGACAGTAGGCCCACCGGTCGGTGGGTTCCCAAGTATAGATTGGTAAGTTGAGATTTGGGGGAGATGTGGACCAGTATGGGCCGCGGTCACTCGGACAGTTTGCGACATTTGTGCCTGAGGGGCGTACTGACCCATCGGTGTCACGACCAGTTGCGAAAATCGCACGGTCTGTTGGATCGGGTGAACTAAGGGGGCCAAATGAAGAATCGGTTGACTCGGTTGTGCTTGGGGTGGGCTTGTACCGCAAACTTCGTTTGGCTTTAACCCATGAGTTGGGGCTTGAGCAGTGCAACCTAAGTGAACCAGACTTTTAAGGGCAGCTTGGACACCTATCTCTCTTAAGGGTTGATATAAATTGGCGCCTCTACTCCGTATAATGTTAAGAACATCGTTAGCGGTACTATGGTGGCTCGAGGCTGGATTGAAACTCCTAGACCGAGGTGGATCTTGGTTCTGAAATAGCTACATCTCGGGGTTATCTTAGTTCGAGTTGTGGGAATTGGCATTAGATGCCGCATGAACTTCTTCCCTCACACGACTCCTGCTTTGATTGCCTAAGACCCCATGCAAGACTACTCCAGGTCTGACCCCTTGACTATTCAGAGTCTTTTGGGCTGAACCAACCTTTTGTATCAGACCAATTTCAAGATTAGGAGCGGATGTTTGGGACTTTGTTTCTAACTGAAAACCTAAGAGTTGGATAATTGATTTTCCATCTGAGGTCTGTTGATAATTCCAAGGGATTGCAACAAATTGGTCCCTAGGTCTAGGCAACTTAGGCTTAGAGTTGGTCGTGGAGTGATCATCATAGTCGGCTTGAGTGACAATCATGGTGATTTCTTTTGGCGGGGTTCTAGAATCTAGACTTGGGGAAGTCGATGATTTAAGGAACACCTATCCTAACTCTAGAGGTACAACCCTGACTAAGACATAGGCTAAGATTAGACTGAATCTTAGACTTGCTAGACTCAATGGGTTTTGGTTCAGACCCTAAACTAAGGTAAGCCTAGTCTAGCTCTAGAGGCAACTCTATGCTAGAAGCTAGACTAAGATCTAGACTAGATGCTGCACGAGTCTCGTCTTGGACCAAGGGTGTATCAAGGTTCGGACTAGGGTGTGAGCTTGGTTCAGACCTGGACTGAGCTGAGTGCAAGCCTGGGCTTGGACCTAGACGGTTTTGAAACTCAGACAGGATGTGGACCCAGACTAGATCAAGATTAAACTAGCAACGAGCCTTCGGCTCGGACCAAGAGGGGGCCTAGGTTTGGACCTGGGTGTGAACCTGGTTTTGACCTGGGCCAGGATGGGTACAAGCCCGGACTTGGACCCAAAGAGTTTTAATGATCAGACCAGACGCGGACCTGGACTGGATCAAAGATGAGCTAGGAACGAGCCTTCGACTCAGACCAAGAGGGGACCTATGTTCGGACTAAGGCGAAATTTGGTTTGAACCTGGGCTAGGCTGAGAATAAGCTTGAACTTGGACCCAGAAGCTTCAGCTCTTACCAAAAGCGGATCCGGACTAGAATCAAAGATTAACCGATTAGGAATAACCAAGAAAGTACACGAAAACATTTGACCTAGTCTGATTATGCGTAGGCTTGGCTTGAGAGTGGGTTCCTAACTATTGAAATGCGGCTAGGCTGATATAGGTCCCCACATAGGTCCTAACCTCTTGTTATATGATGTTTACTAGGTCCTATCATACGCGAAGTTGCATTGAGGCAGAGGATTATGGAGGGGCGCTCACAGTTAAAGTATGTGAATCACAACCGCCTCGGCTCTCAATGCTAGGTTCCCCTCTCGCTGTTAATGCAGATTTTAGGGGTTTTCAAAAAATTTATTTTCTGGTTTTTTTGGATTCCTAGTCGGTGTGTGCTAGAGTGTGTAAAGAAGCACGGAAATGAAAATAATGTCAAGCACCGAAACACACAATGCAAAGAAAGAAAATAAGTGGGTGCTCGGCACTGATCGTGCTTAGCGATGCATGCTTCGAGGCGAAACTCGCTCGAAGCATAATATAGATGGAGGGGTAAGAAACCCCTAAGAAGTTTAAGTCAGAAAAATGAAACCAGGCACAGTCCATGCTAAGTCGAGCCCGACCCGAGTCGAGGGTGACTCGAACGGGACACGGTTTAGGAAGAGTGAAAGCAGCGCTCGATGTATATATATATATATATTTTTAACTTTTATCTTTTTTAACTTCGATGAAATACAATTAGACTAAGAATGGTGAAATCAAGAAAAAACATTTTCAACCAAAATTAATAAACTAAAATAAAAAAGAAAAAGTCAAGAGCAAGACAAACTTATATGAAGCAAAATATTTTTTTGATATTTTTAAAAAATTTGTTTTAAGTAAAAAATTGGTCAACAGGGAGCCTAAATTCTCTGAAACAGTATTTTGGGGTCCCAAGAATTTTTTGGGACCTCTACGATAGGGCGGCATGGGTTTTGTCGCACCTATAGGTTGGGCGGCATGGGTTGTGTCGCTAAAAAAAAATAATATTTGTTTTATTTTTATATTGATGATCTTGATGAAATAAGGCTATCAAATCTTGCAAAAGTAGAAAAATCAGAACTTTTGATGAAATAAAATTAAAACAAAGTGAAACAGAAGAACAACGGATATAACAGACATGTAACAAGCAAAATATTTGTTTTGGTAATTTTAAAAATTTTATTTTGCTTTGAATTTGTGTGAACAGTCACAAAAGTGTCCCAAGACCCAGCCTAAAAACTTTCAAAAACTTCTGGATTGGGTGACAAGGGGAACCAGAGAGCATGTCGCCCTAGACCTGGGCGGCACGCCTAGTGTTACCCAAACAATTATTATTTTTATTTGTTTTATATTTTTTCCTTGTAGATATTGATAAAATAATATTACGGTAAACTTGGAGAAACAACAAACAAATTTTTTTTTGATGAAAATAAATTAAAATAAAGCAAAATGAGGGGACTGCAAATCTATCAAAAACTATTTTTTTTGTATTTTTAAATATTTTATTTTGGAACAGTGACAAAATGGTATCTGGAACGTGTTTGCAAAGTTTCAAAATATTCTGATATTTAAAAATTTTGATGCTCGGATCACGCTCGATTTGCTCCACGATGGGGGCCAAACTGTTTACCGTGAAAAATCAGAGAGATCGACAAATGTAGATCACTCTGATCTGACACTTTAAATTGATAAATGAAATTAAAAACAATGGTAGAGAAGGTGGGAACAATTGAATTTAGATCTTAGATCAGATCTGCCTGGAAATGAGCAGATCTACTCTCAGATTTGTGGTGGAGCCACTCTCAGATTTGTGGTGGAGCCAGCGTGATCCGAAGCATTTCAAAACACGATTTTCAATAAAAAAGTCAAATCCAGATAAAAATAAAATAAATACAACTAAAGAAAAGAGAAAATGAAGGTGAAGAGAATACAAAACCGGGCTGGACGGCCCGAGCTTCCCGGGCCTTCTAGGGCTCTCCTGTATCAGAACCGATTCCTTTTGCCCTTCTGGTCCAAATGTCGATCAGAAAGTCTTTGGTGGTAGTTGTGCCCTGGAAAATGGCTTGCAACTGGGATTCATAGGCTTAGGTTAGCTAGTGTTTTCTCTCCGAGTTTTTCTCTCGGGTCTCTATCTCCTGTAGCTCTCTAGGGTTTCTAATCTCTATCTCTAGGGTTTTTTCTCTTGTCTCCAGCCTCTTCCTGTTTCTCTCTCCGTTCCCCCTAAATTGTCCCCAAAAGATGCTAAAGGGGGGGGAGAATTCTTGGGGAGAATATCTTCCCATAACCAACCAAAACGCTCAGTAAAAAATCAGTTTTAGAGGTCTCGGATATAGGCGACACAGGTCGTGTCGCCTGGGTAGCATGGGGCATGTCTCCAGGGAGGCACGGGGCGTGTACCCTGGGCGGCACGGGTTGTGTCGCCTGGGCAGCACGGGTCGTGTCACCTAGGCGGCACGCCCCATGTTGCACACATCAAGTTTTGTCGAAATTGATATTTTTCACTTCTGGTGCGTTCCTCAGCCTCTTGTGAAGAAATTTTGGGTCAAAACGGATTTTTTTAATATTTTAAATGATTATTTTGGTAAAACAGGGCATTTAAAGAAATTTGTGTTAAAACAGGGTTTCTGCAGGGTTCCGGGCAGGCAAACTGGTTCCAGACCTCAAGGTAGGCTATGTGAACTATGGATTTAGGTTTAATAGGTTAAGTGTCGTCCCAAGGGTTCAGAAAACCACAGAATTTGCCAGATTTAAAATGGGGTGTCTGCAATTCTCATACATGAAATTATTCCTTTCCTATCATCAAGGGGCCGAGTTGGGTGCCATTCTACTACATCTTCTAGTAGCTCGGACTATCATGTGACCCATTAACACCATGGGCTTCCTACTTAAGGCATCTGCCACAACATTGGTCTTACCTGGGTGGTAGTTAATGGTATAATCATAATCAATGAGCAAGTCCATCCATCGTGTTTGCCTCATATTCAATTCTTTCTAAGAAAAGAAGTTCTTGAGGCTGTTATGGTCGGTGAAAACTTTAAATTGAATTCCATACAGGTAATGTCTCTAGATTTTTAGGGCAAAATCATAGCTGTCTATTCCAATTCATGAATGGGATAGTTCTGCTCGTAAGGTTTTTACTGCCTTGAGGCATAGGCTATAACCTTTCACCTTTGCATCAGTACACACTCAAGCCCTTTGTGTTAGGCATCGGTAGAAAACCACAAAATCTTCATTCACCTCAGTATCGCGGCTGTAGTTAATCTCTTTTTTAGCTCTTGAAAACTTCTCTCGCAGTTAATAGACCACACAAACTTGACTTCCTTTTAGGTTAGGTGAGTTAGAGGAAGTACTATCTTCGAGAACCCCTCTACAAAACTCCTGTAATACCCTGCCAGTCCCAAGAAACTGCGAACTTCAGATACATTCATTGGTCTTTCCCATTTAAGTACAACCTCAATCTTATAAGGGTCAACTGCATCCCCTTCTTTGAAAATGATATGCCCAAGGAAAGCCACGATTAGAAGCCAGAACTCACTCTTACTGAGCTTGGTATACAATTTTTCCGTCCTTAGAGTCTGGAGGACCACTCTTAAATGTTGTTCATGATCTGTCTGATTCTTGGAATACACCAAAATATCATCTATAAAGACCACCACAAAGTCGTCCAGATAGGGTCTAAAAAATATGTTCATTAGATCCATAAAGACAGTCGGGGCATTTGTTAACCTAAATAGCATGTTTAAGAACTCGTAGTGGGCATAACGAGTCCTGAACGCAGTCTTGGAGATATCCTCTTTATGGTGGCACCCAGACCGGAGGTCAATTTTAGAAAATATTTGGGCCCCTTGCAGTTGATCAAATAAATCATCAATTCTGGGCAGCAGGTATTTATTCATTACTGTAATCTGATTCAACTATCTACAATCAATGCATAGCCTCAAAGACCTGTCTTTCTTTTTCACAAATAGAACTGGTGCGCCCCATGGTAACACACTAGGTCAGATGAACCCCCTATCTAATAATTCCTGCAATTGCTCCTTCATATCTTTCAAATCAGCTGGGGCCCTCCTATATGGGGCTTTAGAAATAGAAGTAGTACCAGAGGCCGCCTCTATTTCAAATTTAATCTCTTTAACTGGGGGCAGAGAAGTTAACTCTTCAAGGAAGACCTTTGGATATTCTCTCACCACCGGTATCTCTTCTAGCTTAGACTGAACAGCCCGGCTTTCTACTACATAAGCCTAGTATCCAACACATCTTTTGGCTAACAAGCAAGAGACCCGAAGGGTTGAGATGATATGCAAAGGATCCACATTCTTAATGCCCATAAAATACAGTTCAGGTTGACCCGAGCATCTAAAAGTTACAATCTTATCAAAACAATTCACTGTAGCATGGTGGGTAGACAACCAATCTATACCCAAAATAATATCAAAGTCTTGAATATCTGAAAGTATCAAATTTATAGGAACCAAATGCCCTTCAAACAAAATCCCACACTGTTTATACATTATATCAAATTCTACTGATTCTCCCATAAGCATACGTACTACCAAAGTCCAAACAAGTTGTATGGACTTAACATTCAACTGACATGCAAAGTGTGCTGCAACAAATGAATAGGATGATCCAGGATCAATTAAAAATTTTGCCTCAATTCCACATACAGAAAGCGTACCTTGAATGAAAGAGGTTGACTCCTTATCCTCTTTCTCGGTCAGGGCGAACACCAGCCCTTGAGCCCTTGATCGGTCCTCTGACCCCTGATGGGATAGTCTTTCATTAGATGGCCCAATTTACCCCAGCGAAAGTAGGTCTTGATCTTTCTGAAGCATTCAGCCGCCGTGTGGTTTCCCAATCCACAGTGAGGGTAGATTGGGCATCGGTTGCCCCTCACATCAGTTGGAACAACCCTTGGAATCCTGGAACCACCTTGATTGTTTCTCCCCTTTAACTCTCTCCTTGGAGGTGGTCACTCCTTCTTCTTAAATCTCCCAGGCTGGGCGACACCCAAACTTCCATCTCTTTTGGCCCAAAAGTCGTCATCATCTCTCTCCATTTTTAGAGCTAAGTCCAGCAACGGGGTAAAGGTCTTAAGGTTGGCTACGATAATCCTTCTCCTTATATCTGGGCTCAAGGCCCTTCACGAATTTACTAGCCTTTCGCGCCTCAAAACTAATGATATGCGGCACATATCTAGAGAGTTTAGAAAATTTCGTTGCATATTGCTCAACGGACATCTTCCCTTGTTGTAGCTCTATGAATTCCACCTATTTCCTTCCCCTCACTGAGTCGGTGACGTATTTCTCATAAAAGACTTCTAGAAAATTCTCCCAAGTAGTCACAACTCCTGACCCTTCCCACGACTGTTTTATTGAGCTCCATCAGTGCCCAGCTTCTCCTTCAAGCATAAATGTACTCAACCTAACTTTATGCTCGTCTGTGCAATTAAGAACTTCAAAGATCGTTTCTATCAGCCTTCTCCATCTTTCAGCCTTTTATACTCCCCCATGCCCTACAAAGCTTGGAGGCGCCATCCTCCTTATTCGTTCTATCATATTACTATCATTCATATCAGAGGTGGGGGTAGATGACACCGGTACAACTTCTCTCATCACTTGTGTCATCGTCTCCAAAGTTCTGATGAGCTCACTGATGGCCTTGGTGTTCCCGTTACTTGAACTCGTGTGGTTGGTACGAGTCCTTAGCATCTCAAACTTAAAACATAAGCATCCAGTTACTAGTCTATCAAAGAACAATCCAACAAACACTCTTAAGACTCTTTAGAATAAGAATCCTATCCTAGCTGCTCTGATACCTTAAATGTCATGACCATGCTCCCTGACCCCTGCTGGAGGGCGACAGAGTGCGAGATGACAACCGGAGGTTGCGAACGTCACTCCGGTGGGAGTGGCACAACACATAAAAACATGGAATCGAGAGCAAACCACGAAAGAAAACTAGAATAAATCCATTCCTAAAACATATATCAATCCAAAAGGTTCAGCCATTTCATTCATTCAATATCAAAGCTCTTTACAATTTATTCAAGGCACTATTGACCCAAAATACACAAAATGAAGCATACATCATGTTGCAGAAATCACCAAAACATACTGTGAAAGTCTTCAGAAGACGGCTTCCAAACTTCTAACCTTCGAGCATCAAAAACCCCCAAACAGACACCCACCTTGAGCACAGATGCCACCACCCTTCACTCTACAAGTATGAGATTAAGATGGAATGAGCTAATCTACACCATTGCATTCCAACCAGCATAACAGTGACACATTATGAAATGTATATTGTATATATATATATATATATATATATAATCGCAAGGTATCAAGTGAAAGCCTCGAATATGCTTCTCATCATTATAATATTAATATCATAAAAAGAAGTTAAATATACAATGCATAAGTCACAATCACCTTACTTAAAGCAGTGTCGTAAGGACAACAAATCGTAGGTACAGTTAAAAGTTCATGCAGAAAGCTTAAATAAGACAGGCAAACAGATTTATTTACTCATGAAGTAGAAGCCACATCGGTAAGGCTAAGCAAATCCTGAACTTGGGACATGAACCCTCACTCAGGAGGGAGGACCATGACAAGTGGGTAAATCCACTTCATAATGTTCTTACTCACGCACACAATCTCTAGAGCGCTTTGGGGTTTCGATAGGCAGTGGCCTTGCAAGACACAACCCTCTCCTTATTCCCTTTTGGTGAGGAAGCGTTACACTACCATTAGGTGAACCAATGTGTAGTGCCCACATAGATCTGTGGGGCGCAACTCTCCCAACTACTCACATCCTGAGTCTTGTCCTATCATGGGGAGTTAGGTCAAGATCGTAGCTGCTGGCACCATCATTCACACAGTAGGCTCCCTTCCCAACATGCAGCTACCAGCACCATCATTCACACAGTAGGTGCCCATTCACACAACACATAGGCATGACAGCAGCTGGCATCATCATTCACACAGTAGGTACCCTTCCCAATAGGCAGCTGTCAACACCATCATTCACACAGTAGATGCATATTCACATAACACATAAGCAGCATGATACCATCATTCAAATAGTAGGTATCCATTCACATATCACATAAGTAGCATGATACCATTAATCACACAGTAGGTATCCAGTCACATATCACATAAGCATCATGATACCATCATTCACACAATAGGTATCTTTTCACATATCACATAAGCAGCATGATACCATCACTCACACAGTAGGTATCCATTCACATATCACATATGCAGCATGATACCATCATTCGCACAGTAGGTATCCATTCACATATCACCTAAGCTACATGATATCACATTATGACAATATCAATAATTCATCATGATAACAGCAATATCACATTATAGAGTGGCGTATCCCATTTAAGCAATATCATAATGACAGTACCATAGTAATGCCAACATTATTCCAGTTAAGCTTTATAGCGTAATTTTCCTACCATCAACGGCAATGATATGCTCTCACCACGAGGGTAGTAAGGTTTAGACCGTTTAGAGTTTGAAGACGATTCCAGAACCAATTTAGTACTAAACACACCTATCCTTCAAATGAAATTGGTTTGAAGATAATTTGGGCCCCATTTGACCTCTTAAAGGTTCAAAGAGGTGAGGGTTTATTAGCTGCACCCTGCGATGCAGGGGACAACAACATACCCTGCTTAAGATCACTATAACTCCCAAACTGTGAAGCAACTTTTGATAATTTCCAAAATCAATGTTTAAGCCAAAACGCATATCTTTCTACCAAAGCTAAAGCATTTGGATTCTATTTGGTGGTCCAAAAATTATTTCCAAACAAGGTGATAGTTCATGAGTTTTATCAAAACTGCCCACAGTGACATACCTTTATAAAACAAAGCATAACTTTTAATCTAAAAAGAATTTCAAAATAGTTTCTCATGTAAATTTTAGCCCATTCTATGATCTTTCAAATAGTTGTGGTTTAGTTTAAAATTAATGTCGTTTGGTTGGTTAAATCAATGACCACAATGGTATTAATGAAAACTCCAGGAAAATAGTCAACAATGATATACCTTCTCATTTTGAAACATAACTTCATTTTTGTAAAGAGTTCAAACATAGACTCATACATCTTTCCCATGACAGTGATTTGAGGTCAATCGGACCCCATTTAACTGTTCAAAATCCTCTTAAAAGAACACTCATATTTCTGAAATTTCACAGTCGCATATAACATATCTCAAGAACACACTCCACAGCCATCATTTCATGGTGAGGAACATGATAACAACCATTCACTCACAATGTACACACGTAACATCTATTTCTCACATAATCTAAGAATCATACATTTAGTCTTAGCATCCACTTTCATTAAAGAACAAAGCCCCCAAATTTCAATGCAAAAGGACATCACATACACTTTCCTTGCTTATTTCACATGCATAAATTCCTATGCATCCTTACGACTACCATGCAATGGTGATAAGTACACTTACATAAACAGCAACGGTGCCTTCTCAAGTCTTCCATTCACATCTCTCACCAACTCAACAATGGCTTCCCTCCAATAGCCACTCCTTTGAGTCCTTACTTTAGAGAGAGAGAAGAGATGAGGGGAAAGTGAGTGGCATGGGTGACAGAGGAGGCCTATGTATTCTTGTGGGTGGGATGGCAGCCCAAGTGGCACCAAAGGACTTCAAAATCTGGATAAGTGGCACTCAAACAACATGCATTCAACAAGTGGCATACTCAACTCATGCATGTTTGAGACACAGCCGACGCTGCTTATCTAGACAGCCGGCACTGGGCTTTCTACTCAGTTAGTGTTGGTCTCTACATAGCCGGCATTGCACACAACCTAGCAGGTGCTGTACACAACCTAGCTAGCACTGACACTTTCTCCTCTTCACAGTTGTCACTACACACATCCCAACCAACGCTGGCACCTTCTCCTCTTCACAGTTGGCACTGCACACAACCTAGCTGGCATAGCACACAACCCAACCGGCGCTAGCACTCAACCTTGCCGATGCTGACACTTTCTCCTCTACATAGCCGGCATTGGGCTCTCTACACAGCCAGCGTTAGGCTCTCTTCAATCCTTCTTTCCTCCTTTTCCTGCCATGCACTCTATCCAGTTGGGAAGAGTTGGGTCGTCACACACGTTCACCCTTTTCATCCGTTTTTAGTCACGATGCCCTTTCGGGGTTTTCACCGTGCATGGATTTTGTTTTCCACTGAAATCTCTTACTCGTGGTTTCATGATCGTGCCCGTCTATCATTTTACTCAAGGCGTTCCCTTGTCTAGGTGTACACCGTGCCCTTTTTTTTTGAGAGGGTGTGTTTAGGGTTGTGCGTTTGAGACCTATGCGAAGCTTTTTAACATCAAGCGACCAGGACGTGCACTATAGTTTAGGGTCATACAGCTTGACCATAGTGGTGATGAATGGCAGTTTGTGGAGGCCATAGAGTGACCTTGGTGATGACTTTTGACTCAGTTGGGAAGATGGCATGAAGTTGCCTTGTGAAGAGTTGATGATGGCTGGATGGTGGGTGAGCAATGGTGACCCACTAGCTGATGGCAAGTATGGCTTGTCGAAGGGTTCGCTATTTGGTGAACAGGGGTAAGACTCACTAGGGGAAAGGATGGTAATGATGGTGAAGGGGGTGCCCGCACACAAATGGGATGGCTAGGGAAGGCATGCATAAAGATACACTCAAAGGGCGTGTGTGTGTGTATGTAGACTCACCGGGGAGGATATGGAGGTGGAGTGTACACCTGAATGGGTCGATTAGGTAAGACGTGCTCGAATGAGAATGACAGGCCAGAGCACGAGTGAACATCATTGAGGGTTGAAGGGATAAGGATGGCCCTAACTCCCTAAGGATAGTGGGTCGCAGTAGGATGTGACCCTTACTGGGATGTTGGTGCGGAACATACCCATTGGGGGTTAAGGGGATAGGCATGACCCCTTCATGCATCTAACTCCACTGGGGATGTTGTTGAGGTACCCTTATAGCGAAGGAGTCATATATCTCTCGGCTAGATCTGTGCGCATGGGCCATTTGTCACGCCGTGCATTATAATTTTTAGGGTCTTGTAACTCAGACCATGGCTATGCAATTAAAGTCATGCAGTTAGGACTATGCAGTTTAAGGTTGTGCGACTAGACCTTCTCTATAGTGTAAGACCATATAATTTGGACCTCGAAGTTTAAGGTCGTGCAACTTGACCTTCCCTATAGTTTAGAAACATGAAACGAGGAGTATGCAGTTTAAGGTCATGCAACTAGACCACCGCTACAGTTTAAGTCATGCAATTTGGACCTTGTAGTTTAAGGTCATGCAACTAGACCACTGCTACAGTTTAGAGTTATGAAACGAGGACTATGCAGTTTAAGGAAGTACAACAAGACAACCACTACAGTTTAAGGTTATATAGTTTGGACCTTGCAGTTTAAGGTCGTACAACTAGACCTCAGCTGTACAGTTTAAGGTCATGTAGCATGGACCATGGTATTGTGAGGGAATGTGACTCCATGGGTAGTAGAGCCGTCACCGAAGGCTTGACTCCCTGAGGAGGGAGGTTGTGGTGTAGGGGATGATCTTCCAGAGAGTACAAGATGATGGTCTTGCTGAGAGTTTCACGGCATGCACGTGGCACTATGTGTCAGATGGCGCATGCGGAATTAGGCCCCTTGGTGAAGCGCGAGGCGGTAGCTCCTGACAAAACACGTGATGATGACCTCTTGACGAGGAGTGCAGCAATAACCCCTTGATGACGTGTGCAGCGATGACCCCTATATGAGGGGTGCGGCGAGAGCCTTCAGACGAGGAGCGCGATGATAGTCCTAAGACGAAGCGTGCAGTGCTGACCTTTGAATGAAGCTTGTGACGATGACCTTTCGGGTCTCGGGCTTGACCCAACTCAGCCTGGTCTTTCTGTCCTCAGGAACTGGGGACTGGAATCTCATTTCGTGTTGTTGAGGGCAGTTTACGGCATCACTGGGTATAAAAAGGGGGTCAACCCCATTCATTATTTTACCGAATGGTAAAATAATGTAAGAGAGAGAGAGCCGGATCCTTTGGCAAGGGATTTTTTGGCATAAATGTTTCGACCAAAAATTTTCTAGTGAGCTTCAGGAAGTGCGATCCTTTGCAGGGTGATTGCGAACACTTTTTGTAAAGTGTCAAAGCTTTCTGAGCAAGGAAGAGGGCTTCTCAGGGCCTTAGCAAGATTGACAGAGGTGACCTGTCGGGGTTCGAGTGCTCCTCTAGTCGTTCTGTGGCTGAGGAGGTCACAGAGAGTTTAGAGGGCTCTCTCAGTCCTCTTGTTGTTGAAGGAGAAAGAGATGGGGTTGCATTGGGCTCACCGAAAACTCAGTGGAATTTTGGTGAGCTTTGGCGAACTATTGAAGTGGGAAACTAGGGGAATAGGGAGACCCGCAGGGTTGCTGGGAAGTCTTCTGGAGACTTTAAGTGGTTTTCGCTAACTCCAGTAACCAGTAGAAGGCGGGGAAGGGTTTTTCGGCTGTCGGGTGTGGATTCTCAACAAAGAGGAGAAATGTCGATAGGAACCCGAAGGGTTGTGGGACCGTAACGATGGTGAAGACGGAGGGTTGTGGGATGGCGAACGGTCGTTCTCCGCATTCGATGACAGGCCACACCACAAGTGTCAGGCGGCGTGCCCAGATTTCAAGGGATGCACATGCGACGTGTGCTGACGGCTAGAGCAAGGCATTAATACGCCTTGGTTGTGGGATGGCGATAAACCTCGGTTGATTGTGAGGCGACGATTTCCTCCTAGTGGAAGACGGCGATAGTCCTGACTTTGACGATAATTAGTGTCCTTCGACAAATGCCTTCTCGTCGATCAGTCAAGGCTTCTAAAGCTACTAGGAGGCAGTCTTCTTCAAGTAGGGACCTTGTGGTTATTGAGGATGAGGACCCTCTTTCTACTGAGAATGAACTGCATCCCTCTCCTCAACCTCCTATCTTTGGAGGTGAGAGCGAGTATGATTTGATAATCATGGGCAACAAGGCAATCCCTCTTGCCACCTTGAGAGGGGGTCATGCGTCTTCCGCTCGAAGATAACTTATCATAAGCTCAGCTTTGGTAGTCACTTTCTTTTCGGGACAAGTTACTCATCTTCTTGGTTGGCACATTCGGGGATGCTTTGTTGTTTCATAGGCCATGATGCCTTTCCCTGCACAACTCACCAGGCTCAATCGCCATAATGTTTCCATAGACAACAGACATGATCTTCTTAGAGCCGCTTATCAACTTTTCAACTGGGCTTCTCTCTTTGAGTTGATCATGTTCCCGTCTTTGGTGAAGAAGTTGATAGACAACGCCCGATCCCCAAAAGGATCCGAAGGACGAGATTGAGGCACCTAACTAATGATATGTGAATAGATACCTACTGTGTGAATGATGCTATCATGCTGCTTATGGGATATGTGAATGGATACCTACTGTGTGAATGATGGTATCATGCTGCTTATGTATTATGTGAATGGGCACCTATTGTGTTAATGATGGTGCTGGCAGCTACCTATTGGGAAGGGTACCTACTGTGTGAATGATGGTGCTGGCAACTGTGATGCTTATGTGTTATGTGAATGGGCACCTACTGTGTGAATGATGGTGTTGGCAGCTGCCTGTTGGGAAAGGCACCTACTGTGTGAATGATGGTGCCGGCAGCTACAATCTTCCCCTAACTCCCCATGATAGGACGAGACTCAAGATGTAAGTAGTTGGGAGAGTCGCACTCTCAGATATTTGTGGGCACTATGCATTGGATCACCTAATGGTAGAGTAATGCTCTCTCGCCAGTAGGGAATAAGGAGAGGGTTCTGTCTTGCAAGGCCACTGCCTTTCGAAACCCCCAAGCGCGTCGAGGATTGTGTCCGTGAGTAAGGATATTACGAAGTGGATTTACCCATTTGTCATTGTCCTCCTTCCTGAGTGAGGGTTGAAGTCCCAAGTTCAGGATTAGCTTAGCCTAACCAATGTGGCTTCTACTTCAAGAGTACATAAATTTATTTTCTTGTCTTATTTAAGCTTTCTGCATGAACTTTTAACTATACCTGTGATTTGTTGTCCTTACTACTCCACTTTAAGTAAGGTGATTGTGACTTATGCATTGTATATTTAACTTCTTTTTATCATATTACTATTATAATGATGAGAAGCATATTCGAGGTTTTCATTTGTTACCTTGTGAATATATATATATGTTTGTGTGTGTGTGTGTGTGTGTTTTTGTGTGTGTGTGTGTGTGTGTGTTTTTGTGTGTGTGTGTGTGTGTGTATTGCATATTGTATCATTGTTATGTTGGTTGGAATGCAATGTTATAGATCTACTTACTGGGCTTTTAGCTCATTTCATTGTAATTTATAACTGTAGAGTGAATGGTGGTGGCATCCATACTAAAGGTGGGTGGCCGTTTGGGGGTTTTGATGCTCAAAGTTTAGAAGTTTGGGAAACCTTGTTTCAAAGATTTTCATATTATGTTTTTGTGATATCAGCAACTGATGTATACTTCATTTTATGTATTTTGGGCCATTAGTTCCTTGAAGAAATTGTAAAGACCTTTGATATTGAAGGAATGAAATGTCTGAACCTTTTGGATTCATATTTATTTAAGGAATGGATTTATTCTAGTTTCCTTTCGTGGTTTGCTCTCGATTCCCTATTTCTATGCGTTGAGCCACTCCCACCTGAGTGGCATTCACGACCTCCGGTCGTGATCCCGCACTCCGTCGCCCTCTCGTAGGGGTCAGGGAGTGGAGTCGTGACAAAATCGTCCTTACGGTGCCACTTCCCCTGTTCAAGTGAAAACCTGCAAATGGGCGCTTAGGTTCACGCACGACCGACGCCTCAGCTGACACTCAATTTTTAAATAATCACAATCTTAATGAGGTCTACCTAAAATCCTCAAATGTCAAACATCAACCGACACAAAATGGCTCATCAGGCAGTGAGAGCCGCATAAGATCTCTCACATTTCAACATCAACAACAAGAAGAGTCCTTGAGGGTGAGGACAATGACCAAAATATCCCTTTGGAATGCTAAAGACCATCACGAAGGCAAGAAACTGACGAAGCCAAGGTTTAACCTGCCACAGGCTTCAGGGTATTCCCTGCCAAATCCCCTAGCCTACATGGGACCAGACTTTTGAGATAGGTAAGAAGCCCCCAAATGGACCCCTGTAGATGGGACCTACAGAGATACCTTAAGCATCAAAAGAAAACCTGGTGTAGCAGCGAAGAACGACCTCCACATGGGCCTAATTCTGTCTGAGGAGGTCCATACAAAGGTCTAACGCTTCAGAATCACAAATAGTCCCTTGAGGTTGAGGACTTCGACAAGATCCCTTAACCTTATTATGTCCGAGGAGGTCCCTGCAAAGGCCTCACGCTACAGAATACCAAATAATTCCTTGAGGGTAAGGACTTCGACAAGATCCCACAGGCTTAATTTTGTCTAAGGAGGTCCCTACAAAGTCCTCATGCTTCAGAATCGCAAATAGTCCCTTGAGGGTGCAGACTTCAACAAGATCTCTCAAACTTCCTAAATGATTGCAGTTCTCGATTCTCTTGAAGCATAACATTCAGTGGGGCATGCTGTTGGAAGATATTTTTCATCATCATGGGGTCCCCGCTCAATAAAAGCCTAGCAAAACAGTGGAAATTCTGACAGTCTCAAAATAACCCCTGAACTGGCCAAGATCTTCATGAGGTCTCTCAAAAGTCTCCCACCAAGTTTCGTCACATTCCGACATGTCTAGAGCAGTGCAGATTAAGAAACAGATTTGGTAAAATTGGGTTTAAACACTCTGAAACGACCCTTATAACTAGAGATATATTTTCAACATCTCAAACTGTTATGGGACCATCACTATTGGATCCGGCATGGTTAAAAACCCCCAGGGGTCAAATTTCAACACAAATGGACACTCTTGGAAAACGTTATAGGCAAAAGGGTTAAACAGAGGAAGCCGCACGCTATTCTCCAGCAGCCACCCTGCAACTCCACACCATTGAAGGGACAATCATGAACAGTAGCTTTCGACTTTCATATCTCACCCATCTCAAGTCAGATCTTGCTCAAATTTGGCGAGCATGTTCGTCGTATCAAGAGGAGCGATTCGATATGTGGCACGCCCCGTGACGATACCTGAGCGCGAAGAAAAGCTAGAGAGAAGTTGCTGATCTGTGAAGAAAGTGCACAAAATTTAATAGCATCGTGCCTCCCTCGAGTAGCAAAATCAAGTTGCTCGTGAGCCCGATCAACATGAGACCAATTCCATCGCATGCATAAGGTCTCAGGCCATCTTTGACCCGAACCCTGTAAATGATGAACGGTCGGATTCTGCACATGAAGCCGATGAAGCGACTACAAATTACATTGCCGAAATTCCTGATTTCGACCAAAATTTTGAAGTTGTAAAATCTTCGTACGGGCATGGAATCGAGCTGCGTTTGTTGCCCCATGATTGTAATGGCATGCTAAGTGTGATCTAGCAAAGAAATCCTTAAAAAACGTCAAGGAACAAGCACACTATGGATCCGAAGTTTCAAGATCCATTCAAATTTCAAGTCACATGATTGTGCACTAAAAAGACGATCGATGGCTTGAAGATGGTGTCAAACCGATCGCCATGCCGAGCGCTACAAGAAAACAATCATCTTTCGATCAACTAGGTATCAGAACGTCCCCAAATCATCCATGAAAAATCATGCACATTCTAGGGAAACACAAGGATTGTTTTGGATTTCCACAAATTGTTAGGAGGGGAAAAATCTATCATTTTGCACCCTATTGTCTAATTTCTTTTAAATCATTTTAATCTTAATTTTCAGCAATTAGGGTTACTTTTGATCATCCACCCATGTTTGGGACACATTGTATATATACGTACCATCATTGTATGACTCTATCCCTCACATAAGAGAGAGTTTTTACTTCATGCAGTTTCCCTTTCTTAGCATTGTTGGGTCACGTTTGGAGAGAGAGAGTAAGGTGAGAGAAACATTTTATAAGTAACTGTAGGCTTGAGGTAGATCTTCTCTCTCTTCCTTTTTCTTTTCTTCTCTCTCTTCTTCTTCTTCTTTCTCTTCCTTTATTTCTTCTTCCTCTTCTCTGTCTGAGTTCCTCGCGGAGGGCATATGCGGCAGTGGCAGTTCTGTGCATGCCTTGCCCATGGTCTCGCAGGTCGCACATGGTGATGGCATTGCCATGCATGAGTCTTCTTCCCCTCTTATTCGTCTGTCTCTCTCCCAGTGAGGTCTGCAAATGGTGCTGCTCATCGCCATCCGCAGCCAAAGCTTCGACATCTCAGTGAAGAGCCTAGATGGCGAAACTCGTTGCCACCCGCACGGGTATTCCCCTACTGCGCACCTATCGTAGACGGTGATACTTATCGCCACCTGCTAGAGGCCTCGGCAACAACTATAGCTGTCCACGAGCTTCCTTCATGAACTCAGTGCCCATCGTCATCTGCGAGCTTCCTTTGTGCGTTTGGTGCTCATCGTTATTCTTCATGCGTCCCACGCCTGTCGCAGTGCGCCTCATGAGAACTATCGCTGCACGCTTCGCAAATGGCCAACGTCGCATGCTCCATGAGAGGTTGTTGCCGCCCCCGCAGAGGCGCATTACGTTCTTATGTTACTAGCACTGTCTATAGTCCTCTACTCACCCTCTAGCCATGAGCAGTAGTGTCTAGCGCCATTCCTAGGCCGTGACACTGCTACTCCATGGTCAAGGGTGGAAATGCCTAGCGCTGTCGGGACCCTATCCCCTACGTCGTTTCGCTCTCTTTCCTTCTCTTCACTCTTTTCTCTCCTCACTTGATTGAGGTGGACTTAGCCTAGCATCACCACATCGGTCTCGATTTCGAGTAGTATCGCTGCCATGCTGGTCCTGAGTACCATGCCCATCTTGCTACCACTCTGAGTCGATCACTATCCAGCTATCAAGCTAGTCTCGTCCCTTCATCAAGTTTTCTTCTTTGTTTTCAACCTTTGTTCAAAATTTCCACTTCGTCACTCTAACCTAGCACATTCTTAGCCACGTGGATGTGCAATGCCCTAAGACAAGGGTGGGTCTCTTCGACCCACTTGTCTTGCAAATTAACCATAGTAGTATTGTGGAGAAAAACAAGAAGACTACAGGTCAAGGAGGAGATTACTAACCAGCTAAAGCAGCTGGGGAACTTTTTGACATGATCTAAGAAGGTGCCCACGCGAGCTAGCTCGAGTAAGTCTCGAACCCACCTTAAATTCCTCTCTCATCAATCGGTATACTTACCCTTGCTCTTGAGCAAGGTTCCGAGAGAGAAATCTCAAATCTTGGCTTCATTAAAAACCCAAGATACTGCCGCCAGATCATCTAGATCCGAAAGGCGAGAAAAAGGCACCTAACTATAGTGCTCTTGGACATTTTAAAAATGGCACATCACCATTTGAGGTTGGTTAGGTGCCCTGATCTCGCCCTTCGGATCTAAATGATCTGGAGGCACATATCTCAGGTTTCTGAAGAACCCGGGATTTGAGATCGCTCTCTTAGAACCTAACTTGAGAGCAAGGGCAAGTATACCAATCGATGAGAGAGGAATTTAAGGTGGATTCGGGACTTACTCAGGCTGGCTAACGTGGGTGCCCTCTTAGATAATGAAGAAAGCCCCCAGCTGCTTTAGCTGGTTCGAAATCGCCTTCCTTGACCTGCATTCCTCTAATTTTCAGCACAACACTTATATGGTTAATTTGCGAGACAAGTGAGTCAAAGAGACCCACCCTTGTCTTAGGGCACTGTACGTTCACACGAGAGGGCAATGAAGCGTAAGGCTTAAATAATGATAGAAAAGGGAAGAAAACTTGACGAAGAGGTGAGACTAGCATTGCAGCCGGGATGTCATCGAGAAGAGACAAGAAAATGAAAAGAAGAAACGAGACATTAGAGGGATGAGCTCTTGACGATGCTAAGAGTTATGGCTCACGACCGTGGAGTAGCAGTGTCATTGCCCTTAGGCGGCGCTCGACACTACTGCTCATGGCTAGAGATTGAGAAATGAACTACGAAAGGTGCTAGGCATTTCCATTGGCAACATAAGAAAACAACACACCACCGTAGGGGCAGCGATAGTTTCTGATGAAGCGTATGACGATGGTCATTCGTGAAGCGTGTGGCAGTAATCCTCACGAGGTGCATGACGATAGGCGTGGGACACAGGATGGACGGCGATGAAAGTGAACACGTGAAGGAAGAGCATGAAAGACGGTAGACGTTGCTAAGGCCTATACAGGGCGGCAATGAGTATCGCCATCTACTCTAGACGCGTAATAGGGAAATACCCCTACGAGCGGCAACGGGTTCACCGTCTGGGTTCTTCACTAAGACGTCCAAGCTACGTCTGTGGACGACTATGGGCAACGCCGCCTGCAGGCCCCACTAGGTAAAAGGGCTAGAAGAAAAGAAGGAGAAGGAGGCTCGCGCATGGCACTGCCATCGTCATGCGCAACCTGTGTGACCTCAAGGGAGGCATGCACGGTAGTACCACTACCGTGCATGACCCCTGTGAGAAGCCAACATGGGGAAGAAGGAGAAGAGAGGAAAGAAGAGAGAGAAGAAGAAAAGGAAAAGAAGAGAGAAGATTTACCTCGGACCTAGGGGTACCGATTAAAAGTTTCTCTCACCTCACTCTCTCTCAAATGTGACCCAACAATGAGAAGAAAGAGAAACTTGTATTCAGTAAAAACTCTTTCTTTTGTGAAAGGTTGAGTCCTCTAGTGCGTACGATGTTGGTACGTATATATAGAATTTGCCCCAAACATGGGTAGATGATCAAAAGTAACCCTAATTGATGAAAATTAAGATTAAATTGAATTAAAAGAAATTAAACAATATGGTGAAAAATGACAGATTTACCCCTTCTTAAGAACTCGTAGAATTCAAGAACAGTCCCTGTGTTGCCCTAGAACTTGTGCGATCTTACATGATTGATCCAGGATCATTTTAATACTCGGTTGATCGTAAGATGATTGTTTTCTTGTAGGGATCGACATGACGATCGATATGATACCAACTTCGAGCCATGGATCGTGTTTTTAGTACACGATCATGTGACTTGAAATTTGAATGGATCTTAAAACTTCGGATCGATAGTGTACTTGTTCCTTGATGTTTTTCAGAGATTTCTTTGCTGAATTATACTGAGCATGCCGTTACAATTGTAGGGCAACAAACACAGCTTGATTCATGCCCGAACGAAGATTTTGCATCTTTAGAATTTTGGTCGAAATCAGGAATTTCAATGACGAAATTTACAGTTACTTCATCAGCTTTGTATGCAGAATCCAACCATTCATCACATACGGGGTTCAGGTCAGTGATAGCCTGAGATCCTACGCACACGATGGAATTGTTCTCATGACGATATGGCTCGCGAGTGATGTGATATGGCCGTACGAGCGAGGCATTATGCTGTTGAATTTCTTGCACTTTCTTCACGGATCAGCAACTTCTCTCTAGCTTTTCTTCGCGTTCGGGTCTCATCATGGGGCGTGCCACTTAACGAATCGCTCGTCTTGACTAGACATACATGCTCACCAAATTTGAGCACGATCCAACTTGAGACAGGTGAGATATGAGAAAGTCACTGGTCGTGACTGTCCTTTCCATCGCGTGGAGTTGCATGGTGGCCGCACGAGAATAGTGTGCGCCCCCTCTTGTTTCACTCTTTTACCTATAACATCTTCATTGAGTGTTCGTTCGGGCTGAAATTTGACCCCTGGTAGTTTTCAATCATGTCAGATCCAATGATGGTAGTCCTACAGCAGTTTGAGACATCAAAAATGTAGCTCTAGTTATAAGGGCCATTTCAGGGTGCAAGAGGTGGATTCTACTGAAACTGTTTATCAGTCTGCACTACCTTAGACATGTTGAAATATGATGAAACTTGGCAAAAGACTTTTGAGAGACCTCATGAAGATCTTGGCCGATTTCAGGGCTAATATGAGACTGCTGAAATTTCCACTGTTCTCTAAGCTTTATTGAGTGGGGGCCCCATATTGATGAAAAGTACCTTCCAACAACATGTCTTGTCGAAAGTTGTGCTTCGAGAGAATTGAGAAGTGCAATAATTTCATAAATTTTGAGGGATCTTGTCAAAGTCCTCACCCTCAAGGGACTACCAGTCCTTTTTTGAAGGCCAAATGTTATGAGCCTTTGGTGGGCATTGTTCATTGCTACACAAGGTTTGCTTTTGTTGCTTAAGGTATCACTGTAGGTCCCATCTAGAGAGGTCCAATTGGGGGCCTCTGACCCATCCCTAAAGCCTGGTCCCATGTAAGCTTGGGGGTTTTAGCGAGACGTACCCTGAAGCCTGAGGCAGGTTAGACCCTTGCTTCATCAGTTTCTTACCTTCACAATGGTCCTTAACATTTCCAAAGGGATATTTTAGTCATCGTCCTCACCCTTAAGGACTCTTGTTGTTGTTGAACTGCGGAGATTTTATGCGGCTCTGACTCCCTGATGAGCTATGTTGAAGCATGGGGGATCTTATGTCGCTCTCACCCCATGACGAGCCATGAGTGTTGAGAGATCTTATGTGGCTTTCACTCCCTGATGAGCCATGTTGAATGTAGGGGATCATAACTGGTTCTCACCCCCTATTGAGCCATGATGGTTAGGAGATCTTATGTGGCTCTCACTCCCTAATGAGCCATGTTATAACTTGGGGGATCTTGTGCGGCTCTCACCCCCTGAGGAGCCATGATTGTTGGGGAGATCTTATGTGGCTCTCATTCCCTAATGAGCCATGTGGTGTTGTGATTGGATGCTGGCTTTTGAGGATTTTTGGCAGACCTCATTAGCTAGGATTGTGACTGTTTGAAGATTGAATTTCGACTGAGGCAGTGGTCGTGCGTCAGCCTATCTTGGCGGTCCAAGCACCCTTTTGCAGTTTCACATGAACAAGGGAAGTGGCACCGTGAAGACGTTTTTCACCAACTTCTCCTATTTTTGGACTCTTTTACTCATGACCAACGGTCATCTCTACCCTTTTCATCTCTTTTTCCTCATGATGCCCTTTGGGGTTTTCACCATTCCTGGATTTTGTTTTCAACGGAACTTTCTAACTCATGGTTTCATGACCGTGCCCGTCCGTCATTTTTACTCATGGGGTTCCCTTGTCAAGTGTACATCATGCCCATTTTTTTTTATGTGAAGGCTTATTTAGAGTCGTGCCTTCGAGACCTGTGCGAAGCCTTTTAACGTAATGCAACCAAGATGTGCACTATAGTTTAGGGTCCTACAGTTGGATCGTAGTGGTGGTGAGTGATAGTTTGTGGAGGCCATAGAGTGGTAGTTTGTGGTGGTGAGTGGTAGTTTGTAGAGGCCATAGAGTGAGCTTAGTGATGACTTTAACTCAATTGGGAAGATGGCATGAAGTTGCCTTTTGAAGAGTTGATGATGAATGGTTGGTGAGTGAACAATGGTTGCCCACTAGCTCACGACGAGTATGGCTTGTGGAAGGGTTCGCCATTTGGTGAGCATGGGTAAGACTCACTGGAGGACAAGATGGTAATGATGTTGAAGGTGATGCGCACAAGCTAGCTAGGGAAGGCGTGCGTGAAGATGAACATAAAAGACGTGTGCATGTATGTAGGGGCGTCTTTAAGGTCATGCCTGTTGGATCTGGGCAAAGCAGTTTAATGTCATGCAGCCAGGATGTGCACTATAGTTTAAGGTCGTGCAATGAGACCTCCGCTACAATTTAAGGTCATATAATTTGGACCATGGCTATGTAGTTTAAGGTCATGCAACATGGACCAGAGCTGTGCAGTTTACGGTCATGCAGTATGGACCAGTGTGTGGATCATCATGTAGGTAAAGCTACATGGGGATAGTTTGTGGATAACAATCTAACTCCCTAGGGATGGAGATAGTTAAGGCAATACACAAGTGAGAGGTGTAGATAGAGATGACGGCGCTCGAGGAGTGGCAAACGGAGGTGAGCTCACCAGGGACTAGGAGGACCACTGTGACGTATTGGAGATAATGAGAAATGGCATGCATGTGACTCTGCTGAGGATGACAGGCTAGAGCACAAATGAATCTCATGAGGGTTGAGAGGATAATAACGACCCTAGACTCCTTGAGGATAGTGGTTTGTAGCAAGACGTCACTGAAATGTTGGTGTGAAACATACCCATTAGGGGTTAAGGGGTGGGTATGACTCTTGCACACATCAAACTCCACTGGGGATGTTGATGAAATACCCTTTCAGTAAGGAGGTGTTATATCTCTCAATTGGAGTTGTGCGTATGGATGCTTTGTCGTGCCGTGCATTACAATTTTAGGGTCTTGTAGCTTGGACCATGGCTATGCAGTTTAAAGTCATGTGGCTAGGACTGTACAGTTTAAGGCCGTGCAAATAAACCTTCGCTATAGTTTATGGTCGTATAGTTTGGACCATGGCTGTGCAGTTTAAGGTCATGCAGCATGGACCATGGTTGTACAGTTTTGAGTCATGAGATAAGGACTATGTAGTTTAAGTTCATGCAACTAGACCTTCACTACAACTTAAGGTCATATAGTTAGGACCGTGCAGTTTAGGGTCGTGCATCTAAACCGTGGCGTGGTGAGGGAATTTGACTCTATGGGGAACAAAGTAGTCATCGGAACCTAGACTTCCCGAGAAGTGAGGCTATGGTGCATGGGACGAAATTCCTGAGAGTACCGGACGATGGTCTAGTTGAGAGTGCCATGGCGTGCGCGTGGCACTAAGTTTCAGATGGCGCACGTGGCATTAGGCCCCATGGTGAAGCGCGTGACAATGGCCCTTGGCAAAATGCACAGCGATAATTCTTTCGACGAGGCGTGTGGCGATGGCCCTTGACAAAGGTTTGCGGTGATAACCCTTTAACGAGGGCGCACGGTGATGGCCCTTGACAAAGGCACGCGGTGATGACCATTTCACAAGGGTGAGCGGCGATGTCCCTTGAGGAAGGCGCGCGATGATAGCCCTCTGGGCGAAGGGCACGGCGATAGCCCTCTCAGGTCTCAGGCTTGACTTGTCCCGGCCTGGTCTTATTGTCGCCAAGAACTGGGGACTGGGACATCATTTCATGTTTGTCGAGGGCAACTTATGGCACTGCTGGGAATAAAAGGGGGAAAAAGTCCACTTTACTATTTTACCAAAGGGTAAAACAGTAGAAGGGTTTTAGACAGGGGGGTTCAAAGCTTTTGGTGAAGGTTTTCTGACGAGAATTTCCCGGCCAAAATTTGCAGAGACAGGCAATTAGGAGCTTTTCTGGGGAGCTTCAAGAGGTTGCGAAGCTTTGTACCGTGATTGCGAACCTTTTCAAGAAGTGCCGAGGCTTTCTAAGCAAGGAACAGGGCTTTCAAAGACCTTAGCAAGATTTGCAGAGGTGCCCTGCCGGGGTTTGAACGTTTCTCTGGTCGTTCTACTACTGAAGGGGAGATTGCAGCGAGTTCAAAGGGCTTTGTAGGTCCTCTGATTATCGAAGGACAAGAAGGGAGAGCAACAGTAGGCTCTCTGGGAACTCAGTGGAATTTTGGTGAGTTGATGGTGAACTTGTTGAAGTGGGAAGAGAAGGGAGAAGGGAGATCCGTAGGGTCCCAGGGAAGCCTTCTGGGGATTCCAATGGTTTTCTACTAATTTTGGTAGTGAGTGGAAGGCAGGGCAGGGTTTTCCTAGTGGATTCCCAGCGAGGAGGGGAAACGCAAGTCAGAACCCGAAGGGTTGGGGGATGAAAAGGTGGACGGTCCGGGACGGTGGGAACCGAGGTATTTCAAGGTCATGCATGACATTAAGTCGTCTGCGATGCCGCCTTTGCACATCCCTAGGTCACATACGACGATAGCCATGTTCAGGAGCATGCTGGTCTCGGCGATAGGCTCGCGCGGCATTGGTTTTCCCATGGTGATGGTAGAACGTGACATTGTGTTGCACACGGCGATGGCTGCGCATGGTGTTGAGTCATGCATGGTGATGATCATGGATGGCGATGTCTCGCGGGGGTCTAGTGTGATGGCAAACAAGAAGGCTATGCTGCCGAGGTCTGTTGAAAGCCAATTCCTTCAGTGTATGGGTGAAGTCCATGTTGTTTCGTCGTGGTTCGGTTCCTTGGAAGCTAGCCATACCTCGTCAGATGAATTGAAGCTAACTCAAAAATGGTTGGCTTCTTCTTCTCCAAGTTGTTTTGCCTCTTTTCCATGAGGAGAGCATGTCATCGATAGGTTTGCTTCTTCTTCATGAGGAGAGCGTTCCTCTTATCCTTAAATGCAAGAGCTTTGTAATTTCCCAGTAATGGGCTTTTAATTGTAACTTGTAACACTTTTTAATGCAATGAAAGAAATGAACTTCTTTTGAACTGGCTTAATGTTCTTCTTTTTCATTTCCTTCTTTTCTTACTGTGCACATCGCATTTTAAAGATACATCAGGGGTAATACTTCTTCAGGAATCATACGTTGATAGGGGACATTGCCTCCTCTCCGTTCGAGTTTGTCAGTACATAGGCCCCATTTGGTGTGACCTTTTTAACTATGAACAGACCTTCCCACTTGAGCTCGAAATTTCCATTGTGGCGTCCATGCATGACAATAAGTCTCTTGACTGCTAAGACTAGATCCCCACGATCGAATAAGCATACCTTGACAGACTTGTCAAAGGCTCTCTTCATTCTTCCTTAATTGAGCTCAAGGTTCTGTTGGGCCTCTAATCTCTTTTCGTCAAGGGCGTCCAACTCTTGGTAAGGGAGCTTGATCCTCTCATCTTCAGTCAGTCCTTGATGTATACCGACATGGAGCGAGGGTATTTGAACATCAAGAGGTAAGACTGCCTCACCTCTATAGACCAGGGAATAGGGAATGGAGTATATAGCATTCTGAGTGGTGGTGTAATAAGCCCACAGAGCTTCAAGCAACTTCTCGTGCCAATCTTTCCTTGACTTCGAAATTGACTTCTAGAGCACCTCGCACAAAGTTTTGTTGAATGCCTTGGCCAAACCGTTGGCTCGAGGGTAGTACATAATCCAGTACTTCCACTCGAAGCGGAACTGGTTGGCTAGGTGATCAACATTATGGCTTATGAACTGGGGGCCATTATCATAGATTATTCGGTTCGAAACTCCGAATCGATAGATGATGTGATGATGTACGAAGTTGGCTACCGCAGTCCCTGGAACCTGCTTGCTAAGGATCACTTCAACCCACTTAGAAAAGTAGTCTATTACTGCTAGAATGAAGGCATGACCCAAGGCAGAAAGGGGATCGATAGGTCCTACAATGTCCATACCCCACTGGGAAAAGGGCCACGATGTCAATATAGGGGGGAGAGGCTCCGGGGGTTGATGAGTGAGGCTTGAGTGGATCTGGCACACCTGGCATCTTTTAGAGTAATTTTGGGGGTCAAAAACCATGCAAGGACAATAATAGCCAAGTCTACGTATACCTTCCCAGAGCTTAGGGCCAACTGATGCAACCCATAAATGTCGGTGTTTGAACGTATTTTTCAGCACCTTGGTCCCTGGTAGGAAACAGGTCAATAAAGCCTACAAAATAGTGGAAATTCCAGACAGTCTCAATATGGCCCCGGAACTAGTCAGGATCTTCATCAGCACTTCAAAGCACCACCTGCCGAGTTTCATCGTAATCAGACATGTCTAAGGCAGTGAACACAAAGAAACAATTTTAGCAAAATCGGTCTCTAGCACTTTGAAATGGACCTCATAACTAGAGCTATACTTTTGGTGCATCAACAGCTGTGGGACCACTGCCTTCAATCCGGCACGGTCAAAAACCCTTATGGGTCAAGTTTCATCATAATCAAGCACTCGAAAATAAAGTTATGGGTAAAAGACTAGAAAGAGGTCGGCTACACACTATTCCCATATGGCTTCACTGCACCAAAACACCATTAAAGGTGGTTGTTTTTTTAGTCACAGGTAGTCAATTTCAGGGCCTATATCTCACTCGTTCCAAGTCAGGTTGCTCCTAAATTTGGTGAGCGTGTTCGTCTCATCAAGAAAAATAATTCGATATGTGGTACTCCCCGTGACGACACTCTAGCAAAGAGAAAAACTAAATGAAATTCGCTGATCCGTGAAGGGAGTTACAGAAAATTCAGCATCAGCACGCCTCGTTTGAGCAGCCATATCACGACGCTCGCATACTTGATCAGCACGAAACTAATTGAATTATGTGTGTGAGGTTCGAGGCTATCTCTGATCTGAACCTCACGTACAATGAACGGTTGGATTTCACACACGAAGGCATCAAATCTGCTGTAAATTTTGATCATCGAATTTCAAGATTCCGGTCAAAAAATCAAGACGAAAAAATCTTCATCCGGACACGAAATCAAGCTACGTTTGTTGCAACATGATCGTGACGGCATGCTCACTGTGATTCAATGAAGAAATCACAAAGAAACATCAAGGAACAAGCATACAATCGATTTGAAGTTTTCAAGATTCATCCAAGATTCAAGTCTCATGATCATGCCTCAAAAACATGATTCATGGCTTGAAGTTGGGATCAAAATGATCGTCATGCTGAACCCTACAAGAAAACAATAATCTTTTGATCAAACAGGCATCAGAATGACCTCAGGTCAGCCACAGAAGATCACGCAAGTTCTTAGGTAGTAGCAGGGACTGTTCTAAAATTACACACATTGTTAGGTAGGGGTAAAGCAGTCATTTTGCACCCATTTTTAGAATTCTTTGAATTCAATTAAATTGTAATTTTCT
This sequence comes from Amborella trichopoda, assembly GCF_054954075.1. NCBI lineage: Eukaryota > Viridiplantae > Streptophyta > Magnoliopsida > Amborellales > Amborellaceae > Amborella > Amborella trichopoda. Next base: position 24,049,164 of record NC_142338.1, on the reverse strand, counting down.
TCAATTGTAGCTAGTTTTGAGCATACATCCATGTTTTAGCCTAATTCTCTATAAACAGGCACTACCTCATTGTAGAGAACAACACAAAGGCCTTCGGTTCTTTTTTTTATTGGTTCAATAAAATTTCCATTCCTACTTGAGTTTGTGAGTACATATTAGAGAGGGAGAGAGGAGAGAGAAGAAAAGGGCCGATACCCTTTAGGTAGGTAACATTCTCCCTCCTCTCTTTCTCTCCTCTCTTCTCATCTCTATATTTTTCTCTCTCCTCCTCTCATTCTCTCTCTTCTTTCTCTCTCCTCTCTTCTCTTATCTCTCTTTCTCTCTCTTTCTCTCCTTCTCTCTTTCTCTATCTCTTTCTTACTCCTCTCTTTCTCTCTCTTCTTTCTATCTCCTTCCTTCTCATCTCTATCTCCTTCTCATCTCTATATCTTTCTCTCTCTTTTTCACATCTTTATCTCCATCTGTCTTCTTCTAATGCAAACGGCGACGCTTAGAACAGCTCGATTTTCTTTTGTCACAATTGATGAGGCTTAGGACAGGCTGGTTTTCTCCTACCTCTGTCCATTAGTGAAGCCTAGCATCGACTGGTTTTCTCTCTCCTTCTGTTTGTTAATCGGTGTAGCCTAGCATCAACTAATCTTCTCTCTCCTCTTTTGTTAATCACTGAGACTTAACGTCGACTAATTTTCTCTCTCCTTTTGTCTATCAATTGGTGAAGCCTAGTGTTGATTGATTTTCTCTCTCTTCCTCTCTCTCCTCTTTGATCAGTTAGTGAGACTTAGCACCGAATGGTTTATTCTCTCCTTCTATCTTTCAGTCGGTGAAGCCTAACATCGATTAATCTTCTCTCTCTTCTTCTCTCTCCTCCTCTGTCAATTGATGAGACATAACATTGACTGGTTTTCTCTCTCCTTTTGTCTGTCAGTCGACGAAGCCTAACACCAACTGATCTTCTCTCTCCTCTATATGTCAGTCGATGAAGCCTAGCACCAACTGATCTTCTCTCTCTTCATTTTCTCTCTCCTTTTGTCTGTCAATCGATGAGACATCGTTGACTGGTTTCTCTCTTCTTCTCTCTCCCCTTCTATCAGTCGGTGAAGCCTAACACCGATTTGTTTTCTCTCTCTTTCTATTTGATAGTCTGCGAGACTTAACGCCGACTGGCTTTTCTCTCTTCTTTTGTCAGTCAGTGAAACCTAGTGCTGATTGGTCTTCTCTCTCATCTCCTATTTGTTAGAGAGATCTAGTACCGACTTGTTTTCTCTCCCTTCCCCTTTCAGTCGACGAGACCTAGCACCTACAGGCCTTCTCTCTCCTCTCTTATTAGTAGGCGAGACCTAGATCGGTTGGTTTTCTCCTTCCTCTCTCAGTCGGCAAAACCTAGCGTCGACTGGTTTTCTCTCTCTACTCTTGTCATTCGATGAAGCCTAGCGTCAACTATTTTTCTTTCTCTTCCTCTTAAACACAGTCGGCATTGCTTAACCTCAATTATGCTTCCTTCCCTCTCTCTCCTTTATTCTCTCGCCTTTCATACTCTTCTCTTCCTTTCTTCTCCCTCCTTCTTTCTTTCCCTTCTTCTCATCTTATTCTCTCCTCATAGCCTTAATTCTGCTGCTCTTTCATTCGACTAAGAGGGATTGAGATTAGCCTCTCGTGGTAGTCCTGTCGTCTAGCCGTAATGTTGTTGTGCCAGGGTTACTTGGCCAGCGTTACTGCCACAACAGACTTACCATCGTACTTAGCTAGTCAATATTGGTAACGACATCTAGTAGTAATCCTGTGAGCCGGTCTTAGTTACTGAGCCCACTTTACTACCACGTCAGATCAATTATCAATCAGCGTAGTCACCGCTATGATCCTCTCATTTAGTCGAATTATTCTCTCCCGCGTCTTTCTGCTCTTTTTCTTTTTGAATACACGTGCTTATGTACGTTCATCAAAGAGGAAAAGGTTGAGGTCTGACTCACTTGTTTTATAACTTTTTCCATATATGTGTGAGATTGCAGAAAAACCAAAAACATAAAGAATACAATCCAAGGGAGGCGATTCCGAACCAGTTTTATTAGTGGAGGCCTTTTTTCGTGATCTAAGAGGGCGCCTAAGTGAGTCAACCCGAGTAAGTCCTAAACCCACCTTTAAATTCTGTTCTCACCTATTGGTGACACCAGCCCCCATCTTCGAATGGGGTTCCCGAGAGAGAGATCTCAAGAACATCCCGAGTCTTTCCTTGAATCCTGAGATGCTGCCGTCGGATCTCTAAAGGATCCCGAGGGTGAGATTGAGGCACCTAACCAGCTTGGTGATTCCACTAGGGACTTACTTACCCCGTAGTCAGATCGTTTTTATTTGGCTAGTTTCTTCTTTTATTATCTTCTTTCATTGTCTTTACAGGCTTTGATATGGCTTGCGGGTTCTATAACCCATTTATCCGGATCGGGATTTCCTTATCCCCATTTTCGAGAGTGTCCTTAGGGAACAAGTTCCTTCAACTTTGTTCCCAACCATCCTCTTGAGAAAAGACCCCTTGTCTAGCTCACAGGTCTTAACCTGGACCAGCATGAGGTGGGACCTAAAAATCCCTCAATCCCCATCTCCTCGCTCTGATGAAAACTCCACCAAGGCACCTTGCATCGGGAGCACTTCTGTTACCCCACACAGCATGCACCCAGCCACTGGCAAGTCACTTACCGGTCGTGGTTCTGAGGTACGTTAGAAGGCTGCCCAGTTCCTTTCTGCAAAAGGTAAAAAGGTTGCCATTGTTTCTGTGGGTCGCCATAGAGCTACCCCCCACTATTCTACACCATTGCTCTCTATCCTTAGAGGCTCATCATGTCGCGGTGGAAACCCCACGGTCTCCACCCCTCACACACACAACAAGGCTCGTGGGTTACCCACTCTAGCCACACCTCAGGGCAGATCGATCCTTTTAAGGCCAGATCCTGCGGATGCTTCTCATATGCATCGCACTTCTCGGGGCAACGCCATTGCCAGGCCAACCCGAGTACACAGCTGATGACCTTCTCGTCCTCCTGCTTTGAACACACAAGCGCACCTTGTAAGGGGCAGGCATCTACATGTTCCCTTATAGACACTTGCTCGAGCCCGGGTATACCCCCAAGTCTCCCGTAACCCTTCTTCAAGGGGCGTACACGCGTCGCCATCACAGACGCCCTCTCACCCTCGACTCAGGTCTCCTCATGAGTCAACCCTACTCTAGCCTGCTCCTTCATCGAGCAACCCCCTTCAGCCTTGGTACTCGAAGGTTTTCCTTAAGAGTACCATCCTTAACCAGCCCCGTCAGTATGGTCGTGTCTCTCAAGCCCACAAGAGACCTCGGGGCGTGGACCTAATGGAAGATCAGGTCTTTCATCCTTCCTAGCCCAAGATGATTCCTGTTCTTAGCCCTCGTCTATTGCCGCACTTAATGGAGACAGCTCTCTTCTGTGCACGAAGAGTTGACTAACCGTGACTGAGATCGCAGTTTTGGCACGAGGTCCATCAGAACCTCAAGACTAAACATGATAAGGGTCTGTAAATTTTGACTAGGGAGGTGACCAAAGCAGTCAAAACAAACAATTCTGACGACCTTCTTTACCTAAGTCCCTTCTAGCCCCTTCAGACGATGAAGCCTGAAGAAGAGCTCCATGAGCCCTGTGTTGTGGTTACTATTGTAAGAAAAGACCTAGCTGCTCAGTAGCCATGGTCCTAAGACCATCGAGAATCGATCCAAACACGATCATCTTACAAGAGTCGAGTTCAATCAAGGCATGCTAGCCCCAGCTGTCTGACCTACCATGTACAACCTGTCAGGTTCGCAAGCCGTCTGTTGCCATTAAGGTTGACCTCCATGGTGAAATGGTCAGCGTAATGGTCGTAAGTAAGCCCAGCGATATGCAGGAAGAGCGCATGATCAAGTTCGAGGATATGGTATGTGTGATGATGAAAAAGATTGATCGTATCGATGCTGCACGATAGTCGGCTAACCATGAGGTCAATTCCCATCACTTTGGTGGTGCACCTCCAAGGTAACCCCCTCCTTCTACCTCACAGGACAATGTTGTCCCCCATCCTGTCTCTCACATAGACATTGACGCTATGGTCACCCATAGCCTAAAGAATAGACAAATCCGTGGGATACAGGGTGTAAAGCCTTATCAAAGGCCATACCTCTCATATGTTGATCAAGTCCCGTTTCACTCAAATTATAAGAAAGGGATGTTTCCTTTATTCAATGGAACCACGTCCCCAAACCAGCATATTGCCCACTTCTAGGAAGCATGTCGAGAAATAGTGGCTGATGGGAGACTTCTTCTTCGATAGTTCGTTGAGACCTCGACAGCCCAACATTTCAATGGTATGCCCGACTACCTCCAAACTCAATCCACACATGGGAGGAGCTGGAGAAGTTGTTCTATCAACGCTTCTATGAGGTCGAGAGAGAGGTTAAAACCATGGAACTTCTCACCTTAACTCAAGAGCCCGATGAGCCCGTGGATCAGTTCATATCAAGATGGACAACTTGTCTTCCCGCCATCCTAACCCTATGCCTAAGAAGGAAGAAGTCCAAACTTGCATGCGGAACATACGACCCGAAATAGCTTTACATGTCGAGCCCTCTAATCCGACTTCCATGTCAAAGTTGATTTCTAAATCAGTCCGCATAGAAAGTCTATCACGCCACCATAATGCAACACGACAACCATCTACAAGTTTAGCAAATGATCGGGGCAATGGTAACTCTCGAAATAACACAAGGGGCAGCCAGCAAAAAGGAGTAATCAGTGTGGCCGTCATGGTCACTGATTCAAAGAAGGCTTCCTCCCAAACTTTGGACCTCTCTAAAGGGGTAAGCACAACAAAGGTAGCACCCCAGGCTAACAAGCAACAACAATCTTACAATCGGGTACCCCCACCAGCCAACCTTGATCAGGGTGATTATTTCACCAGGCATAGAAACAAGGTCTACCCCGTCGAGAAGGAATGTGTCCCCACGTCGTTCCGGTTATTATTGGAACATAATATGATCCAGCTTCCAGACACCAAATTCTTTGAGTAGCCTGGCCTTGACACTCAGGCGAATTATTGTGCCTACCATCGGAGGATCAATCATCCTACAGATGACTATTACATGCTGAAGGATATTATCGAGGCTCTGATTATGAAGGGTCAGATAAAACTTGAAGGCTTAAAGAGAGGCTTCTGGGCAGCCGAGGCCTCTCATGTCATAACCATCCTAGAGGAAGACGAAATGCTCGATATCCTTTACACCTTCTTGATTATAATAATTCGGGAAGGTATAATCACACTGAAGCAAGCAAGGCAGCCTCTTCGTCTTACTATGGGGACTAAAGATCGTTAGTGCTCATACCATAAGATAAGAGGCCATTATATATCGGAGTGCACAAGCTTCCTTGATATATTCGCAAAGAAAATGTAGGAGTGTCAGGAGTTCTACAATCTCCATATAAGTGATCTCTAAGTCATTCCCCTATCAGGGCAAGAAGGTCTCATAGAGCAAGACCTTCCTATCAATGACTCAGACTCTGTAGAACCCTCGATTCCCTAGCCATGGATAGTCTACCATGGCTGAAGTAGACTCAAGTCCTTAAGGCGAGATGCAGTTCGCCAAGCTAGGGTTGTTCGCCAGCCCAGCGAGATGAATCAAACATCACCTCAAAAAACTAGAAAGAGACGTGCACCAAGGGCTACTCGTCGAAGAAACAAGATGGCTTAACTCACAGTTGAGCAGGAATTTCTCAGGCCCCTTCCTCCACTACCAATTTACTGGACTTCATCCTTGGCACGACCCTTCTTTCTTCTTTATGTTAAGAAGACATCCCCGTGCCATCTCCCACTTGGCATATGTCCAATGAGGTTGATGATGTCAAAAGCACTCCCCAACGGTCTAAGCAAGCGAAAGACCTAAAAGACCCCCTGCACCCATCCAACCTTGGTGATGATGTAAAAAGCCGCCCTGATCGGTCTAATGAGGGGAACAACCTTAAAAGCCCCCCACCTTCGAACCCTTCTCCTCTTTCTTCTCCTATTTTTCATTCTCCTTCTTCTATCTCTTCTACAAGTACAACATTGATATGCTCGAACTTAGAGGCTCTGGACCAAGAACTTGCAGGAGCCAATATAAGTAGGATGCAGTGGAAACGATTGAGAAAGACCTCGCACAAGCATCAGGATTCCTAACAGTTGCCGATGCCTTAGCAGCTAAATCCAAGGCAGAGCCACCTTCTCTAAAGAAGCACAAGAAGTCGAAGCCAAAGAAACCCCGGTGGCCACCTGAGCCTGACTTTGAGCAGAGATTGAAAGAATCAAATGGGAAAATCTCCTATTCTCAAGGAGTTTGCCACATGGTGAAAATATCAGGAGCAATACCCACCACGGGGCAGATAAATCTCAGATCGGAGAGGTAGTTGTAGCCTCCACTGTAGAAGTCGGGCACCTTGAAGTTCCCAAGTCTGCCACTGCCCCCTAATCCAAAGACTAGTTTACCTATCTTACAGCTCCTTGGGCTCCTTCCTAATCCTAATACTTCAAGCAGTCCATCTATTCTCCAAATTTCTGTGACCTCTTTTATGCCTTGCACCCAATCTCTTCCAAACCCTCAAACTTCCATCACTCAAACCTAGCCTGTTGTGCAATTAAGTCAGCCAGCAGGCCAAAATAAACCTTTTCTACCCAAACCTCCTCCTCAACCCAACAAACCACCCAAATCGGTGGCAGGACCAGGAGTACAAGGCCCTGTTTAAGAAAATGTGAAATATGATGTGATAGGGCATCTACGAAAGCTTCCAGCCCTTCTGACTGTCTACGATGCCCACATGCTCTTGAAGGATTACCAGATGGCTTTGATTCAGACTCTCTCTTACCCATAAGTGCATGAAACGAAGTAGAACCCATTGATGTAGACTCGGCAATTCTACAAGGATGTATGCCAATCACCTTTTCAGAGGACGATCTGCAACTAGGGAAAAATTTTATAATCGCCCTCTCTTTTTTACTGGCGAATTACATGCATGTCTCATCATCCAAATTATGTTAGATGGAGGGTCGGTGGTCAACCTTATTCCAAGGGGGATCCTTACTCGATTTGGGTTGGGATCCAAAGATCTTACCCCAACCCACATCATAGTTCAAGGGTTCAACCAGTAAGGAGCGAAGCAAACCGACACATTACGCCTTCGCTTTAAGATCGAGGCCCTGAACGATTACGCCCAGTTTCATGTAATCGACACTAAAACTTCTTACAATATTCTCCTCGATCGGTCGTGGCTCCATGACCCGGGGGTGGTTCCATCAACATTGCATCAGTGCTACAAATATAGTTGAGATGGGAGATAGTGTACGGTCTACGTTGATAAGAGACCGTTCCATGTGGCTGAAAGTCACTATGCAGATGCTAAATATTACTTCACAGATTTGGCCTCACCTAAGAAGCCGAATGATGAAGGTCACAAGTCTACGAGCAAGACTGTGTCGTTATCTCATGAAGATGTTGAGGATGTTAGGAGGGCGCTGATGAACATGCTCATAGAGGAAGAAAGGCAGGGTAGAATTTTACCCCTAACTACTCTTCATTTTAACATCCCAACCATCATCCCTCAAGAGACTCCTCCTACGCCCAAAAAGGAGTCTTGGCCCTCTCCCCTCAGCTTTGTGCCGCCTTGGCTGGACGATGAACCAGAGGTCATTCTTGAGATTGAGCAAGCCGTGGGGATAGAATTCCTGGCTCCAAGGATCACCTATACGCCAGACCAGCAGAAAGTCTTACATATCCCCATTGCGCTCTTGAGAGCCGAAGCTGCGCGGCAACCGCCACGAAATATTTTTCAAAATTCGGTTGCTATAAGTACAGAGGACACTCCTCAGATCGGTGACCAGCTAAAAGTGTTACTTCTCCCCGACCTCTCAAGAGAGCAGTTCAATAAAGAGTTACTTTCTTCCCGTCATGTGCAGGATCCCCTACCAAACTTAACAACCGAAGTCCGCAGTCTCCAGAGTAAATTGGTGGTCATGCTTATCGCTTCAAAGCATCTCAAAGAGTTCGTATCGAAGATTAAAAGTTATGATGAGCTTGAGGTAAACGAGACACTAATGGTGGCCAAGGCCCCTCTTGACTGGACTATCTACAGTGACCAGCCTCCCCAAAACATGAGTAAAATGAACTATGAGCCCTTGGCTAATTAGACATTAAAAAAGGAAAAGTATCAACTCCCCATTCCGAAGCTATCCAAGCCACGGCAGCCCATCATGCGGCTAGACAAGGCTTAGGGTATTAACCTCTTGGCGCAATGAAAGTGTCGAGAGGCATTCAATTAAGAAATCACATGAGAGACCTTGGAATGGTATTCAAGCGGTTGCACCTTCATCAACTAAAAATGAACCCGCTGAAATGCGCTTTTGGCGTGCGCTCCGAAAAATTCTTGGGGTTCATCGTTAGACATCGAGGGCTTGATGTTGAGCCAGTCAAGATCAAAGCAATCCAGGAAATGTTGTCACCGACAAAGCTTCTAGAACTGCTCTCCCTCCAAGGGCAACTGACATACATTCGCATGTTCATCTCAAACCTCTCAGGTCGGTGTAAACCTTTTATGCACCTGCTAAAGAAAGATATGCCATTCATCTGGGATGCAGCAATCCTTAACGACATCAAGCTCAATCCTCCAGTTCTCTCGACACAAGTATTGGGAAGACCCCTCATTCTATATGTGACTGCTTTAGATGAGTCCCTCAGAGCATTGTTGACACAAAACAATGAAGAAGGAAAAAAGGCTGCATTATATTATCTCAGTTGCAAGATGCAAGGGACCGAGAAGTAAACTATCCCCCTATTGAAAAGATGTGTCTGGCCTTGATCTTCGTAGTATAAAAAATCCGCCATTACTTGCTTGGTCATGAAGTGAAACTTATATCGAAAGCTGATCTTGTAAAGTTTCTCACGACACGCCCATGCTTGTCAGAACACCTTGCTAAGAGGGCATTATTACGGATGGAGTTCGACATCATGTATGTCCCACAAAAGGTCATCAAGGGCCAGGCCTTGGCTAACTTTCTCGCAACACACCCCATACCGGTAGAATCTCCTCTATCAAGCGACCTCCCTGATGAAGAAGATTATATGTTGACCTTACTCTTGTGTGGGAATTGTATTTTGACGGAGCATTCCAATCGGATCGATGAGGCCCCAGAGTAGTATTTCTAAGTCTGAGAGGAGGAATATTGCCACTTTCTTTCTCTCTTGCTCATGCCAGTTCTCATAATGAGGCAGAATATCAAGCCCTTAGAATCGGACTAGAGATAGCCTTCGACCTCGACTTGAAGCAGCTTAAGATCTATGGCGACTCTGAGTTGGTTATCCGACAGCTCAAAGGAATTTATGATGTGAGAAAAGACACTCTCAAGCCCTATCACGATACTGCAAAATTGTATATGGCTCAGTTTGAGGATGTATCCCCGAGTCACATCCCTAGAAGGTTAAACTTGCAGGTTGATGCACTTGTGAAACTCTGTGCTACAATTCAATTACTCTCATCAGAGCCCACGCTTGTCTCGGTAGCAGAATGGAGACACATCGAACTAAGAGCTGAGATCGATGCAGACGACGAGAGAAATATCTTCCTCGAGTGCCCTCCTTATCCATTTGGAGCTCTTTTATCAGCCAAAGAAGGAATCAAGGCCGAATAAGAAATAGTACAGAGTCAAGCAGCTAAGGGTCAAAACCAAGAATCAGATTTCTTTGACCCAGATTGGAGAGGACCCATCACCAGTTTCCTAAAGCATGGCAGGCTCTTGGAAGATCATATTGAACGCAACAACATACGGTGAATGTCTACTAAGTATACCCTCCTTGAGGAAGATGCTCTCTTCAGACGATCGTTTTGATGACATTCTTCTTAGATGCGTCAATATCCAAGAGGCAAATAAGGTGTTAGAAGAAGCCCACTCAGGCATTTGTGGACTACACCAGTTCGGTCCTAAGCTCTATGAGCAAATACGTAGGACGGGATACTATTGACTTTCCATTATTGTCGATTCCTTAAACTATGCTAAAAAGTGCCAAGTATGTCAAATATACTCTGACCTGGTTCACCCGCCCCCAGATCCATTACACCCTACGGTTGCGTCATGGCCCTTCTCACAATGGGGTATGTACATCGTAGGGCTCATTCCTTCCACATTGGGCCATGTTTTTATCCTAGCTACAACATATTATTTCTCTAAGTGGGCTGAAGCGGGCCTCCTTAAGCAGGTTCCTATGATAGCAGTAGCCTACTTTGTTCAACATCATATCATATATCGCTTCAGAGTGCCCAACTGAATTATATCCGATAATGATCCTCAACTTAGGAGTCCTAACATCGATCGCTTAGTTAACTAATTCGGTTTCGAATGGAGGTCCTCGACTATGTACCACCCTCAGACAAATGGATTAGCTAAGGCTTTCAATAAAACTCTATGCAACATTTTAAGAAAGTATCAAAAACAAGGAAGAACTGACATGATAAGCTTCCTGAAGCCCTATGGGCTTATCGCACTACTACTCGAAATGCTATTTATTCCACTCCTTATTCTTTCATTTATGGGGGTGAAGCCGTTTTACCTCTTGAAATACAAATCCCTTCACTGCGAGTTTCTATTCACCAAGGAATAACCGAAGATGAGATAGTCAAGCTCTGGTATCAAGAAGTGGACGCACTCGAAGGAAAGAGGTTAGAGGCTCAGCAGAGCCTTAAACTCAAGCAAAGAAGAATGAAGCAGGCTTTCAACAAGTCTGTCAAAGTCTATTCATTCACCCATCTTGATCTTGTCTTAGCTGCCAAAAGGCCGATTGTTATGCAAGGTCGGCGTAAAGGGAAGTTTGAGTCTAAGTGGGAAGGTCGCCTTATAATAAAAAAGGTCTCGCCCAACGAAGCTTATATACTTGCACATCCTGAGGGAGAGGAAGCAATGGCCCCTATCAATGGACGATACTTAAAAAGGTATTATCCATGATGCGTATTCAAAAGAAAGAGACTCAACGGGAAAATAAGAAAGATAGTCCAAAAAAAATGCTAACGCTTTTTATTGTGGTAAAAATGAGTTACAAGAAACACATTACTAGGGAGGTTACAAGTCTCTTGCATCTCAGGATAAGAGGACAATTACAAACCAAAACTTGTACTTTTGCCCGTGCATCTGTGGATAAAAGGATGGTTACAGGCCAAAACAAATTCTTGCCCCATGAGGAAGAGGCATAGCCACGAAAGAAAGGCTTTCCTCATGAAGAAGAAGCGAAACCACTTAGAGAGTTAATTTTAATTCACCTGACGAGTAAGAGAATGGTTATAAGCCAGAAGACAAAGCAAAGCGACTCCAAGAAGTTAGCCTTAGTCCATCTGACGTGTACATTAAGCATACAAGCCATATATCTCATTTTACGTGTGTACCAAATATACAACAAAGGATTCATTCGACGTGTATATCAAACATACAAATTGGGCTTCCTTGGTAAGAAACTGGCCTATGAAGGAAAGCATATCATGTTCACACTGGGTGCCCTTCCACAAAACAACATGGACCTCACTGTAATCATGGAGGAGTTGGCTTTCAATAGGTGCCCCAAGCCACGCCCTATCATAACTCAACACTCTTTGCTGATCCATGAACATCACTATATGTCGCTCGTCGCTGAGTGCCACAAATCCCGCACGTAACTTTCTACCATAAGCGAGCATCACTCTCCGCACCATGATAAGCCTCATGTGCTGATGAGCACCGACTTAAGCTAACACCAGCTGTATCCTACAAAGGCCAGTGCCGACAGCTTTTCTTGAAGGTCAGCGTTGTTTGTGTCAGCACTCATCATCAGGCTGGTTGTCTCAGTGCCAGTTGCACTTCTGTTAGTGCCGGTTCTATCGTGACTGTTCGCTTCCCTAGACTCCTCATTTACATTTTCGCACTTCCTTAATGGTCACACAATTTCCCGAGGTAACCGTACACCTTCCCTACGATGGATCACCTCCACAACGGTTCACCTCCACCAATTGTACACCTTCCACGACAGTCAACCTCCAGTGACCATTCGTTTCCCACCGAAATGTTTGCCACATGACCAGAAACTCGCTGAAAAACTTTCCCACCAAAAACATGGATAGCACCAGTACCTCACCAAAAATTTATGCAAACTTCTTTGGGTCCCCGAAAACCTCTGCAACACCAATGATAGTTTTGGAAAGTGGCGACAATCCCCGAAAAACTCCTAAGATGGGTGGAAATTCTCACGGGTTCAGTTCCCACCTCTTCTATCGAAAAGGACTAAAGCCGAAACTTATCCTATTGGCCGAAAAACTCCCCAAACAACTCTCCTTTCCCGCTCCTTTCCCTGCAACTTCACCATATTATTAGCAAAGTCCGCATGCCGAAGGTCTTCCCTGTAAAATCACCTGAAATCCCACTGTTGGCCAAGAACTTCCTCTGCATCACCTTTGTCGAAGTTCCACTGCTTATCGAAACTTCAACAGATCACTCTCTCCTCACGGTTAAAGAAAACTTGTGCTTAAGTTTTTTTTACCCCAGATGAAAAATGAGGGAAAACGAGACTTTACCCCCCTTATATAACCTGCACTACCCACGAATGCCCCTCACAAACTGGGAATTCCAGTTGCGTCCAAGGGAAGCTAGGCGACGATGAGCTGGATCGGGCTTTCTCTCGAGGCCCGAGGTAAATCTCATCGACCTAACCTTAGCACTGGGTACCTTCGAAACAACCCTAACCCCAGTTGACTTAGCGTCAGGTATCTTCCAAACAACCCTAGCGCCCGTTGACTTAGTGCCAGGCGTGTTTTAAAAACAACCCTAGCTCTGGTTAACTTAGCACCGGGTGTGTTTCCAAATGACCCCAGCGCTGGTTAACTTAGCTCCGGTTGTCTTCAAACTTTATCACAGGCTATTCACAGTGTCAACTGATTCTTTAACAACCCAGTGCAGGTTTTGTTTTTGAGAACTCAGCTCCAATTGAGCAGTTGCCATAAACCACTAACGCTACACCTGAAGCTGGATGTATTTCATGCAGCCTATTGTGACCTACTCCAGGTTGAAGTCTTATGCATCCTTCCACTTATCCTTAGTGAGGTTGCACCCAAGCAGTGACCTCTCATCCCCAGTGATGTTGTACCCAAATTGTGACTCGTCATCCCTAATGGAGTCAGGAGTTATCCCTCATCCCCATAGGAGTCGCACCCATACTGCAGCCTATTATCCCCAGTGGAGTTAGGGTCATTCTTACCTCTTCAGTTCCCGGTGGACCTGTTTCGCACCAAGCTATATTAACCCCAGGGAGTAAGCTTGCCGCCCTTAAGCCCTAGTGATGACCACCTCTGTTGGCCATTCTTCATCAGGTCACCATTTCCATCTGAGTGCTCTTCTTGTGTATGGCATTAACCATTTTATGCCCAGAGAGTCGGATTGCCATCCACGGACCTATTCCTCATAGAGTTCCACCTGACCAACACGATGGTCTAGTTACACGACCCTAAACTGCATGGTCCAAACTATATGATCTTAGACTGTAGCGATAGTCTAGATACACGATCCTAAACTGCATGGTCCAAACTATATGACCTAAAACTACAGTGGTGGTCTAGATGCATGACCCTAAACTGCATGGTCCAAACTATATGACCTTAATTTACAGTGGAGGTCTAGATGCACGACCCTAAACTACATGGTCCATACTATATGACCCTAAATTGTAGCGGAGGACTTGTTCAATGACCTTAAACTGCAAGGTCCTAGTTGTATGTCTTTAAACAGCATGACCACAGTCCAGCTGTATGACCTTAAACTATAGTACATGTCCTAGTCACATGATGTTAAAAGACTCAACACCATGGTCAAAACTATATGAGCTTAAACTGTAGCGATGGCCTAGTTGCAAGACCTTAAACTACACAGCCATGGTGCAAACTATATGACCTTAAACTGTAGCGGAGGTCTAGTTGCATGACCTTAAATTGCACGGTCCTAGTTGTATGACCTTAAACCATAGTACACATCCTGGCTGCATGATGTTAAAAGGCTCAGCGCCATGGTCTAAACTATATGACCTTAAACTGTAATGATGGTTTAGTTGCACAACCGTAAACTGCATGGTCGAAAACTATATGACCTTAAACTGTAGCGATGGTGTAAGTTGCACAACCCTCAACTTTCTGATCCGAACTATATGACCTTAAACTGTAGCGGAGGTCTAGCTGCACGACCTTAAACAACACGGTCCTAGTTGTATGACTTTAAACTACATGGCAACAGTCCAGTTGTATGAGCTTAAACAATAGTACACCTCCTAGTCGCATGAAGTTAAAAGGCTCAGCACCATGGTCCAAACTATATGACCATAAATTGTAGCGATGGTCTAGTTGCACGACCTTAAATTGCACAGTCATGGTCCAAACTATATGACCTTAAACTGTAGTGGAGGTCTAGCTGCACGACCTTAAACTGTACGATCCTAGTTGTATGACTTTAAACTGCATAACCATACTCCAACTATATGACCTTAAACCATAGTGCGTGTCTAGGCCGCATGACGATAAACTGCTTTGCAAAGGTCCAGGACGCATGATCATAAATTCACCCTCACATATGTGTGCACGGCTTTACATGCACTTTCACGCACGCCTTTCCTAACCTACCTGTTAGTATGCGTGTGTCACCTTCATTACCTCCCTAGTGAGTTCATTCAGTTCATCACCACAACTCATTCCCCAGTGAGTCTCACCCACACTCACAAAATGGTAAACCATCCCGCCATCCATATTCGTTGTAAGTTAATGGGTCACTATCATCCACTCACACATCATACATCATTGGTAGCCTCGCACCATTTCCCTCAAGTGAGTCAATCCACCACCATAGTCACTCTAGGGCCTTCACCGACTGTCATCCATCTCCATTGTGGTCTTAGCTGAAATTAAAAAAATAACAGGTTTGATGTGGTGTATACCTGAACAAGAGAACACCATGAGTAAAAATGATGGACGGGCATGGTCACAAAACTATAAGTAAAAGAGTTCCGTGAATAAAAACTGGGCACAGTGAAAACCTGAAAGGGCATCGTGAGCAAAAATGGATGAAAAGGGTGGACATAACAGAAAGGTTATGAGTAAAAGAGCCCCAGAATAAAAAGAAGTTGGTGAAAACCGTCTTTACGGCGTCGCTTCCCAAGTTCAAGTGAAAATTCACAAAGGACGCTTGGATTAATAAACCGGATAATGCAACACTCGTCTCAACAGGCGGCTTTAGCCCTCACCCAAAAGGAGAAAAATCCCTGGTATCATAGTATTGGGACTCAAAAAATATGAGCTTCAAGCAAAAGATTTCGACAGCCTGAGTCCAATTGTAAAAAGGACTCAAAAGATAGAAGACTTGCCAAGACGACACGACAGGTCTCATGAGGAAGAACATTATTCCCACGAGGTCACACTAGATACAAATACTCCAAAGGTAAGAAACTTACTAAGTGAGGAGAGAACCTGCCAGAGACGTCAGCTCGTTTAACAGGCACGATCAGACCTTTGGGATCGGCTAATAGAACCTGCCCCTGACTTGATTCGGTAGATGAGACCCGTAGTGGTACTCTAAACATCAAAAGAAAACCTGTTGTAGCAGCAAATAGTGCCGACCAAGGTAAACCAACGAACCCAGACCAAATGGGAACGATGCCCTTCTACATTGCACTCAATTGCCCGATGGGCCTGATTTTGACTGATGTACAAAACCCTCAGATTTAGAATCACAAACAGTCCGCACGAGGGTGAGGACTTGGACAAGATGTCTCAAAAAGATCTCTTCTCCCCCTAAAGTCTTCACGGACGGACCCGCGAATAATGTATCCCTACGCCTGAGCAGCTTAGTCACACCATTACATGAATCTCCTCAACATTCAAGTGGTCCTGTGGCTAGGAAGAAAAAAAGTAAAAGCCAAAGGAAATTTTTCTAACGATTGTACTTCTTGCTTCTCTTGAAGCCACATTCAGTGAGGGAAGCTATTTGAATGTATTTTTTAGCACCTTGGTCCCTAGTAGGAAACAGGTCAATAAAGCTTACAAAAAAGTGGAAATTCCTGACAATCTAAGAATGGCCCCAGAACTGGTCAAGATCTTCATAAGCACTTGAAAGGACCACCTGTTGAGGTTCAACATAATTAGACATGTCTAAGGCAGTGAACACAAATAAACAATTTGGGCAAAATTTGTCTCTAGCACCTTGAAATGGACCCCGTAACTAGAGCTATACTTTTGGTGCGTCAAACAGCTATGAGACCACCACCATTAGATTTGGCAAAGTCGAAACCTCTATGGGTCATGTTTTGGCTTAATCAGGCACTCCAAGACAAAGATATAGGTGAAGGACTAAAAAGGATTAGGCCACACACTATTCCTGTGTAGCCTCACTGCACCAAAACACCATTAAAGGTGGTTGTTTTTACAGTTACAAGTAGTCACTTTCGGGGCCTATATCTCACTCGTTCCAAGTCGAATCGCTCCCAAATTTGGTGAGCGTGTTCGTCTCATCAAGACGAACAATTGGATATGTGGTATGCCCCGTGATGACCCCCTAGCAAAGAGAAAAACTAAATGAAAGTCACTGATCCATGAAGGGAGTTGCAGAAAATTCAACAGCAGCACATCTCGTTTGAGCAGCAAGATCACGATGCTCGCATACCTGATCGACACGAAACCAATTGCATTATGTGCATGAGCTTCAACGCTATTTCTTATCCAAAACTCACGTATAAAGAATGGTTGGATTTCACACATGTAGGCATCAAAGCTGCTATAACTTTCGGTCGTCGGACTTCAAGATTCCAGCCAAAAACTCAAGACGACAAAATCTTCATCCAAACACGAAATCAAGTTACGTTAATTACAACATGATCGTGAATGCATACTCTGTGTATCTTTCTTCTCATCTCTATCTCCTTCTCATCTCTATATCTTTCTCTCTCTTCTTCTCATCTTTATCTCCATCTATTCTTTCCTAATGCAAATGGTGAGGCTTAGCACCGGTTGGTTTTCTTCTGTCACAGCTGACGAGGCTTAGCGCTGGTTGGCTTTCTTCTGTCATATCTTACGAGGCTTAGTGCCTGTTGGTTTTCCCCTTCCTCTATCAATCGCTGAAGCCTAGCACTGATTAGTTTTCTCTCTTCTTCTGTCTATCAGTCCGTGAAGCCTAGCACTGATTGGTCTTTTCTCTCCTCTTCTGTCCGTCGACGAGACCTAGCAACGACTAGTTTTCTTTTTGCTTCTGTTTGGCAATTGGTGAAGCCCAGCATCGACGGATCTTCTCTCTTCCTCTCTGTCTTCTTTTGTCAGTCAGTGACACCTAACACTGACTGATTTTCTCTCTCCTTATGTCTATCAATCGATAAAGCTTATTGTCGACTAGTCTTCTCTCTCTTCTTCTCTCTCCTCTTTTATCAATCGATGAGACATAACGTAGACTGGTTTTCTCTCTCCTTCTATATTTCAATCAGTGAAGCTTAGCACCAACTGGCCTTCTCTCTCCTCTTTTATCAGTCGACGAGACATAACACTAACGGGTTTTCTCTCTCTTCTTCTCTCTCCATTTTTATCTATCGGTGAAGCTTAACACCGATTGGTTTTCTCACTCCTTCTGTCTATAAGTCGGTGAGACCTAGTGTCGACTGGTTTTCTCTTTCTTCTTCTATCAATCAACGAAACCTAGCATTGACTGGTCTTCTCTTTCCTCTCATATTAATCAAAGAGACCTAATGTCGACTGGTTTTCTCTCCCTTCCCCTGTCAGTCGGTAAGATCTAGCACCAACTGGTCTTCTCTCTCCTCTCCTATCAGTAAGTGAGACCTAGCACTAGTTGGTTTTCTCCTTCATCTATAAGTTGGTGAGACCTAACACCGACTGATTTTGTCTCTCTTCTCCTATCAGTCAGTGAAGCTTAGTGCCGACTTGTTTTCTCTCCCTTACTTCTAAACACAGTCAGTAATGGTTAACCTCGACTGTGCCTTCCTTCCCTCTCTCTGCTTTATTCTCTTGTCTTTCCTACCTTTCTCTTTCTATCTTCTCCCTCATCTTTCTTTCCCTTCTTCTCCACTTATTCTCTCCGCATAGCCTTAATTCTGCTACTCTTTCGTTCGACTACGAGGGATTGAGATTAACCTGTCATGGTAGTTTTGTCATTTAGTTGTATTGTTATTGTGCCAGGGTTACTTGGCCTGCGTTATTGCCACGACAGACTGACCATCGTACCTAGCTAGTCTGTATTAGTAATGACATCAAGTAGTAATCCTGTGAGTCAGTCTTAGTTACCGAGAACGCTTGACTACCACGTCAAAGCAATCATCTAGCAGCCCAGTCACCGCTCAGATCCTCTCGCTTAGTCGAATTCTTCTCTCCCTCCTCTTTCTTCTCTTCTTCTTTTTGAATGCATATTCTTGTTTATGTTCATCAAAGAGGAAAAGGGTGAGGTCTGACCCACCTATTTTATAGCCTTCGCCATATATGTGTGTGATTGCAAACATGCAAAAAACAAGAAGAATACAAGCCAAGGGAGGCGATTCCGAACCATTTTAATTCTTAGGGCGCCCACACGAGTCAGCCAGAGTAAGCCCGAAACCCACCTTTAAATTCCTCTCTCACCGGTTGGTAACACCTGCCCCTGTCTTCGATTGGGGTTCCCGAGAGAGCGATCTCAAAAATGTCCAGGGTCTTCCCTTGAAACCCGAGACGCTGTCACTGAATCCTTGAAGGATCTGGAAAGCGAGATCGAGGCACCTAACCAGTTGAAGTGCACTTCCACAAGCACTTTACTTACTTTTTGTGCATCGACGCCTCTAAGGAGAATTACATCAAACAACCGATGAAGGAGGACACCCCCGCCAAGAAGGGCATACTTCATGGACATTTTTCGTATGTCGTTGTGTTCCACTCGATCTTGAGGTAGCCTTTCATGTTTTATGAAGTCCATGATAGGCTTGGTTAGGTGCCACGATCTCGCCCTACGGACCCTTTAAGGATAGGGCGGCACCCGTATCAAGCGTGCGCATTCAAAAAGAAGAAGAGAATAGAGACGGAGAAGAGAAGAATTCGACTAAGCGAGAGGATCAGAGCAGTGACTAGGCTGGTGAATAATTGGCCTGATGTGGTAGCAAAACGGGCTCGATAACTAAGACTAGCTCACACACTGTGGATTGTTATTGACATATCTCTCATTCCATTCATTTGCATATTACTCTTCTGTTTAAACTATTATCCTATTTTATAAGAACTAGTAAAGTATAATAGCTTAGTATTCACATACTTACTTTAAATATCATTAAAATAATTCACTGTAGATCCTAACCCCATTTGGTATCAGAGCCAAACAGTGAAACTGTTTAAGAGTCTAAGTTACCGTATTACTGTAGAAACCTAACTAAATTTACATCTAAGAAAGTTGGTCTGAGAGTTAAGGCAAGAGACGAAAGAAGTCTAGGCAAAGTACCCGCCAAGGCCGGGAAGAGCCGCTTAGCGGAACACGCTGGACCCTTGGTCGTCCAGATTGTCATTATCCGCAACCTACAGATGACAAATTTAATTAGGAATCTTAAAGGTAACACAGTAACTCAACCTCTAACCTTAAGAGTGAAAAATAAGGAAGAGATAGTCATAAATGATATTGAACATTATATACAAAACTGGAATATCCCCAAAGTAAGGATAAAAGACATTTATCAAAAAGGAACATTGAAATTCAAACTTGGATATGCTAGTAAAATAGTTGAGGAAAGCTTATCAGTGACACAAAACCAGGAAGACTTCAAACTGTTATCAAGAAAAATAATTAAAAAACATAAAGAAAATAATTACAAGTATTTACACATTGGATTAATACAAATAGCCATAAAACCTTTAACATGTTTAGGTTTAAAGAACTCAGTGCTCGTATGCCTAAGAGATACGAGGCACAATAAGTTTTCCGACTCACTCCAAGGCATGGTTGAATCCAGCCTTTGTAGTGGACCCATTTATTTCAACTGTTTTCCAAATTTTTCTGTTTCATTAACAGACCCTAATATATTGGAAATATTAACAATAAACCTTAAGACCCATGGATTCAATATGACTCCTGGATCTCAAAATCTAGCTATCGTATACCGTATATATTATAAAGTTATGAATACCCTCTGTCCCAATATTATGATGCAAACAGATAAGAAGGATCAAACTATTTTATTTCAAACCAATATAGAAAAATCTAATACGATTATTCCAAAAACTATTACTTGGTCAGATATTATTCTACCACAAACATGGTCTATCCATAATGAAAACCAACCAAGAGAAATACCTAAGAATAATATTCCCAGCCAAATAATAGAACATCAGGATGGCAATATTGAAATAAAATTTCAAAAAAATAAATCACAAGATGACTTAGACATAAATAGGAAAACGATTCGGAAGCCATTAGTTCCTGCAAGAAAATATTGTCATACAACCCCAGAAGTTATAATCCTTCCTTCTCCATCAATACCTACAACATCTTCAAACTTACAAATTTCTAAAAAAAGAAAGAACAAAATACAATAAATTTCTAAAAAAAGGAAGAGAAACAAAAGGATTCTTTATCTAGTTACAAGAAATTTGTGCTCAATATAATATTCAAATTCCCTAGTTTAATATTCAAACAATTGAAACTTGGGGAAATGGCATTAGGCTACCTATGAAATGTGGATGATGTATGAAATGTGAGCGGATAATGGTGACCCATTAACTTACAACAAATATGGATGGCGGGTTGAGTCACCGTTTTGTGAGCGTGGGTGAGACTCACTAGGTAATGAGGTGTGGTGATGAAGTAAATGGACACATTGGAGTGGTAGTAAACATGGCACACGCATACTAATAGGTAGTTTTGGGAAGGCATGCGTGAAAGTGCACGTAAAGACATGTACGCATTTACGGGGAAAAGTTTTAAAGGTCATACCTCTGGGACCTATGCAAAGTAGTTTGTCGTCATCCAGTCAGGATGTGCACTATGGTTTAAGGTCATACAACTGGACCGTGGTTATGCAGTTTAAAGTCATAGAACTAGGACCACGCAGTTTAAGGTCGTGCAACTAGACCTCCGCTACAGTTTAAGGTCATATAGTTTGGACCATGGTGTTGAGCCTTTTATCGTCATGCGGCTATGATATGCACTACGGTTTAAGGTCATACAGCTGGACTGTGGTTATGTAGTTTAAAGTCATACAACTAGCACCGTGCAGTTTAAGGTCATACAGTTTGGACCTTGGTGTTGTGCAGTTTAGGGTCGTGCAACTAGACCAAGGCTATGTAGTTTAGGGTCGTGCAGCACTGATCGGGCAATTTAAGGTCATGCAGCTAGACCTCCTATACAGTTTATGGTTATATATTTTGCACCAAAGCTGGGCAGTTTAGGTTCGTGCAGTATGAACCATGATTAGGTCGCCATGTATGTGGAACTCATGGGGAATAGGTCAGTGGATGGCAATCTGACTCCGTGGGGATGAAATGGTTAAGATCATTCACAAACTGACAGCTTAGATTGAAATGGTGACCTGGCAGGGTGGCCAATAGAAGCCAACTTCACCAGGGCTTAAGGAGGTAAGTGTACTCTCTGAGGATAAGATTACTTAGTGTGAAACAAACCCACCGAGAATTGAAGAGGTAAGAATGACCCTAACTTCACTGAGGATAATGGGTTGCAGTATACGTGTGACTCTTTTGGGGATGAGGGATAGCTCGTGACTCCATTAGGGATGATAGGTCACAATTTGGGTGCAACAGCGTGGGTGCAACATCACTAGGGATGACAGGTCACGAATTGGGTGTAACTCCACTAAGGATAGTGGTAGGATGCACAAGACTTCAGCCTAAAGCAGGTGACAATAGGCTGCTTGAAATACGGTCAGTGCTAGGTGCAGCGCTAATGGTTTCTTGCGAGAATGGGCGTTGAGTGTTCACAAAAACACAATCGGTGCTGGGTTGTTAACAACTTAGTCGGCGCTGTGAACGACCCGTGATATTCTTTGAGCACAACCGGTGCAAAGTTAACCGGCGCGAGGGTCATTTGGAAACACACCTGATGCTGAGTCAACCGGCGCTAGGGGTGTTTGGAAACACACCCAATGATAAGTCAATCTAGGGTTCTTTGGTAACACACCCGACACTAAGTAAACCAGTGCTAGGGCTGTTTGAAATTCACCCGGCGCTGGGCATGGACCGATGAGAGTTACCCCCGTCCTCGAGTAAAAGCTTGACCCGACTCTTCCTCACTTGGCTTCCCTTGGACTTGACTGGAATTCCCAATTTGTTGGGGCATTTGAGGGTAGTCTGGTCTGTACAAGGGGGTTAAATCCTGTTTTCCCTCACGTTTTCACTAATGGTAAAAAAACTTAAGCAAAAATTTGCTTAACGGTGAGGAGAGGGTGCTTGATTGATGTTTTGGCAAGTAGTGGGACTCCAACAAATGTTTTGCAGGGATGGTTCTAGGCAAACAGTGGGACTCCAAGCGGTTTCTATAGAGAAGGCCTTCGGCGAGCTGACTTGCCAATATTTTGGTTAAGTTGCAGGGAAAGGAGCATAAAAGGAGAGTTCTTCGAGGAGTTTTCTGGGAAATAAAAGAGGTTTCAGCTGCAGTTCCTTTGGTAGAAGAGGCAGGAAGTGAAACAGTGAGCATTTACGTGCGTCTCAAGAGTTTTTCAGGGACTTTTTAGAGGATTCCTGGGGATCGTGGTAGCTTTTCGACGTTGTTAGTGATGTTGCAGTGGTTCTTGTGGACTTAGGAGAAGTTTTGAGGAGTTTTCAGTGAGGTTCTAGTGCTATCCAGGTGAAAAACGCAAACGGGAAAGTTTTCCAGTAGGTTTTTCAGCCATGTAGGAGAAGTTCCGGTAAGAGACAAACGGTCATGAGAGGTGGACCATCGTGGAAAGTGTACGATTGCAGGAGGTGAACCGTTGTGGGAGATGAACCGTCATAGGGAAATTGTACGGTTACCGCTAGAAATCGTGCGACCATAGGTGCAAAAACTTATGCTTTGAAAACGAGGAGTCTCGAACAGTCACGACAGGGTCGGCGCTAACAGAAGTGCAGCTGGCACTGGGAGAACCGGCTCTGATGTTTTGGAGTGCCGACACAATCAGTGCTAACCCTCAAGAAAAGGAACCAGTGCGATGGGTTAGGAGCACAACTGATGCTAGCCTTTGGAGGACACTGCCGGTGCTAGCTTCAGTCAGTGCTCATGAGCATGTGTGGCTTATAATGATGTGGAGAGTGATGCTCGCATGTGGCAATAAGTCATGTGCAGGATTTGCGATGTTCGTCGCTAAGCTATGTACGACGATGTTCATGAGCCGAAAAAAAGTAGTGAATGATGATAAGGCATGGCTTGTGGTACCTGTTGGAAGCCAAATCCTGCAGCAAAACAGTGAGGTTCATGTTGTTCTGTGGAAGGGCATCCACAGTGAACACGGTAAGCTTTCCGTCATAGACCAGTTCCTTGCCAAGGTAGCCCACCTTGTATGTTTGATATACACGTCGAATGAATCCTACATTGTATAATTGATATGCACATCAGATGAGATGTTCTGCTTCTATGTTTGAGATACACGTCGGATGGACTGAGGGTAACTTCTTGGAGTCGCTCTACTTTGTCTTTTGGCTTGTAACCATCCTCTTACTTGTCAGATGAATTAAAGCTAACTCTTCAAGTGGTTTTGGTTCTTCTTCATGAGGAATGCCTTTCTTTGGTGGGTTTTCTTCTTCCTCAGGGGGCAGAAGTTTGTTTTTGCCTATAACGGTCCTCTTATCCTCAGATGCAAGAGCGAAAGTAGGAGTTTTGGTTTGTAACTGTCCTCTTATCCTCAGATGCAAGAGACTTGTAACCTCCCTAGTAATGGGCTTCTTGTAACTTGTAACTCGTTTTTACTGCAACAAAAAGAGTTAGAATTTTTTTTGGACTATCTTGCTTGTTTTCACATTGAGTCCCTTTCTTTTGAATACGCATTATGGGTACTACTTCTTTAAGTATTGTCCATTGATAGGGAGCATTACTTCCCTTCCTTCAGGATGTGCCATTATATAGGCTCTATTGAGCGAGACCTTTCTGACTATAAAGGGACCTTCCCACTTAGGCTCAAACTTCCCTTTACAATGGTCGTGCATAACAATAGGCCTTTTGACATCTAAGACTAGATCACCGCGGGTGGATGAGCGGACTTTGACAGACTTGTCAAAAGCCCTCTTCATTCTCCCTTGGTTGAGTTCAAGGCTCTACTGAGCCGCTAGCCTCTTTTCATCGAGTGCATCCAATTCTTGATACCGTAGCTTGACTCTCGCGTCTTCGGTTATTGCTTGGTGAATAGCGACTCGCAGTGAAGGGATTTGTATTTCGAGAGGTAAAACTACTTCACCCCCATAGACCAGAGAACAAGGAGTGGAATCAGTAGATATTCGCATAGTGGTACGATAGGCCCACAGTGAGTTCTTCCTTGTTTTGATACTGACTTTCTTAAAAAGTTGCACAGAGTCTTATTGAAAGCCTCAACTAATCCATTCACCCGAGGGTAGTACATAGTCAAGTGCCTGCATTCGAAACCGAATTGGTTAATTAAGCGATCGATATGATGACTCCTAAATTGAGGATTGTTGTCAGATATAATTCGATAGGGCACTCCGATCCGATATATTATGTGATGTCGAACGAAGTGGGCCACCGTTACCCCAGGAACTTGCTTAAGGGGAACCGCTTCAACCCACTTAGAAAAATAATCTATTGCATCTAGAATAAAAACATGGCCCATTGAGGAAGGAAGGTCAATGGGCCCTGCGATGTCCATACCCCATTGTGAGAAGGGCCATGATGCAACTGTAGATGTAAGGGCTCTAGCGGCTGGTGAACCAAGCTCGAGTGTATTTGGCATACTTGGCACTTCTTAGCATAGCTTAAGGAATTGATGATCATGGAAGGCCAATAGTATCCCAACCTACGTATTGGTTCATAGAGCTTAGGACCGGACTGGTGTAGTCCACAAATGCCTGAGTGGACTTCTTCTAACACCTTATTTGCTTCTTGGATATCGAACTATCTAAGGAGAATGTCGTCAAACGATCGTCTGAAGAAAATGTCTCCTTCAAGGAGGGTAAACATAATAGACATTCAACATATGTTGTTGCGCTCGGCACGATCTTCCTGAAGCGTGCCATGTTTTAGGAAAGTAATGATGGGCTCTCTCCAATCTTCTACCTGTTGAACTTCGGTGAATTTTGGGTCAAAGAATTCTGGTTCTTGATTTCGACCCTTAGCTCCTTGACTCTGGGTTATTCCTTGTTCAATCTTGATTACTTCTTTGGCAGATAGAAGTGCTCCAAATGGATAAGGTGGGCACTCAGGTAAGACATTTCTCTCCTCATCCGGATCAACCTCGATTTTTAGTTCGATGTGTCTCCATTCTGCCACCCAAAACAGCATGGGTCTTGATGAGGACAACTGAATTGTAGCACTAACTTTCGCAAGTGCATCAGCCTGCGAGTTTAGCCTCCTGGGGATGTGACTCAGGGATACATCTTCAAACTGGGCCATATATGATTTTGCAGTATCATGATAAGGCTTGAGAGTGTCTTTTCTCACATCATAGATCCCTTTGAGGTATCGGATAACAATCTTAGGGTCGCCATAGAACTTGAGTTACTCGAAGCCAAGGTTGAAGGCTATCTCCAATCCGATAATAAGGGCCTGATATTTTGCCTCATTATGAGAACCGGCTTGAGCGAGAGAGAAAGAAAGTAGCAATATTCCTCCTCTCGAAGTTAAGAGTACTACTCCGACACCTCCTCGATCTGATTGGAAGTCTCTGTCAAAGTAAAAGGTCGCTTGATAGAGGAATTCTGCTGGTAAGGGGTGTGCTGCGAGAAAGTCAGTCAAGGCATGGGCCTTGAGAGCCTTCTACGGGACATACATGATGTCGAATTCAATAAGCAATAATGCCCACTTAGCAAGGCGTCCTAACAAGCATGGGCGTGTCATGAGAAATTTTACGGGATCAGCTTTTGATATAAGTTTCACTTCATGACCAAGAAAGTAATGGTGATGTTTTTGTACTGTGAAGATCATGGCCATGCTCATCTTCTCAATAGGGGGATAATTCTTCTCGGCCCCTTGCATCTTGCGGCTGAGGTAATATAGCACAGTCACTTTTCCCTCTTCATTGTTTTGTGCCAATAATGCTCCGAGTAACTGTTCTAAAGCAGTCATGTATAGAATGAGGGATTTTTCCAATATTGGTGTAGAGAGCACTGAAGGGTTGAGTAAATAATACCTGAGGTCGTCAATGGATGCCTGACATGCTTCATCCCAGATGAAAGGGATATCTTTCTTTAGCAGGTGTGTAAAGATTTACAGCGACATGAGAGGTTCAAGATGAACCTGCGAATGCTTGTCAGTAGCCCTTGAAGAGAGCACAGTTCTCAAAGTGTAGTTGGTGACAACAATTCTTGGATTGCCTTGATCTTGACTGGCTCAACTTCAAGCCCTCGATGTCTGACGATGAACCCTAAGAATTTTCTGGGGCGTACGTCGAAAGCTCATTTCAGCGGGTTCATTTTTAGCTGATGAAGACGTAAATGCTTAAATAACTTTTAAGGGTTTCTCATGTGAGCATCCTTCTCTTCAGATTTCACCACCAAGTCATCAACATAAGATTCCACGTCTTTGTGCCTCATGTCTATGAAAATGGTCGTCATTGCTCTTTGGTATGTGGCTCCAGCATTCTTTAATCCAAAAGGCATAATTGTGTAACAGAAGACCCCTTTTGGAGTTAAGAATGCAGTGGCCTCCTCATCTTCGGGTGCCATCCTTATCTGATTATACCCGGAGTATCCGTCCATGAAGGAAAAGATTTGACAGTGAGCTATAGAGTCGATGAGCATCTCGATGAATGGCAATAGGAAGTCATCCTTGGGACATACGGTATTTAAGTCACGACAGTCAACACACACCCTGATTTGATCATTCTTCTTTTTTACCGAAATGACATTTGCTAGCCATTTCGGGTATTTGACTTCATGGATGAAACCTGCTTGTTTGAGCTTGGTTATCTCAGTGTCTATCTACATTTCAAGGTCAGGCCTGAGCCTTCTTGATTTCTGCTTGACAGGTTTGACGGTTAAAATAAACGATGAACAACAACTTGAGGTTCTAAACCAAGCACCTCATGGTGATGCTAAGAAAATACTTCTCGGTTTGCTCTTAAGAAGGTAGTGAAATCTTCTTTCCCTTCTAGAGACATATTCGCTGAAATGAAAGTGGGCATGGGGTCTACTTCGTCTCCAAGATTTATTTCTTCGAGTTCATCAACTGCGACCTGACCACCTTCTTCCCATTCTTTCTGGGCTTCTTGCAACTCTTCCTCGTTGTTCTCAGAGGCCTTTTCATCAACTTCATGCATGGAGACCCATGACCCTGACATTTATGTGTCCAATTGGGCTCCGGGGTAGGTCATGCTTCCTGCTCTTTTCTTGAACCCAGTGACGGAAAGGTCAACCTCAAACGTGGAGAACATGTCAGATTGGAGAAACTTATTTCGAATGTTAGAGGGACATTGAGGTTCAGTGATAATGATGTGAAGGGTGCCTTCATACAAATCACACGGTATTCGTACCGATGCCTGGAGTGTTTGCTTCGATCCAGCTGGTTCTTCACAGACTTGTATCATGTGGCAAGCCTCCTGAGTGCAAAAACATTTCCCTCTTGACTCTCTCAGTCTCTGCTCAAAGTCAGGCTCAAGGGGCCACTGGGGTTTCTTTAGCTTCAACTTCTTATGTTTCTTTGAAGAAGGAGGCTCTGCCTGAGCTTTAGCTGCCAGGGCATCAGCAACTGTTAAGAATCTTGTTGCTTGTGTTCTGCTGCATCCTGCTTATATTGATTCCTTTGAATTCTCGATCGAGAAACTTTAAGTCCGGGCATATCAAGGTTGTACCTGAAGAGGATGTACAAGAGGAAGAATGAGAAGCAGTAGAAAAAGGAGGAGAAGGTTTAGAAGGTGGGGAACTTTTAAGGTTGTTCCCTTCATCAGACCGATCTGGGCAGCTTTTTATGTCATTACCAGGGTTGAACGGGTGCAGGGGGTCTTTTAGGTCTTTTCCTTTCTCAGAACATTGGCGAGTGTTATTAACGTCGTCACCCTCATTGGACGAATGTTGAGTGGAAGGTGGCACGGGGACATCTTCCTGACAGGATGAAGAAGGAAGAAGGATCGTGCCAAGGATGAAGTCCAGTAAAGTTGGCAGTGGTGGAAGGGGCCTGAGAAATTCCTGCTCGGTTGTGGGTTGAGCGATCTTGTTTCTTCAGTGTCGTCTTCTTCTGATTTTTTGAGGTGACGTTTGATTCATCTCACTAGGCTGGTGAACAGCCTTAGCTTGGCGAATTGCTTCTCGTCTTAAAGACTTGAGTTTGCTTTGGCCATGATAGACTATCCATGGCTGGGGAATCGAGGGTTCTGTAGAATCTGAGTTATTTATAGGAAGGTCTTGCTGTGGGAGATCTCCTTGCCCCGATGGAGAAGTGACTTGGGGATCACTTACAGGGAGATTGTAAAACTTCTGACACTCCCGTATTTTCTTTGTGAATATATCAAGGAAACTTGTGCATTTTGATAGGTAATGGCTTCTTATCTGATGGTATGGACACCAACGAGCTTCAATCCCCTTAGCAAGGCAACGGGGTTGCCTTGCCTACTTCAGTGTGATTATGCCTTCCTGAAGCATTATAATGAAGATGGCGTAAAGGATACCGGACATTTCATCTTCCTCTTCGATGGTTACGACATGAGAGGCGTCGCCCGCCCCAAAGTCCTTCTTTAAGTCTTCAAGATTTATCAAACCCTTTTGAATCAGGACGTCAATAAAATCCTTTAGCATGTAGCAGTCATTTGTGGGATGATTGATCCTCCAATGGTAGGCACAATAATTCGCCTAAGTGTCAAGGCCAAGTTGCTCAGGGAATTTGATTTCTGGAAGCTAGATCATTTGTTGTTCCAATAATAATCGTAATATCGCAATTCTCGAAGGTATATACCTTGTTCCTATGCCTGGTGAAATAATCACCCCGAACAAGGTTGGCTGGTTAGGGTACCCGATTGTACGACTGTTGTTGCTTGCCGGCCTGGGGTGTTACCTTTGCCATGCTCACCCCTTTAGATAGGTCCAAAGTTTGGGAGGGAGCCTTCTTTGAAATAGTGACCATGAGGGCTGCACTGATTACCCCTTTCTATTAGCTGCCCTGTGTGTTATTTCGAGAGTTACCATTGCCCCTGTTGTTTGCTGAACCTATAGATGGTTGTCGAGTCCCACCATGGTGGCGTGATAAAATTTCTATGCAGACTGATTTAGAGATCAACTCTGACATGAAGGTCGGATTAGAGGCCTCGACATGTAGAGCGATCTTGGGTCGCATCTTCTGCACACAAGTTTGGACTGCTTCCTTCGCAGGCATAGGATTTGGATGGCAGAAAGCCAAGTTTCTCCATCTTGATGTGAACTGATCCACAAGTTCAATGGGGTCTTGAGTCAGGGTGAGAAGTTTGATGATTTGAACCTCTCTCTCGACCTCATAGAAGCATTGATAGAACATTTTCTCCATCTCCTACCATGTGTGGACTGAGTTTGGAGGAAGTCAAGCATGCCATTGAAATGTTGGGCCATTGAGGGTCTCAACGAACTGTCGAAGAAGAAGTCTCCCGTCAGCCACTGTTTCTCGACATCTACCTGGAAGTGGGCAATATGCTGGTTGGGGGATGTGGTTCCGTTAAATAAAGGAAACTTCCCTTTCTTATAATCTGAGGGAAATGGGACCTAATCAATATAAGAAGGGTATGGCCTTTGATAAGTCGTTGAAGCTTGTATCCCCGGGATTTTTCTGTCCTTTAGGCTATAGGTGACCATAGCATCAATATTTGTCTGCGAGGCTAGATGAGGGACAGAATTGTCCTGTGAGGTAGAGGGAGGGGGCTGCCATGGAGGTGCACCATTAGAGTGATGGGAATTGACCTCATGGTTAGCCGACTAGCGTGAGGTATCGATACGATCGATCTTTTCCATCATCGCGTGCACCATGTGCTCAAACTTATTCATGTGATTTCCTGCGCATCACCGGGCTCGCTTACGACCATTACACTGATTGTTTCTATATAAAGGTCAACATTAGTGCCAAATGAGGGCTTGCGAACTTGACGGGTCGCACATGGTAGGTCAGTCAGCAGGGGGTAAGCATGCCTTGACTCTACTCGACTCTTGTATGCTGGTCGTGTTTGGACCGGTTCTCGATGGTCTTGGGACCTTGGCTGCTGAGCGACTGGGTCTTCTTCTAAAACAATAACCACAACACAGGGCTCGTGGAACTCTTCTTCAGGCTTAATCATCTGAAGGGGGTAGATGGGATTTAGGTGAAGACGATCGCCAAAATTGGTTGTTTTGACTGCCTAGGTCATCTCCCTAGTCAAAATTTGTAGACCTCTATTGCGTTTAGCTTTGAGGTTTCGATGGACCTCGCACCAAAACTGTGATCTAGGTCACGGCTGGTCAGCTTTTCTTTCATGGGATAGAGTTGTCTCCATCAAGTGCGGCAATGGATGCTGGAGTCATCTTGGGCTGGGGACGATGAGAACTTGATCTTCTATCAGGTCATTGCTCTAAGCTCTCTTGTGGGCTCCATAGACACAACCAAAGTGACAGGGCTGGTTTAGGATGGTACCCTTGGGGAAAACCTTCAAGTACCGAGGCGGAAGGTACCTTGGTCAATGAAGGACAAGTAGGCAGGCAGGAGCAAGGTTGACTAATGAGGATGCTTGAGTCAAGGGCAAGGGGACGTCTGAGATGGCGACACGTGTGTGCCCCTTGAAGAAGGATTACGTGGGAGTGATCTGGCCTTAAGAGGCTGAGAACTACGAGCAGGTGTTTGTAAGAGAACAGGTGTAGGCCTTCCCCTTACAGGTTGCGCTTGTGTGTGCAGAATAGGAGGAAGAAGAGGTCATCTCTTGTGTACTCGGATTGGCATTTCCTAGAGCAGTGAGATGCATATGAGTAGCATGCGCAGGACCTGGCCATGGAAGGTTCGATCTTGGACATGGTCTCGAGGTAACATAAGGGTTGCCCTGAGGTGTTGCCCCGAGTGGGTGACCCATGAGCCTCGTGGTGTGTGTGAGGGATGGAGACCGTAGGGTTTTCGACTCGATGTGTTGAGCCTCTAGAGATAGAGACCAATGGTACAAAAATGTGGGGGGTAGCCTTGTGGCGACCCACAGAAGTAATGACTCTTGCAGAAAGGGATTGGGCTGCCTTCCGGCATACCTTAGGAACTCAAACGGCAAGTGAGTTGCTGGTGGCAGGGTGCATGCTGTGTGGGGCAGCAGAAGTGTTGTCGATGCATGGCATTTTGATGGAATTTCCACTAGAGCGCCGAGATGAGGAGTGAGGGACTTTTAATTCCCGCCTCACACAGGTCCAGGTTAAGACCTGGGAGCTAGACAAGGGGTATTCGCTCTTGAGGAGGGTTGGGAAGAAATTCGAAGGAACTTGTTCTCTTGGGACACACTCGAATACGAGGATAAGAAAATCTTTGATCTAGATAAATGGGTTACAAAACCCGCAAGCCATAATAAAATGTTAAAAGCTAATGAATGCAAATAATAAAAGAAGAAACTAGCCAAACAAAAACGATCTGACTAAGGGGTAATAAGTCTCCAGTGGAGTTGTCAAGCTGGTTAGGTGCCTTGATATTGCCCTCCGGACCCTTTGGGGATCAAGCAACACATTTCTCGGGTTTTTAGGGAAGACCCGAGATGTTTTTAAGATCGCTCTCTTGGGAACCTCGTTCGAGAACGGTGGCAGGTGTTACCAATTGGTGAGAGTGGAATTTAAGGTGGGTTCGGGAGTTACTCTGGCTGACTCACGTTGGCCCCCTCTTAGATCACCAAGAAAGCCCCTCAGTAATAAAACTAGTTCAAATTCGCCTCCATTGGCTTGTATTGTTCTTATTTTCTGCAATCACACACATATATTGCAAAGGTTATAAGACAGGTGGGCCAGACCTCACCCTTTCCCTCTTTGATGAACGTACACAAGCATGCGCATTAAAAAGAAGAAGAGAAGAAAGACAGAAGAGAGAAGAATTTGGCTAAGCGAGAGGATCCGAGCGGTGACTAGGCTGGTGAATAATTTGCTTGACGTGGTAGCAAAACACGCCCGATAACTAAGACCAACTCACAAGATTACTACTAAACATCATTAACAATACCGACTAGCTAGGCACGATGGTTAGTCTGTCGTGGCAATAAAGCGAGCTTAGTAATCTTGGCACAACAACATTACGGCTAGAGAATACGACTACAATGAGAGGCTAACCTCAATCCCTCTTAGTCAAACGAAGGTGTAGTAGAATTAAGGTTATGAGGGAGGAATAAGAAGAGAAGAAGGGAAATAAGGAAGGAGGGAGAACAAAGGAAGAGAAGAGTATGAAAGGCAAGAGGATAAAAGAGAGAGGGAAGGAAGGCATAGTCGGTGCTAAGCATTGTCGACTGTGTTAGAAGGAAGAGGGAGAAAATGTAGTCGACACTCGATTTTGCCGACTGTGTTCTACAGAGGAGAAGCGAGAAGAGACGCAATCGGTGCTAAGCTTTGTCGACTGTGGCAGAAGAGGAGAGAGAAATCTGGTCAGCGCTAGGTTTCACCAACTGACAGAAGAGGAGAGAGAAGTCCAGTCGATGCTAGGCTTCGCCAACTAACAAAAGAGGAGAGAGGAAACCAGTCGGCTCTAGGCTTCACCGACTGACAGAAGAGAAGAGAGAAAACCAACCGGTGCTTGGCTTCATCTCGATTGAGACAAAAGAGAAAGAAAACCAACGGGTGCTAGGGTTCGCCAGTTGTGACAGAAGAGAAAGAAAACCAACCGATGCTAGGCTTCGCCCGTTGTGACAGAAGAAAGAGAAAAATAATCGATGCTAGGCTTCGCCAGTTGTGACAGAAGAAAGAGAAAACCAATCAGCGCTAGGCTTTGCCAGTTGTGACAGAAAAAAGAGGAAACCAACAGGCGCTAGGCTTCGTCGATCTTGATAGAAGAAAGAGAAAACCAACCAGCGTTAGGCTTCACCATTTGCATTAGAAGAGGACAGGTGGGGATGATAGAGATGAGAAGAATAGAGAGAAGGAGATAGAGATGAGAAGAAGAGAGATAAAGAGATAGAGATGAGAAGAGAGGAGATAAAGAGATAGAGACGAGAAGAGAGGAGAGAGAAAGTTACTTGCTTGTAAGGTACTGACGCTTTTATTCTCTCTCCTCTCTCTCTCCAAGACGTACCCACAAACTCAAGAAAAAATCAGATTTTTATGGATTGATCCAAGAAGAATGAATCCATCCTTAAAGAAGAATCCCTTCCCTTTTTACAATGAGGCATTGCCTGTTTTTATAGACTTGGGCTAAAATGTGGGTGTACGCCTAAAAACCATCTAGAATTTAAGATAATTACAATTTAATTGAATTTAAAAAAATTCTAAAAATGGGTGCAAAAGGAAAGTTTTGCCCTTGCCTAACAATGCGTGGAATTTAAGAACAGTCCCTGTTGTTGCCCGAGAACTTGCGTGATCTTCCGTGGCTGACCCGGGGTCGATCTGATGCCCGTTTGATCGAAAGATTATTGTTTTTTTGTAGGGCTCGACATGGCGATTATTTTGATACCAGCTTCAAGCCATGAATCATGCTTTTGAGCCATGATCATGAGACTTGAATTTTGGATGAATTATGAAAACTTCAGATCATTTGTGTGCTTGTTCCTTGATGTTTTTTCATGATTTCTTCACTGAATCACATTGAGCATGTCGTCACGATCACGTTGCAATAAAAGTAGCTTGATTTCATGTCCGAATGAAGATTTTGTCGTCTTAGAGTTTTTGGCTGGAATCCTGGAATCTGGCGACTTAAATTTATAGCAGCTTTGACACCTTCATGTGTGAAATCCAACTATTCATCGTACTTGAGGTTTGGATAGAGAAAGCCTCGGACCTCATGCATATAATGCAATTGGTTTCGTGCCGATCAGGTATGCAAGCATCGTGATCATGCTGCTTGATCGAGGCTTGCTGCTGCTGAATTTTCTGCAACTTCCTTCACGGATCAGCGACTTTCATTTAGTTTTTCTCTCTACTCGGGAGTCGTCACGGGGCGTACCACATATCGAATTGCTCGTCTTCATGAGATGAACTCGCTCACCAAATTTGGAAGTAATCCCCCTTGGAACGAGTGAGTTATAGGCCTCGAAAGTGATTACTCTTGACTGTAAAAATGACCACCTTTAATGGTGTTTTGATGGAGTGAGGCCACACAAGAATAGTGTGCGGTCTACCCCTTTTCAATATTTTACCCATAACATTCTCTTGGAGTGCCCGTGTAAGTCGAGACTTGATTCATAGGGGTTTTTTATCACAACAGATCTAATCGCGGTGGTCTTAGTGCTGTTTGGCACACTAATAGTATGGCTCTAGTTACGGGGTCCATTTCAGGGTGTTAGAAAGCGATTTTGCTGAAATTGTTTCTTTATGTTCACTGCCTTAAACACATGTGATAGCGATGAAACTTGATAAGTAGTCTTTAGAAATGCTGATGAAGATCATGATCAATTATGAGGCCATTCTGAGACTGTCAAAATTTTCACTATTTTGTCAGCTTTATTGACCTACTACTTATTCCTAATCAGGAATCAAGGTGCTGAAAAAGGCATTCAAACAATTCTCCCTCTAGTCCTCTACTTGTTCAACCTCGAGACACATCAAATCAAAGAATTCGGGCTCTTGCTCATTGACCTTGGATTCTTTATTTTGGGGTGTTTCCTCCTCGGCCTTAATAACATCTTTAACTATGAGTACCCCGAATGTGTAAGGCGGGAATTCAGGGAAGACATCCCTCTCATCGTCTGAATCAACTTTGGTTCACAAGTTGACATGTCTCCATTTGCTTACCCAGACTAGAGTGAGCCCTGGCGTAGTACCCATATAGATCTGGGGGGCACGACACTTCCAAATATTCACATTCACATCCTGACTCTCATCCTATCAAGGGGAGTTAGGGAAAGATCTTAGCTGCCAACACCATCATTCACACAGTAGGTGCTTATTCACAGATCACATAAGCAGCATGGTGCCATCATTCACACAGTAGGTACCCATTCACATAACACATAAGCAGCAACCATCATTCCCACAGTAGGTACCCATTCACATAGAAGATAAGCAACACGGTACCATCATTCACATAGTAGGTACCCATTCACATAACACATAAGCAACAATATCACATTTTGGTAGTGGCACATCACATTTTAATAGTATCCGATTCATAGAATAATGGTGTCCATATCAACCAAACACAATGTTCATATC
This sequence comes from Amborella trichopoda, assembly GCF_054954075.1. Taxonomy (NCBI): domain Eukaryota; kingdom Viridiplantae; phylum Streptophyta; class Magnoliopsida; order Amborellales; family Amborellaceae; genus Amborella; species Amborella trichopoda. Next base: position 24,013,708 of record NC_142338.1, on the reverse strand, counting down.
ACAAAATAACAGTGTTTAGCTATAATTTCAAGCCGTGACATCTGGTCGTAAATAGGGTCATAACTTTTGATTCGTTTGGAATTTGGAGACTTTTTATGATGAAAGTCAAACAGATCTGAAAATGAAGATCTCTCAATTTTAACACCTTAAACTAATGAAAATGAAATACTAGAGGTGACACAAATATAATTCAGATCTGAGGCCCGATCTGCCCGGAAATGAGTAGATATGTTCTGAGGTCTGTGGCAAGGCCAACATGATCCAGAGCGTCCAAAATACAATTTCAAAAAAACAGAACAAAACAGATAAAAATAAAGTTAAAATAATGAAATAAGAAGAAAACGAAAGAAATGGTACCAAACCGGGCCGGATGGCCAGGGACTCTCGAGCATTCTGTGGCTCGCCCATATCAGAACCGGTCTTCTCTTGTCTCTCTGAGTCGAAAGTCTATCAGCCAATCTATTCATGTGAGTTTTGTCCTAAGGATATATCTGGGGTTTCTCTTTGGAGTCCCAAGCTCCCTGACGTAATTTTCAGGGTTTTCTCTCCTGTCGTTCATTCAGGTTTTTCATCTCTTAGCTCTTCTATCTTTTCCTTTCTTTGATAGGGTTTTTCTCTCAGATTTCTAACTCTCTCTATCTCCTATGATTTTCTCTCTCCTAGGGTCTCTCTCTTCTCTCCCATTTCTCCATCCCCCTCTAAATCATCTCGAAAAGATCTTAAAAAGGGGGCGAAATTTGTTGGGGAGAATATGTTCCCATAACCAACTAACAAACTCAATAAAAAACGTGTTTAAAGGTCTTGGATCTAGGTGACACACCTAGTGTGGCCAAAAAAACTGAAAAATCTCAATTCGGGGTAAAAAACGGCGGGCGACACTAGTAGTGTCGCCCAAATCTGGGCAGCACTGGGTGACACGAGCTGTGTTGCTGAACCCAAAAATTTTCCAAATTGAGACTTTTCTTTTTGGATGCGTTCCTCAGCTTCTTGTAAGCTACCAAAAAAAATTCAAAATGGAGTTTTTTACTATTTTTAATGATTTTATTGGTAAAACTGGACATTTATTGGAATTACTTGGGCGACACTGGCAGTGTCGCCCAACTCAAAACTTGTTCAAATTTCATTTTTTTCACTTTGGGTATTTTCCTTAGCCTCTTATGAAGCTCTTAGAGAAAATTTGGATCAAAATAGATTTATTTACTATTTTTTATGATTGTTTTGGTAAAGCAGGGAGCTTACAAAAATCTGGGTTAAAACAGGGTTTCGGGCTGGCAGACTGGTTCTGGGTCACAGGGTAGGCTGTGTGAACTATGGATTTTGGATTTACTAGGATAATGTGGTCCTAAGGGTTCATAAACCATGGAATTTTCCCATTTTAAAATGGGGTGTCTACATCTGCCCCTCTTTGGCACTCCCTCTCCTTCGAGGGACAGGCGAGTGGCAAAGAAGTAGACACTTTAGCCTTCCCTGTCGTTCGACAGGAAGGTGAACGTCAAAAATAAAGTAGACATTTTAAATTTCGTTCTGATGTCAGATGGTTGGAGGGCACCAACTATCCCTGGATGTCATTGTACTCACTGAACTCACCCACCTAGGACATTTTTCCTCCTAGGGTTTTCGGCGTTCTTAATGAGTTGCACAAGCTTGAAACTTGAGTTGGATTTTCTGACTATGCCACTTAACTTCAGGGGTCTTGTAGTTTGAAATTTTTGTCCCTTGAATTTTCTTTGATCTCCATAGGGTTTCCTAAGGCTATCTATAGGAAAAGGCCTTCTATAGGAAGAGACTTGTCTGGCTGAATCCAAAGAGAGAGACGAGGTAGCAACACGGTAAACGCGAACACGGTATTCATCATATACGGGTGTCCAAGATCCTTTGTTTTAGAAAATGTTTCAGAAATTTTGAAAGTACGGGGAGATTTGAAATTGAACCAGGAGCAGGGACATGGTATGATTTTAACAAAGAAATTATAGTTTTTGAAATCATAGACATATAGTGAAAACTTTGAAACTAGAAAGATATTTGAAAAACAAAGTTGGTTAGCAGTTTTAACTCCTGCAACCATAGAGCCCTCGAAGCAGTTTAGCGTCATCCAGCGATGGACCATACGCCTGACCCTTTTACATCATACGGGTATATACGTTTGAATAAGGTGGTTGTGCCTTGAACACATTGAACAGGGTAGTTGTGCCCTGAACAACATTGAATAGGGTGGTTAAGCCCTGAACACATCCAACATGTTACGTCATACAGGGCTAGACGTTACCTGTCTCGGCTCTTTTAAGTCACACAAGTTTGACGTTGAACTGGATATACCCGACCTTTAGTATCATATGGGGCTAGAAGTTTGAACAGGGAGGTTGTGCTCTGAACACATTGAACAGGGTGGTTGTCCCCTGAACACATCCGACATTTTACGTCATACGGGGCTAGACGTTACCTGTCTCGGCTCTTTTACGTCTCACGAGTTTGACATTTTTCCTGTGTCGGCTCTTTAACATCGCACGAGTTTGATGTTTTCCTTGATTCAACTCTTTAACGTCGCACGAGTTTGACATTTTTCCTATCTCAGCTCTTTAACGTCACACGAGTTTGACGTTTTTCCTATCTCGACTCTTTCACGTCGCACGAGTTTGACGTTTTTCCTGTCTCTGCTCTTAAATGTTGCACGAGTTTAATGTTTTTCCATGGATCGGACTTTGGCTGATAGTTTAGGCTCATACCATTGAGGAGTGTTCACTCTTTTTTATTTAATTTTTTTGAAATTTTGGAAACTTGTTGGCAATTTACGCTCATGCCATCGTGGAGCGTTGTTACGCTCATCCCTCAAAGGGTTCTTCGATAGTTTTTCCACATTCAAATTACACTTATTTCGGAGAGGCGGTCGATCGTCGTCCTATCTTTCCGCTTCATCGACATTCTTCATCTCTTCTGAGCAAGGCAAGTTTGTCATGGAAGGGGAAGAAGTCCTCTTCTAGTGAGGGGTTACCCAAGTAAGACAATCCCATGGCCACTTTGAACTATGATTCTTGGTGGGAATGTGCCTACCCTCTTCCACTATGCCCCAAGTCTTCGAGATTTCATAGCGAGTCTTCTGCTCTTGATCAGGATCTTTTGCCTCATCAAGAAGATGGCACCTCATGTTTAAATAAACGAATCAAATCAAATAAGGACACATTGGACATCATACTGGAAGAGGCTGAAAGTGAATTAGCTCGACGGTTGGACTTTGTAGTTGAATTCAAGGAGAAGGATGTTAATCCGAAGTCGAAGAATGAATAACCAAACTATTTTGTTCTCTTTACTTTTTTGCTTGGCATGAGTTAGTTGATCTTGTGATCATTCTCATTTTCAATACTTTTTCATTTTATTGAAGTTCATTGGGATAGTAGAAATTTCAGTCGTAGGACCAAGTTTGATGGTGTGAATGCCTGTAATAAGCCAATTTTTTAACGGATGCATAAAGTCAGAATTTTGAGATAGCAAAAATTTTGTTCTCTGTTCTGCTTGATTTCTCTCTTTTTTTTTTTTTAATTGTCCCTGTTGGGGGGTCTTTTAACTTATACGTGTGCAATTAACTCGTTGAAGTAGAGTAGAACACTTTCTTTGCACACACTATCCAAACTGAATTGTTACACATCCCCCTAGTTGTAGGGTCTTTGTCTTGAATTTCCAGCTATTGGGACATCGTACACACACACGGGAATGAGTATGACTCATTTTGACTTAGGGGACCCAGACTAACCAATATCGTCCTTGGCGAGGTTCACCCATCTCCGATATGTGGTAGTTGGTAGTTATACTAATACAACCATGGAGTGCTTGGCTAGTTTCAAACCTTCATAACAGGAATAGAAAGTTGACTTCGAGAGCGAGGCAAGAATGACTAACAGTTTAGCCTCTTGTAGTGATGGAGGAAGTCCCTTATAAAAGGAGAAAGCTTTTGAAAATGGATGATTTTAACAATCAAATTGAAACAACATTTTCAAAAGGGATGGGCCTTACAGTTTTGCCGCCTGTGGCCCCTTTGGTGGTGATTTTCTTTGTTATATTCTACCCAAATATGATGAAAGGATTCCCTTGTGGGATCATGAGAACTCAGAAATCACTAAGTTGTCTTTTAACCTTTGGACCCTTCATCATCTACTTCGCGGATCCATGAAGAGCCCTTTGGATTCTTGCCGGGTGTCCTCTTGGAAGGTGTCGACATTTTCTACGGTTCGTCGAAATCACTTCGGTTTTCCATTCATGTCACCCTCCTACATCTTTCTGAGTTGGTTCTGTTGGGAACCAACAGGGTTTAGGAGGAGTCTTTATCCTCAGGGTCTACTTATGCAGTATTATTGGAACATGCAAGTACTTGTTTGTACTTGAGTGTTTTGAATCAAAAGATCCTTCTTGGAGATTTTATTCTCTCTTTTACCCATGATGCCTTTTCAAGTTTTCACCACATCAATTTTTTATTTTTTATTTTCTTTGTGATGCCTTTATAAGTTTTCACCACATTTTTTAGCCCGTTACGGGTAGTATTTTTTGAGATACATTGCATTAATAGGGTCATTGACTTTGTACCCGTCCTGATTTTTTATTTTATAAGAATTGCCTGCATGCACTCGGGTAACCACGAATGGCCCCTCCCAATTAGGTTTGAACTTGTCAAAAGGGTGTGGATTTGTAGGAATGTGGAAGATTTTCTTGAGTGTCATGCATCCTTCTCTGAATTGTCGAGGAACAACTTTTCTTTGGTATGCCCTCTCAGTTCTACGCTGATAAGCAACGATATTCTGTGTTGCTCGTAGTTGTTCATCCAAATTAATGAGGGCAGTGATTCGTGCTTCGATCTTTTGTTCCTCATCTGAATTTTTATGAATAAGTACTTGGAGAGATGGTATCTCAACCTCGATAGGTAGCACTTCTTCCATACCATAAATCAATGAGTAGGAGGTCATGCCAGTAGGTGTCCTCTCAATTGTCGGTAAGCCCATAAGGCGTCATTTAGCTTTTCGTTTCCATCTTTCCCACCTTTCCCACCTTATATTATTTTGTATACGATTCTGAGAAGCCCTTTATTTGTGGCTTCTGCTTGTCCATTTCCTTGAGGGTAGTCAATTGTAGAGAATTTATGTGTTATCCCAAAATATTTGCACACCTTAGTGACCTTTTCATTTTTGAGATTGGATCCATTGTCAGTGATGATTGACTCAGGAACACCGAATCTGAATACGATAATGTTCTTTAAGAAACGGGCAACATGTTGGCCTTCAATTTTAACAAATGATGTCGCCTCTACCCATTTGGTGAAGTACTCTGTAGCCGTTAATATAACTGGTGGTCGATTGAGGCTTTTGGTGTTATCATTTTGATGATATCAAGACCCCACAAGACAAAGGGCCATACGAGCGGTGTTTAGTTGAGTGATATGGACGGTGCATGGATGAGGTCTCCACAGAGTTGACATTTGAGACACCTCTTAAGTAACTTCCAACAGTCTTCAGCCATGGTGGTCTAGTAATAGGCTTGGCGCCTAATTTTTTTTAGCTAAGGCGCCTGCGCTAGAATATCCTCCTTCCCTGTGCAACTCTGTTAGTACTTGGTCAATTTCTTGCTGTTCAAGGCACCATAGAATTATGCCATTGAAGGACTTTTTGAGTAGAAGATCACCTCTTTCTAAGAATCCCATAGAAATCCTTTGAAGGGCTTTTTTATCCTTTTTGATGGCTCCTTCGGGGTATCAACCATCTTTTAGCAGGGACAAAATATCGTGAAATCATGATTTTTCCTTAACTACCCCCTTTGAAGCCACGAGAGACATTTCCCCAACGTTCTCCTTTTCTTGCTCTCTTTCATTTTCGATCCTTAGTAGAGAAGGGTCATGTTTGTTTCTGATATAGAATGGTAGTGTGGTGATTTCTAGAGAAATATCGACCATTGAAACAAGGGTCGCAAGGGTATCGGTGAACCGATTATTTTCCCTAGTTACATGCTGAAAGGTGATTTTCTTGAAATATGGAATCATCTTTTCCACCATTTCTTGATAGGGTTTGAGCTTTTCTTCTTTCACCCTCCAAATCCCTTGAACTTGGTTTATGATGAGTAAGGAGTCACCAATCACTCGTATTGCTGGATTTTCATTTCCATGGATTCTCAAGCCCGGCTTTCAAGGCTTCGTATTCAGCAATGTTATTGGCACATGGGAAATTCAATCCGATGGATGTTGGCATTAAAATCTTCTTAAGTGAGCATAGTACAACTCCTACACCAGACCCATACTCATTCTTTGCACCGTCGAAGTATTGCTCCCAAATTGAGTCCTCAACTGTGAAGAGGTTCTCATCAGTGAACTCCATGTTAACGGGAATGTTATTTGACAGTGCGTGTTCAGCTAAGTGGTCAGCAATAACTTATCCTTTGACTGATTTTTGAGTGAAATATTCGATGTCGAACTAGCTCAATAGTATTCTCTAATTCGCCAAACGTTCGTTAAGGACTAGTCTTTCCAATAGGTACTTGAGTGGGTCAATTTTTTATATAAGCTTAACTGAATGAGATAAGACATAATGTCTTAATTTTTTCATGGCCGACCAAAGTGTTAAGCAATGCTTCTCCACATCCATGTATCTTGTCTCATAGTCGACCAGGGTTTTGCTGATATAGTATATCGTTTATTCTTTTCCATGGTCATCATATTGTCCTATTATTGCCCCCATGGTCTTATCTTTCACTGACATGTACAAGAACAAAGGTATATCTGGACTAGGAGGACTAAGGATGGAAGGTTTGGTGAGGTATTCCTTGATTTGATCGAGTGCCTCTTGGCCTTCATTGTCCCATATGAATGGGGTGTCTTTCTTGAGGAGTCCATTGAGTGGTGTGCACTTGTCTGCCAGTTGTGAAATGAAACGCCTTATGGCTTGTATTCGACCTTGAAGCCCACAGATTTCTCTGATGTTCTGGGGAGGAGGCATTTCAGTTCTGGCTCGCATTTTGGATGGGTCCACCTCAATGCCTCTTTGGCTTACTATAAAACCTAGTAATTTGTCGGATTCAACTCCAAAGGCACATTTTTTGAGGATTGAGTTTGAGTTGATGTTTCCGGAGTCTTTCGAAAATAGCTCTCAGGTTGGTGAGATGATCAAACCTGGTCTTCGACTTGACAAGAATATTGTCAACATAGTCTTTCATAATGATATGCATTAGATCATGGAAGCTGCTAGTCATTGCTCATTGATAAGTTGCTCCTGCGTTTTTGAGACTGAAGGGCATGACTTTGTAATAGTAGGTTCCCCATTGCATTATGAATGACGTCTTGGTTTGGTCTTCTTTTGTCAAGAAGATCAGGCTGTAACTTGAGAAGCCATCCATGAATGACAACATCTCGTGGCCCACAGTGTTGTCGACCAAGGCATAACGAAAAATTGTTTTTGGGACATGCCTTATTAAGGTCTCTGTAATCGACACACACTTGAATCCTCTTTTCTTCTTGGGTACGACCACTACGTTGGCTAACCATTCTGAATAATCGATGTGAGTAATGAACCTCGTCTTTAGAAGTGTGTCGATTTCTTCTTTGATTTTGAGCTCGAGGTGGGTCTTTTGATGTCAGAGTTTAGACCTTACAGGCTTCGCCCCTTCATTGAATATTAAGTGATATTGCATCAATGTGCGATCTAGCCCTGGCATATTATCGTATGACTAGGCGAAGACATCGTGATATTACTTGAGAAAGGAAATCACATTTTTCTATTCCTGAGAAGATAAGGAGGATCCAATCTTGGTTAACCTTAGGTCCTTCTCAGTTCTTAGGTTTACGTCAATCGTCTCTTCCATGATAGCTATTGGCTCACCATCGAACCTTTTCTTGAATTTCTCAACATGGGTGGTTAGGTGCCGTGATGTCGCCCTCCGGACCCTCCAGGGATCGGGCGGCATGCGTCTCGAGTTTCGAGGGAAGACTCGAGACATTTTTCAGATCGCTCTCTTGGGAACCTCATTCGAAAAGGGGGGCAAGTGTTACCAACTAATGAGAGGGGAATTAAAAAGTGGGTTTGGGACTTACTCGGGCTGACTCGTGTGGGCGCCCTCTTAGATCACGAAGAAAGCCCCCAAATAATAAAACCAGTTCGGAATAGCCTCCCTTGGCTTGTATTCTTCTTGTTTTCTGCTTTTCTGCAATCACACACATATATGACAAAGGTTATAAGACAGGTGGGTTAGACCTCACCCTTTTGCTCTTTGATGAATGTAGACAAGCCTACGCATTCAAAAAGAAGAAAGAAAGACAGGGGGAGAGAAGAATTCGACTAAGGGAGAGGATCAAAGCAGTGACTAGGCTAGTGGATAATTGGCCTGACGTGGTAGCAAAATGAGCTCGATAACTAAGACCGGTTAACGGGATCACTACTAGATGTCATTACCAATACCGGCTAGCTAAGCACGATGGTCGATCTGTCGTGGCAATAAAGCGGGCCAAGTAATATTGGCACAACAACATTACTGCTCAACGACAGAACTACCATGAAAGGCTAACCTCAAGGAAGGAAGGTGCAGTCGGGGTTAAGCATTATCGACTGTATTTAGAAGGAAGAGAGAGAAAACACAGTCGGTGTTAGGCTTCACCAACAGACAGAAGAGGAGAGAGAAATTCAATCCGTGCTGAGTCTCATCGATTGACAAAAGAAGAGAGAGAAAACCAGTTGGTGCTGGACTTCACTGACTAACATAAGAAGAGAGAGAAAACCAGTCGGCATCAAGTCTCACCAACTGACAAAAGAAGAGAGAGAAAACTAGTCGGTGTTAGGTCTCACCGACTGACAGAAGAGAAGAGAGGAAACCAGTCGGTGTTAAGTCTCACTGATTGATAGAAGAGAACAGAGGAAACCAGTCGGCGTTAGATCTCACTAACTGATAGAAGCAGAGAGAGAAAACCAGTCGGTATTGGGTCTAACCAACTTACAAAAGAAGAGAAAGAAGGGATAGAAAACTAGTCAGTGCTAGGTCTCGTCGACTGACAAAAGATAAGAGAGAGAAGAAAGATAGAGGGGAGAAGAGGGGATGATAGTGGGAAGGAGATAGAGACATGAAGAGAGGATGAAAGAGAAAGAGATAGAGATAAGAAGAGAGGATGAAAGACAAAGAGATAAAGATAAGCAAAAGAGAGAGAGAGAGATAAATATGAGAAGAGAGGATGAGAGAGATATAGAGGAGAAAAAGGGGAGGAGAGATAAAGAGATAGAGACGAGAAGAGAGGAGGAGATAGAAATATGGGAGGAGAGAAAGAGGGGAGGAGAGCGAAGAGGTGGAGAGGGAAAGAGGGGAGGAGAGAGAAAGAGATAGAGAAGAGAAGAGAGGAAAGAGAAAGAGGGATGATAATAGAGGAGGTGAGAAAGAGGAGAGGAGAGAGAAAAGAATCTGCCCGAAGGGTACTAGCCCTTTTCTTCGCTCTCCTCTCTCTCTCTCTCTCCAAGACGTACTCATAAACTCAAGCAGGAATGAAAATTTTATTGAATCAATCCAAAATGAGCAGAGGGCTCCTTACAATTTAGCTTTGCATGTTTATATAGACTTGAGATAAAACATAGGTGCACGCCCAAAAACTGGCTAGAATTGAAGATAATTACAATTTAATTGAGTGTAAAGAAATTCTAAAAATCGGTGCAAAAGGATTGTTTTGCCCCTACATAACAATATGTGGAATTCTAGAACAGTCCCTATGGTGGCCCGAGAACTTGCGTCACCTTCCGTGGCTGACCTGAGGTCGTTCTGATGCTTGTTTGATTGAAAGATTATTGTTTTCTTGTAGGGCTTCGCATGGCAATCATTTTGATTCCAACTTCGAGCCACGAATCATGCTTCTGAGTCATGATCATGAGACTTAAATCTTGGATGAGTCTTGAAAACATCAGATCGATTGTGTGCTCGTTCCTTGATGTTTCTTTGTGATTTCTTCATTGAATCACACTGAGCATGCCGTCACGATCACGTTGCAACAGACGTAGCTTGATTTCATGCCCGGATGAAAATTTTGTCATCTTGCATTTTTTTTCGGAATCTTGAAATTCAGTGGCTGAAATTTACAGCAGCTTTGATGCCTTCGTGTGTGAAATCCAACCGTCCATCATTTGTGAAGTATAGATTATAGATAGCCTCGGACCACATGCACAAAATGCAATTGGTTTAGTTTCGATCGGGTATGCGAGCGTTGTGATCTGGCTGTTAGAACGAGGCATGCTGCTGCTGAATTTTCTGCAACTTGCTTCACAGATCAACGACTTTCATTTAGTTTTTCTCTCTGCTCGGGCGTCGTCACAGGGCATACCACAATTCGAATAGTTCATCTTGATGAGACAAACATGCTCACCAAATTTAAAAACGATCCGACTTGGAAGGAGTGAGATATAGTCCCCGAAAGTGACTTCTTGTGATAATGAAAACAACCACTTTTAATGGTGTTTTGGTACAGTGAGGCCACACGGGAATAGTGTGCGGCCTACCCCTTTTAGTCTTTTATCCATAACTTTGTCCTGGAATGCCCGATTAAGCCAAAACTTGACCCATAAGGGTTTTTTACCGTGTCAAATCTAATGACAAAGATTCCACAGTTGTTTGACACCTGAAAAGTATAGCTCTAGTTACAGGGTCCATTTCAAGGTGCTAGAGACCGATTTTGCTGAAATTGTTTCTTTGTGTTTACTACCTTAAACATGTCTAATTGCGAAGAAACTTAGTAGGTGGTCTTTTGATATGTTGATGAAGATCTTGAGCAATTCTGGGGCCATTCTGAGACTGTCGGTAATTTCCACTGTTTTGTAGGCTTTATTAACCTGCTTCCTAACTGAGACTAAGGTGTTGAAAATACATTCAAACAGCTTGCCCCGTCGATTGTTGTGCTTTAAGAGAAGTGAGAAGGTTAATCATTCAAAAAATTTATTTCGGCTTTTACTTTTTTTCTTCCTAGCCACAGAACTACGTGAACACTGAGGTGATTCACGTAATGGTGTAACTAGGCTGCTCAAACGTAGGGATGCATTGTTTGCAGGTCCGTCCGTGGAGAATTTAGGGGAGGAAGATACATTTTTGAGGGATCTTGTTGAAGTCCTCACTCTCGTGTGGACTGTTGGTGATTCTGAAGCTGAGGATTTTGTACGGACCTCATTAATCAGAATAAGGCCCTTATGGCAATTGAGTGCCATGTTGAAGGGCATCGTTCCAATTTGATCTAGGTTCATTGGTTTGCTTTGGTAGGTGCTATTTTCTGCTACACCAGGTTTACATTTGATGTTCAGAGTACCACTATGGGTCTCATCTATCGAGTCCAGTCAGGGGCAGGTTCTAGTAGCTGATCTCGAAGGTCTGGTCGTGTCGGTTAGACAAGTTGACGTCTCTGGCAGGTTCCCCCGTTGCTTTTGTCAGTTTCTTACCTTTGTAGTGTTTGTTTCTATAGTGTATTTGTTACCTCATGGGAATAATGTTCTTCCTCATGAGACTTGTCTTGCTGTCTTGGCGAGTCTTCTGTCTTTCGCATCCTTTTGTAACCGGACTCAAGCTGTCGGAATCTTTTCCTTGAAGCTCATATTTTTGGAGTCCTGGTATTTATGACACCAGGGATTTTCTTCTTGGCTGTTGAGTGTTGTACTAACCTGTTTATTGATCCAAGCGTCCTTCGTGTATTTTCACTTGAACTTGGGAAGCGGCGTCATAGAGACCGTTTTCACCAACTTCTTTTTTATTTTGGGGCTCTTTTACTCATGACCTTTCAACCATGTCAACCCTTTTCATTCATTTTTACTCACGATACCCTTTCGGGATTTCACCGCGGTCGGTTTTTGTTTTAGTTACGGAACTCTTTTTCTCATGGTTTCGTTACCTTGCTCGTCCATCATTTTTACTCATAGCGTTCCCTTGTTCAGGTATACACCATGCCCGTTATTTTTCATTTCATTTTTTATGTGAAGGCGTGTTTAAGGTCATGCCTTTATTACCTATGCGAAACAGTTTAACGTCATGCTGCCTGGACGTGCACTATGGTTTAAAGTCATATAGATGGACCATGGTGGTGATGAATGGCAATCTGTTGAGGCCCTGGAGTGAGTATGGTGATGGTTTGGATCACTTAGGGAATTGGAATTTGGTTACCTATGATGTATGAAATGTGAGTGGATGATGGTGACCCACTAACTTACAACGAGGATGGGTCGTGGGATGGCTCACCATTTTTTGAGCACAGGTGAGACTAACTGGGGAATGAGGTGTGGTGATGAAGTTAATGAACTCATTGGGTAGGTAATGAAAGTGGTGCGTGCACACTAACAGGTAGGTTAGGGAAGGCGTGTGTGAAAATGCACTTAAAGGCGTGTGCGTATATGTGGGGGCGAGGTTATCGTCATGCCTCCTAGACCTGTGCAAAGTAATTTATCATCATGTAGCTCGGACGTGCACTATGGTTTAAGATCATACAGCTGGACCGTGGTTATGCAGTTTAAAGTCATACAACTAGAACTGTGCAGTTTAAGGTCATGCAACTAGACCTCCACTATAGTTTAAGGTTATATAGTTTAGACCATGGTGTTGAGCCTTTAATGTCATGCGGCTAGGACGTTTACTATGGTTTAAGGTCATACAGCTGGACCGTGGTTATGCAATTTAAAGTCATACAACTAAGACCATGCAGTTTAAGGTCGTGAGCGTAGACCTCCGCAATAGTTTAAGATCATATAGTTTGGACCATTCAGACCATTCCGTCGGTTGCCATGTAGGTGGAGCTCCATGGGGAATAGGTCTGCGAATGGCAATCCAACTCCTTGGGGATAAAATGGTTAACACCATTCACAAACTGAGGGCTCAAATGGAAATGGTGTCCTAATGATGGATGGGCAATGGAAGTGGACTTCACTAAGGCTTAGTGGGGGTTAAGCATACTCTCTTGGGTGAAAGATGGCTTGGTGTGAAACAGACTTACCTAGAATTGAAGAGGGAAGAATGTCCCTAACTTCACTAGGAATAACGGGCTGTAGTATGGGTGTGACTCCTTTGGGGATGATGGATAGCTCCTAGCTGCATTAGGGATGATAGGCCACAATTTGGGTGTAACAGCCTGAAGATGACATGTCACGGCTTGGGTGCAAACCCACTAAGGATAAGTGGTAGGACACACAAGACTTCAACCTGGAGTAGGTGACAATAGGGTGCTGGAAATACGACCGGCACCAGATGGAGTGCTAGTGACTTCTTGCGAGTATTCAATCGGTGCTGATTTCTTGAAAACACAACTGGTGCTGGGTTGTTAACAACTCAGCTGACAGTGTGCACAACCTGTGATATTGTTTTAAAATAACTGGCGCTAGGTTAACCGGCGTTAGGGTCATTTGGAAACACACTCGACACTAAGTCAACCGGCATTAGGGTTGTTTTGAAATTCACCTAGCGCTACGTCAACCGATGCTAGGGTTGTTTTGAAATTCACCCGGCTCTATGCCAATGGGTGCTAGTGTTAGGTTGATGAGAGGTTCCTTGAGCCTTGAGTCGAAGCCTGATCGGGTCATCGTTGTTTGGCTTCCCTTGGACCCGACTGGGATTCCCAGTTTGTGAAAGCCATTTAAGGGTAGTGTGGTCTATATAAGGGGCAAAATCCCGTTTTCCCTCATTTTTCACCAAGGGCAAAAAAAAAATTTAAGCGTAAGTTTTCTTTAATCGTGAGGAGAGGGTGCTCGGTTGAAGTTTTGATGACCAGTGGGACTCCAACAAAAGTTTTGTTCGGAACATTTTCAGCCAACAGTGGGATTCCAAGAGGTTTTGCCGGGAAGACCGTCGGCGTGCAGATTTTGCCAATAATTTGGTGAAGTTATAGGGAAAAGAGCAGGAAAAAAGAGTTCTCTGGGGAATTTTCTGGGAAACAAAAAAGTTTTGGCTGCAGCAGTTTTTGGTAGAAGTGGCAGGAAATGAAACAGTGAGCATTTTCATGCATCTTAGAAGTTTTCCGGTGATTTTTAAGAAATTTTCCGGTAGTCGTGGTAACTTTCCTACTTTGTTAGTGGTCTTTTCAGAGGTTCCCGGGGACTTAGGGAAAGTTTGTAGAAGTTTTTGGAGAAGTTCTGGTAATGTCTAGGTGAAAAACGTAGACGGGAACGTTTTTCAGTGGATTTTTAGCATTGTAGCAGAAGTTTCGGTGGGAGACGAATGGTCATGGGAGGTGGAACATCATGGAAGGTGTTCGGTTGGAGGAGGTGAACCATCGCAGGGGTGGTGTACGAGACGTGGTGACGCTTGTCAGTCACTCGTGTGTGAGGCGGCGTCAAAGGACACAGAGACAGTTGTCAGTCGACGCAGCTATGTTTGAGGTGTCACGACTAAGATTCATTGCACATGGGAGACATTCGATCACAGCAGGTGTTGGCCTTGGACAAGCTCAACCGGCGCTGGGTATTGGTGATCTCAACCGACACTAACTGCTGACGGACTCAACCGGTGCTAGTCCTCTGGCACGCAACCGGCGTTGGGTGTTGGCAATTCATAACCGGCACTAAAAGTTTGAAAGACTCAACCGGCGCTAGCTGTTGGCATGCAGCCGGTGTTGGGCATTGGAAAACGTAACCGGCCCTACATGTTAGCAAACTTAGTTGACGTTGATTCAATGTCTTAGCAACATTTGGGAGTAAACCACCAAGCCCTTTATAATGGCTGGTTCTTCTTACCAAATTCCCAATGTGATGAGGCTTCCAAAGGAGGGAGAGATTGACGTCTGCGATTTTACAGGCGAAGTTTTATCAAGGGATGAGCCAATTTGGCTGACCCAAATAGTTTGCAAACCAGACTGGCCTCCCAAGGTCACTTTCATTACTGACCCCATTTGTTTTGATGTGCGCGAGGGAAATGAAGGCAACATCAGTACTGAAGAAGGAATGACGCTTCTTCATCGCATGCATAGGAACATAGCTTTAGGGGAGAACTTGCCTACCTTAGGAAAGCAGATGGTACAGGCAAACCAACTACTAATGTGGTCAACAAAAGGCCTCCAGATTCAAGGGGAGCACCAATACCTGAAGGGATACACTTCCTGGATTGCGAACTTATTGGTGTCATATAGAAGTAAGTACTCTTGAACGTGCTTCACTATGGGCAGCGATCCAGTGTTCGAGCAGCTACTATGATCATTGCTCCAATACAATAAATGTATTGCTGGAGCCATTGAGTCATGTTAGTAATACCTGGCTTCTTGGGCATGAGGAAGCAGGGATCTTTTTGCTAGATCTTCATTGTACTGGAGGCCTCCTGATGACTGGGGCTATGTATGATGAGTTTGTGCCCCCAAACTAAGTCATCTTCGGTGGTGTTAACCTGGGGGATGAAGAGCCACCTGCCAGCCTTCAAAAGATCTTTGAGGTCTATCAGTCGATTGCCGACCGGTCCAGCAATGGCAGGGTTTCCTTTACGGAGTGTGTGAAATTCTTTTGTGGGGACTATTCTGAAGGTGGTCAGGATACTCCAAAATGGAAAGGGAAGGCAATTGCAAAGGAAACGCCTCCCGTATATCAACTCGATCCCGACGATGATTGTGTCTTCTTGGCCAGGTATTCGACCTTATTTTTGTGCAAATTTGTGCTTCTTGGCTAAGGAGATGACATTCAACTAGGCGTACTGTACATGGCCTATGACATGGCCCGAGGGCATAAGTATGC
This sequence comes from Amborella trichopoda, assembly GCF_054954075.1. Classification (NCBI taxonomy): domain Eukaryota; kingdom Viridiplantae; phylum Streptophyta; class Magnoliopsida; order Amborellales; family Amborellaceae; genus Amborella; species Amborella trichopoda. The sequence continues at coordinate 23,998,037 of NC_142338.1, read as the reverse complement.
CCTTGCTCAGTCGATCCTGTGCACCATATATCATGGCATGGGGGCCATTTCTCATGGTAAGGCCTCTAGAGGAAAAGCAGGAGGGATTAACATTGTTGGAGGAGAGGCTTTTCCTGAGGATTTTAAAACTCCAATCCCTGTGCATTACGTGTAAGGGTAGCTAGGGGCCTATTTCCCTGACACTTACATCAAGCATTAGTGCTTGGGAGATAAACGATTGCCCTTCTTAATGAGTATTACCAACCAGAGGGACATCTTCCATACCCCTAGGAAGGCTCGGGCTCATTTGGGAATGATTCTTTGAACAAGAGGCGGGTCCCCTTTCATATCGAGAGCTTCAACGACCGTGCACCTTCTGAGCTCTCTAAACCACCTTTTGCTTCTCCTAAATTATTTTCTTTTTCTTCAGAAACTGAGGCAGATGATTCCATCCATTCTGAGCCCATTGTCATTGCTTCTGATCAGGAGATGACTCCAGATCTTGGGGAGGCATCCTTGAGTCCCGGGATAGTTCTAGAGTCAAAGTCAGCTTGAATGGAGACTGAGGAGGATGAAGGCCTTGTGGCCATTGCTTCAGATAGGGCCTCTGATTTTGATGTGACCTCCATGCCTCAAGAGCTTAGTGCACTCACCTAGGTGGAGGCTATGGCTCAAGGAGAAGAGCTTGAAGTTGATGAAGTGCTCTAGCACCAGGAGGTTGCTACCCCGTGGACGACGGTCGTGAAGATGAGGAAGTTGAACTTTTTGTGGCCGAGGTTCTGGCTATTGAAGGTGGAAGCCAAATGGAAGAAACCATGGCTAGAGATGATTTGGCTAGTAAAGGCCAAAAAGAAGAGGCAGTTCTTGAACTTGATAATGCGGATGCGACAGTTCAGGTGGATGAAGAAGTAGAGGTCCCCATAAGAGATGGTCAAGCCAGCAAGATTGGTATTAAAGAACCCAGGCAGGTTGAGACTGGAGCTGCCTATGAGTCGGAGGGGCAAGAAGATCTAGGTTTTGCCCTTATTTCAGAGCAACCAGTGGCTCAGATGGCTACTACTTCAACAAGCTCAATCATAAAGGTCGAGGTTTCTTCAGCAGTAGTGGTCTCAACAGCACCCTCTAGGCCTGTTTTTAGTGGTGTTTCTAGCATGATTGCCGACATGCTTAGGGCAAGCCTTCAGGGCTTGAGGGAGCTACCCCTTGATGAGCTGGGCTAAGCCTTGGCAAAACTGAGGGAGTTTTCCATAACTACTGTAGTTGGGAGTGCCCCAGAAGTGCTTTCCCATTTTAATGCAACTCTAAATGAGTTGGAGAGCTGGCGGTTGGGAGTGCTACATCATGAAGAAGAAACTGACAAGCTAGCCTCTTTGAAAGAGTTGATCTTGTGTCGCCGCGAGAAAATAGATGCCCTCATAGAGAAGAAACCCTCGATAACTGGCCGTCAACAGGACTTCAAGGGGGAGGCACAAGGAAGCTTCAAGAGAATGATTAAACCCCGAGAGGCAATGCGAATACTGAAACAGGATTTACGGGCCTCGAGATGGAGATGGCTAGGCAGAAGGCCATGGAGGCCTCATTGGTGGAAGATATATTTTAACTCAATGGCACAATTGAGTCAGAAACTATGGTGATGACAGAGGAAACTCAAACGGTGGGAGAACTGAAGGAGCATATCCAGGGCACCGAGGCTTATCTTGCAATACGCAGCGCAGAGATCAATAACATGATTGATCATTTCTAAGCATGTCATTTCCTCTTGCCAGTACTTTGTAAAAAATTTAACTAATGAATAAAGTGCTTCTCTCTTTCGACTTTGCTGCATGATTTCATTCTCTTCTTACTTTTGCTGCACCTCATGTGATTTCTTTTGTTTGCCTCTTGACACTTTTGTTGCCCCAAGAGGCTATCCCTAAGCCTTGTCTAACACCACGGTGGGCTTCTACAGCTTGGATAACGTTGAAATAAGGAGTCGTTGTTTTTTCTCCTCTTAATCCTTCGAGAGTATGAGGGCGTTGTAGACATTGAGAAGACTCGGAAGTTTCTGTAGGTTCCCTATCACATCATATTTCACCTTTTCTTTATCAAGGCCTTGTGTTCCTGGTCCTGTCACTGATTTGGGCGGTACAATCGGTTGAGGAGCAAGTTTGGGTAGAGAAGGTTTATTTTGGCCGGCTGACTGACTCGATTGCATAGCGGGCTTGGTTTGAGGTTTTGGAAGAGATTGGGTGCATGGGAGAAAAGAGGCCCCAGAAAATTGGATAATAGGTGGATTATTTAAGGTATCGGGATTAGGAAGGAGATCAGGAAGCTGTATGATAGGAAGACTAATCGTTGGATTAGGGGGCTGTGGCAGACTGGGGAAATTCAAGGTGCCCGACTTTTGCACTGGAGGATGCAGTGTCCTCCTTGATCTGAGATTTATCTTCCCCGTGGTGGTTAATGCTCCTAAAATTTTCACCATGTGGCAAGCTCCCTGAGAATAAGAGCTTTTCCCATTTGATTCTCTCAATCTCTGCTCAAAGTCAGGCTCAAGGGGCCACTGGGGTTTCTCTAACTTTGATTTCTTTCGCTTCCTTGAAGAAGGTGGCTCTGGTGTGGCTTTAGCTGCCAGGGCATTAGCAACAATCAGGCATTCTGCTGCCTATGCCAGGGTTTTTCTCAATCGCTTCCTCTGTGTCATGCTTATTTTGGATCCTGCAAGCACTTGGTCTAGAGCCTCGAAGTCTGGACATATCAAGGTTGTACCTACAAGAGATATAGCAGTGGGAGAATGAGAAGCAGGAGAAGAAGAAGGTGAAGGGTTAGAAGGTGGGGCACTTTTATGGTCGTTCCCCTCATCAAACCGATCTGGCAGCTTTTTACGTCATCACCTTGGTTGGACGAGTGTAGGGGCTCTTTAGGTCTTTCCCTTGTGTAGATCGTGGGGGAGTTATTTTAACATTGTCACCCTCATTGGATGCATGTTGAGTGGGAGATGGCACGGGGACGTCTTCTTGACAAAACGAAAAAGGAAGAAGGATCGTGTCAGGGATGAAGTCTAGTAAATTTGGCAGTGGAGGAAGGGGCCTAAGAAATTCCTGCTCACCTGTGGTTTGAGTAGTCTTGTTTCTTCGGCGAGTAGCTCTTGGTGCCCGTTTTTTTCTGGTTTTCTGAGGTGATGTTTGATGCACCTCGCTGGGCCGAGGAGCAGCCCTAGCTTGGCGAACTGCTTCTCGCCTTAAAGATTTGAGTCTGCTTCGACCATGGTATACCGTCCATGGCTGGGGAATCGAGGGTTCCGTAGAGTCTAAATCATTGATAAGAAGGTTCTGCTTTGGGAGATTTCCATGCCTCGATGGAGAAGTTACATGGGGATCACTTATAAGGAGATTGCAAAACTCTTGACGCTCACCCATTTTCTTTGCGAATATATCAACAAAACCTGTGCAATCTGATCGGTAATGACCTCTTATCTGATGGTATGGGCACCAACAATCTTCTATCCCCTTAACGAGGTGACGGGGGTGCCTTGCTTGCTTCAGTGTGTTTATACCTTCTTGGAGCATTATAAAGAAAAAGGCGTAAATGATACCAGGCATTTCGTTCTCCTCTTGGATGGTTAGGACATGAGAGGCCTCGGCAGCCCCAAAGGTCTTCTTTAAGTCTCCAATTTGTATTTGACCCTTCAAAATCAAGGCCACAATACTATCCTTCAGTGTGTAGCAGTCATCTATATGATGATTGATCCTCTGATGGAAGGCACAATAATTGGCTTGAGTGTCAAGGCCAAGTTGCTCAGGGAATTAGGTTTCTGAATGCTGGATCATATTCTGTTCCAAAATAACCGAAACAGCGCAGGGACCCATTCCTTCTCAAAGGGGTAGACCTTAATCTTATGCCTGGTGAAATAATCACCTCGATCAAGGTTGGTCAGTGAGGGAACCCGATTGTACGATTGTTTTTGCTTGCCAACCTGAGGTGTTACTTCTGTTGTGTTTACGCCTTTAGAGAGGTCAAAAGTTTGGGAGGGAGCCTTCTTTGAATCGGTGACAATGATGGCAGCACTGATTACTTTTTTTTGTTGGCTACCCCGTGTATTATTCTGAGAGTTACCATTGGCCCGGTTGTTTACTGAACTTGTAGACGATAGAATTTTTGTGCGGACTGATTTAGAGATAAGCTCTGACATGACTGTCGGATTGGAGGCCATAACATGTAGAGCGATCCTAGGTCGCATGTTCTGCACGCAAGTTTGGACTGCTTCCTTCTCAAGCATAGGATTAGGACGGCGGGAGGCCAAGTTTCTTCATCTTGATATGAACTGATCTACAGGTTCATCGGGGTCTTGAGTCAGGGTGAGAAGTTTGATGGTTTGAACCTCTCTCTCGACCTCATAGAAACAATGATAAAATAGCTTCTCCTTCGCCTCCCACGTATGGACTGAGTTTGAAGGAACTCAGGCATACCATTGAAATGCGGGGCCCTCAAGGGTCTCAACGAACTGTCAGAGAAGAAGTCTCCCATCAGCCACTATTTCTCAACATGCTGCCTTGAAGAGGGCAATATGCTGGTTTGGGGATGTGGTTCATTTGAATAAAGGAAACTTTCCTTTCTTACAATCTGAGGGAGGGACCTGATCAATTTACGAGTGGTATGGCCTTTGAAAAGGCGTTGCGCCCTGTATCCCCAGGATTTGTTTGTTCTTTAGGCTATGGGTGACCATAGCATCAACGTTTGTCTGAGAGACGGGATGAGGGACAAAATTTTCCTGTGAAGTAGAAGGAGGGGACTGCCGTGGAGGTGCACTATAAGAGTGATGGGAATTAACCTCATGATTAGCCGACTGGGGTGCGGCGCATGCACCATATCCTCAAACTTGTTCATGCGCTCTTCCTATGCATTACCAAGCTTGCTTACAACCATTACACTGATCGTTTCACTATGGATGTCGACGTTAGTGGCAACAGAGGGCTTGCGAACTTGACGGGTTGTATGTGGTAGGTCAGTCAACAATTGGCCAGCATGCCCTGACTGTACTCGACTCTTGTATGCTGATCATGTTTGGATCGGTTCTCGACAGTCTTTGGACCGTGGCTGCTGAGCGGCTGGGTCTTTTTCTAGAATAGTAACCACAACACAGGGCTCATGGAGCTCTTCTTCAGGCTTCATTGTTGAAGGGGGTAGAAGGGATTCAGGTGAAGAGGGTCGTCAGAATTGGTTGTTTTGACTGCCTTGGTCACTTCCCTAGTCAAAATTTGCAGACCTCTATCACGTTTAACTTTGAGGTTTTGATGGACCTCACAATGAAACGGCGAACTAGGTCGCCGCTGGTCATTTCTTCTTGCACAGGACAGAGCAGTCTTCATCAGGTGCGGCAACGGATGAGGGCTACGAACTAGAGTCATCTTTAGCCGGGGAGGATGAAGGACTCGATCTTCCATCAGGTCGATGCCCCGATGTCTCTTGTGGGCTCGAGAAACACGACCAAAGTGACGGGGCTGATTCAGGATGGTACTCTTAAGAAAAACCTTTAAGTACCGAGGCTGAAGGGGCTAGCTCGATGAAGGAGTGGGCTGGAGAAGGATCGACCCACGAGGAAGCTTGAGTCGAGGGTGAGAGGGCTTCTATGATGGTGGCGCATGTAAGCCCCTCAAAGAAGGATCACATGTGACTTGGGGGCCAACCTAGGCTTGAGCAAGTGGTTTGGAAAGTGTCTGCAAGAGAACAGGAGTAGGCCTATCCCTTTCAGGGTGCGCTTATGTGTACAGAGTAGGAGGAAGAGAAGGTTGTCACCTGTGTACTCAGGTTGGCATGACTATGGCGTTGCCTTGAGCAGTGAGATGCATATGAGTAGCGTGCACAAGACTTGGCCTTAAAAGGTTTGATCTTGAACACGGTCTCAAGGTGACAGAAGGGTTGCCCCGGGGTGTGGCTCGAGTGGGTAACCCACGAGCCTTGTGGTGTGTGATGGATAGAGACTGGGCAGCCTTACGACGTACGTCAGAAACACGACCGGCAAGTGACTTGCTGGTGGCTGGGTGCATGCTGTGTGAGGCAACAGAAGTGCTGCCGATGCATGATGCCTTGGTGGACCAGAGCGAGGAGATGGGGAGTGAGGGATTTTTATGTCCCACCTCACACCGGTCCAAGTTAAGACTTGGGAGCTAAACAAGGGGTCTTTGCTCAAGAGGATGGCTGGGAATGAAGTTGAAGGAAGTTGTTCCTTAGGGACACTCTCGAATACGGGGATAAGAAAATCCCCGATCCAGATAAATGGGTTACAAAACCCGCAAGCCATAATAAAATGTGAAAAGATAATGGAAGCAGATAATAAAATAAGAAACTAGCCAAAGAAGAACGATCCGACTAAGGGGTAGTAAGTCCCTGATGGAGTCACCAAGCTGGTTAGGTGCCTCGATCTCGGGATTCGAGAGAAGACCCGGGAGATTTTTGAGATCGCTATCTCAGGAACCTTGTTTGAAAACGGGAGCAGCTGTTACCAACCGGTAAGAGAGGAGTTTAAAGGTGGGTTCAGGACTTACTCGGGCTGACTCACGTGGGCACCCTCTTAAATCACGAAGAAAGCCCCCCCAGTAATAAAACTAGATAGAAATCACCTCCCTTGGCTTGTATTCTTCTTATTTTCTGCTTTTTCACAATCACACACATATATGGCAAAGGTTATAAGACAGGTGGGTTAGACCTCACCCTTTTCCTCTTTCATGAACGTACACAAGAATGCACATTAAAAAAGAAGAAAGAAAGACGGGGGAAGGTAAGAATTCGACTAAGAAAGATGATCAAAGCGGTGACTCGGTTGGTGGATAATTGGTCTGACATGGTAGCAAAACAAGCTTGGTAACTAAGGCTAGCTCACAGTATCACTACTAGATGTCATTACCAATACCGACTATCTAAGCGCGATGATCGGTCTGTCGTGGCAATAAGTGGATCAAGTAATCCTAACATAACAACATTAAGGCTAGACGACATGAATAACATGAGAGGTTAACCTCAATCCCTCTTAGTCGAATGAAGCAGTGGCAGAATTAAGGTATGAGGAAAGAATAAGAAGGAGAAGAAGAGAAAGAAAGAAGGAGAAGAAAGGAAGAGAGGAGTATGAAAGACAAGAGGATAAAGGAGAGAGGGAAGGAAGACGCAGTCGGGGTTAAGCATTACCGACTGTGTTTAGAAGGAAGAGAGAGAAAACACAATCAGTGCTAGGGTTCACCAACTGATAGTAGAGGAGAGAGAAATCTAGTCATTGCTGGGCCTCACCGACTAACAAAATTAGAGAGAGAAAATTAGTTAGTGCTGGACTCATCGACTAACAGAAGAAGAGAGAGAAAATCAGTCGACGCTAGGTCTCACCAATTGATAGAAGAAGAGAGAGAAAAGCAACCAACGCTAGGTCTCGTTGACTGATAGAAAAAAAGAGAGGAAACCAGTAGTTGCTAGGTCTTGTCGACTGACAGAAGAAGAGAGAGAAAACCTATCAACATTGGGTCGCATCCACTGACAAAAGATGACAGAGAAAAGGGATAGAAACCAGTCGGTGCTAGGCTCACTGACAGACAAAAGAGAAGAGAGACAAAAGGGATAAAAGGGAGAAGAGAGGATAAGAGAGAGAAAGAGATATAAACAAGAAGAGAGGATGAAAGAGAAAAAGATAGAGACAAGAAGAAGAGAGAGATAAAGATGAGAAGAGAGGATGAGCGAGAGAGAGGAGAAAGAGGGGAGTAGAGAGAAAGAGATAAAGATGAGAAGAGAGGAAGAGAGAGAACGAGGGGGAGAGAGAAAGAGGGGAGGAGAGAGAAAGAGGGCGAGAGAGAAAGAGGGGAGAGAAAAATAAGAGGAGAGAGAAAGAGATAAAGATGAGAAGAGAGAAGGAGAGAGAAAGAGGGGAGGAGAGAGAAAGTGTGAAGGAGAGAGAAAATTACCTGTCGGAAGGGTACTCACCCTTTTCTTCTCTCTCCTCTCTCCCTCTCCATGATGTACTAACAAACTCAAGCAGGAATGGAAATTTTTTTAAATCATTCCAAAATGAATCGAAGGCTCCTTATAATTTAGCTTTGCATGTTTATATAAGATTGGGCTAAAAAATGAGTGTATGCTAAAAAACTAGCTAGACTTAAAGATAGTTACAATTTAATTGAAGTTAAAGAAATTCTAAAAATGGGTGCAAAAGGACTGTTTTGCCCCTGCTTAACAATGTGTAGAATTTCAAAATAGTCCCTGCTACTGCTAGAGAACTTGTGTGACCTTTTATGGATGACTCGACGTCATTATGATGCCCGTTGGATCTTTTAAGGCTCGTCATGACGATTATTTTGATATCGACTTCAAGCCATGAATCACGCTTTTGAGCCATGATCATGAGATTTAAATATTTGAGGAATCTTGAAACCTTCAGATCAATTGTGTGCTCGTTCTTTGATGTTTCTTCATGATTTCTTCATTGAATCACATTGGGCATTCCATCGCGATCACGTTGTAACAGATGTAGCGTGATTTTTTGTCCAGATGAAGATTTTGTCGTCTTGCGTTTTTTGTCGGAATCTTGAAATCTGGTGGCAAAACTTAACAGCAATTTTGATGCCTTCGTGTGTGAAATCCAACTGCTCATCATACATGAGGTTCAGATCAAAGATAGCCCCGGACCTCATGCACATATTGCAATTGGTTTCTTGTCAATCTGGTATGCGAGCGTCGTGATCTGGCTATGTGAACGAGGCGTGCTGCTGCTGAATTTTCTGCCACTTCCTTCATGAATCAGCGACTTTCAATTACTTTTTCTCTTTGCTCGGGTGTCATCATGGGGCGTACCACATATTAAATTGTTTATCTTGATGAGACGAACACACTCACCAAATTTGGGAGCAATCTAACTTGGAATGAGTGAGATATGGGCCCCGAAAGTGACTTCCTGTGACTGTGAAAACAACCACCTTTAATTGTGTTTTGGTGCAGTGAGGCCACACAGGAAGAGTGTGCGGCCAACCTTTTTTTAGTCTTTTACCCATAAGTTTGTCTTAGAGTGCTTGATTAGTCTAAAACTTGACTCATAGGGGTTCTCAAGTGTGTCGGATCCAATGGTGGTGGTCCCACAGCTGTTTGACACACCAAAAGTATAACTTTAGTTGTTAGGTCCATTTTAGGGTGCTAGAGACCGATTTCACTGAAATTGTTTCTTTGTGTTCATCGTCTTAGACATGTCTGATTGTAATCAAACAAGGCAAGTGGTTTTTTGAAGTGTTGATGAAGATCGTGAGCTATTCTAGGGAAATTCTGAGACTATCAGGAATTTTCACTGTTGTGTAGGCTTTATTGACTTGCTTCCTAACAGGGACCAAGGTGCTAAAAAATACGTTCAAATAATGGGAAGTAAGTTCCTCAAGTTGAGAGATTTCTTCAGACTCTTGACTCTCTTGATCTTCATCTTGGTCGTAAAATTCATCGTCTCGGGCATTATGCACCGTTATTGGGCTATTTGAAGTGAGCGTCGTTTTTTAAAATTCTTTTTCATTATTATAAGTTTTATCATGTTTTGAATTTTCCACTATTTTTGAAATGTTGCAAGAAGTGTCCCTTACGGTACTGGCGAGGGAAATGTTGGGGACCGGATGCGTAGGGTGGTTAGATGGCCACCCTGCGCCTATCCATTTTTTGGCACTAGGACTTGAAGGTGCCGTTGATCTGCTTCAAGCATTTCTCGAGATAGAGAAGTGATCGACCAATTCTGTTTGTGGGTTTGGATAGGTATATGAGTATGTTTGGCTGTGTTAGAGTCGATTGTGTAAACCTTCAAATCCAGGCCAACGAAAAGGTCTTCAATTCTTAGTTCTTGTTTGTGCTGAGATGTGGAAGAAGAGTTATTCCCTATTGGAGAATCAAGGATCACCTTTGGCCATTTTGAAGGACAAACATCGAGAAGATCAAGGCTTTGAATGCCTCCGTATACAAAGCCTGGATAGCTTGAAGGCTTCATCTGGCTTTGAAATAAAGTGAGAGAACACCCGAGTCCTCTTTGATCCCCATTTTCAGTTTTGGCTTGAGGTGATTCAGAAATTGCCTCTGTTACGCCTTGCCCTTGACTCTCAAACGTTTGCCTGGTTGGACCCCTTAGGAGAGGAGCATGTGCCAAGCTTTGAGGGATCTGAAACCGTATCGTTCTTGACATTAGACAATATCCTTCATCGATGCGAGAGTTTGCAAAATTTGAGGAACAGGGTCGCTAGCCTCTAGGCACAAGGTGGCACAATCAGCTTGCTCGATGGGAGTGAGTGGGATTTCTCCAAGCTCGACCCCTACGGCTAGCTTTCCATTATATATTCTAGGATTGAGAAAAGCAGGGGGGTCAGTGCATACCTTCACGACGCCATTTTTCATTGGAAATTTGAGGCATTAATGGAGCATAGAAGCGACCACGAGGTTTTCGTGTAGCCATGATCTTCCTATATTCATGTTAAATGAAGGTTTTATGTCTAAGACATAAAACTTTATCACTTGGACGACTGGACCGATCTTAAGTGTGAGAGGTAATATGCCTTCAGCTTGACTCTTGGTCTTGTCGTATGCAGTGATAGTTAGTTGACACGGCTCGAAGTCATCCAGGTTGTTGCCTATCTGCTTCATTGTTTTCATAAGGCATATGTTTAGGGATGCCCCATTATCAAAAGGCACTCTCAGTATTTCATATCCTTGCTGAATACATTGATGTGCAGAGGTTGGACATGAAAGCGGTTGAAGCTGGCAGGGATGTCATCATTCTTGAACACGATTGGCATTGGTGGCCATTAGTTGGTTGATCATACCGCACAACTCATTCAGCTATGTGTTGCTCGGGATGTGTGTCTTGGTAAGAACCCTTTCCATCTGGGCCCGATGCGCTGGTGAGATGGCGAGTAGCTCTCAGATGGAGATTTGAGCTTGAATCTTCCCGAGATGAGTCTATAGATCGTAAGTGGTTGTAGATCCCTGAATTTCCTTGTTCGGATCGGGATCTACAACCCCTATTGGTTGTCTAGCTCTTGAGGAGTTTCCCATCTTTTCATCAAGCGTGTCGACCATCAGTTGAATGGGTTTGAAAAGTTGGCCTCTTCGGGGTTAAGAAATCAACCTCGCCAGCCTGAAGCTCGATAGGGTCGGCCCTTACAAGAGTATTGGGAGACTTTAGGGTGTTAGCCCCATGTTTTGAAGATGACGCATTTTCATTAGTCTTGATCATATCGATTTCTAGTGTGTCATCTTCATCATATTTGTCCCACTTGGGAAGGTTGCTGAGGTTTGGAGATGAAGGGCTTCTTCTTAGAAGATCTAATAGATCTTTTTGAGGTTCTCAAAAATGATGATCGTAAGCCAATATGAATTGACTGGGATCTTCTTCTTCGTCTCCACTCACAACCATGTGAATGACAATATTTTCTTTTTAGTTGTCTTGAGCTTCAGGCTTTTCGATCGTTGTGACCATATTTTTAGGGAGAGGATTTGTAAAGATACCCATCTTTTGATTGGGCTCTTCAATGGGTTGATTTCTAAGTGTGACAATGATGTCCCCCTTATTGATTAATCCCTGAATTACTCGTTTCAAATATATGCAGTTTTGGGTATCATGTGCATGGTTTTGATGCCATTTGCACCACCTGCTCTTGTTCGTGACTTGGAATGGTGGTTCAGATGGTGGCGGTAGAAAAACCATGTTTCTTGCTAGGAGTAATTCCAACACTTTTTTCAATTGGTCTTTGGGAGGAGTGAAATCATCCTTTTTCCTTTCGTTATTATTTCGAGCTTTGGCTCTAAGCGGATCCCTTCAATTTTGGTTCTAATTGTTTTGCTAAGTGGCTGAACCTTGAGCCGGTCCATTAACGACAATCTCGTTAACTTGACTGGAAGCCTTCCCCTTGTTATTAGTTTGCTCTTTTTTTGGGGAGTCGGTATTGGTTTGTTGTCTGGCCTCGTGTTGAGGGGTGTCCCTCTTGCTCTTTCCTATCATGCAACCCGCTCGATCATGGAGTTAAAGAAGTGGGGGATAAGGCCTTGGCTCAAAAAGGCCCTGTATTCAGGAGCAATGTTCTCTAAGGCCATGAAGATTTTGGCTGGGTCTGTCAGTGGGTATTCTATGACTCGAATTTTTGCCTCATGGAATCGACGAATGAAATCCTCGAAGGATTCTCCTTCATTTTGCTTCATTGCACTGAGCTCGCCTAGGGAGAGAGATCTTAGTGTCGACCGGCAGTAGTGATAGACGAATAGGTTGAACATTTTGTTTGGAGTGATGTGTGGTTGAGCGGACATTATTCTCCTATGCCAGTTCAAGGCCTCATCAGTCAATGTTTTCAAAAATATGGCTTTCAGTTCGTTAGGCATGTCTCGCAAAGCTCTCACACAGAGGAGATACGCTTTGACGTGAGCATCTGGATCGCTCTTCCTGTTAAACATGTTTCTAAATTCTAGAAACATGGGTGTCGCCACCAACTGCAAAAATTGCACGGTTAGTTGGACCGGATGAACTAGAGGGACCGATTGAAGAATCGACTGCCTCGGTTGTGCTAAGGGTTGACCTATACCACTAAGTTGGTTTAGCTTTACTTGGAAGATGGGGAAAGAACAGTGTATCCGAGGTCAACTAGACTTTTGAGAGCAGCTTGGACACTTGTCTCTCTTAGGGGTCGGTTTGGGTCGACACTTCTACCTCGTACAGTTTTCAAGACATCATAAGTTGTACTACGGTGACTCGGGGTAGGGTTGCATACCATAGACCTAGGTGGGTCTTGGTCTTGAGATCGCTGGACCTCAACCTTATTTGGGTTCGAGTTACAGGAATTGATGTTAGACGCTGCATGGATTTCTTCCCTCACTCGACTTCAACTTTGGTTCCCTAAATTCCCCTATAGGACGACTCCAGGTCGGACCCCTTGACTATTCAGAGTCATTCGGGCTGAACTAGCCTTTCGGATCACACCAATTTCAAGATCAGGAGTGGATGCTTGGGACTCTGTCTCTAACTAAAGACCTGGGTGTTGGATAATTGATAGGCCTGAGGTATGTTGATAGTTTCAAGGGATTGTAGCATAGTGGTCCCTAGGTTTAGGCAGGTTCGACTTAGAGTCAGCCGTGGAGTGATCATCATAGTCGCCTTGAGTGACCGACATGGTGAATGATTTTGGCGGGGTTTTAGAATCTAAACTTAGGTAATATCTAGACTCGACGACCTAGGGCAGACCTAGTTCTGACTTTAAGGGCAAAACTTTGACTAAGATCTAGGCTAAGACTAGACTGGAACCTAGACTTGCTAAACTCAATCGATTTTGGTTCAAAACTAAGGTAAGTCTAGTCTAGCTTTAGAGACAACTCATTGCCTAGACCTATGCTAGAACCTAGACTAAGATCTAGACTAGATGGTGCACGAGTCTCATCTCGAACCAAGGGTTGGTCTAGGTTCAGACCAGGGTGTGAGCTTGGTTCGGACCTGGACCGAGCTGGGTACAAACCTGGGCTTGGACCTAGACGGTTTTAAAGGGTGAGACGGGGTGCGGACCCAGACTGAATCAAGATTGAACTAGAAACGAGCCTTCGGCTCAGACCAAGAGGGGGCCGAGGTTAGGACCTGGGTGTGAACCTGGTCCAGACCTAGGCTAGGTTGGGTACAAGCCTGGACTTGGACCCAGAGCGTATTAATGATCAGACCAAGTGCGGACTTGGAATGGATGAAAGATGAGCCAGGAACGAGCTTTCGGCTCGGACTAAGAGGGGGCCTAGTTTCCGACCTGGATGTGAACCTGGTTTGGACTTGGGCTACGCTGGGTACAAGCCTGGACTTGGACCCAGAGAGTTTTAATGATCACACCAGGTGTGGACTTGGACTGGATCAAAGATGAGCTAGGAACAAGCCTTCGGCTTGGACCAAGATGGGGCCTACGTTTGGACCTGGGCTAGGCTGGGTATAAGCCTGAACATGGACCCAGAAGCTTCATCTCGGACAAAATGCGGGTCCGAACTGGATCTAAGATTAATCGATCAGTCAAGGAAGCACACAAAAACATTTGACCTAGTCTGATTATGGGTAGGCTTGGTTTGTGAGTGGGTTCCTAACTATTGAAATGCAGCTAGGCTGATATAGGTCCCCACATAGGTCCTAGCCTCCTGTTATAGGACGTTCACCAGGTCCTACTATACACGGAGTTGCTTTGAGCCAAAGGAATACGGAGGGGCTTATAGTTAAACTTACGTGAATCCTATCAGCCTCGACTCTCAATGCTAGGTTCCCCTCATGCCGTTTATGCGGATTTTGGGGTTTTGGAAACATTTTCTTTCTGGGATTCCCAGTAAGTTTGTGCTAGAGTGTATAAAGAAGCAGGAAAAATGAAAATAAAGTCCAGCACATAGGTACACAATAAGGAAGAAAATAAGTGAGCGCTCCGTGCTGATCCCGCTTAAAGATGCACGCTTCGAGGTGATACTCGCTCAAGCCACAATATAGATGGAGAAGCGAGGAACCCCTAGGAATGTGTCAAAGCAGTGAAACCAGGCATAGTTCGTGCTAAGTCGAGCGTGACCCGAGTCGAGGATGACTTGAGCGGGACATGGTTCAGAGAGGGTGCAAGCAACCCTCAATCAATTGTTGATATATATATATATATATATATATTCCTTTTATATTTGATGAAAAACAACTAAAATAAGCATGATGAAACAAGGGAAAATAGGAATTAACTAACTAGAATGAAATCAGAAAGTAAAAAATAAAGCAAACCTACCTGAAGAAAAATATTGTTTTGGTATTTTTTAAAAATTTTATTTTAAGCTAAAATTTTGTGAGCATGCAGCTAAGAATATATGGAAGAGACCTGCATAGTTTTAGAGCAATCTGATACTTTTTAGTTTGTGCGACACAAGGCGTGTCGCCCTTGTAAGCGAGGTGACGCCAGATGTGTTGGTCAAAAAAAAAAAAAAAAAACAATATGATTATTATTATTTTTTTATAATTTATTTTTTTGCAATGAAACTACTGTAAACTTGAAGAAACAAGAAAAACAGTTTTTTTGATGAAATAAATTAAAATAACTAGAAAAACAGGGAAGGTCAGATATGACAGACTTGTATCAAGTAAAATAGTTTGTTGATATTTTTAAAAAATTTATTGTGCTCTGAAGTTTTGTGAGTAGACTCCAGAGATTCCTAGAACATATTTACAAATTTTCAGCAAAATAAAAAATTTCCTAGTTTAGGTGACACAGAGCGGGTTGCCCGGGCGACTCGGTTAGTGTCACCCTTGTAAGCTAGGCGACACAAGGTGTGTCGCCCAAAATAATTTTTTTGTCCAGGTCTTCAGCCAACACTCAGAGGCCACATGGCCCTGCTTCCTACATGAGGTGCAATACATTAGCTAGCTCTACTTGACGTCACCCTGGGAGGTCTTTTGGGTCTTGCCATTCCTCCGACTTCCCTTTTCTAATGGACACTTAGAGGGCAGAGGCCCAGTCCTTCGCTTCTCTTTCCTTAGTCGATATTTATCAGAGTCCTTTTCCACCTTCCTAGCCAAGTCCATCAATCGAGAAAAGGCCTTAAGATTGGCCGACAAAACTCTCCCTCTGATATTGAGCTGCAAAACTCTCTCAAACCTTCTTATCTTTCTAGCCTCCATGTTGAGGATATGCGGCGCGTATCAGGATAACTATGAAAATGTTGCAACATACTGATCAACAGTTATATTTCCTTGTTGTAGTTCTATGAATTCAACCTCCTTCCTTTCCTTTATTGATTTAGGGAATTTCATTCAAGGCCTTTAAAACTCCTTCCCAAATAAGTATTATCTCATCCTCTTCCCAGTCTTGCTGAACCGAATGCCACCAATGTTTGACATCCCCTTCTAACATGAAGGCAACTAGTCTCAACTTCTGCACAGCAGAGCACTGTATGACTCTAAAAATATTTTCCACTTGTATTAGCCATCTCTTTGCTTTCTCTACACTTCCCTTCCCTAAGAAAGTTGGAGGTTCCAGCCTCTTAAACCTCTCTATCATGATACTATCATTCTATCCTGGGTAGGGGTGGATAGGGCTGGTAATGCTTCCTTCATCATCTGTGTCATTGCCCCTAAGGTCCTGACAAAATCACCGAGGGCCTCGATGTTTTCACTACTAGAACTTGCATTATTGGCCCGTGTCCTCGGCATCTTAAACCTACGACACAAGCACTCAATTACTAGTCTACCCAAAACTATTCTAAACACACTTCTAAACTCCTCAGGCCAAGAATGTTATCCTGGATGCTCTGATACCATAACTATCATGACCCTACCCCTTGATCCCTACCATACCCAATCGGTGGGTGACAATGTTCGGGATCGTGACCGGAGGTCATGCATCATCACTAAGGTGGAAGTGGCATCAACACATGTTATAAATACGGAATCAAAGCAAACCACGTGAAAAAGCACAAACTCCCACAAGAAACAACAACAAAAGCTAGATAAATTAAAACCATTCATATCCATATGCATTCTCCAACAGTCATAACTATAGTATCCAGAATATTACAATGCATCCGAGGCACCAAAGCCTATTAACAAACTTTCAAAGCTTCACAAACAACATAGAATGGCCAATGACCAGGTGACACTTACAAAAACAAGGAGATCTTCTAGTCTAGCACGAGGCTTCAGCCCACCAAACATGATCACCGCCCTCCTGTCCTCGACCTGCAACTGCTAATGTTCAAAGGTGGAAGCAAACTAATGAGATAAAAGGTCCAGTAAGTAGATCACAGTATCATGCTTCCCTGCTTATGAATATTATCACATATCACAAATCAAGGTTCTAAGCCATGCTCATAAAATAGGAGTCATGCATCACAATTATGTCACAATTATAAGATGATGCTTTTCATGGTAGAGCAGGCACAATATAAGATCTAAGATATCACAAGCAATCTATCGAGTTTTCAACAAATCCACACAAGCAAGAGAGCACTACCAAATCAACAGACACAACCCACACTCTAAACCTATTCATTAGGCGTAACACTTATCTCTGATCAGTCACATAACTCAGGTAATCATATATGTCAAGTTAATCTCACATCTCAAGTAATCAAATAATAGTCACAGTATCACAATATCCACCTACCAAAGGGTGACCCATTGCGTAGTACATATATAGATCTGGGGGGCGCGACTCTCTCAAATATTCACATTCACATCCTGACTCCTGTTCAATCATGGGGAGTTAGGAAAAGATCTTAACTGTCAGCACCATCATTCACACAGTACGTGCTCGTTCACATATCACATAAGCAGCGCGACACCATCATTCACACAGTACGTACCCATTCACATAACACATAAGTAGCACGGTACCATCATTCACACAGTAGGTACCCATTCACATAAAATATAAGTAGCACAATACCATCATTCACACAGTAGGTACCCATTCACATAACACATAAGCAGCAATATCACATTTTGGTAGTGGCACATCACATTTTAACAGTATCAGATTCACAAAATAACGGTGTCCATATCATATAATAACAGTGTTCATATCACAGAATAACAATGTTCAACTGCAATTTCAAGCCGTGACATCTGGTCATAAATAGGAATTTGTAAACGGTTCCAAATCCAATTTTACACTAGACACACCTATCTTTCAAATCGAGGTAGTTTGAAAACAATTGGACCATGTTTTGGCCTCTCAAAAGTTCAAAAGAGGGAAGACATTTTATTTGAAATCTGTTGTGCAGTGAAGGCAGTGACATGTCTTTAAAATTTACTTAATAATTCATAATAAGAAAGAAATTCCAAAAAGTGCTCAACATGTAACTTTAAACTTACTCATTAACCGTTCAAATTGAAGTGGTTTGGGAGAAAACGGATCCTTTTTGATACAGGCATAAATTCTGAGTTTTATAAAATCTGTCCACAGTGACATATCGTCATAAAACAAAGTGCAACCTTCAATACAAGACGAATTTCAAAATAATTTCTACAAGAAACGTTTAGCCCATTCAAAGATCTTTCAATTGGCTATAGTTTGGTCAAACATAAACTTCATTTGATTAGTTAAAATCAGTGACCACAGTACTATTAGTGAAAAATCCAGGAAAACAATTGAAAATGATATACCCTCTTAATTTGAAATATAACTTCATTTTCGTAAAGAATTACGATAGTGGGAAAAAATGAACATTTTACTAAACTCACATGTCTTTTTAATGGAGGTAATTTTGTGTCATTTGCACTTCAATTTCTTAGTCAAACTCTCAGTACAATAAAAGTAACATTCTTGAAAATTATCACAGTCTGCTAATAGTTGCATACATGCATAGAACGTATCATATCTTCCAAACTATCAATAATTTCAGCTAGTCATATGCACCAAACTAAACATAGACTCATAGAAATTTAAGAGGGTGGAGATTTGAGACCAATTGGATGTCATTTTCTTTGTCAAAAGTCCATTACAAAAGTATGTAAATTCCCTGGAATTCCATTTCACAGTTTTGGCATACTTCAGAAAATGACTAATAACATCCAAACTAAAATAGATATTAAAACAAGGTCTTTTCCATCATAAAATAAACGCATAGGGGTTACTTCCCACAAAATTTGATAACCATGATAGATATTTTTGCAACGGCGAGTAAGACTATTGTCCTAGAGATGAGAGACAAGAGAGAGACACTTTGGGAAAACCGATAAGACTTCCATCCCAAAGTTGAGAGAGCAAGTTTGGGACATCAAGTAAGACTGCTATCCCAAAGATGAGAGAGAAGAAAAAGAAAAGAGGGAAGAAAGACAGCGGTGGCAGCTGAGTCCCCCTCCACTCGAGAAAGGGCTCGACTCGCCATCTCATTCAAGAGAGAGAAGGCAAGAGTAAGAAAGAGTGGAAAAAGAAAGAAGAAGGCAGGGAAAGGAAAAAAGAAGAGAGAGAAAGAAATGAAGAAGAGAAAAAGAAAGAGAGAAGAGAAAAATGAAGGAAGAAGATAGAGAAAGGAAAGAAGAAGAGATAAGGAAAGAAAGAGAAGAGAAAAAGGAAAGAAGAAGAGGGGAAAAGAAAGAAGAAGAGAGAGAAAAGGAAAGAAGAAGAGGGAGAAAAGGAAAGAAGAGAGAAGAGGGAAAGTGAGAAGAGAGATTTTGAAACGGCAGCAGACCCTGCTGTCCTAGAGAGGTGAGAGAATAAGAGAGAGAAAACAGATAGAAGAAGAAAGAGAAAAAGAGAGAAAAAGAGAGAGAAAAGGAAAGAAGAGAGAAGAGAGAGAAAGAGAGAAGAGAGAAAGAAAAGAAGAGAGAAAGAGAGAAGCGAGAAAGAAAAGAAGAGAGAGAGAGAGAGAAGAGAGAGAAAGAAGAGAGGAGAGAGAAAGAAGAGAGGAGAGAGAAAGAGAGAGGAGAGAGAAAGAGAGAGGAGAGAGAAAGAGAAGAGAAGATAGAACGAGAAGAGGAGAGAGAAAGAGAAAAGCGAAAAAGAGAAGAGGAGAGAGAATGTTACATCAGTGGGTCCAAAGGTACCAGTCAAGTTTCTCTCTCCTCGCTTTCTCTCTCCAAAAAGGGGAAATGTGACTCAAAAATTAAATAGAACCCAAAATTCCTTAATTGATCAAAAGGCCTTTTTCATGTTTACATCACGTGTATTTATAATGAGTCATCCGAATATGGGTGGATGTCCAATAGTTGATTTAATTGTTAAATAATAGCATTTAAATGAATTAACTAAAAATAAGAAAATAGGGGAAAATGATGATTTTGCCCCTTGCCTACAATTTTTGAAATTCCAATTTAGTCCTTATCATGACCATGAAACTCTTGCGATCTTGCGTGGCTCGCTTGGGGTCTTCCCGGCCAACCAAAAGAATATTGCTTTCTTGATCAGCTCGGGGAGACGATTATTTTGATATGCAAAATATAAGAAGCATGCGATCTTTGATTCAAGATTACGCTTGTTTCCTGCTATTTTTCTTTGATTTATTCTCTTCATATTGACGAGCATATCATCATGAACATTTGGCAACGAACGTCGCTTGATTTTGTGCCCGAATGACCATTTTCCAAATTAGGTATTTTTACCGAAATTTGTTTTTCGGTGGTCAGAAATTGTAGGAAGTTTATCCCTATCATGTGGCGAATCTAACTGTCCATCACACATGTGGTTTGGCTTTGGTGACGCCTTTGACGCTATAGTAGCAACGGGTTTAGTGTTAAGCCAATTCGATGTGTGAGTGTCGTGATGTGGCTGTTCGATCAAGGAGCACACTTGTTAGAAATTTTGCAACTTCACTTTAAATCGTGATCTTTTCTCTAGTTTTTCACTCGGCTCGGGCCACGCCATGGGGCGTCCCATATTTCAAATCGATCGGATCGATGAGACAAACATGCTCCCAAAATTTGGGCTCATTTCGAAACAAGACGAGGAATATACTAGCATCCAAAGTTCAGGCTGAAGTTGAAAAACTCAGTTTCTAAAGTTCAGCCCTTGTGGGTAATTTAGCCATAACTTGGTCCATAAATGCCCGATCAAGCCGAAACTTGATCCTTGATGGTTTTCAAATGTTTCGGATCTAATGGAGGTGGTCACATAATTGTTTGTTGCTCCAGTGATAGGGATGTAGTTATAAGGTCCATTTTTGTCGCATTATAGGTCGAATTTCAAAAACGTTTTTTGCATCTGCACTGTCTTAAACTCATCGGATCATGACAAAACTTGGCAGGTGTTCTTAGGAGACCCTTAGCCATGTTTTTGAGCATTCTTGGGCCATTCTGAGACTGTCAAAAATTTGACTATGGATCAGGGCTTCCTTAGGCCACATGAATTTTGATACCTGCAAAATTTGGTCTCAAATTACTCTCTCCTTATTCGAACCGAGGATAGAAGTGTTGAAAAATACCCTCAAACCACTTGCCCTACTGAATGTTTTGCTTTGAGAGAAACGAGAAGGACAACATTCAAAATCAAAATGGTCCTTCAGCCTTAGTTTTCTTCTTGGCCACCGGATCAACACGACCACTTAAGGGGTACTCGTGCGAAGCTGCTTACCGAAGGGGTGACCAAAGTGCTCTGACATTTGGGGGCCTTGCTTAAGGGCTTATAGACCCAAATGTGGAGACTTTTGGCGGGGGAAGAGACTTGAGCTACTGGTGGGGGACCCCTTTGGGAAAGACCATCATCCACGTCTGTAGATTAGTTGCTGGTGGGGGACCCCTCTGGGAAGGCTCATCATCCACATCAAGAGCTTGTGCTTTTGGTTCCAACAGCTGGGGGCCTTGCTTAAGGGCTTGTAAACCCAGTCGGTCAGAATCCAGCCTTGTTTGGCAGTCGGAGGCCTTGCTTAAGGGCTTGTAAACCCAGTCGGCCAGAATCCAGTCTTGTTTGGCAGTCGGAGGCCTTGCTTAAGGAATTTATTCCCAATCAGTCAGATTCTTTATGTCTTCTAGTGGGGGGCCCCTCTGGGAAGGCCCATCATCCACGTTAGAGACTTTTGTTTTGCTATCAGTGGGGGACCCCTTTAAGAAGGCCCATCACCCACGTTAGGAGCTTTGCTTTGGATAGAGAGCCAAGGAGCCCTTGATGAGCATTGTCTGCCGCTATACCAAGTTTGTTTTGACAAGCAGGGTCCCTCTTTGGCAAGGCGGCCTCTTTGGGGTGTGGATCACTGCACCTAGTCAGGGGTGTTTGGTGGCCGGCCTGAAATGTCTAGACTGAGACAGTAATTGGGAACCTTGAGGAGGCTTCACCGTAGTTGTTGACGGTAGGTTTTGACCTGGTTTGACAGTTTCTTACCTTTGGGAGCGCCTTCGGGGTGGCATCGTGGCTTTCTTGTTTTTTTTTTTTTTTGACGTCTTGAGAATGGGGTCCTTTAAAATGGAACCCTGACTTGCCATCTTGGAGATTCTTTTGACATCTGGGTCCTTTCATGAACGGACTTAGACTGTTGGAGTTTTCCTGAAGCTCTTCTTTTTGGGTCACGATAGCAGGGTATTCTGGTACGAGAATTTTTCTTGGAGTGCGGGTTGAAGCCCCTTATGGAAGCGAGCGCTGCATCAACCTGTTTATTGATGTGAGTGCCCTTTCGGGTTTTCACTTGGACTGGGGAAAGCGGTGCCGTAAAGACGGTTTTCACCAACCTCCTTTTTATTGGGTTCTTTTACTCATGACCTCATGGTCATGTCCATCCTTTTTCCATTTTTTCTCACAGTGCCCTTTTGGGTTTTCACCGCACCTAGTTTTTATTACGGAACACTTTTACTCATGGTTTCATGACCATGTCCATCTATCATTTTTACTCATGATACCCTTTAGGGTTTCCACCATGTCCATTTTTTTGTGAGGGCGTGTTTAAGGTTATACCTCCAGGACTTGGGCTATGAATTAAGGTCATATAGCCTTGACCATTGTGCGAAGCAGTGTACTGCCATGCGACCAAGACGTGTACTATAGTTTAGGGTCATATAACTGGGACCGTTGCTATGCAGTTTAGGGTCTTACAATACGGACCGTTGTCTGAAGCAATTTATCGTCATGCGACCAGAACATGCGCTACAGTTTAAGGTGGTATAACTAAGGCTATTGTGCAAAGCAGTTTAACGTCATGCGGTTAGGACGTGCATTACAACTTAAGGTCATATAACTTGGACCGTTGTGCAAATTAATTTAACATCATGCGACCAGGATGTGCGTTACAATTTAAGGTCGTATAACATGGACCGTGGCTATGTAGTTTAAGATCTTGCAGCACGGACCATTGTGCGAAGCAGTTTATTGTCATGCTGCCAGAACGTGGGCTACAGTTTAGGGTCATGTAACTGAACTGTTGTGAGAAGCAGTTTAACATCATGCGGCCAAGACGTGTGCTGCAGTTTAGGGTCATGTCGCTATGTATTTTAGGGTCTTTCAAAATGGACCGTTGTGCGAAGCAATTTAACGTCATACGGTCAGGACGTGCACTACAGTTTAAGGTCATATAACTTGGACTATTGTACGAAGCAAGTTAACGTCATGCGGCCACGACATGCTCTACAGTTTAGGGTAGTATAACTGGACCGTCGCTATGCAGTTTAGGGTATTGCAGCACGGACCGTTGTGTGAAGTAGTTTACCGTCATGTGTCCAGGACGTGGGCTACAGTCATATAACGGACCGTCGTTATGTAGTTTAGGGTCTTACAGCATGGACCGTTATGTGAAGCAATTTATTGTCAAGAGGCTAGGACATGCGCTACAATTTAAGGTTCTATAACTTGGACCATGCTATGATGTTTAGGGTCTTGTAGTACAGACCATTGTCTGAAGTAGTTTAACATCATACAGTCAGGACGTGTGCTACAGTTTAAGGTCGTGTAACTAGACCTTTGCTATGTAGTTTAAGGTCTTATAACACTGACCGTTGTGCAAAGCAGTTTAACATCATGTGGCGAAGACATGCACTACAGTTTAAGGTCATATAACTTGGACCGTGGGTTCAGGTGATGAAGGTTGCCCAATGAGAGGTGGTGAGTGTAGGTGGAGTCACTGGGGAATGTGAAGTGAATAAGATTCCATAAGGAATGAGTATGCAGATCCTAGTCTGATTCACTGGGGACGAAATGGCCGAGACCATTTATAGGTAATGGGTTCAAATGATGAAGGTGACCCGATGAGGGATGGTAGGTGCATGTGGACTCATTGGGGATTAGGGAACAAGTGTGACTCCATGGGGGTGAAACAGTGATGAAAGACAGCAGACACAAAGGCATGAGTGAGACTTCATTGGGTAAGAGGGTGAGTTCACTAAGGGACTTGTGTGAAGGGATTGAAGCTGAGTGGAGGCGAAGAAGGCATTCCAATGTGCACACGTACGGGCCGATTAGGGGAGGCATGCATTGAAGGGCATGCAAAAGGCATGTGCACAAAGGAAAAAGGTTACTCTGTTCGGTGGCGTGTGAGTGCACACACAGCAGCCAGTTCCTAGGGTTCACCTCAAGGATGCATGCTTGTGCGCACAACGACTGGGTGGGCGCGTTGGCGCAAACGATGGCCTGAGTGATCGCGTGCTGCAGTTGGAGAAAGTGAACAGGCACGACTGTCTGGGGAAGGCAGACGCACACGGCGGTTGAACACGGTGGACAATTGAATTTACATGATAGACGGGGCAGAGAGTCATGCATGACGACTTGGATAGAGAGATGCACACGACAAGCGCATGGCGGGCTGGGTTGAAACGAGTCATTCGGGTTTGGGCTCGGGCCGAAACCAACTCGGCCTGGCCCATTGCCATTTTGTCTTCTGAACAGTAGTGATAGTGTGTTTTAAGTTCATACAACAAGACCTTAGGGCGTGTTTCAGGTCATGCCTCTAAGACTGTAGGTGTTTTTAAGGTTTTACAACAAGACCAAAGGGTGTATTTAAGGACGTGCCTCCAAGATCGTAGTGATAGTGTGTTTTAAGATCATACAACAAGACTTGAGGGCGTGTTTAAGGTGTGCCTCTGAGGTCGTAGTGAGGCTTTTACCCATGACTCCCTTTTCGGTTTGCGTCATGTCTGTCTTTTTATTGGGAGCGCTGAGAGGAGGTAGAATGCCTAATTCCTCTTCTCGTCGTGTGTTGAGCAACGACGGCTTCCATGACCTCGAAGGGAGCAATTTCCTTTCTTCCTTTTAGTCCTTGATTGATCAAGGACTCATAATCCATTGTTCTCATGATATGATGAGCGTTTTGACTGTAGAGGTTCCATTTGGGGGAGGTTTCGGACTTCGGATGAGATAAGGATTTTGGAGCCCCACATTTGTCATGGCTCCTGACCTCCTGCACGAACCCTGTCAATGGTCTTGAAGCAGTCAGAGGGGCTTCTTCCATCTTGGCTTTCCCTTTTCGTATGGCCTTCAGTTGATCTTGAAGGTCCTCGAGCTCCCTTCTTAGATCATCAATGGCTACCTATTCTAAGTAATGGAGTGGCGGAATGGGGGCATTAACAGACTTCAGAGCAACTAAAAAATGCAACACTAAGTGGGGACTGCATGAGTAGGATGTCCCTCTATTAATAGATGTATTATCCTCTCCTTTTAAAGAGGTTGGGATGTATAAAACCTTGTGGTCAGCCTGAGTGAATTTGGCAATCCTCTTTAATGCTTTCGCTTTAAGAAGGGAAACAGGGATGTGTCGGATCTTCTGACGATCTGATGTGTATGAGACTATTGGTGACAAAGAATCTACTCCCATGACCTCCTCGAGCTCCACGGTAGTCACTGGTTCGGCAACCAACACGAATGACTCTGAACTGGGAGAGCAGGGGAGAGCCTGCTCTTCAGGGGAAGTAGGTAACGCTTCTGGAAGAGGGAATGGAGTGTTAAGGTGAATAGAGGTCAGAGTGAGAAGATTGTCACTTCTCTCTTCTTCAATAAACATGCCCAAGAGCGGCCTTCCTACATCCTCCACATCCTCATGTAAGGACACTTCTGTTTTTCTTACAGATCTTCGGTCATCATCATCGGGTTCTCGAGGTGATACCAGATCTGCAATACTTTACATCAGCATAATGCATCTCGACGATGGGGAACACTCATTTATCAGCGTAGACCGTGTACTGCCTTCCATCCCAGTTGTACTTAAAGCATTGATGAAGCGTGGATGAAACCACCCCTTGGTCATGCATCCAAGGGCGACTGAGGAGGATGTTGTAATAGGTGTCAGTGTCGATCACATGGTACTGTACATAATTGTTTAATTACCCGACCTTGAGACGGAGGTGAGCAGTGTCGGTTGCTTTTTCTCCCTATTGATTGATCCACTGAACTATGATGTTCGTCAGTGTGAGGTTATTAGATCCTAACCCTAGGTGGGTAAGTAATCTTCTGGGGATGTGATTTACATTGATCCCTCATCCAGCATAATTCAGCTGATGGGACATACATGCCACTCGTAGGTTACAAAGAGAGGCTAGTTGTGGAACTTTCCACTCAACTGAAGGTCGTCATCCAAAAAGGTGATAGCCAAACAATTGTTTAGGATTGCAAGGTCCACTTCGATGGGCTCCATGACAGTCTCATATACTTCCGTGCAAGGGAGAGCTTGAACGAGGTCCATTCGATAGTCTCTCGAGAGCATAAGGGCATCATAGACACTGAGAAGGCCAGAGACCTTCCTTAGGTGCCCAGCCACATCATACATGACCTTGTCATCATCAATCCCTTGAACTCTTGGACTCTCCATGAGTCCGAGTAGTTTGGAAGGTTGTGGCATAGGCTTAGGTGGTGGAAAGCTATTTTGGGGTACTGGTTGACTTTATTATACAATCGATATGGATTGGAGAGGTTGTATGGATTGGGTATGCAATGGTTGTGCAACTGGATTTGGTGCCGACAGGCCAAGTCATGCGGTTGAGTCCGGTGCGGATTGGTTAGATTGAGTAGTGAGAGTATGTGTTGGCAGAGTGGAAGTTGATGGAGGCTGAGGATCATACGATGGTTTGGTGTATGGAGGTCCAAGGTATTTGAGGATTGGTGGTGGATTAGGTCAGGTATTTGGGTATGGGATTACTGGCGACCCAATATACTTCAAGAGTCTTGGTTTCTACATGAGCAGTTGTAACCTCCTTCCAGACCTTAGACCGATTTCGTCAGTGTTGGTCACTACTTTAGAGATCTGCTCCATGTGACTGGTTAGGTGCCTCGATCTCCCCTTCCGTATCCTTTTAGGATCAGGTGGCACGCATCTCGAGTTTCGAGGCAAGACTCGAGACGTTTTTTAGATCACTCTCTCAGGAACCCCGTTCAAACACGGGGCCAAGTGTTTCCAGCCAGTGACGAAGGAATTTAAAGGTGGGTTAGGAATCGCCTCCCTTGGCTTGTATTCTTCTTGTTTTCTTCTTTTCTGCAAGTACACACATATATGGCAAAGGTTATAAAAAACGTTGGTCAGACCTCACCCTTTTCCTCTTTAATGAATGTACATAAGCATGCACATTCAAAAAGAAGAAGAGAAGAAAGTTGGGGGAGAGAAGAATTCGACTAAGCCAGAGGATCAAAGCGGCGACTAGGCTGATGGATAATTGGTCTGACATGGTAGTAAAGAGCGCTCGGTAACTAAGACCAGCTCATAGGATTACTATTAAACATTGTTATCAATATCGACTAGCTAAGTACGATGGTCAATCTGTCGTGGCAATCACCGGCCAAGTAACCCAACACAACAACATTACGGCTAGACGACAGGACTACCATGAGAATTCAATCTCAATCCCTCTTAGTCGAATGAAAGAGTAGCAGAATTAGGGCTATGAGGAGAGAATAAGAAGAGAAGAAGGAAAAGAAAGGACTAAGGAAAAAGGAAGGAAGAGAAGAGTACGAAATATGAGAGAATAAAGGAGAGAGAGGGAAGGAAAGCACAATCGGGGTCAAGCATTGTCGAATATGTTTAGAAGGAAGAAAGAGAAAACCAGTCAGTGCTAGGCTTCACCGACTGACAGGAGAAAAGAGAGAAAACCAGTCGGTGCTAGGTCTGGCCAACTGACAGAGGAATAGAGAGAACCAGTCTACGTTAGGTCTCGCCACCTAATAGAAGAAAAGATAGAAAACCAATCGGCGTTAGGTCTCGCAAACAGATAGAGGAAGAGAGAGAACCAGTGGACACTAGGCCTCACCGACTGACAAGGGAAGGGAGAGAAAACCAGTCGGCACTAGGTCTCACCGACTGATAGGAGAGGAGAGAGAAGATCAGTCGGTGCTAAGTTTTATCGATTAACGGGAGAAGAGAGAGAAAACCAGTCGGCTCTAAGTCTTACCGATTAACAGAGGAAGAGAGAGAACCAGTTGGTGCTATGTTTCATTGACTGACAGAAAGAAGGGGATAGAAAACTAGTTCGCGTTAGGCTTCGCCGACTAACAAAAGAGGAGAGAGAAGACCAATCAGCGTTAAGTTTCCCTGACTGATAGACAAAGGGAGAAAAGAGAGAAAACCAACCGATGCTAGGTTTTGCTGATTGACAAAAGTAGGAGAAAACCAACTGACGCTAAGCCTCGTCAGTGTGCGAGCCAGAGTGGCCCCTTAGTGTCACTTTCATTACTGACCTTATTTGTTTCGAAGTGCGAGAGGGTAATGATGGGAATGTTAGTACTGAAGAAGGGATGGCACTTCTTCATTGTTTGCATCAGAACATAGCTTCCGGGGAGAATTTGCCTACCTTAGCGAAGCGGATGGAACAGGCAAAGGGATTACTAAGGTGGTTAGGAAAAGGCCTCCGGATTCGAGGGAAGCATCAATACCTGAAGGGACACACTTCTTGGACTACCAAGGTATTGGCGTCATACAAAAGTACTCTTGAACATGCTTCGCTATTGGCAGCGGTC
Organism: Amborella trichopoda; assembly: GCF_054954075.1. Classification (NCBI taxonomy): domain Eukaryota; kingdom Viridiplantae; phylum Streptophyta; class Magnoliopsida; order Amborellales; family Amborellaceae; genus Amborella; species Amborella trichopoda. The sequence goes on along the minus strand of NC_142338.1, from coordinate 23,969,763 downwards.
CAGTGTTCGGGCAATTACTATGACCGTTGCTCCAATACAGTAAAGTTGTTACTGGTGACATGGAGCCATGTCAGCAATACTTGGCTTCTTGGACATGATGAAGTGGGGATCTCCCTGCTAGATCTTCATTTCATTGGAGGCCTCCCGATGATTGGAGCTATGTATGATGAGTTTGTTCCTCCATACTCAGTCATCTTCGGTGGTGTTAACTTGGGGGATGAAGAGCCACCTGCGAGCCTTCAAATGATCTTTGAGGCCTATCAGTCGATTGTCGATCGATTTAACAATTGCAGGGCCACGTTTACAGAGTGGGTGAACTTCTTTTGTGGGGATTATCCCGAGGGCGGTCAGGGTACTCCGAAGGGGTAGGGGAAGGATGTCGCAAAGGTGACGCCTCCCTTGTATCAACTTGAGATTGATGATGACCGTGTCTTCTTGGCTACATACTTGGCCTTATTCCTTTGCAAATTCGTGCTTCCTGGCTGGGGGGACGACATTAGTCCAAGCACACTGTATGTGGTTTGTGACATCGACCGAGGACGTGAGTATGCCCTTGCTCAGTCGGTCTTGTGCAACATATACCATAGCTTAGGGGCCAACTCCTGTGGAAAGGCCTACAGGGGAAAAGAGGGAGGAAGTGGTATTGTTGGAGGAGAGGCTTTTCCTAGGGATTTCATGACTCCATTCCCTGTGCAATAGATGTATGGGTGGCTAGGGGATTATTTCCTTGATACCTACATCAAGCATCAGTGCTCGGGAGATAAGCTGTGGCCCTTCCTGATGAGGATTGCCAACCAGAGGGCCATCTTCCATACCCCAAGGAAGGCTCAGGGACTCTTTGAAAATGATTCTCTGAACATGAGGTGGATCCTTTTCAGGTTGGGAGCTTCACCGACTGTGCTTTCATTGATGAGTTGGGGAAGGAGCTAGACAATGCTCCAACAACTATTAAGGAACTCATGTTCATCCAGAGCATTAGAGGGGGAGTCTTACCCTATCGGACTCCGCAAAATGCCAGGTTAGAGGAGTATTTCCCTCACCACTTTGCTCGTCAGCATGAGCTTGATCAAGGCTTCCCCTTCTCAGTATTCTTCGAAGAGCGCCAGAGTAAGGTGATCAAGGGGAAGACGAAAGATTTGGGAACTTTTTGTGAGTGCTAGCTGCCAGAGCATATACGGAGCGCTTGGTCCATATAACACACAAAATGTTTGACCTAATCTGATTATGGGTAGGCTTGGCTTGAGAGTGGGTTCCTAACTATTGAAATGCGGCTAGGATTAGGTCCCCACATAAGTCCTGGCGTCCTGTTATAGGATGTTCACCAGGTCCTACTATACGCGGAGTTGCTTTGAGGCAAAGGATTATGGAGGCGCTGTCACAGTTGAAGTTACTCTAATCACAATCGCCTCGGCTCTCAATGCTAGGTTCCCCTCATGCTGATAACATGAATTTTGGGGGTTTTCAAAATATTTGTTCGCTGGTTTGTCGGGCATTACTGGTTCGGTGTGTGCTGGAGTGTGTAAAGAAGCACATAATAAAAAATAAAGTCAAGCACACAATACACACAAAATAAGCAACGCAATAAGTGAGCGCTTGACACTGATCGTGTCTAGCGATACGCACTTCGATGAGAAACTCGCTCGAAGCGCAATATATATGGAGGGGTAAGCAACCCCTAAGAAGGTAAAGTCAGAACAGTGATACCATGCACAGTTCGTGCTAAGTCGAGCGCAGCTCGAGCCGAGAGTGACTCGAACGGGACACGGTTTAGGGGGAAATAAGTGAGCGCTCGTCACTGATCGTGCCTAGCAATGTCCGCTTCGAGGTAGAACTCACTTGAAGCACAATGTAAATGGAGGGGTAAGCAACCCCTAAGAAGGTGAATTTAGAACAATGAGACTAAGCACAGTAGAATACCATAGCAAATAGAAAGAAATATAAGAGATAGAGATGGAAAACCTAAGGGAGTTACACGAGAGAAAACCCTAGAAATTACATCAGGAAGCTTTAGCCCCCTGAGAGAAACGTCAGATCTATCGTTAGGACACAGACTAGATCTACCCTTAGGACACAAAACCTTAAATCAAATCCATCACATTGAAGGGATTAGCCGATAAACATTTGACTCAGAGAGACAAGAGGGGACCGGTTCTGATACGGACGAGCCCCAAATGGCTCGAGGTCTCAGGCCAACTGGCCCGGATCAGTGTCATTTCTTTCGATTTCTTCTTATTTTATTTTTTTAATTTTATTTTTATATGTTTTGTTAATTTTGTTTAAAATTGCATTTCGGATGCTTTGGATCATGCTGGCCCTGCCACAGATCTGAAAATAGATATGCTCGTTGCCGGGCAGATCTGGCCTCAGATCTGAATTCGATTTGTCCCACTTTCTTTACCATTTTATTTTTTTCATTTTTCATTTAGTTTAAGGTGTTAAAATCGAGAGATCATCATCGGAAGATCTGTCTAATTTTCATCATAAATAGTTTGGCGCCCATTGTGGGGCGTTACGAGCTTGATCCAAGTGTCAAAGTACAATTTTATTTCACTATTTTTCACTGTGATCAGTCGTAAAAAGTCCTAGGAATCTACAGGGATCAGGATTCAGGGTTTTGTTGCTCTAAGACCCTGTCTAATTTGGACGACATCAGCCGTGTCGCCTGAGTGACACCACCAGTGCCACCCGGATCTAGGGCGACACTCCCCGTGTCACTAAAATTTCGAAAGTTTCAAAATTTCCTGAAACAATGAAAATATGTTCTAGGGAGTTTTTTTATGACCTCTCAAAAAATTTCAGAGAAAAAGGAAATTTAAAAAAGACTAAGAAAATATTTTACTTGATAAAAATCACATATTTGCTTATGTCTATTTACTCTATTTTAATTTATTTCATCAAAAATATATTTTTTCCCACTTTTTCCAAGTTTAAAATAGTATTATTTCATTAATTTCGATATGATAAGAATATAAAAACAATAAAAAAAATATAAGTTTTTGGGCGACACTAGCAGTGTCTCCCACCCAGGCGACACCACCCGTGTCGCCCAACTGCAAAGGTCCCAGAAAAATTCTTGGACCCCAGAGACCTATTTTAGTGCCTTTGGTCTGCTTGTCCACTAAAATTTGGCTCAAAATAATTTTTTTAAAAAATATAAAAAATATATTTTGCCTCAGATAGGTCCGCTCTGTTCTGGCTATCTGATTTTATTTTAGTTTGTTATTTTTTATCTAAACCATGTTTTCCCTGCTTTCACCATGCTTAGTTTAACTGTTTTCATCAAATTTTAAAAATTTAAAAAAACTAAAAATTAAAAAAAAAATATATATACATCGGGGGCTGCTTGCACCCTGAACCGTGTCCCATTCGAGTCACACTCAACTCAGGCTGGGCTTGACTTAACACCAGTCGAGGAAGAATTTCTCAGGCACCTTCCTCCTCTACCGACCTTACGAGACTTCATCCCAGGCGCAGCTGGCCTTATCTCTTTGTTCAATCTGGGTGGCATCTCTGAGTCATGAACTACTCAGGACTCGTCTAATGCAAGTGACGATGCTAAAAGTACCGCACAACAGTCAGATCCGGTGCAAGACCTAAAACACCCCTGCACACGTCCAATTTTGGCGATGACATAAAAAGCTGTCAAGACATTCTAACTCTAGTTTTTCTTCTTCTCCTCGCTCCTCTTCTATCTCTTTTACAGGTGCAGAGCGGTAGTGCCCAGACTTCAACACTCTAAACTACGACCTTGACGGCACCAACATCAGCTGATCGCAGCGAAAATGCCTATGAAAGGTGCTAGCTCAGGCAGCTGGATTCTTGACAGTCGTCGACGCCTTGGCAACCCAAACCAAGCTGAGCCATCTTCAAGTTTCTGTTCCAAGGAGGCCTCCCATATGGTGCGGATCTTGGAAGTACCATTCAGCATGGGGAAAATGAGCCTAAGATCGGGGAAGAAGCTACAGTGCACACCTCAAAAGCTCAAGGTCCTCAAGTTTCCAGATCCTTCATTTTTCTCTGAGCCTCAACCTCAAACCTCTACATCCTTAATACAAATCCCTATTACCTCCTCATTAGCCCTGACTACACTGGTCGAACAACAAAGTCAACCAGTGTCACAAACCAAAACTCAATCAAAACCTACTCCTAAACTTACCCTACCACACAAACCAATGACTGGATCAGGAATGCAAGAGGCTAATGAGGATAAGATGAAATATGATGTAATTGGGCATTCGAGAAAGCTTCCAGCCCTTCTAAGCATCTATGACGCCCTTATGCTGTCCAGAGACTACCGTATGGCCCTAGTTCAAGCCCGTTCTAACCCGAAAGTGTACGAGACTGAAGTGGAACCTATTGAGGTGGACCCAGCCATTCTAGGTGGGTGCTTGACAATCATCTTATTCGAAGATGACCTGCAGTTGGGAGGTGAATTTCACAATCCCCTCCTCTTCATGAATGGTGAATTATACGCCTGCCTTATCAACCTGATTATGCTAGATGGAGGGTCAGCAGTTAACATGATCCCAAGAAGGATCTTCACTTGACTGGGATTAGGATCTGGTGACCTCACTCCAACCCACATCACTGTCCAAGAGTTCAATCAATCAGGAGAAAAGCCAGCTGGGACAGTTCGTCTTCGCCTCAAGATCGGTGACCAGAACGGTTACACCCAGTTTCACGTAATAAACACTGATGCATCTTACAATGTCTTGTTCGGCTGCCCTTGGCGTCATGATCAGGGGGTGGTCTCTTTCCCACTTCACCAATGGTTGAAGTACAGTCGAGATGGGACACAACACACGATCTATGCTGATAAGAGACCGTTTCCTGTAGCCGTGACTCACTATGCTGGCGTTAAGTACTATTTCACAGACCTTCCAGCACCAGAAAGGTCAAAGGATGATGATTGGAAGCCTGTGAGAGAGAAAGAACTCTCGTCTCATGAGGATGTTTAAGACCTTGGGCAAATGATTATGGACATGTTCAAAGAGGAGGAAAGACAAGGCAAGATTCTTCCCTTGACTCCTATTTGTCCAAGTATACCTTGCCACCTCTCTGAGGTGATGGTGCCCTCTCCCGAAGATGAAGCTTCCCCCTCTACTTCTAATTTGCCAGAACAAAATGATGAGCTAGAAGCAACTCTTGAGTCTGACGAAGCCCTTGAGGTAGACCTTCCAACACCAAGGTAACCTATACGCCGGATTAGCAAAAGGTCCTGCATGTCCCCATTGCTCTTCTAGAAGCAGAACTGACATACCAACCACCAAGAAAGGTACTCCAAATCCTATCCTCCTTAAACAAGGAGATCACTAACAGCCAAAAGAAGGTCTTACACTCCTTTGAGGCTCTCGAAGAAGTACAAGTGGGCAAGAGTCAGCCCTCTGGCTCTTAGGAACAAGACCCCATGACAGAGTTGAGAAGTGAGGTTCGTAACCTCAAGAATCTGTTGGAGGTTATGCACATCACTTCAAAGCACTGAAAGGAGTTCGTCCAAGATCTATGATGAGCTTAAGAGCCCCGTAGAGAAGTGAAACATTCCCCGGATTGGAGCATTTACAGCGAACAGGCTCACTAAATCATGAGAACCATGAATTATGAGGCCCTATCCAATCAAATGCTAAGGGGAGAGGAAGCAACTACTCCCCTATTCGAGGTCATTGGAGTCGTGGCAAGATGTCAAAAGACAAAGCAAGGAGCGGGCTATCCTTTTTCGTCTCACACGGTGAAAGGGCATAAAAAATGAAAAAAGAGAAGAAAGAGTAAAGATGTCCCCCAGACATAAAAATAAAAGAACTATTTCATTCATAAATCAAGAGGGCATTACAAGTGTTCTTTTCTTTACAATGGAAGAAATGAAAAGAAAGAGAGAAAGAAGGCACTGTCAAAAGCGGTCAATGATCTCATGGACCTTTCTCCTGCACTCTTCGATCGATGCGGTCTTCCGCTCGAGGTCTCCCCTCAATTCGACCACCGACCTGACATCATGCTCCACCAAGGACAACTTTTCGCTTAAGGAGTATTAGAGGTTAAGAAGTTTCTGATCCAACTCTTTATACTCAGTTTCCCAGGCCATCGTCTCCTTCTCCATCTTTTCAAGTTCCTGCGCCCACTTCGCTATTTTTTCCTTCAGGGTCATTACCCTGATATTGCTTGTTACGGCATTCTCAAAAAGGGCAGACCTATAAGAGTTAGCAGCCTCTCTCTTGTAGCTAAGACTCGACCAATTCACGACTGTGCATCAACGAGGCTTCTACTGACTCTATGACGGAGCCCCCTAACAGCGCTGCAGTCTCTTCTTCCCGTAGAGCTTTTACCCTCCATCCCTCCAACTCATTCACAATGTTGTCAAAGTAAGGGATGGCCTCAGGTGTGCCTCTCAGGGAAAGCTGCTTCAGTTGCGCGAGTGTGTCCCCAAACTCGGCTAGGGGTAGCTCCTTCAACTTTTGAAACCCTACCCGAAGCACCTACATGATAATGTCGAGCATTCCACTAAGGATGGGTCTAGGCAGAGCAGCAGGTATAACTACAGAAGGAGAATCCCCAGTTGCAGCCAAGGTCTAAGGCTCCCCAGATTCAGGGGCAACCTCAAGCTGCCCTGGTACCTCAACAACAACCCTTGTGCTCAAATCTTCCCGCGTGGCCTCTTCCGGCTGGACCCTGTCATGGTCAAGTGTTGTAACTTCGTCCCTTGTAGGCTCTGCAGCCTCAGTCAGGGCAAGGGTGACCTCCCCGCTTGGAGCTACAATCTCATGGTGTACCACGGTAGTCTCCTCTCTTACGGTGGTGTCTTTTCCCCGCTCCCTCTCTTCTTGAACTGCCATCTCCGCCTCGGCATGCTCGACACCTTCCCTCTCTTCTTCTTCACCCTTGTCCTCCACGACAGCTATTTCAACTACAAGCTCTCCCATAGGGCCTACCGCCTATACAGTCAGGGCACCACCTCTGGGCCCTCAAAGTCTGACCCCACAGGATGTCTTGCCTCTGCATCATCTATAGCAACATCTTCTGGGGCAGCAACTTTTGCTCGGGTGGCCTCTCTTCACCCCCTAGGGCTCCAACCTCTTCTATGATCACAAGCTCTATCGGGACTTCCCTTTCCTCAGTAGGCATAGCAGCCTCCTAAGCTTCAGTGGCTCTCTTGGCCTCAACCGCCTCATCAAGGTCGGCTTCATCAGCCTCGTTCATTCAAATCGGGACTTGGCCCTCCCCTACTGCTATAGACATTACTCCTTGATCCGAAGCAATTTCAATCGGTGCAGTAGAATTTGAGGCACTAGCCTGAGTCTATGAAAAGCTACAGGAGGAAGAAAAGTCCTCAAGAACAGAAGGCGATGCAGAAATTGGAAGAGAAACATTTGACTTCGAAGAAGCAGCCAGCAAAGAGCCATCTTCATGCTCCCGAACCACTTGATGCTTGAGCACCTTACGCTTCAGAGCCCAAGAAGCAGGTGCACAAGGAACTGTCAGGGCAGCCCGCTTCCTCTTCTTCCCCTTCGCTTGAGAGGATGCAAGAGTCTCAAAAGCACCCCCTCGAGAAGAGCCGACAACAAGCTTGTTGTGAGGGCCGCTCCCCATCAACTCGTTGAAATCTAGGACCGGGCACCCTTCATACCCTGGAACCTTACAACCCTCCCTCCATTTGAAGATAGAAGAGAGGTTGTGAAAAATACTCTATATATTCTTCTCCATATTGAGAAACCGTGGCAGAGACTTGTTCACAGCAATCTGGTGAGGCCACCCAACAATGCGCCTGTTCTTGGGGAAGCCCATGGTGAATATTTCCCTCAAAGAAGGAGCCATCGTCACTTTCTTCTGTGGCATGCCCTCGTTCCAGTGGGTGTTATCCCCTTTCCAAGCGTGGTCAGCTTCCCAATAACCCTTACTGGTGATCCACCACCAAAGTTCATGGGCCTCGGCTGCTAACACTCTTGAACACGTACTTCTTTACCTCTGTAAACTCCAAGCATGTGGCCAAAGCTATGTGAATGTGCCTCGAGAGCCAGGTCTCACAATGGGTCCCTAGCTGGTTCCTCTTCCTGCGACTATGACGCTTCTCAAATAACACCAAAAATGGACACCCTTAGTCCAGCCCATGCTGTCGCGCAAATCGTTCAGGGAAATACCCCTCAAGCTTGGCAATATGGAAGGTACAGTAAGGTAGCCCCCCTCCTCTAACACTCAGCATATACATCAGCTCCTTATGGGTGGTAGGAGCACCATTCAGGCTCTTTCCCAACTCATCGACAAAAGCACGATCATGAGGTTCCCAATCGGGAAGGCTGGTCTACTCATATGAAGATGGTCATTGTAGAATAAGCTATGTGTGTGACCAGGAGTATGGAAGATTGCTTTCTGCCCAGCGATCCTCAGTAGCAATGGGTACATTGCTTCATCCAATACCGTATTTCTTAGGTAGGTGTTGGAGAAATAATGCCCAAGCCAGCCATACACATAGTGGATGGGGAAAGGCAAACGCTTCACCATTTACTATGTCATTCCCTCCTTCATCGCCCTGGTCGATCTTTCCCCTAGACATGGCTCCCAAGCCATAATAGATGCTGCACAAGATCGGTTGTGCGAGCATGTATTCTCTCCCCATCGCCATGTGACAAGTTACATAGAAAGTGCTTGGGCGAATGAGGTCTACCCCACTGGGGAGAGCGAACTTGCACAAGAAGAGCACCAGGTACGTTGCAAGAAAAATGTGGTCGTTCTCTTTATGCAGCTCAAATACTAGAGGGGCTCCCTCTGTGGGTGCCTTACCCTTCCTTCTCAAGCTTGGACCAGCCTCATCATCATAATCTCCATAGAAGAATGCCACTCATTGGGTGAAGGAAACTCGTCCCTTTTTGGACTAAAAGTAAAGTAGTTGGTAAATCCTGAACAACTCTTGCAATCCTGCTGGCGGGTCTTCATTCGTGAGTCGTTCACCTCCAAAAATGACCGACTTCAGGGGCACGAACTCACCCTACATAGCACCGATCAGCGGGAGCCCACTGATGAAGTATAGGTCTAGCTGAGACATCCCTGCTTCCCCATGACCAGGCAACCATGCATTACTGACATGGCTCCAAGTTTCCAATAGTGCCTTGACCCTGTTTGAACAACGACCATAGTATCCCACTCAGCACTGATCGTCGGCCAGCATGCTTCAAAGTGTCCCTATATTGACTTAACACCCTTATTGTCCAAGAAGAGTACCCTTTTCAGATACTGGTGCTCCCCTTGCACTCAAAGGCCAACAGAAGACCACTTTAGGCCTATGGTCTTCACCATTCTTTTGTTTAGGGTTGGCAAATCCCCACTTGAGGCTATATTTCTGTGCAAGCAGTGAAGGAGGCCTACCCCTTCTTCTGTTCGTACATTCCCATCGCTATCTTCTCTAACCTCAAAGCGAACGGGGTCACTAGCAAAGGTGACTCTTAAAGGCCACCGCGGTTCACACAAAGCCTCGGTGAGCCAGATTGGCTCACTCCTCACCAAGCTTTCACTGGTGAATTCATTTATGTCAAGCTCCCTTGCTCAGGGAAGGATCTTCACATCTGGGATGGCACTGAAAGGTTGGGCCATGAAGACTAGGACAAAGGCTTCACTGCAGCACGCAGGTCACTAAGAGGTAGCCTTATCGCCATGCGTGAAAGGCAGAGCTATCGCTGGCTGCATAAGGCTTCCACAAAACGCTAACGTGTAATGCTGGCTGTGCGCGCAAGGGAGTATCGCCGGCTGGTCCCTAAAGCGTAAAGCAGGCTGCTTTTATAAGGAGGCTATTGCTGTGTGCAAAAGGTAGGGGTATCGCCGTCTCATGACCAAGGAGGGTATAACTATGCGCATAAGGCAGGGCTATCACCGTCTCATGACCAAGGGGGTTTCGCCATCTGTCGAAGTAAATCAGAAGCATCACACAAAGACCAAGACGAAGCATGGGGTAATGTCGTCTGTGTCTAACACCTGGGCTCCAGCTGTTTGCATGTGTCACAGGTGTGGCACACCACATCCCTCGAATTTTTGGCAAGCCGCCTGACACTCGTGGTGTGGCCTGTCACCATGCGTGTGGAGGGTGATCATTTTCCTTTCCATGGCCCTTCACCTCCCCGACTGTTACAACCTCGTGACCCCTCGGGTTCTCACCAGCGTTTCCTCTCCTCATCAGGAACTCACTCCTACTCGCTGGGAAACCCTCCCCCGTCTATTCCCTCTCTTGCATTGGTGACTAAATCCCATCGAAATTCTTGTAGAAGCTCCCTTGTGACCCTGCGGGTTTCTCCCTTCTTCATACTCGTCAACTCGCATGAATTTCACTGTGTTTCTAATGAGCCCACAGTTGCTCCTCCCTTTGTTCTTCCAATAACTAGAAGGCCGTCAGAATCTCCTAACCCTTTTGCAACTTGCCGGGAATCACAGAACTGCCAGAAAATCACTGGAGTTCCAGAAGAGTACCACTGCAACTCTTGCAATTTTGCAAGAGTCTCGGAGAAGCCTGGTGAAGCTCCCTGTTCCATGCTCAGAAGGTCTCAACACTCCCAGAAAACATCTTCAGGCACGTTCTAAAGGTTAACAACCTGCTCAAGTTTGTCGAAAATCTTTTGAATACCTGTATACTACGAGTTTTGGCTGGGAAACTCTTGCTGAATGTCCCTTGATGGAAGCTTCGACTCTCTCTCGCTAAAAACTTTCTTCACTATTTTACCTTTCGGTAAAATAGTAAAATGCGGTGTTTCCCCCTTTTCTACTCAACAGTTCCACGAAGTACCCCTCACTAGTTTCAAATGATACTCCAGTCCTCGTCTTCAGACGACAATAGGTCTAGGCCTGGGCGGGCAAGCCCGAGGCCCGAATGCAAGTCACTACTGCCTATGCATCATGAACCCGCTGCCAGCTATTACATCGCTATGCTTTAACGTCATGTGTCCCTGAGTGGCTCTCATCGTGCGCTTCACCAGAAGCTAGTAGTTATCGCTGTGTGCTTCACCAGAAGTTATTGTCGCGCGCTTCACCTGCGGATATCACCGCGTGCTTCACAAAGAGGCTATCGTCACACTCTTCACAAGAGGACATGCCCGTGCACTTCACCAAGAGCCATCGATGAGCATTTCAACAAGGCTTAACGTCGTGCGCGTGTCATCTAGACCTAACACCGCGTGAGTCATTAAAAATTTAGTGCCATGCGCATGCTATAGAGCTGCCTACTGTGGATTTTTCCCACTTTCCCCAAATCATGACCTGTCATCCCCACAAGCAGGCCATCACTTTGCATCCTCAGAGAGTCAAGTCTCCAGTTACGGCCTTGTTCCCCATGGAGTCACATTCCCTACCCACATAAATGGTTTAGGTGCATGACCCTAAACTGTATGGTCCAAACTATATGAACTTGAACTGTAGCGGAGGTCTAGTCGCATGACCCTAAACTGCGCAGTCCTTGTTGCATGACTCTAAAACTGCGTAACCACGATCAAGCTGTATGACCTTAAAATTGTAGTGCATGTTCTGGCCGCATGACTTTCAAATGCTTAGCACCATGGTCCAAACTGTATGACCTTAAACTGTAGTGTAGGTCTAGTTGCACGACCTTAAACTGCATGGTCCTAACTGCAGGACTTTAAACTGCATAGCCATGGTCCAAGCTACAAGATCATAAAACAGTAGCGCACGTCCTTATAGCGAGACATTAAAATGGCACGTCAAGTAGTCCATGCGCATGACTTTAATCCGCGAAATGAACACACCTCCCTCATCTCTAGTAGGAGTCACATCCATATAACAACCCATTCTCCCTGGTGGAGTTAGGGTAATTTTAATCTCTTCAATCCCCAATGGGGTTGCACATGTTCTCTAGTTTGTCATTCTCAACAGAGTTACATGTATACTAATACTCATTATCCCCATGGAGTCATGCTGACCCCTTCAATCCCCTTGGGTCAGTCGTGCACCAAGCCATTCTATCCCCAGGAGTTGGGTTACTTTCCTACGAGCCATGGAGTTCCATCTTTCACCTTAGCGAGCCATACTTGTCCCCTCATCCCTAGTGAATTCTGCTTCTCCATCTAAACCTCCTACTAGTTTTAACCATCATTATCCCTAAGGGATTCGAATTGCTATCCACAGACCTATTCCTCAGGGAGAATCTCCTACATGGCAACCGACATAAATGATCTAGGCGCACGACCCTAAATTACATGGTCCAAATTATAAGACCTTAAACTGTAGTGGAGGTCTAGTTGCACGACCTGAAACTGCATATTCCTCGTGCGGGACTCTAAACTACGTAACCATGGTCAACCTATATGACCTTAAACTGTAGTGCACATCCTAGCCGCTTGACGTTAAAAGGCTTAGCACCATGGTCCAAACTATATGACCTTAAACTAGAGGGGAGATCTAATTGCACGACCTTAAACTGCATGGTCTTATTGCATGACTTTAAACAGTATAACCATGGTCCAAGCTACATGACCTTATAGTATAGTGCGCGTCCTGGCCGCATGACGTTAAACCGCTTTGCACAGGTCTCAGAGGCATGACCTTAAATTCGGCCCCGCACATGCATACACGTCTTTTACATGCATTTTCATGCACGCCTTCCTTACTTCCCAGTGAGTCTCACTCATGCTCACAAAATGCTGAACCATTCCACCATCCATACTCGTTGTCAGTTAGTGGATCACAAAGTTTCACCTTCCAAACATACATCATCCATCTTTCACGGGTAGCCTCGTGCCATCTCCCCAAAGTGAGTCAAAACCACCACCACACTCACTCCATGGCCTCTACAGACTGCCATCCATCTCCACCATGGTTCAGTTGTATGACCTTATACTGTAGTGCACGTCCTAGTCGCATGACGTTAAAAGGCTTCACACAGGTTCCGAAGGCATGACCTTAAAAGAGAAGAAGAAAAAATAAAGGGCATGATGTATACCTAGACAAGGGAATGCCATCAATAAAAATGACGGATGGGCATGGTCACGAAACCATGAGTAAAAGAGTTCCATAAAAACAAAAACCCGGGCACAGTGAAAACCCCAAAAGGGCGCCATGAGTGAAAACAGATGAAAATGGTGGACATGGTCAAGATCATGGGTAAAAGAGCCCAAAAATAAAGGAGGTTGCTGAAAACCGTCTTTATGACACCACTTCCTCACTCCTAGTCAAAACCCACAAAGGGTGCCTGGACAAATAAAGCAGGTTGATGCAGCATCACAGCCTTGACTAGCACCCAATTGCTAAATAGGCATAATCCTAACTAACGAGGTGCACACAAAATCCTCAGCTGTCAGGAGCCAATCACAACACAAGATGGCTCACCCGGGAGTGATAGCGTCATAAGATCTTGCAAACTTCAACACCAAAAACAAAAAGAGTCCTTGATCGTGTGGGCAATGAACAATAAATCCCTCAAAAAAAAAAATGAGTCCCTGAGGGTGCGGGCGATGAATAATTACCTCAAAATGCGAAAAACTCTCACGAAGGCAAGAAACTGATAAAGATAGGGCGAAAACTGCTAGAGACTTCAGGGTGATGCCTTGCCATGAGGTCTCCTCACTAAAATCCCCCCTAGCTGACAGGCCCAGACCTTCAGGACAGGTCAACACCCCCCACTGGACCTGGCAGGATGGGGCCAATAGAGGTACCTCAATTATCAAAAGCAAATCTGATGTAGCAGGAAACAACGCCAACCAAAGGCTTATAACATTTGGCCGCCAGATAGGTCTGATTCTGACCAATGAGGTCCACACAAAATCCTCACCGGCCAAAATCACAAATAGTCGATTGAGGTTGAGGACTACTACAAGCTCCCTCAGAGTCTCTTCTCCCCCTAAAGGCTCTATGGATGGACCTGTACATTACATCCAAAAGTCTGAGCATCCTAGTTACTGCATTGCATGGATTTCTCCTTATAATTCACGTAGTCCTGTGGCTAGGAAGAAAAAAGAAATAAAGCCAAAGGAAATTTTTTGAAGGTTATCCTTCTCGATTCTCTTAAAGCACAAAATTCGGTGAGACATGCAGTTTGAAGACATATTTTAGCACCATGGGTCCTCAATACGAAATAAAATACAGAAGCCGGTCAATAAACTCCTGACAAACAATGGTAATTTCAACAGTCTTAGAATGGCCCCATAACAGGTCAAGATCTTCATAAGGACTCCAAAAAGTCTTCTGCCATGTTTCGTCACGATTCAACATGTCTAAGGCAGTGCACACTGAGAAATAGTTTCAATAAAATCAGCCTCTAGCACCCTGAAACGGAACCCTATAACTGGAACCCCACTATTAGAGCATCAAACGGCCATGATACCATGGCCATTGGATTTGACACGATTGAAAATCCCCAGGGGTCAAATTTCAGCATAAATGGACACTCTAGGAAGACGTTATAAGTAAAAGATCAAAACAGGAGGAGCCACACACTATTCTCGTGTGGCCACCCTACAAGTAATCATCATTAGAGGGGCAGTCATGATCATATCTCATTCGTTCAAAGTCAGATCATGTTCAAAATTTGTGAGTGTGTTCGTCTTGTCATTACGAGCGTTTCGATAAGCGGTACACTCCATGACGACACTCGAGAGGGGAGATGAGCTAGAGAGAAGTTGCCGATCCATGAAGAAGGTTGTGGGAAAATCAACAGCGACATGCCTCGCTCAGCGGCCAAATCACAGTGCTCAAGCCCGATCGACGTAGAACCAATTGCATCATGTGCGTAAGGACCATGGCTATCATTGGTATGAACCCCACACATGCTGAACGATCATATTTTGCATAAGAAGTCGATGAAGTGACTGTAAATTCTAGCGTCGAAATTCTCGATTCCTGCAAAAATTCAAACGTTTCAAAATCTTCGTCTGAGCACGAAATCAAGCTGCGTTTGTTGCCACGCGACGATGACAGTATGCTCAGTGCGATTTAGTGAAGAAATCACAGAAAAAAATCAAGGAACGAGCACACTATCATTGTGTCATTTGAATTCCATGTCACATGATTGTGGCTTAAAAGCATGATCCATGGCTCGAAGTTGGTATCAAAACAAACACCATGCCGAGCTCTACAAGAAAACAATCATAATTTGGACATATGGGCACCAGATCATCCATGAAAGATCACGCAGTTCTAGGGCGCAATAGGGACTGTTCTGGAATTTACCCAATTATTGGGAAGCAGAAAATCAGTCATTTTGTATCCTATTTTCTTATTTTATTTAATTTAATTAAATCTTAATTTTCAACAATTAGGTTTAATTTTGATCAATCCACTCATGTTTGGGCAAAACTCTACGTATATCACGTACTACCATTGTACGAAGACCAAACTTTTGCTTAATAAAGTTGTTCTCTTTTGTCATTGTTGGGTCAAGTTTTGAGAGAGATAGGAAGGCGAGAGAAACATTCAGGTCGGTACCCCTAGGCTTAAGGTAAATCTTTTTCTCTCTCTTTTCTTCTTCCCTCTCTTCTTCTCTCTCCTCTTCTCTTTCTTCATCTTCTTCGTCTGAGAATTTCTCAGCGGCTATGCGTGCAGTGGCAGTGGAAGTGTCATGCAAGCCGCTTCATTTCTTTCCCCCTCCTGTGGTTTCAGATGTCATGAACCCCCCCCTGACGCCTGACAGAGGGTGATAGAGGGCGGGATCGCGACCGGAGGTCGCAAATGTCACTCAGATGGGAGTGGCTCAATGCATAAAAACATTGAATCAAGAGCAAACCATGAAATAAAACTAAAATAAATCCATACAACAGACAAATATCAATCCAAAAGATCAACCATCTCATTCATTCAATATTATAGAGTCTTTACAATTTCGTTCAAGGCACTACTGACCTAAAATACACAGAATAAAGTATACATCATGTTGCTGAAACCTCCAAAACATAATGTGACAAATTTTCAATCTTCTTATTTCGAAGTTCAACCCCCAAACGGCCACCCACATTTAGCACAGACGCCAACACTCTTCACTCTACAGTTATGAAATTTAAGATGGAATGAGCTAAAAGCTTAGTAACCAGATCTACACCATTTCATTCCAACTAGCCTAACAGTGATAACAATATTCCATGCACATATATTAACAAGGTATCTAGTGAAACCCTCCAATATGCTTCCCATCATTCTAATAGTAATATGATAAAAGCAGTTCAATATACAACGCATAATTCACAACCATCTTACATAAAGTAGAACAATAAATCACAATCACACAAAACTAGTAAGCCCCTACTCCCGAAGTAGAGGCCCCATCACAAAACTAAAAGCCTTATTCAGGAGGGAGGACAATGGCAAGTGGATGTCCCACTTCGTAATTCCCTCACACGCACACACACATCCCCATAGCGCTTTGGGGTTTTTGATAGGCAGAGGCCGTGTAAGACACGACCCTCGCCTTATGCCCTTTTGGCGATAGAGTGTTGCACTACCATTAGGGGACCCAATGTGTAGTGCTCATATAAATCTGGGGGGCACGACCTTCCTAATTATTCACATTCTGACTCCCGTCCAATCATGGGGAGATAGGGGAATATCGCAACTGTCGGCACCATCATTCACATAGTAGGAGCCCTTCCCATCAGGCAGCTGCCAACACCATCATTCACACAGTAGGTGTCCATTCACTTATCACTTAAGCAACATGATACCATCATTCACACAGTAGGTATCCATTCACATATCATATAAGCAGCATGATACCATCATTCACTGAATAGGTATCCCTTCACATATCACATAAGCAATATGATACCATCATTCACACAGTAGGTATTCATTCACATAACACATAAGTAGCATGATACCATCATTCACACAGTAGGTATCCATTCACATATCACATAAGAAGCACGATAGCATCATTCACACAGTAGTTATCCATTCACATATTACATAAGCAGCATGATACCATCATTCACACAGTAGGTATCCATTCACGTATCGTAAAAGCAGCAATATCATATTTTGATAGTGGCATATCATATTTAAGCAATATTATAATGATTGTGCCATAGTAATAATGACATTATTCGAATTAAACCTTACCGCCCAATTTCCTGTCATCAAGGGCAAAACATGCGCTCACCATTAGGTCATAACTTTTTAGACGGTTTAGAGTTTGAAAGTGATTTCAAAACCAATTTTGTATTAAACAAACCTATCCTTCAAAAGGAATCAGTTTGAAGATAGTCAGACGCCATTTGGCCTCTTAAAGGTTCAAAGAGGTGAGGGTTTACTAGCTGCATCTAGCGGTGCACAGGGGACAGCGACATACCCTGCTTCATATCACCAGAACACCCAAACTGTGAAGCAAATTGTGAAGGTTCCAAAACCAAAGCTTTAGCAGGACATACATATTTCTAACAAAGCAACTTTGACAGCATATGGACTTCATTTGATGGTTCAAAGATTCATGCCAAGCAAGGTGATAGTTTGGGATCTGTCAAAACTGCTAAAAGTGACATACCTTCATAAAATGAAGTATAAATTTCAATCTAGGAAGACTTTCCAAATATTTGCTACATAAAAATTTTCGCCCAATAAATTTTTTTCAAATGGTTATGGTTTGGCTGAAAATTAACTTCTTTTAGTTAGTTAAAATCAGTGACCACAGTGGTATTAGTGAAAATCTAAGAAAACAGTCAACAGTGATATACCTTCTCATTTTGAAGCATAACTTCATTTTTTTAAAGAATTTCAACAAGGGCCAAAAACAAACATTTTACTAGACTCATCCCATTTCTGACGGCAGCGATTTGCGGCCAATCGAACACCATTTGACAGTTCCCAAGCCTCTTTAAAGAACACACATATTCCTGGAATTACATAAAAGCATGAAGCAGGTCTCAAGAACACACTCAATGACCCTCATTTCATGGTGACAAACATGATAATAACCATTTTCCCACAATGCACACAGATAACATGCATTTCTTACATAATCTAAGAATCATACATTCATTCTCAACATCAATCATTATCATAGAACAAAAGCCCCAATTTTAAGTAATAGTGCCTTCACATGCATAAATCCCCATGCATCCTTATGATTACAATGCAATGGTGATAGATTCACTTACCTGCTCTGTAATAGTGCCTTCTCACAAAATCTTATTGGACAACTCTCACCCTCCCTACAATGGTTGCTCACCAAACTTTCCTCAACCTTGCCTTTGAGAGAGAGAGAGAGAAAGAGAGAGAGAGACATAGTGATGAAGGGATAATGAGTGGCATGGGTGAGGGGGTGACTAAGTACTCATGATATGGGGCAGTGGCCAAGTGGCACTAACCGTTGGGAAAGTGGTTCCCAAAGCACGACAAGTGGCAAACACTCTTCTTGGACGCCAGAGCCATGCTCTGCGCCTTGTCCTTCTTCAACCCGCAATGCTTACAAAGTGTTTCCCATTCTTTAGCTCACGCGCGCACATGACGTTACCCCCCTCTAACGCCGTGCGCCTTCTCGTCTATCGTCATGCACCTACTGCAATGCGTTCACCTGCCCTGTCGTGCACACCCATCACGGCGCGCCTACTGTCGGGTGCCTCTCATTTGCCTCCCTACTGTGAACACCATCAGCGCGCGACTCACGCTAGTGCGCGCACATCCCATAGCGACCCGACTCTTCTCTCCTTCTATTGCATGGTAGCCCACACTCTACGTATCCCTTCATGTACTCAAACGGCCGGCATAGTCCGGGTCCTTACATCATCCCCTCATAAAAAAAGATTTTGTCCTCAAAATCGTCAGTTACTCAAAATAAATGCGGGTACTTTTCCTGGATTTCATCTTCTCGCTCCCTTGTTAACTCTTGTTTCGATTGTTACTACCATAAAACCCAGACTAGGGGAATCTCTTTCTTGTGCAAAACTTGAACCCTTCAGTCTAGAATTTCTATTGGCTACTCCACATAAGTCAAATCTTTTGTTATCGGGATTGGCACAACCTTAAAAAGTGCGACGGATAGGGCTGAATTCTTTCTAAAATATCAAAAAGTCCAATAAACCGTGGACTCAGTTTCTCCTTCTTGCCAAATCTCAGTATGCCCTTAGTTGGTGATAATTTCAAAAAAACCCGATCACCCACTTCAAATTCAAGGTTCCTTCTCTGATTGTCGGCATAACTCTTCTGCCGACTTTGGGCTATCCTGAGCCATTCTCAAATTAAGGCAATCTTTTCTGAGGTTAATTGAACAATCACTGGCCCTAAAATTTTTCTTTCACCAACCTCTTCCCAACATATAGGCGATCTACACATCGTCCCATATAATGCCTCAAAAGGTGCCATTTGAATACTGGCCTAGAAACTATTGTTAAAAGCAAATTTTATCAGAGGCAGATGATTATCCTCGTTCCCATTAAAATCTATAACAATGGTCCTTAGCATATCTTCTAGGGTCAGTATAGTCCTTTCGGACTGTCCATCTGTCCGAGGGTGGGAAGATGTACTAAAAGTGAGTTTTGTCCCCATAACAGACTCTAGGCTATTCCAAAACCTTGTAGTAAATATCGAGTCTCTATCGGACCCAATACTAACAGGCACCCCATGCAGTCTTAGTATCTCCTTAATGTATAATTGGGCCAACTTATCCATGGTGTAAGTAGTATGGACCGACAAGAAATGAGCTGCTTTAGTGAGTTGGTCTACAATGACCCAAATACTATCATGTCCCAAGCTTGACCTCGGCAGGCTAGATACAAAATCCATAGCTAGGTGCTCCTACTTCCATTCTGACATAGGTAAGGGCTGTAACTGTCCAGTAGGTTTCTGATGTTCAGCCTTCACTTGCTGATAAGTCAAGCACTTGGAAACAAATTGCACTACTTCTCTCTTCATGTTATTCCATCAAAAGACTCCTTTTAGATCTTGATACATTTTTGCACTCCCTGGATGTATTGTATAGAGGGAGTGGAGTGGTCCTTCTAAAATAGCCCTTTTTAACTTTTCATCGCTAGGGACACAAAATGCCCAAAGAAAAATCCTTATTACCTTCCAACTTTATTTCCTCGAAAATTCTCATGAACTGAGGATCCTTCTTCTGCACTACTCGGATTTGTTGAAAAAAATGGGGCTCTATTCGTATACATGAAATTATTCCTTTCCTATCATGAAGGGGCAGAGTTGGGTGCCATTTTGCTGCATCTTCTAGTAACTTCATCTCTTGGACCATCATGTGGGCCATTAACACCACAGGCTTCCTACTTGAAGCATCTGACACAACACTAGTCTTACCCGGGTGGTAGTTCATGATACAATCATAATCATTGAGCAAGTCCATCCATCTTTTTTGTGTCATATTCAATTATTTATGAGAGAACAAGTATTTGAGGCACTTATGATCGGTGAAGACTTTAAATTGAGTTCCATACATATAATTTCTCCTAATGTTCATGGAAAAAACTACAACTACCAATTCCATATCATGAGTGGGATAGTTCTGCTCATACAGCTTTAATTGCGCGGAGGCATAGGCTATAACCTTTCCCCTTTGCATCAGTACACTCCCAAGCCCTTTGTGTGAGGCATCAGTAAATATAACAAAATCTTCAATCCCCTCGGGCAAGGTCAGTACCGGACCTGTAGTCAGTCTCATCTTTAATTCCTAAAAACTTCTGTTGCAGTTATCAGACCATACAAACTTAGCTTCCTTTTGGGTTAGACAGGTTAGGAGCAGTGCTATCTTCGAGAACCCCTCTACAAAACGCCTGTAATACCCCGCTAGTCCTAAGAAACTACGAACTTCAGATACATTCGTTGGTCTTTCCCATTTAAGAACAGCCTCAATCTTACAAGGATCAACTGCCACCCCGTCTTTAGAAACAATGTGCCCAAGGCAAGCCGCACTTGGAAGCCAGACTTACTCTTACTCAGCTTGGCATACAATTTTTCCATCCTTAAGATCTGGAGGACCACTCTTAAATGTTGCCTATGATATGTCTGATTCGTGGAATATACCAAAATATCATCAATAATGACCACCACAAAGTCATCCAAATAGGGTCTAAAGACTCTGTTCATCAGATCCATAAACACAGTTAGGGCGTTCGTCAATCCAAAAGGCATGACTAAGAACTCGTAGTGGCCATAACGACTCCTGAACGCATTCTTGGAGATATCCTCTTCCGTAACACGCAATTGGTGGTACTCAGACCTGAGGTCAATCTTAGAAAATACTTAGGCCCTTCGCAACTGATTGCATAAGTCATAAATTCTGAGCAACGGGTATTTATTTTTTATTGCGACCTGATTCAACTGTCTACAATCAATGCATAGCCTCAAAGACCCATCTTTCTTCTTCACAAATAACACCGGTGCGGTCCAAGGTGACACGCTAAGTCGAATGAAGCCCTTATCCAACAATTCCTGTAATTGCTCTTTCAATTCCTTTAGCTCATATGGGGCCATCCTATATGGGGCTTTAGAAATTGGATTAGTACTAAGGGCCACCTCTATTTCAAATTCAATCTCCCTAACCTAGGGACAGAGAAGTTAACTCTTCAAGGAAGACCTTTGGATATGCTCTCACCACTGGTGTCTCTTCTAATTTAGACTGAATACCCTAGTTTTCTACTACATAAGCCAAGTATCCAACACATGTTTTGGCCAACAGGTGAGAGGCACGAAGGGCTTAGAAGATGTGTAAAGGAGAAATATCCTTAATGACCTTAAAATGTAGTTTAGGTTGACCCGAGCATCTAAAAGTTACAATCTTATCAAAACACTTCACTGTAGCATACTAGGTAAACAACCAATCCATACCCAAAATAATATCAAAGTCTTGAACATTTAAAAGTATCAAATCTATAGGTAACAAACATCCTCAATCACAACCCCACACAGTTTGTACATTATATCAGTTTCTATTGATTCACCATTAGGAGTACATACTACCAGAGTCCAATCAAGTTGTACAGGCTTAACATTCAAGTGACATGCAAAGTGTGGTGCAACAAATGAATGAGAAGATCGAAGATCAATTAAAACTTTTGCTTCAATTCCACAAACAGAAAGTGTACCTCGAATCACAGAGGTCGACACCTTAGCCTCTTGCTCGGTCAGGGCAAACACCCGCTCTTGAGCCCTCGGCCGGTCCTCCTGATCCGCTGACAAGACAGTCTTTCATTAGATGGCCCAATTTTTCGCACCAAAATCAGGCCGTGGTCTTTCTGAAGCATTCAGCTGCCGTACGATTTCCCAATCCTTAGTGGGAGTAGACTCGGCATTGATTGCACCTTACATCATTTAGAATAAGCCCCGGGATCCTGACACCACCTTGATTGTTTCTCCCCTTCCACTCTCTCCTTGGAAGGGGTCGTGCCTTCTTCTTAAAACTCACAGGCTAGGTGACAGCCAATCTTCCATCTCTCTTTGTACGAAAGTCATCATCATCTCTCTCCATCTTTCGGGCCAGGTCTACCAGTGGGGAGAAGGTCTTAAGGTTTGTTGCGATAATCCTTCTCCTTATATCTGGCCGACGGTCCCTCTCAAATTTACTAGCCTTTCGCGCCTCAGAACTAATAATATGTGGCCCATATCTGGAAATTTTAGTAAACTTCATTGCATATTGCTCAATGGACATTTTCTCCTATTGCGGCTCTATGAATTCTACTTCCTACCTTTCCCTTATGGAGTCAGGGAAGTATTTCTCATAAAAGACTTCAAGAAAATTCTCCCAAGTAGTCACAACTTCTAACCCTTCCCGAGACTGTTTTACTGAGCTCCACAAGTGCTTAGCTTCTCCTTCGAGCATAAAAGTACCCAACCTAACTTTCTGCTCATCAGTGCAATTTAGAACTTTAAAAAATCTTTTCTATCTGTCTTCTCCATCTCTCGGCATTTTCTACTCCCCCATGCCCTACAAAGTTTGGGCCTGCCAGCCTCCTGAACCTTTCAATCAGATTACTATCATTCATATTAGAGGCAGGGGTAGATGGGGCCGGTATAGCTTCTCTTGTCAATTGTGTCATGGCCTCCAAAGTCTCTGACGAGTTCACCAAAGGCCCTGATTTTCCAATTACTTGAACTCGTGTTGTTGGTACGAGTCCTTGGCATCTCCAACCGAAAACATAAAGACCCAGCCTATCAAATAACTACCATACACACACTCTTAAGACTCTCTAGGTCAAGAATCCTATCTTGGCAGCTCTGATACCATAACTGTCACGACCCTGCCCCTTGAATTCTACAGGAGGATGACAAAGCACGGGATCGCGCCTGGAGGTCACGAATGTCACTCAGGTGGGAGTGGCTCAAAGCATAAAAACATAGAATCAAGAGAAAACCATGAAAGAAAACTAAAATAAATCCATACAACAAACAAATATCAATCCAAAAGAACATCCATCTCATTCATTCAATATCAAATATTCTTTACAATTTCCTTCAAGGCACTACTGGCCTAAAATATACAGAATAAAGTGCACATCATGTTTCTGAAGCCACCAAAACATACTGTGAAGGTCTTCAGAAGACCGCTTTTCAAACTTCTTAATTAGAACTTCAACCCCCAAACGGCCACCAACCTTTAGCATAGACACTAACATTCTTCACTCTACCGTTATGAAATTTAAGATGGAATGAGCTAAAAGCTGAATAAGCAGATCTACACCATTTCATTCCAACTAGCATAACAGTGATAACAATATGCCATGCTCATATATTCACAAGGTATCAAGTGAAACCCTCCAATATGGTTCCCATCATTCAAACAGTAATATGATAAAAGTAGTTTAATATACAATGCATAATTCACAACCATCTAACTTAAAGTAGAACAGTAAATCACAATCACACAAAACTAGTAAGGCCTTACTCCTGAAGTAGAAGCCCCATCTCTCAGGTTAAGCCAATCCTGTTGTTTGAAAGCTCTACCCCCATTCAGGAGGGAAGATAATGACAAGTGGATGTCTCACTTCGTAATGTCCTTACACACATACACACACATCGCTTGGGGTTTTCAATAAGTAGAGGTCTTGCAAGATAAGACCCTCTCTTTATACCTTTATGGAGAGAGAGTGTTGCACTACCATTGGGTGACCTAATACATAGTGCCCATATAATCTGGGGGGCGTGACCCACTCAATTATTCACATCCTGACTCCCATCTTATCATGGGGAGACAGTGGAAGATCGCAGCTGCTGGCACCATCATTCACACAGTAGGTGCCCTTCCCATCTGGCAACTGTCAGCACCATCATTCACACAGTAGGTGCCCATTCACATATCACATAAGTAGCATGATACCATCATTCACACAGTAGGTATTCCATTCACATATGACATAAGCAGCATGCTACCATCTTCACATGGTAGGTATCAATTCTCAGAACACATGAGCAGCATGATACCATCATACACACAGTAGGTATCCCTTCACATATCACATAAGCAGCATGATACCATCATTCACATAGTGGGTATCAATTCACATATCACATAAGCAGCAGGATACCATCATTCACACAGTAGGTATCCATTCACATATCACACAAGTAGCAATATCACATTTTGATAATGAAGTATCATATTTAAGCAATATTATACTGATAGTGCCCTAGTAATAATGACATTATTCAACTTAAACCTTACCACCCAATTTCTTACCATCAAGGGAAAAACATGTGCTCAACATTAGGCTTGTAACGTTTTAGACCGTTTAGAGTTTGAAGGTGATTCCAAAACTAATTTTGTACTAAACACACCTTTCCTTCAGACAGAATTTGTTTGAAGACATTCAGACCCCGTTTGACCTTTTAAAGGTTCAAAGAGGTGAAGGTTTACTAGCTGCACCCTGCGGTGCACAGGGGACAACGACATACCCTTTTTCATATCACAATAACTCCCAAACCGTGAAGAAACTTGTGAGAGTTCCAAACTCAAAGTTTTATCCAAGACGCACATCTTTCTAACAAAGATAATTTGAAAGCATTTGGATTCCATTTGGTGGTTCAATGATTCGTTCCAAGCAAGGTGATAGTTCTTGATTTTGTCAAAACTGCCCATAGAGACATACCTTCATAAAATGATGTATAATTTTCAATCTAGGAAGAATTTCCCTATAGTTGCTACTTTTAAATTTATCCCATTCAAAATATTTCAAATAGCTATGGATTGGTCAAAAATGAACTTCGCTTGGTTAGTTAAAATCGGTGACTACAGTGGTATTAGTGAAAATCTAGGAAAACAGTCAATAGTGATATACCTTCTCAATTTGAAGAATAACTTAATTTTTGTAAATAATTTCAATAGTGGGAAAAAGAAACATTTTACTAGACTCATCTACCTTTCCAATGGTGGTGATTTGAGGTCATTTGGACCCCATTTGACAGTTCAAAAGCCTCTTTCAAGAACACACATATTCCTGGAATTTCATAGCAGCATGAAACATGTCTCAAGAACACATTCTGTGACCCTCATGTCATAGTGAAGAACATGAAAACAGCCATTCTCTCACAATGCACATACATAACATGCATTTCTTACATAATCTAAGAATCATACATTCATTCTCAACATCCGTTATTATCATAGAACATATACTTCCATTGCTCATTTCACATGCATAAATCCCCATGCATCCTTATGACTACAATACAATGGTGATGGATCCACTTACCTGCTCCATAATGGTGCCTTCTCACAAACTCTTCTTGCACAACTCTCACCCTCCCCACAATGGCTGCTCACCAAAGTTTCCCCAACCTTTCCTTAGAGAGAGAGAGGGAGAGAGAAAGAGAGATGAAGGGAGAATGAGTGGCGTGGGTGAGAGGGTGACTAAGTACTCATGAGATGGGGCAGTGGCCAAGTGGCGCTAATGGTTGGGCAAATGGCACCCAAAGCATGACAAGTGGAAAACACTTCATGCATGCCAAAGCCATGCGCTATGCCTTGTCCCTTCTTTAGCCGGTGATGCCGACACGGCGTTGCCCATCCTTCGCTCATGCGCTCTTGTAGAGTTACCCCCCTCTAGCGCAGTGGACCTTCTCTTCTTCTCACCTATCGCCGTGCGCCTTCACTGCGTCTATCACCGTGCGCTGGCCTGCCTTGCCGCGCACACTCATCACCACGTGCCTATCGACCCCGCCTCTCCAGTGCCTCCCTGCCTCGATCACCATTGCCGCTCGACCTATCACTGTGTGACTCAAACTATCGCACGTGCGCCCCATCTCCGCATGACTATTCTCTCCTTCTATCACCGCATGGCTTGCAATCTCATTATCCCGCCGTGTACTCAACCGGTCGGGATAGTCCGGGTCCTTACATCACAAGTCATGTATGGTGATGGCAGTGCCATGCATGAGCTACTTTCTCCTTTTCGTCATTCATCTGTATTTCTCTGCGAGGTTCGTGGACGGCACTGGTTATCGTCGTCCATAGGCATATCCTTGGTGTCCCGCATAAGCGTAGACGACAATGCCCATTGTCGATCATAGGGGTCTCACCCTGTTGCGCCCCTATCACAGACAGCATTGCCTATTGTCGCCCGCAAAGGGTCGTGGCAATGCCTATCGCCTCTCGCACGCCTATCATCGTGCGCTTCACAAGAAGCTATCACCGTGCGCCTCACCAGAAGCTATTGTCACCTGCAAGGGATGTGCTTCTTTTTCGTGTTGCCAACGACGATGCTTATTGCCGTCCGAATGCTTTTCTCACGTCTCAGGCTTAGTGTGTGCACTTCAACAGAAGTCATCGTCTTACGCATCACTAGAAGTTATTGTTGCACTTAAGGGATGTGTTGCCTTCTCGCATTGCTCATGGCGATGCCTATCGCCGCCCGCGAAGGGATGTGCTACCTTCTCGTGTTGCCAACGACGATGGCTAACACCGTTTGAAGCTCTCTGCCTACCCATTTCGTCATGAGCAGCAGTGTCCAGTGCCATCCAAGGGTCGCGACATTGTTACTCCATGGCTGTGGGTGGTGATTTTTAACGTCATCGAGACCCTCCCTCTTCGCCGTCTCACCCCTTCTTTTCTTCACTTTTTCTCCTCATTCTCACTTGACTGAAGGGTAGACTCTGTCTATCACTGTCATAGCAGTCTGATTCTTGAGCAGTATTGTCGTCATGCTAGTCCTAAGTACCATGCGCGTCTTGCTGCCACACCAGATTGGGATAGTCATGTCGACCTTAGTTTTCAGTAGTGTTGCCATCACACCGGTTTGAGTTACCGTGCCAATCTTGCTACCACTCCAAGTCGGTCATTGTACTAGTTCATCTATCATGCTAGTCTCGTACCCTGGTCAAACCTTCTTCTATTTTAATTCAAACTCTCTTCTTCATCACTCTAATTTCTTATGAATATGAACTTCCCTAAGACAAGGGTGGGTCCTTCGGCCCACTTGTCTTACAAGTTAACCATGATTGTGCTGTGCAGAAAACAAGGAGATTGCAGGTCAGAGGAGGCGATTCCGAACCAGCTGAAGCAACTGGGGGGCTTTCCGTAGTGATCTAAGAGAGCGCTCACGTGAGTCTGCCTGAGTAAGTCACGGACCCAGGTGAGCTTAGTCCCCACCTCGTGAATAAAATTCCTCTCTCACTAATTGGGCACCTACCCTTGTTCTATGAACAAGGTTCCCGAGAGAGCAATCTCATGTCCCGGGCCTTCCAAAACTGAGACACGTGTCACCTGATCAATTAGATCCAGGGAGGCAAGATCAAGGCATCCGACCACTTGCTACCACATCAGGTCAATCACTTGCTGGTCTAGCTATTGTGTTAGTCTAGCCACCAAGTCAAATTCCTATCTTCCCTATTCCTCTATTCTCTCTCTTTCTTTTTCTTTCACCTATCCTTCTACCCCTTTTTCTTCTTTTGAATCTGCATGCCTATGTGCATTCACCCAAGGACAAGTAGGAGTCACTTGACCCACTTGTCTTGTAAATTAACTATGTGTGTATGATTGCAGAAAACAGGAGAGTACAGGCCAAGGGAGGCGATTCTGAATAAGTTTTGTGACTGGGGGGCTTTCTTCATGATCTAAGAGGGCGCCCATGCGAGCCAACCCAAGTAAGTTCCGAAACCACGTTTAATTCCTCTCTCATCGGTTGGTATACTTGCCCTCACTTTGGAGCGAGGTTTCCGAAGGAGCGATGTTAAAGTCCCGGATTCCCCCGAAATCAGAGACGCGTGCTGCCAGATCATCAAGATTTGGAGTACAAGATCAAGGAACTTAACCAGCTTGGCGACTCCACAAGGGACTTACTACCCCTTCGTCGGATTGTTCTTGTTTGGCTAGTTCTCCTTTGTTTTTCTTGTTTCACAAACCACATGGCTTTTGGGTTCTTTGACCCGTTTATCTGGATCGGGGATTTTTTTATCCCCGCATTCACGAGCATTCCCCCGGAACAAGTTCCTCAGACTTCGTTCCCAACTTTCCTTCTGAGCAAAGACTTAGTGTCTAGCTCATAGGTCTTAACCTGAATAGGCGTGAGGAGGGACTTAAAAGTCCCGAACACCCCATCTCTAAGCCCTGGTGGAAATTTTGCCAAGGCACCCTGCATCGGTAGCACATCTGTTCCCACTAACAGTATGCACCCTTCCACCAGCAAGTCACTTGTCGGTCGTATTGCTGAGGTATGCCATAAGGCTGCTCTGTCCCATTCTGCAAAAGGCAAGCAAGTTGCCATTTCTTCTACGGGTCGCCACAAGGATTCCCCCCACTTTCTTGCAGCACCACGAGTCTCTACTCTTAGTGGCTTCGCACGATGAGGTGGAGTCCCTTAGGCTTCCACCTCTTACACCCACCCTAAGGCTCATGGGTCAGCCACTCAAGCTACACCTCGGGGAAACCCTTATGTTACATCGAGTCAGCATCCAAGATCAGGCCACCTAACGCTAGGTCCTGCACACGTTATGCATATGCATCCCACCACTTGAGACAACACCATCATTGCGTCAACCCGAGTACACGAAAGATGACCCCCTTGTCCTCCCACTCAGCACACACTAGCACACCCTGTACGGAGTAGGTTTCCAGACACCTGCTCGCAGTTCTCGGCCTCCTAAGGCCAGATCACTTGCTCGAACCTAGGTTGACCCCCAAGTCACCCGATATCTTTCTTCAAGGTGCACATGCGTCGCCGTCACAGACAACCCCTTGCGCTCTACTCATGTATCCTAATGAGTCAACCATTCTTCTGCCGGTCCCTCCTCTTTTAAGCAAGCACCTCCTCGAAGACCTTCTCCAAGAGTACCATCTTGAACCACCCCTGTCTTCTCAGTCACGTCTCTAGAGCCCATAAGAGAGCTAGAGGCAAAGACCTTATGCGAGATCAAGTCCTTCATCCTCCCCAGTGTAAGATGACCCCAGTTCCTAGCCCACACCCATTGCTTCACCTAATGGAAACAACTCTTTCTTGCACAAGAAGAGCCGACTAGCCGTAATCTCAATCGTTGTTCTGGCATGAGATCCATCAAAACCTCAAAGCTAAACGCGATAGTGGTCTGTAAATTTTGACTCGAGAAGCAACCAAGACGGTTAGGGCAACCAGTTCTGATGACCCTCTTCGTCTGAACTCCTTCTACCCTCTTTGAATGACAGAGTCTGAAGAAGAAGTCCATGAACTTTGAATTGTGGTCAGTGTCATAAAAGATGACCCACTCACATAGCAGTCACGGTCCCAAAAACATCAAGAACCGGTCCTCACACGATCAGCATACAAGACTTGAGTCCAATCAAGGCATGCTCAGCCCTTGCTGACTAATCTGCCACGCGTGACTCGCCAAGCTCGGAATCCCTCAACTACAACTAAGGCTAACCTCTCTGAAGAAACGGTTAGTGTAATGGTGGTAAACGAACCTGATGACCCTCAAGAAGAGAGCATGAATAGATTGGAGGATATGGTGTGTGCAATGATGGAGAAGATTGATCACATAGATGTCGCACGACACTCAGCTAACAATGAGGTCTACTCTCACCATTCAAATGATGCGCCTCCAAGGCAGCCTCCTCCTCCTGCGTCACTAAACACTTCTATCCCTCACCCCTTCTCACAAGCAGACATTGATGCTATGGTAACTCATAGCTTAAAAAGCAGACAGATCTTGGATATGCAGGGAGCAACGCTTTACCAAAAGTCATATCCCTCTCACATTGATCGGGGGCCATTTCCCTCAGACTATAAGAAAGGGAAGTTTCCCATTTCCCTCAGACTATAAGAAAGGGAAGTTTCCCCTGTTCAATGGAGCCACATCCCCAAATCAGCATATCGCCCACTTCCAAGCATGATGTCGGGAGACAGCGGCAGACGGGAGACTCCTCCGTCAGTTTGTTGATACCGTTGCTGTCCCGGCTTTTAAAGTGTATGCTCGTCTTCCTCCAAACTAAGTGCATGTTTGGCAGGAAATGGAGAAACGTTTCTACCAGCGCTTCTACAAGGTTGAGAGAGAGGTCCAAACCATCGAGCTTCTCACCTTGACCCAAGATCCTGATGATCCTGTGGCCAATTCATATCAAGGTGGAGAGATTTGGCCTCTCGCCATACCAAACCCATGCCTGAGAAGGAAGCAATTCAAACCTGTGAGCGAAACATGCGACCTGAAATGGCTCTACATGTTGAGGCCTCCAATCTGACTTCATGTCAGAGCTGATCTCTAATTCAAGCCTGTCACACCACCACAACGGGTCAAGACAATAGTCTACCAGCTCAGGAAACAATCGTGGCTGCCACGACCCAGCCTCCTGACCCCTGCCAAAGGGCAACAGGACACAGGAAATCGACGAACATCACTCCGGTGGGAGTGGCTTGACGCATGAAAACACGAAATCAACAGAAAACCACAAAAGAAAACTACAATAAATCCATAAAACAGACAATTATCCAATCAAAAGTACAGCCATTGGATTCATTCATGCATCAAAAGTCTTTACAGTTCCTTCAAGGCGCTACTCACCAAAAAATACACAAAATAAAATATACATCATAAACTGAGACCACCAAAGAATATTGTGAAAGTTTCCAGAGGATGGCTTTCTATACTTCTCAACTTTGAGCTTGAACCACCAAACGGCCACCAACTTTAGAAAATACACCAACACTCTTTACACTATAGTAATGAAATTAAGATGGATTAAGCTAAACGTCCAGTAAGAATATCGACATCGTTGCATTCCAAATAGCATAACAGTAATAACAATACACAAAGAACACACACATATATCTATATATTCACGTGGTATCAAGTGGAATTCCTCAACAAGCTTCTCAACACTCAAACACTAATATGATAAAGGCAATTCGATATACAATGCATAAGTAACAATCACCTTACTTAAAGCAGGATAGAAAGGACAACAATCACAGTTAAAAAACTAGTAAGGTCCACTACAAAAGTAGAAGTCGCATCACCAGGCTAAGCCAATCCTGTTGCTCGAAACCTCTGCCCTCCCTCAGGAGGGAGGACAATGACATGTGGGTACCCCACTTCGTAATGCCCTCACAAACACACACATCCCCAGCGCCCTTTATGGTTTTCGATAGGCAGTGGCCTTGCAAGACACGACCCTCTTCTTATGCCCTTATAGCGAGAGTGCGTTACATTACCATTAGGTGATCCAATGCGTAATGCCCAAATTGATCAAGGCGGGGCGACCCTCTCAATTATTCCCAGCCCGACTCCCATTCTATTATGCGAAGCCAGCGGAAGATTGCAGCTGCTGGCACCAACATTCACACAGTAGGTGACCTTCTCATCACGCAGCTGCCAGCACTAACACTAACACAGCAGGTGCCCATTTTCATATCACACAAGCAGCATGATACCATCATTCACACAGTAGATATCCATTCACAAATCACACAAGCAACATGATACCAACATTCCCACAGTAGGTATCCATTCATATATCACACAAGCAGCATGGTACCATTATTCACACAATAGGTATCCATTCACATATCACACAAGCAACATGATACCATCATTCACATATCACATAAACAGCATTATACTATCATTCACACAGTAGGTGTCCATTCATATATCACACAAGCAGCACGATACCATCATTCACACAGTAGGTATCCATTCACATAAGCAGCATGATACCATCATTCATACAGTAGGTATCAAATCACATATCAAATAAGTAGCATGATACCATCATTCACACAGTAGGTATCCATTCACATAACATATAAGCAGCATGATACCTTCATTCACACAGTAAGTATCCATTCACATATCACATAAGCAGCACTGTATAACATTATGACGATATCAGTATCTCATCATGATAATAGAAATATCACATTTTGATAGGGGCATATCATATTTAAGCAATATGATAATGACAGTACCATAATAATAGTGGCATTATTCCAGTTAAGCCTTTCTGATCAATTTCCTACGATCACGGACAGTGATAAGTGCTTACCATTAGGGTTGTAACTATTGGACCGTTTAGAGTTTGAAGATGGTTTCAAAAAACATTTTGTACTAAACACACATATCCTTCAAATGGGATTGGCTTGAGGATAGTTGGACCCTGTTTGACCTTTATAAGGTTCAAAGAGTTGGGGTTAACTACCTAGACCCTGCTGTGTACAGTGGACAGCGACGTACGTTGCTTCATATCACTGTAACTTTCAAACCGCGAGGCAACTTATGATGGTTTCAATCACCATACTGAAAGCAGGACTGTAAGGACAACAGATCACAGTTACAAAACTAGTAAGGTCTACTCCCAAAGTAGAAGTCCCATCGCTCAGGCTAAGCCAATTCTATTGTTTGAAACCTCTACCCTCCTTCAGGACGGAGGACAATGACAAGTGGGTGACTCACTCCATAATGCCCTCACACGGACACACATCCCCAACACACTTTGAGGTTTTCGATAAGCAGTTGCAAGACCTGACCCTCCCCTTATGCCCTTACGACGAGAGAGCGTTACGCTACCATTGGGTGACCCAGTGCGTAGTGCCTATATGGATCTGGGGGGCGCGACCCTCCCAGTTATTCCCTCCCCGACTCCAATCCTATCATGGGGAGTCAGGGGAAGATCACAGCTATCGGCACCATCATTCACACAGTAGGTGCCCTTCCCATCATACAGCTGCCACCAGCATCACTCACATAATAGGTGCCCATTCCCGTATCACATCAGTAGCATGATACCATAATTCACACAGAAGGTATCCATTCATGTATCACACAAGCAACAGGATACCATCATTCATACAGTAGGTATCCATTCATATATCACACAAGCAGCATTATACCATCATTCACACAGTAGGTTTCCATTCACATATCACACAAGCAGCATGATACCGTCATTCACATAGTAGGTATCCATTCACATATCACATAGGAAGCATGATACCATCATTCACACAGTAGGTATCCATTAACATGTCACACAAGCAGAACAATACCATCATTCAAACAATAGGTATCCATTCACATAAGCAGCATGATACTATCATTCACATTGTAGGTATCCCTTGACATATCACATAAGAAGCATGATACCATCATTCACGCAGTAGGTATCCATTCACATATCACATAAGTAGCATGATACCGTCATTGACACAATACGTATCCATTCACATATCATAAAAGCAGCATGGTATAAAATTATGACGATATCAGTATCTCATCATGATAGCAGCAATATCACATTATGATAGTCGCATATCATATTTAAGCAATATCATAAGGACAGTACCGTAATAATAGTGATATTATTCCAGTTAAGCCTTACCGCTCAATTTCTTGCCATCACGGGCATTGATAAGCGCTTGCCATTAGGGTCGTAACTTTTGGACTTTTAAAGGTTGAAGATGGTTCAAAAACAAATTTTTATACGAACCACAACTATCCTTCAAATGGGAATGGGTTGATGACAATTGGACCCCGTTTGATTTCTTAAAGGTTCAAAGAGGAGGGTTAACTAGCTGCACCCTGCTGTGTACAGTGGACAGCGATCTACCCTACTTCATATTACTAAAACATTCAAACCTAGAGGCAACTAATGACTATTTCAATCACCTTACTTAAAGCAGAATAGTAAGGACAATAGACCATAGTTACAAATCTAGTAAGGTTAACTCCCGTGGTAGAAGTCCCATCGCTCAGGCAAAGCCAATCCTGTTGCTCGAAACCTCTACCCTCCTTCATGAGGCAGGACAATGACAAGTGGGTACCCCACTTCGTAATGCCTTCACACGCACACACATCCCCATCGCGCTTTTAGGTTTTTGATAGGCAGTGGCCTTGCAAGACACAACCCTCTCCTTATCCCCTTAGGGTGAGAGAGCTTTACACTACCATTGGGTGACCCAATACGTAGTGCCCATATAGATCTGGGAAGCGCGAACCTCCCAGTTATTCCCATTTCAACTCCATTCTTATCATGGGGAGTCAGTGGAAGATCGCAGCTGCCGGCACCATCATTCACATGATACATTTGCAACATGATACCATCATTCACACGGTAGGTATCTATTCACATATCACACAAGCAGCATGATACCATCATTCACACTGTAGGTATCCATTCACATAAGCAGCATAATACCATCATTCACAGAGTAGGTATCCATGCACATATCACATAAGCAGCATGATACCATCATTCACACAATAAGTATCCATTCACATATCACATAAGCAGCATGATACCATCATTCACAAGGTAGGTATCCATTCATATATCACATAAGCAGCATGGTATCACATTATGACGATATTAGTATCTCATCATGATAGTAACAATATCACTTTTTGTTAGTGGTTTATCATATTTAAGCAATATCATAATGAAAGTACCATAATAATAGTGACATTTTTCCAGTGAAGCCTTACTGCTCAATTTTCTGTCTTCGTGGGCATTGAGAAGCACTTACTATTAGAGTCGTAAATTTTGGACCTTTTAGAGTTTGAAGATGGTTCGAAAACAAATTTTGTACTAAACACACATATCCTTCAATTGGGATTGGTTTGAAGACAATTGGACCCCGTTTGACCTCTTGAAAGTTCAAATAGTTGAGGGTTAACTAGTTGTAACCTACTTTGTATAGTGGACAGCGATGTACCCTGCTTCATATCACTATAACTTTCAAACCGTGAGGGTAATGCAGTGTGTGCGCATGTGCTGATTTGGATTTGATTTGATTGTTCAAAGATTCGTGCCAAACAAGGTGATAGTTCTGAATTTGTTCAACACCGCCCATACTGCCATACCTTCATAAAACGAAGTATTTTAGCCCATTCAAAGGTCTTTCAAATGGTTGTCGTTTGGCCGAAAATGAACTTCCTGCCGAAAATGAACTTCCTTTGGTTAGTTAAAATCAGTGACCACAATGCTATTATTGAAATATAAGGAAAGCAATCAATAATGATATACCTTTTTATTTTGAAGCATAACTTCTTTTTCGTAAAGAATCTCAACAGTGGGTAAAAAATTTTCATTTCAATAATGATATACCTTCTCATTTTTTGAGCATAACTTCATTTCTACCTCACTTACGCATTCATTTCTCATCTCACAAGCATAAGGCTCATGCATCCTTATGACTACCACGCAATGATGATGGATCCACTTACCTGACCAGAAGTGGTGCCTTCTCACAAACTCTTCTTCAACAGCTCACACTCACCCATCAATGGCTGCTCACCAATCTTTCCCAATCTTGCCTGAGAGAGAGAGAGAGAGAGAGAGAGAGAGAGAGAAAAAGGGAGAATAAATAGCATGAGTGAAAGGGTGGCGAAGTATTCATGAGATGGGGCAGAGGTTAAGTGGCGCTAATGGTTGGGAAAGTGGTACCCAAAGCACGACAAGTGGCAAACACTCTTCATGCGCGCCAGAGCCATGCGATGCGCCTTGCCCCTTCTTCAGCCAGCAATGCTCACACAACATTGCTCATCCTTCAGCACATGCGCACACACTGCATTACCCCCTCTATCACCATGTGTCTTCTCTCCTTCTCGTTTCTCGCTGTACGCCTTCACTGTGCCTACCATCATGCGCTCGCCTGATCTGCCGCATGCTCCCATCACCACGTGCCTACCACCGTGCGCCTCTCCTGTGCCTACCTGCTGCGAACACCATCGTCACGTGACTCACACTATCGCACGCCCCATCACTGTGTGACTCTTCTCTTCTTCTATCACCGGGCGGCCCACACGCTACTTATACTGCGGTACACTCAACCGGCTAGGATAGTCCGGGTCCTTACATCATCACCCCCTTAAAAAGATTTTATCCTCAAAATTGTCAATTAAACAAATAAATGGGGGTACTTATCCCGAATTTCATCTTATCGATCCCATGTTGATTCTTCCTTCAAATGATACTGCCATAAAACTCGGACTAGGGGAATCTCTTTGTTTTACAAAACATGGGCCCCCCTATATAGAATTTTGATTTGTCACTCCACATATGTCAAATCTTCCCTAACCGGGATCATCTCATGCTTTAAAACATGGGACAGATAGGGCTGATATTTCCTCAATAATAAAAAATGGAATACATCATAAATATTGGCTAACTCGGGCGGTAGGGCCAATCGATATGCCACACCTTCGATCCTTTTTAAAATCTCAAAGGGTCCAATAAATCGTGGACCTAGTTTCCCCTTCTTGAAAAATATCAGTAGGCTCTTAGTTGGTTATATCTTCAAAAAAACTTGATCACCCAATATAAATTCAAGGTCCCTTCTCCAATTGTTGGCATAACTCTTCTGTCTAGAATTTTGATTTGTTGCCCCCAGTTGCCCTTGAAATCTGTAATACAAGCCCTCAACATATCTTCTAGGGTCTGAAAAGTCCTTTCTAATTGTCCATCTGTTTGAGGGTCGAAAGTTGTACTAAAAGTAAGTTTGGTCCCCATAGCTGACTGTAGGCTATTCCATTACATTGAAATAAATCTGAAGACTCTGTCAGATAGAATACTAACTGGCGACCCCATGCAGCCTTACTATCTCCATGATGTAAAATTGGGCCAACTTATCCATGGTATAAGTAGTACGGACCGACAAGAAATGAGCGACTTTAGTGAGTCGGTCCACAATAACCCAAATACTATCATGTCCCAAACTTGATCTCGATAGGCCAGACACGAAATCCATAGATAGGTGCTCCCACTTCAATTCTGGCACAGGTAAGAGCTGTAACTGTCCAGTAGGTTTCTGATATTTAGCCTTCACTTGTTGACAGTCAAGCACTTGGAAACAAATTGTGCTACTTATCTCTTCATGTTATTTGACCAAAAGACTCTTTTTAGATCCTGATATACATTTTTGTACTCCCTGGATGCACTATATAACGGGAATTGTGTGCTTCTTCTAAAATAGCCCTTGTTACCTTCTCATTGTCAGGGATACAAACTCAACCTTTAAATCTTAACATATCATCACTGCCCAAAACAAAATCCACCTTGCCCTCCGACTTTATTTCCTCGAGAATTTTCATGAATTGAGGATCGTCCTTTTGTGCTACTCGGATTTGCTGAAAGAGATGGGGCTCTATTCTTATACATGAAATTATTTCTTTCCAATCATCAAGGGGCAGAGTTGGGTACCATTCTACTACATCTTCTAGTAACTTCATCTCTCGGACCATCATGTGAGCCATTGACACCACAGGCTTCCTACTTAAAGCATTCGCCACAACATTATTCTTACTCGGGTGGTAGTTGACGGTACAATCATAATCATTGAGCAAGTGCATCCATCTTCTTTGTCTCATATTCAATTCTTTCTGAGAAAACAAGTACTCGAGGCCTTTATGATCGGTGAACACTTTAAATTGAGTTCCATACAGATAATGCCTACAAATTTTTAGGGCAAAGACCACATCTGCCAATTCCAAATCTTGAGTGGGATAGCTCTACTCGTAAGGCTTTAAGTACCTGGAGGCATAGGCTATGACCTTTCCCCTTTGCATCAGTACACACTCAAGCCCTTTGTGCAAGGCATCAGTAAAAACCACAAAATCTTCATTCCCCTCAAGCAAGGTTAGTATCGAGGCTACTGTCAGTCTCTTTTTTAGTTCCTGAAAACTTCTCTAGCAATTATCAGACCACACAAACTTGACTTCCATTTGGGTTAGGCGGGTTAGGGGAAGCACTATCTTTGAGAACCCCTCTACAAAATTCTTGTTATACCCCTTCAATCTCGTGAAACTGCGAACTTTAGATACATTCGTTGATCTCTCCCACTTAAGTACAACAACAATCTTATAAGGCTTGACAACAATCCCTTCTTTTGAAATGATGTGCCTGAGGAAAGCCACACTTAAGATCCATAACTCACTTTTATTGAGCTTAGTATATAATTTCTCTTCGATGTTTCTCATGATCTGTCTGATTCTTGGAATACACCAAAATATCATCTATAAAGACTAATACTAAGTTATCCAGATAGCGCCTAATGACTCTGTTCGTCAGATCCATAAACACAGTTGGGGCGTTTGTTAATCCAAAAGGCATGACTAAGAACTCATAGTGGCCATAACGAATCCTGAAAGTAGTATTGGAGATATCCTCTTCCTTAACACACAATTGGTGGTACCCAGACTGGAGGTCAATTTTAGAAAACACTTGGGCCCCTTACATTTGATCAAATAAATCATTAATTTTGGGCAACAAGTATTTATTCTTTACTGTGACCTGATTCAACTGTCTATAATCAATGCATAGCCTCAATGACCCATCTTTCTTCTTCACAAATAGAACCGTGTGCCCCATGGTGACTCACTAGTTCGGATGAACCCTTTATTCAATAATTCCTATAATTGCTCCTTCAATTCCTTTAGCTCTGCTGGGGCCATCCTATATGGGGCTTTAGAAGTCGGAGTAGTATCCGAGGCCACCTCCATTTCAAATTCAATCTCCCTAACTGATAACAAAGAAGTTAACTCTTCATGAAAGACCTCTAGATATTCTCTCACCACCAGTATCTCTTCTAATTTAGATTGAACACACAAGTTTTCTAATACATAAGCCAAGTATCCAACACATATTTTGGTCAACAGGCGAGAGGCCGGAAGGGCTGAAATGATATGTAAAGGAGAAACATCCTTAATGCCCTTAAAATATAGTTCAGGTTGACCCGGGCATCGAAAAGTTACAATCTTATCAAAACAGTTCACTTTAGCATAGTAGGTAGACAACCAATCCATACCCAAAATAATATCAAAGTCTTGATTATCTAAAAGTATCAAATCTATAGGTAATAAACATCCTTCAATCACAACCCCACATTGTTTATACGTTATATCAGTTTCTATTGATTCTCCCATCGGTGTACTTACTACCAGAGTCCAAACAAGTTGTATAGGATTAACATTCAAATGACATGCAAAGTGTGGTGCAACAAATGAATGGGAAGATCCAGGATCAATTAAAAATTTTGCTTCAATTCTGCATATAGGAAGCATACCTCGAATCACAGAGGTTGACGCCTTAGCCTGTTGCTCGATCAGGGCGAACACCTGCCCTTGAGTCCTCAGTCAGTCCACTGATCCCCTGATGGGACAGTCTTTCACTAAATGGCCCAATTTGACATACCGAAAGCAGGTCCTAGTCTTTTTGAAGCATTCAGCCGCCGTATGAATTCCCAAACCACAGTGAGAGAAAATTGGGCATCGGTTGCCCCTCACACCACTTCGATTGTTTCTCCCCTTCAACTCTCTCCTTGGAGGTGGTCGTGCCTTCTTCTTAAAAACCCTGGACTGAGAGACTCCCAACCTTCCATTTCTTGTTGCCCGAAAGGTATCATCATCCTTCTCCATCTATAGAGTCAGGTTCACTAGCGAGGAGAAGGTCTTGAGGTTTGCTGCGATAATCCTTCTCCTTATATCGGGCAGAAGGCCCCTCTTAATTTATTAGACTTTCACGCCTCAAAACTAATGATATGCGACGCATATATGAAGAGTTCAGCAAAATTCACTGCATATTTCTTAACAGACATATTCCCCTGTTGCAGCTCTATGAATTATATTTCTTTCCTTTCCTTTACAGTGTCTAGGAAATATTTCTCATAAAAGGCTTTTAAAAAATTCTCCCAAGTAGTCACGACTCCTGACCCTTCCCGTGACTATTTTATTGAGCTCGAATGGTGCTCAGCTTCTCCTTGCGAGCATAAAGGTACCCAGCCTAACTCTCCGCTTGTCGATGAAATTTAGAACTTTAAACATCTTTTCCATCTGCCTTCTACATCTCTCAACCTTTTCTACTCCCCCATTAACTGCAAACTTTAGAGGTGCTAGCCTCCTAAACCTTTTTATCAGATTACTATCAATCATATCAGAGGTGGGGGTAGACGGGGACAGTATAACTTCTCTTATCATTTGTTCTCTTATCATTTGTGTAATAGCCCCCAAAGCTTTGATGAGTTCATCGAAAGCCTCGTTGTCCCCATTACTTGAACTCACATTGTTGGTACAAGTCCTCGGCATCTCCAACATAAAACATAAACACCCAGCCTATCAAAGAACTATCCTACTGAAACTCTTAAGACTCCGTAGGCCAAGAATCCTATCCTGGCTACTCTGATACCATAACTGTCACGACCCGACCTACGGACCTTGTTGGAGGGTGACAAAGCGCAGGATCATGATCGGAGGTCGTGAACATCACTCAGGTGAGAATGTCTTAATGCATGAAAACATGGAATCAAGAGCAAACAAAGAAAGAAAACTAGAATACATTCATACAACAGACAATTATCTAATCAAAAGTACAGCCATCTCATTCATTCATTCATCAAAAGTCATTACAACTCCTTCAAGGCGCAACTTGCCAAAACATACACAAAATAAAATATACATCATATACTAAGACCACCAAAACAAACTATGAAAGTCTTCGGAGGACGGCATCCCAAACTTGTCATATATATATTCATGAGGTATCATGTGAAATTCTTCAACATGCTCCTCAGCACGCAAACAATAATATGATAAAGGCAGTTCAATACACAATGCATAAGTCACAATCACCTTACATAAAGCAGGACAGTAAGGACAACAGATCACAGCTATAAAACTAGTAAGGTCTACTCTTGAAGTAGAAGTCCCATCACTTAGGCTAAGCCAATCTTGTTGCTTGAAACCTCTACCGTCTTGCAAGAGGGAGGACAATGATAAGTGTGTGCCCCACTTCGTAATGACCTCACACACACAGACACACATCCCTGGCGCGCTATGGGTTTTCGATAAGCAATGGCCATACAAGACACGACGCTCTCCTTATGCCCTTATGGTGAGACAGTGTTACACTACCATTGGGTTACCCCATGCGTAGTGCCCATATAGATCTAGGGGGTGCGACCCTCCCAGTTATTCCCATTCTGACTCCAGTCCTATCATGGGGAGTTAGGGGAAGATCGCAGCTGCCATCACCATCATTCACACAATAGGTTCTCTTCCCATCAAGCAGCTGCCAGCACCATCACTCACATAGTAGGTGCCCATTCTCATATCACAGAAGCAGCATGATACCATCATTCACACAGTAGGTATCCATTCACATATCACACAAGAAGCATGATACCATCATTCACACAGTAGGTATCCATTCACATATCACACAAGCAACATGATACCATCATTCACACAGTTGGTATCCATTCACATATCACACAAGTAGCCTGATACCATCATTCACACGGTTGGTATCTATTCACATATCACATAAGCAGCATGATGCCATCATTCATACAGTAGATATCCATTCACATATCACATAAGCAGCATGGTATCTCATTATGATGATATTAGTATCTCATCAGGATAGGAGCATTATCACATTTTGATAGAGGCATATCATATTTAAGCAATATCACTATGATAGTACCCTAATAATAGTTACATTATTCTAGTTAAGCCTTACCGCTCTATTTCCTTCCGTCACAGGCATTGATAAGCGCTTACCATTAGGGTCGTAACTGTGGATCCTTTAAAGTTTGACGATGGTTCCAAAACAAATTTTGTACTAAACACACCTATCCTTGCCTAACCTCCCACCCCACCAAGGAGGGGAGCGCCCCCCTCCTGGTGACCCTCCCCCGCTTGATGCTTTAGCTCGCATGATAATGGGATTGGTTTGAAGACAATTGGACCCCGTTTGACATCTTAAAGGTTCAAAGAGGTGAGGGTTAACTAGCTGCACCTTGCTCTGTATAGAGGACAACGACGTATCCTGCTTCATATCATTATAACTTTCAAACCGTGAGACAACTTATGACGATTTCAGTAATGATATATCGTTGGGCTAGTTAAAATCAGTGGCCACAGTGCTATTACTGAAAAATCTAGGAAAATAGTCAATAATGATATACCTTTTCATTTTGAAGCATAACTTCATTTTTGTAAAGAATTTCAACAGTGGACAAAATTGTTTCATTTCAATAATGATATATCTTTTCATTTTTGAAGCATAACTTCATTTCTACCTCACTTACACATTCATTACTCATCTCAGAAGCATAAGGCTTATACATCCTTATGACTACCAAGCAATTGAGATGTATCCACATTCCTGACCAGTAGTGGTGCCTTCTAACAAACTCTTCTTGCACAGCTCACACCCACCCATCAATGACTGCACACCAATCTTTCCTAACCTTGCCTTAGAGAGAGAGAAAGAGAGAGAGAGATGTAGGGAGATAAATGGCATGGGTGAGAGGGTGGTGACTAAGTGCTCATGGATGGGGCAAAGGCTAAGTGGTGTTAATGGTTGGGTAAGTGGCACCCAAAGCACGACAAGTGGCAAACACTCTTCATGCACGCCCAAGCCATGTGTTGCGGCTTACCCTTTCTTCAGCCAGCAATACCCACATGGCATTGCCCATCCTTCAGCTCACGTGCACATGGGGCGTTACCCCCTCTATCGTTGCGTGCCTTCTCTCCTTCTTTTCTATCATCGTGCGCCTTCACTGCGCCTACCGTCGTGCACTCACCTGCTCTGCCGCGCGCTGCGATCATCATT
This sequence comes from Amborella trichopoda, assembly GCF_054954075.1. NCBI lineage: Eukaryota > Viridiplantae > Streptophyta > Magnoliopsida > Amborellales > Amborellaceae > Amborella > Amborella trichopoda. Next base: position 23,926,850 of record NC_142338.1, on the reverse strand, counting down.
CGATGCTAGACATTGTCGACTGTATGAGAAGATGAGAGAGAGAGAAAAAGAACCAACTGGTGCTAGGTCTCGCCAACTGATAGAAAAAGAGAAAGAAAGCCAATCGGCACTAGGTCTCGACGGTTGATAGAAGAAGAGAGAGAAGGCCAATCAGTGTTAGGTCTCATAGTTTTCAAAAGAAGAGAGAGAAGGCCAACAGGCACTAGGTCTTGCCAGTTGGCAGAAGAAGCAAAGGGAGAAGACCAACCAGTGCTTGGTCTCACCGATTGATAGAAGAAGAGATAGAAAGCCAAACGACACTAGGTCTCATCGACTGGTCAAGGAAGAGAAGACATACCGATGCTAGGTCTCGTAAGTTGACAAAAGAAGAGAGAGAAGGCCAATCGGCACTACATCTCGCCAGTTTGCCAGAAGAAGAGAGAGAAGGCTAACCGGCCCTACGTCTCGCCTGTTGGCAGAAGAAAAGAAGGGAGAAGACCAACCGGTGCTAGGTATCGTCGACTGATACAAGAAGAGGAAGAAAGCCAACAAGTGCTAGGTCTCGCGGATTGACGACAGAAGAGAAGGCCAACCGACGTTAAGTCTCGTTGACTGATGTAAGAAGCAAGGGAAGATCAACCAGCACTATTTCTTGCTAGTTGAGAGAAGATAGAGACGCGAAAGGGAAGATCAATCAGCTCTAATTCTCGCCAGTGGACAAGAGAAGTTAGAGAAGATAGAGACGAGAAGAGAAGATGAGAGAGAAAAAAGATAGAGATAGGAAGAAGAAGAGAGTGAGATAAAGACGAAGAGAGTGAAAGAGAGGGAGAAGAGAGAGAAAGAAAGAGAAGAGAGAGAAGAGAGGAGAGAGAAAGAGAGAAAAGAGAGGGGAGGAGAGAGAAAGTTACTTACTTGAAGGGTACCGATCTGTTTCCTCCCTCTTCTCTCTCTCTCGAAGACATAATTACAAGCTCCAGCAAGGGATCAAAATTTTATTAAATATTCAATGAATCCACTCAAAGACCGAGAGGTGGTGGGGGGTCTGTTTTACAATGCGGCAGTGCCTGTTTATATAGAGTTGTGCCCAAACATGGGTGGATTGATTAAAATTAGACTTAATTATTGAAAATTAGATTTAATTGAATTAAAAGAAATTCTAAAAATGGGTGCAAAAGGACTGTTTTTCGTCAGCCCAACAATGTGTGAAATTACAAAACAATCCCTGTGGCTACCCGAGAACTTGCATGATCTTTTGTGGCTGACTCGGGGTTGTTTTGATGCCCGTGTGATCGAAAGATTATTGTTTTCTTGTAGGGCTCGACATGGCAAGTGTTTTAATACCAACTTTGAGCAATGAATCATGTTTTTTAGTCATGATCACGAGACTTGAGTTTTGTTTGAATCTTGAAAACTTCGGATCGATAGTGTGAACTTTCCTTAATGTTTTTCTATGATTTCTTCATTGTAGCACACTAAGCATGTCATCACGATCACGTGGCAACAATCGGAACGCGATTTGGAGCTCGAACAAAGATTTAACAACTTTTGAGTTTTGGTTAGCATCAAGAATCCAACGACCGAAATTTCAGTAACTTTGTCAGCTTCGTGCATAAATTTGACCTTCCATCATGTATGTGGCTCGGTCCAATGATAGCCCTGAACCTTGTGCACACAATGGAATTTGTTTTAAGTCGATCCGTTGCGTGAGCGTCGTGATTTGGTTCATCGAGCGAGGCGTGTCGCTGCTGAATTTTTTGTAACTTCTTCACGGATCGAAAAATTCTCTCTAGCTTTTCTCCCTGCTCGGATATTGTCTAGGGGCATGCCACATATCGAATTGTTCGTCTTGATGAGATGAATACGCTCACCAAATTTGGGAGGGATCCAATTTGGAATGAGTGAGTTACAGGTCCCAAAAGTGACTGCTGATGATTGTAAAAACAACCTTTATTGGTGCTTTGGTGCAGTGAGGCCATACGGGAATAGTGTACGACCTCTCTTGTTTCAATGTTTTCCTCATATCTTTGTTCAGGAGTGTCTGATCAAGCCGAAACTTGGTCCATAGGGGTTTTCAACCGTGTCGGATCCAATGACAGTGGCTCCACATGGATTTGAGACACTGAAAATGTAGCTCTAGTTGTAGGGTCCATTTTCAGGGTGCTAGATGCCAATTTTCTGAAATCTATTTCTTCGTGTTCACTACCTTGGACATGTTCCATCGTGATGAAACTTGGCAGGTAGTCTTTTGAAGTGTTGATGATGATCTTGAGAAATTATGGGGCCATTTTGAGACTGTCAGGAATTTTCCACTGTTTTGTAGGCTTTTTTTACCTTCTTCCTATCAAGGACCAAGGTGATGAAAAATATGTTCAAACAACTTGCCCCGCCGACTGTTGTGCTTCTAGAGAAGCAAGAAGGACAATCATTTGAAAAGTATTCGTCGACCTTTAATTTTTTCCTTCTTAGTCACAGGACCACTTGAACGTCGATGAGATTCACGTAATGGTTTAACTAGGCTGCTCAAACGTAGTGATGCATTGTTCGTGGGTCCATCAATGGAGACTTTAGGGGGAGAAGAGATGTTTTTGATGATGTTTGTTTTCTGCTACACCAGGTTTACTTTTGACAATCAGAGTACCACTATTGGTCTCATCTATCGAGTCCAGTCGGTGGATGGTTCTATTAGCCGATCCCAAAGGTCTAGTCGTGCCGGCTAGGCGAGCTAAAGTCTTTGATAGGTTCCTCTCTGGTTTTGTCAGTTTCTACCTTTGTAGGATGATGACTGGGCTACTTTGTCACCTAGCCTTATGGAGAGAGGGGTCTATATTAGAAGAAGGAGATGGCATGCACATTTCATGCATGGGGAGGAGATCTATACGAGAAGGAGAAGGCATGCACACTCCATGCATCTGGAGGAGGTCTATAAGCGAAGGAGAAGGCATGCAGACTCCATGCATGGGGAGGAGGTCTATAAGAGAAGGAGAAGGCATGCACACTCCATGCATGAGGAAGAGGTCTATAAGAGAAGGAGAAGGCAAGCACACTCCATGCATGGGGAGAAGGTCCTTGAAGAAGGGATAATGACTACGCTACGTTATCACTCAACTCTAAAGAAGGATGTCGATTGGGCTACCTGTTCATGCAAGACTGAAGAAGGATGTCGGCTGGGCTACCTATTCACCCAAGACTGAAGAGAGACATCGACTGGGCTAATTATTCAATGAGGGCTGAAGAAGGATGTCGATTGAGCTACCTGTTCAACCAGGACTGAAGAAGGAAGTCGGTTGGGCTACCTATTCACCCAGGACCGAAGAAGGAAGTCGATTGGGCTACCTATTCTCTCAAGATTGAAGAAGGATGTCGGTTGGGCTACCTGTTCACCCAGGACTAAAGTGGGACATCGACTGGGCTACCTATTCACTTAGGACTGAAGAAGGAAGTTGACTAGGGTACCTATTCACCCAGGACTGAAGAAGGATGTCCGTTGGGCTACCTATTCACCCAAGACTGTAAAGGGACGTTGAGTGGGCTACCTATTCACCGAGGATTGAAGAGGGATATCGACTAGGCTACCTATTCACCCATGATTGAAGATGGACGTCAACTGGGCTATCTATTCACCTAGGACCGAAGAAGGATGTCTACTGGGATACCCGTTTACTTAGGATTGAAGAAGGACGTTGATTGGGCTACCTACTCTCCCAAGACTGAAGAAGGATGTCGACTGGGCTACTTGCTCACCTGGGACTGAAGAAGGAATGTCCAAGGATGATTTAAATTTCTACACACTGTTGGACGTCTTGATGATGAACGGAGTGCTGGCTAAAGTCACCTGTGGAAGCGAATATTGCATTAACCTGTTTATTTATCTAAGCGTCCTTCACAAAATTTCCCTTGAACTTGGGAAGCGGCGCCGTAGAGACAGTTTTCACCAAGTTCCTTGTTTTTTATTTTGGGGCTCTTTTACCCATGATCTATTGTCCATGTCCAACCTTTTTTTCCATTTTTACTCACGATGTCCTTCTGGGTTTTAACCACGCTCGATTGTTTTCACAAAACTTTTTTAGTCATGGTTTCGTGACCATGCTGGTCCATCATTTTTGCTCATAGCCTTCCCTTGTTCAGGTATACACCATGCCCGTTATTTTTTTTATTTTTATTTGTGAGGGTGTGTTTAAGGTCATGTCTCCAGGACTCATGCGAAACAGTTTAACGTCATGCGGCCTGGATGTGCGCTACGGTTTAAGGTCATATAGTTGGACCGTAATGGTCATGGATGGCAGTCAATGAAGATCATGGAGTGAGTATGGTGGTGGTTTGACTCACTTGGGGAGACGGCTCGAGGACTACCCATGAGAGATGGGTGATGTATGAAAGGTGAGTGGACAATGGTGACCTACTAACTTACAACGAGTATAGATAATGGGATGGTTTGCCATTTTTTGAGCATGGGTGAGACTCACTGGGGAATGATATTTGGTGATGAACTCATGGGGAGGAAATGAAGCTGATGCGTGAACACACTAACAGGTAGGTTAGGAAAGGCGTGGGTGAAAGTGCACGTAAAGGTGTGTGCGCATATGTGGGGGCGAGTTTATGGTCATGCCTCCAGGACCTGGGCAAAGCAGTTTACTGTCATGCGACCAGAACGTGCACTATGGTTTAAGGTAATATAGTTGGACCGTGGTTATGCAGTTTTAAAGTGGGGGATAAGGGAAAACTCAAGACTCCATTGGGGAGGTCCCAGTTTAGGTACAACGGCTTGGGTGCAAGTCCGCTAGGGATAGTGGTAGGGCATACACTGCTTAAAATACGACCGACGACATGTGTAGCACGGATGGTTTATTGCGAATTATCAATCGGTGTTGAGTTCTCACAACACAACTGACGTTGAGTTCTAACACAATAGGCACTGTTCAGTTGGCATTGTGAATGACCAATGATATTATCTGAAGTCAACTGGTGCTGAGTTAACCTGCGCTAGGGTCGTTTCGGAGACGCACCCGGTGCTAAGTCAACTGGCGCTAAGGTTGTCTTTGAAAACACTCCCGACACTAAGTCAACTGGTGCTAGGGTTTTTTGGAAATTTACCAGGAGCTACTTCAACCGGCTCTAGGGATGGTTTTGGAAACACGCCCGGCGATAAGTCAACTAGTGCTAGGGTTGTTTTGGAAATCCATCTGGCGTCGCGTCAATCGGTGCTGAGGATGGATTGATGAGAGATACCTCGGGCCTCATGTATAGACTGACCCGGCTTGTTGTCTTTTGGCTTCCCTTAAAAGAAACTGAACTTCCCAATTTGTGAGGGGCATTACAAGGCAGTGTATTCTGTATAAGGGGGTAAAATCCCGTTTTCCCTTATTTTCACCAAAGGTATAAAAAACTTAAGCACAAGTTTTCTTTAACTGTGAGGAGAGAACACTCGTTTGTAGTTTCCAGAAAGCAGTGGGACTTCAACAATAGTCTCTGTGAGGAAGGTTCTTCAGCAGGCAGTAGGCGTCCGGTCAAGGGTCTTGCAAAGAAGACCTTCGTTGAACAAACTTCGCCAAGAATTCGGTGAGTATGCGAAGAAAGTAGTAGGGAAAGGAGAGCTTTTTGGGAATCTTTTCGTGAAGCAGGGGAGGCTCCGATTATCATTTTCCTTTCAGGATGAGGCGGGAAACACATCAGTGAGTATATTAGCACGTCTTGAGAGCTTTCTGGGAATCTTTAAGGGGTTCCCAGCAGTCGTGGATGTTTTTCAACACCACTCGTGGTGTTGTAGAAGGTTTTGGGAACTTTCAAGGGTTTTACCGGGGTTATCTCCACTTTTTGACACTGTTAGTGGTGTCGCAGAGGTTTCCCGATGAGGTTCTGGTGAAGTTCAGGCCAAGAAGATAGGCGAGAAAGTTTTCCTATGAGTTTCCAACCATGTGGGAACAATTTCGACGAAAGATGAGCAGTCGTAGGAGTTGGGCTATATGGTTGTACGAGGTGAAACGTCGTGGGGAAGGCATACAATTGTTGGAGGTGAACTGTCGCAAGGAAGGCGTACGGTTGTTAGAGGTGAACCGTCGTCCTTGGAAATCCTGTGACCATTTAAGGAGGTACAAAAACGAGGAGTCTCGAGAGGAGAACAATCACGACATGGCCAGCACTAAAATAAGTCTAACTAGCGATAAGGTAACTGGCGCTGATGATTTGGAGTTCTGATACAACTAGCACCGACCCTCAAGCAAAACAACCGGCACTAGGGGTTGGGCACGCAACCAGTGCTAGCCTCTAGAGGACCCGACTGGTGCTAGCTTCAATCGGCGTTGATCCGCACGTGTGACTTATCACGATGCAAAGATTGACGCTTGCATGTTTCAGTAAGTCAGGTGCGAGGTGCGTGTCGTTCGGAGATGAGCTACGTACAGCGGTGTCCATGGGCCAGCAAAAAGTGGAGAAGGATGGAGCGTGGCTTGCGGTACCTGTTGGAAGCCAATCCTCTAAAATAACAGTGAGGTCAATGTTGTTTTATGGAAGGGAATCCACTGTGAACAGGTCATGCTTTCCGTCATAGGCCAGCTTCTTGCCAGGGTAGCTACTCTTGTGTGTTTTATATACATGTCGAATGGATCCTATGTCGTATGTTCAACATACACGTCAAATGAGTTATCTGGCTTGTATGTTTGACATACACATCGGATGGACTGAGGCTAACTTCTTGGAGTGGTTTTGCTTTGTCATCTCGCCTGTAACCATCCTCTTACTCGTCTGATGAATGAAAGCTAACTCTCCAAGTGGTTTCACTTCTTCTTCATGAGGAGGTCCTTCCTTTGTGGGTTTGCTTTTGCCTCATGGGACATATGTTTGTTTTAGCCTGTAACCGTCCTCTTACTCTCAGATGCAAGAGTACAATTTTTGGTTTGTAACCGTCCTCTTATCCTCAGACGCAAGAGACTTGTAACCTGCCTATTAATAGGTTCTTGTAACTTGTAACTCATTTTTACTACAATTTAAAAGAAAAAAAGTTAGAATTTTGTTTGGACTATGTTGCTTATTTTCCCTTTCTTTTGAATATGCATCATGGATAGTACTTCTTTAGGTATCGCCTGTTGATAAGGGGACATCACCTCTTCTCCACCAGGATGTGCTATTATGTAGGCCCCATTGGGCGAAACCTTTTTTACTATAAAGTGACCTTCCCACTTAGGCTCAAACTTCACTTTACGTCACCATGCATAACAATAGGCCTCTTGACTGCTAAGACTAAATCACCATGGGTGAATGAGCAGATCTTGACTGACTTGTCAAAAGCTCTCTTCATTCTCCCTTAGTTGAGTTCAAGGTTCTGCTGAGCCTCTAGTCTCTTTTCATCGAGTGCATCCAATTCTTGATACCGGAGCTTGACTATCGCATCTTCGGCTATTCCCTGGTGAATAGCGACTCGCAATGAAGGATTGTATTTCGAGAGGTAATACTGCTTCACCCCCATAAACCAGAGAATAAGGAGTGGAATCAGTAGCATTTCGTATAGTAGTGAGATAAGCCCACAGTGCTTCAGGAAGCTTCTAATGTCACTTCTTCCTTGTTCTTGATACTGGCTTTCTTGGAACATTGCATAGAGTCTTATTGAAAGCCTCAAGTAATCCATTCGCCCCAGGGTGGTACATAGTCGAGGACCTCCATTCGAAATTGAACTGGTTAACTAGGTGATCAATGTGATGACTCCTAAATTGAGGGCCATTGTTAAATATGATATGATGTCAAACAATGTAGGCCACTTCGAGATATGATATGATGTCGAACAAAGTAGGGCGCTGCTGTCCCAGGAACTTACTTAAGGAGGACCGCTTCAGCCCACTTAGGGAAATAATCTGTTGCAGCTAAGATGAAATCATCGCCCATTACTGAAGGGGGGTCAATGGGCCCTACGATATCCATACCCCATTGTGAGAAGGTCCATGACGCAACCGTAGGGTGCAAGGGCTCTGGAGGCTGGTGACCCAGGCTGGAGTGTATTTGGCATACTTGGCACTCTTTAGCGTAGCTTAAGTAATCAGCTTTCATAGATGGCCAATAGTATCGCAACCTGCATATTTGTTAGAGCTTAGGATCGGACTGGTGCAGCCCACAAATGCCTAAGTGGACTTCTTCTAACACCTTATTTGCCTCTTGGGTGTCGATACATCTCAAAAGAATGCCGTCAAATAACCGTCTAAAGAGATCATCAGCTTCGAGGAGGGTATACTTGGTGGACATTCAACGTATACTACTACGTTCTGCATGATCTTTTGGGAGCCGGCCATGTTTTAGGAAACTAGTAAAAAGGTCTCTCCAATCTTTAACCTGCTCAATTTCTGAGCATATTGGGTCAAGGAATTGGGGTTCTTGATTTCGACCCTTAACTCCTGGACTCTGTGCTATTTCTGTTTTGGTCTTGATTACTTCTTTGGCCGATAGAAGTGTTCCAAATGGATAAGGAGGACACTCGGGGAAGATATTTCTCTTGTCATCTGTATCGACTTCAGTTCTTAGCTCGATGTGTCTCCATTGCATCACCCAAACAAGCGTGGGTCCTGATGAGGACAACTGAATTATAGCGCCAAATTTTGCAAGTGCATCAGCCTGTGAATTTAGCCTTCTGAGTATGTGACTCAGGGATACATATTCGACTTGGGCCATATATGATTTTGTAGTATCGTGATAAGGCTTGAGGGTGTCTTTTCTTACATCATAAATCCCTTTGAGCTGTCGGATAACCAACTCGGAGTCACCGTAGATCTTGAGCTGCCGCAAGTAGAGATCGAAATCTATCTCGAGTCCGATTATAAGGGCCTAATATTCTGCTTCATTATGAGAACCGACTTGAGCGAGAGAGAAAGAAAGTGCCAGTATTCCTCCTGTAAGGGTCAGGAATACTATTCTGGTTCCTTCTCGTTCTGATTAGAAGGCTCTGTCAAAGTATATTTCCCACACAAGAGCAAGGTCGGCACAAAATACTTCTTCATTAGGGAGGTCGCTTGATAGAGGAGAGTCGGTCGGTACGGGGTGTGCTGCTAGAAAGTCAGCCAAGGCTTGGCCTTTAATGGCCTTTTGTGGGACATATGTGATGTCAAACTCCATCAACAATAATGCCCACTTAGCAAGGCATTCTGACAAATATGGGCGTGTCATGAGAAATTTTATGGATCAGCTTTTGATATAAGTTTCACTTCATGACCAAGCAAGTAATGGCGGAGTTTTTGTACTGCAAAGATCAGATCCAGACACATCTTCTTAATAGGGGGATAGTTCCTCTCGGCTCCTTGCATCCTACCACTGAGGTAGTATAACGCAGTCTCCATCCCTATTCATTGTTTTGTGCTAACAATGCTCCGAGTGACTCATATAAAGCCGTCACGCACAGAATGAGGGGTTTCCCCAATACTGGTGTAGAGAGCACTGGAGGGTTGATGTCGTCAAGGGCTGCCTGATATGCTTCATTCTAGATGAATGGGGTATCTTTCTTTAGTAGATGTGCAAAGGGTTTACAATAACATGAGGGAATCCCTTGAAGAGAGTGCAATTCTCAAACTGTAGTGGTTAACGACATTTCTTGGATAGCCTTCATATTAACTGCCTCAACTTCAAGCCCTCGATGTCTAATGATGAACCCCAAGAATTTTTCGGAGCGCACACAAAAAGTGCATTTTGGTGGGTTCATTTTAAGTTGATGAAGACGTAGTCACTCAAATACTTTTTCAAGGTCCTTCATGTGAACATCCTTCTCTTTAAATTTTACCAGCAAGTCATCTACAAAATATTCCACCTCTTTGTTTATCATGTCTTTGAAAATGGTCATCATTGGTCTCTGATATGTTGCCCCAGCATTCTTTAATCCAAAAGGCATCATTGTGTAACAGAAGACCACCTTTGGAGTTAAGAATGCGGTGGCCTCCTTATCTTCGGGTGCCATCCCTATTTGATTATACCCGGAGTATTCGTCCATGAAGGAAAAGATCTGGCAAGGAGCTGTAGTGTCGACGAGCATCTCGGTGAATGGCAACGGGAAATCATCCTTAAGACAGGCGGTGTTCAAATCGTGAAAGTCACACTCTGATTTGATCATTCCTATTCTAGATCGAAACGACATTTTCTAGCCATTTCGGGTATTTGACTTCACAGATGAAACTTGCTTGTTTGAGTTTGGTTATCTCGGCGTCTATCTACATCTCCAGGTCAGGCCTGAACCTTCTCGACTTCTATTTGACTAGTTTGATAGTTGGCTCGATGTCGAGAATGTGAACTGCTAATTGAGGGTCTAACCTAGGCATCTGATGACAGTGCTAAGCAAAGACGTCTCGATTTGCTTTCAAGAAGGTGGTGAAATCTTCTTTTTCTCCGGGAGACATATTAGGTGATATGAAAGTGGGTCTGGGAACCGCTTCATGTCCAATATTTATTTCCTCAAGTTCGTCAGTTGTGGCCTGACCACCTTCTTCCCATACTTTTGAAACCTCTTGGAGTTCTTCATCGTCATTCTCAGAGATTTTTTTATCAACAACAAGTGCAGAGACCCATGATCCTGACATATCTACCTCTGATAGAGGTCCAGAGTGGGTCATAACTTCTACGGTTTCCTCGAATCGAGTGACGGAAAGGTCAACCTCAAATGTGGTGAGCATCAGGTTGGAGAGGCTTGTTTTGAACATTACAGGAGAATTGAGGTTTAGCGATGATGATGTGAAGAGTGTTTTCATATGAACCATACGGTATTTGTACGGATGCCTGAAGTGTTTGCTCGAAGCCAGCTGGTTCTTCGCGAACTTGTATCATGTGGCAAGCCTCCTGAGAATAGAAGCTTTTTCCTCTTGATTCTCTCAATATCTACTTGAAGTCAAGCCCAAGGGGCCACTAGGGCTTTTTTGGCTTTGACTTCTTGCTCTTCTTTGATGAAGGCGGCTCGGCCTTGGCGTTAGCTGCCAGGGCATCAGTAACTGTTAAGAATTCTACTGCTTGTGTCAGGGTCTTTCTCAATCGCTTCTGTTGTGTTCTGCTTATATTGATTTCTTTGAATTCCTGGTCGAGAGCCTCAAAGTCTGGGCATATCAAGGTCGTATCTGAAGAAGACCTAAGAGAATGAGAAGCAGGAGAAGAACGTGGAGAAGGCTTGGAAAGTGGGAGACTTTTAAGGTCGTTCCCCTCATTAGGGTTGGATGGGTGCAGTGGATCTTTTATGTCTTTCCCTTGCTCAAACCGTTGAGGAGTGCTTTTAACATCGTCACCCTCATCAGACATTTGCTGAGTGGAAGATTTCATGGGGATGTCTTCTTGACAGGATGAAGAAGGAAAAAGGATCGTGCCATGAATGAAGTCCAGCAAAGTTGGCAACAGAGGAAGGGGCCTGAGAAATTCCTGCCCTGCTATGGGTTGAGAGGTCTTGTTTCTTTGGCGAGTAGCCCTTGATGCCCATCTTTTTCTAGTTTTTCGAGGTAATGTGTGAATCGTCTCATTGGGTTGGTGAATAACCTTAGCTTGACGAACTTCTTCTCGTCTCAAAGACTTGTAGATCATCCATGGCTGAGTAGTTGAGGGTTCCACAAGGTCTGAATCATTGATGGGAAGGTCCTACCTTGTGAGATATTCTTGCCTCGATGAGGCAGTGATTTGAGGATCACTTACAGAAAGATTGTAGGATTCTTGATTCTCCCGCATCTTCTTTGCAAATATGTCAAGGAAAGCCGTGCATTCGGACAAGTAATGACCTCTTATCTGATGGTATGGACACCAACGATCTTCAGTCCCCTTAACAAGTTGAAGGGGTTGCCTTGCCTGTTTCAGTGTGATTATGCCTTCCTGAAGCATTATAGTGAAGAAGGTGTAGAGAATTCCAAGCACTTCATTCTCCTCCTGGATGGTTACAACATGGGAGGTCGTAGCTGCCCCGATGGTCTTCTTTAGGTCGTCAAGCTTTATCTGACTCTTTTGACTCAGGGCCTCAAGGATGTCCTTCAATGTGTAGCAGTCATCCATAAGATGGTTAATCCTACGATGGTAAGCATAATAATTCGTCTGATCGTCAAGGCCAGATTGCTCGGGGAACTTGATTTCTGGAAGATGGATCATATTCTGCTCCAATAATAACAGGAACAACGTAGGGACCCATTCCTTCTCGAAGGGATAAACCTTATTCTTATGCCTGGAGAGATAATCCTTCTAATCAAAGTTGGCTGGTGGAGGTACCTTATTGTACGATAGTTGTTGCTTGTCAGCCTGGGATGTTACTGTTGCCACGGTTACCCCTTTAGAGAGGTCCAAAGTTTTGGGGGAAGCCTTCTTTGAATCAGTGACCATGACAGCTACACTGATTACCCCTTTCTATTGGCTGCCCCTTGTGGTATTCCGAGAGCTACCATTGCCCCAGTACGTGTTGAACTTGTAGATGGCTGTCATGTCGCACATGATGGCATGGAAAACTTTCTATGCAAACTAATTTAAGGATCAACTCCAACATGGAGGTCAGATTGGGGGCCTCGACATGTAGAGAGATTTCAGGTTACATATTCCTCCCACAAGTTTGGACTGCTTCCTTCTCAGACATAGGATTACGATGGCGGGAAGCCAAGTTTCTCCATCTTGATATGAAATGATCTACAGGCTCATCGGGGTCTTGAGTCAAGGTGAGAAGCTCGATGATTTTAACCTCTCTCTCGACCTCATAGAAGCGTTGATAGAACAATTTCTCCATCTCCTCCCATGTATCCACCGAGTTTGGAGGAATTCGGGGATACCATTGAAATGCCGAGCCATCAAGGGTCTCGACGAACTGACAAAGAAGAAGTCTCCCGTCAGCTGCCGTTTCTCGACATGCCTCTTGGAAGTGGTTGATATGCTGGTTTGAGGAGGTGGTTCCACTGAATAGAGGAACCTTCCCTTTCTTATAGTCTGAGGGGAACGAGACTTGGTCAATATAGGAGGGGTATAGTCTTTGATAAGGCGTCGCCCCCTATATGCCTAGAATTTATCTATTCTTTAGGCTATGGGTGACCATAGCGTCAATATCAGACTAAGAGACCAAATGAGGGCCATAATTGTCCTGCGAGGTAGATGGAGGAGGCTGTCGTGGAGTACACCATCAAAGTGATGGGAATTGACCTCATGGCTAGCGGACTGGCGTGCAGCGTCAATACGATCGATCTTTTCCATCATCGTGCACACCATATCCTTAAACTTGTTCATGCGATCCTCTTGAGCATCATTGGGCTCGCTTACAACCATTACGCTGACCGTTTCTCTAAGGAAGTCAAAGTTAGTGGCGATAGAAGGTTTGCGACCTTGAGATGTCGGACATGGCAGGTCAAGTAGTAAGGGGTCAGCATGCTCTGACTGAACTCGACTTTTGTACACAGATCACGTTTGGACCGATTCTCAACAGTCTTGGGACCGTGGCTGCGGGTGGCCGGTTCACGACGGTCTTGGGACCATGGTTGTTGAATGGCTGGGTCTTCTTCTGCGACAGTAACTACAACACAGGGCTCATAGAGCTCTTCTTCAGGCTTCATCATCTGAAGGGGGTAAAAGGGATTCAACGAACAGGGTCGTCAAAATTGGCTATTTTGACTACGTTAGTCACCTCCTTAGTCAAAATTTGCATACCACTTTCATGTTTAGCCTTGAGGTTTAGATGGACCTCTTGCCAAAATTGTGATTTAGGTCGTAGTTAGTCAACTCTTCTTGCACAGGAGAGAGTTGTCTCCAGCAAGTGCGGTAAAGGATGAGGGCCAAGAACTGGAGTCATCTTGGGCTGGGGAGGATGAAGGACTCGTTCTTCTATGAGGTCCATGCCCCGAGCTCTCTTATGAGATCTAGAGATATGACCAAAGTATTGGGGCTGGTTCAGGATGGTACTGTTAGGGAAAACCTTCGAGTACCAAGGTTGAAGGTGCTTGCTCAATAAAGAAGGAGCGAGGGGGAGCAGGGTTGACTCATGAGGAGGCCTGAGTCGAGGACGAGGGAAGGCCTGAGTTGGTGATGTGTGGGCACCCCTTGAAGAAGGATCTTGAGGGACCTGGGAGTCCACCAAGGCTCGTGCAGGAGAGATGACCTTAAGAGGCTAAGAACTACGAGCAAGTGTTTGTAAGGGAACAGGTGCAGGCCTACCCCTTATAGGATCCGCTTGTGTGTGCATGGGAGGAGGATGAGGAGGTCATCTCCTATATACTCGGGTTGGCATAATAATGGCGTTGCTCTAAGTAGTGAGATGCGCATGAGTGGTGTGTAGAGGATTTGGCCTCGGAAGGTTCGATCCTAGACATGGACTCGAGGTAATATAAGGGTTGGCCCGAAGTGTGACTCAAGATGGTGACCCACGAGTCTCGTGGCGTTTAAGGGGTGGAAACCGTGGGGTTTCAAGCTCTCTGTGTTGAGCCTCTAGGGAAAGAGACCCCTGGTGTAGGAATGCGGGAGGTAGCCTTATGTTGACCCACATAAACAATGACAACTTGCTTGCCTTTTGAAGAAAGGGACTGGCAGCCTTCCGGCGTACCTAAGAAACATGATCGGTAAGTGACTTACCGGTGTCTGGGTGCATACTATGTGGGGCAACATAAGTGCCGCCCATGTGAGGCGCCTTGGTTGAATTTCCACCAAAGCGAAGAGATGGGGAGTGAGAGACCTTCAAGTCCCTCCTCACACTGGTCCAGGTTAAGACCTGGGAGCTAGACAATGGGTCTTTGCTCAAGTGAATGGTTGGGAACTAAGTCGAAGGACCTTGTTCCCTAGGCACACTCATGAATAAGGGGATAAGAAAATCCCCGATCCGAATGAATGGGTTATAGAACCCAGTAGCCATAAGTGAATGTGAAAACATGATGAAGAAAGATAAAGAAGAAACTAGCCAAACACGAATGACCCGACTAAGCTGTAGTAAGTCCTTAGTGGAGTCGCCAAGCTGGTTAAGTGCCTCGGTCTCGCCCTCCAGATCCCTGGGAGATAGGGCGGCACGATTATCGGGTTTCGAGGAAGAATAGAGATGTTTGTGTGATCGCTCTCTCGAGAACCTCATTTGAAAACGGGGGCAAGTATTACCAACCGGAGAGAGAGGAATTTAAAAGGTGGGTTTGGAACTTACTCAGGCTGACTAACATGCGTGCCCTCTTAGATCACGAAAAAATCCTCCCAATAATAAAACTGGTTGGAAATCGCCTCCCTTGACTCGTATTCTTCTTGTTTTCTACTTTTCTATAATCACAAACTTATATGGTAAAGGTTATGGGACAGGTGGTTCAGACCCCACCCTTTTCCTCTCTGATGAGCGTACACAAGCATGTGCATTCAAGAAGAAGAAAGACAGATAGGGGGAGAGAAGAACTTGACCAAGTGAGATGATCAGAGAAATGACTAAGCTAACAGATATTTGGCCTAACATGATAACAAAACGGGCTCAATAACTAAGACCGGCTCACGGGATCATTACTAGACCTTATTACTAATATCGACTAACTAGGCACGATGGTTGGTCTGTCATGGTAGTAAAGCAGGTTAAGTGTTCCTGGAACAACAACATTACAGCTAGATGACAGGACTACCATGAGAGGCTAACCTCCATCCCTTTTAGTCGAGCAAAAAAGTAGTAGAGTAGGGGTTAAAAAGAAGAAGGGAACATACAGAAGGAGAGAGAAGAAGTAAGAAAGGAGGAAGAAGAAGGGAGAGAAGATGCAGTCGGTGCTAGACATTGCCGACTGTATCAGAAGATGGGAGAGAGAAGAAAAGAACCAACTAGTTCTAAGTCTTGTCAACTGATAGAAGAAAAGAGAGAGAGCCAATCGACGTTAGGTCTTGCTAGTTGACAAAAGAAGATAGAGAAGGCCAACTGACACTAGGTCTCGCCAGTTGTAAGAACAACAGAGAGGAAGAAGAGAGAAGGCCAATCGACACTAGGTAATGTCAGTTGGCAGAAGAAGAGAAGGAACAAGAGCAACCGGCGCTAAGTCTCACCGACTGATAGAAGAAGAGAGAGAAGGCCAACCGACGCTAGGTCTCACTGACTGATAGAAGAAGAGAAGACCAACCGGCGTTAGGTCTCCCCAATTGAAGAAATAAGAGAGAGAAGGCCAACCGGTGCTAGGTGTCACCAGTTTGCCAGAAGAAGAGAGAGAAGGCCAACTGACACTAGGTCTCACCAGTTGGCAGAAGAAAAGAAAGGAGAAGACCAACACGTGCTAGGTCTTGCCAACTGATAGAAGAAGAGTGAGAAAGCCAACCGACACTTGGTCTTGCCGATAGATTAAAGAAGAGAAGACCAACCGGCGCTAGGTCTCACCGACTGATGGAAGAAGGAAGAGAAGATCAATCAGCACTAGTTCTCGCTAGTTGATAAAAGAAGTTAGAGAAGAGAAGAGAACATCAATCGGCGTTAATTCCCTCTAGTTGACAGGAGGAGTTAAAAAAGATAGAGATGAGAAAAGAAGATGACAGATAAAAGATACAGATGGGAAGAGGAAGAGAGAGATAAAGATGAAGAGAGAGAAAGAGAGGTAAAAAAAAGAGAGAACGAAAGAGAAGAAAGAGAAAGAGAGAGAAGAAATAAAAAGAAAGAGAGAGAGAAAGGGAGAGAAGAGAGAGGGAAGAGAGAGGAGAGAGGGAGAGGAGAGAGAGAAAGTGAGAAGAGAGGGGAGGAGAGAGATGTTAACTGCTCAAAGGGTAACAACCCTTTTCTTATCTCTTCTCTCTTCTCTCTCTCTCCGTGAGAGGTACTCATAGACTCAAGCAAGGGATAGAAATTTTATTGAATCTTCAAAGAATCCACGCAAAGGTCGAGAGGTAGTGGGGGCGTATGTTTTACAATGAGGCAATACCGGTTTATATAGAGTTGTGCCCAAACATGGGTGGATTGATCAAAATTAGACCTAATTACTGGAAATTAAGACTGAATTGAATTAAAAGAAATTCTGAAAATGGGTCTAAAAGGACTGCTATACCCCTGCGTAATAATGTGTGGAATTCCATAACAATCCATGTGGCTCCTCGAGAACTTGCGTGATCTTCTGTAGCTGACTCGAGGTTGTTTTGATGCCCATTTGATCAAAAGATTCTTGTTTTCTTTTTGGGATTGACATGGCGATTGTTGTGTTACAAACTTCAAGCGATGAATCATGATTTTGGGTCATGATCACGAGACTTGAAATTTGTTTGAATCTTAGAACCTTCAAATCGTTGGTGCGATCTTTCCTAAATGTTTTTCTGTGATTTCTTTGTCGTAGCGCACTAAACATGTCGTCACGATCGTGTGGCAAAAATTAGAAAGTAATTTGGAGCTCGAACAAAGATTTCCCAACTTTTGAGTTTTGACAGGAATCTAGAATCCAGTGGTAAAAATTTCGATAACTTCATCGGCATTGTGCATGAAATCTGACTATAAATCATGTACGTGGTTCGGTCCAATGATAGCCCTGAACCTTACGCACACAATGGAATTAGTTTTACGTCAATCCGTTGTGCGAGTGTTGTGATTTGGTTCATCGAGCGAGGCGTGTTGCTGCTGAATTTTCTACAACTTCTTCATGGATCGGCAACTTCTCTCTTACTTTTCTACTTACTTGGA
The DNA here is from genome assembly GCF_054954075.1 of Amborella trichopoda. Taxonomy (NCBI): domain Eukaryota; kingdom Viridiplantae; phylum Streptophyta; class Magnoliopsida; order Amborellales; family Amborellaceae; genus Amborella; species Amborella trichopoda. The sequence continues at coordinate 23,909,323 of NC_142338.1, read as the reverse complement.
TATCGTATTGGGACGTGTTACATATCGAATTGTTCATCTTGATGAGACGAATACGCTCACCAAATTTGGGAGTGATCTGATTTGGAATGAGTGAGTTACGGGACCCGAAAGTGATTACTTGTGACTATAAAACTAGCCACCTTTAATGGTGTTTTTGTTCGGTGAGGCCATACGGGAATAGTGTGTGACCTCTCCTGTTTCAATGTTTTGCTCATATCTTTATTATGGAGTGTCTAATCAAGCCAAAACATGGCCTCAGTATCCTCCGAAGAAAGCCCCTACCTTTGTCTCTCACTCTCTGGCATGGCCTCAACGAGTTCAAGGCCAGCATCTCTTCCTTGTTCCTCACTCTCCCAAACTATCACTTTAGCCTCTACAAGTTCAGAGGCAATTTTTTCCCTTTGGCCTTCATCTTCTAACGTCACCACTTCGAGTTCAGCCAAGGCCTCTTCCACTTAGCCTGCATCCTCTATAGCCAAATTGTCACACCCCAAGAATTTACAATACTGATATTCCTGAGATGTGGCAGTCAAAACATATATACATCTCTTGATATGACAAATTTACAGTGGCAAACTATTACAAAGTAACAAACGAAAGCTTAGGCACAATTACAATATCTTCCAAAGTTTCCCTTGACGAGTACTCAAAATGAAACCGCAGTTATCCTGAAAAGTGTTTACCATAGTTTGATGAGTTTGGCTACTCAATAAGTGCTCATCATAATCCTAAAAAAATAATCATGATTGAAAGATATAAACGAACTTTCAAAATGGAGGTCAATTTAAAAACAATGCGAGCACAAGCATTTTCAGAAATGCACAATTAAACATAATCCAAATCATTTAATTGCATGTAACATTTTAACGGCAGTGCATAATTCAAAGATTCCAGAAAATTACCCTACTGGCGTCCCAAGTAGGTCACTTATATACCCCATCAGTGTCCTGATGGGTCCACTTAATCCCTATCGGCGTCCCAGATAGGTCCACTTAATCCCTGCAGGTCCACTTATATCTCACCGGCGTACCGAATGAGTCCACTTAATCCCTACCGGCGTCCCGGATAGGTCCACTTATACCTCACCGGCGAACCGGATGAGTCCACTTGCATACTTAAAGTATTTCTAAATGTCTTTAAACATTCGAAGCAGTAATATCATGTACTCAACATATCACTGAAATCATTAATATGAATTTCACTGAAACCATTATTAACAGTCACTTTCATTAACATTTAACAAAAACCCAATCAAATATTTTGAGCTCAAATTTAGAAAGGTAGCAGTTCGTAAAGGCATTCTAGGATGATTGCCAGTTTAATATGTATAGGAAAAACTCTTATAGAATTTCAAGAATACGAAATTATCACAATTTATGGGATATCAATTCACAAATAAACATTTCACAACAATGTTATAATCAATTGCAAAAATATCAATTTTTAAATAATAAGGCAGTCATTTGCACATGAATTTTACAATATCTAAATATTCAAAAACAGTAGAAAGAAATATCACAATTTTACTAAAAGCAGAAATATCACATTTATTTCTAATAATTTTACAGTATCTAAAATTTTCTAACAATAGACAAGAAAAATAAATAAATTTATTTCTAATAATTTACAGCATTCAAAATTTCTAACATAGATAAAATATCACAATTTTTATTAAAAAGGTTATGTTTCAAGATAATGAGGTCGCGTGCACATAAAATTTATCGCGCCTGAAATAAATGATAATAAGCAGAAATAATTATTTCATTTAATTTTTAAAAAGAATGGATTATTTTTCAAGATAATAATTTCACTTACACACAAAACTTATAAAATAAAGATCCTGGACGGAAATATCACTATATATTAAAAACAGACTATTTTTCAAGAAGATGATGTCACTTACACACAAATATTTGAGAGGGAGCTTTCGATAAAAATTCGGATCGAGAGAAGAGTTCACTGTGTTTCGACCAGAGAGAAAAATCTCATAAGTTTTCTAAAGTAGGAGTCTTCACCTCTCTGAATTTAAATTCTACTAACATATTATTTTATTCTTTCATTACGTTACAGGTGTAAGCGTTAGTTTACGCTTTAAACACCTAAAGCTTTTATTACGTTACAAGTGTGAGCGTTAGTTTACGCTTTAAACACCTAAAGCCCACGTCCTTTAGTGGACATGGCAAGAGCAAGGAAACACAAAGCTTTTAAAACAGAAGCTTTTAAAAGTAACGATGGTCCTTAAGGACCATAATGTTCAAACGAATTGTCATGGATTAATAATAGTTTTTTTTTTTTTTTTTTAAAGTTTAGGATTGTTACATTCTTCCCCCATTAAAAAAATTTAGTCCTCTAAATTATTGTACCTGATTGTTGAAAAAGATAGGGATATTTTCCTCTGATATCGTCTTCTCGTTCCCAAGTCGACTCTTCTCTTGAATGGTACTGCCATAATACACGGACCAAAGGAATCTCCTTCTTGCGCAACACTTGCACCCTTCTATCCAGTATCAAACTTGGCTGCTCAATGAAGGACAAGTCCTTCCTGATCGATAAAGGTTCATATTTCAAGATATGGGATGGGTCGGGCTGATATTTTCATAGTGAAGATACATGAAAGACATTATGGACGTTTGTCAATTCGGGGTGGTAAGACAAGTCTATAAGCGACACCTCCGATTCTTTCTAGGATTTCAAATGGTCTGATGTAACGTGGGCTGAACTTTCCTTTCTTGCCGAATCTCATAATGCCCTTTATTGATGAGATTTTTAGGAAAACTCGATCACCTTCCTCAAATTCAAGATCTCTCCATCGGTTATCGACATAACCCTTTTGCCGACTCTAAGCTGTTCTGAGCCTTTAACGAATTAATGTTATCTTATTTGTGGTTATCTGGACAATTTCTGGCCCCAAAAGTTTTATTTCATCAATCTCGTCTCAACAGATGGGTGACCTGTATTTCCTTCCATAGCGGGCTTCATAAGGTGCCATCGAATATTGGCTTGGAAGCTATTATTATAAGCAAACTCAATCAAGGGTAAATGGTCATCCCAGCTTCCTGTAAAGTCAATGACACAGGCCCTTAGCATCTCTTCCAAAGTTTGGATGGTCCTCTCCGATTGTCCATCTGTTTGGGGATGAAAGGCAATGCCAAAGGTGAGTCTCGTTCCCATGGCTGACTGTAACCTAGCCCAAAATTTAGAAGTAAACCGAGTATCCCTATCCGATACAATACTGATCGGAACTCCATGCAACCACACTATATTCTTACAATTGGGCCAGTCGATCCAAAGTGTATGTTGTGCGAATTGGCAGAAGATGGGTAGCTTTTGTCAGCCGGTCTATAATGACCCAAATGCTATCATGTCCTGAATTTGTTCTAGGCAAGCCAAAGACAAAATCCATAGAGATGTGCTCCTACTTCCATTCTGGCACGGGTAAAGGCTGCAACAACCCAGCGGGCCTTTGATGTTCAGCTTTTACTTGCTGGCATGTTAGGCACTTAGATACAAATAGTGCTACCACTTTTTTCATATTATTCCACCAAAAGGTTTTCTTCAGTTCCTGATACATTTTATTACTTCCGAGATGTATCGTATAACGAGAGTGATGTGCTTCTTCTAAGATAGTTTTCTTCACACTCTCATCATTCGAGACACAAACGCGACCTTTGAATCTTAGCAAATCCTCACTACATATAGAGAATTCATCTTTTTTTCCTTGCTTCACTTCTTCTATAATTCTTATAAGCTAAGGGTCTTTCTTTTGTGCCGATCGGATCTGTTGGATTAATTGGGGTTCTACCTTATTGTTGGCAATTATACTTACCACACCATTAATGGACGGAGTCGGATGCCAATCCACTATTTCCTCTAACAATCTCATATCTTGGATCATTAGATGAGCTAAGACTCCCGTAGATTTTCTACTTAGAGCGTCGGCCACAACGTTAGCTTTTGCTGAATGATAATGGATTGTACAATCATAATCTTTTAAGAAATCCATCCATCTTATCTGCCGCATATTTAAATCCTTCTGAGAGAAGAGGTATTTCAAACTCTTATGATCCGTATATATTTCGAATTGCTCACCATATAGATAATGCCTCTATATTTTCCAAGCGAATACTATTGCAGCTAGCTCCAAGTCATGAATTGGATGTTTTTTCTCATATTCTTTCAACTGTCTGGATACATATGCCACTACTTTCCCATATTGCATTAATACACAGCCCAAGCCTTTATGTGAAGCATCACTATAAATCACAAATCCCCCACTCGCCTCAGGAATAGTTAAAATAGGTGCTGAAGTTAATCGAACTTTTAGTTCTTGAAAACTCTCATCACATTCACTTGTCCACTCAAATTTGACATTCTTCTGTGTCAATCGAGTCAATGGGGTTGCGATTCGAGAAAGTCCTTCTACAAATTTTCTTTAATATCCTGCCAATCCCAAAAAGCTTCGAACTTCAGTCACATTACTTAGTTGTTTCCAATTAACAATGGCTTCAACCTTTGAAGGATCAACTGATAGACCTTCCTTTGATATGACATGTCCTAAAAATGTCACTTGTTCAAGCTAAAATTCACATTTACTAAGTTTGGCATACAATTTCTTCTCTCTTAATATTTGCAATACCATTCTTACATGCTGCTCATGTTCCTTCTGATTCTTGGAATAAATTAAAATAGCATCGATGAATACCATAATAAATTTATCCAAAAAGGGCTTCAAGATCTGATTTATCAAATCCATAAATGCAGTTGGTGCCTTGGTTAATCCAAAAGGCATGACTAAAAATTCATAATGGTCATACCTTGTTCTGAAAGCTATCTTGAGTACATCTTCACTTTTAATCTTAAGCTAATGGTATCCAGATCTAAGATCAATTTTTTAAAACACTTGTGATCCTTGTAATTGATCAAATAAATCATCAGTTATAGGTAATGGATACTTATTTTTCACTGTCACTTGGTTCAACTGTCTATAATCAATACACAATCTCATAATCCCATCTTTCTTTTTGACGAACAGTACTGAAGCACCCCAAGGTGACACACTGGGCCTGATAAAACCTTTATCTAATAAATCTTCCAATTGTTGTTTCAGTTTCTTAAGTTCTGCAGGAGCCATTCTGTAAGGTGCCTTAGAAATTGGTGCTACCCTTGGCAATAATTCAATGGAGAATTCAATTTCCCTGTCAGGCAGTAATTATGGCAATTCTTTTGAAAAAACGTCGAGAAATTCTAGGATAATCGGAGTGGTATCCAAATTTATTTCTTCCTTCCTATCTTCTTTGATATAAGCAAGAAAGCCTTGGCACCCTTTTCGAAGGAGGCGATTAGCTCGAATACAACAGATTAAATATGATGGTGAGTCTTCTTTGACACCATTGAAGTAAAATACTGGTTGATTCGGAATACTAAAGGTAACAATTTTCTTATAACAATCAATACTTGCATGGTATGCAGAAAGCCAATCCATGCCTAAGATTACATCAAAATCTTGAATTTTCAGGAGTATTAAATCAACCAACAGTTCCTTTTCTTCTATCTTTATTACACATGATTTGTACACTATATTGGTGTTAATTGAATTTCCCATCGGTGTGGTTACCGCTAGAATTTATTCTAATTGTTCTGGTTCTACCTTTAAGTGGCATGCAAAGTGTTGTGACACAAATGAATGAGTAGATCCAGGATCAATCAAAATATGAGCTACTTTTTGGAAGATAGTAAGAGTACGTTGGATCACTGATTTTGAGGCCTGAGCGTCTTGCTCTGTAATCGCAAATACTCTTCCCTTCATCTGAGGCTTTGGAGCTATCTCTCCCTGCTTTGGAAGCTGTTGTGTCTGTAAGCTAGGACATTGTCTAATCTGGTGTCCCAATTTTCCACATTTAAAATAGGCTCCGGTATTCCAATAACAAGGGCTTGATCCATGATTTTTCCCACATTTTCTATATGGTTCTATTGGGTTTTGAAATGGCGAGGGCCTTGGCTTCTTGTTTGGCCTTTCAAACTGTTGTCGATTAGATGATGTAGGTCTAGCATGACTTTCTGATTTTTCATCTTTTAGTAATCTTGAAAATCTTTTTCGACAATTTGGGCTCGATCCACTCTTTCAGTATAAGTTCTCAATTTCAAGACTGATATTCTGCTTCTAATAGCTGGCCGGAGACCCCTTTCAAATTTCTTCACCTTTCTTGCCTCATTGTTAATCATATGTGATGCAAACCTGGCTAATTCAGTAAACTTGCCCTCGTATTGTGCTACTGTCCTATTTCCTTGGATTAATTCTAGAAATTCCATTTCTTTTTGGTCTCGAATAAAATCTGGGAAATACTTTTCATTAAATGCCTCTAGAAATACTTCCCAAGTCAAGGGTTTATTTTCTTTGACCAATACTCCTTTTGCCATTCGCCACCAGTGTTGTGCTTCACCTTCTAACATATGGATTGCCAAGGCCACTTTCCTATCATCAGGACATTCCATTACCTCGAATATTTTCTCCAATTGCATAATCTATCCCTCGGCTTCTAGTGGGTTTACAGCACTAAAAGAAGGTGGGTTCAGTTTCTTAAATTGTTCGATATTACTCCCACCATTTCCTGTAACTGACTGCCTGGGTGGATTGTTGTTTTCCATCTGATGTTGCATTAGAGCAACCATATTTTCCAAGGCTTTGTGAATTCCTTCCATATTAGCCTCAGCTATTCTGGATCTTGACTTTGTTCCTCTTTGTACACACAATAAATGTGATTTTAAGTACATTCTTTTTAAATTTCCTAAGAATCTTAAACCTATTGCTCTGATACCATAATTGTCACACCCCAAGAATTTACAATACTGATATTCCTGAGATGTGGCAGTCAAAGCATATATACATCTCTTGATATGACAAATTTACAGTGGCGAATTATTACAAAGTAACAAACGAAAGCTTAGGCACAATTACAATATCTTCCAAAGTTTCCCTTGACGAGTACTCAAAATGAAACCACAGTTATCCTGAAAAATGTTTACCATAGTTTGATGAGTTTGGCTTCTCAGTAAGTGCTCATCATAATCCTAAAAAAATAATCATGATTGAAAGATATAAACGAACTTTCAAAATGGAGGTCAATTTATAAACATTGCGAGCACAAGCATTCTCAGAAATGCACAATTTAACATATTCCAAATCATTGAAATGCATGTAACATTTTAACGGCAGTGCATAATTCAAAGACTCCAGAAAATTACCCTACTAGCGTCCCAAGTAGGTCACCTATATACCCCATCAGCGTCCTGATGGGTCCACTTAATCACTATCGGCGTCCCAGATAGGTCCACTTAATCCCTGCAGGTCCACTTGTACCTCACCGGTGTACCGGATGAGTCCACTTAATCCCTACCGGCGTCCCGGATAGGTCCACTTATACCTCACCGGCGAACCGGATGAGTCCACTTGCATACTTAAAGTATTTCTAAATCTCTTTAAACATTCGAAAGCAAAAATATCATGTACTCAACATATCACTCAAATCATTAATATGAATTTCACTGAAACCATTACTAATAGTCTCTTTCAATAACATTGCAAAAAAAACCAATCAAATATTTTGGGCTCAAATTTAGAAAGGTAGCAGTTTGTAAAGGCATTCTAGCATAATTGCCAGTTTAATATGTATGGGAAAAACTCTTAGAGAATTTCAAGAATACAGAATTATCACAATTTATGGGATATCAATTCACAAATCAACATTTCACAACAATGCTATAATCAATTGCAAAAATATCAATTTTTAATAAATAAGGCAGCCATTTGTACATGAATTTTACAATATCTAAATATTCAAAAACAGTAGAAAGAAATATCACAATTTTACTAAAAGCAGAAATATCACATTTATTTCTAATAATTTTACAGTATTTAAAATTTTCTAACAATAGACAAGAAAAATAAATAAATTTATTTCTAATAATTTACGGCATTCAAAATTTCTAACATAGATAAAATATCACAATTTTTATTAAAAAGGTTATGTTTCAAAATAATAAGGTCGCGTGCAAAAAAAATTTATCGCGCTTGAAATAAATGATAATAAGCAGAAATAATTATTTCATTTAATTTTTAAAAAGAATGGATTATTTTTCAAGATAATAATGTCACTTACACACAAAACTTATAAAATAAAGATCCTGGACGGAAATATCACTATTTATTAAAAACAGACTATTTTTCAGGAAGATGATGTCACTTACACACAAATATTTGAGAGGGAGCTTCCGATAAAAATTCGGCTCGAGAGAGGTGTTCTCTGTGTCTCGACGAGAGAGAAAAATATCATAAGTTTTCTAAGGTAGGTGTCTTCACCTCTCTGAAATTAAATTCTACTAACAATTATTTTATTCTTTTATTACATTACAGGTGTGAGCGTTAGCTGACGCTTTAAACACCTAAAGCTTTTATTACGTTACAGGTGTGAGCGTTAATTTACGCTTTAAACACTTAAAGCCCACGTCCTTTAGTGGACGTGGCAAGAGCAAGGAAACACAAAGCTTTTAAAACAAAAGCTTTTAAAGGTAACGATGGTCCTTAAGGACCATCAAGTTCAAACGAATTGTCATGTATTAATAATAGTTTTTTTTTTTTTTTTTTGAAAGTTTAGGATTGTTACACAAAACTCCTGTCACAAAGAACTCAACCCCTTCATCTTCCTAACCTGTGCCCTCTGAGGTAGCAGTCTCTTGATGTTCAAGAGCCTCGCTAACCCTATGCCCCTCCTCAAGAAAGATTCCTAGGCCCTCATCATCCATTATCACCGCCCCTGTCTCGGTCGGGGCAGTAACCTCTTGAGGATCAGAGGCCATGTTAGCGTTAGGTTCCTTTGCTTGGGTGATGATTGCAGGGCCTTCAGCCTCATTCTTCTCCATTGAAATTGGATCTGATTCAGGAATCACCCTTGGACCTGGAGACATCACCCCAAGTTCTAGAGTCATCTCTCAATCAGAAGCAATGATAATAGGCTCAAAGGGGTCAGATTCATCCACCTCGGTCTATGAAGAAGTAGAAAACAATTCAGAAGAGGCAGAAGATGATCAAGAAAGGGCTGAAGGTGACACTGTGGAAGTAGCTAATGCATCAAAAGAGGAAGAGCTACCTCTTGATTCCAAAATCACAGGAAGTTTGGCACCCCTATGTCTTCGAGCAGGTCTAGTCGTCTGTATGAGTAGTGGTAGGGGCAGAACATTTCCTTTTCTTCTCTCTTGCTGGAAAAGAAGCAGCCGCCTCAGAACTCCCGACTTGTGAAGAGCCTGCAACAAGGGTACTGTGAGGGCCGCTCCTGGTCAACGCGTTTAAGTTTTGGATTAGACACCCTTCATTACTTGGGACCTTTCGACCCTCCTTCCATTGGGAGACAAAGCTGAGTTTATCGAAGATGCTCCCAGTCTTTTTCATGATGGTAATAAATTACTCCAAAGTGTCATCAGCCGCCATCCCTCAAGGAATCCCAAGAGCTTTCCAATTCCAGAGATAGCTTAAGTCAAAAATCTCGCCAAAAGCAAGAGCGTTGACGATCCTCCTTTATCTAATCTCTAGATGCCAATTGCAGTTTTCCCATTTCCAAGGGTGATCAGCCTCTCAGTATCCCGAGTTGGTAGCCCTCCACCAGCATGCATAGGCCTTAGTCACTCAGACCCTTCTGCCAAAATGGGGTAGCACATACTTGCTAATCTCCATCTCCTCCAAACATGTCGACCATGCGGTCAGTACATGCTCTGGAAACCAGCATTCTCGAAGAGTCCCAAGCTCTTCCTTTTTCTTGGTATTTACTCTGTCATGGTACTTTTCAAAAAACACAGAGAAAGGGCAACTTTGATCAAGCCCATGTCGACAGGCGAAGCGATGAGGGAAGTGCCCTTCCAGCCCAGCACAGTCCGGGGTCTAATAGGAAAAAACCCCGCCTCTAACGCTCAACATGAACATGAGCACCCTGATAGCCATGGGAGCTCCGTCCAACTCCTTCCCCAGTTCATCAATAAAAGCGCGGTCGGTAAAACTCTCAATGAGAAATGGGACCTGCCGCATATTTGAGGAGTCATTCCCAGACAAGCTCCGAGCCTCCCCTGGGCTATGAAAGATAGCCTTTTGACCAGAAATTCTCATCAAGAAGGGGCACATTTTCTTCCCTGATCTTTGACTCCTGACATAGGTGGAAGGGAAATAGGCCCATAACCACCCATACACATAATGGATGGGGAATGGAGTTCTAAAATCTCCAAGAATGGCTTCTCCCTCGACAATTCCATTTCCCCACACTTTGCCTTTCTAGGCTTACCCCTAGACTTGGAATGAAGCAACTGGTATATCTCGAAAAATTGTCGAAGACTGGCAGTTGGTTCCTCTCTCCCTAGCAGAGTACTATCAAATATGACTGACTTTTGAGACATGAACTCGTCATACATTGCCGCAATCAGTGGAAGGCCGCCAATAAAATGAAGATCCAATAGGGAGATTCCTCCATCCACATGCCCAAGGAGCCGTGTGTTGCTAACATGACTCCATGTCTCCAACAAAACCTTGATAATATTCGAGCACCGATCATAATAGCTAGTTGAGCAATGAATTGCTGATAGCAGAGAAGCACGCTCCAGAATGCTTTTGTGTGACCCTAGCACCTCGATGGTCTGGGAAGAGTACCCTTTTAAGTATTAGTGCTCCCCTTGCACATGAAGGCTGACAAAATACCACATTAGCCCCTTGGTCTCCACCATTCTCTTCCTCAAAGTGGGTAAATTGGCACTGGAGACCACACTCTTGTGCATGCAATGAAGAAGGGCCACTCCTTCTTTGATACGGATATTTCCATCATCATCCTCCCGGACTTCAAAACGAGCGGGGTCAGTAACAAAGCTGACACTGAGAGGCCACTCTAGCCTGCACAATGCGTCAATGAGCCAAATGGGCTCGCCCCTCACAAGACTCTCGCGAGTAAATTCACCGGTGCTGACCTCCCCTCCCCTCAAAAGGTTCTTGCCATTAGGAATCCTATGCGAGGGACCAACCATCCTATGAAGCTCAAGGACTCACTTCTATTTGCAAATCACTAAGGCGCAGACTAGTGTCGACTATGTTTGCTAAAATCCATCGCCGGCTGCGTTCTCCAAGCCCCAGTGCCAACGGTGTTCATTCATGCCTAGCACCGGCTATCTTCGCCAATGCTTAGCACGAGCTATGTTCGCCAATGCCTAGCACCGGCTGTGTTCGCTAACGCCTAGCATTGGCTGTGTTCTAAATAGCCTAGCATCAGTTGTGTTTGCCAAAGCCTAGCGCCGGTTGTGTTCGCCAATGCATAGCTCCGGCTATGTTCACCAATGCCTAGCGTTGACTATTTTTTCAAAGGATTATCGCCGCCTGTGTTCAAATCTCCTGCACGTGATATAGATTCTTCATGTGTAACCTCGAGCCCCGTTGCGTCGCTTGATTACTGCCGCCACGATGTGGCTTGATGCACGTCCTCTCAAGTGTGGGCTGACAGCCGATCACCTACCAGTGACCCTCTGTTTACCCCATGACCTCTTAGTTTCCCCCTCACCTATCGAAAACAGACTGAGAAACCATTCCCCTTCCTACACCCTGCTGGAAGAACACTAGAAACCAACGGAAATCTCCAAGCAGCCCCCCGTTGTGACTTCCTTTTTCCCCTTCTGTGGAACCCCTAAAATCACAGCCGGAGTCTCTGAAGTTCCCTTGCAAACCCGTTGTTTTCCTCACTACCCTAGCTGGAAAACTGCTTCCCTACTCCAAACCCTGGCATGAAAAACCTCTGTGCTCCCAATGTACCTCTGTCAGTATTCTCTCTTTTACCTAGAGCCCTCTTCCTCCCCTTCCTCCCCCCAACAAATTCTTGTAAATTTCATGAAAGACCCAGCGTTCTCACCGAAAATTCATGCCGAAGTCTCTTCTTTAACTCTCGCAGTGAAACTTACTGTTTTACCTTAAGTGAAAAACAATAAAAATGAGGTTTACCCCCTTATATAAGAAAAGCTTCCCTGAAGTGCCTGCCACCAACCAGAACTGCTAGTCAGGTCCTTGAAGGCCAAACCATGGTGGGCTGGATCCGGTCGGGCTCAGACCCGAGGCCCAAATGAAAGTTTACTACCTCCCTTGAAAACTCAAGACTAAGACCGGGTCGGGCTCGGGCCTAAGGCCCCAACACTAAACCATACCCAGCGCCGGCTGTGTTCTCAATAGACCCAGCACCGGCTATGTTCTCAATAAACCCAACGCCAGCTATGTTCTCAATGACCCAGCACTGGCTATGTTCTCGATGACCTAGTGCTGGCTGTGTTCTCGATGACTCAGCGCCAGCTATGTTATCAAAGACCCAGCGCTGGCTGTGTCCTCAAAGACCCAGCATCGGCTGTGTTCTCCAATGCCCCGCACCAGCTGTGGTCCCAAGTTTATTGCCATGTGTGCTGCCACTACACATGCTAGCGTTGCGTGTGTTGTCTCCGTCCATGCTAAAATGTTGTGCGTGTCCATGCTCATATTTCTCAAGCTACTGTGCTGTGTGTGACACTCTTCAAGCTAGCGCCACGCATGTTCTAGCATTGTTCATGCTAGAACCTGTCCTACCACTCATGTTGCACTCAGGCTGTGCTTCATGTTTCCCAGTTGAGTTGCATCCAGACCGTTCAATTTAAGCCTCGACTGGTCATCCCCAATGGAGTCAGGAGCAGGCTATTGTTCCTAATCCCAAGTAGGAACTACACCCATACTGCAGCACATTGATCCCTAACAGAGTTAAAATTATGCTGACCCCTTTTAAATCTCCATTGGGTCAGTCTCGCACCAAGATATGTTATCCTCAAGAATTGGGTTACCTTCGATTAGCTTATTCCCCATGGAGTTCCATCTTTTATCTTAGGGAGTCATATTTGTCCCCTAAATACCCAGTGACGTCTACTTCGCATCTAAAACCCCTACTGTCATGGTACAAACTATATGACTTTAAACTATAGCAGAGGTCTAGTTGCAGGAACTTAAATGACATGGTCCTAGTTGCATGACTTTAAACTGTACAGTCACGGTCCAAGCTATATGACCTTGAAACTATAGTGCACATTTTAGCCACATGACACCAAAAGGCTTAGCACCATGGTCCAAGCTCTATGACCTTCAACTGTAGCAAAAGTCTAGTGGTGTGACCCAAAGCTATATGGTTCTAGTTGCATGACTCTAAATTGTATAACCATGGTTCAAGCTATATGACCTTAAACCACAGTGCACGTCCTAGTCGCATGACGATAAACTGCTTTGCACAGGTCCTAGAGGCGTGATCTTCAATTCACCCCCACACATTCACACACTTCCTTTACGTGCATTTTCGTGCACTCCCCCATTTGTGCGCACATCACCTTCATTTACCTCCCCAGTGACTCTCACCCATGCTCACAAAACGACGACTAATCTGTCATCCATACTTGCCATCAGCTACTGCGTCACCAATTTCCACCTTCCATCATTATCCATCTTGCATAGATAGCCTTGTGCCATCTCCCCAAAGTTAGTCAAAACTACCACCATACTCACTCCATGGCCTCCACAAACTGCCATTCATCACCACCATGGTCTAGCTATATGACCTTAAACTGTAGTTCATATCTTGGCCGCATGATATTAAAAGGCTTTGCATAGGTCCCGAACGCATGACCCTAAACACGCCGTCTCCTTTGAGATCCTTGAAAGGGTGTCTTGACCAGCCTATCAGGTTGGAGATGAGCTCTAGCTTGGTAGACTGCCGCACGTTTCAAAGATTTGAGCCTACTCTGCCCATGGTAGACTTTCATGGGCTGAGAGGTCGAAGGCTCTGAAGGATCTAGTGTGTACTAAGGAGGGGTTGGTAGTGTGGCTTCCTTTGAAATAAGAGCGACGACCTAGACGTGTTTCGAGAGAGCCGAACAAACGATGTGGCCTTACTGGACATTCTCCGTGACTATAATTTCGAACCCAGAGTAGTCATTGAGTTCGTGGCCCCATACTTGGTGATATGGCATTCCGTACCCTAGGCAAGATGCCTCGGCTGCCTAGCGGGCTTGGGAGTGACAAGGCCTTGTTGGAGCATAACCTTGAAGAGTGCCTGCAGAGGGTCGAGCTTAGCACTTCCTTGGGCTTGCGTCAAGATGTCTTCTTTCTCTTGTGGAAGAGGGACGCGAGGGTGTCCTTCTAGGTTGTTTTTAACTTCCTGGCACTGATGTATCTTCTCTGCCAAGCGCTTGTGGAAGCCAGTGCATTTGCTGATGTCATGGCTTCGTACATGGTGATACGCACACCAAAGGCTCTCTGTTCCAAGAGGTAAGAACTTGGGCTGCCTTCCGGGCTTGAGAGTGACGAGCCGTTCTTCTAGCATTATGGAGAAAAATGCACGAAGGATAGTGGGTGCCCCGTTGTCCTCTTGGATTGTGACTATGTGAGAAACCACAGTTGCCCCGAACGCTCTCTTCAACTCTTTGAGCTTTATTTGACCCTTTTTTATAAGGTCTTCGATCATGTCGTTGAGCTTATAGTAGTCGTAAGTGGGGTGGTATACCCTCCTGTGATAGGCAAAGTACTTCTCAGTTGCCTTTTGCCCTGCCGACTCAGCAGCATTGGCCTCCGGCAACTGTATCATCTTCTGCTCTAGTAGCAGTCGAAATAGTGCAGGCGTCCACTCTGTGTCGAAGGGGTAAACCTTATTCTCATGCTGGGACCAGTAGTCGTTTCGCTTATAATTTTTATGAGGCGGGACGCTGTTGTAAGACTATTGCTTACCCCCAACCGGAGACGCCTGTGCCTTAGAAAGATCCAGGGTTTCAGGAACCGAGCCTTTGGTGTCAGCCATGGTGACGGCTGTGCTGATTACTGTCTTTTGGCTGCTCCGACTATTTGAGCGAGAGTTTGAGCTGGCAGGTTGCTGATGATGGTTTCCATGATGCTTGAATAATCCATCAATACAAACTGCCTTGGAGATGAGCTCTGACATGGAGGGTGGATTGGATGCCTCGACATATAGAGCGATCTCAGGAAGCATGTTCTGTATGCAAGTCTGGACCGCTTCCTTCTCGATCATGGGAGTGGCGTGGAAGGTTGCCAACTCTCTCTAGTGGGTGATGAACTTGTCAACCGACTTACCATGGTCTTGTTTCAGGGTGAGGATTTCGATGGTCTCCAAGATCCTTTGGACTGCGTAGAAGCGTTGGTAGAACAATGCCTCCATCTCTTACCATGTGTGTACCTAGTCTAGCCCTTCAAGAGTTTTGATGAACAGGCGGCGGAGGAGTCGTCCATCAGTTGCCTTCTCTCGACAAGCCTCTTCGAAGTGAGCAATATGTTGGTGTAGAGATGTAGTACCGTTCAACAGGGGGAGCTTCCCCTTTGATAGTTCAGAGGGAAGGGTACTTGATCTATATACAAAGGGTAAGGATTTTGATAGAGTGGCGTCTCCTACATTCCTAGGGCCTTGTTTTTGAGGCTATAAGCCACCATAGCATCTATGTCGGTTTGCGAGACCCCGCGAGACGTAGAACTGTCTGATCGAGGAGTTTGCATGGGAATTGTCTCCTCACTAGCCGGGGAATTGGTTGAAGAAGGGGACCTGGAGGCCTCTAGACGTTCCATCTTTCCAAGGATGCCTTGCATCATTTCCTCGAACTTGTTCATTCGCTCCTCCTAAGCGTCACTCTGGTCATTGATCACCATGACACTGATCGTCTCTTCTGGAGGGTCAGAGCCTGGCGGGATAAGGAACTACAGAAGTCGGCGAGTGGTGCGCGGTAAGTTAGTTTGAAGGGGTTGAAGCTGCCGCGACTGGACTCGAGCCTTGTATGCCGATCTTGTGAGGACCGGTTCTTGATGGTCTTGGGATCATGGTTTCTAAGCTGTGACGACCCAGCAATACTCTTGGACTCGATCAAGCTTTGGAGTTTGGATAGGAAGAAAGGGTTACGAGGCAAGAGGTCATCAAAGGTGGTGGCCTCGACTGCCTTGGAGGCTTCTTTGGTCAAGATCTGAAGACCTCTCTCCTGCTTAACCTTGAGACGGCTGTGGACATCATTCTAGAATCGAGTCTTAGACTTGGACTGTCGCGCCTTCTTTGAACATGCAAGGGTCGTGTCCTTCAACTGGAGCAAAGAATGGGGTCCTAGGATAGCTGGCAAGCCAGATTTTTGCTTTGGAGGCTCGAGGCCTCTGTCTGACATCAGGCCATTACCTGGATTCCTTGGGTATACGGCTGATCTGACGCTGGCTCAAGATGGTAATCTTGGGGAAGACCTTTGAGTACCAAGGCTCGAGATGCTTGCGAAAGAGCGACAGGGGAAGGAGCCGGTCTTTGATTCAGCCTGAGTCTGAATTCGAGAGGACCTGCAAAGATAGTACGTCTGCACGTTAGAGTTAGCCGTCGGGGTGAATTGAGAATCGACCCGGGCTCGATCAATGGGTTCGACCTGAGGAGGCCAAGACCCACGAGGTTGTGTCTGTGAGGGATGTGGAGGAAGCCCATCTCTCACAAGGTGAAATTGTGTGTGCAGGGAGGGAGGACGGAGTGGTCGACCCTCATGTGCTCGAGGTGGCGTAGAGCTAGTGCCACCTCAGGCTGTGGAAAACAAATGTATGGTGCATGTAGGGTTCGGCTTGAGAAAGCCTAGCCCTGGATGTAAGCTCAATGAAACACTAGGGTTGCACTGAGGTTCGGCTAGAGTGGATGGACCACGAGCTCTTGGATGTGTGCGAGGGGTGAAGATCTCAAGACCTCTACCTCTATCTGTCGACCCTTCAGGTGTGGAGGCTTGAGGTGGTGAAGGAGCATAAGGGGTTGCCTTTCGGTGAACCTCAGGCGCAACGCCAACTTACTTGCCTTTTGTGGGAGTAATAGACGTAGCTTTCCGACATGCCTCAGCAATAGGACCAGCACGAGACTTGTCGGTAACAGGGTTATGCAACCGATGCAAGAGGCTTTGATGGAGGGTCCACCAGGGCGAGGCAACGGGGAGGCAGGGACTTTTAAGTCCCTCTCGCTTCGATCTAGGTGAGAACCTGGGACCGTGAGTCCTAACTCAGGAGAAGAGTCGGGAAGGAAGCTTGAGCAATTCACTTCCTTAGGACTGTCACGAGTGCAGGGATAAGGAAGTCCCCGACTCGGATGAATGTGTTGAACAACCTATGTTCCATAGAAATTAATGTAGAGAGTAAAAGAGGATATTAGTCAAACAAGAGCGAGCCGACTAAGGGGTAATAATTCCCCAGTGGATTCGCAAAGCTGGTTAGGTGCCTCGATCTTGCCCTCTGGATCTGGACGATTTAGGAGCACGTATCTCGGGTTTCTGGCGAACCCAAGATTTGAGATCACTCTCTCAGAACCTTGCATGAGAGCAAGGGAAGGTAAAACAACCGATGAGAGAGGAATTGAAGGTTGGTTCGGGACTTACTAGGGCTGACTCGGGTGGGCGCCCTCTTAGATCACGAAGAAAGCCCCCCAGCTGCTTTAGCTTGTTCAGAATTGCCTCCCTTGACCTGCAATCCTCTTGTTTTTTTCACAACACTTATACGGTTAATTTACGAGACAAGTGGGTCAAAGAGACGCACCCTTGTCTTAGGGCACTGTACGTTCAGGGGAGAGGGTGATGAAGCATAAGGTCCAAATAAAGATAGAAAAGGGTAAAAAACTTGACAAAGGAGCGAGACAAGCATTGCAGCCAGAAAGTTATCGACTCGGAGTAGTAGCAAGACGGGCATGATTGTTAGAACTAGCACGATGGTAATGCTATTCGAAACCGAGACCGATATGGTGGTGCTAGGCTAAGTCGACCCTCGATCAAGCGAGAAGAGACATGAGAATGAAAAGAAGAGACGAGATGATAGAGAGATGAGGTATAGACGATGTATAGACGATGCTAGGCGTTGCCGCTCACGAAGTAGCATTGTCGTGGCCCTTATGCGATGCTCAACACTACTTCTCATTGCTAGAGGTTGAGGAATGAACTACGGACCACACTAGGCATCGTCGTTGGCCACATAAGAAAACAACATGCCCCCGAGCGAGCGGCTATAGTTTCTGATGAAGCGAGCGGTTATGGTTGTTCGTGAAACACGGGGAGGTAATCCTCACGAGGCGCACGACGATAGGTGTGGGACGTAGGAAGGACGATGATGAACGTCGAACAAGGGAAGGAAGCGTGCAGACGGCGGTATACATTGTCGAGGCCTATAGCCGGCGGTGATGGGAAGGACCCCTACGAGCAGCGATGGGTTTCACCATCTGGGTTCTTCACTAATATGTTCAAGCTACGTCTGTGGACGATGATGGGAAATGCCGTTTACAGGCCCCACTGGACAAAATAGATAGAAGAAAAGAAGGAGAATGAGGCTCGCACATGGTGCTGCAATCCCCATGCGCGACCTGTGTGGCCTCAGGGGAGGCATGTACGACACTGCCACTGCCATGCATGACCCCTACAGGGAGCTAAGGCGGGGAAGAGGGAGAAGAGAAGAAAGAAGAGAGAGAGAAGAAGAGGAAAAGAAGAGAGAGAAGAGATACCTCAAACCTAAGGATACCAGTCAAACGTTTCTCTCACCTCACTCTCTCTCTCAAACGTGACCCAACAATGAGAGGAAAGAGAAACTTGTATTAAGTAAAAACTCTCTCTTTTGTGAAATGTTGAGTCCTCTACTGCGTACAATGCTGGTACGTATATATAGAATTTGCCCCAAACATGGGTGGACGATCAAAAGTAACCCTAAATGCTTGAAATTAAGATTAAATTGAATTAAAAGAAATTAGAAACTAGGGTGAAAATTGACAGATTTGGCTCTTCCTAACAATTCATGGAATTCTAGAACAATCCTTATGTTGCCCTAAAACTTGCATGATCTTGCATGGCTGATCTAGGGTCGTTTTGATGCCCGGTTGATTGTAAGATGATTGTTTTCTTGTAGGGCTAGACATGGCAATCGATTTGATACAAAATTGAGCCATGGATCATGTTTTTACTGCACGATCATGTGCCTTGAAATTTGAATGGATCTTGAAACTTCGGATCGATAGTGTACTCGTTCCTTGATGTTTTTCGGTGATTTCTTCACTGAATTACATTGAGCATGCCATTACGATTTAGGGGCAACAAACGCAGCTTGATTTTGTGCCTGAACAAATATTTTGCAACTTTGGATTTTTAGCCGGAATATGAAATTTCGGCGACAGAATTTGTTATCGCTTCGTCGGCTAAGTGTGCAGAATCCAACCATTCATCACGTATGGGGTTTTGGTCAATGAAAGCTCGAAACCTTATGCACAACAGGGGCATTACAAGTGTTCTTGTCCTTACAATGGAAGAAATGAAAAGAGAAAGAGAAAGAAGGCACTGTAAAAAAAGGTCAATGATCTCATTGACCTTTCCTCTACAATCTTCGGCAGATGCCTTCACCCATTGGATGTCTCCTCTTAGTTCGACCACCAGCCCCACCTCATGTTCCATCAGGGACAACTTTTCACCCATGGAGTACTCGAGGTCAAGCAGCTTCTGGCTCAGCTACTTATCGTCAGGCTCCCAAGCTGTAGTCTCCTTCTCCAATTTTTCATGTTCTCGGGCCTACTTGGCTATTTTAGACTTCGAGGTCCTTACCCTATCGTGGCACGTTATGGCCTCCTCAGCAAGTGCAGACTCAAGAGAAACAGTAGTCTCCCTCTCTTGTAGTTGGCCTTCGCCAGTTCGCGACTGTGTGCTAGTGAGGCTTCCAAGGATTCCAACTGGGAGCCCCTAGCCGCGCTGCAGTCTCTTCCTCCTGTAGAGCCTTTACCCTCCATCACTCCAACTCGTTCACGACGCTATCAAAATATGGGATGGCCTCTGGGGCATGTCACGACCCCACCCTCTGACCCATACTGTCCTAAATCGGAGGGCAACAGAGTGCGAGATTGCATCCGGAGGTCGCGCATGTCACTCAAGTGGGATTGGCATCAACACATGTCATAATCACGGAATAAAAGCAACCACGAGAAAAAGCACAAACTCCCACAAGAAACAACAACAAAAACTGGATAAATTAAAACCATTCATATCCATATGCATCCTACAAATAACTACAATATCCTGAATATTACAATTCATCTAAAGCACCAAAGCCTATTAACAAAATTTCAATGCTTCACAAACAACATAGTACGGTCGACGCCCAACTGACACCTACAAAAACAAGGAGATCTTCTAGTCTAGCATGGGCCTTAGTCCACCAAACACGATCACCGCTCGCCTATCTTTGACCTGCAGCTGCTAATCTTCATGGGTGGAAGCAAAGGAATGAGCTAAAACCCCAGTAGGTATATTACAATATCATGATTCCTTGCCTATGAATATTATTACACATCACAAATCAAGGTTCTGAGCCATGCTCATAAAACAGGAGTCATGCATCACAATTATGTCACAACTATAGGATGATGCTTTTCATGGTAGAGCAGGCACAATATAAGATGTAAGATGTCATATACACAAGCAATCTATCAGATTTCAACAGTTCCACACAAATAAGAGTGCATAGCCGAATCAATAGACACAACCCACTCTCTAGCCCTTTTGATCAGGCCAAACACATAACTCAGATTAGTCACATAACTCAAGTAATCATATATCTCAGGTCAATCTCACATCTCAAGTAATCACATAACAGTCACAATATCCCAATATCCAACTGGCAAAGGGTGACCCATTGTGGAGTACCCATATAGATTTGAGGGGCGCAACACTCCCAAATATTCCCATTCACATCCTGACAACCGTCCTATCACGGGGAGTTAGGAAAAGCTCTTAGCAGCCAGCACCATTATTCACACAGTAGGTACCCATTCACATAACACATAAGAAGTATGGTACCATCATTCACAAAGTAGGTACCCATTCACATAACACATAAACAACACAACCTCATCATTCACATAGTAGGTACTCATTTACATAACACATAAGTAGCATGCTACCATCATTCAAACAGTAAGAACCCATTCACATAACGCATAATAAGCATGGTACCATCATTTACACAGTAGCTGCCCATTCACATAACACATAAGCAACACGGTACCATCATTCACACAGATGGTACCCATTCACATAACACATAAGCAGCATGGTACCATCATTAGGATGATATCAGTATCTCAACATGATAGTAGCAATATCCCATTTTTGTCGCACATCACATTTTAACAGTGTCAGATTCATAGAATAACGGTGTCCCTGTCACAGAATAATAGTGTTCATATCACAGATTGAGTGTTACAGCTACAATTTTGAGCCGTGACATTTGGATGTAAATACAGTCCTAGCTTTGATTCATTTGGAATTTGAAGACTGTTTCAGAACCAATTTTACACAGGACACACTTATCTTTCAAATCGGGGTAGTTTGAAAACAATTGGACCTTGTTTGGCCCCTCAAAAGATCAAAAGAATGAAGATATTTTATCTGAAATATGTTGTCTAATGAAGGCAGTGACAATTAAGAAGATATTTTATCTTTAAAATTTACTTCATAACTCACAATTAAGAAGAAATTCCAAAAAGTGCTCAACATCTGAATTTAAGCTTACTTTTGAGCTATTCAAATGGCAATGGTTTGGAAGAAAATGAACCCCTTTTTATCAGTCAAAATCTGTGGCGACAGAGGCATCAATTTAGAGTTTTATAAAAGTTGTCCACAGTGACATATTGTTATAACTAATCATATAACTCTCAAATTAGGGAGAATTTTGAAAAGTGCTAAACATTTGATATCAAGCTTACTCAAAAATATTTCAAACAGTAATAGTTTGGAAGAAAAAAGACCTTATTTGGTTGGTCAAAACCCTTGATATCAGAGACTTCAGTTCTGTGTTTGTATCAAAACTGCCTATGTTGATCTACTAGCATGTTTTGAAGTATAACTTTATATAAATAAAGAATCAGAGTAAGATGTAAAGACGAACGTTATAATAGACTAAGAAATTTTTCTGATGGCCATCATTTTGTGTCATTTGGGCTTCATTTACTTAGTCAAACTCTCAGTACAATAGAAGTATTATTCCTGAAAAATTATCACAGTCTCCTAACAGTGACATACATGCAAAAAACGAGCCATATCTTCCAAACTATCAAGGATTTCAGCTAGTCCTAAACACCAAACATAAAGTACAAAAAACTTAAAGTAGACTGTTGGAACTTTTAAATCGTGGTGATTTGAGGCAAATTTGTTATCATTTTCTTAGTCAAAATCTCATCACAAAAGCATTTAAACTCCTTGGAAAATCACAGTACAAACATGGCACATTCCAAAGACTATCCCATAACTTCAAATCCATACAAGATAACAACTTGAAACCTTTTCTATCTTAAACTAGGCTCACACAATCATCATTCAACAAAAATTCAGGATCCACCAGAGTAATAACAGTGGCCAACTTATCATACAAGAAGACCTAATTGTTGGAAAAATAGAACATAAACATACATGCTTAACTTCAAGCCTAATCCACACTTTTTTCATGCTTAAATTACACTTTATTCATGCTTAATTCATGGATATTCATACTTAAATCTCATACTTTGTAAATTCATACTTAAATGTCATACTTTCATACATAAGAATCATACGTCATATTATGGACACATAATAGCGTGGTCTACTTACCTTGTGCTCCAATGGTGATCCCAACTCATTCACATAGCCACTTCCCCAAGCTGTGGCTGAGGAAGGGGAGGAGAGGAGGCAACATGTAATTGACAAGTGGTGGCAGCATGAGACAAGTGGCATCACACAATTAACAAGTGGTATGCAAGAGGAGAGAGAGAGAGGCAAGCCTGGGGAACAAGCATCATTGTGGGTCAAGCCTTTACTACAAAGCACAAAAGGGGAGAGAGAGAACATGAGAGAGAAGAAACTCCCTAGACTATTATACACGTCCCGCGCACAGCCATGTGCTCAACAACCCGCGCCCTCAATGCATGCTGCAAGACTCCCTCGTCTTCAAGCTCAACGTTAGCCAAACGGAGTGGCTCCACACGGCGATGCTCCACATGGTGAGGCTCCACACATTGTTGTCTCACACGGCGATGCTCCGCACGACGAGGCTCCGCACCACAATATACTCATGGAATGGCCTCTTACACTCGTGGCGATACTTCCATTAGCACGCGGCGATACCAGTTTGCGCACGGCATTACTCCATCACTCCACTGTCAATGCTGGCTATTTCTCTCTCTTCACAGTCGGTGCTAGGTTCCTTCTCTCTCTACACAACCTACACTAGGCTCCTTCTCTATCTTTATAACCGGCGTTATGCTCCTTTCACAGATGGCACTAGGCCTCTTTCACAGACATCACTAGGCCCCTTTTCATGCGCGACGATAGCCTTTTTCCTTAGTGCTAGGCATGCGTTTCCTCCTCCCTACTGTCATGGGTGTCTAAGTTCAAAAAATTGGGGTCCTTACAGTGCACCCCTTAGGCAAGCTACTTCAGTTGCCTGGGTCAGGGGTAGCTCCTTCAGCTTTTGAACGCCTACCCGAAGCATCTCCATGATAATTCAAGGCATTCCACTAAGGATGGGCTAAGGTGGCGCAACAGGCATGATGTCAGTAAGAGAACCCCTAGTTGCATTCATGGGGCACACAGGGACAGTAGCCAGAAGGGTCACTGGCATCTCGGGAGCGACGATGCAACCCAACGCCTCAGGCTCCGCAGATTTAGGGGCAACCTCCGGCTGCTCTGGCATCTCAGCAGCAACCCTCTCACTCAAATCTCCCCCCATGAACTCTTCAGGCTCTATGCTCTCATGTTCAGGTGCTGTAGCTTCACCCTCTGTAGGCTCCACAGCCTCAATCGAGGATAGGGAGACCTCCCCTCCTGGAGCTACCGCCTCAATATTATGGTTCACCGCGGTGGCCTCCTCTCCACTTCTACCTCAGCAGATGTGACGCCTCTCCTCTCTCCTTCTTCACCCTTGTCTGCCAAGACAATCATTTCAGCAACAAGCTCTTCCACATGGCTCGCCTCTTCGGTATATAGGGGTACCACCTCTGAGCCCTCAAGGTCAGGCCCATGAAGATGTCCTGGCTCTTCGACCTCTTCTATAGCTATTTCACT
This sequence comes from Amborella trichopoda, assembly GCF_054954075.1. NCBI lineage: Eukaryota > Viridiplantae > Streptophyta > Magnoliopsida > Amborellales > Amborellaceae > Amborella > Amborella trichopoda. The sequence continues at coordinate 23,885,188 of NC_142338.1, read as the reverse complement.
CAATGCAATGACTTCTTGCTGCTTGGGTAGCCCTTCTTCAGTCTCAAGGGCTCGGCCTCTTCTATCACCACAGGTCCTCCCTTTTGAGCAGAGCTTGGGGTTGCCCCTTTCATGACTGCATCCTCTACTTCAGTAGGTGTAGAAGCTTTCTGAATCACAAAAACTTCCTCACCTTGAGCAGTACCCTCGAGGCATGCATTGCATGCCCCATTTATCTCCATTGGGACTTGACACTCTCCCTTAGCCACTGGAATCTCTGAGGAACCGAAATAAATGTCAGGTGAGAGAGAAGATGAATCCTTCAGAGCGGAGGGTGAATCAAAGACCACCAGAGAGACATAGGGCTCCGAGGAAGCTGCCGACGAAAAACCATCAACCGGCTCCTGAACCATTGGAAGTTTGGGCCCCTTGCGCTTCGAATCCTATGCTGCACGACCAGCTGGTGCACAAGGAACGACCAGAGCAGCTCGCTTCCTCTTCTTCCCTATCGCTTGAGAAGGTGCAGCAGTCTCAAAAGCGACCCCTGAGAAGAGCTGGCGGCAAGTTTACTGTGAGGGCCATCGATCGATCGTTCTTCATACCTCGGAACCTTGCGGCTCTCTTTCCACCAGAAAATAGTAGAGAGCTTGTCGAAGATTCTCTTTGTCTTCTTCTCCATGTCAAGAAACTGTGGCAAAGACTTGTCCATGGAAATTTGGCGGGGCAACCCAACGACGTACCTGTCACAGGGGAAGCCCAGGGTGAATCTTCCCCCAATGGAGGAGTCGTCGCCATCTTCCTCTGCTACGTGCCTTAGCTCTGGTAGGAGTTCTCCCCATTTCCGGGGTGGCTGACTTCCCAAGACCCCTTACTGGTGATCTGCCACCGATGTTCATGGGCCTCAATTGCTCGCACTGTTTGCCAAAATGTTGCAGCACATACTTGTTGATCTTAGTGAACTTCAAGCAGGTGGCCCAAGCCGTGCGAATATGTCTCGAGAGCCAGGTCTCACGATGAGTCCCCAGTTGGTCCTTCTTTCTATAGTTGATCTTGTTGTACCGCTTCTCAAAGAATACCGAGAATGGGAACCCTTGGTCTATCCAGTCCTGTAGGACAAATCGAGGAGGGAAATACCCCTCAAGCTTGACATTGTGAAGGTGCAGTAGGGTAGAACTCTGCCTCTAACACTCAAAACGTACATGAGCTCCTTATTAGAAGTAGGAGCACCATCCAGGTTTTTCCCCAAGTGGTTGAAAAAGCACGATTTGTAAGTTTTTCAACCAGAAAGGCGAACCTACTCATGTGAAGGTGGTCATTGTGGAACAAGCTACGTGCATGACCAAGAGTATGGAAGACAACTTTCTGCCCAAAAATCCTCAGAAGAAATGGGCACATTGTTTCCTCCAAAGCATTACTTCGAAGGTAGGTGTTGCGGAAATAAGCCTCGTGTCAGCCGTACACATAGTGGTTGGGGAAAGGAGTCTTGAAGTCCTCTGAGAAGGCTTCAATGTCCACTATGTCGTTGCCTCATTTCCCCCTAGACATGGCTCCTAAGTCGTAGCAGATGCTGCATAGGACTGGCTATGCAAGCGCATACTCTTTCCCCTCGCTATGTCGTAGGCTACATAAAATGTTCCTGGGCATATAGTGTTTGCTCCTTTGGGGAGAGTGAACTTGTACAGGAAGAGTACTAGGTACGCCGCTAGGAAGATGTGGCCGTTCCCACTGTGTAGTTCAAATACTGGAGGGGTTCCTTTCATGGATGCCTTCCCCTTTCTTCTCGGGCAGGACCAACCTCATCGATACAGTCTACATAGAAGAATGCCACCCATTGGGTTAAGGAGACGCATCCATGCTTGGACTCAAAGCAGAGCAGTTGGAAAATCCCAAATAACTCTTGAAGTCCAGCTGGTGGGTCCTCTTTCCCAACCCGTTCAAGTTAAAAAATGACCAAATTCAGGGGTATGAACTCGTCATACATAGCATCGATAAGTGGGAGCCCACCGATGAACTGCAGATCCAGCAGTGAAATTCCTGCCTCCCCATGATCAAGCAACCATGTGTTGCTAACATGGCTCCAGGTTTCCAATAGCACCTTGACCGTGTTTGAGCAATGGTCATAGTATCCTGTCAAGCACTAAATGGCGGCTAGCAGGGAAGCACGATTCAGAATGCCCAGGTATCGGCTCAGCACTCTTACTGTCCAAGAAGATTACCCTTTCAACTACTGGTGCTGCCATTTCACCCGGAGGCCAGCAGAAGACCACTTCAAACCTAGGGTCTTCACCATCCTCTTCTCGCATGAAGCTATACTCTTGTACAAATAATGGAGGAGGCCTACCGCTTTCTCCACCCTCACACTTCCAACGTTGTCTTCTCTGAACGCAAAACGGATGGGGTCACAGATAAAGGTGATGCTCAAAGACAACCTGGTTTTCCACAAAGCCTTGGGGAGCCAGATGGGCTCACCCCTCACCAAACTTTCACCGAGGAATGTGTCAGGGTCGAGTTTGCCTACCCTCAAGAGGTTCTTCACATCTGAAATGATGCTTGCAGATTGGACCATGAAACGAAAAGCCAAGTTTTCGTTGCCATGTGCAAGTCATTGTGGAACAGTGTTACGGTCATGCATAAAAGGCAAGGTTATTGTCAGCTGCTTGAATAAAGGTTAGCTCTAACTATGCTGTCTACAAATCTATCATTATCTGAGTTCTCAAGACATAGCACCGGCTGTGTTCGTAAGGGATTATCGAGTAGTGGTCACTTAAGGAAAAATGTCAGCAACTCGTATAAAGGTTATTATCATCTACCTAGTGAAGTAGTAGTGTCATGCATCGACTAAGGTGCAACACTGTCCCTCGACCAAGAAGCTATCACTGTCTGCTGACTCAAGATGCAGCGCAATTGTTTGAAGATATTTTTCAACACCATGGGTCCCCGATGAATAATAAAAAGAGAAGCCGGTCAATAAAGCCTTACAAACAATGGAAATTTCGACAGTCCCAGAATGGCCCCAGAAATGGTCAATATCTTCATAAGGACCCCAAAAAGTCTCCTGCCATGTTTCGTCACATTTCGACATATTCAAGGCAGTGCAAACTGACAAACAGTTTCTATAAAATTAGCCTTTAGCACCCTGAAATGGACCCCTATAACTACAACCTTAACTTTGAGGCATCAAAGGGCCGTGGGACCACCACCATTGGATCCGACACGATTGGAATTTTTGCTTAAACAGACACTTCAGGAGAAATTTATGGGCGGAAGATCGAAACAGGAGGGGCTGCACACTATTCCGGTGCGACCACCTTGCAACTAAAGTCCATTAAAGGGGCAGTCACAAACAATGACTTACGATGCCCATATCACGCTCGCCTGAGATCGGATCATGCTTGAAATTGTTTAAGCATGTTTGTCTCGTCAAGATGAGCATTTTGATATGTGGCACGTCCCATGACGATGCCCGAGCAAGTAGAAAAGCTAGAGATATGTATGCGAATTGAAGCCGCACGTTGCAGATTTCCAGCAGTACCTCCGGCCGCTCAAGCGGCCAAATCACAGTGCCCACGTAGACGTTCGACGTGAAACTAGTTACATCATACACATAAGGTCCATTGTTATCATTGGTCCAAACCCCGTACATGATAAACGATCAGATTTCACATACAAAGCTGATGAAGTTACTGTAAATTCCAGCGCCGAAATTCCAAATTTCGGCCAAAACTCAAAAGTTGCGAAACCTTCCTCCTAGCACAAAATCGAGCTACGTTTGTTGCCACGCGATGCTTAGTGTGATCCAATAAAAAATCATAGAAAAACATCAAGGAACTAGCACACTATCGATTCAAAGTTTGCACGATCCATCCAAATTTCAAGTCATTTGATCATGGCTGAAAAACACAATCCATGGCTCGAAGTTGGTATCAAATCGATCGCCATGCTGAGCCCTACAAGAAAACAATCATCTTTCAGACAAACAGGCATCAGAGCAACCCCGAATCATCCATGAAAGATCACACACGTTCTAGGGCAGTAATAGGGACTGTTTTAGAATTTTTATAATGGTTAGGAGGGGCAAATCAATCATTTTACACCCTATTTTCGTTTATTATTTAATTCAGTTAAATCTAAATTTTCAACAATTAAGTTTAATTTTGATCAATCCACCCATGTTTGGGCAAGACTATATATATCACGTACTCTCATTGTACGAAAGACCAAACTTTGCTTAATAAAATCTCCATCTTTTCTCATTATTGGGTCATGGCTTGAGAGAGAGAGGAAGGAGAGAGAAACATTTCAGACGGTAACCCTCATCTTAAGGTAAATCTCTTTCCCTCTCTTCTCTTTTTTTTTCTGTTCTTATCTCTCTTCTTCTCTTTCAACTTCTTCGTCTAGCTTTTCTCAGAGGCTATGAGCGGCAGTGGCAGTACCGCGCATGCCACTTTCTTTCTTTCTTTCTCCCCTCCTGTGGTTTCACAAGTCATGCATGGGAATGGCGGTGCCATGTCGAGCTTTGTTCTCCCTCTCTTTGTTCGTCTATATCTCTCAACGAGGAGCACAGACAGCAATGTCTATTGCCGCCCGCAGGGGTCTCACCCTGTTGCGGGTCTATCGTAGATGGTGATGCTTATTGCCACTCCCGAAGGGTTACAGTAATACCTATCACCACCCACAGGGGTCTCACCATGTTGCTTGCTTATCACAGAGGGCGATGCCTGTCACCGCTAGCGAAGGGTCATGACAATACCCATCGCCGTACGCTAGCTTCTTTCGTGCATTTGATGCTTATCGTTGTGCGTAGGCTTCTTTCGAGAGCTCGATGCTTATAGTCGTTCGTGAGATTCCTTCGTGCACTCTGTGCCTATCACTGTCTGCGAGCTTCCTTCGTGCGCTCGGTGCCTATCATCGTCCGCAAGTTTCTCTTCCATCCCATGCATGTCGCCTTGTGCTTCATAAGGAACTATCACCACACGGTTTACAAAAGGCTATCGTCGTCCGCTTCACCAAGAGCCATCCCCCCCCGCGAGGGGATGTGCTTCCTTCTCGTGTTGCTAACGGTGATGCCTAGCACCGTTTATAGTTCACTGCTCACCCTCTGACCATAAGCAGCAGTGTCCAGCGCCGTCCAAGGGCCGCGACACTGTTACTCCATGGCCAAGGGTGGTGATGTCTAACACCATCGGGACCCCATCTCTACGCCATCTCGTGCCTTCTCTTTATTCTATTCTCTTCTAACTTGACAGAGGGTAGACTCAATCTAGCATTGCCATAGTAGTCTGGATGTCGAGCAGTATTTCCATCCTATTGGTCCTGAGTACCATGCCCATCTTGCTGCCACATCAGATTAGGACACTCATATCGGCCTTAGTTTGAAGTAGTATTGACGTCGTGCTAGTCAGGAGTACCATGCCCATCTTGCTACCACTCCGAGTCAGTCACTAATCCTGGTATCATGCTAGTCTCGTCCCTTCATCAAGTCCTCTTCCCTTTTCTCTCTTTGTTCGAACTCTCTTCTTCATCACCCTAACTTCTCACGAATGTGCATTTCCCTAAGACAACGGTGGGTCCTTCGGCCCACTTGTCTTGAAAGTTAATCATGATAGTGTTGTGTAAAAAATTAGGAGATTGCAAGTCAATGGAGGCGATTCTGAACTAGCTGAAGCAGCTAGGGGGCTTTATGTCTTGATTTAAGAGGGTGCCCACTCGAGTTAGCCTGAGTAAGTCATAGACCCAGGTGAGGTGGGTCCCCACCTCACAGTCAATTCCTGTCTCACTAGTTGGACACCTGCCCTTTTTCTGTGAACGAGGTTCCCGAGAGAGCGATCTCAGGTCCTGGGTCTTTCGAAGCCGAGACACGTGTCACCCGATCACCTAGATCCAGCTGACGAGAACTAGCGCCGGTTGATCTTCTCGTCCTTCTTCCATTGGTCGGCGAGACCTAGCGTCAGTTGGTCTTCTATCAGTTGGCGTGACTTAGCACCAGTTGGCTTTCTCTCTCTTCTTCTATCAGTCGGTGAGACCTAACACTGGTTGGTCTTCTTCAATCTTTTCTTCTTCCAACTGGCGAGACTTAACGTCGATTGGCCTTCTCGCTCTTCTTTTGGCAAATTGGAGAGATCTAGTACTGATCGGCTTTCTCTCTCTTCTTTTGTCAACTGATGAGACTTAACGCCGGTTGGTCTACTCTTCTTCTATCAGCCAGTGTGTCGTAGCACCAGTTGGCTTTCTCTTTCTTCTTCTATCTGTCAGCGAGACCTAACGCTGGTTGGTCTTCTCCTTCTCTTCTTCTACCAACTAGTAATTCCTAGCGTCGGTTGGACTTCTCTCTCTTCTTTTGGCAACTGGTGAGACCTAACGTCGATTGGGCTTTTCAAAGGCATAACGTCAACCGTATCTTCAAAAGCATAGCATTAGCTGCATTTACAGAAACTTAGCGTTAGCTGCGTTTACAGAAACTTAGCACCGGTTGCGTCTCCAAAGTCCCAAAGCTTAGTGTATCTCCAAGAGGTCCAGCGCTGGCTGTGCACTCAACTTTTAACGTCTGCTATGTATCCTAAGGCAGCGCTGGCTGTGCACTCAACTCTTAACATCGGCTATGTATCTTAAGGCAGCACCGGCTGTGTTCTCAAAAAACAACTATCGCTCGGGTTCAAATCTCCCACATGTGCTGTAGATTCTGCACACATCACCTCGAGCACTGTCACGCCACCTGACAACCGTCGCCATGTCCTGGCTTGACACGCATCTTCACACATGCAGAACCACAACTGTTCACCTTCACTGCAATCGTCCCGCTTTAGCGACGGTCTCTTTCCATGCATCCTTTGGATTCTTGCCAAAAACTCTCCTCCATTGCCTAAAATCCTCTGTAAACGTCTCCCCAATACCCCAGGAAACCCCTTACGCCCATTGGAAAACAACAAAAACTGGTAAAAACCCCTGGACAGCTTCCGCTGCTGCCTCTTTTCCCTTTCGTTAGAACTCACGAAACCATTGCCGAAATTTTCTTGCTTCTCGGTAGACTTCCTTTTCTTACTGCAAGCACCTGCAACTCTGGCAAAGCTTCGGCAAGCTCCCTAGTTGCTTCACTGCTTTGGCCCGCAAAATTCTGCAAGGCACAGTCTTCCCTGCTTGCCCTTGCCAAAATCCTCTGCGTGTTTACTAAAGCTCTGGACAGAAACTTCCTTCTCACGAGTGAACTTTTTACTTTAAGCTTTTTTTTACCTTCAATGAAAAAGTGATAATGGGGCTACCCCCTTTATATAGGCGGTCCTTCCCTCAAATGCCCTTCTCAAATTGGGAATCCCAGCCATGTCCAGGGAGGCCAAACGCCAATGGCCATGACCGGGTCAGTCTCGAGTCAAGGTCGGACCACTAACCCACAACTAGCGCCGGCTATGTTGTCGAAAGTACCCAGCACCGGCTGTGTTTTGAGTGACCCCAGTGCCGACTGTGATTTCAGTAACCCCAATGCCGGCTGCATTCTCAGGAATCCAACGTTGGCTGTGTTTAAGAGCTAGCACGACTACCCTTAGCGCCACCTACATTTTTAAACCTCAGCGTCATTCAAGTATTCAAGAGACAGTGGTTGGTTGTTCTCAGAAGGCTCAGTACCAGCTGAGTGTTCAAGAAGCAATGTTGATCATTCTCAGTGTTGGTTGTGATATAAACAGTCCATCGCCACATGCCCCATGCTAAAGTCTTGCGTGTCCTATTGCTGTTATTCCCTGTGAACCTACGCCTTGATCGTGACCTATTATTCCTAGTGGAGTTGTACTTAGGTCGTTCCACCCACGCTATGACTCCTCATCCCTAGTGGGCGTCATTCCCATGTTATACCCTCTCAACCCCAGTAGGAGTCATACTCATACTGTAGCTCATTAACCCCAGTGGAGTTAGGATCATTTACCACTGTAACTACCAGTGAGTTTGCCTCACACCTAGTTATCCTATCCCTAATGAAGTCGGCCTTCCCGTCTGAACCCCTTTGCTGGCTTTACTTTTTTATCCCCAGAGAGTCAAATTCCCATCTATATACCCATTCCCTATGAAGCTTCACCTACATGGCGACCCAGACCATGGTCCGCGCTGCATTCCCTTCAACTGCATGGCTTTAGTCCAGGTGCACGACCCTAAACTGCATGGTCCAAACTATACGACCTTAAACTATAGCAGAGGTCTAGCTGAACGACCCTAAACTGAATGGTCAAAACTTTATGACTCAAAACTATAGTGTACGTCGTAGCCGTATGACGTTAAAAGGTTAGCACCATGATCCAAACATGCGACCATAAACTGTAGCGGAGGTCTACCTTAAACTGCAAGGTCCTAGTTCCATGACTCTAAATGGCATAACCATGGTCCAAGATATATGACTTAAAACCATAGTATACGTCCTGTCCGCATGACGTTAAACTACTATGACATGTCCCGGAGGCATGCCCTTAAATACGCCCTCACACACGTGCACACACCCTTTACGTGCATTTTCACGCACTTCCTCCGTAACTGACCTGTTTGTGTGCTCGCACCACCTCCATTACCTCCCCAGTGAGTATATTCATTTCATCATCCTCCATCATTCCCCAGTGAGTCTCACCCACGCTCACAAAACGACGAACCATCCTGCCACCCATACTCGCCGTAAGCTAGTGGGTCATCACTTTTCACCCACCTTTCGTACATCATCCATCTTTCACAGGTAGCCTTGTGCCATCTCCCAAAAGTGAGTCAAACCATCACCATACTTACTCCACGGCCGCAACAGACTGCCATCCATCTCCACTATGGTCTAGCTGTATGACCTTAAACTATAGTGCACGTCTTAGCCGAATGACGATAAAAAGCTTCTTACAGGTCTCAAAGGCATGACCGTAAAACACGCCTTCACAAAAAAAAGAATAAGTATTCCTGAAGAAGGGAACGCCATGATTAAAAATGACAGACAGGCATGGTCACGAAACCATGAGTGAAAGAGATCTGTAAATAAAAACCAGGGCACGATGAAAACTAAAAAAGGGCTAGTGAGTAACAATTGAAGACAGGGGTAAAAGAGCCCCAAATAAAAAGAAAGTTGGTGAAAACCATCCCTACGGGTAAAAGAGCCCCAAATAAAAAGGAAATTGGCGAAAACCGTCCCTACGGGTACAAGAGCCCTAAATAAAAAGGAACTTGGTGAAACCATCCCTACGACTCTGTTTCCCAGATCCAAGTGAAAATCCGCAAAGGATACTTAGGACCAATAAACAGGTTGATGCAGCATTTGCCTCAACATGAGGCTTCAGTCCACACTCAAAGAAAAACAAAATCCTCGATGTCACAATAGCAAGCCCTAAAAATACGAGCTTCAAGGAAACGATTTCAACTGCCTTATTTCGTTTATGAAAAGGACTCGAAAGACAAAAGATTTGCCAAGAACAGTAAGACAAGTCTCATGAAGAAGAACCATTATTCCCGAGAGTCACCAACACACTCTCAAACTGTTGAAGATGCCCCAAGAAAGCTAAGTCAGCCATCACTTTGGAGCAGTAATCATGATTGAAGCCTCTCTCAAAAGAAGAGGGGGTTCATGATTGTCGTAGCTGCACATCAGTGGGTAGGGGCTATACCCAAAGCTGGTCACCTCGATAAATTGAGGTACCTTAGTCATCAAGGAATCAGCCATGACTTTGGAACAAGAATCAGGATTGAAACCTCTCAAAAGAAGAGGGGGATCATGATTGTCGTAGCTACCCAATAGTGGGTAGGGGTTATACCCAGAGGAGGTCACCTCGATAAATGGAGGTACCCTACTCGCCAAAGCACAACTGGTGCACAAAGCAAGTGGCATCGACAGAAGGCTTTTCAACACAACAATAAACAAACCAAATCCTCGAAACAGGGCTCAACACCAAAGGATACAAACAAACCCAGACCAAATGGGAACAATGCCCTACGATATGACGCTCAATTGCCAGACGGGCCTGATTCTGACTAATGCTGTCTGTACAAAATCCTCAGCTTCAAAATCACAAACAGTCCACACGAGGGTGAGGACTTCGACAAGATCCCTCAAAAAAGTCTCTTCTCCGTCGAAAGCCTCCACAGATGGACCTTTACATTGCATCTAAATGTCCGAGCATCCTAGTTGTAGCATTGCATGGATCTCTTCGGCATTCATGTGGTCCTGTGGCTAGAAAGAAAAACGTAATCAAGTCGAAGGAAACTTTTCAAATGATGTCCTTCTCACTTCTCTTGAGGAACAACATTCGACGAGGCAAGCTGTTTGAACACATTTTTCAGCACCTTGGTCCTTGAAACGGAATAAAGAGGAGGCAGGTCAACAAAGCCTGACAAAAACAGTGGAAATTTTGACAATCTCAAAATAGCTCCAGAACTAGTCAAGATCTTCAGAAGCACTCCGAATGGCCACCTGTCAAGTTTCGTTGCAATCAGACATATCTAAGGCAACAGACACAAAGAAACAATTTTGGAAAAATTGGCCTCTAGCACCCTGAAATGGACCTCGTAACTAAAACTATTTTTTTAGTGCGTCGAATAGCTATGGACCACTGCCATTGGATCCAACACGGTCGAAAACCCCTATGGGTCAAGTTTCTGCTTAATTGGGCACTTTAAGACAAAGTTATAGGTAAAATTCTTATAAGGTTTAGGCCGCACACTATTCCCATGTGCCCACCCTGCACCAAAACACCATTAAAGGTAGTTGTTTTCAGAGTCACGATAGGGACTTTTGGGGCCTATATCTCACTAGTTCTGAGTCGGATAGCGCTCAAGTTTTTGTCTCATCAAGACGAGCATTTTGATATGTGGTACATCCCATGACGATACTCAAGTAGAGAGAAAAACTAGAGAGAAGTTGCTGATCCGCGAAAAACTTTACAAAAAATTTAGTTGCCGCAAACCTCGCTCTGGAAGCTAAATCATGACGTTCACATACCAGATCGACATGAAACTAATTGCATTGGTCTGAGGCTATCTCTTGTCCAAACCCCGCTTACGATGAACGATTGGATTTCACACACGGAGGTGTTGAAGCTGCTGTAAATTTCAGCCACAGGATTCCAAGATTTCAGCCAAAAACTCAAGAAGCTAAAATCTTCATCTGGACACGAAATCGAGCTGTGTTTGTTGCAACGTGATCATGATGGCATGCTCAATGTGATTTAGTAAAGAAACTAAATAAAAAATCATAAATGCGAGCACTATCAATCTAAAGTTTTCCAGATTCATCCAAAATTTAAGTCTCATGATCATGGCTTAAAAACATGATTCATGGCTCGAAGTTGATATCAAATTGATCACCATGCAGAACCTTATAAGAAAACAAGCATATTTTGATCAAATGGGCATTAAAGCAACCCCGGATCAGTCATGGAATATCACACAAGTTCTCGGACAGTAGCAGGAACTGTCTTGAAATTTCACACATTGTTAGGCAGGGGAAAAACAGTCTTTTTGTATATATTTTTAGAATTTCTTTTAACTCAATTAAATTGTAATTATCTTCAATTTGGGTAGTTTTTTGGCATCCACTCATATTTGGGCCCAATTCTATATAAACATGCAAAGCCAAATTGTAAAGGTCCCTTGGTTCATTCTTGGGAGGATCAATAAAGTTTCAATTTTTTCCTTGAGTTTGTGGGTGCGTCTTGGAGAGAGAGAGAGGAGAGAGAAGGAAAGGGCCGATATCCCTCAGTAAGGTAATTTTCTCTCTCCTCCTCTCTTTCTCTCTCCTCTTTTCTCATCTCTATCTTTCTTTCTCTTTCCACTCTCATCTCTATCTCTCTCTCTCCGCTTTTCTTTTCTTATTTTGTATTTATCTCTTTCACCCTCTTCCTCCTCAGGCCTATCATGTCCCTCTTTCCCTACTTCTCTTTTTCCATTCACGCATGGCGGGCCTATCATCTTGTGTGATGCCCTCCTGTTTGTCTTTTCCTCTTATTTTCCCTTTATCATCTCTCACGCTCTTCTTCTCCCATCATTCTCTTTCTCCCCATCTTTGTATTCTCTTTTACTTCTTCTCTTCTCTCTCTTTATGTTCTTTTTCTTTCTTTCTCTTACTCTTTCATTTGATTAAGAAGAGTTGAGACTAGCCTTCCATGATAGTCCTGTTGTCTAGTGATAATGTCGTTGTGCTAGTCAGAGTTTTTGTGCCCGCTTTATCGCCACGATAGACTAGCCATTGTGTCTAACTAGTAGGTATTGGTATTGTCTTCTAGTAATAATGTTGTTGAGCCGGTTTGAGTAACCGAGCCCGTTTTACTGCCATACCGGGTCAATTAACTACTACTTTAGTCACTGTGTTGGTCTCATCATTTGGTCTTCTTTTAAACCCAATCTTTCTTCTCTCATTATTCTCTTCCTCTTTTTGAATGTGCATGCCCATGTAAATTCCCCCAAGGTAAGGTAACCCTTTACTCACTTGTCTTATAACATTTTCCATGTGTGTGATTGCAGAAACATACGAATACAGGCCAAGGGAGGTGATTCCGAACTAGTTTTACGACTGGGGGGACTTTCTTCATTATCTAAGAGACCAGCCAGCTCGAGTAAGTCCCGAACCCACCTTAAATTCCTCTCTCATCGGTTGATCCACCTGCCCTTACACTTAAGAAAGGTTCTAGAGAGAGCAATCTCAAAGTCCCAGGTTCCCCTAAAACCTGAGACGTGTGCCGCTCGATCATCCAAATCCGGAGGGCGAGATTGAGGCACCTAACCAACGACGTTAGTCATTGTTGTGCGTAATGCCTTTTGAGAGCACACGGTGAGCCCGATTATGCTCAAGTAGCAGAATAGGCTTCTATTTCGGTTCCAAGATTGGTGTCATGAGTGACGATATGCATCGTCGACTACGAACCATCTCTCTTTCTTCTCAGGGTCGCAGACTGCGCTGCTCATCTCCATCTGTAAGTGTGTCTTCGACGTCATGCGCCAGCGTAGATGGCGATATTATTACCATCCATAGACATGTCTTCAGCATCCACACCTATCGCAAACGATGATGTTTATCGCCACCCACGGGGATGCGCTTCGTGTCTGTTGTAAATGGCAATGCATCTCGCCGCCTGAGTGCGTTTCAACCGTTCTTCGCTTCTATCGTAGACGACGATGCTTACCATCGCCTGTGGGCCTATCTTTCATGGTCTGCGCCTATCGCAAATGGTGATACCAATCACCGCCCGTGAAGGGTCGTTGCTGCATTCTCGTGTCACTGACGATGATGGCCAACACTGTCAGCAGTTCACTATTTCCCCCCCTCTGCCACGAGCAGCAGTGTCCAGTGTCGTTCAGGGGCCACGACACTGTTACTCGCTGGCTGTGGGTGATGATGCCAAATACTGTCGGGACCTTCCTACTTCTTCGTATCGCATCTTCTCTTTGCTTTTTTTTCTTCTCCTTCCTTCTTCCATTCTCACTTGACTAAAGGAATGACTCAGTCTAGCACTGTCATAACGGTCTGGCTGTCGAGAAGTATTGTTGTCGTGCTTGTCTAGAGTATCATGCACGTATTGCTGCTACACTAGATTAGGACATATCGGCCTTAGTTTCAAGTAGTATTTCCGTCGCACCAGTTTAAGTCACTGTGCTCGCCTTGGTACCACTCCTAGTCGATCACTATACTGGTCCAGCTATCATGCTAGTCTTGTTCCCTTGTCAAGTTCTCTTGTCTTTTTCCCTCCTTATTCAAATCCTTTTCTTCATCACCCTAACTTCTCATCTTCTCTGGCATCTGGATGTGCACATCTGTGCATGTTTGCCCCAAGGCAAGGGTGCATCCCTTGACCCACTCGTCTTGCAAATTAACCATGTTAGTACTTTGTAGAAAACAAGGAGATTGCACATCAAGGGAGGTGATTCCGAACCAGTTGAAGCAGCTGGGGGGCTTTACCTCATGATCTAACAGAGCGCCCGCACGAGTCAGCCCGAATAAGTCACAGACCCACGTGAGGTTGGACCCCACCTCACGAATAAAATTCCTCTCTCACCATTTGAGTACCTGACCTTGTTCTTTGAACAAGGTTCCCGAGAGAGTTATCTCATGTCCCGGATCTTCTGAACTTGAGACATGTGTCACCCGATCATCTAGATTCAGGGGGCGAGATCCAGGCATCCGACCATTTGGCGACTCCACTAGGAACTTACTACCCCTTTGTTGGTTCACTCTTGCATGATCGACATCAACTTTTATTTTCTGCAGTGCATTCCATGACATCTGGGTTATTCAACCCGTTCATCCGAGTTGAAGATTTTTTCATCCCCTCCCTTGTGACTGTCCCGGGGAAGCGAGTTTCTAAAACCTCGTTCCCTACAATCCTCTTGAGTTGGGACTCATAATCTGGCTCCCAGGTTCTTTCTTGGATTGGTGCGAGATAAGACTTGAAGGTCCCTAACTCCCCACTTTCTAGTTCTCAAGGACCCTCCACTAAGGCCGTTCTCATTGGTAGCACGTTTGCAACCACCCACAGCATGCACCCTGCTACATGCAAGTCCCTTGCCAGTCACATTGCTATCGTACGTCAAAAGGCTGCCCTATCCATTTTCGGGAAAGGCAAGCAGGTTGCCATCTCTCTTAAGGGTCGCTGCAAGGCCACCCCCTAAACTCCTTTATGCATATAGGCTCAACACACCGAGGAGGAGATCCTGGGGCCTCCACCTCTCGCACACATCTAAAGGCTAGTGGTCTGTCCACTTGAGCCACACCTCGGGGTAACTTTCTTGCTGTATTGAGCTCTCATCCATAGTTAGGCCTTCTCAGACCGAACCATGCACACGTCATACATCTGCATCCCACGGCTAGGGGCAGCGTCAGTTCTACACCAGCTCGAGTACATGGTGGTTGGGAGGTCTTATGCGGCTCTCTCTCCCTAATGAGCCCTGTTGAAATGTGGGGAATCTTATGCAGCTCTCACCTCCTGATGAGCCATGTTGAAACATGGGGGATCTTATGCAGCTCTCACCCCCTGATGAGCCATGATTGTTGAGAGATCTTATGCGACTCTCACTCCCTAATGAGCCATATTGAAACGTGGGGTATCTTATGCGGCTCTCACCCTCTGATGAGCCATGATGATTGATAGATATTATGCGGCTCTCACTCCCTGATGAGCCATGTGGTGTTGCGATTGGATGCTGGCTTTTAAGGATTTTAGCCAAACCTCATTAGCCAGGATTGCGATTGAATGTCAGTTGAGGCAGTGGTCATGTGTCAGCCTGTCTTATCGATCCAAGCGCACTTTTGTGAGTTTTTACTTGAACAGGGAAAGTGGCACCGTGAAAACGATTTTCACCAACTTTTGCCATTTCTGGGCTCTTTTACCCATGGCCTGTGGTCATATCCACCCCTTTTCATCCGTTTTTACTCACGATGCCCTTTTAGGGTTTTCACCGTGTGTGGATCTTGTTTTCCATAGAACTCTCTTACTCATGGTTTCGTGACCATGCCCGTTTGTCATTTTTACTCATGGTGTTCCCTTGTCAGGTGTACACCATGCCCGTTTTTTTTCATGTGAGGGTGTATTTAGAGTCGTGACTTCTAGATCTGTGCAAATCCTTTTAACGTAGTGGTGGTATCTGTGCAAATCATACAGCTGAACCGTAGTGGTGGTGAATGGCAGTTCATGGAGGCCATAAAGTGAGCTTAATGATGATTTGGACTCACTTGGGAAGATGGCATGAAGTTTTCTTGTGAAAATTTGATGATGGATGGATGGTGGGTGAACAATGGTGACCCACTAGCTGACGATGAGTATGGCTCGTGGAAGGGTTCACCGTTTGGTGAGCATGGGTAAGACTCACTGGACTTGGGCAACACAGTTTAATGTCATGCAGCCAAGACGTGCATTATAGTTTAGGGTTATACAATTGGATAGTGGTTATGTAGTTTAAAGTCATGCTACTAGGACCATGCAGTTTAAAGTCGTGCAATGAGACCTCCGCTATAGTGTAAGGTCATATAGCTTGGACCATGACTATGCAGCATGGACCAGGACTGTACAGTTTAAGGCCATGCAGTACAGACCAGTGTGTGGGTCATCATGTAGGTAAAGCTACTGGGGGATGGGTTGTGGATAGCAATATGCCTCCCTAGGGATTGAGATAGTTAAGGCTATATACAAGTGAGAGGTTTAGATAGAGATGGCGGCACTCGACGAGTGGCAGACAGACGTGACTACATCGGAGATTAGGAGGTCCAGTGTGACCTCTTGGGGATAATGAGCAATGACATGCATGTGACTCTGCTGAGGATGATAGGTCATAGCACAAATGAACCTCATGAGGGTTGAGAGAATAAGAAGGGCCCTAAAATCCCTTGGGATAGGGGGTCATAGTAAGACGTGACTCTTTATTGGGATGTTGGTGTGAAACAAACCCATTGGGAGATAAAGGTGTAGGTATGACTCCTACACACAACTAAATCCACTATGGATGTTGATGAAATACCCTTTCAGAGAGGAGGTGTTCTATCTCTCTATTGGAATTGTGGATATGGACCCTTTGTCATGTTGTGCATTACAGTTTTAGGGTATTGTAGCTTGGACCCTGGCTATGCAGTTTAAAGTCATGCGGCTAGGACCGTGACGTTCGCTGTAGTTTAAGGTAGTGCAACTAGACCTTCGCTACAGTTTAAGGTCATATAGTTTGGACCATGGCTGTGTAGTTTATGGTCATGCAACATGGACCTGGTCATATAGTTTTGAGTCATGACACAAGGACAATGCAGTTTAGGGTCGTGCAACTAGACCTTCGCTTGAATTTAGGCCCCTGACAAAGGCACCTGGTGATGGCCCTTGGCGAAGGCACGCGACGACGACCCTTTGACGAGGGAGCACGACGATGGCCCTTTGACGAGGGCGTGTGGCGATGGCTCTTGATGAAGGCGCGCGGTTATGGCCCTTGATGAAGGCGCGCAGTGATGGCCCTCGACGAAGGCACACGGTGATGGCCCTTAATGCAGGCACGCGGTGATAGGTCTCTGGGTGAAGGGCGCGGCGATTGCCCTCTTGAGTCTCGGGCTTGACCCGCCTCGACCTGGTCTTATTGCCGTCAAGAACTGGGGACCGGAGCATGAGTTTATGTTTGTCGAGGGCAGTTTATGGAACTACTGGGTAAAAATGGGGGGAAAACCCCACTTTACTGTTTTACCGAAGGGTAAAATAGTAGAAGGGTTTTTAGAGAGGGAGGGTCATAGCTTTTGGTGAAGGTTTTTCGGCGAGAACTTCTTGGAAAACATTTGTAGAGACAGGTGGTTAGGAGCTTTTCTGGCGAGCTTCAGGAGGTCGCGAAGCTTCGTGCTGTGATTTCAAACATTTTTTAGAAGTGCCAAGGCTTTCTGAGCATGGAACAAGGATTCTCGGGGCCTTCACATGATTTGCAAAGGTGCCCTACCGGGGTCTGAAAGCTTCTCCAGTCGTTCTGCTGCTGAAAGGGAGATTGCAATGAGTTCAGAGGGCCTTGTAGGTCCTCTGGTTATCTGAGGAGATGAAGGGAGAACAACAGTGGGATCACCGAGAACTCAGTAGAGTTCTGGTGAGTTGGTGGTGAACTCGTTAAAGTGGGAAGAGCAGGGAGAAGAGAGATCCACAGGGTGTCTGGGAAGCCTTCTGGGGATTCCGGTGGTGTTTCACTAATTCTGGCAGTTAGTGGAAGGCGAGGAAAGGTTTTCCCAGGCGACGAGAGTGGATTCCCAGCGAGGAGGGCAAACGCCGATGGGAACTTAAAGGGTTAGGGGATGAGAAGGTGGACGGTCGCTGTGGGAAGGTAGCTGGGGAAACCGAAGAAACACAAGGTTAATGCCCTTTGAGAATTGGGAATGGTAGGAACCGAGGTACGTCAAGGTCATGCACGACATTAAGTCATATGTGGTGCCACCTTCACGTGTCCCTAGGACACATACGACGATAGCCACATTCAGGAGCATGCTGGTGGTGACAATGGTCTCGTGCGGTGTTTCTCTCTCCTTCCTCTCTCTCTCAAGATGCGACCCAACAATGAGAAAAGATGGAAATTTTACTAAGAAAAGTTTGGTCCATGTACAATGATAGTATATGATATATATAAAGTTTTTGCCTAAACATGGGTGGATTGATCAAAATTAACTTAATTGTTGAAAATTAAGATTTAATTGAATTAAATTATATAAGAAAATAGAGTGAAAAATGACTGATTTGCCTCGTCTTAAGAATTGGAGAAATTTTTGACCAGTCCTTTCTGCTGCCCTAGAACGTGTGTGATCTTTCATGGGAGATCCGAGGTTGCTCTGGTGCCCATTTATCCGAAAGATGATTGCTTACCTGTAGGGCTCGGCATGATGATCGATTTGATACGAACTTCGAGCCATGAAACATGTTTTAATCCATGATGATGTGACTTGAAATTTCTATGAATCTTACAAACTTCAGATCTATAGTGCGCTCGATCAGTGTTGTTTTTCCTTGATTTCTTAGCTAGATCACATTGAGAATGTCGTCACGATCATGTGGCAACAAATGCAGCTCGATTTCGTGTCCGGATGAGGATTTTGCAACTTTGGAGTTTTGGCTGTAATCTGGAATTCCGATACCAGAACGTGCAGTCACTTCGTCAGCTTGGTGTGCGAAATTTGATTGTTCATCATGTGCACGGTTCGGACCAGTGATAGTCATGGACTTTAGGCATGTAATGCAAGTGGTTTCACATCAATCGGGTTGGCACGCACCGTGATTTGGTTGCTCGAGCAAGGCGTGGCGCTGCTGATTTTTCGATGACTTTCTTTACGGATCGTAAACTTCTCTCTGGCTTTTCTTCGTGCTCGGGAGTCGTCGCGGGGCATGCCACATATCGAAACGCTCGTCTTGACGAGACGAACATGCTCATAAAATTTGAGCATGATCCAACTTCGGACAAGTGAGATATGAGGGTCGCAAGTCACTGTTGGTGACTTCCCCTTTAATGTTGATTACTTGTTGGGTGGCCGTAGGGGATTAGTATGCCGCTCTTCTTGTTTTGATATTTTACCCATAACTTCTTCTTGGAGTGTCTGTTTGAGCTGAAATTTGACCTTTAGGCGTATGCAACCGTGCCGAATCCAATGGAGGTGGTCCCATGATTGTTTCATGCTCCGAAAGTAGGGTTTCAGTTATAAGGGATGCTAGAGGCTTATTCTACCAAAATTGTTTCCCAGTCTTCATTGCGTTAGACTTGTCAAAATGCGACGAAACTTGGCAGGAGACTTTTTGGAGTCCTTATGAAGATCTTGACCAGTTCTAGGGTCATTCTAAGACTATTAAAATTTCCACTATTTGTCAGGCGTTTATTGACTAGCTTCTCTATTTTATTCTGCATCGGGGACCCATGGTGCTAAAATATGTCTTCAAACACATGTGTGTGTGAGTAAGCAGGAAATAGAAGAAAGCAAAGCCAAATAAAGACAATATGAATATGGGGTAGCGTGTCCCTAGTGGAGTTGTTAAGGTGGTTAGATGCCTTGATCTCATCCTTGGAGTCGGGATGACATAGTAGTGTGGCTCCAGATTCGAGATGGACCTAAGATTTGAGATCGCTCTCACGGGAATCGAGTAAGGATGACACAGGCAAGAATACCAACTAGTGAGAGAGGAATTTGGGTCGTGAGGCAGGACTCACCTCACCTGGGTCTGTGACACACTTGGGCTACTTGCATAGGCACCATCTTAGATCACGTGGAATGCCCCCTGGCCGATGGCCGGTTTGAAATCGCCTCCCTTGACCTGTTTCTTCTTACCTACGACCACACAAACACATTAGATTACAAACAAGTGGGTCTAAGGACCCCACCTTGTCATAGGTGCGTGTGTACTCAAAGGAGAATGGAAGCAATAACATAATGGAGTTTATGTCAATTTGACAGCCTTACGGCATCTCCTTGACGAGGGACTCTTCGTGCACATTTTACAATAAAGAGAAAGGGAAAATGGGTTAGATGAAGAAAAGAGATTAGAGAGAAGAAAATTTTATAGAGAAGAGAATGTAGAGAGAAAAAGAGTCGAAGGCTGGTTTTGCTTTTACCCAACTAGTCAGAAAAGAAGAAGAAAAGTAGAGAAAGAAAAGAGAGACGAAGACTGGTTTGACTTTCACCCCGCTCTTTAGAGGAAGTGGAAAAAGAGAGACGAAGGTTGGTCTGTTTTTCACCCAAATCCTTCAGAGAAAGACTGTATTTTTGAAAGAAAAGAGAGAAAAGAGGAACGAATGCTGGTTTGGTTTTGACCCAAATCATTCAGAAAAAGAGAAGAGAGAAACAAAGGCTAGTTTGTTTTTCACTCAGATCCTTCAGAGATGAAATGTATTTTTGAAAGAAGAGAGAAAAGAGGAATGAAGGCTGGTTTGGCTTTCACCTAGATCCTTCAGAGAACGAGAAAAGAGAAACGAAGGCTAGATTTTTTTTCACCTAGATCCTTCAGAGATGAAATGTATCTTTGAAAGAAAAGAGAAAAGAGGAGCAAAGGCTGATTTGTTTTCAATCTTCTCTTTAGATTTTCTCTCGACTTGGGCCATGACACAGGTTGTGCCATATATCGAAATGCTCAAGTCAATGAGACGAGCATGCTCCCAAAATTTGAGCATGATCTGACCTAGGACGAGAGAGATATGGCCTTTCAAAGTTCAACCCGAAACCCAAAAACACAGTTTCCATTAATGGAAACTGATTCACTAAGGGTGCACGGTAATCGCGTGTGACCTACCCATTTTAGGTAATTTGGCAATAACTTAGTACATAAACATCCGATCAAGTTGAAACTTGGTCCCAAGGGGTTCTCAGAAGTTCCACATTCAACGGCAGTGGTCCCACGGTCATATGATGCTTTGGTGATAGGGCTATAATTATAAGGTTCATTTTCATAGCGAAAGAGGTCAATTTTCCAAAACTGTTTCTTCGTCTGCAATGTCTTAAACTTACCGAATCACGATAAAACTTGGCAAATGTTCTTAGGAGACCCTTGCGCATGATTTTGAACCTTTTTGGGCCATTCTTAGACTTTTGAAACTTTCACTTCTAGATCAGGGCTTATTGTCCTACGGCTTCCGTAGTCCATAGGCATTTTGGTGCTTGCTCGAAGGGTAGCAGCCCTTTTCTTCTCTCTTCTCTCTCTCTCCAAGACATACTCACAGGCTCAAGCAAGGAATCGAAATTTTTATTCAATCTTCAAATAATCAACTGAAGGTCAAGGGGTCCCTTTACAATGAGGCAGTGCCTGTTTGTATAGAATTGTGCCCAAACATGAGTGGATTGATCAAAATTGGACCTATTTGATGAAAATTAAGACTTAATTGAATTAAAAAATTCCAAAATTTGCTGTAAAAGGACTGTTTTGCCCTTGCCTAACAATACGTAGAATTCTAGAACAGTCTCTACTGTTACGCAAGAACTTGCATGATCTTCCTTGGCTAACCAGGGGTTTATCTGATGCCAGTTTTATCAAAAGATATTGTTTTCTTGTAGGGCTCGACATGACGATCATTCTGATATCAACTTCGAGCCACGATCACGAGACTTGAAATTTGTTTAAATCTTGAAAAATTTGGATCATAGTGTGCTCATTCCTTGATGCTTTTCTATAATTTTTTCATCATAGTCCACTAAGCATACTGTCACGATCTCGTGGCAACAAACAGGACACGATTTGGAGCCCGAACGAAAATTTCATAACTTTTGAGTTTTGACTGGAATCTAGAATTCGGTGGCCAGAATTTCAGTTTCTTCATCAGCTTCGTGCATGACATCTGACCATTCATCATGTACGGGTTTCGGGCCAATGATAGCCCTAGACCTTACGCACATAATAGAATTGGTTTTGCGTAGATTCGTTTCGTTAGTGTCATGATTTGGTTCATCGAGCAAGGCATGTTGCTAATTTTCTACAATTTCTTCACGGATCGGCAATTTCTCTCTAGTTTTTCTCCCTACTCGAACATCATCTCAGGGCGTGCCACATATCGAATTGTTCCTCTTATTGAGATGAATATGCTCACCAAATTTGGGAGCAATCCGACTTGGAACAAGTGAGTTACAGGCCCTAAAAGTGACTGCTCGTGACTGTAAAAACAACCACCTTTAATGATGTTTTGGTGCAGTGAGGCCACACGAGAATAGTGTGCAACCCCTCCTGTTTCAATGTTTTGCTCATATCTTTGTCCTGAAGTATCCGAATAAGCCGAAACTTGGCCCATAAAAGTTTTCAACCATGTCAGATCAAATGGCAGTCTTCCCCCAGTGATTTGAGATGCTAAAAATGTAGTTCCAGTTGTAGGGTCCGTTTCAGCGAGCTAGAAGCCATTTTTCTAAAAATTGTTCCTTTGTGTTCACTGCCTTAAACATGTCGGAATGTGACAAAACTTGGCAAGAGGACTTTTGGAGTGCTGATGACGATCTTGACCAATTCTGGTGTCTTTTCAAGACATTCGGGAATTTTCATTGTTTTGTAAGCTTTATTGACTTGCTTCCTGCCAGGGACCAAGGTGCTGAAAATACGTTCAAACACACACAACCTATCTTACGACCCGAAATGAGTCTGCTTGCCCGAAACCTTGCAAGAACGCTTTTTTGACCATGATTCTTGTAAATGCCCTATTTTACAAAAAAAATCAATAAAAATAGTAAAACAATCCATTTTGACTCAAATTTCTCTGAGAGCTTCACAGGAGGCTACAGAACACACTCAAAAGTTTAAAAATTCAATTTTGACCAAGTTTTACTTGGGCGATACTAGCCATGTCGCCTAGATCCGAGACCCTCAAAAAATGTATTTTATGATATGTATGTGTTGGTTACATGAGCATATACTTCCCAACCTATTTTGACCTCTATAAAGCCTCTTTTAGTGGTCATTTGACAGAGTACAGAGAACAAAAACCTGAGAGAAATCAAAAGCTCTAGAGATAGCTTTAGGAAACCCTAGCCACTTGAAACCGTAACTCCTAAGCCTGAGAAACCCTAGACCTAGGGCACAATAACCCTGGATCAGAACTAAACCTAGGGCACAACAACCTTAGATCTAACCCTTTACACCAGAGACTGGCTCATCGACATCCGAATCGAAGAGGTAAAAGAGTATCGGTTCTGATATGGGAGAGGCCTCGAAGGCTCGGGAGTCCCTGGCCTTCTGGCCCAGTTTGGTATTGTTTCTTCACGTTTCCTTCTTCTTATTTTTAATGCTTTCATTTTATTTTGATCTTATTTTGTTTATTTCACTTTTAAAATTATATTTTAGTGTCTTGGATCATGCTGGCTCTGCCACAGATCTGAGAGTAGATCTACTCATTTCCAAGCAGATCTGGCCTCAAATCTGAATTCGATTTGTCCCACTTTATTTACCACTTTATTTATTTCATTTTCATAATTTTTAATTTGTTAAGATCCAAGAGATCTTTATTGGAAGATCTGTCATACTTTCATCATAAACAGTTTGTTGTGGGGCTTTCTGAGCTTGATCCAAGCGCCAAAATACAATTTTTATTCAGTTTTTTTCACCATTTCAATCATAAAACGTCCCAGAAGTTTGTAATACCCAGGATCAATGGTTTTGGTGCTTCAAAAACCTAATTTTTCTTGGTAACACCACCCGTGCCACACAGATATAGGGCGAGACTCCCCGTGTCACCCATATTCAAAAGTGTCATAATTTTCGGAAAATTTGCATATCTGTTATGGGGTCTCTTTTATGAACTTTTACAAAATTTTAGAGCAAAAACAAAATTTTAAAAATACCAAAAAAAATAATTTTTTTGTCTACACTATTGTACTTTACTTTGTTTTAATTTATTTCATTATAAATATATATTTTTCCTACTTATTTAAAGTTTAAAGTAGTCTTTTTTCATCACGATTAATAAGAAAAAATAAAAAACAAAATAAAAAAAATATTTTTTTGGCGACACTAGCAGTATCGCTCACCCTGCAAGGGCGACACCAGTATTGTTGCCCGTGCGACAACACCCATGTCGCCCAACTGCAAGTGTACCAGAAAAAATCTGGGACCCCACAAGTTTGTTCTAGTACTTTTTTTCTCCCTGTTGACCAAGTTTTGACTTAAAATAAATTTTCTAAAAATATAAAAAAAATGTTTTGCTTCAAAGAGGTCTGTGTTGTTTTTTACTTTTTTATTTCAGTTTAGTTGGTTAAGTTTGACTGAAACCATGTCTTCACTGTTGTCAACATGCTTAGTTTAACTGTCTTCCATCTGATTTAAAAAAGATAAAAAAAATAAAAATAAAAATAAAAAAAAACCATTGAGGGTTACTTGCACCCTCCCTAACAGTGTCTCGTTCGAGTCAACCTTGACACGGGCCGGGCTCGACATAGCATGAACTGTGCCTGGTCTCATTGTTTTGACTTCACCTTCGTGGGGGTTGCCTACCGCTCCATCTATATCATGCTTCAAGCGAGTTTCACCTCGAAGCGCGCACCGCTAGACACGACCAGTGCCCAGCCTCACTTACTTCCTTTCTTGTTTCTGTCCATTGTGTGGTTGACTTTATTTTAATTGCATGCACAGACCGGACTGGGATTGTTCGGGAACCAGCAAACAAATATTTTGAAAGCCCCTAAAATCCACGTTAGCGGCATGAGGGGAGCATAGCTTTGAGAGTTGAGGCAGTTGAGATTCGCGTAACTTTAACTGTGAGCACCCCTCCGTAATCCTTTACCTCAAAGCAACTCCGCGTACAGTAGGATCTGGTGAGCGTCCTATAACAGGAGTCCAGGACCTATGTGGGGACCTATATCAACCTAGTCGCATTTCAATTGTTAGGAACCCACTCTCAAGCTAAGCCTACCTATAATCAATACTAAGTCAAAAGTTTTCGCATCCTTGCTTGCTTATTCTATTGGTTAATCTAGATCCCAGTCCGGACCCGCTTTTGGTTTGAGCTAAAACCTCTGGGTCCAAGTCCAAGCTTGTACCCAGCTTAGCCCAAGTCCAAAGCGGGTTCCATCATGGTTCGAACCTAGGTCCCCTCTTTGTCCGTGCCGAATGCTTGTTCCTAGTTCATCTTGATCCAGTTTGGGTCCATACAGGGTCTGATCATCAAAACTCTTTAGGTCCAAGTTCAAGCTTGTACCCAGCTTAGCCCAGGTCTTAACCAGGTTCAATCTTGGTTCGAACTTAAGTGCCCTCTTGGTCAGAGCCAAAGGCTCATTCCTAGTTCATGTTTGATCTAGTCCAGGTCCATACCAGGTCTGATCATCAAAACTCTTTAGGTCCAAGTCCAGGCTTGTACCCAGCTTAGCCCGGGTCCAAACCAGGTTCACACCTTGGTCCGAACATAGGCCCTCTTTTGGTTCGAGCCGAAGGCTCGTTCCTCGAACATCTCTAATCCAGTCTGGGTCCACACCCGATCTTATTATCACAACCCTCTTGATCCAAGCCTAGCCTTGCACTCAGCTCAGTCCAGGTTCAAACCAAGCTCACACCCAGGTCCGAAACTATATCCACTCTTAGTCCGAGTCGAGACTCGTACCCATTTAGTCTAGATCTTAGTTTCGGTTATAGGATAGGTGTAAGCATAGAGTTGCCTCTAGAGATAAACTAGACATACCCTAGTTTAGAGTCTGAACCAAAGCCCATTGAGTCTAGCAAGTCTAGGTTTCCGTCTAGTCTTAATTAAGGTTCTAGAGTTAGACTAGGTTTTCCCTAAGTCATCAAGTTTAGATCTTACCTAAGTCTAGATTCTAGAACCCGACCAAAGGGTCACCATGTCTGTTACTCAAGAAGACCATGACGATTGCTTTACAACTGACTCTAAGCCTAACCTGCCCAAACCTAGGGACCAATATGGTGCAATCCCTTGGAATTATCAACAAACCTCAGGCCAATCCATTATCCAACGTCCAGGTCTTTAGTTAGCGACAGAGTCCCAGTGTCCACCCTAATCCTGAAATTTGTGTAGCCCGAAAAGTTGGCTCCTCCCCGAAAAACTGTAAATAGTCAGGGGTCTGACCAAGCATCATCCTACAAGGGATTTTAGTCAACCAAAGTAGTAGTTAAGTGAAGGAAGAAATTCATGCTGCATCTAATGCTAATTCCCACAACTCGAACCAAGATAACCCAGAGGTGCAGCGATCTCAAAATCAAGACCCACTTAGGTCTAGGGGATCTAACCCATCCTCGAGCCACCATAATACAACTCATGATGTTCTTGACACTGTACGAAGCAGACGTGTCGACCCAAACCCACCCCTAGGCGAGATGGACATCCAAGCTGCCCATAAAAGTTTAATTGACCTAGGTTACACTCTTCATGCCCCAACTTACAAGTCAAACTCAAAACGAGTTAGTGGAAAAGGTCAACCCTTTGCACAACCGAGTCAGTCAATTCTTCAATCGGTCCCTCTAGTTCACTCGATCCAACAAACCGTGCAATTTTTGCAACCGGTGGTGACACCTAGGGGTCAGTACGCCCCACAAGCACAAATGTATCAAACCGCCCCGATGACCGCAGTCCATCAACCTCAGGCTCATGCAGGCCAACATGTACCCCAAATCTCAACTTACCAATCTACGCTTAGGATCCCACTGACCGGTGGGCGTGCTGTCACATTTAATACTCAACAAGAAGGCACCTTAAAAGGGATGCAGGATATGCTCATAAGGATGGGCATGCATGAAATTCTACCCCCAAAGGCCTATGTTCAAGAGATCCTTGGATGCATGGAGGACCTTCCCCTGATCTTTGTTGTCCCAGAATTTAGAAACAAGTTAAATGGGAAGAGCGATCCAAATGCTCACGTCAATGCGTATCTCCTCTTCATGAGAGCTTTGCGAGACAGGTTTAACCAACTGAAGGCCATATTTTTACAAACATTGACTTGCGAGGCTTAAAACTGGCATCAGAGAACCATGTCCGCTCAACCACCCAACACTCCAAACGAAATGTTCAACCTATTCATCTCTCACTACCGTGGGTCGACATCAAGATCTCTCTCCCTGGGCGAGCTCAGTGCAACGAAGAAAAATCCAAGAGAATCCTACGAGAATTTCATCCGTCGATTCAGCGAGGCGGCAATTCGGGTCATAGAATGCCCACTTACAGACCCAGCCAAAATCTCTATGGCCTTGGAGAATGCTGCTCTTGAATACATGACTTCTTTCAACTAAGGCCTTATTCCCCATTCCTTCAACTCCATGATTGAACGTGTGGCGCGACATGAAAGGGCAAGAGGGACATCCCTCAGCACTGGGCCCAACAATAAACCAATAATGACTCCCCAAAATAAGAGCAAAAACAATAACAAGGGGAAGGCTTTCGGTCAGGTTAATGAGATTGTCATTAAGAAAATGGCTCAAGGTTCAGCTAATCATCACAACAATTTGAACCAAAACTGAAGGGGTCAGCTTAGAGCCAACGCTTAAAATAATAACCAAAGGCGAAAGGATAATTTCACTCCTCAAAAAGACCAACTAGAAAAAGTTTTTGAATTACTCTTGGCTAGAAACATGGTTTACCTCCCACCACCATCTGAACCACCGTTTCAAGTCACTGATAAGAGCAAGTGGTGCAAATGGCATCAAAATCATGCTCATGATACTCAAAACTGCATATATTTAGAACGAGTAATTCAAGGGTTAATCAATAGGGGTGACATCATGATGGCACCTAGAAATTAGCCTGTTGAAGAACCTAATAAAAAGATGGGTATATTCACAAACCCTCTCCCTAAAAATATGGTCACACCAACCGAAAAACCAAGAGCTCAAGACAACTCAAAAGAAAATGTTGGCATTCACATAGTTGAGAGTGGAGACGAAGAAGAAGAGGATCCTAGTCAATTCATATTGGCATGTGACCATCACTTTCAAAAGCTCGAAGAAGATCTCTTGAGCATTCTAAGACAAAACCCTTCGGCTCCAAACCTCGATAACCTTCCCAAATGGGACTATTATGGCGAAGATGATATGCTAAAAATTGAGATGGTCAGAACTAATGAAAAGGCATCATCTCATGAGCAAGGGGACAACACCCTAAGGTCTCATAGTAGTGTTTGAATGTATTTTTCATCACCTTTGTCCCTGGTAGGAAGCAAGTTAATAAAGCTTACAAAACAGTGGAAAATTCTCAATAATCTCATAATGGGCCCAGGATTGATCAAGATCATCATCAGAGCTTCAAAAGGCCACCTATCAAGTCTCATCATTATCAGACATGTCTAAGGAAGTGAACACAAAGAAACAATTTTCAGAAAATTGGCCTCTAGCACCTTGAGCTACAGTTTCGGTGTCTCAAATCCTTGTAGAACCACCTCCATTGGATCTGACACGGTTGAAAACCCCTATGGGCCATGTTTTTGCTTGATCAGACACTCTAGAACAAAGATATGAGTACAACATTGAAATATGAGAGGTCACACACTATTCCCGTATGGCCGCACTGCATCAAAACACCATTAAAGGTGGCTATTTTTACAGTCATAAGCACTCACTTTCGAGGCCCGTAACTCACTTGTTCCGAATCTGATCACACCCAAATTTGGTGAATGTATTCTTCTCATCAAGACGAACAATTCGATATGTTGCATGCCCTGAGATGATATCCGAGTAGGGAGAAAAGCTAGAGAGAAGTTGTCAAGCCGTGAAGAAGTTTCAGAAAATTCAGCTGCGACATGCCTCGCTCGATGAACTAAATCACGACGCTCGCGCAAGGGATGGACACAAAACCATTTCCATTGTGTGTGTAAGGTTCAAGGCTATCATTGGACTGAACCACGTACATGATGGACGGTCAGATTTCATGCATGAAGCCGCCATAATTACAAAAATTCCAATCACCAGTTTCTAGATTCCGGCCAAAACTCACAAGTTACAAAATCTTTGTTCAGGCTCCAAATTGTGTTTCGATTGTTTCCACGTGTTTGTGATGACATGCTTAGTGCGCTACGATGAAGAAATCACAAAAAAACATTATGGAAATATCGCACTACCAATCCGAAGTTTCCAAGATTAAAAC
This sequence comes from Amborella trichopoda, assembly GCF_054954075.1. Taxonomy (NCBI): domain Eukaryota; kingdom Viridiplantae; phylum Streptophyta; class Magnoliopsida; order Amborellales; family Amborellaceae; genus Amborella; species Amborella trichopoda. Next base: position 23,856,250 of record NC_142338.1, on the reverse strand, counting down.
AAATTTCAAGTCTCATGATCATGACTGAAAAACATGATTCATCGCTCTCGAAGTTCGTATCCAAACAATCACCATGTCGAGCCCTATAAGAAAATAATAGTCTTTCGATGAAACGGGCATCAGAACAACCTCGGGTCAGCCACAAAAGATCACGTAAGTTCTCAGGTAGCCATAAGGACTGTTTTGGAATTCTGGGCAGGCGCAAAACAGTCCTTTTGCACCCATTTGTAGAATTTCTTTTAATTCAATTAAATAATAATTTTCAGCAATTTGATCTAATTTTGATCAATCCACCCATGTTTGGGCACAATTCTATATAAACAAGCACTGCCTCATGATAAAACAAAACCCCTCATCACTTCTCGGTCTTTGAGTGGATTCTTTGAAGATTTAATCAAATTTTGATCCTTTGCTTGAGCTTGTGAGTACGCCTCAAAGAGAGAGATAAGAGAGAAGAAAAGGGTTGATACCCTTCGAGCAGGCAACTTTCTCTCTCCTCCCCTCTCTCTTCTCTCTTTCTCTCTCTCCTCTCTCTCTTCTCTCTCTCTTTCTCTCTCTTCGCTCTTTCTCTCTCTCGGTTCTTTTTTTCTCTCTTCTCCCTCTTTTTCTCTCTCTTCATCTTTATCTCTCTTTTTCTTCCCATCTCTATCTTTTTCTCTCTCATCTTCTTTCTTATCTTTATCTTCTCTAACTTCTCCTGTCAACTGTCGAGAATTAGCGTCGGTTGATCTTCTCTTCTTGTCTCTATCTTCTCTAACTTCTACTGTCATTTGGTGAGATCTAGCACCAGTTCATCTTGTCTTCCATCAATCGATGAGACCTAGCACCGGTTGGTCTTATCTTCTTCTATCAGTCGGTGAGACCTAGTGCCGGTTGGCTTTCTCTCTCTTCTTCTATCAGTCGATGAAACCTAGAGTTGGTTGGTCTTCTCCCTTCTTTTCTTCTGTCAACTGGTGAGACCTAGCGCCGGTTGGCCTTCTTTCTCTTCTTCTAACAAACTGGCAAGACCTAGCATCGGTTGGCCTTCTCTCTCTTCTTTTTTCAACTAGCGAGACCTAACGTTGGTTGGTCTTCTCTTCTTCTATCAGTCAGTGACACCTAGTACCGGTTGGCTTTCTCTCTCTCTTATATCAGTCGACGAGACCTAGCACCGGTTGGCTTTCTCTCTCTTCTTCTATCAGTCTGTGAAACCTAGCATTGATTGGTCTTCTCCCTTCTCTTCTTTTACTAACTGGCAAGTCCTAGCGTCGATTGGCCTTCGCTCTCTTCTTTTGGCAACTGGTGAGACCTAGCAACGGTTGCCCTTCTCTCTCTTCTTCTGTCAACAGACGAGACCTAGCGCTGGTTGGCTTTCTCTCTTTTCTTCTATCAGTTAAGGAGACCTAGTGTCAGTTGGTTCTTTTCCTCTCTCTTCCATCTTCTGATACAGTCGGCACTGTCTAGCATTGACTACATTTTCTCTCCCTTCTTCTCCCTCCTTTCTTCCTTTTTCTCTCTCCATCTGTCTATTCCCTTCTTCTCTTTAACCCTTACTCTGCTACTCTTTTGTTTGACTAAAAGGGATGGAGGTTAGCCTCTTATGGTAGTCCTGTCGTCTACCTGTAATGTTGTTGTGCCAGGAACACTTGGCTCGCTTTACTACCATGACAGACCGACCATCGTGCCTAGCAAGTCGATATCGGTAATAACATTTAGTAGTGATCCCATGAGTCGATCTTAGTTATCAAGCCTGTTTCACTACTATGTTAGGCCAAATATCCATTAGCCTAGTCACTGCTCTGATCATCTCGTTTGGTCGAATTCTTCTCTCCCCCGTCTTTCTTTCTTCTTCTTGAATGTGCATGCTTGTGTACCTCATCAGAGAGGAAAAGGGTGAGGTTTGACCCACCTATCCCATAACCTTTTCCATATATGTTTGTGATTGCAGAAAAGCATAAAATAAGAAGAATACGAGTCAAGGGAGGCGATTCCGAACCAGATTTATTACTGGGGGATTTCTTCGTGATCTTAGAGAGCACCCACACGAGTCTGCCTGAGTAAGTCCCGAATCCACCTTTTAAATTCCTCTCTCACCGATGGGTAATACCTACCCCCGTTTTCGAATGAGGTTCCTGAGAGAGCGATCTCATAAATGTGCCGGGTCTTCTCCGAAATACGTGACAGGTGCAGCCCGATCCCCTAGGGATCTGGAGGCCGAGATCGATGCACCCAACTAGCTTGGTGACTCCACTTGCCTCCCAAGAGTCTGGGCCGTGTCTCAGTCCCAGTGTGGCTGATCATCCTCTTAGACTAGCTACTGATCATCGCCTTGGTAAGCTATTGCCTCACCAACTAACTAATCAGACGTGAGCCCCTCCTTGGGCGGATTCCTCCTTTTCCTCCTCAGCCTACAGGGTATTAATAGCCATTTCTAGTTGTTGTTCCCCTCTCAAGGGCTAATCCTTATTTCATGGCCACATATCTTTTCCTTCCAGGTAAGGAATAGGAAATCTTTCTCCTGTTACATGAATCAAATGTTTCATTTCATCTGGGAAAAGCCAACTCTTTCTCATCGGTCTTATTTGGCTAGTTTTTTCTTTATCTGTTTTCATCATCTTTTCACATTCACTTATGGCTGCTGGGTTCTATAACCCATTGATCTAGATCAAGGATTTTCTTATCCCCTTATTCGAGAGTGTCCCTAGGGAACAAGGTTCTTCGACTTCGTTCCCAGCCATCCGCTTAAGCAAAGACCCCTTGTCTAGGTCCCAGGTCTTAACCTGGACCGGTGAGAGGAGGGACTTGAAGATCCTCGCTCTGATAGAAATTCCACGTGCCTTGCAAGGGTCGCACTTATGTTACCCCACACCGCATGCACCCAGCCACTCGTGGGTCACCCACTCGAGTCCAACTTCGGGGCAAACCTTCTATTACCTCGAGTCTGTGTCCAGGATCGAACCTTTCGGGGCCAGATCCTCCACACACCACTCATGTGCATCTCACTACTCGAGGCAACGTCATTAATACGCCAACCCGAGTACACAGGAGACGACCTCCTCGTCGTCCTCCTATGCACACACAAGCTCACCCACCCTGTAAGGGGCAGGCCTGCACCTGTTCTCTTACAGACACCTGCTCATAGTTCTCGGCCTCTTAAGGCCAGCTCACCTGCATGAGCCCGCGTGGACCCCCAGGTCCCTTAAGATCCTTCTTCAAGGGGCTCTTCAAGATCCATCTCAGGCCTTCCCTCATCCTCGACTCAGGTCTCCTCATGAGTCAACCCTGCTCCCGCTCACTCCTTCTTCATCGAGCAAGCACCTTCAGCCTTGGTAATCAAATGTTTTCCCCAAGAGTACCATCCTGAAGAGGCCCCAACACTTTGGTCATGTCTCTAGAGCTCATAAGAGAGCTCGGGGTATGGACCTCACAAAAGATCGAGTCCTTCATCCTCCCTAGCCCAAGATGACTCTAGTTATTGGCCCTCATCCTTTACCACACCTAATGGAGACAACTCTCTCCTGTGCAAGAAGAGTTGACCAACCGCGACCTAGATCGTAGTTTTGGTAAGAGGTCCATCAATACCTCAAGGCTAAAAGTGATAGAGTTATACGAATTTTGACTAGGGAGGTGACCCAAGCAGTCAAAACAGCCAATTTTGACGACCCTCTTCACCTGAATCCCTTCTACCCCCTTCAGACGATGAAGCCTGAAGAAGAGCTCTATGAGGTCTGTGTTGTGGTTACTATCGTAGAAGAAAATCCAGCCAATCAACAACCACGGTCCTAAGACCATAATGAATCGTTAAGAACCGGTCCAAATGAAGTCTCCCCGCAGCTACTGTCCCAAGACCGTTAAGAACCGGTCCAAATGCGGTCTGAGTGCAAAAGTCAAGTTCAGTCAAGGCATGCTGAACTCATACTAACTGACTTACCATGTCCAACCCATCAAGCTCGCAAACCTTCTATCGCCACTAACGTTGACCTCCCTAGAGAAATGGTCAGCGTAATGGTTATAAGCGAGCCCAATGATGCGCAAGAGGATCGCATGAATAATTTTGAGGATATGGTGAGCGCGATGATGGAAAAGATCGATTGTATTAACGCTGCACGCTAGTTGGCAAGCCATGAGGTCAATTCCCATCACTCTGAAGGTATACCTCCATGGTAGCCTCCTCCATCTACCTCGCAGAACAATTATGTCCCTCATTCGGTCTCTTAGTCTGATATTGACGCTATGGTCACCCATAGCCTAGAGAGCAGACAAATTCCAGACATACAGAGGGCGACGCCTTATCAAAGACCATACCCTCCTATATTGATCAAGTCCCGTTCCCCTCATACTATAAGAAAGGGAAGCTTCCTCTATGCAGTGGAACCACCTTCCCAAACCAGCATATAGCCCACTTCCAGTGGCTTCTCGGGAAACGGTAGCTGACGGGAGACTTCTTCTTTGCCAGTTCGTTGAGACCCTTGATAGCCCGGAATTTCAATGGTATGCCCGACTTCCTCCAAACTCGGGTGCAAACATGGGAGGCGATGGAGAAACTATTCTATCGACGCTTCTATGAGGTCGAGAGAGGTTCAAACCATTGAGCTTCTCACCCTGATGAGCATGTAGATCAGTTCATATCAATATGTTGAAACATGGCTTCCTGCCATCCTAATCCTATGCCTGAGAAGGAAGCAATCCAAACATACATGTGGAATATGCGCAACGTTCTACATGTCGAGGCCTCCAATCCGACATCCATGTCATAGTTGATCTCTAAATCAGTTAGCATAGAAAGCTTGTCATGCCATCATGGTGCAACATGACAGCCATCTACAAGTTCAGCAAGTAACCGGGGCAATGGTAGCTCTCGGAATAACACACGGGGCAGCCAATAGAAAGGGGTAATCAGTGCAGCCATCATTGTCATTGATTCAAAGAAGGCTTCCCCCCAAACTTTGGACCACTCTAAAGGGGTAACCGCAGCAACAGTAACACCCCAGGCTGGCAAGCGACAACCATCGTACAATAGGGTACCTCCACTAGCCAACTTTGATTAAAAGGATTCTCTCTCCAGGCATAGGAATAAGGTCTATCCCTTCGAGAAGGAATGGGTCCCTCCGTTGTTCCAGTTATTATTGGAGCAGAATGTGATCCAACTTTCAGAAACCAAGTTCCCCAAGCAATCTGGCTTTGACGATCGGGCGAATTATTGTGCTTACCTTCGGAGGATTAATCATCCTACGGATGATTGCTACATGCTGAAGGACATCATTGAGGCCCTTATTCAGAAGGGTCAGATAAAGCTTGAAGACCTAAAGAAGGCCTTCGAGGCAGCTGAGGCCTCCCATGTTGTAACCATCCAAGCGAAGGATGAAATTCCTGGAATTCTCTACACCTTCTTCATTATAATGCTTCAGGAAGGCATAATCACACCTTCGCCTTGTTAAGGGACTGAAGATCATTGGTGCTCATACCATCAAATAAGAAGTCATTACTTGTCAATAATGCACAGCTTTCCTTGACATATTTGCAAAGAAGACGCGGGAGTATCAAGAATTCTACAATCTTCCCGTAAGTGATTCTCAAATCACTTCCACATCGGGGCAAGAAGATCTCACAAGGAAGGACCTTCCCATCAATGATTCAGACCCTGTGGAACCCTTAACTTCCCAGCCATGGATGATTTATCATGAGCGAAGCAGACTCAAGTCTTTGAGGCGATAAGCAGTTCATCAAGCTAAGGCTGTTCGCCAGCCGAGCGAGACGAATCACACATTATCTCGAAAAACTAGAAAATGATGGGCATCAAGGGCTACTCGCCGAAGAAACAAGACCTCTCAATTTCTCAGGCCCCTTCCTCCATTGCCAACTTTGCTGGACTTCATCGACGACATGATCCTTTTTCCTTCTTCATCCTGTCAAGAAGACGTCCCCGTGATATTTCCCACTCAGCAACGTCCAATGAGGGTGACGACGTTAAAAGCACTCCCCAACGGTCTGAGCAAGGGAAAGACCTATAAGATCCACTGCACCCGTCCAATCCTGGTGATGACATAAAGGCTGCCCAGATCAGTCTGATGAGGGGAACGACCTTAAAAGTCCCCCACTTTCCAACCCTTCTCCACCTTCTTCTCCTGCTTCTCATTCTCTTATGTCTTCTGCAAATACGACCTTGATGTACTCAGACTTCGACGCTCTCGACCGGGAATTCGAAGGAATCAATAAAAGCAGTATGCAGCATAAGCGATTGAGAACGACCCTGACACAGGCAGCATGATTCTTAACAGTTGCTGATGCCCAGGCAGCTAAAGCCAAGGTAGAGCCACCTTCATCAAAGAAGAGCAAGAATTCAAAGCCAAAGAAGCCCCAGTGGGCCCTTGGGCTTGACTTCAAGCAGAGATTAAGAGAATCAAGAGGACAAAACTTTTATTATCGGGAGGCTTGCCACATGATACAAGTTTGTGAAGAACTGGCTGGCTTGGAGAAAATAGTCTAAGTATCCGTACAAACACCGTATGGTTCGTATGAAGACACTCTTCACATCATCATCGCTAAACCTCATTTCCCCTCTAACATTCAAAGCAAGCCTCTCCAACCTAATGTGTTCACCATGTTTGAGGTTGACCTTTCCGTCACTCGATTCGAGGAAGGTGCAGAAATCTTGACCCAATCTAAACCTCTATCAAGGGTAGAAATGTCAGGATCATTGGTCTTTGCACTTGAGGTTGATCAAAAAATCTTTGAGAACGACGATGAAGAACTGTAAGAGGCTCTAGAAGAATGGGAAGAAGGTGGTCAGGCCACAGCTGACGAACTTGAGGAAACAAATCTTGGAGACGAAGCGGATCCCAAACCCACTTTCATTTTAGCGAATATGTCTCCGGGAGAAAAAGAAGATTTCACCACCTTCTTGAAACCAAACCGAGACGTCTTTGCTTGGCACTATCATGAGATGCATGGGTTAGACCCTCAAGTAGCAGTTAACCATCTCGGCATCGATCCAACTATCAAACCAGTCAAATAGAAGTCGAAAAATTCTTGGGGTTTATCGTCAGACATCGAGGGCTTGAAGTTGAGCCAATTAAGATCAAAGCAATCTAAGAAATGCCATCACTCACTAGACTTCGAGAACTGCGCTTTCTTCAAGTCCAACTGGCATACATTCGCAGGTTCATCTCGAACCTCTCAAATCATTGTAAACCCTTTGCACATCTGCTAAAGAAAGATACCCCATTCATCTGGGATGAAGCATGTCAGGCAGCCCATGACGACATCAAAGATTATCTACTCAACCCACCAGTGCTCTCTACACCAGTATTGGGGAAACCCGCATTCCGTACGTGACTGTTTTAGATGAGTCACTCGGAGCATTGTTGACACAAAATAATGAAGAGGGAAAGGAGGCTGCGTTATGCTACCTCAGCCATAAGATGCAAGGAGCTGAGAGGATCTATCCCCCCATTGAGAAGATGTGTCTGGGTCTGATCTTCAAAGTATAAAAACTCCACCATTACTTAGTTGGTCATGCAGTGAAACTTATATCAAAAGCCGATTCTATAAAATTTCTCATGACACGCTCATATTTGTCAAGACAACTTGCTAAGTGGGCATTATTGCTGATGGAGTTTGATGTCACATATGTCCCACAAAAGGCCATCAAGGGCCATGCCTTGGCTGACTTTCTAGCAGCACACCCCATGCCGACCGAAGAAGTATCAAGTGACCTCCATGATGAAGAAGTATTATGTGCCCACCTTGCTCTTGTGTGGGAATTATACTTCGATGGAGCCTTCCAATCAAGACGAGGAGGTGCCGAAATAGTATTCCTGACTCCTACAGGAGAAATACTGCCACTTTCAGTCTCTATCGCTCAAGCCGGTTCTCATAATGAAGAAGAATATCAAGCCCTTATAATCGGACTCGAGATAGCTTTCGATCTCGACTTGGAGCAGCTCAAGATCTACGGCGACTCTGAGTTGGTTATCTGACAGCTCAAAGGGATTTATGATGTAAGAATAGACACCCTCAAGCCCTAACACGATAAAGCAAAATCGTATATGGCCCAATTCGAAGACGTAGCCTTGAGTCACATCCTTAGGAGGCTAAATTCGTAGGCTGATGCACTTGCGAAACTCGATGCTACAATTCAGTTGTCCTCATCAAGACCCACGCTTATTTGGGCGGCAGAATGGAGACACATCAAGCTAAGAACTGAAGTCGATGCGGATGATGAAAGAAATATCTTCCCCGAGTTTCCTCCTTATCCATTTGGAGCACTTTTATCGGCCAAAGAAGTAATCAAGATCGAACAAGTAATAGCTCAGAGTCGAGGAGCTAAAGGTCAAAATCAAGAACCACAATTCTTTGACCCAATAAGCGTAGAAATTTAGCAGGTCGAAGATTGGAGAGACCCCATTACTAGTTTCCTAAAACATGACAAGCTCTCAGAAGATCGTGCCGAACGCAACAATATACGTCGAATGTTCACCAAGTATACCTTCCTCGAAGGTGTTTCTCTCTTTAGATGGTCATTTGACGGCATTTTTTTGAGATGTGTCGACACCCAAGAGGTAAATAAGGTCTTAGAAGAAGTCCACTCAGGCATTTGTGGGCTGCACCAATTCGGTCCTAAGCTCTATGAATGAATAGGCAGGTTGGGATACTATTGGCCTTCTATGATCGTCAATTCCGTAAGCTACGTTAAAAAGTGCCAGGTATGCCAAATACACTCCAGCCTGGTTCACCAGCCTCCAAAGCCCTTACACCCTACGGTTGTGTCATGGCCCTTCTCACAATGGGGTATGGATATCGTAGGGCCCCTTGACCCCCCTTCCGCAATGAGCCATGTTTTCATCCTAGCTGCAACAGATTATTTCTCTAAGTGGGCTGAAGCAGTCCCCCTTAAGCAAGTTCCTATGACAACGGTGGCCTACTTTGTTCGACATCATATCATATATCGCTTCAGAGTGCCCGACAGGATCATATCTGACAATGGCCCTCAATTTAGGAGTCATCACATTGATCGAAATCAGTTTTGAATGGAGGTGCTCGACTATATATCACCGTCGGGCGAATGGATTAGCTGAGGCTTTCAATAAGAATCTATGCAATGTTCTAAGAAAGTCAGTATAAAAAACAAGGAAAAACTGACATGAGAAACTTCCCGAAGCATTCTGGGCTTATTGCACTACTATACGAAATGCTAGTGATTACACTCCTTATTCTCTGGTTTATGGGGGTGAAGCAGTTTTACCTCTCGAAATACAAATCCCTTCATTGCGAGTCTCTATTCACCAGGGAATAACCAAAGATGAGAGAGTCAAGCTTTGGTATCAAGAATTGGATGCACTCGATGGAAAGAGACTAGAGGCTCAGCAAAACCTTGATGTAAACCAAGGGATAATGAAGAGGGATTTTGATAAGTCTGTCAAGATCCACTCATTCACCCGTGGTGATTTAGTCTTAGCTGTCAAGAGGCCTATTGTTATGCATGGCTGACATAAAGGGAAGTTTGAGCCCAAGTGGGAAGGTCCCTTTATAGTAAAAAAGGTCTCGCCTTATGGGGCTACATACTAGCACATCCTGGTGGAGAAGAGGTGATGCCCCCTATCAATGGGCGATACCTAAAGAAGTATTATCTGTGATGCATATTTATAAGAAAGGGACTCAGTACGAAAACAAGAAAGATAGTCCAAACAAAATGCTAACTTTTTTCTTTATATTGCAGTAAAAATGAGTTACAAGTTACAAGAACCCATTACTAGGGAGGTTACAAGTCTCTTGCATCTAAGGATAAGAGAATGGTTACAAACGAAAACTTGTGCTCTTGCATCTGAGAGTAAGAGGACGGTTACAGGCCAAAACAAATGCCTGTCCCATGAGGAAGAAGCAAACCCACCAAAGGAAGGACCTCCTCATGAAGACGAAGTGAAACCACTTGGAGAGTTAGCTTTAATTCATCTGACAAGTAAGAGGATGGTTACAGGCCAGAAGATAAAGCAGAGCCACTCCAAGAAGTTAGCCTCAGTCCATTCGACGTGTATGTCAAACATACAAGCCAAATACCTCATTTGGCGTGTATGTCTAACATACGACCTAGGATCCATTCGACGTGTATATCAAACATACAAAAGGGATTGCCCTAGCAAGGAGCTGGCCAATGATAGAAAGCCTGCCCTGTTCACATTGGATGGCCTTCCACAAAACAACATGGACCTCACTGTTATTCTGGAGGATTTGGGTTTCAACAAGTACCACAAGCCACGCCCCATCCTTCGCCACGTTTTGCCGGCCCATGGACATCGCCATACATAGCTCATTGTCGAACGCCGTAAACCCCACATATGACTTGCCGACACATGTGAGCATCAGTCTCTACATCGTGATAAGCCACACGTGCTAATCAGCGCCGATTGAAGCCGACGCCGGCTGGGTGCTCTAACGGCTAGCACCAATTGCGTGCCCAACCCCTAGCGTCGGTTGTTTTTCTTGAGGGTCGTCGCCTGTTGTATCAGCACTCCAAGTCATCAAACTAGTTACCTTAGCACTAATTGGACTTTTGTTAGCACTAGCCCTGTCGCAACTGTTCACCTTCTGAGACTCCTTGTTTTTGCACCTCCTTAGACGGTTCACCTCTAGCAACCGTATGCCTTCCTCGCGACGATTCACCTCTAGCAACCGTACGCCTTCGCCACGATGTTTCACCTCTTGCAGCCGTAAGGCCCACCTCCTACGACCATTCGTCTTCCGCTGGAATAGCTCCCACATGGCTAGAAACTCACAAGAAAAATTCCACTCCTGTCTTTTAGGCCTGGACTTCACCAGAACCTCGTCAGGAAACCTCTACGACACCACTAACAGTGTCGAAAAGTGCCTGAAAACTTCTGCAACGCCACAAGTGGTACCAAAAAGCTTCCACAACCACTGGGAAACCCCTTAAAGATCCCCGAAAAGCCCTCAAGACGTGCGAAAATACTCACTGATGTGTTTCCCGAATCTTCCTAAAAGAAAAACAATAGCCTGAGCCTCCTCTGCCTCCCAAAAAGATTCCTCGAAAGCTCTCCTTTCCCTGCTACTTTCTTGGCAAACTCACCAAATTCTTGGCAAAGTTTGTTCAACGAAGGTGTTCTTTGCAGGACCCTTAATCGGAAGCCTACTGCCTGCCGAAGAACCTTCCTCGCAGAGACTGTTGCTGAAGTCCCACTGCTCGCTAGAAACTACAAACGATCACTTTCTCCTCACGGTTAAAGAAAACTTGTGCTTAAGTTTTTTTTTACCTTTGATGAAAATAAGGGAAAACGGGATTTTACCCCCTTATATAGACTACACTACCCTCGAATGCCCCTCACAAATTGGGAAGTCCAGTTGCATCCAAGGGAAGCCAAGCGACAATAAGCCGGGTCGAGCTCTATACGAGGCTCAAGGTAACTCTCATCAATCCATCCCCAGCGCTGTTTGACGCAGCACCGGATGGATCTCCAAAATAACCCTAGCGTCGGTTGACTTAACATCGGGCATGTTTCCAAATCCATCCCCAGCACCGGTTGACGCATCACTGGGTAAATTTCCAAACAACCCTAGCGCCAGTTGACTTAGCACCGAGCATGTTTTCAAATACAACCTTAGCGTCAATTGACGTAGCGCTGGGTGTGTCTCCGAAACGACCCTAATGCCGGTTAACTCAAGGTCAGTTGAGTTCAGATAATATCACGGGTCGTTCACAACGCCAGCTGAATAGCGTCGGTTGTGTTTGAACTCAGCGCCAGTTGTGTTATGACAACTCAACGCCGGTTGAAAATTCATAATAAACCATCAACGCTACATATGACGCTGACCATATTTCAAGTAGTGTATGCCCTACCACTATCCCTAGTGGACTTGCACCCAGGCCGTTGCACCTAAGCTGTGACCTCCCCAATGGAATCATGAGCAGTCCCTCATCCCCCACTAGAAGTCACACCCATACTGTGGCCCATCATCCTCAGTGAAGTTAGGGTCCTTCTCACCTCCCTAATACCCAGTGAGTCAGCTTCACACTAAGCTATCTTAACCCTAGGGAGTCAGGTTACTCGTCATAAAGTCTCATCTTTCACCCTCGAGAGTACTTTACCCCCTTAAAAATCATAGCAAGGTCCACTTCTGCTGGTCATCCTTCATCAGGTCACCATTCCCACCTAGCCCTCAGTTTGTGAATGGGCTTAGCCATGTTATCCTCAGGGAGTCAGAGTACCGTCCACAGGCCTATTCTCCATGGAACTCCACTTACATGGCGATCCACACAACGGTCCGTGCTACATGATCCTAAACTACACACCTCTAGTCTAGACGTACGACCCTAAAATCTACGGTCCAAACTATACGACCTTAATTTGTAGGGAAGGTCTAATTGCATGACCTTAAATTACACGGTCTTAAGTTGTATGACTTTAAACCGAATAACTATGGTCCTAGTTGTGCGACCTTAAATAGCATAACCACGGTTAGAACTATATGACCTTAAACTATAGCGGAGGTCTACTTACACGACCCTAAACTGCATGGTCCAAACTATATGACCTTAAACCATAGTCTATGTCCCAGTCGCACGACGTTAAACTGCACAACACCATGGTTTGAACTACATGACTTTAAACTGTAGCGGAGGTCAAGTTGCACGACCTTAAACTGCATGGTCTTAGTTGTATGACTTTAAAACTGCATAACCACGATCCAACTAAATGACCTTAAACAATAGTGCATGTCCTGGCCGGATGATGATAAACTGCTTTGCCTAGGTCCAGGAGGCATGACCATAAAATCCCCCCCACATACGTGCACACGCCTTGACGTGCACTTTCACACACGCCTTTCCTAACCTATCTATTAGTGTGCGCGCATCACCTTCATTTCCTCCCCATGAGTTCATCACCCTACATCATTCCTCAATGGGTCTCACCCATGCTCACAAAACAACGAACCATCCCATCATCTATACTCGTTGTAAGTTAGTGGATCACCATCGTCCACACACCTTTCATACATCACCCATCTCTGATGGGTAGCCTCGAGCCATCTCCCCAGGTGAGCCAAACCACCACCATACTCACTCCATGGCCCTCATAGACTGTCATCCATCACCACTATGGTCATCTATATGACCTTAAACTATAGCGCACATCTAGGCCGCATGACGTTAAACTGTTTCGCACGGATCCCGAAGGCATGACCTTAAATAAGCCCTCAACAAAAAAAAAGAGAAAAAGAAATAACGAGCATGGTGTATACCTGAACAAAGGAATGCTATGAGTAAAAATGACAGATAGGCATGGTCACGAAACCATGACTAAAAGAGTTCCATGAATAAAAACAAGGCACAGTGAAAACCTGAAAGTGCATCGTCAGTAAAAATGGACAAAAAGGGTGGACATGACCAAAAGGTCATTGATAAAAGAGCTCCAAAAAAAAAAAAAAAACGAAGTTGGTGAAAACCGTCTCTATGGCATCGCTTCCCAAGTTCAAGCGAAAATCCGTGAAGGACGTTTGAACCAATAAACAGGTTGATGCAACATTGGCTTTCACAGGTGACTTCAACCAGCACTCCCTTCATCGTCAAGACGTCCAACAGTGTGCAGATGTTAAAATCATCCCTGGACATTCCTTCTTCAGTCCTGGGTGAGCAGGTAGCCCAGTCAATGTCCTTTTTCAGCCCTGGGAGAGCAGGCAGCCCAGTCGATGTCCTTCTTCAGTCCTAGGTAAACAGGTAGCCCAGTCGACATCCTTCTTCGGTTTTGGGTGAATAGGTAGCCCAGCCAACATCCTTCTTCAGTCCGGGGTGAATAAGTAGCCCAATCGACATCCCTCTTCAGTCCTGGGTGAATAGGTAGCCCAGTCAACATCCCTCTTCAGTCCTGGGTGGACACCTAGCCCAACCGATATCTTTCTTCAGTCCTAAGCAAATAGGTAGCCCAGTCGACTTCCTTCTTCAGTCTTGGGTGAATAGGTAGCCCAGTCGATGTCCCTCTTCAGTTCTAGGTGAGCAAGTAGCTCAGTCGATATCCATCTTCAGTCCTGGGTAAATAGGTAGCCTAGTCGACTTCCTTCTTTGGTCCTAGGTGAATAGGTAGCCCAGCCGACTTCCTTCTACAGTCCTGGGTGAATAGGTAGCCCAGTCGACATCCTTCTTCAATCCCGGTGAATAGGTAGCCCAATCGATGTTCCTCTTCGTTTCTGGGTGAATAGGTAGCCCAGCCGACATTCTTCTTCAATCCTGGGTGAACAGGTAGCCCAGTCGACATCCTTCTTCAGGGCTGGGTGACAACGTAGCCCAGTCATTATCCCTTTATATGTGTGCTTGGAAGAGGCTTTTGAATAGCCAAATCGGGTCCGATTGGCCTCAAATTACCTCCATTGGAAGGAAATAAGAGTCTAGTAAAATGTTCGTTTTTCCACACGATTGAAATTCTTTACAAAAATAAAGTTATATTTCGAAATGAGAAGGTACATCACTGTTGACTATTTTTCTTGGATTTTTCACTAATGCCACTATGGTCACTAATTTTAACCAACCAAATGAAGTTTATTTTTTACCAAACCACATCCATTTGAAATAAATTTGAATGCGATAAAATTTGAATGCAGGAACTATTTTGAAACTCTTTTTAAATTGAAAGTTATACTTCATTTTATGAAGCTATGTTGCTATGGATAGTTTTGATAAAATCCAGAACTATCACCTTGTTTGCCACTAATTTTTGAACCACCAAATGAAATCTAAATACCTTCAACTTAGATTTTTTATAAATATGTACATCTCGGCTCAAACATTGATTTTGAAATCGTCACAATTTTCTTTACGGTTTGGGAGTGATACTGATATGAAGCAGGGTATGTCGCTGTCCCCTGTGCAGGGTGTAGTAAGTAAACCATCATCACTTTGAACCTTTAAGAGGCCAAACGGATTCAAATTTTCTTCAAATCAATACCGTTTGAAGGATAGGTATGTTTAGTACAAAATTGGTTCTGGAATCATCTTCAAACTCTAAACGGTCTAAACATTACGATGCTCATAGTGTGAACATGTCCTTGCCCTTTATGGAAGGAAATTGAGAGGTAAAGCTTAAATAGAATAATGTCATTATTACCTTGGTACTGTTATTATGATATTGCTTAATATGAAGTGCTACTATCAAATGTGATATGTGAAGAGATACCTATTGTATGAATGATGGTATCATGATGCTTATGTGATATGTGAATAGATACCTACTGTGTGAATGTTGGTATCATGCTGCTCATGTGATATGTGAATAGATAACTACTGTGTGAATGATGGTATCATGTTGCTTATGTGATATGAGAAAGGGGTACCTATTGTGTGAATGATGGTACCGTACTGCTTATATAATGTGTGAATGAGCACTTGCTGTGTGAATAATGGTGCTGACAACTGCCTGATAGGAAGGGCATCTACTGTGTGAATGATGGTGTCGACAACTGCGATCTTTCCCTCACTCCCCATGAGAGGGCAGAAGTCAGGATGTGAATAATAGGGAGGGTAGCGCCCCCCTGATCTATATAGGCACTACAAATTGGGTCACCCAATGGTAGTGTTACACTCTCTCATCGGAAGGGCATAAGGAGAGGGCCATGTCTTGCAAGGCCACTGCCTATCGAAACCCCAAAGCTCGTTGGGGATGTGTGTGTGTGTGTGAGGCATTGCAAAGTGGGGCACCCACTTGTCATTATCCTCCCTCCTGAATGAGGGTAGAGTTTTTAAGCTGAAGGATTGGCTTAACCTAAGCAATAAAACTTCTTCTTCGGGAGTAAGCTTTGCTAATTTTGTAATTGTGTTATGTTGCCCCTACTGTATTGTTGGTAGTGAAATGATTTATGACTCATGTGCTACATATCAGACTGCTTCTTCATAATATCATTAGAATATTGGAAAGCATATTAGAGGACTCCACTTGGTACTTTGTGAATGAATATATATGTACACTGCATAGTGTTATTGCTCTTATACTAGTTGGTATGCAATCGTTTAGATCTGGTTAC
Source organism: Amborella trichopoda (assembly GCF_054954075.1). NCBI lineage: Eukaryota > Viridiplantae > Streptophyta > Magnoliopsida > Amborellales > Amborellaceae > Amborella > Amborella trichopoda. The sequence goes on along the minus strand of NC_142338.1, from coordinate 23,840,248 downwards.
TAGGCTAAAAGCTCATTCCATCCTATTGACATAACTGTAGAGTGAAGAGTGTTGACTTTTGTGCTAAAGGTGGTGGTAGTCTGGGGGTTGAAGTTAGAAATTAAGAAGTTTGAAAAGCCGAGTTCTGGAGACCTTCACAATATGATTTGCTTGTTTCAACATTGTGATATGTACTTTATTTTATGTATTTTGGGCCAGTAGTGCCTTGAAGGAATTGTAAAGACTTTTGATATTGAATGAATGAGACAACTATACTTTTGAAGTGATATTTTTCTATGAGTGGATTTATTTTAGTTTTTTGTCACCACCTCACCCCCGACCACTGTATCTTACGCGGCGACGAGCTATCTAGCGCGGGTTCATGATCCAATCATTTGTCACTCAAGTAGGAGTGGACTAAATTCTTTTATTTTCAGTAATCAAGCAAACCATGGAAAAGCACTAGAAAAAAAACTTAACTAGCAGAAGAGTAAGAAAAAAACTCCACACACCAAAATTCATAATATAAAAATCTTCCAAAATATTACATTCAATTCGGGGCACGTAGGTCCAATATTACACATATCCACCAAGAACAAAACAAAACCAGGGCCAAACAACCCAAACATAAACAAGGTCTAAGAACCTTCTTCAAGAACACTTGCTCTTTCTTTCAGCTGTCAAACATGAATTTTCAACCCTACACCTGTCGCTATCAATCTACAAGGAGTGGAGAAATAATGGGATGAGCTATACAACCCAATAAGCAGGTCTAGTGTCATGCATTTGTGGTGGTTCTATCCATGTGTGAAAACAATATAGTTCATCAATATAAAGCCATAATTTAGCATATATGCATAACAAGTCAAGGCAGCAAATATGAACATTTCATTTAAATGACATTTACCTTTTAATCAGTGTGATCATAAGCATTTGGTCAGTGAAATCATTAATGATCCAATCATTATAATATTAAACATTCCTTATTCATAAATTCAATTCTTATCCACTCACTCCCTAAATTAGCCCTATCCATCAGACTAAGCCAATCCCATTGTTTAAGACCTCTACCATCGTACAGGAGGGAGGGTAATGACAAGTGTGTTAATCCACTTCGTAATGCCCTCAACACACACACACAGTCCCCAACGCGTATTGAGGGTTTGATATGCCCTTACTTTGCAAGGCATCAATCATTTCATTTCATAAATCTAGGGTACGACCTTCTATCCTCTCCCTTAACCCTTTCGTATCATTATGCAAGTTAGGGGATATGTCGGCATCATAACAGTATCCACTACCGGTGAGTGTCCCACCACGTAGTGGTCAATATGAACATAAGCATTAGTCATTATTCACAGTATCGCAACAATATCCACTATCGGTGAGTGTCCTCATAATGGATGAATCACATTCTCATAAATCAGTGTCTCATACAGATGAATTATATTTCATCATAACATCATAGCATTAAGTAAAAGACATGCATTTCATAAGCTTTCACAATGCATTTACATATAAGCCCTCTCCGTAGCATTTTGCGCTCATTATGAATTCAGTTCATCACTATCGCACTTGTGGCCCCTCTTTATCACAAAGTGTAGTTTACACGGCATCATCCACATATCTTTATGACATTCTCATGGAATTTATCATATGGAATTCACATTTATCATATATCAAGATAACTTAGCACCGCATGGTCATAAAATGATGCATTGACAAGTAACAATGACATGTCCTTCTTTTGAGGGCGTAGCTCCCGATTTATGGGGTGTTTCAGGATGCCTTAGACATGAAACTTTGAGCTATTACTCAGACCTTTACAAAGATAGTAATTTAAAAGAATTTGGGGGCCATTTGGTGGGCCAATAGCTCAATACAAGGTGAGCATTAGTTTCTGGAAATCTTCCCTGCAACAGTGTGCAGTGACATACTCGCGCATTTTGAGTCATAATTCAAAATCCATGGGAAATTTCAAAAACCTCAAAACATACAACTTTGAGTACATTCATAAACCTTTCCAATGTTAGAATTTCTAAGGCTTTTGGACACCGTTTGCTAGGCCAAAAGCATTGCTCAAAGTGGGCCACAGCTGCTGGAATTAGTAGCGACTGTAACAAGTATCATGCCTCGGCATTTTAGGCCATATCTTTTATTCCAGGCGAAATTTCATCATGACATAAAAGGTAGACTTAAAGGAGACATACATGCCTTTCATTTGAGACAATTTTGGTCTCATTTGGATGCCATTTGGCCATAAAAAATGTTGATGCAAAAATGGTCACAGTTATGGAAATTCATATACTCAAGTTAACATGCTTTTAAAGAACACTTAATATTTCCTAGCCATGCTACACTTTGAGCTTGGAACCTTGTTCATGGTAATGAGTCTCATAGTGAGAAATTTCATGTGTGTCCATAAATAAAAAGATCATATATGTGGTAAAGATAGTCATGACATTGAGAAGCACAAAAATTGAAATTTCAACCTCATGTTAACCTATTCATTCTTCACATTTTCATTTTATCATCTTACCCATTCTAAATATTTGTTCTTTATATAAAATATGGATGCATAGAAACGAAACCCACTTACCTTGACTTATCACGGTATCTCAAATCCTCACTCACAGACTCCATGGGCTTTCCTTAAGCTCCACGAGTAGGTTATCTTCAAGGGGCAGCAATGAACTCCTTAGGGGGAGAGAGGGAGTAGAATGAAGAAAACTGGTTGTCAAAGGGCTTAAGTGTTCACGGTTTGTGGGATTCATTGTGGCTGATGCAATCACTCATTGCTCTAACATAAACAAAGCGGTGCTGACAAGTATGGAGGCTGTATGGTTGACCAAGACACTCCCGACACTGCTCTTTCTTGCTCTCCTTTTCCAGTCGGTGCTAGGTCACAGCCAGCGCTAGGTCTTGCATGCACAGACAGCGATGGGTTCTCTTAGACAGCTAGTGCTGTGTCTCCTTCTTACACATCCGACGCTACATTTTCCTCTTATTCAGTCGGTGCTGCATTTTCCTCTTACTCAACCGGTGCTATGTTGTCCTCTTACACAGTTGGTGCTACGTTTTCCTCTTACTCAGCCGGCGCTACATTTTCCTCTAACTCAATCGGTGCTACGTTTTCCTCTTACTCTGCCGGTGCTGTGTTTTTCTCTTACTCAATTGGTGTTACATTTTCCTCTTACTCAGCAAGCACTGCATTTTCCTCTTTCTCAACCGGCATTATGTTTTCCTCTTACTTAGTCGGTGCTGCATTTTCTTCTTACTCAGCCAGTGCTATGTTTTCCTCTTACTCAGCTGGAACTGTGTTTTCTTCTTACTCAATCGACGATATGTTTTTCCTTAGACGGCAGTACGCCCGCGGGTGATATGCTCTTGGCAATACGCTAGACGACAAGACACTCACGACGATGCTTACGTGTGGTGATACTTCTTACGCCTTTCGCGTGCCGAGAAAATCCTTAAGCCTTTCGCACGTGGCGATACTCCTTGGTCGCATGAAGCATTACCAATTCTTCACCATTTCCCGTGGTGTTAGATTTTGCTACATGGACAACACTAGGCTAAGTAACCTAGACGACGTTAATCCTAGCCCTTAGCACAGGGCTTGTGCTTCCATTTTTCTCGACTTCTTTCTCTCTCTCCACTGCCACGAGTAGGTTTCATCGAATTGTGGCCCTTACACTTTCTTTCGTGGTTTGCCCTTGATTCCGTGCTTTTATGCGTTGAGGCACTCCCACTTGAGTGACGTTCAAGACCTATGGCCACGATCCCGCACTTTGTCTCCCTCCAGTAGGGGTCAGGGGGTGGGGTGGTGACAATTCCAAGGGTTAAGAGGAGCATGGGCAGCACCTGAGAGAAGTGCTTTAGACTCTGAAGTTATATGTATTGTATGACAAGTTGACCAAGTGTGAGTTCTGTCTTTCTAGTGTGACCTTTCTTGGGCATATTGTTTCTAAAGATGGAATCATTGTTAATCCTTCTAATATTGAGGTCATGATCAAGTGGGAAAAACTGACAAATGTTACATAGGTCCCTAGTTTTCAAAGGTTAATAGGATATTATAGGCTCTTCGTAGAAAGATTTTCGAAGATAGCGCTCCGTCTGACTCGACTAACCCAAAAGAATGTCAAGTTTGTATGGTCAAATAATTGTGAGAAGTGCTTCTAGGAGCTGAAAAGGTGATTGACCACGGCTCTGAAACTGACCTTACCTGAATGAAATGAGAGTTTTGTAGTTTGCACCGATGCCTCTCACAAAGGACTTAGATGTGTACTTATGTAGCGAGGGAAGGTCATTGCCTATGCCTCCAGATAGTTGAAAGTCGTATCAGCAGAATTATGCAATACACAATTTAGAGCTCCTGGCTATAGTATTCTCCTCAAAAATCTGAAGACATTATCTCTATGGAGCCAAATTTGAGGTGGTAACGGACCATAAAAGTCTCAAGGACTTGTTCTCCCAGAAGGAGTTGAAAGGCAAAGAAGATGGATTGACCTGTTAAACGATTATGATTGTGCCATCCAATATCACCCAAACAAGACTAATGTGGTAGAAGACGCTTTGAGCGAGAAACCCATGGCATCAATGTCTCATCGAATGATTCGATAGATGAAGTTTTAAAAGAGATAGTTGATTGGCATCCAGCTCCGCCCCTTAATGGTGTGATAAGTATGGTTGCTAACATAATGGTGGAACCCCAACTAGTTCAATAGGTTCGACTGGCACAAAAGAACCCTCAGCTCAGGAAAATTGTAGAAGAGATAAATCTAGGAAAGAGAGACAAATTCTCTATAAGAAGTGATGACTTATTGAGATTCAGAGGTCGGATCTGCGTCCCGAATGATGAGAGTGTAAAGAAATCTATCTTGGAAGAAGCACATCACTCCCGTTACACTATACATCTCAAGAGTAATAAGATATACCAAGACTTGAAGAAAACCTTATGGTAGAATGATATGAAAAGGGAGGTGGCACTATTTGTGTCTAAGAGCTTAATATGCCAGCAAATGAAAACTGAGCATCAGAAGCCCACTGGGTTAAAGCAACCCTTACCCATGCCAGAATGGAAATGGGAGCACATTTCTATGGATTTGGTTTCCATCTTCCTTAGAACGAGTTTAGGGCATGACAGCATTTGGGTCATTGTGGACAGGCTGACCAAAGCTACCCACTTCTTTTCCATCTGCACAACCCGTACTTTGGACTGACTGGCGTATTTGTACATCGTAAAGATAGTGAGGTTACATGGAGTTTCAATCAGTATTGTGTTCGACAGGGACCCTCAATTTACCTCTAGATTTTGGGCTAGTCTACAGTCATCTTGGGGATGAGACTCACCTTTAGCACTGCCTTTCACCTCCAGACTGGAGAGGACTATCCTGACCTTGAAAGATATGTTAAGGACTTATGTCACTGACTTTATGGGAAGCTGGGATGATCATTTACCCTTGATTGAGTTTGCCTATTATAATAACTTTCAAGCCAGTATTCAGATAGCACCATACGAACTGTATGGAAGGAAATGCAGGTCGGGGAAAGGAGGGTTTTAGGGCTAGAGATTGTTCAATAACATCAAATAAGATAGCATTCATTTGGTAAAGGCTCAAGACCGCTCAGAGTCGATAGAACCAAAAGAGAGACCTTGAGTTTGATGTGGGTGATCGGGTTCCTAAAGATGTCGCCAACAAAGGGCATTATGAGGTTCAGCAAGAAAGGGAAGCTGAGCCTGCGCTACATCGGACCCTTTGAGAGCCTGGAGAGGATCAAAAGCATGGTATATACGCTTGCCTTACCGCCCGAGTTGGCTAACATCCATAATGTCTTCCATGTATCTTTATTTCGAAAGTGTCAACCCAACCCATCCCATATCTTGAAATATGGGCCTATACCGATGAGAGAGGACCTGACATTTATTGTGTGACCAATTCAAATACTGGATAGGAGGGTACAGGTGTTACGTAATAAGGAGAATCCTCTAATCCTTGTATTGTGGCAGTACCATTCGAGCAAAGAGTCAACCTAGGAACGGGAAGATGAGATCCGAGAAAAATTCCCCAATATTTTTCTGCAATTAGGTATGAAAAATTTGGAGGACTAAATTTCTATAAGGCGGGAGAATGTGATGAACCTAATTTTTATGAAACTAAATAATAACAATAATAATAATAATAATAATAATAATAATAATAATAATAATAATAATAATAATAATAATAATAATAATAATAATAATAATAATAATAACAACAACAACAACAACAACAACAACAACAACAACAATAATAATAATAATAATAATAATAATAATAATAATAATAATAATAATAATAATGATAATAATAATAATAATAATAATAATAATAATAATAATAATATAAAAATAAAACAAAATGATTTTGAGTGATGGTTCATTGTGCTGTTAATGCACCATGGGACCACTCTTATACATCACCCATCATTTCCACCGAATTGTTTTTAATATAAATATGTAATAAATATATTAGGGTATAATGTGGCAATATGAGATAATGACAAGAGGTGATGGAGTATTATAAGATAACAATAGGAGGTGATGTGGCATTATAAAATAATTAACAAAAAAATAAACATAAAAAGGGAGGACACATGCCTTGACATGTGTCAAGTTAAATACTGTCTCCCCTCACTTTAAAACTATTCCCTCCCCCTCATGAGCTAATCATGCAGCTCATCAAAGTTTCAATCTCTCTCTCTACACAAGTCTCTTTTTCTCTCTTATTACAATTATTATTTTTATTCATTTTCTTTATTATTTATTTTCTCTATCTCTCTCATAATATTTTCATTACTATCTCATAATAATATTATTACTTTAATAATATTCTCATGAAGTATTCTATCATAATGAAATTATGATTTTAATAATATTCTCATTATTCTCATAATAATGATATTCTTATAAAAATATTATTTTCTTTCACCCATAATATCCTCATTACTTTTTTACAATATTATTATTATTTTAATAATGTTCTCACAATAAAAATTAACAAATTTTAGCATTACAATATTATGTGTATCAATTTTAAATTATTATTATACATGACTTATTTAGTTATATATGATACACTTAATTTTGTATTATGGAGTTCAATTAACTAGTATGTTAATTTTATTATGATGTTATCAATTGTTTTTACATATGTATTACTATATGTGCCATCATTACATTATTATATTATTTAATTTATTATTAGATTTCATTTATGTATTGTTTGTATGTATATTATTTGTACTGTTTAATATTATTATAATATTCATTATAATTTTTATTTAATTGCTATATTACATGTTATAATATGTCATCATCACATGTTATAGTATGTTCTCATCATCATAACGTTCTCAAAATATTCTCATGAAAAATAATTAAGAAACTTATAATAGTTCTTCTCTCTCTCATCATGTTCTCATAAACATTATTCTATAATATTTTTCACTCTCTTATATGAGCATATTTTTATGCTCTGTTTCCCTTAAAAACACATTTTCTCGCTCTTTTCATACCTTTAGCTAAACACCCTTGATTTTAGTTATACTCCGATAATGATAGTAGCATATGCATCTCAGAGTGGCATATAGGTAAGTTACTTTGTTTTTCCTGTAAAATCATTATATAAAAAACTGATATTTCTATAATACTCCTAGAGATATTCCTACATTTAATTGTAATATTTTCAATATTAAAAGTTTTATGTATTTATGTATTTAATTGTAATATTTTCAGCATAAATTTTATATATTATAAGTGTTATATGCAAGTGGCCTTACTTTTCCTAAAAAAAGAAAAAAAACAAAAACAATTGTTTAAAAATTTGGGTTTCTGCGCTATAAGTTTTACATGTTTCTGTAACATAATTATTTTAAAATTTGTATTTCCATATTTAATAAATTTGTGATATTTTCGTCTGTTGTTAAGAATTTTAAATAGTTGAAAATTGACTCTGGACTTCCATAAGAATTCTTCTATTGAGAATAGACTGCTTTTCTGAAGCTATAGTCCAAAATGGTTAAATAATTATTTATAAAAATGCCAATAAAAGTGGTTGCTATAAATTACTTCATGTGAATTCACGTTAATGATTTCAATGATATTTTGAACATACGATATTATTGTTTCCTGATATTTAGTGATGTCTGTTACTTTGATATATGGCAGACTATCGACATGAAAATGTCCCTTGAATTTATATGTATGATAATATGACATAATTGTCAATGCCCCGTCCCCAACCCCTATTTTGTACTTGATAGAGGATGACCGGGTGCGGGTCCGTGATCTCGATGTAGTGTCTGTCACTCAGGTCGAAGTGAACTCAACACTTTAATAATGAAGTAAACGGAGCAAACCATGGAAAAGACCTAAAACAGTCATTCAACAGGCAGATGAGCATAGAAAATTGCATACACCAAAAATCTACTATATAAAATTCTTCCAAAATATTACACTTAAATTTGGGGCATCTAGGCCCAATGTTACACATAACTACAATGAACAAAAACTCAGGGTTAAACTGCCCAAATACAAATAAGATCCAAGCATCATCTTGAAGAAATCTGGCTTCGACTGCCAGCCGTAAAACACATACACCTAGCCCCTTAACCTGTCACTATCATTCTACAAGGAGGGGAGAAATAGTGCAATGAGCTATAAAGTCCAGTACGTAGATCTAAGTACAATGCATCATTATGAACTCTATCTATGTGTTAAAAAACTGTTTTCTCAATTATAAGCTATCACAGTATAAATATCACATAAATCAGAAATCTCTTCAAGGCATCTATCACAGGACTCATTGCAAGTATCAGAATTCTCATTTGTTCAATAACGTAATTATCATTCACAATCACAATGCAGATAATAGATATCATAAGAAATAGCAGTTCAAAAAAACCTTTTCTTTAGAGGTATCAACATATGCATAGCAGCCATGCATTGAACACCATCGCTTATACATTTATGACTGCACAGGGTTCGCTGCATATGTTCTTATAACAATAAAGTATACCCTCATTTCATCATAGAGCATATAATCACTTCACAGCATTCACAAGGTCAGGTTATGCAATACGCCCAAAGCATGCACCTTGCTGGTATCAGTCACTTAGGCAGACCCTGCAATACTCTCAAAGAAAGCTTCCCCCAACATCAATGTTTGGTCATGCGATACGCCCAAAGCATGTCGAAGAGTTCTCATAACATCTATCACTTCTGTCGCACTACCAATGGGTGTCCCATTTCCTAGTGGTCAATATCACAACATCATCTCAGAACAGCACCCACTACCAATTGGTGGCCCATTGCGTAGTAGTCAATATCATAATATCATCTCAGAACAGTACCCACTACTAATGGGTGGCCCATTGTGTTGTAGTCAATATCACAGTATCATCTCAAAACAGTACCCACTACCAATGGGTGGCCCATTACTTAGTAGTCAATATCACAGTATCATCTCAGAGCAGTCAAGCATTAATTTTTCTCATACCTAGTCAGTACCTTATCACAGGCAATTACAACCTTATTATGCAAGGTCCGAGGCTCATTCACAATTATACAGCTGTCATGTAGTTCTGTAACACTTAAAATGAAACATCCAACATAATAGGACTATCAAGTGGCACTTACACTTATCACATTAGCATTTATGACACTTGTCACATTAGCACTACAACATTTATCGTTGAGCAATCACATGGCATTTGTACTCATCGGTCATCACTTATTACATGATCACATAGCATTGTTCACATAACATTATGACCCTTAACATGCAGCAATGATCATATGAAACTATCACATGATATTTATGCTTAGCAATTATCACTTGTAATACTTGTCGCTTAGGTCGATCAGTTAACAATTCAGTTAAAAGAGTGTACAATTTCACTACATTCACCACCAGGGTATTCTCATAGGAAAAGGGCATCATTATCAAACCGTGAGTGGGGTGTCAAAACTAATTTCGAAGTAAATTACTCCTGATTTATACAAAAGTGATTTGAACACATTTGGGCAGAGCTTGAGCATAAAACAATTTATTTCTCAAGACAGGCACTCACAAGTGACAGTGACCTACCCGTCTTCTCAGGGGCGTAACTCCCAATCTAAGGAGAATTTCAAAATGATCTGAACATGCAACACCAAGTTTAAAGAGGGATATTTAAAATGGTGATGCTTTGAAGTTGTTTGAACTACATTTGATAGTTCAAAAGATCTGCACAAAATGAGTGATGGTTGTTGGAATTTATTGTAACTATGAACAATGATATGCCCTCACATTTCATGGCATAACTCTCAGCCTACAGGGAATTTCAAAAAGAGCTCAACATGCAAATTTTAGCACACACGTAGATCTTTCAATTGACAGTGGTTGGGATTATTCGGACTCCATTTGGTTAGTCAAAACGTATGACAACAGAGGTAATAGTTGTGAAATCCAGTGAAACCTGCTAACAATGATATATAGACACAATTTGAAGCATAACTCATATTTTATAATTTGGACAAGGTTAGAATATAAACATTATAGTAAACACATTCATGACTCAAATGGTGGTTATTTAAGAGCATTTGGACGTCATTCAATCGTTGAAAGGTTTGGTATAAAAAGATGACAGTCCATACATTTTCTGCAACCTCTCAATAGTGACATATCCACACATTTTGAAGCATAATTTCAAATCCGTGGGGAATTTCAAGATGATATAAATATAAAAGTGGAAGTAGACAATGATATATTTCATTCAAGATGGTCGTTTGGCCACTAAAACATTTGATGCAAGGATGGTCACAGTTCTGGAAAATCTCATTCTCAAGCCTAACATGCATTAAAGAGCATTTAATGATTTTACAAAATATTAATACAAAACCTTGCTCATATTAAGCTAGCCTTAAAAGTGATTCATTTCACCAATTGTCACCACTAACAAGAGTATTTACATTGCTCAAACAATCAAGGCACGCAGAAGCACAAATCTGGGATTTCAAGCTCATTTCACCCATTCACATCCATACCTCTCATTCTACCATTTTACCCACATTCAATACATAAAATTGAGTTCTACAATATTTGTTAGTGCAAAGATGCCAAACCGACTTACCTATGCTCAACGGCACCTCCAAACTCCCACTCACAGGCCACATCAAGCTTCAAGCAATGGCTCTCTCCAAAGGGCAGCAGTAAGGAACTCTAACCTTGGGCTTTAGAGAGAGAAAGAAAGGGGTAACCATAGTGAGATGGAGGGGAGAGGGGTTTAAGTATCCAAGGTAGGTGAAAAACACTATGGTTGACAGGGTAGGTGAAGGTTACTGTAGCTAACATGCACGCATGACAAATGCGGCGCTGACACATACGATAAAATTCACATCTTCTTTTCACTCACGGTGCCAGTCCTCTTCTTCTTCTTCTTCCTTCAATGCCACGTGCGCTCTGCTCATTGTCGCAAGCGCTTTCTATCTTTTCTTTCTACTACCCACACAGCGCTACACTCTTATTCACGCAAGTCATTGCCCCATGTCACACACGACGTTTATCCATTCATGCGTGGTGATGCATCCTTACACTCGTGGCGCTAGCCTCTTTCACAGATGACCCTAGACCTCTTTGCACATGTGACGATGCTCTAAACGACACTACACTCGTGGTGATGCCTTTCACACGTGGTGTTGCTTTTCCCTCTCTCTCTTCACAGCCGACGTTATGCCTCTTCCACAGACGGCGATGCTCATCTCTAACATCACGCGCGACGCTGGCTTTTCATGCGCGGCAGTGACTTTTCATGGGCGACGCTGACTTTCTCTCTCCTCTTCACTTTACCGACGATGCCGGGCCACAGACAACGGTAAGCTCTTATACACACGGGGTTATGCCCCAAACGGCGCTAGGCCTCTCTTTCGCCCTACATCGTGGTGTCCAAATCATACCCAGAGAAATTTGTGGTCCTTACATCATCCCCCATTTAAAAAGGAGTTTGTCCTCAAAATCATACACATGAAACCAAACAATAAGGGGAGGGTACTAAAATACACACTGCTTAATACAACTGTCCACAGCATAACCTAACATCTCTAAGCCAAACTCAGAGTGTCATGCACTAACAATCCAGATACCTTATCAATCTAGTCAAGCAAATATTAACAAATGCACACACATTGATCAACACATTTAACTACAAGCAATTTCAGCAGATCAGCCACAATCAGCTAACTCACTGGTACCAATTTCCATGTCAAGCACGGCCATACACACATAACGAGCACCTTATCAATATCAATCATGCAATACTCTCAAAGCATGCACCACAGATTCACAGAATCACAAAACTAGGTCCGGCAACATGCTCAAAGCATGCCCATCAATCAAACAGCACAGTATGGTCGTGCAATACGCTCAAAGCATGCCAGTCAATCAAATATCACAATATGGCCAAGAAATATGCTCAAAGCATGTCAATCATTCACATATCACATTATGGTCATGCAATACGCTCAAAGCATGCCAATCAATCACATATCATAGTATGGCCATGTAATATGTTCAAAGCATGGCAATCAATCTCCTATAATAGCATGGCCATGCAATACACTCAAAACATGTAAATCAATCACATATCACAATATGGTCATGTAATACTCTCAAAGCATGCTAATCCATAATATACTTTAGTATGGCCATGCAATATGCTCAAAGAATGCCAACCAATCACATATCACAGTATGGCCATGCAATACGCTTAAAGCATGTCAATCAATCACACATCACAATATGGCCATGCAATACGCTCAAAGCCTGCCAACTAATCACATATCGTAGTATGGCCATGCAATATGCTCCAACCATGCTAATCAATCACATATCACAGTGGAGCCATGCAATACGCTCAAAGCATGTTAATCAATCACATATCACAGTATGGTCATGCAATACGGTTAAAGCATGCACCACAAAACCACAAGGTCAGGCCCTGCAATACGCTTAAAGCAAACACCTTACAAAATCAATTATGGCCATGAAATACGCTCAAAGCATGCACCACATAATCACAAGGTCAGGGCCTGCAATACGCTCAAAGCAGGCACCCTACAAAATCAATTATGGCCATGCAATACAATTAAAGCACGCACCACACAATCACAAGGTCAGGCCCTACAATATGCTCAAAGTAGGCAGCCCTACAAAATCAATTATGGCCATGCAATACGCTCAAAGCATGCACCACATATTCACAAAGTCAGGCCCTACAATACGCTCAAAGTAGGCACCCTACAAAATTAATTCTGGTCATGTATTACGGTCCAAGCATGCACCATAGAATCCCAAGGTCAGACCCTGAAATACGCTCAAAGCAGACACCTCACCGATATCAATCACGAAATCAGACCCTGCAATATGCTCAAAGCATGAACCTAACTATCAGTAGCTAGGGTCATGCATTACTCTCAAAGCATCCCAGAACTCGCATAGCACTTGCGGCATTTCAGCCATGTTTCATACATCACATTTCACTCGTCACCTGACTAGCCACACTGGCCCAATCATATAATACATATCATTTCAATCACACGACACTTATAAATTATTAACTAAATGGGGTAGAACATGCTCCACAAAACGATGGTCAGGCCCTGCAATATGCTTAAAGCAAACACCGTACAAAATCAATTATGGCTTTGAAATACGCTCAAAGCATGCACCACAGAATCACAAGGTCAGGCCCTGCAATACGCTCAAAGTAGGCACCCTACAAAATCAATTATGGCCATGTAATACAATTAAAGCATGCACCACATAATCACAAGGTCAGGCCCTGCAATAAGCACAAAGTAAGCACCCTACAAAATCAATTATGACCATGCAAGACGCTCAAAGCATGCACCACATAATTATAAGGTCAGGCCCTACAATACACTCAAAGAAGGCACCCTACAAAATCAATTGTGGCCATGTATTACACTCAAAGCATTCACCACAGAATCCCAAGGTCAGGTCCTGCAATATGTTCAAAGTAGACACCTCACCTATATCAATCACAAAATCAGGCCCTACAATATGCTCAAAGCATGAGCTAACTATCAGTAGCTAGGGTCATGCATTACTCTCAAAGCATGCCTCAAGAATCGCATAGCACTTGTTGCATTTCAGCCATGTTTCATACATCACATTTCACTCATCACCTGACTGCCACTCAATCACACGACACTTATAAATTATCAACTAAATGGGGTAGAACATGCACCCCCCATCCCCCCCCCACCGCCCAGGCAAGGTTTCACACAGTTAACATGCTAAAAGAGTCTTTATAAATTCCCTCATCAGTTGCACACAACATAAACACAGTCAATCAAAATTCTAGACTCCTCATCATAATCAAAACATACCTCTGGTCTCTGAAGTCGAGGTCTTAGCTCCTTACCGTCAAAAGTAAAGGCTCGACCCAGAGTCCTTGGTTTGGATTAGTCCCTCAGAGTTGGTCCCTCAGAGTTGGATAGTCTCTAATCCGATGGCCTGACATGCCACACTTGAAGCACGCCTACGTCCTCAACCAACATTCGGAAGCTACGTGCCCCTGCTTCCTACATGAGGTACAATGCACAGACTGGTTTTGCTTGACGTCGCTCTAGGAGGTTTTTTGGGTCTTATCATTCCTCTGATTTTTTTTTTCACGTGGACCCCAAAGGGCGGAAGTCCCGTCCTCCATTTCTCCTTCCTCAAGTGGTAATCATCACAGCCTTTTTCCAACTTCCTAGCCAAGTCCACCAATTGAGAGAAGGCCTTAAGATTGGTCGACAAAACTCTCCTTCTGATATCGAGATGAAAACCTCTCTCAAACTTGCTTACCTTCCTAGCCTCCGTGTTGATGATATGCGGCACGTATCTGGATAACTCAGAAAATTTGGCTACGTACTGATCAAAAGTTAGATTCCCTTGTTGTAACTCTATGAATTCAACCTCCTTCCTCTCCTTTATTGATTCAGGGAAATATTTTTCATTGAAGGCCTCTAGAAATCCTTCCCATGTAGGTACTATCTCATTCTCTTCCTAGGCCTATCGGACTGAATGCCACCAATGTTCGACATCCCCTTCTAATATGAAGGTACCCAGTCTCAACTTCTGCTCATCTGAGTGCTATAATAACTCCAAAAATCTTTTCGACCTGCATCAACTGCCTCTCAGCTTTCTCTACTCCTCCCTTCCCTAAGAAAGTTGGGGGTGCTAGCCTCTTGAACCTCTCTATCAAGTTTCTACCATTGTGCTATGAGGGGCCGGCATTGACTCTTTCATCATTTGGGTCATGGCTCCCAGAGGTCTATAAAATTCATCAAGAGCCTTAGTGTCCTCGTTGCTAGAGCTTGCATGGTTGGTACGAGCCCTCGGCATCTCCATCCTATCACAGGAGCACCCAGTCACTAATCTGTCCTAAAACTATTCTAAGGAAACATCTAAAACTCCCTAAGCTAAGGATCCTTTCCTAGCTATCACAAGCATCATTCAAGTATCAGAATTCTCATTTGTTCAATACTGCAATTATCATTCACATTCACAATGCAGATAATGGATATCATAAGAAATAGTAGATCAGAAAAACTTTTTCTTTAGAAGTATCATCATATGCATAACAACCATGCATTGCACACCATCGTTCATACATCTATAAATGCACAGGGTTCACCACATATGTTCCTATCAAAATAGAGTACACCCTCATTTCATCATAGAGAATATAATCACTTCACAACAATCACAAGGCCAGGTCATGCAATACTCCCAAAGCATGCACCTGGCTAGTATCAGTTACAGGCAAACCCCGCAATACTCTCAAAGCAGGCATCCCCCAACATCAATGTTTGGTCATGCGATACACCCAAAGCATGCCAAAGAGTTCTCATAGCATCTATCACTTCAGTCGCTTTACGAACAGGTGTCAATATCACAGCATCATCTTAGAACAATACCTACTACAATGGGTGACCCATTGCGTAGTAGTCAATATCAAAATATCATCCCATAACAGTACCTACAACTAATGGGTGGCCCATTGCATAGTAGTTAATATCACAGTATCATCTAGGAATAATACCCACTACCAATGGGTAGCCCATTACATAGTAGGCAATATCACAGTATCATCTCAGAACAGTCAATAATTAATTTTTCTCGTACCTAATCAGTAACTCATGATAGTTAATTCCAGCCTCATTATGCAAGGTACGAGTCTCATTCATAATTATATAGCTGTCATGTACTACTATAACACTTTGAATGAAACATCCATCATAATAAGACTATCAAGTGGCACTTACACTTATCAATGAGCATTTATGACACTTGTCACATTAGCACTACAATATTTATCACACAACATTTATCGTTGAGCTATAACATGGCATTTGTACTCATCGGGCTTCACTTATTACATGGTCACGTAACATCATGACCCTTAACATGCATCATGTATCATATGAAACTATCACATAACATATATGCTTAACGATTATCACTTGTAACATTTGTCGCTCAGGTTGACCAGTGAACAATTCGTTTAAAAGAGTGTACAATTTCACTACATTCACCACAAGGGTATTCTCATGGCAAAAGGGCATCATTATCAAATCGTGAAGGGTTCCTGTGGAGTTTTAAAACTAATTTCGAAGTAAAATTACTTATGATTCATACAAAAGTGATTTGAATACATTTGGGCAGGGTTTTAGCATAAAACAATTAATTTCTCAAGACAATCACAAGCTGAAAATCTTTGTCACGAGTGACAATGATGTACCCCTCTTCTCTGGGGGATAACTCCCAATCTATGGAGAATTTCAAAATCATCTAAACATGCAACTCCAATTTTAAACATGGATCTTTAAAATGGTGATGGTTTGAAGATGTTTAGACGATATTTGATGGGCCAAAAGCTCGGCACAAAGTGAGCAATAGTTGCTGGAATTTCCTGCAACTGTGAACAGTGATAGGTCCTCACATTTTGAGGCATAACTTTCAACCTACAGGGAATTTCAAAAAGATCTCAACATGCAACTTTTAGTACACACACGGATCTTTCAATTGACAGTGTTTGGGTGCACTTGGACTCCGTTTGGTTAGTCAAAACTTGTGACAACAGAGATAATAATTGTGAAATCTACAGGAACCTACTAACAATGATATATAGACACAATTTGAAGTACAACTCTTCTTTTATGAAGAATTTAGACAAGGTTAGAAAATAAAAATCACAGTAAAGACATGAATGAATCAAATGCCTGTGATTTAAAAGCATTTTGACGTCGTCCAATTGGTCAATGGTTTGGTATAAAATGAGTGACAGTCCATACATTTTCTGCAGCCTCTCAACAATGACATACCCACACATTTTGAAGCATAATTTCTAATCCATGGGGAATTTCAAGATGATATAAAACGAAAACTGGAAGTAGACAACCATATATTTCGTTCAAAGCTGGTTTGGGTCCATTTGGATGCCGTTGGCTATTGATACATTCAATGAAAGAATGGTCACAGTTCTGGAAAATTTCATTCTCAAGCTTAACATACATTAAAGAACACTTAATGATTCACAAACCAACACAAATCTTAATACAAACCTGGCTCATATTAAGCTAGCCTTACAAGTGATTCATTTCACCGATTTCCACCACTAGCAAGAGCCTCTACATTTCTCAAACAATCAAGGCACGCAGAAGCACAAATCTGGGATTTCAAGCTCATTTCACCCATTCACATCCATACCTCCCATTGTTGGAAGGCATTTTTCATCAACATGGGGCCCCCGCTTAATAAAGCCTAACAAATAGTGGAAATTTTGGCAATCTCAGAATAGCCCTGGAATAGGCCAAGATCTTCATAAGGTCTCTCAAAAGTCTCCTGCAAAGTTTCGCCATAGTCCGACATGTCTAAGGCAGTGCAGACTGAGAAACAGTTCCAGCAGAATCGTCCATTGGCACCCTGAAACGGCCCCTATAACTAGAGATCCATTTTCGGTTTCTTAAATCTCTATAAGACCATCACCATTGGATTCCATACTGTTGAAAGCCCCATGGGTCGAATTTCAGCCCGAACGAACACTCCATGATGAAGTTATAGGTAAAAGAGTGAAAAAGGTGGGGCCACACGCTATTCCGGTGTGGCCACCCTGTAACTCCATGCCATGGAAGGGACAGTCACGACCAGTGATTTTCGAAGCTCATATCTAACCCATCCCAAGTCGGATTGTATTAAAATTTGGTGAGCATGTTCATCTAGTCAAGACGAGAGATTCGATATATGGTACGCCCTATGACGACACCCGAGCACGAACAAAAGCTGGAGAGAAGTCGTTGATCTATGAAGAAAGTGCAAGAAATTCAACAGCATCGTGCCTCGCTCGAGCAACCAAATCACGCTGCTCGCTATCCTAATCGTTGCGAGACCAACTCCATTGTGTGCATAAGGTCTCAGGTTGTCACTAACCTGAACTCCGTAGGTGATGAACGGTCAGATTCTGCACACAAAGCAGATGAAGTGACCACAAATTTTGTCACCGAAATTCCAGATTCCACAAAAAATTCCAAAGTTACAAAATCTTCGTTTGGGCACGAAATCTTGCTACATTTGTTGCCCCGCGATCGTAACGGCATGCTTAATGTAATTCAGCAAAGAAATCATCAAAAAAAATCAAGGAACGAGTACACTATCATTCGAAGTTTCAAGATCCATTCAAATTTTAAGTCACATGATCGTGCATTAAAAACACGATCCATGGCTCGAAGTTGGTATCAAATCGATTGCCATGCCGAGTTCTAAAAGAAAACAATCATCTTACGATCAATCGGGCATCAGAATGACCCCGGATCAGCCATGTAAGATCACACAAGTTCTAGCACAATATAGGGACAGTTCTAGAATTCCAAGAATTGTTAAGAAGGGGCAAATCTATCATTTTTCACTTTATTATCTAATATCTTTTAATTCGATTTAATCTTAATTTCCAACAATTATACTTTTGATCATCCACCCATGTTTGGGGCAAATTCTATATGTACGTACCTACGTTGTACACATTAGTGGACTCAAACTTTCACAAAATAAAGTTTTTACTTAATACAAGTTTCTCTTTCTTCTCATTATTGGGTCACGTTAGAGAGAGAGTGAGGTGAGAGAAGCTTTTGACCGGTACCTCTAGGTTTGAGGTAAATCTTCTCTCTCTTCTTTTCTTTTTCTTCTTCTCTCTCTCTTCTTTCCTCCCTTCCCCCCTTCCTTCTCCATCGGAGTTCCTCGCAGAGGTCATGCTCGGTAGTGGTCGTGCCGTGCATGCCTCCCCTAAGGTTACACAGGTTGCGCATGGTGATGGCAGTGTCATGCGCGAGTCTCCCTCTCCTTCTTTTCTTCAATCTCTTTCGTCCAGTGAGGCATGTGGACAATGCTGCCCATCGTTGTCCACAGACATTGCTTTGATGTCTCCATGAAGAATCCAGACGATGAAACCCGTTGTCGTCCGCAGGGGTCTTTCCCTGTTGCGCGTCTATAGTAGACGACGATACCCTTCGTCGCTTGCTAGAGGCCTTAGCAACACCTATCGCCATCCGTGAAGCGTCCTTCGCGTATTCGATGTTCATCATCGTCCTTCCTGTGTCCCACACCTATCGCCATGCGTCTCGTGAGGATTACTATCTTGCGCTTCACGAATGACCATCGTCGTGCGCTTCATTAGATACTATCGCCACCGGTGCAAGGGCGTGTTGTCTTCTTATGTTGCCACAACGATATCTAGCATTGTCTGTAGTTCATTTCTCACTCTCTAGCCATGAGCAGTAGCGTCGAGCACTGCCCAAGCGCCACGACGCTACTACTCCACAATCATGAGTGGCAACGCCTAGCGCCGTCGGGACCACAACTCTCTATCATCTCGTGTCTTCTTTTCACTCTCTTTTCTCACTTGACTGAGGGTAGACTTAGCTTAGCACCGCCGTATCAGTCTCGGTTTCGAGTAGTATTGCCGTCTTGTTGGTCATGAGAACCATGCCCATCTTGCTAACACTTCGAGTCGATAACATCCTAGATGTCATGCTAGTCTCCCCTCTTCGTTAAGTTTTCTTCTCTTTTTTATTTTTATTTAAACATTACGATTCATCACCCTATCGCATGAACGTACGTTGCCCTAAGAAAACGGTGGGTCTCTTCGACCCACTTGTCTTACAAATTAACCATAGAAGTGCTGCGCAAAAAATGAGAAGATTGTAGGTCAAGGGAGGAGATTCCGAACCAGTTACAGCAGCTGGGGGGATTTCTTCGTGTTCTAAGTGGGTTCTCATGTGAGCCAACCCTAGTATGTCCCGAACCCACCTTCAATTCCTCTCTCATCAGTTGGTATACCTGTCCTTGCTCTCGAGCAAGGTTCTGAGAGAGCGATCTCAAATCCCGGGTTCGTCAGAAACCCGAGATACGTGCCGCCAAATTCTCTAGATCTGGAGGGTGAAATCGAGGAACCTAACCAGCTTGGTGACTCCACTGGGGATTTACTACCCCTTAGTCGGTTCGCTCTTGTTTGACTAATATCCTCTTTTACTTTCTGCATTAATTTCTTTGGCGCTTGGGTTGTTCAAGCTTCCTTCCGTACTCTCCTCTTGAGCCAGGACTCACGGTTTGGCACCCAAGTTCTCATCTGGATCAGTGTGAAAAGGAACTTAAAACTCCCCGTCTCGCCGCTATTTCGCCATGAAGGCCTCTTGCATCAGTGGCACATTTGCCACTACACATAGCACACACCCTGCTATTAGTAAGTCTCTTGCTGGTCATAGTGCTGAGGCACACCGGAAGGATGTCCCCCATTACTTCCGTAAAAGGCAAGCGAGTTGCCGTCGCTCCTGAGGTTCACCTAAAGGCAACCCCTTATGCTACTTCACCACCCCAAACGTCCATACCCAGAGGGTCAGCACATAGAGGCGGAGGTCCTGCGATCTTCACCCCTAGCACACACCCAAGGGCTCGTGGTTCATCCACTCGAGCTGCACCTTGGGGCATCCCTCACATTGCCATGAGCTCGCATCTAGGGTTAGGCCTTCTTGGGCCGAACCTTACATGTGTCATGCATTTGCTTTCCACAGCCCGGGGCAGTGCTAGCTTGATGCCACCTCGAGCACATGAGGGTCGACCACTCCATCATCCTTCCCAACACACACAACTTCACCCAGTGAGACATAGGATTCTGCCTCACCCCTCACAGACACAAGCTCGTGGGTCTCGTCCTCCTCAGGTTGAACCCATTGATCGAGCTTGGGTTGACCCCCAAGTCACCCGGATGGTTAACTCTAAAGGTGCACACACACCGTCTTCACAGGTCCCTTTCCGACCTCAACTTAGACGGAGTCCTGAACCAGCTCCATCGTCTGTTACTCTCCAGACACCAGGAAATTACCTTGAACCCTGGTACTCAAAGGTCTTCTGTAAGAGTACCATCTTGAGCCAGCCTCAGTTCAGCCGTGCACATGGGCCCCACAAAGGAACTCGAGGAACCGACCTGATGTCAAACAGAGGCCTCCAGCCTCCATGGTAGAAACCCAGGCTGCCTTCCATCCTTGGACCTCACTCCCTGCTCTAACTCATAGAAAAGGCCCTTGCATGTTCGAAGAAGGCGGGGCAATCCAGGTCTCAGTCTCGGTTCTAACGTGAAGTCCACAGTCGTCTCAGGTTTAAGTAAGAGAGAGGTCTTCAGATCATCACCAAAGAAGCATCTAAGGCAATCGAGGCCACCACTTTTGATGACCTCCTGCCTCATAAACCCTTTTCCCTCTCCAAACTCCAGAGCCTGACCGAGTCCAAGAGTATTGTTGGGTCGTCACTACTCAGAAATCATGATCTGAAGACCGTTAAGAACTGGTCCTTAGCATACAAGGCTCCAGTTTAGTCAGGGCAAACCTAACCCATCCACACTGACTTGCCATGCACCGCTCGCCGACCTCGGCAATCCACTGTCCTGTAAAGCTCTGACCCTCTAAAAGAGATGGTCAGTGTCATGGTGATTAATGACCCGGACGACGCTCTGAAGGAGCGAATGAACAAGTTCGAGGAAATGATGCAAGCCATCCTTGGAAAGATGGAACGCCTAAAGGGCTCCAGATCCCCTTCTTCGAGTGATTTCCCCACTGGTGAGGACCAGTTCCCAGGGAAACTCCTCCATCAGCTTCCAAGACAGTTCTACCTCCTGCGGGGTCTCCCAAACCGACATAGATGCTATGGTGGCCCATAGCCTCATGAACAAGGTCCTAGGCATGTAGGACACGACTCTCTATCAAAAGTCATACCCTTTGTACATAGACTAAGGACCCTTCCCTTTGAACTATCAAAAGGGGAAGCTCCCCCTATTCATTGGTACTACATCTCCGCACCAGCATACTACTCACTTCCAGGCAGCCCGTCGGGAGATGGCACTTGATGGACGACTCCTGCTCCACCAATTCATTGAAACTCTTGAAGGGCCAGCCTTCCAGTGGTATCCTCGGCTGCCTCCCAACTTAGTACACACATGGTAAGAGATGGAGCAGTTGTTCTACCAACGCTTCTATGAAGTCCAAAAGAACGTGGAGACCATCGAACTCCTCATCTTGATGCAAGACCCTGGTGAGCTGGTTAACGAGTTCATCACCTGCTGGAGAGAGTTGGGAACCTTCGATGCCACTCCCACGATCGAAAAGGAAGCAGTCCAGACCTGCATAAGGAACATGCTTCACGAGATCGCTCTACATGTCGAGGCATCCAATCCACCCTCCATATCAGAGCTCATCTCCAAGGCAATTTGTATTGAGGGATTATTCAAGCATCATGACAACCTCGTTAGCAACCCGCCAGCTCAAACTCTAGCACCAACTGTTGGGGCAGCCGCAAGGAAGTAATCAACACGGCTGTCACCATGGCTGACACCAAAGGCGCGGTTCCTCAAACTCTGGACCTTTCCAGGGCACAAGGGCCTCCGCCCGTGGGCAAGCAACAGACTTACAACATCATCCCGCCTCCTAGAAATTCTAGGCGAAATGACTTCTGGATCAAGCACCAGAATAAGGTTTACCCCTTCGACACAAGGTGGATGCTTGCACTACTTCAACTGCTGCTAGAACAAAACATGATACAATTGCCGAAAACCAATACTGCGGAGTCGGTTGGGCAAGAGGCAAATGAGATGTACTGCATTTATCATAGGAGGATATATCACCCCACTTACGACTGCTATAAGCTCAACGAAATGATCGAAGCCCTTACCAACAAGGGTTAGAAAAAGCTCGAAGAGTTTAAGAAAGAATTCGAGGTAGCTGAGGTTTCTCACATAGTCACGACCAAAGAGGAAGACGAGGCACCCGCTATCCTTTGTGCATTTTTCTCCATAATGCTTGAAGAAGGGCTCGTCACTCCCAAGTCGGTAAGGTAGCCCAAGTTCATGCCTCCAAAAACCGAGAACCTCTGGTGCGCGTATAACCACATACAAGGCCATGATGTCAGCGAATGCATTGGCTTTCACAAGCTCTTGGCAGAGAAGATGCAGCAGTACCAGGAAGTTCATGGCAACCCATAAGGACACCCTCGAGTCCCTCTTCCGCATGAGCAAGCCCAAGGAATCATTGAGCTAGACCCTCTGCAGGCCCTCTTCTAGGTAATGCTCCAACAATGCCTTGTCCCTTCCAAGCCCGCCAGGCAGCTAAGGTGTCTTACCCACGGCACGGAAAAACTTTGGTGCCCATATCACCAAGTATGAGGCCACGAACTAAATGAATGCTACATGCTCTGAGATCGGTGCTATAGTCGTTGAGAAAGTCCAGTAAGGCCACATCATTTGTGTGGTTCTCCCGGCACGTGTCCAAGCCATCGCTCTCGTTCCAAACAAAGCCACACTATCAGCCCCTCTTGAGTATACACTGGACCCTTCAGAGGCTTCGACCTCTCTGCCCTGGAAAGTCTACCATGGGCAGAGTAGGCTCAAATCCTTGAAACATGAGGCAGTCAACCAAGCTAGGGCTACTCACTAGCCTGATAGGGTTGTCTAGACACCCCCTCAAGTATCCCAATGGAGACGGCGAGCACCTAGGTAAGCTTGTTGAAGGAATTATTCTTCTCAGCTACCAGTCGAGGAAGAATTCCTCAGGCCCATTCCTCCACTACCGACCTTGCAAGACTTTATCTCAGGCACAGCTCGCCTCGTCCTATCGTCCAATCAAGCAGACAACCCCGAGTCACCAACAGCCCGAGATTCCCTCAGTATGGGTGACGTCACTAAAAGCACCCCACGACGGTCAAACCCGGGGCAAGACTTTAAATATCCCTTGGGCACGTCCAATTCCGATGACGATGTAAAAGGTTGCACAGAACGTTCTAACTCTTCTTCTCCTCCCTCCTCTTCTATCTTCTCCGCAGGTACAGCTTGATAGTTCCCAGACTTCGACACTTTAAACAAAGAGTTCGGAGAAACTAGCCTCATCCAGCCACAACAAGAACGCCTCAAAGAGATGCTGGACCAGGCAGTTGGATTCTCGAGAACCGTCGACACCCTGTGAACGAAGCAAAAATCGAGTCATCTTTAGGCTCATGCTCCAAAGAAGTCTCCCACATTGTGCAGATCTTGGAGGTATTAGCTAACACGAGGCAAATGGGTCTACGATTGGGAAAGAAGCTACAACCCAAACCTCAAAAGCTCAAGCCCATCAAGTTTCCTTGTCCTTCGCGTTCCCCCAAACCTCAATCTCAAACCTCTACAACCCTAATAGAAGCTCTTATTACTTCCTCATCAACCCAGACCGCACGAACTAAACAACAAAGTCAACCAGTGCCACAAACCAAAACTTATTCCTAAGCCTACCCTACCACCCACACCAGTGACAGGATCAAGAACACCAAAGACTAATGAGGATAAAGTGAAATACGATATAACTGAGCACTTGAGAAAGCTTCCAGCCCTTTTAAGTATCTATGATGCCCTCCTGCTGTCTAGGGACTACCGTACGGCTCTGGTTCAAGCTCTTTAACCAAGAGGTGTACAAGACTGAAGTGTAACCTATTGAGGTTGTCCCTGCCATCCTGAGTGAGTTCCTGGCAATTTCCATTTCTGAAGATGACCTTCAGTTGGGAGGAAAATTCCACAGTCGTCCCCTCTTTATGAATGGTGAACTTCACGTCTACCCTCTCAATCAGATCATGTTGGACGGTGGGTCAGCAGTCAACTTAATCCTAAGAAGGATCCTCACCCGATTAGGATTAGCGTCTGACGACCTCACTCCAACTCACATCAATATGCAAGGGTTTAACCAATTAGAAGAAAAGCCAACCAGCATAGTGAGCCTTTGTCTCAAGATTGGTGATCTCAAGAATTACACCCAATTTCATGTAATCGACACCTATACCTTCTACAACATCCTGCTGAGTCGTCCTTGGCTTCACGACCAGGGAGTGGTTCCTTCCACAGTCCACCAATGCTTTAAGTACAGCCGAGATGGAAGGCAACACACGGTCTAAGCTAATAAAATATCGTTCGCTGTAGCTGAGACTCACTACGCCGACCCTAAGAACTATATCACAGAGCATCCAGTGTCAGAAAAGTCAAAAGACAACGGTTGGAGGTCTGTGAGAGAGACGGGACCCTCGTCCCATGATGATATTGAAGACTTGGGGCTGATGATCACGAAAATGTTCAAAGAGGAGGAAAGACAGGGCAAGATCCTCCCTTTGACCCCTGTTCACCCAAGTAACCCCTGAGCTGGAGGAAACCCAGAGGTAGACCTTCCAGTGCCAAGGGTAACCTATACATCAGATCGGCAAAAGGTCCTGCACGTCCCCATCTCTCTTCTAGAAGAAGAACATTCATACCAACCACCAAGGAAGGTACTCCAAGTTCCATCGTCCTTCAACAAACATCAGCAGTCAAGAAGGTCCTACACTTCTCGGGGATTATTGAAGAAGTACAGCCAGGCAAGAGTCATCCCTCAAGCTCCTAAGAACAAGACCCCATGACAGAGTTGAGAAGCGAGGTTCGTAACCTCCAGAGCTAATTGGAGGTCATGCACATTGCTTCAAAGCACTTAAAGGGGTTTGTCCCTGAGACTAAGACTTATGACGAGCTCAAGACCAATGCATCTTAAATCGAAGCCAAAAATCCCCCAGGCTAGAGCATTTATAATGAGCAGGCTCATCAAATCTTGAGAACCATGAATTACGAGCCCCTCTCCAATCAAACACTATGAGGTGAGGAAGCAACTGCTCCCCCATTCTAGGTCATTGAAGCCACAACAGGCTGTCACAAGATGAAGCAAGGAGTGGGCTTTTCTTTGTCGTCTCAAGTTATGAAAGTGAGGAAGCGATGACATAGAAAGAAAAGTGAAAAGAATTGTTTCATTTACAAGTCAAAAGGGCAGTACAAACTTCCTTCCTTTACAATGAAAAGAAATGAAGAGAAAAAAAGAAAGAAAAAAGGCGTCATCAAAATCGATGAATTGCTTCATTGATCTTCCCCTGTACGTCGCAACTGATGTTTTCGCCTGTTCAATCTCATTCTTCAGCTCTGTTACCAGTCCTGCCTCTTGCTTCATCAAGGTGGTCACTAGTTAGGTTCCTCGATCTCCCCCTCCGGATCTTTTGGGATCGAGAGGTACGTGTCTCGGGTTTTGAGGGAAGACCCGGGATGTTTTTGAGATTGTTCTCTCGAGAAACTCATTCGAGAACGGGCACAAGTGTTACCAACTGTGAGAGAGGAATTTAAGGTGGGTTCGGGACTTACTCGGGGTGCCCTCTTAGATCACGAAGAAAGCCCTCCAGTAATAAAACTGGTTCGGAATCACCTTCCCTGGCTTGTATTCTTTTGTTTTTTACAATCACGCACATATGGCAAAAGTTACAAGATAGGTGGGTCAGACCTCACCCTTTTCCTCTTTGATGAACGTACACAAGCATGCGCATTCAAAAATAAAAATAAGAGAAGTAAGACAGGGGAGAGAAGAATTTGACTGAGTGAGAGGATCAGAGCGGTGACTAAGCTGGTGAATAATTGGCCTGACATGGTAGCAAAACGGGCTCCGTAACTAAGACCGGCTCACAGGATTACTACTAGAGATCATTATCAGTACTGACTAGCTAGGCATGATGGTTAGTTTATCATGGTAATAAGCGGGCTAAGGAATCCTGACACAAGAACATTATGGCTGGACGACAGGACTACCATGAGAGGCTAACCTCAATCCCTCTTAGTTGAATGAACGAATAACAGAATTATTCTTATGAGGAAAGAATAAGAAATGAAATAAGAGAAGAAGGGAACATAAGGCAGGAGGGAGTAGAAGAGAAGACGCAGTCGGTGCTAGGCATTATTGACTGTGTTAGAAGGAAGAGAAAGAAAATGCAGTCCGTGCTATGCTTCACCGACTGTGTTATACAGAGGGGAAGAGAGAAGGCACAGTCGACCCTAGGCTTCACCGACCATGCTAGAAGAAGAGAGAGAAAATCCAATCCATGCTAGGCTTCATCGACTGTGTTAGAAGAAGAGAGAGAAAATGCAGTCGACATTAAGCTTCACTGACTGTGTCAAAAGAAGAGAGAGAAAATGCAGTCGACGTTAGGCTTTACCGATTGTGTCAGAAAAAGAGAGGGAAAACCCAATCGATGCTAGGATTCATCAACTATGATAGAAGAATTGAGAGAAAACATCATCGACGCTAGGCTTTGCTGACTGTGACAGAAGTGAAGAAATCTAGCCAGTGCTAGCTTCGTTGACAGCATTAGAGGAGAAGGAGAGAGAGTAATCCAGTCGGTGCTAGGCTTCACCAACTGTGACAGAAGAGAAGGAAGGAGAGAAATCTAGCCAATGCTAGGCTTCACCGACTGCAACAAAAGAGAAGGAGAGAAAGAAATCCAGCCGGCAGTAAGCTTCGCCGACTGCATTAGAAAAACAATGGGGGGAGATAAAGTTCAGAAGAAGAGAGAAAGAGATAAGGATGAGAAAAGAAAGAGAAAGAGATAGAGATGAGTAAGAGGGGAGGAGAGAGAAAGAGATAGAGATGAGAAGAAGAGAGATAAAAAGATAGAGAAGAGAAGAAGAGAATAGCGATAGAGATGAGAAAGAGGGGAGGAGAGAGAAAGAGGGGAGGAGAGAAAGAGGGAAGCAGAGAGAAAGTTACTTGCTCATAGGGTATCGACCCTTTTCTTCTCTCTCCTATATCTCCACCTATCGACAAGCTCAGGCAAAAATCAGAATTTTATTGATTGATTCAAGAAGAATGAATTCGTCCTTTTTATAATGAGATAATGCCTATTTATATAGAATTGGCTAAGAAATGGGTGTACGCTCAAAAACTACCTAGAATTGAAGATAATTACAATGTAATTGGATTTATAAAAATTGTAAAAATGAGTTCAGAAGGACTATTTTGCCCCTGCTTAACAATGTGTGGAATTCCATAACAGTCTCTGCGACTGCCCGATAACGTGCGTGATCTTTTATGGCTGACCTGGAGTCGTTCTGATGCCTGTTAGATCGAAAGATTATTGTTTTTTTGTGGGGTTCGACATGGCGATCATTTTGATGCCAACTTCAAGCCATGAATCATGTTTTTGAGCCTTGATCATGAGACTTGAAGTTTGGATGAATCTTGAAAACTTTATATCAATTGTGTGCTCGTTCCTTGATGTTTCTTCGTTACTTCTTCATTGAATCACATTGAACATGTCTTCATGATCACGTTGCAACAAACGCAACTCGATTTTGTGTCCGGATGAAGATTTTGTTTTCTTGAGTTTTTTACCGGAATCTTGAAATCCGATGGTCAAAATTTACAGACGTTTTGATGCCTTAGTGGGTGGAATCCAACCATTCATCGTACACGAGGTTTAGACCAGAGATAGCCTCGGACCTCACACACATAATGCAGTTGGTTTCGTGCCAATCTGGTATGCCAGCGTCAAGATCTGGCTGCTTGAATGAGGTGTGCTGCTGCTGAAGTTTTTGCATATTCCTTCGTAGATCAGCGACTTTCATTTAGTTTTTCTCTATGCTCGGGCGTCATCACGGGACGTATCACATATCAAAATGCTCATCTTGATGAGACAAACACCCTCACCAAGCTTGGGAGAGATTCGACTTGGAACGAGTGAGTTATAGGTCTCGAAAGTGACTACCACTGAATGTAAAAACATTCACCTTTAATGTTGTAGTGTGCAGCCTACCCCTTTTTGGTATTTTAACCATAACTTTGTCTTGGAGTGCCTGATTAAGCTGAAACTTGACTCGTAAGGGTTTTTAACCGTGATAGATCTAATGACGGTGGTCCCACAGCTGTTTGATGTACCAAAAGTATGGCTCTTGTTACAGGGTCCATTTCAGGGTGCTAGAGACCGATTTCACTGAAATTGTTTCTTTGTGTTCACATCCTTAGACGTATCTGATCGTGACAAGTGTTCTTTTAAAGTGCTAATGAAGATCTTGACCAATTTTGGGTCCATTTTGAAACTGTCAGAAATTTCCACTATTTTGTAGGCTTATTGACTTGCTTTCTATTAGGTATCAAGGTGTTGAAAAATATGTTCAAACAGTGTGCCCCACCGAATTTTGTGCTTAAGAGAAGCAAGAATCACAATCATTCTGAAATTTTCCTATGGTTTTACTTTTTTTTCCTTCCTAGCCACAGGACCACGTGAACGCATAGGAGATTGACGTAACAGTGTAACTAGGACGCTTAGATGAGGGATGCATTGCTCATGGGTTTGTCCGTGGAGACATTAGAGGGAGAAGAGACTTTATTAAGGGATCTTGTCAAAGTCCTCACCCTCGTATGGACTATTTGTGATTCTAAAGCTGAGGATTTTGTACGGACCTCGTCAGTCCGAATCAAGCCTGTTTGGTAATTGAGTGCTATGTCAAAAGGTATTATTCCCATTTGGTCTAGCTTCATTTGTTTGCCTTTGGTCGGTGTGGTTTGCTGCTACACTAGATTTTCTTTTGACGATTAGTGTACTACTGTGGGTCACATCTATCGAGTCCAGTCGGGGGCAGTTTTATTAGCCAATCCAGAAGGTTTGGGCCTACTAGCTGGACAAGCTGAAGTCTTTGGCAAGTTTTTCCCTGGCTTTGTCAGTTTCTTATTTTTGTAGTGTTTGTTTCTAGAGTGTGTTTGTGACCTCATGGGAATAATGTTCTTCTTCGTGAGACTTGTCTAGCCGTCTTGGCGAGTCTTCTGTCTTTCGAGTCCTTTTGCAACTAGACTTGGGCTGTCAGAATCTTTTCCTTGAAGCTCGTATTTTTTGATCCTGGTAGTGTAACACTAGGGATCTTCTTCTTTTTGAGTGAGGGATGAAGCCGCCTGTTGAGGAGAATGCTACATCAACTTGTTTATTGGTTCAACAGTCCTTTACGGATTTTTGCTTGACCTTGCGAAGCGGCGCCGTTGAGACAGTTTTCACCAACTTCTCTTTATTTTGGGGTACTTTACCCATGACCTTTCGGTCATATCCACCCTTATCATCCATTTTTACTCATGTTGCCGTTTCAGGCTTTCACCGTGCCTGGTTTTTTTATTCACAGAACTCTTTTACTCATGGTTTCGTGAATATGCCCGTCCGTCATTTTTTGTGAAGGCATGTTTAAGGTCATGCCTCCAGGACTTGTACGAAACAGCTTAACATCATGAGGTCAGAATGTGCACTATGGTTTAAGGTCGTACAGCTGGACCATAATGAAGATGGATGACAGTCTGTAGAGGTCATGGAGTGGGCGTGGTAGTGGTTTTAGCTCACTTTCGGGGAGATGGCACGAGGCTACCTATGAAAAATGGATGATGTACGGACAGAATGTGGAAAGTGCGGACCCACTAGCTTACAACGAGTATAGGTGGCGGGATGGTTCACTGTTTTGTGAGCGCGGGTGAGACTCACTGGGGAATGAGGTATGGTGATGAAGTGAACGGACACACTGGGGAGGTAATGAAGGTGGCACGCGCACACTAACAGGTAGGTTAAGGAAGGCGTGTGTGAAAATGCACGTAAAGGCATGTGCGCATATGTGGGGGAAAGTTTTAAAGGTCATGCTTCTTGGACCTGTGCTAAACAGTTTATCGTCTTGTAGCTAGGATGTGTACTATGGTTCAAGGTCATATATCTTAGACCGTGGTTATATAGTTTAGAGTCATACAACTAGAACCATGCAGTTTAAGGTCGTGCAACAAGACCTCCGCTACAGTTTAAGGTCGTATAGTTTTGACCATGATGTTGAGTCCTTTAACATCATGCGGCTAAGACATGTAATATAGTTTTAGGGTCATACAGCTAGACAATAGTTATGCAGTTTTAAAGTCATGCAGCTAGGACCGTGCAGTTTAAGGTCATGCAACTAGACCTCTGCTACAGTCTGAGGTCATATGATTTGGTTCATGGTTATGCAGTTTAAAGTCATACAACTAGGATAGTGCAGTTTAAGGTCGTGCAACTAGACCTCCACTATAGTTTAAGGTCATTTAGTTTGGACCATGGTTATGCAATTTAAAGTCATACAACTAGAACTGTGCAGTTTAAGGTCGTGCAACTAGAACTCTGCTACAATTTAAGGTCATATAGTTTGGACCATGCAGTTTTAGAGTCGTGCAACTAGACCAGGCTATCCAATTTAAGGTCATGCAATTCGACCATCACAATAATTTATGGTCATATAGTTTGGACCATGCAGTTTTAGGGTCGTTCAACCAGACCAAGCTGTGCAATTTAAGGTCATGCAACTAGACCATTGTGTGGGTCGACATATAGGTGTAACACCATGGGGAATATGTCTATGGATGGCAATCCAACTCCCTAGAAATAAAATGGTTAAGGCCATACACAAGCAGAGGGCTCAAATGGAGATGGTGGCCTAACGAGGGACAACAAACGGAAGCGGACTTCACTAGGGCTTAGAGGGGCAAGCGTGGCTCCCTGAGGTGAAAGATGAGACTCTATGAAGAATTGGCTTATGACAGGTAACCAAACTCCCTAGGGGTAAGATATCTTGGTGTGAAACGGATCCATTGGGGATTGGAGTGGTAAGAATGACCCTAACTCCATTGGGAATAATGGGTTGTAGTATGGGTGTGACTCCTGCGGAGGATGAGGGACAGTGGCCTGCTCCTGACTCCATTAGGGATGATAGGTCACAGCTTGGGTGTAACGGCCTGGGTACAACTCCACTAGGGATGATAGGACACACAAGGCTTCAGCTGAAAATAGGCGACAGTAGACGGCTTGAACTATCGTCGGTGACAGGTGTAGCAATAATTGTTTTTTTTTCTTTTTCGTGATTTGCGAGTGTTCGACTGGCGCTAAGTTTTTAAAAACACAATCGACGCTGGGTTGTTAAAACTCAACTAGCGCAGTGAACGAGCCGTGACATTGTTTGAACACAACCAGCGCTGAGTAAACCCAACGCTAGAGTTGTTTGAAACTCACTCGGTGCCAAGTCGACTGATGCTAGGGTTGTTTGGAATTCACCCGGCGTTGGGCATGGATCGATGAGAGTTACCTCGGGCCTCGAGTCCAAGCCCGACCCCGCTCATCATCGCTTGGCTTCCCTTGGATATGACTAGAATTCCCAATGTGTAAGGGGCATTTGAGGGTAGTGTGGTCTATATAAAAAGGTAAAATCCCATTTTCTTCACTTTTCACCACGGGTAAAAAAAACTTAAACAAAATTTTTCTTTATCAACGAGGAGAGGGTGCCCAATTGAAGTTCTGACAAGCAGTGGGACTCCAGCAAAAGTTTTGCAGGGAAGGTTTTTAGCAAATAGTGGGATTCTAGTGAGGGTCTTGCAGGGAGGCCTTCGGCGAGAAGGGACTTTGTCGGTGATTTGGTGAAGATTACAGGGAAAGGAGCAGGAAAGGAGAGTTCTCCGGGGACTTTTCCAGGAAACAAAAGAGGTTTCGGCTGCCGTTGTTTTTGGGGTAGAAGAGGCGAGAAGTGGAATGGTGTGCATTTCTGCATGTTTTAGGGGTTTTCCCGGAGATTTAAAGGGTTTCCCTGTGTTGTGGGGAAAGCTACAGTGGTTTTGGTGACTTCGCGGCCAAAACCGTAAGTGGTAAAGTTTTTCAATGGGTTTTTTCGGCCATGTAGAAGAAGTTCCGGTCGGAGACGAATGGTCACGGGAGGTGGACCATCGTGGAAGGTGTACGGTTGCAAGAGGTGAACCGTTGCCCTTGGAAATCATGCGGTTGCAGGAGACATGATGACTTAGGCTCTGAAAAAGTGGAGTATCGGGACAAGGCCAACGCTAACAGTAAGTGTAGCCGGTGTTGGGACAATCAACGCTGATGATTTGAAGTGCTGACACAACCGGTGTAGAACCTCAAGAAAGGCAACTGGCGCTAAGGGTTAGGAGCATAACTGGCACTGGCCTTTAGAGGCCTTAGTTGGCGCTGGCTTCAGTTGATGCTCATCAGCACGTGTGGATTATCATGATGCGGAGAGTGATGCTCGCTTGTGTTAGTCAGTTACGTGTTGGATTTACGGCCCTCAGCGATGAGCTACGTACGACTATTCTCATGGGCTGGTAAAAGGTGGCGAATGATGGTAAGGCATGGCTTGTGACACTTATTGGGAGAGAAGTCCTCCAGCACAACAGTGAGGTCCATATTGTTCTGTGGAAGTGCATCCACTTTGTATAGGGTATGCTTTTCGTCATAGGCTAGTATGTTTGATACACACGTCAAATGAATCCTATGTCGTATGTTTGATGTACACATCAGATGAGATATTTGGTTGTATATTTGATATACACGTCGGATGGACTGAGGCTAACTTCTTGGAATGACTTCGCTTCGTCTTCTGGCTTGTGACCATCCTCTGATTCATCAGATGATTTGAAGCTAACCCTACAAGTAGTTTCGCTTCTTCTTCATGAGGAAGGCCTTTCTTTGGTGGGTTTGCTTCTTCCTCATGGGGCAGGCATTTGTTTTGGCTTGTAACCATCCTCTAATCCTCAGATGCAAGAGTGAAACTACATCTCTTAGTTTGAAACTGTCCTCTTATCCTCAGATGTAAGAGACTTGCAACCTCCCCAATAATGCGCTTCTTTTAGCTTTGTAACTTGTAACTTGTAACTTGTAACTCGTTTTTACTGTAATAAAAACAATGAGAACTTGTTTGGACTATCTTGCTTATTTTTGCGTTAAGTCTCTTTTTCTTGGATATGCATTACTGATAGTTTTTCTTTAGGTATCGTTCATTGATAGGGGGCATTGCTTCCTCCCCCTCAGGATGTGCCAGTATGTAGGCTCCATTGGCGTGAGACCTTCTTGACTATAAAGGGACCTTCCCACTTAGGCTCAAACTTCCCTTTACTTCGGCTGTGCATAACAATAGGCCTCTTGACGACTAGGACTAAATCACCATGGGTGAATGAGCGGACCTTAACAGACTTGTCAAAAGCCCTCTTCATTCTCCCTTGGTTGAGTTCAAGGATCTGCTGAGCCTCTAGCCTCTTTTCATCGATGCATCAAATTCTTGGTATCGGAACTTGCATCTCTCATCTTCGGTTATTTCTAGGTGAATAACGACTCGTAGTGAAGGGATTTGTATTTCGAGAGGTAAAACTGCTTCTCCTCCATAGACCAGAGAATAAGGAGTGTAATCAATAGAATTTCACGTAGTGGTACGATAGGCTTACAGTGCTTCGGAAAGCTTCTCATGCCAATTCTTCCTTATTTTGTATACTGAGTTTCTTAAAACGTTGCACATGGTCTTATTGAAAGCCTCAGCTAAACCATTCGCCCGAGGGTGGAACATAGTTGAGTACCTCCAATCGAAACCGAACCGGTTAACCAAGTGATCAATATGATGACTCCTAAATTGAGGATCATTGTAAGATATAATTTGGTTAAGGACCCCGAACTGATATATGATATGATGTTGAACGAAGTAGGCCACCGTTGTCCCAGGAACCCACTTAAGGGGGACCGCTTCAGCCCACTTAGAGAAATAATTTGTTGTAGTTCGGATAAAAACATGGCCCATTGCCGAAGGAGGGTCAATAGGGCCTACGATATCCATACCCCATTGTGAGAAGGGCCGTGATGCAACCGTAGGGTGTAAAAGCTCTGAAGAGTAGTGAACCAGGCTGGAGTGTATTTGGCATACTTGGCACTTTTTAGTGTAGCTTAAGGAATTGGAGATCATGGAAGGCCAATACTATCCCAGCCTGCGCACTCATTTAGTGAGCTTATGACCGGACTATTGTAGCCCACAAATGCCTGAGTGGACTTCTTCTAACACCTTATTGGCTTCTTGGACATCGACGCATCTAAGAAGAATCTCATCAAACGATCGCTTGAAGAGAGCATCTCCTTCAAGGAGGGCATACTTGGTAGGCATTTGATGTATACTATTACGTTCGGCAAAACCTTCTGGGAGCCTGCCATGTTTTAGTAAACTAGTGATGGGCTCCCTCTAATCTTCTACCTGCTCAATTTCTACGCATATTGGGTCAAAGAAATCTGGTTCTTGATTTCGACCCTTACCTCCTTGACTCTGTGCTATTCCTTGTTCAATCTTGATTACTTCTTGGGTTGATAGAAGTGCTCCAAATGGATAAGGAGGGCACGCGGGGAACATATTTCTCTTGTCATCCGCATCAACCTCGGTTCTTAG
Organism: Amborella trichopoda; assembly: GCF_054954075.1. Lineage (NCBI taxonomy): Eukaryota > Viridiplantae > Streptophyta > Magnoliopsida > Amborellales > Amborellaceae > Amborella > Amborella trichopoda. The sequence continues at coordinate 23,804,593 of NC_142338.1, read as the reverse complement.
TTCGATGTGTCTCCATTATGCCACCCAAACAAGCATGGGTCCTGATGAGGACAACTAAATTGTAGCGCCAAGTTTCGCAAGTGAATCAGCTTGTGCGTTTAGCCTCCTGGGGATATGACTAAGGGATACATCCTCAAACTGGGCCATATACAATTTTACAGTATCGTGACACGGCTTGAGATTGTCTTTTCTCACATCATTGATCCCTTTGAGCTATCAGATAACCAACTCAGAGTCGCCATATATCTGGAGCTGCTCCAAGTCAAGGTCGAAGGCTATCTCCAACCCGATTATAAGGGCCTGATATTTTGCATCATTATGAGAATTTGCTTGAGTGAGAGAGAAAGAAAGTGGCAATATTCCTCCTCTCGGAGTCAGGAATACTACTCCGGTGCCTCCTTGATCTGATTGAAAAACTCCGTCGAAGTATAATAGCCACACATGAGCAAGGTCAGTACAAAACACTTCTTCATCAAGGAGGTCTCTTGATAGAGGTGATTCTGCAGGTATGGGGTGTGCTGCAAGAAAGTCAGCCAAGGCCTAGCCCCTGATGGCCTTCTATGGGACATACGTGATGTCGAACTCCATCAGCAATAATGCCCACTTAGCAAGGTGTCCCGATAAGCATGGGCGTGTCATGAGAAAATTTACAGGATCAGCTTTCGATATAAGTTTAACTTCATGACTAAGCAAGTAACGACAGAGTTTTTGTACTGCAAAGATCAGGGCCAAGCACATCTTTTCAATAGGGGGATAATTCTTCTTGGCCCCTTGCATCCTGCAGTTGAGGAAATATAATGCAATCTCTTTTCCCTCTTCATTGTTTTGTGCGAACAGTGCTCCGAGTGACTCGTCTAAAGCAGTCCAATATAGAATGAGGAGTTTTCCCAATACTAGAGTAGAGAGCACTGGAGGGTTGAGTAAATAATGTTTGATGTCATCAGGGGCCAACTGACATGCTTCATCCTATATGAATGGAGTATATTTCTTTAGCAAGTGTGTAAAGGGTTTACAGTGACCGGAAAGGTTCCAGATGAACCTACGAATGTATGCCAGTTGGGCTTGGTGGGAGCGTAGTTCTCGAAGTGCAGTCGGTGATGGCATTTATTGGATTGCCTTGATCTTGACTGGCTCAACTTCAAGCCCTCGATGTCTAACAAATAACCCCAAGAATTGTTTGAAGTGCATGCTAAAAGCGCAATTTAGCGGGTTCATTTTAAGCTGATGAAGGCATAGTTGCTCGAACACCTTATCAAGGTCTCTCATGTGAGCATCCTTTTTTTCAGATTTTACCACCAAGTCATCTACATAACACTCCTCCTCTTGGTGCGTCGTGTCTTTGAAAATGGTCGTCATTGCTTTCTGGTATGTGGCGCCAGCATTCTTTAATCCAAAAGGAGTCATCGTGTAACAAAAGACCCCTTTTGGAGTTAAGAATGTAGTAGCTTCCTCATCTTCGGGCGCCATCCTTATTGGATTATACCCGGAATATCCATCCATAAAGGAAAAGATTTGACAGTGAGTTGTAGAGTTGATGAGCATCTCAGTGAATGGAAATTGAAAGTCATCCTTAGGACAGGCGGTATTCAAATCGCGAAAGTCAATAACACCCTAATTTGACCATTTTCTTCATGACCAGAACGACATTTGCTATCCATTTCGAGTACTTGACTTCACAGATGAAACCTACATGTCTGAGTTTTGTTATCTCCACGTCTATCCACATTTTATGGTCAGGCCTGACAGTTGGATCAATGCCGAGATGGTGAACAACGACTTGAGGGTCTAAACCAGACATCTCATGGTAATGCCAAGCAAAGACATCTCGGTTTGCTCTCAAGAAGGTAGTGAAATCTTCTTTCTCTTGTAGAGACATATTGGCTTAAATGAAAGTGGGTCTGGGGTTTGCTTCGTCTCGAAGATTTATTTCTTCGCGTTTGTCAGCTGTGGCCTGACCACCTTCTTCACATTCTTCTGGAGCCTCTTGCAACTCTTCATCGTTGTTTTCAGAGGCCTTTTCACCAACTTCATGCGCGGAGACCCAAGACCCTGACATCTCTGACTTCAATAGAGCTCTAGGGTTGGTCATGCTTTCTTGCATTTTTCGCGAACCAAGTGACAGAAAGGTTAACTCCAAATGTAGAAAACACATCAGGTTGAGGAAGCTTGTCAGGACAGTTAGAAGCAAATTGAGGTTGAGTGGTGGTGATGCTAAGAATGTCTTCGTACGAATCACACTGTATTTGTACGGATGCTTATAGTGGTTTCTCTATGCTGGCTGGTTCTTCACAAACTTGTATCATATGGCAAGCTTCCTGAGAATAAAATCTTTACCCTTCTATTCTCCCAGTCTTTGCTCAATCAGGCCCAAGGGGCCACTGAGGTTTCTTTGACTTCGACTTCTTGTGCTTCTTGGAAGAAGGTGGCTCTGCCTTGGCTTTAGCTATCAAGGCATCAGCAACTGTTAGAAATCCTACTGCCTGTGCCAGGGTCTTTCTCAGTCATTTTCGCTGCGTACTTCCTATATTGATTCCTTCGAATTCTCAATCGAGAGCCTGAAAGTTCTAGCATATCAAGGTTGTACATTTAGGGGACGTAGAAGAGGGAGAGTGAGAAGAAGGAGAAGAAGAAGGAGAATGGTTAGAAGGTGGGGGAGCTTTAAGGTTGTTCCGCTCATCAGATCGATCTGGGCATCTTTTTTAGTCATCTCCAGGGTCAGACAGATGCAGGGGTTCTTTAAGGTCTTTCCCTTACTTAGACTGTTGGGGAGTGCTTTTAACGTCGTCGCCCTCATTGGACGTGTGCTACGTGGGAGATGGCACGGGAACGTCTTCTTGACAAGATGAAGAAGGAAGAAGGATTGTCAGGGATGAAGTCTTGTAAAGTTGGCAATGGAAGACGGTCTTGTTTCCTTGGTGAGTAGCCCTTGGTGCCCGTCCCTTTCTGGTTTTCTGAGGTGATGTTGGATTCGTCTCACTGGGCTTGCTAACAGCTCTAACTTGGCAAATCGCTTCTCGCCTTAAGGACTTGAGTCTGCTTCGGCCATGGTAGACTATCCATGGCAGGGAAGTCAAGGATTCAGTGGAGTACGAGTCATTGATAGGAAGGTTCTGCTTCATGAGATCTTCTTGCCCCGATAGAGGAATGACTTGGGGATCACTTATGGGGAGATTGTAAAACTCCTAACACTACAGCATTTTTTTTGCAAATATATCAAGAAAATGTGTGCACTCTGACATGTAATGACCTCTTATCTGATGGTATGGGCACCAACGATCCTCAGTCCCCTTATTAAGGTGAAAGGGTTGCCTTGCCTGCTTCGGGGTGATTATGCCTTCTTGAAGCATTATAATGAAGAAGGCATAAAGGATGCCAAGCATTTTGTCTTCCTCTTGGATGATTATGGCATGGGAGGCCTCGGCTTCCCCAAAGGCCTTCTTTAAGTCTTCAAGCTTTTTTGACCCTTTTGAATCAGGGCCTCGATAATATCCTTCAGCGTGTAGCAGTCATCTATAGGATGATTGATCCTTCGATGGTAGGCACAATAACAAGCTTGAGTGTTAAGGCCAAGCTGCTCGACAAACTTGAGTTTTAGAAGTTGGATCATATTCTATTCCAATAATAACCGAAACAACACAGGGACCCATTCCTTTCCGAAGGGATAAACCTTGTTCCTATGCGTGGTGAAATAATCACCCCGATTAAGGTTGGTTAATGGAGGTACTCGATTGTACGACTGTTGTTTCTTGCCAACCTGGGGTGTTACCTTTACCATGCTTACCCCTTTAGAGATGTCTAAAGATTGGGAGGGAGCCTTCTTTGAATCAGTGACCATCACAGCTGCACTGATTACCCTTTCTGTTGGCTGCTCTGTGTGTTATTCTTAGAGCTATCATTGCCCCAGTTGTTTCTTGAGCTTGTAGATAGTTGTCGTGTCCCACCATGGTGGCGTGAAAAACTTTCTATGTGAACTAATTTAGAGATCAACTTGAACATGGAGATTGGATTAGAGGCCGTGAAATGTAGAGCAATCTTAGGTCGCATCTTCTTGCACACAAGTTTGGACTTCTTCCTTTTCAGGCATAGGATTAGGATGGCGAGAAGACAAATTTCTCCATCTTGATATGAACTGATCCACGAGCTCATTGGGGTCTTGAGTCAGGGTGAGAAGTTTAATGGTTTGAACCTCTCTCTCTACCTCATAGAAGTGTTGATAGCAGTTTCTCCATCTCCTTCCATGTATACAATGAGTTTGGAGGAAGTCGGGCATACCATTGAAATGCTGGACCATCGAGGGTCTCAACAAACTGTCAGAGAAGAGGTCTCCCGTCAGCCGCTGTTTCTCTACATGCTGCTTGGAAGTGGGCAATATGCTAGTTTGGGGACGTAGTTCTGTTGAATAAAGCAAACTTCCCTTTCTTATAATCTGAGGGAAACGGGACCTGATCAATATACGAGGGGTATGCCCTTCGATAAGGCGTCACACCCTGTATCCCAGGGATTTGTCTGTTGTTTAGGCTATGGGTGACCATAGCATAAATGTCTGTCTAAGAGACAGGATGAAGGAGAAAATTGTCTTGTGAGGTAGAAAGAGGGGGCTGCCGTGGAGGTGCACCATCAGAGTGATGGGAATTCACCTCATGGTTAGCCAACTGGCGTGTGAAGTTGATACGATTGATCTTTCCATCATCGCCCGTACCATATCCTCAAACTTGTTCACGCACTCTTCCTGTGCATCACCGGGCTCGCTTACAACCATTACGCTAACCATTTCTCTATGTAGGTCAACGTTTGTGGCAACTGAGGGCTTGCAAACTTTATGGGTCGTACGTGGTAGGTCAGTCAACAAATGGCTCGCATGCCTTAACTGAACTCGACTCTTATTTGTTGATCGCATTTGGACCGGTTCTCAACGGTCCTGAGACCGAGGCTGCTGAGTGGCTTGGTCTTCTTCTACGACAGTAACCACAGCACCGGGCTAATGGAGCTCTTCTTCAGGCTTCATCGTCTAAAGGGGGTAAAAGGGATTCAGGTGAAGAGGGTCGTCAGAATTGGTTGTTTGGACTGCCTTGGTCACCTCTATAAACAGAATTTGAAGACTTCTATCGCATTTAACATTGAGGTTTTGATGGACCTCATGCCAAAATTGTGATCTAAGTCACGGCTGGTCAGCTTCTTAGACAAGAGAGAGTTGTCTCCATCAGGTGCGGTAATGGATGAGGGCCAAGAACTACAGTCATCTTGGGTCGGGGAGGATGAAGGACTCGATCTTCCAACAGGTCTTTGCCCCGAGCTCTCTTGTGGGCTATAGAGACACGGCCAAAGTGACGGGGCTCGTTCAGGATGGTACTCTTGAGGAAAACCTTCGAGTGTCAAGGATGAAGGTGTTTGCTCGATGAACGAGGAGCAGGCAGGAGCAGGATGACTCATTAGGAGGCTTGAGTCAAGGGTGAGGGGACGTCTGTGATGGCGACCCGTGTGCACCCCTTAAAGAAGAATACGGGAGACCTGGGGGTCTGCTCGAGCTCGTGTATGTGATCTGGCCCTAGGAGGCCAAGAATTTTGAGTAGGTGTCTGTAAGAGAGTGGGTGTAGGCCTACCCCTTACAAGGTGAGCTTTTATGTGCAGAGTAAGAGGACGAGGAGGTCATCTCTTTTGTAATCGGGTTAACGTTGCAATGGCGTTGCCCCGAGCGGTGAGATGCATGTGATCAGCGTGCGTAGGACCTGACCTTAAAAGGTCTGATCCTGGATGCTGACTAGGGGTAGTGCAAGGTTTGCTCTGAAATGTGGCTCAAGTGGGTGACCCACGAGCCTTGTGGTGTGTGTGAGGGGTGGAGACCATGGGGATTCCGCCTCGATGTGTTAAGCCCCTAAGGATAGAGACCAATGGGGCAGAAATATGGGGGGTAGCCTTATGGTGAACCACAACGTGTTTTCCTTCTGCGGAAAGGGACTGCGCAGCCTTCCGGTGTACCTCAAGAACATGACCGGCTAGTGACTTGCTGGTGGCTGGGTGCAAGCTGTTTGGGGCAACATAAGTGTTGCCGATGCAGGGAGCCTTGGTGGAGTTTCCACCAGAGCGAGGAGATGGGGAGTGAGGGACCTTTTAAGTCCTGCCTCACACCGATCCAAGTTAAGACTTGAGAGCTAGACAAGGGTCTTTGCTCAAGAGGATGGTTAAGAACAAAGTCGAAGGAACTTGTTCCTTAGGGACACTCTCGAATGCTGGGATAAGAAAATCCCTGATCCGGATAAATGGGTTACAGGACCTGTATGCCATAAATAAAATGTGAAAAGATAATGAAAGCAGATAAAAGAAGAAACTAGCCAAACAAGAAGGATCCGACTAAGGCATAGTAGGTCCCTAGTGGAGTTGCCGACCAGGTTAGGCACCTTGATCTCACCCTCCGGATCCTTTGAGGATCATGCGGCACACATCTCAGGTTTTGAGGGAAGACCCAGGATAGTTTTGAGATCTCTCTCAGGAACCTCGTTCGAGAATAGAGGCAGGTATTACTAATTGGCGAGAGAGGAATTTAAGGTGGGTTCGGGACTTATTCGGGCTGGCTTGCATGGGTGCCCTCTTAGATCATGTAGAAAGCCCCCCAAAAATAAAATTAGTTCGGAATAGCCTCCCTTGGCTTGTGTTCTTCTGTTTTCTACAATCACACACATATGGCAAAGGTATAAGATAGGTGGGTCAAACCTCACCACCCTGTTCCTCTTTGTTGAACGTACTCAAGCATGTGCATTCAAAAAGAAAAATAAGAGAAGTAAGACGGGGGAGAGAAGAATTTGACTAAGAGGGAGGATTAGAGTGATGACTAAGCTGGTGAATAATTGGCCTGACATGGTAGCAAAACTTGCTTGGTAACTAAGACCGGCTCACAGGAATACTATTAGACGTCATTACCAGTATCGACTAGCTAAGTATGATGATTAGTCTGTCGTGGCAAAAAGCGGGCCAAGTAATCCTGACACAACAACATTACGGCTAAACGATAGGACTACTATGCGAGGCTAACCTCAATCCCTCTTAATCGAATGCAAGAATAAAAAAATGATTGCTATGAGGAAAGAATATGAAATGAAATAAGAGAAGAAGGGAACAAAAGGAAGGAGAGAGAGGAGGAGTGTGAAAGGTGAGAGAATAAAAGAGACAGAGGGAAGGAAGATGTAGTCGACATTAGGCATTGCCGGCTGTGTTAGAAGGAAGAGAAAGAAAACGCAGTCAGTGCTAGGCTTCACCGACTGTGTTATACAAGGGACAAGAGAGAGAAGATACAATCAGTGCTAGGCTTCACCGAATGTGCAAGAAGAAGAGAAAGAAAATACAGTCGGTGATAAGCTTCACCGATCCTATCAAAAGAAGAGAGAGAAAATGTAGTCGGTGTTAGGCTTCATCCATTGTGTCAAAAGAAGAGAGAGAAAATGCAGTCGGTATTAGGCTTCATCGACTATGTCAGAAGAAGGGAGAGAAAACACAGTCAGTGCTAGGCTTCATCGACTGTGATAAAAGAAGAGAGAGAAAACATAGTCGACGCTAGGCTTCACCGATTGTGACTGAAGAGAAGAAATTGAGCCAGTGTTAGGCTTTGCCAACGGTAACAGAGGAGAAGGAGAGAGAGAAATCCAGCTGGCGCTAAGCTTCGTCGACTGTGATAGAAGAGAAAGTGACAAAGAAATCCAACCGGCACTAGGCTTTACTGACTGTGACAGAAGAGAAGGAGAGAGAGAAATCCAGCCAGTGCTAGGCTTACCTGGCTGAATCAGAAGAGAAGGAGAGAGAGAAATCTAGCCAGTGATAGGCTTCGTTGATGACATTAGACGAAGGATGGGGGAAGATACAGATGAGAAGAAGAGAGAAAGACAGAGACGAGAAAAGAACGAGAAAGAGATAAAGACGAGAAAGAGAGGAGGAGAGAGAAAGAGATAGAGACGAGAAGAGAGATAAAGAGATAAAGATGAGAAGAAGAGAGATAAAGAGGTAAAGACGAGAAGAAGAGAGATAGAGATAAAGATGAGAAAGAGTGGAGGAGAGAGAGTGGGGAAGAGAGAAAGAGGGGAGGAGAGAAAAAGTTACCTACCCGAAAGGTATCGGCCCTTTTCTTCTCTCTCCTCTCTCTCTCCATGATGTACCCACAAGCTTAGGTAAAAATCAAAATTTTATTGATTGATTCAAAAAGAATGAATCCATCCTTTGTACAATGAGGTAGTGCCTGTTTATATAGAATTGGGCTAAAACATGGGTGTATGCCCAAAAACTACTTCGAATTGAAGATAACGACAATTTAACTAAATTTAAAGAAGTTCTAAAAATGGGTGCAAAAGTTTTGCCCCTGCTTAACAATGTGTGGAATTTCAAAACAGTCCCTACTGCTACCCAAGAACTTACGTGATCTTCCGTGGTGCATTGGGGTCATTTTGATGCTTGTTTGATTGAAAGATTATTATTTTCTTATAAGGCGTAGCATGGCGATCATTTTGATTCCAAGTTCAAGCCATGAATCATGTTTTTGAGCCACGATTATGAGACTTGAATTTTGGATGAATCTTGAAAACATCAAATCAATTGTGTGCTTGTTCCTTGATGTTTCTTCGTGACTTCTTCAATGAATCATACTAAACATGCCGTCACGATCACGTTGCAACAAACGCAGCTCGATTTCAAGTCCGGACGAAGATTTTGTCGTCTTGAGTTTTTGACAGGAATCTTAAAATTCGACGACCAGAATTTATAGCAGCTTTGATGCCTTCGTGTGTGAAATCCAAACATTCATCGTACGTATGGTTCAGACTAAGGATAGCCTCGGACCTCACGAACATAATGCAATTATTTTTGTGCCGATCGGGTATACGAGTGTCATGATCTGGCTGCTCAAATGAGGTGTGCTGCTGCTAAATTTTCTGCAACTTCCTTCACGGATAACCAATTTTCATTTAGTTTTTCTCTCTGCTCGGGCGTCGTCACGGGACGTGCCACATATCGAAATGCTTATCTTGAGGAGACGAACACGCTCACCAACTTTAGGAGGGATCCAACTTGGAACGAGTGAGTTATAGGCCTCTAAAGTTACTGCCCATGAATGTAAAAACAACCACCTTCAATGGTGTTTTAGTGTAGGGTGGCCATATGGGAATAATGTGCGGCCTTTCTCTTTTTGGTATTTTACCCATAACTATCTTAGAATGCCCGATTAAGCCGAAACTTGACCCATAGAGGTTTTTAACCATGCTAGATCTAATAACGGTGGTTCCATACCTGTTTGACGCACCAAAAGGATGGCACTAGTTATAGGTTCCATTTTAGGGTGCAAGGGACCGATTTCACTGAAATTGTTTCTATGTGTTCACTGTTTTAGACATGTCAGATCGCGATGAAACTTTGAAGGTAATCTTTTGGTGTGTTGATGATGATCTTGACCAATTTTTTTTGGGGCCATTATGAGATTGTCTGGAATTTCCACTGTTTTGTAGGCTTTATTGACCTGCTTCCTATCAGGGACCAAGGTGTTGAAAAATACATTCAAACAGTCACTTCTCCCAAAGAATGTTGGAGGGCCAAATTGTTATCAAAAATCATGTTATCCTTCGCTTCCTAGTCCGCAGTCTCCTTCTCCAGCTTGTCAAGCTTCTGCATCAGCTCTAATGTCTTTGCCCTTAGAGCCGTCACCTTGCGCTGACGGGCAATGACCTCCAAAACAAGGCCTGATCTCTAGGATTCCATGGCATCCAGCTGTTGTGATTGAGTGTTTACCAATTCATGATAGCCTAGAAGAGAAGAATCTAAATGGGCCAACCGCAATCTTTCCAGTCATTGTGCAGTTGCTTCTTCTCGCAGGGCCTTCACCCTCCATCCCTCTAGCTCATTGGCAACACTGTCAAAATAAGGAAGGACTTCAAGCAAATTCCCTAACGCAATCACCCTCAAATGTTTGATCGTTGCTCCAAGCTCTTCAAAGGACTGCTCCTTCAGTTTCTGGAGGCCCATCTGAAGCATCATGAAAATAATGCCTGACAGCCCCCAGAAAGAAGGTTTGGGAAATACAGCAGGAGCAACCATAACAGGAGGACCCCAACTACAGCTAAGATCTTAGGTTCCTCGGATTCAGGAGCGACCTCAAGCTGCTCTGGTACCTTGGCGTCGGCTTTCTCGCTTTGGCCTCCGGTCATCACCATGTCAGGCACAATCCTTTTATGCTTAGCTACTGCCGCCTTGTCCCCTGCAAGCACCGCAGCCACAGCCGGGGCAAGGCTGACCTTCTCGCTTGGAGCCACTATGTCAGTCTTGAGTTGCACCTCAGTAGTCTCCTCGCTCGGGGCAGCAACCTCTCCCTATGTCCCCTCTTCTCGAACAGTCTCCACCTCAGGAGGTTCGACACTCATTCTCTTTCCTTCTTTGGCCTTGTCTTTTGTGACGATCATTTCAGCGGCAGGCTCTCTCATGACACCTACCTCCTCTACAGTCACGAGGGCCCTAAAAGCTTGATCCCTCAGGGGATCCTACTTCTCCACCCGCATGCAAATCTATCACTCGAGGGAACCGTCGCCTGCTGATGGAATGGCCCCTCTTCAGCTCTTGGGGGTTCATCCTCTTTTATTATCATGATTTCTAGTAGGGTTTCTCTTTCCTCGACAGGCACGATGACTGTCAAAATTTCTGAGGCCCTCGCTTCCTTCGCCATCTCGTCAGGGTTAGCCTCATCAGGACCAGCCTCATCAGCTCTGATCACCTCCATCGGGACTGAGCCCTCCACTTCAGCCACAATCGGAGCAGTATGCTCTGAGGCACTGGCTTGAACTTATGAAGGGCTAGGAGAAAGCTCAAGTGAAGGAGAAGGCAAAGCCACAAGAGAAGAAGGTGACGGGGAAATGGTAGGAGATGCATAGCCTTCCGAAGTAGCGGAGCGAGAGGAACCGTCTCTTGGCTCGCGAACCATGGAGACCTTAAGCCCTTTATGCCCCGAGGCCTTGGTTGCCTTCTGAGCTGGGGCATGAGGAGACACTGGGGCAGTCCACTTTTTCTCCTTTCCTTTCACCGGCTCAAGGGCGGCAGCCGAATTTTTCTTCTTCGCCAGCTTAGGCGTAACAACCTGCTTTTTCTTCTTCCCTTTCATTGGCCCGGGTGCAGCAGCCCACTTTTCTTCTTCCCTTTCGTCTGCTCTGATGCAACTCCCTTTGAGGTGTTAGAAATGGAATAACTGGTGGCTAACTTGATATGAATGCCCCTCCTTATCATCTTATTCAAATTCTGACAGAACGTCCCTCATGCCAAAGGACTTTTCGGCCTTCCTTCCATTGAAGATAGCATAGAGGTTGTTAAAAATAGTCTCTCTCTCCTTCTTTATTTTGAGAAACCTCAGCAGGGACTCATCCACGATACTCTGACGAGGCCGCCCGACCACATGTCAGTCATGCGGTAAGCTTAAGGTAAAAATCTCGCCGAAGGGAGGGGTCATTGCCATCTTTCGCTGCCTGTAACTTGGATCTAGCGGATGCCCTCCCTTTTCCAAGGGTGTTTCGTGTCCCAATATCCGTTGTTTGTGATCATCCACCAATGCTCGTGGGCCATGGTGGCCAATACCTTCTTGTGAAAATGGGGCAACACATACTTATTGACCTTGGTGGCCTCTAAGCATGTGGCCTAGGGTCCCCAACTCGTCCTTTTTCTAGGGGGCTGCCCTGCTATGCCGCTTCTCAAAGAGTATGGAGAACGGGCACCCCTGATCCAGCTAATGCTGCCGGGCGAACCAATGAGGAAAGAAGCCCTCAAGCTTCGCGCCATGGACAGTGCGATTGGCAAGAATTTCGCCTCTCATACTCAACATAAAAATCAATTCTTTTGGGCTCGTGAAGTCACCATCTAGATGGTGGCCCAGCTCGCCACATACCTCTGACCTCCAACTGGGAACGCCACCCTAGTCATGTGGAGGTGGTCATTGAAGAACAAGCTATGTGCATGCCCGGGGTATGGAAAACTGCCCTGTGCCCGACAATCTTAAGTAAAAATGGGCACATGCTGTCCTCTAGCTCTCGGGTTCTGAGATATGTATTTGGAAATTAAGCCCTAAGCCAGCCATACACGTAGTGGACTAGGAAAGCAGCCTTGAAATCTCCGGGGAAGGCCTCACCATCCTCTAGATCATTCCCTCCTTCCTCCCCTTTATACGATCTCCGCTGGAAATGGCTCAAAGGGCATGATAAATACTGCATAGAACAGGCTGTGCTAGCGCGTACTCCTTCCCTCGTGCCATGTCACAGGCTACATAGAATGTGCCCGAAGGAATGACATATGCCCCTCCTGGCAAGGAAAATTTGAATAAGAAGAGCACTAAGTAGGTTGTCAGGAAGATGTGCTCATTCTCCTTTCGCAGCAGAAAATGAGTGGAGTTTCCTTCTCTTCTTTGCTCGACGACGAACCAACTTCATCTGTACAGCGACCATAGACGAACCTCACCCATTTTCTTAAAGCTACTTGCCGACTTTTGGGCTCATCATAGAGTCACTGGTAGATCATGAGTAATTTTTGAAGCCCAACCGGTGGGGCTTCCTTACCTATCTTCTCACCCCAAAAAATGACTAAGTTTTGAGCAACAGTCATAGTAGCCCGTTGAGCACTGAAGGGCGACCGACAAAAGTTATGTCTCAAAGTATCCCTAAAACGCCGCAGCAATTTCATTGTCCATGAGGAGTACCCTTTTAAGTACTGGTGTTCCCCTTGTATCCGCATGCTAGAAGACGACCATTTCATGCCTGGGATTTCCACCATTTTCTTTCCTAGAGTTGGCAAGCTCGCATTAGAGGCTATGTTGTGCTGCAGGTAATGTAGATGGCCTACCCCCTCGTTTATACTCACATTTTCATCATTATCTTCCCTCGTCACCAGCTGAACAGGGGCGCACACAAAGGTGATGCTCAAAGGCTACCTTGGTTGACACAAGGCTTCAATGAGCCATATTAGCTCACCTCTCACCAAGCTCTCACTGGTGAATGCATCAGTACCAAGCTCCCCTTCTCGCAGGAGGTTCTTCACGTTTAGAATGGCCCTCAAAGACTCAATCATTAAAACAAAAGCAAAGGACACTAAAAGGCCACGAAGAAACTGCGTTCACTAGAGTAGGACTATTGCCGTCTTCTTAGTCAAATGCTATCTCCATCTGTCACAGAAAGCAGATCGCTGCCTCACAATCAACCTAGGGCTATCACTATCCCATGATCAAGGCATATTAATGCCTCGCTCCAACTGTCAGCACGTGTTGCATGTGCGTCCCTTGAAATCTGGGCACACTGCCTGACACTTGTGGCGTGGCTAGTCACTGCACGTGCGGAGGATGACCGTTCGTAGTCCCACGACCCTTCGACTCTTCGACCATTACGGTCTTGCAACCCTTCGGGTTCCCACCGACGTGTCCCCTCCTCGTCGCGAATCCACTCCCATCCACAAAAAAAAGCCTACCCCTCCATCCACTCGCTTCTAGAATTAGTAGAAAACCACCGGATTCTCATGAAGGAGACCCTGCAAATATCCCTTCTCTCTGCTCTTCCCACTTCAGCGAGTTCACCACCAACTCACCGAAATTCTGTTGAGTTCCCAGTGAGCCCACTACTATTCTCCTTTCTTCTCCTCTGATAATCAGAGGACCTATAGAGCCCTCTGAGCTCACTGCAATCACCCCTTCAGCAGCAAATGACTATAGAAGCGTTTAGACCCTGGCAGGACACCTCTGCAAATCCTACTAAGGCCCCTAGAAGCCCCGTTCCTTACTAAAAAAGCCTCGAAAATTCTTGAAGAGGTTCGCAATCACAACACGAAGCTTCGCGACCTCTTGAAACTAGCCAGAAGAGCTCATAACTTCTTGTCTTTGCAAATTTTGGCTGTGAAGTTCTTGCCTAAAAACCTTCCCCAAAAGCTTTGGCCCTCCCTCTCTAAAAACCTTATACTATTTTACCCTTCGATAGAACCGAGTTTTCCCCCTTTTATACGTAGCAGTGCTATAAATTGCCCTAAAGTAACATGAAATGATGCTTTAATCCCCAGTTCTTGGCAACAATAAGACCAGGCCGGGGCGGGTCTAGCATGAGACCCGAGAGGGCTATCGTCGTGCGCTTCCCCATGAGGGCTATCACCACGCGCCATCTTCAAGGGCCACCCCTGCATGCCTTCATCAAAGGGTCATCACCACATGCCTTTGTCAAGGGCCATCACCTCGTGCCTCATCGAAAGCGTCATTGTCGTGTGTTTTGCCAAGGGCCACAGCCGCACGCTTCACTAAGGGGCCTAATGCCCACGTGTGCCATCCGACACTTAGTGCCACGACTCTCAGCTGGACCATCATCCTGTGCTCTCAGGAATTTCATCCCTTGCACTGATTGAATGAATTTTTTAGCACCTTGATCCTGATTAGGAATAAGTAGGAAGCAGGTCAATAAAGCCTACAAAACAATGGAAATTCTTGACAATCTTAGAAGTACCCCAGATTTGGTCAGGATCATCATCAGCACTTCAAAAGACCACCTGTCAAGTTTCATCACAATTAGACATGTTTAAGACAGTGAACACAAAGAAATAATTTCAGTGAACTGGGTCTCTAGCACCCTGAAACGGACCCTGTAACTAGAGCCATACTTTGGTGCTTCAAATAGCTATGGAACCACCGTCATTAGATCTGACACGGTTGAAAACCCCTATGGCTTACGTTTCGGCTTAATCAGGACACTTCAAAACAAAATTATGGGTAAAATACCGAAAAAGGGTAGGCCGCACACTATTCTTGTGTGACCACCGTGCACTAAAACACCATTAATGGTGGATGTTTTCATAGTCCTGGGCAGTCACTTTTGGGGCCTATATCTTGCTCGTTCCAAGTTAGATCGCTCAACGTGTTCTTCTCATCAAGCCAAATAATTCGATATGTGGTACTCCCCATGACTACGTCTAAGCAGAGAGAAAAACTAAATAAAGTTGCTGATACGTGAAAGAAGTTGTAGAAAATTAAGCAGCAGCATGTCTCGTTCGAGTAGTCAGATCATGACGCTTGCATACCCGATCGACATGAAACTAATTGCATGATGTGTGTGAGGTCCGAGGCTATCTCTCGTCCGAACCTCATGTACAATAACGGTTGGATTTCACGCACGAAGGCATCAAAGTTGCTGTAAATGTTGGCCTCCGAATTTCAGGATTCTGGCTAAAAACTCAAGACTACAAAATCTTCATCTGAACATGAAAGCGAGCTGCGATTGTAGCAACATGATCGTGACGGCATGTTCAGTATGATTCAATGAAGAAATCACAAATAAACATCAAGGAACGAGCACATAATCGATTCAAAATTTTCAAGATTCATCCAAATTCAAATCTCATGATCATGGCTCAAAAGCATGATTCACAACTCGAAGTTGGTATCAAACTGATTGCCATGCTGAGCACTACAAGAAAAGAATAATCTTTCGATCAAACGAGCATCAGAACGACCCCGAGTCAGTCATGAAAGATCACACAAGTTCTGGGGCAGCAGCTGAGACTATTCTGGAATTCCATGCATTGTTAGGCAGCAAAACAGTCTTTTTGTACCCATTTTTAGAATTTCTTTAAATTAAATTAAATTGTAATTATCTTCAATTCTAGGTAGTTTTCGGGTGTACACTCATGTTTTAGCCCAATTTTATATAAACAGGCAATGCCTCATTGTACAAAGGACAGATTCAATCTTCTTTGATCAATCAATAAAATTCAGATTTTTGCTTGAGTTTGTGGGTACGTCTAGGAGAGAAAGTGAGGAGAGAGAAGAAAAGGGTCGATACCCTTTTGGTAGTCAGCTTTCTCTCTCCTCCCCTCTTTCTCCCTCCTCCTCTCTTCTCATCTCTATCTCTTTCTCTCTTTTCCCTTCTTCTTATCTCTATTTATTTCTCTCTCTTCCCTCCTCTCTCTATCTCTTTCTCTCTCTTCTTTTCATCACTATCTCTCTCCTTCTCTTCTTCTCGTCTCTATTCCTTTCTCTCTTTTTCTCATCTCTATCCCTTTCACTCTCTTCTTCTCACCTCTATCTCTTTCTCTCTTCTTCTCATTTATATCTCTTTCTCTCTTCTTCTCATCTCTATCTCTTTCTCTCTCTTCTTTTCATCTCTATATCTTTCTTTCTCTTCCCTTCTTCTCATCTCTATCTCCAATCATCCTCTTCTAATGGAAACGGCGAAGTTTAGCTCCGGTTGGTTCTCTTTCTTTTGTCACAACCGACAAAGCCTAGCGCCGATTGGTTTTCTCTTCTTCTGTCACAACCGGCGAAGCCTAGCACCGGTTGGTTTTCTCTTTCTTTTGTCAAAACTATTGAAGCTTAGCATTAGTTGGTTTTCTCTCTCCTCTTCTATAAGTCGATGAAGCCTAGTGTCGACTTATTTTCTCTCTCCTCATCTGTCAGTCAGTGAAGCCTAGCGTCGACTGATTTTCTCTCTTCTTTTATCAAACGGTGAGGCCTAGTGTCGATACATTTTCTCTCCCCTCTTTTGTCAGTCTTCACTCTTTTGTCAGTCAGTGAAGCCTATCACCGACTGGTGTACTCTCTCTTCTTTTATCAGTCGGTGAAGCTTAGTTTCGAATATTTTTCTCTCTCCTCTTTTGTTAGGTGATGAACCCTAACACCGGTTGATTTTCTCTCTTTCTTTTCTATCAGTCGATGAAGCCTAACGTTGACTGGTTTTCTCTCTCCTCTTCTATCAATCAGTGAAGCCTCGCATGGACTTCATTTCTCTCTCCTCTTCTATAACAATCGATGAAGCTTAGTACCAACTGTGTCTCCTCTCTCTTCTCTATACAAAACAGTCAATGAAGCTTAGTGCCGACTGCATGTTCTCTCTCTTCGTTTTAACACAGTCGGTGATGCTTAGCACCGACTGCGCCTTCTTTCCCTTTCTCCTTTATCCTCGCGCCTTTCATACTCTTCTCTTCCTTTCTTCTCCCTCCTTCCTTCTTTCCCTTCTTCTCCTCTTATTCTTTCCTCATAGCCTTAATTCTGCTACTCCTTCATTTGACTAAGAGCGATTGAGGTTTGCCTCTCATAGTAGTCTTGTCGTCTAGTCGTAATGTTGTTGTACCAAGATTACTTGACCCACTTTATTGCCACGACAGACTCACCATCGTGCCTATCTTGTCGATCTCGGTAATGACGTCTAGTAGTAATCCTGTAAGTCGGTCTTAGTTATTGAGCCCGTTCTACTACCACGTCAGGCCAATTATTCATCAACCTTGTCACCGCTCTGATCCTCTCGCTTAGTGGAATTCTTCTCTCCCTCGTATTTCTTCTCTTCTTCGTTTTGAATGCGCATGCTTGTGTACATTTATCAAAGAGGAAAAGGGTGAGGTCTGGCCCACCCGTCTTATAACCTTTACCATATATGTGTGTGATTGCAGAAAAAAAAAGAAGAATACAAGCCAAGGGAGGTGCTTCCGAACCAATTTTATTCCTGGAGGGCTTTCTTCGTGATCTAAGAGGGCACCCACACGACTCAGCCCGAGTAAGTCCCGAACCCACCTTAAATTACTCTCTCACCGGTTGGTAATACCTGCCCCCGTTCTCGTACACGGTTCCCAAGAGAGCGATCTCAAAAATGTCTCGATCATCCCTTGAAACTCGAGACGCGTGCCGCCTGATCCCCAAAGGATCCGAAGGGTGAGATCGAGGCACCTGACCAACTTGGCGACTCCAGTGCGGACTTACTACCTCTTAATCAGATCATTCTTATTTGGCTAGTTTCTTCTTTTTTATCTGCTTTCATTGTCTTTTCACATTTTATTTATGGCTTGCAGGTTCTGTAACCCATTTATCCAGATTGGGGATTTTCTTATCCCCGTATTCGAGAGTGTCCCTAGGGAACAAGTTCCTTCGACTTTGTTCCCTTGTCTAGCTCCCAAGTCTTAACTTGAACCGGTGTGAGCAAGGACTTAAAAATCCATCACTCCCCATCTCCTCGCTCAGGCGGAAGCTCCACCAAGGCTCCGTGCATCAGCAGCTCTTCTGTTGCCCCACATAGCATGCACCTAGCCACCGCCATGTCACTTGCCGATCGTGTTCCTGAGGTACGCCGAAAGGCTTCAGTCCCTTTCTGTAAAAGGCAAACAAGCTGCCATTGCTTCTGTGGATCGCCATAGGGCTACCCCCCAAAATTTTGCACCATTGGTCTCTGTCCCTACAGGCTTAACACGTCGAGGAGGAAACCCCAGGATCTCCGTCCCTCACACACACCACAAGGCTCGTGGGTTACCCACTCGAGCCACACCTCGGGGCCTTCTGTTACCTCGAGACTGTGTCCAAGATAGAACCTTCCATGGCCAAGTCTTGCACACACTACTCATATGTATCTCTGTTAGGGCCCGAACGTTTCCAGCGTATTGCTTTTCACAGGCAAGTAGACGGCACAGGAGAAATGCCGCGTGTGGAAAATCGTGTGTGATGTCCTGCCACCATGCACAATAAAATAGGGTAGTCCAAGGGACTACCTCTTTTCCTTCTTTTTCCTCTCCCTTGTTCACCACGTTCTCCCCCCTTGTTTGCTACTTAGTTGGGGCATACTGCCACCCCTCCTCTCCCTACCCATGTTAAACCCCAACCTCACTCCAAATGCTACACCCTCTCTCCCTATCTCTCTCCCCCTCTCCCTCACGCCACTTTCCTTGGCCTTAGAATTTTAAGGCTTTCCATTCAACTACCATTAAAAGCTTGGGTGAACCTGGAGGTCTCGTGGCACAGTTAAGTGGATTATAGCATCCATTCTTTCATAGTTTTTGTTTGAATACAAGCTTGAGCATGTACGATAGCATGCTGTAATAAGCCCTGATTTTCCAAGACTGTACCTCTTATTTGCATTACAGATTGAGCCTTAAAGGAATTTTTGTTGACTATAAAAATTGGTGGGTAAACACCCTTGTGAATCTGGTTTAAGCTGAAAATAACCTTGCTTAATGGCTATTTTATTTTGAAAGTTACTAATCACTCTTTGAAGTGAGCTAAAATTTGGGTATGAAATTCTGCAATTTTCCAGAACGATGCATGCTCTGTAAATTTAACTTTTTATTGATTTATATAAATCAAAATGAGTTTAAAACAAGTTTAATCGAAAGCTATTTATGTGTACTGTGATTTTTCTTTTTAATCTTTGTCGAAATTCTTTACGGATTGATAGCTATGTTTCTGTTTGTGAGTACATGTCACTGTTACCAAATTTCAGCAGATTTTAGATATATCATTCCTGTTGTGCTGATGTTTTGTTTGGCGAAATGAAGTTCAAATGACTCATACCTGCCGCCATTTGAAAGATACACGAGTTTAATATGAGTTTCATGTTTTAACCCTGTCCAAATTTTGTATAATTTGAGAGTTGTGTTTCAAAGTATGTGGACATGTATTTGTTGACAGATTGTAGAAAACTCAAAAATTTTGTTCCGGTTTTCATAAGTTTTAAATAATCAAATGGGGTTCAATTTTATTCAAACACCTTTATTTGAAAGGTCTATGTGTCCTTTCGAATTCACATGTTCAAAGCATTTTGAAATTATTTCTAAATCAAGGGTTATACATTAAATTATGAGAATACGCCACTGATGACCAAACTCAGCAATTTCTAGACCTATTGCTTCGGTTACTTTAAGCTTTTGACGGACCAAATGGGGTCCAAATGCTCTCAAATTACTATCAAATGAAATCTAGGAATGTTAAATTGAAAGTTTTTTTTGGAATTCTATTGAAATTCAGTATAAAATTGATGTTTATATCCCAGATTATGAAACATGCCCCAATATGACATTTCAGAATCTCAAGATTCAATATTAGCCCTGAAGTGATCATTCTCAATTAAGCTTCATACTTTCTGTGATTGAGGGAGGCTCATACTAACTCTGAAAGAGAAATTGAAAAGAAGTAAATTTCCCTAATAAGTTGGATGTTGTCTAAACGTGCACATGCATATTTTGAATAAGAATTATAATGAATTCTTAGTCATTGATTAGATCATACATCTGTTATGCATCGATATGTTGAACATGGCTTGATTCTTTTGTAAGATGATACTGAAATGGCATACTTATGATACCATGAATGTTCCGGACCTCTTGAAATGAGTGGATGTTTAAGCATTCTTGTATTAGGTATGATACCTATATAATTATGATTCTGGCCACTACGCAATGGGTCTTCCATTGGTAGTGGATACTGTATCTCTGTTATCTGATTCTGCTTATGACTCTGGTTCGGATTCTGACCAGTATGCAATGGGTCTTCCATTGGTAGTGGATACTGTATCTTTGTTATCTGATTCTGCTTAGGATTCTAGTTCTGATTCTAACAACTACGCATTGGCTCCTCCATTGGTAGTGGATAATGTATTTATCTGATTCGGATTCTGATCCTGATCACTATGGAATGGGTCCTTCGTTGGTAGTGGGTACTGTAATTCTGATAATTTCTTGCTACGTAATGGGTCCTCCATTGGTAGTGGGGCATACTATACCTTGACTCCTATGATAAGAGAGGAGTCGAGATGTAACTGTAAATAACTGGGAGGGTCGCGCGCCCCACTCTGTTATGGGCACTACCAATTGGGTCCTCCAATGGTAGTGTAACGCCCTCTCGCCTAACAACACCAGGGGAGGGTCGTGCCTTGCAAGGCATCAGCCTATCGTAAACCCCAAAGCGCGCTGGGCACTGTGTGCGTGAGTGAGGACATTACGAAGTGGGGACCCCACTTATCGTTGTCCTTCTTCCTGAATGAGGGTAAAAGTCACAAGTTACAAGACTGACTTAGCATGGTCGATGTGACTTCTACTTTAGGAGTAGGCCCTATTAATTTATGTCTGTCTTAACTGTATGCCGAAGCCGACCTTCTAACTGTGTGATAGTGATATATGTAAGTATGACTATTTAGTTCATGAAACATGGAAAGCCCTGAGATCAAAAATTTTTCTGCTCACTCTATCTGTATCTATTAATGTATGATTGTATTATGTGATCTTGCATGAACTGTGATACTTGTGGGTCTGTTATCCTTTAGGAGTACATCTTGGTTGGAATGCAAGGGTGCTGAATTCGCTTATTGAGCTTTAGCTCATACCACTCTTTTTCCCCTCTGTGTAGAGTGAGATCTGATACCCTAGTGTGGACAGCTGGACGGTGCTGGCAGTCATTTTGAAGCTTAAAGTTCCAGTTGGTGACTCTTTTGACGGTAGGTGCCTAGTGGAGGTGTGAAATTGTATTTTGAAGAATTTTGGAATTTTTGTGATCAGGCCTGTTGTGCCTTAACCTTGTTGTAACAACAAATTTTGGAGTCTGAATAGGTATATAAATGGTGTTATTTTACTCTGTTTTGGATTTGTTTTTGTGTGAGTTTTTGCTTTATTTCATGGTTTGTTGTGTCCCGCCTGAGTGACATCTGCGACCTCTGTGTTCGCGATCCCGCGCTCTATTGCCCTCCAGTATTGGATGGAGTGGGTCGGGGAGCAGCGTTTAAAGAATTGTAGAGGTGTCTTTAATGTAGTTTATGTGTAAGTCGGTGATTGGGTGCAACTGTTTTAGGTTGAAGATGCCAAGAACAAGAGCCAATGATATAAGCTTCAGTAATGAGAATATGGATGCCCTCGGGGAGTTTGTTAGGACTTTAGGGGCTATGACGCAAATGTTGAAGGAAGTTATGCCAGCCCCATCTACCCCTGCCCCTGACTCAAATGATAACAGTTTGATAGAGAAATTTAGGAGGTTGGCTTCTCCAACCTTCTTAGGACTTGGGGGAGTAGAAAAGGCTGAAAGATGGAGAAGACAGATGGACAAGAACTTTGAGGTACGGCAATGCACAGAAGAAAAGAAGGTCAGGCTGGGGACCTTTATGCTAGAAGGGGACCCCGAGCACTGGTGGGGCTGAATGAAATAGTCTTGGGAAGAAGCAAGAATGGGAGTAAACCGGGGAAACTTTCTTGAAGACTTCCAAGAGATGTACTTGCCTGATTTAGTAAGGGAATGAAAAGAAGCAGAGTTTATCTAGTTGCAATAGGGAAATTTAACTGTGGAACAGTATGCAGCCAAGTTTGCGTAGTTATCAAAGTATGCAGCCCACATCATCAATACCAAGGAACGGAAGGTGTATAAGTTTGAGAGGGGCCATAGGTTAGAAATAAGGGGGAAGGTAATATCCACAAATTTGAATGTTTTCTCCCCTTTAGTAGACTTAGCGAAAATTGAAAGGGACTGTGAAGGATCCCAAGTTGGGGGAAACTGGAAGATGAGACAAGCTCAGTTTGGAAATTCGAGGAGGAATGCTCGGCCACCACTTAAGAGAAACCTTAGGGGAGGAGAAAATCAGAGGGGCAGGAAGATCAAAAATCATGGCCAGGCGATGTAAGAGAGAGTCGACACCCGACGTGCCCACACTGTGGGAAGGATAATCATTTGGCGGCCAATTGCCGAAGGAAGACTAGGGCATGTTTCAGATGTGGCAATTCGGGCCAACAAATTAGAGATTGCCCAATCAGGGGACTTGAAAACCAACTCAAGGTCTGGTATTTGCTCTCACAGAGTAGGAGGCTGAGGCATCAACTTCAGTTATCAGAGGTACGCTCCCTGTCTATGGCTGGGAAGCTAAAATTTTGATTGACCCTGGATCCATTCATTATTTTGTTGCACCTCACTTTGCATGCCACATAAATGTTAAACCTGCATTGCTTAACTGGATATTGGTTGTTGGTACACCTATGGGGGAGTCTATAGAAACTGATACTGTTTCTAAACACTGTGAAGTTCTACTTGAAAGATGTATTTTGCCTATAGACTTAATATTGCTAAACATTCAGGGTTTTAATGTAATTTTGGGCATGGACTAGTTGTCCATGTATTATGCTACTGTCAATTGTTATAATAAAACTATGACCTTCAGACGCCCAAATTTGCCTAAGTTGAATTTTGTTGGTGTTTCCCCTATACACCTTATGTCGGCCCTTCGGGCTTCCCGCCTATTAGCCAAAGGATGTGTTGAGTATCTGGCATATGTAGTAGAGAATCGTGATGTCCAGTCCTAGTTGGAGGAGATACCAGTGGTGAGGGAGTCTCCGGATGTTTTTCTCGAAGAGTTGACTTCTCTGCCTCCAGCCAGAGAGATAGAGTTTGAAATAGATGTGGTTCCTGGTTATGTTCCCGTCTCTAAAACCCCTTATAGGATGGCCCCATTTGAATTGAAAGAATTAAAGGAGAAATTGCAAGAATTATTAGAAAAAGGGTTCATTCAACCTAGTGTGTCACCTTGCGGTGCACCGGTCTTGTTTGTGAAAAAGAAAGATGGATCTTTAAGACTTTGTGTGGATTATAGACAATTGAACCAGGTCACTATAAGGAACAAGTACCCCTTGCCTAGAATTGATGACCTTTTTGATCAACTACAAGGGGCTCAAGTATTTTCTAAGATTGACCTCCGATCGGGCTATCATCAACTGCGGGTCAAGGAAAGGGATGTCCCTAAGACCGCATTTAGAACCCGGTATGGCCCCTATAAGTTCTTGGTAATGCCATTTGGATTAACCAATGCCTCGGCAGTCTTTATGGATTTGATGACTAGGGTGTTTGACCCTTTCTGGATGATTTTGTGGTGGTCTTTATAGATGATATCTTGATATATTCAAGAAACCTGGAAGAGCATCGGTAGCACTTAGGAACGGTCCTCCAAACCTTGAAAACAAAAAAGTTGTATGCCAAGTTGGGGAAGAGTGAGTTCTGGCTCCCTAGCGGGTCCTTCCTTGGGCACATTATTTCTAAGGACGGGGTCCAGTTGATCCTTGTAAAGGTGAAGCTATTATGAAGTGGGGAAGACCGACAAATGCGACTGAGGTCCATAGTTTTATGGGACTGGCAGGATATTATAGGCTCTTTGTTGAAGGGTATTCAAAGATAGCGCTCCCTTTGACCAGCCTAACTCAAAAAGAGGTGAATTTTGTATCGTCAGCTGATTGTGAGACGATTTTTTAGGAACTGAAGAGGAGACTTACTACGGCCCCGATACTGACCTTGCCCCAAGGAAACGAAGACTTCTTGGTATATTCTGATGCCTCACTTAAAGGGCTTGGATGTGTTGATGTAGAGAGGAAAGGTCATAGCTTATGCCTCCAGACGGTTAAAGCCGTATGAGAAAAACCACCCTACTCATGTCTTGGAACTCGCAGCGGTAGTTTTTTCTTTGAAAATATGGAGACATTACCTCTCCGAGGCCCAGTTTAAGATATTTATGGACCGTAAAAGCCTCAAGTATCTGTTTTCCCAGAGAGAGTTGAACATGAGGCAACGAAGATGGATGGACCTACTGAATGATTATGATTTTATCATCAATTACTAATCGAGCAAACTAATGTAGTAGCCGACGCTTTGAGTTAGAAGCAAGTGGTACCAATAGAACATTTGATGGTTCGACAAATGAAACTGGTAGAAGATGCAGTGGAATGACACCCAGATCCGCCCCTTCGAAATGGGGTAGGAATGACTGTTGGTACAAGGCTGGAGCCCTAGCTCTTTCAACAAATTCGTAAGGCATAGAAAGAGGATCCTCATGTCATGAAAATCCTCGAAGAAATAAAGCTGGGGAGAAAAGATAATTTCTCTATTAGCAGTGATGATCTGGTAAGGTTCAAGGATCGGATATGTGTTCTAAATGATGATGGTATAAAACGGGCTATTTTAGAAGAAGCACACCACTCCCGTTATACTATGCACCCACGGAGTACCAAGATGTATCAGGACCTGAAGAAAACTTTCAGGTGGAATAATATGAAGAGAGAAGGGGCACAGTTTATCTCCAAGTGCTTGACATGTTAGCAGGTGAAAGCTGAACATCAAAAACCCGCGGGACTATTGCAACCCTTGCCAGTACCCGAATGAAAGTGAGAGCACATCAACATGGATTTTGTTTCTAGCTTACCTAGGATAGGTGCCAAGCATGATAGTCTTTGGGTCAAATTGGACCGGCTGACTAAAGCAGCCCATTTCTTACCGGTGCGCACGACTTATACCTTGGATAAACTTGCTCATTTGTACATTAAAGAGATTGTGAGGTTACATGGAACATCTGTCAGTATCGTGTCCAACAGGGACACCAGATTTACTTCAAGATTTTGGAATAGCCTGCAATCATCCCGAGAGACGAGACTCACTTTTAGCACTGCTTTTCACCCTCAGACTGATGGACAATTAGAAAGAAAAATTCAAACTCCAGAAGACATGTTGAGAGCTTGTAGTACTGACTTCAAAGGAAGCTGGGAGGATCATCTGCCTTTGATCGAATTTTCTTATAATAACAGCTTTCAATCTAGTATTCAGATGGCGCCTTTTGAGGCTTTGTATGGGAGGAAATTTAGATCCCCTATTTGTTGGGATGAGGTAGGTGAGAGAAGACTGTTAGGGCCAGAAATTTTTCAAGTTACCTTAGAAAACGTTGCCTTGATTCGGGAAAGACTTAAGACCGCTCAGAGTCAACAAAAAAGTTACGTTGACAATTGAAGAAGAGACCTCGAGTTTGAAGTAAATGATCGATTTTTCTTGAAGGTATCACCGACTAAGGGTGTTTTGAGATTTGGGAAGAAGGGAAAGTTGAGCCCAGGGTTTATTGGGCCTTTTAAAATTTTGGAGAGGGTTGGAAGTATGGCTTATCGGCTTGCCTTGCCACCCGAGTTGGCACATATTCATGATGTGTTTAATGTATCTTTGTTAAGAAGGTATCAGTCGGACCCATCCCATGTCTTGAACTATGAGCCAATTACGATCAGGGAAGACTTAACCTATGTTGAGTAGCCAATTAATATTCTGGATAGGAGAGTGCAGATACTACGCAATAAAGAAACTCCTCTTGTCCGTGTTTTGTGGCAATACCATTCCCGGGATGAGTCAACCTGGGAATGGGAGGATGATATTCGAGATAACTTCCCCCATCTATTTGATTAAAAAAATTATGATTTTGGAGAGAAAATCCTCTAAAGGGAGGGATGATGTTAGAGCCCGAACGTTTTCAGCGTATTGCTTTTCACAGGCGAGTAGACGGCAAAGGAGAAACGTCGTGTGTGGAAAGCCATGCGTGATGTGTTACCACCATGCACAATTAAATAGGATAGTCCAAGGGACTACCTCATTTCCTTCTTTTTCCTCTCCCTTGTTCACCACGTCTCCCCCCCCCCCCACATGTTTCCCACTTACTTGTGGCATACTGCCAACCCTCCGCTCCCTACCCAAGTTAAACTCCAACCTCACTCCAAATGCTACAGTCTCTCTCCCTCTCTCTCTCTCCTCTCCTTCACGCCACCTTCCTTGGCCTTAGAATTTTAAGGCTTTCCATTCAACCACCATTAGAAGCTTGGGTAAACCTGGAGGTCTCTTTGAACAAGAAAGTGGATTATAGCATCCATGCTTTCATAGTTTTTGTTTGAATACAAGCTTGAGCATGTATGATAGCATGCTAGAATAAGCAATGATTTTCTAGGACTGTACCTCTTATTTGCATGATAGATTGAGCCTTAAAGGAATTTTTGTTGGCTATAAAAATTGGTGGGTAAACACCCTTGTGAATCTGGTTTAAGCTGAAAATAACCTTGCATTAATTGCTATTTTATTTTGAAAGTTACTAATCACTCTTTGAAGTGTGCCAAAATTTGGGTATGAAATTCTGTAATTTTCAAGAAAGATGCATGCTCTGTAAATTGAACTTTTCATTGACTTAATACATCAAAATGAGTTAAAAACCAGGTTAAATGAATGCCATGTGTGCCTACTGTGATTTTTCTGTTGAATCTCAAGTGAAATTCTTTACGAATTGAGAGCTATGTTTCTGTTTGTGAGTACATCTCAATGTTATCAAATTTCAGCAGATTTTAGAAATATCATTTCTGTTGTGCTGATGTTTTGTTTTACCAAATGAAGTCGAAATGACCAATAACCATAGCCATTTGAATGACACACGAGTTTAATATGATTTTTAGGCTTTAACCCTGTCCAAATTCTGTATAATTTGAGAGTTGCATTTCAAAGTATGTGGACATGTATTTGTTGACAGATTGCAAAAAACTCAAAAATTTTCTTCCTGTTTTCAGAAGTTTTAATGAATCAAATGGGGTTCAATTTCCTTCAAACACTTTTATTTGAAAGTTATATGTGTCCTTTTTAATTCATATGTTCAAAGAATTTAGAAATTATTTCTAAATCAAGAGTTATACAACAAATTATGAGAATACGTCACTGATGACCAAACTCATTAATTTCCAGAACTATTGCTTCTGTTACTTTAAGCTTTTGACGGACCAAATGGGGTCCAAATGCTCTCAAATTACTATCACATGAAAGCTAAGAATATTAACTTGAAAGTTTGTTTTTGAATTTTATCGAAATTCCATATAAAATTGATGTTTATATCTCAGATTATGAAACATACCTCTATATGACATTTCAGAATCTCAAGACTCTATATTAGCCTTGAATTGGTCATGCTCAATTAAGCTTCATACTATCTGTGATTGAGGGAGGCTCATACTCACTCTGAAAGAGTAATTGAAAAGAAGTAAATTTCCCTAATAAGTTGGATGTTATGTCTTACCTTGCACATGCATATTTATGACAAGAATTATAATGAATTCTTGGTCATTGAGTAGATCACACATCTGCTATGCATCGATATGTTGACCATAGCTTGATTCTTTTGTAAGAGGATACTGAAAGGGCATACTTATGATACCATGAATGCTTCTGACCTCTTGAAATGAGTGATTGTTTAAGCATGCTTGTATTTGTATGATACCTATATAATTCTAATTCTGGCCACTACGCAATGGGTCTTCGATTGGTGTGGATACTGTATCTCTGTTATCTAATTCTACTTATGATTCTGGTTCTGATTCTGACCACTACGCAATGGGACTTTCATTGGTAGTGGATACTGTATCTTTGTTATCTGAATCTGTTTATGAATCTGGTTCTGATTCTGGCCACTATGCAATGGGCCCTCCATTGGTTGTGGATAATCTATTTATCTGATTCGGATTCTGATCCTGACCACTACGCAATGGGTCCTCCATTGGTAGTGGGTATTGTATGTCAGATAATTGCTTGCTAAGCAATCGGTCCTCCATTGGTAGTGGGGCATACTATACATCGACTCCTATGATAGCAGAGGAGTAGAGATGTAACTGTAAATAACTGGGAGGGTCGCGCCCCCCACTCTGTTATGGGCACTACATATTGGTTCCTCTAATGATAGTGTAATGCCCTCTAGCCTTATGGCACTAGGGGAGGGTCGTGTCTTGCAAGGCCTCAGCTTATGGTAAACCCCAAAGCGTGCTAGGGACTGGGTGCATGAGTGAGGACATTACGAAGTGGGGCCCCCACTTGTCATTGTCCTCCTTCCTGAATGAGGGTAGAAGTCACAAGTTATAGGACTGGCTTATCTTGGTCGATGTGACATCTACTTCGAGAGTAGGCCTATTAATTTATGTTTGTCTGAACTGTATGCCCTAGTCAAGCTTCTGACTGTGTGATAGTGATATATGTATATATGACTATTTAGTTCATGAAACATGAAAAGCCCTGAGAGCTAAACATTTTCTGCTCGCTCTATCTGTATCTATTAATGTATGATTGTATTTTGTGATCTTGCATGAACTGTGATTGTTTTGAGTTTGTTATCCTTTAGGAGTACATCTAGGTTGGAAAGCAAGGGTACTGAATTGGCTTATTGAGCCTTTAGCTCATACCACTCTTTTTCCCCTCTATGTAAAGTGAGTTCTAATACCCTAGTGTGGACAGCAGGATGGTGGTGGCAGTCGTTTTGAAGCTTAAAGTTCCAGTTGGTGACTCTTTTGACTGTAGGTGCCCGGTGGATGTCTGAAATTGTATTTTGAAGAATTTTGGAATTTTCATGATCAGCCTGTTGTGCCTTAAAATTGTTGTAATAGGAAATTTTTTAGTCTGAATAGGTATATAAATGGTGTTATTTTACTCAGTTTTGGGTCTTGTTTTGTATGATTTTTTGCTTTATTTCATGGTTTGTTGTGATTCCAAGTTAAATTATGCGTTGAGCCACTCCCACTTGAGTGACATCCACGACCTCTGTGTTCGCGATCCCGCGCTCTGTCGCTCTTCGATATGGGGTCGTGACAATCTCACTCTCGAGTCAATGCCATTGCCATGCCAACTCGAGTACATAGGAGACGACCTTCTCATCCTCCTACTCTGCACACTCAAGCGCACCTTATAAGGGACATGCCCACATCTGTTCTCTTGGAGACACTTGCCAGACCACTTGCTTGAGCCCGGGATGACCCCTAGGTCACCCGTGACCCTTCTTCAAGGGGCACACACGTGTCACCATCACAGACTCCCTCTCGCCCTCCACTCAGTCCTTCTTATGAGGCAACTCTTCTCCTTCCTGCTACTCCTTCATCAAGCAAGCACCTTCAGCCTTGGTACTCAAAGGTTTTCCCCAATAGTACCATCTTGAACCAGCCCCATCACTTTGGCCGTGTCTCTGGAGCCCACAAGAGAGCTCAAGGCATTAACCTGATGAAAGATCGAGTCCATCATCCTCCTCGGCCCAAGATGACTCTAGTTCCTGGCCCTCATCCGTTGCCACACCTGATGGAGACAGCTCTCTCCTATGCCAAAAGAGCTTACCAGCCGTGACCTAGATCGCAGTTTCGGTTCGAGGTTCATCAAACCCTCAAGACTAAATGCGGTAAAGGTCGATAAATTTTGACTAGGGAGGTGACAAAGGAAGTCAAAACAACCAATTATGATGACCCTCTTCACCTGAATCCCTTCTACTCCCTTCAGAAAATGAAACCTGATGAAGAGCTCCATGAGCCCTGTGCTATGGTTACTGTTGTAGAAAAAGACCTAGCCCGTCAGCAGCCACGGTCCCAAGACCGTTGAGAACCGCAGCATATAAGAGTCGAGTTCAGTCAAGGCATGCTAGCACCTTACTGACTGACCTACCACGTACGACCCATCAAGTTCTCAAGCCCTCAGTTGCCACTAATGTCGACCTCCATAGAGAAACGTTCAGTCAGCGTAATGGTTGTAAGTGAGCCAGGTGATGCGCAGGAAGAGCGCATGAACAAGTTTGAGGATATGGTACACGTGATGATGGAAAAGATCGATCGTATCGATGTCGTACACCAGTCAGCTAACCATGAGGTTAATTGGCATCACATTGATGGTGCACCTCCACGGCAGCGCCCTCCTTATACCTCAAAGGACAATTCTGTCCCTCATCCCATCTCTCAGACAAACATTGACGCTATAGTCACTCATAGCTTAAAGGACCGACAAATCTCGTGGATACAGGGTGCGACGCCTTATCAAAGGCCATACCTCTCGTATATTGATCAGGTCCCTTTTCCCTCTGATTATAAGAAATGGAAGTTTCCTTTATTTAACAGAATCACGTCCCCAAACCAGCATATTGCCCACTTTCGGACAGCATGTCAAGAAACAGTGGCTGACGAGAGATTTCTTCTCCGATAGTTTGTTGACACCCTCAATTGCCCAGCATTTCAATGGTAAGCCCGACTTCCTCCAAACTCAATGCATACGTGGGAGGAGATGGAGAAACTATTCTATCAACGCTTTTATGAGGTCGAGAGAGGTGTTCAAACCATCGAACGTCTCCCTGACTCAAGACCCCAATGAGCCCGTAGATCAGTTCATATCAAGATGGAAAAATTTGGCTTCCCGCCATCCTAATCCTACGCCTGTGAAGGAAGCAGTCCAAACTTGCGTGTGGAACATGCGACCCGAGAACACTCTACAGGTCGTGGCCTCTAATCCGACCTCCATGTCAGAGCTGATCTCTAAATCAGTCCGCATAGAAAGTCTATCACTCCAACATGGTTCGACACGACAACCATTTACAAGTTCAGCAAACAATCGGGGCAATGGTAACTCTCGGAATAACGCATGGGGCAGCCAACAAAAAGGGGTAATAACTGTAGTTGTCACGGTCGTTGATTCAAAGAAGGCTCCCTCCCAAACTTTCAACCTCTCTAAAGGGGTAAGCACAACAAAGGTAACACCCCAAGCTGGCAAGCAACAACAGTCACACAATAGAGTACTCCCACCAGCCAACCTTTATCGGGGTGATTATGTCACTAGGCACAGGAACAAGGTCTACCCCTTCGAGAAGGATTGGGTCCCTACGCTATTCTGATTATTATTGGAACAAAATATGATCCAGCTTCCAGAAACCAAGTTCTCTGAGAAACTTGGCCTTGACACTCAGGTGAATTATTGTGCCTACCATCGAAGGATCAATCATCTCACGGATGATTGCTACATGCTGAAGGATATTATCGAGGCCCTAATTCTGAAGGGTCAAATAGAGATTGAAGACTGAAAGAAGGCTTTTGGTTCATCTAAGGCCTCCCATGCCATAACTATTCAAGAGGAAGATGAAATTCCCTATATCCTTTACGCCTTCTTCATTATAATGCTTCTGAAAGGCATAATCACACTGAGGCAGGCAAGACAACCCTGTCGCCTATCTAAGGGGACTAAGGATGGTTGGTGCTTATACCATGAGATAAGAGGCCATTACCTGTCAGAATGCACAAGTTTCCTTGATATATTTGTGAAGAAAATGAGGGAGCGTAAAGAGTTTTACAATCTCCCTATAAAGTGATCCCCAAGTCCCAAGTCCCTTCTCCATCGTGACAAGGAGATCTCCCAAAGAAGGACCTTCCCATCATGACTCAGACTCTGTGGAACCCTAGATTCCTTAGCCATTGACAATCTACCATGGCCGAAATAGACTCAAGTCCCTTAAACAAGAAGCAGTTCGCCAAGCTAGGGCTGTTCACCAGAAAACCAGAAAGAGACGGACACCATTGGCTTCTTGCTGAAGAAATAGGATCTCTCAACCCACAGTTGAGCAGGAATTTCTCAAGCCCCTTCCTCCATTGCTAACCTTACTGGACATCATCCTTGACACGATGCATCTTCCTTCTCCATCTTGTCAAGAAGATGTCCCCGTGCCATCTCCCACTCAGCACACTTCTAATGAGGATGACGTTAAATGCACTCCCCAGTGGGCTAAGCAAGGGAAAGACGTAAAGGACCCCCTGCACCCTTTTAACCCTAGTGATGAGGTAAAAAGCGACCCAGATCGGTCCAATGAGGGGAACGACCTTAAAAGTCCCCCACCTTCTAACCCTTCTCCTTCTTTACCTTCTGCTTCTCATTCTCTCTTTTCTACGTCCCCTGCAGGTATGACCTTGATATTCTCAGACTTTGAAGCTCTCGACTGAGACTGCAAATTCGAAGGAAACAATATAAGCAGGACACAACGAAAGCGATTGAGAAAGACCCAGGCACAGGCAGCAGGATTTCTAACCGTTGCTGATGCCCTGAGAGCTAAAGACAAGGCTGGGCCTCCTTCCTCAAAGAAGCATAAGAAGTGGAAGCCAAAGAAACACCAGTGGCCCCCCGAGCCTGACTTTAAGCAGAGACTAAGAGAATCAGATGGGCAAAGCAATTCTTCTCAGCTTGCCACATTGTACAAATTTTAGGAGCAATACCCACAATGGGGCAGATAAATCTCAAATCAGGGAAGACGCTACAACCTCCACCGCAGAAGTCGGGCATCTTAAAGTTCCCCAGTCTGCAATTGACCCCAAATCCAAAGACTAGTCTGCCCATCTTACACCTCCCTGGGCTCCTTCCTAATCCTAATACTTCAAACAATCCACCATCCTCCAATTTCTTGAGACCCCTTTGATCCCATGCACTTAGTCTCTTCTAAAACCTCAAACTTCCATCACTCAAACCAAACCCACTGTGCAATCAAGTCAGCCAGCTGGCCAAAATAAACCTTTTCTACCCAAACTTTCTCCTCAACCCAACGTACCAACCAAATCATTGGCAAGACTACGAGTACAAGGGTTTGATCGAGAAAAGGTGAAATACATTGTGAAAGGACATTTACGGAAACTTCCGGCTCTTCTCAGTGTCTACGACGCCCTCATGCTCTAGACGGATTACCATATGGCTTTGGTTCGAGCTGTCTCTAACCCAGAAGTGTACAAAACTAAAGTAGAACCCATTACGGTAGACCCAATGATTCTACAAGGATGTATGCCAATCACCTTTTCAAAGGACGATCTGCAGCTAGGGGAAAGGATTCATAATCGCCCTTTCTTTGTTACTGGCAAGTTACATGCATGCCCCATCAAGCAAATTATGTTAGATGGAGGGTCCGCAGTCAACCTCATTCCAAGGAGGATCCTTACTCGATTAGGGTGGGAATCAGAAGACCTTACCCTGAACCACGTCACAGCTCAAGGGTTCAACCAATCATGGGAGAAGTCGGCTGGCATGGTACGCCTTTGTTTTAAGATCGGTGAGTTGAATGATTACGCCCAGTTTCATGTAATTAACATCGACACTTCCTACAATATTCTCCTCGGTCGGCCATGGCTCCTTGACCAGGGGTTGGTTCCATCAACATTGCATCAATGTTTGAAGTACAATTGAGGCAGGAGACAACATATGGTCTATGCTGACAAGATATCGTGCCCTGGACACGCTCCTTCAGTTTCTGCATTGTTTGAGTCTCCTCTGTCATTGCCATAGTTTCCGTCTCAATTGTGTCATTGAGTTCAGAAAAATCTTCGATCGATGAGGCCTCCATGGCTTTCCTCTGAACCATCTTTGTCTCGAGGCTTGTGAATTCCTATTTCAGTATTCGCATCTCCTCTTAGATTTCAATCTTTCTCTTGTGCCTCCCTCTTGAGGTCCTGCTAACAGTTAGTTATCATGGCTATCTTCTTGATGCAGGCATCTATTTTCTCTCGACGACGCAAGATCAACTCATCCAGAGAGTCTAGCCTTCCAGTTTCTTCTTCAGGATGTAGTGCTCCCAACCGCTAGCTCTCGAACTCATTTAGAGTTGCGTTAAAATGGGAAAGCACTTCTGGGGAACTCCCAACTGCAATAGTCACGGCGAGCTCCCGCAGTTTTGCTAAGGCGTTTCTGAGCTCATTAAGGGGAAGCTCCCACAAGCCCTGAAGGCCGACTCTAAGCATGCCTGCAATAATTCTAGAAACACCAACAAAAATAGGCCTAGCTGGTGCTGTTGAGACCACTACTGCTGAAGAAACCTCGACGACTACTATTGCAGTAATAGCAATCTGAGCCACTGGCTCCTTTGAAACAAGGGCAAAGCCTAGAGATTCTTGCCCCTCGGACTCATAGGCAGTCCCAACCTCAACTTGCCTCGGTTCTTCAATATCAGTCTCGCTGACTTGACCTTCTCTTATGGGGAACTCTACTTGCGTTTCATTCACCTGAATTGTCGCCTCAGCATTATCAGGTTCAAGAATTGCCTCTCCTCTTTGGCCTTCGCCAGCCAATTCATCTCTAGCCAGGGTTTCTTCCATTTGGCTAGTGCCTTCAATAGCTAGAACCTCGGCCACAAAGAGCTCAACTCCCTCATCTTCATGACCTATGTCCACGGGGGCAACAACCTCTTGGTGCTCAGGCACGTCATCCACTTCAAGCTCTTCTCCTTGACTCATAGCCCCTGCCTCTGTCAGAGCATTAAGCTGCTAAAGCATGGAGGCCATAACAACATCAGAGCCCCTATCTGAAGCAGTTGCTTCTAGGCTTTCATCCTCGTCACTCTCCATCCGAGCCGCCTCTGACTCTGGAACTATCCCGAGATCAGAGGGTGCCTCCCCAAGATCCAGAGTCATCTCCCGATCAGAAGCAGTGACAATTTCTCAAAGTGGCCAGAGTCGTCTGCCTCAGTTTATGAAGAAGAAGAAAAAATTCAGGAGAAGAAGAAGGTGGTTCAGAGAGCGCAGAAGGTGAGGAGTAGTTCTTAAAAGATCAGAAGAGGAAGATCTACCTCTTGATTCTGACACCATAGGAAGCTTGGCACTATTGCACCTCCGAATACGCCCACTAACTAAAGGCGGTGCATGTGAACCGGTTGTAGTTGAGTGCTTTCTTTTCTTCCCCCTGCTGGAGTAGGAGCTGCCGCTTCAGATCCACCTCCTTGAGAAGACCCTCCAGCTAATTTACTATGGGGACCACTCCCAATGAGGGCATTCAAGTCTTGTGGTGGACGCTTCTCATAACCAGGGACTCGTCGCCCCTCATCCCACTCAAAGATGGAACTAAGGTTGTCGGAGACACTCCCAGCCCTCGTCTTCAATGCAAGGAATTCTGCTGAGGCTTCATCAGCTGCTATCTCATGTGAAAACCCTAAATCCCGCCAGTTGGAGGGATAATCTAAGATGAATACCACATCAGGAGCTGGAGCATCCGACGATTTCCTTTGCTCGGTATACTAATGCAAGTTATTTTTCACCCCTTTCCAAGGGTGACCTTTATCCCAATATCCCTTACTGGTGATTCTCCACCAGTTCACATAGGCCTTGGTCGTCTGAACCCTCCTGCCAAAGTGAGGTATTACATATTTGCTGATTTTTGTCATCTTTAGACACATGGATCAAGCAACTTGTATATGCTCTGATAGCCAGCATTCACGAAAAGTTCAAAACTTTTCCATCTTTCCCTTGTTCACCTTACTCCAGTGCTTTTCAAAAAACATCGAGAAGGGGCAGCCTTGATCAGCCCATGTTGACGGGCGAAGCGGTGGGGAAAATACCCCTCTAACCTGGCACTATTCGGCGTCCAATAAGGTAAGAGACCCCCTTTGATGCCCAGAATAAACATGAGATCCTGGATGGTTGTTTGAGCACCGTCTAACTCCTTCCTCAACTCATCAATGAAAGCACGGTCAATGAAGCTCCCGATTGGAAAGGGGACCCGCCTCATGTTCAAAGAATCATTCGCAAATAGGCCCCGAGCCTCCCCTGGGGTGCCCTTTGGTTAGCAATCCTCATCAAGAAGGGCCGCAGTTTATCTCCCGAGCATTGATGCTTGATGTAGGTATCAAGGAAATATGACCCTAGCCACTCATACACATAATGCACAGAGAATGGAGTTTTAAAATCCTCGAGAAAAGTCTCTCCTCCAACAATTCCATTCCCTCCCTGTTTTCCCCTGTAGGCCTTACCACAGGAGTTGGCCCCCAAGCCATGGTATATGTTGCACAAGACTGGCTGAGCATAGGCATACTCATGCCCTCTAGCCATGTCACAAGCCACATACAGTACGCTTGGACGAATGTCATCCCCTCAGCCACGATCGAATTTGCACAAAAATAAGGCCAAATACGTAGTCAAGAAGACACGGTCATCGCCGGTCTCAAGTTGATATACAAGAGGCAACTCCTTCCCAATGTACTTCCCTTTCCCTTTTGGAGTATCCTGACAACCTTTAGGATAATCCCCACAAAAGAATATTACCCACTCCGTAAAAGTGACCGTGGAGGGCAATCGACTGGTAGACCTCAAAGATCTTTTGAAGGCTGGCATGCGGCATGCTACTCTTCTTCCCTTAAGTTAACACCACCAAAGATGATCGAGTTCGGGGGCACAAACTCATCATACATAGCCCCAATCATCAAAAGACCTCCAATAAAATGAATATCGAGTAAGGAGATTCCTACTTCCCCATGCCCAAGAAGCCAGATATTACTAACATGGGTCGATGTCTCCAATAATACTTTTATTGTATTAGCGATAATAGTAGCTGCCCGAACACGGGACCGCTGCTAATAGTGAAGCACGTTAAAGAATGCCTATGTACGACACCAATACCTTGGCAGTCCAAGAAGTGTATCCCTTCAGGTAACGGTGCTCCCCTTGAATCTGGAGGGCTTTTGTAGACAACATTAGTAGTCCCTTTGCCTGCATCATTTGCTTCCCTACAGTAGGCAAGTTCTCCCCAGAAGCTATGTTCCTATGCATGCAATGAAGAAGCGACATCCCTTCTTCAGTACTGATGTTGCCATAATTTTCCTCACGCATTTTAAAACAAACGGGGTCAGTAATGAAAGTGACACTAAGGGGCCACTCTGGTTCTCCTACTGGTTGGGTCAACCAAATGGGCTTACCCCTTGATAAAACCTCTCCTGTAAAATCACAGATGCAAATCTCTCCCTCACTTGGAAGCCTCTTCACATCAGGAATTTGGTAAGAAGAACTAGCAATTATAAAGGGCTCAGTGGTTTACTCTGAAATGTTGCTACGACACTGGAACAGCGCCGGCTGAGTTTGCCAATTATGTTTTCCAATGCTCAGCGTCAGTTGCGTGCCAACAACTAATGTCGGTTGAGTCTTTCAACACCTAGTGCCGGTTGAGCTTGTCAATGCCCAGCAGTGGTTGCATGCCAACAACTAGTGCCGGCTCAGTCTGTCAACACTAGCGTCGGTTGAGATGCCACCACCCAGCGCCGGTTGCGTACCAAAAGACTAGCACCGATTGAGTCTTTGAACATTCAGTGCCGGTTGAGATTGCCAATACCCAACGTCGATTGAGCTTGTCCAAGGCCAGCGCCGGATGTGATCGAATCTCTCGCACATGCCACGAATATTAATCGTGACCCCTCGAACTTAGCTGCGCCGACTGACAACTGTCATCACGTCACGCTGCTTTGCTTGACGGGAAAGTTACCACAATCCCCGAGAAACCTCTTAAATGTCCCCAAAAAACTTCGAAGATGTGCGGAAATGCTCACAGTTTCACTTCTGGCCTTTTTTAAAAAAAACTGTTGCAGTTAGAACCTCTTCTGTTTCCCAAAAAACTCCCCGGTGAACTCTCTTTTCTCGCTCCTTTCCCTGCAACTTCAAAACAGTCTTAACGCCGGTTAACTTGGTGCCAAGTGTGTTTATAAACAACCCTAACGTCGGTTAATTTTTTTGCTGGGAGTGTTTCCAAACGACCTTAACTCTGGTTAACTTAGCGTGGGTTATTTCAAACAATCTCACGGGTCGTTCACAACGCCAGCTGACTTTTTAACAACTCAGCGCCGATTGTATTTTTGAGAACTCAACACCGGTTAAATACTCAGAAGAAACCACTAGCGCTACATCTGATGGCAATTGTATTTCCAACAGCCTATTGTCACCTACTCGAAGTTGAAGTCTTGAGCATCCTATCACTTATCCTTAGTAGGGTTGCACCCAAGCCATGACCTGTCATCCCCAATGATGTTGCGCCTAAGCTGTTCCACCCAAACTGTGGCCTATCATCCGTAATGGAGTTAGGAGCTATCCTTGATCGTTATAGGAGTCATACCAATATTGCAGCCCATGATCCCCAATGAAGTTAGGGTCATTCTTACCTCTTCATATCTCGGTGGGTCTATTTCACACCAAGCTATCTTAACCCTAAGGAGTATGCTTACCCCCCTATGCCCTAGTGATGTCCGCCTTTGTTGACCATCCTTCATCAGGACACCACTTCCATATGAGCTCTCAATTTGTGAATGGTCTTAACTATTTTATCCCCCATGAATCGGATTGCCATCAACAGACCTATTCCCCATAGAGCTTCACTTACATGGAGGCCCAATCACGGTCCATGCAGCACGACCCTAATCTTCCCATCTTTGGTCCAAACTATATGACCTTAAACTGTAGCGGTGGTCCGTGCTGCATGACCCTAAACTGCACAGCTTCGATCCGTTCTGCATGACCTTAAACTACACAGCCTCGGTCTGTTCTGTATGACCCTAAACTGCATAGCCTTGGTCTGTTCTGTAAGACCCTAAACTGCACAGCCTTTATCTGTGCTGCACGGCCCTAAACTGCTCGGCTTTGGTCCAAACTGCATGACCCTAAACTGCACAGCTTTGGTCCAAACTGCATGACCCTAAATTGCATAGCCTCGGTCTGTTCTTCATGACCCTAAACTGCACAGCCTCGGTCTGTGCTACACGACCCTAAACTGCCCAGCTTTGATTCGAACTGCATGCCCTAATTTGCACAACTTTGGTCCAAACTCCATGAACTGCACAACCTCGATCCGTTCTGCATGACCCTAAACTGCATAGCCTCTATCCGTTCAGCACAACCCTAAGTTGTCCGACTTTGGTCCAAACTATATGACCATAAACTGTAGCAGAGGTTTAGTTGCACTACCTTAAATTGCACGGTCCTAGTTTTATGACATAAAACTGCATAACCACGGTCCAAGCTACATGACTTTAAACTATAGTACATGTCCTAACTGCATGACGTCAAAAGGCTCAGCATCATGGTCCAAACTATATGACCTTAAACTGTAGTGAAGGTCTAGTTGCACGACCTTAAACTGCACAGTCCTAGTTGTATAACTTTAAACTACATAACCACGGTCCACCTGTAAGACCTTAAACTATAGTGCATGTCTTGGCTGCATGACGATAAACTGCTTTGCACAGGTCTTAGAGGTATGACATTTAAAAACTTGCCCCCTATGCGCACACGCCTTTTATGTGCAATTTCGCTCACGCCTTCCCTAACCTACCTGTTAGTGTGTGCGTGCCACCTTTATTACCTCCCTAGTGTGCACATTAACTTCATCACCACACCTCATTCCCCAGTGAGCCTCATCTGTGCTCACAAAATGGCGAACCATCCGGCCATCCATACTCGTTGTAAGTTAGTGGGTCACCATCGTCCACTCACATTTCATACTTCATTGGTAGCTTAATGCCAATTCCCCAAGTGAGTTGAACCGCACCATACTCACTCCATGGCCTCCACAGACTGTCATTCATCACCATCACAGTCCAGCTATATGACCATAAACCGTAGTGCACGTCCAGGCTGCATGACGTTAAACTATTTCGCACAGGTCCCGAAGGCACGACCTTAGAACATGCCTTCACCAAAAAAAGGATAAAATAACCGGCATGGTGTATACCTTAACAAGGGAACAATATGAGTAAAAATAACGGACGAGCATGGTCATGAAACCATGAGTAAAAGACTTCTATTAATAAAAACTGGGCGCGGTAAAAGCCCGAAAGGGCATCATGCATAAAATGGATGAAAAGGGCGGACGTGGTCGAAAGGTCATGGGTAAAAGAGCCCCAAAATAAAAAGAAGTTGGCGAAAATCATCTCTACGACGCTGCTTCCCAAGTTCGAGTGAAAATCCACAAAGGACGATTGGATGAATAAATAAGTTGATGTCGCACTCATCTTAACAAACGACTTCCGCCCTCACTCAAAAGAAGAAAATCTCTGGTGTCATAAATGTCAAGACTCCAAAAATACGTGCTTCAAGGAAAAGAGTCTGGGAGCCTGAGTCTAGCTGCAAAAGGACATGTAAGATAGAAGACTCGCCAAGACGGCAAGACAAGTCTCATGATGAAGAACATTATTCCCACAAGGTCATAAACACACTCTAGAAATAAATACTCCAAAGGCAAGAAACTGAAAATGCTAGGGGAGAACCAGTGGAGACATTAGCTCGCCTAGTTACACCATAACATGAATCTCTTCGGCGTTCACGTGGTCCTGTGGCTAAAAGGGAAAAGAGTAACAGCTGAAAGAAATTTACCGAATGATTATCATTCTCACTTCTCTTGAAGTACAACATTCGGTGGCATAAGCTGTTTGAACGTATTTTTTAGGACCTTGATCCCTGATAAAGAATAAGTAAGAAGCAGGTCAATAAAGCCTACAAAATAGTGGAAATTCCCGACAGTCTCAAGATTTCCCCACAATTGGTCACGATCGTCTTCAGCACATCAAAAGACCACTTGCCATGTTTCATTATAATCAGAAATGTTTAAGGCAGTAAACACAAAGAAACAATTTCAATGAAATCGGTCTCTAGCTACGTGAAATGGACCCTGTAACTAGAGTCATACATTTGGTGCATAAAATAGTTGTGTGACCACCACCATCGTTCAGTCACATTTCATACATCATTGGTAGCTTAATGCTAATTCCCCAAGTGAGTTGAACCGCACCATACTCACTCCATGGCCTCCACAGACTGTCACTCATCACCATCACAGTCCAGCAATATGACCATAAACCGTTGTGCACGTCCAGGCTGCATGACGTTAAACTGTTACGCACAGGTCCCGAAGGCACGACCTTAAAACATGCCTTCACCAAAAAAAGGATAAAATAACTGGCATGCTGTATACCTTTACAAGGGAATAGTATGAGTAAAAATAACGGACGAGCATGGTCATGAAACCATGAGTTAAAGACTTCTGTGAATAAAAACTGGGTGCGGTAAAAGCCCGAAAGGGCATCATGCGTAAAATGGATGAAAAGGGTGGACGTGGTCGAAAGGTCATGGGTAAAAGAGCCCCAAAATAAAAAGAAGTTGGCGAAAATCATCTCTATGATGCTGCTTCACAAGTTCAAGTGAAAATCCACAGAGGACCCTTGGATGAATAAATAAGTTGATGCCGCACTCATCTTAACAAACGACTTCCGCCCTCACTCAAAAGAAGAAAATCTCTGGTGTCATAAATGTCAAGACTCCAAAAATACGTGCTTCAAGGAAAAGAGTCTGGGAGCCTGAGTCTAGCTGCAAAGGGACATGAAAGACAGAAGACTCGCCAAGACAGCAAGACAAGTCTCACAATGAAGAACATTATTCCCACGAGGTCATAAACACACTCTAGAAATAATTACTCCAAAGGCAAGAAACTGAAAAAATGCTAGGGGAGAACTAGTAGAGACATTAGCTCGCCTAGTTACACCATAACATGAATCTCCTCGGCGTTCACGTCGTCCTGTGGCTAAAAGAAAAAAGAGTAACAGCTGAAAGAAATTTACCGAATGATTATCATTCTCACTTTTCTTGAAGTACAACATTCGATGGCGTAAGCTGTTTGAACGTATTTTTCAGGACCTTGATCCCTGATAAAGAATAAGTAAGAAGCAGGTCAATAAAGCCTACAAAATGGTGGAAATTCCCGACAGTCTCAGAATTTCCCCAGAATTGGTCAGGAACGTCTTCAGCACATCAAAAGACCACTTGCCATGTTTCATTATAATCATAAATATTTAAGGCAGTGAACACAAAGAAACAATTTCAATGAAATTGGTCTCTAGCTTCGTGAAATGGACTGTGTAACTAGAGTCATACATTTGGTGCATAAAATAGTTGTGTGACCACCACCATTAGATCCGGAACGGTCGAAAACCCTTATGGGTCAAGTTCCGGCTTAATCAGGCACTTCAAGACAAAGCTATGGGTAAAATACCGAAAAAGGGTAGGCCGCACACTATTCTCGTGTCGCCACCCTGCACGAAAACACCATTAAAGGTGGTCATTTTTGTAGTCACGGGCCATCACTTTTTAGGCCTATATCTCACTTGTTCCAAGTCGGATTGCTCGCAAAGTTGGTGAGCATGTTCATCTCATCAAGACGAATAATTCAATATGTGATACGCCCCGTGATGACCCCCGAGCAGAGAGAAACACTAACTTAAAGTCGCTGATTTGTGAAGGACGGAAGTAGAAAATTTTGCAGCAGCACGTCTTGTTCGAGCAGCCAGATCACAACGCTCGCGTACCAAGTCGGCACGAAACCAATTAGATTATGTGCACGAGGTTCAAGGCTATCTCTAGTCCGAACTCGCATACGATAAACTGTTGGACTTCACACACGAAGATGTCAAAGCTACTGTAAATTTCGGCTGCCGGATTTCAGGATTCCGGTCAAAAACTTAAGACGACAAAATCTTCATCCGAACACGAAATTGAGCTACGATTGCTGCAACAAGATCATGATGGCATGCTCATTGTGATTCAATGAAGAAATCAGGAAGAAACATAATGGAACGAGCACACAATCGATTCGAAATTTTCAAGATTCATCCAAAATTCAAGTCTCATGCTCATGGCTCGAAAACATGATTCATGACTCAAAGTTGGTATCAAAATGATCTTTAGGCCGAGCCCTACAAGAAAACAAGAATCTTTCACTCAAACGGGCATCAGAATGATCCCAGGTCCGCCATGGAAGATCACGCAAGTTCTCAGGAAGTAGCAGGGATTGGTCTGAAATTCCGCACATTGTTAGACAGAGGCAAAATATTCTTTTTGCACCCAAGCTTAGAATTTCTTTAAATTGTAATTATCTTAAATTATCGATAGTTTTCGGGCATACACCCATGTTTTAGCCCAATTCTATATAAATAGGCAAAGCCTCATTATACAAAGGATAGATTCATTCTTCTTAGATCAATCAATAAAATTCTAATTTTTGCTTGAGTTCGTGGGTACGTCTTGGAGAGATAGAGGAGAGAGAATAGTAGGGTCGATATTCTTCAAGCAGGTAGCTTTTTGTCTCCTCCCCTCTTTCTCTCTCCTCCTCTCTTCTCGTCTCTATCTCTTTCTCTCTTTCCTTCTTCCCGTCTCTATCTCTTTCTCTCTCTTTCCTCCTTCTCTTCTTTATCTCTTTTTCTCTCTTATTTACATCTCTATCTCTCTCCTTATCTTCTTCTCGTCTCTATCCCTCTCTGTCTCTTTTTCTCATCTCTATCCCTTTATCTCTCTTTTTCTCATCTCTAGCTCTTTCTCTTTCTCTTCTTCTTCTCATCTCTCTCTTTCTCTCTCTTCTTCTCATCTCTTTCTCTTTCTTTCTCTTCCCTTCTTCTCATCTCTATCTCCATCTGTCATCTTCTAATGCAAATGGCAAAGCTTAATACCGGTTGGTTCTCCCTTTTCTTCTGTCACAACAGGGGAAGCCTAGCACTGATTGATTTTCTCTTTCTTTTGTCACAATTAGTGAAACCTAACACCGATTGGTTTTCTTTGTCTTCTGTCACAACCAGCAAAGCCTAGCTTTAATTAGTTTTCTCTTTCCTCTTCTGTCAGTCGGTAAAGCTTAGCACCGACTGGTTTTCTCTCTCCTCTTTTGTCAGTCGGTGCAGATTAATGTCTACTGGTTATCTCTCTCTTCTTTTGTCAAATGGTGAAGCCTACCACCAACTGGTTTTCTCTCTCCTCTTATGTCAATCAGTGAAGCCTAGCACCAACTAGTGCTCTCTCTCTTCTTTTGTCATTCAATGAAGCCTAATGCTGACTGGTTTTCTCTCTCCTCTTTTGTCAAGCGATGAAGCCTAGTGCTGGTTGATTTTCTCTCTCTCTTTTATTAGTCAACAAAGCTTAATGTAGACTAGTTTTCTCTCTCCTCTTCTCTCAGTTGATCAAGCCTCGCATCGACTAGAATTCTCTCTCCTCTTCTATCACAGTTGAAGAAGCTTAGCACCGATTGCATCTCCTCTCTCTTCTCCTCTGTACAACACAGTCAGTGAAGTCTAGC
Source organism: Amborella trichopoda (assembly GCF_054954075.1). NCBI lineage: Eukaryota > Viridiplantae > Streptophyta > Magnoliopsida > Amborellales > Amborellaceae > Amborella > Amborella trichopoda. The sequence goes on along the minus strand of NC_142338.1, from coordinate 23,760,402 downwards.
ACCGACTGTGTTTCTCTCTCTTCCTTCTAACACAATCGGTGATGCTTAGCATCGACTGTGCCTTCCTTCCCTCTATCCTTTATCCTCTCTCCTTTCATACTCTTCTCTTCCTTTCTTCTCTCTCCTTCTTTCTTTCCTTTCTTCTCCTCTTAATTCTACTACTCCTTCATTCGACTAAGAGGGATTAATATTAACCTCTCATAGTAGTCATATCATCTAGCCGTAATGTTGTTGTGTCAAGATTACTTGGCCTGCTTTATTACCACGATAGACTGACCAGTGTGCCTTGCTCGTCGGTATAGGTAATGACGTCTAGTAGTAATCCCGTGAGCCGCCCTTAGTTACAGAGTCCGTTTTGCTACCACGTCAAGCCGGTTATTCACCAACCTAATCACCACTCTGATCCTCTCGCTTAGTCGAATTCTTCTCTCCTCCGTCTCTCTTATCTTTTTCTTTTTCAATGGCTTGTTTGTGTACGTTCATTAAAGAGGAAAAGGGTAAGGTCTGACCCACATGTCTTATAACCTTTGCCTTATTTATGTCTGATTGCAGAAAAACAAGAAGAATACAAATCAAGGTAGGTGATTTCGAATACAAATCATGACTGGAAGGGACAGTCATGACCAACGACTTTTGATTCTCATAACTCATCTGTCTCAAGTTGGATCACACTCAAATTTGATGAATGTGTTCATCTAGTCAAGATGAGAAATTTGATATGGGCACGTCCAGTGACGACACCCAAGCGTAAAGAAAAGCTAGAGAGAAGTTATTAATCCGTGAAAAAAGTGCAGGAATTCAACAGCTTCGTGCCTCACTGGAGCAGCCAGATCACATCGTCGCGAGACCAACTCCATCATGTTCGTAAGGCTTCAGTCTATCACTGACCCAAACCTTGTACGTGATGAATGGTCGGATTTTGCCCACAAAGCTGACGAAGCTACTACAAATTCTGTAGTCGAAATTCCAGATTCTGACCAAAATTCCAAGGTTGCAAAATCTTCATTCGGGCACGGATTTGTGCTATGTTTGTTACCCCACTATTATAATAGCATGCTCACTGTAATTCAGCGAAGAAATCACCGAAAAACATCAAGAAACGAGTAAACAATAGATCTGAAGTTTCAAGATCCATTCAAATTTCAAGTCACATGATCGTGCACTAAAAACAAGATCCATGGCTCAAAGTTGGTATCAAATTGATTGCCACGTCGAGCCCTACAAGAAAATGATCATCTCACAATCAACCGAGCATCAGAACAACTTTGGATCAGCCATGTAAGATCACGGAAGTTTTATGGCAACGTATGGACTGTTCTGGAATTCCATGAATTGTTTCGCAGGGGCAAATCTTTCATTTTGCACCCTATTTTCTAATTTCTTTTAATTCAATCTAATCTTAATTTCTAGTAATTGGAGTTACTTTTGATCTTCCACCTATGTTTGGGGCAAATTCTATATATACGTACGAGTATTGTATACACCAGAGGACTCAACCTTTCACAAAAGAGAGAGTTTTTACTTAATACAAGTTTCTCTTTCTTCTCATTGTTAGGTCACATTAGAGAGATTGAGGTGAGAGGTTCGAGGTTCGAGGTAAATCTTCTCTTCTTTCTTTTCATTTTCTTCTTCTCTCTCTCTTCTTTCCACTCTTCCCTCCCTCCTCCTTCGTCTGAGTTCCTCGCAATAGTGGCAGTGTCGTGCATGCCTCCCCTGAGGTTACACAGATCGCACATGGCGATGGCAGTGCCATGCATGAGTTTCACTCTCCATCTTTGCTTCTATCTCTTTCGTCTAGTGAGGCCTTTAGACGGCGCTGCCCATCGTCATCCACAGACATAGCTTTGACGTCTTAGTGAAGAATCCAGATGGTGAAACCCGTTGCTGCCCGCTGGGGTCTTTCCCTGTTGCCTGTCTATAGTAGACGGAGATACCCTTCGCTGCCTGCTAGAGGCCTCGGCAACGCATATCACCATTCACGAAGTGTTCTTCGTGTATTCCATGTTCATCATCATCCCTGTTGCATCCCACACCTATCACCATGCATCTCTTGAGGATTACCGCCGTGCCCTTCACGAACGACCATCGCTGCGCGCTTCATCAGAGACTATCATCATCCGCACAGGGGCATGTTGTCTTCTTATGTTGTCAATGACGATACCTAGCACCGTCTGTAATTCATTTCTCACTCTCTAACCATGAGTAGTAGAGTCGAGCACCACTAAAGGGCCACGACGCTGCTACTCCACGATCATGAGTGGTGACTCCTAGCGCTATCGGGACCTCATCTCTCTGTCGTTTCGTGTCTTCTTTTCACACTCTTTTATCTTTTCAGTTGACTGAGGGTAGACTGAGCCTAGCACCGCCATATCGGTCTTGATTTCGAGTAGTATTGCTGTCGTGCTGATCTTGAGAACCATGTCCGACTTGCTACCACTCCAAGTCAATAACTTCCCGGCTGTCATGCTAGTCTCGCCTCTTTGACAAGTTTTCATCTCTTTTGTGTTTTTATTTAAACCTTACGCTTCATCACCCTCTCGCATGAAGGTACGTTGCCCTAAGACAAGGGTGAGTCTCTTTGACCCACTTGTCTTACAAATTAACCATAGAATTGTTGTGTAGAAAACAAGAGGATTGCAGATCAAGGGAAATGATTCCGAACCAGCTAAAGCAGCTGGGGGGCTTTCTTTGTGATCTAAGAGGGAACCCACGCGAGCCAGCCCAAGTAGGTCCCAAACCCACCTTCAATTCTTCTCTCATTAGTTAGTGTACCTGCCCTTTCTCTTGAGCAAGGTTCTTAAAGAGCGATCTCAAATCCCGGGTTCGCCATAAACCTGAGATATATTCCGTCAGATCATCCAGATCCAAAGGGTGAGATCGAGGCGCCTAACCACTCATCCTACCATTTTAACCAATTTCAATACATAAAATTGAGTTCTATGATATTTCTTGGTGCAAAGATGCCGAACCTACTTACCTGTGCTCAATGACACCTCCAAACGTCCACTCACAGGCCACATCAAGCTTCAAGCAATGGCTATCTCTAAATAGCAGCAGTAAGGAACTTCAACCTTGGGCTCTAGAGAGAGAAAGAAAGGGGCAACAATAGTGAGATGAAGGGGAGAGCGGTTTAAGTATCCAAGATAGGTGGGAAACACTGTGGTTGACAGGGTTGGTGAAGGTTACAGTAGCTGACTTGCACGATACTGACACATACAGTAGCAATCACATCTTCTTTTCACTCACGATGCTAGTCTTCTTCTACTTCTTCTTCCTTCAATGCCGCACGCTCTCCACTACCACACGCCCTCTCTGTATTGTCGCATGTGTTTTTCTATCTCTTCTTTCTACTACACAAACAATGCTACACTCTTGTTCCCGCACATCATTGCCTCATGTCACGCACAACATTGAACCATTCATGTGCGGCGATGCATCCTTACACTCGCGGCACTAGCCTCTTTCACAGATGGCGCTGATATTCTCTCTCCTCTTCATATTACAAACGACGTTGGGCCACAGACGGCACTAAGCTCTTATACACGCGTGACGATTCTCCAAACGGCACTAGGCCTCTGTTTCACCCTCCATCAACGTGTGCATCGCATGCCTAAGGAAATTTGAGGTCCTTACAATCATGATGTCCCTTGTGATTATATATATAGAATAGACACATTGATGTTTCTTATGATTACATGTGAGACATGCTTTTGGAAAGATATGTGTGCATAGTGACTTGCTTTTGTTAAATGATTGATGCATGGTAACATGCTTTTGATAAGATATGTATACATGGATACATGCTTCTGTTATGATTTGATGAAATAATTGTGCCGAGAGTTGTGATTTACCCTTACTCTCTATGATAAGAAGAGAGTTAGGAGTGTATATGTTTGGGAGGTTGAAAACCCAAAACTTATTTGAGGCACTACTCATTGGGACCCCTTGGTAAGTGTACCACTCTCTCTCTATAAGGGCAAATGAGAGGGTCGTGCCTTGCAAGGCCAATGCCTATTAAAAGCCCCAAAGCGTGCTGGGGTTGTGTGCATGTGTGAGGCAATATCCAATGGATTCACCTGGTGATGGTGCCTCTCTTCTGATTGTGATGGTAGAGGTTCTACACATCAGGATTTGATTGACTCGATGGGTATGACTTCTACTTAAGAAGTTAGTTCAGTATCAAAATAATAGGTTTAGAACTCTTAAGAAATCAGAAGAGAAATACACTCTAAGTCATACTTATTAAAAGCTAACATCAAAGGAATTCATAGAACCTTAGAAAATACGTTGCTCTTATGCAGCATCAAATAGAGAATTATAATCTACCCAAGACGTCAGTTTCAGGGAATAAGTGGACTCATCTAGTACCCGGTGAGATATGAGTGGACCTATCCGGTACGTCGATAGGGATTAAGTGGACCCATCCAAGACATTGGTGTGGTATATGGACGACCTACTTGGGAAGCCAGTAGAGTACTTTGTGAAATCCTTTGTATCATGTTAAACTGAGCATTTCTGTTAAAAGGAATTATATATGCACTTTCTTGGACTGGTTCAATATGTATTCAAAGCTTCTGAATTACGTTAAATTGTGTGTTTCTGAATTTGAAACTGTTCTCCATATATGCTCTTCCTCATATTATGCATTCTTTTAAAAAATATTTACACTTTTCAACCATGATTTTTAAGGATAATGATGGTCACTTACTGAGTAGCCAAACTCATCTAGCTACTGTGAATTTTGTTTTTTTAGTAAACGCAACCGTATTATTAGTATGTACAATAGGAGTAGTTTGGAAGAAGTTTGTAGTGATGGATAAATTCACCTTTGTAACTTTTGTTTATTAAAGTTGTATATATATATATATATATATATATATATATAACTTCATGTTATTTTAAGTTGTGAAATAGACTTTGTAAAAAAAGATTTTGAATGAAAACTTTGTTTAAGAGTAATATATAGTAAAAATTTTGAATTTTTTTTGTTCTTTAAGAATAGATTGTCATATATCATGAATTTAATGTTATAAAACTTGGGGTGTGACATTCTCTCTCTCCTTTTCTTCTTCTTCTCTCTCTCTTCCTCTCCCTCTTATGCAGACGGGCCGACCCACCTCTCGTTCTCCCTTTCTCTCTTCCTTCCCTTCTCTTCTTTTCTCTCTCCCCCCTCTCCCTTCTTTCCCTCTCCTTCTCTCTCTTATCCTCTCTTTCTCTTCTCTCTCTTTCTCCCTCTCATTTTTTCCTTTTTCTCTCTCCTTGTCTTCTCTCTCTCTCTCTCTCTTTCTTCCTCTCCCTCTCACGTAGTAGTCGCCGGCCCACCTTTCTTTCTCTCTTCTTCTTCTCTCTCTCTCTCTCTCTCTCTCTCTCTTTCACTCCCCCCATGCAATCGCGCTATGCAGTCAGCCCACCTCTCTTTCTCTCTTCTTCTTCTTCTCTCTCTCTCTCTTTCTCCCCCCATGGAATCGGCTCAGCGGCTATGTCGTCGACCCAGCTCTCTTTCTCTCTTCTTCTTCTCTCTCTCCTCTCTCTTCCCCCATGCAATCGGGCCACCGACCGATCTCTCATTCTCTCTTATTCTCTATCTTTCTCTTTTTCTTTTCCCCTGCACAATTGTGTCGGTGGCTAAGCTGCCGGCCCACCTCTTTTTCTCTCTCTTTCTTTCTCGTGCTCTCTCTTGCTCATTCTCTCTCTCTCTGTCTCTCTTACTCACTCTCTCTCTGTCTCTCTCCCACTCTCTCTTACCCTCTCTCTTTCTTTTAGTCTCTCTCTTACCTTCCCTCTCCACTCGATCTCTTATGCTCATCCTCTTTCTTTCACTCTCTCTCTTGCTCACTCTCTCTCGGTCTCTCTCTCTTTCTCTCTTACCCTCTCTCCCTCTCTCGATCTCCCTTTCTCTTGCTCTCTCTTTCCTCCCTTTCTCTTGCTCTCTCCTTCTCTCTTGCTCATCCTCTCTCTCTCGATCGCTCTCTCACTCATTCTCTCTCCATCTCTCGGTTCCTCACCCTCTTTCACCTACTCTTTCCTTCTTCTCTTCTCACTTCTCTCTATCGTTCTCTTCTTTTTCTCTACCTCTTCTTACGCTCTTTCTCTTTCCATCTCTACTAAGCTCCTCCCTCTTCTCCCGTCAACTCTCTACTTCCCTGACTCTTATTATATCTCCCCCACCATCATGTTATCCCTCTCTTGATTACATAAATCATCTTCAAGAAATATTTTTATTTATTTATATATTTACATAAGATTGTTTATCGAGAAGGCGCCGAAAAGCTATCGAATTGACAAATAGTCTCTTGTCATCCCTACACCCCACCTTTTACATATATACTCATCTAACGACAAGTTAGGTTCTTTTGACTCACTTGTCTTCCAATCTTATGCGTGTGTATTCATGAGCAAGAGATCAAGCAAGGGAGCTAAAGCTGAACCAGCCTCAGGCTAGGGGGCTTTCCACCATGATCTAAGAGGGCGCCCGCAAAATGCCCGATCATGTCACGAACACATTGTGAGGCAGGTCGCACCTCACACCCCATAATCTTCTCTCATTAGTTGGTACTTATCCGTATGTGCACCTCATGCACCATGATTCCTTATAGGGCGATCTTGAGTCGAACCCACACATTCAGTTCCCCACGCAGTCATCAGGCCCAATGAGATCGAGGCCCAACCATTCACATTGTAGAAAATTCAGTCAAGACTCTTTACAAACCCAACGAAAGCTCGGGTCAAGTCAAGAAAGAAAATAAAAAACAAAATGAAAACTCTCCTGGCAATGAAAATTTTGAAATGGATGAAGAACCTCCATTTGAGAAACTCATGTTCCAAGCTGAGTAGTTTAAGATAAGATTCGATGGTAGCCATATTACTATTATTGAGGAAACCTTAGACATCAACTTAGGAACTGAGGGTAATCCAAAATATACAAAAATAGGAATCTCTTTATCACAAGAAGAGCAAGGCAAGATGATCTCCCTCTTAAAAGAATATAAAGACATCTTTGCCTGGTCTTATGATGATATGCCTTGCCTAAATATTGAATTAGTACAACACCATATTGTATTCCAAGAAGGGACAATGGCTCTGAATCAAAAGCTACAACAACAAAAGCCTCACTTGGAGCAGAAAATAAAAGAAGAGATTGATAAGCTTTTGAAGGTAAATTTCCTGTTACCTACGGACTATCCAGATTGGTTAGCCGATATATTGGTAGTACCTAAGAAATATGGAAGAATAAGAGTTTATGTCAACTATAGGGATCTAAACAAAGCATGTCCTAAGGATGACTTTCCTCTCTGCCCTAGTAAACAGCACGACTGGACACCAGATGCAATCCTTCATGAACGGTTTCTCTGGTTACAATCAGATCCTCATGATGAAAGAATACCAAAGGAAGACTTCTTAGAATTCTCTGGGGGCCATACTACTATAGGTGTTTGAACGCATTTTTCAGTACCTTGGTCCCTGATGCGGAATAAAGAGGAAGCAGGTCAAATAAAGCCTACAAAATAGTGAAAATTTTGACAGTCTCAAAACGGCTCCAGAACTGGTCAAGATCTTCATCAGTACTCTAAAAGCCCATTTTTCAAGCTTCATCATGATCAGACATGTCTAATGTAATGAACACAAATAAACAATTTCGAAAAAGTTTGCCTCAGCACCCTAAAGTGGACCCCGTAACTAAAACAATATTTTTGGTGCATCAAATTGCTATGGGACCACCATCATTGGATCTCACACGATCGAAAACCCTATTGCGTCAAGTTTCTGCTTAATCAAGCACTACGAGGCAAAGTTATGTGTAAAATACCAAAAAGGGGTGGGCTGCACACTATTCCCGTGAGGCCACCTTACACCAAAACACCATTAGAGATGGCGATTTTTATAGTCACGGGCAGTGACTTTCTTGGCCCATATCTTATTCTTTCAAAGTCAGATTGTGCTCAAACTTTGTGAGCCCGTTCAGCTCATCAAAACTAGCGATTCTATATGTGGTAAGCCTCATGATGATGCTCGAGCAAGGTGAAAAAATAGAGGGACGTTGCTGATCTGTGAAGAAACGTTAGAGAAAATTTAGTAGCAGCGTGCCCCACTCTAGCGGCCAAATCACGACGCTCGTATACTCGATCGATATGAAACTAATTGCATTATGTGTGTGAGGTCCGTGGTCATCCTTAGTCTGAACATTGCATACAATGAACGGTTGGATTTCACACACAGAGGCATCAAAACTGCTTTAAATTTCAGCTACTGGAATTGAGGATTCAGGCCAAAACCTCAAGATGACAAAATCTTTATCCGTACACAAAATCGAGTTACGCTTGTTGCAATGTGATCATGACAACATTCTCAGTATGATTCATGGAAGAAATGGAAGAAAAACATCAAGGAATAAGCACACTATTGATCCAAAATTTTCATCCAAAATTCAAGTGTTATGATCATAGCTTAAATACATTCATGTTGGTATCAAATCGATCGCCATGCCAAACGCTACAAGAAAATAATCATCTTTCGATCAAACGGGCATCAGAACAACTTCAGATCAGTCATGGAAGATCACACAAGTTCTCGAGCTGTAAAAGGGACTGTTTTGGAATTCCACATATTGTTAAGCAAGGGCAAAGCAGTCCTTTTACACCCATTTTTATAATTTCTTTTAATTCAATTAAATTGTAATTATATTCAATTCTAGGTATTTTTTGGGCATCCACCCATGTTTAGGTCGAATTCTATATAAGCATGCAAAGTCAAATTGTAAAAGACCTTGGATTCATTTCTTCAATCAATCAATAAAGACTTCATTTTTGCTTAATCTCGTTGAAGAGAGAGAGAGAAGATAGAAGAAAATGGTTGGCACCCTTCGGTAAGGTAATTTTCTCTCTACTCCCTTATTTCTCTCTCCTTCCCTCTTTCTCTCTCCTCCCTCTTTCTCTCTCCTCTCCCCTTTCTTTCTCTTCCCCTATTTTCTCATTTATGTCTCCTCTTTCTCATCTCTATCTCTCTTTCTCTCTCCTCTCCCCTTTCTTTCTCTTCCCCTCTTTTCTCATTTCTCTCTCCTCTTGCTCATCTTTATCTCTGTTTCTCTCTCCTTTTTCTCATCTTTATCTCACCTTTTCTCTCTCCTCTTGCTCATATCTATCTATCTTTCTCTCTTCTCTTTCTCACCTCTATCTCCTTTTCTCTCGTCTTTCTCATATCTCTCTCTTCTTCTCATATTTATCTCTCTCCTTGCTCTTCTTCTAAACACAGTCGGTGATGCTAGCACCGACTGTGCCCTTTTTCTTCTCTCTTCTCTAGTTAAAATAGTCGATGAAGCCTAGCGCTGACTGCATCTTCTCTCTCTTCTCTGTTTAAAATAATCTGCAATGCCTAGTGTCGACTACATCTTCTCTCTCTTTTATGTCTAAAATAATTGGTGAAGTGTAACACCGCCTGCATGTTCTCTCTCTTCTCTGTCTAAAAGAGTCGATGAAGCCTAGCGTCGACTGCATCTTCTTTCTCTTCTCTGTCTAAAACATTCGGTGAAACCTAATGCGGACTGTGTCGTCTCTCTCTTATCTATCTAAAACAGTCGGTGAAGCCTAGCGCCGACTGCATCTTCTCTTCCTTCTCTGTCTAAAACAGTCGGTGAAGCCTAGCGTCGATTGCATCTTCTCTCTTCTCTGTCTAAAATAGTTGGCAAAGCCTAGTGCCAACTGCATCTTCCCTCTCCAATTTATCTAAAATAGTCGGTGAAGCTTAGCGCCAACTACATCTTCTCTCTCTTCTCTATCTAAACCAGTCGGTGAAGCTTAGCACCGACTGCATCTTCTCTCTTTTCTCTGTCTAAAATAGTTGGTGAAGCCTAGCGTCAACTGCATCTTCTCTCTCTTCTCATTCCAACCTAACCGGGGATGCCCAGTGCCGACTGTGTCTTCTCTCTCCTCTCTTCTTAAACACAGTCGACAAAGCCTAACGCCAACTGTGTCCTTTTTCTCTCTTTTGTTGCCAACTCAACTGGCGATTTCGAGCACCAACTCTGTCTTCTCTCTCGTCACTTCTTTAACATAGCCGACGAAGCCTAGCACCGACTGTGTCTGTTTCTCTCTTCTCTTTCCAACTCAGCCAATGATGCTTAGCGTCGATTGTGTCTTTCACCGTCTTTTCTCCTTCCTTCTTTCTTCTCTCACACTCTTCTCCTTCTTTCTCTTCCTCTCTTTCTTTATCTTCTCTTTCTTATTCTCTTACTTCTTACTCTTTCTTTATGAGTTTCATTCTTTTTGCTATCCTTTCGTTTGATTAAGAAGGGCTGAGATTAGCCTCTTATGGTAGTCTTATCGTCTAGCCGTAATGTTGTTGTATCAGAAATATTGTGCCCGCTTTATTGCCACGACAAACTAACCATCGTGTCTATCTTTTCATTATCGGTATTGGCATCTAATAGTAATCGTGTTGAGTTAGTCTCAGTTACCGAGCCTGTTTTACTATCACGTCATGTCAATTACTCACCAGCTTAGTCACGGTGTTGATCACCCTGCCTGGTCAAATTCTTATTTCCCCCATCTTTATTCTCTCATTCTTTCCTTGTTTTGAATGTGCACACCTGTGTATGTTCACCCAAAAGGCCAAGTGAGGTCCACTGACCCACTTGTCTTATAACCTTTGCCATATATGTGTGATTACAGAAAATAGGAGAATACAAGCCAAGAGAGGTGATTTCAAACCAGTTTTATTACTGAGGGGCTTTCATCGTGCTCTAAGAGGGTGTCCACAAGAGTAAGTCTAAAAAATTCCTCTCTCAACAGTTGGTAATACCTACCCTTGTTCTCCAATGAGGTTCCCGAGAGAGTGATATCAAAAGTCCAGGGACTCCTCTGAAACTCGATACTCGTGCCGACCAATCATCCAGATCCGAAGGGCTAGATCTAGGTACCTAACTGGATTGGCGACTCCCCTAGGGACTTACTACCCCTTAGTCGGATCGTACTTGTTTGGCTAAGTTTGACCCTTTATTTTGTATTTTTACAGTTCACTTATGGCTTGCAGGTTCTGTAACCCATGGACCGGATCAGGGATTTTTATCCCTGCATTCACGAGTGTCCCTAGGGAACAAGTTCATTCAACTTCATTCCCAACCATCATTTTGAGCAAAGACCCCTTGTCTAGCTCCTAGGTCTTTACCAGAACAGGTGTGAGGTGGGACTTAAAAGTCCCTCACTCCCCATCTCCTCGCTCTGGTGGAAACTCCAGCAAGGCACCTTGCATCGATAGCACTTCTAGTGCAACACATTGCATGCACCCAGCCACTGTCAAGTCACTTGCCGGTCGTATTCTCGAAGTTTGTCGGAAAGCTGCACAGTCCCTTTCTGTAAAAAGCAAGCAAGTTGTCATTGCTTCTGTGGGTCGCCACAACGCTACCCCTCACATTCTTGCACCACCATGAGTCTCTATCCCTAGGGTCTTGACACATAGATACAGAGGCTCTGTGGCCTCCACCTCTTACACACACCACAAGGCTCGTGGGTTACCCACTAGAGTCACACCTTGAAGCAACTCTTTCATTGCCTCGAGTCCGTGTTCAGGATTGAATCTTCCAAGGTCAGGTCCTACGCACGCTATTCATATGCATCCCACCGCTTGGGGCAACGTCATTGCTACGCTAACCTGAGTACACAGGAGACGACCTCCTCATCCTCCTACTTTGCACACACAAGCGCACCCTGTGAGGGGTAGGCCTCTGCCTGTTCTCTTACAAACTCCTACTCGTAGTTCTCATCCTCCTAAGGCCAGACCACTTGCTCGAGCCCGGGGTGACCTTTCGCCGTCACAGATAGCCCCTTGCCCTCGACTCAGGCTTCCTCATGAGTCAACCCTGCTCTTGCCTGCTCTTACTTCTTCAAGCAAGCATCTTCAGCCTTAGTATTCGAAGACCTTCCCCAAGAGTACCATTCTAAACAAGCCGTGTTATTTTGGTTGTGTCTCTGGAGCCCACAAGAGAGCTCGGGGAAAAGACCAGATGGAAGATCGCGTCCTTCATCCTCCCCGCCCCATGGTGACCCCAGTTCCCTGACCCTCATCCCTTGTCGCACCTGATGGAGATGGCTCTCTCTTATTCCAGAATAGCCGATCAGCCACAGTCCTGATCATAGTTTCGACGCGAGGTCCATCAAAGTCTCAAAGCTAAACGTGAAAGAGGTCTGTAAATTTTGACTAAGGAACTGATCAAGTCAATCAGAACAATCAGTTCTGACCACCCTCTTCACTTAAATCCCTTCTACCCTCTTCAGACAATGAAGCCCCAAGAAGTGCTCCATGAGCCCTGCATTGTGGTTAGTGTCGTAGAACATGACCCAGCCACTCAGCAGCCACGGTCCCAAGACCATCGAGAACCGGTCCTAACGTGATCGGCATACAAAAGTTGAGTTTAGTTAGGGCGTGTTGGCCCCCTACTAATCGATCTACCACGCACAACCCATCAAAGTTTGCATGCCCTCAATTGCAACTAACGCTGGCCTCCATAGAGAAACAGTCAACGTAATGGTCGTAAGCGAGCCTGGTGACGCATAGGAAGAGAGCGTGAACACGTTTGAGGATATAGTGTGCGTGATGATGGAAAAGATCTATCGTATAGATGCCACATGACAATCAGCTAACCACGATGTTAATTCCCATCACTCAGATGGTGCTCCTCGAAGGCAGCCCTCGCCCTCTGTCTCACAAGGAAATTCTTTCCCTCACCCCGTCTCTCAGGCGGACATTGATGCTATGGTGACCCGTAGCCTAAAAAAAGGAAAAAAACCAGGGATACAGGGTGTGATGCCTTACAAAAGGCCGTACCCTTCATACACTGACTAGGTCTCATTTTCCTCAAATTACAAGAAAGGGAAGTTTCCTCTATTCAACGAAACCATGTCCCAAAACCAGCATATTGCCCACTTCCAGGCAGCATGTTGAGAAACAACGACTCATGGAAGACTTCTTCTCCGTCAGTTTGTTGGAACCCTTTATGGCCCAGCTTTTCAGTGGTATGCTCGATTCCCTCCAAACTCAGTACTTACATGAAAGGAAATGGAAAAAGTGTTCTATCAATGCTTCTATGAGGTCGAGAGAGACGTTCAAACCATCGAACTTCTCTCCCTGACTCAAGACCAGGATGCGCCCGTAGACTAGTTATATCAAAATGGAGAAATTTGGTTGCTCACCATCCTAATCATATGCCCGAGAAGGAAGCAATCCAAATTTACGTGTAGAACATGAGAACCGAGATCGCTCTCATGTCAAGGCCTCTAATCCGATCTCCGTGTTAGAATTGATCTCTAAATCTGTCGGCATAGAAAGTCTATCATGCCACCACGGCGAGTCAGGACAACCGTCTGCAAGCTCAAGAAACAATAGGGATAATGGTAACCCTTGAACTAACACCTGGGGCAACCAACAAAAAGGAATAATCAGTGCAGCCGTCACGTTCACTGATCCTAAGAAGGCTCCCTCTGAAACTTTGGACCTTTCTAAAGGGAATAATGCCACAGGTGGGCAAGCAACAATAGTTGTACAATCGAGTACCCCCACTGGCGAATCTTACTCGAGATGATTATTTCACCAGGCATAAGAAAAAGGCTACCCGTTTGAGAAGGAATGGGTCCCTGCATTGCACCGGTTATAATTGGAACAAAATATGATTCAGCTTCCAGAAGCTAAGCTCCCTGAGCAAGTTGGGCTCGACACTCTGGGGAATTATTGTGCTTACCATCGAAGGATTAATCATCTCACAGATGACTGCTACACACTAAAAGATATTATCGAGGCACTGATTGAGAAGGGTCAGATAAAGCTTGAATATTTAAAGAAGGCATTCGAGGCAACAGAAGCCTCCCATGCAATAACCATCAAAGAGGAAGATGAAAAAGACGCAGCTCAAAGATGCATTGACAGACAAAGTTCGTAAAAATGATCGGACTTCTACCCCGGGGAAAGAGGCCACCACAATACGATCGAAGGGCATCAAAATGCTCACAATCGAAGGAAGAATGAAGATATGTTGCTGAAATAGCTGAACAGCTGCCACAAGTTGCAAGACCAACTTCAAGGTCTTCCCATGGCGAGGCAACCTACATGTAGGGACGATCTCGGGTAAAAGTTCACAGGGACATTTTGGTCATTTGTGCCTAATTTTTGGATTTGTTTTAAATTTGTTTAATTCTAATTAAGCTTGAATTTTTAGTGTTCACCCTTGTTTGGTGAATCCTCTATATAAGCAAGCTTATCTCACTTGTAAGAGAACCTTTATTTTTGGGAGAGATTCCACAATGCCTTATTTTCAAGTTTTATTACCCCTGAAAGCTGAGAAGAATCAAGGCTAGATTTCACTTATTAGCTTGCCTTTGTTATTCTTTAGTCTCTGTGGGAGATGAGAGAGGGGGATGGAGAAAACTCTGAGAGAGTGAGGATACCCCTGAGTGTGCGGTCCCGTGGGCACCCGGATCGCGTGGGTCACCCCCACCTCACCTAAGACAAGTCGCTCCATTTCTCTTTCTCTCTCTCTCTCTTTCTCTCTATCTCTCTCTCTCACCTCCACCTCCGCACATGACTTCGCCTGCATGGAAGCCCACCCCTACTTGCAAGCTCGTTGCTGCGAGCAAACCCGTGAACCTCGACCCCTGGGTTTCCCCACGCCCCCTCCCTCAGCGGTTAGCAACCCCCTGAGAGAGTGACCGGGGAGGAGGGATACTCGGATCCCAGCTCGATAGCATAATGAAAGTAAGAGCAGAGAGATTGAGAACCTGAAGAGGGCTCCGTCCAAATTGTGCCAACACACAGCTAGAGGGCTTCGTAATTTCTCTAAGAGGACTATCTGCCTGGTCTAATCCCCGAACCCCTAACGCGGTGCAAGAGAGTTAGCGCTCTAGTCGCTAAAATCTCAATCACTGTCAGCTTCCTATCCACAAGCAGAAGGATCTGCACGCCTTCCATGCATCTAGACTCCGCAGTTGTTCGAGTGAGGGTTTCCGCCTCCGTCCCCTGAAGGGAAACCAAGACCGCACCTACATCAACTGACGACTCCACTAGGGACTTGTCACCTGATCGTTGGCTCGAGCTATCACCAGATACCAAACTCTCTTTCTCCTCTCTTCACTTTTGCTATGGGATCTTCTTATCCCTCCTTCCTTCGGGTCGAGGAGTTCTATATCCACATACCCGTGGCCATTCACGATGAGGCTGCGTCGGGTGTTCCTCTGTCCCTCGCGTGCCCCCTATGCGGCCATGCTAACCTGACCATCTCGCCCTCGACTAGAATTATTTGTGGCACGGACCCTCAGGCCCCTCACCCCACCTCTTCCGGCATTAAGGGGGGACCCCTTGAGGCCCACTACATGGGCGACTCTACTATCGCCCCCTCACTAGAACACCCTGTCGCCGGTGGGCACCGTACCAGCAGCAGATCACAAAGTGGCTCTCACGCCACCACTCCTTCTCACTCGGTCAATCCTTCCAGGACTGCCGTCGGGGTCGGAAGATGAAAGGTAACCGCGCCTACGTCACACCGGGGCATCGTCAACACCGGCACCCCCACCCACAAACCACCTGCTGGCAACTCCCATGTCAGCCCGCGCAATTACTCCACCATGCATAGCTATGTTTACAGACTTCCCGACCGACCAACCACCATAATAGTGAATCGGGGTAGGTGATATCCTATCCCTATCCCTCAAACCATTTTGTGTCTCGCTCGACCCAGGCGAAGTGCTGGTGGCTATGAAGCCACACACATCATGCATGTCAGCCCCACGGCTCGGGACAGCCCAAAGGCCGGCCCCTTGAGACCCACACACACTCCACTACCAGGGTTCACTCTGGAGGCCCATGAGAAGCATGACCAAACAAGCCTCAGGGGGTCACTCCTTGCAGGATGCAGCAGTCACACCCAGGTGGGAATTATATGGTCCCAAAACCGATCGTATTATGAGAAGAATGAATTACGAGTTGACTAGCAATCAAGGTCTGAACAATGGCAAATGAATGTTTACCCCGTTTGTTGTGATTGAAGCCATAACATCTTGGTTTCGCAAGAAAGAAGGCCTTGGCTATCCAGGGAATTTGAGCCCCCCATTGTCGCCATCCCCTTTCGAGCAAGTATTGCACATAACGGTGTCGTAAAAACCAGCCCAGTCCCTTCGGTAGCCTTCCCCTTGCCTTGGAACAAGGGAGGAGACTTAGAGGGGACTCTGGCAAAGCTGATACCCGAAGCTTTCGAGTCACCCTCCTTTATAGAGGACTCGTCACCAATAAGTGACGAAGAAATAAAGGATGCGCCAGAAATCCTAGAGTACGACTAACAGGCCACGGTAGACGATTTGGAGGAAATAAATCTGGATAGCGAGACCGACCCGAGACCCACCTTCATCTCTGCATTTATGTCACCTCAAGAAAAACAGGAATATGTTGAATTTATGAAAGCCAATTAGGATGTGTTTTCTTGACATTATGAGGAGATGCCCAATCTTGAACCGCACGTAGCCGTCCACAGGTTGGGCATCAACTTGTTATGCAAGCCTATCAAACAAAAGCTAAGGAGGTTTAGGCCCGATCTCAAAATCAAAATTGAGGTGGAGGTGGAAAAGCTTAGAGCAACACTCTTCATTCGAGAGTAAAATATCCTAAATGGCTGGCTAATATAGTCCTGGTCGAAAAGAAGAATTGGCAGATCAAGGTCTACATCGACTTCCGAGATTTGAAAGAGACTTGCCCTAAAGATGACTTCCCCCTCCAATTTACAGAGTTGCTGACTGATTCCACCACCAACTGTCAGGCGTTCTCTTTTATGGACGGCTGCACTGGTTATATCCTGATGCTGATGGCCCCGGAGAACAAGGAATCTACAGCTTTCTTAACACCAAAAGGTGTCTTCTGCTACATGGTTATGCCTTGTGGTCTCAAGAATGCAGAGGCCACGTATCAAAGGGCCATGACTACTAGCTTCAAAGACATGCTACACAAGGAAGTCGAGTGCTATGTAGATGACCTTGTAGTCAAATCGAATAATAGGGGGAGCCACATAGCGAGCCTCGACAGAGTCTTTGCGAGTCTTTGCCTCCATCAGCTCAAAATGAATCCCTTGGAATGTGCCTTTAGTGTGCGATCAGGGAGGTTCCAAGTTTCATTATTCGATACAGAAGTGTGGAGATTGAGCTCATCATGATCAAAGCCATCCAAAAGATGCCACCGTCTAGAAATCTATGGGAACTCAATTCCCTCGAAGGTCAATTGGCCTACATAAGGAGATTCATATATAAACTGGTAGGAAGATGCCAACCCTTATCCCATCTCATGAAGGAGGTCCCCTTCAAATGCGGTGAGGCATGCCAAGCGGTTTTTGACAGCATCAAAAGCTATCTTCTCAATCCCCTAGTTCTGCACCCATCCCCGGGAGGCCCCTCATCTTATACATGCCACGCTCGATGAGTCACTCGAAGCCCTCATATTATGGCTTTGTATTATCCGAGGCCTGAAATGTAAGGAGCAGAGGTCAATTACTCTCCAATGGAAAAGACATGCTTAGCCCTCATATTCGTAGTATTGAAGCTGCGACATTACCTGCACTAGCAGCTGAATTGGCTTGTCTCTCGTGCATACCCTATAAAGTATCTCTTATCACGCCCTTGCCTTATGGGCTGACTCACCAAGTGGTCACTACTCCTCATGGAGTATGACATCACATATGTACCGTAAAGGGCTGTCAAGGGTCAGGCCCTTGCAGACTTCCTAGCCACTCATCCGCTTGCGACAGGAACCCCCACAACTGAAGACCTACCGGATGAAGAAATCTTCAATGTCGAAGGCCTCTGCAGCTGGAAGATGTATTCTGACAGGATCTTCCAGTTGGAGAAAGGCGGTGCAAGAGTGGTATTCATCATTCCCTAGAAAGGATTAGTACCCCTATCCTTCTCCCTCCCGGGAGTGGGGTTGCATAATGAGGCAGAATACCAAGCACTCATCATAGGCCTAGAGATTGCCTCTCACCTAGATGTGAAACACTTGAATGTCTATGATGACTTTGAGATAGCAATCAAGCAACTCAAAGGAAGGTACGACATAAGGAGGGAGAGCCTCAAAACTTACTTTGGCGTTGCTAAGTCGCTAATCGCTAAACTCAATGAAGTGACTCTCGAGCACTTGTCTCGAAGGCTCAACACTTAGGCAGACGCGCTTGCCAAGTTAGGAGCTACAATTCAGATGCCGTTAAAAAACTCCATGCCAATATGGGTCATGGAATGGAGGTGTGCCGAATTCATAGAAATCCCCAAAGCGGAGCATCAGGCAAGAGAACTACTCGAATGGTGTTACTCCATTTCGACCGCAGCAGATGCTAGTAGTGTGCAAGGCTCGCCCACCTCCTCAACCTTGTGCATGACCGTAAAGAAGATGGGCAGGGGTGAAGAATGCCTGGCTGCAGACCACGTGTGTGCAGAAATTGAGCAGGAAACTGACTGATGCATCCCCATAATGGCGTATCTACTACACAATCGATTGCCCAACGAGCCCGTTGAGCGTAACATCATCCGGAGATCCACCACAGGATTTGTGTGCCAAGATGTTACTCTGTTCTTAATCTCCTACAACGACATGCTATTCAGATGTACTGGGCACGATGAGGCAAAGCGGGTTCTTGCAGAAGTCCATTCTGGGGTGTGCGGAATGCACCAGTCAGGCCCCATGCTGTACCACAGGATCATGCGGATAGGCTACTACTTTCCCACCATGAGTGCAAACTCATTGGCATTCGTGAAAATTTGCCCAATTTGCCATATCCATGTGAACTTCATTCACCAGCCACCCGAGCCTCTCCACTCAATGGTAGCATCTTAGCCCTTCGCCCACTGCGACATGGACATCGTAGGCCCCATCGATCCTCCTTCCTCCTTGGGGCATAAGTCCATACTCGCCGCAACCGATTATTTTTCTAATTGGGCCGAAGCAGTCCGTCTCAGGAAGGTCCCTGACACTGCGGTGGCTGACTTCATCCACCACCACATCATATATCGATTCGGTGTTTCCGATCGAATCATTTTCGACAATGGCCCCTTGTTCCGCAGTAGCCAGATCAATAGGTTAGCTGAGAAATTTGGGTTCACATGGAAGTACTGGACCATGTATCACCCAAGGGCTAACGGCCTTGCTAAAGCATTCAACGGAGCGTGATGTGAGGCCCCAAGGAAGTCTGTCTCTGCCACAAAGAGAAATTCGCACAAGAAGCTACTTGAAACTCTTTGGGCCCACCTTATCACATCCCGAGGAACAACACAATCCACCCCCTATTAACTAGTGTATGGAGGTGAGGCTATTGTCCCGATGGAAATCCAATTGCCATCCGTAAGAGTGCCCCTCCACTATGGAATGTGGAGTGAAGAACGGGCTACTCTTCGCTGCCAAGAGCTTGACGCGCTCGATGAAGGCAGGCACCGAGCGCAGCAGATCCTTGAGGCTAAAAAAATTGTATGAAAAGGGCCTTTGATTGATCCAATAGGATAAGAGCCTTCTTGAAGGGCAAGCTCGTTTTGGTAGTAAAGAGGCCCATCGCTACCCATGGCCAAACAAAGGGGAAATTCGAACCAAAGCAAGTAGGCCCATTCGTCATAAAGAAGGTTTTCCCTAACAGTGCATATTTCTTGATCAATGCCAAAGGGGGGGAGGCCAGGCCTCCAATTAATGACAGATATTTGAAAAAGTACTATCCATAAGCAAAGGTCCGCACCAAGCGACCTAGGGCCTGCCTACAACAGGTGAACCTCGCTCCCTGTCTGGCCAACATATGGGAACCCCTGTGGTCCCCCAAAAAAAAAAACATACGGGGTCTTGCGAAAATCAGCAATGGCACATTCCACAAGGGTTGGGATCCACGAGGGCATGAAAATCGACAAGGGCATCCCAACCATCATCATGCAGCAAGCAACAATCATCCCACGGGCACTTCATCCGCCATTCCTTATCCCCATCATCAGTAGGGGTAAGGACTGCACCAGCCCACAAAGAAAAAACAAAAAAAAGGAAGAAAAAGAAGAAGCAGCAAGCAAAGGGGCAACACTAAATAGGAAAGAGTTCGACATAAAGGAATTATTTTTATTCCATGAACAAGAGGATTACAACTTTGTGGTTACATCTCGTAACTACAATAAAACAAAGTGTGTACATCCATTCTGGGGTAGATCCGTCCACGAACTCAACCGCCTCCTCACCGTAGTGGCCTCCTCCGGGAGAGGGTATCACCCTCTTCAAACATGCCTTGGAGAAGAGTGTGGGCTCCTCCTTCTCTTGATCGTCACCTTACGAAGGTGAACAGCCATGCGCTGGTCGGAGGAAACAATACACGCACCAAGACTAGGCACACCGCCCCCACCAACTTCGATAGAAGGCCCCCAACACATTATACATAGTCGCGAGCCCCACGCCATGGGTCTCACACAAACAAAGGAGCTCTGGAGAAACAAGCTCATCCTCTGCCATGGGTCCATCGTCACTTCTGTGTGGTGAATGCATTCACAAGCACGTCCAATGCCCGTGCACACCCCAAAGCCAAGGTTAAGCAGTTAGCCCCCATATTGGGCATCACTCATCAGCCAAAATCTTCAAAGAAAAGGGGAAAACAGCTGCCCTCACTCTTTCCTGCCTCCCCCCCTTTTAAAGGGCTTAGGCTCCTCAAAGCTTGCTGCTTCCCGAGCATCATGCCGCCTAGCTACTCAACCACGTGTCATCACAATGGTGCCTCATTGACCGTGACATTTAAACCTTCTCCCGCCTCACCTATTAAGCATTGCCCATGAAGCATCACGGGAAAATCTCACGCCACCATGCTTTTGGCCTGGTGTTATCAGTAGATCACTAAAGCAGATCTTGCCCAAAGGCATTGCCATCCATGTGGCACTCTCCATCTGACCTCTCCCTATCATGTAGGCGTGTTGTCAACTGAGCACCTCTTCTTTAAGCATGCTTTCTTCGAGGCAGCTGATCATTCCACCCCTCGCAGGTGCCTTCTTCATCTCACCCCCCACGGGTGCCTTCTTCATTCGCCACCCCCCGTGGGTGCCTTCTTCAATCGCCACCCCCCGTGGGTGCCTTCTTCACTTTGCCCCCCTGCGGGTGTCTTCTTCATTTCACCCCCCCGTGGGTGCCTTCTTTACGCCACCCCCAAGGAGTGCCTTCTTCATTCCTCCCCTTGTGGGTGCCTTCTTCATTCACCACCCCCCGTGGGTGCCTTCTTCACTTCACTCCCCGCAGGTGCATTCTTCACTTCACCCCCCACAGATACCTTCTTCACACTACCCCGTCACAGGTACCTTCTTCACTCTACTCCCTCTGGGTCCCTCCATCATTCCACACCCCTCACGGCTCCCTCCATCAACCCACATCCCCGCGGGTGCTTTCAACATTCCACCACCGTGGGCACCATCCAACACCTTCTGCGGAACCACCATCATTGACCCTGCTTGGGCACAAACTGCCTGGGTCGCAATAAAGCCACTCCTCCGTCATGGTTCATTACACTGGTGACCTCTCTCCCCCTAAAAAAAAAAAAAGAAGCATAGCCAAAAAATGGCTATGGGTAAAATCACCCAACAAAAAATAGGGGCATGGTGAAAACCCGCAAAGGGCACCATGAATAAAAATGACAAGTGGGCATGGACACGAAGCCATGAGTAAAAGAGTCCTGAAAAAAAATCTTGGCACGATGAAAACCTGCAAAAGGGCGACATGAGTAAGAGTGGAAACCAACGGGTGGACATGACATCGAACTCACGAGTAAAAGCACCCAAATAAAGGATATGGTAAAAACTACTCTTCTGGCGCCATATCCCCTCCGCCCAGGTGAAAACCCGAAAAGGGCGCCTTGACCGAATCTCCTCCTTCTGGCCTTCGGGTCAAACCACCTCAATTCAGGCCCCAATGCCTTCAAAAAAAAAAACTCCGGGCCTCAGTGCCTCCAAAAAACAATCTAGGCCCTAGTGCCTTCCAAAAAAAACTCCAGACCCCAGTGCCTTCCAAAAACCAATCTGGACCCCAATACCTTCCTCCAAAAAAAATCCAGGCCCCAGTGCCTTTCTTTAAAAAAAATAATCCGGGCCCCAATGCCTTCCAAAAACATCCGGGCCCTAGTGGCTTAAAAAATCCAAGCCTCAGTGCCTTTCAAACATGTTTTTCGGCTCCAGTGTTACCCTTTGTTTTATCGCAGGCCTTTGTGCCGCCTTCTTATTCTCGGCACTAGGGCCTCAATGCCCCGGTGCGACTTTCTCAACACGGGCCTTAGTGTCGCCACATAAAAAAAAAAAGCTCCTCCTCTTCTTCTCTTCCATCAAACTCTTACTGCCAGGGTAAACTCCCCTAAAATGGGACCGCTTCAAAGGCCATCCTCTTATCGAGTCTGGGTAATTCGGGAGACCCCCAACTCAACCAGTAGGATGTTAGCCAAAGAGGTACCTTGCCTACCATTCGTCTCATCAAACTCTGCATCCAAGGTGAAGTCCCTAAAATTTGGGACCGCTTCAAAGGCCATCCTCTTATCGAGTCTGAGTAATTCGGGAGATCCCCAATTGGACTTGTAGGATGTAAGCCAAAGAGTTACCTTGCCTACCTTTTCTTCCTCCACCAATCTTCAAGCATTTAGGGTGAAGTTCCCTAAAATGGGACCATCTCGAAGGACATCCTCCTTTCATTATTTAAAGGTATTTTTTAATACTTGTATCCTCGTTATGAGTTAAGAGAAAAGCAATATGCGACCTAGGTCTGCAGGTATCAAAATTCCTACGAACTATGGAAGCCATAGGGTAATAAGCCCTGATCCATGAGTGAAATTTTCGACAGTCTCATAATTGCCCAAGAAGGTTCAAGAACGTTGATAAAGGTATTTGAAGAATACCTACGAAGTTTTGTCGCAATCTGACCAGTTCAAGGCAGTGCAAACATAGAAATAGTTTTGGGAAAATAAGCCTCCCACTCTAAAATGGACCTTATAACTATAGTCCTATCACTGGAGTGTCAAAAGATTGTGGGACCACTACCATTGGATTTGGAGCTTTTGAAAACCTTAGGGACAACAATTCAGCTTGTTCAGACCTTCCTGGACCAAGTTATGGTCAAATTACCTGAAATGGGTAGGTCACATGCTATTACCGTGCACCCACAGTGAACTAATTTCCATTAATGGAAACTGTGCTCATGGGTTTTGGGCTCAACTTTGAAAGGTTGTATCTCTCTCATCCCAAGCTGGATCAAGCTCAAATTTTATGAGCGTGCTCGTCTCGTCGACTCGAGCATTTTGATATGTGGCACGCTCATGTTGTGGCATGAGCCTAGAGAAAAATGTGAGAGAGGATCACCATTCAATGCAAGGTTGCAGGTTTTCCAGCAGGAGCACACCTCGATCGAGTGGCCACATTATGGCGCTCGCATGTCGGATCGACCCAAAATCAGATCTATTACGAGCATAGGGTTCGAGGCATCATCAGAGTTGAACCTTGCACGTAAAGGAAAGTCAGATTTGATGCACGACAAGTACAACATTGCTGCATTTTCTGGGCACTAAGAAGCAAATTCCGGTCAAAAGATCAAAAATGGAAAACGGTCATTCGGCCACCAAATCAAGCCACATTCATCACCAAGCGCTCACAACGACTTGCTCATCGATATTCAGAAAATATATCATCAAAAATCACCAAGAAATGGGCATAGTCTTTAAACAAATATCGCATGTTTCTCATGATTTTCGCACTTCATGATCATGGCCCAAAGACCCGATCCGTGGCTCAAAAGTGGTTTCAAAATGACTGTCTGCCGATCCGATCAAGAAAAGAATCATCTTTTGACTAAATAGAGACTGGAAAGACCCCAAATCATCCCTGGAAGATCACAAGAGTTCTTGGGCACAGCAGGGACTCCATTGGAATTTTGTGGATTGTTGTTACAGGGGCAAAATCGTCTTTTTTCCATATTTTTTTAGAATTTCTTCAATTCACTTAATTGTTAATTTTTAGCAATTAGGTCAAATTTTGATTTTACACCCATGTTTGGGCCCCACTTCTATATAAATAAGGGTGCACCTCATGTAATGGACCCTTCTTGGAGTAATAAAAATTACATTTCTTTATTTGAGTCTTAGGTCATGTCTTGGAGAGAGAGAGGAGAGAGAAGAATTTAAGCAGTACCCTTTGATGTAAGGTAACTTTCTCTCTCCTCTCTTCTTTCTCTCTCTTCTTTCTCTTTCTTCTTCCTCTTTCTTCTTTCTCTCTCTTCTTTCACTCTCTATTTTCTCTTTCTTCTTCTCTCTTCTTTTTATCTCTTCTTTCTCTCTCTTCTTTCTCTTCCTTTTTCTCTCGTCTTTCTCTCTCTTATTTCTCTATTCTTTCTCTCTTCTTTCTTTTTCTTGTTCCTTTCCTTTTCTTTCTTCTCTCTTTCCTTTTTTCTCTTTCTTTTGTCCTTTCCCTTCTCTTCTCTTTCTTTTTTTTCTCTCTGCTTCCTTCTAGTCTCATGTCCCTCTCAGTCTATTATAGGTGGTAGTGCTTACTGTTGAGCATGACGTTCTCTTCTTTATCTAATTGTTGCGTATAGCAGTGTAAATGCCGAGCGTGAATTTCTTCCCTCTCAGTCTATTGCGCACAGCAGTGTGTACTGTTGAGCGTGACGTTCTCACGATAGACTAAATTCCGAGTGTGACTTTCTTCTTTCTCTCTCAGTTTGTTGCATGCAACAATGCATACTGTAGAGCGTGATATTCACTTCTCCCTCTGTTCATTACGCATGATAATGCAAATGCCGAGTGTGTTCTAAGTCTGTTGCGTAGGGCAGTGCGTACTACCGAGCATGACGTTCTCTTCTCTCTTTATTCATTGCACACTACAGTGCAAATAACGAGTGTGGCTTTCTTCTCTCTCTTAATCTATTGTGCGCTGTAGTGTGTACTACCGAGTGTGATGCTCTCTTCCCTCTCTGTTTGTTGTGCATGGCAGTGCAAATACCGAGCGTGACACTTTCTCTTGTTTGTTGCAAGCAGCAGTACATACTGTCGAGCATGACATTCCCTTTTCTCTCTCAGTCAGTGAGTCCGTTGCACATGATGGTATAAATGCCGAGTGTACATTCCCCTTCTCTCTTTCGATCTGATGCACACGACAGTGAACACTGCCAAGCATGATGTCTTCTCTTCTCTCTCTTCTTTCGGTCGTGCACGACAGTAAGGACCGCTGAGCATGACCTATCTTCCTTCCCACTTTCTGCCCTACATGGTAGCACACACTACTGAGCACGATCTCCCTTCTCTTCTTTCTCCTTTTGCTAGTTCAATCAGATGGCTGGCTGAGCCTTTTGTTGTCGTGCCAGTCTTGACTTAGAGTAGTTTAACCATTGTGTCGGTCTATTTATTGTGCCCGTCTAACTGCTGCGCCAGACTAGTCACTACATTTGAAAGTCTTCACGTCAGTCCCAACGTCGAGTAGTTTAGTCGTTGTGTCAGTCTAGTTACCGTGCCCGTTTAGCTATCGCTCAATACTAGCCACTTTGCCAGATTAGTCATCGTGCTAGTCTTGTTGTCGAGTCGTTTAACTGTTGTTCCGGTCTAGTCATTGTGCCCATCTAGTTACTACACCAGACCAGTCGTCATGGTAGCCATGCCACTGCGCCCATCTAGTCGTCAGGTCAAACATCTTCATTCTCTTTCTTCCCTTCCCTTTCCTCTTTGGAAGGTTCAGCGAGAGCTAAACTTACCTTCATCACTTGTCCCATTCTTTCTCTTCTTCTTCTCTCTACAAAAATTTCCATTTCTTTTCCTTTGAAGAGTTGGGTGAGATCTAGACCAACCTCCGTCCCACTTTTCCCTGAAGGACTAGTTGAAAGACATACTAGCCTTCAAACTCTTATTTCTTTTCTCTGACATCTTCTCTATCTCACCCCTTTCTTTCTTTCTTTCTTTATTATAAGACATTATTAAAAGTCCCTCGTCAAGTAGATGTCGTAAGGCTGTCGAATTGATATGTGGACTCTTTTTTATTTCTTCTACTTCTCCCCGTGCACACATGCATGTGTGTTCACCCTATGACAAGGTGGGGTCCTCAGACCCACTTGTCTGTACTCTAATGTGTGTGTGTGTGTTTTACAGGAAAGAGGAAAACAGGTCAAGGGAGGCGATTCTGAACCGACCACAGGCCAGGGGGCATTCCCACGTGATCTAAGAGGGCGCCCACACGAGTTAGCCCATGTGCATCATGAACCCACGCGAGATGAGTCCCGCCTGGCGAACCTAATTCCTCTCTCGTCGGTTGGTAGCCCTGCCCGTCTTCTTCACACGGTTCATGAGAGAGCAGTCTCAAGTCCCAGGTCGATCTCTAACCTCGAACCGCACCACCAGGACACCCCGACCCAGAGGCTAGATCGAGGCATCTAACCAGCTTGGTAACTCCACTGGGGTCACGCTACCCCATCGTCAGGTCGTTCTTGTTCGACCTTTTTTTTCTTCTGTTTCTTGCTTATTAACACACACATGTCTTTTGGGTTATGGAACCCGTTCATCTGAGTTGGGGATTTTATAATCCCCACACTTGTGAACTTTCCTCAGGGACAGGTTCCTTAAACCTCATTCTGGACCTTCCTTTTAAGCGAGGACCTAAGGTCACGCTCCTAGGTTCTTACCATGATCGGTGAGTGGAGGGACTCAAAAGTCCCTCACTCACCATCTTCTAGCAATGGTGGACCCTCTACCAAAACACCTAGCATGGGTGGCAGACAGGCCATCGCGCACAGCATGTACCCTGCCACCGGCAAGTCACTTGTCGGTCCCACTCGGGGCAGCTGAAAGGCAGTCCCTTCCCTTCCTGAGCATAATAGCCTAGCTGTCAATGCTCCTACGGGTCACCAAAAGGACAGCCCCCATGTTCTACCACATCGAGCCTCTGTAACGAGAGGTTTCACACACGAAGGAGGTTCTGAAGCCACCATCTCTCACACGCACACTAAGGCTCATGGTTCGCCCACTCGAGCCATAGTTCGGGGCAATCCTCACTGTCCAGGTTCGAGTATTCACTGACCGGGCCCCGTATACCTTATGCATACATATAGCACTACTCGAGGCAGTCCTTTGATTGCGCTCAGCTGAGTACAAGAGAGACAATATTCTCGTCGTTCCTCTCAGCACATGCCTGCTCAATCTGTGAGGGGTGGTCACAAGCCCAATCCCTCACTAACACATGCTCGTGGTACTTAGCCTCCTCAGGTTGCTCGAAACCTTTCTTCAAAAGGTGCCCACGCGCCGCCGCCACAGACTGCATCGTGCTCCCGACCAAGACGTCACTGATAGATTTCTCCTCCCCCATTTGTCCCTTCTCCACCGGTCAAGCGGCTCAGGACTTGGTACTTGAAGACCTTTTCAAAGAGTACCCTATCGCTGTACCCTCTTTGCCCGGCCTTTGGAGCTCATAAGAGAGCACGGGAAAGATTCTCCTGAGAGATGAGGTCTTCCGTCCCCCGTCTTTCCCCAAGCCAAGATCGAAGCTAGAGCTAGCCCCTATCTCTGGCCCACATCCCTTGGCACACCTGATGGAGACGGCGTTGTCATGTTCGATGATGGAGGACTATTCTTGATCTTAGCGCTGAAAGGAGATATAAGAAAGCTTGAGAACCAAACATAGCCTGGGAATACGAATAGCACTAAGGGAAGAACCCAAGAAGCTCAGGGAAAACAACTTGCTGACTTCCAAGATGAAAATCCCTTCCACCTCCTACAACCTGGAGTAGAACCTGAGGTAGAAGGACCAGAACCTTGTATGGTTATTAGCATCATAGAAGACAACCCAACCATGTAGCCCCCCCACAGTCCCAAGACCGTCGTGAACCGATCTTGACCCTATCAATGTATAAGGCTTGAGCTCAGTCAGAGCATGCCGAACCCCTGCTGATCGAACTACCACAACTATTTCGAAAGGCACGCAAGATGTTGACCATGCAAGGGACCGATTTCCCTCTGAAGAGGGTCAGCGTAATGGTCATCGACAACCCTAATGACGACCAGGAGGATCAAGTGTACCGGTTTGAAGACATTATGCATAGAATGATGGACAAGATCAAGATCATGGAAGGTACTTGGTCCCTTGGTAACTCATCTAGCCAGGGTACCAATTCTCCTCTTCCAACGGAGCCAATCCTGAGGAAGCCACCTCCTTCACACAATTGTTCCCCCCCTCGTCAAATCTCTCAAGCTGATACTAGCGCTATGGTCAGTTACAGTTTGCGAGGAAGGAAGATTTTGGGCATACAAGGCCCAACCCTTTATCAGAAGCCTTATCCCTCTTATATTGATCAGCTCCCGTTTCCCCCTACATACCAAAAGGGGAAGCTCCTGCTTTTCAATGGCACGAGCTCCCCTCATCCGCACATTGCCCATTTCTAATCGGCATGTCAAGAGACGGCAGCTGATTGGAGACTTATTCTCTGTCAATTTTTTGGGACTCTTGACGAGTCGGCATTCAAGTGGTATGCCCATCTCCCCCCGAAACTCAGTCAAGACCTGGGAAGAAATGGAGCACTTGTTTTATAAGTGCTTCTATGAGGTCGAACGGGAAGTTTAGGCTATTGAGCTTCTCACACTGACCCAGGACCCTGATGAGCCTATCGATCAATTCATTGCAAGGTGGAGGGATTTGGATGAGCTAATCCATGCCTAAAATTGATGCAGTTCAATCTTGTGTGCGCAACATGCATCCAAAGATTTCCCTACATGTTAAGGTTTCAAACCCAACTTCCATATCAGACTTGATCTCTAAATCAGTTCATATAGAGGGCCTCTTCAAGCATCATGGTGGGCCTCAAATGCAGTCATCGAATGGATGAAACAACCGTAGCTCGAGCAATCCTCTATCCAATGCCTAAGGCAAACAGCAGAAGGTAGTGGTCAGTGCTTCCGTCACTGTATCAGACCCCAAGAAGGCCTTTCCTCAAACCTTAGACTTCTCCAAAGGGGTGACCACAAATTCTCAAGTAGCACCTCAACGAGGGCAACAACAACCCCAGGCTTACAATAGGGTGCCTCCACCTCCGAACCTTTATGAGAAGGATTACTAGGCAGAGAAGAGAACCAAAGTTTATAGCTTCAATAAGGAGTGGGTCCCAACCCTGCTCCGAATGTTGCTAGATCAACAGATGATCATCCTGTCTGAGTAAACAAAGCCAGAAGAAGTTGGACTTGTCACCAACCTAAACTATTGTACTTACCATAGAACATTGGAACATCTTGTCTAGGAATGCTTCACCCTCAAGTATCATATTGAAGCTTTGATCCAGAAGGGACAGATATAGCTCGAGATTCTCAAGAAGGTATTTGGGGCAGCTGAAGCAGCTCTCGTGGTGACAGTATAAGAAGAAGACAAGCAGGAATATCATCTTGAGGACCTACCGCCCGATCTTCTCCAAGTGATGTGTTGAATCATGCTTTAAGTCGGGGTCATTTGACCAAATCCATCCATACAACCCAGGTATCTCCCTCGAGGGACCATAAATCTGTGGTGCCTGTATCACTGGATACGTAGTCACGATCTTGATGAGTGCTTTGCCTTTGAAGCCATAATGAAGGAGTAAATAGAAAAGTAACACTTCATTGCCATCCCAGATGATTATGTTAGGCTGCCGTCACCAGAAGTAAATCGGACACAGACCTTTTCTAAGAATGCACAATCTGAGCTTTCTGATCCAAACGACCCTTGAACTTCCCAATCATGGCATGTCAATCGAGGATGGAAAAAAAACAGGTCAAAGAGAAGGAAAGTGATTCGCCAAGCAAAGCCAGCTCCCAAGACACGTGTGTTTGAACACATTTTTCATCACCTTGGTCCCTGATGCGGAATCAAGAGGAAGCCGGTCAATAAAGCTTGAAAAATCAGTGGAATTATCTACAGTCTCAGAATTGCCTCAGAACCGGTCAAGATCTTCGTAAGCACTCTAAACGGTCACTTGCTAAGTTTTATCGCAAGCAGACATATCTAAGGCAGTGAAAAACCAAGAAATAATTTCGAAAAAATTGGCCTCTATCACCTTGAAATTGACCCTGTAACTAAAACTATATTTTTTATGCGTCAAACAACTGTGGGACCACCACCATTGGATCTGGCATAGTTGAAAACATCGAGAGCACTCCATGACAAAGTTATGAGTAAAATAACGAAATGGGGTAGGCCGCACACTATTCCCATATGGCCACGCTGCACCAAAACACCATCAAAGGTGACTATTTTAATAGTCACGTGCAGTGATCTTTGGGGCTCATATCTCACCCGTCTTGAGTCGGATCACTCTAAAATTTTGTGAGCATGTTCGCCTCGTCAAGAAGAGAGTTTCGATATGTGTTACGACTCGTGATGTCACACGAGCAAGCAGAAAAGCTAGAAAGAGTTGTTGATCTGTGAAGAAGTTGCAAAAAATTGAGCAACAACACGCCTTGCTCAAGCTGCCAAATCACGATGCTCGCGCATGGAATCGACACGAAACTAATTCTATTGTGTGTGTAAGGTCCAAGGCTATCATTGGTCTGACGTACATGATGAACAGTTGGATTTTTCACACAAAGTCGATCAAGTGATTGTAAATTCCGGCCGCCGGATTCTAGATTCCAAACAAAACATAAAAGTCACGAAATCTTCGTTCGAGCTTTGAATCGCATCTCGTTTGTTGCCACGCAATCGTGATGGCATGTTCAGTGCACTATACTGAAGAAATCACAAAAAAACATTGAGGAACAAGTGCACTATCGATCCAAAGTTTTCAAGATTTATCAAAATTTCAAGTCTCATGATCGTGGCCTAAAAACACGATCCATGACTCAAAGATGGTATCAAGTTGATCGTCATGCCAAGTCCTACAAGAAAACAATCATATTTTGATAAAAAGGGCATCAGAGCAACCTTTAATCAGTCATGGAAGATCACGCAAGTTCTCGAGCAGTAGCAAGGACTATTCTAGAATTCCATCTATTGTTAAGTAGGGGTAAAATAGTCTTTTTGCACCCTATTTTCTTAATTTTATTTAATTCAATTAAGCTATAATCATCATCAATTTGGGTAGTTTTTGAGTATCCACCCATGTTTGGGCCCATATCGATATAAACATGCAAAGCGTAATTGTAAAGGACCTTTGGTTCAAGCTTTGGTTCATTCTTCAACCATTCAATAAAGATTTCAATTCTTGCTTAAGTTTATAGATGCATGCCGGAGAGAGAGAGGAGTAAGAAGAAAATGTCCATTACCCCTCGATAAGGTATTTTCTCTCTCCTCCTCTTTTCTCTCTCATCTTTTCTCTCATCTCTGACTCTCTCTCTCTCCTCTTTTATCTCTCATCTCTAGCTCTTTCTCTCTCCTCTTTTTAACTCTCAATGGTTAGGTGCCTCGATCTCACCTTCTCAGATCTGGGTGATCGGGTGGCACGTGTCTCAAGTTTGAAAGACCCGGGACTTGTGATCACTTTCTCAGAAACCTTGTTCAAGAGTAAGGGTCGGTATATCAACCGATGAGAGAAAGGTGGGTCCGGGACTTACTCGGGCTGGCTCGCGTGGGCGCCCCCTCAGCTACTTCAGTTGGTTTAGACTCGCCTCCCTTGACCTACAATCTCCTGATTTTCTGCACAATACTACTACGGTTAATTTGCAAGATAAGTGGGCCGAAGACCCACCCTTGTCTTAGGGCAATGCACATTCGTATCGCTAAGAATGTGAAAAGTTAAGGCGATGAAGTGGAAGGAAGGCAAGAGGCGACGAAGAGATAGGTCCCGATGATGCTAAGCATTGCCACCCACAGTCATGGTGTAGCAATGGCACGACCATTGGACGACTCTAGACCCTACTGCTCATGGCTAGAGGGTGAGCAATGACAGTGATAACCTTTTGTGAAGCTCGCGACGATAGCCATTTGTGAAGCACGTGGTGACAGTTCTTGCCAAGGCATACGATGATAGTTGTGCGACGCAGGAGTAACCAACGGACAACGATAGGTTGGAGGATTGTACGATGGAGGTTAACGGGCGGAAATAGGCACCGAGCATGCGAGGGAAGCTCGAGGACGATGATAAGTGTTGCCGCGACCTCTT
The DNA here is from genome assembly GCF_054954075.1 of Amborella trichopoda. Taxonomy (NCBI): domain Eukaryota; kingdom Viridiplantae; phylum Streptophyta; class Magnoliopsida; order Amborellales; family Amborellaceae; genus Amborella; species Amborella trichopoda. The sequence goes on along the minus strand of NC_142338.1, from coordinate 23,728,323 downwards.
GTGAGCGGTGATAGGCTTCGTCGTCTGCGATAGGCACGCAACTAGGGGAAGACACTTACGGGCGGCAATGGGTTTCACCTTCTGCATTCTTCACTAAGATGTTGAAGACCTCCCTGTGAATGACGATGAGCAACACCGCTTTCTAGCCTAGCTTAGAGATAGAGACTAACCAACTGAAGGGGAGAGGAGGTCGTGCATGATGCTGCTATCGCCATGAGCGACCTGTGAAACCATAGGGAGAGGAAAACAGAAAAGAAAGAGGCATGCACGGTGCGGCCACTGCAGTGCATGGCCTCTGAGGGAGGCTCTGACGAAGAAGAAGAAGAAGAAAGAAATGAAGAAAGAGAAGATTTTACCCTGAGCCTAGGGGTACCGGTCCAACAGTTTCTCTCTCCTTACTTTCTCTCTCAATGTGACCCAACAATGAGAGGAAAGAGAAATTTTATTAAGTAATAGCTCTCTCTTTTATGAAAGGTTCAAGGCCTTTTGCATACAATGATGGTATGGTATATATAGAATTGTGCCCAAACATGGGTGGATCATCAAAAGTAACCCTAATTACTGGAAATTAAGATTAAAATAAATTAAAAGAAATTAGAAAATAGCTGAAAAATGACCAATTTGCTCTTTCCTAACAAGTTATGGAATTCCAAAACAGTTCTTGTGCTGCCCAAGAATGTGTATGATTTTTCGAGGATGATCAGGGGTCGTTCTGATGCCTGGTTGATGGAGAGATGATTGTTTTCTTAAAGGGCTCAACATGACGATCAATATGATACTTACTTTGAGTCATGGATTGTGTTTTTAGGGCACGATTATGTGACTTAAAATTGGAATGAATCTTGAAACTTTGGATCAATTGTGTGCTCGCTCCTTGATGTTTTTCTGTGATTTCCTTGATGGATCACACTGAGCATGCTGTCACAATCATGGGGCAACAAACGCAGCTCGATTCCGTGCTCGAACGAAGATTTTGCAACTTTTGAATTTTTGTCGAAATCTGGAATTTTGGCGATGGAATTTGCAGTTGCCTCGTCGATTTCGTGTACGGAACCCGACCGTTCATCATATACGGGGTTCGGACTAGCGATAGCCTTAAACCTTACGCATGCGATGGAATTGATTTCGCATCGATCGGGCTCGCGAATGATGTTACTTAGATGCTCGAGCGAGGCACGACGCTGCTGAATTTCCTGCACTTTCTTCACCAATCAACTACTTCTCTCTAGCTTTTCTTGACGCTCGGGCATCGTCGCATGGCATGCCACATATCGAAATGCTCGTCTCAATGAGACGAACACACTCCAATAAGTTTTAACGTGATCACATATCAAACGAGGGAGATATAAGCATCGTAAGTCACTATTTGGGATTATTCCTTTAATGAAGCTTAGTTACAGAGTGGCCGCATGGGAATAGCGTGCGGTTCCTCTTGTTTTGCTCTTTTGCCTATGACTTCTTCTTGGAATGTCTGTTTAAGCAAAAATTTCACCCTTGGGGGTTTTCAACCGTGTCAGATCTAATGGCGGTGGTCCCATAACAAATTGAGACACTGAAAATATAGCTCTAGTTACAGGTTCCATTTCAGGGTGCTAGAGGCTGATTCTACTGGAATTGTTTCTTAATCTACACTGACTTAGACATGTCAAAATGCGATGAAAGTTGGCAAGAAAAGTTTGAGAGTCCTTATGAAGATCTTGGCTAGTTCTAGGGCTATTATGAGACTGTCAAAATTTTCGTTGTGTGTTAGGCTTTATTGATTGGGGATCCATGCTGATGAAAAATGTCTTCCAACAGCATGCCCTGTCGAATGTTGTGCCTCGATAAAAGTGAGAGGTACAGTCATTCGTGAAACTTCCCCTGGCTAGCCACAAGACTACTTCAATGCTGAGGAGATCCACGCAATGCTGCAATTAGGGTGCTCGAACTTTTGGACGCAATGTATAAGTCCCTGCATGGAGACTTACAGGAGAAGAGGAGAATTTTGATGGATCCTATCAAAGTCCTCACCCTCAAGGGACTATTTTTTGTTCTAACAGCTTGAGGATTACGTAGGGACCTCGTAGGTCAGAATCAGGCCTATTTAAAGGCCAAGTTCTATTAACCTTTGGTCAAAAATTTTTGCTGCTACACCAGGTTTGCTTTTGATGATCAAGGTATCTCTATAGGTCCCGTTTAACGAGGTTCAGTTGGGGGCTTCTGACCTGCCCGAAAGTCTGGGCCTATCCCCTTGGGGGATTTTTGAGAGGTGGCCTCGTGGGCCCCATCCTGCCAAGTCCATTAGGGGGCATGTCCCAAAGCTCTGAGCAGGTTGGCTAAGGAAGGTTTTAGGCAAGGAGATCTCATGACATGGAACAACCCTGAAGTCTTTGGCAGGTTAGGCCCTGGCTTTGTCATTTTCTTATTTTTGCGATGGTCTTTAAGCATATTGGAGGGATCTTTCAATCGTCATCGTCACCCTCAAGGACTCTTGTTGTTTGTGGAGGTGAAACGTGGGAGGTCTTATGCAGCTATCACTCCTTGGTGAGCCATTTTGTTTTGTGATTGAATGTTGGCTACTGAGGATTTTAGGTAGACCTCATAGAATCACGCCTGTTTGGCAATTGGGTGTCAGCTGAGGCTGTGGTAGTGCATCAACCTACTTTGTCTGTCCAAGCGCACTTTCCGGCTTTTTTCTTGAACAAGGGAAGCGGTGTCATAAAGATGGTTTTCACCAACTTGCTTTATTTTTTAGTTCTTTTACCCATGACCTGGTGCCCATGTCCACCCTTTTCATCTGTTTTTTCTCATGGTGCCCTTTTGGGATTTTCACCATGCCTGGGTTTTTTTTTCATGAAACTCTCTTACTCATAGTTTTATGACCATGCCCGTCTGTCATTTTTACTCATGGCATTACCTTGTCCAGGTGTTCACCATGCCCGGTTTTTGTGAAGGCATGTTTAGGGTCGTGCCTTTGAGACCTGTGCAAAGCCTTTTAACGTCATGCGGCTAGGACATGTACTATAGTTTAGGGTCATACGGGTGGACCGTAGTGGTGATGAATGGCAATCTGTGGAGGCCATGGAGTGAGTATGGTGATGGTTTTGGCTCACATTGGGGAGATGGTGCAAGGCTACCTATGAAAGGTGGATGGTGTATGAATAATGAGTGAAAAGTGGTGTAGTTGAAGGTGAGTATGGGTGGCAAAATGGCTCACAGTTTGATGAGCATGGGTGAGACTCACTGGGGAATGATGAATTGTGGTAGTGAAGTGAACGGGTTCACTGGGGAGGCAATGAAGGTGGTGCACGCACACACATTGTAGGTTAGGGAAAGCTTGCGTGAAAATGTACATAAAGGGGGTGTGCATGTATGTGGGGGCAAGTTTAAGGTCGTGCATCCAGGACCTGTGTGAAGCACTTTAAAGTCATGCGGCCAGCACGTGCACTATGATTTAAGGTCATATAGCTTGGACCGTGGTTATGTAGTTTAAAGTGATGCAACTAGGACCATGCAGTTTAAGGTTGTGGAACTAAACCTCTGCTATAGTGTAAGGTCCTATAGTTTGGATCATGCAGTTTAGGGTCGTACTCCTGGACCATGGTTGTGCAGTTTTGCAGCACGGATCAAGGCTGTGTAGCTTAAGGTCATACATCACGGACTGAAGCTGTGCAATTTAAGGTCATGCAGCGCGGACCATTGTGTGGGTCATCATGTAGGTGAAACTCCATGGGGGATAGGTCTGTGTATAATGATATGACTGCCTGGGGAAAAAAATATCTAAGGCTATACACAAGTAGGGAGCTTTAGATGACGATGGTGGCCCTACGAGGAGTGGCAAGCAAAAGTGGACTCCTCTGGGGACTAAGGGGGTACATGTGACTCCTTAGGGTGAAGGATGAAGCTTCATGTAACTCCACTGGGGATGACAAGCCGGAGCATCGGTGTAACCCTACTAGGGGTTGAAAAGATAAGCATGGCACTAACTCGCTAGGGATAGTGGGTCGCAATAGGGTGTGACTCATGATGGGGTGTCAGTGCGAAGCAGATCCACTGGGGATTGAAGGGGTAGGTGCGACCCCCTCTTTTCTTGTCATACACCTAACTTCACTGGGGGTGTTGATGAAAGACACCTGGCGAAGGGGTGATCCCTCTCACAGTTAATGGACTATTTGTCGCGTCGTGCGTTGCAGTTTTAAGGTCTTGTAGCTCGGACCATGGCTATGCAGTTTTAAAGTCATGCATCTAGGACCATGCAATTTAATGTTGTGCAACTAGACCTCCACTACAATTTAGGGTCATATAGTTTGGACCATGGCGCTAAGCCTTTTAACATCATGCAATCAGGGCTTGCACTATAGTTTAAGGTCATACAGTTGGACTGTGGCCGTGCAGTTTTGAGTCATGCGACCAAGACTCCGCAGTTTAAGGTCGTTCTACTAAACCTTTGATACAGTTTAAGGTCGTATAGTTTGGACCGTGGCTGAGCAGTTTAAGGTCATGCATCGTAGACCGTGGCTGTGTACTTTAGGGTCATGCCGAACGGACTGTGGTTGTGCAGTTTAGGGTCATGCAGCGTGGACCATGGTCAAGGGAGTGTGACTCCAAAGGAAATAGAGTCGTCATTAGAGACTTGACTCCTTGAGGAATGCGGCAGTGATGTAGGGAATGAACTTTTTGAGGAGGACGATGGTTTAGATGGGAGTTCCATGGGATGTGCACGACACTAAGTGTTGGATGGCGCATGCGACACTAGTCTTTGGGTAAAGCACTTGGCGGAGAGCACGACGCTAGGTTTAGGTGACAAGCGCATGATGCTAGCCTTTGGTGAGACGCACGATGATTGCCTCTGGCTAGGCATGCGACGATAACTTCTTAATGAAGCGTACAGTAATAGCCTCCTGATGAGGCACGTGATGATAGCCCCTAGCGGGGCATCCGTCGATAGCCTCCGGGTGAAGCGCATGGGGATAACCTCTTTGGGTCTCGGGCTTGCCCCAGCCCGACCTGGTCTTCTTTCAGCCAGAAACATGGGGACTGGAGCACCATTGTGAATTTGTGAAGGGAAATTTGTGGCGCTACTGAGTATAAAAGGGGGAAAAACCACATTTTACTATTTTACCGAAGGGTAAAATAGTTTTGAGCGAGAGAGAGAGAGAGTCAGAGTTTCTGTCAAGAGTCTTATGGCGAGAGTTTCCCGGTCAAAGTTTGTAGCAGACAGGCCTTTCTGGAGCTTTTCAAGCGAGCTTGAGTAGGTCGTGAGGTTCGTACCGTGCTTGCGAATGCTTTGGGATAGTGCCAAGTCATTTTTAGGAGGAAACAGAGCTTCTTAGAGCCTTAGCAAGATTTGCAACAGTGATTCTGCTGGGGTTTTAAGTGTTCTTTCGATAGTCCCGTTGCAAAAGGGAGGGTTGCCGAGAAGTCAAAGGAGCTGACGGTCCTCTTGTTCTATGGAAGAGAAGAAGGAAGAGTAGCAATGGGCTCACCGGACACTTAGTGGAATTCTGGTGAGTTCATGGCGAACTACTGAAGTGAGAAAATGGGGAGAAGGGAGACCCGTAAGGCCGCAGGGAAGCTTTTTGTGGATTTTTAGAGGTTCTTTGATCTTCCCGACCGTTGGTAAGGGGAAAGAATAGGTTCAGGCGGGGAAGCATTTTCCAACAAGCTGAGGGAGTTTCTGTCAATGAGGGGATTGACCGATGAGAACTTGAAGGGTTACGGGGCCATAACGGTCGGGAGGCGATGGGTTGTGAGACGGCAAACTGTCACCTTTCGCACTCGCGACGACAGGCCATGTCACAATTGCCAAACAGCATGCCCAGACTTCAAGGGATGTGGTACGCCGTATATGGGACGTGTGTGAACAGCTGGAGCACAGGCAACATCAAGTGCTTTACTTTGGTAGACAGCGATAGCACTTGGTCACGAGATGGTGTTAGCGCTACCTTGTGAGCATAATGAAACCATCTTAGCGGGTAGTTTGAAATAATCCTGCCCCCATGGCACAACAATCCCGTCTCAGTGGGTAGACGGTGATAATCTTGCCCTTGGTTGCGAGACGGCGATAGCCCAGCCTTCTCAGTGGGCAGACGACAATAGTCCTGCCTTCTCAGTGGCCGTCTCAGTGGGCAGACAACAATAGTCCTGTCTTGCTTGCAAGACGGCGATAGCCCTGCCATCTCAGTGGACAAACAATAATAGTCCAGCCTTGGTTGCGAGAAGGTGATAGCCCTGCCTTCTCAGTGGCCGCAACCATCTCAGCGGGCAGAAGACAATAGTCCTGCCCTCTACGCACAACAATCACATCTCAGAGGGTAGACAGCGATAGTCCTACCCTTGGCTGCGAGACGACGATAGTTTTCCAGCATTACGCCTTGAGTGGCCAGTTGGCGATAGGCCTTTGTGAGCGTAGTTCTTCGCGACCGCTTATCGCCCTTTAACAGTGAAACTTTTGCTCTAATGGCCCAATCTTCAGATGCTATTCCAAATGTGAAGAACATCCCACGAGTAGGGGAGCTTGGAAGAGATGAATTCACCAGTGAAAGCTTGGTGAGAGATGAGCCAATCTGGCTCACGGACAGCTTATGTGAACTAAGGTGGCCCTTGAGCGTCACCTTTGTTAGTGACCCCATCCGATTGGTTACGAGGGAAGATAATGATGACAATGTGAGTGTAAAAGAAGGGGTAGGACACCTGCATTGCCTGCACCGAAACATAGCCTCAAATAGAAACTTGCCGACTCTAAGAAAGCAGATGATACAAACCCGGGACATGAAATGGTCTTCGGTTGGCCTGCAAGTACAAGGGGAGCACCAGTACCTGAAGGGGTACTACTCATGGACCATGAAAGTGCTGAGGCATTTCAGAGATACTTTGAGACCGACTTCATTGCTGGCCGCCCTCCAATGCTCAGGGGGCTACTATGATCGTTACTCAAACACGGTCAAAGTGTTGTTGAAAACATGGAGCCATGTTAGCAACGCATGGCTACTTGGTCATGGGGAGGCAGGGATAACATTGATGGAACTGCACATTGGTGAAATGTCGCTCCTTGGTGTTATGTATGGAGAGTTTATTTCTCCAAATTCAATCATTTTTTGAGGGGAGAAGGTAAGTAAAGAAACCCCTCTGGTTGGGCTGCAGTAATTGTTCGGGATGTACCAACAACTCTATGATGATCTCAAAAGTGGTCGAATCACCTTCGTCAAATGGATAGCATTCTTCTATGGTGACCGTACAGATGAAGCTGGTCTGGCGTTGAGAAAAGGGGAGAAGAAAATCCCACCATTTTTCTAGCTGCAGAAGAAGAATGAGCATATTGTCCTGGCTGCTTACTTAGTACTCTTCTTATGTAAATTTGCCCTGCCAGGAGGGGCAGACGTCATTCATCCTAGCACATTCTATGTGATCTATGACATGGTGCATAGGAAGGAGTACACACTCGCATAGCCCATTTTGTGTAGAATTTATCATGGCCTAGGAGCCATTTCCAGGGGAAGACAGTATCAAGGGGATGAAGGAGGGAGTTGCATAGTAGATGGTGAGGCTTTCCTTAGGGATTTCAAGATTGCTTTCCCAGTCCATTTTTTGTACGACTTGGTTGGGGCTTATTTTTTGGGCACATATCTCAGGACTAGAGAGTCGGAGGAAGCTGTGTGCCTATTTTTACTGAAGATTTCCAAGAAGAAGACAATTTTCCACACCCCAGGTCATGCACACAGCCTGTTACAATAATCACCTCCAGATGACCTGAGTGGTATTCCGAGTTGGAGGCGTCACAGAGCATGCATTTGTTGACGAGCTGGGCCACCACCTAAACGGTGACTTCACCAGCTCAAAAGAATTGATGTTCATGCTGAGCGTTAGAGGTAGAGTTCTTTCCTATTGCACTAACTATAGTGTGAAGCTTAAAGGATAGTTTCCTCATCGGTTTGCCCGGCAGCATGGGCTAGATCAAGACTGCCTGTTCTCAGTATTCTTTGAGAAACGGCATAGCAGGCTACTCACTGGAAGAAGGGCCAATTGGGAACCCTCTGGGAGACTTGGCTCTCGAGGCACATTCGCATTGCTTGGGCCACATGCATGGAGGCCACCAAGGTAAGGAAATACGTGCTGGCCCATTTTGGCAAGATGGTACGGGCAACTAAAGCTCACAAACTCTGGTGGAGAATCACGAACAACGGGTATTGGGACATGGACAACCCTTGCAAAGAGGAGAGTAGCCACTGGAACCAGGATACAAGGCAACGAAAAATGGCAATGACCACACCCCTAAGGGAAATAATTACCCTAGGCTTCCCCCATGATTAGTGGGCGATCGAGGGGCCTTGCTAGACTTTTGTGGAAAGGTCTTTGTCGTGGTTTCTCAATATGGAGAAGAAGATAGAGATAATTTTTGACAACCTCTCTGACATTTTCCAATGGAAGGCATGCCGCAAAGTCTTGAGTTATGAAGGGCGTCCATTCCTAGATTTGATGAGTTGATAGGGAGCGGCTCTCATAGCAAGCTAGCCACCAATTCATCCAAATCAGGCCCCTCGAAGACCGTTGTACCTGAGCAAGCCAAGGAAAAGAAGAGAAAGTGGGCTACCCTTTGGCTCCGGCTAAGAAGGAATCCAAGGCTTCGAAATGCAAAGGGCATAAGATTCTAGCGGTCCGCGATCCAGAAGACGGCTCCTCCCCCTCGGCTTCTTCAGAGGGCTACGTGTTTCTTGCTATATTTGCATCGCCCTCTGCTCTTGAGGATTCACCTTCTCCTTCACCTGAAGCTTCCCCTGGCCCTTCAAAGGTTCAAGCCGGTGCCTCAGGTCCTACTGACCTAATCAAGATTTCTTCTGACCAGGAAGTGATGTCTGTGACTGAAGGGGAGGGCCTAGTCTCGATGGAGGTGAATGAGGCTGGCCTTATTGGAGCAGCAGAGGCAGAGAGAGCCTCTGGAGCTCTAGAGGTTGTTGTGCCTACTGAGGAAAGGGAAACCCCAGTAGAGCTTGTTATCATAGAAGAGGTTGGAGCCTCAGGGCCTAAAGAGGGGCCACCCGAGCAACAGGAGGTTGGTGTCTCGTGTGACGTAGCTGCTAGGGATGCAGAGGCAGAACACCCTCAGGGATCAGGCTTGGAGGCCCAGAGGCCACACTCGTGGCTGTAGAGGAGGCAGGCCCTGTGGGAGAGCCTATAGCTGAAGTGGTCGCCATGGTAGACAAGGGCGAAGAAGGAGAGGGAGAAGGTGTCGAACCTGCTGAGGTGGAGATGGCCGTTTGAGAAGAGGGGACATAGGGAGAGATTGCTACCCCGGGGGAGGAGGCTACAGTGGTGTAGACTGAGACTAACGTTGTAGCTCTAGGTGAGGAGATCAACGTTATCCTGGCTGAGGCTATGGAGCTTGGCGAGGGTGAAGCTATGGCATCTGAGCTTGAGTGGGTCGAGCCCGACGTGGTCGTGACAGGGGATCAGAGAGAGAGACCTGTTGCTGAGGTACCCGAGCAGTCTGAGGTTGCCGAGCCTGAGGCCTTGGCTGCAACAAGGGGTCCTCCCGTCGTGGTCGCTCCTATTATACTGCCCAGGCCCACTTTCAGTGGGCTATCAAGCGTCATTTTTTAGATGCTTTGAACGGGTCTCTAGAAGCTAAATGAGTTCTCCTTGAAAAGCTTGGAACGACAATCTTATAGTTGAGGGTGATCACCTTAGGGAATGCGCCCGAAGTCTTTCTTTACTTTGACAACGTTGCCAATGAGCTGGAGGGATGGAGGGAAAAGTCCTTGCGTGAAGAAGCAACTACATAGCGGCTAAAGAGCTTACAATTACCCCCTTTGGAGTCTTCACTTTTGCGCTACCGTGAACTGGAAAACACCCAATCACAACAGATGGATGCTGCAATCTCCTGAAGATCAGACCTAGCTGAGAAGACCGTCACCCACCACCGCAAAGTGATGGCTCTAAGGGAGAAGATATTAGAGCTGATGCAAAAAATTGACAAGATGGAGAAAGAGATTACGGCTTGGGAAGCAAAGGACAAGGTTCTTGTTGATAACATTTTGGTCCTCAAGTATTCCCTCGGAGAAGTGACCACATTGATGAAGCATGAGGCGGAGCTGGTGGCAGGGTTGAAGAGTGAAATCAAGCGAGCGAAGGTATAAGCTGCGACATACAAGGGGAAGATCAATGAAGCAATTGATCGATTCTGATGATGCCTTCTTTCTCTTTTTCTTTTCATTTCTTCTTTTTGTAAAGTAAAGGTGCTTGTAATGCCACTTAATTAATGAATGGAACCACTCTTTTTTTCTCTTTGTGTGTGACATGTCTTTTTCTCTTCTTTCTTTTTCTGTTTTACTGCTTTCACCCCTTGTTAGTGTAAGATGAAGAAGAATATCCCACCCCTTGCTTTGACTTATGACAGCTTACTGTAGCCTCAATGATCTCGAATGGGGGAGCCGTTGCTTCCTCACCCCTTAGTGTTTGATTGGACTGGGGCGCGTGATCCATGCTTCTCATGATCTGGTGTGCCTGTTTGCTGTAAATGCTCCAGTCTGGGGGAGCCTTGGCTTCGATTCGAGGTGCATTGATTTTGAGCTTGTCATAGGTTTGAGTCTCATGGACGAACCCCTTTAAGTGCCTTGAAGTGACGCGCATAACCTCCAACTGGTTCTAGAGGCTACGACCCTCACTTCTCAACTCTGCCATGGGGTCTTGTTCCTAAGAGCCAGAGGGCTGACTCTTGTCCACTTGTACCTCTTCGACAGCCTCTCAGAGGTGTAAGACCTTCTCATGGTTGTTGGTGATCCCCTTGTTCAAGGAGGATAGAATTTAGAGTACATTCCTTGGAGGTTTTGTACAAATTCTGCTTGTAAAAGAGCAATGGGGAAGTGCAGGACCTTATGCTGGTCCGGCGTATTGGTGACCCTCGGTGCTGGAAGGTCTACCTCTACGACTTCCTCAGTCACAGGAGTTGCTTCTAGCTCGCCATTTTGTTTTGACGAATTAGAGGTAGACGGGGAATATTTCCTCTTTGAGGGATGACACCATGACCAGGAGAGGTAGCAAGGTATATTTGGGTAAATAGGAGTAAAAGGGAGGATCTTACCTTGTCTTTCCTCTTCTTTGAAGATGTCCGTGATCATTAGCCCTAGATCTTCAACATCATCGTGAGACGATGGTCATGACTCTCTCACAAGCTTCCAATCATCATCTTTTGACTTTTTTGGTGTTGGAAGGTCTATAAAATAGTACTTAGCGTCGGCATAGTAAGTCTCAGCTACAGGGAACGGTCTTTTGTCAGCATAGACTGTGTGTTGTCTCCCATGTCGGCTGTATTTGAAGCACTGGTGGAGCACAGAAGGAACCATCCCCTGATCATGAAGCCAAGGACGGCTGAGCAGGATGTTCTAAGAGGTATCGGTGTCGATTACATGAAACTGAGCGTAATCGTTCAGGTCACCGATCTTGAGATGAAGGCGCACTGTGCCAGCTGGCTTCTCCCCTGATTGATTGAACCCTTACACGGTGATGTGGGTAGGAGTGAGGTCGTCAGACCCTAATCCCAATCGGGTGAGGATCCTTCCTAGGATCAGGTTGACTGCCGATCCTCCATCCAGCAAGATCCAGTTGATAGGGTCGGCATGTAGGTCACCATTCATGAAGAGGGCGAAATTGTGAAATTTGCCTCCTAACTGAAGGTCGTCTTTAGAAAGGAGATTGCTAAGCATCCACTCAAGATGGTTGGGTCAACCTCAATGGGCTCCACATCAGAATCATACACCATTGGGTTAGAAAGAGCTTAAACCAGAGCCATATGGTAGTCTCTAGACAACAAGAGGGCATCATGATATTTATAAGGGCTAGAAGGTTTCTTAAATTCCTAATTACATCATATTTGACTTTTTCCTTATTAGTCTTCCTTGTTCCTAATCCAGTCACTGGTGTAGGTGGTAAGGCAGGCTTGGGGATAGATTTTGGCTGAGTTTTGGGTTTGTGACAATAGTTCACTTTGTTATTCAGCTGGTGCGGTTTGGGTTGATGGGGAAATAATAGGGATTTGTATAAGGGATGTAGAGGTTTGAAGTTGAGGTTTAGGGAAAAGTGAAGGATCAAGAAACTTGAGGATCTTAAGCTTTTGAGGCGCGGGCTGTAGCTTCATCCTTGATCTTCAGTTCATTTTCCCCATGCTGGGTGGTACTTCCAAGATCTGCACCATGTGGGAGGCCTCTTTGGAAGAGGAGCTTGATGATGGCTCGGTTTTGGCTTGGGTTAACAGGCCGTCGGTGACTGTCAAGAATCCAGCTGCCTAGGCCAGCATCTCTTTGAGGCACTTTTGCTGCGACCTGCTGAGGCTGGTGCCTTCGAGCTCTCTGTTTAGAGCGTCGAAGTCTTGGCACTATTATCCTGTGGAAGGAATAGAAGAGGAGGGAGGACAAGAAGAGTTAGAATGTTTCGGGCAGCTTTTTACTTCATCGCCGGAATTGGAGGTGTGCAAGGGATATTTTAGGTCTTGCCCCGGCTTTGACCGTTGGGGGGTGCTTTTAGTGTCGTCACCCATATTGGATGACTGCAAGGGGTAGTTTAGGTCTTGCCTCAACTTTGACCGTTGTGCGGTGCTTTTAGCATCGTCACTCATATTGGAGGGGTCTCGAGCTATTGGTGACTTAAGGACATCCGCCTAATTGAATAAGGATAAGGCGAGCTGCGCTTGGAATGAAGTCTTGAAAGGTCGGCAGTGGAGGAAGGGGCCTAAGGAATTCTTCCTTGACTGGTGGCTGAGGGATGGGATTCCTTCTGTGGACTGACCTAGTTGCTCGTCATCTCCTTCTGGACCCCTAAGGAAGGGTTTGGTCTGCCCCATCGGGTTGGTGAGTAGTCCTAGCATAGTGGACTGCCTCACGCTTCAAGGATTTGAGCCTACTTCGGCCATGGAAGACTTTTCAAGGCTGAGAGGTTGAGGGCTCTGAAAGGTTCGATATATGCTCATGAGGGGCCTGTAGTGGGGGTCCTCTCGAACAGGAGTGGCGGCTTGGAAGAGTTCCAGGAGGACCGCGCAAACGATGTGGCCTTCCTAGACCTTCTTTGCGACTATAGCTTCGAACCCAGAGCATTCCTTCGTCTCGTGGCTCCATACTAGGTGATATGGGCACCAGAGGTTTTTTGTACCCTAGGCAAGGCGCTTAGGTTGCCTGGTAGGTTTGGGAGTAACGAGACCCTGTTGGAGCATTGCCTCAAAGAGGGCCTGCAGAGGATCTGGCTCAGTGCTTCCCAGAGCTTGCATCTGGAGTTATTCTTGCACTGGTAGAATAGGGCCTTGAGGGCCCTTCTGGGTTACCATGAGATTCCTGGCATTGCTGCATCTTCTTTACCAACAGTTCGTGGAAGCCAGTGCATTTGCTCACGTCATGGCCTCGTATCAGGTGATACGAGAACCAGAGGTTCTCTGTTCTTGGAGGCAGGAACTTAGGCTGCCTTGTCGACCACTGTATGATGTGTTCCTCTTCGAGCATTATGGAAAATAGTGCGCGGAGGATAGTGGGTGCCCCATCATCTTCTTGTATTGTCACTATGTGAGAAGCCTCAGTTGCCCTGAAAGCTTTCTTTAATTCTTCAAGATTTATATGACCCTTATTAATAAGGGCTTGATAGTGTCATTTAGCTTATTGTAGTCATCCGTGGGGTGGCCTACTTTCCAGTGATAGGCACAATACCTCTCATTCATCTCCTGCCTAGCCGGCTCTGTGGTGTTGACCTTCGGCTGCTAGATCATGTTCTGATCTAGTAGCAGTCGAAGCAGTGTAGGAGTCCACTCCTTGTCGAAGGGGTAAACCTTATTATGATGCTGAATTCAAAAGTCAAATCGACTAGCATTTTTAGGTGGCTGGACCTTATTGTAGGACTGTTGCTTGCCCCCCACCTGAGGTGTTTGTGCCTTGCTATGTTAAGTGTTTGAGGGATGGTGTTCTTGGTGTCAATCACGCTGACGGCTGCACTATTCACTGCTTTTTGCTAGCTGCCCCGACTATTGGAGTGAGAATTCAAGCCGGAGCTGACGAGATCCACCATGATGCATGGACAGACCCTCAATACGAATTACTTTAGAGATGAGCTTCTAATATGTAACGCGGATTGGAGGCCTCGACATGCACGACGATCTCGAGAAGCATGTTCCGTATACAGGTATGGACAACTTCTTTTTCTGTCATGGGAGTTGCATGAAAGGTTGCCATCTCTCTCCATGGAGCGTTGAACTTGTCAACCAGCTCACTAGGGTCTTGAGTTAGAGTAAGAGACCATGTACCTTTGGACTTCATAGAAGTGTTGTTAAAACAATTGCTCCATTTCTTACCACGTGTGCACCAAGTATGGATGCAATCGAGCATACCACTGGAAGGCTAGCCCTTCGAGGATCTCGACGAACTGATGGAGGAGTCACCCATCAGTCGCCATCTCTCGACAGGCCGCTTGGAAGTGGGTAGTATGCTGGAGAGGAAATGTGGTACAGTTGAACCGGGGGAGCTTTCCTTTTTGATAGTTTAGGGGAAACGATACCCGGTCAATGTACGAAGGGTACGGCTTCTGGTAGAGTAGTGCCTCCTGTATGCCTGGGACCTTGTTCTTGATACTGTGGGACACCATGGCATCTATGTCAATTTAGGAAACCCCAGGGGTGGCAGGTGAGGGTGGTTGCCTGGGAATTTTGTCTTCACCTATCGGGGAATCGGTCTCATGGTGAGAAGAAGGGGACCTGGAGGCTTCTAAATGTTCCATCTTCTCAATGATGGTTTGCACCATTACCTCGAACCTGTTCGCGTCATCTGAATCATTGAACACCATGACATTGACCATTTCTTCTGAAAGGTCAAAGCCAGGTGGAGCAATGGACTGCTGAGGTTGGCGAGTCAAGCGTGGCAAGTCAGTCTACAAGAGCTCAACTTTCCCCGACTGGACTCGAGCGATCTTGTGAGGACCGGTTCTTGATGGTCTTGGGACCGTGGTTTCAGGGTAGAGATCACCAAGCAATACTCTTGGATTTGCTCGGGTTCTGGAGTTTGGAGAGGGAAAAAGGGATTACAATGCAGGAGGTCACAGAGAGTAGTGACCTCAACAGCCTTGGAGGCCTCTCTGGTCAGGATTTGTAGCCTCTCTTCTGCTTAATCCTGAGGATGTTGTGGACTTTACCCCAAAATTGGGCCTAAGAGTTAGCTGCCCCACTTTTCTTGAGCATGCAAGGGTTGTGTCTATAGTTAGAACAAGGAGTGGGGTCCTAGGACTGAAGGCAACCTGGGCCTCTGCTTTTGAGGCTGGAAATTCTGTCAGACATCCGGCCACTGCTCCAAGTCCCTTTGTGAGGCTCGGGTGCGCGGCTGACCTAAGACTGGCTCAAGATGAGACTCTTAGGGAAAACCTATGAGTACCAAGTCTCGAGGTGTTTTCCTGGTGAGGGAAGAGTGACAGAAGAAGGACCTGGTTCATGACTTTGCCTAAGTCGAGAGCGAGGAGGAACCTACAAAGTTGGTGCGTGTACACCTTTAGGGTTAACCGTCCGGGTGACTTGAGGGTCAGCCCTGGATCGATCAACCGGTTCGACCTTGGAAGGTCAAGACCCACGAGCTTGTGTCTATGTGGGATGGGGTAGGAACCTATCTCTCATAGGGTGAAGTTATGTGTGCTGAGAGGGAGGATGAAGCAGTCGACCCTCTGGTGCTCAAGCTAACACAGACCTGGTGCTGCCCCGAACTGTGGGATGCATGACACATGCAGGGTTTGGCCCATGAAGGCCTAGCCTTGAACGCAAGCTCAAGGCAGCATGAAAGTTATCCCGAGGTGTGGCTTGAATGGATGTACCACGAGCCTTTAGGTGTGTGCATGGGGTGGAGACATCAGGGTTCCTGCCTTTGTGTACTGAGCCTCCAGGTGTAAAGGTTCGGGGTAGTAGAGGAGTTCGAGGGGTAGCCTTGCGACGGCTCTCTGAAGCGATGGCAACTTACTTACCTTTTGCAAGAGTGGATAGGGCAGCCTTCCAACTTACCTCAACAATATGACCCGCAAGAGACTTGCTAATAGTAGGTTGGGTGGTGTGTGCTGTAACAGATGTGCTACTAATGCATGGGGACTCGATAGAGAGTTCACTAGGCAGTGATCTTTATGTCCACTCTCACACCGATCCAGGAGAGAACTTGGGAGAAGGACTGTGAGTTCTGACTCAGATGGAGTGTAGGGGAAGAAGCTTGAGAAGATCGCTTGCAGGGATGAGAAAATCCTCGACTCGGATGAACTAGTTGAATAACCTAGGTGCCATAGAAAGTAGTGAAAAAATTAAAAGAGGATATTGATCAAAGAAGAGCGAACCGAGGAAGGAGTAATAAGTCCTTAATGGAGTCACCAAGCTGGTTAGGTGCCTCGATCTTGCCTTCCCGGATCTTGGTGTTCGGGTGACATATGTCTCGGGTTCGAAAGACCCGAGGCTTTAGATCGCTCTCTCAAGAACCTTGCTCATGAGCAAGAGCAGGTATACAAACCAATGAGAGAGGAATTTAAGGTGGATTTGAGACTTACTTAGGCTGGCTCACATGCGCGCCCTCTCATATCAATAAGAAAGGCCCCCAGCTGCTTCAGCTGGTTCAAAATCGCCTCCCTTAACCTGCAATCTCTTGATTTTCTACACAATACTACTACGGTTAATTTGCAAGACAAGAGGACTGAAAGACCCACCTTTGTCGTACTGCAATGCACATTCGTATGGCTAAGATTGTTAAAAGTTAGGGTGATGAAGTGGAAGAAAAGCACGACACGACGAAGAGATAGGGTTCCGATGGTGCTAAGCATTGCCACCCACAGCCATGGAGTAGCAATGTCGCGGCCCTTGGACGGCGCTAGACACTGCTGCTCATGACTAGAGGGCGAGCAACGAACTTCGGGTGGTCTTAGGCGAAGCCACTGGCAACACAAGAAGGCAGCACACCGCTGCACGGGTGACGACAACCCTTTGTGCAGCGCTCGGTGACAACAGTCCTTACCAAGGCACAAGACGATAGGCGTGGGACGCAAGAGTAACCAGTGAATGGTGATAGCCTGGAGGATCACACGAAGGAGGTTCGCAGGTGACGATAAGTAGTAAGCATGCGAAGGAAGCTCGCAAACAACGATAAGTGTTCCCGTGACCTCTCGCGCGTGACGATAGGCATCAACATCTGTGATAGGTGTGCAACAGAGTGAAGACCCCTATGGGCGACAATGGGTTTCGCCGTCTGCGCTCATCACTAAGACGTCGAGGACCTCCGTGCGAACGACGATGAACAACGCCATCTGCCAACCTCACTGAGAGATAGAGACGAACCAACATAAGGGGAGAGGAACTTGCGCATGGTGCTGCTATCGCCATGCACAACCTGTGAAACCCAGGGAGAGGAAAAGAGAAAAGAAAGAGGCATGCACGACACTTCCACTACCGTGCACTGCCACTGAGGGAGGCTCAAAAGAAGAAGAAGAAGAACAAAGAAACAACGAGAAAGAAGATTTTATCTTGACCCTAAGGGTACCGATCCAATAGTTTCTCTCTCCTTACTCTCTTTTTCCCAACGTGACCCAACAATGAGAAGAAAGAGAAACTTTAGTAAGTAGAAACTCTCTCTTTTGTGAAGGGTTCAAGCCTTTTGCGTACAATGATGGTAGGGTATATATAGAATTGTGCCCAAACATGGGTGGATGATCAAAAGTAACCCTAATTGTTGGAAACTAAGATTAAAATGAATTAAAAGAAATTAGAAAATAGGGTGAAAATGACAGAGTTTCCCCTTGTTAACAAGTTGTGGAATTCAAAAACAGTCCCTGTGTTGCCCTTGAACGTGAATGATTTTTCGTAGATGATCCGGGGTGGTTCTGATGCCCGGTTGATCGAGAGATAATTGCTTTCTCGAGGGGCTCGGCATGGCGATCGATTTGATACCAACTTCGAGTCATGGATCATGTTTTTAGGGTAAGATCAGCTGACTTGAAATGTGAATGAATCTTGAAACTTTGGATCAATTTTGTGCTCGTTCATTAATGTTTTTCAATGATTTCTTCACTGGATCACACTCAGCATGTCATCACGATCGTGGGGCAACAAACGCAGCTCGATTTTGTGCTCAAACGAAGATTTTGTAACTTTGGAATTTTGGCAGGAATATGGAATTTCAGCGATGGAATTTGTAGTCACTTCGTCGGCTTCATGCGCGGAATCCGATCGTTCATCATGTATGGGGTATGGACTAGCGATAGCCCTACACCTTACGCGTGCATTGCAATTGGTTGCGCATTGATTGGGCTCGGGAGCGGCGTGATTTGGCTACTCGAGCGAGGCATTATGCTGCTGAATTTCTTGCACTTTCTTCGCAGATCATTAACTTCTCTCTAGCTTTTCTTTGCGCTCAGCTGTCGTCTCGGAGCGTTCCACTTATCGATACGCTCGTCTCAATCCGACGAACACGTTCCAATAAGTTGGGACATGATCAGATATCGGACAAGGGAGATATAAGTATCGCAAGTCTCTGTTTGTGATTGTCCCGTTAATGGAGCTTAGTTGCAGGGTGGCCCCACGGGAATAGCATGCGGCTCCTCCTATTCGCAAGTTTGCCTATAACTTCTTCTTGGAATGTCTGTTTAAGCTAAAATTTGACCCTTGGGGGTTTTCAACCATGCCGAATCCAATGGAGGTTGTCCCACAACAAATTGAGACACTTAAAATATAGCTCTAGTTATAGGGTCCGTTTCAAAGTGCTAGAGGCTGATTCTGCCATAACTGTTTCTCAATATGCACTGCCTTGGACATGTCGAAATGTGATAAAACTTAGAAAGAGACTTTTGAGAGTCCTTATGAAGATCTTGGTTAGTTCAGGGGCTATTTTGAGACTCTTATAATTTCCACTGTATGTTAGGCTTTATTGACTAGGGACCCATGCTGATGAAAAATGTCTTCCAATACTCATACATATCTCTTTTTGTCTCCTCCTATTTCATCTTTATCTCTATCTCTCTCTTTCTCTCCTATTTTCTCTCTCATCTCTATCTCTCTCTTTTTTCTCTCTCATGTCTCTCTTTCTCTTTCCTTCTTTCATCTGTATCTCTTCTCTCTCTTTCTCCTCTGGTCTATCATATCTCTCTTTCCCTGATTTTCATTCTTTCTCCATTCACTCATGAAGGACTTATCGTCAGGTGTGATGCCTTCCTATTCATGAGACATGAATAGTGAGTCGAGCCTTAGCTGGAGTGGCAGGTCCGTCCTCTATCAAAATTCTCTCCCTTCTCTCTTCTGTCTTAGCCGACACAAGCCTAACACCACCTATGTTTTCTCTCTCTTTCTTCTCTTCTATTACAACTGGCACAAGCCTAGCGCCGCCTGTGTTTTCTCTCTATTTCTTTTCTTCTATCACTATCGGCGCAAACTTGTCGTCGCTTGTGTTCTGTCCTTCTCTCTCTTCTGTCACAGCAGGCGCAAGCACATCGCTACCTGTGTTCTTTATTTTTCTTTCTCATGTCACAGCCGGTGGAAACCTATTGCTATCTGTGTTTCTTGCTCACTTTTCTTCCTCATGTGATAGCTGACGAAAGCCATCACAGTCTGAGTCTTTTTTCTCCTTATCTATCGTCGCTTGTGTCTCTTCTTTCTTTCCCCTACTCGTCACAGCCGGTCGGGACACAGCACCGTCTAAGTCTTCTCCCTCCTTCTCTCATTTCTTTTTGTGTCTGTCTTTACCTCTCTTTTCCCTCTATCCTCTCTCACTCTATTCTTCTCCTTTCCTTCTCTTTCTCCCCTTCTTTCTATTATCTTCTTCTTCTCTTATCCTTTCTTCTTGTCTCTCTCTCTTCGATCTCTACTCTTTCTTTTACTCTTTCATTTCATTAAGAGGGGTTGAGACCAGACTTCCATGGTAGTCTTGTCATTTAGCCGTAATGTCATTATCTCGGTCATAGTTATTGTGCCTGCTTGATCGCCACGATAGACTAGTCATTATTTCTAGCTAGTCGTTGTTGGTACTGTCATCTCGTAGTAATTATGTTGAGCCGGTCTGAGCTATCGAGCCCACTTTACTGTCACGCCAGGTCAATTACTTGCTAGTTTAGTCACTGTGTTATTTAGTTGCCAAGGCATCAACAAATGTTTGGAATCCTGCTGCCTATGCTAGGGTCTTTCTCAATTGTTTTCGTTGCATCCAGCTTATATTGATCCCCTCAAAATCTCGGTCAAGAGCCTCAAAGTCTGGGCCTATCAAGGTTGTACCTGCAGGGGGCGTAGAAGAGGGAGAATGAGGAGTAGGAGAAGAAGAAGTATAAGGGTTAGAAGGTGGGGGACTTTTAATGTGATTCCCTTCATCAGACCGATCTAGACAGCTTTTTACATCATCACCAGGGTTAGACAGGTGCAGGGGGTCTTTTAGGTCTTTCCCTTGCTTAGACCATTGGGGAGTGCTTTTAACGTTGTCACCCTCGTTGGACATATGCTGGGTGGGAGATGGCACGAGAATGTCTTCTTGACAGGATGAAGAAGGAAGAAGGATCGTGCCGGGGATGAAATCTAGTAAATTTGGCAGTGGAGGAAGGCGCCTAAGAAATTCCTGCTCCATTGTGGGTTGAACGGTCTTGTTTCTTCAACGAGCAGCCCTTGGTTCCCGTATCTTTCCGATTTTTCGAGGTGATATGTCATTCGTCTCGTTGGGCTGGCGCAAATTTTTAGCTTGGCGAACTGCTTCTCGCATTAAGGACCTAAGTCTGCTTCGGCCATGGTAGACTATCATGGTTGGAAAGTACAGAATTCAGCGAAGTCCGAGTAATTGATAGGAAGGTCCTGCTCTGTGAGACCTTCTTGCCCCGAAAGAGGAATGACTTAGGGATCACTTACAGGGAGGTTGTGAAACTCCTGACACTCCCGCATCTTCTTTGCTAATATATCAAGGAAACTTATGCATTCTGACAAGTAATGGCCTCTTATCTGGTGATACAAGCACCAACAATCTTCAGTCCCATACCAAGGCGACGGGGTTGCCTTGACTGCTTCAGTGTGATTATGCCTTCCTGAAGCATTATAATGAAGAAGACATAAAGGATAACAGGCATTTTGTCTTCCTCTAGAATGGTTACGGCATGGGAAGCCTCGGCTGCCCAGAAGGCCTTCTTTAAATCTTCAAGTTTTATCTGACCCTTTTGAATCAGGGCCTCGATAATATCCTTCAACGTGTAGCAGTCATATGTGGGATGATTGATCCTCCGATGGTAGGTGCAATAATTCATATGAGTGTCAAGGCTAGGTTGCTCGGGGAACTCGGCTGTTGGAAGCTGGATCATATTCTAATCCAATAATAACAAGAATAACATAGGGACCCATTCCTTCTCAAAGGGTTAGACCTTGTTCTTATGCCTGGTGAAGTAATCACCCTGGTCAAGGTTGGCTGGTGGGGGTACTCAATTGTATGATTGTTGTTGCTTGCCAGCATAAGGTGTTACCTTTGTTGTTCTTACCCCTTTAGTGAGGTCCAATGTTTGGGAGGGAGCCTTCTTTGAATCAGTGGCCATGATGGCTACACTAATTACCCCTTCCTGTTGGCTACCCCATGTGTTATTCTGAGAGCTACCATTGCCCCGGTTGTTTGCTTAACTTGTAGATGGTTGTCATGTCCCACCATGGTGGCATGACAATCTTTCTATACGCACTGATTTGGAAATCAACTCTGACATGGAAGTCGGATTAGAGGCCTCGACAAGTAGAGCGATATCGAGTCGCATGTTCCGCACACAAGTTTTGACTGCTTCCTTCCCAAGCATAGGATTAGGATGGCGGGAAGCTAAGTTTCTCCATCTTGATATGAACTGATCGATGGGCTCATAAGGGTCTTGAGTCAAGGTGAGAAGTTTTATAGTTTGACCCTCTCTCTCGACCTCATTGAAGCATTGATAGAACAGTTTCTCCATCTCATCCCATGTACGCACTGAGTTTAGAGGAAGTCGGGCATACCATTGGAGTGTTGGGCCCTCGAGAGTCTCAACCAAGTGTCGAAAGTGGGTACTATGCTGGTTCGAGGACGTGGTTCTATTGAATAAAGGAACCTTCCCTTTCTTATAATATGAGGAAAACGAAACCTGATCATTGTACAAGGGGTATGGCGTTTGATAAGGCGTCGCACATTGTATCCCCAGGATTTGTCTATTCTTTTGGCCA
Organism: Amborella trichopoda; assembly: GCF_054954075.1. Classification (NCBI taxonomy): domain Eukaryota; kingdom Viridiplantae; phylum Streptophyta; class Magnoliopsida; order Amborellales; family Amborellaceae; genus Amborella; species Amborella trichopoda. Next base: position 23,706,179 of record NC_142338.1, on the reverse strand, counting down.
TGGGTGACCATAACATCAATGTCTATATGAGAGATGGGATGAGGGACAGAATTGTCTGTGAGGTAAAAGGAGGGGCCTGCCATGGAGGTGCCCCATCAGAGTTGTGGGAATTGACCTCATGGTTTGTCGACTAGCATGCGGCGTCGATACGATCGATCTTTTCCATCATCGGGAACACCATATCCTCAAACTTGTTCATGCGCTCTTCCTGCGCATCACTGAGCTTGCTTACAACCATTACGCTAACCATTTCTCTATGGAGGTCAACGTTAGTGGCAACTGAGGGCTTGCGAACTTGATGGGTCGTACGTGGTAGGTCAGTCAGCAGGGGGCCAGCATGCCCAGACTGAACTCGACTCTTGTATGCTGATCGCATTTGGATTGGCTCTCGACAGTCTTAGGACCGTGGCTACTGAGTGGCTGGATCTTCTTCTATGATAGCAACTACAACACAGGGCTAATGGAGCTCTTCTTCAAGCTTCATCGTCTGAAGGGGGTAGAAGGGATTCAGGTGAAGAGGTCGTCAGAATTGGTTGTTTTGACTTCCTTGGTCACCACCCTAGTCAAAAGTTGGAGACCTCTATCTCACTTAGCCTTGAGGTTTTGATGGACCTCGCACCAAAACTACGATCTAGGTCGCAGCTGGTCAGCTCTTCTTACATACGAGAGAGTTGTCTCCATCAGGTGCTGCAATGGATGAGGGTCAGGAACTGGAGTCATCCTGGGCCGGGGAGAATGAAGGACTCGATCTTCCATCATGTCAATGCCCCGAGCTCTCTTATGAGCTTCAGAGACACGGCCAAAGTGACGAGGCTGGTTCAGGATGATACTCTTTGAGAAAACATTAGAGTGCCAAGGATGAAGATGCTTGCTCGATGAAGGTGGAGCAGGCAGGAGGAGGATTGAGTCACGAGATGGGCCAAGTCCTGGGCGAGGGGACGTCTGTGATGGCCGCACGTGTGCACCCCTTAAAGAAGAATTACGAGAGACTTGGAGTTCATCCCGGAGTCGTGCAAGTGATCTAGCTGTAGGAGGCCGAGAGCTACGAGCAGGTGTCTGTAAGAGAACAGGTGTAGGCCTGCCCCTTACAGGGTGAGCGTGTGTGTGCATAGTAGGAGGATGAGGAGGTCATCTGCTGTGTACTCGGGTTGGCATAATGATGGCGTTGCCCTGAGCAGTGAGATGCATGTGATCAACATGCACAGGATCTGACCTTAGAAGGTTCTATCTTGGACATAGACTCGATGTAACAGACGGGTTGCCCTGAGGTGAGACTTGAGTGAGTAACCCACGAGCCTATCAGTGTGTGTGAGGAGTGGAGACGGTGGGGTTTCCACCTCGATGTGTTGAGCCTTTAAGAATAGAGACCAATGGTGAAGAAATGTAGGGGGTAGCCTTATGGTGATCCATAGAAGGAATGGCCACTTGTTAGCCTTTTGCAAAAAGGGACTGGGCAGCCTTCCGACGTACCTCAGGAACACGACTGGCAAGTGACTTACCTGTGGCTCAGTGCATGCTATGTGGGGCAACATATGTGCTGCTAATGCAAGGCACCTTAGTGGAGTGAGATGGGGAGTGAGGGATTTTTAGGTCCTGCCTCACACCAGTCCAGGTTAAGACCTGGAAGCTAGACAAGCACTCTTTACTCAAAAGAATGGTTGAGAACAAAGCTGAAGGAACTTGTTCCTTAGGGACACTCTCGAATATAGAGATAAGAACCCGACTCGGATAAATGGGTTACAAAACCCGCAAGCCATAATAAAATGTGAAAAGATAATGAAAGTAGATAATAGAAGAAGAAACTACCCAAACGAGAACGATCTGACTAAGGGGTAGTAAGTCCCCAATGCAGTCGCCAAGCTGATTAGGTTTCTAGATCTCGCCCTCCAAATCCTCTTGGGATCGGGCGGCACGCGTCTCGGGTTTCGGGAGAAGACCCAGGATGTTTTTGAGATCGCTCTCTCGAGAACATCGTTCGAGAATGCGGGCAGGTATTACCAACCAGTGAGAGAGGAATTTAAAGGTGAGTTCAGGACATACTCGGGCTGGCTCACTAAGGCACCCTCTTAGATCACGAAGAAAGTCCCCCCAGTAAGAAAATTGATTCGGAATCGCCTCCCTTGGCTTATATTCTTCTTATGTTCTGCAATCACATAAATATATGACAAAGGTCATAAGAATTGTGGGTCAAACCTCACCATTTTCCTCTTTGATGAACGTAAACAAGCATGCGCATTCAAAAAGAAGAAGAGAAGAAAGACATGGGAGAGAAGAATTCGAATGAACGAAGGAATAGAGCGGTGACGAAGATGGTGAGTAATTAGCCTGACGTGGTAGCAAAACGGGCTCAATAACTAAGTCCGGCTCACCGGATTACTACTAGGCGTCATTACCATTACTAACTAGCTAGGAACGATGGTCAGTCTGTCGTGGCAATAAAGCCGGCCGAGTAATCCTGGCACAACAACATTACGGCTAGATGACAATACTACAATGAGAGGCTAACCTCAATCTCTCTTAGTCGAAAGAAAGAGTAGTAGAATGATGGTTATGATGAAGTAAGAGCAGATGGGAACAAAAAAGAGAGAAAAGAAAGGAAGAGAAGAGTATGAAAGATGAGAGAGTAAAAGAGAGAGAGGGAAGGAAGATGCAGTCGAAACCAAGCATTACCGACTGTACTAAAAGGAAGAGAGAGAGAATGCAATCGGCGTTAGGCTTTTCCTACTGTGTTATACAGTAGAGGAGAGAGAAAATGCAGTCAGCGTTAGGCTTCATCAATTGTGTCAGAAGAAGAGAGAGAAATCAAGTCGACGCTAGGCTTCACAGACGGTGACAGAAGAGAAGAGAAGAAAATCCAGCCAGCGTTAGGCTTGCGTCGGTTGTGATGGAAGAGAAGCAAGAGAGAGAGATTGAGATGGAGCTAGGCTTTACTGACCGTGAAAGAAAAGGAGAGAGAGAAATCGAACCGGTGTTAGGCTTTGTCGACTAGTTTCAGAAGAGAAGGAGAGAGAGAATCCAACCGCCTCTAGGCTTCTTCGACTGGCTTCAGAAGTGAAGGATAGAGAGAAATCTAGTCGGTGCTCGGTTTTGCCGACTGTGACAAAAGAGGGGATAGAGAAATTCAACCGGCGCTAGGCTTCACCGAATGTGACAGAAGAGGGGAGAGAGAAATCTAAAGGGTGCTAGAATTCACCGACTGTGATGAAAGAGGGGAGAGAGAAATCCAGCCAGCGCTAGGCTTCACCAACTAGCTTCAGAAGAGGAGAGAGAAAAAATCCCACCCTGCACTGAGAATGAAAGAAGAGAAGAGAGAAAAATCCCACCATGCGTTGGGAATGAAAGAAAAGAAGAGAGAAAAGAGATATAGAGCTAAGAAGAGAGAGAAAAGAAGTGATAGATATGACGAGACAGAGAAAAGGAGAGAAGAGAGATAGAGACAAGAAGAGAGGAAAGAAGAGAGAGATACGAAGAGATAGAAAGAGATAGAGATAGAGATGAGAAAGAAGGGAGGAGAAAGAAAGAGGGGAGGAGAGAGAAAGTTACCTGTTTGAAGGGTACCGACCCTTTTTCTCTCTCTAAGACATACCCACAGGCTCAAGCAAGACATAATTTTATTGATTGATCCAAGAAGAATGAATTCATCCTTTGTACAATGAGGCAGTGCCTATTTATGTAGAATTGGGCTAAAACGTGGGTGTACGCCCAAAAACTACCTGAATTTGAAGATAATTACAATTTAATTGAATTTAAAGAAATTCTAAAAGTGGTTGCAAAAGGATCGTTTTTTCCCTCCCTAACAATGTGTGGAATTTCAGAACAATCCATGTTGCTACTCGAGAACTTGAATGATCTTTCTTGGCTGACCCGAGGTCGATCTGATGCCCATTTGATCGAAAGATTGTTGTTTTCTTGTAAGACTCGGCATGGCGATCATTTTGATACCAACTTCGAGCCATGAATCATGTTCTTGAGCCATGATCATGAGACTTGAATTTTGGATGAATCTTGAAAAGTTCAGATGGATTGTGTTCTCATTCCTGATGTTTCTTCATGACTTCTTCACTGAATGACACTGAGCATGCCGTCACGATCACGTTGCAACAAACACAACTCGATTTTGTGTACCACATATCGAATTATTCATCTTGATGAGACGAACACACTCACCAAATTTGGGAGTGATCTGACTTCTCACAAGTGAGATATAGGCCCCGAAAGTGACTACCCATGACTGTAAAAACAATAACTTTTAATGTTGTTTTGATGTAGAGTGGCCACATGAAAATAGTGTGTGGATATCCCTTTTCGGTATTTTACCTGTAACTTTGTCATGGAGTGCTCGATTAAGCCAAAATTGATCCATAAGGGTTTTTTTAGTGTACCAAATCTAATGACGGTGGTCCCACAGTTGTTTGACGCACCAAAAGTATGGCTCTAGTTACAGGGTCCATTTCAGGGTGCTAGAGACTGATTTCGTTGAAATTGTTTCTTTGTGTTCAAAGCCTTAGACATGTTTGATCGTGATAAAACTTGGCAGGTGGTTTTTTGAAGTGCTAACGAAGATCTTGACCAATTTTGGGGCATTTTTGAGACAGTAGGGAATTTCCACTGTTTTATAAGCTTTTATTGACCTGCTTCCTACCAGGGACCAAGGTGCTGAAAAATACGTTCAAACAAGGAGACCCTTAGAGTTGGGTGCCCTGAATTTTCTGATCGACTTCATAATCAGAATGTGCAGTCCTCTGTCTTGCTTGAGCTTTAGACTGCGATAGAACTCTCTCCCGAACTAAGATTGGGGTCGACATTGACTTGTCCTCTAAGAACATGAGATGAGCATATCCATAAGATGGGGCAGCGAATGCAAACCTTAGATAGGGGCTAACTTTGGCCGCTGCCTTGGAAGTTGAAGAACTTCATCAATCATCAGGCCTTGTCCCCAAGCTCCTTTGTAGGCTCTAGAGGCACAGATGACATGATGAGGCTAACTGACGATGATACTCTTAGGGAAAACCTTCGAGTACCATGTCTTGAGATATCCATCGGGAGGGCAGAAGAAGAGGAGACCGACTCTCAATGTTATTTGGGTCGGGAGAGGGCAGTGGCCTAGGAAGGTGGCTTGTGTACGCCCCATGGATAGCATTCCGGGTGACTTGGGCGTCAGCCGGAGCACGAATAGGTGGTCTGGCCTTAGGAGGCCGAGAACTGCGAGCACATGTTTGTAAGGAAATAGGTGGAGGCCTGCCCCTTACAGGGTGAACAAGTGTCTCGATATGTTGCGTCTCTAATCATAGAGACTCCAGGTGGTGTAGGAATGTAGGACTGGCCAGCCTTCAGGCTTACCCACCGAAGCAACAACAATTTTCTTGCCCTTTATAGAAAGGGACTAAGCAGCCTTCTGGCTTACCTCGGCAATACGACCGATAAGTGAGTTCCTATGAGTGGTAGCAGATGTACTACTAATGCAGGGTGCCTTGGTGGAAGTTCCACCAGGGTAAGGAGATGGGGAGTTAGGGACTTTTAAGTCCCTTCTCACACCAATCCAGGTTAAGACCTGAGCGCTAAATCTTAAGTCTTTCCTCAAAAGAAAAGTTGGGTACGAAGTTCGAGGAACTTGTTCCCAGGGGAAGCTCGCAAATACGGGGATGAGAAAATCCCCTATCCAAATGAATGGGTTAAAGAACCGGGAAGCCATGGGGTGTGTGAAAAAAAAAAACAAAGGAGAAACTAGCCAAAAAAGTACGATCCGACAAAGGAGTAATAAGTAGCCAGTGGAGTCGCCAAGCTGGTTAGGTGTCTCGATCTCACCCTCTGAATCTGGATAATCTAGCATCCCAGGTTTCAGGGAAACCCGGGACTTGAGATCGCTCTCTCGGGAACCTTACTCAAGAACAATCGATAAGAGAGGAACTTAAATTGGGTTCAGGACTTACACGGGCTGGCTAGCATGGGCGCCCTCTTAAATCAAAACAAGTGGGCCAAAAGACCCCACCTTGTCTTTGGGCGAATGTACACAGGCATGCACATTCAAAGGAGAAAAGAGGAAAGATGATGAGATGAGGGTTGAAAGAAAGAAGAAGAGAGAAGAAAAGAAAAGAAAGTGATATTTGATCGGGTGCCTAGCCTAGCATAGTGGCTAGATTGGCCTGATGATTGACCTGACGTGGTAGCAAGATGGGTATGATAACGTAAACCGGTGCAGCGACAATACTACTCAACGACAAAACACGAACACCAACCAGTCTGGCACAACGGTTAATTCGATGCGGCAACAAGACAAGCAAGGTAACTTAGACCGACACGACGACAGTACTGCTCGACGACGAGACTATTATGACAGTGCTAGACTTGTCCCTTGATCAAATGAGAGAGAAAAAAGAAAGTAGAAAGAGAGAAAGAAGAGAGATGAGGGGGGCATAGATAAAAAGAGAAGGGGAAGAGAGAAAAGGGGAAGAGAGAAAAGAAGAGAGAGAAAGGAGAGAAAGAAGAGAGAGAAAAAAGAGAAAGAAAAGATAGAAAAAAGAGAAAAAAGAAGAGAGAGAAAAGAGAGAAAGAAGAGAAAAAAGAGAGAGAAAGAAGAGAGAGAAGAGAGAAAGATGAGAGAGGAGAGAGAAAAGAAAAAGAAAGCATGGACGACGATGAGCTTCCACCGTCCACGGTAGAGGGAAAAATACAGCAATAGAGAAGGGAGAAGAAAGGAGAGGAGAAAGAAAGAGAAGGGAGAGGAAAAGGAGGCGAGAAGGAAGAAAAGAGGAAGAAAAAAGATGAGAAAGGGAAAGAGAGAGAGAGAGAGAGAGAGAGAAACATGCGCAGTGCTGGCCGCTGCCGTGAATATTTGAGAGGGAACTGAGAGAGACAGAGAAAAGAAAAAGAAGAGGGAGAAAGAGAGAACAAGAGACATGCACAACGATGGTCATTGCCGGCCATGTTTGTGAGGGAGGTGATCGAAAGAGATAGATTAGAGGAGGAGAGAGAAAGAGATAAACAAGAGGAGGAGAGGAAAGAGACATATGAGAGGAGACAGAAAGATAGAGATGAGGAGAGAGAAAAGAGGAGGAAAGATAAAATTACTTTCATCGAGGGTACCAAACTTTTTCTTGTCTCTCCTCTCTCTCTCTCTCCAAGACGTGCTTACCAAACTCAATGGAAAAGCTCAAACTTTATTCATCAATTAAAAGTATGAGGGGGGGGTCAGGGAAAGACCCTTTACAATGAGGTTCAGCATGTATTTATAGAATTGAGCCCAAACATGGGTGGATGCCCAAAAAATATCTCCATTGATGATAATTACAATTTAATTAAATAAAAAAAAAATCTAATAATGGTGTAAAATGACTATTTTACCCTTACAAAATAGTCCCTACTGCTGCCCTAGATCTTCCGCAGATGATCTAGGGTTGCTCTGGTGCCCATTTGTCCAAAAGCTGATTTTTTTCTTATAGGGCTCGGCATGGCGATCGATTTGATACCAACTTCAAGCCACAAATTGTATTTTTAAGCCACGATCATGCGACTTGAAATTCATGCGAATCTTGAAAACTTTCGATAGATAGTGTATTCGTTCCTTGATGTTTTTCCATAATTTCTTCGCTCGTTCACACTAAGCATGCCGTCACTATCGTGTGGCGACAAACGAGGCTGGCTTTTGTACTCGGACGAAGATTTTGTAGTCTTGGGTTTTTGGCATGAATCTGAATTCCAGCAGTCAAAATTTATAGAAACTTTGACACGCTCGTGTGTGGAATCCGACTGCTCATCACGTATGGGGCAGACCAATGGTAGCCCCGGACCTTACGCGCATGATGGAATTTGTCACACCCCAATAATTTACAGTACTGTTATTCCTGAGATGTGACAGACAAAACATATATACATCTATTGGTAGGACAAATTTACAGTGGCGAGGTCTTACAAAGTAAATAAAGAAAGCTAGCACAACAACAGTATCTTCCAAGGTTGATCTTGACTAGCACTCAAAATGAATCCGCAGTTATCCTGAAAAAATGTTTACCATAGTTTGATGAGTTTGGCTACTCAGTAAGTGATCATCATAATCCTAAAAATAATCATGATTGAAAGATATCAATATTTTCCAAAATGAGATCTATTAACAGAAATGCATCAACAGTTTCACTTTCAATAAATGCATAATTAAGTATAATCCGAGTAATTGAAATGCTTATAACACTTTTAACAGCAGTACATAATTCAAAGGATTTCACAAAATACGCTACTGGCGTCCCAAGTAGGTCACCTATATACCCCATCAGCGTCCTGATGGGTCCATTTAATCCCTATCGGGGTCCCAGATAGGTCCACTTAATCCCTGCTGGTCCACTTATATCTCACCGGCGTACCGGATGAGTCCACTTAATCACTATCGGCGTCCCAGATAGGTCCACTTATACCTCACCGGCGAACCGGATGAGTCCACTTGCATACGTAAATTATTTCTAAATCTCTTTAAACATTCGAAAGCAGCAATATCATGTACTCAACATATCACTGAAATCATACTCAACATATCACTGAAATCATTAATATGAATTTCGCTTAAACCATTAATAACAGTCACTCTCTATAACATTTCAAAAATAACCAATCAAATATTTTGGGCTCAAATTTAGAAAGGTAGCAGTTTGTAAAGGCATTCTAGCATAATTGCCAATTTAATATGTATAGAAAAACGCTTATATAAATTCAAGAATACGGAATTATCACAATATATGGGATATCAATCCACAAATAAACATTTCACAACAATACTATAATCAATTGCAAAAATGTCAATTTTTTTAAATAATAAGGCAGTCATTTGCACATGAATTTTACAATGTCTAAACATTCAGAACAGTAGAAAGAAATATCACAATTTTACTAAAAGCCGAAATATCACATTTATTTCTAACAATAAACAAGAAAAATAAATAAATTTATTTTTCTAATTTACAGCATTCAAAATTTCTAACATAAATAAAATATCACAATTTTTATTAAAAAGATTATTTTTCAAGATAATGAGGTCACGTGCGCATAAAATTTATCGCGCCTAAAATTCATGATAATAAGCAGAAATAATTATTTCATTTCATTTTTAAAAAGAATGGATTATTTTTCGAGACAATGGGGTCAATTACACACAAAACTTATAAAATAAAGATCCTGGAGGGAAATATCACTATTTATTAAAAACAGACTATTTTTCAGGAAGACGATGTCACTTACTCACAAATATTTGAGAGGGAGCTTCCGATAAAAATTCGGTTCGAGAGAGGAGTTCACTGTGTTTCGACTAGAGAGAGAGAGAGATCTCAAAATTTTCTAGGGTAGGAGTGCTCACCTCCCCTATTTAAATTCTTATAACATATTATTATATTATGTTATTACGCTCTACCTCATACCTGAGGTGTCGCGTTAAGAGTCTGCTTTTAACATACGAAAACCACGTCCACTAAAGGACGTGGAAAGCAGCAAGCAGCAGCAGGCAAAAGCAGCAGCAAGCAAAAGCAGTAGGCAAAAGCAGCAAGCAAAAGTTTAAACCGAGTGAAATTTTAGGATTGTTACATTCTTCCCCCCTTAAAGAAATTTAGTCCTCTAAGTTTGTGTACCTGATTACTGAAAAAGATTGGGGTATTTTTCTCTGATTTCGTCTTCTCGTTCCCAAGTCGACTCTTCTCTTGAATGGTACTGCCATAATACACGGACCAAAGGAATCTCCTTGTTACGCAACACTTGCACCCTTCTATCTAGTATCAAAATTGGCTGCTCAATGAAGGATAGGTCCTTCCTGATCGGTAAAGGTTCATATTTTAAGATATGGGATGGGTCGGGCTGATATTTTCGTAGTGAAAATACGGAAAGACATTATGGACATTTGCCAATTCGGGTGGTAAGGAAAGTCTATAAGCGACACCTCCGATTCTTTCCAGGATTTCAAATGGTCCGATGTAACGTGGGCTCAACTTTCCTTTCTTGCCGAATCTCATAATGCCCTTTATTGGTGAGATTTTTAGGAAACCTCGATCACTTTCCTCAAATTCAAGATCTCTCCTTCGGTTATCGACATAACTCTTTTGCCGACACTGATCTGTCCTGAGCCTTTCACGAATTAATGTTATTTTATCTGTGGTTAACTGGACAATTTCTGGCCCTAAAAGCTTTCTTTCACCAACCTCGTCCCAACATATGGATGACCTGCATTTCGTTCAATACAGGGCTTCATATGGTGCTATCTGAATACTGGCTTGGAAGCTATTATTATAAGCAAACTCAATCAGGGGTAAATGGTCATCCCAGCTTCCTGTAAGGTCAATAACACAGGCCCTCAGCATATCTTCCAAGGTTTGGATGGTCCTCTCCGATTGTCCATCAGTTTGGGGGTGAAAGGCAGTACTAAAGGTGAGTTTCGTCCCCATGGCTGACTGTAGTCTAGCCCAAAATTTAGAAGTAAACCGAGTATCCCTGTCCGATACAATACTGACAGAAACTTCATGCAATCGCACTAATTCCTTAATGTACAACTGAGCCAGTCGATCCAAAGTGTACGTCGTGCGAATCGGTAGAAAGTGGACAGCTTTGGTCAACCGGTCCACAATGACCCAAATGCTATCATGTCCTGAATTTGTTCTAGGCAAGCCAGAGACAAAATCCATAGAGATGTGCTCCCACTTCCATTCTGGCACGGGTAAAGGCTGCAACAACCCAGCGGGCCTTTGATGTTCAGCTTTTACTTGCTGGCATGTTAGGCATTTAGACACAAATAGTGCTACATCTTTTTTCATATTATTCCACCAAAAGGTTTTCTTCAGGTCCTGATACATTTTAATACTTTCGGGATGTATCGTACAACGAGAATGATGTGCTTCTTCTAAGATAGCTTTCTTTACACTCTTATCATTCGGGACACAAACCCGACCTTTGAATCTTAGCAAATCCTCACTACATATAGAGAATTCATCTCTCTTTCCATGCTTCACCTCTTCTATAATTGTTATAAGCTGAGGGTCTTTCTTTTGTGCCAATAGAATCTGTTGGATTAATTGGGGTTCCGCCTTAATATTGGCAATCATACTTACCACACCATTAATGGATGGAGTTGGATGCCAATCCACTATTTCCTCTAACAATCGCATTTCTTGGATCATTAGATGAGCTAAGACTCCCGTAGATTTTCTACTTAGAGCGTCGGCCACAACGTTAGCTTTTCCTGAATGATAATGGATTGTACAACCATAATCTTTTAAGAAATCCATCCATCTTATCTGCCGCATATTTAAATCCTTCTGAGAGAAAAGGTATTTCAAACTCTTATGATCCGTGTATATTACGAATTGCTCACCATATAGATAATGCCTCCATATTTTCAAAGCGAATACTATTGCAGCTAGCTCCAAATCATGAATTGGACATTTTTTCTCATATTCTTTCAACTGTCTGGATGCATATGCCACTACTTTCCCATATTGCATTAATACACAGCCCAAACCTTTATGTGAAGCATAACTATAAATCACAAATCCCCCACTCCCCTCAGGAATAGTTAAAATAGGTGTTGAAGTTAATCGAACTTTTAGTTCTTGAAAACTCTACTCACATTCACTTATCCACTCAAATTTGACATTTTTCTGTGTCAATCGAGTCAATGGGATTGCGATTCGAGAAAATCCTTCTACAAATTTTCTGTAATATCCTGCCAATCCCAAAAAGCTTCGAACTTCAGTCACATTACTTGGTTGTTTCCAATTAACAACGGCTTCAACCTTTGAAGGATCAACTGATAGACCTTCCTTTGATATGACATGTCCTAAAAATGTCACTTGTTCAAGCCAAAATTCACATTTACTAAGTTTGGCATACAATTTCTTTTCTGTTAATATTTGCAATACCATTCTTACATGCTGCTCATGTTCCTTCTGATTCTTGGAATAAATTAAAATATCATCGATGAATACCACAATAAATTTATCCAAAAAGGGCTTAAAGATCCGATTCATCAAATCCATAAATGCAGTTGGTGCATTGGTTAATCCAAAAGGCATGACTAAAAATTCATAATAGCCATACCTTGTTCTGAAAGCTGTCTTGAGTACATCTTCACTTTTAATCTTAAGCTGATGGTATCCAGAACTAAGATCAATTTTTGAAAACACTTGTGATCCTTGTAATTGATCAAATAAATCATCAATTCTAGGTAATGAGTACTTATTTTTCACTGTCACTTGGTTCAACTGTCTATAATCAATACACAATCTCATAGTCCCATCTCTCTTTTTGACAAACAGTACTGGAGCACCCCAAGGTGACACACTGGGCCTGATAAAACCTTTATCTAATAATTCTTCCAATTGTTGTTTCAGTTCTTTAAGTTCTGCAGGAGCCATTCTATAAGGTGCCTTAGAAATTGGTGCTACCCCTGGCAATAATTCAATTTCCCTGTCAGGTGGTAATCCAGGCAATTCTTCAGGAAAAACGTCGGGAAATTCTCAAATAACCGGAGTGATATCCAAATTTATTTCTTCCTTCCTATCTTCTTTGATATAGGCAAGAAAGCCTTGACACCCTTTTCGAAGGAGGCGATTAGCTCGAATACAAGAGATTAAATATGATGGGGAGTCTTCTTTGACACCATTGAAGTAAAATACGGGTTGATTCGGAATACTAAAGGTAACAATTTTCTTATAACAATCAATACTTGCATGGTATGCAGAAAGCCAATCCATGCATAAGATTACATCAAAATCTTGAATTTTCAGGAGTATTAAATCAACCAACAGTTCCTTTTCTTCTATCTTTATTACACATGATTTGTACATTATATTGGTGTTAATTGAATCTCCTATCGGTGTGGCTACCTCTAGAATGTATTCTAATTGTTCTGGTTCTACCTTTAAGTGGAATGCAAAGTGTTGTGACACAAATGAATGAGTAGATCCAGGATCAATCAAAACATGAGCTACTTTTTGGAAGATAGTAAGAGTACCTTGGATCACTGATTTTGAGGCCTGAGCGTCTTGCTCGGTAATCGCAAATACTCTTCCCTTCATCTGAGGCTTTGAAGCTATCTCTCCCTGCTTTGGAAGCTGTTGTGTTTGTAAGCTAGGACATTATTTAATCTGGTGTCCCAATTTTCCACATTTAAAACAAGCTCCGGTATTCCAATAACAAGGGCTTGATCCATGATTTTTCCCACATTTTCTACATGGTTCTATTGCATTTTGAAATGGCGAGGGCCTTGGCTTCTTGTTTGGCCTTTCAAACTGTTGTCGATTAGATGATGTAGGTCTAACATGACTGTTCTGATTTTTCATCTTTTGGTAATCTTCAAAATCTTTTTCGACAATTTGGGCACGATCCACTATTTCAGCATAAGTTCTTAATTTCAAGACTGATATTCTACTTCTAATAGCTGGCCTGAGACCCCATTCAAATTTCTTCACCTTTCTTGCCTCATTGTTAATCATATGTGGTGCAAACCTGGCCAATTCAGTAAACTTGGCCTCGTATTGTGCTACTGTCTTATTTCCTTGGATTAATTCTAGAAATTCCATTTCTTTTTGGTCTCGAATAACATCTGGGAAATATTTTTCATTAAATGCCTCTAGAAATACTTCCCAAGTCAAGGTTTTATTTTCTTTGACCAATACTCCTTTTTCCATTCGCCACCAGTGTTGTGCCTCACCTTCTAACATAAAAACTGCCAAGGCCACCTTCCTATCATCAGGATATTCCATAACCTCGAATATTTTTTCCAATTGCATAATCCATCCCTCGGCTTCCAGTGGGTTTACAGCACCCTTAAAAGAAGATGGGTTTAATTTCTTAAATTGTTCGATATTACTCCCACCATTTCCTGTAACTGGCTGCCTGGGTGGATTGTTGTTTTCCATCTGATGTTGCATTAGAGCAACCATATTTTCCAAGGCTTTGTGAATTCCTTCCATATTGGCTTTAGCTCTTCTGGATCTTGACTTTATCCCGGTCTGTACACACAATAAATGTGATTTTAAATACATTCTTTTTAAATTTCCTAAGGATCTTAAACCTATTGCTCTAATACCATAATTGTCACACCCCAAGAATTTACAGTATTGTTATTCTTGAGATGTGACAGACAAAACATATATACATCTATTGATAGGACAAATTTACAGTGGCGAGGTCTTACAAAGTAAATAAAGAAAGCTAGCACAACAACAGTATCTTCCAAGGTTGATCTTGACTAGCACTCAAAATGAATTCGCAGTTATCCTGAAAAAATGTTTACCATAGTTTGATGAGTTTGGCTACTCAGTAAGTGATCATCATAATCCTAAAAATAATCATGATTGAAAGATATCAATATTTTCCAAAATGAGATCTATTAACAAAAATGCATCAACAGTTTCACTTTCAATAAATGCATAATTAAGTATAATCCGAGTAATTGAAATGCTTATAACACTTTTAACGGCAGTACATAACTCAAAGGATTTCACAAAATACGCTACTGGCGTCCCAAGTAGGTCACCTATATACCCCATCAGCGTCCTGATGGGTCCACTTAATCCCTATCGGTGTCCCAAATAGGTCCACTTAATCCCTGCAGGTCCACTTATACCTCACCGGCGTACCAGATGAGTCCACTTAATCCCTACCGGCGTCCCAGATAGGTCCACTTATACCTCACCGGCGAACCGGATGAGTCCACTTGCATACTTAAATTATTTCTAAATCTCTTTAAACATTCGAAAGCAGCAATATCATGTACTCAACATATCACTGAAATCATTAATATGAATTTCACTTAAACCATTAATAACAGTCACTCCCTATAACATTTCAAAAATAACCAATCAAATATTTTGGGCTCAAATTTAGAAAGGTAGCTGTTTGTAAAGGCATTCTAGCATAATTGCCAATTTAATATGCATAGAAAAACTCTTATAAAAATTCAAGAATACGAAATTATCACAATTTATGGGATATCAATCCACAAATAAACATTTCACAACAATATTATAATCAATTACAAAAATGTCAATTTTTTTAAATAATAAGGCAATCATTTGCACATGAATTTTACAATGTCTAAACATTCAGAACAGTAGAAAGAAATATCACAATTTTACTAAAAGCCGAAATATCACATTTATTTCTAACAATAAACAAGAAAAATAAATAAATTTATTTTTCTAATTTACAGCATTCAAAATTTCTAACATAGATAAAATATCACAATTTTTATTAAAAAGATTATTTTTCAAGATAATGAGGTCACGTGCGCATAAAATTTATCGCGCCTAAAATTCATGATAATAAGCAGAAATAATTATTTCATTTCATTTTTAAAAAGAATGGATTATTTTTTGAGACAATGGGGTCAATTACACACAAAACTTATAAAATAAAGATCCTGGAGGGAAATATCACTATTTATTAAAAACAGACTATTTTTCAGGAAGACGATGTCACTTACTCACAAATATTTGAGAGGGAGCTTCCGTTAAAAATTCGGTTCGAGAGAGGAGTTCACTGTGTTTCGACTAGAGAGAGAGAGAGATCTCAAAGTTTTCTAGGGTGGGAGTGCTCACCTTCCCTATTTAAATTCTTATAGCGTATTATTATATTATTTTATTATGCTCTACCTCATACCTGAGGTGTCGCGTTAAGAGTCTGCTTTTAACATACGAAAACCACGTCCACTAAAGGACGTGGAAAGCAGCAAGGAGCAGCAGGCAAAAGCAGCAGCAAGCAAAAGCAGGCAAAAGCAGCAAGCAAAAGTTTAAACCGAGTAAAAACTTTTGAAAATAGTGATGGTCCCCAAGGACCATCATACTCAGACAGACCATCACCTATTTAAAAGCATCTTTTTTCCTTTTTTTTTTTTTTTTTTTTTAAATTTTAGGATTGTTACAGAATTGGTCTCGTGTCTATCCCATGCTCGAGCGTCGTGATTTGGTCTCTCAAGCGAGGCGTGTCGCTACTTTCTTCACAAATCGACAACTTTTCTCTAGCGTTTCTCCACGCTCGGGTGTTGTCACGAGGCGTGCCACATAGCAAAACACTCGTCTTGATGAGACGAACAAGCTCACAAAATTTGAGTGAGATCCGACTCCAGACAAGTGAGATATGGCCCGCGAAAGTCACTGCCCTAGACTGCAAAATCAGTCACCATTAATGGTGACATGGGGCATGGAGGGCGCACGGGAATAGTGTGCAGCCTACCCCTTTTCGGTATTGTCTTGGAGTACCTGATTAAGCTGAAACTTGACCCATAAGGGTCTTCAACCGTTTCGAATCTAATGGCGATGGTCCCACAGATGTTTGACGCACCAAAAATATAGTTCTAGTTAGGGGGCTCGTTTTAGGGTGCTAGAGGCTGATTTTTCCGAAATTGTTTCCTTGTATGCACTATCTTAGACATGTCAGATTATGAAGAAACTTGGCAGGTAGAATTTTGAAGTGCTTATGAGCATTTCCACTTGTTTTGGGACAATTTTGAGACTCTCGAGAATTCCACTGTTCTTCAGGCTTTATTGACCGGCTTCTTTTTTTATTCCGTGTCGGGGACCTAAGGTGCTGAAAAATGTCTTCAAACACCATGGTGAGCCATTCCATCGTCCATACTCACTGTCTACTAGTGGGTCACCGCTTATCCATCTTCCATCCAAGTACAATCTATCATTCACAGAGGGTCTCGTGCCATCACCCCAAACTGAGTCAAACCACCACCATACTCATCCCTATGGCCTCCACAGATTGTCATCCATCTTCGTTATGGTCCAATTGTATGACCCTAAGCTATAGTGCACATCTTGACCGCATGACATTAAACTGCTTCTCAACGGTCCAACTGTATGACCTTAAACTATAGTGCACGTCCTGACCGCATGACGATAAACTGCTTTGCTGAGGTCTCGGAGGCATGACCTTAAAAACGCCCCCACAAAAAAAAACGGGCATGGGGAATGCCATGAGTAAAAATGACGGACGTTCCTGGTCACCAAACCATGAGTAAGAGAGTTCCGTAAATAAAAACAGGGCACGGTGAAAACCCGAAAGGGCACCATGAGTAACAATGAAGAGAAAGGCAGACATGGCCGTCAGGTCATGGACAAAAGAACCTAAATAAAAAGGAGGTTGGTGAAAACCGTCTCTACGCCACTGCTTCCCCTGTCCAAGTGAAAACCCGAAAGGGCTTTCAGACTAATAAGCAAGTTGATGTAGCATTTGCCACCATAGGAGGCTTCAGCCGACATTTCAAGAAAAATTCTCGATAGCAGAATGCCCTGTTATCGGGACTCAAAAACAAGAGCTTCAAGAAAAGTCCGACAGTTTGAGTCCTTTCATGAAAGGACCCAAGAGTCAAAAGAATCGCTGAGATGGCAAGTTAGGCTCCATGCTTTAGGACCCCATTCCCAAGAAGTCAACCAAAAAACAAGAAATTCATCGTGATAAGCCAAAGACACTTCTACATGCAAGAAACTGTCAAATCAAGTCAATACCTACCCACAGAAACCAGGGTGAAGCCAATCGAGTCCGCCTCACCAAAACCTTTCCCTAGATGGACCAGACATTCGGTGTACACCAACAAAAACCCCCGGCTGGGCTCAATAGGGTAGGATCAACGCAGGTACTCTGCTTGTCAAAGCTAACCTAGTGTAGCAACAAAATGCCCACAAAGGGCTCCTTGGTTGTCTATCCAAAGCATATCTCCTTTGATTGACCAAGAAGAAAGCCCTTAAGAAAGGCCTCCGACTATCACACAAGCTTGGATTTTGACCGACTGGGTCTACAAGCCCTTAAACAAGGCCCCCAGTTGTTAAAACCAAAACAAAAGCGTCCAACGGGGTGTACTCGTTAAAATCATCCCTCCATATCCCACACAGACAAGCAACTCTCAAATCAGGTCAATACCTGCCTACAACAACCAGGGTGATGCCAATCGAGGCTGCCTCGTCGAAATCCCTCCCTGGCCAGACTAGACATTCAGGGTATACCACAAAAAACCCCCAATTGGGCTCGACAAGATGGGGCCTACAAAGGTTCCCTGATTGTCAAAGCAAACCTGGTCTAGCAGCAAATAATGCCACCAACAAGAACGTTGAGGGTGATGACTTTAAAAGCATCTTATACATCCAACATGGGTGAGGACTTTAAATACATCCTTTAAAAGTCTCCACCTCTGGGGTAAGCCATCAAAACCCTCAGCAGTTTGAGTGCCTTGGTCACCCCTACTGGAAACAGCTTGCATGAGTATCCCTTTGACGTTCATGTGATCTGGTGACCAGGAAGAAAACTGATGTCAAAGGAACAATTTTGTTCAGAATGTTGTACTTCTCGCTTCTCTCGAAGCATGACATTCGACAGGATAAGCTGTTTGAGGTCATTTTTCATCACTTGTATCCTCGATGCAAATAAGGAGAGTGTAGTTTGTGACCTAGGTTTGTAGGTACCAAAATGCTTGTGGACAACAGAAGTCGTAGGACAATAAGCACTGATCCTGAAGTGGAATTTTTCATCAGTCTCATAATGGCCCAATAATGTGCAATAACGTGGCTAAAAGTCTCTTAAGAATACTTGTCAAGTTTCGTCGCAATCCGACAAGTTTAAGGTAGTGCAGACGATAAAACAGTTTTGGGAAATCTTGCCTCTATCATGTGGGAAATGGGCTTTGAACTACAGCACCATTATCGAAGGATCAAATGGTCTCCAGACCATCGCCATTGGATTCAAAACAGTCGAAAACCCTTGTGTATCAATTTTCGACGTATTGGGAAGCTTCTGGAGCAAGTTATAGCAATTTACCTACAATGGGTAGGCTATACACTATTATGGTGCGCCTTCGGCCAACCAGTTTCCATTAATGGTAACTATGCATCACCAATTCGGATACAAAATTTACAAGGTCATATCTTCTTCATCTCGGGTCAGATCGAGCCCAAATTTTGGGAGCACGTTTCTCTCATCGACCCGATCGATTTGATATGTGGCACGCACGGTGACATGGCCGGAGCAGGGAGAAATCGAAGAGAGAAGTTCACCCGAAAAAACCCAAAAGTTGCAAGGAAATTCCAGCCATGCGTTTCACCTATCAAACTCCCATATCACAACGCTCACATGTCCGATCGACCTTAAACCAAACCCATTATGAGAACGAGGTCAGAGGCTTCAACTGAGTCGAATCTCGCTCATGATGGACGGTCAAATTCAACGGACAATGAGTTCAAAGTTGCTACAATTCCAGCCACCGAAATCCAAATTCCGACCAAAGTTTCCCAATTTGGAAAATGGTCACCCCACACCAAATCGAGTCGTTCTTTTTGCAGTATGATCATTGCGACATGTTCGTCATGTTTCAATGAAGAAATCAGCAAAAAACATCGAAAAATACGATGAATCTTGAATGTAATATTGTACATTTTTCCATGTTTTTACCGCGTCAAGATCATTGTGTAAAACTCAGATACATGTTTCGAAATGGATACCAAATCAATCGTCTCCTCGAGCTCATTAAGAGTATGGTATTATTTTGGTCGGATGGTAACCAGAAAGGTCTCGAATGAGCCATAGAATGTTGGCATAAAAAAACAAGGACAGATTTGAAATTTTACAGATTGATGGGACAAGGATAAAATCATCATTTTGTCCTCAATTTTTAAATTTTTTTTAATTTATTTAAATTATAATTTTTATCAATGAGATTAAGTTTTGATTATGCACCCATGTTTGAGTAAATTTTTTATATATACATGTATTGACATTGTATAAAAAACCAACTTTGGCTTAATAAAAATTGCATCTTTTGTTCACCGTTAGGTCAATTTGTGGTTGGTACCCTTGAGCTTAGAGTAATTCTCTCTCCTCATCTCTTTTTAGCCCTTCATTCTGCGCTCTTTCTTTATTTCTTCACTCTTTTTTCTTTCTTCCCTCCGTCTGGCTCCACACGACGGTAGTCAGACACTTCTCTTGCTTCTCTTTTTCTTTTTTTTTTCTCTATTTTCTCGTTCTCTCTTCTCTTTTTTCTCTCCTTTCTTTCTCTCTCCTCTCTCTGGCTCAACTGAGTATCCACCACCGAACGCATGTCTTTTTCTTAAAACCTTTACTTTTCCATGTTCCCTCGTGACCACCCTTTCCGTCTCTCTTCTTGTGCTCCTTCGTGTCTTCCTGCTCCCTGTGCACCTTCGCATCCATGCTCCCTGTGTACCCTCGCGTCCACCTTGCCGGACCCCTTTCCTCATCTCCACTGCTGTGCACCACCGAGCCCCCTCCGAGTTACTGTCGTGCGCTCATCTTGGTCGTAGCCTCTCTCCTCACAGCCGTGCCCTCAGCTAAACAAGCACAGTCTTCACTGCCTTTCCCTTAATCACTGCCGTGCTCCCTTAACCCTGTCAAGCACGCCCACTTCCCACTACGGAGCCCACTCCTTCACCCTGCAGTTCATTTTCCCTGACTTTAACCATCCCACCTCCTAGCATGTTGTTCCCTACTCTTCACCCACATGAACCACTGACTTTAACCATCCCACCTCCTAGCATGTTGTTCCCTACTCTTCACCCACATGAACCAGGCGGCAGCAGAGTTGCTATCTCCACCACCTTGCATCCCCCACCCTCCCGTTGTTCTTTCTCACTCTAAAAAAAAACCCACGAACCCCCTGCTCTTCTCTTCTCCAATTCCACTCACCTGCCCTCGCTATCCCCTTCACTCCACCCGAAATCAAGCAGCAGCCTGGCTGCAGCATCAGCTGCCACCATCTCTCCACCCCACACCAGTCACAACCCATCGTAGCCAGCCATCGCTCTCTCTCTAAATGAAAACCCAACAAGCTTCCAGCCATCTCCGCCTCTCTCTTCCAACATCCTTCACACCATTTCCGCCACCTCATGCAGCTTTCTCCGCCACTTTGCTGCTCCACCCTCCGCCACCGTCGTTCACCTCCATTTCCGCCTCCTTGCTGCCCCCTTTCCTTCATTCCCGACCACCTCTTCTTTCTTTCCTGCAACCAGTCCCAACTGTAGCCACCTCCTCTGCCCTTTTCGCCACACCTCCACACCACGCCGTCATCCTCCACTCTCTGTAACTCTTCCATCCCACCACTCCGTTTTCTCTCTCTGAAACCTATAAACGAACAACCCCCATTCCCTGGTTTTCTTTTCTTTGTTTCGTTTTCAATGTTTCGTTTCGTTCACCCCTCCTTTCACTCTATTTCGTCTAAGCTTTTCTCTCAACTAACTAATGTACTCTTTGCCCCTTTTTCATCTCACGCTAACTTCCCTTCTCTTCTTTTTTTTTTTTTTTTTTTTTTTTTTTTTTTTTTTTTTTTTTTTTCAACTAACTTTGTCTCACTTCACTCTATCTTATTCCATTGTATTGCATTCAATACCTTTATTTTATTTTATAGTACTTTACCTTACCTTATTTCATTTTATTTTATCTCATTTTATTCTACCATATTTTATTTTATTCTATTTTATTTTACTTTATTTATTTATCTTACTTATTTCATTTTACTTTATCATATTTTACTTTATTTACCTCTTTTATTTTTAATTTACTCCACCATATTTTTTTATTCCTTTTATTTTATTTTACTTCACTACATTTTATTTTAACTCCATTTTCCAGTTTAATTTTATTTAATTCATCTCTTTCATTTTCATTTCATCTCATTCCCTCTTACTCTTATTTCACTCTCGTCTCTTCTCCCTCTTTGGAAGGTTCAGCGAGAGCCAAGCTTACCTTCACCCCTTATCTTCCTCTTAGTTCATTTTTGTCTCTTCATTCTTTTGGAAGACTTAGCGAGAGTCAAACTAGTCTTCACTTCTCTTCTTTCTTTCTTTTGCTTGTTTGCCAGAGAGCAGGCTAAGCCTTGTGCTGCCGTGCCAGTCTTGTCGTCGAGCAGTTTAGCTGTCTTGCTGGTCTGAGTTACCGTGCCCATCTAACTACCGCATCATACTAGCCGTTGTGCCAGACCAGCTGTCGTGCCAGTCTTGTTGTCGAGTAGTTTAGCCGTCGTGCCCGTCTGAGTCACCGTGCCCGTCTAGCTGTCGCGCCAGGCCAGCCGCCGCGCCAATCACGCCGCTACGCTAGCCTAGCTGCCTAGCCAAACTTCTTCTCTCTCTTTCACCACTTTTCTCTTTCCCTTCATTGTAAAATATGTACTAAAAGTCTCGTGTCAAGGAGATGTCGTACGGCTGTCGAATTGACACAGACTTCATTATGTTAATTCTTTCATCTTCTTTTGAGTATATAGACATGTGTGCACTCACCTTATGATAACGTGGGGTCCTCAGACCCACTTGTCTGTACTCTAACATGTGTGTACGTAGGAACACAAAAAAACGAGTCAAAGGAGTTGAAGCTGAACCAGCCACAGGTATGGGGGACATTCTTCGTGATCTAAGAGGGTGGCCACGTGAGCTAGCCCGAGCGTATCAAGGACCCATATGAAGTAAGGCCCGCCTCATGACCCTAATTCCTCTTTCACCGATTCGTACTCCCACCCAAGAGAGCGGTCTTAGGTCTTGGGTTCATCTCGTGCCTAAAACCCGCCACCAGGTCAACGCGACCCAGAGGGTGAGATCAAGGCATCTAACCAGCGCTGTGGCAACTCACAAGCTTGTTGTCAATCCTCACATCAAGGCGGTAAAGCAGCCTCAAAGGAAGTTCCATCCGGATATAGCACCTCAGATTGTGGCTGAGGTTAACAAAATAGTTAAAGTCTTTTTATTAGGGAAGTCTTATACCTTAAATTGCTTGCTATTGTTGTATCAGTCAAAAAGAAGAGCGGACTGATAAGGGTATGCACTGATTTTCGCAACCTCAACTCAGCTTGCCCTAAGGATGACATTCCTCTGCCTCTCACTGAGATCATGATTGATTCGACTGGAGCATGTGAAACCTTCCCATTCATGGAAGGGTATTTCGACTACAATCAAATCAAGAACGCTCCTGAAGTCAAAGAGTTTAGGCCTTCAAGACCATGAAGAAGATATATTGTTACAAGGTGATGCCCTTTGGATTGAAGAATGTTGGCCACGACGATAATATTTGAAGAATATTATGTCAATGACCTTGTTGTCAAATCAAAGGACTGGTCTGCTCACCTCATGGATCTAGAAGCCGTGTTTAAAAGGTTGAGGAGACATCAATTAAAGATGAACGCCTTGAATTGCACCTTCGGGGTGAAATCGGGGAAATTCTTGAGCTTCATTGTGAGGCATTGAGGAATCGAGATAGACCTTACCAAAATACACGGCATTCAAGAAATAGCTCCATTGAGGAACCTAAGGGAGTTGAAATCTCTCCAAGGTTGGTTGGCATACATCCGAAGATTCATTCCAACTTTTCAGGTCGATGCAAGCTATTTTCTAAACTCATGAAGAAAGACGCCCCCTTTGAGTGGGATGGGTCCTGCCAAAATGCTTTCTAAGACATCCAGGACTATTTACTGAACTCGCTGATCCTCACAGCTCCTGTACTCAACAAACCACTCATTTTATATGTGACGGCTTTGGAGGGATCATTGGGTGCCCTTCTAGCTCAGAACAATGAAGAAGGGAAGGAAGTAGCATTGTACTATTTGAGCCGCACTATGATGCCAGCCGAGCATACTTACTCTCCCGTCGAGAAAATGTGTCTGGCACTAGTATTCGCAACTAAAAACCTATGACATTATCTGCTCGCTCACCCAGTGCATTTGATTTCTCAGCTGATCCAATTAAATGTCCAATGACAATACCAGTCCTTTCTGGTTGAGTAGCTTAGCGGACATTATTCCTTATGAAATTTGACATCATCTATGTCCCACGGAAATTTATCAAAGGGCAAGCATTGGCCAACTTCTTGGTCACTCATCCATTGCCTGAAGGGTCCCCTTTGAATTAAAACCTGCCTGATGAGGAAGTCATGTGCATGAACAAACTTGCCTCATGGCAAATGTTCTTTGATGGTGCTTCGCAAACCAAAGGCGCTAGAGCGGGTGTGATATTCGTTACACCAGAGAAGGGAATCTTACCTTATGCATTCTCATTAGATGAGAGGTGTTCAAATAATGAGGCATAATTCCAGGCGTTGATCATCGGTCTAGCATGGCTTTCAATCTGAACCTGAGATCTCTTGACATCTTTGGCGATTCCCAAGTGATTGTCCGACAACTGAAGGGAATATACGATGCCCACAAAGCATGAGCTTAAGCCATATTACAACACCGTAAGATACCTCTTGGGAAAGATATATGAGGCTATTCGGACCCATATTACTCGAGGATCAAATGTTCAGTTTGATGCACTAGCCAAGTTGGGAGCCGACATGATTATCGAGCCTAGAGTACAAGTTCAAATCGCGTACAAGAATGGCGATCCATCCTTACGATGGGAAATGAAGACTATGAAGACAAAGAAAATCTATGTACGGAGTTTCCCCCATACCCTCAAGGAGCTATGAGGAAATTGATCGAGGAACCTACCCTTGATGATATCGTTGCAGTGGCAGAGGAAATCCGACCTGATTGGCGTCAACCTTTCCTAGAGTACTTCGTCCATGGCCAACTCCCTGACGTCAGAAAAGAAAGGCTAGCCCTTAAAAAGCGAGCCACGAGATTCACCCTTCTCGATGATCAATTATATAGAAGGTCATATGATGGAATGTTGCTGAGATGCCTTTTGTACGAGAATGGACAAGCGGCATTAGAGGCCGTGCACAATGGAGTATGCAGCATGCACCAGTCATGACCCAAACTAAACCTTCAATTACATCGGTTGGGTAATTTCTGGCCCACTATGGCAAAGAATGGAGTTAAATACACAAAGAAATGTCATGCGTGTCAAATACACGCTGACTATATTCACCAAGCACCAAAACCGTTTCATGCCACTCTCATGGCTTAGCCCTTTTCTCAGTGGGGAATGGATATCATGGAACCCATTACCCCAGCATCAACAAATGACAATTTATATATATTAGCAGCCATTGACTGCTTACTGGCAAGATAGTGGCGCCTTTGTCCATCACCATATCGAGTTTCGGTTTGGGGTTCCGAATAGGATTATATCTGACAATGGGTCTCCATTCAAGAATGATCACATTCGCCAATTTACAAGTCACTTTAATATCGACTAGAGGTATTCGTCCATGTATAACCCAAGGGAAAATGGACAAGCCGAAGCCTTTAACAAAAGCCTTTGTCAGGTCTTAAAAAAGACCATGAAAAAGGGCCAGCATGATTGGAGCAAAAGACTCCCCGAGGCTTTTTGGACTTACCAGATGATAAAAAGAATACTACCTCAACAACCCCATATTCGTTGGTTTATGGGGCAGAAGAAAGATCTTTGAATACTGACTCTACAAGGCTCTCAAGATCCTCAACAAGCTCAACCAAGTCCTCCACGGGATCATGCTCTGACACCTCAAGGACTTTGGTAGTGCTCAATTCCTTCCCACAGTTGCAGTGACATCACCCTTTGGAGCTCCCTGCAGTACAATGGTATCAAAAGCGGCTTGAGAGGTTTGAATTGTAGCCTCGTCCGTGGTCTAAGTAAAGACCAAGCCTGAAATCTGACAGAAAGTAAGGAATAGAAACTCGACCAATTAGTTCCTGAAAAGAAAAAAAAAACAACAAGTTTTCAAATACTTGGAAGTTTGGTCCTATCAAGCCTAGTTGATGGGGCTGGAAGTCCTAACTCAGGCGGATCACCATAAGAGAACTCGCCTCTCTTCAATAGACCATGAACCATAGCAAGCCCTGCATTTACGTCAGCTTCGATGAGCAATGATGTAGCTAACGAGCCCACTTTCAACACAATAACTACAGTGGACAAATCAACCGCTAGAGGATCCTCCTCCTCGATACGGGTTTTTCCTTTTGCTATTCATAGTTCATCCATTGCAAGTCTAGCCTCCAAAGCAAGACTTTATGTTTTGCTCTAATCAGAAGAAGAGCTCTCACTTGACCATGGGAAAGGGTCAAGACCCTACAAGGCATCAATAAGCCCCTCTTCTCGGTCCATTGAAGTCTCCATTTTCTCCCCAACAACTGAAAAGTTTTCCCTAGGCACCTCTGAGTCTAGAGCTAGAGAATCTGGACAAGAGAAGGGTCTATTGTAATAACTCCTAGTTTTGCAGACTTCTTAGCGTCACCTTTTGATGAAGCCCCTACGTAAAGGGAGCCGCCCTAACCACATAATTCCTTGTGATTCTGCTAGGAATGGCCAGGCCGAAGTAGTCGATGGAGGAGTACAAGATGTTTCCCTAAACCCTTCAGGAAGGCTTGAGCTCTTAGCCTTTTTGGAAGACCTATTTGAAGGAGAAGGGTCGTCTAGCTTTCTCTTCCCTTGAGAGTCTGTATCGACAGATTCTAGTGCCTCCCACAAAATTATGTCTGATATGAAGGTCGTTTTGGCTAAAGGAGCAATGTCACGAGCCACACTCAGCCTCTCATATATTGACTTTTGGCTCGAAGCCCGAGCCCCACTAGTTTCTTTTGGATTGATGGAAGAGGGAGAATGTCCCTTCCCTGATTTTCTCACCACCAAGTTTCCTTGAACAAAAGGAGGGCTCGACCCCTCTTCTTTGCTCTCTCTTCTATGCTTAGATAGAGGCTAACTTGATGAAGCACTTGGACCTTTACGCGACTTATTGCCTGCGAGTTTGACTATTAAAAATGAGCCTGGCGAGGCCCACCAGAGCCTCTTATCTTCTTGAAGTCTCGAGACTGATGAGATTAACCCTAGGTCTTCGGTTTAGGAGTTAATAGATCATCAAGATGATGATAAAATGAGGCTCGAGTCTCTTAAATTATCCTTAGCGAAGCCTTTTGTCCAAGGCTTCGACTTGTCCATTTACCCTTTTATTGTACATGGACGAATACCTCCAATCGATATTAAATTGACTGGCCAATTGATGAATGTGATCGTTCTTGAATGGGGATCCATTGTCTTATATAATTCTATCCAGTACCTCGAACCGATACACAATGTGGTGGCAAACAAAGTCAGCCATTGTCTTGTCGGTTACTCTCTAGAGAGGGATGGCTTTAGATTAATAGTCAATAGCTACCAATATATATAAATGGCCATTTGCTGAGGCTGAGGTAATGGGTCACACAATATTCATTTCCAACTGAGAGAAAGGCCAAGTCATGAGAGTTGGATGCAACAGCTCCGGTAATTGGCAGATATAGTTAGTGTGTTCGTGGCATACGTGGCATCTCTTTGCATACTTAAATGCATCTTTCACCATAGTGGGTCAGAAATACCCCATCCGATGTAGTTGGTGGTATAACTTGGATCCGGATTGGTGCATGTCGCATACCTCATCATGCACCTCTTTTAATGTTGTTTGTCCTACTTCATGTGAGAGACATCGTAACAACATTCCTTCATATGACCTACTATGTAGTTGGTCATTGAGGAGTGAATCTTGTGGCTCGCCATTCAAGGGCTAGATGTAAGGATTGAGCCTTTTCCCAGCCAGAAAGAAATGAGCAGCAGGAAAAGTCTGATGGAGAAGGAGCACGGGCGGCTATGAGTTAGTGTTACCACCACTCATGCTATCGGTGACAGTGAAGAGAGAGAGAGGGCTATCGCCAACTGTGAAGAAAAAGAGAGAGCGCACGGCGAAGTGCACGCAGCAATAGGAAGGAGAAGAAGAAAGAGCATGATGCGATAGGAGAGAGGAAGAAGAGAGAGCACGCTGCAAAGAGTGCGTGGTGATCGGAAGGAGAAGAAGAAAGAGAACGTGGTGAAGTGCGAGTGACGATAGGAGAGAAGAAGAAGAAACATCGCGCGGTGAAGTGCGTGCAGTGATAGGAGAGAAGAAGAAGACAGAGGGCGTGGTGAAGTGCACACGGCGATAGGAACAAAGAGAAGAGAGAGAGAGTGGCAAAGTGCACGCGGTGAAAGGAAGGAGAAGAAGAGAGAGAGCATGATGAAGGGCGCATGGCGATAGGAACGAGAAGAAGAAAGAGCACGGGGCGAAGTGCGCATGACGATAAAAGAGGAGAAGAGCTCGTGACGAAGTGATCAAGAAGCATTGCCATGTACGTAGCGCCGGCTGCACAATGCCTGCTGCGGCACTATGACACATGGGTTGTAAGTTCCACTGTAGAATGCATGCTGATGTGGGAGCCACCAATCCATATTTTATTACCTCTTGACGCCACTTGGACAGCCACCCCACCCTCATTAGTATTTAAGCCTCCTCTATCACCCACGCCACTCACTCTTCCATCATCTCTTCTCTCTCTCTAAGGCAAGTTTGGAGAAATAACTTTGGAGGGCAGCCATTGTTGGGTGGGTGAGAGTTGTAGAAGGAAGATTGGAGAAGGCACGATTGTTGTTTAAGTAAGTGGATTTCTACCCTTTGCATCAAGTTGTATGAAGCATGAATTTAATCATGTATGAAGCAAGATTTAGCCATGAATGAAGCTTGAGTTTAAGCATGAGATGAGACATGAGGTTGTATAGAAATTGGGTAAAAGAATAAGATGGCATGAACGTATTTGAGCTCTATTTTTTCAGAAATTTGACATTCTTTGTATGAATTGTTAGACACTGTTATCATTCTATTGAGCCTAAAAATTTCTGGTCAGATGCTCTTGGTAGTCTAGTTTAAGCTATATTTGGTTTCATGTTCTTATCTTGGATGGATTGGAAGTTATGGAATAGGTTTTGGAACATGCCATGCTTACACTGTGATTTTCCAGAAATGTTACCTGCAATTGTGATGAGATTTTGACAAAGAAAATGACATCTGATTGGCCTAAAATTACCACGATTAGAAATATCTATGAGTCTATTTTGAGTTTGGTGTTTATGACTAGTTGCCACTCTCGATAGTTTGGAAGATGTACTTTATTTTATGCATATATGTCACTGTTAGCAGACTGCGATAATTTTCAAGAATATTAGTTCTGTTGAACTGAGACTTCGACTAAGAAATTGAAGTCAAAATGACACCAAGTCAAAGCCATTAGAAATATTTATGAGTTTATTTCATTGTTCATGTTTTCATCTTGTTCTGATTCTTCATGTATGTAAAGTTATAGTTCAAAATATTCTAGTAGGTCACTGTGGACAGTTTCAGTAAAATATAGAATCGATGTCCCTGATGTCATGGATTTTCACTGACCAAAATGTGTCCATTTTCTCCCAAAATACTGCCATTTGAGCAGTATGTACGTAAGCTTCAATTCACATCTTGAGAACTTTTGGAAATCTCTTCTTGATTTCGTGTTATGGATTAAGTTTTAAAGACATGTCACTGCCTTCACTGTACGACAGATTTTGGATTTAATGTCTCTATTATTTTATACTTTTGAGGGGCCAAACAAGGTTCATATGCTTTCAATCTACCCTATTTAAAAATATGGTTGTGTCTAGCACAAAATTGATTTTGGAACTATCTTTAAATTCCAAGTGAATTGAAAGTTATGACCCTATTTATAACTAGAGGTCACGGCTTGAAATTGCAGCCGTAACACTTATGGACACTATTACTATTATTCTGTGACACCAACATCGAGGTTCTATGACTGATAATGTTATCATGCGATACCGATACCGGCACCCTGTGTTTGTGCTACATGGTTTCTCTCATATGAATAATGAATACTGTCAAATGTGATATGAATACTGATATTTGAGTGCTACGCAATTCCATTGGTAGTAGACCTTCTATTTCTGATATGATTACTGATATCTGATAGCTACGCAATGGGTCCTCCATTGCTGGTAGACCTTCTATTTCTGTTATATGGATATTGATATCTGCCTTCTACACAATGGATCCTCCATTGGTAGTAGACTTTTTGTTTTTGTTATATGAATACTGATATCTGACTGCTACGTAATGGGTCCTCTATTGGTAGTAGACCTTATATTTTTGTTATATGAATATTGATATTTGACTGCTACGTAATGAGTCCTCTATTGGTAGTAGACCTTATGTTTATGTTATATGAATACTGATATCTGACTACTACGTAATGGGCCCTCCATTGGTAGTAGACCTTATGTTTTTATTATATGAATACTTATATCTGACTGCTATGCAATGGGTCCTCCATTGGTAGTGGGGTATACTGTACCTCGACTCCTATGATAGGAGTGGAGTCCAGATGTAATTGTAATTAACTAAGAGGGTCGCGCCTTTCAAATTTTCATGGGCACTACATATTTGGTTCTCCAATGGTAGTGCAACGCCCTCTTGCCTAACGGCACAAGAGAGGAGGGTCATGTTTTGCAAGGCCTCAGCCTATAGAAAACCCCAAAGCGCGCAGGGGATGTGTGCGTGAGTGAGGATATTACAAAGTGGGACCTCCACTTGTCATTATCCTCCCTTCTGAATGAGAGTAGAAGTCCCAAGTTTCAAGGTTAACTTGACCTGATCGATGTGACTTTTACTTCGGGAGTAACTTATTATGTTCTGCTTATCTGAATTCGTCTGTTCTGCGTATTTGAATTATGTATTTTGTATGAACATCTGACTGTATCTATACTTTTTACACAGGTTGAGGTCCTCTTGAGAACAAGAAATGCTCTATTAATTGAATCCTACCATCTTTATACAATATTCATATAAACTCTAATGTGTGATCATACTCTGTGAGACAAATGTGATTTCTGACAAACCATGGACATGTTATTATGCATTTACTGATAGTCAGGAATGTAAGGGCAGTGATCTACTTATTGAGCTTATTGATCACTTTTCTTATTTCATCTGTGTAGAGCATTAGTGCCTGATTGCGTGTGGTGAGCAGCGTACCGGTGATAGCAGGTGTTCGAAGTTCAAACCGCTCAGGATTTTCTTCTTGGCTTTGTAGATGTCAGGTGGCGTTGCCACGTATTATTCTTTTTGATGCAATATTTTGAGATGAATGTTAGGCTTGTAAGACTCAAACGTTATTGTAAAGACTTTTGGAGATAAATGAAGTTAATGGTTTAAATTTATTATGTTTTTTATCGCTTGATGGATGAGTTTTATCTTCTTATCGTGGTTTGCTTTGATTCCACACTTATAATACATGTTGATACCACTCCCACCTGAGTGACATACGCGACCTTTGGTTGCAATCCTACACTCTGTCACCCTCCGATGGGGGTCAGGGGGTGGGGTCATAACAGTTATGGTATCAGAGTAGCCAGGATAGGGTTTTTGGCCTAGGGAGTTAGAAGTGTCTTTAAAATAGTTTTGGGTAGATTAGTAACTAAGTGTTTTTATCTTAGGTTGAAGATGCAGATGATACGGGCTAATAATGCAAGCTCTAGTAACGAAAACATTAATGCTCTCAGAGAGTTTGTCAGGACTTTAGGGGGCATGACACTGATGATGAAGGAAGCTATGCTAGCCCCATCTACCCCTACCCCTGGCTCGAATGATAGTATCTTGATAGAGAAGTTTAGGAGGTTGGCTTCTCCGAACTTCTTAGAGCTTGGGAGAGTAGAAAAGGCTGAGAGGTGGAGAAGACAGATGGAGAAGATATTCAAAGTTTTAAACTGTACTGATGAGTAGAAAGTAAGGCTAGGAACTTTCATGCTTGAAGGGGACGCTGAGCACTGGTGAGACTCAATGAAAAAGTCTTGGGAAGAGTCCGGAAGTACATTGTTGATTCAGTACGAGAAAGAAAAGAAGTAGAGTTTATCAAGCTACAATAGGGAAATTTAACTCTGGAACAGTATGCAGCAAAGTTTACTAAGTTGTCGAGGTATGCGCCACACATCATCAATACTGAGGTGAGGAAAGCAAATAAGTTTGAGAGGGACCTTAGGTCAAAAATAAGGGGCAAGGTGATATCAGCGAATCTGAATGCTTTCTCCCCTTTGGTAGATTTAGCCATGAAAATAGAGAGGGACTGCAAAGAGTTCTGGGTTGGTGGAAACTAGAAGATGAGACCAGCCCAATTTGGAAACTTGGGGAGAAAAGCTCGACTACCGAAGAGACACTTTAGAGGGGGGGGAAGAAATCAAAGAGGCAAGAAGCCGGGCGATGTAAGAGAGATTCGGCGCCCGATGTGCCCACACTATGGGAAAGAAAATCACTCGACAACTGATTGCCGAAAGAAGACTAGGGCATGCTTCAGATATGGCAAGCTGGGCCACCAAATTAGAGATTGCCCAATAAGGGGACCTGAGAACCAACTAAAGACTCAAGGTCGGATGTTTGTTCTCATTGAGAAGGAAGCTAAGGCATCAACTTCAGTTATCAAAGGTATGCTCTCCGCTTGCGGCATTGAAGCTAAAATTCTGGTTGATCCTAGATCTACACACTCTTTTGTTGTACCTCACTTTGCATGCCATATAAGTGTTAGACCTTCCTTGCTTGACTGGACATTGGTAGTGTGCATAATTGGGGGAATATATAGAAACTGATACTATTTATAAACATTGTGGGGTATTGCTTGAAGGTTGTATACTACTTATAGATTTGATATTGTTAGATATCCAAGACTTTGACATTATTTTGGGCATGGATTGGCTATCCACACACCATGTTACTGTGGATTGTCGTGATAAGACTGTAACCCTTAGATGCCCAAACCAGCGTGAGTTAAAAATTTTTTGTGTTAAGGATGTTTCCCATCTGCATTTTATTTCAGCTATTCGGGTTTCCCAATTACTGGCTAAAAGATGTGTTGGGTATCTAGCTTACGTAGTGGAAAATCGGGATAACCGGTCTAAGTTAGAAGAAATATAGAGGGTGAGAGATTATCCAGAGGTCTTTCCTGAAGAGTTAACCTCTCTACCCCCAGTCAGAGAAATAGAATTTGAGATAGATGTGGTCCCTAGCACTGCCCCCATCTCTAAAGCCCCTTATAGGATAGCCCCAGCAAAACTGAAGGAGTTGAAAGAACATTTGCAAGAGTTATTAGAGAAGGGATTTATCCGACCTAGTGTGTCGCCCTGGGGTGCACCTGTTCTATTTTTTAAAAAGAAAGATGGTTCTTTGAGGTTATGTATAGACTATTGACAGCTGAATCAAGTCACTGTGAAAAATAAGTACCCTTTACCTAGAATTGATGACCTTTTTGATCAACTCCAAGGAGCCCAAGTATTTTCCAAGATTTACCTTGGATCAGGTTACCATTAGCTGCGATTCAAGGAAGAAGATGTCCCTAAGACCGTATTCAGAATTCGTTGCAGTCATTACGAGTTTTTAGTGATGTCGTTTGGACTAACGAATGCCCCGACCTTTTTTATGGATCTAATAAATAGGGTTTTTAGGCCCTTCCTGGATGACTTTGTAGTAGTCTTTATTGATGACATCCTGGTGTACTCAAGGAATCGAGAAGAGCATGAACGAAATTTGAGGATGATTCTTCAGATTCTGAAGACAGAAAAGTTATATGCCAAGTTAAGGAAAAGAGAGTTTTGGCTTCCAAGCGTGGTCTTTCTTGGACACATTATTTCTAAGGAAGGGGTCGTAGTTCACCCTCGTAAGATTGAAGCCATGAGTAAGTGGGGAAGGCCAACAAATGTTTCTGCTCGCAGTTTTCTCGGTCTAGCGGGATATTATAGGCATTTTGTAGAGAGCTTCTCGAAGATAGCGCTTCCCCTGACTCGCCTAACCCAAAACGAAGTGAAATTTATATGGTCAAATGATTGTGAGAAGAGCTTTCAAGAATTAAAGAAGAGATCGACTATGACCCCAGTACTAACCTTGCCCGAAGGAAACGAAGGTTTTGTGGTCTACACTGATGCTTCCCATAAGGGACTGGGGTATGTGTGAATGCAGCACGAGAAAGTTATAGCCTATGCCTCTAGACAATTAAAGGCGCATGAGCAATATTACCCAACTCAAGACTTAGAGCTCGTGGCCATAGTCTTTACCTTAAAGGTTTGGAGACATTATCTCTATGGAGCCCAGTTTAAGATATTCACAAACCATAAGAGCCCCAAGTATTTGTTTTCTCAAAAGGAGTTGAATATGAGACAAAGAAGATGGATGGACATACTAAATGACTATGACTTCACCAACTATGACTGTCTGATGGCCCGAGAGATGAAACTGATAAAAGATGCAGTAGAGTGGCGCCTGACTTTACCTCAGTTCTGGGGCAGGAATACTGCGGGAATAAGAGTGGAACCTCAGCTCTTTCAACAGATTCGGGAAGTACAAAAGACATACCCCCAGCTTATGAAAGTATTGGAAGAATTACATCGAGAAAGAAAGGAGGATTTTTCTGCTAACAGTGATGATTTATTAAGATTTAGAGAACGAGTATGTGTCCCAAATGATGGGAATATCAAGAGGGCCATTTTAGAAGAGGCACACCACTCCAGTTATACTGTACACCCAAGAATCAAAGAAATGTATCGGGATTTAAAGAAGACGTTTTGGTGGAATAATATGAAGAGGGAGGTGGCACAATTTGTTTTTAAGTGTTTGACCTATCAGCAAGTAAAGGTTGAGCACCAGAGACCTGCCAAGCAGTTGCAACCCTTGCCTGTGCTTGAGTGGATGTGGGTGCACATCACTATGGACTTTATATCCGGGTTGCCAAGATCAGGCACTGGACATGACAGCGTTTGGGTTGTTGTGGACTGATTAACTAAGGCTGCACATTTCTTACCAGTCCGCACTACCTATACTTTAGATAAACTGGCTCAGCTATATGTCAAGGAAATAATAAGGTTGCATGGGGTACCTGTTAGTATTAAATCCGACAGGGACTCTAGATTTACTTCGAGGTTTTTGAACAGTCTGAAAATAATCTTGGGGACGAGACTTACTTTTAGTACTGCTTTTCACGCCCAAACCGATGGACCTTAGAAAATATGTTGAGGGCCTGATTTACAAACTTTAAAGGAAACTGGGATGATAACTTACCTTTGGTACAATTTTCATATAACAATAGCTTTCAAGCTAGTATTCAAATGTCACCTTTTGAGGCCCTGTATGAGAAAAAATACAGATCGCCAGTGTGTTGGGAAGAAGTCAGTGCAAGGAGACTGTTAGGGCCGAAAATTGTTCAAGTAACATCAGAAAGATCTCCCTAATTCGAGAAAGTCTTAAAACAACTCAGAGTTGGCAGAAGAGTTATGCCAATATTCACCGAAGGGACCTTGAATTTGAAGTAGGTGATCGGGTCTTTTTGAAAGTGTCACCAATGAAGGGAATTATAATGTTTGGCAAGAAAGGGATGCTAAGTCTGCGATTCATTGGACCCTTTGAAATATTAGAGAAAATCAGAGTCGCGGCATATCGGCTGGCCTTACCGCCCGAACTGGCTAATATTCATGATGTTTTCCATGTTTCATTATTGAGGAAGTATCAACCTGATCCATCCCACATCTTGAAGTATGAGACAATGCCAATCAGGGAAGACTTAACTTATGTTGAGTAGCCACTTAAGATTCTGAACAGAAGGATTCAAGTTTTGCGCAACAAAGAGATTCCCCTAGTTCGGATTTTATTGCAGTATCATTCGAGGGAAGAATCAACGTGGGAACAAGAGGATGAAATCCAGGAAAAATACCCCCATTTATTTAACAAACTAACCATTTTGAGGACAAAATCTTTTTAAGGGGGAGATGATGTAAGGACCGAGCCTTTTCCCAGTCAAGAAGACACGCACGGCAGGAAAAGTTTGTTGGAGAAGGAGCACGCATGACTATGAGTTAGTATTACCTCCACTCTTCTATCGCCGGCTGTGAAGAGAGAGAGAGAGGGCTATCGCCGACTATGATGAAGAAGAAAGAGCGCTTGACAAAGTGCGTTCGACAATAGGAAGGAGAAGAAGAAAGAGCATGTAACGAAGTGCGTGCGGAGATAGGAGAGAAAAATAAGAGAGAGCACGCGACAATAAGATAGAAGAAGAAGAGAAAGTGCACGGCGAAATGCCCCCGGTATTAGGAAGGAGAAGAAGAGAGAGCGCACGACAAAGTGCGCACGGTGATAAGAAGGAGAAGAAGAGAGCGCACGGCGAATTGCGCGCGTGAGAGGAAGGAGAAGAACAAAGAGCATGCGATGAAGTGCACACGGTGATAAGAGCGGAGAAGAAGAGAGAGCACGACGAAGTGGTCAAGAAGCATTGCCGTGTGCTTAGCGCTGGCTGCAGCACTGCCATGCGCAAGTGCCACTTGTAGAATGCATGCTAACGTGGAGACCACTTGTCCAGATTTTATTGCCTCTTGACGCCACTTGGACAACCACCCCACCCTCATGAGTACTTAAGCCACCTCCCTCACCCACACCACTAACTCTTCCCTCATCTCTTCTCTCTCTCTCTAACGTAATTTTGGAGCAATAACTTTGGAGGACAGCCATTGTTGGGTGGGTGAGAGCTGTGAAAGGAAGATTGGAGAAGGCACCATTATTGTTTAGGCAAGTGGATTTCTACCCCTTGCATAAAGTTATATGAAGCATGAATTTAAGCATGTATGAAGCATGATTTAGCCATGAATGAAGCTTGAGTTTAAGCATGAGATGAGACATGAGGTTGTATATAAATTGGGTAAAAGAATAAGATAGCATGAATGTATTTGTGCTATGTTTTTCCAGACATTTGGCCTTCTTTGTATGAATTGTTAGGCACTATGATCATTTATGTTGAGCCTGAAAATTTGTGGGCTGATTCTCTTATGAGTCTAGTTTAAGCTAGATTTAGTTTCATATTGTTATCTTGGATGGATTGGAAGTTATGGAATAGTTTTTTGAACATATCATGCTTGCACTGTGATTTTCTAAGGAATTTACCTACTGTTGTGATGAGATTTGACAGAGCAAATGATATCAGATTGACCTCAAATTATCACCTTTGGAAAGATATTTGAATCTATTTTGTGTTTGGTGTGTATGACTAGTCGATATTCTTAATAGTTTGGAAGATATGATTTGTTTTATGCATATATATCACTGTTAGCAGACTGTGATATTATCCAAGAATATTACTTCTATTGAACTGAGAATTTGGCTAAGTAATTGATATCCAAATGACACCAAACCATAGCCATTGGAAATATTTCTGAGTCTATTTCAATGTTCATGTTTTGATCTTGTTCTGATTCTTCATGTATGTAAAGTTGTAGGTCAAAATATACTAGTTTGTCACTGTAGACAGTTTTAGTAAAAAAACAAAATCGATGTCTCTGATGTCACGGATTTCTACTGATAAAAATATGTCCATTTTCTTCCAAACCACAGCCATTTGAATGGTACATAAGTAAGCTTCAATTAACATGTTGAGCACTTTTTGAAATCTCCTCTTGATTTCATGTTATGGATTACTTTTTCAAGACACATCACAGCCTTCACTGCACAGAAGATTTCAGATTTAATGTCTCTATTATTTTATACTTTTGAGGGGAGAAAAAAGGTTCAATTTCTTTCAAACCATTCCTATTTGAAAGATGCTTGTGTTTAGCACAAAATTGATTTTGAAACTATCTTTAAATTCCAAGTGAATTGAAAGTTATGACCCTATTTATAACTAGATGTCACAGCTTGAAATTGCAGCCACAACACTTATGGACACTGTTACTATTATTCTGTGACACCTACATCGAGGTTCTATGACTCTGATAATGTTATCATGCGATACCGATACCGCCACACTGTGTTTGTGATACCGAGTTTCTGTCATATGAATAATGAATACTGTAGTGATATGGATACTGATATCTAACTACTATGCAGTGGGTCCTCCATTGGTAGTAGACCTTTTATTGTTGATATGAATACTGATATCTGACTGTTATGCAATGGATCCTCCATTGGTAGTAGACCTTTTGATTCTGTTATATGAATACTGATATATGACTGTTACGCAATGGGTTCTCCATTGCTAGTAGACATTATGTTTCTGTTATATGAATACTGATACTTGACTGCTACGCAATGGGTCCTCCATTAGTAGTGGACCTTTTATTTATGTTATATGAATACTGATATCTGACTGCTACGGAATGGGTCATCCATTGGTAGTGGGGTATACTTTACCTCGACTCCTATGATAGATGAGGAGTCGAGATGTAATTGTAATTAACTTGGAGGGTCGCGCCCCCCAAATTATCATGGGCACTGCGCATTGGGTCCTCTAATGGTAGTGTAATGCCCTCTCGCCTTAGGGCACAAGAGATGATCTTGTCTTGCAAGGTCTTAGCCTATCAAAAACCCCAAAGTGTGCTGGGGATGTGTGCATGAGGGAGGATATTACGAAGTGGCACCTCCACTTGTCATTATCTTCCCGTTGTCCCCAAAGCCTATCCTTCCTAATCTCAAGGAGATGGCCATGGACTAAGTAGTTTAGGAAAGGCTGACACCAATCTGGCTCGGGGGACTCCTACCACTGCGACGATTTCATAGGGGGTAGGTTCATCTATTAATTTACTCATAGCTCCTTGAGGTTATGGAGGAAATTTCGTCCATAGATTTCTTTGTCACTTGGATCTGCCTTTTCCATCATAGGGATTGATCACCATTCTTGTATGGGGACTTGAAGAGTTACCCTAGTCTAAATGGTCATAGCGGCTCCAATCTTAGCTAGCGCATCGGCCTAAACATTAGAATGAAGGAAAAGAAAATAAATAAGAGAGAGGAGGAAGCACCAACCCTGAAGGTTTCTTAGGATCAAGGAAGAAAGGGCATGAAAGTGAGAGAGAAAGAAAGAAGGGAGAAGAACAGGGGGAGAGAGAGAGAGAGAGAGAGAGAGAGAGAGCGAGAGAGAGATCGTGCGAGTGAGAGGGGAAAAGGAGAGAGTAGAAGACGAGGCAAAGAGAGGAGAAAGAACGGGAGAAGAAAAGGGAGTGAGAGAGAGAAAGAGAGAGAGAGAACATGAGAGTGAGAGAGAGAGAGGGAAAGAAGAGGGGAAAAGAGAGAAGGGGAGAGTTTGGGGCAACGGCTAGGACATTAGCCCTAAGGGGAGAGAGAGAGAGAGAGAGAGAGAGAGAGAGGGAGATGAGGAGAGAGAAGAGGAGAAAGAGGGTCAGGACAGTGGCTAGGTCGTTAGCCTTTGAGGATGAAGAGAGAAAGAGGGGAGGAGAGGAGAGAAAGAGAAGAAGGAGAGAGAGCCAGGACAGCGGCTAGGCCGCTAGCCCTAAGAGAGAGAGAAAGAGGAAAAGAGAAGAGATGAAGAGAAAGAAAGGAAGAGCTGGGGTAGCAGCGAGGCCGCTAACTCGGGAGAGAGAGAGAGAGAGAGAGAGAGAGAGAGAGAGAGAAGAATTGAAGGGCAGAGGATCGAGGTAGCAGCTAGGCTACTAACCCTAAGGGAGAGAGAGAGAACATGAGAGAAAGAGAGGAAGAGAGAGGAGAATAATAAAAAAAAGAAAACGAAGAAGAAGAAGAAGAAAAAGAAGAGAGAGAAGATAGGGCATTGTAAGACCAGGTACCTAGATGGCAAAACGAGGACTCGAACTTGAAAGGCACGGCTTGGTCCGACTAGGCTAGGTCCCAATGTTATTTGACGTCCTTATTCTGGAGAGTAAGCAGTAATGGTTAAGGTGGGCTAGGAGATATGGGTCGAGCTAGGATGTATGATTGATGTAGGTTGAGTAAGGTAGGGGTGTATAGTTGTTGTAGGTTGGGTAAGGTTAGAGTGTACAGTTGGTTTGAGTTGAGTAAAGTGGTCTAGGGACAACGGTTTGGGATAGGCTATGGGTTACCGAAGTATGGACTATAGGTTAGGGGAGTATAGATGGTAGGGAATATGGAGTATGGGTGGTATGGTCTATGGTCTAGTGGAGGATGAGTGGTAGGGAGTATGGAGTATGGGTTGTATGGTCTATGGTCTAAGGGAGGATGAGTGGTCCAAGGTTTGGGTAGGGTGGTCCAAGGGGTATTCTCTCTTTGGTAAAATATTTCTCTCTCATCGCTCTTGAAGTGAAGAATAAGGGCACAACACAAGAAAAAACTCAAGCTTATGCACCTAACTTTCAAATTATCTTCAACTTGTCAATCCTTGTGGTTCAGGGCTCTTTTGGGCACTTTTCAATGTGCTTTCGAACGATCCAACACCATAAAAACGGTCGTTGCACGGAGCTAATCGATTTGATATCCATTATTGAGCTTGAATTGAACTTTTGATGTTGATCTCAAAATCTAGCTAAACCCATAAACTTGTAATTTTGATTATTTGATTTAGCTTGTCTCTCCTTGTTTTTTGTCACTTTCTTTATAACAAATCAAATGGGAGGTCATTGTGATTGTTTTGCAATGAAAACCTCTTAATTTATTGCTCATTTGATCACTTTCGTATTTTTGGAGGTCATCGATATATGAGATTCCAGCGATTGGAAAATGTGACTTGTTGCAAACTCTAATCGGGTGCATTCTCGAACTTAATCTTGTGCAAATCTTACCTTAAATCGAAGCTCTTCGCATCACGGTCGTAATGAACCAATATTTTATGCTATCCGATGTCGGGGCTTCGAGATATGGCCATTCGAATGGATGGACGTTCCTATTTGAAATTTTGCAAAACATGAGTTTTCAGGTTCATCTTCTCTCTACGATTGCTCTTATTTCGGATGTCATTTCAAGCCGTGTCTTGTATCAAAATGTGCGGCTTGATGAGATCTACCACATATCGAAATTTGGGCTCGATTAGCTTCCGGAAGAGAGAGTTATGATCATTATAAGTCAATCCTGAAATTGAATGGCACAGTTACTAAATTAAGGTAGCATCCAAATGCCAAAAATTAATATCCAAGGGTTTTTGAGCCTTTCGGATCCAATGGCAGTGGTCAGACGCTCATATGAGATCTTGGCAATGTAGCTCTAGTTATGAGGTAGTTTGCAGCATGGTGAAGAATGGTCTTGCGAAATGTAAATTTTTTCTTGATCCACTTTATCTTGATCGGATTGGGACGAAACTTGGCAATCACTTTGAAAACATCAAAATGCCACCTTCCTTGATCAAGGCTTCCATATTCCTTAGGTATTTTGGTACCTGCGGGTCTAGGTCGCACTGGCTTCTCTATTTATCGCACCTGGGATACAAGTATGTCAAAAATACCCTCCAACAATGGTTTTTTGTTGAGGTTTTGGTTCTCGTCTCTAAAGGCCAACCATCATACATAAGGGATGACCCAAAAAACCTTCATCGGTTTTGTTCCAAGCCCAAGTACCATGGGTTTTCCAACTCGAATATCCTAGCACATCAGGCCAAGTCTGAGAATCAGTAAATATCATTTGCCTAGTATAGTCCACTGAAGATCGTACTCCCACTTAGTTTATGTTACACTATCAGGATATTAGTTACAAGCTCTTAGAAGGCCTTTAATGGCCACAGAAACCCAACATATATTTATCAAAAATTTGACAAATTTTAATTTCAAGAATATCATGCTTCAGTCATATTTGCGTTAGTGTTTTTGTTTTAAAAAAAATATTGGGTGTTAAATTTAAAATGATATCCTTTCAAACCACAGTATTTGTAAATTATATTGTTGTAGATGAAAAAGTATAGGGCTTTTAATCCTACATTAGCGAATGGAGAAGGGAATGTGATTCTTATATATGAAACCTTTCTTTTATTATGTTCTTAGAATAAAAGGGAGGGTAAACATTTGCCATGTGTGCACATGCATGTGCCAGGTCGCTCGACTTTGCATTTTGCATACTCGCGTTGTGTATGATTGCATGACACCGTTGTGCAATTTTTTGAAAGATATGTTGTGGCTGTTGGACAACAAGTTACATTGACAGCTATAACTAATGAATAATTGATGTCCATTAAACTGTCAACAGGACTGTTTGTTAATAATAATCATACAAAATGAACAACTACAAAGAACCCATATTTTGAAAATGTACTCTCTTTATAAAAGAGAAATGATTTCACACTCAATGCATGCCTTTCTTCACACTATTTCTTCCTTTCACATTTTTGCTCTCATAAAAAGCAACTCGAGATCTAGTTGTACATTGAACAAGCAAAACAAGTGTTCAATCTTTTCATATTATCTCTCCCTTTTTTAATGACTCTTTCTCCCTAATATAAAAAGTAATTTTGGTACTCTAAGATCTACAAATTTCTGTGCACTGAATAATCAAGATAAGTGTCCATCTTATATTTTCAAGTATTCTGAGGACAAATTTTCCTGGCGGACCTTATACACTCTAATTATTACCAGAATGGGTAACTATTGTTTTGAGATAGTGCATTGACACACCTATAAATAAAGGAAAATGTTTATATAGAGCTGGGGCTCTAAACAATCAAATTAGTGCCTACCTCGAAACTTTCAGAAGATGTTGTTTTGATGTTTAAATATCCTCAAATTGATCATCTTGATATCAAGATGCATGGGCATGAGAAAAAAATGGATTTGAAGTATTGGAAATAGTTCATCATGTAACACATTTTGGACCGTTAATTTTCAAGATTTTTGAGTTTTCATAAATATGCTCAATCTACTCTACTTTTTAAATTTTAAATTTTAGAATTAAAGATGAAAATATCTTGAAGGCTTTCACAAAGATTTCCAATATTGAAACCGCATTTCTCGACACTATTTGAAGGTGTACCTTACTTTGATTGTTTAGAACCTCAGCTCTATACAAACCTCACCCATGATAAAAAAGATCCCTCAAATCATTTGAGTACAAATTCAATTAATGCCCCCATTTCATCGACACTAAGGGCACGATTTGGTTCATGGGAAATATTTTCATGTTAAAAGATTCTCACATGTGGTTCGTTCTCGGAATATTTTCACATCAATTAACTGTCAATTAATGTGAAAAGATGTATTGGGATCAATTAAAATATTTTTATACTTAACCATATGAAAGAATTCATTCACGTTAAAATATTTCTCAAAATATATTTTTCATGTAAAACAATCAGACCCTAATTGGCAATCAAAAGAAGCATAGTGCATTCGTTTTTAAGCAAAAAAAAATTATATTCAGAGCTAGCGAAGCCAACTCTCTCGGATTTGACCTTTTATAAGGACGAATTAATAAGCTTCCCTAAGGGTTGGCAAGATCCCAGAGGCCCGGCCCTAAAAGTTTAAGACTAGATCCATGGCCTTGAGGGCTGGGCAAGGCTGATCCTGTGCCTGGGCCAAGATAGGGCTGGCTCAGTACAGCCCAGTCTTGCTCTTATGCTTTTTATTTTTTTATTTTATTTCCTCCTCCTCCCATTTGACCCAGCCCGCCTGTCCATGACCTGACCCCGCCTTTTGTAGGGACATATTAATAAGCTTCCCCGAGGGTTGGCAAGGTCGGAGAGGCCCGGCCCTAAAAAATTAGGACTTGATCCATGGCCATGAGGACTCGGCCGGGCTGAGCCTGGGCCAAGATAGGGCTGGTGCAGTTGAGCTCATACCTGCCCTTATGTTCTTTATCTTTTTATTTTATTTCTCCTTTTCCCATT
This sequence comes from Amborella trichopoda, assembly GCF_054954075.1. NCBI lineage: Eukaryota > Viridiplantae > Streptophyta > Magnoliopsida > Amborellales > Amborellaceae > Amborella > Amborella trichopoda. Next base: position 23,662,882 of record NC_142338.1, on the reverse strand, counting down.
TGACCCGGCCCGCCTGTCCGTGACCTGACCCGGCCTTGATAGGATTTGCGCCAAGGGCTTTTTGATCCTTGTTTTGATTAATTGTTCATTCCAATTCCTCAGGTTGCTTCAATTGAAAAAACCAGTAAACCATGCACTTCAGCGTGAGATTTAATATATAAAACGGCTCTTTGAAACCGTGTTGGTTCAGTGAGACAGACGCCCCAAGTAATGTGAAAAGCGGGGGAGGACGGACTTGAGTCTGGTTCAAGCGGCCTAACTCCACCTTTGCTTCCTTTTTCCGGTTCTTCCCCTCTTCCTTTCCATGCAAACATCAAAAGGCTTCCCCCTTCGTGCTTCATGCATTTTCTTCCGTGCCCTCGAGATTTGAGCTATGCGCAAAATGCCCATTAAAGAGCTTTAAATCATTCATGCTTATGCTGAAAAATGGCTGGAAGTAAGTTCTCTTTGTGATTAGAAGGCAAACAAAAAAACCCAAAAAAAAAGAGAAAATAACTTATATATCCTTTATATTTAATGTTATTATGGAATTACTGTGATGTTTCCATTTTTGCATGTATACCCGTTCTTTCAACTTCATAACATTTTCTTAAAAAAAGATAGAACTATTCTTTTCATTTTTCGAAAAACCAAAATGTTTAAACATTTCGATTTTCAAAAACCAAAAAAGTCGTGTTTTTTATTTTTCAATAACTGAAAATTGGATATTTTTGGTTTTTCAAAACCGAAAACTATCTTTCATTTTTCAATAACTTACTTGAAAATTTATTGGAAAGAGGTAGTTTTCAGTTTTTGAAAAATCGAAATTATCGTGTTTTTGGTTTTTCAAAAATAAAAAATTAGATACTTTTGGTTTTTCAAAAACCGAAACTATCTTTCATTTTCCAGTAACTTATTGGAAAATTTACTAGAAATAGACAGATTTTGGTTTTGTGATAAACCGAAAATGTGGTGTTTTCTATTGTTCAAAAATAAAAAATCTGTCTCTTTCTAGAAATTTTCTAGTAAGTTACTGGAAAATGAAAGATACTTTTCGATTTATCAAAACCAAAAATTGGATATTTTTGCTTTTTCAAAACTGAAAACTATCTTTTATTTTCCAGTAACTTACTAAAAAATTTGTTGGAAAGACAAATTTTTGGTTTTGGACAAAAAAGCTAATTTTCCGATTTTTCAAAAATCGAAAAGAGAAGTTCCGTCTTTTTTTAAAAAGAAAAATTTATGAAGTTAAAAAACGGGTATATATTCCATGCAAGGAAAAAGATTAGATTAGCCCTATCACACATCCCTTCAGCTGTGCCCAACGGTCATGATGACGAGCCTTTTTTTTTACAGTCACAATGCAGCATTTGTGAAGCCTACCTTTTGTGTTAAAAAACGAATTTTTTAATAAAGTGTCTGACAAAACAGGACACTGCATTGCATTCAAAATAAGATTTTTTAAATCGTTTGAATGAGAAATCGGGACGGTCGTCTGACACATCGGTCTGACGTCTGAGAAAACTGGACGGCCCTCTCTCTCTTTCTCTCCTCTCATATTGTTTTGCTCTCTCTCTCACCATTTCATAAAACTGTGTATTTGGGTAAAACTTCTCTGCCCCACTCGCTCTGCATCTTTGGCCATGGTCGCTGCTTCCCCTGCTTGATGCACTGCCACAAGAGCCCGTTCTTTCCACTCTTTCTCTCTCTAAAACGCAAATTTTTTTTCAAGTGAAACCCTAATCTCTGTCACACCATCTCTCCAATCTTTTTCTCTCTAAATCCTTGTGGGCTTTTGGGGGTCAACCCTCATCTCTCACACACCATCTCTCCACTCTTTCTCCTTCTAAATCCTTTTTTTAGGTAAAACCTCAACTATCTCTCTACTCTTTCTCTCTCTGAATTCCTGTTTTTTTTTGGGGTAAAAACTCATCCCAAAGCCTTGCTCTCTACGTGCTCGCGCGCGTCTCTTAAAGCCCAAAACAATACAGGGAAAGCCAAATCCTCAAGCATCAGGTATGACTTTTATTTCTCTTTTCCGATGAATTTTTTAGGTGCATCTTGATGAATTACCTTGAATTACAAAGTTTAAAATGGTCTGCTGATAAGGTTAAAGTGCATCTTTTTTCTCTTATATTTACGATCATAGTGCTTGAGATTGAGAACTAAAATTTTAAGGCAAAAGTTCCATCTCTTATAAAAAAGATACCACATGTTTGCCTCTGCTGTCTACCCATTTTTGAAAGCGTAATTTTGTTTACAAAAATATGGAACCACATCCTCAATTCATTTGAAAGGATCAAATTTCATGTAATTCTACGCAAATTTCTTCAATATTGGCGATGTTGGAAGAGTGCTAGAGCATATTATTAAACTAATAGAAGCCATGGCAAAATCAAAGCAAGGTCAATTTGGTGGTTAGGCACCAAAAAGGTTGGCCCGTGCGCACCAAAATGGAACACTTTCAAAACTAGCCGCGGTACCCGGCTTCTCGCTTTCCTTAGTGCGGCCGCGGTTAGCCCACGCCCACACCACCCATCCCCGCTCCTCGCGGAACCAAGCCCTGCCCCTACAACCTTACACTATAAATAAGCACCTCCCTCCTATCTATTTCCTTAGGAACTTTTTCTCTTTCAACAAAAAGTTCCTTTTCGACAACCTCAACATCAAGCCCTGATCTGCATCGCTCGATTACACGTACAAGTCCTTTTTGGGTCGGTTTCAGATATTCAAATTTTTAGAAATCTAAATAAAATTACTGAAAGGCCACACCATCGACAACAGGACAGTGATGAGGTCCGCACAGTGGCGTCGTCTCTTGTTTATGGCGGCAGCCATGGCCCTTGCTATTGCAGCAGCCGCAGCAGCGTCATCGCTTGAGCCAGCTATGACGGTCCATGAAACAACCCAACAACCACACGAAGAAGAAGATGAGCGCGAGGAGGAGATGTACACTATGCCAGAAATAGGAGGATTGCATGGTGGGAGCCGATTCCTAGCTGAATTCAATCCCCACAAGCGGTTGAAGTGCAAGCACAGTCCCGATATCTGCAAGGTGTGGGGCAGCCCCGGCCCAGACTGCTGCAAGAACAAGTGTGTGGACATGGCCACCAACAGCCACAATTGCGGACAGTGTGGCCACAAGTGCAAGTTCATTCAGGCCTGCTGCCGTGGGCAGTGTGTGGACCTCGCCTTCGACAAGCGCCACTGTGGTCGGTGCAACAATCGCTGCACCAAGAGTGTGCTCTGCATCTATGGACTCTGCAACTACGCCTGAATTTGGCATTCATTAGTTATTATGAATCTCTCCTTCTACGAGTGTGTATGGTTTTTCTTTTTTTTTTTTTATTTATTTATAAATACTGAGAAGGGATTTATGGATTATGATGATTTATGGTTTAGGAAGAGGGAAACAGCAATAAGGTACGCCCTGTGAGATTTGGAGATCATGGGTTATGCTCCAGGTGTCCAATATGCATTAAACAGCATGATATTTATGGTTGATCCATCACTTATAAATATTATTGAATTATGAAATTTTTTTCGTGCTGTACCCCTCTGTCTCTCTGTGTTTGTATTTGCCGGCAAGTTCTTCCATTTAGGGTGTGAAAGAATGCAATGGGACTAATTGGGGTGAGAAAGCTCCCACAACTAATCACATGGGAGTTTTATGTGATAACAATATTTTTACGTGTACTAAACATGCCCCAAGTGTAAGCCATTGTCCCGAAGGAGGAGTCTTTCCATTAAGTTATCATTAGTGTTTGCGATATCGGTCAGTTCAACTCGGAACCAGCGAGCTAGATTGGAATCGGTCATTTGCCGGTTTTGCTTTTTGGTGATCCAGTCGAGTATTTTAAAACAAAATTTTAAAAAATTTATATAAAATCTCAAAAATGAAAGATTTGTTTGTAATGCATTTTTTAATTTTTTTTATCATTTTGGCAAGATTGAAAACTATTTTGACCATGAATATTTATTTTTACATTTTTTTCATTTTTTTAAATAATTTCAAAAAATATCCCTCAGGACAAATCGATTTTTTAAAATCTATTTTTTTTTTCACTTTTTTTCTATTTCATTTGGATGTTTTTTGTTTAATCATGTTTAAATATACATTTTTTTGTATGTTTTTGTATTTTTTAAATTTTTTTAACACTTTTTTAACCGGTGGGGACTTGCCTAAGCTCGTTGAATAGACGGGTTTACCAATTACTTTGGAACCTTAACTGGTTTCGGGGGCCGGTTCATAGAGGTTCTCACACTCCCATTTCTTTACAAAGCCCAGGCGATCACTATTATGCTACTTTTTATGAAATGAACAATGTTGTTATGGGGAGTCGATTTTGAGTATTATTTGAGATGGTTGGGTGTTTGTTCGCGATAATTTGGTGGTGTGATGGAGGCAGTTTTGTCCCTTGAACAATCTTGAGAAAGGCAACGTAGCTGTCAACTCAAGTCTTGAAATGGAATCTGGACCGTCCATTCCATGGTTGAGTTTTCTTATTACGATCCTGGACGTAGCTTTCCATGCAATCGTTAAAAGCTAAAAAGCTTATGCTACATCAAAATTTACGGCAGCTTCATGTTCTAAATGATGCAAAAAGCAAGTGAATCCCTTTTCTTCTAATTATTTTATTTCTCTTTTCTTCAACTTCATGGAATGAAATGCAAGCAATTAACTTCACAATAACTCATCAAACCATCATAAGGGTCAAATTTGAAGAAAATTTTGAATTTGATTAAAAAAACCACAAACGTAATGACTAACTATGATCATTAAGAAATGAGTAACGTGGGAGAACTTAAATTTTAAGTTTTGTTTTTTTTTAATTTTATTTTAAGTTAGGGTGGTCAAGAGTTAGGTTATCTTAAGTAAGCAACCAACACATAATTTTATCAAAAGTTATCATGAATCCCAAACATACAATATTTGTTTATGCTAGGGCAAGATATAGTTTTTAATAGAGCAGAAAAAAGTATGAGAATTCATGCAGCTGACCCTAATTAATGAGCAAATCAGTTGAGTTTTATATATTAGTATCTCTCTTACTCTCCTTTCAAAAGAAGTTGTCTTTGCAAAGCCGAAGAGGAGCAAAAAACAAGGCCAGGTCCAGCTGCGCACTTCGCAAAATCTAATAGCGGCAGCATCATTCAAAAAGCAAATTGAATAAGCACGAAACAAGAAATATTTTTCAGTTCAAAATTTCGATTTATTTGTGACCAAGTCCTATTTCTCACTGGGATTGTATATAATGATATCATTTATTTTTTTATATGGGTCACAATTATTACTAGTCATTGGATGTCAAATTGGATAGCTTGGGATGTGTGACAAAGTTCAATAAATGTTTTTTGAACTTTGAGTGCAGTCATGATACTCACAACCACCCGATTTGAAATCTCATGGGCAAGAGTGATTGTGGCTACTTGTATTAAAGGTAAAGAAAAACCTTTATATAAAGTTATAACCTTAAAATGTAGAATTAAGGTGCATCTTAAAAATCCATCGAAATATGCTCTTTTAATGTTAAAAAACTCTCTAATTGATCATCTCAAAATCGAGATGTATGAATATAGAAAAAAAAACATTTAAGTCCTAAAAATGGTGAATCTTGCAACACATTATTTAGGCCATCTATTTTCAAGATTTTCATATTTTTATATATCTACTTGATTTGAACCATTTTTTAAATCTAAAATTTTATAATTAAAAATAAAAATAGATTTTCAAGCCATCCTATGAATTTTTCATATCAAAAGTATATATTATGATGAAATTTGGAGGTGCGCATTAATTTGATTGTTTAAAGTTGCACCCTCGTGCAAACCATACCCAAAAGTAAATGTTCTTTGTGTTCTTTTCGTTTCTGAAAATATCTTTTTATTTCATATTTGCCCCTCAACATGAGTTTGGATGATCGAACTGGTGAAAATATTTATTCATTCCAAATTTTCCTTGAATACAATGAATAAGGAATTTGGCGACACTCCTAACATCGAATCAACCTTTTGGGACTAAAGGGCACTTAAGTGGCTTGCAGTGCCTTATGTCCAACCCTGTCGTTTCAAACCCCAAGAAATACATATTCCCAAAGGCATAACCACTCCAACTTTTTGTCTTTCTTCTTTCTTTTTTTCCCTTTTTTTTCTTTTGGTGTGTGTGCTAGGTGGGTGGGGAATGGATACATTGAAGGCAGTTTGAGGAGAGCAGAGAACAACATCGAACTGCCCAAACCCAATGTTTTTTCATTTTCGTACACAGTTCAATGTTAGCAATCTCAAACTGCCCAAATTTGGTTTGCTTATGCGGTTCGATTTTACCTACCTAAAACCATATTAAAAAAAAAAAGTCTGGGCAATTCAATCTTTCGATTATTGAACTACTTTCTAGAATTGAACTATGGTTCATTAGTCGCACACTCGAATCACATTACCATTGTTTTGAACATGACCGAGTTACTCGACCTCAGCCTATTGGCGAGGCCAAGTACTATGTGTTGGGCGTCCCATTCCATGAAGGAGGGACACCAATGGAAATTGCCTAACTAGAAAATGGCAATTTTGGAAAGTCAAAAAGTGATGACTTTGACTAAGTCATTATCCCATGAAAATGGGAAGTAGAGATATCATCTTATCTCTTAGTTGAAAAAAGATAGAGATAAACTACCTTTTTGGAGGTTATGAAATATTCTTTTCATAATTACCATTATCTCATTGACACATACAAAAGAAAAAACGTAGGAGGTTGTTGACTTCTCTAAAGTTATACTTCTATCTATCCACTATAAAAGGCCCTCACGTGGGTGGGTTGTATTTTCTGTTAGAAATATATTACAGGGAAATAGATTACTAGAAAATATGACATTTACACTGTTTGGGTCCATTTATTAGTAAGAAAATGAAAATAGATTACACACTATTTCCCCAAATATCGTGAAATCTATTACACGTGGGGAGGGCTAAGAAATCTTTTACGCACGTGAGGAGTAATGTACTGCGCGTGTCTTAAAACCATTAGACCGTTTTCCCTCTCTCCTGCGTACATCCTCTTCTCCCTCGCCTACCCACTCTCTCCTCTTCCTTGCTTCCTCAACCTTTTCTCTCTTCATCTCTCTCTTCATCAACCATTAGACCATTTTCCCTCTCTCCTGCGTACATCCTCTTCTCCCTCACCTACTCACTCTCTCCTCTTCCTTTGCTTCCTCAACCTTTCTCTCTCTTCGTCTCTCTCTTCATCAACCATTAGACCATTTTCCCTCTCTCTTACGTACATCCTCTTCTCCCTCGCGTACCCACTCTTTCCTCTTCCTTGTGTCCTCAACTTTTATCTCTCTTCATCTCTCTCTTCACCAGTCACTGCGTTTGTGGAAACCAAATGTTCTATGTATCTCTCTCCATCAGTTAGTGTGTTCATGAAAACCAAATGTTCTATGTTTGCCCTTCTGATATAGTCAGTCATCTTTACTCAGCCTCTCTCCTCTTTTACTCAGCCTCTCTTCTCTGTCTTTCTTCGAGCCTCCATTATCTTCCTTGTTTCGAGCTTCCCTTCTATGCTCTCTCTCTTCAAGCGATTCCCTTCTCTGCTCTCTCTACAAGCGAGCCGTGTGGATAAATTATAATGACTACTAAATATTTTGAAAAAATAAAAAAATGATTTTTTTGGGATTAGGGTCTAGATCGAGACCAAAAAAAATAAAAAAGTGATAAATGTATTTTATTTAAAGTATAATGATTACTCTTTTGAAAAAAAAATGATTTTTTGGGATTAGGGTCTTGATACAGATAGAGAAGAGATAAATTACTTACACATGGGCTTCTTCCAATATCTCAAACTAATTTTTAAAATACTTTACCATTTCACAATAAAATACATTACCATTTACTATTTAAACTATGAATTAACGATATTTAAAGGTCGTGACTAAAATAGTTCACTTAATATTTTTGACTAATATTAATTCACACTATTAAGTTATTATTCTTTGAAGCATGGCAAGCATGGTATAGTCATGCTATATATACCTATGCATTTCAATATTAAATAGGAATGGAGGTCACAATCATTCGCAAATATTAGATGTCAAATTAGATGGCTTGAGGTGTATCATGAAGTGAATTTTTTTTTTAAAATTTTGTATTTATTCAATGACACTAGCACAACCACCCATTTTGAAATTTAAAGGACAAGAATGATTGTGCGTACAAAAGATAAATGGTCTCTTTGAATACAATTCCATATTATATCGCTATGTCTAGTAGGAGCAATGTAGGAGAAAATTTATGGTGCAATGTAGATAATTCCATATTAAACGGTGTCAAGTAAGAGCAACGTATTTCCCAGGTTGCATCTGAATACTACTATTAATCCATTTATATGTAATGTACTATGCAGTAATGTATTACGCCAGTAATATATTTCACAGACAATATATTTCCAAGTATCTAAACGACCCCTTAGCGTCTAACAAAAGTCACATCTCTTGGGTCATTTTTGGGTGTGCATCTCTCTTGGACCATTTCTTTAGGCGGACTCTTCTTGGTGTATTGAAAAAATATACAAGGCCTTCTTTTGCAGAGAAGAAGAAGAAGAGAGAAAGTTATCCTTCTTTTAGAGAGAAAAAGAAGAAAGAAAGAGAGTGAGTTATCATTTTCTGATAGAGAAGAAGAAGATGAAGGAGAGCCAGTGATCCTCTACTTAAGCCTTTTTTTTAAGAGAGAAAAGAAGAAAAAGAGAGAACATCTTGTTTTAGAGAGAGAAAGCCACTAGAAAGAAAAGTAGTCTCTGAAAAAGAAAAGAACTTTAGAGAGAAAAAACTTAAGAGAGTAAATCTCTAAAAGCAATCAATGATCTCAAGAAAATTTGTTTCTTAGAAAACTATTGTAACCATTGAGTTAATAGTGGATTCGTCTCTTTCTACCGTGGATGTAGCCTGAATTGGTGAACTACGTAAATCTCGATGCTAGTAAGTTTTATTTCCTTTATTGCATGTTTTCCCACTCATACAAACACATATTGTCTTTGGAATATTTTTGTGTCTCATATATTCGCGCCCCGTTGCGTGTATCTGCATTCGTGTGAGAAGGCTCTAATTGGGCGAGCCCAATAAGTGGTATTAATGCGCATTTCCCACACTGCTCGGTCCACCCTATCACCGTCTCTCGGTGTAGCGAACCTAACGATCGTAGAACGAGTAAAGAAGAAAACAAATCTCACTCCTTTAAAATTGGCCACTGTCCGAGGACTCTTCCCTGACTTGAATTTTGATTAATTGGGCTCACAAGATCTTTTAGGATTCAAACCCTCATGTCGGAGCTGTGCCAAAATTTTGTGAAATTTTCTACAAAGGCTTAACTAATGGTGAATGCCCTAAGACACAGGGTATAAGCTTAACACACAGTGTATAAGCTTAACGCATGGGGTATAGCTAACCTATGGGCAATAGCTAACCAACAGACGATAGCTAACCTACAAGTGATAGCTAACCGACGCGCGATAGCTAACTAAAAGGGTATAACTATAACATACGGGGGATAACCATAACATACGGGGGATAACCGTAATATATGGGAGATAACCATAGTCGACGGGGGATAACCTTAGCTGACGAGGGATAACCATAACAGAAGGTGAAAGATAAGGTGTGTGGATTTAGGAGAGCATGATTATATCGCTTAATAGGAATAACTGAATCATCTAGAAGTCAAAGATGGAGGATCTACTATACTGTGGGGACTTGTACATGCCCATTAGAGGGATAAAGCACAAGCTCGAAAGTGTAAGAGACGATGAGTGGAAGAAACTTAATCAAAAGGCTCTCGAAACTATCCAACAATGGTTGGAAGAAAATGTCTTCCACCATGTGTTGATGGAGATAACTCTTGAAGTCATTGTGGGATAAGCTACACGATTTGTATGAGAGGTAGAATGCTAGAAATAAGGCGTTCTTGATTTGAAAATTTATGAACATGAAGTTCAGTGATGGGGGTTATGTTGCAAAGTATCTATATGAGGTGCAAAGCATTGTTAACCAATTTGCAATGATTAAGTTACTCCTAGAAGATGAGCTACAAGCTCCGTTTTTGGTTGATTCACTACCAGACAGTTGGGAGACCTTAATAGTCTTTGTGAGTAACTCAGCACCTAATGGGATAGTGATCGTGAGTCAGGTCACTAACAGTCTACTGAATGAGGAGATGAGAAGAAAATTCTCTGACACGTCGAACTCGCAAACCCTTGTCACAAATCTAAGTAGGTCTATGAATGAGGACCAAATCTGATCAAACCGATCTAAGGATATTGACGAGAAAGGGGATCACATGTTTTCATTGTGGCAAGCAAGGGCATATCAAGAAAGATTGTCACAAGCTCAAGAACGAGCAGAATGAGGACAATTTCAGGAATGATAGCAAGCAAACACTGCAATGACCACATATATTGGTGTGGTCAGAATCTGTGGTGAAGGGTGCATTAATATGGCACCACACAACTCAGATTGGTTTGTGGATATTGGAGCATTGTTTCATGTTAGTCCACAAAGACGCTATTTTTCTTCTTACAGAGCAGAAGACTTTGGCTCTATAAAGATGAGAAACAACAGTCCTCAAAGATTGTGGGTAAAGGAGATGTATCCATCTCTAACCCCATGTGTCCACTATCTAGTAGGCAAACAACATAATCTTTTTCTCCAAAAGGCTCTAAGGATATCCTAGATCGGTTGGATTCAAATGTGTGCGGGCCCATGGATGTCAAGTCGTTTGGTGGTGCATCATACCTCGTTGCCTTCATCGATGAAGTTTCATAAAAGGTATGGGTAAAATCAAAAGATCAAGTGTTTGATATCTTTTAGGAATTCTATGCTAAGGTGAAAGGGAGACAAGCAAGTTGCTAAAGTGTCTCAGAGTTAGGAGCATATCATCCACCACCAAGCCTTGATATCGATTCCTGTTATTTTCTCAAGATTGTTAGATCCTAGAGAGAGTTTGGACCAGAAAGATATCTCTTATTCACACTTGATGGTGTTCGAGGCATTAGTGCACGTGCCCAAGGAACAAATATCAAAGTTGAATGAGAAAGAACTCTTATGCATCTTTTTAAGGTACTCAGATGAAAAGTTCAATTATAGGCTGTGGGATCCTAAGTACAAGAAGCTGATCAAGGGTATTATTGAAGACATGAAGAATGCAACAAAGCCACAAATCTTTAATGGTTCATAACTTGTCATAATTCCTCCCACCGTGGAAAATGAAGATGGGGGAGAAGTGAAACAAGAGGATGGGTCCAAAGATCTGACAAAGATGTGACATATCAGTTTTGAGTGATGTCGAACAAGAGGAGAAACCAGTTTCAAGAAATGCCACCTATAGTTGAACTGAGAAGGTTCTCTAGGAGGCATAAATCCTCTGTCAATTATGTCGCATCAGATCTATCAATTACCTCGCATCCTAGTATGTCCTATACATTGAAAGGGGTAGATAAAAAATCTACCAGGGAGTTCAAGCCGACAAACACAAAGGGGTGTGGATTAAAAGATGAGACATACCCTTGCATAAGAATCACACCTTTGACCTGGTAAAGTTATCGAAGTGTAAGAAGGCATAGGAGTTAAGTGTCAAGTAGATCCCTTCAACCAAGAGCAAGAAGGAAGAATACTGAAATTTCCTTATGGGTCGGCTGTAGTAAGCACATGCAGCACAAGCATGGTGAGCAGATTCATCACTAAACTTGGCAAGGAACACTTAGTAATAGTCAATTGGGTATTTGGATATCTCAGAGGAACATCCAAAGTATGTTAGTGCTTTAACAGAGGTAAACCTGCATTACAATGGTACATAGATGACGATGTGGCTAGAGAATTAGATTCCTGAAAGTCAATCTCAAGATACTTACTTTTGCAGGGGGAGTTGTTGTATGGCAGTTCATATTGCAGAAAGGTGAGAAACTGTTGCAACTACGGAAAATCCATATCGACCGGAGTATGTTGGATATGATGACAAAGACTTGGTCAAAGATAAGCAACAGTCATGGAGAAGCATGGTTGACATGACTGTCATTTGATCACTTGGTTGAGCTATGAAGGGAAACCTCCTATTAAGATTGGAGGGGAAGATTGTTGGGCATCGCATTCCATGAGGGAGGGGTAATAATGGAAATTTCCTAAAAAATGACAACTTTAGAAAGTAAAAAAAAGATAACTTGTTGACCAAGTCATTATCATATGAAAGTGAGAAGTCTTACGTGATTGATATGGGTAGAGATATTCTCTAATCACTTAGTTGAAAAGAGATTAAGATAAGCTACCTTTTAGGAGGTTATGTGATATTCTTTCCATAATTGTCATTATCCCATTGAATCATACAAAGATAAAAATATGCAAGGTTGTTGCTTTCTCTAAAATAATATCCTCATGTGATCCTCCACATGATATGAGATAAGGATAAATAAGGTGGTCAAAGATGCCACCTCTATCTATCTTGAGAGAGAGAGATAGAACACACCATAAAACGCCCTCACGTGGGTGGGTTGTGTTTTCTCTTAGTGTTCAACTAAAGCCACCTTGCTTGGGCCATTTTGGGGCGTACATCTATCTTGGGTCATTTCATTGGGTGAACTATTCTTAGTGTATAAAAAATTATATGAAGCTTTATTTTGCAGAGAAGAAGTAAAAAAAGAGAAAAATTTATCCTTCTCTTAGGGAATATTTGTTGTTCGGAAAGATTTCTTTCAAAAATAAATATTTCAAATTTTCCAAAAGTTCTACGACACACAATTTCCATCTAAAATTTCAGAGAGTAATGTTTATATGTCATTTTTTACGTACTTGTATCCTTGGGGCAAATAAAGAGAGAGTCAATAGTAACCTGGTCCCGTTGGTGCCCAAGACGCTGTTAGACCACAATAATATTGTAGCAATAAGCCTGAAACTGGGTAACTTCTGAAGAAGTACCGTAATGGCCTCAAATTGCATGAGAGCGTATTTTTGGATACCTTGAGCACACCCACAAAGTTTTGTCGCATTTTGATATGATCAAGATGAAACTTAGTTTTCAAATCCAGTTCTTCTCATGCAAAAAATGGACTCTATAACTAGAAACCTATTTTTTGGGTCTCAAAATACTATCAAACCACTTCTATTGGATTTGAAAGATTGACAAGGCACCAGGTACCAAATTTCGGCTCAATCGGACCCTCCGGGACCATTCTAGGCCATAAAAGGGTGGGTTTTACACGATTGCGATGCAACTTCGGTGAATCAGTTTCTATTTATCGAAACTATGTTTTCTCATTTCGAGATGAATTTAGAATGCTCATAACTTGTCGTTTTCAATCCAATTAAGCTCAAATTTGGAGACGATCGAAATCTTGATGACTCACTCATTTTGACATATGGCACGTATCATGACGTGGCTCGAAAAGAGATAATTTCTAGAGAGAATATGTCCTCAGAACATGAAAATTCAGATTTTATAAAGAAGCACTTCCAATTCTTTGAAAGGCCATAGTTCAAGATCCCGATGTCAGATCGTTGCAAGTATGGGTCTGTTGCGACCATGCTTTGAAGAGCTACTGTTTGATATAATTTTTATATACGAACGGAGGCCAAATGACACAAATTTTTAGTTAAAAAATGGCATATTTTTCCAGTCGTCGGAACCCTATTTTCTAGCGACTTCCCAAAATTGGAACATGCTCAAAAGGAGACCAAAATAGATGAAATTTATTGCAAAATGATCGTGATAGTGTCTTCTTCAATTTGTGATCAAAATGAAGGCTTGGAACGTCATAGATCGTGCCAGATTGGTGGTCGAATAATCACAAGTTTATGGGCCGAATTTTGGGTCATTTCTAAAAAAATATGTTTCAAGACAATCAAGGGGTACCAAAACATGTCCAATAGTCCAAGCATTGATTCTACAATTATTGATCGCCCAAATTACCGCCGTAAGCATTCGAAAAAACTCCCAAGGCCTAGCAATGGCAAGAGGCCCCTCATGGAGGGATGGTTTTATCATTTGTTGAAAAGTGCTTTGGGTATTTTAGTCATTTGGTCCAAAAATAAGATTAATATTTTAATTCATAAAATATGTATTTTTTGACAATTTTGGTAGTTTTGTTAGCATTCATCTGTTATTTTGTGGTTGCTCTACATAAGGAACTCAAGTCTTTTGTAATAGGGCTCTTGAACTCTCTTGAATTCTTAGTCATTTGCAATCAAAGTCTTGGTTGTTCTTTTACTTTTCTTTCAAGTTCAAGACTCAAGATGGGAGGAGAGAAAAACAATTCTTAGAGAGAGAAAATACCCTTAGAACCAGTCACTCCCTAGAATCCAAAAATTCCAATTCCTTTAGAATTCCCAACTCCATACTCCCAAGAATTCCTTACTTCCATACACCTTAGAACTCGTAGCTTCCAATTCTATTCCATACATCCTACACCCTACTTTAGCCTAGCCAACTCCCGACCTTAGTAAGTCGGGGAAGATAAATCGGAAATACGGAAATAAATTGTTAGCAAGTAGAATATATCAGCTACTCCATAAAATCGGAAATATATCGTCCTTAGTTAGCCTGCTTCCGACCTTAGTTAGCAAGTAGAATATATCGGCTCACTATAAAATCAGAAATAAATCGTTTTTATTTTAAAAAGTCGGATGAAAAAATCTGGTAAAAAATAAGGATATGCAAAAGTACTTTATGTAAAAATATCGCAAATATATTTGACTAGGCTCAAAAAATCGGAGTGAAAAAAATGGACATGTTTAAAATAAAATTAAGTAGAAATTAATATAAAATTACGTTGAAATAAAAAAATAAAAAAATAAGTTGCTGATAAATATACAATATGAATTTTCTCATTAAATCCTTTAACAAACATCATACATACTTCGTAAATAATGCAAAAAAAAAAAAAACGGGCAATGTTGGATAAGTAGAATTGAGTTGGGTATATTCATTTCTCTCTCTGTATGGTTACCGTCCTTTTATAACCATAGTGAAATATTGGGAAGATGTACACCTTTTTTGGTTCGATGAGCAGCAAACGCAGTAGACCAAGAAGAAACACATAACAAGAAGACGAGCATATCCAAAGTGAGAGAGAAGCAAACATAAAATCTTCTATAAAGAAACGGGAGAGAGAGAGAGAGCATGCATAGGAACTGAGAAACAAGATGGACATAAAATCACAGAGAATATGAAGAACACGCACGGTGGACATAAACCCTAATCCAAGATTTCCAGACATGCATTAGGTAAGGGGATTGAGCCCTAAGCTTGTTTTTTTTTTTAAAGTTTTGTTTAGGGATTTACTAATTGTCATGAAATTGGTTTGGGGATTGAGCTCTAATCTGGTTTTTTCTTTTTTTTAAGCTTTTGTTTTAGGGATTTAAGATGTTGTACAAACTGTGATAATTTGGGTCTTTGAGCCCTAATTTGGATGGATTCTTTTGTGGAATTTTGCCAAGTCAAAATTTGGGTTTTTTTATTCAATGGTTTTTATGATATGTTATTCTAATTTGATTCAATGGATTTGAGCATAAACCCTAAGATAATAAACGCTAACAAAATACTTGGGGATATAAATTTATTTTTTAGGGAATTTTTTTTTTTGTTTTTGGAAACAATATACTTTTTAGAAAGCATGGAAATAACAATTACATAAAGCAGGAAAAAAGTTTTCATCTTTTAGAAGAAAAAAAATACAAGTAAAAAGGCAAATTTTTTTGGATCGATTCTTCATAAAGATCAACAAAGCGCGTTTTAAACGTTTATGTGAAAAAACACGTATTTTTGCCGATCCTTTCAAAAAGTCACAGTTTTAAATGTTTTTGAAAAAAACTCCATATTGTTTAAAAAATCACGTTTTAAACGCCGACTGGGTAACTATGCTCCCGAACCTAAACCATACAACATATGGCACCATACACCATAGTGTCTTAGACAACCTAGCTTCCCTACACCCTAGTTTCTATACATCACACCTCAACCTAATCTACTTAAGCCTTAGACCCTAGTCATGACCCACCAAGACCAAGACCCCTCTCTCTCATGTGCATACAAAGAGACCTATGAAGATGCACCTAGGTTCATGCTCATTCTAAGTCTTCTCTCTCCTCACTCTCTCTTCTTTCTCTCTCTTCTCTCTTTCTTTCTCTCTTTCTTTGTCTTGTTTCTTTCTTTCTCTCTTTCTCTATTCTCTCTTTCTTTCTCTGTTCTCTCTTTCTATCTCCCTTCTTTCTCTCTCTTCTCTCTCACTCTCTCTCCTGCTCATACCCAAGGCAGGTCCAAGCCCTCACCCTCTCCCTCTCTCTTTCTCTCTCTTTCCCCTCTCTCTCTCACGTTCAAATTTTTAGACCCGCACTTAGCGCGGCCTCGGTACCCTCTTCCCTCCCTTCTCGCATTTCTCTCCCTTTCTCCCTCTCCTCTCTTCATTATCCCCATCCGCCCTACTCTCTACTTCACACCTCTCATCCGCCCTACTCTCTACCACATACCTCTCATCCACCCTACTCTCTTCCTCACATCTCCCATCTACCTCTTTCTCTTAAGCACTCCTACCCGCCCACCTCTATCTATCCCTCTCCCTTAAACACTTTCATCCTCCTCTCTCTCTTAAACAATCGCCGAAGGCAATGCCTCCTCCCGTTGGCATGGAGCCAAGCCTCATGCAAAAAACTGACCGACCAACTGACCGCAAACTGAAAGGGGTCCACTTAGGCTTATCCAAGCCGGGTTCGTGGATTATGCTATTGGTGCTTCTTCTAGGTAAACAGGCCCCTCTTGACTCTTCAATCCAGATGAACCACCTATGGCTCTGGCCTCGCCTCATACCTATGTTATTGGTCCAACTGAACCTCACCTCTTTCTTATCACCACTATCCGCCACTGTCCCTTAAACATTCTCATTCGCCCTCTCTCTTAACATCTTCATTCACCCCTCTCTCTTAATACCTCCATCTGCACTTGATTTGAGATCATCTTGAAATAGTACCCTAGAGTTCTAACTCTGGGATTGCTACTCTAACCATCAGCTCGTGCAGTGAAGTTGGGTCATAAGGGATGCTGATTCTCTTACACTAGGTCACTCGAGTTGGGGTCATCCTGAGTTAGTTTTCTTTAGAGTTTTGACCCTTTCGTTGCTTTATCCACCAAGTCACACAGTGTTTGTGTTGTGAGGGAGATTCATCTCTTTTTTTTCTCTCTCATTTTCTTCTCTTCCTTGATCACATTTAGGCGGCTCCTTGGTTTAGTGACAGACCTATAGGCTCAATCTTTTAACTCCACTTTCCGAATCCTCCGAGTACTAAGGCTTCATGCTTGGTACTTTTCCTTGTCTCTAATAATATCTCTTGAGAGATGTTATGCCGGGAGGCTATCCAATTTTCTTTGGGGCATCCATTGGCTTATTTTACTTCTTTTTTCTTCTTCTTCTCATCTCTAAACCAATTTCTTATCAATCTCCATTTATTCTTGTCCTACCACTCTACCCCGAAACTAGAACCATTAACCCATAAAACACATTAAAGAGGAGTACATTATATCTAGATTTCATTAGTAGTTTTCAAGTGAGAGTTGAGGTGAGGTGTTGAGTTTAGAGAGGGAGCCGCATTGAAACAATGTTCTTAGACAGTCGAAGGGCTTTCATTCATTGATTTAAGAGGGCGGTAGCCCAAGCTTATCCCATGAACTCAAGCTGCGGTGAGGTAGGTGCTCGAGTCAATCCCTTCATTGCTTTAAATTCTCTCATAGTTAGACATACCTATCCGCACGTTAAGCCTTCGTCTTTGCATGCTTCATTGGCCTAGGAGGTAAATCAACTCCTTCACTTAAAACAAACAGAGCTGAAGGGGATACATTTGGACTTGACAATGCCCTTTACCTCAAATGAGTGTTTTTTCTAGGAACCTCAGGTTCTACAGTGGAACTGAATTCAATGCTCTCTACTGTTTGGAGACATTTTTCTGCACTTTGGGTCCCCGATGCAAAATAAAAGAGAAGCCAATGAATAAAGCCTTGACTTACAGTGGAATTTTTTACAATATCATAAGTGTCCCAGAAAAGGTGAGGATCTTTATAAGGAATTCAAAAGGCCACCTATCAAGTTTCGTCGCAATCCAACATGTCTAGGGCAATGTAGACAAAGAAATGGTTTCGAAAAAATCAATCTCTAACACCCTGAAATGGACCTTATAACTAGAACCCTATTTTCAGGGCTTCAAATAGTTATGATACTACCACCATTGGATCTGGCACAGTTGAAAATCCCTTAGGGTCAAATTTCGGCTTAAATAGATGTTCCAAGACAAAGTTATGAGTAAAATACTGAACTAGGGTAGGTCGCAGGCTATTCCCGTGCACCCTCCCTATACCAGTCTCCATTAATGGGGACGGGTTTTCATTATCATGACCAGTAATTGTTGGGACTCATATCTCCCTTGTTACGAGTCGGGTCATGCTTAAATTTTTTGAGCATGTTCATCTCGTCAAGACGAGCGTTTTGATATATGACATGTCCCGTAACGATGTCCGAGTAAGGAGAAAAGCTAGAGAGAAGATAACAATTCGAGAACAAGAGTTGCAGAAAATCAGCAGTAGCACGTCCCACTCGAGCAGCCATATCACGACACTCGCACACCTAATCGATGCGAGACTAGTTGCATTGCGTGTGTAAGGTCTAAAGCTACCACCAGTCCAAACCCTGTGCATAATAAACGGTTAGATTTCGCGTACGATGTCGTTAAAGTTAGTGCACTAGTTCTGTCATCAGAATCCAAATTCTGATAAAAAACCTAAAATGGTAAAATCTTCGTCCGGGCATGAAATCGAGCTGTGTTTGTTGCAATGCGATCGTGACTATTGATCGAAGAAACCAACGAAATACGTCAAGAAGTGAGTGCACTATCGATTGAAAGTTTCCAAGTTTCAGGAAAATTTCAAGTGGCATGATCGTGGCCTAAAAACACGATCCGTGGCTCAAAGTTAGTATCAAATTGATCGTCATGCCTAGCGCAACGAGAAAGTAATCATCTTTTGGCCAAGCAGGCACCGGAGCAACCCCGAATCACTAGGAAAATCGAGCACGTTGCATGGTTGCAGCAGGGACTATTTTGAAATTTCATGTATTGTTGTGCAGGTACAACACCATAATTTTTTACACATTTTGAATTTTTTTTAATTGAAATAAATAGTATTTTTTAGTACTTAGGGTAAATTTTTGGCATCCACCCATGTTTTGGGCGCAATGCTATAAATACATGTTATCTCTCATTGTAATGGACTTTTCTAGCTTCAACGTGAAGAATAAAAATTGAGAGTTTTAGTCTTGAGATGTGGCACGTCTTGGAGAGAAAGAGAGGAGAGAAGAAAAGGTCTAGTATCCTTAGGTGACGGTATTTTTCTCTCTCCTCCTCTCTTCTCTCTCCTATTTTTTCTCTCTCCTCCCTCTTTCTCTCTCCTCTTCACTTTGACTCTCTTCTCTACCTCAAACATGCACGGCAATAAGCATCTCCGTGCATGTCTCTCTCATCTATTCTTTTTTTCTCTCTTCTTCTTTCTTTCTCTCTCCTTTTCTCTCTGCCTCTCTCTTATTATTCTTCTCTCTGCCTCTCTCTTCTTTACCTCAAACATGCACGGCAGTAAGCATCACCATGCATATCTCCCTCTCTCTCTTTCTCTCTTCTTTTGTCTTTCTCTCTCTCCCTCTTTTTTGCCTCTCTCTTCTCTCTCAACATGCACAGCGGTAGGCACCACCGTGCATGTCTCTTTTTCCCTTTCCTTTTTTCTATCAGCTCTCTTTCCTCTCTCTTTCCCCCTCTTTCCTAATCTTATTTCTCCCCTTTCCTTCTGTCTCTACTTTCCCTTCTTCTTGCTCTACTCTCTTTCCTTATCTCTTTCTGCACTTTCCTCTCTTCCCTCTCTTTCTCTCTCCTCTGTCTCTCCTTTTCTCTCTGTCTATCCTTTTCTCTCTCTCTCTATTCGCTCCTTTCTCTCTCCTCCTCAATCATACATGACGGTGCCCATCGCTGAGCATGACATCCTCCTTCTCTTAGAATATGCACAGTGAGTGGGGCCTTAACCCGAGTGGCGAGCCGGGTCTCTGTCTAAGTTTCTCTTTCCCTATATTGTGCACGGTGAGCCTCACTCCTGCGCATGACATTTCTTCCCCTATTCTCTGACAAGGACATTGAACTTGGCCCTTTCTCAAGTGGCAGGTCGGGTCGGGTCGAGTTGGGTAGGATCGTGTCTGAGAGTCTTTTGACATGCACGGTGATGTCTATTGATGCGCGTGCCTTTTCTTTTCTCCCTTATGTCTCTTCCTCTTGTCATGGATGGGCGAACATCGCTGTCTATGTTCTCCCTTACTCTGTCTGTCCTGTCATGGACGATGGAACCCATCGCCATCCATGTTCTCTCTTACACTCTCTCTCCTATTATGGATGGCAGAACTCAACACCGTCCATGTTTCTTCTTCCCTTCTCTCTTTCTCCCTCTCTCATGAATGGTGGAGCTCTTCACCGTCCATGTTTCTTTTCTCTTCTCCCCTTTCTCTCTCCTCTGTCATGGAAGGTGGAGCTCATCGCCGTCCACACTCCTTTCTTATTTCTCTCTCCTCCGTCATTGCCGTCCATGATATCTTCTTCCTCTCCCTCATGTCATGAACGGTAATGACCACCACCATCCATGACATATCTCTTGTCTCTCCCCTGATTTTCCTCTATCTTTCTTCTCCCTTTTCCCTCTCTTCTCATCTTCTTCTGTTCTTCCTCATCTCTCTCTCCTCTCCCCCTACTCTTTTCTTTCTCTCTCATACTTCCTGTTCTGTTCCCTCTCTCTCCAATCTTTCCTCTTTATCGCTTCTTTTCCTCCCTTCCCTTCTCTTCTCTCTTCTCCCTTATTCTTCTCTCTTCTCTTCTCCTTTTCTCTTTTCTCTTTCTCTCTCATCTTCTCTTCCCTTCTCTTCACTTCTCTCTTCTCTTCTCTTCTTCTCTTCTCCTTTTCTCTTCTCTCTCTCTCTTTTTCTCTTCCCTTCTCTTCACTTTTATGTTCTCTTCTTCTTCTTCTCTCATTTCTTCTCCTTTTTCTTTTCTCCTCTCTTCTCCTTTTTCTTCTCTCTCTCTCCTTATTTTTCTCTCTCCTCTTCTCTTCTCCTCTCTTCTTCTCTTCTTCTTCTTCTCTCTTCTCTTCTCCTCTTCTTCTTCTCTTCTTCTTCTCTCTTCTCTCTTCACTCTTCTTTCCTCTCTCCTCTCTTCTCTCTCTTCTTTCTTCTCATTTCTCTCTTCTTTCTTCTCTTCTATCTTCTTTCTTCTCTGTTCTTTCTTTTTTCTTCTCTTTTTTTTCCTTCTCTTCTCTCTCTTCTTTCTTCTCTTCTTTTCTCTTCTCTTCTTCTCTTCTTCTTCTTCTTCTCTCACCTCTTTTCTTCTTTTTGTTCTTCTCTATTCCTCTTCTTTTCTTCTTCCTCTTCTCTGTTTTCTTCCCTTGTCTTCTCCTCTTTCTTATCTTCATTTCTTCTCCTCTCTCTTCTGTCTTCTTTCTTAAGCCCTCTTCTTTTTCTCTCCTTTCTTCTCTCTTATCTCTCCACTCTTCCTCTTCTTTCTTTTCTTTCGTCTCTCTTATCTCTCCTCTCTCTCTTATCTTCTCTTCTCCTTCTCTCTTCGTTTATTTCTCTTTCCCTCTCTCTCTCTTTCTCTCTGCTTTTCTTCATTCTCTCTTATTATTCTTTTCTCACCTTTCCTCCCTTTTCTTTTTTCTCTCTTTATTCTCTCTCTCTTCTTTCTTCTTCCTTTCTCGTTTGACTAAGGGACAGGCTAAGTCTAATACTAGCATGGTAGTCTTGTCATCGAGCAGTTTAGCCGCCATGCCGATCTGAGTTATCATGCCCGTCTTGCTGCCACGTCAGACTAGCCATCGTGCCAGGCTGGTTGGTGTTAGTTAGATGGTCGAGTACTTAAGCCATCGTGTCGGTCTGAGTTACTGTCCATGTCTTGCTACCACACAAAATCAGTCACTATAGTAGTCTAGCCACTGTGTCAGTCTAGCCACTTGGTCAAATTTCTCTTTCTTCTCTTTTCTTTCCTCTATTCTACTTCTTCCTTCCCTTTTTATCACCCCAATCTTCATCTCATTGTTCATCCCTTTCTTCTTTTGAATGTGCACACCTGCGTGCATTCACCCAGAGAAAAGGTGGGGTCCCTTGGCCTACTTGTCTTGTAAAATAACCATGTGTGTGTGATCGCAGAAATAGGAGAGTACATGTCAAAGGGAGGTGATTTCGAACCAGTTGTAGAACTGGGGAGCTTTCTGCTATGATCTAAGAGGGCTTCTGTATGAGTTAGCCCGAGTGAGTCACAAGCCTAGGTGAGGTGTGTCTTGCCTCACATCAAATTACTCTCTCACCAATTGGTGTACCTACCCTTGTTTTTTAACATGGTTCCTCAGAGAGTCGTCTCAAGTCCCGGGTTCTCCTTGAAACCCGAGACACGTGCTGCCAGGTCATCCCTACACGGGGGAGAGATCGAGGCTTCTAACTAGCTTTGCGACTCCACTGAGGACACACTACCCCTTTGTCGAATCATCCTTATTTGGCTAGTCTCTCCTTTTATTTCTGCATTGCACTTACATGGCTTCAGAGTTCTCTAACCCATTTATCCAAATCGGGGACTTTGTGATCCTCACATTTGTGAGTTCCCCTCAGGAACAGGTTCCCCGAACTTCATTCCTGACCTTCTTCTTGAGAAAAGACCCAATGTCTAGCTCCTAAGTCTTGACCTGGATAAATTTGAGAAGAGACTTAAAGGTCCTAACTTCCCATCTCCTAGCTGTGGTGGAACCCCCACCAAAGCACTCTGTATTGGTAGCACCTCTGCTACCAGTCACAGCTTGCACCCTGTTACTGGCAAGTCTCTTACTTGTCATATTGCCCTGTCCTCTTCTATAAAAGCCAAACAAATTGTCGTTGATCCTGTGGGTCGCCGCAAGGCTACCTCCCACATTCCTCCACCACCTCGGGTCTCTATGCTTAGAGGCTCGACACAACGAGGAGGAGACCTTGGAGCCTCCTCCTCTCGCACACACCTTAGGGCTCGTGGGTCATCCACTCGAGCCACACCTCGGGGCAACCCTTGTGTTATCTCGAGTAAGGATCCAGAATCATACCTCCTTGAGCCGAAACCTATACATATGCATGTGCATTCCACCGCTCGGAGCGACAGCGTTGCTGTGCCAACCCGAGTACAAGGAAGAAGGCCCCTCGTCCTCTCTCTCAACACACACTAGCGCACCCTGTAAGAGGCAGGTTCCCTCCTGTTCTCTTGCAGACATGTGCTAGTGGTTCTCGACCTCCTAAGGCCAAATAGGTTGTTCGAGCGCAGGTCGACTCCCAAGTCACCAGAGATCCTTCTTCAAGGGGCCAACATGCGCCACCTTCCCGGACTACTGCTCGCTCCTGACTCAAAAACCATCATGAGCCGATCCTTCTCCCACTTGGCCCTTCACTTTCGGGCAAATTCCTTGAGCTCTGGTACTCAAATACCTTTCGTAAGAGTACCATCTTGAGCCAGCCCCATCAGCTCGGTCATGTCTCTAGAGCCCATAAGAGAGCTTGGGGCAAAGACCTAATGAGAGATCAAGTTCCACGTCCTCCCCAGCCTTCCCAGACTACTGCTCTCTCCCGACTCAGACACCATAATGAGCCGATCCTTCTCTCGCTTGCCCCTTCTTGTTCGGGCAAGTGCCTTGAGCCCTAGTACTCAAATACCTTCCGTAAGAGTACCATCTTGAGCCAGCCCCATCAGCTCGGTCATGTCTCTAAAGCCCATAAGAGAGCTTGGTGCAAAGACCTAATGGAAGATCAAGTCCTACATCCTCCCTAGCCTAGGTTGACCCCATATTCTGGTCCACACTCATTCCTTCATCTAATGGTGCGTAAGAAGGGCCGGCCAGTCGCAGTCCCGATCGCCGTTCTTCCATGAGGTCCATCAAAGCCTCAAAGCCAAGCTCGACAGGGGTCTGCAAATCCTGACCAGGGAAGCAACCAGGACAATCGAGGCAGCCATTCCTGGTGACCTTCTTCCCAAGAATCCCTTCCACCCTCTTCGAATCACAGATCCTAATGAGGAGGTGCGAGAATCCTGCACAATGGTCAATGTTGTAGAAGATGAACCGACCACTCAGCAGCCATGGTCCCAAGACCATTGAGAACCGATCCTCACGCAATCAGCGTATAAGACTTGATTTTAGTCGGGGCGTGCTGAGCCCTTGCTGACCGATCTACTGTGCACAATCTGCCAAGCTCGAAAGCCTTCAACTGCACTTGAGGCTGACGTCCCCGAAGAGACGGTCAC
Source organism: Amborella trichopoda (assembly GCF_054954075.1). Lineage (NCBI taxonomy): Eukaryota > Viridiplantae > Streptophyta > Magnoliopsida > Amborellales > Amborellaceae > Amborella > Amborella trichopoda. Next base: position 23,638,565 of record NC_142338.1, on the reverse strand, counting down.
CGTTATGGTCATGAACAAACCTAACAACAGCCAAGAAGAATGCATGGATAGGTTCGAACACATGGCACGAGCAATGATGGAGAAGATTGACCAACTGGAAACCATGCGATCCTTAGCCAATTTATCCAATCATGCCGCCAATTCCCATTCCCCGGAAGATGTCGCTCCAAAGTAGACTTCCCTGCCGATCTAGCAAGACAGTTCTTTCCCTCGAATGGTTTCATAGGCAGACATCGACGCCATGGTAATCCATAGCTTGAAGAACTGATAGATCCCGGGAATGCAGAGGACAATGCTTTACCAAAAGCCATACCCCTCCTACATTGATCAGGTGCTGTTTCCCTCGGATTACCAAAAGGTTCCCCTGTTCAATAGTACAACATCCCTGCACCAGCATATAGTGCATTTCCAAGCGGCATGTCGAGAGACAACGTTAGTTTGTTGAAGCTCTTGATGGCCCGACCTTTCACTGGTATGCTCGGCTTCCCTCAAATTTAGTACTTACTTGGGAGGAAATGGAGTGAATGTTCTACTAACGCTTTTATGAAGTCGAGAGAGAGGTCCAAACCATTGAGCTTCTCATCTTGACCTAGGAGCCAGACGAGCCTGTGGAAAAATTCATAGCCAGATGGAGGGATTTGGCTGCTTACCATTCCAATCCCATGACTGAGAAGGAAGCAGTCCAGACTTGTATACGAAGCATGTGACCCAAGATTGCCCTATATGTTGAGGCCTCCAATCCGAACTCCATGTCAGAGTTGATCTCTAAGTCATTTCGTACAGAGAGCTTGACACGCCACCATGGTGGATCACGTCAACAGTCTTCGAGCTCGAGAAACAACTGGGGTAGTGGTAATTCTCGGATCAACGCCCGGGGCAATCAGCAAAAAGGTGTAATCAGTGCGGCCGTCATTGTTAGTGATCCGAAGAAGGCTGCCTCTCAATCTTTAGACCTCTCCAAGGGGTAGGCACAACAAAGACGCAGACAGCCCCTCAAGGAGGCAAGCAGCAACAGTCATACAATCGGGTACCCCCACCTATAAACCTTAATCGAAACGACTATTGGGCCAATCATAAGAATAAGGTTTATCCTTTCGAAAAGGAATGGGTTCTTGCACTACTCTGGTTATTGCTGGAGTACAATATGATTGAGCTGCTTGAGATCATTTTTCCTCATCAAACTGGTCTTGATACACATGCAAACTATTGTGCTTATCATCGGAGGATAAACCACCCCACAAAGGAATGCTACACACTCAAAGACTTCATTGAGGCTCTGATTCAAAAGGGTCAGATAAAGGTCGAAGAACTTAAGAAACCATTCGAGGCAGTTGTGGCCTCTCATGTGGTGACAGTACAGGAGGAAGACGAAGGCCCGCACTCTTTCGTTGAGCAACCATCAGATCTCCTTCAGCCTCTGTTCAGTATGATGCTCCAACAGGAACTCGTCACACTAAAGCTAGCGAGGCAGCCCAGGCGCCTTGCTCAGCGAACTGAGAACCATTGGTGCCTGTACCATCAAATATGGGGACACAAGCTGAGCTAATTCTGTTGGTTTGAAGCTATGGTTACGAAGAAACTGTGGAGAGGTCACATTGCTTATGCTATTATATATAAACACCCGCAAGTCAGTGCTCTCATCTAGGAGAGTGTTTTAGTGTAAGATTTCCATGATGATACTTCTGATCCCGCTGAACCCTCGACTTCCCAGCCATGAAGAGTCTATCACGGGCGAAGCAACTCAAGTCCTTGAAGTGAGAGACAATTCGTCAAGCTAGGATTGCTCACAATCCTAATAAGACGGATCAAGCACCTCCAAAGGGAACTAGGAGGACATGAGCGTCAAGAACCACTCCTCGAAAGAACAAGACTCCTCAACCACCAGTCGAGCAGGAATTTCTCAAGCCACTTCCTCCATTACTGACCTTACAGGACTTTTTCCCCGGTTCACGTACCACCACTCCCAGAGATGATATTCCCGAGCTATCCTGCACTCAGAGCACGTCCAATAAGGGTGACAACGTTGCAAGCACCCCCCAACAGTCTAAGTAAGGGAAAGACCCAAAAGATCCCTTGCACACGCCCAATAAGCGTGACAACGTTAAAAGCAGCCCCCAATGGTCTAAGTAGGGGAAAGACCCAAAAGATCCCCTGCACACGTCCAACTCTGGTGATGATGTAAAAAGCTGCCCAAATGGGTCCAATGAGGGGGATAACCATAAAGGTCCCTCACGTACTAACCCCTCTTCTTCTTCTTCCTCTTCTTCTTGTTCTCCTTCCTCTTCTATATCCATAGCAGGTATAATTTGAGAATGTCCAGACTTCGAGACCCTTTACAAAGAACTCGAGGGAACTAATATCAGCAAGTCGCACCGGAGGTGGATGAGAAAGACTTTAGCCCAAGCAGCTGTCACCCAATCGACCCAGATTGCCCAAACCATGCCAGCTGTGCAACCAAGTCAGCTAGCAGCCTGAAATAAACCTCCTTCATTTAAACCTGACCCTCAACCTACCATATTGCCTAGACCCATGGTGGATACAGGAGAACATTAAGAAGGTCCTCATGAGGCACTGATTGTCTGCACGAGCACTAAGTCACAACCATCTCTGACCTCAGAGTGAATCCCTCAAGCGGATGCATCGGCCCTGCTAGAAGTTGATCCTTTCATCGGTAAACAAGATGAGGATGCAAGAGCCATGTTCCATAGCAAAGCCTGGCTAGAAGAAGAATTGTCAAGAGTATGGGTGTTTTCACCAGAGTTTAATGAGATATCCTCCGAAGCCAATGATGAGGAGTTGCAGGAGGCCTCAGAAGAATGGGAAGAAGTTGGTCAAGCCACAGTCGATGAACTCGAATAGATAAATCTAGGGGATGAAGCCGACCACGGGCCTACTTTCATCTCAGCAAACATGTCGCCGGAATAGAAAGAGGAGTTTACTGCCTTCTTTTGAGAAAACCAGGATGTCTTTGCCTGACATTATCATGAGATGCATGATTTAAATCCTCAAGTTGCAGTTCACTGTCTCGGCATCGACCCATCCGTCAAGCCTGTCAAGAAGAAATAAAGGAGGTTCATACGTGATCTCGAAATATAGATCGATGCTGGGTTGAGCAAGCTTCATTCGTGAAGTCAATTACCCAAAATGGCTGGCGAATGTTGTACCAGTCAAGAAGAAAAACTACCAAATTAGGTTGTGCATCAACTTCCCTGACCTGAATGCCGCTTGCCTGAAAGTTGAATTCCCATTGTAGTTTACGGAGATGCTTATTGACTCCACAGCTCACCGTTAGATCTTCTCCTTCGTGGATGGATACTCTGAGTACAATCTGACATGGATGACACTAGAAGATGAAGAAGCCACCGCATTCGTGACTCCAAAAGCGATCTTCTGCTACATGATGATGCCTTTCGGGTTGAAGAATGCCGGTGCTACATATCAGAGAGCAATGACAAACATATTCAAGGACATGATGCATAAGAAGATGGAATGTTATGTGGATGACTTGGTGGTGAAGTCCGAAAGGAAAGATGCTCATATACGAGATCTTGAAAAGGCCTTCATCAACTCAAGATGAACCCGTTGAAATGTGCTTATGGCATGTGTTCAGGAAGGTTCTTGGGGTTCATTGTTAGACACTAAGGGCAGAAAATTGAGTCAGTCAAGATCAAGGTAATCCAAGAAATGCCACCACCAACTACATTGGGAGAGCTGCGGTCCCTTCAAGGGCAGCTGGCTTATATTCGTAGGTTCATCTTGAACCTCTCAAGTCGTTGTAAGCCTTTTACACACCTGTTATAGAATGATACGCCATTCATTTGGGATGAAGCATGTCAGGCGGCGCTTGATGACATCAAGCAGTATTTACTCATTCCTCCAATGCTCTCTACAGCGGTGCTGGGAAAATATCTCATCCTGTATGTGACCACTCTTGACAAGTCACTAGGGGCACTATTGGTGCAGAACAATGACGAGGGGGAAGAGGCCCTGCTATACTCTCTCAACCGCAGAATGCAAGTGGTTGAGAAGAATTATCCCCTGATTGAGAAGATGTGACTGACCCTAATCTTCGTGGTACAAAAGCTCCATCATTACTTGCTCTGTCATGAAGTAAAGCTTATATCAAAAGCTGACCTTGTAAAGTTTCTTATGACACGCCCATGCTTGTCGGGATGCCTTGCTAAGTGGGCATTATTGTTGATGGAATTCAACATCACATATGTACCACAAAAGGCCGTCAAGGGTCAAGCTTTGGCTGATTTTCTTGCAGCACATCCAGTACCAACAGAATCTCCTTTATCAAGTGACCTCCCTGACAAAGAAGTATTCTACACTGAACTTGCTCACGAGTGGGAGATGTACTTGGACGGAGCCTTCCAATTTGATAGAGCAGGTGCCGGAGTTGTATTCCTGACTCCGAAAGGTGAGGTATTTCCTCTATCCTTCTCTCTCACTGAAGTCGGTTCCCATAACGAGGTAGAGTATCAAGCCCTTATAGTCGGGATGGAGATCGCCCTGAATATAAACTTGGAGCAGCTCGATATCTATGGTGACTCTGAGTTGGGGATATGACAACTCAACGGGATCTATGATGTGAGAAAGGACACTCGTAAGCCTTGTCATGATACTGAAAAATTCTATATGGCTCAATTTGATGATGTGTCCTTAAGTCATATCCCCAGGAGGTTAAACTTGTAGGCTGATGCACTCGCAAAGCTTGGAGCTACCATTCAAATGTCCTCACCAGGTCCCACGCCTATTTGGGTAGCAGAGTAGAGATACATTGAATTGAGAACCGAAGTGAACGTGGATGATGAGAGAATTCTCTTCCTCGAGTGCCCACCATATCCATTCGGGGCACTTATATCAGCCAAACAAGTTATTAAGGCCGAGCAAGAAATGGAACAGAGCTCAATATGTGCCGAAATTGAGCAGGAAACAAAATTTATTTGGGGCACTTCTATCAACTGAAGTTCAGAAACAAGAATGGGAATTCTTCAACCAAATATGTGCAGAAATCAAGCAAAGAGAGGCCATCATTAACTTTATAAATCATGGTAGACTGCCTGAAGATCGTGCCGAGCACAATAATGAGCATCGAATGTCTACCAAGTACACCCTCCTTGAAGGAGATGCTCTCTTCAGACAGTCTTTTGACGGTATTCTTTTCGGATGTGTAGAAGCACAAGAGGCAAATAAGGTGTTGGAAAAAGTACACTCACGCATCTATGGATTGCATCAGTCCGGCCCTAAGCTCTATGAACGGATACACAAATTGGGGTATTATTGGCCTTCAATGGCTGTTGATTCTTAAACTATCCAAAGAGGTGCCAGTTGTGCCAAATGCACTCAAGTATTATTCATCAGCCTCTAGAGCCCCTACACCCTACAGTGGCGTCATGCCCCTTTCACAATTGGGTATGAACATTGTAGGACCTATTGACCCTCCTTCTGTAATGGGTCATGTCTTTATTCTAGCTGCAACGGACTATTTCTCCAAGTGGGCTGAAGCGGTCCCCCTCAAGCAAATTCCTGGGGCTACGGTGGCCAACTTTGTGCAGCATCACATCATATAACGGTTTGAATGCCTATCCAGATTTTTTCTGAAAACGGTCCTCAATTCATAATTCATCATATTGATCGCTTGGTTAACCCATTCAGTTTCGAGTGAAAGTACTCAACTATGTACCACCCTCTGGCGAACGACTTAGCTGAGGCTTTCAATAAGACCTTGTGCAGCGTTTTAAGGAAGTTGGTATCAAAGATGAAGAAGAACTGGCATGAGAAGCTTCCCGAAGCGCTGTGGGCCTATCACACCACTACACGAAATGCCACTGATTCCACTCCTTATTCCCTGGTCTATGGGGTGAAGCAATCTTGCCTCTTGAAATTCAACTCCCCTCACTGCGTGTCACCATACATCAAGGATTGACTGAAGACGAGAGAGTCAAGCTTCATTATCAAGAATTAGATGCGCTAGATGAAAAGAGGCTAGAAGCTCAGAAGAATCTCGAATTCAACCAAGGGAGAATGAAGAGGGGCTTTGACAAGTAAGTCAAAGTCCGCTCATTCGCTCGTGGGGATTTGGTTCTAGCCGTCAAAAGGCCGATCATTATGCATGGGCAGCGCAAAGGGAAGTTTGAACCTAAGTGGGAAAGGCCCCTTCATAGTCCAGAAAGTCTAGCCCAATGGAGCTTACATACTGGCACATCCTGGTGGAGAGGAGGCGATGCCCCCCATCAATGAGCCATACCTAAAGAAGTATTATCCCTAATATGCGCTCAAGAGACTCAATGTACAACAAAAAAAGAGTAAAGGACAAAAGACGGGAAGAAAACAAAAGAAGCGAGATAGTTCAAATAAAGTTTAACTCTTTTTATTGCATTAGAAGGAATTACAAGTCAAAAAGCTCGTTATTAGGGAGGTTACAATGTATCATGCAGTATTGCTCTCGCATCAAAAGAAAAGAGAATAGCTACCCCAGAGTGTTACTCTTACCTCAGAAGAAAAGAGAGAAATTGACCCCTAGCGTTGCTCTCACATCAGAGGAAGATAGAAGGGTTTTAGATTGAGTTTATCCGACATACAAAGCAGACCCTTCTGGCAAGGAACAGACCTATGATGGAGAGCACGCCCTCTTCACAATGAGTGCCCTTCCACAAAACAACATGGAGTTCACAATTTTATTGGGGCACTTGGCTTCCAACAGACTTCACAAGACATGCCTTACCATTGGTCATCGCCCTTTAGCCACCCAAGTCATCGTCGTATGTGATCATCGCAGTGCATGACTCAGCACCTTTCGTGATCATCGTTGCACATGACTCAGCACCATGCGTGATAATTGTCACGTGCATGACCACAGCCATGCACGACTTGCCACCATTCATGAAAGGATCACCGAATGAACAGCTACTACCGTGCATGACTAACGCCGTGCGCGACATGTTGCTGACCATGCATGACTAACGCCACACGTGACTATCGCGGCCTGTGACTATCGTAATGTGAGAGTCACCATGGTGCATGACTATTGCCGTGCGTTGCTTATGACCCTTCATTTCCCTGGCGACCATGCACTTTCCCCGAGACCCTTCGCCTCCCTTTTGTGGTTGTTCACTATCACGCGACCCTTTGGCTTCCCACTGGGAAAGAACCACCCTTCAGGGGGAACTCCTCCATTCACAGGAAACCCATTGATTGACCTTTCCCCTTCCTCCACACCACCGAAAAACCGTTTGAAGCCTGTGGCAAGCCTCTGCTACACCTTTGTCGCTGTTTTGATATCCCAAAACCCTTGTTGGAACTTCTATAGCTTCGCTAAGAAGATATCGAGAACTTCCTTGAGCTAGGAGATGATTGCAACTCCCCTGAATGCCCCTTGTCCTGGCCGGAGTTCTCATCGAAAACCTCTATACTCTCACAGTCTTCTTGCAAACCCCCCCTCGAGTGCCTTGCGTTCTCGTTGCAATTCTTGTCGGGAAGTCTCCCCCTCTCTCACTACTACACCTCACTACCGTTTTACTAAAGGTAAATGGTAAAAGGGGGTTTACCCCCTTACATAGCAGGAGCTTCCCCGAGGTACCCCTCACAAAGTGGAAATGATGGATCAGTCTAGAAGGCCAAGCAACAATGGAATGGACCAGGTTATGATCAGGCCCGAGGCCCGAACTTAGACCAACGCTGTGCGTGACTAATGCCATCCATGTCTAACGCCACGCATGAAAGTCACAAACCAATGTCACGCACGACCAATGTCGTTTGTGATGACTACTAGCACCGTTCGTGCAACTATCACTCAGGCTAGCACCACGTGTGTTTCTGCCACCCATGCTAGCGTCATGCGTGTCTATGCTTGGGCACCGCTAAGAGTGTTTTGCTAATACCCCTAGTGGAGTTACACCTGTGCCCTAGCCAGTCATCCCCACCAGAGCTGCAAGCATGCCACAGCCCTTCATCCCCAGTAAAGTCTACTTTCGTTTACCATCCCTCGTTGGGCCACCATCTTCATGTGAGACGTCTGTTTGTGTATGGATTTTATCATTTTATCTCTAGGGAGTCAGATTGCCATCCAGAGACCTATTCCCCATGGAGCTTCACCTACATGGCGACCTACACAGTAATCTAGATACACGACCTTAAAATGCATGGTCCAAACTATATGACCTTAAACTGTACTAGAGGTCTAGTTGCACGACCTTAAACTGCAGTGGAGGTATAATTGCACGACCTTAATCTGCATGGTCCATGCTGCATGACCCTAAACTGCATGGCCCAAACTATGTTACCTTAAACTATTGTGGAGGTATATTTGCACGACCTTAAACTGCATGGTCCATGCTGCATGACCCTAAACTGCATAGCTGTGGTCTAGATGCATGACCCTAAACTGCACGACCCAAGCTATATGACCTTAAAACTGTAGTGCACGTCTTGGCAGCATGACGTTCAATTGCTTTGAATAGGTCCTAATGGCATGACCTTAAACATGCCCCCACACATGCACGCACAACACCTTTTGCGTGTACCACCTTCATCAACTCCCCAGTGAAGCCATTCACTTCATTATCATTCATCATACCCTAGTGAATCTTACCCATGCTCACAAATGGTGAGCCATCCCGTCTTTCATACTTGCAGGCGGTTAGTTGGTCAACACTATCCACCTTCCATACCAACACCATCCATCCTTCATAGGCAGCCTCGTGCCATCTCCCTGTAGTGAGTCAAACCACCACCAAACTCACTCCATGGGCTTTGTAGACAGCCATTCATCGCCACCACGGTCCAGTTGTATGACCTTAAACTATAGTGCACGTCTCGGTCGCATGACATTAAACTGCTTTGCGCAGGTCCCAAAGGCATGACCCTAAACAGACCTTCACAAAAAAGTAATAGAAAAATAAATAACAAGCATGGTGTATACCTGAACAAGGGAAAGCCATGAGTAAAAATGACAGACGGGTGTGGTCACGAAACCATGAGTAAAAGAGTTCCGTAAAAAAAAATCGGGCACGGTGAAAACCTGAAAGGACACCGTCAGTAAAAATGGAAAAATAAGGGTGGACATGGCCGTAAGGTCATGGGTAAAAGAGCCCAAATAAAAGGAAGTTGGTGAAAACCGTCTCTATGGCACCACTTCCCAAGTCCAAGTCAAAACCCACAAAGGCACTTGGACCAAGAGAGCAGGTTGATGTAGTGCTTGCCTCTATAGGCTGCTTCAGCTAGCACTCCACAAGAAAAATCCCCGATACCCGAATCCCCTGACTTTGGGACCTGAAAAGAAGAGCAAGGCACTGGGTAAACATGTAGCCCCATCAACATCCTTCTTCAATGCTGGGTAAACACATAGCGCAGTCATCATCCTTCTTTAACTGCAGGGTGAAATTGTAGCCCAGTCATTATCACAAGGCCATCACAAGTACCGCCCGACAGGGTGAGGACTTAAAATATTAATCCCTCCAATCACAAACAGTCCCTTGAGGGTGAGGACTTCAACCGGATCCCTCAAACAAACAAAACAGTGCCGTGAGGGTTAGGACATCGACAAGATCCCTCAAAACATTCTCTCTCTCTTCCACTCCATTTCTCTATCTGTTTCTCTATTTCTCTTTCTATTCATCTCTCTTTCTCCCCTTATACCTCTATCTCTTTCTCTATCTCCCTATCTCCCGCTTTCCTTTTCTCTCTCAAAACTTTCTCTCTTCCTCTCTATTGCTCTATCTTTTCTTTCTATTCATCTCTCTTTCTCTCCTTATTCCGTTCTCTCCCTATCTCTTTCTTTCCCTTTGTCTCTCTATTCTTCTATCTCTTCATCTCTATTTCTCTACCTATTTTTTTATCTCTCTTTCTCTCCTTATTCCTCTATCTTCCTATCTCTCTCTCTCCCTTTCTCTCTATTTTTCTATCTCTTCTTATACCTTTTGATTTCTCTTTCTCTATCATCCATCTCTCTTTCTCTTCTCTTCTCTTGATATGCACAATAGTGGCAGCACCCTGCATGCTTATCTCTCTTTCTCTTCTCTTCTCTTCTCTTAACGTGCATGGTAGTGGCAGCGCCGTGTGTGTCCCTCTTCCTCTCTCTCTTTCTTTCTCCTTCTTTCTCTTGACATGCACGATAGTAGCAGCGCTGTGTGTGTCCCTCTTCCTCTCTTTCTTTTTTTTTCTCTGGATATGCACGGCAGTGGCAGCACGGTGCACACCTCTCTTTTTCTCTCCCCCTTTTCTCTCTCTTTTTCTCTCTCTCACTCTCTTTCTCTCTCTCTCTCTCTCTCTCTCACTCTCTTTCTCTCTCTCTCTCTCTTTCTCTCTCTTTCTCTATTCTCCTCTCTCTCTTTCTTCGTTTCATTTCTCCTTTTTTCAGTGCTGGATGAACATGTAGCCCAGTCAACATCCCCCTCTCTCTCTCTGCTCTTCTCTTCTTCTTCTCTCTTGACATACACGGCAGTGGCAGCACCATGCAGGCCCTCTTTCTCTTCTTTTCTTCTTCTCTCTCTTGACATGCACTGCAGTGGCAGCACCATGCATGCCTCCCTTTCTCTCTTTCCTCTTTTCCTCTCTCCTTTTTATCTCTTCATCTATTTCTTTTCTTCTCCTTCCTATCATTTCTACCTTCGTCAGTGCTGGGTGAACACGTAGCCCAGTCAACATCCTTCTTCAATGCTGGGTGAGCACGTAGCCCAATCATCATCCCTTCTTCAGTGTTGGGTGAACATGTAGCTCAGTCATCATCATAAGGCCATCACAAGTACCTGGTTAGGTGCCTCGATCTCGCCTTCCGGATCAGGATGATAGGGTGGTAAGGCTCTTGGGTTTCGGGGAGACTCAGGACTTTGAGATTGCTCTCTCAGAAACCTCGTTCGAGAACAAGGGCAGGTATTACCAACCGATGAGAGAGGAATTCAAGGTGAGTTCGGGACTTACTCGGGCTAGCTCACGTAGGCGCCCTCTTAGATCACAAAGAAAGCCCCTCAGTAGTAAAACTTGTTTGAAATCACCTCCCTTGACTTGTATTTTCCTGTTTTCTACTATCACACACATATGGCAAATATTTATAAGATTGGTGGGTCAACAGACCTCACCTTGATTTCGATTGAACATACACAAGCATGCATATTCAAAAAGAAGAAGAGAATAATGAGAGAAGAAAGATGGGGAAGAGAAGAATTTGACCAGGCGGGAAGATCAACACAATGACTAAGCTGGTAGGTAATTGGCCTGACGTGGCAATAAAACGGGCTCGGTAACTCAGATCGGCTCAACAAAAGTACTACGAGACATCCATACCGAAACGAACTAGCTAGACATAATCGTTAGTCTGTCGTGGCAGTAAGGTGAGCACAATAATTTTAGCGCAACAACATTACAGCTAGACGATAAGACTGAAAGGCTAATCTGGACCCCTCGTAATCAAATAAAAGAACAACAGAAAGAATGGAGATCATAGAGAAAGAATAAGAAGTAAGATAAGAGAAGAAATAAAAAATAGAAAGAAGGAGAGGAAAAGAAAGAAAGGAGGGGAAGAGTGTGAGAAAAGAGAGAAGGAAGATGCAAAGACACAGATGGTAATGAGAGGGGAAGAAGGAAACTTAGTCGGCAATATGTCTCCGCTGGCTATGACATGAAAAGATACGAGAGAGAAATAAGGAGACACTTGCGACACTAAGCTTCACCGATTGTGGCAGGAGAAGAAGCATGAGAAAACATAAGCGGTGCTTAAGCTTCACTAGTTGTGTTAAACGAAGAAGAAAGAGAGGACACAGACGGTGCTAAGCCATCACTGGCTGTGTTAGAAGAAGAGGAGAGATAAGACATAGACGTCACTGAACATCGCTGTCTATGTTAGAAGAAGAGGAGAAATAATATACAGGCGGCGCTGAGCAATGCTAGTTGTGTTAGAAGAAGAGGGGAGATAAGACACATGTGTCACTGAGCATCACATGTTGTGTTTGACAAAGAAGAGAGAGAGGACACAGACGACGCTAAGCATTACCGGCTATGTTAAGAAGAGAAGAGAGAGAGGACACAGACGGTGCTAAACTTCACCGGCTGTGTTAAAAAGAGAGGAAAGAGAGGACACAAACAATGCTAAGTATTGTTGGTTGTGTTAAGAAGAGAGGAAAGAGGGGATACAGGCATCGTTGAGCATTGTCGGCTATGTTAGATAAAGAAGAGAGAGAAGACACCGACGGTGCTAAGTATTATCGGTTGTGTTTAGAAGAGAGGAGAGAGAAGGATACAGGTGACACAGAGCTTCGTCGGTTGTGTTAGATGATGAAGAGAGAGAAAAAGAGATAGAGATGAGAAGAAGAGAGAGAGAGATACAAATGCGAAGAAGAGAGAGAAAGATAGAGATGAGAAGAAGAGAAAGAGGGAGATAGAAATGAAAAGAAGAGAGAGAGATATAGATGAGAAGAATAAAGAGAGAGATAGAGATGAGAATAAGAGAGAGAAAGAGAGATAAAGGTAAGAGAAAGAGGGGAGGAGAGAGAAAGAAGGGAGGAGTGAGAAAGTTACCTTACCGAGGGATATCGACTCTTTTCTTCTCTCTCCAAGATGCACCCACGAACTCAAGAAAAAATCGAAACTTTATTGACTGATTCAAGAAATGAACTGAAGGCCATTTTACAATGAAGTATTGCATGTTTATATAGAATTGGGCCCAAACATAGGTGGATGCCCAAAATTTACTTAAAATTGAAGATAATTACAATTTAATTGAATTAAAAAGAATTCTAAAAATGTGTGTAAAAGGACTATTTTGCCTCTACCTAACAATGTGTGAAATTCTAGAACAGTTCTTGCTGCTGCCCGAGAAGTTGCATGATCTTCCATGAATGATCCGGGATTGTTCTGATGCCCGTTTGATCGAAAGATAATTATTTTATTGCAGGACTCGGCATAGCGATCGATTTGATGCTAATTTCGAGCGATGAATCATGTTTTTGAGCCATGATCATGAGACTTGAATTTTGGATAAATCTTGAAAACTTTGGATTGATAGTGAACTCGTTCCTCAATATTTTTCTTTTCTTTCTTCGCTGAACCACACTAAGCATGCCGTCACGATCACGTTGCAACAAGTGCGCCTCAATTTCGTGTCCAGATGAAGATTTTGCCGTCTTGAAATTTTGACCAGAATCTTGAAATCCAAAGTCTGAAATTTACAGCAGCTTCGACACCTCTGTTTGTGAAATCCAACCATTCATCGTACGCTTGTTTGGACTAAAGATAGCCTCAGACCTTACGCACATACTGCAATTGGTTTCGTGATGATTGGGTACGCAAGCACCATGATTTGACCGCTCGAGTGAGGCGTGCTGCTGCTGAATTTTCTGCAATTTTCTTCACAGATCAGTAACTTCTTTCTAATTTATCTTTCTGCTCGAGCATCTTCATGGAGCGTACCACATATCAAAATGCTCGCCTTGATGAGACGAACATGTTCACCAAAGTTGAGGGCGATCTGACTCGGATCAAGTGAGATATAGGCCTCAAAAGTCACTGCCCGTGACTGCGAAAAAAACCACCTTTAATGGTTTTTTGGTGCAGTGTGGCCACACGGGAATAGCATGTGACCTACCTCTTTTCAGTATTTTACTCATAACTTTGTTTTGGAGTGCCGGATTGAGCCGAAACATGACCCATAAGGGTTTTCGATCCTGTTGGATCCAATGGTGGTGGTCCCACAGCTGTTTGACCCACCAAAAATAGAGATCTAGTTGCAAGGTCCATTTTAGGTTGCTAAAGGCCGATTTTTCCAAAATTGTTTGGTTTTGTTTACTGCCTTAGACATGTTGGAATGCGACGAAACGTGGCAGGTGAACTTCTGGAGTGCTGAGGAAGAACTTGACCATGTTTGGAGCCATTATGAGATTGTCAAAATTTCCACTGTTTTGTAAGCTTTATTGACGTGTTTCCTCTTTATTCTGCATCAGGGACCAAGGTGCTGAAAAATGCGTTCAAGCAGCTTGCCCCGCCGAATGTTGTGCTTCGAGAGAAGTGAGAAAGATGACATTTAGATAATTTCCTACAGGTTTATTGCTTGTTTTCTTTCTAGCCACAAGACCACGTGAACGCCGAGGAGATTCACGCAATGGCGCAACCAGGATGCTTAGACGCAGGGATGCATTGTTTGCAGGTCTGTTCGTGGAGACTTTAGGGGGAGAAGAGACTTTTTTAAGGGATTTTATCAAAGTCCTCACCCTCGTGTGGACTGTTTAAGGTTCTGAAGTTGAGGATTTTATACAGACATCCTTAGTTAGAATCATGCCTGTCTGGCAATTGCGTGCCATGTTGAAGGACATTGTTCCCATTTGGTGTGGGTTTCTTGTCTTGGATAGGCAACAAAAGAGCCTTTGGTGGGCACTCGTCTACGTCGTGCTCCAGTTGTTCCGCGACGGGTAGTGTACCTCAGTTTATCAAGGTGACCAGCTTTGGGTATAACCCCTGCCCACTGCTAGCCAGTCGTTACATAGAAAGCCCAAAGTCATGGCTGACTTAGCCTCCTTGGTGTGTCTTTTGGTTTGTCAGAATGATTTCCTTGAATGTTTGCTTAAGAGCCTTTGGTTGGCGTTGTTTACTGCTACACTAGGTTTGCTTTTGATAGTCAAGATACATCTGTGGAACCCATCGGCGGGGTCTAGTCGGGGGCATTTTTGTTAGCCAGTCTCAAAAGTTTGAGCCTGTTGGTTAGAGGGAATTGTGGCTAGGCAGACTAAAGTCTCTAACAAGTTCATCCCGGCTTTGTCAGTTTCTTTCCTTTGTAGTGGCCTTTAGCATTTTTAGAGTGCGTTGGTGACTTCGTGGGAATAATGTTCTTCCTCATGAGACTTGTCTTGCCGTCTGGGCGACTGTTCTATCTTTCGAATCTTTTTTACGAATAGACTCAGGTTGTTGGAATCTTTTCCTTAAAGCTCGTATTTTTGGGGTCTTGGTATGATGAAGCCAAGGATTTTTTTTCCTTATTTTTAGTGTGGGCCAAAGTCGCCTGGTGAGGCGAGTGCTGCATCAACCTGTTTATTGGTTCAAGCGTCCTTTGTGGGTTTTCACTTGACCTTGGGAAGCAGTGCCGTAAATATGGTTTTCACCACCTTCCTTTTATTTGGGGCTCTTTTACTCATGACCTTTCGACCATGTCCACCCTTATTCTTCCATTTCTACTCACAGTGCCCTTTTCGATTTTTACCGTGCCCGGTTTTTATTCACGAAACTTTTTTGCTCATGGTTTTGTGACCATGCCCATCCATCAATTTTACTCATGCCCGTTATTATTATTATTATGATTTTCTTTTTTTTGTGAAGGCATGTTTAGGGTCCTGCTTTCGGGACATATACGAAGCCTTTTAATGTCATGCGGCCAGGATGTGCACTCTAGTTTAAGGTCATACAGTTGGACTGTAGTGGAGATGGATAGGAGTCTATGGAGGCCATGGAGTGAGTATGGTGGTGGTTTGACTCACTTGGGGACAATAACACATGGCTACTTATGGAAGGTGGATGATGCATAAAAGGAAAGTGAAATGTGGTGTCCCACTAGCTTACGATGAGTATGGGTGGCAGGATAGGTCGTCGTTTTGTGACAATAGGTATGACTCACTGGGGAATAGTGGAGGATGGTGAAATGAATGAACTCACTGGGCAGGTAGTGAAGGTGGTGCACGCCCACGAATGGGTCGGTTAGGGAAGACATGCATGAAGATGCACGTAAAAGGTGTGTGTGCGTATGTGGGGCCGAGTTTATGGTCACACATGTAGGACCTATGCAAAGAAGTTTATCATCATGCGGTCAGGACATGCACTATGGTTTAAGGTCATAAGTTATGCAGTTTAAAGCCATGCAACTGGGACCATGCAGTTTAAGGTCGTGCGACTAGACCTTCACTATAGTTTATGGTTGTATAGTTTCGACCATGATGCTAACGTCATGTGGCTAGGACATGTACCATAGTTTAAAGTCATATAGCTTGGACCGTGCAGTTTAGAATCGTGCAGCTAGACCTACACTATAGTTTAGGGTAGTATAATTTGGACTGTGGTGTCGAGTCTTGCGGCTTGGACTATACAGTTTAAGGTCGTGCAACTAGAGGTCCACTATAGTTTAAGGTCATATAGTTTGGACCATGATATTTAAGGTCATGCAACTAGACCGAGGCTGTGCAGTTTAAGGTCATGCAGCACAGACCATTGTGTGGGTCGCCATGTTGGTGAAGCTCCACGGGGAATAGGTCTGTGGATAGCAATCTAATCCCCTGGGGATAAAATGGTTATGGCTATACACAAGCACAGAGCTTTTTAGATTGAGATGATGGCCCTACGAGGAGTGGCAAACTTTGCTGGGGATTAGGAGGGTAAGTGTGATTCCCTGAGGATAAAATGATTAAAGCGAGCAAGAGACTCAGATGGGAAGGCCAACTTCATTGGGGGAAAGGGGTCAAATGTGGGTCCTTTACATCATTGAGGACAGAGTAACTATGTATGAGGCAGAGCCACTGGGGCTAATAAGCTGCAGTATGAGTATGACTCTCCTACTGGGGATGAGAAGTTATGACCTGAGTTTGAATGACCTGGGTTCTACTTTGCTGGAGATAATAGGTCACAGTCAAGTTGCAACTTCAATGGGGATAACAGAAATAGGACACACACGGCTTCGATCTAGTGTATGCGATAATAGATTGTTTAAAACACGGCTAGCGACAGGTGCTGTGACCCTCATTCCTTAAGCATTTAGTTGGCACCGGGTTTGTTAAAAAAACACATCCGGTGCTAAGAACGACCAACCGTGTTTCTTGAACATAGCCGGCGCTGAGGACAGCCCGTGCTATCTCTTAATCACAACCAATGCTGAGTCATTGAGAACGCAGGCGGTGCTGCGGTTATTGAGGACAGAGCAGACGCTAGGGTTATTGAGGGCACAACCGGTGCTGGGGTTACTGAGGTCATAACAGGTGCTAGGGTTACTGAGGATGTAGTTGGCACTGTAGTTATTGAGGACGCAGCTGACGCTGTAGTCACCGACAATACAGGCGGCGCTGAGACTTGCCTCGGGCCTCTGGTCAGAACCCTATCCGATCCGGCCCATTGACGTGCGGTCTTCATGGACATGGCTAGGATTCCCAATTTGTGAAGGTCTTTTGGAGAAAACGTTGGTTATATAAAGGGGTAAAAGCCCATTTTCACTTTTCTAACTGAAGGGTAAAAATAAAAAGCTTTTAAGGTCGAAAGTTTAAACAGCAAGTGGGAGGTTTCTGGCAAGAGCTTTCGTGAGCACACAAGAGATTTCAGCTAGGTTTGGCCAGAGTTTGCCGGGACGCAGGAGGACATCTTGGCTGAGAAAAGAACAAGCCACTACGGAGGGCTAGGATTTGTCGGAGTTTGCAGGGTAAGGTGGTTCACCGAGGGACTCCGGCCGTAGTTTTACAAGTTGGCGAGTGGAAGAAGAGACGAAGGTTGTAACAGTAAGCGGCCCTGGGGTTTTCGGCAATTCCTTGTAGTTCTCTGACGGGTGTAGTGATTTCTCGATGACTTTGGGGAAGTTGCATAGGCTTTCTGGCAGCGGAGGAGGAGCTCCGACGAGAAATTGAAGGGTCAGGGAACGGACCGTCTTTGAAACTAGACTGTTAGAACGAAGGTGAATGGTTTCCATTCGTACATACGAGATGTGTGTCAAGCGGCGTAGCAGGACGTGGCGACCGTTGTCAGGCGGCGTGGCAAGGCTTGAGGTGTCACACCTAGAATCCGTCGCATGTGTGAGAGATTTGAACACAACCAGTGTTAGATGTTGGCAAACATAACCAGCGCTATGCATTAACAGACGCAACCTACGCTAAGCGTTGGTAGACACAGCCGGTGCTAAGCTTTGACTGCACAGCCAGAGCTAAGCATTAGTCGACACAGCAGGCGCTGGGTCTTTTAAAAACACAGCCGGTGCTCAGCTTTTGAAATCACAGTCGGCGATAAGCCCTCGTAAACACAACCGATGCTAACCTTCTAGAAACTCAGTAGGTGCTAGGTTTCGTAAACGCAATTGGTGTTAGGCTTCTAGAAACTCAACCGGTGCTAGGCCTCTGACAATACAGCCTGTTCTTAGCCACTGAAGACCCAACCTAGGCTTATCTAGTACCTGAAGCTCTTTATAATGGCTGTGTCTTCTTACCGAATTCCTGATGTAAAGAACCTTCCACAAGGAGGAGAGGTCGGTATCTATGAATTCATCTATGAGTCTCTATCAAGGGGGAAGCCCATTTGGATGACAAAGTCAGTATGAAAGCCCGAGGAGCCTCTCAGTGTCACTTTTATCACTAACTCGATTTGTTTTGAAGTCCACGAGGCTTATGACTGCAATGTCAGTATTGAAGAACGGGTGGCGCTCCTTCATTGTATGCACATGAATATAGCTTCTGGGGGGGAACTTGCTCACCCTAGGAAAGCGAATGATGCAGACAAAGGGAGTAATTTGATCAGGGAGGGGCCTTCGAATATAAGGGGAGCACCAATATTTGAAGGGATACGCTTCCTGGACAGCTAAGGTGTTGGTGTCGTAAAGAAGCATTCTTGAACGTTCATCTCTACTAGCAGCGGTCCAGTGTTCGGGCAGCTACTATGATCGGTGCTCCAATATGATCAAGGTATTCTTGAGACATGCAGTCACGTCAACAATACCTAGCTTCTTGTGCATGGGGAAGTAGAAATCTCTTTGATAGATCATCATTTTATTGGGGGCCTTCCAATGATCGGGGTGATGTATGATGAGTTTGGGCCTAAGAACTCGATCATCTTTGGTGGTGCTAGCTTGGGGAGAGAAAAGCCACCTGCTAGTCTCCGAAAGGTTTTCGAGGCCTATCAATTGTTCCATTCACAGTCTAGCAACAGCCAGGTAACCTTCATCGAATGGGTGAAATTCTTTTGTGGGGACTATCCCAAAGGCAGTTGGGGTACTGCGAAAGGGAAAGGGAAGGCAGTTGTGAAGGGGACGCCTCCCGTGTATTAATCAGAGACCAGTGATGATTGTGTCTTCTTAGCCGCATATTTGGCCTTATTTTTGTGCAAGTTCATGCTCCCTAGATGGGCAGACAATATTCGACTAGGCGTATTCTATGCAACCTGTGACATGGCCGGAGGGCGTGAGTGTGCCCTTGCTCAACCAGTCTTGTGCAATATTTACCATGGCTTGGGGGCTATCTCCCGTGGAAAGTCTTACAAAGGAAAATAGGGAAGGAATGACATTTAGGAGGAGAGGCATTTCCTGGGGAGTTTAAGACTCTAATCCCCATCCATTATGTATATGAGTGGCTAGGGGCCAATTTCCCCGACTCCTATGTTAAGAACCAGGGCACGAGGAACAAACTGTGGCCCTTATTAATGAGGATTTCAGAGCAAAAGGCTAGCTTCCATACCCCAAGGGAAGCTCGAAGTTTATTTGGGAATGACTCCTTAAACATGTGACGGGTTCCATTTTCGGTTGGGTATTTTACTGATCATGTTTTCATTGATGAATTGGGGAAGGAGCTAGACGGTGCTCCAACAACCATTAGAGAACTCATGTTCATCCTGAGCATTAAAGAAGGAGTTCTACCTTATGGACTTCGCACAGTGCCAGATTAGAAGGGTATTTCTCCCACCGCTTCTCTCTAGCATGGGCTTGATCAGAGTTGCCCCTTCTCTGTGTTTTTTGAAAAGCACTGGGGCAAGGTGAACATGGGGAACAGAAGAGCTTGGGACTCTCCAAGAGTGCTAGTTGCTAGAACACATACGGACCGCTTGGTCCACATGTCTAGAAATGACATGGATCAGCAAGTATGTGTTACCTCACTTCGACAGGAAGGTTCGAATGACTGAGGCTTATGCAAACTGGTGGAGAATTACCAGCAAAGGATATTGGGATGCTGATCACCCCAGGAAAGGGGAGAACGGTAACTGGCATCAGGATACCAAGTAGAGGAGACTGGTGGATACTCCTGCTCTCGGCGAGGTTTTTGTCTTGGAATATCCCTCTAACTGGTAGGCTTTAGGATTCCACGTGAGATAGCGTCCGATTACACTTCGCCGGAATTTTTTGCGATGAAGATGAGAATTGGGAGAATTTTTATAATCTTAGTTCCATATTTGAGTGGAATGAGGGCCGAAAGGTCCGAGGTTATGAGGGGCGTCCCATTCAGGACTTGAACGCACTGATAGGGAGTGGTCCTCATAATAGGTTGGCTAGAAGCCCTTCTTAAGGAACGAGTTCTGAAGCGGCTGTTCCTCCTCTGACAGGGGGAAAGAAAAGGAAAGGCTCTTCTCCAACCGGCACTCATGCACCGACTCAGATTATTTAGCAACTCCCCTAATGTCACCTTCTACACTTTCTACAAGACCGGTCCTTTTGGATTGTTTTCTTCTTCTTCATAGACTGAAGCAAACGACTCCAGCCCTTCTGAACCCATTGTTATTGTCTCTGCCTGGGAAATGACTTCGAACCTTGAGGAGGCGCCTCTAAGTCCAAGGGTAGTTCTTAAGTTACAGCCGGCTTCGATGGAGGCAGATGAGTTGAAAGCCCCTTGGAAACAGCTCCAAGAAGGAAATCTAATGCTGATGTGGCCTCTGTGCTTCAAGGGTTTAGTGCCCCGACTGAGGCATGGATGATTGTTCAAGAAGAAGGGCCCATGGTTCATGATGCCCATGAGTGTCAAGAGGCTGCTGCACCTAAGAAAATAGATTGTGAAGACGAAGGAGTTGAGCTTTTCGTGGTCGAGGTTCTCGCTGTTGAGGGGTGCAGGCCAGATGGAATAAACCATGGATGGGGCGGAATTGGGGATTGGTGAAGGCCAAAGGGATGAGGTTGTTCCTAAACTTGCTAATGCTGGCGTGGCAGTTCAGGAGGGTGAGGAGTAAGGTGAACGGGCTTCCTCGGAACCTGCTGGGATAGAAATGGAGGCCCCCATAGGCGAGGGTCAAGGCAACTAGACTGGTGTTGAAGAATCCAGGCAGGTTGAGGCTGGGGTGGCCTCTAGGTCCGAGGTGCGAGAAGCTCTTGACTTTGCCAGCGTTTCAGAGGAGCCAGTGGTTCATATGGAACTTCTACAAGACCGGTCCTTGAAAATGGAGTTTCTTCAGTAATAGCAATCCCAACGGCATCATCTAGGCCCATTTTTAGCAGGGTTTCTGGTATGATTGCAGGCATGCTACGTGCAGGCCTTCAAGGTCTAAGGGAGCTGCCTTTCAATGAGCTGGGCGAGGATTTGGCCAAGCTTAGGGAATTTCCTGCCGCAACTACTATGGTTGTGAGTGAGCCAGAAGTCCTTTCCCATTTTGATGCAACTCCAAATGAGCTGGAGAGATGACGATCAGGAATACTTCATCATGAGGTGCAGACCAGTAGGTTAGCCTCCTAAGAGGAGTCCATCTTGCGCCTTCAAGAGGAGATAGATTCTTGCAATGAGAAGAAGGCCACTATCACTAGCCTTCAGCAGGATCTCAAGAGGGAGGCGCAAGGTAGCTATAAGAGGATGATCGAAATAAGAGAAGAGATGTGAATATTAAGCCAGGAATTTGCTGGTCTTGAGATGGAGATGATTCATAGGAGAGCTATGGAGGCCTCTTTGGTTGCAGATTTATCCGAACTCACTCGCACCATTGAGTCTGAAACTGTGGCGATGGAGGACAAGACTCAAATGGTGGCTGAACTGAAGGAGCATGTCCAGGGAACCGAGACTTCTCCTGCGGCATGCAGCGTAGAGATCAATAAGTAATTGATCATTTTTTAAAATGTCTTTTCTTTTGCCAGAACTTGTAAAAAGTTTGTACTCATGAATAAGATGCTTCTTTTTCTTTTCTGGCTAACTTCACTGCATGATTTCATTCTCCTCCTACTTTGCTGCACCTCAATTGATTTTTTTTTGGATTGAATACCTCTCAACATATTTATTATCTCCAAGGGCTAATATCCTAGGCCTTGCTTAGTCTCATGATGGGCTGCCAGGGCTCAGATAGCTTCAAAATGGAGAGTCATTCCTTTTTCTCCTCTTAATGTTTGATTGGCTAAGGGCTCATAGTTCATTGTCCTCATTATTTGATGAGCTTGCTCACTATAGATAGTTCAGTCAGGAGGAGCTTTAGCCTCTATTAGTGGTGCATTCACTTCAAACTCATCATAACTTTTTCTCTCTGGCATGAACTTCTTGAGATGTTTTGAAGTAATACGCATAACCTCCAATTGGCTCTAGAGACTACGAACTTCGCTTCTTAAGTTTGCTAAGGGATCCTGCTCTTGAGGGGAAGAAGATTGTCCTTTCTAAACTGCTCTCCTCCTGTCAGACGAGGAAAGAGTAGAATTTGCAGCTGGTCACTGGTCCGAGGAGTGACCTTTGACAGCAGTTGACGCGCCACTTTTGCTTTCAAGAGTACAATGGGGATATGCAAGACTTTTTGATGGACCGGCGTATAGGTGATCTTTGGAGCTGGGAATTCTATCCCCATGACTTGCACAATCTCATGATTGAGCTCCAGTTCATTTTTTTACCAAGGTGGCCCAGAACTGGGGGTAGAGGGTGAGGACTCTGCTTTAAGTGATGACGGAGTTTCTTCGGGAATGATTGTGAGGATGCTAGAATGAATAGAGGCTAAAGGGAGAGCTTTTCCTTGCCTTTCTTCCTCTTTGAACATGCTTACCAATGTTCTCTCCATGTCTTAAACATCTTCATGGGACGAAGATCGTAACTTTGTTGTAGACTTGTGATCCGCCTCATTCAGCTTCTGAGGGGACACTAGATTTATGAAGTAATATTTAGCATCAACATAATGAGTTTCGACTACATGGAACGGTCTTTTGTCAGCATATATCGTATGTTGTCTCCCATTTCAACTACACTTGAAGCACTGGTGCAATGTCGATGGAACCACCCCCTGGTCATGAAGCCATGGCTGACTGAGGAGAATGTTGTAGGACACGTCGATGTCGATTACATGAAACTGGGTGTAATCGTTTAGCTCACTGATCTTAAAATGAATGCAACCATGTCAGCTGGCTTCTCTCCTGACTGGTTGAATCCTTGAACTGTGACGTGGGTTGGAGTAAGATCTTTGAACCCTAACCAGCCTATCCTCCATCTAACATAATTCGATTGATGGGGCATGCGTGTAATTCGTCAGTGACAAAGAGAGGGCGATTATGAAACTTTTGTCCCAGCTGCAGATCATCTTTAGAAAATGTGATTGGCATTCATCCTTCTAAAATCGTCAGATCCACTTCAATAGGTTCTACTTCGGTCTCATACACCTCTGGGTTAGAGAGAGCCTGAACCAAAGCCATTCTGTAATCCTTTGAGAGCATGAGGGCGTCATAGATACTAAGGAGAGATCGAAGCTTTCGCAGATGCCCTATCACATCATATGTCAAGGTTTTGTGCTCCTAGTCCTGCCACTTATTTGGGTGGTATGTTGGCTTGAGGAACAGGTTTGGGTGGAAGAGGTTTATTTTGGCTCGTTGGCTGACTCGATTGCACCACGGGCTTGGTTGGGGTGATGGACGTTTGAGCTTTTGGAAGCAATTGAGTTAGAGGTATTGCAGGGAATTGGAGAATAGGTGGATTGTTTGAGGTATTGAGATTAAGAAGGAGTCCAAGGAGTTAGAGGATAAGCAGACTGGTATTTGGATTAGGGCATAGTGGCAAACTACAAAACTTCAAGGTGCTTAACTTCTGAGGTGGAGGCTGCAGCGTTTTCCCAGATCTTAGGTTTATCTGTCCCGTGCTAAGTGATGCTCCTGAGATTTTCACCATATGACAAGCCTCTTGATCATGGAGGCTCTTCCCTCTTGATTCTCTTAATCTCTATTTGAAGTCAAGCTCAGGAGGCCACTGGGGTTTCTTCGATTTTTACTTTTTGTGCTTCTTTGAAGAAGGTAGCTCTCCTTTAGCTTTAGCTGTCAAGGCATCAGCAACTGTTAAGAATCTTGCTGCCTGAGCCAACGTCTTTTTCAACTGCTTCCATTGCGTTCTACTTATATTGATTCCTTTGAATTCTCTGTCAAGAGCCTCGAAGTTCAAACATTTCAAGGTTGTACCTACGAGAGACATCGAAGACGAAGGATTAGAAGCAGAAGAAGAAGAAGTGAAAGGGTTAGAAAGTGGGGGACTTTTAAGTCATTCTCATCATCTGACCGATATGGGCAGCTTTTTACGCCATCACCAAGGTTGGACATGTGCAGAGGGTCTTTTAGGTCTTTCCCTTGCTTAGACCACTGGGGAGTGCTTTTAACGTCGTCACCCTCATTTGATGTGCTCTGAGGAGAGGATGACTCAAGGACGTCTTCTTGATGGGATGGAGAAGGAAGAAGGATCGTGTCAGGAATGAAAAATGGGGGAAATGGTCTGAGAAATTCCTGCTCTACTGGAGGTTGGGCAGTCTTGTTTCTCTGATGAGAAGCTCTTGGTGCCTATCTCCTTCTGATATTCTGAGGTGGTGTTTGATTCGTCTCATTGGGATTGTGAATAGTCCTAGCTTAGCGGACTGCTTCTCGGACTTGAGTCTACTTCGCCCATGGTGGACTATCCATGGCTGGGAAGTCAAGGGTTCAGCGGAGTCTGACTCATTATTTGGAAGGTCTTGTGTTGAGAGATCCTCTTGCACCAGTGGAGCAATAGCTTGGGGATCATTTACTGAGACGTTGTAAAACACTTGACATTCCCCCATTTTATTTTCAAATATATCATGGAAACTGGTGCATTCCCATAGGCAGTGCCCCCATATCTGATGGTATGGGCACCAACGGTCCTCAATCCCTTGAGCCAGGCTTCGGGGCTGCCTTATCTATTTCGGTGTGATTAGACCTTCCTGAAGAATTATAACAAAGAAGGCGTGAAGGATACTAGGTGCTTCATCTTCCTCTTAGATGTTTACTGCATGGGAGGCTTTTGTTGCCCCAGATGCCTTCTTTAAGTCCTCAAGATTTATCCTTCTGAATCAGGGCCTCAATCATATCTTTTAGCGTGAAGAAGTCATTTGTGGGGTGATTGATCCTTCTATGATAAGCACAATAATTTGCCTGAGTATGGAGTCCAGCTTGCTCAAGGAATTTGGCTTCTAGAAGCTCGATCATATTCTATTCTAATAATAACCGAAACAGTGCAGGGACCCATTCCTTCTCAAAGGGGTACACCTTGTTCACATGTCTGGTGAAATAATCATCCCTATTAAGATTCATCGACGGGGGTACTCGGTTGTACGACTGTTATTGCTTGCTTGCCTAGGGCATTGTTTTTACTGTGCTCACCCCTTTGGAAAGGTCCAAAGTTTGGGAGGGAGTCTTCTTTGGGTCAGTGACCGTGACGGCTGCACTGATCACTCCTTTTTGTTGACTTCCCTAGGTGTTAGTCCGAGAGCTGCCATTGCCCCGGTTGTTCCTCGAGCTTGCAGACGATTCTCGTGAGCTACTATGGTGGCATGATAGACTTTCTATGTGGACTGATTTAGAAATCAGCTCTGACATGGAAGTCAGATTAGAGGCCTCAATGTGTAGAGAAATTTCAAGTCACATGTTCCGCACGCAATTTTTGACTGCTTCCTTCTCATGCATGGGATTGGGATGGCGAGCAGCTAAATTTCTCCATCTTGATATGAACTGGTCCACGGGCTCATCGAGGTCTTGAGTCAGGGTGAGAAGCTCGATGGTTTGAACCCCTCTCTTGACCTCATAGAAACAATGGTGGAACGACTTCTCCAATTCCTCCCAAGTACGCACTGAGTTTGGCGGGATTCGAGCATGCCACTGAAAAGCTGGGCCGTCAAGGGTTTCAACAAACTGATGAAGAAGGAGTCTCCCATCAGCCACTATTTCTAGACATCCTGCTTTGAAATGGGCCATATGTTGATTCGTGGATGTGGTTCCATTGAATAGGGGAAACTTCCCTTTCTTATAATCTGAGGGAAACAAGACCTGGTCAATGTATTTAGGGTGCGGCCTTTGATAAAGCTTTGCACCCTGCATCCCTGGAATTTGTCTGTTCTTTAAGTTATGGGTTACCATAGAATCAATGTGTGCTTGCGAGATGAGGTGAGGGACAGAGTTGTCCTGTGAGGCAGAGGGAAGGGGTTACCTTGAAAGTGCACCATCTTAGTGGTGGGAATTGACCTTATGGTTAGTTGATTGTCGTGCGGTATCTATACGATCAATCTTCTCCATCATTGGATGAACCATATCTTCGAACTTGTTCATGCGATCTTCCTCAGGCTCGTCTATAACCATCTCGGTGACTGTTTCTCCATCGAGGTCAGCCTTAGTTGCAGTTGAGGGGGCTAAAGAACTTGATGGGTTGAATGCGGCAGGTCAGCAGGGGGCCCGCATGCCCTGACTGTACTCGACTTTCGTATGCCGATCGTGTGAGGACCAACTCTCTACGATCTTGGGACAGTGGCTTCTGAGGGGCTGGGTCCTCTTCTACGACCCTAACCATAGTGTAGGGCTCATGAAGCTTTTCTTCAGGCTTCGACATCTGAAGAGGGTAGAAGGGGTTCAGGGGAAGAGGGTCATCATAGCTGGTTACCACGACACCTTGGTCACTGGCTTAGTGAGAATTTGTAGACCCCTATCGCATTTAACTTTGAGGTTTTGATGGACCTCGCACCAAAACTGTGATCGGGCTTGTTGCTGGTCAGCTCTTCTTGCACAAGAGAGAGCTATCTCCATCAGGTGCGGCAAAAGATGAGGGTCAAGGACTGAAGTCATCTTGGGCCGCGGAGGATGAAGGACTTGATCTTTCATAAGGTCTTTGCCCTGAGCTCTCTTGTTGGCCCCAGAGATGCTCTCGAAGTGATGAGGCTGGTTCAGGATGGTGCTCTTGGGAAAGGTCTTTCAATACCATGGCTGAAGGTGCTTGCTCGAAGAAGGAGGAGCAGGCAAGAGCAGGGTTGACTAATGAGATTGCCTGAGTGGAGGGTGAGGGGCTGGCTAAAACGGAGACGCGTGTGCGCCCGGGCTTGAGAAAGTGGTGTAGCCTTAGGAGGACGAGAACTACGAGCAAGTGTATGTAAGAGAATAGGTGGAAGCCTTCCCCTTACATGGTGTGCTGAGTAGGAGGACGAGAAGACCGTCTCTTGTGTACTCGGGTTGGTGCACTGACGGCGTTGCCCCGAGCAGTGGGATGCTTATGAGCAGCGTATGCAGAGCTTGGCCTAGCCGCTGAATCGAGGTAACATAAGGGTTGCTCCGAGAAGTGACTTGAGTGGGTGACCCATGAGCCTTATGGTGTGTGCGAGGGGTGGTGGCTGCAAGGTCTCCACCTCGATGTGTTGAGCATCTAAGGATAGGGACTCGTGGTGGTGCAGGAATGTGGGGGGTAGCCTTGCGGCGACCCACAGGAGCAACGACAACTTGTTTGCCTTTTACAGAGACGAACTGGGCGGCCTTCCAGCGTACCTCAGCAATACGACTGACAAGTGACTTGCCGGTGGCAGGGTGGATGTTGTGTGCAACAACAGATGTGTTGCCAATGCAAGGCGCCTTGGTGGAAGTTCCACTAGAGCAAGGAGATGGGGAGTAAGGGACGTTTAGGTCCCTCCTTACTCCAATTGAAGTTAAGGCCTAGGAGCTAGACCTGGGGTCTTTGATAAAAAGAAGAGTTGGGAACGGAGTTAGAGGAACTGGTTCTCTGAGGACACTCGCAACTGCAGGGATAAGAAAATCCCCGATCCAGATGAACGGGTTACAAAACTCAGCAGCCATAAGTGTAGATACAGAGAATAAAAAGAGAAACTTAGCCAAACAAGCACGATCTGACTAAGGGGTAGTATTATCCCCAGTGGAGTCGCCAAACTAGTTAAGTGCCTTGATCTCGCTCTCCAGATCATGATCAGGTGGCACGCATCTCGGGTTTCAAGGCGATTTGAAACTTTGAGATTTTCCTCTCGAGAACATCGTTCGAGAACAAGGGCAGGTATTATCAATCAATGAGAGAGGATATTAAGGTGGGTTCGGGACTTACTCGGGCTGGCTCGCATGGGCGCCCTCTTAGATCACAAAAGAATGCCCCCTAATAGTAAAATTGGTTCGGAATCATCTCCCTTGGCTTGTATTCTCCTATTTTCTGCAATCACACACATAATGGCCAATATTTATAAGACATGTGGGTCAACAAACCTCACCTTGCTTTCGAGTGAACGTACACAAGCGTGCATTTTAAAAAAGAAGAAGAGAATAATGAGAGAAGAAAGATGGGGGACAAAAGAATTTGACTAGGTGGGGAGATCAACACAATGATTAAGCTGGTAGGTAATTGGCCTGACGTGGTAGTAAATTAGGCTCAGTTACTCAAACCGGCTCAACAGAATTACTACTAGACGTCAATACCGATACTGACTAGCTAGACATAATGGTTAGTCTGTCGCGGCAGTAATGCGAGCACTGTAATTCTGGCACAAAACAATTACGGCTAGATGACAAGATTACCATAGAACACTAATCTTGGCCCCTCTTAATCAAACGAAAGAATAATAGAAAGAATGGAGATCATAGAGAACGGATAAGAAGTAAGAAAAGAGAAGAAACCTATAATAGAAAGAAGGAGAGGAAAAAAAAGAAATGAGGGGAAGAGTGTGAGAAAAGAGAGAAGGAAGGTGAAAAGCCATAGATGGCAATGAGAGGTGAAGAAGGAAACTTAGTCGGCGATATGTCTCTGTCTGTTTTGACAAGAAGAGAGCAAAGAGAGAAAGAAGGAGACACAAGCGACACTAAACTCCGCCGGCTGTGGTGGGAGAAGAAGCATGAGAAAAAGCAGGCGGCACTTAAGCTTCACTGGATGTGTTAAAAGAAGAAGAAAGAGAGGACACAGATGGCGCTAAGTTAGAAGAAGAGGAGACATAAGACACAGGCAGTGCTGATCATCGCCGGTTGTGTTAGAAGAAGAGGAGATATAAGACACAGGCAGCTCTGAGCATCGTCGGCTATATCAGAAGAAGAGGAGAGATAAGACACAAGCAGAGCTGAGCATCGTCGGCTATGTTAGATAAAGAAGAGAGAGGACACATACGATGCTATGCATCACCAACTGTGTTAAGAAGAGATGAGAGAGAGGACACAGACGGCGCTAAGCATCGCCGACTGTGTTAAGAAGAGAGGACACATATGACACATATGACGTTAAGCATCACCGGCTGTGTTAAGATGAGAGGAAAGAGAGGACACAGATAGCACTGAGTATCGCCAGCTGCGTTAGATGAAGAAGAGAGAGAAGACACAGACAATGCTAAGCATCGGTGGCTGTGTTAAGAAGAAAGGAGAGAGAAAGATACAGGCGGTGTTGAGCTTCGACGACTGTATTAGATAAAGAAGAGAGAGAAAGAGAGACAGAGATGAGAAGAAGAGACAGATAAATATGACAATAAGAGAGAGAAAGAGAGATAGAGATGAGAAAAAGAAGAGAGTGATAGAGACGAAAAGAAGAGAGAGAGATAGAAATGAGAAGAAGAGAGAGAGAGAGATAGAGATGAGAAGAAGAGAGAGAAAAAGAGATAGAAGGCTAAAGGGTATCGACCCTTTTTTTCTCTCTCCTCACTCTCTCTCTCTAAGATGCACCCATAAACTCAAGCAAAAATCGAAACTTTATTGATTGATTCAAGAAATGAACCGTAGGCCATTTTACAATAAGCTTTGCATGTTTAAAATTGAATATAATTACAATTTAATTGAATTATAAGAAATTTTAAAATTTAATGCAAAAGGACTGTTTTGCCCCTGCCTAACAATGTGTAGAATTTCAGAACAGTCCCTGCTGCTGCTCGAGAAGTTACGTGATCTTCCATGATTGATCCGTGGCTGTTTTGATGCACGTTTGATCGAAAGATAATTTTTTTCTTGTAGTACTTGGCATGGCGATCGATTTGATACCAATTTTGAGCCATGAATCATGTTTTTGAGCCATGATCATGAGACTTGAATTTTGGATGAATCTTGAAAACTTTAGATTGATAGAACACTCGTTCCTGGATATTTTTCTTTTGTTTCTTCGTTGAGCCACACTAAGCATGTCGCCATGATCACATTGCAACAAATGCCTCGATTTAGTGTTCGGATGAAGATTTTGTCATCCTACATTTTTTGCCGGAATCTTGAAATCAGATTGTTGGAATTTACAGCAGCTTCGACGCCTCTATGTGTGAAATCCATCCATTCATTGTATGTGAGGTTCGGCCCAAAGATAGCCTTGGACCATACGCAAATATTTCAATTGGTTTCATGTTGATCGGGTATGTGAGCGCCATGATTTGGCCGCTCTAGTGAGGCATGCTGCTACTGAATTTTTTACAATTTTCTTCATTGATCAACAAATTCTTTCAAGGTTTTCCCCATGCTCGGGCATCATCACGAGGCGTACCACATATCAAAACACTCGTCTTGACGAGACGAACACGTTCACCAAAGTTGAGCGCGATCCGAATCAGATCAAGTGATATATAGGCCTCAAAAGTCACTGCCTATGACGATGAAAACAACCACCTTTAATGGTGTTTTGGTGTAGGGTGGCCACACGAGAATAGCGTGCGACCTACCACTTTTCAGTATTTTACCCTTAACTTTGTCCTGAAGTTCCCGATTGAGCCGAAACTTGACCCATAAGGGTTTTCGACCATGTCGAATTCAATGGCGGTGGTCTCGTAGCTGTTTGATGCACCTAAAATATAACTCTAGTTACAGGGTCCATTTTAGGGTACGAGAGGCCATTTTTTTTCTAAAATTGTTTCCTTTTGTTCACTGCCTTAAACATGTTGAAATTCGACAAAACTTGGTAAGTAGACTTCTAGAGTGCTAATGAAGATTTTGACCAATTCTGGGGTCATTCTGAGACTGTTGAAATTTCCACGATTTTGTAGGCTTTAGTGACTTGCTTCCACTTTATTCCGCATCAGGGACCAAGGTGCTGAAAAATGCGTTGAAATAGTATTGTCCGATAGGGTGGACTTAAAATACTAATCCCTCCAATTCAAAAATAGTCCCTTGAAAGTGATGCCTTCGACAAGATCCCTCAAAAGTCTCTTCTCCCCCAAAGTCTCCACGAATGAATCTGTGACAAATGCATCCAAACGTCTGAGCATCCTAGCTGTCGCATTGCATGGATATCTCCTTAGCGTTCACGTGGTCCTGTGGCTAAGAAGAAAAAAGTAATAAATTCGAAGGAAATTTTTCGAATGTTGTCCTCACTTCTCTCGAAGCACAACATTTGATGTGGCAAGCTGTTTGAAAACAGTTTTTAGCTCTTTGGGTCCTCGATGCGAAATAAAAGAGAAGCCCGTGAATAAAGCCCTGACTTACAATTGAATTTTTGATAGTCTCAGAATTACCCCAGAATGGGTGAGGATCTTCCTAAGGACATCAAAAGCCCACCTACCAAGTTTCATCACAATCCGACATGTTTAGGGTAGTGCAGATAAAGAAACGGTTTCGAAAAAATCGATCTCTAGCACCATCAAATGGACCCTATAACTGGAGCCTTATTTTTCTCTCAAATAGTTGTGAGACCACCGCCATTAGATCCGGCACGACAAAAAAACCCTAGGGGTCAAATTTCGGCTTAAACAGATGTTCCAAGACAAAGTTATGATAGAAAGACTGAAAAAGGGTAGGCTACACGCTATTCCCATGCGCCCTCCTTGCATCAGTCTCCATTAAAGGGGACTGGTTTTCACAGTCGCGACTAGTAACTTTCGGTACTCATATCTCCCTTGTTACGACTCGGGTCATGCTCAAATTTTGTGAGCATGTTCTCTCGTCGAGACGAGCGTTTTGATGTGGCACGTCTAGTAACGATGTCCGAGCAAGGAGAAAAGCTAAAGAGAAGATGACAATTTGAGAACAATAGTTACAGAAAATCACTAGTAGCACGTCCCACTCGAGCGGCCATATCACGGTGCTCGCACACCCGATCGATACAAAACTAGTTGCATTATGTGCGTAAGGTCTAAGGCTACTAATGGTCCAACTCCGTGCATGATGAACAGTCATATTTTGCATACGATGACGTTAAAGTTTCTGTAGAATTTCGTCCATTGGAATCCAAATTCTGATCAAAAATCCAAAATGGTAAAATCTTTGTTTCGGCATGAAATCAAGTTGTGTTTGTTATAATCCGATCATGACGGCATGCTTAGTGTAATTCAGCAAAGAAACCAAGGAAATATATCAAGAAATGAGTGCACTATTGATTGAAAGTTTTCAAGTTTCGTGCAAATTTCAAGTCACATGATCGTGGTCTAAAA
This sequence comes from Amborella trichopoda, assembly GCF_054954075.1. Lineage (NCBI taxonomy): Eukaryota > Viridiplantae > Streptophyta > Magnoliopsida > Amborellales > Amborellaceae > Amborella > Amborella trichopoda. The sequence goes on along the minus strand of NC_142338.1, from coordinate 23,606,342 downwards.
CGCGATTTGTGGCTCTTAGTTAGTATTAAATTGATCGTCATGCCGAGCCCAAGGAGAATGCAATCATCTTTTGGCCAATCAAGCGCTAGAGCGACCACGAATCATCTTAGGAAAATCGGGCACGTTCCATGTTTACAGCAGGCACTGTTTTGAAATTTCATGTATTGTTGGGCAGAGGCAAAACCATAATTTTGCACCCATTTTTAAATTTAATTTTAATCCAAATAAATTTTATTTTTTAGAAATTAAGGTAAATTTTTGGCATCCACCCATGTTTTGGGCCCAACTCTATAAATATATGTTATCTCTAATAGTAATGGATGTTTTTGGCTTCAACGTGATGATTAAAAATTGAGAGTTTTAATCTTGAGATTGTGGCACGCCTTGGAGAGAAAGAGAGAAGAGAGAGTAAAAGATCTGGTATCCCTAGGTGAAGGTAATTTTATATCTCCTCTATTCTCTCTCCTCTTTCTTCTCTCCTCCCTCTTTCTCTCCTCTTCTCTTTATCTCTCTCTTTTCTATCTCAAACATAAACAACAGTAAGTATCATCATGCATGTCTCTCTCCTCTCTTCTCTCTTCTTCTTTCTCTCTTCTTATTTCTTTCTCTCTCCTCTTCTCTATCTCTATCTCTTCTTATTCTTCTCTCCGTCTCTCTCTTCTTTACCTCAAACATACATGACAATAAGCATCGTCGTGCATGTCTCCTTTTCTCTTCCTTTGTTATTGTCTCTCTCCCTCTTGTTTGCCTCTTTCTTCTCTTGCGACATACATGGTCGTAGGCACTACCGTGCATGTCTCTCTTTCCCTTCTTTCCTCTTTGCTCTCTGCTCTCTTTCCTCTTTCATTCCCCATCTTTCCTAATCTTATGTCTCCCCTTTCCTTCCTTCTCTACTTTCCCCTCTTCTTGCTCTACTCTCTTTCTTGATCTCTTTCTGCACTTTTCTTTCTTCCCTCTCCTTCTCTCTCTCCTCTATCTCTCCTTTTCTCTCTCTATCTTTCCTTTTCTCTCTCTATTCTTTCCTTTTTCTCTCCTCCCTAATCATGCACGGTGGTGCCCATTGCCGAGCATGACATCCTCCTTCTTTTGGAATATGCACAGTGAGCCAAGTCTTAACTCGAGTGACTAGTCAGGTCTCTGTCTATATTCCACTTTCCCCATGTTGTGCACAACGAAGCTCACCGCTACGCACGACATTTATTCCCCTATTCTCTGATAAGGATATTGAATCGAGACCTTTCCCAAGTGGCAGGTCAGGTTGTGTCTGAGACTCTTTTGACATGCACGACGATGTCTATTGTCATGCGTGCCTTTTCTTTTCTCTCTCTTGTCTCTCTTCCTCTTATCATGGACTGTGGAACCCATCACAATCCATGTTCTCCCTTTCTCTCTCCTGTCATGGATGATAGAATCCATCACCGTCTATATTCTCTCTTACACTCTCTCTTGTCATGGACGATGCAACCCAATGCCGTCCATGTTTCTTCTTCCCTTCTCTCGTCCTCCCTTCTCTCATGGACAGCGAAGCCCATCGCCATCCACGTTTCTTTTTTGTTTCCACCTTTCTCTCTCCTCTATCATTGATAGTGAAGCTCATCGCCGTTCATGCTCCTTTCTTCTTTCTCTCCTCTCCGTCATGGATGGCAGAGCCCATTGTCGTCCATGATACCTACTTCCTCTCCCTTATGTCATGAACGGCAATGACCACCGCCATCCATGACATATCCCTCATCTCTCCCCTGATTTTCCTCTCTTTCTTCTCCCTTTTCTCTCTCTTCTCATCTTTTCTGTTCTTCCTCATCTCTCTTTCGTCTCCCCCTACTCTTCTCTTTCTCTCTCATACTTCCTGTTCCCTCCTCTCTCCAATCTTTCCACTTTTTCTCTTCTTCTCTTCCCTTATCTTCTCTCTTCTCTTCTTCTTCTTCTTTCTTCTCTTCTCCTTTTCTCCTCTCTCTCTCCTCTTCTTTGCCCTCTATTCTTCTCTTCCCTTCTATTCTCTTCTCTCTTCTCTTCTTCTTCCTCTCTCTTCTCTTCTCCTTTTTTTTTCCTCTCTCTCTCTCTCCTTTTTCTCTTCCCTTCTCTTCTACTCTCTCTTCTCTTCTTCTTCTATCCTATATTCTCCTTTTCACTTCTCTCTCTCCTTTTTTCTTCTCTCTCCTCTTCTCTTCTCCTCTCTTTTTCTCTTTTTCTTCTTCTCTCTTCTCTTGTCCTCTTCTTCTCCTCTTCTTCTTCTCTTCTTCTCTCTTCTTTATTTTCTCTTCTTTCCTCTCGCCTCTCTCTTCTTTCTTCTCTCTTCTCTTTTCTTTCTTCTCTCTTCTTTCCTCTCTTCTCTTTCTTCTTTCTTCTTTCTTCTCTTTTTTTTCTTCTTTTTTTTCTCTTCTTTCCTCTCTTCTCTCTCTTCCTTCTTCTCTCTTCTATCACTTCTGTCTTCTCTTCTTATCTTCTTCTTCTTCTTCTTCTCTCACATCTTCTCTTCTCTTCTTTTTCTTCTTCTCCATTCCTCTTCTCTTATCTTCTTCTCTTCTTCCTGTTCTCTTTTTTCTTCCCTTATCTTCTCTTCTTTCTTCTCTTCATTTCTTCTCTTCTCTCTTCTGTCTTCTCTCTTAATCCTTCTTCTTTTCTCTCCCTTCTTCTTCTCTCTTATCTCTCCACTTTTCCTCTTCTTTCTTTTCTTTCTTCTCTCTTATCTCTCTTCTCTCTCTTTTCTTTTATCTTCTCCTTCTTTCTTCTTCTATCTCTCTTCTCCTTTCTCACTTTCTCTCTCTGCTTCTCTTTCTTCTTCTCTCTCACTATTATTCTCTCACACCTTCGTCTATTTTCATTTTTCCCTCTCTTTCATGCCTCTCTCTTTTCTTTCTTCTTCCTCTCTCCTTTGATCGAGAGACAGGCTAAGTCTAGCACTACCATGGTAGCCTTGTCATCGAGCAGTTTAGCCGCAGTGTCAGTCTGAATTACCGTGCCCATCTTGCTGCCATGTCAGACTAGCTATCGTGCCAAGCTGGTTGGGGTTGGTTTTGTGGTCAAGTAGTTAAGCCACTGTGCCCGTCTTGCTACCACACAAAATTAGTCACTATACTAGTCTAGCCACTGTGTCAGTCTAACCACTTGGTCAAATTTTTCTTTCTTCTCTTTTCTTTCCTCTATTCTACTTCTTCATTTTCTTTTTATCACCCCAATCTTCATCTCATTCTTCATTCCATTCTTCTTTAAATGTGCACACATGTGTGCATTCACCCAAACACAAGGTGGGGTCCTTTGGCCCACTTGTCATATAAAATAACCATGTGTGTAGATCGTAGAAACAGGAGAGTACAGGTCAAGGGAAGCGATTTCGAACTAGTTGTAGGACTAGAAGTCCTTTCGCTGTGATCTAAGAGGGCGTCAGCACGAGTTTGCCCGAGTGAGTCACGGACCCAGGTGAGGTGTGTCTCGTCTCACATCAAATTCCTCTCTCACAGGTTGGTGTACCTGCCTTTCTTTCTTAACAAGGTTCTCGAGAAAGCGGTCTCAAGTCTCGAGTTCTCTTTGTAACCAAAGACAGGTGCCACCAGGCCATCCCGACCCAGGGGAGAGATTGAGGCATCTAACCATCTGCGTCCTTCTTCTTCTTTGTCCCTTTCTTTGTGACCTTGTCCTTTAGAGTTACTTCATCTTTTGAAGAGGCACTCTTGGTTTTTTGACCATGGCGAGATCTAGCAGCTGGAGTAGAATGAGACCCACTCCCTATTAAAGCATTTATGTCTTGAATAAGATCGAATAAAGGTTAGCAAATGAAGACCTAGTTTCACCTTCAAGGGAAAGGGAAAGATATTGGATGCTGATATGGTGTATGGCTAGAGATCAAGGTATTCCAAGTCCTTTCCAATTCAAGGGGTAATCAAGTTCATAAACCTTAAAGAAGATTGGACACACAAAATGCTTGCCATGCCTCGTATCATGTTTGGTGCAATTGATGGCCTTCCATGAACGGGTGTCCTGCCAGTAAGAATGGTTGGTGATATTCCATTGATATTCCATTGACTACATCTTTCTTCTCATATTTCTTCTAAAAAAGCACTAAGAAGGAACACCCTTTGTCTAAGCCATGCTGGTGTGCAAACCTGTGGGGAAAATAGCTTCTCGTCTCCAACACCCCTGTAAGGAAAGATGCATCCCCTAACACTTAGGAGGTATATGGCCTCTTTGGTCTCAGTGGTGTATCCATAAAAAAGATCACCAAAAGCATCAGTGCAAACCCAGCCAGTAGGGCCACCTATAGAAAATGGACTCCCACGAGAAAAGAAAGAGTTGTCCACTGAGAATCGACATGCCTCACTTTCTCCTCTAATTATGGCCTTCATTCCAGCAATCCTTAGCATTTGAGGGCAAGTATACCCCGAAAGTTCTTCATTGATCTCGTATGCTCCAGGGTTATAGGGATCAGACTCCTTCTTGGGGAAGTATGCTGGAAGCCAGCCAAAAATATAATGGACAACGAAGCCTATTGTGAACTATCAGGAAAGACTTCTCCCTTAAAATACTCACTGTTGCTATCTTTTGAATAATCTTATCCATGTGTGATTGCTTCTAAGCCGTGGTATATGCTATAGAGGACTGGTTGAGCTAGGTCATATTGATGCCCTTGAATAAGCCTGCAAGATACAAAGAAGCAACCAAGACAGATAACATTACTTCTTGACCCTGGGAGGGGAAATTTGCACAAGAAAAGAGTGAGGAATGCAGCCAAGTATACATGATCTTTTTCAGATCTCTTGGGAGGGATCACTGGGCCCTTGGTCTCTTCTTCTTCTTCTAACCCTTGTTAGTCATCAACTCAGATGGCACTGAAATTGGGTTCTCCTTTGCCCTGACGGTTCCCATGAAAGAAGTCTCTCCATGCATTAAAATGCACTATCTTGGATTTGGTCTTGGTCTCTGAATGAAGAAGTTGATAAATTTCAAACAATTCACGAAGACCTGGAGGAGGGTTTTCACCATTGATGGGATAATTCCAAAAAATTACTTCATGGTCACCAACATGGGCAGTCCACTATTGAAGTACATATTAAGGAGGGTGATTCCTCCTTCGCGGTGGTCAAGGTGTCAGTTGTTAATCTTGTAGGACCAGGTTTCCAATAAAGCTCTGATGGTGTTTGAGCACCTATTATAGTAACCAACTGAACACTGACATGCTGCAGTTAAGTGGCATGCTTCTAAGTCCTTGGCATGTGACTGGAGGACATCAAACATCCATGTGCTATATACCCGGATGTATTGGTCCTCCCCCTCAATGCAGAGCCTACTAGATTCCCAATGAAGACCCTTCTTCTTCAACATTCTCTTTGTGTAGGGAGATCATCACTTGAATCAAAATTCCTGTGAAGAGCACGGTACATTGGTACACCATATCCCTGAATCACGGGCTCGCCATTTGCATCGTCATAACGGAAAACTGAGCATCTTCACATATGTAGGTGATACTTAAGGACCACCCCAGCTTTTGAGTAGTCTCAAGAACACCAAGAGTTGTAGACCTTGTAAAAGAAGCACCTGTGTATGCATTAGTGCCCAATTCTCCAAGGCGCGGTAATTGGTTCACTTCAAGAATACTCACTGCAGAAGAAGCACAAAAGAAAGAAGTGAGCAGTTGAGCAAAATGACAATTCATAGGAAGAGAAAAGAATCCTGAATTTTGCATAACTTCGACAACATTTGCCCTATATGTAGTGGGTTGACAAGGAAGGGGTTTGGTTAGTCCAAAAAAGTAACCTTGAAGAGTGCTTGTTTCTATCATAAGAGTACCCAAGAATGGTAAAAAATGCATGAAAATTCTTAGAAATGCATAAGAATGGCCATAACTACATAACTATGAATGGAAGTGCTCAAAAGATGCATTACGGTGCATAACTATGTTTAACTATGATCAACTACATCAAAAAATGCATAAATAGTGCTCATAAGCTCTCAATGAAATTTTGAAATATATAGCTATGCAGTGGAGGCGCTGAAAACGTCAGGTTTTGATGCAAAAATGCACTTGAAATACAAGGGGTGCATGAAAATGCTACAAAGATGCTTTTGATGCTAAGGTGTGCATAAAAGCATATGAGAATGTGAAAGAAAATTACATTACAATTCTCTTTAGGATGGTCTTCACGATAATATTCGTGACATTCAAAGTGCTTGAAAGAGCACATTTGGGGAATATTTTCAAGAATATATTTGGGATGCACAAAAAAATCTTTGGAAATGTTCAAGAAATATTTGAGAACATTCAAGAAATATTGGAGTACTAAAGAAAAATGTTTCTTTAGAGTGCTCAGTGAAAGTGAAGTCAATATGCTCAGAGACATTGACTATGATCAAGAACAAATCCATGACGATCAAGAGTGCAATCATATGGTGCTCAGAAAATATGTTTTGGCCTCTAGGTGTGTTTGAAGTGCGACATCTGTGCAGCTCAAAAGTACGCTCATGTTAGTCTAAGCAATGGCTCTAAAGATCATGACATTCAATAGGGTACCTAGTGATGACCAGCAGTTCATTACAAAATTGGAAAGCAATTTTTGGGAAGCCTAAGTGAGTTCATAACGCTTGCACGCGTGAATAATGCTCAGGGAAGTTCGTAAAACTCACACATGCACAAAAAGATATTCATGATGAATATATTTTGTCAAGTTCATGAAGCTCAAAAGGCTGACGATCAGCCATTATCCATATGATGCAAGGCAATGCTTTGTAATGATCTCAATGTGTTCATAATGCCTAAACATGTTGTTTATTCTCATAGCTCGAATATGCTCATGAACTGGTCGAGGAGCTCTCGGAATGATCATGGTGTTGACTGATGATAAGCATGACCGAGGGGTTCGGGATGCTTAAGACATATTTGTGATGCTCAAGGTTGATACAAGATGCACTAAGAAAACTTGAAATGATGAAAAAAGATGCAAGTTGCACTAGACATGATCAAGGAATGCTCAAAAGATAATCAAGTTGTTAATGTTACACTAGAAAGAGGAATTCAAGCATTCGATCAAACATGTGGTGTGCAAAAGGAGAGGTAAGAAGAAGTGGAAGAGAAAAATAATCATGAAAGGCATAAAGAGAGAAGAAAAAGACAAGAGGAGGTTACCTTGAGGATTAGAGGAGCTAACCATAATCTCCAAGAAGTCTTCAAAAATTTACTTGTTTCACTCCAAGGAAGGATCACTTTCACTATATCTCTCTAAGAAGAACAAAAGAGGCAATGGAAAATGGGTGGAAGTGCACCCCTTATTAGCCTTGGATGAATGCCTGTCAAAGGCACACGGGTCCGTGCCTAGGGTAGACCCGTCTCTCTTCCTCTCTCATTCTTCCACTTCTCTCTCTCGTCCACCAGAAAACACACTGACTCGCGCCAAGGGAGGGTCTGTCACCCCCCGTCCTCATTCGCTTCTCTCTTTCAGCCATCTAAATGTATGGACCCGTGCCTAGGAGGGTCTGTTATCTTTCATCTTTAATCTCTTCTCTCTCCTGTCAAACTAAATATATGGACCCACTAGGGCAGGTCTGTCGTCTTTCGTATTTAACCTCTTCTTTCTCTTGTCAAACTAAATATACGGACCCATGCCTAGGGAGGGTCCTTCATCTTTCGTTTTTGGCCTCTTCTCCATCTTGCCAAACTAAATATACCGCTTAAGGCAGGTCCGTCATTTTTCATCTTTAACCACTTCTCTCTCTTGTTAAACTAAATATACGGACCCGTGCCTAGGGCTGGTCCGTCATCTTTCATCTGTAACCTCTTCTCTCGTTTTTCCACCTTAACACAAAGACCCACGCCTAGGGCAGGTCCGTCATCTTTCGCCTTTGACCCCTTCCCTATCTTGTCCACCTAAACATATGGATCTGCACTTAGGGCGTGTCCGTCCCTCTTTACCTCCATCTTCTTCTGTCACGTCAATGATGCATGGACTCGTGCCAAAGGCAGGTCCATCACATTCCTCACATTGTCTGTCACTCTCTTCTCTCTCTTGCATCCAAAAAAAAAACCCGCACCCGTCAGTTCCACTCGCCTTTACTCTCTTTTTTCTTTCACTTCACTTCTCTCTCATTTATCGACTAATTCTCACAAGCCCATGGTTTAACCATGAGCCCAACACACACTTATGCACATTTGACATAGGGTGAGCAAAAGAGCCACGCTTCTTGTTCCGCCTACACACACTAACCCCCTAGTGGATAACCCTGAGCTATGTGCAGCCCAAAACACTAAACTCAATAGCCCCCTTTTCAAACCCATCTTCAAACCATGAACCTATTAACCCAATATAACCTTGGGTTTAGTCTACTTACTTTTGATGGACTCTAAAGATATTTTTATTCTTAGTGAACTTAATGCCCCAACGAAGACACATCCTTAATGTGCTTGATTCCCAATGGAAATATATTGACCATTGTTATATAAGGCTATTCTTGCCTCTAGCATTATCAAACATGACTGGAGATACACCTATGCCTAAAAACATCAAAATTGTAGGAAAAAACCTATCATTTGGTTGATGCAAGGTTCACAAGAAATCATGACTTCCACTAAAAGACCTTAATGACTCATGAAAACCATGGGAGTCCCAATTACCCGTTCGGTTTGATCTATCATCACCATGAGTCAGAAATTACCCCTTTCATTGAAATCCCATTCACCAGCTTAAACCTTATCAGAAACTATCATAGCAATCCCTTTACTTGGATTTCACTTCATAACTCGATTATCCCCATGGAGCCACACCAACTATACCCTACTCATTGAGCCTTCATGAGACCCCATGAGTAATACCATGCTCGAAGAGTGATAGGGAGCCCTAATGATTCATTATCCCGAGTGGATCACTGCTTCCAAAGGGTCATCATCCCCAATGGAGCATCACCCCCAATGGATCGCTTCTTTCATTAGACCATCACCCTAGTGGTCAATTACCCCCAATGGTCTATCACTCCATTGGTCAGTGATAGGTCATTATCCTCAGTGAGTCAATACCCCCCAGTGGTGTGAGTACATTATAACCAATCTTTAGAATAGGTTATACTTTCATCACTCGAGGGAGCCTTTCAATCCTCAGGGAGGTAACCATTTCTTTACCTTGGAAACACATTTTTATCCCTAGGGGGTTTTCATGCATCACTTATCTATTGGGCCACCTAAAACCCCTATACCCAACAAGTGTGAATCATTCATCACCTTTTAGAAACATAGAACCTCTCTAGTGGTGTTCACCTTCCTAATAAAAGCCTCACTCTTGGTATATATTGCCTCAGTGAGCTTTGTACAGTTATAACCCCTCTATTGTATTCATCATCAGGGAGGAGGTTTTCTCTTAAAAAAGAGAAAAATGGGGCATGATGAGCATCCAATGAGGATCATCATGAATAAAAGTGAAAGCTTCAGGTATACATAGCCACGAAGCTATGGGTTTACTTGTCATGACCCCACTCCCTACCATCCCTGCCCGACCCGCAAAGGGCTAAGCCCAGGTCTGCCGGAGGACAATAGGGAATGGGGTCACAATCACAGGTAGTGAGTGCCAGGGTTGGAGTGCTCTCAACACTTTGTAAAGACAGAATTTTTTGTTTCAAAGTTAACCACAAAAGAAATGAAAAGATAAACACAACACACGTAACCATAGTCTGTTGGACAAAGAAGTCCCAAAATACATATAACAGTTTAAAATAGTACATATAGGTTCAAGGCACAAAAGACCCAACATCAAGACATATACCAAGTTAGAAAGGACTATATAGCCAGGCTGCCAACGAAAACGCATATTCTAAAAGGGAGCTTCAACAAAAGGGGAGTGAGGGACCCTCATGCACGACCACCAGGACATGCCACTCCAAACACACTGGCTATCGCTCTACATGGAGGAAAAACTTAAAAGAGTGAGCTATAAATCCCAGTGAATAGATCTAGGTGTCATGCTATCATGCTTACAAATATTATATCATGACAATAATCAGCGTTTCATATAAATCCTATGAAACATAGAGTCATGTGTCAAATTCACATTTAAACAAACGTGTCGTTCATGATTTGTTTCATGGTGGAGTAATAACAAATCATATTAATCAGATATGATTGTAACAAGAACTAAATCAAATCAATTCAAATATGTATGTAACAAGCAAAATCAAGATCAAGAAATATTAACTAACTCTTGAAGTAGAAGGCCCACCCATCAGGCCAACCAAATCCTGGTGCCTAGAGCTTCTACAATCACAACTAGGAGGGAAGCACGACCAATGGGTAAATCCATTACGTAGTGCCTAACATATACACACGGTCCCTAGCGCACTTTGGGGCTTTTGATAGGCACTGGCTTTGTAAGACACGGCCCTCTCATGTGCCATTCTGGCGAGAGAGCGTTACACTACCAAATGGGTCCCAATGAGTAGTGCCTCACAAAATTTTGGGGGGAGAAACCACCCAAACACGGACACTCCTAACTCTCATCCTATCATAGAGAGTTAAGGAAAACATCACAGCTGCTGGCACAAATATCTCATCATATCATAACAGGGGCATGTCTCCATGCGCCCATATCTTATCAGAAGAATGTTACCATGCGCACATATCTTATCAGAAGCATGTTACCATGCACACATATCTTATCAAAAGTATGTTTCCATGCACACATATCTTATCAGAAGCATGTTATCATGCACACAGATCATATCAGAAGCATGTTACCATGCACACATATCTTCTCAGAAGCATGTTGTCTTGCACACATATCTTATTAGAAGCATGTTTTCATGCACACATATCATATAAGAAGCATGTTACCATACACACATATCATATCAGAAGCAGGTTACCATGCACGCATGTCATATCGGAAGCATGTTACCATGCACACGTATCTTATCAGAAACATGTTGCCATGCACAGCAATCTTATCAGAAGCATGTTTCTATACACATATATCTTATCAAAAGCATGTTTCCATGCACACATATCTTATCAGAAGCACATCATACATATAATCACAAAAATATCAACATGTTTAGAGCATGCTATACATATAATAATAAGAACCATCACTATGTCATATTATCATGCTTATCTGCTCAAAAGACATTATCATGTCGATAGCATGCTGTATTTCAATGTAATAAACATCATTATGTCATATTATCATGCTTATCAATTCTAGATACATTTTTATGTCAATATCATGCCATATGTCAATGCGATAGACATCACTCTGTCATATTTCTAGTTTTCCAAGATAAACATTATCCAACTTTAAGGGTATATCATTAAATATAAAGATCATTTAATCCTATAACCAATTTTATGACAATCTAGACTCATAAAAGTACAACTTCCATATAGGAAGTAATTCCAAATATTGATCTAACATTTGTCAAACTATTTGATGTTCTCAGATGAAATTTATGTTTTGCGTAGCAAAAAATTCAAGGTGACCATAACTATCAAACCATAAAGAATTTTATTATGAGTCCAAAACCAATTTTAAGCTAGACTCATCTATGTAACATTTTGAAGTGGTTTTATCTCGTTACAATACATTTTCGTAAGTTAAAAGCTTCACACGAAAACATGTTAAATCCTTGGAATTTCATTTCACAGATCTAACATACTTCAGTAAATAGTTAATAACCCTCAAAATAAATTAGATATTAATAAGGGGTATTTTCCATGTAGAAATACATTCAATATACTTTGACCCACCAAAATTCAAGGTCTAAGGTGGGGTCTAAGGTACCCTAACAATCTCTCAAACATGGACCACACTTCTGGAAATCAGAATACACTCTAACAGAAATTTAGTAGCATGCACCCACATTCGACTTTCACATTTTAATTGGGTAAGGAAACATGCATTAACACAAGCTTGAAACTATGGAAACTTGTAGACACCCCATTTTAAATCTGAAAAATTCTGTAGTTTCCTGAACCCTTAGGACCACACTTATCCTAGTAAACCCAAATCCATAGTTCACATAGCCTACCCTGTGACCCAGAACCAATCTGCCTACCAGGAATCCTGCAGAAACCCTGTTTTGACCCAGAATCCTACAGATGCCCTGTTTTACTAAAACAATCATTAGAAATAGTAAAAAAAATTTGTTTTGACCAAAATTTTATTTGAGAGCTTCACAAGAGGCTGAGGAAGACACCTGAAAAGAAAAAAAAAAACAATTTGGACTACTTTTGGTTTGGGCGACACTAGCAGTGTCGTCCAGCCCAGACTAGGCGACACGAGAAGTGTCACTCAGACTTAGGTGACACTGCTAGTGTCGCCTAGACCTTTTGGCCCCAAAATGGAATTTTATTTTTTGAGTGGAATTCTAAATGTTACTTAAGATGCTAAAAGTTCAAAAAGTTTTTTGGTATCAACCAATTTTTCTAAGTGTTAAACTTGCTATAGTGATACCATGCCTTTTTGTGTTGTTAATGTGAGCTTTTGGTTTTAGATTTTGACTAAATAGGCCTTGTCATTAATTTATGATCATATAGACCAAAGCATCATTTAGAATGAAGTTTGAACCGAAACTGATTAACTGTTGATTGTCCAAAACCCACAACCTCGAAAACTAATGACTTTGAAACACAAAGAATTTTATAAAATACCTTAAAAAATATGCAAGCACAAGAAGAACTCAATTTCGTTATATTTTTTATAGAGAATATTGACATTATGTATTGATATTTAGATGTACATTCTAATACAAAAACTGAGGTCGCTATAAAGGGACATAAATAGAGTTGTATACATTTATCCCCATATAAGTAATGGATGATTTATGTGAGAAGAAAAAAAAAAAAAAAAGCAATTTAATTCTATACTCTATGCCGGCACCATAGGCATGAATCTCTTCCCTCAAGCTATTTGAATATACAATCTTCGTAGTAGAAATGGCCACAGGGCATCGCCCTTAAGTCATCATCATCTGCACTAAGCTCTGACATACATATAGTGTCGCAGTAGCCCTCTTCATCTACTATCTTCACCTGCGTCAACGAGTTAACTTCGTATCTCACAGCTGGTGTTGTAGGGATATCATCAGTGGGTGTTGTAGGGATATCATCCGCCTCTCAAATGTAGTAATCCTCTCCAGGATAACATCTGCCTCCCTAACGTCCTAATACTCATCTCCCTCCCACATCGGCACACTTCCATGATCATTTGAAATATCGAAATCCTCAACATCCCCACCTACCCCGTGAATCACTGTAACCTCGTCATCATCTTCAGGGATATCATCTGCCTCCCAAACATCGTAATCTTCATCTTCATCCCAATTCAGCGCACCCTCATTATTGTTTGAAATCTCGAAATCCTCAACATCCCCGCTGCCTCGTGAATGACTACATCCTCCTCATCCTCTTCAATCTGCATATCCCCACTATTCTCACTGGCCTCATGAATCTCTGTATCCTCATCATCCACAACCCCACCATTCTCACCTGTCTCATGAATATCTGTAACCTCATCATTGTACTCTGCGTCGTAAATCTCTACATCGTCAATCGAGGCTTTGTTCATTTCCTCAAAATCTTTACAAATTGAGTCAGCAAGCCTCTCAATTTTCGCTTCTTCGGGTTCGAGGTTTACTTCAAACACCAATATCACCCGAGCACATGCACTTTGGGTAGACACCACCACCCATAGCACGAAGAGCTTTAGCAGCCCCAAAACTATGAGCCGCTACTACGGCGGTGATGTTACGTGGGGGTAGGCCACATGACTCTAGTTTTTCGAAAACATGGGAAATCACATGGTCCAGGGTCGAGAATGTCTGTACGGTAGAGATGATATCAACTTCAGTCCGCCTTTCGTACTCTGAATCTGAGTTCTCATGTTCCAGGGTATCAGTGATGACCACTCTCATCTTGAAGGGTTGAAGGACATTTTGGAGAGAAAGAGAGGTGAAGTAGAATCCTATATTTATCTTGGAAACATCAAGTTCATGTAGGTTGCGAAATGACATAGTCATAGCTGCAAGAATGGACAACAATTATAAGTCCTCAAAGCAACATACATTTCATGAAGAATATTAAAAAAAAAAAAAAAAAAAAAATCATGAACAATTATAAGTCTCCTTTTTATTTTATTTCATTTTCGATCAAGTAGAATACTGCAATATTTATTTGTTAATGAAATTGAGAGATTACTCAACACCATATCTTATGTAGGGGTGAAATATCTTTGCAAATTTTATTATTAATGCACTTTCTTGGAAATTTTAAAAATTCTGAATGATATAGTTTCTTCGTTCCTGACTTTTTATTTAATATCTCATCAAAAGAGAGTATTATTTAAAAATTATTTATTTTTTATTTAAAATTCTTTAAGCAACTTAATATTTTTTTAAATCACCTGAGAGAGTATTTTTAATAGTCAGTACAGAAGGTTTCAACATGGATATTAAAAATTCAATAGGGAAATAAAAAAACTTACATGGTTTTCAAAAATTTAACTTTTATTATTAGAACACATTCTTCGAAACTCTGAAAATTTTGAATGATATATTTTCTTCGTTCCTGACGTTCTGTTTAATATCTCATCAACAGAGAGCATTTGTAATAAATAGCTTTTTTTTGTATAACAGTGAATATATTCTTAAATTACCTAAGAGAGCATTTTTATATCAGTATAGAAGGCTTCAACAGGTATATAAAAATGTTCAACAGGGAAATAAAAAATTCATGGTTTTCAAAAATTTGCAGATAACTTACTCAAGCCCTCAACAGGGATATAAAAGAATTCAACAGGGAAATAAAAAACTTCGTGGTTTTCAAAATTTGCATATAACTAACTCTTCCTTATAGAGAGACAGCAGTTCAACTTGGTTAATGTTATTCAAAATCTTAGAGAGAGAAAGAAAGCGTACCTCGTTCTCCAATTCCCCTGCGCATCCTCACCTCACTCGTCAAACTGATGACCTAAGACAAAGGCAGAAAGAGAGAAAGATTTAGAGAGAGAGAGATTTTAGAGAGAGAAATAACCAAGAAAAGAACGCAAATAGAAGGATTTAGAGAGAGAGATTAAAAATGCAGATAGAGCGAAAGATTTAGATTGAGAAAGATTTTAGAGAGAGAAAGAACCAAGAAAGGAACACGAGATTTGGGGAGAGAAAGAATTTAGAGAGAGAAAGAACCAAGAAAGGAGAGTAACAATGAAAAAAATAGGAGAGAGGTTTAGAGATAGAGATAGCTCGTATAAGTTGAGAGAGAGTTTTGGAGAGAGAAGGTGATGCCACATCAGTATTATTTTCGTGAAAAAGAAAATATTTATGTATTAATTATGGAGTATTTTTTGGGATAAAATCGTGATTCCTTGGTTTATCTAGAATGGGTGTGTTTCTTGCATTCTTAAACAATCCAATTAAGGCGCACCGCCAAATTTTATCATAACTTGTAATTTTGGTTTAAAAAATTTTTAAGATTATCTGAAAATCTATTTTCACATTTAATTGTAAAACTTTAAATTCCATAAATGATTAAAATCATGTAGATCTATAAACATATGAAAATCTTAAAATGGACAGGCTAGATAATGTGTTGCAAGACGCACGATTTTAAGACTCAAAATCTGTTTTTTTTTTCATAATCGCTCATGTCGAGATTATCAATTAGAAGGTTTTTCAAAATTAAAACAAACTTTTTCCGTTGGATATCTTACTATCTTAACGATTCTCATGAGCGTATTCAAGCAACCCAATTGAAGAAGCAAATTTGTACAATAAGCAAATTAAAGTCGCAAACTTCCTCGGTTTCAACATATTCATATTTTTACCACAAAACAATGGAGAAAAAAAAAAAAAAGCTTCTAAATTAAAAAAATGATCAAATTATGTGAGTCTCACTTCTATCAAAAAATAAATAAAAATAAAAAACAAGGTAAAAAAAAGAAGAGAATAAACTAAAACATCTCAAGGTTCTAATGGAAAATTCAACGAAAAATTCAAGAAATATGGACCATGGAGTAGAAACAAATGGATGTGAAAAACAAATCTAAAAGAACCAAGCATGGACTTCATCAAAACTTTTAAGGCTTTCAACTGAATAAAAATGCAAAAAATTAAAAGCAAGAAAACCATGTGAAGTTTCAAACGAAAGAATTGACAAAGATGATAGTGGGGTACATTCAAGAAATTCAATTGTATTCTTTCAGATTTACCACAACGATTCAACCAAGAAATTCAAAGAAATAGACTATAATTATTCTTTTTCAATTTAAAGAAAACAGTAGAACCGTGGGGTACATTCAAGAAATTCAAATGTATTCTCTCAGATTTACCGCAAGAATTCAACCAAGAACTTCAAAGAAATAGATTATAATTATTGTTTTCAATTTCAAGAAAACAGTAGAACCACAAGACCGATTATGATGAAAAGTGAATAAATAGAAACCCACAAGACTGATTAGAAGGTGATGAACTCAATTAAGAAAAACAAAATTAAGATGAAAAAGAACCAAAGAGAACTCACCTTTGAAGCAAGAAACTCTTCGTATGTCTGCACGTCTCTCTCTAAATTCTAGTACGATTTTTTATGAGAAAAAGAACGAAAAAGACGTCTCTTTAGATATAGATTTGGTTGATCGTATCTGATATGGGTTGGACTTGTATTTTAGGGTTTAGAGAGAGAAAGTGATGCTGCCTTCTAAAATTTCGACCTCAACTTTTGATCTTCGGGGGCATCTCACCCATGTTTTTGTGGTTGATGAGCTCCTTTTGATGACGTGTTAAGGATATATGGAACAGATCGGCAAAGTTAGCGAGAGAGATCGAGCGAGAGTGACTATCGTGAAGCCCTTAGAGACAAAAAGTGGTATATTTTCTAGACTCTACCCAAGATGAAGGGTGAACGGCAGAGATTTGGTTCCCATAAATGTGTTAGGAAATATATATTTATGATGAGAATAAGAGTTGATGAAGCATATATATAAATCTTTAACCACGGTCAATCATCTCCCATCGATTAGTATCATATGATAAGCTCATATCTTGGTTTGAATTTGATAGCCCTTCATGTACTTCCCACGACAAGCTCTGTCCCATTTTAAACTTTATTATATCCAATTGTTCAAATTCGAACATGCAAGCAAAGATCCATCACGATTTCCCATGCGAGAATGTCGTAAATTTCATTGTTGTGAAAATAATTTTTTCGGCCATTGTAAGGGTTTCTAACACCAAAACTCTATCTTCTAACACAATTTAGCAATTTAGAGATGCGCTTTACTTAGTTTATAGTTGACACCTTATATAAATAGTTTATGGTTGACACCTTATATAAACTGCAAACTTTTATTCTCAAAAATTTGAAATGGCTACATATCTCAATGTAAAAATCAAATCATAATTGCATAAAGCACATCTTCTCCCTGTTATGCATGGCCTAACTAAGTACCATATTTTGTCAAACATTGCAAATATAGAGCACATCTTCTCCCTGTTATGCATGACCTAACTAAGTACCATATTTTGTCAAACATTGCAAATATAATATTTTAAAGGACCGTGTTTATCATAATTTGTATTTTATAATTGAAAAAAGTTTATGAAGTTGCAACCTTAAAATGTAGAATTAAAGATGCACCTCAAAAATCTATTGGAAAAAATTGTTTTGATGTTGAAAAACTCTCTAATTGATCATCTCGACATCTAGATGTATGAATACAATTATTTTTTTTTGAATCCCAAAAATAATACATCTTGCAATACATTATCTATTTTATCTATTTTCAAGATTTTCATACATTTATAGATTTAATTGATTTTAACCATTTTTGGAGTATAAAATTTTATAATTAAATATGTAAATAGAGTTATAATCCGAACGATTTTTACACCAAAATTATATGTTATGTTAAAATTTGAAGGTGCCCCTTAATTGGATTATTTAAGGTTGCAATCTTATAGAAACCACACACTCTATAATTTGTATTTCTAGGCAGTAGAGTACTTTTTTTTTTCTAGTTCAGTAGATGGGGTTCGCTAATCGTGATAATAATGAAACTTAAGAAATCATATTGTAGCACCACTAAGACAACTTAGCCTTGAGTCCATTCCTGACACAGTAAGAGAAAGTTAAAAAAAGTACCAAAGAGAGAATTAAGATAAATAAGCAATCTTTTTGGTTTACCAATCTTTGGTTTGCCATGTGTTTTTTGGTATGCTTTTTATGGTTTTTTTTTTTGGTATGCCTGGTTTTATTGTAAAAAAAATCTTTGGTATGCCATGTTTTTTTTTGGTATGCTTTAAGTTCACAAAGAGAGAATTAAGGTAAATAAGCAACCTTTTTGGTTTACCAATCTTTGGTATGCCATGTTTTTTTGGGATGCTTTTTATGGTTTTTTTTCTTTTGGTAGGCCTGGTTTTTTTTGTACAAAAAATCTTTGGTATGCCATGTTTGTTTTGGTATGCTTTTTACAAAAAGAAATCTTTGGTATGCCATGTTTTTTAGTATGCTTCTTACAAAAAAACCTTTGGTATGCCATGTTTTTTTTGGCATGCTTTTTACAAAAAAAATTCTTTGGTATGCCATGTTTTTTTTTGTTTGCTTTTTACAAAAGAAATCTTTGGTATGCCATGTTTTTAGGTATGCTTTTTACAAAAAAATCTTTGGTATGCCATGTTATTTTTGGTATGCTTTTTACAAAAAAAATTCTTTGGTATGCCATGTTTTTTTGGGTATGCTTTTTAGCAAAAGAAAATCTCTCGTATGTCCGGACCTGAACCCAGGTCTCTCGGGTGAGAATCGAGAATCCTAACCAACTAAACTACAACGGATTGTATGTAATGGATTACTACCCATTTATATTATCAAAGAAATTCTATGGTTATTTGTCTTGTATAGCTAGAGACAAACGAATAAGGAACCTTTTCCATAACAAATCTTTCTAATGTTATATGGACTACGAACTTAGGCTTTTACCATAAAGCTTATGAGGATATAAATCCTTCGTGATCGGAGATTCGAAAATCACAACAGAAAAAAAAAGGCCACTGAAATGATTGGAGATAATTTAGATCTTGATGCGGTAAAAATCGGCTTGATTAGGATTAGATTAACAATATAACTAATGAGGAGTCTGGGCCAGACTGACCTAGGCACCGGTCAGAGCTGTCAGTGCAATTGTCTTGATAACTATGGCAAAGATAGGAATTGGGCTGGCAATGGTGATGGCCCAGATTACAAAATGAGGCCCGCGGGCCTTGTCTGGGCTCTCGGCTTGCCCTGACATTTTTTTTCCCTTTTTTTGTTTTCTTTCCCTTTCAATGTGTTAGATCGACCTAGAGCTAGGGCTGCTTAATCTCGAGTCGGGCGCGGGCGTGCCATATAGGGATAATTGCAGGGCTAGGGCTTGGGTGGGGCCGGCTGTTAACCCTACAAACGAAAGGGAGTATTTAAGAGAGGGAAAGATAGAGAATGAACGGTTAAGGAAGAGACAATGTGATGGTCAACGAATTATTTAGATTTAGATTTGAGGAGAGAGAAATAACGAAAGAAGGCGTATTAAGAACAAAATCTAGGTAGGAAAAGAGAAAAAAAATACAAGAACAAAAAGTTTTAGGAGAAACCACACCTGCCGTGCAACCACGTCCCAACCAGGGTCATGCGATCCACCCACCTACACTTTAATTGCACATTAACAAGATTTGACTTAGTTTTCCATGACAAAACTTTTATCAACTTCCCCACCCCATGAGAGGCCTTTCTATGGCAATATAAGCCCCACAGTATCAAAGTAAAAGGCCATGGCCATGGCAATGGCAGGACCTTCTCTGCTCATTATCCTGGGATGCCTGCTGTTTTCCGTTCTCCCTTCACAATCTCTCCATCTGCAGAATGTGTCACAGCATGCTGTCTCTAATGGATACTACTATGGGAACCCTACTAAACCCCAATCACTTCTCAATGAGATCGACAGTTGCTAGCGTGCTGACCCTAATTGGGCTATCCTCCGTCGAGCCCTTGCTGACTGCAGCATAGGCTTCGGTAGTGGCACATTTGGAGGCCGCAATGGCCGTATATATACTGTGACCAACCCCTCTGATGACCCTGTCAACCCCAAGCCCGGCACGCTGCGCTACGGTGTCATCCAAACTGAACCTTTGTGGATAATATTTGGTCATGACATGGTCATCACACTTGAGAATGAGCTCATCGTGAACAGTAATAAGACCATTGATGGGCGTGGAGCAAGCGTCGACATTGCATATGGTCCCTGCATCACCATCCAAGGTGTTAGCCATGTGATCATCCTTGGCTTTAGGTTGCATCACTGTAAACCTGGCACCCAAGGGCTCGTGCGTAGCACTCCAACGCATGTGGGTCACAGAGGTGGCTCCGACGGTGATGCAATAGCCGTGTTTGCTTCATCCCATGTTTGGATCGATCACTGCTCTCTTTCTCACGCATACGATGGCCTCATCGACGTTATCCATGCTTCCACTTCCATCACCATATCAAATTGCTACTTCTCCGATCATGACAAGGTCTTGACTCTAGGTAACCTTTCTTATTCTTAATTTTATGCAACAATTAGGCGATGGTAGGCACATATCTGGTTGAAAATGAAGAAATATTTATGGTACCTCTTTCGAAATGAAAAGGCCCCGTTATAGTTTTTGAAACCTATATAATAAGACCATTTAGTTTCGGAAAAAGTTTATATAAGGATGCAACCTTGTAACGAAGAACTACGGATGCACCTAAAAAATGCATCGAAAAATGTAGTTTTAATATTGAAAAACCCTTTGATTGATCATCTCAACATCGAGATGTATGACCATGAAAAATAAAAAGATTTTAAGTCTCAGAAATAGGGCATTTTACAACATATTATATACACCGTCCATTTTCAAGATTTTTATATGTTTATAGATCTACTTAATTTTAACAATTTTTTATATTTAAAATTTTATAATTAGATGTAAAAATATATCTTGAGATAATCCTAAGAATATTTTACATCAAATTATATACCATGATAAAATTTGAACATGCACCTTACCTCTACAGCTACGGATGCATCCGTATGCCAACTGCACCCTTTAGTTTTTGTTAGAAGGAAGCTGCAATCACTATAGGTAAAATTGGATGGTTGGGAGCACATCATTGAGTGGGCCCAACGTCCACGATAAGATTTATTGAGCTATATGAAATACTTTAAGCTATCAGATTATCAACCCATGGTTAATGGTGATTGTGGCTTCCTCGTACTAAAAAAAAAGTAATGGTCATATTATGTACAATATGGATAGTATTTGAGGTAGACATCACTGCTTCAATGCATATTTTAGAAAGATAAGAATACTTTTGTTTGTTGCACCATTTTGATATACCCTATGGGAAATTTATAGGGCTGGCAAAGGATTGGGCCTAGGCCCTAGTCCCACATTGATCCCCATAGGACTGCCTCGACCCTAACATGGCCAAATAGGCCTTGGCCAAGGCCTGCGCCTGATCCTATCTGGGCTAGGCCAAATGGAAAAAAAATTGTAAAATAAAAGAAAATTATAAAGAAACCAGCCTTATTTTGGCCCTAGCTCAGTCCCTAATGTTTTAGGACCAGGTTGACACCAAGCCTAGCCACCCGGCCCTAACATTACCAAAAAGTTCCTGGCCAAGGCTTGGCCAAAACCTTATCCAGGCCAGGCCAAATGGAAAATGAAAATAAACAAGAAAATTTAAAGATAAAGGGCCGGGCTAGGCTAAACAGAGCAAGTCTCATCTTAGCCCTGGCCTAGTCCAAGCTCAACCTGGCTCTCAAGCGATATTTTGGGGCCCAGTCCCTAATTTTTTAGGGCCAGGCTTCTCTGAGGCTTGCCACCTAGCCCATTGCCAACCGTAAAAATACAGTGAATTATTTTGACTCTCTTTATTAATCATGCAAGAGACCAAGAAAACCATTTTTTTTATTTTTGCCAGTGAGGCAACTACTTTGTATTCTTAAAGGAAAATGTTTTTACGCGGGTTGGACAACAGTTCTCCAATATGTGGTCCAAAGGTCTAAAGCATCCATCTTAAAGATGGATGCAAATAGGTGGTCCATCTAAAATCAAGTGTAACTAACGGTCAAATTTTCTTCTTAATATAATTATTAATTCTAGTTTTTGAAAAAAAAAATCATATTCATGATCTCTAAAAAATTATAGATTCTCTAAAAATTAGGATTAAATTATACTTAAAAATATATTTATTGCCAAACCCGCATTTCTACAATATGCGGGCTGGCTGCATAGAAAATTTGCTCATTTAAGAATAATATGGATTTATTAGCTACTTGGGCACTCAGTACATGGTCGAATATTTCAGCATATTGTGAAAAATCTTAATTGCGTGAGTCGTGATTTTTGCAGGTGATGCTATTCGGTCATGATGATTCTTTCAAGGCCGATAAATAGATGAAAGTAACGGTCGTATTCAATCGCTTGGGCGCTAATTTGGTGCAAAGGATGCCCAGGTAATTGTTAACTTTGTTGAGGGGCGAATGCCTTGTGAATATGCCTTAAGCTCAAACATTATGATGCATGGGGTCTTTACCTCATAAAAAAAGAATATTGACATCATCCATTCATATTAAAAGTACGTACAAAAAGGTTGCTCACAGTTCTCTCTTTAATGGTTTGCAACATAGTTTTTTTTTTTTTTTTTTTTTTGACAAATATGGTTTGCAGCATAGTTATAAAGATTGGACACGCAATTTGCCCGGTCAAACAACCAATTTGTTCATTGCCCAAACAGCCAATTTGTTCCTGGCCCACTTTGGTCCATGATAAGAATTGAGTTCAGTCATTAACTAGTTAAAATTAAAATTTAATTAATTTTAGCTCATCGAACCGATCAGTTAGACCGGCTAAACAAAATTATTTATCTTATTGATATATTCAACATTTTAAAGGGGAAAGTTTAAATAAGGTTGCAACCTTAAATGTAGAATTACAGATGCACCTCAAAAATCCCTCAAAAAAGGTTGTTTTAATGTTGGAAAAACTTCTAATTGATCATCTCGACATCGAGATGTATAAATATGAAAAAAAAAAAAAAACAATTTTGAGCCTTAAGAATAGTGCATCGAGACTGTCCATTTTCAATATTTTCATATGTTTATAGGTCTACTTGATTTTAACCATTTTTGGAGTTTAAAATTTTAGAATTAGATATGAAAATAGATTTTGAGATGATATTAAGAGTTGTTTTACCAAAATTACATGTTATGATAAAATTTAGAGGTGCTCCTGAATTGCATTGTTTAAGATTGCAACCTTATAGAAACCACACCCTATTTTAAATTATTATTCTTATTTTTTAAAATTTTTAGGGGACTAAGTACTGTAAGAACACTTACCTTTCTTACAATGTTAAAATCACCCCTAGCCGTCATATGTAAAACATTATCGTTGGGGGTGTATTACATAGGTCTTATAAATCCTTTTTGAGAATTTGAAACCGATGGCACATCTATGGCCATCCAATTCCACATCCAATAGTCGGGTGTGATTATAAACTCTATGCACCAAATATAAATAACTTGTTGTTATATATATATATATATATATATATATATATATATATATATATAAAAGTTTATATAAGGTCGCAACCTTAAAATGTAGAATTATAGATGCACCTCAAAAATTTATGGGAAAGGTTGTTTTAATGTTGAAAAACCCTCTATTTGCTCATCTCTATGTCGAGATGTATGAATATATAAATTATTATTTTTTGAGTTTTAGAAATAGTGCATCTTGCAACACATTATCTAAGCCTTCCATTTTCAAGATTTTCATATGTTTATAGATCTCCTTGATTTTAACTATTTTTAGAGTTTAAAATTTTCTAATTAGATATGAAAATAGATTCTAAGATAATCCTAAGAATTTTTTATAAAAAACTTCCATGTTATGAAAAAATTTGGAGGTGCACCTTAATTGGATCGTTTAAAGTTGCGACCTTATAAAACCACTATATATATATATATATATATATATATATATATTATATTTTTAAAATCTGCCCAACTGATTAGAATTATAATCAGACCAATATTCACTAGACCCAAACATGCTCAATTGTTGGTCGAATTTGATAACATTCGCTAGCAATAACAACAACAGTCAATTGATAACGCACGTTTTTGAATGGGATTAGGAATGCAATCCGAAGTGTTCTACATAATCTTTTCGGGGCAACCAATGGTCGATGTTATGCTGAAACGGAATTTCGCAATGTTCACGAAAGGGAGCGAAGACCATTTGATAGTGCAAAAGTGGAGAGGATTCATGTTATGGTATGCTGTTGTAGGAGTATGCTGCACATTTACTCCTTCGTGAAAAGTGCAACTTGGGAGGAATTTTTTCTATCTAAAAATTTATGAACCACTAGAGAGTCACTATATAATTGACTTTTTTGAAAACCATTTGGATTTGAGTTCTTCAACACTTAGATCTTTCAATCCTAGCTAAATCTTGGGATATTATTTCTTTTAGGCACATAAGATCGCTCCTCCTCCTCCTCCTTCTCCTTCTCCTTCTCTCCTCCTTCTCCTCCTCCTATTTTACACTTCATTATTTTAAAGATTCTTCTTTACACTTCATTATTTTAATGATTCTTCTTCTTCTTTACACTTCATTATTTTAATGATTCTTCTTCTTCTTTACACTTCATTATTTTAAAGATTCCAGTAATTTTTGCTTGAATGAATATGAATATTAAAGGATGATTGGTGGTGGGTTGCAGGGTGAGACTTGGTTACGTGCATGTTGCAAACAACATGTATGAAACATGGGAGATGTACGCAATTGGAGGGAGTGCAAACCCTACCATTCTAAGCGAGGGGAATTACTTCATTGCTCCCAACAATGTTGACCTCAAACAAGTAAGTTGCAAATGAGACATCAATAAGGAATGGTATGGCATGCATTAACACCTTATAGCGGCGGTTGTCTTAACCATACATACTTAGCAAGTCTCCGATTGAAACATGATTTTTTCAAAAAATCTTTTATTTTTCTTAAGTACATTTAGAACTCCAATTTTTTCAAAAGATCTTCAAAAAATCACGATTTTTTAATGAAACCAATTTAAATCCATATTTTATCTTTTTTCAAAAAAGCTTTACAAAATAACTTTTTCTCCATTGCTTTATTTCATCACCAACTTAATATTATTGAAATTTGATTTAAAGATAAATACTTTAACAATAGGTGTAAATTAATATTTTTTATTTAACAAAAAATTCCATAAAAAATTTCACCAATGAGTTAACTAAAAACAAGTGTATGAAAAAATACAAGCAATATATTTCTCAAAAACAAGTAATTAAAACAATCATATATCTTAAAATAATAGGCAGAATCAGAAGAAGAGCAACCTAATGAAAAATCTATTTTTTGTTCTTAAACCAATAGCGTCCTTGTCAAGAGAAAGAGAGAGATTTAATGATATTAAAGATCTAGGTAGCTACTCAGTGCGAGATTCAAATGTTTTTGAGCATTTTGTTGTCTTTTATGCACAAAGAAGTTTGATTAACTTTATATTTTTATTTTTATTTTTGTATTTAATTGGTGTATACAACATAGCATTTAGATGGATCACTATTTTACATATTGGGTCTTTGCGTGTTTTTTTTAATTAGCTGCAATCCTAATTTGAAGGCTTTTTTTATATGTATATTTTTTTTGAGAAATAATCCTATACTTTTAGTTCACAATTCTTGTTATTTACTAATTAGGTCTTGTGTTTAATATTGTTGTTGTTATTTCATTTTGTGCTCGCAATAAATCTACGATATGTTTTGTGATGTGAAAACAAAGTAAGCATTGTTGTTAGATTTATTTAAAGTTTTAACAAAACTTGTTAAGTATCATTCTAATGGCACTAGTAAGGCTATAAAAGTATTGTTTAGTGGTTTTAGGATATCTATACAATAGCTACAAATCATAATCCTACATTGTATCATCTTTACATATCCGATTTTTTTCACTACATTTTTTTGAACCAAATCCAAAATATTCATGATTCTATAGCTTACCTTATATTTTGGCGATCCGTAGTTTTTACCCGATCTTTCACTACGACTTTTTAAAATAAAATCGATTTGTAGCCGATGTTTTGGTTCATCAGTGTCCCAACTTGCTAACTACACTTCATTCTCAAATATTAAAAAAAAAAAAAAAAATTTGTTGAAAACATTTAAGGCATGTTTATTTTTTTGGAGTGCTTTTCATGGCCTTCGGAGAAGTCCTTCTTGAAAAGAGCTTTCTCATTAGCTTGGGAAAGTGCTTTTACATCAAAAAAGATATGAATCAGCTTTCCGCCAAAAATATATTGAGTCGGGAAAGACTAGGATAGTGCTTTTCCAGCTGTTACACTAGGGCAGTGCAGTCTTGGTGATGGAAGGGGAAGAAAAAAAGAGTGCTCTTGGTGATGGAAAAACCTCCCTCTTAAAGATGATTTGCATAAAAGAGTTAATGGTATTGGACATAGAGGAAAGTCTAGGACAAGGCTTTCCCAGCTGCTAACACTAATTACCAATTTCCTCGAATTGGTATCATTCTCCTGGCGATGGAAAAATTTTTTTCGGAATTCGTAAGACAATTTACTTGGGTGAGAATGACCTCTGGCGCCTTTAGGGCTAGCATGAGTCCCTTTGACTTATTATGGAACACAATCATTTTCCAGTGGTGATATTTATATAAAAAAACAAAAAAAGTGCTCTCGGTGAAGTAAAACCTGTTTCCTAAAGATGAATGGCCTAAAAGAGTTAATGATATCAGCTATTTGAAAAGAAAATTTATCAAAAGAAATCTACTATTTAGTATTAGAATCATGTGTTTTCTATCAAAATAGACATGATCGTGGGTTGGAATAGTTGAAAAAGGATAAATTGTTAAACTGTTGAAAAGTTAAGTATACAAATTTCTTTATTTGAAAAGGAAAAACTAATCAAAAGATAATCAATCAATCAAAAATATTAGATGATTGTTATCACCCAAAAATGTTTTTGGTTATTAACAATCCTCTTTTGTAGGTGACCAAGAGAGAAAGCAGTGGTTGGAAGAGTTGGAAATGGAGGTCTTATAACGATGTATTCATGAATGGTGCATATTTTGTGCAGTCAGGATGGGGAAGCATTGCACCAGGTTATGGGCGTTCACAGACATTCACAGCTGCCCATGGCATGTTGGTGCCGTCTCTCACGACCAGTGCAGGTCCTCTTCTTTGTTTTCCTCGATTACCTTGTCGCTAGCCAGGCTCACCAAAATTTGTGTCAAGTACTACAAGAAATTCAATAATCTTGTCATTCTATGATGAACACAATAAGAAGATGGGTGATTTTTAACTGTAAGTCCCTTTGAGATGGTTCAAGTTGTGCAGTTTTCTTTTTCCTTATTTTTTTTTCCCCTTTTTTTATCAATGAATGTTAGCTTAGGTGAATTTGTTGAAGAATATGTGAGATAGTTCAAAGAGGATTCATGAGATAGTTCAAGATTGTTGTAAGAACTACAATGGTGGTTAATGTCAGGCTCTTACTCATTTTCTCACTGCCTTAGTAGGAAAAGTTTCAAAAATACCACTTAACCTTGCTATTTTACAATGAATAAAATGCCCATCATGAAAACAAATAATATTGGATTTTTATGGTATGTACAATAAGACCATTTACATTTGATTCAAAAAGATAAAAAATATCATGAGCCCTTGTATGTGAAATCCCACTATTTGAATTTTCAAAAAACTCCAAGGAAGCATTTTCTCTCAATTCGTACACAACCTGTCCAATTTCACATCCAATGTATTGAGATGCCTTCCCCCTTAATCTAAATGGTCTTGAATACTTTATAAAGAATATACTATGAAGTGTGCGCTAGCATTCACACTTAATCTTTAACATACGAGGATGAATCAACAACACATGAATGTAGCACAACGAAGTCACAAAGCAATACATATGAATGAGACTTTTAGCATCAAAACGCTAAAAATCAAGGAGAAAACACAAAAATCTCATAAAGTATTAGATATGTGAGAAATGTACTAAAAACTCCAAATCAGCAGAGAAAATCACTAAAGCAAATGAAGTTAACGAATTTTTGTAGATAACAAATCCAACTTGAGAAATAATAGAGTCAAGTTTCGTCTCTGTTGCCCTTTTCTTAGACCAAATAAGGTTTCGAGAGAGAGAGATGGGCTTGGGGAGAGAGGGAGCTTTGCATAAAAAACAGGAATGAGAAATGGGCGGATCAAAATCCCTAACATCACATAAATGAGGGAACCTGGTTTAATGTTAGAGACATCAATCTTGTTCATGTTCTCTAAAAACAGAGGTGCAGTGCATAGACAATCGACTTGGCCAATGTACTCAGACCTTGGCCAAAGTGCATTATTTGGCCGAGTCCGACTAACTCGGCCGACTTCATGTCATGTTAAAAAAGGAAAAGGAATAACAAAAGGAAGAAGGCACATATAATAAGATGCATATTTTTAACACGAGTACTCAAGTAGCATATTGATAAAACGATATGAGCCTCTTAAAAAGGTTGAGGTATCAAATCTTGCCCATTGCACCACATTTTGTGAACCTTAGCTTTTAATAAAAAATGGGATCATTTCTGGTGTCTTCGCACCGTGGATGTGAGACAGTAAATCAGACCCATGTAATTATAGATGGGGATACATAATATATATATAGAAATTTAGTACATAGTGTTGGGTTACCCAATTAGAGCCATCTTGCATAACTGCGGATGGTGGTTCACATTTTTAGAATACATATATAGGAGAAAGAGACGAATCCACTACTAACTTAACGATTACAATAGTCTTTTAAGAAATAGATTTTCTTGAGATCACTGATTTCTTCTAGAGATTTTTTCTTTTTATGTTTTCCGTCTCTGAGGTTCTTCTCTCTCTCAAAGACTTCTTTTTTTTTCCCTAGAGGCTTCCTCACTCTAAGAGAAAAGGTTCTCTCTTTATCTCTCAACAAAGAAAAAGCTTAAGATGTGGAGCCCTGAATCTTTTTCATCTTCTTTTTCTCTCTAAAAAGGATAATTTTATCCCTTCTTCTTCCCTCTAATAGAAGGATAACTCTCTCTCTCTCTCGCTCTTCTTCATATCACTAAGGGCGCGTTTGTTTTTTTAAAAGATATCTTTTGGAAAGTTGAACGTTTTTAAATGTTATGAAAAGTTGACTGTTTTGTTATGGAAGGTTTAAATGAGTTCTTAGTACTGTGTTTGATATCCTGCTGGAATGTTAAGAAAGTTTTGGGTACTGTGTTTAATAACGTATATATATATATATATATATATATAATATTTCATAAAATGTATTAATGTATATTTGTATTATATAACGTATAAGAAATATATATTATATTTATATATTATATATAATATAATAATATAAATATTATAATTAATATATTGAATACATATAGATTATATTTGTATATTATATATTAATAGTACATATAATATATATTCAATATATACTATATTATATAAATTACACTAATAGAAAAAAATAAAAATAAATATATAATATAATATAATACGATATAGTATAATATAATATAATATAATATAATATAATATAACATAATATAATATAATATAATATAATATAATATAATATAATATAGTATAATATAATATAATATAATATAGTATAATAAAATATAATATAATATAATATTATGTTATGCTTTAGTAATATTATATTATATTATATCACATTAAAAATACTAAGATTATGTATTTATATTATGCATAGTGAATAATGATCAACAAAAATGTTACGAAAGATTAAGTTCCTACTGTCATAGGAACTTAATCTTTCATTTTTTAACAAAGGAATGAGAGCTTTGTTGAAAGATTACTGGTTGGACTTGGATCTACCTCGCCCGCGCTCCCTCGGGGACCTGCATTTGATTGACTCCCTCTCGAACAACCGCCTTGACCTCACCAGTGTAGGTATCGCATGTGTGTCACGTGTGGATAGGTATGTTGAAGTATGATATAATTTTAAAGTGATGAAGGGATTGACTTGAGCACTTACCTCACCGCGGTTTGAGTTCGTGGGATAAGCCCAGGCTATTTCTCTCTTAAATCAATGAACGAAAGTCCTTCGGTTGTCCAACAGCACGGTTTGAATGCGCCCCCCCGTCTAAACTCAATACCTCACCTCAACTCTCACTTGAAAACTGCTAGTGAAATCCAAATATAATGTACTCCTCTTTGATGTGTTTTATGAGTTAATGGTTCTAGTTTTGGGGTAGAGTGATAGGACAAGAATAAAAGGAGATCGATAAGAAATTGGTTTAGAGAAGAGAAGAATAAGAAGAACAAAAAGAAGTAAAAGAAGCCAAGGGATGACACGAAGACACTATCTCAGGATGACCCCAAATCAAGTGCTCCAGAGGTAAAATAAACAATGGGTTAAAGAGAGAAATAAAAAAATGATGAAGTAAAAATGAAGTAAAATAAATGAGAAATGAAAGTATGACTTAGAAGGAGAAAGGAGTGCTTAAGGTGAGAGGAAGTGGGATGAATGGATTCAAAGGATGATTGACCCGCTGGTCGGACCTGGTTCTCAGGGGTCGGGAGAGAATCCTCTCTCGGACAACCATGGGGTCACTCGCACGCAGATGTGGGGGTGCACACCGGTGTGGGGATGCGTTGGCATGAGGGCTCCAGTGTATGTAGAGAGGTTGGGGCATGACTCGGTTAGGAGAGAGGGAGGATGGGTACGTGCGCTTGGAGTGTTTACAGACCTACGTACTCTGAGGTATTTTCTCTCCCTCAAAGTTTTCTCTCTCCTCTCTGCGGGATTAAGAACTCAGATGCAAACGACGAGAAGAACAAACTTAATACCTCTGTTTTATAATAGGTAAATACTTCGCCCAAAGGGGTCCTTTTACAAGTGAGCTAAGCTTGCTTATATAGAGGATTCACCAACTAGGGATGAACACTAAACAACAAAGCATAATTACAATTTAAAAAATTATGAATAAATCCTGAAATTAAGCACAATGACCAAAATATCCCTGAGATCTTTTCTGCTAATGATGAAGCCGTTTCTGTATGGAGGTCGTTCCGTCATGGCCAGATCTTAAAAGTGTTTTACGCAACTTGTAGTGATGGTTCAGATGATTTGTCAGCATATCTTCAATGTCCTCGCAATTATGAGCATTTTGATGCCCTTTAATCGTGCTGGGGTCGCCTTTTTGCCACGGGGTAGAAGTCCAGCCAGATTCGTGAACTTTGCTCACCAATGCAGTTTGACTTGTGATGTTCTGGCTCTTGGCTCTTCTTACAAATGAGAGAGGAGATAGCCGCAGTCATTTTGCACCAAGTTTGGGCAGATTTGGTACTGGTTTACATTTTGCGTAATTTGGGAGGTTGCCGGAAGGAGGGATTTTGGCAAACAAGCGGATTTACTTCTTCTGTGACCTGGGAACTTGCATCCATCAGAGCTTGGATTAAATGCAAGAGTTATACCAATTTACAGCTCTTTGGGAGGTGATTACATTAAACTCGTCCCCACGGTGATTTGATGCTTGGATGTTAAGCTGTACTTTACGCGATTCGAGGCGTCTTCTTCTTAAACCTTGGCTTTTTTGGTTTTGCGGGCACCTTCTTTCCAGGAGAAATTTGACTCTATGTCACGCCACAGTGCATGCCTTATGTCAAAATGACGAGGCTAGCGTGATCTAGAACATATATGTATCTGGACTTTTCCTAGTTTCAGTGGAAGGTGCCATGAGTCCTTGAAGCTACTTCCGAAACACGATGTCGCAGTCTCCATGTTTGGCGATTGGTTTGGTGAAGCCGCACCGCGCTAGTGTGAAACCCCTATCGCAAGGCCGTATAGGTATAGACCCCTATCGGGTGGTCTGATTGAGCCCAAATTCGATCCTCGGGGGTTTTTCGACATTCTGAATGTGATGGCGGTGGTCTGGTATAGTTTTAAAGCCGCTAGCATAGAGCTACAGTTGTAAGGTCCTTCCTTGGTGCGATGGCACCACACTCAGGTTGTATGGTTTGAGGCTTTATTTTACAGCACAACTTTGGCCTACCGGTGTCTTGTGTACTCGCAGGATCGGGCTATTGCTGGCTCTCTCCTTATTCGCATGAGTGGTGCAAGTACGTCAAAATGACATACAACACCCCACCTATGGTACTGGTCTAGAACCCAAAGAGAGATGAAGTATAGAAGAGATAGGGCAAATGAAAAGATGAGAGAGTAGCATATAGGGGTAGATGAGAAGGGCAAATAGAGTTGCTCAGAGAAAGGGTTAGATGGAGATGTTAAGAGAGAGGGGTGGATGGGAGTGTTTAAGGGAGAGGGGTGGATAGAGGTACTAAGAGAGAGGGGAAGATGGAGATGTTAAGAGAGAGGGGCAGATGGGAGTGTTTAAGGGAGAGGGGCAGATAAAAGAGTTACGAGAGAGGGGCAGGTAGGAGTGTTTAAGAGAGAGAGGCGGATGAGATTGTTTAAGGGAGAGGGGCAGATAGGGGTGCTAAAAGAGAGGGGCAAGTAGGAGTGTTTAAGAGAGCGATGCAGATGAGAGATGTGAGGTAGAGATTAAAGCGGATGATAGATGTGAGATAGAAAGTAGGGCGGATGAGAGGTGTGAGGTAGAGAGTAGGGTGGATGAGGAGAGTGAAGAGAGGAGAGGAGAGGTGTGATGTGTACTCGCAAAGACAAAGAGACAAAGAGAGAAGAGACAAAGAGAGAGAGAAAGAAGAGAGAGATAGAGTAAGGAGAGAGAGTGGACCTAAAATGAGCTTGAACCTAGGTGCATCTTCATTAGTCTCTTTGTATACACATGAGAGAGAGGGCTCTTGGTCTTGGTGGGTTAAGACTAGGGTCTAAGGCTTCGGTATATTAGGTTGAGGTTTGGTTGTTTGAAGACATTTTTTAACATCATGGGTCCTTGATGCGGAATAAAATAAAGAAGTTGGTCAATAAAGCCTGACAAACAGTAGAAATTTCAACAATCACAGAATGGCCCTAGAACTGGTAACGATCTTTATAAAGACTCTTAAAAGTCTCCTTCTAAGTTTTCCCCATTCTGACATGTCCAAGATAGTACAGACAGAGAAACAATTTTGGCAGAATCAGTCTCTAGCACTCTGAAACAGGCCCCTATAACTGGAACCCTACTCTCGGAGCATTAAAAAGTTGTGGGACCGGCACTGTCAAAAACCCTTAAAGGTCGAATTTCAGCTTAAACAAACACTTCAGGAAGAAGTTATAGAAACAGAAGGAGCGTCACACTTTCTCCATGCGGCCACCCTGCAACTAAACTCAATTAAAGGGACAGTCACGAACAGTAACTTGCGATGGCTATATCTCATTCGTCCCAAGTCGGATCGTGCTCAAATTTTGTGAGCATGTTCATCTTGTCAAGACGAGCGTTTCAATATATTGGACGCCCCGTGACGAAGCCCAAGCATGGAGAAATGCTAGAGAGAAGT
Organism: Amborella trichopoda; assembly: GCF_054954075.1. Taxonomy (NCBI): domain Eukaryota; kingdom Viridiplantae; phylum Streptophyta; class Magnoliopsida; order Amborellales; family Amborellaceae; genus Amborella; species Amborella trichopoda. The sequence goes on along the minus strand of NC_142338.1, from coordinate 23,572,858 downwards.
TACTGATTTGTGAAGGAAGTTGCACGAAAATCAAAAGCGACATGCCTCGCTCGAGCAGCCAAATCACGATGCTCAAGAACCCGATCGATGTGAAACCAGTTGCGTCGTGTGCGTAAGGTCCATAGATATCACTGGCCCAAACCTAATACATGATGAATGGTCGGATTTCATAAGATTTCACACACGAAGCCGATGAAGTGACTGGAAATTTTGGTGCCAGAATTCTAGATTCCGGCCAAAACTCCAAAGTTGCAAAATCCTTGTCCGAATACGAAATCGAGCTAAGTTTGTTGCCACACGATTGTGACGACATGCTCAATGTGATCCAGTAAAGAAATCATGGAAAAACATCAAGGAATGAGTACACTATAGATATGAAATTTCAAGATTCATTCAAATTTCAAGTGGCATGATCGTAGGTTAAAAACACGATCCATGGCTTGAAGTTGGTATCAAATCGATCGTCATGCCGAACCCTACAAGAAAACAATCATCTTTCGGATAAATGGGTACCAGAGTAATCTCGGATCATCCATGAAAGATCACGTACGGTCTAGGGCAACAACAGGGACTGTTCTGAAATTTTCCCATTTGTTAGAAAGAGGCAAATATGTCATTTTGCACTCATTTTTTAGATTTTCTTTAATTCAATTAAATCTTAATTTTCAGCAATTAGGTTTAATTTTGATCAATCCACTCATGTTTGGGCAAAACTCTATATATATCACGTACTATCATTATATATAGACCGAACTTTGCTTAACAAAATTTCCATCTTTTCTCATTGTTGGGTCATGTCTTGAGATAGAGAGGAAGGAGAGAGAAACTTTTGGATTGGTACCCCTGAGCTTAAGGTCAATCTCTTTCTCTCTCTTCTCTTCTTTACTCTCTTCTTCTCTATCTTCTTCTCTTTCTTCTTCTTTGTCTGAGCTTTTCTCAGAGGCTATGCGCGACAGTGGCAGTGTCTTGCATGCCCCTTTCTTTCTTTCCCCTTCCTGTGGTTTCACAGGTCCTGCATGCCGATGGCAATGCCATGCGAGAGTTTCTTTCTCCCTCTCTTCATTCGTCTCTTTCTCTCAGCGAGGTTCGCAGACGGCGCTGCTCATCGTCGTCCGTAGGTGTGTCCTCGACGCCCCTGGTAAGTGCAGACGGCGGTGCCTATCTCCGCCTGTAGGGGTCTAACCTTGTTGTGCACCTATCGCAGAAGGTGATGCCTATCGCAGACGGCGATGCCTATCGCAGACGGTGATACCTATCGCCGCCTGTGAAGGGTCACAGAAATACCTATCACCATACTTGAGTTCTCTCTTGCGCCCTGTGCCTATCGCAAACGGCGATGCCTATGGCCACCCGCGAAGGGTCGCAGCGATAGCTATCACCATCCATAGGCTTCTTTCGTGCAATCGGTGCCTATCACGGTCTGCAGGCTTCTTTCATGCCCTAGGTGCCTATCGTCGCCTGCAAGCTTCTTTTGTGCGCTCAGTGCCTATTGTCGTCCGCAGGTTTCTCTTGCATCCTACGCCTATTGATGTGTGCTTCATAAGGAGCTATCTCCGCACGCTTCACAAGAGGCTATCGCCGTGTGCTTCACAAGAAGCTATCGACGTTTGTGAAGGGATGTGCAGCCTTCTCATGTTGCTAACAGCGATGCCTAGCACCATCCGTAGTTCACTATTCACCCTCTAGCCGTGAGCAGCAGTGTCCAGCGCCGTCCGAGGGCCACGACACTATTACTCCATGGTTGAGGGTGGTGATGCCTAGCACCATCGGGACCTTCCTCTTTGTCGTCTCGTGTCTTCTCTTTGCTTTCTTTTCTTCTTATTTCTTCACTTCTCGCTTGATTAAGGGATAGACTTAATCTGGTATTATCATAGCGGTATGGCTGTTGAGTAGTATTGTCGTCTTGCTGGTCTTGAGTACCATGCCCGTCTTGCTGCCACACCAGATTAGGATAGTCATATCAGCGTTGGTTTCGAGTAGTATTGCCATCGTGCTGGTCTTAAGTACAATGCCCGTCTTACTACCACTCCTTGTCGATCACTACTCCAGTTATCATGCTAGTTTCGTCCCCTTATCAAGTTCTCTTCTCTTTTTTACCTTTATTTGAACCTTCCACTTCATCATCCTAACTTCTCATATTCTCTGCCATATGAATGTTCATTGCCCTAAGTCAAGGGTAGGTCCTTTGTCCCACTTGTCTTGCAAGTTAACCATGATAGTGTTGTGCAGAAAACAAGGAGATTGCAGGTCAAGGGCGGCGATTCTGAACCAGCTGCGGGGCTTTTCATCGTGATCTAAGAGGGCGCCGATGCGAGTTAGCCCGAATAAGTCACGGATCTAAGTGAGGTTGGTCCCCACCTTACATTCAAAAATTCCTCTCTCACCAGTAAGGCACCTGCCCTTGTTTTGTGAACGAGGTTCCCGAGAGAGCGGGCTCAGGTCTCGGGTCTTCCAACCCGAGACACGTGTAACCTGATCACCTAGACCCGGGAAGGCAAGATCGAGGCACCTAACCAGCTTGGCATCTCTACTTGGGACTTATTAGCCATTTGTCGGTTCGCTCTTGCTTGATCACATCACCTTTTATTTTCTACACTCATTACATGGCATCTGGGTTATTTAACCCGTTCATCCGAATTGGGAATTTTTTCATCCCCGCACTCGTGATCGTCCCGGGGAAGCGAATTTCTTAAGCCTTGTTCCCCACACTCCTCTTGAGTCAAGACTCACAGTCCAGCTCCTAGGTTCTTTCCTGGATTTGCATGAGAAGGGACTTTAAGGTCCCTAACTCCCCACTTTTTAGTCCTGGTGGACCTTCCACCAAGGCCCTTGGCATTGGTAGCACGTTTGCCACCACCAGCACACACCCTGCTACTAGAAAGTTCCTTGTCGGTCATATTCCTGAGGTACACTGAAAGGCTATCCTATCCGCTTTTGCTAAAGGTAAGAAGGTTGCCATTGCTTCTAAGGGTCACCGCAAGGCCACCCCCAATACTCCTTCACCACCCTGAACCTCTATGTTTAGAGGCTCGACACACCGCGGGGGAGATCCTGGGACCTCCACCTTTCGCACACACCTGAAGGCTCGTGGTCCGTCCACTCGAGCCACACTTCGGGGTAACTTTCATGATGCCTTGAGTTCGTGTCCAAGGCTGGGCCTTCTAGGGTCGAACCCTGCATGCGCCATGAATCTGCATCCCATAGCTCGGGGTAGTGCCAGTTCTGCATCAGCTCGAGCACACGAGGGTCGACCACTTCGTCCTCCCTCTCAGCACATACGACCACACCCTGTGAGAGATGAGCTCCCACCCAGTCCCTCACAGACACGAGCTCGTGATTCTCGGCCTCCTAAGGTTGAACCAACTGACCGAGCCCGAGCTGACCCCTAAGTCACTCGGATGGCTACCTCTAAAGGTGCACATGCTTGAGCTTCACAGGTTCTTCCCCGATCCCAACTCAGGCGAAGTCGTGGGTCAGTTCCTTCTTTTGTCACTCTTCCTCCACCAGGCAAACACCTCCAAGCCTAGTACTACTATCGTCGTGCGTTTCACCAGAGGCTATCGTCGTGCACTTCACCAGAGGCTTTCGCCGTGCGCTTCATAAGAGGCTATCGTCGTGCACTTCACTAAGGAGCTAACGCCGTGTGCTTCAAAAGAGGCTATTGCTGTGAGCTTCACAAGGACCTAATGCCGTGCGAATTTCATCAAGGTCCTAACGCCATGTGCGTCATTCAAAACCTAGTGCCTTGCGCATGCTATAGCACTCCCGTTTGGGCCATCGTTCTGTATCCCCTAAGGAGTTCATTCCCTACACCACAGTCGCTCCTCATGGAGTCAAGTCTCTAATTACGACTCTATTCATCGTGGAGTCACATTCCCTACCCACCTAAACGGTCTTGGTGCATGACCCTAAACTGCATGGTCCAAACTATATGACCTTAAACTATAGCGAAGGTCTAGTTGCATGACCCTAAACTATACAGTCCTCGTTGCATGACCCTAAACTGCATAACCATGGTCCAGCTATATGACCTTAAACTGTAATGCACATCCTGGCCGCATGACGTTAAAAGGCTTAACACCTTGGTCCAAACTACATGACCTTAAACTGTAGCAAAGGTCAAGTTGCACGACTTTAAACTGCATGGTTCTAGCTATAGTACTTTAAACTGCATAGCCATGGACCAAGCTACAAGACTTTAAAACTGTTACGCATGTCCTTGGACCAAGATGTTAAACGAAGCAAATAGTCCATGTGGATGACTTTAATCTGTGAAATGAACATACCTCCCTCAGTCCTAGTAGGAGTCACATCTGTATAGCAGCCCATTATCCCCAGTGGAGTTAGGGTCATTCTTATCTCTTCAATCCCCATTGAGGTTGCACCTTAGCTCTGGCCTGTCATTCTTAGTGGAGTTACACACTATTGCTCATTATCCCCGTGGAGCCATGCTTACTCCCTTTAATCCCCTTTGGTTTAGTCGCACACTAAGCTATCCTATCCCCAGGAGTTGGGTTACTTTCCCATGAGCCATGGAGTGTCATCTTTCACCTTAGGGAGTCATACTTATCTCCTAATCCCCAGTGAAGTCTGCTTCCCCATCTAGACCTCTTGCTGGTTTTAACTATTTTTATCCCCAAGGGAGTCCGATTTCTATGCACGGACCTATTCCCCGTGGAGAATCGCCTACAAGGTAACCACCTAAATGGTCTAGGTGCACGACCCTAAAATGCATGGTCCAAACTATAGGACCTTAAACTGTAGTGGAGGTCTAGTTGCACGAACCTAAACTGCATGGTCCGAGCTGCAGAACTTTAAACTGCATATATGACCTTAAACCATAGTGCACGTCCTGACCGCATGGTGTTAAACATCTTCGCACGGGTCCCGGAGGCATGACCTTAAACATGCCCCACACATGCACACATGCCCTTTACATGCATCTTCACACATGCCTTCCTAATCGACCCGTTCATGTGCGCACACCACTTCATTATTTCCCCAGTGAGTCCATTCACTTAATTACCTTCGTCCATCATTCCCTAGTGAGTCTCACCCTTGCTCACAAAACGGCGAACCATCTCGCCATCCAGACTCGTCGTCAGCTTGCGGGTCTTCGCTTTTCACCCACCATTCATACATCATCCATCTCTCATAGGCAACCTTGTGCCATCTCCCTAAAGTGAGTCAAAACCACCACCATACTCACTCTATGACCTTCATAGACTGCCAATCATCACCACTACGGTTCAGTTGTATGACCCTAAACTGCAGTGCACATCCTGGCTGCATGACGTTAAAAGTCTTATATATATATATATATATATATATATATATGGAAGATGCTACGGTACTTTGATTCGTGTACCGCTACAATAAATGCGATCTGGGCCGATTTGATGATGACGGATATCCGGTAGTGTTTTATCTTTCAATTTTTTTCTTAAAAATTAGAATGATAAAAAATTTGGAGTGTATATTCATAGAAAATAGGCGAATCTATGAAAAATATCAAAAAACTATTTTATATGAAATAAATTGATCAAAATAGCCTCGAAAAGTTTCTTGGGTATTTTGGTCAATTTAGTTTACGAATTATTTTTTTTATATTTTTATTAGGCGCGCCTTACTAAGATGTATACACGCTCCAAATTTTAGATCATTCCAATTTGTAAAAAATAAATTAAAATTTAAATACTCTCCAACAACCGTGACCGTCAGATCAGCCCAGATTCGATCTGGGCCGTTGAGCGTTTACTGTAGCGATATACACATGTGCATATAAGAAATTTTTCCATATATATATATATATATATATATATATATATATATATATATATATATATATATATATATATATATATATATATATATATATATCTATATATATTTATATATATATATGGGCAATGATTTCATACAACGGTTGTATAGTAATATGATGCAACAACATTAAAAAACCATCTTATGGCCATTTGTTTAATCCAAAATTTGAAATATACACTTTTTTCATTCTAACAAACAATCATAAAAAAAAAAAAAAAAATTGAAATCACAATCTGGAAAGTATTTTTTTAGCTCGATTAACATAGGTCGTTCATTTTGGTGAGATGCTTAGATTTAAGTCTTAGAAGGATTTTTTGCATTTCCAATTTTTTTGAATGGATTTATTATCATTAGATGAACAAATCCTTCTAAGGCCTAGATCTAAGGCCGTTCTTTCTTTTTTAACAATGTTCATCTAACGATAATAAAGCCATCCAAAAAAATTAGAAATGAAAAAATCCTTCTAAGTCCTACATCTAAGCTTCTCACCAAAATGAGTGGCCTATGTTAATTGGGCTAAATAAATACTTTCTAGGTTGTGTTTTAAATTTTTTCTTTTTTTGTTATAGTTTATTAGAATGAAAAGAGTAAATTTCAAATTTTGGATCAAACAAATGGCCATAAGATGGTTTTTTAACGTTGCCGCATTATATTATTATACAACGGTTGCACGAAATTATTGCCCATATATTGACTATATCTAGGCTTCAAATTGAACTTTTTTTTTTCAGGGATTGATTATTGAGATGAAGAGAGTGTGTGCAAAATTTGAAGTCATATAAATACCACTAACATGGTTTTTTAGAAGTGTCGTTGCATTATACTATGATACAACCGTTGCATTGGATTATTGCTCATATATATATATGGGATAGCTTTGAGAGTTATTCTTTAGATGTTCTCAACTCCGTTTTACCACTACTATATAATTTCTTTCGACTGAATGAAACGCCCTGGATGTTTAGGACAGATTATCTAGCAGGCCAACTTTTTTGGGTCGCATGGGGGACCTTGTTGTTGAAAGATGGGCCTTCCATGTTTTAAAGAAATGCCTTAGTTCAAAATTTGAAGAGTCCGTGGCAATAGCGACAATGAACTCTATAAATTGAAAGTGATTTTTGAAAGTTGTACGATGTGATCTAACGCAGTGTATAAAAATTTTAAATTCTTCTTTGAGGCCATTACAAAAGTCCTTGGTGATTGCATAACCTCGCCATAAATTGCTTATTCTGCCTCACCTCAAATACAGAGCGACAGTTGAGAAATTCGCATGTGAGCAGTGATGCCAACATGGTGGCTAACCAAGGAGGTTGTTTGTTAGATGCTACCATTTGGAGGGCTAGAACCAGAGTTTCTATCTTTTATTATTGCTTTCCTTTGAGGTAACTAGAGGGTTCTATATTGGTTTTCTTTTCTACTCCTTATTCTTAGTTAGTGGAAAAGGTTATGGGCCCAAATCTTGAATTAACCAAAAAAAAAATCCTCCAATTTTATATATATTTTAGGCCTATTTGAAGTTTATCTGTTGCTTTTGCTTTGATTTAACTTTTAGCAGCTTGGTTTTATTTTTTCAAAATTTTGTTTCTTTTAATTTATCAAGGATTTCTCGCCCTGGCCATGCCCAAGTCCACTCTACTAAGGACCAAGGTTCTTGCCCAAGGGGAATTCCTAATCATTGGGCCCAGGTCTCCGGAATCGCCCAATTCATCATTCAGTACTGAGGCAGTTCTTGTCCGGGATCCGGGAATCACCTAATTCTCAAAATAACGTGTGGTTCCTAGGGATTAACAAAGCCTTTTCAAGCGTCAGACCCCATATCCGCATTTCTGTTTTCCTGTTTTCCCTCGTATCTCACCATTTTCTTCAAAATTTGTCTCGAAATCTCCTTTTTGAGCCCTCGATTATATATATAAAACATTATTTCAATGTAAACACCGGTTCAACCAGATCAAAATTTGGGCGTTCTTTGAAAGACCAAGTGTTCAAAACTTTGGCCAATGGATAACACCTTGCTCTGAGTTAGTAAATCTTAAGGGACAATGAGTACAGGGTGTGATGAATATTACACACTGTAGCACGTTAGGATGATGAATTGAACCAATCCTTCTAGAGATTGCACACTTTGTAGAGAGTACACATACTAGGACTCACTTTCAACTCTACTTAATGAAGGAGTCTGTACTGCTGTTTATGTGGAAGAAATGGCAGCTTCAAATGCCCTTCTTGTGCTGTGTATGACAAAATTTCGCACAAAAGGCGGAAAAAAAAAACTACAAATAGTGAAGGAAAGCTCCATCGCAACCTGTCAATTTTTTACAATAAAGGGCTGATCATGCATGTAACATGATGTTTGAAGTTTACGTGGATCATGTTTTGTTTCCAAAATAGTGAGAGAGACCAAATTCCTATGCATCGCAACGAATCGATATTGTATTGAATCTCCTAGTATCAGTCAATAATTTACTTTTATTTCACCCAAAACATTAATCCAAACAAGTTAAAACCGAAGCTAATTTGAAAAAATAAGGGACCTCTCACTACAAGATATTTACATCTTCTCAAATGACTACGATCTTAATTGTCCTTTCCTCTTTTCTTTCTCGAAGTCTACACAAGATCAAAAGCTAACCAAGAGAGGGGGAAAGGCATAATCTTAGGCTTTGAATTTGAATATGCAACCAAAATATCTTCGTAGCAAAATATGCAACCAAATATCTTCCTAGCCAGCAGGAGGAATATTAAAACGAGGAAAAAGCTTATATAGGGTCTTAACCTTATACGCTACAAGTATGGTGTATCCAAAAATATCCATTGGTGAAGGTTTTTCCTATGCTGTAAAACCCTCAAATTGATCACCTGGACCTCGATTTTTATGGATATGAAAAAGAAAAGATGATTTTAGCCCTAAAAATAATTCATCTTTTAACAAATTATCTAGACTGTCTATTTTCAAGAAGCTTATAGATCTGCTTCATCATCACCATTTTTTGGAACTTTTTAATTTCATAATTGGGGGCAGCAATAAATTTTCATATCATCCGAAGACTTTGCAGCACGAGAATTGCATTTTTGGCCTAGTTTTGAGGTGCACCTTACTTCAATAGTATAAAGTCAACACCCTATAAAAACCTCACCCTTTATACAAACGTCACCCTTAAAACAAAACAAGAAAATAGAAGTGCTTGATTTCAATTTTGAACTTCTCTCATGAATTACTAAAAAGGAAATTGGGAATATCCAACTAGCAAATATTTAGAATCTGATCAGATTCACTGTTCATTAAGTTTGTTCTTAAATAAATATCATCCCAATAATGATAGTCACTAACTCACAATGAAATGATCAATATTGGAACAAAATAAAAAGGCCTCAACAGAAATAACAAATTCCCCTGTTAAATCTTTAAGAATAATATTCCTTGCAAGAAAATTGTTAAACTAAATAGATATTCATCTAGAATTACTTGTGAAATGGGTTAAAATAAGAACTAAAAGAATAAATGGCCAGAAACATTGCACCTCCCGGTACTAGATTTCTCTCAAGAAGTATTCGAAATCCCAAAAGCATTATATCCATCAAACCAAAGAATTAAACGCCTATAAGAACTAAAAACAGAATTAAAATTAGAAGACATATATACCATTGAGGATTGTATACAATGAAATCATTTATCTTTTGTACAATGATGTCACAATTCCATCCGATGTGCAATCTGATGGCGTAGGCATCTCATAGAGTTCGAGAAATTTTTTTTTGAATTGTCAGCTTGGTTAATGAAATACATGTAGCCACCCAATTTCACATCCAATAATCAAGGTTAATTGTGATCACCTTGTGCAAAAGGCAAATGGTCTCATTATATACTTTCTCATATCATTATATTGATGAATTTGGTTGTTGTTTATTGCACAAAAACTGTATTTTGTCATAATAGGAAATAACATAGGCTTTGCTTAAGTTTAATATCTGTTTTTTTTTGCTTGGAAAGCTTGTTAGATTATGACTTTGACAAAGAAACCTGGTCCTGCTCCTTGTAATTTTTGGCAAAAAGATACCTATCTGATAATAAACGGCCACAAAAGGCATCTGGTTCCTAATTTTCTCTTCGATAAATGAAAAACTAATCATAGTAACAATAAAACATTACAATATAAAACATCAGCATTGTAAAAGAAAAGAGATACCAGACAAGGAAGGCTCTTACATATGCATACCTGTAAGACTTCGACTCCATTGGACTTGCAATACACAAAAGCATCGATAACCAGAATACATTCATGTTTTCCCACAGCTTTCTTGAGCTTTTTCTTCCATATTCCGCTTTGCATTACGAAGCGGCAATCTTCTCATATTAATAAAGTTCAAGAAAGCTGTGGAAAAATACGATGGATTCCAAAATTTTCACCAGAAATTGGAAGAATGGTATAAAATTTGCAGGTTTTGAAATGAGTGAGAGCACTAAGACGATCACCAGAGATAATAAGGCGGCCAATTTGAGAATACAAATTTGCAAAGTAGGCAACTAAATCAAAATTTAGGAATGTAAGACGGAAGAATTGAGGAGAGAGAGTAGGGGGTAACACATATCTAGAAGAGATTGTGCAGAGAGAGATTGAGGGAGGCAAGTAAATGGACAGAGAAGTACTGTGAGAAGGGTAAGAAAGAATTGAGGAGAGAGAGTAGGGGGTAACACATATCTAGAAGAGATTGTGCAGAGAGAGATTGAGGGAGGCAAGTAAATGGACAGAGAAGTACTGTGAGAAGGGTAAGAAAGGGTTCGCACTCAACCAAGTACTCAGTGGGAGAAGAAAGAGGAATGCTTTTATTAGAACAGTGCGTTAATTATGAGGAACAGTGTTTGAAAAAAGTTGTATTACAAAATTCGGCTAGATTGCTCAAGCCGAATTGGGAATTATTCAAACTGGTTTGGGGATGGGTACTTCGGATCTGCAACTCGGTCCAAGTGAATCAGCTGATGAAAAACAAAAATATTTAAGAACAATGTAAAATATTAAAAAAAAACAAAAAAAACGTAGGGCCTTATCAGCCTGTTCCTTGATAGAACCGATTAGTTCTCCATTATCAGCCGGTTCCTTGATAGAACCGATTAGTTCTCCAGCATAACCAAACTGGTTCCACTTATTCTTAATTCGAGTCGGATCAATCCAATCCGAATTGGCATTTTTTAAACCCGAATTGCCATTTTTTAAAACCCTCATGAGGAAGGTGCACCTGAATTGGCATTTTTTAAAACCCTCATCAGGAGGGTGTTTTAATATTTTATCTTATTTTATCCTATTTTATTTTATTTTTTATATTCATGATCATAGATCATCCTTCCAAGATTTATATGAAGGATACAACTTTTATGCGGCCACCATGCATATTGTAGAAATACGGGCTAGGCAATAAATATATATTTTAAATATAATTTGATTCTAATGTTTAGATAGTATATAATCTTTACCATGGAGATCATGAATATGAAAAAAAAAAAAAAGAAATTGAAAACTAGAAATAATAATTATATTAAGAAAACATTTGGACCGTTAGTTACAACTGTTTTTAGATGGACCACCATTTTGCATCCATCTTTAAAATGAATGCTATCTCTAGACTGCATATTGTAGAAATGTGGTCCAGCCCCCATGAAAACAATTTTCCTTACATATAAAAAAAAAGTGCTATAGGGTGCTTGCATGAAAATAGTATGAGTCAGGGGATACCATAAATAACCCACGCTAGCCTCAATTATAAGAATAAATATTAGGGGCGTTGCCCGTGATTTTCAGAAAAGGCATGCACACTAACAATTGCATATTAATGACTGCTCACAAAAAAGGTTCTACCGCAACAAATGAAAAGTTTACAACGAAAAGGTGCTGATAATAATTATTTACCCAAAAAACAAAAGACACTATTAATAATCCTATTAATAGTGAGGTAGCAGTAAAAATAACTCAAAGCCAATTAATACTGATGATGATTAGCAAATAATAATTCTAATAAATAGAAAAAAGCAGTTACTGCTACATTTATTCATATTCGAGTGAAAGAAACCTCGAAAAAAGAGGAGAACTGAAAAAGAAGCACAAAAAATTAAAGAAGATTAGAGAAGGCATAGATTCAATGGATAGAGAGAAAGGAGGAGAAGATCAGGCAAAAAGGTGAAGAAATAATGGCAGAAAATGATATGAGAGAAGAAGCTAGTATTTAATTCTATCAGATTAAAAGGAATTTGAATGAAATCCCGTACAAAAGTGGAAAGTTCCTTATAAAGAAGGATGAAAAGAGAAAAGAATACGTTAAAGGCACTAATTTTATCAAAGCAAAAGAAAGTTGAATCAAATCCAGAAAGAATAGGATGAATAAGATGAATAAAAAGGAAAAAAATAAAGAAAAGCTTTAATTCTACGAAAAAGTTTATATAAGATTGCAACCTTAAAATGTAAACTTACAGATGCACTTAAAAAGTCCATTGAAAAAAGTTGTTTCAATGTTGAAAAACTTCTAATTGATCATCTCGACATCAAGATGTATGAATAATAAAGAAAAAAAATATTTTGAGTCCCAAAAATAATGCATCTTGCAATATATTATCTAGACTATTTATTTTCAAGATTTTCACATGTTTGTCGATCTGCTTGATTTTAACCATTTCTGGAGTTTAAAATTTTATAATTAAATATAAAATAAGTTTTGAGATAATCCTAAGAATTTTTTCACCAAAATTATATGTTATGATACAATTTGGAAGTGCGCCTTAATTAATTCTAACACATAAATGGGAGTTTCTATGAAACCAAGAAAAAATAAAAAATAAAAACCATCCCTTCAAATAAGCCTCAAAATGCCAACAAGCAAACAGATCCAATAAGGAAACCCTAAAAAGCAAGGCTCATATCACAAAAACCCAAGAAAATATATGCCTGGACCTCAATGTAAACATAAATATAGAAAAAAAAGAAAAAAGTAAATCACTTATTTAAAGATGACATGTCAAGAAGCACAAGCCCTAAGAACCCTAGATAATTAAAAAATGATATGTTAAGGAAAAAGTACATCAAATATTCATTTATTTATTTATTTTATGCTTCTATCTTATATTTTTCTGAAATGATGGAAAGAAAATGTGAAAACATAAAAAAAAAAGTGGGAGGTGAAAAAATCCAAGAAAAGGCTGCTGGAAAACACTTTCCGGTGGTTCCCTGTAGTGCTTTGGTGGACTCGGCTCATGTTGTATGAGTTTATTTGACTCAGACAGCCAACGTCGATGCGACTAGGGCTACATAGGCTAACTCGACTCAAGCAAGCTCAAGCCAATCAAGCCCAAGATTTTTCGACCACTTTCAACACCTCTTTTTTTGTCTTTTTGAAAAAAAAAAGAAATTGAATATAACATGAAGCTTTTAATGATTAAATAGATGTAAAATTCAGTTCAACTGCCCCACGGTGCACCCAAACTTTTTAAGCACAAATCTAAAGAGATCTCTCATGAGATCCCCTTAAATTTGGGGCCAAGCTAGTTAAATGTAAATAGGTCTATAGAAAAGTGGGGCCAATTGAATTGCAAATTTAAAAATGATGCGAATCTAAGCAAATCTGACCCGTTTTAAATATGTTGGCACTTCCAGCTGCATTCTTACACTGGCTCAAAACTTTCGAATCTAGATTTAAGAATTTAACTAAAAATAAATAAATAAAATTGAAAATAAAATAAGAAATGAAGGCAAAGGAAGAGATCACTTACCTGAGAAAATTTAGAGTTGGGGCCCCTATCAAGACTGCGGGTTGATTTACACCTTTGGTATCTTCTCTTTCTTTATTGAAGAATTGGCTTTAAAGACTTTTTGGGTCTAGGATAGGGGTGGCAATGGACCTGGACCCAGCTTGTATACTCGACATGGGTCTGAGTAAGGGTCCAATATTTAGGCCTACAGGTCGAGTCTAGGTCTAAAACCTGGACCTCAACATTATTCAGGTCAGTTGGACCCGACCCATACCCATAAATTGTTGGAGATAAATTACTTCAAGTTCTATTCGGTTGCATGTATTAAAGATCATATACAATAAGAATTTGTAGTCATCTTTAGCTATTAAACAACAAATCATACAACTTTAAATTTAATGGCAGGTGATTGTGAACTTGTTGCCAATAATATGGGCATATAATAGTAAAAAAGGGAAAAAGAAAGAATAAAAAAGAAGCTCATAGTGATGGTGGCAATGAACCGAACCAGACTCGAGACCCGATGGTTTATGAGGCCAACTGCATATGGCCTGATGGTTGCTGACATAACATCTTCAGCTCCCAAAAATGCCATGATTCTTTATGAGGCCGACTGCATATGGCCCCCATCTTAAAGATGTTGTGTCTCTTTATGAGGTTGAGCATAGCCCCTTGGGGCCCGAAATCCTCTTTACCGTCTCTCAAGCACCATGTCTGGTCAGCTAAACAACACCATCAAAAGAAGAGTCACTCCCACCCTAGCCCCATTCATTATCGGTCTCTTCCCCATCGACTCAAGTTGGGAATGGAGAACTAGTAAAAGGCATGGTAGCCGAAGCATTAAAGAAGTACAATATCCCAGTGATGGAGGAGTTGAACTGCTATCAAAAGCCTTACCCAGCCTATGTTTATCAAACTCCATTCCCACTAGGCTACCAAAGACTCGACTTTTGGCCACTCCAATAGGTGAGCTTCAAGAGATGGAGTACTACACAAACGGGATGCATCAAGAATTGGCCTGTTATGTCATCTCAGCCCACCAAGTTCACCAAGATGGTCAACAAGCCAGTACAAATCGAAAGATTGCTCAAGCACCATGGAAATGTATCTGGGTCTTTCGCATTAGGCGAAGATGATGAGCAGTCAGCGTCCGCCATGCCAATACCATGCACTTCTCAAGCCAAAGCCGGTACAAGAATTATTCCTTTGACAAGTGATCATCCAAGATTTCATAAACAATGGGAGATTGAGTTAAAGGCATGATTCCACATGTGATCCAGTGCCACACCACAGTCCGAGCTGCAAGACCCTAAACTACATAGCCATGGTCCAAGCTATATCACCCTAAACTATAGCACACATCCTAGAGGCACGACTTTAAGCATGCTCTCAGGTCTCGACGGATGACCTTAAATCATGCCAAATCGACGGTCACGGTGGCATGACCTTAAACATGCCTCCACGAAAAAAAAAAGAAAAGAGAAAAGAAATTACGGACATGGTGTGCACCCCAAAGGCCACCATAACCAAAATATGTCAAAAGAAAAAAAAAAAAAAAAAAGACAATAGAAATGACGAACATGTGGACCCCAAAGGCCACCATGGGCAAAATATGTCAAAAAAAAAAAAAAAAAAAAAGAGAAAAGAGAAAAGAGAAAAGAAACGACGGACATGGTGTGCATCCCAAAGGCCACAATGGGCAATATATGTCAAACAAAAAAGAAGAAAGGAAAAAAACGGCCATAGTGAAAACCCGCAAGGGTGCTATGGGCAAAACTGTCAAAATAAAAAGGAGGTGTGGTGAAAACCCTTTAGGGCATTCGCTCTCGAATGATGGGCATGTTGATCTTGCCCTATGGGTTATCACGAGTAAAAATGTCTGTAGCAAGACGTTAAACTATGTGACATGCAGTCTGTTCGCATGACTATAAACTGCTTTCTATTATTACACGTCTTCATGAGGTTACCGCGTGACACCCTCTACGTATAGCCCCCATCACATCCTTCTTAATATCCCCAATGAAACGACACCATCTTCCTAGGTGTTTCCCCTGATTGAGGTGTACCACGGTTGCAACTGTGAGGCTTCGAAGCAAAACATGTGCCCACCTCTACAAAGCTATATCACAAAGAGGTGTACCACAGTTCCAGTTGTGAGGCTTCGAAGCAAAGCATGCACTTCAAAGCATGCACCTGCCTCTACAAAGCCATATCAAAAAGAGGTGTACCACAAATCTGGCTATGAGGCTTTGAAGCAGAGCATGCAACCGTCAAGGCATGCGCCCACCTCTACAATGTCATATATTGAAGAGGTGTACCACAGTTCCGACTGTGAGGCTCTGAAGGAGAGCATGCAACCACCTTATCGAAAAAAGGCGTACCATAGTTATGACTGATAGTCATCAAGCATGCGCTCACCTCTACAAAGTTATATCACAAAGAGGTGTACCGCAGTTTCGGCTGTGTGGCTTCGAAGCAAAGCATGCACTTCAAAGTATGTGCCTGCCTCTACAAAGTTCTATCACAAAAAGGTGTACCATAGTTTTGATTGTGAGGCTTCAAAGAAAACATGCAAGGCATACGACAGCCTCTACAATGTCATGTCCCAAAGAGGTGTACCATAGTTTCGGCTGTGAGGCTTCAAAGCAAAGCATGCAAGGCATGCGACCTCCTCTACAACGGCGTATCCCAAAGAGGCGTACCACAGCCTCAACCACGTGACTTTATACCCTTACACTTATAGGGCACCTTCACCACCCGTCATACCCATTTCACACATCAGCGTATCCATGAGAATTTCCTTCACGCCAAACACTTCATCTCTCAAAAACTCTTCTTCCCCAGTTAAGTCACACAACTCATGGCTCTCTTAAGCCTCTGTCATATATTTTAACTGCCCATGACTTCTTGTCATGCGTTCCCTTACTTCAGTTCGTCCAATACAGGTGACGACGTTAAAAGCATCCTCATACGGTCTAAAGTTGGTGATGACCTTAAACATTCCCTCAACAAACGTCCAACAAGGGTAAAGACTTTAAAAACACCCATCGGCAGTCTATTCAGGGCCAAGACCTTAAAAGATCACCATGTAGCTAGGCCGGATGAGGTAGAAGGTCCCAAGCTCGAGCTCAAGGTCCTTCACAAGCAGTCGCTTGCACGCACCTCTCGCACACATGTCTCGAGCTGCCGCCCACATGTCCTTTGTGCGCGTCCCTCTCACGTGTGCCCTAGCAGCCACCTGCGACCTTTCCCCATGAAGCTGGGCCGATCGGGGCAGCAGGTCCCAAGCCTGAGCCTAAAGTCCTCCATAGACCTCTGCCGAGCTCAACTCCTTTACCCCCAAGCACAACTCCTTTACCACTGAGCGCAACTCCTTTACCGCCGAGCACAACTGTGCAACCCTTCAACCACTGCACACACGCCTGATGCATGCTCTGCCACGCATGCCTTCCCTAGCCAGCCCGTACGTGTGCGGGATGAAATTCCTCTTTCACCTCCACCTGGCTCAAATCCCTTCATGAGCCCCTCACGGTACTCCTTCCCCAGTAAGGCGCTGATTCCTCGGTGAAATCTCACTCATTCCCCATTGGGTCTACCATCCCTCATTTTCACCCCATGAAGTCACACTCATGTCTCCCATCATATGAGTAAACTCATTTTAATTATCAGGGAGTCACACTTGTTCCCTAATCCCCAACTTCGAGTCATGAATCAAATTTTTAAGCCATGATCATAAGACATGAAATTTGCTTGAATCTTGAAAACTTTGGATCGATTGTGTGCTTGGTTCTTAATGTTTTTCCTCAGTTAGCTGAAACACAGTGAACATGTTGTCATGATCACATTGCAACAAACGCAGCTCAATTTCTTGTTCGGATGAAGATTTCGTCGTCTTGAGTTTTTTACAGGAATGTTAAAATCTGGCAGCCGAAATTTATAACAACTTTGATGCCTCCATGTGTGAAATCCAACCGTTCATCGTACGTGGGGTTCAGATCAGAGATGACCACATACCTTACGCACATAATATAATTGGTTTCATTCCGATCGGGTATGCGAGCATCATGATTTAGCCATCGGAGTGAGGTTTATTGCTGCTGAATTTTCTGCAACTTTCTTCACAGATCAACAACTCTCTCTAGTTTTTCTCCTTGCTCAGGCATCATCATGTGGCATACCACATATCGAAACGCTCATCTTGATGAGGCGAACACGCTTATCAAATTTGAACATGATTAAACTTTAATCGAGTGATATATAGGCCCCAAAAGTCACTACCCAGGACTGTAAAAACATCCAACTTTAATGGTGTTTTAGTGCAGGGTGCGCACATGGGAATAGTGTGCGGCCTACCCCTTTTTTATATTTTACCCATAAGTTTGTCCTGTAATGCCCGATTAAGCCGAAACCTGGCCCATAAAGGTTTTCCACCGTTTCAGATCTAATGGGGGTGGTCCCACAGTTGTTTGATGTATCAAAAAGATAGTTCTAGTTATGGAGTCCATTTCAAGGTGCTAGAGGCCGATCTTGCCGAAATTATTTCTTTGTGCTCACTGCCTTAATTATGTCTGATCGCAATGAAACTTAGCAGGTGGCCTTTTGGAGTGCTTAGGAAGATATTAACTTATTATGGGGCAATTATGAGATAGTCAAAATTTCTACTTATTTTGTAGGTTTTATTGACCTGCTTCCTCTTTATTCCACATCAGGGACTAAGATGCTGAAAAATGTGTTCAAACAGCTTGCCCAACTGAATGTTGTGCTTCGAGAGAAGCGAGAAGGACAATATTTGGAAAATTTCCTTCGGCTTTATTACTTTTTTAGCCATAGGACCACGTGAACGCCGAGGAGATTCACGCAAAGGTGCAACTAGGATGCTTAAACGTAGGGATGCATTGTTTGCGGGTCCTCTTATGGAGACTTTAGGGGGAGAAGAGACTTTTTTGAGGGATCCTGTCGACGTCCTCACCCTTGTGTGGACTATTTCTGATTCTGAAGCTGAGGATTTTGTACAGACCTTTTTCAGTCAGAATTAGGCCCATCTGGCAATTCAGTGCCATGTCGAAGGGCATTGTTCCCATTTGGTCAGGGTTTGTGTATATCCTCTGGTGTTGAGCCACTTTTCGAGGATTATGTGAATGGTATGCTGAAAGTCCTTGCATCGACGTCTTCTGCTACATGCATCTATCATTCCTTGGTGAGTAGGGTACCTTAGTGTATCAAGGTGACTAGTTCTGGGGATAACCACCCTTACCCACTGCTTTGCGGCTACGACAATAATTTGATTGCCCCTCCAAAGTCATGACTGACCTTGACGAGTGGGGTACCTTAGTTTATCGAGGTCACCAGCTCTGGGTATAACCACCCCAACCCACTGCTTTGCAGTTACGACAATCATCTGATTGCCGCTCCAAAGTCATGGTTGACCTAAATTCCTTGGGGCATCTTCAACATCTTGGAAGTATGTTGGTGACCTTGTGAGAATGATGCTCTTTATCATGAGACTTGTCTTGCCTTCTTGACGAATCTTCTGTCTTTCGAGTCCTTTTTGGCGAATGGACTCAGGTTATCGATATCTTTTTCTTGAAGCTCGTAGTTTTTTATCCTGGTATGTGTCACCAAGGATTTTTATCTTTTTGAGTGGCGGTTGAAGCCACCTGTTGAGGAGACTGCTGCATCAACCTGTTTATTGGTCCAAGTGTCCTTTATAGATTTTCACTTGAACTTGGGAAGAGGTATGGTAGAGACGGTTTTTACCAACTTCTTTTTATTTGAGGATCTTTTACCTATGACCTCTCGACCTTGTCATCCTTATTCTTCCATTTTTACTCACGATTCCCTTTTGGATTTTCACCGTGCTCGGGTTTTTACTCCCGGAACTCTTTTACTCATGGTTTCGTGACCATGCCCGTCTGTCAGTTTTACTCGTGGTGTTCTTTTGTTAAGGTGTACACCATGCCCGTCATTTTTTTTTTGGCTGGGTCAGCCACATGGTCTCACCCTTTGATAAAAATTTGCTTGTAAAATCACAGATGCTGATCTCTCCCTCTCTTGGAAGCCTCTTCACATTGGGAAATTGGTAAGAAGAAACAGTCATTATAAAGGGCTTGGTGGTTTACTCCCAAAATGGTGCTAATACACTGGATCAGCACCGGCTGTGTTTGACAACACATAGCGTCAGTTGAGTCTTTCAAATTCTTAGCGTCAGTTCAATTGCAAACACCCAGCTCAAGTTGAGTGCCAGACTACTAGCGTTGGTTGAGTCTTTTAGCACTCAGCACCGGTTGAATTGTCAACACACAGCGCCTGTTGCGTGTCAGATGACTGATGCCAGTTGAATCTCGTTGTCCATTGAATGAAGCTTGCAACGATGACCTTTTTGAGTCTCGGATTTGACCCGATCCGGCCTAGTCTTACTGCCCTCAAGAACTGGGGACTGGAATGTCATTTCTTGTTTGTCGAGGGTAGTTTGCAGCATCGCTGGGTATAAAAGGGGGAAAACCCCATTCAGTATTTTCCCAAAGCGTAAAATAGTTTTTAGAGAGAGAGAGAGAGAGAGAGTCAGGGCCTTTCACAAGGGATTTTCCGGCAGAAACTTTTCAACCAAAACCTACAGAGACAGGCCCTTAGGAGTTTTTCTGACAAGCTTCAGGAAGTGCGAGGCTTCGCGGTGATTACGAACACTTTTTGACCAGCACCGAAGCTTTTTGAGGAAGGAAGGGGGCTTCTCAAGGCCTTAGGAGGATTTACAGAGGTGCCCTACTGGGGTTCGAGTGCTCCGTCGGTCGTTTTGTTGCTGAGGACGTCGTAGAGAGTTCAGAGGGCTCTGTCAGTCCTCTGGTTGTTGGAGGAGAGAGAGAAAGGACTGCATTGGGCTCACAAAAAAAACTCAGTGGAATTCCGGTGAGCTTTGGTGAACTGTTGAAGTGGGAAACCAGAGGGAAGGGTAGACCCGCGGGGTTGCAGGGAAGCCTTTTGGGGACTTTCGGTGGTTTTCCTAACTCCAATAACCAGTAGAAGGCGGGGAATGGATTACCGACGGAGAGGAGAAACACCGTTAGGGGAAAGAACAGGGTCAGACGAGATTTTCAAGCTGACGGAGGGGTGCTTCTGGTTAAATTCGAAGGGAGATGAAAGGTCGCCAGAAGGTGGAGGCCGCCGCGGTTAGGTAGCTAGGGAAGCTGAGGAAGCACAAGGGTTAATGCCTTCTGGGAATTGGGGATAGTGGGAACTGAGGTATGACAAGGACATGTGGGACATTAAGTCATATGAGGCGTCGCTTTCACGCATCCCTAGACCACGTACGACGATAGTTGTGTTCAGGAGTCGGCTGGTCTCGATGATGGTCCACGCGTCATTGGTTTTCTCATGGTGATGGTAGAATGTGGCATTGTGTTGCGCATGGTGATGGTTGCGCATAGTGTTGAGTCACGCGCGGTGATGATCGTGGACAGCAATGTCTCGTGGGGGTCAAGAGTGATGGAAAATGAGAATGCAGTGCCACCGTGATTTGTTGGAAGCCAAATCCTCCAGCGCAGTTGTGAAGTCCATGTTGTCTCATCGTGGGCCAGTCCCTTGAAAGCCAACCATGCTTCATCAGATGAATTGAAGCTGACTCTAAAATGGTTGGCACCTACTTTTGGCTTGTAACCATCCTCTTTGGTGGCACTGAAGCTAACTTCTCCAAGTGGTTTTGCTTTTTCTTTGTGAGGAGAGTATTTCTTTGGTGGGTTTGTTTCTTCTTCATGAGGAAGACATTTCTTTCATGGGTTTGCTTCTTCTTCATGAGGAGTGTTTCTTTTTTATCTATAGTTGTCCTCAAACGCAAGAGCTTTGTAACTTCCCTAGTAATGGGCCTTTGATTGTAACTTGTAACTCTTTTTAATGCAATGAAAAAAACAAAATTCTTTGAAAATGGCTTGTTGTTATTTTTTTCTCATTTCACTTTTTTTCTTGTGCACATATCGCCCTTTTAGGGATATGTCAAGGATAGTACTTCTTCAGGTGTCGTCCATTGATAGGGGCCATCGCCTCTCCTCCATCTGAGTTTGCCAGTACATAGGCTCCGTTTGGCATGACCTTTTGGACTTTGAATGGACCTTCCCATTTGGCCTTGAATTTTTCTTTGCGACGCCCATGCATGACAATCGGTCTCTTGACTGCTAGGATCAGATCTCCATGAGCGAATGAGCGAACCTTAACAAATTTGTCAAAGGCTCTCTTCATTCTTCCTTGATTGAGCTCGAGGTTCTGTTGGGCCTCTAGTATCTTTTTGTCAAGGGCATCCAACTCTTGGTAAAGGAGTTGGACCCTCTCTTCTTCGGTTTGCCCCTGATGTATAGCGACACAGAGTGAGGGTATTTGAACCTTGAGAGGTAAGACTACCTCACTTCCATAGACCGGGGAATAAGGAGTGGAGTTTGTAGCATTCTGAGTAGTGGTGCGATAAGCCCATAGAGCTTCAGGCAGTTTCTCATGCCAATTCTTCTTTGATTTCGAAAATGACTTCCGGAGTACTCTGCATAGTGTTTTGTTGAACACTAATCCGTTGGCTCGAGGATAGTACATAGTCGAGTACTTCTACTTTAAACCAAACTGGTTTACCAGGCGATCAACATGATGGATTCTGAACTGGGGGCCATTATCAGAGATTATCCGATCCGAAACTCCAAATTGGTAGATGATGTGATGACGCATGAAGTTGGCTACCTCGTCCTTGGAACTTGCTTGAGAGGGATTGTTTTAGCCCACTTGGAAAAGTAGTTGGTCGCCGCCAAAATGAAGGCATGGCCCAAGGCAGAAGGGGGATCAATGGGTCCTACAATGTCCATACCCCATTGGAAAAAGAGCCACGATGTCACTGTAGGGTGGAGAGGCTCCGGGGGTTGATGAATGAGGCTCGAGTAGATCTGACACACATGGCATCTTTTGGCATAGTTTTGGGCGTCAGCCACCATGGAAGGCCAGTAATAGCCGAGTTTACGTATGTGGTCGTAGAGCTTAGGGCCTGACTGATGCAGCCCACAGATACCCGAGTGCACTTCTTCGAGTACTTTGCTTGCCTCTTGTGTATCGAAGCATCTGACAAGAATTTCGTCAAATGAGCAACAAAAGAGGACATCTCCATGGAGAAGGGTGTACTTGGTGGACATTCATCGTATGCCGCTGCGTTCTGCTCAATCCTAAGGTAGCCTTCCATGCTTTATGAAGTCCATGACAGGCTCCCTCCAGTCCTCTACTTGTTCAACCTTCGCACACATTAGGTTGAAAAATTCGACCTCCCGCTCCTTGTCCTTGGATCCTTTTCCTTGGGACATTTGTTGTTCTGCCTCAACAACATCCTTAGCTGCGAGGAGTGCCCTGAATGGTTAAGGCGGGCATTCAAGGAAGATATCTCTCTCATCATCTGCGTCAACTTCAGCTGTTAAGTCAACATGTCTCCATTTGGTTACCCAAACTGCAGTGGGCCCTGATGAAGACAATTGAATGGTGGCATCGAGCTTCAAGAGTGCATCAGCCTGCGAGTTTAGGATTTGGCCGTGTCATGATAAAGCTTGAGGGTGTCTTTCCGTACGTCATAAATCCCCTTATGCTGTCGGATGACCAGCTCAGAGTCACTAAAGATGTTCAGGTGTTCAAGGTCGAGCTCTTGGGCGATTTTTAGTCTGATTATGAGGGCTTGATACTCGGCTTTGTTATGAGAAAACGCCTCTGCAAGTGCAAAGGATAGAGGGACCATTCCACCATCGGGACTTAAGAACACAACTCCAGCGCCCCCTCTATCAGACTGGAATGCTCCGTCAAAGTGCATTTTCCATGAGTGAGTTAGCACCATACAGAAAACCTCTTCATTTGGGAGGTCGCTCGACAGGGAGATTATGAAGGAACTAGGTGAGCCGTGAGGAAGTCTGTCAGGGCTTGACCTTTGACTCTCTTCCGTGGTACATACGTGATGTTGAACTCCATTAGCAATAATAGCCACTTAGCTAAACGTCCTGACAGGCATGGTTGGGTCATAAGGAACTTGACCGGGTCCGCCTTGGGGATCAACCTGACCTCGTGACCGACCAAATAATGGCGGAGTTTCTGTACCGCAAATAGTGATGGCTCCTAACGAGGGGCATGGCGATACCTTCTCATAGGTCTCACAGTGATTATTTCTTGTAGGGCGCACAACGATGAGAACAGGGAAGTGCAGAAGAAGCCATCTCGTGGCGACGAGTATTGCCCCAACCCTTTGTGGACGGCGATGGGTATTATCGTTTGCAACGGTCACATGACAGGGTGAAGCCCCATTCAGCAGTGCTAGGCTTTGTTACTCATGTCCTTCGTTGAGGCGCTTATGATACATTTGCAGACGGCGATGAGCAGCGCCGTTTGTAGGCCTCGCGCAAGAGATAGAACAGAGGGAGAAAGAGACATGTTCATGGAATTGCCATCACCAAGCGCGACCTGTGAGGCTACCCAAGAGGCATGCACAAAACTACCACTGCCATGCATGGTCTCTGAGGAGACCTCAGATGGGGAAGAAGAAGAAGAAAGAGAAGAAGAGAGAAACGAGGAGGGAGAGAAGAAAGGAAAAAGAAGAAAGAGAAGGTTTACCTCGAACCTAGGGGTATCGGTCAAAAATTTCTCTCACCTCAGTCTCTCTCTCAAGCGTGACACAACAGTGGGAAGAAAGAGAAACTATATTCAGTTAAAACTCCCTCTTCTGCAAGGATATGGATCCTGTGTGTGTGTCCTTTTCTGTGTACACTGTTGGTACATATCTATAAAATTTACTCCAAACATGAGTGGATGATCAAAAGTAACCCTAATTGTAAGAATTAAGATTAGATTGAATTAAAAGAAATTAAAAAATCTGGGGAAAATCACAAATTTGCCCCTTCCTAACAATTTGTAGAATTCCAGAACAGTCCCTGTGTTGCCCTTGAACTTGTGTGATTTTGCATGGATGATCTGGGGTCATTTTGATGCCCGGTTGATCATAAGATGATTTTTTTCTTATAACGCTTGGCATTACAATCAACTTGATACCAACTTCAAGCCATGGATCGTGCTTTCAGTGCACAAACATTTGACTTGAAATTTGAGTGGATCTTGAAACTTCGCATCGAAAGTGTATGTGTTCCTTGATGTTTTTTAGTTATTTCTTCGATGAACTACACTGAGCATGCCGTTACAATCACGGGGCAACAAACGCAACTCGATTCCATGCCTAAACGAAGATTTTGCAACTTTGAAATTTTGGTCGAAATTTGGAATTTCGACGCTGGAATTTGCAGTTGCTTCACTAGCTTTGTGTGCAGAATCCGACCGTTCATCATGTATGGGGTTTGGGTCAGTGATAACGCGAGACCTTACGCCCATAATGGAATTGATCTCGCATCGACCGTGCTCGCGAGGGGCGGGATCCGACTGCTTGAGCGAGACACGATGCTGCTGAATTTTTTATACTTTCTTCACGGATCAGCAACTTGTCTCTAACTTTTCTTCATGCTCGGTTGTCGTCACGAGGTGTGCCACATATCGAATCACTCATCTTGACTAGATGAACATGCTCACCAAATTTGAGCACGATTCGACTTAGGATCGGTGAGATTTGAGCATCAAAAGTCACTGGTCGTGACTGTCCCTTCCATGGCGTGGAGTTGCAGGGTGGCCACACGGGAATAGCTTGTGATCCCTCTTGTTTCACTCTTTTACCTATAACTTATTCTTGGAGTGTCCGTTCGAGCTGAGATTTGACTCCAAGAGGTTTTGAACTGTGCCGGTTCCAATGGTGATGATCCCATAGAAAATTGAGACATTGAAAATGTAGCTCTAGTTATAGGGTCTGTTTTAGGGTGGTAGAGGCTGATTTTGCTTCTCAGTAGCACTGCCTTAGACATGTCAAAATGCGACGAAACTTGCCGAGAGACTTTGAGGGACCTCATGAAGATCTTGGCCAGTTCTAGGGATATTATGAAGCTATCAGAATTTTCACTATTTGCTAGGCCTTTATTGAGCGGGGGCCCCATGTTGATGAAATATACCTTCCAACAATAATGGGTGGTGAAAGTGCCCTATCAGACATAGGGGTATATGATTGAGACTGCGGTACGCCTCTTTGAGATATTGTTTTGTAGAGGTGGATGCATGCCTTGCATGCTTTGCTTTGAAGCCTCACATTCGAAACTCTGGTGCACCTCTTTAATTTATGTCTTTGTAGAGGCAGATTCACGCTTTGAAATGCATGCTCTTCTTCGAAACCTCACAATTGGAAGTTTGGTACACCTCTTTGATATGGATTTATAGAGGTCAGCACATGCTTTGATAGTTTCATGTTATGCTTCGAAGCCACACAGTCGAAACTGTGGTACACCTCTTTATAATATGGATTTGTAGAGGCAGGCGCATGCTTTGAAATGCATGCTCTGCTTCGAAACCTCATAGTCGAAATTGTAGTACACGTCTTTGATATGGTTTTATAGAGGTGGGTGCATGCTTTGACGATTGCATGTTATGCTACAAAGCCTCACAGTTGGAACTGTGGTATACCTCTTTGATTTATGGCTTTATAGAGGTAGGCACATGCCTTGACGGTTGCATGCTCTGCTTCTAAACCTCACAGTTGGAACTGTGGTATATCTCTTTAATATATGGTTTAGTAGAGGCGGGAGCATGCTTTGAAATGTACGCTTTGCTTTGAAGCCTCACAGTCGAAACTATGGTATGCCTCTGAGAGACGAACGCATGCCTTGATGATTACATGCTTTTTCTTCGAAGCCTCATAGTTGAAACTATGATACGCCTCTTTGAAATATGTCTTTGTAGAGGCGGGCGCATGCTTTACTTCGAAGCCTCACAGTCATGACCGAGGTACACCTTGATTTGGTCGGACACCTCGAAGGGGTGGTGTCTTTTCACCGGGGGCTTGTGAAAAAGGATGTAGTAGTGGATGTGTAGGAGGGTATCATGCGGTAACCCAATGGAAACATGTAGGAACAGGAAGCAGTTTATAGTCATGCAAATGGACTATATGTCACGCAGTTTAACGTCTTGCTACAGGGACGTTTGACATTTTTACTCATGATGACCCATAGGGGAGGATCAACACGTCCGTCATTTGAGAGTGAGTGCCCTGAAGGGTTTTCACCACACCCTCTTTATTTTGACAATCTTGCCCGTAGTGCCCTTGCAGGTTTTCACTATGCCCTTCTTTTTCTTTCTGTTTTTGCGGGAGCGTGTTTAAGGTCAGGCCACCGTGACCATCAATTTAGTGTGTTTGAAGGTCATCCGCCAAGACCAGAGGGTATGTTTAAGGTCTTGCCTCCGAGATCGTTTGTTGTGCAGTGTAATGTCATGCCACTCGAATGTGTGCTATAGTTTAAGGTCGTATAACTTAGACTGTGAAGTTTAGGGTCGCGCATCTGGCTGCAGCTTAAGGTCGTATAGTTTGGACCATGCAGTTTAGGGTCATACCTCTAGACCGTGGTGTTTGAGCAAACCGTCAGTTTGAACTGCCTTGTCGATCATCTTGGCGAATGTATTGGGCCATGATGAAGTGACATACAAGCCAATTCTAGGTGCATACCGTCTATGCAATACTCTATCTCTTGCGACTCACCTATCGGTGTGGCTAGATTGATGACAAGATTGCGCCACCTTTCATTGTACTTGATCACTAGCTCGTGTGGCTTTTGTTTCACCTCAAAGAGTTCAAAGAGTTCCATTTTCTTTTCTATGTCCCAGAAGCTTTTAAAGAACTTTTCCATCATTTGTGTCCATGATGAGAATGACCCTGGTAGTAACCAAGAGTACCATTTGAATGCTGCTTCTGTAAGGGTTCCCACAAATTTTGGTAGCAGCAGGCACTCATTGTTCGTTGTATTGCCACAGGCTGCAATGAAATGGGCTATGTGTTGCCGTCATGAGCCAGTACCATAATATTTGGGGAAGTCGAGTCTTTGATAGCCTGGTGGAAATGGAGTTTGGTCAACATACTCTGGGTAAGAATTTTGATAGCGTTTCAGCTCTTCTATCAATAGGATACTGTACTTTTTCAATGCTTCAGCTACCATGCCTTTCACTAATTCTTTGTTCCCAACTTGAGTCGGTGGGGAAGAGATCAGAAATGAGGGAGGCGAGGGTGGGAATGGCTTTTGATGGTGTCGTTTCGATGACCAGACAAGGTGATTGAGAGATGGTAAAGAGGGCTTGGTGCCCCGAGGTGGTATGCTCAGGCTTACGTGACATCAATACCTCTTGGCACAAAGTTTCTATGATTCCATCCTTTGACCTCATCTCATCTTGCAACTACTTCAATGTGGTCTTAAGCTATGCAATTTCATCCCCATAGTATTCTGGTATTTCATTGATCACCATAGCTTCAACACTAGCCATGCTTGTGAGCTCTTCTCTTACTGGAGGATTGGGTTGCTTACCATTGGGAAGAAAACGGATAAGGGAGGCTTTGGGGTTGGTTACTCCGAAAGCTTCCCTTTCATTTGGAGCAGTGCCATCCAATAGAGTTCGCTCACCACATGCCTCTTGCTCAATGGGGTTCTCGACCATGGGCTCAATTGTTGCTGCTTCGACAACCTAGTAGGGGAAGTGCAACTCATCCCAGGGGAATGGATTTCCTTGAATGAGAGTGAGAAACTTTCATCCAATGTAAGAACATCTACACGAGAGAGGGTGAGCGACAACAAAGTTCCATTCTTGTTTATGAGATTGATCTCAACAATGATCTTTTCAGCCCTTTGAAGCAGCTCAATAGTATCGGTTCTCTTTTTAGCTTCATCTCGGGGAGCCGGGATGTTGAGGCAAACTTTGGGAGGAGCTGGTGGACAATTTTTTTGCATCATGAGAAGAAGACCAGTCCTTTCATGATTCAAACTTTTCACCACCTCGATGGGTTCAGCTTCTGTCTCACTCAAGTCACCGGGATTGTCCCGCAGCGGTGCCTTCCGGCTCGTCAGGAGTCTTGGGGAAACTGATACAGGTCTATGAGCTGCACCGAGTTTAGTCTGCCCGAAGAAGTCTTTGCTCTCGGTGCCTCTACTTAAGAGAGGCTAGGGAGTTTGATCGAGTAATGGCTCAACTGGCTTGGGGTCACTGGGGTCAAACGGGCTCTTTGCCCCGTCTGGAGGCTCGCCTTTGCCCATAGTCAAGCTTGGATCTTCATAGATAATCGGCTTCATCATGCTTCTATCAATCCTTCTAGTATTCATCTCATGCCATGCTTTTCCAGCATCATCCGCATCAAGGGGAATGAGAGAGGGAAAAAGGTCCTCATCTTTGAGAGGGAATATTTCAATCACTTATTCTTATTTTCCTCTGAGCAGGGCTTTCAATGTCTTGGTCTCCCGGCCCCATTTCCGGGCTTGACCATGATTTCCCTTCTTCTAGTACTGCCTTTGAGCAAAGGCGGACTGTTCTTCTAACCCATTGGCGTGATTACCCTTGGAACCGGGTGGAGTGCTAGATCCATGCGTGTGTGCATGGTGCAAAGATGTGCTCTGGGCGGGCGTGGGGATTGGCACATGTACGCCCTCTGCAGAAGGATTTTAGGTGACCTGGTGGTTACCTTGGGCTCGAATAGCGTGTCAGGCCTTAAGAGGCTCGGTGCCATGAGCATGTGTGTGTGATGGAATGGCCGTATCCATCCCTCACAGAGTGAACAAGCATGTGCTAAGAGAGGGTACTAGGAGGTTCCCCCTCATGTGCTCGGGTAGGCTCAATAACAAGGCTGCCCTGGGCGATGCAATGCATATGCAATATGCAAGGGGTGTGCAGGGTCGGTCCGAAGAAAAGCCGAACCCTAAGGGTGTCCCGAGGTAACCTGAAGGTTCCCCCGAGGATGTGCTGTACCAAGTCCAAGAAGACCCGAACCCTAACAGTAATCCGAGGTAACCTGAGGATTGCCCCGATTGGTACAGTATGCATGTGACAGTGGTGCAGGGCTAAGTCCAAGGAGACCTGAACCCTAACCGTGCATCGAGGTAACCTAAGGGTTGCCCTGAGTGGTGGAGTGTGCATGCAAAAGAGGTGCATGGTAGTGTCCAAGAGGACCAAAACGCTAACGGTGTCCCGAGGTAACTTGAGGGTTGCCCCGAGGTGTAGCTAGAATGGATGGTCCACTAGCTTTGGTGTGTGTGTGCGAGGCAGTCACTTCAGAGCCACCTCCTCTAAGTGTCAAGCCTCTTGTTACAGGGGCTCGAAGTGAAGAGAATGGGGGGTAACCTCATGACGACCCGCAGGAGCAACGACATATGAACTGTTAGTCACGGAACAGGGAGGGGCGGACCCGAGTAGTGAGACCGACAAGTGGGTAGCCGGTAGCAAGGTGCATGCTATGTGTGGTGGCATATGTGCCACCAATGCAAGGTGCATTGACAGAAGGTCCACCATTGTAAGGAGGTAGGGAATGAGGGACTTGTTGGTCCATCCTCGCCTTTATCCAGGTGATGACCTAAGAGCGCGATACAGGGTCAATGCTCAAGAGAAAGGTCGGGCATGAGGTTCACAGAACCAATTCTCGATGAAGACTCACGAGTGCGGGGATTACAAAACCCCTGACTCGGATGAAGGGGTTAAGTAACCCCGAAGACAGGTGTGTGTATAGTGAGCAAAAATAAAAAGAAAGGAAAGTCAAACAAGAATGATCCAACGATGGGGTAGCGTGTCCCCAGTGGAGTCGCCAAGCTAGTTAGATGCGTCGATCTCGCCCCTCGAGTCGGGTTGACCTAGTGGTGTGGTTTCGAGTTTGAGATGGAAACGAGACCTGATATTGCTCTCTCGGGAACTACGTACAGAAGACGTGGGCAGGAGTACCAACCGGTGAGAGATAGATTAAGGTTATGAGGCAGGACTTACCTCGCGTGGGTCAGTGACATGCTCGGACAGGCTCTTGTGGACGCCCTCTTAGATCACGTTGGAAAGCCCCCTGGCCTATGGCCGGTTTGGAATCACCTTTCTTGACCTGTTTCTCCTTTCATGTAAACACACACACACGTAAGACGTCCCAACAAGTGTGTCTGGGGACCCTGACTTGTCAAAAATAAAATAAATAAAATAAAATGGAGTGAAATGAAAAGTAAATTGGAATGAGACGAAATGAAAATGAATGAGATGAATTGGAATAAAATAATATTAGAAGATGGAGTTAGGATGAAATAAGAATAAAATGAATTAAAATAAAATGAAGTAAAGGAAAATAAAATAAAAGGAATAAAAGAAAATGAAATAGAATAAGATGGGGTAAATAAAATAAAAGCGGTAAATGAAATAAAATATACTAAGGTAAAATAAAATCGATGAAGTAGAATAAATAAGGTAAAACAAGGCAAGGTAAAATAAGCTAACATAAATAGAGTTAAAAAAAAATTAAAATAAAAGAAGTAAATAAAATAAATTAAAATAAAATAGATGAAGTGAATAAGATAAAATATGGTAAGGGAAGATAATATAAAATAAATGGAGTAAAGGAATTATATTAAAATAAACTAAAGTGAAATAAATGGAATGAGTGAGGTTAAGTGAGATAATAATAGAAATAAAAAAAATAGATTGGTTTTTGTGGGTTATTAGATTTGAAGGGGAAAACGTAAAGTATATGGGATGGCGATTTGGTTAAAGATCGAGAGGGATTTGGGTATTGGGTTTGAATGGAGAAAGGTTAAAGTATATAAAAAAAAAACAAGAGGTAGCGATTTGGTTAAATGGGAGAGAGGTTTTAAACAAAATAGGATAGAAAGCGGAGGACGACACGAGTAAAATGAAATTTAAAACAAAATGAACGAAACGAAAAGAAAAGAAACAGGGAGAACGGGTGTTTTCTTTTATGGGTTTTTGGAGAGAGGGAGAACAGGGGAAAGGGAGAGTAGAGCGAGAGGCGGAAATGGCTGAGACGGGCAGTGAGACGGCCAAAATGGGATAACAAAAGTGGCAGAAGTAGGGGCGAAAGATGGAGGTCGAGGATGGAACAACAGTGTGGCGGAAGATGGAGCAGCAAAGTGGTGGCTGTGGCTGCCTGCTGGTTGAGGATAAAAGGATGGAGGTGAAAGGGTGGAAGGGGTTGGTCACACGCGGCCATGGGAAGAGGTTCGCGCGGGACGGCGATAGAGGTTCGAGCGACGATAGCACGCGCGGCAGGGCAATGGGATTATATACGCGTCGCCGTTTGGGAAAGAAGGATTTGGGGTCTAGTGCTCTCATGGGATCATGGGACGTTAGAGAGAGGGAGGCACTACGAGGGTACACTAAAGAAGGGTTGCTCACAGGAAAAGGTGAGAAGGGTAGCGGACCTGAGGGATTACCAGAAAAAAAAAAGAAAAATAAAAAAATAAATATGGGTAGGTGAGCCCGAGGGTGCGTAGGGTGAAAGAGGTCATGCAAGGGTGAAACGAAAGGGACTATAGAGAGGGAAGGAGAGAAGAAAAAATGAAAAAAAAGTGGCATAGCTAGATAAAAATTTTATTAAGCAAGTTAAGGGTCTTGTGTACAATGAGAGTACATGGTAGTTATAGAATTGTGCCCAAACATTGGTGGATTGATCAAAATTAATTCGGTTGGAAATTAAGATTTAATTGAATTAAAAAAAAAAAAAATTAGAAATTAGAGTGCAAAATGATAGATTTGCCCCTTAACAATTTGTGGAAGTCCAAAACAGTTCTTGTGCTGTCCTAGAATTTGCGTGTTCTTTTATGGATGATTTGGGGTCGTTCTGATGTCTGTTTGATCGAAAGATGATTGTTTTCTTGTAGGGCTCGACATGACGATCGATTTGATACCAACTTCGAGCCATAGATCATGTTTTTAGGGCACGATCATGGGACTTAAAATTTGAATGAATCTTGAAACTTTTGATCAATTGTGTGCTCGTTCCTTGATGTTTTTCTGTGATTTCTTCGCTGGATCACACTGAGCATGCTATCAAGATCGCGGGGCAACAAACACAACTCGATTCTGTGCCCAGATGAAGATTTTACAACTTTGGAGTTTTGGCCGGAATCAGGAAGTCGGCGACGAAATTTGCAATCACTTCATCGGCTTTGTGCGTTGAATCCAACCGTTCATCATATATGAAATTTAGACTAGTGATAGCCCTAGACCGTATGCACGCGATGAAATTGGTTTCAAGTCGATCGGTCGTACGAACGACGTGATTTGGCTGCTCGTGTGAGGCACGACGCTGTTGATTTTCCTGCACTTTTTTCACGGATTGGCAACTTCTCTCGGGCTTTTCTTCTGGCTTGGACGGCGTCACGAGGCGTGCCATATATCAAACGCTCTTCTTGATGAGATGAATACACTCACAAAATTTGGGCTTAATCTGACTTGAGACGGGTGAGATATGAGCATCGAAAGTCACTGGTCGTGACTGTCCCTTTAATGGAGTTCAGTTACAGGGTGGCCGCACGGGAGTAGCGCGCTACTCTTCTTGTTTTGCTCTTTCACCTATAACTTCTTTCTGGGATGTTCGTTCAAGCTGAAATTTGACCCCTTAGGGTTTTCAACCATGTCGAATAGGATGGCAGTGGTCCCATAGCAAATTGAGAAACCAAAAATATAGCTCTAGGTTTAAGGTCCGTTTCAGGGTGTTTGAGGTTGATTCCGCCGAAACTGTTTCTCAGTCTGCACTGCCTTAGACATGTCAGAATGCGACGAAACTTGGCAGGAGTCTTTTGAGAGTCTTTATGAAGATCTTTACCAGTTCTGGGACTTTTCTAAGACTTTTAAAATTTCCACTGTATGTTAGGCTTTATTGACTTGAGACCCATGATGATGAAAAGTGTCTTCCAACAATCTGCAGAGAGGGATGATGAGGGAACCATTTCAGATGTGCTCGGGTAGGCACAGCAGCAGGGTTTCCTCGAGCTGTGCGATGCATATACAAAAAGTGTATAGGGCCGGGTCCAAGAAGACCCGAACCCTGACAGTGGTTAAAGGCAGCCTGAGCATTTCCCAGAGGTGTGGCTCAAGTTGATGGACCATGAGCTTTGGTGAGTGCGTGGGAGGTGGTGCCCTCAGGGCTTCCTCCTCGATGTGTCGAGCCTCTTGTTATAGGGGCCCAATGTGATATAGAATGGGGTTTGGCCTTATGACAACTCATAAGAGCAATGGAAGATGGACTGCTAGTTGCAGGAAACGAAAGGATGATCTTTCGGTTGCCTCAAGCAGTGGGACCGGCAAGTGACTTAACGGTAGTAGGGTTCATGCGGTGTGTGGTGGCTATTGTGCCACCCATACAAGGTGCATTGGTGGAGGGTCTACTAATCTAGGATATAGGTAGTGAGAGACTTTTAGGTCCCTCTTCACACCAATCCAGGTAAGGACCTGGGAGTGTGACACCGGGTCAACTGTCATGACCCCACCCCTATCGTCCTACCGTACTTGCCGGAGGGAAACAAGGTGTGGGACCACGACCAAAGGTAACAGATGTAACTCTTGTGTGAGTGCACTCAATGCCTCAAGAAGAAGGAATCAAAGCAAACCACGAAACAAAACAAAAAATCACACAACTACAAACAAAAATCGGACAACCAAGTTCCGGACCATGTAAATATATATAAAGAGATCCAAAAGTATTGCAAATATGTCAAAGGCTTCAATGCCCAATAACATTTACATGACTTCAAAATATACAAGAACTATATGGCGACAGCCAACCAAAACATACAATTGAAAATCAAAACTTCAACGAAAGTCCGAAGCTCCAACCGCCAGCCGCGATCACCAAACCACCTGTCCTCCACTCGTGGTTGCTCTACATAGATGAAGATGAAAGAGTTAGTCGTAAAACCCAGCAAATAGATCAAGTTACCATGCCTCCCTGCCTATGAACATTCCCTCATAGCAATACGCAGGATGTTATGCAATTCTTATAAAACAGGAGCCATGTGCCAAAATCAACTCTACTAGTGTGTAGTGCACAATTCATAGTAAAGCAATGACAAATCAAATCACTTATATATGACATGAAAAGGAGGTCTATATAGTTATCCAGCCTTACAAGTCTTAACAAATCGACAGACTTAGGCAAGTATCAACAGTTATCAACTAACCCACTCCCATGTTTCTCCTACTCATGAAGTAAAAGCCTTATTTATCAAGCTAAACTAATCCCATTTCTTAGGACTTCTACAATCACACTGGAGGGAAAACAATGACAAATGGGTGATCCATTTCGTAATGTCTTCACACACACATACTGTCCCCAACGTGCTTTAGGGCTTTTGATAGGTGGTGTCCTTGCGAGACACGACCCCTCTCCTTACGCCCTTCTGGCGAGAGAGCATTGCACTACCAAAGGATGACCCAATGTGTAGTGCCCACATAGATTTTAGGGGGCGCGACCCTCCCAACACACACTCATCCTAACTCCTGTCCTATCATAGGGAGTCAGGTGAAAACAATCTCGACTGTCGGCACAATGTTTGACCATGTAGGTCTTATCACATAGCACTTATCACGTAGCACTTATCGCATAACACTTATCAAAAATCACTTATCTCATAGCACTTATCACATTGCACTTCTCACATGGCTGACCACACAGGTCTTATCACATAGCACTTAGCTGATCTCAAAATCATGCATACATATCACTATAGAATATGTACTATAATCATTTACACATATCATAACAAAGCATGTCTTACTACATGTTCCCATAGCATCACAAACCTTCTCTCATTATCATGCATTCATAACACACAATCATGCATGTCATACTATCATGCCCAGATTTCTCATTAACAACACATTTCCATGCTCACATAAAACATCGGTGTGCCATGCATATTATCATATTATCATGCTTACTAGTTTGAGAGACATTATCATGTCATGTCATGTATATAAACTTACCAACAGGCTCATTAGCTCAAAAGATATAATCATACCACTTTTTTGGTTTTTCCACAGTGGTTCATCTTTAGAGGCGTATCATGGGATTAAAAAATCATTTGGACTTGGGACCACTTTTATAACAATATAGGTTCGCTAAAACACAACTTCATGAAGGGAATAACCTTAAATATTGACCTAAGTTACTAAACTATTGGTGATTTTGAGTGAAACTTCTGGCTTTTCACAACAACAAAATTAGGGTGATATCTGAATAGAAAATCGGACATAATTTTCAAACCACAGAGAATTTCAATATTACAGAGAATTTCAACATTATTTCAAATCCACTTATTAAATATACTCATTTATTTTTCATTTAGAAGTGGTTTGACTCTATTCTGACATATTTTGGTTGGTGAATAGTTCCACACAAAAACACAGCAGTTCTGGAAATTCATTTTATAGTCTTGGCATACTTTTAAAAATGGCTTATAACTATCAAACCAATAAGGGATATTGATAAAAGGTCTTTTCTATATTAAAATAGACTCAAAGGGGAAATTTTTCACAAAATTTCATGATCAATAGAGGTGTTTTTTATACTCAATTGATCACACAAAAGGGAGTCATAATTCTGAAAAATTCCTGTCCTCACAGCAGAATCTTCTAGTGTGACATTCTCATCTAAAAATGGGCATAACTTACATGGTTCCCAAACTATTTTAAGAATAAACTCATTTATCTTTTATTTAGAAGTGATTTGACCTCATTCTGATACATTTTGGTCAGTGAGTAGTTCCCAACATGAACACATAAAGTTCTTGGAAAATCATTTCACAGTTGTGACATACTTCAAAAAATGCCTAATAACTTTCAAACCAAAAGCAGTATTGGCAAGAGGTCTTTTAGATCTTAAAATAGATTCAAAGGGGTATTTTTTCACAAAATTTCATGACTAACAGAGGCATTTTCGATGCTCACAGTTCTGGAATAACAAAGCACATACTAACAAGATTTCATATTTTCAATCACATCCATTTTCGTGCTTGAGATTCCATACTTTGATAAGCTAAGTAAACAAAAGCATGGAACATGGGAACTAGATCCACTTACATCCCTAA
Organism: Amborella trichopoda; assembly: GCF_054954075.1. Taxonomy (NCBI): domain Eukaryota; kingdom Viridiplantae; phylum Streptophyta; class Magnoliopsida; order Amborellales; family Amborellaceae; genus Amborella; species Amborella trichopoda. The sequence continues at coordinate 23,536,345 of NC_142338.1, read as the reverse complement.
GTGAAACTCCCAAATGCTCTACACAAGTTCTCTTCAAAGTGCCCGGCTCCAAGGATGGCCCAAGCTTAAGGTTCTAAGTTGTAGAGAGGGAGGGCGTGGGTGAGAGAGGGAGAACTCTTAGAGGTGTGTTAAGGTGGGGTTTAAATAAGAAAAAGAAGGGGGCAATAGCATGCTGCAAACATTTAGCATCCATGGGACATGCAAGTGCCACATGGTGCCTAAGAAACATGCAACCAATCATGAGAGAGAGAGAGAAAATTCCCTTGGACTGTCGCGCGCTCGACAGCGTCATGCTCAGCAGCATCGCGCTCAATAGCGTTGCACGCTAGGCAGCATCGTGTGCCAAATCACATGTGCTGATGACTCGTCCACGCATTACCAAATACCGAAAAAGTCCATGTCCTTACATCACCCTCCCTTAAAAATGATTTTATCCCCAAAATCATACATCTGCTAAAAAAACAAATGGGGGTACTTATCTCGGATCTCATCTTCCCGTTCGCAGGTCTACTCTTCTCGGTAATGGTACGGCCACAAAACATGGACCAGAGGAATCTCCTTATGACGCAACACTTGTACCCTCTATCCAGTATCTCAATTGGCTGCTTGATGAAGTTCAGGTCCTCTATGATCTGAACCGGTTCATATCTCAGAACATCGAACGGGTAGGGCTGGTCTTAACAGAGATATATGAAAGACATGGTGGATTTTCGCCAATTCAGGTGGTAGGGCAAGTCGATATGCCATGCCTCCAACTTTTTTGAGAATCTCAAAGGTTCAATATAACGCGAGCTCAACTTCCCTTTCTTACCGAATCTTATAATGCCCTTAATTGGCGATACCTTCAAGAAAACCTGATCACCCACCTCAAACTCAAGGTCTCTTCTTCGGTTATCGGCATAACTCTTCTGCCGACTTTGGGCTGTTCTAAGCCTCTCTTGAATCAAGCCAAGCTTTTATGAGGTCACTTGGACAATTTCTAGCCTTAAAAGCCTTCTTCCACCAATCTCATTTTAAGGACAAAGATTTTCCTGGGAGTGAGCCGCATATGGAAAAACACATGGAAGAAGAGAGAGAGAAAGAAGCATCGTCGTGTGCGTAAAGAGTAGCGCTGTGTATAGGAGATGCTTAGCATTGTGTGTGTGGAAAAGGCCTAGCGCAGTTTGAGAAGAGAGAGGAGAACGTCGCGCTTGAATTGGGGTATCGCCACACGTGAAGTGGTGTATTGCCGAGCGTGAATGAGAGTTACGCCGCGCATGTAAGAGACTAATGCCACGCAAGAAGGGAAGGCAGTGTCATGAATGAAAAGGGAGATGTGACCACTGACAGCACCGCACATGTCAGCCCTGCCCATGTCAGTACCGCACATGTCATCTACAGTGACCTTCACCTACCCTATATACTTAAACCCTTTTCTCTCCCTCCCCACCACCATTTTGTTTTCTCCCTAACTCACTTACTCTCTCTCTCTCTCTCTTTAGAACCAAACCAACTTCCCTTAGAGGAAACCCTTTCTTGGAGCTCGAGGTAACCTGCGAGTGGGAGGTTGAAAACACCTTGAGCATCAAGTAAGTGGGTTTAGGGTTCATGCCTCAATTAACTGGGTAGTAACAGATTTCAAAGATTAAAGATGAGGAAAACAATGAAATAAAGAGTATGAATGTAGTTGATTTAAAATGAGATCAAACGATTGTTGTCGTTTGGCCAGGGAACTTGTTAAGTTTATGAAGTAGCCCACTTATAAGATTTATTCAACATGAATAGGGTTTGCATTAAAGCTTATCTTGGCTTATGAAATGTTGCATTTTAAATTTTAGCAAGCTAAACTTTAAAAGTAAGTTTCCTTGAATTGTGAGGGTTTTACACTGAATCCTTCAGTGACCAAACTATGTCCAAATGGGCTCAAACCGGTCTTGAATGAAAAATATGTTTGCCTACAATAATATTACACTTTGTACTTTGGTAAAACCTTGCATAGATCTAGAGTTATGCCCAAAGTGTGGCAGCATACCAGTGTGGGGGCATACCTCTGTTTACAGTAGATGGAAGTTCCAGCCACTGTCACTCACTTTGCGTTGCAACAACGTGCGTATATTGTCGCTAGTGCAATGCCATTCGGGTATTGCCACTGGTGCAATACCATGTGCATATTGCCGCTGGTGCAACGTCGTGCGCGTATTTCTACTAGTGCAACGCCGTGCGAGTGTTGCCGCTTGTGCAACGCCGTGTGCTTATTGTCGCTGGTGCAACATCGTGCGCGTATTGCCGCTGGTGCAACGTCGTGCGAGTATTGCTTCTGGTGCAACGTCATGCGAGTATTGCCGCTTGTGCAATGCCATACGAGTATTGCCACTGATTCAATGCCGTGCAACTATTACCGCTTATGCAACGTCGTGTGCGTATTGCCGCTTGTGCAATGCAGTGCGAGTATTGCCACTTATTGTCGCTTATGCAATGCCGTGCGTGTAACGTTGCTTGTGCAACACCATGTGTAATGCTGCTTGTGCAAAGTCAAGTGCGTAACACCGAGAGCATAAAGTCATGGATGTAGCACCGGATGAGCCACTACCACATGATTGACGTTCACGACCGGAATGATAAATTTCATGTGATGAATATTAATTACCATTATGTTATGTGAATGATACCATGCAGTTATGCTTTACCTGAAAAATGATGAATAACCTACAATTGTGATAGTTCCATGACGTATGTTACATGACAAGTGCCATAATACTAATGCTGAATTCTAAGCGTAAATGCAATATGATAGCTCTCATATAATGGGTATTTCTTGATGAACGTCATAATGTTATGTGACTGATGGATAGTTCTGAGCAAGACTCACACTCTGCATAATGAGGATAGAATTATCTGTCATAGGGTATTGTTTCGACATGAATGAATTGAATGCTTGAGCGTAATATGATGCTGTGATCTTGATCACTGCACAATGGGATGCCTATTGGTAGTGGGTAATGTTCTATTATGGTACTGTGATACTGCTACTGTCATACCATGAGTATGATACTGACCATTACGTGATGGGATGCCCAGCGGTAGTGGATACTATTTTACTATTACTGGCCATTATGTGATGGGATACCCATCGGTAGTGGATACTGATACATGGGGAATAATTATGTCGGCTATGTACCCTAACTTGCTGAGTGATAAGATGGAGTTAGGGGAGAGTGAAATTGAAGGATCGCACCCTCAAATGATTCATGAGATGAGATTAGTAACTGACGGCTTGCAAGGTAAGTGTCTATCGAAAACCCCAGTGCGCACTGAGGACCTTGTGCATGGGTATGAGGGCATTACGAAGTGGATTTACCCACTTGTTATTGCCCTCCCTTCTGAGAGATGGTAGAGGTTCTATGCAATGGGATTGGCTTAACCTGCTGGATAGGGCAGGCGAACTAAGGAATGTGTGGGTAATGATTAAATTATGATTGTGAATGTTGAAAATTGTAATGGTGGTATGATCAATGACATTGAATACGATGCTTGATATTGATGTTTTGATCTGATTTCTGAGGTAAATGACCACTGTATTATGACATCTCATAATTGGAAGAACTGCTTAGGATGCATGAATAGACTCACTAATGATGCATGACACTTAGATATACTTACTGGGCTTTATAGCTCATCCCTCTTGTAGATTGATAGCTAGCATGTCAAAGGTTGGAGGTGCGAGGTTCGTATTTGGAAGTCGAGGCTGCACTCTGCTAAGAAGAAATTCTGATATTGTATGTAATTGGGCAGTTAGTCCTGAATTTTGTTTATCTTGGAAAGATATATTATTGGGCTCGGTTGCCCCAGACTTAAGTATAAAATTTTTGGGAAGGAATTTTTTGTATTGCAGTTTTAATGATGGATGGATTTCTAGAAAGTTTAAATGTTTATTTGCACTTAGAATCATTGATTTCATTTTTTTACTATGGTTTGCAGTGATTATCGATATAAAGGCCTTGAGCCAACTCTAACCTGAGTGACATGTGCTACCTCCGGATAACGAACCTGCTCTCGGTCATGCTCCGTCGAATACGGAAAGGGGTTAGGGGCAGGGTTGTGACAGTTATGGTATCAGAGCAGCCAAGATAAGATCTTTGGTCTAAGGGGATTTTAGAAGAGTTCTTAGGATAGTTTTAGGATTGACCTGTGACTGGGTGCTCCTGTGTTAGATTGAAAATGTCGAGGGACTGTGAAGACCACATATCAAGGGAGGAAGGAAAGATAAAGGTCTTGCCATCGGGAAAGTTTGGGAAGAAGCCCCGACAATTCCCAAGAAGGGGTGTTAGAGGTGGGCCTTATTAGCATAGCCCAATGGCCCAGAAAAATTTCCTGAGCAACAGGGAGAATGATCGACGCCCGGTTTGCCCTCATTGTGGTAGGGATAACCATACTGCTACTGAGTGTTACCGGAAGTAGAATGTATGCCTTCGGTGTGGCAGGCCCAGTCACTAGGTTAAGGATTGCCCTATAGAAAAGACAGAGGATCGATCAAAAGACACAAGGGCGAGTGTTTGCCCTCACTGAACAAGAAGCTAAGGCATCTACCTCGGTGATCAAAGGTACGTTCTCTATTTGTGGTATTAAAGCTAGAGATTTGATTGATACTGGTTCCTCTCACTCTTTTATTGCACCTCGTTTTACTTGCTATCTAAATGTTGAACCTGCATGTCTTGATTATACTCTAGTAGTGTGCATGCATGTAGGGGATTCTATGGAAACTGATAATGTATAGACAATGTGGAATTACAATTGATATGTGTGACCTTCCCGTAGATTTGATCCTCCTAGAGATTCAGGATTTTGATGTTATTCTGGGCATGGATTGGTTGTACACACACATGCCACCTTCGATTGCCATGAGAAGACAGTAACCTTTAAACGCCCTAACCAAGCTGAGCTACACTTTTAGGGTACCAGGGATACTTCCCCATTGCACTTTATCTCTGCTCTTTGGTCCTCTCGCCTCCTAACTAAGAGATGTGTTTGTAGTTGAAAATCGAGACGTCTAGGCTCAGCTAGAAGGGATACCAGTAGAGAGAGAGTACCCCGAGGTCTTCCTGGAAGAGTTTCCATCGCTTCCTCCAATAAGGGAGGTTGAGTTTGAGATAGATGTAGTCCCTAACACTACTCCCATTTCTAAGGCCCCATATAGAATAGAGTTGATGGAGTTGAAAGAGCAGTTGCAGGGATTGTTAGACAAGGGGTTCGTCAATCCCAGCATGCCACCTTGGGGTGCACCAATCCTATTTGTGAAAAAGAAGGACGGATCCTTGAGATAGTGCATTGACTACAGGCAGTTAAACCAAGTAACAGTAAAGAATAAGTATCCCCTGCCTAGAATTGGTGACCTTTTTTACCAACTCCAAGGGACCAAGTGTTTTCAAAGATTGATCTCCACTTTGGTTATCATCAATTGCGGGTCAAGGAGGGAGACATCTCAAAGACCGCTTTTAGAACTCGATACGGTCATTATGAATTCCTCGTAATGTCGTTCGGGTTGACCAATGCCCCTATTGTATTCATGGACTTGATGAATAGAGTGTTCCGACCTTTCCTGGATAATTTTGTAGTGGTATTTATTGATGATATTTTGGTATATTCGAAAAGCTAGGAACTACATGAATAGCATCTGAGAATGGTTTTGCAAACTTTGAAGTCAAAAGTATTGTATGCTAAGTTAAGAAAGATTGAATTTTGGCTCCTTAGTATATCTATCGAGGGGCACATCATTTCTAAGGATGGGATCACGGTCGACCCCTCTAAGATTGACGTCGTACTTAAGTGGGAAGGACCAACAAATGTAACCAATGTTTGTAGTTTTCTAGGGTTAGCCGGATATAACCGGTGCTTTGTAGAAGGATTCTCAAAGATAACACTCCCCCTTACTTAGTTGACCCAGAAAAATGTGAGGTTTGTGTGGTCAGAGGATTGTGAGAGAAGCATCCAAGAGCTAAGAAAAGATGAACCACAGCCCCAATACTGAGCTTACCTGAAGGAAATGACGACCTTGTGGTTTACACCGATGCATCGCATAAAGGGCTCGGATGTATACTCATGCAAAGAGGTAAGGTCATTGCTTATGCCTCCAAGCAGCTGAAGTCATATGAACAAAATTATCCAACTCATGACTTGGAGCTTGCATCGGTAGTTTTTGCTTTGAAAATCTAGAGAAATTATCTCTATGGGGCCCAATTCAAGATGTTCACGGATCATAAGAGCCTCAAATATCTATTTTCTCTGAGGGAGTTGAATATGAGGAAAAGGAGATGAATGGATCGACTGTACAAACGATTACCATCCAATAAAAAGTAACGTAATAGCCGACGCTTTAAGTTGGAAAGCCATGATATCAGTGGTGCACTTGATTGTTTGAGAAATGGTATTACTGGAGGATGCAGTGGAATGACACCCAACCCTACCCCTTGAGAATGGGGTTGGGACACTTTCGTGTATGAGGATAGAACCCCAGCTCTTCCAACAAATTTCAATGGTACAAAAAGAAGATCCTCAACTTGTGAAACTTTTTGACGAAATGAAGGTGGAGGAAGGAAGGGATTTCACCATAAACAACGATGAGTTGTTAAGGTTTAAGGGCTGAGTATGTGTTCCTAATGACGAAAGTGTAAAAATGGCCATTCTAGAAGAAGCCCACCACTCTCATTACATGGTACACCTTGGGAGTACAAAGATGTATCAAGATCTGAAAAAGAACTTCTAGTGGAACAACTTGAAGAGAGATGTGGTGCAGTTTGTCACTACGTGCTTAACGTGTCAACAAGTAAAGGCGAAACATCAGAAACCCACCGAGTTGTTGCAACCCTTACCCATACCAGAGTGGAAGTGGGAACACATTACAATGGATTTTGTTTCTGGATTGCTCAGGTCAAGTGTCGAACATGATAGTATCTGGGTCATTGTGAACCGATTAAGGAAGGCTGCTCATTTCTTACTGGTTCATACAACCTATAATCTGGATAAACTGACCCAACTATACATCAGAGAAATTGTGAGGTTGCATGGAATACCTATCAGCATCGTGTCTGACAGGGACACCAGTTCCCTCTAGATTTTGGGCAAGCCTGCAGTCAGCCTTGGGAACTAGACTTACTTTCAGCATCACCTTCCAACCCATACAGATGGGATGTTAGAAAGAACCATTAAGACTCTGGAGGACACTTTGAGGGCATGGGTTATTGATCTTAAGGGGAACTGGGAGGACCACCTACCCCTAATAGAGTTTTCCTTATAACAATAGCTTCCAAGCTAGTATTCAAATGAAGCTTTATGAGGTTTTATATGGAAGGAAGTGTAGATCACCCAACTGTTGGGATGATGTGGGTGAAAGAAAATTTTTAAGGCCTGAAATTTTTCAAATGACCTTTAAGAAAATTACCTTAATTTGGGAGAAGATTACCTTAATTACGTCGATAATCGCAAGAGAGACATCTAGTTTGAAGTAGGTGATCGATTCTTCCTAAAAGTATCACTGGCAAAGGATATTATGAGATTCAGCAAAAAGGGGAAACTGAGCCAGCGATTCATTTGACCTTTTGAAATCTTGGATAGAGTTGGAAACATGGCATACCAGCTTGCCCTGCCACCTGAATTGGCCAACATTCACAATGTTTTTCATGTATCGCTATTGAGAAAATATCAACCCGACCCGTCCTATGTCTTGAAGTACGAACCTATTAAGCAACTGATTGGGATATTAGATAGGAGGGTACAGGTTTTGTGCGATAAAGAAATTCCCTTGGTCCGTGTACAATGGCAATATCATTCAAAAGAAGAATCAAGATAGGAACAGGAGGATGAAATTCGAGAGAAGTACCGCCACCTTTTAATTAACATCAATATGATTTTGAGGACAAAATCCTTTTTAGGGGAGGATGATTTAAGGACCATAGATTTTCTTATGGAGAAACACATGGAAGAAGAGAGATAGAAAGAAGCATCGCTGTACGTGTAAAGAGTAGCATCGTGTGTAGGAGATGACTATCGTCGTGTGTGTGGAAAGGGCCTAGTGACGTTTGAGAAGAGATTGGAGAACGCCACGCGTGAAGTGGCGTATCGCCATGCTTGAATTGAGAAATCGCTGCGCTTCAATGAGAGGAGAATGCCGTGGGTGAAGTGAGGTATCGCTGCACGTGAATGAGAGTCACGCCGTGCATGTAAGGGACTAATGTCGCACGAGAAGGGAAGGCAGCGTCGTGAGTGAAAAGGGAGATGTGACCACTTATAGGGCTGCACATGTCAACGCCGCCCATGTCAGTACCGCACACATCATCTACAGTGACCGTCACCTATCCTGAATACTTAAACCTATTCCTGTTTCTCTCCACCACCATTTTTTTTTCTTCTCTCACTTACTTACTCTCTCTGTCTAGATCTAGACCAACTGCCCTTGGAGGAAACCCTTTCTTAGAGCTCGAGGTAACCTACAAGTGGGAGGCTGAAGACACCGTGAGCATCAAGTAAGTGGGTTTAGGGTTCATGCATCAATTAACTGGTTAGTAACAGATTTCAAAGATTAAAGATGAGGAAAACTATGGAATAAAGAGTATGAATGTTGTTGAATAAAAATGAGATCGAACGATTGTTGTAGTTTTGCCAGGAACTTGTTAAGTTTATGAAGTAGCCCACTCACAAGATCTATTCAACATGAACAGGGTTTTGCATCAAAGCTTATCTTGGCTTATAAAATGTTGCATTTTAAATTTCAGCATGTTAAACTTTAAAAGTAAGTTTCATGTAGTCGTGAGGGTTTTTGCACCGAATCCTTCGGTGATCAAACGATGTCTAAATGGGATAAAACCGGTCTTGAATGAAAAAAATGTTTGCCTACTATAATATTGCACCATGGTAAAACCCTGCATAGATCTAGAGAAATGCCCAAAGTGTGGGGGCATACCACTATTTACAGTACATGGAAGTTCCAGCAACTGTTACTCACTTTGCATTGCAACGGCATGGGCGTATTGCCGCTGGTGCAATGCCGTGTACGTAGTGCCGCTGATACAACACCTTGCACGTAATGCCACTGGTGCAATGCCGTGCGAGTATTGCCGCTTGTGCAACACCGTGCACGTATTTCAGCTGGTGCAACGCCGTGCGTGTATTACAACGCCGTGCGAGTATTACCACTTGTGCAACACTATGCGAGTATTGCAGCTTGTGCAACGCCATGCGAGTATTGCCGCTGGTGCAACGTAGTGGGAGTATTGCCTCTTGTGTTATGACGTGCGTGTAACGCCGCTTGTGCGACGCAGTGCGAGTATTTCGCTTGTCCAACTCTTTGTGCGTATTGTCGCTTAGGCAATGGCGTGTGTGTAACGTCGCTTGTGCAATGCCACGCTTTCACGACCCCGCCCCCGACCACCATACCTTAAGCGGTGACGGGCGATGGAGGTCGGGTTCTTGATTCAATGTAAGGTTTGTCACTCAGGTAGGAGTGGACTTAATGCCTTTATATTAGGAAATCGAGCAAACCATGGAAGAGAGCTAAAGCGACAAGCTAAACCATCAGAAGAGTAAGGAAAATATCTACACACAAAAATTCATAATATAAGAAAAAACTTCCAAAATAATACATTCAGTTCAAGGCATCTAGGCCCAATGTTACACATAACAAAACAAAACTAGTGCCAAACAACCCTGACAAAAATAAGGTATAAGCACCTTCTTCAAAAACGCTAGCTTTGTCCTCCAGCTACCAAACACGAACTTCCAGCCCTGCACCTACCGCTATTAATCTACAGGTAGCGGAGAAATGATGGAGTGAGCTATACCGCCCAATAAGCAAGCCTAGTGCTATACATATGTGGTGGTGCTATCCACATGTGACAATAGTACAGTTTATCAATATAAAGTAATAATTTAACATAAATGCATCTCAAGTCAAGACATCGAATGTGAACATTTCATTTAAATGATAGTCATCACTAAATCAGTGCGATCAGAGCCTTCAAATAATGAAATCATAAATCAGTCCATCATTATATTGCTAAACATTCCTTATAAAGAAATTCATTCATTACCCATGCACTCCGTAAATCACCTACTCCCGCAGTAGAGGCCTTATCCATCAGGCTAAGCCAATCCCATTGCTTAAGATATCTACCATCACACAAAAGGGAGGGTAATGACAAGTGGGGTGGCCACTTTGTAATACCCTCAACACACTCACACCATCCCTAGCACGCATTGGGGTTTTGATAGGCTGTTACCTTGCAAGGAATCAATCACAAATCATTTCATAAATCTAGGGTGCGACCCTTTATCCTCTCCCTTAACCCATTCCTATCATTATCCAGGTTAGGGGATATGCCAGCATCTCTTTCCTCACTACTAATGAATGTCCCATCTCGTAGCAGTCAATATCATGGCAGGATCCACTACCGATGAGTGTCCACTACCGATGAGTGTCCTATCGATTGGCTCGGGTCCCATTGCGTAGCAGCCAATGTTCCCATCAATAAGTTCAATATCCGATACCAAAGGGCTCAGGTCCCAATGCGTAGTGGTCAGCACTCTCATCAATTTAACAGCACAATATCTGCTACTAGTGAGTATCTCACCGTGTAGTTACCAATATCAATATAAACAGTGGCCATTCATCGCCTCATAAATGATGAATCATAGTTCATCATAGCGTCATAGCATTTAGCAAAAGACATGCATTTTAGAAGCTGTCATAAGGTATTTACACATAAGCTTTCTCAGTAGCGTTTGGCATTCATTGTTAATTCATTTCATCATTATCCCTCTCGTGGCCCCTTTTTCTCATAAAGTACAGTTTACATGGCATCATTCACATATCTTTATGGCATTCTCTTGAAATTTATCATATGGCATTCACATTTATCATATATCAAGATAACTTAGTGTCGAATGGTCATACAATGATGCAGTGACAAGTAACAATGACATGCCCCTCTTAGTGAGGGCGTAGCTCCCGATGTAAGCGGAGTTTCAAGATGCCTCAAACATGAAACCTTGAGCTAATACACATTTATTTACAAAAACAATGATTTGAAGAAATTTGGGTGCCATTTGATGGGTCATTAGCTCAGTACAAAGTGAGCCTTAGTTGTTGGAAATTTCCCTGCAACAGTGCGCCGTGACAAGTTCGTGCATTTCCGGTCATAGCTCAAAATCCGTGGGGAGTTTCAAACATCTCAAAATATGCAACTTTAAGTACATTAGAAAACGTTTCTAATGCCAACGATTTCAAGGCTTTTGCATATCATTAGGTAAGTCAAAAGCATTTCCCAAAGAGGGTCACAGTTGCTGGAAATAGCAGCTACTATGAACGGTGTCATGCCTCAACATTTAAGGCCATATCTTTTTATCCGTAAAAAATTTTATCATGAAAAAAAGTAAACTTGGAACACGTCTTTCAATTGGGACTGATTTGTTCCTATTTGGGCGCCATTTGGTCATCGAACATATAGATGCAAAACTATTCACAGTTTTAGAAATTCACATTCTCAAATTAACATACTTTTAAAGAACACTGAATATTTCCTAGCCAAGCTACTCTTTAGGCTTGGAACCTTATTTGTGATAAGGAGTCTCACGGTAAGGGATTTTATGAGTTTTCATAAATAAAACGATCAAACATGTGGTAGACGCAGTCGTGGCATTGAGAAGCACAAACTGAAACTTCGGCCTCAAGTTAACCCATTCATTCTTCACATTTTCCCTTATATCATGGAATCCATTTAAACATTTTTACAGCACTCATGGATGCATAAAGATAAACCCACTTACCTACTTCTTACGGTATCACAAATCCTTACTCATGGCCTTCACGAGCTTTCCTTGGCTTCACGGTGATCCAAGCTTGGGAGAAAATTGTGGCCCTTATACTCGCATAATGCTGCTTGTGCAAAGCCGAGTGCGTGACGTCGAGAGCATAAAGTCGCGCATGTAGCACTGGATGAGCCACTGCCTCATGAGCGACGTTCACGATCGGAGTGATAAATTTCATGTGGTGAATATTAATTTCCATCATGTTATGTGATTGATACCATGCAGCTATGCTTTACGTGAAAATTGATGAATGACTTGCTCTTGTGATAGTTCCAGGACGTATGTTACATGACAAGTGCCATAATACTAAAGTTGAATTCTAAGCGTAAATGCAATATGATAGCTCTCATATAATGGGTATTTCTTGATGAACGTCATAATGTTATGTGACTGATACTCGAGACCTGGTACTCAAAGGTTTTCCCTAAGAGTACCATCTTGAATTAGCCTCCTCAGGTTAGGCATGCACCCGGACCCCACAAGGGAATTCGGGGCAATGGCCTGATGTCAGACAAAATCCTGCAACCTCCAAGGCAGCAGCCCAGACTGCCTTCCGTCCTTGGACCCCATTATCTGCTCCAGCTAATGGACACAGCCCTGGCATGCTCAAGAAAGATAGGGCAATCCCACTCTCACGCTCAGTTTGGGAGTGAAGTCCATAGCAGCCTCAGGATAAAGCAAAAGAGAGGCCTGCAGATCTTGACTAGAGAGGCCCTTGAGGTAGTTGAGGTTACCACCCTTGGTGACCTTCTGCCTCATAATCCTTGCTTCCCTCTTTAGATCCCCGAACCAGAGTAAGTCTAAGAGTATTGCTCGATGATTACTGCCAAGAAGTCACGGTCCCAAGACCGTGAAGAACCGGTCCTAACACGATTGGCGTACAAGGCTAGAGTCCAGTCGGGGCATGCTGAGCCCCTGTAGACCAACGTGCTTCTTCTGACTCGTCGACTCCGGTAGTCCACCACTCCACCTGGCTCTGACCTTCCTGAAGAAACGGTCAGTGTCATGGTAATCAACGAGCCGAACGACGTCCAAGATGAGTGGATGATCTGGTTCGAGGCAATGTTGCAGTCCATCCTCGAAAGATGGATCGCTTAGAAGCCTCCAGGTCCCCTTCTTCTCACCATGAGACCGATCCCCCATCTAGTGAAGGCACTGATCCCAAGCAAACTCCCCCACCGATCTCCCAAGATAGCTCTGCTTCTCAAGGGGTTTCCCAAACCGACATAGATGCTAAGGTGGCCCATAGTCTAGAGAACAAGGTCCTGAGCATGCAAGAGGTACCCCTCGTATCATTTGCATCAAGGGGAATTAGGGGAAGGAAAGGGCTCTCGTCTTCGACAAAGAAGTTTTCCATGGTGTACTCTTCTTCACCTTCAGAACTAAGAGAAGTTGATCTATGCATGTGTGCACGTTGCTCAGACATGCCCTGGGTGGGCAGGGTGATTGATGCGTGTGTGCCTTCTGCAGAAGGACTTCGGGTGACCTTGTGGACAACCCGGGCTCGAGTACCGTGTCCGACCATAAGGGGCCCAGTGCAATGAGCAAGTGTGTGTGACGAAATAGCCGTGTGATCATCCCTTATAGAGTGAACAGGCATGTTCTGAGAAGGGGGATTAAGAGGTTCCCCTCCGTTTGCTCGGGCAGGCGCATAAATAATGCTTCCTCAACAGTGCAGAGCATATGCAAGGGTTGTGCAAGGCCGAGTCCAAGAAGATCGGAACCCTGAAAATGTTTCGAGGTAACCTGAGGGTTGCCCCGAGGATGTGCAGGGCCAAGTCCAAGAATACTTGAGCCCTAACAGTGTTCCTAGGTAACTTGAGGGTTGCCTCGAGTAGTGCAGTGCTCTTGCAAACGAGGTGCAGGGCCAAGTCTAAGGAGTCCTGTACCCTGATAGTGTATTGGGGTAACCTAAGGGTTGCCTTGAGTGGTGGTGTGTGCATGCAAAAGAGGTGCAGGGCCAAGTCCAAGAAGACCGAAACCTTGATCATGTCCCGAGGTAACCTGAGGGTTGCCCCGAGGTGTAGCTTGAATCGATGGTCCACTAGCTTTAGTGGGTGTGTGTGAGGTGGTGACTTCAGAACCGCCTCCTCTTAGTGTCCAGCATCCTGTTTGAGGGGCTCGAAGTAATAAAGAATGGGGGGTAGCCCCGCGGCAACCCACAAGAGCAACTACAGATGAACTGTCAGTCGCGGGAGTGGGAGGGGCGGCCTCCAGTCTGCCCCGAGCAATGGGACCGGCAAGTGACTTTCCGATAGCATGGTGCATGCTGTGTGTGGTGGCATGTTGGCCACCAGTGCAGGGTGCATTGGCAAAGGGTCAACAATGCAAGAAGGTAGGGAGTGAAGGACTTGTTGGTACATCCTTGCCTATATCCAGGTGAAGACCAGGGAGCGCGACACAGGGTCGATGCTCTGGAGAAAGGTCGAGAACGAGGTTTGCGGAACTTGTTCCCGATGAAGACATAAGAGTGAGAGGATCATGAAACCCCTAACTCGGATGAAGGGGTTAAGCAATCCCAAAAACAGGTGTGTGTATAGTGAGCAGGAATAAAAAGAAAGGAAGGTCAAACAAGTACGATCCAACAATGGGGTAGCGTGTCCCTAGTGGAGTCGCCAAGCTGGTTAGGTGCCTCGACTTGCCCTCCGGTTTGGGTTGACTTGGTGCCGTGGTTCTAGGTTCAAGATGGAGCCAGGACCTAAGATCGCTCTCTCAAGAACCATGTGAAGAAGACATGGGTAGGAGTACCAACCGGTGAGAGAGGAATTGGGGTCGTGAGGCGGGACTTACCTCACGTGGGTCCATGAAACGCTCGGGCTTGCTCGCATGGCCTCCCTCTTAAATCACATTGGAAAGCCCCTTGGCCTATGGCTGGTTTGGAATCGCCTCCCTTGACCTGTTTCTCCTTTTCTGCAAACACACACACACACACATTAGACGTACCGAAAAGTGGGGCATAGATCCCCACCTTGTAACAAGGCGAAGTGAAAATAAAAGACGAAATTTGACCAAGGGGCTAGATTGACACAATGCTAGACCAGTACGATGATTGTCTCGATGTGGTAGCAAGACGGGCACAGTAACTCAGACCGGCACAACAGAATTACTACTAGAGGATGGAATCAACACCGACAGGCCTGACACGGTGGCTAACCTGTCGTGATAGTAAGACGAGCACGGTAACTCAGACTGGCAAAACGACACTACAGCTAGACGACAGAACTTATATGACAACACGAGGCTTAGCCTGTCCTCTGGTAAAACAAGCGACAGGAAGGAAGAGAAAATGTGAAGACTAGCTTGATTCTCGCTAAATCTTCCAAAAGAGATGGAAATGAAAATAATAGAGATGACAATAAAAATGGATAAATTAGGGTAAAATAAACCTAAAAAAAAAATGGGATTAAATACATTAAGCTAAAATGAAGTGACGTGAGATAAATAGAATGAAGTAGAATACAATAAAAGGGTAGGTAAGAAAGCATGATGAGATAATTCCAATGAAGTAGCTAAATAAGATGAGTAACTAAAATAAAAAGAGTCAAATAAAATAAAAGTACCAATGGCATGAACAAAATAAAAGAAGGGAAAATAGAATGGCATGGGTCAAATTAAATAAAAGGATGGAGAAGGATTGTAATGGAATAAATAAAAAGAAGAGGGTAGAGGAGACAATCATGAGATGGTTTAATAAAAAAATAATAGAAGAATGGATTAATTAAAAGAGAGAAAGGATATTCTAATAATAATAAAAACTATGCATTAATTAAGAGAGCGAGAGAGGGAATGTTTTTATTAAAATTAGAATGAGTTAGTTATGAGAGAAGAAGGGAATGTTGTGTCATACATGGATGAGAGAAGGTAATGTAAGATAAATGAAATAAAACTAAAAGTGTTTAATATAATGTAAGATTGAGTGTAATGAGACAAAGTAAACTAAAATAAAAGGTGATAACATAATTAAGAGAGAGAGGAAAGTGGTTTTTAAGACGAGAGAGAAGGAGTTACAATAATAATAAAAGAAAGAGCATTGATTTGGTTAAGAAAGAGAAAGGCTTGGAGTTGGATTACTTTGTTGTAAAAAGGAAAAAAGGGGTTTGACACATTGACGATGGTAGGAGGAATAAAATGAATAAGAGAGGGGGGAGTGGCATGTGGAGGAGGGAGTTAATAAACTAACAAAAAAAAAGGGAAACATGAGATTTCTTTTTGTGAGAGAGGAGGAACATTTGACATTGGAGGAGAGTAATATAAAATACTGTAAAAAACAAGGTTACGTAATTTTACAAGCGGTGATGAGAGTTACCTCGGACCTCGGGTCAAAGCTGAACTCAGTCCAACCTGTTCATTGGAATTTTTGAGGTGAAAGTGAGAGTTGCCTTGAGCCTCAGGCAAAAGACCAACCCAGCTCATCGTTGTTGGCTTTCTTAGGATGCGACGGAGATTCTCAATTTGTGAGGGGCGTTTGAGGGTAGTGTTGGCTATATAAGGAGGTAAAACCTCATTTTCCTTCACTTTTTCATCGAAGGAAAAAAAAAACCTAAAACATTTTAACGATGAGCAGAGGCCACCTGGTAGAAGCTCTAGCAAGCAGTGGGATTTCGACAGGGTTAACGAGAGCTCACTGGCAAACAGTGAAGGTTCCGACTAAGGGAAAAATCAGAGGAGGTTTGTGCATTACTGGAGTTTTGCGAGTAGAGGAGGGAGTTCGCTTGAAAACAAGGAACTCCAAGCGTGTTTTCGGGGTTCTAGCAAAGGGAGTAGGCGGCAGGAGTTGCAGCAGAGGGCTAGGCAGGGTTTTCTGCTAGTTTCTATCACTTTTTCTTACAGGTGAAAATTTCATGTGGCTTGGGGGAAGTTGCAAAGGTTTCCGACAGTGGCAGAGAGTTTCCAGCAGGAAACCGAAGGGCGCAGGGAAGTGGACCGTTGCCGGGGTGTGGACCATCGTGGGGAAGGTGAACGATTGTAGGAAAGGAAAACAGTTCCCATCGACACATGTAATCTGTGTGTTAGATGGCGTGGAGGTGGACGGTTATTAGGCGACGTAGCGGGGCTCGAGGTATCATGCGTAGAATCCATAGCACGTGTGAGAGATTTGAACACGGTCAGCGCTAAACGTTGGGGAACATAGCCGACACTGAGTGTTTGGCGAACACAAACGACACTAGATGTTAGCAGACACAACCGACGCTAAGCGTTGCCAGACACAACCGACACTAAGTATTGGTGGATACAACCGGTGCTATGCTTTAGCAGATACAGCCGGCGCTAACCTTTAAGTTGACACAACTGGCGTTAAGCGTTGGCGGAGACAACCGATGGTAAGATTTAGCAGACACAGCCGACGCTAAGCTTTGGCGGACTCAGTTGGTGCTAAGGTTTGAGTGCCCAGCCGATGCTAAGGTTTGAGTACCCAGTCAATGCTGATCCAGTGCTTTAGCAATTTTTTATTTGGGAGTAAAACACTAAGCCCTTTTATAATGGCTGAATCTTCTTACCGATTTCCCGATGTGAAGAATCTTCCGAGAGAAGGAGAGGTCGGTACTTATAACTTTACTGATGAAGCTTTAACAAGATGGAAGCCCATTAGGCTGACAAGGCCAATATGCGAACCAGAGTGGCCCCTCAATGTCAATTTTATTACTGATTCGCTTTGTTTTGAAGTCTGCGAGGGTAATGACTGCAATGTTAGCATTGAAGAAGGGGTGGCACTCCTTCATTTTATGCCCAGGAGCATAGCTTCCTGAGAGAACTTGCCTACCCTAGGGAAACGAATGGTACAGGCAAAGGGGCTACTAATGTGGTCAACAAAAGGCCTCCAAATTCAAGGGGAGCACCAATACATGAAGGGATACTCTTCCTAGATTGCCAAGGTGTTAGTGTCGCACAGAAGCATTCTTGAACGTGCTTCTCTGCTAGCCGCATTCTAGTGTTCAGGCAGCTACTATGATTGATGCTCTAATACTGTGAAAGTATTACTGGAGTCCTGGAGTCACACTAGCAATACCTGGCCTCTTGGGAATGGGGAAGCAGGAATCCCTTTTCTAGATCTTCATTTAATTGGGGGCCTTCTGATGATCGGGGCTATGTATGACGAGTTCGTGCCTCTGAACTCGGTCATCTTTGGTGGTGCTAACTTGGGGGATAAAGAGCCATCTGCCAGTCTTCAAAAGATCTTCGAGGCTTACCAATTCGTTCATGCCAAGTCTAGTAATGGTCGAGTAACCTTCACCAAATGGGTGAAGTTCTTTTGTGGGGACTATCTTGAAGGTAGTCGAGAAAAGAAAAGGGAAGGCAGTTATGAAGGGGACGTCTCTCGTGTATCAATCTGAGACCAGCTATGACTGTGTCTTTTTGGTCGCATATTTGGCCTTATTTTTGTGCAATTTTGTGCTCCCTAGACGGGCAGACGACATTTGTCCAGGCGTATTGTATGTGGCCTGCAACATGGTAAGAGGGCATGAGTATGCGCTTGCTCAGCCAGTCTTATGTAACATTTACCATGGCTTGGGGGCCATCTCCCTTGGAAAGGCTTATAAAGGCAAAGAGGGTGAGAGCGACATTGTAGGAGGAGAGGATTTTCTTAAGGATTTTAAGACTCCATTCCTCGTGCATTACGTTTTCGGGTGGCCAGGGGCCTATTTCCTTGACACCTATGTTAAGAATCAGAGCTCGGGGGGTAAACTGTGGCCCTTCTTGATGAGGATTTCTAACCAAAAGGCTATATTCCATACCTCTGGGGGAGCTCGGAGTTTATTTGGGAATCATTATTTAAATATGCGGTGGGTCCCATTTCCAGTTTGGAGCTTCACTGATCGTGCTTTCGTTGATGAACTGAGGAAGGAGCTAGACGGTGCTCCAACAACCATTGGAGAACTCATGTTCATCATGAGAATTAGAGGGGAGTTTTGCCTTATCAGACTCCGCATAGTGCTAGATTTGAAGGATAATTCCCCCACCGCTTCGCGCATCAGCATGGACTTGATCAAAGCTACCCCTTCTCTGTGTTTTTTAAACAGCACTGAGGCAAGGTGAACATGGGGAAAACGGAAGATCTTGAGACTCCTGTGAGTGCTGGCTGCCAGAACATATACGGACTACTTGGTCCACATGTCTAATAATGATAGAGATCAGTGAGTATGTGTTACCTCACTTCAGCAGTAGGGTTCAAATGACTGCGGCTTATGCGAACTGGTGGAGGATCACCAACAACGGATACTGGGATGAGGATCACCCTTGGAAAGGTGAGAACAACAACTGGTGGAAGGATACTAGGCAGAGGAGAATGGTGGTTCTTTCTGCTCCTGATGAAGTCTTTAACTTGGAATATCCCTCGAACTGGTAAGCTCTAGGGATCCCTCGAGAGATAGCGACCGATGACGTCTTGCCAGAATTTCTAGCCATGAAATAGAGAACTGGGAGCATCTTTGATAAACTCAATTCCATATTTGAATGGGGTAAGGGCCGACAGGTCCCTGGTTATGAGAAGCGTCCCACACAAGACCTGAACGAGCTGATTAAGAATGGTCCTCATAGTAGACTGACTGAGGGCTCGTCTCAAGGGGGAATTTTGAAGCAGTCACTCCTTCTCCGGTAGGGGGAAAGAATAGAAAACACTCCACCGGTATTGACATTCGTGTGTCATCTCTAGTTCGTGGGCGTACTTAGAGGCATAAGGGTGCCCATCTTTCTGTGATCTCAGAACCAGGAGGTAACTCTTCCTCCCCTGATCATTTAGCAACTCCACTTGTGCCACCTTTTGTACCTTCTCCACCATCTTCTGTCACTCCTGAATTTTCTTCTTCATCTTCAGAGACTGAAGAAAATGAATCCGGCCCTTCTGAGCCCATTGTTATTCCTTCTGATTGGGAAGTGACTTCGGATCTTGGGGAGGAGCCTTTGAGTCCAAGGCCTATTTCGGAGTCAGACCCACCGCTAATGGAGACTGACGAGGCTAGAGGTCTCAAAGAAACTACTCCAGGATAGGAATCTGGTGCTGATGTGGCCTCTGTGCCATAGGGGTTTAATGCCCCGACTGAGGCAGAGGCTATGCGTCAAGAAGAAGTGCCTATAGTTAATGATGCCCCTCAGTACCAAGAGGCCGCTGCCCCCGAGGGCACAGATCATGAATATGAGGGGGTTGAAATTTTCATGGCTGAGGTTCTAGCTGCTGAGGACGCAGGCCAGATGGAAGAAACCATGGCTGGGGCTAAATCGACGATTGACGAAGGCCCAAGGGAAGAGGCAGCTTCTGAACTTGCCAATGTAGACATGGCAATTCAAGAGGGTGAGAAGCATGGGGAACAGGTTTCTTTTGGGGCTGCTAAGACAAAAGTGGAGGCCCCTTATAAGCGAGGGTCAAGGTAACAAGGCAGGTATTGAAGAACCTAGGCAGGTTGAGGTTGGGGCTGCCTCAAGTCTGAGGGGCAAGAAGCTCTAGACTTTTCCATCACTCTAGAGGCGCTAGTGGCTCAGATGACTATCACTTCGTCAAGCCCAGTCCTTGAAGCCGAAGCCTCTTTAGTAGTTGTAATCCCAGCAGCACCATCTAAGCCCATTTTTAGCGCGGTTTCTGGTATGATTGCAGGCATGCTTCGTGCAAGCCTTCAGGGTCTACGGGAGCTACCTTTCAATGAGCTGGGCGAGGCTTTGGCCAAGCGTAGGGAATTTTCTGTCGCGATTGCTTTGGTTGGGACTGCACCAGAAGTCTTTTCCCATTTTGATGTAACACAAAATGAGATGGTGAGCTGGCGATGGGGAATACTGCATCATGAAGCGGAGGCTAGTAAGTTAGCCTCCTTAGAGGAGTCCATCTTGTGTCGTCGCGAGGAAATAGATTCTTGTAGTGAGAAGAAGTCCACGATAATTGGCCGTCAGCAGGATCTCAAGAGGGAGGCGCAAGGAAGCTACAAGAGAATGATTGAAATAAGTGAGGAGATGCAAATATTAAGGCAGGAATTCGCTGAGCTTGAGACAGAGATGATTCAGTGAAGAGCCCTAGAGGCTTCTTTGATTGTAGATTTATCTGAACTCAATCGTACCATCGAGTCTGAAACTGTGGCAATGGAGGAGGAGACTAAAGTGGTGGCCAAACTGAGGGAACGTGTCCAGGACCCTAAGGCTTCTTACGTAGCATACAGAGCAGAGATCAACAAGATAGTTGACCATTTCTGAACATTTCATTTCCTTTTTTCAGTACTTGTAAAATTTTTAACTGATGGATAAAGTGCTTCTCTTCTCTTTTTTTTCTAATTGACTTTGCTACATGATTTCATTCGCCTCTTACTTTGTTGTGCCTCATGTGATTTTTTTTAACGCCTCTCGATATATTAATACCGTAGGCCTTGTTTATCCTCATGACGGGCTGCCGTGGCTTATATAGCTTCGAAATGGGAAGTCATTGCTTTTTCTCCTCTTAATGTTTGATTGGCCAAGGGCTCATAGTTCATTTTCCTCTTCATTTGGTGAGCCTGCTCCCTATAGATAGTCCAGTCAAGAGGGGCTTTGGCCTCTTTTAGTGGTACATTTACTTGAAACCCATCATAGCTTTTGATCTAAGGCACGAACTCCTTGAGATATTTTGAAGCAATACACAAAACTTCCAATTGGATCTGGAGATTGCAAACTTTACTTCTTAAGTTTGCTAGGGGATCCTATTCTTGAGGGGAAGAAGATTGTCCTTTCTCAATTTGCTTTCTTCCTGCTAGCCTTCAAGAGTGCAATAGGGATATGCAGGACTTTTTGATGGTCCGGTGTATAGGTGATCTTTGGAGCTGGGAATTATATCCCTATAACTTTCTCAATCTCAGAGATAACCTCTGATTCATCTTCTGGCCAAGGTGGCTCAGAAGTGGGGGCAGAGGGTGAGGACTCCTCTTCCTGTGAAGAAGGAGCTTCTTCAGAGATGGTTGTAGGGATGTTAGAATGAATAGGGGTTAAAGGGAGAATTCTGCCTTGCCTTTCATCCTCTTTGAACATGTTCACCAATGTTCTCCTAACATCCTGGACATCTTCATGAGGCGAAGATGATGTCTTCGTTGTAGACTTGTGACCTCCATCATTTAGTTTCCGAGGCATCACCAGATCTATGAAGTAATATTTAGCATCAGTATAGCGAGTTTCGACTCTATGGAACGGTTTCTTATCGGCATAGATCGTATGATGTCTCTCATCTCTACTATACTTGAAGCACTGATGCAATGTTGATGGAACCACTCCCTAGTCATGGAGCCATGGTCGACCAATGAAAATGTTGTAGGAAGTCTCTGTGTGGATTACATGCAACTAAGCATCATTATTTAGCTCACCGATCTTAAAATGAAGGCGAACTATGCCAGCTGGCTTTTTTCTCTTGAACTGTTATGTGGGTCGGAGTAAGATTTTCGGACCCTAACCCTATTCGAGTAAAAATCCTCCTTAGAATAAGGTTGACTGCCGACCCTCCATCTAACATAATTCGGTTGGTGGGGCATGCATGTAATTCTCCAGTGACAAAGAGAGGTCGATTAGAAAACTTTTCTTCAAGCTGCAGATCATCCTCTGAAAAGGTGATTGGCATACATCCTTTTAAAATTACCAAATCCACCTAAATGGGTTTTACCTCAGTCCTATACACCTCTGGGTTAGAGTGAGTCGGAACCAAAGACATCCGGTAATCGTTCGAGAGAATGAGGGCATCGTAGATACTTAGGAGAGCTGGAAGCTTTTGTAGATGCCCTATCACATCATATTTCACCTTTTATTGATCCAGGCCTTGTGCTCCTAGTCCTTCCATTGGTTTGGTGGTATGTTGGGTTGAGGAGAAGGTTTGGGGGAAAGAGTTTTATTTTGGCCTATCGTCTGACTCAATTGCACAGCTGGCTTAGTTCGAGTGATGGAG
Organism: Amborella trichopoda; assembly: GCF_054954075.1. NCBI lineage: Eukaryota > Viridiplantae > Streptophyta > Magnoliopsida > Amborellales > Amborellaceae > Amborella > Amborella trichopoda. The sequence goes on along the minus strand of NC_142338.1, from coordinate 23,513,631 downwards.
GTTTGAGGTTTTGGAAGTGGTTGAGTATATGGGATTAGAGGTGTCCCATGGAATTGGAGAATAAGTGGATTGTTTGAGGTATTGGGATCGGGAAGGAGTCCAGGGAGCTGTAAGATAGGTAGATTAGTCTTTGGATTAGGGGGTAGTGGCGGACTAGGAAACTTCAAGGTGCCTGACTTATGCGGTGGAGGTTGCAGTGTCCTCCCCGATCTGAGATTTATCTGCCTCGTGGTGGCTGTTTCTCTTGAGATTTGTACCATGTGGCAAGATTCCTGAGAGTAGAAACTTTTCCCTCTTGATTCTCTTAATCTATGTTCGAGGTCAGACTCAAAGGGCCACTGGGATTTCTTCGATTTTTACTTTTGTGCTTCTTTGAAGAAGGTGGATCTGCTTTAGCTTTAGCTGCCAGGGCATCAAAAACTGTAAAGAATCCAGCTGCCTAGGCCAAGGTATTTCTCAATCGTCTTCATTACGTCCTGCTTATGTTGATTCCTTCGAATGCTCTATCGAGAGCCTTGAAGCCCGAACATTTCAAGGTTGCACCTACAGGAGACATAAGAAAAGAATGATGAGAAGCAGAAGAAGAAGGAGAAAGGTTAGAAGGTGGGGGACTTTTAAGGTCATTCCCTCATCAGACCGATCTGGGTAGCTTTTCGCGTCATTACTAGGGTCCGATGTGTGCAGGGGGTCTTTTAGGTATTTCCCATGCTTAGACCGATGGGGAGTGCTTTTAACGTCATCTCCCTCATTGGATATGCTCTAAGTGGAAGATGACTCTAGGGGGTCCTCTCGATGAGGAGGGAGGATCGTGTCAAAGATGAAATCCAATAAAGTTGGCAGTGGGGGAAGGGCCCTGAGAAATTCCTACTCAACTGGAGGTTGAACCGTCTTGTTTCTCCGACGAGCAGGCCTTGGTTCCCGTCTCCTTCTGGTATTTTAAGGTGGTGTTTGACTCGTCTCTTTAGGCTTGTGAACAGCCTTAGCTTGATGAACTACTTCTCGCCTCAAGGACTTGAGTCTGCTTCACCTGTAGTGGACTATTCATGGATGGGAAGTCAAGAGTTCAGCAGATTTTGAATCATTGTAAAGAAGGTCTTGTGTTGGAAAGTCCTCCTCTTGCACTGATGGAGTAGTGGCTTGAGGATCACTTATTGGAACGTCATGAAACTCCTGACATTCTCGCATTTTCTTTGTGAATATGTCATGGAAACTGGTGCATTTCCATAGGTAATGACCTCTTATTTGGTGATACGGTTGCCAACGGTCCTCAGTCCGCTGAATAAGGCATCGGGGTTACCTTGCAGGCTTTGGTGTGATTATGCCTTTGTGAAGCATTATAATGAAGAAGGCGTGAAGGATACCAGGGGCTTCATCTTCTTCCTGGATGGTTACTGCATAGGAGGCTTATGCTACCCCGAAGGCCTTCTTTAAGTCTTCAAGCTTTATTTGACCCTTCTGGATTTGGGCCTCGATAATATCTTTTAGTGTGTAGCAGTCATCTATGGGATGATTGATCCTTCTATGATAAGCGCAATAATTTACCTGACTATCAAGGCCAGCTTACTCAGGGAACTTGGCGTCTGGAATCTAAATCATATTCTGTTGCAATAATAATTCGAATAGTGCAGGGACCCATTCATTCTCAAAGGGGTAGACATTGTTCCTATGCCTGGTGAAATAATCACCCCGATCAAGGTTGGCCGGCGGGGGTACTTGGTTGTACGACTGTTTTTTCTTGCCTACTTGGGGAGCTGTCTTCATCGTGCTCACCCCTTTGGAGAGGTCGAATGTTTGGGAGGAGCCTTCTTCTGATCATTAACGGTGATGGCTGCACTGATTACTCCTTTTTGTTGGCTGCCCCGTGTGTTGTTCCGAGAGCTACCATTTCCCCGATTGTTCCCAGAGCTTGCAGGCTGTTGTCGTGACCCACTGTGGTGGCGTGATAGACTTTCTATGCGGGCTGATTTAGAGATCAGCTCTGACATGGAAGTCGGATTAGAAGCCTCGACGTGTAGAGTAATTTCAGGTTGAATGTTCTGCACACAAGTTTGGATCGCTTCCTTCTCGAGCATAGGACTAGGATGGCGAGCAGCCAAATTTCTCCATCTCGAAATGAATTGGTCCACGGGCTCATCGGAGTCTTGAGTTAGGCTAAGAAGTTTAATGGTTTGGACCTCTCTCTCGACGTTATAGAAGCGCTGATAGAACAGTTTCTCCATTTCCTCCCATGTATGTACTGAGTTTGGAGGGACTCGAGCATACCACTGAAAAGTTGGGCTGTCAAGGGTTTCAACAGATTGACAGAGAAGAAGTCTATCATCAGCCGCCGTTTCTTGACATGTTGCTTGAAAGTGTGCAATATGCTAGTTCAGGGACGTAGTTCCATTAAATAGAGGAAACTTCCCTTTCTTGTAATTTAAGGGAAACAGGACCTGGTCAATGTATGAGGGGTACGGCCTTTGATTAGGCGTCACACCCAGTGTCCCCGAGATTTGTCTGTTCCTTAAGCTAGGGCTGCCTTGGAGGTGCACCATCTTAGTGATGGTAATAGACCTCATGGCTAGCTGATTGGTGTGCGGCTTCTATACGATCGATTTTTTCCATCATCACGTGCACCATATCCTCAAACTTGTTCATGCGCTCTTCATGCGCATAACCAAGCTCGCTTACGACCATTACGCTGACTGTTTCTCTATGGAGGTCAGCATTAGTTGCAACTGAGGGCTGGCGAACGTGACGAGTCGTGCATGGTAGATCAATAAGTAGGGGGTCAACATGCCCTGACTGAACTCGGCTTTTGTATGTCGATTGTGTGAGAACCGATTCTCGAAGATCTTGGGACCGGGGCCGATAAAGGGCTGGGTCGTCTTCTACGATGCTAACCACTGTGTAGGGCTCATGAAGCTTTTCTTTAGGCTTCTTCATCTGAAGAGGGTAGAAGGGATTCAGCCAAAGAGGGTCGTCATAACTGATTGTTTAGATTGCCTTACTCAAAATTTGAAGACCTCTATCACATTTAGCTTTGAGGCTTTGATGGACCTCGTGCCAAAATTGTGATCAGGACTGCCGTTGATCGGTTCTTTTTGCAAAAGAGAGAGCCATCTCCATCAGGTGCGGCAAGGGATGAGCGTCAGGGACTGGGGTCATCTTGTGCCGAAGAGGATGTAGGACTCGATCTTCCATCGGGTTTTTGCCTCGAGCTCTCTTGTGGTTTCCAGAGACAACCAAAATAATGGGGCTGGTTTAAGATGGTACCCTTGGGGAAGATCTTCGAATACCAAGGCTCAAGATGCTTGTTCGAAGAAGTAGGAGCATGCAAGAGTAGGATTGACTCATGAGGAGGCCAAAGTCGAGGGGGAGGGGCTGTTTGTGATGGCGATGCGTGTGCATTTCATAAAGAAGGGTCACGGGTGACCTGGGTGTCAGCCGCGGCTCGAGCAAGTGGCCTGGCCTTAGGAGGTCGAGAATTGTGAGTGGGTGACTGTAAGGGAACAGGAGTGCGCTTGTGTGTGATGAGTAGGAGAATGAGGAGGTCGTCTCTTGTATACTCGAGTTCACGTAATGACGGCGTTGCCCCGAGCAATGAGATGCATGTGAGCAGCATGCGTAGGACCTGGCCTTGGAAGGTTCTACGTCTGACATGGACTCAAGGTAACAGAAGGGTTGCCCCGAGGTGTGACTCGAGTGGGTAACCCACGAGCCTTGTGGTGTGTGTAAGAGGTGGAGGTCACAGGGCCTCCATCTCTATGTGTCGACCCCTTAAGGATAGAGACTTGTGGTGGTTCTGGAATGCGAGGGGTAGCATTGCTGTGACCCGCAGAAGCAATGAAAACTTGCTTGCCTTTTGTAGAAAGGGACTAAGCAGCCCTTCGGCATACCTCAAGACTACGACCGACAAGTGACTTGCTGGTGGCTGGGTGCATGCTATGTGTGGCAACAGAAGTGTTGTCGATGTAGGGTGCTTTGGTGGAGTTTCCACCAGAGCGAGGAGATTGGAAGTTAGGGACTTTTAAGTCCCTCCTCACTCCAATCCAGGTTAAGACCTGGGAGAAGGACCCGGAGTCTTTTCTCAAAAGAAGGGTTGGGAACAAAGTTAAAGGAACTTGTTCCCTGAGGACACTTACGAATGTGGGGATGAGAAAATCCCCAATCCGGGTGAATGGGTTGTAGAACCCGCAAGCCATAAGTGAAGTGTTAAAAGATAAATGCAGTTAATAAAAGAAGGAACTAGCAAAACACGAACGATCTGACTAAGGGTAGTAAGTCCCAAGTGGAGACACCAGGCTAGTTAGGTCCCTCGATCTCGCCATCCGGATCAAAATGATCGTGCGGCATGCGTCTCTGGTTTCAGGGGAGACTAGAGACATTTTAAGATCGGTCTGTCGAGAACCTCGTTTGAGAACAAGGACATGTATTACCAACCGATGAGAGAGGAATTTAAGGTGGGTTCGGGACTTACTCGGGCTGGCTCACGTCTTAGATCAAGAAGAAAGTCCCCCCAGTAATAAAACTGGTTCGTAAAAGCCTCCCATGGCTTGTATTCTCCTGTTTTCTGCAATCACACATATATGAAAAAGGTTATAAGATAGGTGGGTCAGTGGACCTCACCTGATCTCTCTGATAAACGCACACATGCGTGTACATTCATAATAAGAAGAGAAGAATAAGAGAAGGAAGATGGAGGAGAGAAGCATTTGACCAGGCGACAGTGACTAAGCTAGAAGGTAATTGGCCAAACATGGTAGTAAACTGGGCCCAACAACTCATACCGGTTCAACAAGATTACTACTACACGTCAATACCGATACTGACTAGCTAAACATGATGGTTAGTCTGTCGTGGAGATAAAGCAAACGCGGTAATTCTGGCACAACAACATTACCGCTAGATGACATGGCTACCATATAAGGCTAATCTCAACCCTTATAATCAAACAAAAGGTTAATAAAAAGAATGAAAATCATAAAGACATGGAGTAAGAAGTAAGAGAATAAGAAGGAGAAGATAAAGAAAGAGAGGAAGAGAAAGAAAGAAGGAGAAGAGTGAAAGACACAGTCGGCACTAGGCATCGTCGGCTGTGTTGAAAGGGAACGAGAAGGAAAGATGCAGTCGACGCTAGGCATCATCGCCTAGGTTGGACAGAGAAGAGAGAGACGGACACTGTCAGTGCTAGGCTTTGTTAGTTGTATTTAAGAAGAGAGGAGAGATAAGACATAGTTGGAGTTAGGCATCACCGGCTGGGTTGGAAAGAGAAGAGAGAGAAGATGCAGTTGGTGTTAGGCTTCATCGACTGTATTAGACAGAGAAGATGTGGTCGACACTAGGCCTCACCAACTATATTAGATAGAGAAGAGAGAGAAGATGCAGTCAGCGTTGGGCTTCACTTACTGTATTAGATAGAGAATAGAGAGATGATACAGTCGATGTTGAGCTTCGTCGGCTGTGTTTAAAGGAAGAGAAGAAAGAAGACACAATCGGCACTAGCATCACCGGCTGTGTTTAGAAAGAGAGCAGGGAGAGAGATAAAGATGAGAAGAAGAGAGAGAAAGAGAGTTAGAGATGAGAAAGAGGAGAGAGAAAGGGAGAGATAGAGATGGGCAAGAGGAGAGAAAGGGAGATATACAGATGAGCAAGAGGAGAGAGAAAGAGAGAGATAAAGATGAGAAGAAGAGAGGGAAATGAAAAAAGAGGGGAGGAGAGATAAAGAGGGGAGGAGAGAAAAGTGAGAAAGAGAGAAAGAGGGGAGGAGAGATAAAGAGGGAAAGAGAGAGAAAGAGGGGAGGAGAGAGAAAATTACCTTACTGAAGGGTAACAACCATTTTATTCTCTCTCATCTGTCTCTGTCCACGACCCACCCACGAGCTTAAGCAAAAATGAAGTCTTAATTGAATCTTTAAGAATGAACCCAAGGGTTTTTTCAATTTGGCTTTGCATGCTTATATAGAATTGAGCCCAAACATGAGTGTACACTCAAAATCTACCCAGAATTGAAGATAAATACAATTTAATTGAATTAAACAAAATTCGAAGAATGGGTGCAAAATGATTGTTTTGCCCCTGCCTAACAATGTGTGGAATTCCAAAACAGTTCCTGCTACTGCTTGAGAACTTGCGTGAGCTTCCATGACCGATCTGGGGTGGTATCATGATACCCGTTTGATTGAAAGATGATTGTTTTCTTGTGGGCCTCGACATGACTTTGGATCGATTGTGTGCTCGTTTCTTAATGTAGTTCTTCAGTTTCTTCACTGAATCACACTGAGTATGCCGTCATGCTCACATTGCAACAAAAACAACTCGATTTCGTGTTCAGATGAAGATTTCGTCCGCTAAGTTTTTGGTCTAAATCTTGAAATCCGACGGTCAGAACTTACAGCAGCTTCGATGCCTTTGTGTGTGAAATCCAACCGTTCATTGTATGAGGAGTTTGAACCAGGGATGGCCACGTAACTTACGCACATAATGCAATTAGTTTTTTACCGATTGAGTATGCAAGCGTCGTGATTTGGCCGCCGAAGTGAGGCCTACTGCTGCTGAATTTTTTGCAACTTTCTTCATGGATCAGCAACTTCTCTCTAGATTTTCTGCCTGCTCGGGCACCATCATGGGTCATACCACTTATCAATTGTCTTGATGAGACAAACATGCTTACCAAATTTGAGCAAGATCTAACTCGGATCGAGTGAGATATAGGCCCCGAAAGTCATTGCCAGTGACTGTAAAAACAACCACCTTTAATGGTGTTTTGGTGTAAGATGGCCACACAAGAATAGTGTGCGGACTACCTCATTTTGATATTTTACCCATAACTTTGTCTTGGAGTGCCCGATTAAGCTGCAACTTGACCCGTAGAGGTTTTTGACTGTGTCGAATTCAACGACGGTAGCTCCACAAATGTTTGATGCACCAAAAAGATAGTTTTAATTACGAGGTCTATTTCAGGGTGCGTGAGGCCTTGTGTTCACTGCCTTAAATATGTCTAATTGCTATGAAACTTGGCAGGTGGCCTTTTGGAGTGCTTATGAAGATCTTGACCAATTCTGGGGAAATTCTGAGACTGTCGAAATTTTCACTTATTTTGTAGGCTTTATTGACCTTCTTCCTCTTTATTCCGCATCAGGGACCAAGGTGCTGAAAAATGCATTCAAATAGTCACTCCTAAGCCCGCTAGGAAACCATGGCATCTTTCCTAGGGCACGAAATAAATTTGGTGAGCATATCACCAAGTATAGGGCCTTGAACTCAAAGAGTCCTCTTGGCTCAAAGCTATAGTCGTAGAGAAAGGCTAGTAAGGCCACATCGTTTGAGTGGTTCTCCCATAATACTACCAAGCTATCTCTCCCATTCAAGAGGAAGCCACACTACAAGCTCCTCATGATCATACACCGGACCCTTCGTAGCCTCAACTTCTCAACCCTGAGAAGTTTACCATAGATGAAGCAGGCTCAAGTCCTTAGCGTGAGGTAGTCTACCAAGCTAGGGCTACTCACCGGCCTGATAGGATGGTCCAAACACCTCCTCAAGGATCCAAAAGGTGAAGACAAGCACCCAAGTCAGCTCGATGAAGAAATCATCTTCCTCAGCCACTAGTCGAGGAAGAATTTATCAGGCCTCTCCCCGCACTACCGACCTTGCAGGACGTCATCCCAAGCGCAGCTCGCCTTGTCCTTCGTACAATCAGACGGACGTGCCTGAGTCATCAATAGCTCGAGAGTCCTTCAATATGGGTGATGACACTAAAAGCACCCCACAACGGTCAAAGCTAGGGCATGACCTAAAATACCCCCTGCAAGCATCTAATTCCAGCGACGATGTAAAAACCTGCCCAAAACGTTCTAACTCTTCTTCTCCTCCCTCCTCTTATATTTATCCTGTAGGTTTAGCTCGACAATGCCCAGACTGTGACTCTCTAAACAGAGAGCTTGGAGGTACTAGCCTCAACGAATCACAACAAAAGAGCCTCAGAGAAATGCTGGCCCAAGCGGCTGGATTCTTGACAGTCACTGACGCCCTGGTCGCCTAAGCCAAAATCGACTCGTATTCAAGTTCCTATTCTAAAGAGGCCTCCCACATGGTGTAGATCTTGGAAGTACCATCCAGCACGGGGTAAATGGATCTAAGATCGAGAAAGAAGCTACAACCCACACCTCAAAAGCTCAAGGTTCTCAAATTTCCGGATCCTTCACTTTTCCCTAGGCCTATACCTAAAACTACTACATCCCTAATACAAGTCCCTATTACTTCTCCATTAACCTAGACCGCACTGGCTGAACATCAAAGTCAACCAGTGTCACAAACCAAAACCCAACCAAAGCCTGTTCCTAAGCCTACCTTACCACCTACACCAGTGACTAGATCAGGAACACAGAAGACTAATGAAGATAAAGTGAAATATGACGTAATTGGGCACCTGAGAAAGCTTCCAGCCCTTCTAAGTATCTATGAAGCCCTCCTGCTGTATAGGGATAATCGTATGGCTTTGGTTTAAGCTCTTTCCAACCCAGAGGGGTTCCAGACCATAGTGGAACCCATTGAAGTTGACCCAGCCATCTTAAGTGGGTGCTGAGAAATCTCTCTTTGCGATGACGAACTACAATTGGGAAGCAAATTCCATAATCGCCCCCTCTTTATGAATGGTGAACTCCACGCCTGCCCTATCAAACGGATCATGCTGGATGGAGGGTCAGCAGTAAACCTGATCCCAAGAAGGATCTTCACTCGGTTGGGATTAGGGTCTGATGACCTCACTCATACCCACATCACTATGCAAGGGTTCAACCAAATAGGTGAAAAGGCAGCTGGCACGGTGCACCTTTGTCTCAAGATCGGTGAACTCAACGATTACGTCTAGTTCCATGTAATCGACAACGATACCTCCGACAACGTTCTGCTTGGTCGCCCTTAGCTTCATGATTACGGGGTGGTTCCTTTCACACTCCCCCAATGCTTCATGTACGACCGAGATGGCAGACAACACACGATTTATGCTGATAAAAGACCGTTCACTGTAGCTAAGACTCACTATGTCTACGCCAAGTACTATTTCAAAGACCTTTCAGTGTCAAAAAAGTCACAGGATGACGATTGGAAGCTTGTGAGAGAGACAGGATCTTCGTCTGATGACGACATTGAAGATCTAGGATGAATGGTCACAAACATGTTCAAAGAAGAGGAAAGACATGGCCAGATCCTTCCTTTGACTCCAATCTACCCGAGTATACCTTGCCACCCCTCCGAGGTCATGATGCCATCCCCCAGAGATGAATCTTTCCCCTCTACTTTTAAATCGCCAGAACAAAATGACGAGTGAGAAGTAGCATCTGAGCCTGAGGAAACCCTAGAGGTTGACCTTCCAGCACTAAGGGTCACCTACAAGCTGGACCAGCCAAAGGCCCTTCATATCCCCATGGCTCTTTTAAAAGCAGAAATGTCACATCAATCACAAAGGAAGGTGCTCCAAATTCTATCCTCCTTGAACAAGGGGATCACCAGCAGTCAAAAGAGACTCCTACACTTCTTAGGGTTATCAAAGAAGTACAGGTGGAAAGATTCAACCCTCCGGCTCTCATGAACGAGATCCCATGGCAGAGCTGAGAATTGAGGTTCGTAGCCTTCAGAATCAGTTGGAGGTTATGCGCATCACTTCAAAGCACTTGAAGGAGTTTGTCCCTAAGATTAAGACTTATGACGAGCTCAAAAGCAATGCACCTCGAATCAAAGACAAGGCTCCCCTAAACTGGAGTATTTATAGCGAACAGGCTCACCAGAGCATGAGAACCATGAATTATGAGCCCCTGTCAAGTCAAACACTCAAGGATGAGTAAGCAGTTTTTCTCCCATTCGAGGTCATTGAAGCCACGACAGGCTGCCATAAGATGAAGAAAAGATTGGGATTCTTTTTTTTGTCTCAAGCTATTAAAGAGTGGAAGCAATGAAATAGAAAAATAAGGAAAATAACTTACATACATAGCATAAAAAAGAAAAGAACTGTTCATTAAAAAAAAAAGAATATTAAAAGTGTCTTTTCATTACAAAAAGGAGAACAATAGAAAGAAGATTCTGTAAAAAATGATCAATGATCTCATTGACTCCCTTGCAGTCATCAGCCGAGGCTCTTGCTTACTCGATGCCCACCATCAATTCGGCCACCAGCTTAGCCTCGTGCTCAACTAAGGCTAGTTGCTCGCCCAGGGAGTACTTGAGGTCCAACACCTTCTGGCCCAGTCCCTTATCTTCGGCCTCCCAAGCTACCATCTCCTCCTCCAACCTAGCAAGATCATGTGCCCATTTAGCAATCTTCACCTTTAGGTTCTGCACCTTGTTATTGAGCGTTACAGCTTTATCAGTAAGAGTAGACTTTTGGGAGACGGTAGCCTCTCTCTCTCCTACTTCGATCTGTGCCAGCTCCCGGTTCTATGCTAGGGAAGCCTTCAATAATTCTAGCCGCGAGCCCTCTAGGTGTTGCGGCCTTCTCTGCCTTTAGAGCCTTCACCCTCCATCCCTCTAGCTCATTAGCAACGCTATCAACGTAAGGAAGGACTTCGGACGCATTCCCTAAGATGATCCCCCTCAATTGTTGGATCGTTATTCCAAGCTCTTCAAGAGGCAACTTCTTCAGCTTCTGGAGGCCTTTCGAAGCATCTTAAAAATGATGCTTGACAGCTCGCTAAAAGAAGGCCTGAGCAACACAACAGGAGTGATCATAGCAGGAGCATCCACAGCTGCAGCCAAGGCCTTAGGCTCCCCACGTTTAAGAGCAACCTCAAGCAGCTCTCGTACCTCGGCTACGGCTCTCTCGCTCTGAGCCCCTGTGGTGACCATGTCGAGCACCCTCTCATGCCTAGGTACCGTAGCCTCGCCCTCTGCAAGCACCACAACCCTAACTGGGGCAAGGCTAGCCTCCTCCTTGGAGCCACTGCGTCAGTCTCAGGCTACACCACGGTAGCCTCCTCTCCTAGACAGCGATCTATTCCTGTATCCCCTCTTCTCGAACCATCTTCACCTCGAGAGGTTCAACACCCTCTCCCTCTCCTTCTTTGCCCTTGTCCTCCATGGTTATCACTTCAGCAACAGGCTCTCCCACGACGCTTGCCTCCTCTACAGTCACGGGTGCCGCCTCTGGGCCCTCCAAGCTTGATCCCTCAGAGCATCCTACTTTTACATCCCTCGCAGATAAATCACTTGAGGCCGCCATCTTCTGCTGCTGGGGTTCTCCCTCCTCAGTCCCTGAGGCTCCATCCTCTTTTATGACCACAAGCTCTACCAAGGTTTCCCTTTCCTCATTGGCTCCGGAGCTTCAGAGACCCTCACCGCATCCACTGCCTCATCAAGGCCAGCGTCATCATCCCCATTTATCACCATTGGGACTGGGCCTTCCCCTTCAGCCGCAGATGTCTCTTCCTGATCCAAAAAAATTTCGATTGGGGTAGTAGACTCTAAGGCACTAGCTTGAGCTGCTGAAGGGCTAGGAGAAGGAGAACGTGAAGCGTCAAGAGCAGAGGGCGACACAGAAATAGCGAGAGACACATAGCCCTCTGAAGAAGAGGAGGGTGAGGAGCCATCTTCTAGCTCACGAACCACTGGAACGTTACGCCCTTTATGCCCCGAAGCCTTGGTCTCCTTCTTGGTCGAAGCACGAGGAGTTGCCGTGGCAGCCCTCTTCCTCTTCTTTCCTTTTGCCTGCTTGGGCACAACAACCTTTGAGGTGCTGAACTTGGAAGAGCTGGTGGCTAACTTGCTATGAGAGCCACTCTCTATCAGCTCATTCAAATCTTGGAATGGATGCCCTTCATGCCCAGGGCTTTGCGGCCTTCCTTCCATTTGAAGATGTCAGAGAGGTTGTCAAAAACACTATCTGTTTATTTCTCCATATTGAGGAACCACGGCAAAGACTAGTCCACGGCAGTTTGGCAAGGCCGCCCGATTGCACGCCAGACATGAGGGAAGCCTGAGGTAAAGATTTCACCTAAGGGAGGGGTCATAACCATTTTCTGCTGCCTTGTATCTTGGCTTCAGCGACCACCGTCCCTTTTCAAGGGTGTTCCATGTCCCAGTACCCCTTGTTTGTAATCCTCCACCAAGGCTCATGCTCCAAGGTTGCCCGTACTGTCCTACCAAAATGGGGCAGCACATACTTATTGACCTTGGTGGCCTCCAAGCATGTGGCCCAGGTGGCGCGATTGTGCCTCGGGAGAGAAATCTCCCTGAGGGTTCCCAATTGGTCCTTCTTCGAGCAAGCAGCCCTGTTATGCCATTTCTCAAAGAATAGTGAGAACAGACAGCCTTGATCTAGCCCATGTTGCCAGGCACACCGATGAGGAAAGTTTCCCTCAAGCTTCACACTATGGACAGTGTGATAGGCAAGAATTCCATCTCCCATACTTAGCATAAACATCAATTCTTTTGGGCTGGTAAAGTCACCATCTAGGTGGTGGCCTAGCTCGTCAACATACGTGTGCTTTGTGAGGTCTCCAACTGGGAAAGCCACCCGAGTCATGTGGAAGTGATCATTGCAGAATAAGCTACGCGCATGGCCTGGGTGATGGAAAATTGCCTTCTGCCAGACAATCTTCAACAAAAATGGGCACATGGTGTCCTCTAACTCTTTGGTTCTGAGATATGTGTACACATAATGGATTGGGAAAGGAGTCTTGAAATCTCCTGAGAAGGCCTGCCATCTACGATGTCATTCCCTCCTTCATCCCCTTGATGCTATCTTCCATTGGAAATGGCTCCCAGACCATGATAAATGCTGCACAGAACAGGCTGTTCAAGTGCGTATCCCTTCACCCCTGCTATATTGCAAGCCACATAAAAGGTGCCGGGGTGTATGACGTCTGCCCCTCCTGGCTAGAAAAATTTACACAACAAGAGCACCAAGCAAGTCGTCAGGGAGATGTGCTCACTTTCTTTCTGTAGCTCGAAAACTAGTGGGGTTTCCTTCTTCTCTTTTCTCGACGACGGACGAGCTTCATTTGAAATTTCGTTCGAAGAATGTTATCCATTTGGGGAAGGTGACTCGCCCACATTTGGGCTCATGGTAGAGTTGTTGGTAGACCACGAACAACTCCCGAAACGCAGCCGGTGGGGCTTCTCTGCCTACCTTTTCCGCTCAAAAAATGACTGAGTTTGGGGGAATAAACTAGTCATACAAAGCACCAAGGAGCGACAGCCGACCAACGTAGTGCAGGTCCATCAGCAATATCCCTTCCTCCCCATGACCAAGCAGCCATGTGTTGCTAACATGGCTCTAAGTCTCCAACAACACTTTGACCGTGTTTGAGCAATGGTCGTAGTAGCCCTACGAGCACTAGAGGCTGGCAGGCCGGGAATCCTGCCTCAAAATATTCTTGAAACACCTCAGCACTTTCATGGTCCATGATGAGTACCCCTTCAAGTACTGGTTCTCTTCTTGTACCCGCAGGTCGGCAAAGGACAATTTTATGCCTGGGGTTTCTACCATCCGCTTGCCTAGAGTCGGCAAGTTCGCATTAAAAGCTATGTTTCGGTGTAGGCAATGCAAGAGGCCTACCCCTTTCTCTACACTCACATTGTCATCATTGTCTTCCCTCGTCACCAGCTGGACAGGGTCACTGACAAAGGTGGCGCTCGAGGGCCACCTCGATTCACACAAGCTGTCAGTGAGCCAGATAGGCTCGCCTCTCACCAAGATTTTGCTGATGAATTCATCAGTACCAAGCTCCCCTTATCGCGGGAGATTCTTCACAACTAGAATGGCACCTAAAGACTCAGCCATTAGATTAGAAGCTTCATTGGCAAAGGAAGCTAGGCAGCTGGGAAGAGACTGCACTCACATAAGTGTATCATCGGTTACGCACTCAGGGTGTAATGTTGACAAGGTATCGCCGTCTCGTAGCCAAGGGTACGACTATCGCCGTTTGCCTGTTGAGATGGTATCACCGCGTGCGGAGGGCAAGCTATTGTCGTCCGCAACCAAGGGTAGGACTTATTGCCGTCTACCCACTGAGATGATATCACCATGCATGGAGGGCAAGCTATCGCTGTCTCACAACCTATGAAGGAGGATCGCTGTCCCACGACCAAGGTGTATTAATGTTTGTACTCCACTTGTCAACACGTGCCACACGTGTGTCCCTTGAAGTCTGGGCATGCCGTCTGACAATCGCGACGTCGCCTGTCATCGCACATGCAGAGGGCGACCATTCGTCGTCCCACAACCCTTAGCCTTCCGACCGTTATGGTCCTGCAACCCTTCGGGTTCCCACCGACGTTTCCCCTTCACGCCAGGAGCTCACCCCTGCTCGCTAGGAATCTATTTCGCTTGTTATCAAAATTGTGGAAAACCCTTTCCCACCTTCTACTCATTACCAGAATTGTGAAGAACCACCAGAAATCCTCATAAAACTTCCCTAACCTTGCGAGTTTCCTTCCTCCTTAGTTTTCCTACTTCAGCAGTTCACCACAAAACTCACTGGAATCCCACTGAGTTTTCGGTGAGCCCACTTCTGCTCCTTCTTCTTCTCCTCCAACAACCAGAGGACCGACAGAGCCCTCTGAACTCTCTGCAACTTCCTTTCAGCCACAGGACTGCTGGAGAAACACTCGAACCCGGGCAGAAGCACCTTTGCAAAACCTGCTAAGGCTCTGTGAAGCCCTGTTTCCCCCTACAGTCTCACTCCTCAGGTAGTCTAGTTTCTGGTGATGGCTCTGTTCCCCAAGAAGTCTCATGGTCCATGTTGCATGACTTTAAATTGCACAACCATAGTCAGCACTGCATGACCTTAAACTGCACAACCATGGTCCACATGGCATGACCTTAAACTGCACAGCCATGGTCCGCATTGCATAACCTTAAACTACACAGCCATGTTCTGTGATGCATGACCTTAAACTCCACAGCCAAGGTCTGCACTGGATGACCTTAAACTGCACAGCCATTGTCCATGCTACATGACCTTAAACTGCATAACCACGGTCCGCACTACATGACCTTAAACTGCACAGCCATGGTCCGCATTGCATGACCTTAAACTGTACAACCATGGTCCGCACTGCATGACCTTAAACTGCACAGCCATGGTCCGCACTGCATGACCTTAAACTGCACAATCATGGTTCGCACTGCATGACCTTAAACTGCACCGCCATGGTCCGCACTGCATGACCTTAAACTGCACAGCCATGGTCCGCATTGCATGAACTTAAATTGAATAGCCATGGTCTGCATTGTATGACCTTAAACAGCGCATCCATGGTCTGTGATATATGACCTAAACTACACAGCCTTTGTCTGTGCTGCATGACCTTAAACTGTACAGTTACTGGTCTGTGCTGCATGATAAACTGCACAAATCTGGTCCGCGCTGCATGAACTTAAAATGCACAGCCATGGTCCAAACTACATGACTGTAAACTGTAGCAGAGGTCTAGCTGCATGACATTAAACTGCACAGTCCTCGTTGCATGACTCTAAACTGTACAACCACCATGGTCCAGCTGTATGACCTTAAACCAAAGTGCACATTCTGGCCGCATCACATTAAAGGCTTAGCACCATGGTCCAAACTACATGACCTTAAACTGTAACAGAGCTCTAGTTGCACGACCTTAGACTACATGGTCCAAGCTACAGAACCCTAAAACTATAACACACGGTATGATAAATGACCCATACATATAAATTTAACCGAAAGATGGACCAACTCTTTATTAAGGTTATTTCATCCACTTCCCTAGTGGAGTTAGATGTATGCAAAAGTCATCCCTACCACTTTAATCCCCAATGGGTTTATTTCACACCAACATCCCAGTGAGTCACATCCTACTGCGACCCACTATCCCCCGGGAGTTAGGGACATTCTTATCCCTTCAACCCTTAGTGAGATTCATTTGTGCTCTAGCATGTCATTCTCATCAGAGTCACATGCATGCCATCACTCATTAGCCCTGTGGAGTCACACTGGCCCCCCTAATCCCTAGTGAAGTATCTTCGGTCTGCCACTCCTCGTAGGGCTACCATCTTTATCTAAACCTCTCTTCTTGTGTATAGCCTTAACTATCTTTATCCATAGGGAGTTAGATAGCTATCCACAAACCTATCCCCCATGCAGGTTTACTTTCATGAAGATCCACTTGTCGGTCTGTGCTGCATGACCTTAAACTACACAGCCTTAGTCTTAATTGCATGAATTGAAATTACATAATTCTGGTCCATGCTGCATGATTTAAACTGCACAGCCACGGTCCAAACTATATGACCTTCAACTATAGCGGAGGTCTAGTTGCACAACATTAAACTGCATAGTCCTAGGTTCATGACCTTAAACTGCGTAAGCCACAGTCCAAATTATATGACCTTAAACTGTAGTGGAGGCCTAGTTGCACGACCTTATATTGCACAGTCCAAGATATATGACCTTAAACCATAGTGCACGTCCTTGCCGCATGATGTAAAACTCCTTTACTCAGGTCCAGGAGGCATGACCTGAAACACGCCCTCACAAACGCGCACACCCCCTTTATGTGCATCTTCACGCATGCCTTCCTTAACCAACCTGCTCGTGTGGATGCACCACCTTCATGACCTCCCCAGTGAGTCCACATATGCACACACCCCCTTTATGTGCATCTTCATGCATGTTTTCCCTAACCCACCCATTCGTGTGCTCACGCCACCTTCATTACCTCCCTAGTGAGTCCACTTACGCACACACGCCCTTTACATGCATCTTCACGCATGCCTTCCCTAATCAACTTGTTCATGTGCACACACCATCCATCATTCCCCAGTGATTCTTACCCATGTTCACAAAACGGTGAACCATTTCACAATCCATATTCGCTGTCAACTAGTGGGTCACCATTCTTCACCCACCATTCTCCATTCATAGGTAGCCTTGTGCCATCTTCCCAAAGTGAGTCGTAACTATCACCATACTCACTCCATGGCCTCTACAGACTGCCATTCATCACCATCACGGTCCAGCTATATGACCCTAAACTATAGTGCACGTCCTGGCCGCATGACGTTAAAAGGCTTTGCACAGGTCTCGAAGGCATAACCCTAAACACGCCTTCATAAAAAAAATGGGCATGGTGTATACCTGTACAAGGAATGCCTAAGTAAAAATGACGGATAGGCATGGTCACGAAACCATGAGTAAAAGAGTTCCGTGAAAACAAGAACCCAAGCACGGTGAAAACCCCAAAAGGTCACTATGAGTAAAAACGGGTGAAAAGGGTGGACATGAACACAAGGTCATGGGTAAAAGAGCCCAAAAATAACAGAAGTTGGTGAAAACTAACTTTACGGTGCCACTTCCCCTGTTCAAGTGAAAACCCACGAAAGGGCGCTTGGACCGACAAAACAGGTTGATGCACTACCACCACCTCAACCGACATTCAATTTCCAAACAGTCACAATCCTGGCTAATGATGTCTACCTAAAGTCCTCAAATGCCAATGTCCAATCACAATACAAATTGGCTCATCAGAGAGTGAGAGCCTCATAAGATCTTTGACATTTCAACATCAACAACAACAAGAGAACGCTAAAGACCATCAGAAAGGCAAGAAACTGTTTCTCCATCTCCGCCCAAGTATGTACTAAGTTTGGGGGAAGTCGAGCATGCCACTGAAAAGTTGGGCCATCAAGAGTTTCAACAAATTGATGGAGAAGGAGTCTCCCATCAGACGCTGTCTCTCGACCCGCTTGGAAGTGGGCGATATGCTGGTTCGGGGACGTGGTTTTGTTGAATAGGGGAAACTTCCCTTTCTTGTAATCTGAAGGAAACGGCACCTGGTCAATGTATGAAGGGTATGGTTTTTGATAAGGCATCGCACCCTGTATCCCCGAAATTTGTCTATTCTTCAGGCTATGGGTCACCATAACATCGACTTTTGCATGTGAGATGGGGTGCGAGACTGAATTGTCCTATGAGGCGGAGGGAAGGGGCTACCTTGTAGGTGCATCATCCGAGTGATGGGAATCGACCTCATGAATAGCTGATTGTCGTGCAGCATCTATGTGATCAATCTTCTCCATCATTGCATGCACCATGTGTTCAAATTTATTCATGCACTCTTCCTGAGGGTCGCTAGGCTCATTTATAACCATTACACTGACTGTTTCTCCAAGGAGGTTAACGTTAGTTGCAGTTGATGGCTTGCAAACTTGACGGGTCGCACGCGGCAGATAGGTTAGCAGGGGGTCATCGACTGAACTCAAGTCTTGTATGCCAATCACGTGAGGACCGATTCTTTACGATGTTGGGACCGTGGCTACTGAGTGGCTGGGTCATCTTCTTCAACATTAACCACAGTGCAGGGTTCCTGGCCTCCTTTAGGCTTCACCATCTGAAGAGGGTAGAAGGGGTTCAGGTGAAGAGGGTCATCAGTGCTAACTGCCCCGACAGCCTTAGTCACTTCCTTGATCAGAATTTGCAGACCCCTGTCATGTTTGGCCTTGAGATTTTGATGAACCTCACGTTAAAACTATGATTGGGACTGCGGTTGGTCAGGCCTTCTTGTGCAAGAAAGAGCTGTCTTCATTAAATGAAGCAACGGGTGTGGGCCAGAAACTGGAGATGTCCTGATCGGGGAGGGTGAAGGATTTGATCTCCAATCAAGTCTTTGCCTTGAGCTCTCTTATGGGCTCCAGAGACATGATCGAGATGACGGGGCTGGTTCAAAATGGTACTATTGGGGATGGCCTTCGAGTACCAAGGTTGGAGGTGCTTACTCAAAGAGGGAGGAGCAGGCAAGAGCAGGGTTGACTCATGAGGACGCCTGAGTCAAGGGCGAGGGGTTGTCTTTGTTGGCAACGCGTGTGCGCCCCTCCAAGAAGGATCATGGGTGATCCGGGCAGCCCGAGCTCGACCAAGTGGTTTGGCCTTAGGAGGCCGAGAACTGCATGTAGGTGTCTGTAAGAGAACAGATGTAAGCCTTCCCCTTACAGGGTGCGATAGTGTGTGCTGAGTAAGAGGATTAGGAGGTCGTCTTCCGTGTACTCGGGTTGACACAGTAATAGCACTACCCTAAGCAGTGGTATGCAAATGCACAACGTGTGCAGGACCTACCCTTGGGAGGTCTAATCCAAATGTGTGTAGCAATAGTGTTGCCCTGAGGTGTGGCTCAAGTTGGTGACCCACGAGCTTTATGGTGTGTGTGAGAGGTGGCGACCCCATAGTCTTCGCCTTAATGCATTGAGCCTCTAAGGATAGAGACTCATGATGGTGCAAGAATGTGTGGGGTAGCCTTGCGGCGACAAGCAGAAGCAATGACAACTTGTTTGCCTTTTGTAGCAAGAGACTGGATAGCCTTCTGATGTACCTCGATAATACGACCAACAAGTGACTTGACAAGATGCATGCTTTGAGTGACAGCAGATGTACTACCGACGTAGGATGCCTCGATGAAGGTTCCATCAGAGCTAGGAGATGGGGAGTTAGGGACCTTTAAGTCCCTCCTCACGCCTATCCAAGTTAGGACCTGGGAGCTAGACATGTAGTCTTTGCTCAAAAGGAAGGTTAGGAACAAAGTTCGAGGAACTTGTTACCTGGGGACATTCACAATCCAGATGAATGGGTTACCCGGAAGACATAAGTGTGTGAAAACAGAAAAACATAAAGGAGAAACTAGTAAAACAAGAATGATTCGACGAAGGGGTAGTAAGTCCCTAGTGAAGTCGCCAAGCTAGTTAGGTGCCTTGATCTTGCCTCCGGATCTGGGTGATCAAGGGGCATGTATCTCAAGTTTCAAGGGAACCCGAGACTTGAGATCGCTCTCTCGGGATCCTTGCTAAAAAACAAAGGTAGGTGGACTAACCGATGAGAGAGGAATTTAAGGTGGATTCAGGACTTACTAAGGTTGGCTCGTGCGGGCACCCTCTTAGATCACGAGGAAAGCCCCTCAGTAGTAGAGGTTTGGAATCACCTCCCTTGGCCTGTATTCTACTGTTTCTGCAATCACACACACATGGCAAATGTTACAAGACAAGTGGTTCAAGGGACCCCACCTTGCCTCTTGGGTGAATGTGCATAGACGTGCACATTTTAAAAAAGAAGAAGAAAAGAATGATAGAGTTAAGATTGGGATGAGAAGAATTTGACTAGGCGGTGAGATCGCCACACTGACTAGACTACTAGGTAATATACCCGAAGTGGCATCTAAATGGGCTCCATAACTCAAACCAGCTCAACATAATTGATACTAGATGACAATACCAATACCGACTAGTTTGACATAATGGCTAGTCTATCTTGATAGTAAAGCGGGCATGGTAACTTTGACCGGCACAAAGGCCTTATTGCTAGACGACATAATTACCATGGAATGCTAGTCTCAACCCCTCTTGATCAAATGAAGGAGTAAAAGAAAGAAAGAGAACAGAAGGAGAGAGAGAAGAGAAGATAGAGAATAGAAATGGTGAGAGACGAAGAAGAGAAGAATATAGGAAAAGGGAGAGAGAGAATTAAGAAGAAGAGCATGGGAGAGGATAAGGAGGAAAGAAAGAGGGAGAGGAAGAAGAGAAAGAAAAGCATGGATAAGAAGTAAGAGAGAGAAGGAAGAAGGCAGAAGGCACAGATGATAATGAGATGAGGAGAGAGACACTCAGACGGTGATAGTCTCCTGCCATCTGTGAGGAGAGAAAAATAGAGAGAAATCACAAGTAGTGATTTGTTTTGTCGGTTGTGATAGAAGAGAGAGGATATAGAAAGAACACAAGCGACGATAGGTTTCCATTAGCTGTGGTAGAAAGGAGAGGACAGAGACGACTCAGGCGACAATGGGCGTCTACCGACTGTGATAGAAGAGTGAAGAGAGATAAGATAGGCATCGAAGGGCTTCCACTGACTGTGAAAGAAAAGAGAAGAGAGAGAAGACATAGGCGGCGATGTGCTTCTACTTGCTGTCATAGAAGGAAGAAGAAGAGAAAAGAGAGAGACAACACAAGTGGCGATGTGCTTCTGCAAACTGTGACAAAAAAGAGAAGACACATGCAATGAGATGCTTCCGCCGACTGTGACAGAAGAGAGGAGTGAGAAAGAACACAGGCGATGATGTACTTCCATCAGCTATGGTAGATGAGAGGAAAGAGAGAGAAAGCACAAGCGACGATATGCTTTCACCAGCTGTGATAGAAGAGAAAAGGGAACTTTGATAGAGGCTCGGCCAGCCACTCAGGCTAAGACTCGGCTAACTGTTCATGTCTTGAAAGCAAAAAGACGTCGCACAAGATGATAGGTCCACCATGCTGAATGGAGAAAAGAGAGAAATGCAAGCAAAGAGAGAAGTGATAAACTAGAGGATGATGAGAGAGAGTGATAGAGGTAAGGGAAGGAGAGGGAAAGAGAGAGATAAAGAAAGAAGAGAGAGATAGAGACGATAAGGGAGAAGAAAGAAGAAGAGCGATGAAGATGAGAGAAAAGAAGAGAGAAAGAGAGATAAAGATGAGAGAGAAAAGAGGAGAGAAAAATATGAGAGAGAAAATAAGAGAGAGAAAGTGAGATAGAGATGAGAGAGAAAAGAGGAGGAGAGAGAAGTTACCTTACTGAGGGGTACTGGCCCTTTTCTTCTCTCCCCTCTATTTCTCCCCAAGATGCACCCATGAACTTAAGCAAGAATTTAAATCTTTGTTGAATGATTGAAGAATGAACCAAAGGTCTCTATTTTACAATTAGGCTTTGCATGTTTATATAAAATTGGGCCCAAATCATGGGTTAATGCCCAAAAACTACATAAATTGATAATAATTACAATTTTTTTTAATTAAAAGAAATTCCAAAAAATTGGTGTAAAAGGACTGTTTTGCCCCTACCTAACAATGTGTGAAATTTCAGAACCGTCCCTACTGCTGGTCGAGAACTTGGGTGATCTTCTATGACGGATCCAGGGTTGCTTTGATGCCCATTTGATCGAAAGATGATTGTTTTCTTATAGGGCTCAGCATGGCGATTGATTTGATACCAACTTTGAGCCATGGATCATGTTTTAAGCCACGATCATGCGACTTTAAATTTGGATGAATCTTGAAAACTTCATATCGACAAATGTGCTCGTTCCTTGATGTTTTTCTATGATTTCTTCGCTTCTGTGATTTCTTCGCTGTAGTGCACTAAGCATGCCATCAACGGAATGTGATTTGGAACCCAAACGAGGATTTCACAACTTTTGCATTCTGGCCGAAATCTAGAATCTGGGAACCGAAATTTATAGTAACTTCATTGCCTTCACGTGCAAAATCCAACCATTAAACATGTACGAAGCTTAGACCAATGGTATCTCTAAACCATACGCCCACGATGGAATTAGTTCCACATTGATCCGATGCCCGAGCGTCGTGATTTGGTCGCTCAAGCTAGGTGTGTCGCTGTTGAATTTTCTGCATCTTTCTTCATAAAGCAGAAATTTCTCTCTAGTTTTTCTCCTTGTTCGAGCATTGTCACAAGGTGTACCACATTTCAAAACGCTCGTCTAGACGAGATGAACGTGCTCATAAAATTTGAGCGCGATCCAACTTGGAACGAGTGAGATATGGGCCCCGAAATTCACTGCCCGTGACTATGACAACAACCACCTTAAATGTTGTTTTGGTGCAGGTTGACCACACGAGAATAGTGTATGACTTACCCCTTTTCTGTATTTTACCCATAACTTTGTCTTGGAGTGCCCGATTAAGCCGAAACTTGACTTATGAGGGTTTTCGTCCATGTGGATCCAATAGCAGTGGTCACACTACAATATGATGCACAAAAAATATAGTTCTAGTTACGGGGTCCATTTCAGGGTGCTAGAGGCCAATTTTTTTCAAAAATTGTTTCTTTGCGTCCACTGCTTAAACAAGTATGATGGTGATGAAACTTAGTAGGTGGCCTTTTGAAGTGCTTACAAAAATCTTGACTAGTTTCGGAGCCATTATGTGACTGTCGAGAATTCCATTGTATATTAAGGCTTTATTGACCTGCTTCCTCTTTATTTCACATTAAGGACCAAGGTGCTGAAAAATGTGTTCAAACACCTGTGTTCTACATTCTTGTCAGAGTTCTCACCGAAAGCTTCTCTCTCTCACAGCTAAAGCTCAGTATCATTTTACCTTCGGTAAAATGGTGAAAAAGGGAGCTTACTCCCTTGTATAGGTGATGCTTCCTAGAAGTGTCCCTCGACAAACAAGGAATGTCAGTAAAGTCCCTGAAGGCTAAACGGCAATGGGTCGAACCGGGTCGGGCTTTTACCCGAGGCCCGGACAGAGGTTTATCGACGCCCACGCAACAACAAGAGTCAAATGGACCAGGGCCAGGTCGGGCTTTGGCCCGAGGCCCGAACACAGGTCACCGCTGTCTGTGTAACTCTTGACAAGCACGGTCTGTGAAATTGTGCCCAGCGTCGCGCGTGCATCGTCCATGTGACTGGTGGCTAACGCCATGTGTGTTACTCTCCCCATGCTAACGTCGTGCATGTGCTACCACCCTACGTGCCCTTATACTAGGCCCAGTTACCGTAGCGAGTGCTCTGCCAACATCCCCAGTAGGAGTTACACCTATCCTGCAACCCATCATCCCTAGTGGAGTTAGGTGTATGCCAAAAAGAGTCATGCTTACCTTTGCAATCCCTAGTGGGTTTGTTTTGCACCTTGCTATCTTATCCCCAGGGAGGTTGGTTACTTTCCATAAACCTATTCTCGATAGAAGTCTTATCTTTTACCCCAAGGAGTCACACCCTTAATCCCCAGTGCAGTCGGCTTCCATTCACCATCTCCATTTACACCCTCTGCTTGTGCATGGTCTGAACCATTCTATCCCCAGGGAGTCGGATTGTCATACATGCTTTTATTCCCCATGGACCTTTACCTATATGGTGACCTACACAATGGTCCGTGCTGCATGACCTTAAACTGCATAGCCATGGTCTAGATGCACGACCCTAAACTGCATAGTCCAAACTATACGACCTTAAACTGTAATGTAGGTCTAGTTGCACGACCTTAAACTGCATGGTTCTAGTTTCATGACTTTAAACTTCATAGCCACAGTCCAAACTATATGACTTAAACCATAGTGCACGTCCTGGTTGCATGACATTAAAAGGCTTAGCATCACGGTCCAAACTATATGACCTTAAATTATAGCGAAAGTCTAGTTGCATGACCTTAAACTGGATGGTCTTGGCTTCATGACTTTAAATTGCATAGCCACGGTCCAAGCTATATGACCTTAAACTATAGTGTACGTAATGACTGCATGACGTTAAATTGCTTTGTACAGGTCCAGGAGGCATGACCGTAAATCAAGCCCTCACACATGCACAACGCATGTTTACATGCACCTGTACGCATGCCTTCCCTAACCGACCCGTTTGTGTGCACGCACCACTTTCATCAACTCCCCATAAATTCTCCTTCCTACATTACCATTCATCATTCCCTAGTGAGTCTCACCCTTGCTCACAAACAGTGCGCCATCGCGCCATTCATACTCATCGTGAGAAACTGGGTTGCCATTATCCACCTTCCATACCAACACCATCCATCTTTCACAGGCAGCCTCGTGTTATCTCCCCAAAGTGAGTCAAACCACCATCACACTCACTCCATGGTCTCCACAGATTGCCATCCATCTCCACCATGGTCTAGCTGTATGACTTTAAACTATAGTGCACCTCCTGGCTGCATGACGATAAAAGGCTTCGCACAGATCCAGAGGCATGACCCTAAACACGTCTTCACAAAAACAAAAAAACAAAAAACAAAAAAGAGAGAATAACGGGCATGGTGTACACTTGGTCAAGGGAACGCCATGAGTAAAAATGACAAATGGGAATGGTCACGAAACCATGAGTAAGAGAGTTCCGTGAAAATAAAAACCCGGGCATGGTGAAAACCGGAAATGGCACCGTGAGTAAAAATGGAAGAATAAGGGTGGACATGACCGAAAGGTCATGGGTAAAAGAACCCCAAATAAAAGGAAGTTAGTGAGAACCGTTTCTACGGCGCCACTTCCCAAGTCCAAGTGAAAATAAGCAGGTTTATGCAGTGCACACCTCATGGGCGGCTTCAACCTGCATTCTAAGAAAAAAATCCTTGATGTTAAAATGCCTTGATACCAGAACCTAAAAAGATGAGCATCAAGGAAATATTTCGATAGCCTAAGTCCATTCGCAAAAGGACTCGAAGGGCAGAAGACTCGCCAAGAAGGCCAGACAAGTCTCATGAAGAAGACCACCATTCCCAGGAGGTCACTAATGCACTCCAAGATACTGAAGGTGCCCCAAGAAAGCCAAGTTAGCCAAACCTTGGACCTATTATATCAAACAGGATTGAGTGCCAAGGGTCGCCTCTGATTAAGAAGAGAGGTATCTTGATTGTCGAAACTTCTAGCAGTAAGCAGGGTTGTGCCCACAGCTGGTCACCTCGATAAAATGAGGTACCCTGCCCACCAAGCAAAATTTGGTGCGAAAAGCAAATGGCCACCAACAAAAGGCCTTTCAACAGACCATCTAGAACAAACAAACTTAGACTAAATGGGAAAAATTCTTTAAAGCATGGCACTTGACCGCCAGATGGGCCTAATTCTGACCAACGAGGTTCGTATAAAATCCTCAGCCGTCAGAATCACAAATAGTCCCTTGAGGGTGAGGACTTCGACATGATCCATCAAAAACGTCTCTTCTCCCTCAAAAGTCTCCATGGATGGACCTGCACATTGTATACAAACGTCTGAGCATCCTAGATACAACATTGCATGGATAACTCCTCGACGTTCACATAGTCTTGTTGCTAGGAAGAAAAAAGTGATAAAGCCGAGGAAATTTTTCAAATTTTTTCCTTCTCGCTTATCTCAAAGAACAAAATTCTATGGGACAAGCTATTTGAACACATTTTTCGACACCTTGGTCCTCAATGCGAAATAAAAGAGAAGCTGGTCAATAAAGCCCTGACATATAGTGGAATTCTTGACAGTCTCATAATTACCCCAAAATGGGTTAAAATCTTCCATAGGACTCCAAAAGGCCACCTGCCAAGTTTTGTCACAATTCGACATGTCTAAGGTAGTGTAGACAAAGAAACAATTTCAGAAAAATCAGCCTCTAACACCTTGAAATGGACCCCATAAGTCGAACTCTATTTTTAGTGCATCAAATTACGGTGGGACCACCGCCATTGGATTTGGCATTGTCGAGAACCTCTAAGGGTCAAGTTTCGGCTTAAACAGACGTTCCAAGACAAAGTTATGGGTGAAACATTAAAAAGGAGTGGGCCGCATGCTATTTCTATGCAGCCTCCCTGCATTAATCGGCATTAAGTTCGCATAGTCACGAGCAACAACTTTGAAGACTTGTATCTCACACGTCTTGAGTCGGATCGTGCTTAAATTTTGTGAGCGTGTTTGTCTCGACAAGACAAGTGTTTCAATATGTGGCACAACCCGTGACGATGTATGAGCAAGGCGAAACGCTAGAGAGAAGATGGCAATTTGTGGGAAAAGTTATAGAAAATTCAATAGCGACAAGTTTGGCTCGAGCAGCCGTATCACGGTGCTCACACAATGGATCAACGCGGGACCAGTTCCATTGGGTGCTTAAGGTCTGAGGCTATGTCTGATCGAAACATCGCACATGATGAACGGTCAGATTTCACGAACATAGCCGATAAAGTTGCTGTAAATTGTGGCTATCAAAATTCAAGATTACGACAAAAAATCCAAGACAGTGAAATCTTCGTCTGGGGACAAAATCGAACTGCGTTTGTTGTAACGCGATAGTGATGGCATGCTCAGTCCAATAGAATGAAGAAATCAAAGAAAAACATTAAGAAACAAGCACACTATCGATCAAAACTTTTCAAGATTCATACAAATTTCAAGTTGCGTGATAGTGGCCTAAAAACGTCATCCATGGCTTGAAGTTGGTATCAAATCGATCGTCATGCCGAGCCCAACAAGAAAGTAATCATATTTTGGACAAACGGGCGCCAGAGCAACCCTGAATCATCCATTGAAGATCACGCATGTTCTAGGGCAACGACATAGACTGTTTTGAAATTTCATTTATTGTTGGGCAAGGGCAAAACTCTCATTTTGCACCCATTTTTAGATTTTTCTTTAATTCAATTAATTTGTAACTATCATCAATTAGGTTATATTTTGGGCATTCACTCATGTTTGGCCCCAATTTTATAAATACATGTTGAACCTAATATAAAAGGATTCGCTCATACTTCAATTTCATGAATAAAATTTGAGAGTTTTACATTGAAGTTGTGGGTGCGTCTTAGAGAGAGGGAGGAGAGAGAAGAAAAAGTCTGGTACAGTTTGATGAAGGTAACTTTCTCTCTCCTACTCTCCTCTCTCTTTCTCTATCCTCCTCGCTTCTCTCTTTCTCTCTCATCCTCTTTCTCCCTCTTTCTCTCTCCTCCTCTCATCTCTCTCTTTCTCTCCTCCTCTATTCTCTCTTTCTCTCTCCTCTTTTTCTTCTCTCTGTCTTTCTTTTTCTCTGATCTTTCCTTTCTCTCTTCTCTCCAATCATTTGTGGCGGTGTCCATCATCGAGCATGACATCATCTTTTCTTCACTTAATCTCCTGAAACATACACAGTGAGCCAGGCCTTAACCCAAGTGGTGGGCCGGTCCTCTGCCTAAGTTCCCCTGTCTCTTTCCCTTTGTTATAGATGGCGGAGCCTCATTGTGGTTCGTGTTTTCTTTACTTTTCTCTCTTCTCTGTCATGGACGGCGAAACCTCATAGTCGTCCATGTTTTCTTCTCTTTTCTCTCTCATTTGTCATGGACGGTGAAACCCCATAGCTGTTCGTGTTTTCTTCTCATTTCTCTCTCATCTATCATAGACGGCAGAACCCCATCACCGTCCATGTTTTCTTCTCTTTTCTCTCTCCTTTGTCATAGATGGTGGAACCACATCGTCATCCATGTTTTTTTCTTTTCTCTCTCCTCTGTCATGAATGGCATAACCGCATCGACGCCCATGTTTTTTTCTCTTTTCTTTCTCCTCTGTCATTGATGGCGGAACGTCATCACTATCCATGTTTTCTTCTCCTTTCTCTCTCTTTGTCATGGACGGTAGAACCCCATCGCTATCCATGTTTTCTCTCTCCTCTATCATGGACAGTGGAACCTCATCGTCGTCCATATTTTCTCTCTCTTCTTTCATGAACGGTGGAACCTCATCGTTGTCCATGTTTTCTCTCTCTTCTCACTCTTTATCATAAACGGTGCAACCTCATCGACATACATGCTCCTGTCTTTCCTCTCTCTCTCCCATCATAGACGGTGAAACCTCATTGTTGTCCATGCTTCCCATCCTTTCTCTCTCCCCTATCATGGACGACGGGATCCCATTGCCGTCCATGTTTCTCTTACCTCGTCTCTCTCTTTCTCTCTCTTCCTTGTCTCTCTTGTTCTTCTTTCTTCTCTCTCCTTTCTCTTCTTTCTCACTTCTCTTATTTTCTTCTCTTCTTCTCTTTCTCTCTTCTTCCTCTCTATGTTCCTTTCTTCTTCTCTCTTCTTCTCCTCTCTCTTCTTCTTCTCTCTTCTCCACTCTTCTAGTCCCTTCTTCACTTCTTTTTCTCTCTCTATGTCCTCTCTCTCAATCTCCTATTTATGTCTCTCTCTTCTCTTCACTTCTCTTCCTCTTTTTCTTCTTCTTCTTCTTTCTCTTTATTTTTTCTCTCTTATCTCTCCTTCTTTTCTCTTCTCTTTTCTTCTCCTTCTCTCTTTCTCTCTCATTTGACCAAGGGAGACTAAGATTAACACTATCATGGTACTCCCCTCGTTGAGCAGTATTACCGTCGTGTCGGTCTGAGTTACCGTGCTGGTCTTGCTGCCACAATAAGCTGGCCATTGTGCCAGACTGGTTGGTGTTGGTCTTATCGTTGAGTAGTACTGCCGCCGTGCTGGTTTGAGTTACTGTGGCCATCTTGCTACCACACCAGGTCAATCACCTATTAGTCTAGCTACTAAGTTAGTCTAGCCACCTGGTAAAATTTCTCTTTCTTCTCTTCTCTTCCCTCTATTCTATTTTTCCTTTCTTCTCTTATCACCCCAATCTTCATCTCATTCCTTCTATTTTTTCCTTAAATGCGCACGTATGTGTGCCTTCGCCCAAAGACAAGGTGGTGTCCCTAGGCCCACTTGTCTTGTAAATTAATCGTGTGTGTGTGATTACAGAAACTGGAGAGTATAGGCCAAGGGAGGTGATTCCGAACTAGTTGTAGAACTGGGGGGCTTTCTGATATGATCTAAGACGGTGCGAATGCGAGTCAACTCGAGTGAGTCACGGACCCAAGTGAGTTGTGTCCCGCCTCACATAAAATTCCTCTTTCATCGGTTGGTATACCTGCCCTTATTTTGTAATAAGGTTCCCGAGAGAGCGAGCTTAAGTCTCGGTTTCCCCTGAAACTCGAGACACATGCCACCAAGTCATCCTAACCTAGGAGGTGATATCGAGGCACGTAACCAGCCCCACCTATAGGGGATTGCCTTTTCTTGCTAAATATGGTGATAGACATCTCATGCTAATTGGCTTTCCTTTTAGAGAGAGAAGCGTACTTTCAATAGAGGAATGAAATATGTGGTTTTAGAAAATCTTGAAAATTAAGAAGGTTTGATTAAGAAATAAGGAATGAATATTTACTTTTAGAAAAAGTAAATAAATATTTTTCTTGTTTAACTTACTTGGTGGGAATAAGTTTAGGAAGGGGGGGATAAGGTTCTAGCACCTTCCGTAGCATCTTGATGGTGGGTTTAGGTAATGGATGACTCACATCTATCACCCCACAAGTCTCCATAGAACGACCATCAAGGTTTGCTCCTATGATTTTATGGCAAACCCTAATACATGAAAAATCTATAAAATTGATCATTCTCCTCCCTTGTCTTTATACGTCTTCCTTATTCTCTCTTCTCTCTTTAAAATATTTTCTCTTTCTCTAACCTCTCTAAGGGGCACATGCGCCACATAGGTTCTCTCTCTCTCTCTCTCTCTCTCTCTCTCTCTCTATCTCCTCAAGAACCTAAGGGGCCATGCCAAACCCTAGCTTACCTCTCTCTCACACACACAAACTAACTTAAGGGGCACGCCCCAACATAGCAAGTCTCTCTCTCTCTCTTGTAGGCTCTAAGGAGGCATGCCCAAGCTAGGCTAGGTTAGCTTGACTCTCTCTCTCTCATGAGTTCTAAATCAAGCTAGTTTGGTTGTATGATTTTGTGGGGAGCAAAGGGATCATCCCTAGCTACTATGTTTCTCTCTCATTTCTTAATTTCTATTTATCGTAAGCATCAAGCCAAGGGGCTTGAAATAGGCTAAGCATTGAGGCTTTAGGTGGGTGGTTCTAAATTGGGATCTATCTGCATTATTTTGATTTTTCCATAAGAAGGAGAAATCAAGATACCGATCAAAGATCCGAAACACCAACGAAAGGAGGAGACTCGGCGTAGGGTGTATTAAGGTCGGTTGAGGTAATCTCTGGCACCATATTATGTTTATTCCATATTTATTTATTAAATCTTTTGTTCCCAAGTATAAGTTGTGTTTTTTCTTTGTTATTGAAAGAAAAGTTTCAAATGCCTTCAAGTTCTTGAGATCCTTTTATATTATTATTATTATTTATTTTAAATTATTATATTGTAAATAGACTACTTGTGAGTGATCTAGACCGTGAAGAAAAGAATAAGAATTGAAAAAGAAGGAAAAAAAATATTATATACTTCAGTTAGATCACACAAGTCCTTTGAACTATTGATACTTGTTGGCATTGGTGGTATTTTCTCTTTATTTGAGTATAGATCTTGCTTGGGAGTAAGATATGATTATCTGCACCTTTTGTAATCAAGTGATACACCTCCACAAGAATTAGAGGAATATTTGAACACCGAAAAGGCACTCTACAGAATGGGTATTCTATGTTATATTGGAGAAGTGATATGAAGAAGATAATGATGTATTTTTTTTGTTGCATATTCAGTGATATTATGTGTTTTTTATAGTAGGATCTACCTGCAAAATTTCAGTGGGCGATCCTATGGGAATTGAAAGTTACAGACTCAATATTGAAGGGTCATAGTTCTAACCCTACAAAATCCAAGAAGTGTCTATTGAGTTCCGTGAAGTTTTCCACCAATCATATGATTTTATTTTTAGCTTCAATTTGACTATAAATTACAAAATTGATTCTAATTTTTTAAAAAAACGTTTCGTGATGAAAATCCTTGTTGTTTGAAAGATATGATTATTTTATTGAAAGGTGTGCAAGTGTTGTCTCAATGACTTGGAAGTCATGATTTTATTAAGAAAGTGATATGAGGATGGTAGAAATATAATTGTTGCTATCTTTCAAACAAAATAGGGTTGAAAAGGAAACTCCTTGTGGGAGGAGAGAAAAGAAAATTTTACTAGATATTGTTCATCTTGAAATTTTGCAGTATGATTTAGTTTGTGATGAGAATATCATTTATTTATTTCTCTGAAGAAAAATATTATCTGGGATTCACACCAGAACTTTATGCTTTGATTTTGAGTTAAGTTTTCAACAAAAAAGATTTCAGAATGAAATCCTTTGAGGATTAGGAGAAATATATTTTTTATTGAGAGATGCGCAACCTGATTTTCTGCTGAGAAAATTGTATTGTGACTTGAATGTCACTAAATCGTAGACCCACTAAATGGTGTGATTTAGAGATGGAACTAAGTTCTATTTTATGTATTTTGAATCTATTTTAATTCTCAAAAGGAATCAAAGGTAAATTCATTATGAGTTGAGAGATATCATATATTTATTATGGGTTGCTCATGTGTTATTCTATAGTAAATTAAAATATGTAGCATGTTAAGGCACAACTTTGGATTCCTCATAATGGAGACCTTTTTTAGGGCTCATTTAAATTTTTTATATTGTGTCATAAGTACGATTTATGATAGTAAAACTTCAGAGAGAGATAATACAGAATTGGTGAGATATAACATTATGTGAAGAGTGTTCGATCTGGGAATAGCAGAAAGAAGAATAAACATATTGCTTATAAAAGCATCTTGATTTCTTCGAAATGAAAGGATATCTATAAAAAGAGTTGGTGGCTGCATAGAAACTTTAAAGATCAGTGAGAGAATTGAATTTGTGATATTTGGAATAATGGGTTGAAGATTAGTATTTCTTCATGGTGTGAGAAAGGGAGAATCCAAGCGCCGAAGAGATAGATACTTCGTGACATGTGAAATCGATAACCAATAAATTCTGTATTAGTTGCATGCTCTTCCAAGATCACAAAAGATTAAAAAAAAAAAAAACAAAGAATCAAAAAAACCCAAGTACCACACTACATAGTTTTGAGGTATAAAATCTATCTCAGTTTTCTTGGTAAGGTCATATAGGGAAAGATGATATAATAACCCATTATTTTATGGTAATATACTTCCTTGGTTATATTTTGACTATTTGTTTTTTGTATATGTATGAAGTCTATGGACATTAGGTGATAGGTGTTAACAAATTTGAAAGAGCTAGTTTATGGATACCCCATGTTTTTGTGCCTCCTTGTGCTTGAGTATGAACTACTTAGGGTAGTGATACACATGAGATATAATTTGATCAAGGGCTTCGAGCTTAAGTATGAAACACAAGATATGGGTATGACCCATTCAAATATGTAAGCATGAAGAGAGTGTTTTGATGGAACTCAGTCTCAGTTACCATCCTCCCAATAATGTCCAGTAATATGATGTGTTGCATGTGATGATGATCTCTTGATAAAGTTTCTATTTTGCCAAAAAGAAGTATTTTGTCAGATTCTGATAACCATTATTCAGTCATGCATTATTTTGGATAAAATTATAATATAGACTTTATGACTTGTTTTTTATAGCTGTAAACATGACTTGGTAGGAGAATGTAGTAAAATATTTTTTAAAGATTAACCATATATTTTAAAATTAAATTAGATGATTTGAGAAAAACCTAGGTCTATGAACTATTGCTTGTGAATATATATATATATATATATATATATATATATATATATATACACACTAAGTTAATAGCTTTTTGATTAAAGAGAAAAACATTGAGTTTTGAAGGTCTTTATAAACTTGGGAGGAAAATTGTCATTTATTCATACGCTGTTTTTAAATACTCATTTGTCTTGACCCATGTTTTTTAGTTATTTAAAATCCTCGATTATATAAGATCTTAAACCATTTGCCTTGACCCATATTTTTTTAGTCTGTTTCTCTCCAAGAAACCTAAGGGGCCATGCCTCACCCTAGCCTACCTCTCTCTCTTTCTCTCTCTCTCACACACATACACACACACACACACACAAACTATTCTAAGGGGCACGCCCCAACCTAGCAAGTCTCTCTCTCTCTTTTAGGCTCTAAGAAGGCACACTCAAGATAGGCTAAGTTAGCTTGACTCTTTCTCTCTCATGGGTTCTAAATCAAGCTAGTTTGGTTATATGATTTTTTGGGCAGTAAATGAATCATCCCTAGCTAGTAGTTTTCTCACTCCTTTCTTAATTTCTATCTCTCATAAGCATCAAGCCAATGGGTTTGAATTAGACTAAGCATTGAGGTTTTAGGTGGGTGGTTCTAGATTGGGATCCATATACATTGTTTGAGTTTTTCCGTAAGATGAAGAAATCAAGAGACCGATCAAAGACGTTAAATACTATCGGAAAGAGGAGACTTGGCATAGGGTGTACTAATCCCGGTTGAGGTAATCTCTAGTACCCTCTTTTGTTTCTTCCTTATTTATTTATTGTGTCTTTTATTCTCAAGTATAGGTTATAGCTTTTCTTTGTTAGTGAAATAAAGGTTTTTGAATCTCTTCAAGTTTTTGAGATCCTATTGTATTCTTTTATTTTAATTTATTTGAAATTATTATATTGTAAAAGGACTACTTGTAATTGTTCTAGACCATGCAGAAAAGAAAAAGAATTGAAAAAGAAAGAAAGAAAATTATTATATACTCCAGCTAGATCACGCAAGTCCTTCTTTCAGCTACATTTTCATCATTCATAGTTTGAATCAACTCACCTGAGTCATGTGAGCAAATCGTATTACTATAGCTTTGAGTTTCCTCTATTTACTTATTGGAAATAGTTATTTTCATTGACAAACACAAACTAAGGTGGGAGACTAAGTAATAGGGTCTTCAAGAACCTTATCTTTCTCGATTTTATATGAGTCAATTAGCTTATTTAAGGCATGTTCATCATCCAAATTTTTTAAGAAACTAGTATCAATGCTAGCAAAAAAATTTAAGAAAATATTTTCAATAAAATAAGAAGACCAAAACACACCTGAAAGTTTCAAGGGGTGTTTCGGTCATTATATTTTATTAAAAACTTATTTTTAATATGTTTTATAAGTGCGCCCCAATGAGAAGATGGCAGGTACCAAATTTTATATTCATACAATTTGTATAAATAAAAGTAAAAATAAAATACTTTGAGACATCAGATCTACGATCAAACAGTGAGTAGCTCTCTTGATCAAAACTGGACAGTTGGATGGTAGGGAAAGCATAGATCTTCTATGTTGTAGGGGAAGTAGAGAAACCTTTCCCTTCAGTTTATTCCAATGTTTAGATTCACTAGTATATATGAGAAACTAACCCTCAAAATCTATGGTTATGGAGTTATCCATTTACTGGGACGAAGATATTTTCTCTATTTATGAAAATATTAGTTTACATAAAAATAAAAATTATGTGGCAATGGTGAAACACTTTGGGAAAATAAAAAATTAAAAAATTGACACATAAGCATAGAATATAAAAAATGAAAAACATTTTTAAGTACCATGAGAAATTTACAAAGAATCATTTCTTTTTTAAAAATTTAAAAATAGTCTCATGTATTTTATATTTCACTTTGAAATTCCCCTTTTTTTATAGTAAATATTTTATTTAAATTTTGGGAAAGTATATAATGAGACCATTTATCTTTTGCACAAGGTGGTCACAATTAATTTTGATCATCGGTTGTGAAATTGAGTGGCTGTATTTATTTCATTTGACCAAGCTCAAAGTTCAAAAGAAGTTTTCTCGAACTTTGTGACGCACCTAGCTTATTAGATTTCATATCGGATGGTTGTAAGTAATTGTGACCTCTCTATACAAAAGATAAATGGTCTCATTGTATACAATCCCTTAAATTTTATTATTTTTCCTTATATATCCAAATGAGCTCAAATTTTGGGCATCCATAATCTTTAACTATAATGAATTTGTAAAATGTATTCTAAAAAATAATTAATTTAAATAAAAATGACCACATTGCTGTTATATATTATAAAAATTAAAGACATTGTGGTCATTTTATTTATTTTTAAATATTTTTGATATTTTATCCCCCAATTTAGACTAATCCATGCATATAAAGGGAAGTAAAATTAAAATACAATATGCACTCTGATGGATAGGTCTTGTGAGTAACATATAAAATATAAAATTATTTCTTAATTTTAATAATAACATAGGGTTCGCAAAAATATATATTCGAGCGAAAAAAATATTTGCAGAAATTTCGTGAAAAAAAATTCTATGGTTTTAGTATGATTATTATACTACCACAGGTAGCGAGTTTAGTTACTTGAAAGCTTAATTTTTTATTTCTCTGTAAAAGAGTACTTCCTATTCCTTTTGTAATTAAATTTATTTCACTTTTTATGTTGATTTCTTTGTAACAGAGTACATCGTATTCCTTTTGTTACTAAATTTACTTCAGTTTTTATGTGTGACGTTAGGTAGCTTAAGTTTCATTAAGTTGGAGAGCATATGGTATTCCTGCTCCTTTAGTTTCCACCCCTATGGAATTCAATTCTACAAATTCTTTTAATTATTTTAACTTATTATGTGTGAAGTTGGATAGCTTAATCAAGTTAAAAACTTCCCTAGGTGCGAACTATCACACACAAAAGTCATATAGTCATTTCGCTCACTTGCATGGGCAACTTCGACCTTGTCAAAAGATAACCCATAAACCCTCATCAGTTTTGTTGAATACCAGGGTAATAGGGGTTTTCTAACTCAACTGGCCTAGGACGTCAAGCAAAGTCTGAGTATCGGCAAATAGCATTTATCTATCATGGTTCACAAAGGACCGCATTTTACTATCAGATATTTGATTACATGCTCTCATAAGGCGTTTAATGCCTGCAAAAAACCAACACTTTTTTTATAACTTGGTTTATTACGAGTCGATTCTAACCTCATCAAAAGACAACTTATAATTCCTCATCAGTTTGTTTAATGTTAAGGTAATAAGGGTTTTCCAATTCAACTAGCCTAGCAAGTCAAACCAAGTTTGAGTATCGGCCTCATCGAAGGATAACCTATAAACCCTCATTAGTTTTGTTCCACGCCAAGGTAATTGGGGTTTTCCAACTCAACTGGCCTAGCACGTCAAGCCAAGTTTGAGTATTGGTAAATAGCATTTGCCTACCATGGTCTACAAAGGACCACACTCCCTCTGAGTTTATATTTCACTATATCAGTATTGATTACATGCTCTCTAAAGGCCTTTAATAACTGATTTGCTATTATAGGGGTCATTTGGTACTCGTGAAAACTCGACATGAAAACCTTTATAGAAAAAACAATTACACATGTAAACAATTTACAAGAAAAAATTAATCAAGCATGCTTTCGACCCATGTTTATTAAGCACATTTGGAAATAGGTAGAGAGAGAAAAAAAAACATCAAACTCGAAATTTTGAGGTAGTTTCTCTCTCTAAAAGTTTTTAAATAGTTTCTCTCTAAAATTTAAAATTAGATATAATTTCTCTCTAAAATTTTTGAGAAATTTTCTCTTTATAAAAATTTGTTATTTAAGACAACTTCTCGCTAATGAGATAATTTCTCTTTCTCTCTCTTAAAATTTTTGGTAGTTTCTCTCTCTAAAATCTAACATAATTCTCTCTCCAAAATTTTAAGACTCCAAAATTTTAAGATATTTCTATCACAAAACTTAAATTTTATGATAGTTTCTGTATCTAACATTTTGAGATAGTTTCTTACTCTAAATTTTAAGGTAATTTCTCTCTCTAAAATTTGATTTAGTTTCTCTCTCTAAAATTTTAAGATACTTTCCCATTCTAAACTTAGAAATTGGGATAGTTTTTCTCTCTAAATAATTTTAAGATACTTTCTTTCTCTAAAACCTTTCAAGCAGTTTTTCTCTATAAAATCGAATATACTTTCTCACCTTAAAATTTTTAGATACTTGCTCTCTAAAACTTAAAAATTGAGATAGTTTCTCTCTGTAAAATTTTGAGTTAGTTTCTCTTTAAAATTTTAGTTAAATTTGATATAGTTTGTTTCCCTAAAATTTTAAGATACTCTCTCCCTCTAAATCTTGAGTTGTGATGTAGTTTCCCTCTCTAAAAGTTTTAAAATAGTCTCTCTAAAATTTTTTAGGTAGTTTCTCTCTTGAAAATTTGATATAGTATATCTATTTAAAATTTGAAGAAACGTTTTCTCTCTAAAACTTAAAATTTGAGATAGATTCTCTTTCTATAAATTTTGATATAATCTCTTTGGTTAGGCGCCTCGATCTAGCCTCCGGGTCAAGTTGACCTAGTGGCGCGGTTTTGTATTCGAGATGGACCCAAGACCTTAGATCTCTCTCTCGTGCCCCGTGTGAAGAAGACATGGGCAGGAATACCAACCAGTGAGAGAGGAATTGGGTTCGCAAGGTGGGACTCACCCCGCGTGGGTCCGTGATGCACTCGGGCTAACTCGCATGGGCATGCTCTTAGTTCACGTTCAAATGCCCCCTTAGCCTATGCCCCGTTTGGTATCGCCTCCCTTGACCTGTTTTCTTCTTACCTTCAAAATACACACATATATTAGAGTATAGACAAGTGGCTCTGAGGACCCCATTTTGTCATAGGGTGAACATACATGTGCGTGTGTGCTCGGTGAGAAGTGAAAGAAATAACATAAAAGAGTCTCTGTCAACTCGACAGCCTTGCAACGTCTCCTTGAGGAGGGACTTTTCATAAAGTCTTATAGTAAAGAAAGAAAGAAAGGGGAGAGATAGAGAAAATGCTAGAGAAAAGAAAGAAGAGTTTGAAGGCTAATATGTCATTCAACTAGTCATTCAGAGAAAAATGGGATGGAGTTTGGTTTGGATTTCACCCAACTCTTCAGAGGCAAAGAACGGAAATTTTTACAGAGAGAAGAAGAAGAAGAATGGGAGAAGTAATGAAAGTTAGCTTGGCTCCTGCTGAACCTTCCAAAGAGAGAGGAGAAAGGAGGAAACCGAATGAAGATGTTTAACCCGATGGCTAGAGGTGCACAATGATAAGACTAGCGCGACGACTGCTTTGACATGGCAGCTAGACGAGTACGGTAACTAGACTAACAAAACAGCTAAACTACTCGACGACAAGACTGGCGCGACGAAAAATCTGATGCACTGACTGGTCTTGCGCGACAGCAAGATGGGCACGGTAACTAGACCGGCACAACGGCTAAACTACTCAACATCAAGACTGACACAACATCACAAGGCTCAGTTAGCCCTCTAGTCAAACAAGTAAATGAGAAAGAGTAGAAAGAAAATTATGCTCAACGGTGTGTGTTGTCGTGCAAGGCAGAAAGTGGGGAGGAAGAAAGGTCGCGGCCGGCGGTGTTTACTGTCGTGCGCGACAAAGATAAGAGAGGACATCATGCTCGGCAGTGTGCACTGTCATGCTCAACAGAATGAGAGTGAGAAGGAAATGTCACGCTCGACAGTATGCACTGCCACGTGCAACAGACAGAAGAGAAAGCATCACGCCCTGCATTTGCATTGTCGTGAGCAATGGATAGAGAGGGAAGATAATGTCACGCTTCTCTCTCCTCTCTCTCTCTCTCTCTCTCTCCAAGACATGACCCAAAACTCAAATGAAGAAATGTGATGTTTTTATTGCTGAAAGAGGGGTCTTTTACATGAGGTGTGTGCTTGTTTATATAGAAGTGGGGCCTGTTTGAGTGTACAATCAAAAGTTGACCTAAATGCCAAAAATTAACAATTAAATGAATTAAAGAAGTTCTAAGAAAATAGAGCAAAATGAAGATTTTGCCCCTGCACCAACAATCTACAAAATTCCAATTGGTCCCTGTTAATTCTTGGGATCTTCCTAGGTTAGTTCGAGGTCTTTCCAGTCTCCGTTTTGTTGAAAGATGATTATTTTCTCGATCAGCTCGGGAAGACAGTCATTTTGATACCACTTTCGAGCCACGGATCGGGTCATTGGGCCATGATCATGAAGTGCAAAAATCACGAGAAACGTGCGACCTTTGTTTAAAGACTACACCCATTTCTCGATATTTTTCGATGATTTCGCTGAATATTGACGAGCAAGCCATCGTGAGCTTTTAGTGATGAACATGGGTTGATTTGGTGCCCGAACGACCATTTTCCATTTTTGATCTTTTGACTGGAATTTGGTTTTTGGTGGCTAGAAAGTGCAACAATTTTGCACTAATCGTGCATTGAATCTGACCGTCCTTCACATGAGAGGTTCAACTTTGACGAGGCCTTGGACCTTGTGCTCATAATGCGTCTATTTCGGGTTGATCCGATGTGCGAGCACCATGATGTGGCCACTCGATCCAGGTATTCTCCTGCTGAAAAACCTGCAACCTTGCCTTGAATTCCGATCTTCTCTTGCGTTTCTCTCCCAGCTCGACCACATATCAAAATGCTCGGGTCGACGAGACGAACACACCCATAAAATTTGAGCTTGATCTGGTTTGGGATGAGAGGAATACGGCCTTTCAAAGTTGAATTTGAAACCAATGAACACAGTTTCCATTAATGGAAACTAGTTCACTGAGGGTGCACGGTAATAGCATGCGACCTACCCATTTCGGGTAATTTGGCGATAACATGGTCCAGGAACGTCTGATGAAACTGAAACTTGGTCCCTAGGGGTTTTCAGACGTTTTGGATACAATGGCGATATTCACACTGTTGTTTGATACTCCGGTGATAGGGCTATAGTTATGAGGTCCATTTTAGGGCGATAGAGGCTGATTTTCCCAAAATTGTTTCTGCATCTACACTGCCTTAAACTCGTCGGATTGTGACGAAACTTCGCAAGTGTTCTTAAGAGCCCTTTTAACAATATTCTTGAAGCTTATTGGGCTATTCTGATACTTTTAGAAATTTCGTTTATGGATCAGGGCTTATTATCCTATGGCTTCCATAGTCCACAGGAATTTTTGTACCTGCGGACCTAGGTCGCATATTACTTTCTCTTTATTCACAATGGGGACACAAGTGTTAAAAAATATCATTAAATAGCTTGCCCCACAGAATGTTATCCTTCAAAAGAAGCGAGAAGGGTAACATTCTGAATCAAAACTGATCCTTTGGCCTTAAAAAGGAAACTTCTTGGTCACCGGATCAACACGTCCGCCGAAGGGTAGTTGGGTGAAGCTGTTCCCAAAGGGGTGACCAAGGTGCTCAAACATAGAGGCATTTTTGGGGGAAGGAGATTTTAAGGGATGAATTTAAAGTCTATACCTTATTGGACATCTTAGCGGCATTGTTGGAAGTCATACCAGGTTTGCGGGGTGCC
This sequence comes from Amborella trichopoda, assembly GCF_054954075.1. NCBI lineage: Eukaryota > Viridiplantae > Streptophyta > Magnoliopsida > Amborellales > Amborellaceae > Amborella > Amborella trichopoda. The sequence goes on along the minus strand of NC_142338.1, from coordinate 23,473,073 downwards.
TGGTATGACAGTTTTTTTACCGTGAGGGATGATTTTAAAGTCTACACTCTAATGGACATCTTGATGGTGTTGTTTGCTGCTATGCCGGGTTTGCTTTGGCAAGCTGAGTACCTCTGAGGTCCCATCCTGCCGAGTCCAGTTGGGGGCTTTTTATTGGCCTGTCCTAAACATCTGGTCCGATCAGGGAGGGGCTTTGTTGAGGCGGCCATGATTGGCTTCACAGTGGTTGTTGTATGGAGGTATTAACATGTTTTGGCAGTTTCTTGCCTCTTGTGGATGTTGAGAGATGATTTTAACGTCTACACCCCATTGGACGTATGAGTGGCATTGTTTGCAGCCTCACCAGGTTTGCTTGGCCTGGATTGACAGTTTCTTGCCTCATGAGTGATCTTATTTTTGGGTCCCTATAACAGGGTATTTTTCTACCGAGGAGTTTTCCTGAAATGCTGGCTGAAGCTGCCTGTGAAGACGAATGCTGCATCAACATGTTTTTATTGGTTTGAGTGCTCTTTGTGGGTTTTCCCTTGGATTGGGGAAAGTGGTGCCATAAATACAGTTTTCACCAACCTCCTATTTATTAGGATCTTTTGCCCATGATCTGACGGTCATGTCTGCCATTTTTTTCCATTTTTGCTCATGGTGCTCATTTTGGGTTTTCGTCGTGTTCAAGGTTTATTTACGTAATGCTTTTACTTATGGCTTCGTGACCATGCCCGTCTGTCATTTTGACTCATGGCATTCCCCTTTTCAGGTTTACACCATGCTCATTTTCTTGTGGGGGCGTGTTTAAGGTTTTGCCTTCGGGACCTGGGCAAAGCAGTTTAATGTAATGTGGTCAGGACGTGCGCTACAGTTTAAGGTCATGCAACTAGACCATTGTGGTGGTGACTGACGGTCTTTGGAGGACATGGAATGAGTATGGTGGTGGATTGACTCATTTGGTGGAGATGGCATGAGACCATCTATGGATGATGGATGGTGCTTGAATGGAAGGTGGATAATGGGTGATCCATTAACTGACGGCGAGTATGGATGACGGAATGGCTTGCCATTCGTGAGCATGGGTAATACTCACTGGGTATGAAGTGGAGATGGTGTGTAAATGCGTGCGCTGACAAGCCGGTTAGGGAAGGCATGAAGAAGGTGTGTGTGCAAAGGAGGGGGTACACGTGTGTCAAGGCATGTTTAAGGTCATGCCACCGAGACCTAAGCAAAGCAGTTTAGCGTCATGCGACTAGGACGTGTGCTACAGTTTAAAGTCATGCAAATGGAACATTATGCAAAGCAGTTTAACGTCCTGTGGCCAGGATGTGCACTATAGTTTAGAGTCATATAGCGGGACCAATGCTGCAATTTAGGGTCATGGAACTGGACCGTTGTTACAGTTTAACTTCATGCAATTGCACTATCGCTACAGTTTAAGGATATGCAAATGGACCATTGTTATAGTTTAAGGTCATGCAACTGAACCATGATGTGCATCGCCATATGTGTGAGGTGGACTCACTGGGGATTAGGAACCAAGGCTTGTTCCTTGCTGGTGATGGAAAGGTAATGGGGGACGAACCTGCTAGTGCGCACACGGACAGGCCGGCTAGGGAAGGCATGCATAAAAGTGCATGCAGAAGGCAAGGGTGTAGCGGCAGTGGGTTGTGCATGGCAGCACAGTGATGACATGCTTGGCGTCAGCATCAACATAGGTCGTCGAGGCTCATACTGCAACGAAGTACGCACGACAGTGTACATGCTTGGCGGTAAGAGGCATGCTCGGCAGTAAGAGGCACGCTCGGCAGTAAGAGGCGTGCTTGGTGGAAAGTTGCGCCTGGCGATGAAAAGTGCACGGCATCAAAATGCGCATGACAGTGAGAAGCGCATGGCAGTGAAAAGTGTGTGGCATCAAAATGTGCACGGCAGTGAGAAGAGCGTGGCGGTGAAAAGTATGAGGCATTAAAATTCACACAACAGTGAGAAGAGCGTGGAGGTGAAGAGCGCGCGGCATCAAAACTCACACGGCAGTGAGAAGCACGCGACGGTATGTCTCGGTTTGGGTTCGGGCTCAAATCAAGCCCGACCCAATCCACCCCATCACCGTTTGAAATTTTGGACCTGGGTGCCATTTCTTCTTTATGAGGGGCATTCTTTGGGAACCCCTGGGTATAAAAGGGGTTTAAACCTCTTTTTACCATTTTACCTTGGTGAAAAACAGTCGAAGGCCTTTTTTAGCAGTGACAGAGTGAAATCCAGTGAGCAGAGAAAGTGGGCTCGACAGTGGTTGTTTTTCGGTGAGAGTAACGCGTCAGAAAGAAGAAGACGAAGGCCCAACAGTGAGCATTTTTCGACAAGAGGAATGCGTCAAAAAGGGGAAGAAGAAGGTGCAGTAGGACCTTTTTCGTGCAAGGGCATGTCGGAAGCAGTTGCAGGGAGAGAAAAAGGGAGATTCCGGTGTTTTTCAAGTGAAGTGAATGTGCCGGGAAGAATTGCAAAAACCTTCGAGGAGGTCTAGGCTTTACGGAAAGGTTTCTCGTCGGATTTGTTTTTTTAATTTCGGAAGCCTCAAGAATTTTAGATGGAGGAAAGTCCTTGTCAGAGAGTTTTCCAGCTGAGTTTGTCGGTGAAGAGCACCGACAGTTACATCTTCCCAGTGACAGGGCATCTGTTCGGCTGTTGTTGCCTGAGGCAACCAAGGGTCACCATTCGCTCGTGTGTAGGGGATAGATGTGCTGCCCAGGTGTCGTGTGCGTAGTGGACAGTAGCCAAAAAGAGAGTCGTTGCAGAGGCGAACGTGTGAGGGGAGGGCTCTGTGTTTCGACAATCATAGAGACAGCCACCACATCATACTTGTCTTTGTCATCGTCACCTCTTTGATCTTCCGGACCCACCACAGGTCTGGGTGGTATGGAAGCCTGAGAGGTGGGTTTAGGTAGTGAAGAATTGTTTTGGGGTACCTATTGACTTTGCTGTTCAACCAGGTTGGTTTGAAGAGGTTGTGAGGTTTGGAATGGTGAAGGTTGTGCCTCTGTATTTAGTGCCGATTGGCTGGGTTGTTGAGCCGAGCCCAATATGGACTGGTGTTTATGATAAAAATCAGACAAATCTTTCGACGAAGATCTCTCGGATCTTGACACCTTAAATTGATGAAAATATTGTGATAGAGAAAGTGAGACAAATCGAATTCAGATCTGAGGCCAGATCTGCTAGAAAATGAGCAGATCTGCTCTTAGATCTGTGGCAAAACCAGCATGATCCAAATTATTAAAACACAAATTCAAAGCAATAAACAGATCAAAATAATCAAAATAAGATCAATAGTAAGAAGAAGAAGAAAGAACGGGATAGAAAACAATACCAAACTGGGCTGGATGGTCTGGGACTCCCGAGCCTTCGAGGGATCGCCTGTATTAGAACCGGCGTCCTCTTTGCCTCTCTGATTCAGAAGTTGACTAGGAAATCCCTAGTGTGAAAGGGTTATTGTGCCTTAAAGATGACTGAAAATGGTCAAGGTTTTTCAGGATTAGGGTTGTTGTGCCTTAGATATTTAAGGTTTTCAGGCCCAGGGTTAAGGTTTTTCAGATTAGGGTTTTTCTCAACTAACTCTTTTCTCTTCCAGAGGTTCCTCTCTAAATCAAGTCTGTCTCCTATGGCCATGAAAAAGAGTTCATAAAGGCCAAGGATCTGTTGGGAAGGGCATCTTTCCAAAACCAACAGATCCTTCAGCCAAAAATGGCATTTTTTAGTATCCGGATCTGGGTAACCTAGTGGTGTTTCCCAAGCGACAAGCCTTGTGTCACCCAAATAAAAATAGTAAAAATCATCACATAAGGTAAGAAATCAACCCCCGGAAGGAAAATTCCATTTTGGGCCAAAAAAGGTAGGGCGACACCACTCGTGTCGCCCAGTCTAGGTTGGGTGACACTCCTACTGTCGCCCAAACTAAAATCAGTCCAAATTTAATTTTTCCACTTCATATGTGTCTTCGGCCTCTTGTGAAGCTCTCAGAGAAAATTTGCGTCAAAAATGGTTTTTCTACTCTTTTTAATGAGTTTTTGGTAAAACAGGGCGTCTGCTGGATTCTGGGTTAGAACATGGTATCTACAGGGTTCTGAATTGGCAGAATGGTTCTGGGTCACAAGGTAGGCTGTGTGGGTTATGGATTTGGGTTTACTAAGATAGTGCGGTCCAAAGGGTTCAGGAGACCACATAATTTGCCAGATTTAAAATGGGGTGTCTACAGTTGCCCCTCTTTGACACTCCCTGTCCTTCGAGGGATAAGTGAATGTCAAAGATAATGCAGACATTTTAAATTTCATCCTCTTGTCATGTGGTCAGGGGGCACACCAACTAATCCCCCCAAGTCATTGCGCTCGCCGAGCTCACCCACCTAGCGCATTTTTCTTCCTGGGGTTTTCGACATGAGATGTCGGTGAGTTACACAAGCTTGAAACTAGTGTTGGATTTTTTGGTCATGCCTCTTAACTTCAGGGGTTTTGCAGTTTGAATTTTTTTTACCATGGCATCTTCTTTGATTTCCTTAGGGTTTTCTAGGGCTTTCTATAAGACGAGACTTGTTTGGTCGATTCCGAAGAGAGAGACGAGGCAACAATGCAGTAATCGCGGTAATGCAGTAATCATCATATACAAGTGTCCAAGCTCCTTTGTTTTAAAAGATATTTTAGAAAATTTGAAAGCAGAGGGAGATTTGAAATAGAACCCGAAGAAAGGACAAGTTATGATTTTAACAAAGAAATTAAAGTTTTTGAAATCACAAGACATATAGTTAAAATTTTGAAAAGATAAATATATTTCAAAAAACAAGGTTGATTAGTGATTTTTACTTCTGCAACCATATAGCCCTTTAAGATGTTTAGCGTCATGCAGTGATGGACCATACACCCAACCCTTTTACGCCATACGGGGCTAGACGGAATACACACGATCCTTTTACGTCATACGAGGCTATAGGGAATACACCTGACCCTTTTGCGTCATACGGGGCTAGAAAAAATACACTAGACCCTTTTATGTCATACTGGGCTAGACAAAATACGGTCGACCCTTTTATGTCATATGGGGCTAGACGTTACCTACCTTGGCTCTTCTACGTCGCACGAGTTTGACATTGAACTAGATACACCCGACCTTTTACATCATATGGGGATAGAAGGAATACACCTGACCTTTCACGTCATATGGGGTTAGACGGAATACACCCGACCTTTATGTCATACGAGGCAAGACGTTACTTGCCTAGGCTCTTTTACATCCCACGAGTTTGACGTTGAATTGGATACCCCCAACCTTTTGCATCATAGGGGGCAAGACGTTATCTGTCTCGGCTCTTTTACATCGTATGCTTTTGGCGTTTTTTTCCTCTCCCGGCTCTTTTACGTCGCACTAGTTTGACGTTTTCTGAATTGGATTTTGGTTGACAATTTAGGCTCATGCCACCGAGGAGCATTTTCTTTTCGAAATTTTTTAAATTTTTATTTTTGAAAACTTGGTTGGTAGTTTAAGGTCGTGTCATAGAGGAGCGTTTGAAATTTTTTGAAATTAAAATGTTTGAAAACGTTCGTAAAAACACACGATGAAACCAAAATTGATCCCAAAAAGACCCCAAAATTGAGTGGGGACATTTTTGAGAAAACGTTTTGGGCCACACTAGTGGCGTCGTCTAGGTGGCACTAGTGGTGTCACCCATGTCTGAGCAACACGGCTGGTGTCGCACCAATTTTTTTTTATTTTTTATTTTTTAAGTCTTTTGGTTGGGTTAATCAAGGGCATGAAAAATTTGGTCGACACCAGTGGTGTCGCCCTCACAGGTTGGGCAACACTAGGTGTGTCGCTCATTTCAATTGTTTTCTTTTGTGGAAAGTTGGGGAATTGGAAAAAAAAGGTTTTTCAAAAATGATTTGGGTGACACCAGTAGTGTCGCCCTCAAAGGCTAGGCGACATTAGGCTTGTCGCCCATTTCAAATTTTTTTTCTTAATTTGTTTGGAAAATGTTGCGAATACCTTGGAAAGGAGATTTTGCGAAAGAAATTTCGGCGACACTAGTGGTGCGCCCTCACAAGCTGGGCGACACTAGGAGTGTCGCTCATATAGTTTTTATTATTATTATTTGGAAAATGCTGGGATAAGAGATGGTCCTTTGTCAAAAATTTTGTGGGTGACACTGGTGGTGTTGCCTAGCTTGGGTACGGACTTGGGCGACACCAGGCATGTCGCCCAGACCACTGACCTCCAAAATTGAATTTTTTTGTTTTGGCAGGTCTTGGGATTTTGTTGGCCACAAGGGAAACCTACAAGATGAGTTTTGGGGGTGATTTCTTATTTTCCATAAAATCCCCTCCTTCCCATTCTTCTCTCATCTTTCAATCTCGTCTTTCTTCTTCCCATCTTCATCTTCTTCCTTCTTCATCATCTTCCCTCTGATCTTACTGGTTTTTTTTGCTCTCACCCTTAGGATTTCATGGCTCCTAGGAAGGATAATGTTATTTTCAAGGACAAATGGAAGGTTTTTGAGCAGGTTGCTAATAGAAGAGATGAGGAGGCTTCCCCTCTCTTTTTTCGTTAGGCACTTTCCTGAAGGTTTGCCCTCCCATATACCGAAGGGCCTTCGATCAAGTGAAGTTCCTCAGCGTGTCAATGACTTCCCTATCACTGGGCCCTGGTTCAGGGATTGGTTTCTCTCTGCTCAGATGATAGACATTTTGAACATGGCCTCTCACCATGTGAACTTTCCGCTCCTCGAGGTTCTTGCTGATAGGTTCAACTATCAAACAAACACCTTCTTCCTTCCTACAGGCGAGACAGCACCAACTTTGGAGGAAATTGCTGGGGTTTCTGGCTTGAGCTTGGCCGGGATTGCGTATCAACCTTCTATTGCCACCGATGATCATTCCATCATAGGCACGACTGTTGGGGGTTGCCTACTTTTCACACGGTTAGTGGGTCAATATGGAGTTGCTGGTTTGGAATCGAGAGCGGTCTCGGGGCACTGAACATATTTGTATTTTCCTTTTTGTGCCGTTGAGATCTGTTCTTTTTTTGAGTGGTCGTAAGACAGTTGTAGTTCTGTTGTTCTTTTATCCCATGCCTTCTTGGAGCGCACGGGTTACACCATTGTTCCGACCATGTTGGCAGGCATTTACCGAGGTCTTCATGATCGGGTCATGTGAAGCGACTGATTCATTGAGGGCAGTATCCTTATTTTGTAGGTATATTTTCAAACTCATTTTTGCTTTATTTTATCCCCTGCAACTAAATTTTTCTTTTGGATTTTTCCTCTGGATCCCATAGTTTTGCCATAGAAAGTCATTAGAAAAGACCTAGACTGAACCTGTGGGGTCTCAGTTAGGCAACCTTGGTGGTGTCGCCCACACAGGCTAGGCGACACCAGCAGTGTCACCTTGATCTATTTGCCTTGGATGGCTCTAAGGTTCTGAGCTTCTGTTCTGTGACTTATTGGGGAGTTTTTGGCTCCTGTTTTCTGCAGATTTGGGCCTATGAACACATCCCCATTGTCCGTCCTCCTCGATCAATGACAGTAATATGTGCTGCTCTTGGACTGGTATATGTCAATGATACCAATCGGCCTCGGGATGTTAACCACTATCGTAAGATTCTTAACGAGTTGTCATCATTTGATTGGGTGATCAGGGATCTTGAGAATGTGCCCATGTTTCTGCCTGCTCTGGGGTGTTCATGTCTCATTTTGGTAGGGCAATACTTCATGGTGGGGTGTTTCTCTCAGAGGGTGCTTCGCTAGTTTCACCATACTCAGAATTGCACTTCACATGGAGAGGCGATCGATCGTCACCCTATCTTTCTGCTTCGACGACACTCTTCCACCCTTCTGATCAAGGCGGGTTTATTGTGGAAGGGGAAGAAATCTTCTTCTAATGAAGGGTTGGTCAATCAAGACAAGCCCACAACCACTTTCAACTATGATACTTGGTGCGAACGTGCCTGCCCTCTTCTGCTGTGTCCCAAGGTGTTGAGACTTTGTGATGAATCTTCAGCTCCTGCTCAGGATCTCGTGTCTTCGCGAGAAGATGGCTCCTCTTCTTCAAATAAGTGGGTTAAATTGAATGAGGATGTTTCTGTCATTAGTTTGGAAGATGCTGAAGTTTAATTGGCTCGATGGGCAGCCTTTGTGGCGAAACTCAAGGAGAAGGATGTTGATCCGAAGCTAAAGACTGACTAGCCAAAACATTTTTCTCTTCTTCTGCTTTTTTTTCTTGGCATGAATAAGTTGATATTGTGATCATTCTCATTTTCAGTAGTTTTTTTTGTATTGAAGTCCATTGGGAAAGTAGAAATAGAACCAAGTTTGATGGTGTGAACGCCTGTAATAAGCCCGTTTCAATGGAAGAATACAATCAGAGTTTTGAGATACCCAAATTTTGTTTTTTGTTCTACTTGATGTTCTGTGATCATGGAATCCCCCTTTTTCCTTTCCTTTTTTTTTGTTGGCCCTGTTGGGGAGTCCTCGTTTAACTTGCCCATATTGGGGGGTTCTTGTTCATCAGTAAGTGTGCGATATTATTTGCCGAAGCATAGTGGAACACTTTCTTTGCACAAACTTTTCAATATGAATTCTTACACATTCAGTCCCCTAGTTGTAGCGTTTTTGTCTCAAATTTTCAGGTATTGAGTCGTCCTATGCACAGACAAGGATGGGCTTACCTCATTTTTCCTCAAGGGATCCAGTCGAGAGAAAAACGCTCCCAGACTAGCCAATATCATTATTGGCGAGGTTCACCCATCTTCGATATGTGGTAGTTGGTAGTTATACTCATATAACTATGGAGTGCTTGATTATTTTCAAGCCTTCATAACAGGTATAAGAAATCGGTTTCGAGCACGAGGCTAGATCGACTAACAGATTAACCTCTTGCAGTGATGGAGGAAGTCATTTCAAAAAGGGTTTTGGGAATGGACAGTTTTAGCAAACAAATTGAAAAAATATTTTAAACAAGGGACAGGCCTTATAGTGTTGCTACTTGTAGCCCCTTTGGTGGTAGTTTTCTTTACTATGTTTTACTCAAAGATGATCAAAGGAATGCCTTGTGAGATCCTGAGAACTCAAAGGTCTCGAGGTTGTCCTTTCACCTTCGGAGTTTTCATCTTGTGCTTCGTGGGTTCATGAAGAGTTCTCTAGATTCTTTCCAGGTTTCCATCTTGGAGAGGTCTCGACGTTCTTCCAGGGTTCGTTGAAGTCACTTCGATTTTCCATTAATGTAACCCTCTCATATATTTCGGAGTTGGCTCTGTTTCGAACCTATAGGAGTTACGAGAAGTCTTCGACCTGATGGTCTACTTCTGCAGTATTGTTGCAACTTGCAAGTACTTGTTTGTACTTGAGTGTTTTGAATCCGAAGCCCCTTCTTGGTGTTTTTCTTTTTTCTTTTTTTTTTTCCCATGATGCCTCTTTAGGTTTTCACCACGTCCATTTTTTTTGTTTTTATTTGTGATGCCTTTTAGGTTTTCATCACGCTTTTGAGCCCGTTACGAGTTGTATTTTCTAAGATACATCGCATTAATGGGGAGTTTGTACCCCTCTTGATTTTTGATCTTGTAAGACTTGCCTGCATGCACTCTAGTAACCATGAATGGCCCCTCCCAATTAGGTTTAAACTTGCCTAAGGAGTGTGGATTTGCAGGAATGTGGAAGATTTTCTTAAGTATCATGTCCCCTTCTATGAATTGTCGAGGAACAACTTTTCTTTGATATGCCCTTTCAATTCTACACTGGTAAGCAACGATATTTTGTGTTGCTCGTAGTCGTCTTTCATCCAAAGTAACGAGGGCAGCTATTCGTGCTTCGATCTTTTGTTCTTCATCTGAATTTTTGTGAATAAGCATTCGGAGAGATGGTATGTCAACTTCATTGGGCAGCATTGCCTCCATACCATACACCAATGAGTATGGGGTCATTCCAGTAGGAGTCTTCTCAGTTGTCCGGTAGGATCATAGCGTGTCATTAAACTTTTCATGCCAATCTTTGCCACCTTCTATTAGTCTGTCTATAGTTATGAGAAGTCTATTGTTCGTGACCTCTGCTTGTCCATTTCCTTCAGGACAGTAAGGTGTGGAGAATTTTTGCGTTATCCTGAACTTTTTGCATACCTTCATTTTTGAAGTTGGATCCTTTGTCAGTAATGATTGACTCAGGAACACCGAATTTGAATACAATGTTGTTCTTTATGAAACGGGCAACATGTTGTCCCTCAATTTTGACAAATGATGTAACCTCTACTCATTTGGAGAGGTACTCTATAGCCGTTGGTATAAAATGATGGCTATTTGCGGCTTTCGGTGATATCATTCCGATGATATCAAGATCCCACATGGAAAAGGGCCATATGGGCGGTGTTGAGTGGTTTGGTCCCTTGATCTCACTCTTGGATCTGAATGATCTAGTGGCATGCCTCTCGGGTTTTGAAGGGAACTTAGGACTTGAGATCGCTCTCTCGGGAACCTTACTCAAGATCAAGGCCAGGTATACCAACCGATAAGAGGGGAATTTAAAGTAGGTTCGAGACTTATACGGGCTGGCTCACGTGGGCACCCTCTTAGATCACGAAGAAAGCCCCCCAATGGTATAACTAGTTTGAAATAACATCCCTTGGCATGTATTTTCCTGTTTCTGCAATCACACACACATGGTTAATTTACAAGACAAGTGGGCCGAGGGAGCCCACCTTGTCCTTGTGTGCACATTCAAAGAAGAAAAGAGAAGAGATGCTGAGATGAGAGTTGGGAGAAGAAAGAAAAAGAAAGAGACATTTGACCAGGTGGCTAATCCATCACAGTGGCAAGATTGGCATGATGATTTACTTAACATGGTAGCCATACGGGCATGGCAACGCGGATCGGCAAAGCGGCAATACTACTTAATGACAGAACATCAACACCAATCCGCCCGGCACAATAACGAGTTCGACGTGGAAGAAAGATGGGCACGGTAACTTAGACCGGCACAACGACAATACGGCTCCGCTAGACTTGTCACTTGGTTAGATGAGAGAGAAAGAAGAAGAGAAAGATAAAGAGGAGAGATAAGAGAAGCTTAGAGAGAAAGAGGGAGAGAAGAAAAGAGGTAGGAGAGAAGAGAAGGAAAGGAGAAGAGAAGAGAGAAGAGGAATGAAAGAGAAGGAGAGAGAAGAGAAGAGAGAGAAGAAAAGGTGAGAGAAAGGAGAGAGAAGAGAAGAGAGAGAAAGCACATGGACGGTGATGGGTTCTGCCATCCATGACAGAAGAAAGAGGAGAGAGAAAGAAAGAGCAAGGACAACGATAGGTTTTTTCACACACGATAGAGGAAAGAGGAGAGAGAAAGAAGATCGACAGGATGGGTTACACCGTCTAAGACAGAAAAAAGAGGAGAGAGAAAGAGGATGGACAATGATGGGTTATGCCGCCCAAAATAAAAGAAAGAGGAGAGAGAAAGAGGATGGACGACGATGGGTTCCGCCACCCATGATAAAGGAAAGAGGCAGAAATGAGAAAGGGACTCAGACACGTCCCGAACAGCTACTGGGGAAAGGGCGCAATTCAGTGTCCTTGTTAAAGAATGAGAAGGAATGTTATGTGTGGCGATGAGCATCGCCGTGCACAACTTGGGAAAGGGGAAACTTGGACAGAGGCTTGGCTCGCCACTCGAGTTAAGGCCCGACTCACTGTGCATGTTTTCAAAGGATAAAGAAAGAATAAGAATGTTGTGCTCAGCGATGGGTATCACCGTGTACGACTGGAGAGGAGAGAGAAGAAATAATAGGGTGAGAGAGAAAGACAGAGAGAAAGAAAGAGGGTTTAGAGAAGAGAAAGAAGAAATGAAAGTAGAGAGAGAAAGAAGCTGAACAGTGAGATGAAAAAGAAGAGAGAGAAAAGGAAAATAAGGAGAGAGATAGAAAGGAGTTAGAGGGGAAGGAAGGAGAGAGTGAGAAAGAGATGCGGACGACACTACCATCGTCGTGTGTGTTAGAGAGAGAAAATGTAATAAAGAGAAGTTCGTGCATGGTGCTACCATCACCATGCACGTTCTGACATAGAGAAGAAGAGAGAAAGATAGAACAGAGAGAGTATAAAGAACGAAGGCGAAGGAGAAGAAGAAGAAAAGAGAGAAAGAAACATACACGATGTTGCCATCCTCGTGTGTGTTAAATAGAGAAAATAAAATAGAGAGAGATTCAAGCATGGTGCTGCTATCGCCATGCACGTTCAGACAGAGAGAAGAAGAGAGAAAGATAGAGCAGAGAGACAATAAAGAAAGAAGGAGAAGAAGAGTAGAGAGAGAAGAGAGAAAGAGAAGTAAGAGAGAAGCATGCACGATGTTGCCACAACCATGCATGTTCTCAGAGAAGAAGAGAGAGAAACAAAGAAAAGAAGAAGAAGAAAGAAAATAGAGAGAAAGATAGAGAGAGAGAAAGGAGGAGAGAGAATTACCTTAAGGAAGAGGGGTATCAAATTAATTCTTCTCTCTCTCCTCTCTCACTCTCTTCAAGACGTGATTCTCCAACTTAATGCAAAAACTTACACTTTTATTGATGAATTGAAAGTATGGGGGAAGCCAGGGGAGAACGTTTTACAATTCGGTTAACATGTATTTATAGAATTTGGCCAAAACATGACTGGATGCCCAAAAATATCGAAATATATGATAATTACAATTTAATTGAATTAAATTTTTTTAAAAAATTGGTGCAAAATGATTGTTTTGCCCTTGCCTAAAAATACATGGAATTTCAAATCAGTCCCTACTGCTCCCTAGAACATGCGTAATCTTCCATGGAAGATCCGAGATTGCTCTGGTGCCCGTTTGATAAAAATATGATTGCTTTCTTTTAAGGCTTGTCATGGCGATCAATTTGATACCAACTTCGAGCCACGGATCGTGTTTTCAAGCTACGATCATGCGACTTGAAATTCATATGAATCTTGAAAACTTTGGATCGATAGTGTGCTCATATCTAGATGCTTCTTCGTGATTTCTTCATTGTATTGCACTGAGTATGCCGTCACGATTGCGTGGCAACAAACGTAGCTCTATATTGTATATGGACGAAGATTTTGCAGTCTTGAGTTTTTAGCCGGAATATGACTTCCGGTGGTTAGAATTTACAACAACTTTATCAGCATTGCATGTCAAATCCAACCGTACATCATGAATAAGGTTCAGATCAATGGTATCCTTAGACCTTACGAACGCGATGGAAATCGTCTCGTGTCAATCTGAGTCGTGAGTGCCGTGATGTGGTTGCTTGAGCAGGATGTGTTGTGGTAGAATTTCCTACAACTTCCTTCACGAATCAGCAACTTCTCTCTAGCTTTTCTCACTACTAGGGCGTCGTCACGAGGTGCGCCACATATCAAAACGTTCGTCTTGACGAGATAAACACGCTTACAAAATTTGAGCATGATCTGAATTGGGACGTGTGAGATATGGCTCCCAAAATTCACTACCCGAGACTGTAAAGATAGTTACCTTTGATGATGATTTGGTGCAGGGATGCCGCATGGGAATAGTGTGCGGCATACCCCTTTTTGGTCTTTTACCCATAACTTTGTCTTAAAGCGTTCGATTAAGCTGAAACTTTCATAAGGGTTTTCAACTGTGCCAAGTCCAATGGCAGTGGTCCCACATCAATTTCAAGTACCAAAAATAGTGTTCAAGTTATGGGGTCCGTTTCAAGGTGCTAGACACTAATTTATCTAAAATTGTTTCTTTCTCTGCATTACTTTAGACATGTTGAATTATGTTGAAACTTGGCAGGTGGCCTTCTAAAGTCCTTATGAGAATTTCCACTTGTTCTGGGGCAATTCTGAGCCTGTCAAGAATTCCATTGTAATTCAGGCTTTATTGATTGACTTCTCCATGTCGGGGACTCAAAGTATTGAAAAATATATTCAAACAGCTTGCCTCAGCAAATGTTGTGCTTCAAGAGAAGAAAGAAAGACAACATTTGGAAATTTTCCTTTAGCTTTATTAATTTTTTCTTCCTAGCCACAGGACCACATGAACGTCAAGGAGATTCACGCAATGTTGTAGCTGAGACACTCAGACATTTGGACGCAATGTATAGGTCAATCAGTGGAGACTTTTGGGGGAAAAGAGAATTTTTTGAAGGATCTTGTCGATGTCCTCAACCTCAAGGGACTATTTGTGATTCTGACGGTCGAGTGCCACGCTGAAGGGCATTTTTCCCATTTGATCTAGGTTCGTTTGTTTTGTTGTTTATTCTGGATAGTCTACTGAAGGGCCTTTTGTTGGCGTCTGTCTTCGTGGTGCACCAGATTGTACTCGGTGGGCAAGGTACTTCAGTTTATTGAGGTGACAAGTTGTAGGTATAACCTCTGCTTACTGCTAGCAATTTTGCTACATAATAGGTCCAAGTTCTGGCTGACTTGGCTTTCTTGGAGCGTCTTTAGCATCTTGAAGTAAGTTTAGTGACTGGTTAGGTGCCTCGATCTTGCCTCCCCAGATCTAGGTGATCGGGTGACACGTGTCTCGGGTTCGAAAGACCCGTGACTTGAGATCGCTCTCTCGGGAACCTCTTTCGAGAACAAGGCAAGTGTGTTTATCGTGCATAATCGAGGGATCTAACAATGTCAATCACCTGGATCTGACACTTCAAAATGATAAAAATGAAAAGGCAAAGATATGGTAGAGAAAGTGAGAACAATTTAATTTAGATCTGAGATCAGATGTGTCCAGAAACGAGAAGACCTGCTCTCTGATCTGTGACGGAGCCAGTGTGATCGATGCATTTCTAAACAAGATTTCAATCAAAAAAAATAAAAAAAATAAAATAAAATAAAGAAAAAATGAAGGGAGACTGAGTACCTGACCGGGCTGAATGGCCCGGGACTCCCGAGCCGCTGAGGGCTCACCCGTTTAAGAATCGGTTCCTCTTTACACTTCTTATTCAGGTGTTGATGATCAACAAGTCTCTATAGAAGTGGGGTGGTTGTACCCTAATTTTTTATCTAGGGTGAGTTTAGATTTGAGGTGCAGAGCAGGGTAAAGGTTTTCTCTGTATCTCTCAAGTTTATCTTTCCATCCTAAAGTTTCTAAAGTCTCTCAGGTTTCTAAAAGTCTCTCAGAGTTTTTGTTTCCACCCCTCAAATGACCACTGAGATGATTTTTATGAACAAGGGATTTGTTGGGGCAGTGTTATCCCCGTAACCAACAAATCCTCGATCAACACCATTCAAATTTAAAAAAAAACGAATTTTGGGAGGTACGAATAGCTTCCCCCAGGCCCCACACCCAAGATAAATGACCTAGAAAGTAGGGCAAATGCGTGAGAATGCGTTTCAGTGAAAACGCATCTGGGCGACATGGGTAGTGTCACCAAGACCTAGGCGATCAGCCTGTGTCGCTCGAGCGACACATCTAGTGTTGCATAGGCCAAAACACATCTGATTTGAAATATTCTTTTTTACACATGTTTTTTAGCCTGTTTTGAAGCTCTCAGAAAACATTGGGGTCAAAACGAATTTTTTTAATGAGTTTTTCTATATAATAGCTTATTTTCAGGGTTCTAGTTCAAAACAGGGTGTAACAGGGTTTCTGGGCTGGCAAGATGGTTCTGGGTACTACGGTAAGTTGTATGACCTATGGATTTTGGGTTCATTAAGTCAATGTAATCCTAAGGGTCCAAAAAAACCACAGAACTTGCCAGATTTAAAGTAGGGTGTCTATAGTAGCCCTTCTTTGGCACTCCTTGTCCTTCGAGGGTCAGGAGAGTGGCAAAGAAGTAGACACGCTATCGTTCCCTATCCTTCGAGGGGCAGGCGAATGCGCACTCCCTGTCCTTCGAGGGCCAGGTGAGTAGCAATAGTAGACTCTCTGACACTCGCTGTCCTTCGAGGGATAAGAGAATGTCAAAGATGAATGTCATTCCGAGGTCACGTGGAATTATGGCACACCAACTATCCCTCCAAGCCATTACACTCCCAGGCTCACCCACTAGGGCATTTTCATCTGAGGATTTTCGGCGTGAGGTGTCGACGAGTTACGCAAGCTTGAAACTCGAGGTGGATTTTCCAGCCATGCCACTTGACCTCAGGGTTTTCTCTGTTTTAAAATTTTAACCTTGGTAATTTCTTTATTTTCCTTTTGGGTTTCCTAAGGCTGTCTATAGGAAAAGGCTTTATATAAGACAAGACTTGTCTGATCAATTTCGAATAGAGAGGCGAGGAAGCAACGTGATAATCGCGTCAATGCGGTGTTCATCATATATGGGTGCCCAAGCTCCTTCATTTTTATAGGTCTTTTTAGAAATTTTTGAATATAGGATGGGATTTGAAACAGAACCCGGAGCAAGGACAGGCTACGATTTTAACAAAAAAATTAAATTTTTTGAAAACACAAGACATATAATGAAAATTTTGAAAAGAGGAAGATATTTCCAAAAATAGAGTTACCTAAAAATTTTAATTCCTGCAACCACAGAGTCCTCTAAGCAGTTTAGCGTCATGCAGCGATGGACCATGTAGTCGGAAATTATGCTCATACGACCAACCGTGGAGTTTTTATTTTTATTTTTTTTCTTTTGCTGCCCCTATTGGAGGTGGTTTTCTTTTAATGTGGGTCTTACAGTTTTACCACATGTGACTCCTTTGGTGGATCTTATGTGAGCGTATCAAGTCCTTACTAGAATATTCGGGACGAGGAATCATCAAGTATTTCTTTTTCTTCCAACCTCAGCTCTTTTGTTGCAATTCAAGGAGAGTTCTCTAGAGTTTTGAGCGAAACAAAGTCTTGAAAATAAGGATACTACCTCTAGGTCTTCAAAATCTCTTTGGATTTCTCATTTCGTTCCTCCGCCACGCACCTTTCGAAGTTTCAGACAATCTAGGTCCTTAACAATGTTTCTTCAAGCTAATGCGTACCACTTCGACTCAGGGGGAGGAAGAGAAGATGCTTAGAGAGAAAAGACTTTGGAGAGTAGAAGGAGAGAACTTCTTTATTTTATCTCATCGCCTCGGGGTTCCCTTTGGATTTTCAGCCCAGTGACATTTTTTCCAATGCTAGGGAGTCCTTTCGAATTTTTGGCCCAGCGGATGAGATTTTTTATTTATTTTCTCATCGCCTCGGGGTTCCTTTCAGATTTTCAGCCCGGTGACATTTTTTCCAACGCTTGGGAATCCTTTTGGAATTTAGCCTAGCGGATGAGATTTTCTTTTCTTTTTTTTTTCTCTTTTTTTCTTTTCTCGAAGAAGAAGAAAAGAATGACAAAGGAAGAGGAAGGGAAAGAAGAGTCAAAGGTGCCTTTTCTTTTTTTTTAGCAATTAGCCTTAAGATAGCGTATGGTCGATCATCTTTCCCTCCTTCAAGTGGCAGGGAGGTTCTATTATCGGTCTTCCTCTGATTTCCCTTGACCCGGGTTGACATCCAAAATCTTTTTAACCATGGTTGCTGAATCTACGTTGAAGTTTTCTATTAAACTGTTCCACTTGAACCTTGATTTTGGGACTAAAAATCACTCTCAATCTACTGTATGGACGGATAGGCTCATCAGCGTTTTCCCTTTCATGGAGTACTTTATGTTACACACTAGGTGTTAATTCCTTCTAGCATGTGACGCATGAATGCCTCATTTGGTTATTTTCAAGGGGTGAGTGATCACCCAATTCCTTTTCAGTAATCTTTTTCATTGTAAATGTTGAATTGTTTCTCGAGGGTATCCGTAGTAGACTCCTTTTCAGTGGTCGAGCTTAGACGAGACTCTCACACAAGAGTAGTGGTTGAGTTGGTACTAGATGACCTTACGACATGTTGGGAGTCAACAAAGAAGGGTTCGATCTCATTAATTGCCCCAGTTGTATTAAACAGCCTTATGACATATTGGGAATCAACAAACAAGGCTTCAATCTCATTAGTTGTCCCTATTGTATCCTCTTCATGAGAGGAGTTTGCCCCTATTGAATATTTTGATGCGGTTGCCACTGCAAGGCTTTCCGTTCCATTGGGAACTTGCTCTTCAGAGGATGCATTCTTTTGACATTGGTGGTACTCCGGTTATTGAAGTTGTGCTCATGTTGTTAATGACTTTTAGAGAGCCTGCCCCTTGAGGAGGTAACATGATCGGATTTTCAATATTCAATTCTTGATCCCAGATTGGTAGATCACTCAAGAAATCTTTTGTAAGTGACCCAGGTGGGCCCTTAGAATATCCAAAGGTTCGACTTCTTTTGACATTTGAGGTGTTGGCCCCTTATTTGAACACGTAGTGGGAGACTTCGGGATGTTGGCCTCACATTTGAGAAATGACCCCCTCTCATTAGCTCTGACCATATCAATCTCTAGGGTATCATCTTCATCATACCGGTCCCACTTTAGAGGGTCATCAAAGTTTGGGGACGAAGAGTTTCCTCTAAGAAGACTCAAATGTGTAGATACCCATATTTTGATTAGATTACTCAATAAGTTGATTTCTAAGTTTGACAATGATGTTGCCCCTATTGATCAACCCTTGAATCACTCTCTTCAAATAGAAACAGTTTTGGGTATCATGAGCATGGTTTCTATGCCACTTGCACCATCTGTTCTTATCCGTAACCTCAAATGGTGGTTCAGATGGTGGAGGCAGTTGAACCATATTTTTGTTCAAGAGTAACTCCAGCATTTTTTCTAACGGGTCTCTGAGAGAAGTGAAGTTATCCTCTCGCCATCGATTGTTATTTTGAGCATTAACTCTAGGCTGACCCCTTCGATTTTGATTCCTATTGTTATGGTAGGTGGCTGAACCTTGAGCTGGTCCGTTAATGAAAACCTCATTAACCTGATCGGAAACATTCCCCTTACCAAAGCTCTTGCTTTTATTCTGGGGAGTCGTGATGGGTTTGTTATCGGGCCTAGTGCTAAGGGGTGTCCCTCTCACCCTTTCATGTCGTGCGACCCGCTCGATCATAGAGTCGAAAGAGTGGGGGACAATGCCTTGGCTGAAGAAAGTCCTGTATTGAAGAGCGGCATTTTCTAAGGCCATGGAGACTTTAGCTGGGTTTTTAAGTGGACATTCAATGACCCGCATCGCCGTCTCGTGGAATCGACCAATGAAATTATCGAAGGATTGTCCTGGGTTTTGTTTTGTGGCACTGAGCTCACCCAGGGAGAGAGATCTTGGTGCTGACCCACGGTAATGAGAGAGGAACTGGTTAAACATTTCAACTGGAGTAATGGGTGATTGACCGGTCATTATTCTCTAATATTAATTCAAGGCCTCGCCAGTCAATGTTTACGAAAACAGGAACTTCAACTGGTTGGGCCTGTCTCGCAAGGCTCAGACGGAGAGGAGGTAAGCATTGGCGTGCATATCTGGATCGCTCTTCTCGTTGAATTTATATATAAATTCTGGGATGACAAATCCCCAGGGAAGATCTTCCATGCCTCCAAGGGTCTCTAGAACATAGGTCTTTAGGGGTTGGACTTCATGCATACCCATCCTTACAAGCATATCTTGTATCGATTTTAAGGTGCGTTCTTGTTGGGTATACGTCATGAGAGTAGGCCCACCCGTCGGTGGGTTCCCAAGCATAGACTGATGAGTCAATACTTGGGGTAGATGTTGGCCTGCTTGGGCCTAAGATTGATGAGCCGCAGTCACCGAGGCGATTTGACACATTTGTGCTTGAGGGGCGTACTAACCCATAGGCCTCACCACCGGTTGTGGAAACTGCACGGTTTGTTGGACCTGATGCATCAGAGGCACCGATTGAAGAATTGACTGACTCGGCTGTGCTAGGGGTTAATCTATGTTATTAAGCTAGTTTAGGACCGACCCATGAATTGGGGTCTGGATAGTGTAACCTAGATAAACTATACTCTTAAGGGTGGCCAGGATGTCCATCTCACTTAAGGGTTGGTCTAGATTAACACCTCTACTGCGTACCATATTCAGGATGTCATGGGCTGTACTATGGTGACCCGAGGTTGGGTTAGATTCCTAGACCTAGATGGGTCTTGATTTTGAGACTATTGAGCCTCAAGGTTATCAGAGTGTGACTTCTGAGGGGCATTAGATACAGCATGGAAACTCCCCTGGCACGAGTCCAACTTTGGATGCTTAGGGTTACACGAATCCTACTGTGGCTACGTAAGGTTCCTTGTATGACAACGCCCGGTCGGACCCCCTGGCTATTCAATGTTTTCCTAGCAGAGCTCTCTTTTCGGACCATACACACCTCGGAATTGGGAGTAGATCCTTGGGACTCTTCCTCTAGTTGGAGACTGGGGCGTCAGATTATGGACTGCGCTGAGTGCTGATTGTAATCCCAAGGGATTGCGGCATATTGGTCGTTAGGTTTAGGAAGGTTGGGCTTAGAGTCGGCCGTAAAATAGTCATCATAGTCGCCTTGGGTGATTGACATGGTGATTTCTCTAAGCACAGTCCTAAGATCTAGACTTGGGTAGGATCTAGACTCGATGAACTAGGGTGGACCTAGCCTGACTCTAAGTGTAAACCTTAACTAAGACCTAGGCTAAGACTAGACTAGAGTCTAAAGTCACTGGGTTTTGGTTCAGACCCTAAGCTAGGGTGAGCCTAATCTATCCTTAGAGCTAACTCTAAACTTAGACCTATACTAGAACCTAAACAAAGATCTAGACTAGATATGTCTGAGTCTGAGCTCGAGCCAAGAGTGGGTCTAGGTGCGGACCTGGGAGTAAACCTGGTCCGACCTTTAACTGAGTTGGGTGCAAGCATAGGCTTGGACTCAGAGAATTTGTGAAGATCAAACCAGGCGTTGACCCGGATTGGATCAGAGATGTACTAGGAATGAGCTTTTGGCCGGGACCAAGGGGAAGCCTAGGTTCGGATCAAGGCGGAACATGGTTCAGACCTGGGGCACGCTGGGTACAGGCCTAGACTATGGACCTAGAGAGTTTTGATGACCAGACCAGGTGTTGACATAGACTGGATCAAAGACAAGAAAAGAACGAGCGTTCGGCTCTGACCAAGGGGCGTTCAGACCAAGGCGAAACTTGGTTCAGACTTAGACTAAACTGGGTACCTGCTTGAGCTCGGACCCAGAAGGACCCAAAGTAGGTCCGGACTGAGATGTAAGTTAATCTACCAAAAGTAAGCAAACAAGAACATGAAAATGTTTGACTTAGAAGAATATAAGACTATAGGTAGGCTAGGTCTGGAGTGGGTTCCTAACTAATAAAATGTGGCTAGGCTTGTATGGGTCCCCACATAGATCCTGACCTCCTGTTATAGGATATTCACCAAGTTCTACTATACGTGGAGTTGCTTTTATGCAAAGGATTACGGAGGGGTGCTCATAGTTAACGTTACGCGAATCCCAACCACCTCGTCTATCAAAGCTGGGTTCTCCTCATGCCGTTAATGCGGATTTTGGCGGTTTACAAAAAATTTGTTTTCTAGTTTTCTGGGATTCCCGATCAGTGTGTGTTAGAGTGTGTAAAGAAGCACGCAAATAAAAATAAAGTCAAGCCCACAGGCACACAATACGAAAGAAAACAAGTGAGCGCTCAGCGCTAATCGTGCCCAGCGATGCGTGCTTCGAGGTGAAACTCACTCGAGGCAAAATAGAGATAGAGGGGTGAGGTACCCCTAATAATGTATGGTCATAGCAATGAAACTAGGCATAGTCTGTGTTAAGTCAAGCTTGACCGAAGTCGAGGATGACTCAAATGGGACACGGTTCAGAGAGAGTGCAAACAACCCTCAATAATATATATATATATATATATATATTAAATTCGATGAGAAATAATTAAACTAAGCATGATGAAAGAAGGGAAAACAGGAATTCAACCAAAATTAACTAACAAGAATGAAATCAGAAAGTAAAGAATAGAGCGTACCTACTTGAAGTAAAATATGTTTCTAGTATTTTTAAAAATTTTATTTTAAGTTGAAATTTTGTAAGCATTCAGAAAAGAGTATCTGAAAGAGATATGAAAATTTTTAGAAAAATCTGAGAATTTTTAGCTCTGGAAAGATAGGGCGTGTTGTGAGCTGGGCGACACCAGATGAGTCGCCCAAAAAAACTATTTTTATTTTATTTTTTTTATATTTTTTTATGATTAATTTTGATGCAATGAAAATATTTAAAACTTTAACAAACAATAAAAATAATTTTTTTAATGAAATAAATTAAAAAAAATTGGAAAATAGGAAAGTTCAAATAGGACAGACCTGCATCAAGTAAAAGATTTGTTTGGTATTTTAAAAGATTTTATTTTTCACTGAAATTTTATGAGAAGATTCCAAATACTCCTAGAACATATTTACAAATTTTCAGAATATTAAAAAATGTCTTGGTTTGGGCGACACAAGGCGGGTTGCCCGAGCGACACCTGTAGTTTCCCCCTTGTAAGCTAGGCAACACCAGGTGCGTCACCCAAACAATTTTTTTTTTTTTTTCATTGTATATATTAATAAAAAATTATTATTTTAAACTTTGATAGAAAGAAAATAAAATATTCTTTTATGAAAATAAATTAAAATAAAGTGACAGGAGGGGAGTGCAGATCTAACATAAAAATATTTTTTTTATATTTTTAAATATTTTCTTTTGATCTGAATTTTTTTGTGCAGTAATAGGAAATCCTTAGGGACACTACTACAAATTTTCAAAATATTCTGATATTTTCAAAATTTTGATGCTCGGATCACACGCTCGATAACACCATGGTGGGTGCCAAACTGTTTATAGTGCAGAATCGAGCGATCTAATGATGTAGATCACCCTAATTCAAAACATAAATATGATAAAAATGATAAGGAAAAGATATGTTAGAGAAATTGGGAACAATCGAATTCAAATCAGAGATCAGATATGCTCGGAAACGAGCATAACTGCTGTCAGATCTGTGTCGGAGCCAGCGTGATCTGAAGCATTTGAAAACAATATTTTCAATCAAAACAAATCAAAATCAGAACAAAAACAAAACTAAAATAAAATAAAGAAGAAATGAAGGGAGAATGACTACCTGACCGGGCCGGATGGCCTGAGACTCCCGATCCCCTAAGGGCTCCGCCATATCAAAACCGGTTCCTCTTTGCCCTTCTAATTCAGGTGTTGATGATCAGAAAGTCTCTATATTATTGGGGTGGTTGTACCCTAATTTCAGATCTAGGGTCACTTTAGATTTGTGGTGCAGAGCAGGGTAAAGGTTCTCTCTCTGTATCTCTCAGGTTTATCTTTTCAGCCTTAAGTTTCTAACGTCTCTTAGGTTACTAAAAGTCTCCCAGAGTTTTTGTTTCCACCCCTCAATTGACCATCGAGATGGTTGTTATGAATGAGGGATTTGTTGGGGCAGTGTTATCCCCGCAACCAACAAATCCTCGGTCAATACCATTTGAATTTAAAAAAAAAACAAATTTTGGGAGGTACAGATAGCTCTCCCTGGGCTCCGCACCCAAGATAAACGATCTAGAAAGTAGGGGAAATGCATGAGAATGTGTAAAAATGTGTTTCAGTAAAAACACGTGTAGGCGACACGGGTAGTGTCGCCCAGGTCAAAACACCTCCGATTTGAAATATTCTTTTTCACACTTGTTCTTGAGCCAGTTGTGAAGCTCCTAGAAAAAATTTGGGTAAAACCAAATTTTTTTTAATATTTTTAATGACTTTTTTCGTAAAACAGCGAGCTTTCACGGTTTTGGGTCAATACAGGGTGTAACAAGGTTTTTGAGATGACAAAATGGTTCTAGGTCCAAGGGTAAGTTGTGTGACCTATGAATTTTGGGTTCACTATGTCAATGTGATCCCAAGTGTCCAGAAAACCCACAGAAGTTGCCAGATTTAAAGCGAGGCATCTACAAGGTGTTCAACTAGTGAGAGATAAATTTTAACGTGAGGTGGGGACCAACCTCACCTAGGGTTGTGACTTACGTAGGCTGACTCGCGCTGGCGCCCTCTTAGATCGCAACAGAAAGCCCCTTAGCAGCTTTAACTGGTTCAGAATCGTTTTTCTTTGCACAACATTATCATGGTTAACTTGCAAGACAAGTGGACCGAAGGACCCACCCTTGTCATAGGGCAATGCACTTTCATAAGTGAGGATGATGAAGTAGACGGTTTGAATAAAATTAGAAAAGAGAAGAGAACTTGATAAGGGGACGAGATTAGCATGAAAGCTAGACTAGTACAATGATCGAATCGGAATGGTAGTAAGACGAGCATGGTATTAGGACAGAACGATGACAATACTACTCGAAACCGAGGCCCATATGACTATTCTAATCTGGTGTGGCAGCAAGACGAGCATCGTACTCAGGACAAGCATGACAGTGTTGCTGCTCGACAGCCAGATCTCTATGGCAATGCTATGTCGAGTTTAACCTCAGTCAAGTGAGATGAAAAGAGAATGAAGAGAAGGCATGAGACAATGAAGAGACGGGACCGCAACGGTGTTTAGACCTTGCCATCTACAGTCGTGGAGAAACAGTGTCATGGCCTTTGGACGATGTTAGGCATTACTGCTCACAACTATAGGGTGAACAGTGAACTACGGGCGGCACTAGGCATCACCATTGGTTGCACGAGAAGGTAGCACACCCGTTCGCGGGCGGTGACAACCTCTTGTGATGAGCACGACGAT
Source organism: Amborella trichopoda (assembly GCF_054954075.1). Taxonomy (NCBI): domain Eukaryota; kingdom Viridiplantae; phylum Streptophyta; class Magnoliopsida; order Amborellales; family Amborellaceae; genus Amborella; species Amborella trichopoda. The sequence continues at coordinate 23,448,493 of NC_142338.1, read as the reverse complement.
AGCAACTTGTGAAGCACGTGACCATAGTTTCCTCTGAGGCACATGTCGATGGGCAGGGGACGCAAGAGAGACCTACGGATGGTGATGGGCACCGAGAGCACCAAAGAAGCTTGCGTGTGGCAATAGGCACCGAGTGCGCGAAGGAAACTCGTGGACGGCAATAGGCACCGAGCGCTTGAAAGGAGCTTGCAGACAGCAACTGGCGTTGCCACGACCTTCTCGGGCGACGATAGGCATTGCCATTTGCGATAGGGGCATACTAAGGGGAGACCCCTGCGGGCAGCAATAAGCTTCGCCGTCAATGCTCCTTATTGAGACATCAAAGACACCTCTGCGGACAGCGATGAGCAGCATTATCTACGAGCCTTGTCGGGAGATAGAGATGAACAAAAAGAAGGAGAAAGAAGCTCGCGCATGGTGCTACCATCACCATGCATTATCTGTGAAACCACAGGAGAAGAAAGAAAAAAGAGGCATGCACGACATTGCCCCTGCCGTGCATGGCCTCTGAGAAAATCCCAAATAAAGAAGAAGAGCGAGAAGAAGAGAGAGAAGAGGAACGAAAGGATGAGAAGAGAGTGAAAGATTTACCTTGAGCTTAGGGGTACTAATCCAAAAGTTTCTCTCCCCAGCCTCTCTCTCTCTCTCTCTCTCTCTCTCTCTCTCAAAACATTCTCTCACTCTCTCTCAGAACGTGACCCAACAGTAAGAAGAAATAGATATTTTATTAAGCAAACGTCTCTTTTGCGAAGGGACTGCGTAGAATGGTAGTAAGTAGTATATATAGAGTTTTTCCCAAGCATGGGTGGATTGATCAAAATTAAACCTAATTACTGAAATTAAGATTTAACTGAATTAATAAAATAGAAAAATAGGGTGCAACCCCTTCCCAACAAGTTGTGGAATTTCAAAACAGTATCTGCTGCTGCCCTAAAACATGCGTGATTTTTCATGGATGATCTGAGGTTGCTCTGATGCCCGTTTGATCGAAAAATGATTGTTTTCTTGTAGAGCTCAGCATAGCGATCGATTTGATACCAACTTCGAGCCATGGATCATGTTTTTAGACCATGATCTTGTGACTTGGATCGTAATTTGATACCAACTTGGAGCCATGGATCGTGTTTTTAGGCCATGATCATGTGATCATGCTCAACATATCTATGGTTTCTTTTCTGATGTTTATCTATGGTTTCTTCTCTGGATCACACTGAGCATACTGTCATGATCGCATGGCAACAAACGCAGCTAAATTTTTCTCCCAAACGAATATTTCGTAACTTTTGAGTTTTTGCAGGAATATGAAATTCCGACACAGAAATTTGCAGTCACTTCATCGGCTTAGTGTACGAGATCTTACCATTTTTCATATGTGAGGTTAAGACCATTGATATTTATGGACCTTATAAATGTGATGCAATAGGTTTCACATCAATCGGGCTTGCGAGCCCCGTGATTTGGCCGCTCGAGCGAGGCGTGTCACTGTTGATTTTTTGGCAACTTCCGTCATGGATTGGCAACTTCTCTCTAGCTTTGCTCAGGTGTCGCCACAGGAGTGACACATATTAAAACGCTCGTCTCAATGAGACGAACACGATCCAACATGTTTGAGCACAATCTGATCTCAGACGAGGGAGATATAAGCATTGCAAGTCACTATTCTTGACTGTGCCTTTAATGGAGTTTAATTGCAGGGTCGTCACACGGGAATAGTGTGTGGCTCCTCTTGTTTCGATCTTTCACCTATAACTGTTTCCTAGAGTTCCCGTTTAAGCTGAAATTTGATCCACAGGGGTTTTCACGCAACAAAAATAGAGCTCTAGTTATAGGGGGTCCGTTTTAGGGTGCTAGAAGCAGACTCTACCGAAACTGTCCCTCAGTCTTCACTGCCTTAGATATGTCGGATTGTGAAAAAACTCGGCAAGAGACTTTTAGGAGTTCTTATGAAAATCTTGACCAGTTTTGGGGTCATTTTGAGACTGTCAAAGTTTCCACTGTTCATTAGGCTTTATTGATCGCTTCTCCCTTTATTCTGTATCGAGGACCCATGGTGCTGAAAAATGTCTTCCAATAGCATGCCCGTCGATTGTTGTGCTTCAAGACAAGAGGGAAGGACAATCATCCGAAAAATTTCCTCTGGCTTTATTTCTTTTTTCTTCTTAACCACAAGACTATGTGAACGTCAATGAGATTCATGCAATGCTATAACTAGGATGCTCAAAAATTTGGATGCAATGTGCAGGTCCATCTTTGGAGACTTTAGGGGGAGAAGAGACTTTGAGGGTTCTTGTAGAAGTTCTCATCCTCAAGGGACTATTTGGGATTCTGACTGCTGAGGCTTTTTGTGTGGACCTCGTTGGCCAGAATCGGGCCTATCTGACGGCCAAGTTCTATGAGCCTTTGGTTGGCATTGTTTGCTACGACACTAGGTTTTCTTTTGACATTCAAGGTACCTTTCTAGGCCCTCATCTGTGAGGTTCAGTCGGGGCCTTTTAGCTTATCTCGAAAGTTTGGGCCTGTTGGCTAGGGAGGGATTTTGGCGAGGTGGCCTCATGGCGAGCCATCACCCTGAAGTCTCTGGTACGTTCTCCCCTAGCTTTGTCAGTGTCTTTCCTTCGTGAGCTTCTTTAGCATTTTGAGGGATTTGTTGTTCATTGCCCGCACCGTCAGCGACTCGTTTTGTTTTGGTTTTGAAGTGTGGGAGATCTTATAAGGCGCTCACTCCCGGGTGAGCCATTTCGTTTTGTGATTGGATGTTTGCAGTCAAGTATTTTGTTGACCTCCGTAGCCAGAATTATTTCTATTTGGCAATTGGGTGCCAGCTGAGACTATGATGATGTATCAACCTTATTTATGTTGGTTCAAGCGCCCCTTTGAGATATTCACTTCGACTGAGGAAGTTGCACCGTAAAGATAATTTTCACCAACTTCCTTGATTTTCGAGTTCTTTTACCCAATTTTCACCCACTTCCTTGATTTTCGGGTTCTTTTACCCATGACCTTTCGAACATGTCCACCCTTTTCATCTGTTTTTGCTCATGGTGCCCTTTTGGGCTTTTCACCGTGCCTAGGTTTTTATTTTCATGGAACTCTTTTACTCATGGTTTCGTGACCATGTCCGTCTGTCATTTTTACTCATGGCATTCCTTGTCCAGGTATACACCATGCCCGTTATTTTTGTGAAGCAGTGTTTAAGGTCATGCCTTTTAATGTCATGTGGCCAAGACGTGTACTATAGTTTAGGGTCATACAATTAGACCGTAGTGGAGATGAATGGTAGTCTGTGGAGCCCATGGAGTGAGTATTTTGGTGATTTGACTCACTTTGGGGAGATAGCACGAAGATACCTATGAAAGATGGACGTTGTATGAACGATGGGTGAAACGTGGTGACCCACTAGCTGACGATGAGTTTGGATAGTGGAATTGTTCGCCGTTTTGTGAGCACGGGTGAGACTCACTGGGGAATGATGAATGGTAGTAATGAATTGAATCGACTCACTAGGGAATGATGAAGGTGGTGTGTGCACATGAATGAGTCTGTTAGGGAAAACGTACATGAAAATGCATGTAAAGGGGGTGCGCGCGTATGGGAGGGAGTCTTTAAGGTCGTGCCTCCGAGACCTAGGCAAAGCAGTTAAACGTCATGTGGTCAGGACGTGCACTATGGTTTAAGGTCCTTTAGCTTGGACAAGGGTTATGCAGTTTAAAGTCATGGAATTAGGACCATGCAATTTAAGGTCGAGCAACTAGACCTTTGTTATAGTTTGGTGTTAAGACTTTTAATATCATGTAGCTAGGACGTAGACTATGGTTTATGGTCATATAGTTTGGACCGTGGCTATGCAGTTTAAAGTCATTCAGCTAGGACTATGCAATTTAAGGTCACGCAATTAGACCTCTGCTACAGCTTAAGGTCATATAGTTTTGACCATGCAGTTTTAGGGTCATGCACCTAGACCAAGTCTATGCTGTTTAAGGTCATGCAGCAAGGACCATGGTGTGGGTCGCCATGTAGGTGAAGCTACATAGGCCTGTGGATTGTAATTTGAGTCCCTGGCGATAGAAATAGCAAATGCTATACACATGCAAAGAACTTTTAGATGAAGATGGTGGCCCTACGAGGAGTGGCAAATGGAAGCAAACTTCACTAAGGATCAGGAGGGCAAGTGTGACTCCCTGGGGATAATGAGTAATGATATGCACGTAACTCTATTGAGAATGACAAGCCAGAGCACAGATGCAACCCTACTGGGGGTCAAAAGGATAAGAATGACCCTAACTCCCTGGGGATAGCGGGTCATAATAGGATGTGACTCCTACTGGGGATGTTGGTGTGAAATAGACCCATGGGCGATTGAAGGGATAAGGCGACACTCTTTTCCTTTTGCATACACCTAACTCCATTGGGGATATTTGATGGAATACAGCTGGTGAAGCGATGTGCCCATTTCACAATTTAGGTCATGCGCATGGACTATATGTCGTGCCGTGTGTTACAGTTCTAAGGTCTTAGAGCTTGGACCACGCTACGCAGTTTAAAGTCATGTGGCTAGGACCATGCAGTTTCATGTCGTGCAACTATATCTCCGCTACAGTTTAAGGTCGTACAGTTTGGACCTTGCAGTTTAGGCAAGTGACGTTACGCCCTTTAAGAAGGGTACGCAATGTTAGGCCCTTTTGAAGCACATGCGACGATACCTTATGGTAAAGCGCATGGCGATGGCTCCTTGGCAAAGCGCGTGACGATAGCTTCTTGGCGAAGCGCGTCGTTATAACTCTTCGGGCCTCAGGCTTGACCCGCCTTGGCCTGGTCTTATTGCCGTCTGAAGATGAGGACTGGAGCATCATTTCAAATTTGTAAGGGGCAGTTTGTGGCACTACTGAGTCTAAAACGGGGAAAAACCTCATTTTATTGTTTTAAGCAAGAGGATGGTAAAAGCCTTAGGCATGAAATGGTCTTCGTCTGGTCTGTGGGTGCAAAGGGAGCACCAGTATTTGAAAGGTTACTTCTCATGGACTATGAGAGTGCTAAGTTTTTTTAGAACTATTTTGAGATGGGCTTTGCTACTGCCTACCATCCAATGCTTAACGGGCTACTATGACCGTTGCTTAAACACGGCAAAAGTATTGCTGAAAACTTGGAGCCATGTCAGCAATACGTGGCTGCTTGGTCGTGGGGAGGAATATATCTGATGAACATGCACTTCATTGGGGGGCTTCCGCTCCTCGGCACTATGTATGACGAGTTTATACCCCCAAACTCGGTCATCTTTGAAGGGGAAAGAGTCGGGAAAGAAGCCCCACCGACTGGGCTTCAGGAACTGTTTGAGATCTACTAACAACTCTACAATGAGCCCAAAAGTGGATGGGTATCCTTCGTTAAATGGATAGCATTTTTCTAGGGCGACTACACAGATGAAGATGGCTCAGCGCCAAGGAAGAAGGGGCCCGTAAAGGAAGCCCCTCCAGTCTTTGAGTTGCGGAAGGAGAATAAGCATATCTTCCTTGCAGCTTACCTGGTACTTTTCTTATGCAAGTTTGCTCTGCCAGGAGGGGCAGACATCATTCGTCCAGGCACATTGTATGTGGCTTGTGACATGGCACGGGGAAAAGAGTATGTGCACGCATAGCCAGTCCTGTGCAGCGTCTATTATGGTATGGGGGCCATTTCTAGGGGGAGACTGTATCAAGGAGAGGAAGGAGGGAACACCATATTAGATGGTGAGGCCTTCCCTCGGGATTTCAAAACCCCTTTCCCAGTCCATTATGTTTTTGGCTGGCTGGGATCTTACTTCACTGACACTTATCTCAAGAAAAGGGTGTTTTCCACACACCTGATCATGCGCACTGCTTGTTTTATAACGACCATCTTCACATGACTGGGGTTGCATTCCCAGTCGGAGGCTTTACAGAGTGTGCATTCATTGACAAGCTGAGCCACATCCTAGATGGTGATTTCACCAGCCAAAAAGATCTGATGTTTATGCTAAGTGTCAGGGGCGAAGTCCTTGCCTACTGCACCATCCATAGTATGAAGCTTGAGGAATACTTCCCTCATCGATTCGTCAAACAGCATGGGCTAGATCAAGGATGCCTATTTTCAGTGTTCTTCGAGAAGAGGCCTAGTAAAGCTGCTCGTTGGAAGAAGGACCAATTGGGATCCCGACGAGAATCTTGGCTCCCGAGGCATATTCGCACTGCTTGGGCCACATGCATGGAGGCCACCAAGATCAAGAAGTACGTGGGGCCCCATTTTGGTAGAACAGTGCGAGAGACGGAAGCCCACGAATGCTGGTGGCGGATCACCAGTAAGGGGTATTGGGATGTGGACCACCCATGGAAGGGAGATAATAACCACTGGAGTCAAGATACAGGGTAGCAAAAGATGGCAAGGACCCCTCCCCTAGGCAAGATATTCACTCTAAGCTTCCCCCATGACTCACACGAGATTCAGCGACCGCATCATATTGCTAGAGACAGACCTATGCCCAGATTTCTCATTATGGAGAATGAGTCAGGGAGTATTTTTGACAATTTCTCTGCAATCTTTTGATGGAAGGAGGGTCACAAGGTTCTCAGATTTGTGACACGCCCAGTGCAGGACCTGAACGAACTTATATGGAGCAGTCCGCACAGCAAACTGACCACCAGTTCCTCCAAGATGGGTACCTCCAAGGCTGTTGTGTCCGAGCAAGCGAAAGGAAAGAAGAGAAAGCGTGCTACCCCAGCAGCTCCCCGTGCTCCAGCTAAGAAGGAAACCAAGGCTCCAAAACGCAAAGGGCATAAGATCCCAGCAGTTCCTCACCCTCGGCTTCTTTAGAGGGAAACATGTTTCCAATCATTTCGGACTCACCCTCGACCATAGAAGATTCGCTCACTCCGTCTTTTGGGGCCTCAAGTTCTTCTGAGGCTGAGGCTGATGCTTCAGATTGAGACGCACCGATTGAACTTTCTTCCAATCTGGAGGCATCTCCTGTGGCCGAAAGAGAGGGTGTAATCCCAATAGAAATCGATGAGGCTAGTGATGGGAGCCTTGGGGTAACCGCCCAAGAAACTGTGGTGGAGATGGCTTATAAGTTACAGAGTGCTGCTGCCCCTACTGATGCAGAGGGGGAAGGCATGGAAGAAGAAACCTCGGGGTTGGTCCAAGAAGAAGGGCCTCTAGTAGTGGTCATAGAGGAGGCCAATGCTCTGGGGGCTGAAGAGGGGCCACCTGCGCAGCCAGAAGTTGCTGCCCTAGGTGATGTAGTTGTGGAGGATGGAGAAGTAGGACATCCTCAGCGGTCAGACTTTAAGGACCTAGAGACGGTACCTTTGGCTGTAGAGGAGGCCGACCCTTTAGGACAGCCTAGGGCAATCGTGGAAGACAAGGACGAATAAGGTGTCGAACCCATAGAGGTGGAGATGGCAGCTCAAGAAGAGAGGGAGAAGGGAGAGAGAATTGGTCTTGGAGAGGGTTAGGTCAGTTTGGAGCATATTGTGATCGCTCCAAAAAATGAGGAGCAAGGAGAATAAGCTGGCCTTGGAAGGAGTGAGCCTGCTAATGGTGAGGCTAATATGCCCTGTGAGGATGCTGCGAGTGTTAAGCAGGTTGAAACTATGGCCCCCTTTGAACCTGCAACTGATGAGATCCTGGGTTTCACAGTCTCTCGGGAGGAGCCTGCAAATCACATGGCTGTCATCCCTTCGAGTTTTGTCGTAGATACTGACACTCCTTCTGGTGCAGCAACCCTAGCAGCACTGCTTAGGCCTAGATTGAGTGGGATGTATGGCATAATGATGGACATGCTTCATTTGGGTGTGTAGAGCCTAAAGGGCCTACCTCTTACTTAATTTGATGGGTGCAATCCAACAGTTGAGGTAGATCACCCTTCCAGGGGGAGTACCAGAGATCGTCCCTTACTTTGATGGCATCGTAAATGAGCTAGAAGGGTGGAGAAGAAAGGCCTTGTGCGAAGAAGCAACTGCTCAGTAGATGGAGAGCTTGCAGTTACCACCTTTGGAGTCCTCACTTTTGCGCTACCGTGAAATGGTAGAAACCCAATTACAGCAGAAGGATGCCGCAGTTTCCCGGAGATCCGACCTTGCTGAAGAGGCCATCGCACTCCACAACGAGGTGATGACCCTGAAGGTGAAGATATTACAGCTGACGTGAAAGCTTGACAAGTTGGAGAAAGAGACTAGAGCTTGGGAAGCAAAGGACACGATGCTTGTTGATAATATTTTGGCTGACCACCTTGATGGAGCATGAGGGGGAGCTGGTTGCCGAATTCGGACCGTACATCAAGCGAGAGAGGGCCTTGGTCGAAGAGTGTAAGGGAAAGTTCATTGAGATCATTGATCGTTTTAGTGCCTTCTTTCTTTTTTTCTATTTATTCTTTCAATTGGATTGAAAAGACACTTGTAATATGATCCTTGATGAATGAAATAATTGTTTTCTCTTTCCTTGTGATATATGTCTCTCTTTTCTTTTTTTCTTCGTTGCTTTTTCCTTTTCACCATGTGAGACGAAAAAGGATAGCCCACTCCTTTCTTTGTCTTTTGACAGCTTTCCGTGGCTCCAATGACCTCGAATGGGGTAGCAGTTGCTTCCTCACCTCTTAGCATTTGGTTGGACAGGGGCTCATAATGCATGGTTCTCATGATTTGGGTCACGTGGTACTAGCCCAGAGCTGGGTGATGCTTCATGAACTTGAATCGTGTGACAGGCCTCGTGGGAATAGGAGCTTGAAGATGGCTTGGTTCTGGCTTGGGTTGCCAGGGTGTTGGCTACTATCAAGAATCCTGCCGCTTGGGTTAGCATCTTTCTTAGGCACTCTCGCTGTGTCTTGCTGAGGCTGGTGCCTCCGATAAATTTTTTTAGAGTGTCGAATTCTGGGCATTGTCGACCTGCTCCTATGGAAGAAATAGAAGAGGAGGGAGGAGAAGAAGAGTTAGCATGTTTTGGGCAGCTTTTACGTCGTCGCCAGAATTGGACGTGTCTATGGGGTATTTTAGGTCTTGCCTCCACTCTGACCATTGGGGAGTGCTTTTAGTGTCATCACCTGCATTGGACCAATCCTAAGCAGTTTATGACTCGAGGATGTCCACGTGATCGGACGAAGGGATAAGGCGAGCTGCACCTGAGATGTAGTCTCACAAGGTCGGTAGTGGGGGAAGAGGCCTGAGAAATTCTTCCTCGACTGGTGACTGAGGGATGTGGTTCCTTCAGTGGGCTGATCTGGGTGCTCTTCTCCTTCCGGATCCCTGAGGAGGTGTTTGGTATGCCCTATTAAGCTGGTGAGTAGTCCTAGCTTGGTTGACTGCCTCACACTTTAGGGATTAGAGCCTACTTCGCTCATGGTAGACTTCCCATGGGTGGCTAGTCGAGGGCTCTGAAGGGTCCAGTGTATGCTTATGGGGCACTTGTAGTGGGGCTTCCTCTTGAGCGGGAGAGATGGCTTGAACGTGTTATGGGAGGACGACACAAACAATGTGGCCTTTCTGGACTTTTTCCATGACTATAGCTTCGAACCCAGAGCATTCTTTCAGCTCGTGGCCCCATACTTGGTGATATGGGCACCAAAGGTTTTCCGTACCCTGGGCACAACTCTTAGGCTACTTGACGGGCTTGGGAGTGACGATACCCATTTGGAGCATTGCCTCAGAGAGGGCTTGCATAGGATATGGCTCAACGCTTCTCTGAGCGTGTGTCGAGAGTTCTTCTTACACTGGTGTAAGAGGGACTTGGGGGTGTCCTTCTAGGTTACCATGAACTTCTTGACCTTGCTGCATCTTCTTTGCCAAGAACTCGTACAAGCCATTGCATTCACTCAGGTCGTGACCTCGTATCAGGTGATAAGGGCACCAGAGGTTCTCAGATCCTGGGGGTAGGAAGTTGAGCTGCCTTGTCGGCTTTGGTGTGATGAGTCCTTCTTCAAGCATCATGGAGAAGAGTGCATGGAGGATAGCGGGTGCTTCATCATCCTCTTGGATTGTCACTACATGGGCAGCCTCAGTTGCCTTGAATGTTGTCTTTAACGCTTCGAGCTTCATTATGTTAATGACGGCTTCAATAATGTCTTTGAGCGTATAGCAGTCATAGTAAGAAGTTATTTCGCCTGTACTACCCTTTGGACTTCATAAAAGCGCTTATAGAATAAGTGCTCCATCTCCTCTCAAGTTTGAACAAAGTTTGTCAGGAGACGAGCATACCACCTGAATGTCGGTCCATTGAGCAATTTTTACAAACTGATGGACAAGGAGTCTGTCGTCTGAAACCATCTCTTGGCATGCAAAAAAGGGCACAATATGCTAATGAGGCGAACCCGTGCCATTGAAGACTGATAGTCTCTCCTTTTGGTAATTTGCCAAAAATGAAAACAACTCGATGAATGTGGGGTAGGGTTTGTGATAGAGGGTTGTCTCTTATACCCCAGGGATCTGTCTACTAAGCCAGCTGTGGTTAACCAGGGCATCAATATTTTCTTGTATAATCGGGTGAGGGAGAGCGTGGGATGCCATTGGGTGAGAATGATTATACGTCATCGGAGGAGGTGGTTGCATAAGTACCACCTCCGTGGAGTTGTGCAGCTTTGGTGAAGGTCCCATGGTGGGATGAGTTGGTAGGAGGTTTGACAGTTTCCACCTGATTGATCCTTTCCATCATCTGATGAACCATCCCCTCAAGTTGGGTGGTCTTGAGGTTCGTCATTGGTCTGATTGATGACCATGACCTCAACTTTCTCCTCAGGGAACGAGGTTTTGAACATGGTAGGGGCTCTGTACCATCAGGTGACTCAGTTCGGGAGGCCAGTCAGAAGGGGTTGAGTGTGCCCCAACTAAGCTTGGCTTTACTAATAGAACGGGTTGTCATTGTGTTGTGATGGTCTTGGGATCAAGGATTCCTATAACTCAGGTCATCTCCCATAACTTTAATGACCATGCACTGCTTCTCCCTCCTTATCTTGGACTCCGTTATCGCTTGCAATGGGTAGAAGGGATTCTTTTTCAGAAGGTCTATGAGTTCGAGTACTGGGCTTCTTCTTCTGAGTTATCCACATGCCCTTCTTGTGTTTAATCCTTCAGTTCTAATATACCTTCTCCCAAAACTGAAACTAGGAGGGGGATTGTAGGCAGTTAGCCCTTCAGGAACATGTCAAAACTACTTCCATTAATCAGGGCAGGGACTGAGGACCTGAAAGAGTCGGTTCTATAGCTACCTCGGGTGGCCCCTATTTGACTGGGAGAGATGGTTGACATTGAACTTTCTTGACCTTTTCCTCGGGCTCGCCGTCAAGAGTCAATGGTCATACGGGAATTTTGAGGGGACTGGAGAAAGGTACTTGATAGAAATGTCTTAGAGTACCATGGAGCCAGTGGTTTTGATGGAATAAGCGACGTGAAAGGGGGAGAGGGCATGCGCTAGTGACCTTTACCTTGAGAACTCGTGACAGTTAAGGGGCTGGGTGTGTGTGTACGGCTCAAAGAGGGCTCTCGGTTGACTTGAGAGTCGACCCAGGCTTGCATAGAGAGTCTGCCTCCTAGACTGCCGGCATCGCGAGCTGGTGTGTGTGATGAAGTGGCCTCGTGTCCACCTCTCAAGGGGTATGCAGGCATGTGCGAATGGGGTCAATGAGGAGGTTGTCCCTCATGTGCTTGCAGTGACATGGCTTTTATGCCACTGTGAGCTGAGTGACAGGGATGCATCATGTTTGGTGGGGCAACCTTTAGGTTGCCTTTATGTGTGGGACTAGATCCCAAAAGATCCAGCTTGTGGTGGTGTTTTGGAGTAGTCTTAGGGCTGCCTCGAGATGTGGACCAAGAGGGTGAACCACGAGTCTAGCAAATGCGTGATAAGGAGTAGCCTTGAAGCCTCCTCTTTATGTGGAATTGCTAAGAAGACTGGCGGTTCGATGTGATTGGGAGTGGGGGGTGGTCGTATGGTGGTCCGCAGAGGAAATGATAGGTACTTTGCCAATTGGGGAAGTGAGGGAGGTGGCCCTTTTGCTGCCTCGAGTAGTAAGACTGGTGAGTGGCTTGCCAATGACCAAGTTAGTGTGGTGAGGGGTGGTCGTCATGCCACCAATGCAAGTGACACATACAGCTTGTAAGTCGGTGGATGAGGAGTGAGGGACTTGTGAGTTGCTTCTCACCTCAAACCGGGTGAGGACCAGGGATGACGAAGCTTGGTCGACGCTCAAAAGGAACGTAGGGAGCAAGGTTCATGAAACCTTGTCCCTAGGGGACAAACGCACGAGTGTGGGCATGACGAAGTCCCCCAACTCGGATGTAGGGATTAAATAATCTCGAAGGTATATGTGTGTGTGAAGAGAAAAATGCTTAGTAAGAAGACTAGACCGATGATGGGGTAGCAATGTCCCCAATGGAATCGTCAAGCTGGTTGGGCCTCGATCTCGTCGAGTTGAAAGGACGTACAAGGACCTAGATGTGTGGTTTCGGTTCGAGATCGCTCTCTCAGAAACGACAATGTCTGAGGTGCATGTGCAAGCAAGTACTAACTAATGAGAGAGAATTGTAGGGTGTGAGGTAGGACCTACCTCAAGGTTGGTTCATGACACGCTCGGGCATTTGGTTGTGCCCTCTTAGATCACAATGGAAAGTCCCGCTAGCCTGAGATTGGTTCAGCTCTAGCTCCCTTGCTCGCACTTTGTGCCTTATGAATACATACGCGTACGATGGTCAGACAAGTGGGTCAGAAGACCCTGACTTGTAGTTAGATTGGTTCTTTATTGGAAGAATAATAGAAAAGGGGAGGTCGTGATAGGAGATTATTTGTCAATTTGGTAGCCTTCCGGCACCATCTTGATAAACAACCTCATACTAATAATAGTGAATAAAATATTTCAGGTGAGGGTGATGATGATGATATGTGCAAATAAAAGAGAGTTGTAATGTTGAAAGAGAAAGGGATGGGAAATAACAATGAAAGAAAGAGATGGAATAGGAGATCATCAAGGTAAAGAGAGAGGGAAAGCAAGAGAAATTTGAGAACGTAGAAATCATGATAGAGATGGAGAAAGAGGAATCAAAAGTGAGAAAGAGTGCGAGAAAGATTGGGATAGAGAGAGAGACCGAAAGACTGAGAGAGAGGGAGAGTGAGAAGAAGAGAGAGAGAGAGGAGGGACGAGAAGAGAGATAGAAAGAAAGAGATAAAAGAAGAGAAACTGAGAGAGAGAGAGGAAGAGAGAAGTAGGGAGAGAGATGGTGGAAAAGAGATGGAGAGAGAACGAGAAAGAGAGAAAGGGAGAGATTGAGAGAGAGAGAAGGAGAAAGAGAGGAAGGGAGAGATTGAGAACGAGAAAGAGAGGAAGGGAGAGAATGAGTGAGAGAGAGAATGAGAAAGAGAGAAAGGGAGCGATTGAGCGAGAGAGAACGAGAAAGAGAGGAAGGGAGAGAATGAGTGAGAGAGAGAACGAGAAAGAGAGGAAGGGAGAGACTGAGAGAGAGGTAGAAAAAGAGAACGAAAGATAGAGAATGAGAAAGATAGGGAAAGACAGAGACCGAGAGAGAAAGAAAGAGATCGAGAAAGGGGAAGAGAGAGAATATGAAATAGAGAAAGAGAGAGAGGGTGAGGAAAAGAGAAAAACATAGACTGAGAGAGAGGAGCCTAAAAAGAGGCGGAAGAAAGAGAACAAGAAGGAGAGGAAGAGAGAAACCAAGGGAGAGAGGGTGAGGAAGAGAGAAAGAAAGAGATCGAGAGAGAGAGAGGGTGAGAAAGAGAGACAAAAACTAAGGGAGACAGAGAAATAGAGAGAAGGAGAGACCGAGAGAGAGGGGGCGAGAAAGAGGGAGGAAGAGAGGGAATGAGAAGGAGAGGAAAAAAGAGAAATTGAGCGAGAGGGAGAGGAAGAGAGAAAAAGAAAAAGATCGAGAGGGTGAGAAAGAGAGAGAAACTAAGGGAGAGAGAGAAAGAGAGATACTGAGAGGGAGAGAGAATGAGAAAGAGAGAGTGGGAGAGAAAGTGAGAGAAATCAAAGGAGAGAGAGGAGGGAAAGAGGGAGAAAGTGAGAGGTAAAGAGTGAGAGAGAGAAAAAGAGAGAGCCGTGAGGCGATCGAGGGAGGGGATCGGAGGCTAAGCCGTCGGTCTGAGTCGTGAGAGAGAGAAAGAAAGAGACAGAGGAAGAAAGAGGGAAATAGAGGAGATCGATGGCTAAGCCACCGGTCCGAGCCAAAAGGGAGAGAGAGAGAGGAAGAAATAGAGAGGTAGAAAGAGAGAAAAGAGAGGGGACCGGTGGCTAAGCCACTGATTCAAGCTGTGAGAGAGAGAGAGAGAGAGAGAGAGAGAGAGAGAGAGATAAATAGAGAGGGAGGGAGAAAGGGAGAGAAGAGAAGGGACTGGTGGCTAAGTCGCTGGTCGAAGCCGTGAGGGAAAGGGAAAGAGAGAGAGGGGTAAAAAGCGAGAATAGAGGGGCTGACTGCTAAGCTGTCGGTTCGAACTATGCGGCGGAAGATAGAGAGAGGGAGAAAGAGAGAAAAGAAAGGGGACCGATGACTAAGCCACTGGTTTGAGCCGTGAGAGGAGTAAGAGGGAGAAAGAGAAAAAGAGAGAGAAAGAGGGGGAAGAGAGGGGGGACCGACGGCTTAGCAGTTGGTCTGAGCCAGGAGAGAGGAAGAGAGGAAGGGAGAGAGAGGAGGAGAGAAAGAGTGGGAAAGGAGGGGATCAACGGCTTATTCGTCGGTACAATTGGGAGGAGCAAAGAGAGAAAGAGAGGAAAAGAAAGGGAAGAGAGAGAAAGGAGAGAATGAGAAGGAAGGAGAGAGAAAGAGAGGAGAGAAAGAGAGAGGAGAAGAAGAGAGAGATAGAGAGAGGAGAGGACCATTGACTTAACCGTCGGTCCGACTAGGAGGAGGAGATGGAAAGAGAGAGAAAGAGAGTGAAGGGAGAGGGAGAAGAGAGAGGAGGAGAGAGAGAGAGAGGGAAGAGAGAAAAGAGATGGGAAGAGAGAGAAAGAGAGAGGAAGGAGAGGGAGATGAGAGAGAACAGATGAGAGAGAAAGAGTGAGGGGCTATTAAATGTGGCCCATGAACCGGTCTGAGCGCTCGTTTGGGGTGAAGAGTTCCAAGTAGGAAGCAAGGAGTTCTTGGTAGGAAGTGAGAAGTTCTAGGGGTATTCTCTTGTGGGGAAAGTTTTCTTTCTCCTCTCTTTGGAAAAGGGGTAAAGACAAAAATATCCCAAACTAAGGGAAGTTCAAGTTATTACGTTAATTTTTTTGAACTTACATTAGCCTCTTGAAATTAGGGTTATAAATGATCATGAACTACTTATATAGCATCCCCTTGAAACACTGGTGGATGCCCATAACTAACCAAAATTATTGAATATTACTTCTTTCATAATTTAAAATTAAATCTCATTTTTGGGGCAAAATGACCATTCTCTACTCACAATTTTGGAAATGGTGAGATAGCCTCGAAAAAGGTACCATGCGCTATGGTGATCATTTCGAGTCCTTCCGAAGGAAATAATGTCGTAGAAGTGATGATCTCGGCGAGACGATTGTTTTGACATATTAATTGATCTTTGAATCGAAGCTTTGAGCTCTTGATATAATCTGGAAAAAGATAGAAAATTTGCAATCTTAAATCATAGATCTAGCCCATTTTTTGACGTTTTGGCTCGATCCTTTATTATTAAATGAAGGGGAAGCCGCCATGATCGTTTTGTGACAAGAATGGCTTGATTTGGTGACCGGATCATCGCTTTCCGAATTGGGCAAGTTGTTGAATATGGATTCCAGTTGTCAAAAAATATCCCTTTATGCAACCTCAAAATACATCTTTTTTGGCATTTTATCACACATGATGTTTACTTTGGATCGAATCCCTTGACGTCATGGTCGCAATGGACCCATTTTCAAGTCAATCCAAGGTCGGGGCTTCATGATGTCATCATTTGAATGAGGGGACCTCCTTCTTGCAAAAATTTGTACTACATGAGTTTTCTTGAGCAAATTCTCTCTAGGACTTCTTTCATCTCGGATCATATCACTGGCCGTGCCATATATCAAAACATGCGCGTCGACGAGATGAAGAACCTCCAAAAATTTGGGCTCTATCTATCTTAAAATAGAGTAGTTATGGCGTTCGTAGGTCATCCCAAAATTATAAGACAGTTTCCATAAGTGAATACTGGTTCACCGAGTGCGCACCAGAATAGTGCGTAACCTACCCTTTTGGGTAAGTTGACTGCAAAATGGTCCAAAATTGTCCGAATGAGCTGAAATTTAATATCTTTGGGTTTTCGAACATTCGAAATCCAATGGAAGTGGTCTGGTGTTCATCTGAGGCCCCGATGATATGGTTGTAGTTATGAGGTTCGTTTTAGCATGTTAGGGGCCAAATTTGAAAACTGCTTTTTCGTTTGATCTAGCCTAACTTCATCGAATCGTAATGAAGCCAAACTTGGCAAATGTTCTTAAGGAGTCAAATGCTACCCCTGCATGCTTTCTGGGACCAATCCATCCCCTTTCAAAATTCGCTCCATATCAGGGTTTGTTTTAGTAGTACTTCCATAGTTCGCAGGAATTTTGGTACCCATGGGCCTAAGTCGCAATTAGCTTTCACCCTTATTCACACCAGGGATATATATGTCGATAAGTACCCTATAACAATGATCTCCACAAAATATGAGTGGATAACCAAAAGACAACGAAATAAAACAAGACATTAAAATGAATAAAATAATCAATCTCATTTTTGTGCATAATGGCCATTTTTCCCATAGCCAAAATCTTGAAAATTACAAAACCATCCCTCAAAAATGGAACTCTTGCCATAGCCATGCCTCGAAGGGCAAGTCGTTTCAATCGTTTTACAACAAACCCCTCGATTTGAGTTCCGATTGATCACTTCTTTAATTTGGATGGTCACTGGGAAATGGAATTCCGGCGCCAGAAATTCATGCCTTATTTTGAGGCTTAATATGACGCCTTCTCGGCCTCCATTACTAGCGAAAACAATACTCGAAATGAAGCCTTTCGAGTCATAATCGCAAATGGACCTGACCTTGAGGTTGTAAGAGTCTGAAATCTTGAGATATGGTCATCATAGTAATTACATATGTTGTATTTTAGATTTTTTTGACGAACTTTCATGTGAGATTTCCCCCTATCCGTGGGTCCCCTTGGCTCGTGCCACTAATCAAATCGTAGAATTTTGTGAGATGAACGACATACTCGAATTTGGAGTCAATCTGCTTCATGACAAGAAAGAACCATGCTTCAGAATTTTACCCATTTTTGCAAAACATAGTTGTTATAAATAATAACTAGTTGAAATGGGTTTGTGAATAGAAAAAATCCTACGATTTATGGAAAGTACAACCTGGAAGGTTGGATTCAGCTGAAATTTGGTAGAAAAGCAATTTTTTGCCTTCTAAAATCAATAGAAGTGGTCCCATGGTCACTAGAGGACTTTAGAGTAAAGTTCTAGCAATCATGTACCGTAGTCATGCAAGTGGCTTCAGCCGAAAAACTAATTTTTTACTTATTTTCTCTAATCGTGCATGAATTGGACAAAACTTGGAGGGCATCCTTGAGTAATCATGGGAGACTCATATGCTTGATTTGGTGGTGATTTGAAATCATTATCAAGGGTCTAAAAATAAGGCTTATTTGATCTGGGTTTCTGAAGTCCACAGGCATTTTGGTAGCTGCAGGTCTAGGTTACCATTGGCTCCTCTTGTATTTATATCGCGGATACCAGTGTGTCAAAAATACCATACAATAGCTATTACATCATTTTATAGAAATATCGATTGCAAGGAAATACCTGGAAGTATTGTCTCATTCCTTAATCCATTTGGATCTAGAGCGTTGAAACTAGTAAATCTCTTCTTTTTAAAAAAACTGCACGCAATCTGTATTCAAGACGATCCCTGAAAGCCATCTATCCAGCAACCAAGCCCCTCTTTGCTGGTTGGGAATATTCAACAGGCACAATACCTCTTGAATTTTTTCTTTAAGTTCGCAAATTTATTCTTCTCCCAAATCTTAATTCTATGTTTCAAACTGAGAAACTACAAATCCAAACCACCCGTCCACCTTGATTGGATTTCATTTCTCCGAGAATCCTCTTGCATCTATAAACTTTCAAAGCTGAACTGTGATGGCGAAAACTGTTTCCCTTCAGTTTCAAGCATAACAGGGACATTATCAGAGGTCCAATGCAGTAACGCTTTGACATAAACCTTTAGAAAAAAAATTTCCCTATCACAAGAGATCAAAAATATATCCAATTTGGACACTTGAAGGTTCGTAGCCAAGTTATTAGACCACGTAAAAGTGGTCCCCTCAATATTGAGATCAAGCAAACCAAGTAAAGATATGAAATTATCAAATAACAACATAAAAGAATTAAAACCATTAGCAGAATTTGATTCATTAAGAGACCTAGTTTGGTTAAAGTCTCCCCCTATACAACACAAACCATCAACAATAGAAATAACGCTCTAGAGATCATAAAAAAAAAACCATTTTATCCCCAAGTACATTAGGGCCACACAACAATGGAGCAGCCCCAAACCCATGAAAGAAACAACAAGAAATCTAAAGGAGGTGCTCAAAATGGTTTCTGCAAGAACCAAAGGTTCCCAAAGAGTTAGTAAACTGCTAAATGAACCCCTTAAAGGAACAAAATAGAATGCCATGGCACCCATGCCCCAAAAACTACGTACGTTCGACATACTAGGTGAAGTCAATTTGGTTTCTTGAAGAAGTAAGATGTGCAGCTTAAAGCTCGCACTGGCTATTTCAATGCTCTCTTCCTCCTAGGGTCCCTAAGTCCCCTGATGTTACATGATTAGATCTTAATCAGGGATAAAATTCTTTCCCACCCCAAGTGATCCTTGGGAGAACAGCAGAAAGTGGGTCGAAGGCAGTTCCATAACAAGTCTCTGGGCCTCATTCTTTTTAGCCCTCCTTCTCCATGTTGGGTTCCAATTCAGATCTCCAATCACAATACCCTCTTCTACCACAACAATCTCCCCCGTATACTCCACCTGCACAGCTTTGAATATCATAGTTGTTTTGCTTAAAACCTTCATCATTTTATACAGCTTCTTGGACAAGTTACGAGAGCCAGGTGAAAGATCTCCCTCCGAGGAAGAGGATTCGATCAGCATGATGGGCGAAGTACCAGCACTGGAGGCCAGCATGAGGTCACGAGGTAAATGCTCCGGAGTAGCAGGTCCAAAGGGTATCTTAACATGAAGATTTTGCCAATTGACCTCTAGTTCCCAATCAAAAACATTCTTCTTCACAGCTGCATGAGGGAGAATTGAAAAAGTGTCAACATTCCGAAGCACAAACTCCTGCTTCTTTGCCTCCCAATTAGTCATTTTCTGTGCTTCCATGTTCTTCAAGAGACCACACAGGCACTGAGCACAAGCAATACCCAAGAGAAAGACCCATAGGAGGCTCCCTCCAAATTTAGAATAATCTTGCACCAAAAAGGAAGTTGCAAGAGAAGGAACTCAATGGGATTCCTTAAAAGGAGGCGGGGATGTATAAGATTATGTACCTTTCCCGAGAGAGATATGATGCAACTTCACTGCACTCATCGTCACCTTACAGGTGGTAGAGGAATGCAGGCCCTCGTGATCCAGGCAGTTTGTTGAAGTCTAATGGGATTAAAGGCATGAGACCCCTAATCAGATGGTGGCTAGGGACGTCTCAGACCCAGCTACAACTACATGACAACTTTCATCTGCATCAAGTAAGGAAGGCGTTGGGCTCGAAGTGACATTCTCCATCAAGGGAGCTCTGCCCTTAGACATGTCCTTAAGGATGGGTACATCCAGTAGCATAGTCAGCATAGCTTGATGGTTAACTTTGGAATCCTTGGGACA
Source organism: Amborella trichopoda (assembly GCF_054954075.1). Classification (NCBI taxonomy): domain Eukaryota; kingdom Viridiplantae; phylum Streptophyta; class Magnoliopsida; order Amborellales; family Amborellaceae; genus Amborella; species Amborella trichopoda. The sequence goes on along the minus strand of NC_142338.1, from coordinate 23,428,642 downwards.
TAATTTGAATTTGAAGAGGAATTATTTCCGCTCGCACTTGAACAACCAATAGCATTGTTAGGGTTTCTCCTTCTCCATTCTCATCTAAACTTTGGCTTTTTTTGATTGTTTCTCTCATGGTGGATTGAATTTTTCTTCTTCCTGGCAACCACTTGCCATCCTTTTTCCCAGATAGAACCGGATGGCTTCAATCGACCACCTTAAGCGAAGATAAAGCTGAAGAAAAATGACCCATGGGAAAATCTCGTTCAATCGATAATGTTAACTTAAAAAAATCACCACCCACTTTTAAAATCAACGTAGATGGAACAGTCCTACCAGGTGGAAATTTAACCTTCAACCATAGGACTCCCAATACGGGTACAGCTGAGGTATCCCAATCAAATTCAACAAGATAGCTACAAGAATTAACCACCATCGAAAATACCTCCTTTGTACATGCATGGATAGGGATGCCTTCTACCTGCACCCAAACTGTTGCGACCGAGTTAAAGGAGTGATTCAGATGTGGTGGCCACCATTGAAGGGTGAGAGCCATCCCTTGAAACCTCTGGAACTTTGGAAAACCCTCCTGGCATCCGCATATGAGTCAAAAGAAATCAGCACTCTACCACCTCAGATACTTTTGCATGAAATTGAACACTTCCACGTCTTAGTAATCCAATCATGAAAAGAGCCAAGTTCAACTAGAGGAGGGGAGAAGGAGCAAACCACGACATTTTGAAGCATTTCCCTCTAAGGAACTACGCAAGAAGCCGCTCCTCAATTACCCTCAAATGCTCAGGAAGCTTCGAAGGTGGGGAATGGACCGGCACTCCAACCACAAAGGCAAAGGATCGATCACCAACCACGTGAGAAGAACGAAGATGTCTAACAACATCCCTTCTTACAACTTTATTAGATCCATCAAGAGGAGAGGTTCTCAGATATCCCCTAGAAAGGAAGCGATCAGAAGAGCCATGTCCTTAGCCCTCTCTATAGGACCCATTCTGATAGTTCCATTTTCTTTTCAAAGCATGAGAGATACCTGGGCTACCAAAACCAGAGAGGCTGAATCTCCCCATAAAATCTAACACACCACACCCCACACTCCAGGGGGGGGGGGGAGCTGGTCTTCGTGAACACTCTGATTATAAGCTTGTAATCTTCTTCTTCTCTATCATCCTTTTGTCCTCCATTGTGAGTCTATGTACCTCTCCTCTCTCTCTTAGTATCCAATGATTTTTGTCCTCTCTCTCACTCCTTAATTTTGAGATCCTTTCTCTCTCCTCAATTTGTAGGTCCTTTTTCCTCTCTCTTGCCTTCTCACTCTCCTAAATTTTTAGGTCCTCTCTCTCATCTTTTAGGTAATCTCCCCTCTCTCTCTCCCCATTTTTAGGGCTCTCTCTCTTTCTCAGACCCTGTGATTTTTGTGTCCACTCTCTTGTTTTTCAAAGCACTCAAAACTACTCCCCTCTCTTTCTCTCTCTACTTTTCAAAGCACTCAAAACTCCTCACTTTTATCATTATGTAAGAAATGATATTTCCCAAATTGAGGAAAATATCCACCTTAGAAATTCTATATCTTTTTGTTAGTAACAGTAAACTAACTCCAAAGTGTATTTAGTATTTTGTTTTGAAGCCTTTGCATCTCCATCAACCCACAATCAAAAGTCCTTTTATTCCTTTCAAGCCATAACTCCTAAAAAGTCCTTCTATTCTTTTCAATCCATAAACCCCATGTTCTTTTTATTTTTCCAATTAATTCTCACAGAGTTCTCTCTCTCTCTCATTATTTAAATTAAAAGGGACAAATCGTAGTATTTTATTCATCAGATAAGAGAAATCAGAAATACTTAACATTGAGTAAAAATATAAAAAAAAAGGTAAAAACTATAGAGGATAGACAACGAATTTGCAGGCTTGCACAGCTGATCAAATTTTAGACAAAATATTGTTTAAGGTTACAATTTTCACTGGGTCCAATTTGGAAGAACTATATTGATATGCAACATCTTTTAATCAACATGATATGAAAATGCAAAACTCATTGAAGTTGTTACTATATGATAATTCGCATTCAAATTGGGACTCATTTTTTTCAATTTACGAATTGGATGAGTAATTTTCCTAGTGAATATCATTGGTCCAGAAGTTGGAATATTCAACTTTAGTAACAAATTAAAAAGATAAATTCAACTATTAAAAAATTTCATGACAATAAAAATTACCAAACTCCTAGAAGTTAAAAGATATGGAAAAATGATTTTGCATTAAGAAAAGCACATGCTTTAACATATAAATTTACTTTTCCTGAATTTACTGGTTTAAGTATAGTTTATGATTTTAGTGTAGGTGTATACAAGTAAAGTGACAAGAACCGGTCCTGAGCATGATTCATTTAGGGGTTGATCAAAATTCTATGCCTCATGTTCTGTAAATAACTAGCAAACACACCGTTGATAAATGGAAAGAATAAACCAGCAACTGTGCGAGTTTTCTAAATGCAAACATCCCATATTCATCAAAAGATGAAGATTTCATTTCTAATCTCAGCAGTTCACTTACAAAGCTTAAACTAAAAATTCTCGGTCTCATTCCTTCCCATCCCATTAGATCACACTGACGTTATGTAAGATTATAAAGAAAAAAAAAAAACATTTATAACAATTTCAAAGTGAAAGTGCAACGGCTATTAGAAATTTTTTTTTCGGTAATTCAATGAGGGACAAGGACCTCTACCCATTTTTTATTAATAAAAGATAGAAAAAATTACATCATACTATTTTACAACCCTATAATAAGGTAATTGCGCCACATCATGAAGTAAAGGAAGGTTAAGAAGTTTGGAGGCTTGGAATACCAAATGGTGGCCTCCATAAAAACTGCAGCCTTTTTAGCAAGAACATCAAACGCCATATTAATCTTACGATAATCATAGTAAATGGGTTAGGCCCAATAGAAAAAAATTACAAGGAATAATACCAAAAAAGTACTTAATAAATAAATCAATATACGACTTACTTGGATCTATCTTTAAATCACACAAGGAACTAAAGGTTCCATACCAAATCCTATAAACCAAGCTATCTGGTGACCAGCAACCTTGAGAGTCTTCCTTGGTGAATCTCATTCACCTTCAATCTCTCTTTTTCATCCATTTGTCTCTTTTCTAGAGAGGTTAATCTCTTTTTATAAAGAACACTATTTTGTAACTCTCACATTCATGGTCTATAGGAATTGAGATCCAAGTGCAACTATTGCCTTACTTCCCTTAAGTGCAGCTAATTAGGATTAACAAGTTGTTACCAAGCTGTTATTCTTATGTAATGAGCTAAAAGTATCATTAGTCCACTAGTGACTCTCATAATAAGATATTATCCAAGCATTCTTACAATTTGATAAAAAATATTTAGAAATTAAATAATTTTTGTATATTTATAATATAAAACAAATTCTTACAAAGAATCCAAACACACCACTGCATTTTCCCTCCAAAGCAACATCTTATTAAAGCTAACAAATAATTCAAATATATGGAATTTCCTCATGTTCACCAAATGGGATTTCACATATGCTTCAATATAGATTTTACACCATTATTAAAAAATAAATTTCTCAAAGAAGAAAGCACCTGATAGGCCAGATTTCCAACATCTCCCACTTGGCTAGAAGCCCATTTGACATCTTGTAGATTGCATTGCCTCATTCTTTCCACATGGGATCCACATGGGATATTCATATACCCACCGATATGGTTGTATACACCATTATTGAATTTCCTCTTGGATATATCTCTGGCTCATACCTGCTACATGTTTCTCGAATATGTCCATGCTCAAAGCCTTAGTTAATCGATATGCAAGCATCTCATTTGAAGGTATATAATCAACTGTTATATCTCCATATTCCATTACATTTTGATTATGGTGATACCTCTTACTAATGTGCTTGGATTTAGAATTTATTTTGAATCCTTGATAATGGCAATGAATGCTTGATTATCACATAATATGTTTATAGGCTCATAAGCGATGCATTCCAAGTTTAAATCCATGAGGAAATTCCTCAACCAAATAGCTTATTGTGATCCCAATACATATTTTGCTTCCATGGTTGATAAAGCAACACAATCTTGTTTTTAACTACACCATGATACAACACCTCTCCTAAGTGTGATAGTGAAACCTGAAGTGGATTTACTATCATTATAATCACCACTCCAATCTACAGGTATAAGGGAAGAACCTTGATATTGATACTTGTATTTCTTTGTCCCTTCGATATATCTTAATATCCTTTTTACTGCTTGCCAATGTATCATTCTAGGGTTTCTTTGATAACTGCTGACAAATCCGACAACAAAACATAGATCTGGCCTAGTGCATGACACATCATAATTAATGCACCATATGCTTGAGCATATGAAATATTTCTCATATCATCATTATCATTAGTATGACATAAATCAATGGATAATTTATCTGTTTTATCTATAGGGGTGGACACCAGCTGACATAAATCCATTTCAAACTTTTTAATGCTCTTGAAATAAGCTACTCGTTATTTGATCTACCTCTTGTAATTTCAATATATATATATGTATATATATATATATATATATATATATATATATATATATATATATATATAAGATTCATGAGTCAGCTGGTGCAAAAGCCTGCTAACACACCAATGTCCATCTTAAAGATGGACATTGTCAAAAAAGACGAGAGGTTTACACATTCTAGAAAGTTTTTCAAAAACTCGCATTTTAGACATTTTAAAAATTATTGTCGACATCCTGTGTTGGCACCTAAAAAGCCGAGCAAGTATCGCTGGTTACCATGCAACGCTCAACAAGTACTCTAGATCCCTTGTGGTCCACAATACCTTACACCAGGCCCATCCCTTCGACCCATCCATGAAGAGGAATTCTGCAGACAAGAAGGTCAAGAATGCCCGTAACTCCTGAACCTCTGAAATTGACATATGACTATGCTTGACCTCCTTACCATCGGCTCCTTGAATAGTGCGTCCTTAGCCTTTATAAGCTCGCACTTCCACTGTCAATGAGTTTGAATGGCTATCCTTTTCCCCTCTCTCTCTCATCCTTGTTGACTACCTCTCCATTACCTTCATCCTTGTTAGCATCATCACCCTTTAGATCCTTAAAAGAAGGTGGTACTATCCTCTGCAATCTACCTCTCTGGCTCCTCCTGTGAGCTCTCGCTCTTACCTGCACTCCACAACCAAATATATTTTTTCACAAATTAAGAGAAATATGACATCGCCCCTTCTTCTTACTCAGGATAGGCGGAGTGAGTCCTAAGATACCTCTGATGTCCTCACGATGGTTAACATCCTCCTCTGAGGGCATGTTAAAGAAAGACTCACCATCCCCTCTGATTCCCATTCCTAATTATATCCTCAACTGTGGGACCCATCTCACTAGTGGAGAAAGGAATAGAGTTCGTCTTTGACCTCCATCGGAAACAAAACATGGTAAGTAAGGTGTGGTTTATATCGAAAGGCCTAATCCTATCCCACAATCCCATTGTAATTAAGGTATGCACCTGTACTAGAGATAAAATATCGACCCATCTCTTAATGGTACCAAATAGTCCGGAAGCAAAAGTAATCATTAGAGAGACAAAAAAGAAAAGAATTAGGGCAACAAAGTAGAAGGGCTCCATCTTGATCAAAACAAAGAAACGACTTGATAATTTACCTACGACTAATCATCCTAGGGAAGGTAACGTATGATTTTTGAAGAAAAGAAATAGAAATGATGAAAAAATGCATTCTTAGGGTCACCTTCGGGAAGACATTCACCCCATCCCTGAAATAGGGACAATTCAGTCACTTTACATGTTTGCCCAAGATGGGTTGTTCAAGGGAAAATGTGCAATATCATAATAAAATTGATCACAAAAGTGAATCCTAAGCTAAGTTTAAGGCTCATGGTGCTATGTGATTGAGGCTTCCCCATAGACGTTGCTGGTCGGATGCCTCGATCTTGCTCAACCGATCTAGGTAATCGGCTGACACCTGTCTCGAGATCGAAAGACCTAGGACCTGAGACCGCTCTCTCGAGAACCTTGTTAATAGAACAAGGACAAGTGCCCAACTGGTGAGAGAGAAAATTTAAACGTGAGGTGGGGACCAACCTCACCTGGGTCCGTTACTTACTCGGGCTGACTCACGGGGGTGCCCTATTAAATCAAGATGGAAAGCCCCCAAAGGCTTTAGCTGGATTGGAATCGCCTCCCTTGACTTGCAATCTCCTTGTTTTCTATAAAGAACTGGCATGGCCAATTTGCAAGACATGTGGATCAGGGAACCCACCCGTGTCTTGGGGCGAACATGCATAGATGTGCACATTCAGATGGAAGAGAAGACGAGAAATTAGGGCGATGAAAAAGATGGTGCGAATAAGGGGAGAAAAGACAAGAGGACTTGACAAAGGGACGAGCCTAGCCTGATAGTTGGACAAGTCACCGACTCGGAGTGGTAGCAAATGGGCACGGTAACTCAGACCGGTGCGACGGCAATACTACTCAAAATCAAGGCCGATATGACAGTCCTAATCTAGTGTAGTAGTAAGACGGGCATGATACTCTAGACCAGCATGATGGCAATACTGCTCTAAAGCCAGACCGCTATGAATGTACTAGACTGAGTCTATCCTTTAGCCAGGCACAGAGAGAAGAAAAGAGAACAAAGAGAAGATGCGAGACGATGAAGGAGGAAGGTCCAGGTGGCATTAGGCATCACCTTCCATAGCCATGAAGTAACAGTGTTGTGGCCCCTAGACACAGCTACTTGGGGCGGAAGGGTGAGCAGAGAACTGCAGACAACGTTGGCCACGAGAAGGCAGCATGACCCTTTGGGGGCAACATAGGTACAGAGCACACGAAAGGAGCCTGCGGACTGCGATAGGCATCGCTGCGACCTTTCGCGAGTGGCGATAGGCATCACTGTCTATGATAAGCATAGGGTGCAAGAGAAGCCTGGGGATGGCGATAGGCATCGCCACGACCCTTCGCGGGCTGTGATAGGCATCGCCGTCTGTGATAGGCACAGGGCACAAGAGAAGCCTACGGACGACAATAGGCATCGCTGTGACCCTTCACGAGTAGCAATAGGCATCGCAGTCTGTGATTGGCATCGTGCTCAAGTAAAACTTGTGAACGACATTACTCATCGCTGTCTGCAATAGATGTGAAGCGTGCGTGAGACTCCAGTGGGTGGTGATAAGCATCACCCTTTACGACCCGTCAGAGGAAAGGGAGAGAGTCTGCGGTTGGCGATTCACATCACCGCACGTGCCGCCAATCCTGGAACCGAAACAGGAGCTCGACCCACTGCTTGAGCACGGCCTGGCTCACCGCGTGCTCCTTCAGACGATGTTACGCACAACGACAACTAACGCCATGCGTGAACCTTATTGAGGAAAAGAAACAAACAAAGAGCGAGAGAGAGAGAGCAGCTCGTGCACGGTGCCGACATTGCCATGCACAACATGCGAAGTCATAGGAAGCGGAAGAGAGAAAGAGGCATGCACGGCACTGCCACTGCCGTGCATGGCCTCTGAGAGAGACTCAGCAGAGAAGATAAAGAAGAAGATAAGAAGAGAGAAAAGAAGAGAGAAAAGAAAATCAGAGAGAGAAGAAGAGAAGAGAGAGAAAATATCTTGAAGGTAGGAGGGGTACCGCTCTAAACTCTCTCTATCCAAAGAAGAAACGTGACCCAACTCGTGCTCTTGTAAATAATTTTTATTAATCAAAAGAATCTTCGTGAGTCCAAAAGGGAGGTCCACTTACAATCAGAGGTAGCGTCTATTTATAGACTAGGGTTGAAACGTGGGTGGATCACCCAAAACAAACCCTAATTGGGGATAATTAAATTTATTAAAATAAGAAAAATAAGAAAAAAGGGTGAAAAATGATTGATTTGCCCTTGCCTAACAATCAAAAAAATTTTAAAATAGTCCTTGCTGAGAACTTGGGACATTCTTGATTCTTCTCGGACAATCCATTGATGATCCGGCATCCAAATGAACAAAAAATGATTGGCATCATGTAGGGCTTGATACTACGATCATTTTGGTAATAATATTAAGCCATGAATCACAGTTTAAAAGCATGATCACATAACTTAAAATTTGAATAGATCTTAAAAACTTTCGATCGATAGTGTGTCTTCATCTTAATGTCTTTCTTCGATTTCTTCGCTAAATTGCACTGAGCATGACATCACAATCTCATGACAATAAACGTAGCTCAATTTTGTATCAAGATGACGATTTTGAAACTTTGGAGTTTTGGTCGGAATCTAGAATTCTGACGCTAGAATTTACAGTCACTTCGATGACTTCGTGTGCTAAGTCCAACCATTCATCATGTATGGTGTTCAGACCAGAGATAACCCTAGACCTTACGCACGTGATGGAATTGGTCTCATGTCAATTCGATGCGCAAATGTCATGATTTGGCTAACTCGAGCGAGGCGTGTCGCTACTCATTTTCCTGTAACTTTCTTCACTGATCATCAACTTCTCTCGAGTGTTTCTTCTTGCTCGGGTGTCATCACAAGGCGTGCCACATATCAAAATTCTTGTCTTGACGAGATGAACACGCTCACAAAATTTGAGCACGATCCGACTCGAGACGAATGAGATATGACCCTTGAAAGTCACTGCCTGAGAATGTAAAAACAATCACCTTTCCTGGTGATTTGGTGTAGGGAGAGCGCACGGGGAATAGTGTGCGGCCTACCCTTTTTTGGTATTTTACCCATAACTTTGTCCTAGAGTGCCTGATTAAGCCGAAACTTGACCCATATGGGTTTTCAACCATGCCGGATTCAATGGCAGTGGTCCCATAACTGTTTGACACATCGAAAATGTAGTTCTGGTTACAGGGTCCATTTCAAGGTATTAGCAGTTGATTTTTTGAAATTGTTTCTTTGTTTATACTACCTTAGACACGTCTGATTGCAACGAAACTTGGCAGGTGGCTTTCGAAGTTATTAGCAAGATTTTTAACAATTCTATGGAAATTCTGAGATTGTCGAGACTTCCACGATATGTCGTGGATTTATTGACCGACTTCCTCTTTATTCCGCATTGAAGACTCATGATGCTGAAAAATGTCTTCAAACAGCATGCCGCACCGAATGTTGTGCTACGAGAGAAGCGTGAAGGACAACAATCAAAAATTTTCCTTCGGCCTTATTTCTTTTTTTCTTCTAGCCACAGGATCACGTGAATGCTGAGGAGATTCACAGAATGCTGTAACTAGGATGCTAAGCCGTTTGGATGTAATGTACAGATCCATCCATGGAGACTTTAGGGGGGGAAGAGACTTTGAGGAATCTTGTCATGGTCCTCACCTTCACGGGATCGTAGGGGTTAGTTTTTAATGTCTTCACCCTGTCAGAAGAGTTTGCAACATGGAGAGATTGGTATTTACAGTCCTCACCCTATCAGATGGTACCCCAGAGGGCCATTTTGTGTCTTTGAGGGATCTTGTCGTCAGTATCCTCACCATAGGGACTCTTTTTTATTTTGAAGAATCTATTGGTCATCGTCCTCACACTCAAGGACTCTTATTTTTATTTTGCAGGGATCATTTATTCATCGTCCTCATTCTCAAGGACTCTTCTTGATTTTGTAGGGATCTTTCTGTCATCGTCCTCACCCTCAAGGACTCTTCTTGATTTGGAGGGATCCTTCGGTCATCGTCCTCACCCTCAAGGACTCTTCTTGATTTTGAAGGGATCTTTCGGTCATCGTCCTCACCCTCAAGGACTCTCTTGGTTTTTGAGGGATCTTTCGGTCATCGTCCTCACCCACAAGGACTTTTCTTCATTTTGGAGGGATCTTTCGGTCATCTTCCTCACCCTCAAGGACTCTCTTGTTTTTGGTGTTTGGGAGATCTTGTTAGGCTCTCACTCCCGGGTGAACCATCTTGTGTTGTGATTGGATCCTCACAGCTGAGGATTTTGTGTGGACCTCGTTAGCCAGAATTACGCTTGTTTGGAATCTGGGTACCGGTTGAGGCTATGATGCTGCATCATCTTGCTTTATTAGTCCAAACTCCCTTTTCAGGTTTTCACCTCGACTGGAGAAGTGGCATCGTAAAGCTGGTTTTCACCAACCTCCTTTATTTTTGGGTACTTTTACCAATGACCTTGCTGTCATGTCCACCTCTTTTCATCCGTTTTTGCTCACGGTTCCCTTTTGGAGTTTTCACCTTGCCTGGAATTTTATTTTCATGGAGCTCTTTTACTCAAGGTTTCGTGACCATGCCCGTTCGTCATTTTTAGTCATGGCATTCCCTCGTCTAGGTATACACCATGCCCATTATTTCCTCTCTTTTTCATTTCTTTTTTTTTGTGAAGGCATGTTTAAGGTCATGCCTTCGGGATCTATGCGAAGCCATTTAATGTCATGCCTCCAAGACATGCACTACAGTGGGCAGCAGTTTGTCGAGGCCATGGAGTGAGTATGGTGGTGGTTTTGACTCACTATGGGGAGATGACACGAGGTTGTCTGCAAGGGATGGATGATGTATGGATTGAAGGTGAAAAGTGGTGACCCACTAGCTGACGGCGAGTATGGATGACGGGATGGTTCACTGTTATGTCAGCATGGAGAAAGATGGATTTACTGAGAGATGCTGAAGGTGATGCGCGCACACAGACAAGTTGGTTAGGGAATACGTGCGTGAATATGCATGTAAAGGGCACGTGTGTATGTGTGAGGGAGCGTTTAGGGTCATTCCTTCGAGACCCATGCAAAGACGTTTGACGTCATGCAGCTAAAATGTGCACTATGTTTTAAGGTCATATAACTTGGACAGTGGTTATGCAGTTTAAAGTGATACAACTAGGACCATGCAGTTTAAAGTCGTGCAACCAGACCTCCACTATAGTTTAAGGTCATATGGTTTGAACCATGCAGTTTAGGGTCGTGCATCTAGACCATGGCCGTGCAGTTTAAGGTCATGTAGCACGGACCATGGCTGTGCAATTTAAGATCATGCAGCATGGACCATGGCTGTGCAGTTTAGGGTCATGCAGCACATACCATTGTGTGGGTCGCCGAGTAAGTAAAGCTCCATGGGGGGATAGAGTGGCTCGGTGAGAAGCGGACTCACTGGGGAGTAATGGGGTAAATATGACTCCACGGGGATAATGAGCAATGGCATGCATGTAACTTCGCTGAGAATGGTAGAGATTGGAGCACAGATGTAACCCCACTGGGGATTGAAGAGATAAGAATGACCATAACTCCACTGGGGAGAATGGGCTGCAATACGGATATGACTCCTATGGGGATGAGGGACAGTGTCCTGCATGTAGCTCCATTGGGAATGATAGTCTGGAGCACAGGTGTAACCCCACTGGGGATAGTGGTAGAAAACACCCAGTGGAGAGGTCCATTTCATAACTTAAAGTCATGCGCATGGACTATTTATCATGTTGTTTAATGTTTTGCTATAGGGATGTGCATTACATTTTTAAGGTCTTGCAGCTTGGACCATGGCTATGCAGTTTAAAGTCCGGCAGTTAGGACCATGCAATTTAAGGTTTAACAACTAGACCTCCGCTACAGTTTAAGATCATATAGTTTGGACCACAGCTGTGCAGTTTAAAGTCATGCAGCTAGGACCATATAGTTTAAGGTCGTACAACTAGACCTCCGCTATAGTTTAAGGTCATATAGTTTGGACCATGCAGTTTAGGGTTGTGCACCTAAACCGCCACTACAGTTTAAGGTCATATAGTTTGGACCATACAATTTAGGGTCATGCACCAAGACCGTAATATGGGAAGGGAATGTGACTCCATGGGGATCAGAGTCGTGACTGAAACTTGACTCCCTGAGGATATGATGGTTGTGATGCAGAGAATGAACTCCCTGGGGACGCAGAATGATGGTCTAGATGGGAGTGCCATATCATGCGCAGGATGCTACGTTTTGAATGACACAAGAGGTAATAGGCCCTTATTGAAGTGCACATGGCGTTAGCCTCTGATGAGGCACACGATGATAGCTTCTGCTGACGCACACGGCGATAGCTTTTGGTGAAGCCCACGGTGATAGCTTCTGATGAAGCGCACAACGATAGCATCTGGTGAAGCACACAACACTAAGACTTAGAGAAGCATGTGTTGTTAGCATTGCACAGTATTAAGGCATAGTGATAGCAAAAGATGGCAGCAGGTTCATGAGGCACAGGTGGGAATGACTAGCATTCGGGCCTCGGGCTTGACCTGCCCCGTTCTGGATGTATCGCCATCTGAACATCAAGACTGGAGCGTCATTTAGAGATTGTGGGGGCACTTTGCATAACCATTGTTTATAAACATGGGTAAAACTTCATTTTACTGTTTGGCCATAGGTACAACAGTGAAGAGAGTTTTAGAGAGCAAGAGCTTCAGTTAAGAGACTTCTAGCGAGAAACCTCCAGCCAGGCCACAGGGCACAGTCATTCAAGAGCTCTCCAGCGAACTTCAACAAGTCGTGAACCTTCGCAGAGTGCTTGCAAATGTTTTCAGAGAGTGCAAGGCTTTGGAGAGCATAACAGGGAGCTTTCGAGAAGAAGAAGTGAGCTTGGTGGACTTGCAGTCGTTGTAAAGGAGCATGAGCGACATCCAGGGCACTAAGGAGGAGAGAGGAAAATCAGGGGTCACCGACTAATCTCAAGAACCCTCGGTGATTTTCTAACAGTCTCATGGTCCCAACAAGTAGCACAGGCCTCGGGGACACCAAGGACGAAAATAGGGACTACTAGCACATGCACAGGGCTTTCCGGTGACCTCCCGATGTCTTTGCGATTGCTGTCAAGCAAAACAGCTGTCGAACAGTGGTTCTGCCAGAAGCTCAGTGATTTTCCAAAGAGCAAAGGAGTGTGAAGAATGGAGAATGGAGAAAGAAACTTGCAAGGTCACGTGGGAGCTTCTACAGAAATTTCGGTGATTTTTTTGTATCCCCGACCGTCGGTAAGGGGAAAGAACATGGTCAAAAGGGGTCCCCGGTGGACGGAGATGTGTTTCTGGTGAGAAGAGAAAATCTCGATAGGGGCCTGAAGGGTCGCAAGCCTGTAACGGTTGAGCAGGAAAACGGCAATGAAAAGGTGGACTGTCACTGAGGAGCAATGGTTGGTGAAACTGAAGAGGTGCAAAACATTAAATGCCCCCTGGGAATTGGGGGTGGTAGGAACCAGGGCACCATGAGAGCATGCGCAACATTAAGTCACATGCGGTGCTGCCTTCCCGTGGCGCTAAGCTACGCGTGGCAACAACCACACTCGGTACCATGCCACTCATGGCCATGGTTGCGTATGGTGTTGGAAAGCCTATGGTGATGGTAGCACGTGGCATTGTGCTACCCACGGCAGTGGCCACCTGCGGCATTGAGCCACGCGCGGTGATGATCACGCACAGTATTGAGCTGCATGCAACGATGACCTCAGACTGCAATGCCTTGTGGGGGCTAAGAATAATGGAAAATGAGAAGGTCCGGCCACTATGGTCTGTTGGAAGCCAAGTCTTCCAGCACAACAGTGAAGTCCGTGTTGTATTGAGGAAAGGCATTCGTCATAGGCAGCTCCTTCTCGGGGAAGTCCGCTTTGTATGTCTGATAAACTTTATTAGAGTACTTCTTCCCTCTCCTGTAAACCAGCCATACTTCATCAGATGAATTGAAGCTGACTCAGAAATGGTTGGTCCTTCTCATAAGCAAGAGTAATGTTGCAGCATGAACATCCTCTTTTCCTCTGAAGCAATAGCAACTGTTGATACTATATCTGTAACTTCCCTAATAATGGGCTTTTGCAATAAAAGAAATGTATTTCTTTTGAGTCAAGTTGTTATTTTTCCTTTCCATTTCTTTCTTTTTACTGCATGCACTACATTTTAAGAGCACATCAGGGATAATACTCTTTTAGTTATCGCCCATTGATAGGGTGCATTGCCTCTTCTCATCAGAGTTTACCAGTATATAGGCCCCGTTTGGTGTGACCTTTTTGACTATGAAGGGACCTTCCCACTTGGGTTTGAACATTCCTTTGCAGAATCCATGCATGACAATCTGTCTCTTGACTGCTAGAACTAGATCCCCACGAACGAATGAGTGAACCTTGACAGACTTGTCAAAGACTCTCTTCATTCTCCCCTCATTGAGTTCAAGGTTTTGCTGGGCCTCTAGCAAAACTCCTGATAATGGAGCTTGACCCTCTCACTTTTAGTTAGTCCCTGATGTATAGCGACATGGAGTGAGGCTATTTGAACTTCGAGTGGTAAAACAGCCTCACCTCCATAGACTAAGGAATAAGGAGTTGAGTTTGTAGCATTCCGAGTTGTGGTACAATTGGCCCAGAGAGCTTCAGGCAGCCTCTCATGCCAATTCTTCTTTGACTTCGAAATTGACTTTCGGAGCACCCCGCACAGGGTTTTATTGAATGCCTCAGCTAAATCATTGGCTTGAGGGTGGTACATGGTCAAGTACTTCCACTCAAAACCGAACTGGTTAACTAGGTGATCAATGTGATGGCTTCTGAATTGAGGACCATTATCCGAGATTATTCGGTCTGGAACCCCGATGTGGTCATGCACAAAGTTGGCCACTGTGCCCCCTGAAACCGGCTTAAGAGGGACAACTTCATCCCACTTGGAAAAGTAATCTGTCGCAGCTAGGATGAAGGCATGACCCAAGGCAGAAGGAGGCTTGATGGGTCCTACGATGTTTATACTCCACTGGGAAAAGGGCCATGAAGTCACTGTAAGATGTAGAGGTTCGAGGTTGAGGCTTGGGGAAAAGTAAAGGATTAGGAAACTTGAGGCCCTAGAACTTCTGAGGTGTGGGTTGTAGCTTCTTTCCTGATATTAGGCTCATTTGCCTCGCACTGGATGATACTTCCGAGATCTGAACCATATGAGAGGCCTCCTTGGAATAGGAGCTTAAAGATGGCTTAGTCTTGGCTTGGGCTACCAGGGCATCAACGACTCTCAAGAATCCAGCCGCCTTGTCTAGCATCTTTCTTAGGTGCTACCTATGCAACCTGCTAATGTTGGTTCCTTCAAGCTCTCTTTTTGGAGTGTCGAAATCTGGGCACTGTCAAACTGCACCTGTGAAAGAGATGGAAGGAGAGGGAGAAAAAGAAGAAGAAGAGGAGTTAGAGTATTCTGGAAAGATTTTTACGTCATCACCAGAATAGGATGTGTGCAGGGGCTATTTTAGGTCTTGCCCCAGCTCTGACCGTTGGGGGATGCTTTTAATGTCGTCACCTGTATTGGACGAAGGGATAAGGCAAGTTGCAGCCGGGATGAAGTCATGTAAGGTCAGCAGTGGAGGAAGGGGCTTGAGAAATTTTTTCTTGAATGGTGGTTGAGGAATATGGTTCCTTTGGCGAGCTGACCTAGGTGCTTGTCTCCTTTTGAATCCCTCAGGACGTGTTTGGTCAGCCCTACTGAGCTGATGAGTAGCCTTGGCTTGGCGGACTGCCTCATGCTTTTGGGAGTTGAGCCTACTTCATCCATGGTAGACTTCCTAGGGTTGAGAAGTCAACGACTCTAAAGGGTCTAGGGTGTGCTCATAAGGGACTTATAGTGAGATTTCCTCTTAGATGGGAGCAATGGCTTTGAAGCGTTCTGGGAGTACGAAGCAAATAATGTGGCCTTGGTGTACCTTCTCCATGACTACAGCTTCGAACAGAGCATTCCCTCTGCTCATGGCCCCATACCTAGTGATATTGACACCAAAGGTTTTATTTTCCCTGAGCAAGACGACTCAGCTGCCTGGCGAGTTTGGGAGTAATGCGGCCCTATTGGAGCATCTCCTCAAAGAGAGTCTGCAGAGAGTCCAGCGCACTTCCTTGAGCTAGTGTTGGGAGGTCTTCTTGCACTGGTGGAACAGAGACTTGAGGGTGTCCTTCTGGGTTACCATGATATTATTTGTGTTGCTACATCTTCTTTGCCAAGAGCTCGTTGAAGCCAGTGGATTTGCTCAAGTTCTTAGAGGTAAGAACTAGGGCAGCCTTGTCGGCTTCGGCATGATGAGACCTTCTTCAAGAATTATAGAGAATAGTGCATGAAGGACAGTAGGTGCCTTTATTTGAAGACATCTTTCAGCACCATGGGTCCCCGATGAAGCATAACAGGGAGAAGGCGGTCAATAAGCATAACAAACAGTGAAAATTTTGACAGTCTCAGAAGGACTCTAGAACTACCCAAGATCTTCATAAGGACTCTAAAAATCCTCTTACGAAGTTTCGTCATATTCCGACATGACTAAGGCAATGCAGACGAAGAAACAGTTTCGAAAGAATTGACCTCTAGCACGCTGAAACAGACACCTATAACTGCAACCCTACTTTTGGAGCATCACACAGCCATGGGACCACTGCCATTGGGTCCGAATTGGTTAAAAACACTTATGGGTCAAGTTTCGACTTAATCGAGCACTCCAGGAAACTTTATGGGTAAAATATTGAAAAGGAGTACGTGTGGCCTCTCTGCACCGAATCAAAATTAAATTCTAGGGAAGTGACTTTCGAGGCCCATATCTCAATCGTTCTATGTCGGATCGTGCTCAAATTTTGTGAGCATTGTTCATCTCATCAAGACGAGCGTTTTAATATATAACACGTCCCGTGACGACGCTCGAGTAGGAAGAAATGATAGAGAGAATTTGTTGATCCGTGAAGAAAGTTGCAGGAAAATCAGTAGCGACGCTCCTCGCTCGAGGGGCCAAATCACGACGCTTGCGCTTCGGATTGACACGAGACTAGTTCCATCGTGTGCATAAGGTTCAAGGCTATCCTTGGTCCGAACCCCGTAGATGATGAATGGTCAGATTTCCAATATGAAACCAATAACTTGACTATAAATTCCAACACTGGAATTTCAGATTTCGACCAAAACTCCAAAGTTGCAAAATCTTTGTCCCTACACGAAATTGAGTTACGTTTATTGCAAAACGATCGTGGTGACATGATCAGTGAAATTCGGTAAAGATATCGAAGAAAAACATCAAGATGAAGATGCCCTATCAATCAAAAGTTTTCAAGATCTATTCAAATTTTAAGTTTCGTGATCATGCCTTTAAAGTGTTATTCATGGAAATGATCGTAGCATCGAGTCTTACAAGATGACAACCATCTTTGTTTATTCGGATGCCAGATCATCAATGGATCGTCAGAGAAAAATCAAGAATGTCCCAAGTTCTCAGCAGGGACTGTTTTGAAATTTCTTCAATTGTTACGAAGGGGTAAATCAATCATTTTGCACCCTGTTTTCTTATTTTTCTTAATTTTAATAAATTGTAATTATCCCCAATTAGGGTTAGTTTTGGGTGATCCACCCACATTTCAACCCTAGTCAATAAATAAACGCCACCTCTCATTCTAGATGAAGGAGAAGAAAAATCATTGGAAAGACCCTTTTTTTATTAATAAAAATTCCTTTTCAAGAGCAAGAGTTGAGTCACGTTTCTCCCTTGGAGAGAGAAAGAGAGGAGAGAGAAAGTTTAGAGCTGTACCCCTCCTATCTTCAAGGCATTTTCTCTCTTCCCTTCTTCTCACTCTTCAGTTTTCCTTTTCTCTTCTTTTATCTCCTCCCCTCTTTTTTCTTCTTTGTCTCTTTTCTTCTTCTCTGTTGGTCTTTCTCAGGGACCATGCACAACAGTGGCAGTGCCATGCCTGCCTCTTTCTTTCTTCCCCGTCCTGCGGTTTTGTAGGTCGTGCATGGCGATGGCAACACCATGCACGAGCTTCTTCCTCTCTCTCTTTGCTTGCCTCTTTTCCTCAGTATGATTCCCACATAGCATTAGTCGTCATTGTGCATAATGTCATCTGAAGGAATACACAAAGAGTCGGGCCGCATTCAAGCAAAGGGTGAGCACCTCTTTCGGTTCCAGGATTGGCGTCACGTGCAGTGATGTGTATCGCCGACCACAGACGATCTCTCTCCTCTTACGGGTCACAGACGGTGATACCTTTTGCCGCTCTAGGGGGTCTCACCTTGCCTCGCACCTAGGACAGACAGCAATACCTATTGTCGCTTGTGAAGGGTCACAGCAAGGCCTATCGTCGCCCTAGGGGGTTTCACCTTGCCTTGCGCCTATCAGAGATGGTGATACATATCACTGCCTGAGGGGGTCTCGCCTTGCCTCGTGACTGTCGTAGACGATGATACCTATCACTGCACGTGAAGGGTCGCAACAATGCCTACTGCTGCTCAAGAAGCGTCGCAACAATGCCTATCACCGCCCAAGGGGGTCTCGCCTTACCTCATGCTTATCGCAGATGGCGATACTTATCGCCGCCCACGAAGGGTCATAGTAATTCCTTCTGCCGTTTGAAGGCCTCTTTCGTGCTCGGTGTCTGTCGCATATAGCGATACCTATCGCCGCCCGCAAAGGGCCGTGCTGCCTTGTCGTGTGGCAGATGGCAATGGCTAACATCATCTGTTGTTCACTACTCGCCCTTTCATCTTAAGCAGTAGTATCTAACGCCGCTCAGGGGCCATGACACTAAAACTCCACGGCTGTGGATGGTGATGCCTAATGTTATCTAGGACCTTCTCTCTCCATTGTCTCACGTCTTCTCTTCGCTCTCTTCTCTTTCCTTCACTTCTCGGTTGACTGAAGGATATACTCAGTCTAATACTATTATAGCGATCTAGCTGTCGAGCAGTATTGTCGTCATGCTCGTCTAGAGTATCATGCCCGTCATGCTACCACACCAAATTAGGACGGTCATATCGGCCTTGATTTTGAGTAGTGTTGTCGTTGTACCGGTCTGAGTTATCATGATTGTCTTGCTACCACTCGAGTCTGTCACTGTACTTGTCCAGTTATCATGCCAGTCTGGTCGAGTCCTCTTTTTTCTCATCTTATCCATTACCCTAATTTTTCACTTTCTCTGCCATATGAATGTGCATTCTCCTAAGACTAGGGTGGGTCCTTCGGCCCACTTCTCATGTAAATTAACCATGTTAGTGTTGTGCAGAAAATAAGGAGATTGCAGGTCAAGGGAGGCGAGTTCGAACCAGTTGAAGAAGCTGGGGGGCTTTCCATCATGATCTAAGAGGGCGCCCACGCGAGTAAGCCCGAGTAAGTCATGTACCCAGGTGAGGTTAGTCCCCACCTTATGTTTAAAATTCCTCTCTCACCAATTTGGCACCTGCCGTTGTTCTGTGAAAAAGGTTCTCGAGAGATCAGTCTCAGGTCCCGGGTCTTTCGAACCTGAGACACGTGTCCCCGGATCACCTAGATCCAGGGAGGTGAGATCGAGTCATCCAAGCAGCCTCGTCATTCTCTTGGATTGTTACTATATGAGAAGCCTCAGTTCCCCCTAATTCTTTCTTTACTCTATCTGACCTGTGTTAATAAGGGCTCCGATTATGTCTTTGAGCGTATAGCACTCTTGAGTGGGGTGGCCTACTCTCTTGTGATAATTGCAATACCTCTTGTGTGTCTCCTGTCCAGCTTGCTTTGAGGATTTGGCTTATGACAGTTGGATCATTTTTCTCTAATAGTAACCGAAGCATTGCATCAAACCACTCTTACTCGAAGGGGCACACCTTATTCTGGTGATGGATCTAGTAGTCACTTCGATTTATATTGTTAAGGGGGCAGAACCTTGTTATAAGACTGCTACTGCTTGCCTCCAGCCTGAGGTGCCTGTGCCTTGGTTGTGACTACCCCTTTGGAGAGGTCCAAGGTTTGAGGGGCAGCTTTCTTAGTGCCGCAATAATCACCCCTTTTTGTTGGTTGCTATGATTATTGGAGCAAAAATTACCATTGCCCTGGCCGTTTCCCATTTCTCGAGCAAGAGGGCTGCTGGTGAGATCCACCATGGTGCTTAGACAGACCTTCTATACGAACTACTTTAGAGATGAGCTTTGACATGGAGGGAGGATTGGAAGTCTCGACATGGAGGGAGGATTGGAAGTCTCGACATGCAAGGCAATCTTGAGCAGCATATTTCGCATGTAGGTCTGAATTGCTTCTCTTTCAGTAATGGGAGTGGCATGATAGGTTACCAACTCTCTCCATCCGGCGATGAACTTATAGACTGGGTCACCAGGCTCTTGAGTCAGAGTGAGGAGCTCGAT
Source organism: Amborella trichopoda (assembly GCF_054954075.1). Lineage (NCBI taxonomy): Eukaryota > Viridiplantae > Streptophyta > Magnoliopsida > Amborellales > Amborellaceae > Amborella > Amborella trichopoda. Next base: position 23,408,533 of record NC_142338.1, on the reverse strand, counting down.
GGTTTCCACATTTCTCTAGACTTCATAGAAGCACTGGTAAAACAGTTGTTCCATTTCTTGCCCTGTGTGTATCGGGCTTGGAGGTAGTTGAGCATACCACTGAAAGGCTAGCCCTTCAAGAGTCTCGACGAACTGACAGAGGGGGAGTTACCCGTCAGTTGCCGTCTCTCGACAAGCAGCTTGGAAGTGAGCGGTATGATGGTGCAGGGATGTAGTACCATTAAACAAGGAGAGCTTCCCATTTTGATAGTTTGGGAAAAAAGGCACCTGGTCGATATACGAGGGGTACGACTTTTGGTAAAGCGGTTCCCCTTGCATGCCCGGGATCTTACTATTGAGACTGTGAGTCACCATGGCATCTACATCAGCTTGCGAAACCGTACAGGGAGTAGAGCTATCTTAGGAGGTCGGTGGGGGAGTTTGCCTCATGGTGAGGTGGAGAAGTAGGGGCCTTGGAGGCCTCTAGGTGATCCATCTTTTCTAGAATGGAATGCATCATCACCTCGAGCTTGTTTATCTGTTCTTCTTAGGCATCACTTGACTCATTGATGACCATTACGTTGACTGTTTCTTCTGGAGGGTAAGAATCAGGTGGATTAGTGGTCTGCCGCGGTTGGCGAGTCGTATGCAGCAAGTCGGTCTGTAAGAGCTCAACATGCCCCTACTAGTCTTCTACGCTGACCGTGTGAGGACTGGTTCTTGACGGTCTTGGGACCGTGACTTCTTGCTAACTTGATCTTTTCATGTGAAGCTACCTAGCAATATTCTTAGACTTCTTGCTCAGGTTCTGGAATCTGAAGAGTAAGAAGGGATTGTGAGGTAGGAGGTCATCAAGAGTGGTAACCTCAACTACCTTAGAGGCATCTCTAGTCAGGAGCTGCAGGCCTCTCTACTGCTTGATCTTGAGGCTACAATAGACTACTCTCTAGAATCAAGCCTGAGATCTGAATTGCCCCATCTTTCTTGAGCATCCGAGGGTTGTGTCCATCAACTAGAGCAAAGAGTGAGATGGAGGTTGTAGGCTTCTATCTGTCATCATGCCTTTGCGCCCGAATTCCCTTGTGAGGTCCGGGTGCATGGCTGACCTGAGGTGTGTGTGAGGTGGAGGTCCCAAGATCTCCTCCTCGGTGTGTCGAGCCTCTAAGCATAGAGGTTCGGGACGATGGAGGAGTATGGGAGATGGCCTTGCGGCGACCCTCATGAGTGATAGCGGCCTGCTTGCCTTTCGCGAAAGTGGACAAGGGAGCCTTTCGATGTACCTTAGCAATGTGACTGGCAATGTGACTGGCAAGGGATTTGCCAGTTGTACGGTACATGCTGTGGGTGGTAGCAAACGTGCTAACCATACGAAGGGGCTTGGTGGAGGTCCACTAGGACTAGAAAGTGCAGAGTTAGGGACCTTTAGGTCCCTTCTCTCACCAATCCAGGAAAGAACCTCGAAGCCGGACTGTGAGTCCTGACACAAAAAGAGTTTAGGGAATGACGCTTGAGAAGTTCGCTTCCTAGGGATGGTCACGAGTGCGGGGATGAGAAAATCCCCAACTCGGATGAACGGGTTGAATCCCAGACGCCATGGAATGGAATGCAGAAAATAAAATATGATGCCGATCAAGAAAGAGCGAACCGACAAAGGGGTAGCAAGTCCCCAGTGGAGTAGCCAAACTGATTGGATGCCTCGATCTCACCCCCCAGATCTAGGTGATCGGGTGACACGTGTCTTGGGGTTCGGAAGACTTGGGACCTAAGACCGCTCTCTCGGTAACCTTATTCACAGAACAAGGGCAAGTGCCAACCTAGTGAGAGTCGAATTTTAAACATGAGGTGGGGACCTACCTCACCTGAGTTTGTGACTTACTCAAGCTGACTCGTGCGGGCACCCTCTTAGATCACGATGGAAAGCCCTCCAACTGCTTTAGCTGGTTCGGAATCGCCTCCCTTGACCTGTAATCTCCTTGTTTTCTACAAAGCACTGACATGGTTAATTTTCAAGACAAGTGGGTTGAGGAACGCACACTTGTCTTGGGGTGAACATGCACAGATCTGCTCATTTAGATGGTAGAGGAGATGAGAAATTATGGTTATGAAAAGAGGGTGCGCATAAGGGGAGAAAAGAGAAGAGGCTTGACAAGGAGACCAGCTTAGCTTGATAGCTAGACCAGTGATGGACTCGAAGTGGTAGCAAGGGGAGCACGATAACTCAAACCGGTGCGACGACAATACTACTTGAAACCAAGGCTGATATGACTGTCCTAATCTGGTGTGGCAGCAAGACAGGCATGGTACTCTGGACCAGCATGACGGAAATATTACTCGACAGCCAGACCGCTATGATAGTATTAGACTGAGTCTATCCTTTAGTCAAGCGAAGAGAGAAGAAAAGAGAACGAAGAGAAGACATGAAACCGTGCAAGAGGAAGTTCACGGCGGTGTACGGCATCGCCTTCCACAGCCGTGGAGTAATAGTGTCGTGACCCCTGGACGACGCTGGACACTGCTGCTCGCAGCCAAAGGTTGAGTAGAAAACTACAGATGACATTGGCCACGAGAAGGCAGCACGACCCTTTGGGGGCGACGATAAGTATACAGCACATGAAAGGAGCCTGCGGATGGCGATAGGCATCACTATCTGCGATAAGCACAGAGCGCAAGTGAAGCCTACGGACAACAACAGGCATCGCTACGACCCTTCGCAGGCGACGATAGGCAACGTCGTCCGTGATAAGCACATGGTGTAAGAGAAGACTGCGGACAGCGATAAGCATCGCTACGACGCTTCGCGGGAGGCGATAGGCATTTTCGTCTACGATAGGCACAGGGCACAAGAGAAGCCTGCGGACGGCGTTACGCACCGCCGTCTATGATAGATGTGAAGCATGGGTGAGACCCCAGCAGGCCGCGATAAGTATCGTCGTCTGCGACCCGTACGAGGATCGAGAGATAGTCTGTGGTCCGCAATACACATCGCCACGTGTGAGACCAATCCTTGAACCGAAACAGGAGCCCAATTCGCTACTTGAGCAAAGCCCAGCTTGCCGTGTGCTCCTTCAGATATGCACAGCGACGACTAACGTCGTACGCAAACCATATTGAGGAAAAGAAACGAATGAAGAGAGAGAGAGAGTAGCTCGCGCACGTCACTGCCATCGCTATCCACGACCTACGAAGTCATAAGAGGAGGAAGAGAGAAAGAGGCATGCATGGCACTGACACTGCCGTACAAGGCTACTGAGAGAGACTCAGCTGAGAAGACAAAGAAGAAAGATAAGACGAGAAAGAAGAAGAGAGAAAAAACTCGAGAGAGAAGAAGGGAAGAGAGAAAAAAATACCTTGAAGGTAGGAGGGGTACTGTAACAATCCTAAACTTTTGAAAAAAAAAAAAAAAAAAAAAAAAAAAAAAAAAAAAAAAAAAGAAGAAAATAAACTTTTAATACATGATGATTCGTTTGAACATGATGGTCCTTAGGGACCATCTCTACTTTTCAAAGCTTTTCATTTAAAAGCTTTGTTGCTTCTTTGCGCTTGCCACGTCCACTAAAGGACGTGGGCTTTAGTCGTTTAAAGCGTAACCTAACGCTCACACCTGTAACGTAATAAAAGAATAAAATAATATATTAGTAGAATTTAAATTCAGAGAGATGAGGACTCCTACCTTAGAAAACTTATGAGATTTTTCTCTCTGGTCGAAACAGAGTGAACTCCTCTCTCTAGCCGAATTTTTATCGGAAGCTCCTTCTCAAGTATTTGTGGGTAAATGACATCGTCTTCCTGAAAAATAGTCCGTTTTTAATAAATAGTGATATTTCCGTCCAGGATCTTTATTTTATAAGTTTTGTGTGTAAGTGACATCGTCTTCCTGAAAAATAGTCTATTTTTAATAAATAGTGATATTTCCATCTAGGATCTTTATTTTATCAGTTTTATGTGTAAGTGACCTTATTATCTTGAAAAATAATCCATTCTTTTTAAAAATAAAATGAAATAATTATTTCTGCTTATTATCATGAATTTTAGGCGCGATAAATTTTATGCGCACGTGACCTCATTATCTTGAAAAATAAGCTTTTTAATAAAAATGGTGATATTTTATCTATGTTAAAAATTTTGAATGCTGTAAATTAGAAAAATAAATTTATTTATTTTTGTTGTCTATTGTTAGAAATAAATGTGATATTTCTGCTTTTAGTAAAATAGTGATATTTCTTTCTACTGTTTTGAATATTTAGACATTGTAAAATTCATGTGCAAATGACTGCTTTATTATTTTAAAATTGACATTTTTGCAATTGATTATAGTATTGTTGTGAAATGTTTATTTGTGAATTGATATTCCATAAATTGTGATAACTCCGTATTCTTGAATTTTTATAAGAGTTTTTCTATACATATTAAATTGGCAATTATGCTAGAATGCCTTTACAAACTGCTACCTTTCTAAATTTGAGCCCAAAATATTTAATTGGTTATTTTTTAAATATTATAGAGAGTGACTGTTATTAATGGTTTAAGTGAAATTCATATTAATGGTTTTAGTGATATGTTGAGTACATGATATTGCTGCTTTCGAATGTTTAAAGAGATTTAGAAATAATTTAAGTATGCAAGTGGACTCATCCGGTTCGCCGGTGAGGTATAAGTGGACCTATCTGGGACGCCGGTAGGGATTAAGTGGACTCATCCGGTACGCCGGTGAGGTATAAGTGGACCTGCAGGGATTAAGTGGACCTATCTGGGATGCCGAGATGCCGAATAGGGATTAAGTGGACCCATCAGGACGCTGATGGGGTATATAGGTAACCTACTTGGGACGCCAGTAGGGTATTTTGTGAAATCCTTTGAATTATGTACTGTCGTTAAAAGTGTTATAAGCATTTCAATTACTCGGATTATACTTAATTATGCAATTATTGAAAGTGAAATTGTTGATGCATTTCTATTAATAGATCTCATTTTGGAAAATATTTGAAATTCATATTAATGGTTTCAGTGATATGTTGAGTACATGATATTGCTGCTTTCGAATGTTTAAAGAGATTTAGAAATAGTTTAAGTATGCAAGTGGACTCATCCGGTTCGCCGGTGAGGTATAAGTGGACCTATCTGGGACGCCGGTAGGGATTAAGTGGACTCATCCGGTACGCCGGTGAGGTATAAGTGGACCTGCAGGGATTAAGTGGACCTATCTGGGACGCCGATAGGGATTAAGTGGACCCATCAGGACGCTGATGGGGTATATAGGTGACCTACTTGGGACGCCAGTAGGGTATTTTGTGAAATCCTTTGAATTATGTACTGTCGTTAAAAGTGTTATAAGCATTTCAATTACTCGGATTATACTTAATTATGCAATTATTGAAAGTGAAATTGTTGATGCATTTCTATTAATAGATCTCATTTTGGAAAATATTGATATCTTTCAATCATGATTATTTTTAGGATTATGATGATCACTTACTGAGTAGCCAAACTCATCAAACTATGGTAAACATTTTTTCAGGATAACTACGGATTCATTTTGAGTGCTAGTCAAGATCAACCTTGGAAGATATTGTTGTTGTGCTAGCTTTCTTTATTTACTATGTAAGACCTCGCCACTGTAAATTTGTCCTATCAATAGATGTATATATGTTTTGTCTGTCACATCTCAGAAATAACAGTACTGTAAATTCTTGGGGTGTGACAGGTACTGCTCTATTTTCTCTCTCCTCTCTCTCTCTCCAAATAAGAAATGTGACCCAAGTTGTGCTCTTGAAAAAAAAATTTATTAATCAAAACAGTCTCTGTGAGTCCAAAAGAGAGGTCCATTTACAATGAGAGGTAGCGTCTATTTATAGACTAGGGTTGAAATGTGGGTGGATCACCCAAAACTAACCCTAATTGGGGATAATTACAATTTCATAAAATTAAGAAAAATAAAAAAATAGGGTGCAAAATGAGTGATTTGCCCTTGCCTAATAATTAAAAAAATTCCAAAGTAGTCCTTACTGAGAACTTGGGACGTTCTTGATTCTTCTCGGACGATCCATTGACGATCCAACATCCGAATGAACAAAAGATGATTGCCATTGTGTAGGGCCTGATGCTACATTCATTTTAGTAATAATTTTAAGCCATGAATCACACCTTAAATGCATGATCACATAACTTGAAATTTGAATAGATCTTAAAAACGTTCGATCGATAGTGCATCTTAATCTTGATGTTTTTCTTCGATCTCTTCGTTGAATTGCACTAAGCATGTCATCACAATCGTCGTCACTTCGACGCTTTCATGTGCTAAATCCAGTCGTTCATCATGTACTGGGATTCGGACCAAAGATAGCCTTAGATCTTACACACGCGATGGAACTTGTCTCATGTCAATCCGATGCACGAGCGCCATGATTTAGCCACTCGAGCGAGGTAGGTCGCTATTGATTTTCCTACAACTTACTTGACGGATCAACAACTTCTCCCTTACTTTTCTTCCTGCTCGAGCCTTGTCATGGGTCGTGCCACATATCAAAATGCTTGTCTTGAATAGACGAACACGCTCACAAAACTTGAGCGCGATCCTACTCCAGACGAGTGAAATATAGCCCTTGAAAGTTGCCACTCGAGACTGTAAGAAAAGTACCTTTAATGGTGATTTGGTGCAGGGAGGGTGCACGGGAATAGTCTGCAGCCTACCCCTTTTTGGTATTTTACTCATAACTTTGTCTTGGGGTGCCCGATTAAGCCGAAACATGACCCACAGGGGTTTTCAACCGTGTCGGATCCAATGGCGGTAGTCCCATAGCACTTTGACGCATCGAAAATATAGCTCAAATTACAGGGTTCATTTTAGGGTATTAGAGGCTGATTTTCGGAAATTGTTTCTTTTTCTGTACCGCCCTAAATATATCTGATTGCGAAAAAATAAGGCAGGTGGCCTTTTAAAGTGCTTAGGAAGATTTATATCTCTTTTGGGGCAATTATGAGACTGTCGAGAATTCCATTGTATGTCATGGCTTTATTTACCGGCTTCCTCTTTATTCTGTATCGGGGACCCATGGCGCTGAAAAATGTCTTCAAACAGATGCCACGTGCAAAAATGTGTCAAGAATCATGCATTTGCAAATATAATGATACGTAACATACTCAAAACTCCCACAGTGGCAAAAAATATGAAATCTGCATGAAAAATAATCGTTTTGCCATTTTGTAATGGAAGAACGAGCTATTTATGATTATAAATGAATTTTATGACAACTCTTTTCATGAGTCTCAGTTAGAATGACGTGCTAGACAAGTCAGCAAAACTGAATAGTTATATCCACCATTATTGAGCATGGACAGTTAGAATAACAGGATGAAAAACATTCATGTTTAGAGCATGACTAAAAGAAACAAAAATCTTAAATGAAACGTGCAATCGAACATTTGGTATGTATGATTCGTAATAAATTGGTATTCAAAAGAAAAACTTTTACACAATGGATACCCAAAGTTCTAAATTTTTATGAACAGAAAGCTTTGTTGTAATTCATCGAAAACAAGAAGAAAAACAGGAAAATGCAAGAAAAAAGTACTAAGGAATTGAGAAAAAGGCATACCTGACGCGATCCCATCACATGAGAGACATGACGATCCTTGAGCTACCACTACCTTTAGTAAGCCATGTCCGATAAAAGAATCCTAAGAATGAAGCCTAAGTTACAGTGGGCCAAAATCACAAAAAAGTTGGGAAAAGGAAGCAGTAGGCACACTTGGGAGAAAGGAGAAAGAAATGAACTCAAAAAGGGGTCAAACTACGATTCTTAAAAAGGTGCATGATGGGGGGTAGCATGTCACGTCGTACTTCACGCAGCGGGTCACACACTCCTCCCCCTCCCCTACCCCATTTGCCAAAACAAAAAAAAAAAAAAAAAAAAAACAAAGTGAAGGTTAGGGTCCAATGGATCCCATACCCCATGAAAAAACAATTTCCAGAAAAATAGGGCAGGGGAAAAAAAATCTCAAGAACTAAGAAAAAAATAAAAAATAAAATAAAAAGGATATCAGGGAGAACATTTAGACCAAAGGGTATTAACCCTCTAGGCCCAAGTTTGATACAAATATATAATGCCAGAAGATTCAAAAAGAGAAATGATCATCTTCGGTAAAGAAAATGGAATTTTGTTCTCCACTCGAGAATTGTTTAGTAGGAAATTTCAGAAATGAGTCCCTACAAAGTTCTCCTCCATCAATTAAGGGTACATCAGACTTAAAAAAAAATCCTCAGATCTAATTATTTATTCTAAGAAACTAGAAAAACATAGCACAAAAGGGAAAAACTGAAAAACTAAATTCTAGTTTTTCTCTGGGAGGTCAAGATCTTCTTCCATGCCATCTGCCCTCATCTCACCTTCATTTGTTACTTCCTCTACTCTGTGGAGCTCCATCCATACTTGAAGATGTGAGAGTACAACCTGCACTTCATCCATAGATGCAGGCTCCTTCTCATTTTTCAGCCTAGCTTTCTTAATAAGTAGTTGAGGCACAATGACCTTAGACACTAGAAGAGCAGAAGCATTCGTAAGACATTGGGGAAAGCCTTCTCTCACCACGACAGATAAATATGAGAACATGATGGATCACTCTTCTTCACCGGACCATCTGTCTTCGAAGTGGTTCTTACTTTCCAAGTGTGTGTCACCGACCTTAGGATACTAAATGAAAGTGGGACTATATAAACCTCGGATTAGCATTATCAGTAAGAGGGGCAGTATAATGTTGATTGAATCTAAACTGACTTGCCACCCTCTGAGGAAAGTAACGAAAGTGTGTTTAAATGAAATAGAAGAACTTAATGAGAATCATTGGGTTTACCAAATACTTAAACCAAATTTTACCAAAAATCCATTAAAGCTATGGTCAACAAATCCTAGATACTATAGTTTCAAACTTCGTGATCCAAACAAGATTCTTAGAGTAAAACCAATAGTCTACAATAAAAAAGATATAGATGAGCTCTTTATTTAAATAAAGGATCTTTTAGAAAATGGACTAATAGAGCCAACTACAAGTCCACATTCTAGTTCTGCATTTATGGTAAGAAACCATGTTGAAGAAAAAAGAGATATGGCCAGAATGGTTATAAATTATCAATGACTGAGTGAAAATCTAGTGTTTGACGGATACTTCATACCAAGAAAAGATGTATTAATCCATCAAACAAAAAATTCTAAATACTTTAGCAAATTTGATTGCAAATCCGGCTTTTGGCAAAAAATGTTGATAGAAGAGTTAAAACCCGTGACTACTTTTAGTGCTCCCTATAACCATTATCAATGGAAGGTCATGCCATATGGTTTATGCAATGCCCCTCAAATCTTTCAAAGATGGATGGACAAAATCTTTTCTGAACTAAAAGAATTATGTGTTGATGATATTTTAGTAGAAAGAAATCTTGTATGGCTGAAGTAATTTGTTTGAGTAAAGATTTAAATAAAAAAGAACCAAATTTCGAGCATGATTATCACATAGATAAATCTTCAGAAAACAATGTCAAAACTATTAACAGAGGTCTAAATGGTTTAGTAAATTTATGCAACAGTTGTTTTAGATTAGGTCATAAAACACGATCTGAAAATCATAAACAAATAACTAACAGGATAATGAAAATTGAAGAAAAAATAGAAATTTTAGGTTCAATAAAAAATATTGACCTAAATCATGAATAAAAAATGTTATTATCCATTGTGAATTCACTCATGGATAAAGCAAATTTGATTCTGAAAGACAATATGAAGCAAGAAAAAGGCTCTTTTATGAAATAGAAATATTAACTCCAGAAGAAGATTAAAAAAACTTTGAAGTCATCAAAGAAATAATTGAATATTGGAAATCAAGATATATAAAAGAAAAAGATATATAAGTATGAAATAATCTTATTTTTATTATGCAAAGATTATTTACTGAACATGAAAAACTCATGTTAAGAAACAATTATCATCTAATAATCAATTTAGATGATAGTGATGTAGAATCAAAAAAGATTGCAAGTGAAATAAATGAATCAGAATTTGAAAATGAAGAGTCTGAAACCAAAGACTCTGAATGAAAACATAAAAGAAAAATTGAAGAACCAGATCACCTAGAATCAAACCTAGAGTCTAGGCGTTGGATGCTAGAAGAAATTGCATAATAGCTTCAAAATATCAAAAAAGAAGAATTTCTTCATAACAATGAAAATAAACCTTATCCTTTCTTTTCAAACCCTCTCCTTGAGGTAAACTCTAGAAGAGATGATTTACACAAACAAAATGTCACTGTAAATGGCATATATCTTGATCTATAAAATATACCCTTTGGATAATATAGTCAAGTCATTGATGACTTGACTCAATCCATGACTCTACTTTTAACAAATTACAAAACAGTTTGGTCTAGAGAAAAAATTTTAGACTATTTAGCAGGAACATTGCACGGAGATACATTACAATTTCTTAGAAAATGGGAAGCTTCAACTATAGGGCAAGTAGAAAAAACTAATATGCTTAATAGAAAAAATAAAATGGAAGACATTTTGAAAGATTTCACAAAAATCTTAAAAGAAGAATTTTGTGGACACATAGATGAGTATAAGCTGCAAAATGATGCAAGAGTATACTTTGTTAAAGATACAGCATTGTAATATTAAAGAATTCGAAGCTTTTGCTAAACAATTTAAAAAATGGTACCAAATGCTAAATGAAAATAAATCAGAATTATGGAAAAAAGAATTTTTAGCATCACCATGGGATGAAATTTGTAATACTGAATATAGTAAATATATCTGTAATACATCATCAAATATAACAAGGTTTTTCTTCCAAAAAATTGAAAGTCATTGCTTAAACTTAAAAGCAAAGAAACAAGTCAAGAAAGGACTTGGAGAAAAAGATAGTGGTCGAATTCTACAAAACAATTTTGAATTTGGTTGTGAAAATAGAAAACAAAAAAAAAATCATAAAGAAAATTTTCAAATTGATGAAGTGGAATAAAAAGAAAAACTTTAACTGTATTAGTCAAAAAGAATACCAATGAACCCAAAGAGAGTTGTTAATGTTATATACAATGAAGAAGGACATATTGCCCCAAACTGTCCTCAAAAAAGAAAAAAATGTTAAGACAATGATAAAAATCCTTGAAGAAAACGATTATGAAATTTGTTTCGAAGAAGAAATTTTCGATAACAAACAAATTATATTCAAAGATTAGACTGAATCAGAAAGCACTGATTCAGAATAAAAAATCGTCTTCACGATGAATGAAGAACATATAGTAGAAGTTCCCGATAAAGAACGTCAAGAAGTTTTTAAATTAGGAGATGTAATTCATGAAGAAGATGAGTCTAACTTAGAAAAATTAAAGACTCTTTAGAAAGAAGAAATATATAAACTGTCAAAGTCCCAATTTTGGAATGCTAGACACTTTGAATATTTTAGTGGTAGTACAACTGCTAAAGCCTCAGAACATGGTTCTATTGAAATAGCAATTTTTGACATAACCAAAACTGCAAGACTCATAAACCAATATCAGAAACTCAGATATATGCATATTGGAGTAATCCTAATCGAAATAACAATATTATTTTGATGCGGGATAAATACCCTAATATTAGTTGCTGCTTTGGAAAAAAGATTCAGTGATCTTGTTAAGGAAATAATAAGAGGTGTACAATCTAATCTTGTCACTAGAAGAGTTTGGTATAAAATAAAACCTAGCTTTTTCATCTTAGTGCAACATAAAAACATTCAAGATACTGTCAAAATTTTAATCCAAACAAAAACTATCGGGATGAAAGAAGTCAGTTTTGATCTTGCAATAGAATGGAAAGCAATGCATGAATTAACCAGTATGACTAAGTCTTCTACAAAGAATATAAACAATAGATTTGTAGAAATCTTTGAACCTCCTAACTTTAACAAAAAATCCAACCAAGATTAATCAATTGGCGAGATCTTGAGCTCCTTGCTAATTGACAAATTGAAAACTTTACAGAAAAGACTTCCAAAAAAGAAGTACAACTTATTACTTTCCAAGCCTCTGGAAACAACATATATTTTAATGATCAAGACTTCACAAATAACAGATTAAGCTTGACAAACCCAAAAACTTTATTGAAGAATGAGTTTTGATCAACTAGATCAAAAATCAAAAGCTATGGTAAACCAAAAACCATTGGGCTACAAAAATATTTGAATTCCTATATTTCCTCAATCTAGTTCTTCTCTAGAAACAGAAGAAGATGAGCAGAAAAATAATAAACAATCTCAAGAAGAGACTCAACAATCCATAACTATATCTAGAATGAAAATAAGAGGAAATAAAGAAATCATAATTTCACATAATCATAAGCAAAAGCGATATATATTCGTTTTAAGAGAATTTAACTTTTCAGGTTATAAACCATATCATATTGATATTCTAATTGATACAGGAGCAACAACATGTGCCCGTGACCCAACTGCATTACCATTAAAAAAATGGGAAAAAAGGCATACTCCATTACATGCAATTGGTATTGATGGTAATAATACTTAGATAGTGTATAAAGCCAAAAATATATCAGTTTGGTTACGAAATATAAAAATTTCTATTCCAAAAATTATATGTTTTCCTTTTATGCATGGTAATTTGATCACTGTCCAATAAAAATTGATGATGCCAAGCTAATGTTTAGCCTAAAAGGTGAAAAGGTATCAATACCAATACATGTTGAACACAAGTATAGATATCAAATAGGGTTTATGCCGCAAAAATGTGGTGAGTGTTTCAATGAAATAAAACAGCTTAATGAGAATATTTGGGTTTACCAAACACTTAAACCAAATTTTAATGAAAATCCATTAAAGCAGTGGTCTAGAAATCCTAGTTACTAAAGTTTAAAACTCTGTGATCCAAACAAGATTATCAGATTAAAACCAATGGTCTACATTAAAAAATATATAAACGAGTTCTTTATTCAAATAAAAGATCTTCTAGAAAAATGACTAATAGAGCCAACTATAAGTGCACATTCTAATCCTGCATTTATAGTAAGAAACCATAATGAAGAAAAAAAAAGGGTAAGGCCAGAATGGTTATAAATTATCAAAGATTAAAAGAAAATTAAGAGGTGGATGGATACTTTATACCTAGAAAAGATGTATTAATCCATTAAACAAAAAATGCTAAATAGTTTAGCAAATTTGATTGAAAATCAGGCTTTTGGCAAACAATGTTAACATAAGAGTCAAAGCCCTTGAATGCTTTAGTGCTCCCAACAGCCATTATAAATGTATGGTCTTGTCTTTTTGTTAATGTAATGCCCCTCAAATCTTTAAAAGATGGATGGACAAAATCTTTTCAAAACTAAAAGAATTATGTATTGATGATGGTTTGGTATTTTCTAAAAGCCTAGAGGATCATAGAAAACATCTACAAATAATATGTAATAAATTCCTGGACAAAGGACTTATACTAAGTTCTAAAACGATTGAAGTTGAAAACACATCAATCGAATATCTAGGAATAATCTTAGACCTGAACAAAATAAGATTACTAGAGCATATTATTGTCAAAATTAAGAAGTTTCCCGATAATATTATAAATAAAAAACATCTACAAAGGTTTTTAGGAATTTTTAATTATGGATCAAACTTTATCTCAAATCTCTCTAAAACTATTAGCCATTCTCAATTGAATAAAAAGATTCCAAATAAATTTAGGATCAGAAAAATTTATTATCAGAACAGATAATAAAGTAGTAAGAGATTTTCTAAAAAATAGCAAAGTAGAAAAAAATCCCAAAAGGACTCGTTGGTCTAATGCTATTCATAATTACCGCTTTGAAGTAGAATATGTTAAAGGTACTGACAATATTCTTGCATATTTTTTGAGGAGGAATCCCGAATAATTTTCAGATGGACAAAGGAAAACAACCACTCCTGAACAAGGGGAAGAAAGAAATTCATTAAAAAGGAAGAAAAGTAGAGATAAATTTGGAAACCGGCCAGGTACCAAGCCAAAAGAATAAATCAAAAGATACCCCTTTTTATTTGCTCAAGACCCAAATCTTAAACCTCTATCATACTCAGAAATAGTATAATTAAATGAGAGTTTTTCACGATTGAAAACTATATGCTTTCATCAGAGACGAGACCAGTCCCAAACGTTTTATCATAATCTTAATGTTCCTATGGCAATGTATGAAGAACTAAATGAGATATGGGAAAAACATATCTTAAATAATAAAGGAAAGTTTTGAAACATATGGGAAGATTATCAAACCTGATAGCAAGTCAGTCTGTATCATTTTCAAAAATTAAAGAAAAAATATTTGAATCCATTCAACCAATGGACTGGAGTGAGGAATTCACTTTTGAAAAAATAAATAGCTTTTTTGAAATATCCCAATACCTGGATAATGAAGCCTGTGATTCAATATTCGATAAAATAAAATGAATTTGTTTATATGAGAAGGCCAAACAGGTATTTCATTCTGAAATATTTTCTAAAATCTCTGATCGAACGGATAAAGAACAGTTTTTTCTAATCCTAGAGTTACTGAATAAGTACTCCTGCAATATTTACTTTATTTATCAAACTCTCCCCAATTTGATATTTTAGATAAGTCATGAACCTCGGAATCAAGATGTAATCGAATGGGGATTAACTGAAAAAATTGTACTTGAGCATCTAGATTGGATGCAAATACAAAGTTTTCCAAATTTCATTAAAAGCATGATTTTTTGGGTCTCCAAGTCATGGAGGTTTAATTCCTACTTAACAAATCATATAACCAGTGCCATTACTTGGAGAAGTAGGGAAAGATTCTTTCAACCATTCCAAATATGACTGGTTAGGTGCTTCGATCTCGCCCTCCGGGTCGAGATGACCTGGTGGCAAGCGTTTCGGGTTTCAGGAGAACTAGGGACTTAAGATCGCTTTCTCGGGAACCTTTTTACGAAACAAGGGTAGGTATACCAACCGATGGGAGAGGAATTTAAGGTGGATTAGGGACTTAAGCGGGTTGATTCGCGTGGGCACCCTCTTAGATCACAAAGAAATCCCCTTGTCCTTCAACTGGTACGAAATCGCCTCCCTTAGCCTGTACTCTCCTGTTTCTGGAATCACACACACATGGTTAATTTTACAAGATAAGTGGGCTAAGGGACCCCACCTTCTCTTTGGGTGAATGCACATAGGCATGCATATTCAAAAGAAGAAAAAAAGTAAGAGGACAGATGAAAAAAAAACATAAGAGGATAAATGAAAGATGAGGAGCAATGAGAAAGAAGAGAAAAGGGGGAAGAAGAAAGAAAGAAGGGAGAGAAGGTAGAGGAAGAAAGAGAGAGAGAAGAAAGAAGGTGAACATGGATGGCAATGAGCTTTTGTCGTCCATGACAGAAGAGAGAGAAAGGGAGTGAAGCATGGATGGTAATGAGCTTCCGCTGTCTGTGACAGAGGAGAGAGAAAATATGGATGGCGATGCGCTTCCACCATCCATGACAAAGGAATAAAAAGAGAGAGAAAACATGGATGGTAATGAGCTTTCGTTGTCCACGACAGAGGAGAGAGAAAACATAGACGTGATGAGCTTCCTTTGTCCTTGACAGGAGAGAAAGAAAACATGAACGGTGATGAGCATCTGCCGTCCATGACATAGGAAAAGGAAGAGAGAGAAAACATGGACAGCGATGAGCTTCTGCGATCCATGACATTGGCAAGGGAGAAAAGAGAGAAAACATGAACGGTGATGAGCTTCTACCGTTCATGACATAAGAGTATGAAGAGAGAGAAAACATGGACGACGATGAGCTCGTCCATGACATAAGAGTAAGAAGAGAGAGAAAACATGGATAGTGATAAGCTTCTGTCGTTCTTGACATAAGGGTAAGAAGAGAGAGAAAACATGGACGACGATGAGCTTCCACTTTCCATGACAGAGGAATAAGAAGAGAGAAAACATGAACAGCGATGAGCCTCCATCATCAATGACAGAGGAATAAGAAGAGAGAGAAAATATGGACAGCGACGAGCCTCCACAGTCCACGACATGAGAGAGAGAAGAAAGAAAACACATGGACAACGATGAGCTTCCACCATCCATGACAGAGGAAAGGAATAATAGAGAAAACATGGACGGTTATGTACTTCTGCTGTCCAAGACATAGGAGAGAAAAGAGAGAAAAAACATGGACAGTGATGGGCTTCTGTCGTTCATGATAGAAAAGTAAGAGAGGGGAACTTTGACAAAGGCCCGGCCCACCTCTCGGGTAAAGACCCAGCACACTGTTTATGTCCTAGGAGTAGGAAGACATCACACTCGACGATGGGCTCCACCATGCATGAACAGAGAAAAGAGAGAAAAGAACAAGGTAAAAGAAGGAAGAGAGAGTTCAGGAAATTCAGGAAAGAAAGGAAAGATCGAAGAGAGTGAAGGAAAGTAAATAAAGAAGATCAAAGAGAGAGAAAAAAGGAAGAGATAAACGAGAGGAGATAGAAAGAGATAGATGAGGGGAGGAGAGAGAAAGGGAGAGATGAGAGGAGAGAGAAAGAGATAAATGAGGGGATGAGAGAGAAAGAGATAAACGAGAGGAGAGAGAAAGAGAGAGATGAGAGGAGGAGAGAGAAAGTTACCTTCATCAAAGAGTATCAGACTTTTTCTTCTCCCTCCTCTCTCTCTCTCTCCAGACACACCCACAATCTCAGTGTAAAATTCTCAAATCTTATTCATAAAATTAAAGAATGAGGGAAGCTAGGGAAGAACCCTTTACAGTTTAGCATGTATTTATAAAATTGGGCTTAAAACATGGGTGTACGCCAAAAAATTATCTAAATTGATGACAATTACAATTTAATTGAATTAAAAGAAATTCTAAAAATTGGTACAAAAGGACTTTTTTATCCCTGCCCAATAATACATGAAATTCGAAAACAGTCCTTGTTGCTGCCCTAGAACTTGCATGATCTTCCATGGATGATTCAGGGTTGCTCTGGCATCTGTTTGGCCAAAAGATGATTTCTTTTTTGTCGGACTCAGCATGATGATCGATTTGATGCCAACTTCGAGCCATGGATCTCGTTTTTATGCCATGATTATGTAACTCAAAATTTGTATAGATCTTGAAAACATTCGATCGATAATGTGCTTGTTTCTTGATGTTTTTTCTTTGGTTTCTTTGTTAAATTTCACTGAGCATTCCGTCATGATCACGTTGCAATGAACACAGCTCGATTTCGTGTCTGAATGAAGATTTCATCGTCTTAGGTTTTTTGCTGGAATCTCAAAATCTGGCTGCCAGAATCTATAGCAACTTTGACGCCTTCGTGTGCCGAATCAAATCGTTCATTGTACACGGGGTTCGTAGCATACATAGCCACAGACCTTACATACATAATGCAATTGGTTTCGTGTTGATCGGGTACACGAACGCCATGATATAGCCGCTCGAGCGAGGAGTGCCATGGCTGAATTTTCTACAACTATCTTTATGAATTTCCAACTTCTCTCTAGTTTTTCTCTCAGCTCGAGTATCTTTACTGGGTGTGCCACATATCAAAACTCTCGTCTTGATAAGACGAACGCGTTCACCAAATTTGAGCATGATCTGACTCAAGACGAATGAGATATAGATATTCAAAGTTGTTGCTCGTTACTATGAAAAGAGTCACCATTAATGGTGACTTGATGCAGGGAGGGTGCTAGGGAATAGTATACGACCTACCGTTTTTTAATACTTTACCTATAACTTTGTCCTGGAATGTCCGTTTAAGCTGAAACTTGATCCATAAGGATTTTTTAACATGCCGGATCCAATGGCAGTGGTCCCATAACTGTTTGACGCACCGAAGAGAAATTCGAGTCAAGAGGTCTGTTTTAGGGTGCTAGGGGCTGATTTATTTGAAATAATTTCTTTGTCTATGCTGCCTTAGACAGATGGCCTTTTAGAGTGCTGAAGAAGATTCTGACTTGTTCTAAGGCAATTATGAGACTGTTAGGACTTCCATTGTATGTTGAGGCTTTATTTAGTGGATTCTCTTTTATTTTGCATCGGAGCCCCAAGATGCAGAAAAATGTGTTTAAACAGTTTAGCCCATCGAATGTTGGCTTCGAGAGAAGCGAGAAGGAAAACATTCAAAAATTTCCTTCAGCTTTATTATTTTTTTCATCTTAGCCACAGGACCACATGAACTCCGAGGAGTTCCATGTAATGTTGTAACTAGGATGCTCAGACGCTTGGATACAATGTACAGGTCCATCCGTAGAGACTTAGGGGGAGAAGAGACTTTTTTGAGGGATCTTATCAATGTCTTCACCCTCGTGCAAACCGTTTGTGATTATGACAGCTGAGGATTTTGTATAGACCTCGTTAGTCAGAATCAAGCCCGTCTAACGGTGAGTGCCATGTTGAAGGGCATTTTTCCCATTTTATTTGGGTTTGTTTGTTTTTTGGTTGGTTCTAAATAGTTTGCTAAAGGGCCTTTGGTTGGCGTTCGTTTACGTTGTGCACCAGATTGTTCTTGACGGGCAGGATACCTCCATTTATCGAGGTGATCGGCTTTGGGTATAACCCCTGCCCACTGCTAGCAGTTTCAACAAGAGGGATACCTCTCTTCTTTGTCTACGACGTCCCCTGAGGACTCAATCATGTTGCTGCATAGCAGGCCCAACGTCTAGCTGATTTGGCTTTCTTGGGGCACTTTCAACATCTTTAAAGTGTGTTAGTGACCTTGTGGGAATGGTGCTCTTCTTCATGAGACTTTTCTTGCCTTCTTGGCGAGTCTTATGTCCTTCGAGTCCTTTTTACGAATGGACTCAAGGTGTTGGAATCTTTCCTTGAAGCTCATATTTTTGAGTTCTAGTATTATGACACCAAGGATTTTTCTCTTTGAATGTGTGTTGAAGCCGCCTATAGAGGTGAACGCTGCATCAACCTGCTTATTGGTCCAAGCGTCCTTTTACGGATTTTCACTTGGACTTGGGAAGTGGCACCGTAACGACGATTTTCACCAAGTTCCTTTTATTTAGGGCCCTTCTACCCATGACCTTTTCGACCATGTCCACCTTTATCTTCCATTTTTACTCACGATGCCCTTTCAAGTTTTCACCATGCCCAGGTTTTTTTTTTTTTCACTGAACTCTTTTACCCATGGTTTCATGACTAAGCCCATCTATCATTTTTACTCATGGCGTTCTCTTGTCCAGGTATACATGATGCCCGTTATTCTTCTTTTTTTTTGTGAAGGCGTGTTTAGGATCATGCCTTCGAGACCTGTGCGAAGCCTTTTAACGTGATGCAGTCAGGACGTGTACTATAGTTTAGGTCATATAGCTGGACCATAGTGGAGATGGATGCCAGTCTGTTGATGCCATGGTGTGAGTATGGTGACGATTTGACTCACTTTGAGGGAGATGGCACGAGGCTACCTATGAAAGATGGATGATGTATGAATAGTGGGTGAAAATAGTGAGAACACAGGATATTGTAGAACTCTGTGGTGAAGGTTGCAGTGAGAAACACAAGGGGTTCGCTGAGAATCTTCAGAGATTCTGGCAGTGGTTTTGGGGGTTCCGGAGAAGGTGAAAGGGATCCAAGTTGTCGCAGGGTGTTGACAGCAAACTTCCGCTGGTTTCTGTAGTTTTCCACCATCGAAAAGAAGAGGAAGAGGTGTCACAATCGGTTTCCAGCGGAAGAGGGGAGTTTTTCGATGAGAAACTGACAGGTCGTGGAGGAGTGAATGGTCACCAGCAGCGAATAGTCACTAGGAGGTGAACGGTCGTGGGGAGACAAAAGGTTGCTGGGAATTTGATCCGCTGCAGGAATACGAGGGGTCTTGAGAAGGTGCACAGTCACCAGGGAGACAAAGAATCGCAGCGGAACGGTCACGGGAGCCGAGGAGGTGCTGGAAGATGAAAGGTCTTAAACACACATGTCGATAAAGGACACATTCGGTGTTAGTCCCTTGCTCAACACAGCCGACCTTAGCCCTCAAAGAATGCAGTCGACGCTGGGCCTTAAAATACAGCCGGCGCTAGGCCTTAGAAACACAGCAGGCACTGGGCCTTAGAAACACAGCCGGTTTTGGGCCTTAGAAACACAGCGGGCGTTGGGACTAAGAAACACAACTGGCGTTAGTATTTGGAAGACGTAGTCGACACTTGGCTTTTTAGAAACATATCTGGTGCTAGTTTTGGGCTGCACTATTCAGTTCCTTAGTTACACGTGGCTAGCAACATGACACACCAGGCGTTAGTCGTGCACAGCGATTGTTGTTCGCTCGATCCTTTGATGGACGACGATGATTCATGTTCTGTTGTGATCGTGCACAACGATGACTTGGGTTGGCAAAGGGTGGTAACCAATGGTGAGGCCTGGCTTATGAGGCCTATTGGAAGCCAAGTCCTCCGGCACAATTGTGAACTCCATGTTCTTCTGTGGAAGGGCCCTCACTGTGAGCAAGGTAAGCTCTCCATCATAGGCCAGTTCATTGTCAGAGAAGTTTGCTTTGTATGTCTGGTATACTCCATCAAAGCGCTTCCAGCTTCTCTTATTATGAAGGCAACTTTTGGCCTATAACCGTCCTCTCCTCATCAGATGCAAGAGCAATGCTTTTGATGCGAAAGCAATTTTTAGCCTTTAACCGTCCTCTCCTCAGATGTAAGAGCAATGTTGGGGTGAACAGTTCTCTTTTCTTTAGCTGCAAGAGCGACGATTGAGGTCAGCCGTCTTCTTTTCCTTAGATGCAAGAGAGACACTTGGGGTCAACCATCTTCTCTTCCTTAGATGCAAGAGCGACATTCTATTACAGCTATTCTCTTTGCGAGGGCAATACTGCATGATAGATTTGTAACCTCCCTAATAATGGGCTTTTTGGATTGTAACTCCTTCTAATGCAATAAAAAGATTTAAACCTTGTTTGATCTGTCTTGCTTGTCTTCTTTTCATCGTCCTTTTTAACTCCTTGTTGTTGCTCATTGATTTTTTTTTTAATATGCATCATGGGTAGTATTTCTTTAGGTATTGCCCATTGATAGGCGGCATTGCCTCTTCTCCATTAGGATGTGCCAGTATGTCAGCTCCATTTGGCGAGACCTTCTTGACTATAAAGGGACCTCCCACTTGTTTCATACTTCCATTTGCGCTGCCCATGCATAACAATCGGCCTCTTAACAGCTAGAACCAGGTCCCCATGGGTGAAGGAGCGGACTTTGACTTACTTGTCAAAGGCCCTCTTCATTCTCCTCTAGTTGAGTTTGAGGTTATGCTGAGCTTCCGACATCTTTTCATCGAGTGCATCCAATTCTTGATACCGAAGTTTGACTCTCTCATCTTCGGTAGTCCACTGATGTATAGAGACACACAGTGAAGGGATTTGAATTTCAAGGGGTAAAACTGCTTCACCCCCATAGACTAGAGAATAAGGAGTGGAATCAATGGCATTTCTCGTGGTAGTGTGATAGGCCCACAAGGCTTTAGGAAGCTTCTCGTGCCAGTTCTTATTTGTCTTTGATACCGATTTCCTTAAAACCTTGCACAGGGTCTTATTGAAAGCTTTAGCTAATCAGTTGGCTCGAGGGTGGTACATAGTTCAGTACTTCCACTCGATATCGAACTTGTTAACCAAGCGATCGATGTGATGACTTCTGAACTGAGGGCCAATGCCAGATATAGTCTAGTTAGGCACTTCGAACCAATATATGATGCGATGTCATACGAAGTTAGCCACCATGGTCCGAGGAACTTGCTTAAGGGAGACTGCTTCAGCCCACTTTGAGAAATAATATGTTACAGCTATAATAATGACATGACATAGTTGTAACACACATTGATTCGTAATCGCCTCCCTTGGCTTGTAATCTGTTATTTCTGTAATCACACACACACATGTTTAATTTATAAGACAAGTGGGTCAAGTGACCCCTCCTTGTCTTTGGGCGAAGGCACATAGTCATGCACATTCAAAAGAAGAAATAGGGGAATGGAATAGATGAAAGAAGAAGAAAGAGATATAATATACGATTGGGGAAGATAAGAATTTGACTAGATGGCTGGACTAACACAATAGCTAGATTGGAAAGTGATTGACCTGCCGTGGTAGCAAGATGGGCAGGGTAACTAGATCGGCACAACGACGATACTACTAAATGACTGAACAATCATTGACAGGCTTGGCAGATGGCTAGCCTAACGTGGTAATAAGGCAAGCATGGTAACTAAAACCGACACAACGACCGTACTGCTAGACGGTGAAACTACCATGGTAGTGCTTGATTAGCCTCCCTTGATCTAACGAGAGAGAAAGAAGAGAAGAGAGAAAAGAAAGAGAGAGAGAAAGGTATGCACAGTCCTACCGATGTCGTGCATGTGAGAGGAAAAAAAAAAAAGGGAAAGAGAGAGAGAGAGAGGAAAAGAAGAAGAAAGGAAAAGTAAGAAAGAAGAGGAAAGGGGCAAGAAGCAACAAGAAAAGGGAAGAAAAGAGAGAGGGGAACATGGGCAGCGATGAACTTCCGCCGTTCATGATAGAGGATTGAGAAGAGAGAGGACATGGATGGTAATGAACATCCACCGTCCATGACAAAGAAGAGAAGAGAGAGTGGACAGGGAAAGCAATGAGCATCCGCCATCCATGATAGGGAACTGAAGAGAGAGAAAACATGGACGGTGATGAGCTTCCACCATCCATGATAGAGGAATCAGATGAGAGAGAATACATGGACGACGATGATCTTTTGTTATCCATGACAGAGAAGTGAAGAGAGAGAAAACACGGACAACGATGAACTTCCATCGTCCATGACACAAGAATTAGAAAAGAGAGAAGACATGGACAGTGATGAGCTTCTGCCATCCATGACAGAGAAATGAAGAGAGAGAAAACACGGACGACGATGAACTTTTTTTGTCCATGACATAAGAGAAGAGAGAGAATAATAACACAAGAATTAGAAGAGAGATAAAACATGGATGGTGGTGAGCTTCCATCGTCCATGATAAAAGAATTAGAAGAGAGAAAACATGGACGACGATGAGCTTCCACCATCCATGACACAGGGGAATAAGAGAAAAATCATGGATGGCGATGAGCTTCCGCCGTCCATGACACAAGAATTGGAATAGAGAGAAAACATGGACGGCGATGAGCGTCCACCATCCATGACACGGGGAAAAACTATGAACTTTGATAGAGGCCTGGCCCGCCACTCAGGTTAAGTCCTGGCTCACTATTTAAGCCCTAGAAATAAGAATACACCATGCCAAGCGCCGGAGATGAGCTTCCACCATCCATGATAGAGGAATCAGATGAGAGCGAATACATGGACGAAGATGATCTTCTGTTATCCATGATAGAGAAGTGAAGAGAGAGAAAACACGGACGACGATGAACTTCCATCGTTCATGACACAAGAATTAGAAAAGAGAGAAGACATGGACAGTGATGAGCTTCTGCCATTCATGACAGAGAAATGAAGAGAGAGAAAACACGGACGACGATGAACTTTCATTGTCCATGACATAAGAGAAGAGAAAGAATAATAACACAAAAATTAGAAGTGAGATAAAACATGGATGGTGGTGAGCTTCCATCATCCATGATAAAAGAATTAAAAGAGAGAGAAAACATGGACGACGATGAGCATCCACCATCCATGACACAAGGGAATATGAGAAAAATCATGGATGGCGATGAGCTTCCGCCGTCCATGACACAAGAATTGGAATAGAGAGAAAACATGGACGGCGATGAGCGTCCACCATTCATGACACAGGGAAAAACTATGAACTTTGATAGAGGCCTGGCCCGCCACTCAGGTTAAGTCCTGGCTCACTGTTTAAGCCCTAGAAATAAGAATACACCATTGCCAAGCGACAGGTATATCAGAGAAGAAAAAGGAAAGAGAGATATATACAAGAGGAGAGAGAAAGAGAGAGATATAGATGAAGAAAGAGAAAGAGACAGACGAGAAGAGGAGAAAGAAAAAGAGATAGATGAGAAGAGGAGAGAGATGAGAGGAGGAGAGAAAAAGAGAGATGAGTGGAGAAGAGAGAAAGAGACATGAGAGGAGGAGAGAGAAAATTACCTTCACTAAAGGGTACCACACCTTTTCTTCTCTCTCCACTCTCTCTCCAAGATGTACCCACAATTTGAATGTGAAGGCTCTCAAATTTTATTGATGAGTATTGAAAAATCAAGGGTCCAATAACAATTTTCTTTAGCATGTACTTAGAGAATTGGGCCCAAATATGGTTGTACGCCCAAAAACTACTTAAATTGATGATAATTGTATTTAATTGAATTAAATAAAAAACTAAAATTGGGTGCAAAAAGACTGTTTTGCCCCCGCTCAACAATGTGAAATTTTAAAACAGTCGCTGCTGCTGCCCTAAAACTTGAGTGATCTTTCATGGATGATTCGGGGTTGCCCCGGCGTCCATTTGGCCACAAGATTATTACTTTCCTTTCGGGCTCGGCAGGATGATCGATTTGTTACCAACTTCAAGTCATGGATCGCATTTTTAGGCCACGATCATCGGACTTGAAATTTGCGTAGATCTTGAAAATTTCTGATAAATAGTGTGCTTGTTCCTTGATGTTTTTCTTTGGTTTATTTGCTGAATTACGCTGAGCATGCCATCATGATCACTTTGCAACAAACATAGCTCGATTTCATGTTCGGATGAAGATTTCATCGTCTTGGGTTTCTTGCCGGAATCTGGAAATCCAGTGGCCGAAATCTCCAGCAATCTTGATGCCTTCGTGTGTCGAATCCAACTGTTCATCATAAGCGGGGTTTGCACCCGATATGGCCTCTGACCCTACGCACATAATGCAATAACTTTCGCGTTGATCGGGTACGAGAGCACCGTGATATGGCCGCTCGAGCGAGACATGCTGCTGTTGAATTTCTTTTCAACTATCTTCACGAATCATCAACTTGTCTCTAGTTTTTCTCTTTTCTCGGGTATCTTCAAGGGTCATGCCACCTATCAAAACGCTCGTCTTGATAAGACGAAGATGCTCACCAAATTTGAGAGCGATCCGACTTAGAACGAGTGGGATACGAGTGTTTGAAGTTGCTGCATGGGATTATGCACACCAGCCTCCTTTAATGTAGATTGGTGCAGGGAGACCGCACGGGAATAGCGTGCGGCCTACCTCTTTTTAATGTTGTACCCATAACTTTGTTCTGAAATATCCGTTTAAGCCAAAACTTGTCCCATAATTGTTTTTGACCGTTCTGAGTCCAATGGTAGTGGTCCCATAGCTGTTTGACACACTAAAAATATAGTTCTAGTTATGGGATCCATTTTAGGGGGCTAAGGGTTGATTTTTCCGAAATTGTTTCTTCATCTGCACTGCCTTAGACATGTCGGATTGAGATGAAACTTTGCAGGTCGCCTTTTTGAGTGCTTAGGATTATTCTGACCTCTTCTAGGGCAATTTTGAGACTATCAAGAACTCCATTGTATATCAAGGCTTTATTGACTGACTTCTCTTTTATTCCGCATCAGGACTCAAGGTGCAAAAAAATGTTTTCAGACATCTTTCCCCAACGAATGTTGTTCTTTGATAAAAGTAAGAAGGACAAAATTCAGAAAATTTCCTTCGGCTTTATTACTTTTTTCTTCCTAAGCGCAGGACCACATGAATGCCGAGGAGATTCACGCAATGATGTAATTAGGATACTCAGACATTTGGATGAAATGTACAGGTCCATGCATTGAGACTTCACGGGGTGAAGAGACTGTTTTGAGGGATCCTATCAAAATCCTCACTTTTACATGGATTGTTTGTGATTTTGAAGTTGAGGAGTTTGTATGGACCTCGTTGCTCAGAATCAAGCCTATCTAGCAGTCAAGTGTCGTGATGAAGGGAATTTTTCCCATTTAGTATGGGTTTTTGTATCCTCTAGTGTTGGTCCATGTTTGGAGGATTTTGTTTGTTCTGGATGGTCTACTGAAGGGCCTTTGGTTGGCTTCCGTTTGAGCTATGCATTAGATATTCTTTTGAGGGAAGGGTACCTCTTTGAGTATAACCCCTGCCCATTGCTAGCAGTTTCAACAATCAAGATACCTCTCTTCTTTGTCTGATGCGACCCCTGAGTATTCAATCCTAATTGCTGCATAACAGGTCCAAGGCCATGGCTGACTTGACTTTCTTGGGGCGTCTTCAACATCTTTGAAGTGTGTTAGTGACCTTGTGGGAATAGTGCTCTTCTTAATGAGATTTGTCTTGCCTTCTTGACAAGTTTTTTGTCCTTTGAGTCCTTTCTGGGAATGGACTCAAGCTATCAGAATTTTTTTCTTGAAGCTCGTATTTTTTGAGTTCTAGTAAAGTGACACCAGGGATTTTTCTTTGGTGTGTGATCTGAAGCGGAGTGCTGCATCAACCTGTTTATTGGTCCAAGCATCCTTTATGGATTTTCACTTGGATTCGAGTAGCAGTGTCGTAGAGATGGTTGTCGTCAAAGTCCTTTTTATTTGGGGATTTGTACCCATGACCTTTCGACTATGTCCACCCTTATTTTTTCAGTTTTACTCATGGTGCCCTTTTTTCAGTTTTACTCATGGTGCCCTTTTTTCAGTTTTACCATGCCCGTCCGTCATTTTTACTCATGTCGCTCCCTTGTCCGAGTATATAACATGCTAGTTATTTTCTTTCTTTTTTTTTTTGTGAATGCGTGTTTATGGTCATGCCTACGGGACCTATGCAAAGTAGTTAAACGTCATGCGGCCAAGATGTGCACTACAGTTTAAGGTCATACAATTGAACTATGGTGATGATGAATGACAGTCTGTGGAGGCTATGGAGTGAGTAAGGTAGTACTTTTAGCTCACTTTGGGGAGACGGTACGAGGCTACTTATGGAAGATGGATGATGTATGAATGGTGGGTGGAAAAGTGGTGACCCACTAATTGAAGGTGAGTATAGATGGCGGGATGGTTCACTGTTTTGTGAGCATGGGTGAGACTCGCTGGGGAATGATGAATAGTAATCGAGGAATGGACTCACTAGAGAGGTGCTGAAGGTGATGCACGCACACTAATGGGTCAGTTAGGGAAGAAATAGATGAAGATGCACGTAAAGGCTAATCGTGTGTGAGGGCATTTTATGGTCACGCCGCCGGGACCTTTGCGGAGCAATTTATAGTCATACGGCTAGGACGTGCACTATGATTTAAGCTCATATAGCTTGGACCTCGGCTGTGCAGTTTAAAGTCATGCAACACGGACCATGCAGTTTATGGTCGTGCAACTAGACCTCTGCTACAGTTTAAGGTCATATAGTTTGGACCTGGTTGTACAGTTTGGGGTCATGTAGCATGGACCATGGCTGTGCAATTTAGGATCATGTAGCACAGACCGTGGCTGTGCAGTTTAGGGTCATGCAGCACGGACCGTTGTGTGGGTTGCCATGTAGGTGAAACTCCATGGGGAATAGGTATGTGAATAGTAATTTGATTCCCTGGGGATAAAATGATAGTAGGGTTTTTAGATGGGAAACAAATTTTACTGGGGAATAGGGGACAAGTATGACTCCATGGAAGGTAACTCGACTCCTGGGGATAAGAAGCTTGGTGTGATACTAACCGACAAGGCATAAAAGGGGTAAGCACTATCTTAACTCTATTGAGGATAAAATGAGTTACATGAGTGTAATCCCTACTGAGGATGAGGGACAATAACCTATTCTTGACTCTATGGGGGATGACCAATCATGACCTGGGTGAAATGGCCTGAGTGCAACTCCACTGAGGATGAATGGCAATGGCATGCTCATAAATCCTCTGGGGATAGTGTTGAGACGTCCATAGCGGAAACCAAGTGTTGGCACATGCGCGGCATTAGCATGGGGAGCGTACAGCAATGGTCATGGGCAGTGGCGGCATTGACATATGCAGCACCAGTATGGGTGATAGAAACACACGTGGCGATAAATGTTTTGCGAACACAACCGGCATTGTGCGTAGCTGGCTCTAGGATTTCAAGAACACAGCCGACACTGGATGATTTAAAACGCAACCGACGCTGAACCATTGAGAACACAGTCGGCAATGGGTTGAGATTACACAGCTGGTGATGGGTTGAGATTACACAGCCGGCGATGACTTGTGATCGGGTCTCTGGCCCTAGCCCGACCCCGACCCAGTCTTGGCTTCTAACACATGGCATTCCATGAGCAGCAGTAAAGTATATTCGGGTCTCGGGTAAAAGCCCGCAATCCGACCCATCGTCACTTGGCATTCCTGGTTTGCGGGGGGCACTTCAATGAAACTCCGCCTATATAACGGGGGTAAACCCCATTTTTACTATTTTTCAACGAAGGTAAAAATGACAAGTTTCATAGGAATTTATCGAGGAGAAGAAGAGGACTCCGACTAAAAGAGAGGATACCGACAGAGGTACTTCGAGAAAACATGGGTTTTTCATGCCGAATTTGAAGTAGGGAAGCAGTTTTTCGGCTAGCTAAGGTTCCGACTGTGGTTCAAAAGTATCAAAAAACAGGGGAAAAGAGACCAAGTCACTATTGCCGATGAACTTCTACTAGTTTTCAAGTAGTTTCCAGCAGTGGGAAGAAGAAGAATAGGTGTCACAATTGGTTTTCGGTAGTGATAGTGGTCTTTCGAGGGGAAACCGAGAGATTGTGAGATAAACGGAGGGTCACCGGGATGTGAAGAGTTGCGAAGAGATGAAGGGTCACGTTAGGAATTCGATCCATTACAGATAGATGAGGAGTCTCAAGAAGGTGCACAATCACCTGGGAGACAAAGAGTCTTAGGCAATCGAAGGGTTACGGGAGTCGAGGAGGTGCAGGGATACAAAGGGTCACCCGAAAGTGAACAGTTGTCATGGTAAGGGACCTTGAAAACATAGCCGACACTAGCCTTAGGATACACAGCCGACGTTGTGCCTCAGAAACATAGTCGTCACTAGCCTTAAGATACGCAGTCGGTCCTGTGCCTCAGAAACACAACCGACGTTAGCCTTAAGATATGCAGTCGGCGCTGAGTCTCAGAAACACAGCCGACGCTAGCCTTAGGGGATGCAGCCGGCACTAGGCCTTAGAAACACTTTCATCGCTAGGCCTTAGAAACATAGTCGATGCTAGTAAGTGCTTGGGTCGCATGTGGCTAGCAACATGATGTGTCTGGCTGTAGTCGTGCGTGTCTTTTGCTTGCTCGATCCTTTGATGAATGGCGATGAATCATGCTCTGTTGTGATCATGCACGGTGATGACTAGGGTTGGCAAAGAGTGGTAACCAATGGTGAGGTGTGGCTTGCGACGCCTATTGGAAGCCAAGTCTTCTAGCACAATTGTGAACTCCATGTTGTTCCGTGGAAGGGCCCTCATTATGAGTAGGATGTGCTCTCTATCATAGGTCAATTTCTTGTCAGGGAAGTCCGCTTTGTATGTTTGGTATATCCCATCAAAGCGCTTTCACCTTTTCCTATTGTGAAGGCCACTTTTGGCCTGTAACTGTCCTCTCTTCTTCAGATGCAAGAACGACGTTTCTGATGGTGAGAGAGACTTTTGGCCTGTAACCGTCCTTTCTCCTCCAGATGCAAGTGCAATGCTTCTGATGTGAGAGTAATCTTTGACCTGTAACCGTCTTCTCCTCAGATGCAAGAGCAACGCTGAGGGTCACCCGTCTTCTTTTCCTCAGATGCAAGAGCAATGCTTGGGAGCGACAGTCTTCTTTTCCTAGGATGCAAGAACAACATTCTACCGCAACTATTTTCTTTTGTGAGTGGTGATACTGCATGACGGATTTGCAACCTCCCTAATAATGGGCTTTTTGGCTTGTAACTCCTTCTTATGCATTAAAAGATTTAAACCTTGTTTGAACTGTCTTGCTTGTCTTTTTCTAAACTCTTTGTTGTTGCGCATTGAGTCTTCATCATGGGTAGTATTTCTTTAGGTATCGTCCATTGATAGGGGCCATTGCTTCCTCTCCATCAAGATGTGCCAATATGTACGCTCCATTTAGCGAGACTTTCTTATTGTAAAGGGACCTTCCCACTTGGGTTCAAACTTCCCTTTGCACCGTCCATGCGTAACAATTGGCCTTTTGAAAGCTAGAACCAGATCCCCACGGGAGAATGAGTGAACTTTGACTGACTTGTCAAGGGGCCTCTTCATTCTCTCCTGGTTGAGTTGGAGGATTTGTTGAGCTTCCAATGTCTTTTCATCTAGTGCATCCAATTCTTGATATTGAAGTTTGACTCTCTCATCTTCGGTTAGTCCTTGATGTATAGCGACATGCAATGAATGGATTTGAATTTCAAGGGGTACAACTGCTTCACCCACATAGACTAAGAAATAAGGAGTGGAATCAGTGGCATTTCATGTAGTAGTGCGATATGGACATGTAGGACTTTTTGATGGACCGGCGTGTAGGTGACCTTTGGAGCCGAAAATTCTATCTCCATGACTTCCTCCATTTTAAGAGTGACCTCTGGTTCATCTTCTTACAAAGGTGGCTCTGGATTTGAAGTAGAAGGGGAAGCTTCAACTTCAAGGGTAGTGAATAACATGCTAGGATGAAGGGGAGTCAAAGGGATAATTTTTCCTTGTCGTTCCTCCTCTTTGAACATATCGACCAGTGTTCACCCGATATCCTCAACGCCTTCATGGGACGAAGGTTCTGTCCTTTTTATAGACTTGTAGTCACCATTATTTGGCTTTTGGGATGACACCAAATCTGTGAAGTAGTGCATGCCATCAGCATAGTGGGATTAGGCTACAGAAAATGGTCTTTTATCATCATAGCCAGTATACTGACTCCCATCTCAACTATACTTGAAGCACTGGTGTAATGTGAATGGAACAACCCCCTGATCATGGAGCCACGGGCAAAAGAGAAGGATGTTGTAAGAGGTGTCTATGTCGATTACATGAAAGTGAGAGTAATCGTTTAATTCACCAATCTTAAGATGAAGGCGGACAGTGCCAGCAGGCTTCTCTCCTGACTAGTTGAATCCCTGTACTGTGATATGCGTTGGAATGAGATCTTTAGAACCTAATCCCAACCGAGTGAGGATTCTCCTTGGGATAAGGTTGATTGCTAACCCTCCATCCAACATAATTCGGTTGATGGGGCATGCATGTAACTCACCAGTCACAAAGAAAGGGCAATTGTGAAATTTTTCTCTTAATTACAGATCGTCCTTTGAGAAGGTGACCGCCATACATCCACTCAAGATCAATGGGTCCATCACTTCAGCCTCATATACCTCTGGATAGAAAAGAGCCTAGATCAAAGCCATACGATAGTCGCTTGAGAGCATGAGAGCATCATAGCTGTTGAGAAGGGCGGGAAAATTTCTTAAGTTCCCCATCACATCATATTTCACCCTTTCCTTGTCACCCTTTTGCCTTTCTAGCCCTGCCACTGGTTTGTATGGTATATTACGTTGGGGAGCAGGTTTAGGTGGATGAGGTTTACTTTGACATGCTGGCTAACTTGATTGCACAACCGGCTTGGTTTGGGTGATGGAGGTTAGAGGTGGCTGGGTATATGGGACCAGTGGCATCCCAGGAAATTGGAGGATGAGTCGATTGTCCCGGCCACTTGGGCAATGAAGGAGTCCAGAGAGGTGGAGGATGGGTGTATCGTTTGAAGTATTGGGGTGGGGAAGAGGTGGTGGACAAGGAAACTTCAAGGTACTTGACTTCCGAGGTGGAGGTTGTAGTGTTTTCCCCGATCTGAGGCTCATTTTCCCTGTGCTGGGTGATGCTTATGATATCTACTGCATGTGACAGACTTTCTGAGAGTAGAAGCTCTGCCCTCTTGATTCTCTAAGCCACTGCTCAAAGTCAGGCTCAGAGGACCAGTGGAATTTCTTTGACATTGATTTCTTATGCTTAGTGAAAGAAGATGGTTGTGTCTTGGCTACTGTTAAGAACCATGCTGCTTTGACCAGCATCTTTTTCAACCACCTTCGTTGCGTCCTACTTATATTGGTTCCTTCAAGTTCTCTTTTAAGAGCCTTGATGTCTGGACATTTCAATGTTGCACCTATAGGAGACATAGAAGAGGAAGGATGAGAAGAAGAAGAAGGAGAAGGGTCAGCAAGAAAGGGACTTTTAAGGTCGTTCCCCTCATCGGAACGATCTGGGCATCTTTGTACATCATCATCATAGTTGGACGTGTGTAGGGTGTCTTTTAGATATTTCCCCTGCGCAGATAATTGGGGAGTGCTTTTAATGTCGTCACCCTCATTATAATTATTCTGAGAAGAAGATGGCTCAAGGACATCCTCTTGACGAGGTGAGGAAGGAAGGATGATCGCACTGGGGATAAAGGCGAGTAAAGTTGGCAATGGGGGAAGAGGCCTAAGAAATTCCTGCTCAATTGGCGGTTGACCCGTCTTGTTTCTCCTGCGAACAGCCCTTGGTTCGCATCTCTTTCAGATTTTCATTGGCAACGGTTGATCCGTCTTGCTAGGTTTATGAACTACCCTAGCTTGATGAACTGCTTCTCACCGTAAGGACTTGAGTCTGCTCCGCCCGTGATGGACTATTGTTGGCTGAGAAGTTGAGGGTGGAGCAGTGGTTTGGGGACCTCTCTCTGGAACATTGTAAGACTCTTGGCATCCTTGCATTTTCGTTGCGATTATATCATGGAAATTGGAGCATTCGCTCAGGTCGTGGCCCTATATCTGATGGTACGGGCACCAATGGTTCTTAGTTCCCTGAGCGAGGCATCGAAGCTATCTTGCCGATTTTGGTGTGATGAGGCCTTCTTAAAGCATCATAACAAACAACGCGTGAACAAGATCAGGTGCTTCGTCTTCCTCTTGGACTGTCACTGCGTGGGAGGCTTCGGTTGCTTCGAATGCCTTTTTTCGCTCTTCAAATTTTATCTCAACCTTCTGGATTAGGGCTTCTATAATGTCTTTTAACGTGTAGCAGTCCTCTATGGGGTGGTTTATCCTTCGATGATAACCACAATGATTCGCGTGAGAATCGAGTTCTGCCTGATCAGGGAACTTGGTCTCTGAGAGCTCGATCATGTTATGTTCCAATAATAATCGGAGTAGTGCAGGGACCCATTCCTTTTCAAAGGGGTAGACCTTGTTCCTATGCCTGGTCCAATAATCATCTTGATTAAGGTTCACAGGTGGAGGTACTCAATTGTACAATTGTTGTTGCTTGCCTACCTGAGGCATTGTCTTTGTTGTGCTTACCCCTTTTGAGAGTTCATAAGTCTGAGAGGGAGCCTTCTTTGGGTAACTTACGGTGACGGCCGCACTGATCACTCCTTTCTATTGGTTTCCCAGGGTATTGGTCTAAGAACTACCATTGCCTCGATGTTTCCTGAGCGTGCAGAATGTTGTCATGACTCGCCATGGTGGTGTGACAGGCTTTCTATGCGGACCGATTTAGTGACCAACTCTAACATGGAGGTCGGATTGGAGGCCTCAACGTCTAGAGAAATCTGAGGTCGCATATTTCGCACATAGGTTTGAACCGCTTCCTTCTCAGGAATGGGAATGGGATGGCGAGCGTCCAAATCTCTCCATCTTGATAAGAATTGATCCACATGCTCATCGGGATCTTGGGTCAAGGTGAGAAGATCAATGGTTTGAAGCTCTCTCTTGACCTCATATAAACACTGGAGGAACAATTTCTCCATTTCCCTCAAGTATGTTCTGACTTTGGGGGAAGTCGAGCATACCAATGGAAGGCCAGGCCATCAAGGGTTTAAACAAACTGACAAAGAAGGAGTCTCCAAGCAGTCGTTGTCTCTCGACACGCTGCTTGAAAGTGGACGATATGCTGGTTTGGGGATGTGGTTCCATTGAACAGAGGAAACTTCCCTTTCTTGTAATCTAGTGGAAACGACACCTAGTTAATGTATGAAGGGTACAACTTTTGATAAGGCGTTGCACTCTGTAGTTCAGGGATTTGTCTATTCTTTAGGTTGTGAGTCACAATAGCATCGATGTCTACCTGTTAGAAGGGGTGAGGGACAGAATTGTCCTGTGAGGCAGAGGCAAGGAGCTGCTTTGGAGGTTCATCATCTGAGTGATGGGAATTAACCTCATGGTTATTCAATTGTTGTGCAGAATCTATGTGATCAATCTTCTCCATCATTGCGCACACCATGTCTTCGAATTTACTCATGCGCTCTTCTTAAGAGTCTCCAGGTTTGTTTACAACCATTACGGTGACTGTTTCTCCAGGGAGGTCAACCTTAGCTGCAGCTGAGGACTTCTGAGCTTGACGGGTCGCACGCGGTAGATCAGT
The DNA here is from genome assembly GCF_054954075.1 of Amborella trichopoda. Classification (NCBI taxonomy): domain Eukaryota; kingdom Viridiplantae; phylum Streptophyta; class Magnoliopsida; order Amborellales; family Amborellaceae; genus Amborella; species Amborella trichopoda. Next base: position 23,374,309 of record NC_142338.1, on the reverse strand, counting down.
CAGTGAGGGGTCAACATGCCCCTACTGAACTCGAGTCTTGTATGCCGATGGCATGAGTACCGGTTCTCGACGGTCTTGGGACCGTGGCTGCTGAGTGGCTGGGTCATCTTCTACGACATTAACCATAGTGCGAAGTTCATGGCCTTCTTATTCAGGCTTTGTCCTTTGACGAGGGTAAAAGGGATTTAGGTGAAGAGGGCTATCAGAGCTAGTTGCCTCTATCATCTTGGTTGTTCCCTAGTCAGAATTTGCAGACCCTTATAGCTTTTACCTTTGAGTTTTTTATGGACCTCATGCCAGAACTACAATAGAGACTATGGCTAGTTGGCCCTTCTTACGTAAGAAAGAGTTGTTTCCATTAGCTGAAGCAACGAGTGTGGGTCAGGAACTAGGGTTATCCGCGACCGGAGAGGATGAAGGACTTGATCTCCCATCAAGTCTTTCCCCCCTCTTATGAGCTCCATAGGGGTGACTGAGATGACGGGACTGGTTCAAGATGGTATGATTGAGGAAGGTCTTCGAGTATCAAGGCTGGAGGTGCTTGCCTAAAGGAGAAGGGGTAGGTAGGAAAAAGGTTGACTCATGAGCGCACTTGAGTCGGGAGCGAGGAGCTGTTTGTGACAATGGCGCATGTGCGTCCCTTGAAGAAGGATCACCAGTGATCTTGGGGTCAACTGAGCAAGTGGTCTGCCCTTAGGAGGCAAAGAAATGAGAGCAGGTGTCTATAAGAGAACAGGTGGAAGCCTGCTCCTTACAGGGTGCACTAGTGTGGGAGGACGAAGGAGTCGTTTCCCTTGTCATGGAACTAGCCTTAGGAGGCCTGATCTTAAACGCTGACTCGAGGTAACATAAGGGTTGCCCCGAGGTGTGGCTCGAGTGGATGACCCACAAGTCTTATGGTGTGTGCGAGAGGTGGAGGCCCCAGGGTCTCTACCTCGGTGTGCCTAGCCTCTAAGGGAAGAGACTCATGGTGGTGCAAGAATGTGGGGGGAAGCCTTGCAGCGACCTGCAGAAGCAATGACACTTATTTGCTTTTGGCATAAAGGGACTGGGCAGCCTTCCAACATACCTCAAAAATACGACCGACACATGACTGCCTGTCACAGGGTGCATACTGTGAGTGGCAACAAAAGTGCTACCGATGTAGCGTGCCTTGGCAGAAGTTCCATAAGAGCTAGGAGATAGGGTGTTACGGAGATTTAAGTCCATTCTCACACCTATCTTGGTTAGGACTTGGAAGCCAGACACTAGGTCATTGCTCAGAAGGAAGGTTTGGAATGAAGTTAGAGGAACTTTTTCTCGAGGGACACTCATGCATGCGGGGATCAAAAACTCCCTGATCTAGATAAACAGGTTAAAGAACCTAGAAGTCGTGTGGTGTGTGAAAACAGAAAAACAAAGGAAAAACTAGCCAAACAAGAACGATCTGACGAACGGGTAGTAAGTCCCCAGTGGAGTCGCCAAGCTGGTTAGGTGCCTCGATCTCGCCCTCCGGATCGTGATGATCTGCAGGCACGTATCTCGGGTTTTGGGGGAACTAGAGACTTTGAGATCGCACACTTGGGAACCTCGCTCAGGAGCGAGAGCATGTGTACCAACCGATGAGAGAGGAATTTACAATGGGTTAGGACTTTCTCAGGCTGGCTCACGTGGGCACCCTCTTAGATCACGAAGAAAGCCCTCCAATCGTAAAACTAGTTCAGAATCGCCTCCCTTAGCCTATAATCTCATGTTTCTGTAATCACACACACATGGTTAATTTACAAGATAAGTGGGTCAAGTGACCCCTCTATGTCTTTGGCGAATGCATATAGTCATGCACATTCAAAAGAAGAAATAGGGGATGGGAATAGGCGAAAGAAGAAGAAAGATATAGAATAAAAGAATGGGGAAGATAAGAATTTGACTAGGTGGCTGGACTAACACAATAGCTAGATCAACAAGTGATTGTCCTGTCGTAGAAGCAAGATGGGCAGGGTAACTAAACCGGCACAACGGCAATACTACTAAATGACATAACGATCATCGACCGACTTGGCAGATGGCTAGCCTATCATGGCAATAAGCCGGGCAAGGTAACTAAATTCGGCACAGTGACTTAACCTTCCTTGATCAAACGAGAGAGAAAGAAGAGAAGAGAGAAAAGAAGGAGAGAGGGAAAGGCATGCACAGTATTATCGATGTCTTGCATGTGAGAGAAAACAAAAATAAAAGAGAGTGATAGGGGAAAAGAAGAAGAAAGGAACAATAATTAAGAAGAGAAAAGGGGGATGAAGAAAGAAGAAAGGGGAAGAAAAGAGAGAGGGCAACATGGGTGGCGATGAATTTCCACCGTATATGATAGAGGATTGAGAAGAGGGAGGACGTAGACAACGATGAGCATCTACCGTCCATGACGAAGAAGAGAAGAGAGAGAGGACATGGACGGCTAATGACCATCCACTGTCCATGATAGAGAAGTGAAAAGTGATAAAACATGGATGGCGAAGAGCTTCTGTCACCCATGAAAAAGGAATCAGAAGAGAGAGAAGGCATGGACGGCGATGAGCTTCTATCGTCTATGATAGAGAAGTGAAGAGAGAGAAAACACGGACAGTGATGAACTTTTTCTGTCCATGACACATAAATTAGAAGAGAGAGAAGACATGGATGATGATGAGCTTCCATCGTCCATGACAGCGAAGTGAAGAGAGAGAAAACACAGACGGTGATGAACATCCACCGTCCATGACATAAGAATTAGAAGAGAGAGAAGACATGGATGGCGATGAGCTTTCGTCGTCCAAGACACAAGAATTAGAAGAGAGATAAAACATGGATGGTGATGAGCTTTCGTCGTCCATGACACAAGAATTAGAAGACAGACAAACCATAGACGGTGATGAGCTTGTGCCGTCCATGACACAGGGAAAAAAGAGAGAAATCATGGACGGCGATGAGCTTCCACTGTCCATGACACAAGAATTAGAATAGAGAGAAAACATGGATGGTGATGAGCTTCCGCCATTCATGACACAGGGGAATAAGATGAACTTTGACAGAGGCCTGGCCCGTCACTCGGATTAAGGCCCGCTCACTGTTTAGGTCATAGAAACAAGAATACACCATGGCAGGAGACAGGCTCTGCCATGCATGAACAGAGAGGAAAGAGAAAGAACAAGGAGAGAGAAGGAAAGTGAAGAAGAAAGAACGTAAAGACAGAAGAAAGAGAAGGAAAGTGGATAAAGAAGAACAGAGAAGAAAAAGAAAAGAGAGATATAAACGAGAGGAGAGAGATAGAGATGAAGAGAGAGAAAGAGATAGACTAGAAGAGGAGAGAGAAAAAGAGATAGATGAGAAAAGGAGAGAGAGATGAGAGGAGGAGAGAGAAAGAGAGAGATGAGGGGAGGAGAGAGAAATTACCTTCATCAAAGGGTATCAGACCTTTTCTTCTCTCTCCTCTCTCTCTATCCAAGACATACCCACAATTTTAATGTAAAAGCTCTCAAATTTTATTGATGAATATTGAAAAATCAAGGGTCCTCTAACAATTATGTTTAGAATGTACATATAAAATTGGGCCCAAACATGGGTGTACACCTAAAAACTATCTAAATTGATGATAATTATAATTTAATTGAGTTAAAGAAATATCTAAAATTGAATAAAAAAGGACTGTTTTGCCCCCTGCCCAACAATGTATGAAATTCAAAAACAGTCTCTGTTGGTGCCCTCGAACTTGTGTGATCTTCCATGGATGATTCGGGGTTGCTCTGGCGTCTGTTTGGCCGAAAGATGATTGCTTTCTTATCGGTCTTGGCATGACGATCAATTTGATACCAACTTCGAGCCATGGAGCATGTTTTTTGGCCACGACCATGGGGCTTGAAATTTGCATAGATCTTGAAAACTTCCGATCGGTAGTGTGCTTGTTCCTTGATTTTTTTTTTCTTTGGTTTCTTCATTAAATTGCACTGAGCATGCTGTCACGCTCACATTGCAACAAACCTAAGTCGATTTCGTATCCAGACAAAGATTTCGTCGTCTTGGGTTTTTTGTCGAAATCTGAAAAATCAGACAGCCGAAATCGGCAGCAACTTTGACTCCTTCGTGTGTCGAATCCAACCATTCATTGTATGCGGGGTTTGTACCAGTTATGGCCTGGGACCTTACGCACATAATGGAATCCGGTACGTGAGCGTCGTGATATGGTCGCTCGAGTGAGGCGTGCTGCTACTAATTTTCTGTAACTATCTTAACAAATGATCAACTTATCTCTAGTTTTTCTTCCTGCTCGGGTATCATCACGAGTCATGCGACATATCAAAATGCTTTTCTTGATAAGACGAACATGCTCACTAAATTTGAGAGTGATCTTACTTAGGACGAGTAAGATACGAGTCTTTGAAGTTGCTTCTCAGGACTGTGCTCACCAGCCTCCTTTAATGGAGATTGGTGCAGGGAGGCCACACGTGAATAGCATGTGGCCTGCCCGTTTTTAATGTTTTAGTCATAACTTTGTCCTAAAATGTCCTTTTAAGTCGAAACTTAACCCATAGGGGTTTTCGACAGTTTCGGATCCAACGGCATTAGTCCCAATAATTGTTTGATGCATCAAAAAATATAGTTGTAGTTACAGGGTCTGTTTCAAGGTGCAAGAGGCTGATTTTTCTAAAATTGTTTCTTCGTCTACGTTGCCTTCGACTTGTCAGCTTGAGACGAAACTTGGCAAGTGGCCTTTTGGAGTGCTTAAAAAGATTCTGACCCACTTAGAGGCAACTCTGAGGCTGTTGGGAATTCCACTATATGTCAAGGCTTTATTGATTGTCTTCTCTTTTATTCCACATCAAGACTCAAGGTGCTTAAACATGTGTTCAAACAAGTATCTCCTTCAAGGAGGGTATACCTGGTAGAAATTCAACGCACGCTGTTGTGCTCGGCATGATCTTTCAGGAGTCTACCATGTTTTTTAAAATTAATGATGGGCTCTCTTCAATCTTCTACCTGCTCGATTTTCACGCATATTAGGTCAAAGAGCTTCAGTTCGTTGTTTTGAACCTTAACTTCTTGAATCTGTACCATTTGGTGTTCAGTCTTAATAACTTGACTCCGAATGGATAAAGCGGGCACTCGAGTAAGAGATTTCTCTCATCATCCATGTCTACCTCGGTTCTCAGTTCAATGTGTCTCCACTCTACTACCTAGACGGGCGTGGGCCTTGGTGAGGACAATTTAATTGTAGCCTAGAGTTTTGCGAGTGCATCGGCCTGCAAGTTTAGCCTCCTGGGGATGTGACTCAAGGATACATCCTAAAACTGAGCCATATATGATTTTGCAGTATCATGATAAAGCTTGAGAGTATCTTTTCTTACGTCATAGATCCCCTTAAGCTGTCGAATCACCAAATCAGAGTCACCATAGATCTTGAGCTGTTCCATGTCTAGATCAAAGGCTATCTCCAACCCAATTATAAGGGCCTAATATTTCGCCTCATTATGGGAACCAGCTTCAGTGAGAGAGAAAGAAAGAGGTAGTACTCCTCCTTTAAAAGTCATGAATATCACTACGGCGCCTCCTCGATCGGATTGGAACGCTCCGTTAAAGTACAACTCCTACACGTGAACAAGTTCTGCAGGGAATACTTCTTCATCAGGAAGGTCACTTGATAAAGGAGATTCTGCCGGTATAGGATGTGCTGCGAGAAAATCAGCCAAAGCTTGGCCTTTGATGGCCTTTTGTGGGACATAGGTGATGTCAAATTCCATCAATAATGCCCATTTAGCAAGACGTCCCGACAAACATGAGCGTGTCAAGAGAAACTTTACTAGGTCTGCTTTTGACATAAGTTTTACTTCATGACAGCGCAAGTAGTGGCAGAGCTTTTGTACTGTGAAGATTAGGGACCAAGCACAACTTCTCTATCGGGGATAATTCTTCTTGGCCCCTTGCATCTTGCAGTTGAGATAGTATAACACGATCTCTTTCCCTTCGTCAGTGTTCTGCACCAATAGTACCTCAAGTGGCTCATCTAGAGCGATCACATATAGGATAGAGGTTTTCCCAGCACAGGTGTAAAGAGCACTGAAGGATATCACTTGATGTCATCAGGGGTTGCTTGACATGCTTCATCCAAGATAAATGGGATATCCTTTTTTAATAAATGTGTAAAAGGCTTACAGCGACCTGAAAGATTTGAGATGAACCTGCGGATGTTAAGCTAGCTGCCCTTGGAGGGATCGCAGCTCTCACAATGTTGTTGATGATGGCATTTCTTGAATCGCCTTGGTCTTGACTGACTCAACTTCCAACCCTCTGTGTCTAATAATGAACCCCAAGAACTTTCCAGAAGGCACACCAAAAGCGCATTTCAGCGGGTTCATTTTGAGCTGATGACGGCATAACTGCTTGAACACCTTTTCAAGATCTCTCATATGCGCATCTTTCTCTTCGGATTTCACCACCAAGTCATCTACATAACATTCCACCTATTTGTGCATCTAGTCTTTGAATATGATCATCATTGCTCTCTGATATGTGGCACCAGCATTCTTTAATCCAAAATGCATCATTGTGTAGCAGAAGACCCCTTTTGGACTAAAGAACATGGTCACTTCCTCATCTTTTGGCACCATCCGTATCTAATTATACCCAGAGTATCCATCCATGAAGTAAAAGATCTGGCAGTGAGCCGTAGAATCAATGAGCATTTATGTGAATGGCAATAAGAAGTCATCCTTGGGGTAGGGGGTATTCAGGCCGTGAAAGCAACGCAGACCCTAATTTGGTTGTTTTTCTTCTTGACTGGAACAACATTTGCTAGCCACTTTGGGTCCTTGACTTCGTGAATGAAACCCGCTTCCGTGAGCTTGGTCACTTCAGCATCTATCTGCATTTCAAGCTCAGGCCTAAACCTCCTCGATTTCTTCTTGACAGGTTTGGATAATGGATTGATCCCAAGATGGTGGATGGCGACTTGAGGGTCTAAACCAGGCATCTCATGGTAGTGTCAAGCAAAGACATCTCCGTTTGCTCGTAAGAAGACATCTCCTTAGACCACTAGGGAGTGCTTTTAACATCGTCACCCTCATTGAACATTCTCTAAGTATAAGGAACATCCTCTTGATGGGATGAGAAAGGAGGGATTATCGTGAAGGGGATGAATTCCTATAAGGTCGGCAATGGGTGAAGAGGTCTGAGAAATTCTTGCTCAACTGGTGGTTAAGCTATCTTGTTTCTTCGGCGAGCAGCCCTTGGTGCCCGTCTATTCGTGGTTTTCATTGGAAGTGCTTGATTCGTCTCACTAGGTTTATGAAAAGCCCTAGCTTGACAAACTTCTTCTCGCCTTAAGGACTTGAGTCTGCACTGCCCGTGGTGGACTATCCAAGGCTGGGAAATTGAGGGTTCAACAGAATTTGAATCATCATTACCCGAGTCTTGTGTTAGGAGGCCTTCTCTCACTAGTGGAGCAAGGACTTAGGGATCTCTTTCTGGAACGTTACAAGGCCCTTGGCATCCTTGTATTTTCTTCGCGATTATATCATGAAAACTGGAGCATTTGCTCAAGTCGTGGCCCCATATCTGATGTTACAGACACCATTGGTTCTCAGTTCCCTGAGCAAGGCATTGGGGCTGCCTTGATGGTTTTTGTGTGATGAGGCCTTCTTGAAGCATCATAACGAACAAGGCACGAAAGAGGTCAGCTTCGCCTTCCTCTTGGACTGTCACTGTGTGGAATGTTTCTACTGCCCCGAATGCTTTCTTTAGCTCTTCAAGTTTTATCTAACCCTTTTGGATCAGGGCTTCGATGATGTCCTTTAACGTGTAGAATTCCTCTGTATGGTGGTTTATCCTCCGATGATAAGCACAGTGATTCGCATGGGTATCGAGTTTAGCTTGATCAGGGAACTTGGCCTTTGACAACTCGATCACGTTCTATTTGAGTAATAATCGAAGTTGTGTAGGGACCCATTTCTTTTCAAAGGGGTAGACTTTATTCTTATGCCTGGTCCAATAATCATCTCAATTAAGGTTCGTAGGTGGGGGTACCTGGTTGTATGACTATTGTTGTTTGCCTTGCTGAGGTGCTTTCATTATGTTTACCCCTTTGGAGAGGTCTAAAGTTTAGGAAGAAGCCTTCTTTGGGTCAAGACTGCACTGATCACTCCTTTCTGTAGGTTGCCTCGGGTGTTGGTCCGAGAATTATCATTGCCTCGGTTGTTTCTTGAGCTTATAGACTGTAGTCGTGACCCATAGTAGTGGCGTGACAGGCTTTTTATGCGACCGACTTAGAGATCAGCTTTGACATCGAGGTCGGATTGGAGGCCTCAACATGTAGAGCAATCTTAGGTTGCATGTTTCGTACACAAGTTTGGACTGCTTCCTTCTCAGGCATAGGCTTAGGATGGAAAGCTGCCAAATCTCTCCATCTTGCTATGAATTGATCGACAGGTTCAACGGGTTCCTAGGTAAAAGTCAGAATCTCGATGGTTTGGACCTCTCTCTCGACTTCATAGAAGCATTGGTGGAACAGTTTCTCCATTTCATCCCAAGTATGTACTGAGTTTGGGGGAAGCCGAGCAGACCACTTAAAGCTAGGCCATCAAGGGTTTCAACAAACTGACGGAGAAGGACTCTCCCGTCTGTTGCTGTCTCTCGACCTGCCTCTTGGAAATGGGCAATATGCTAGTATGGGGAGGTTGTACCATTGAATAGGGGGAACTTCCCTTTCTTGTAGTCTGAGGGAAACGAAACCTGATCAATGTTGGAGGGGTACAGCTTTTGGTAAAGTGTTGCACCTTGCATTCTCAAGATTTGTCTATTCTTCAGCATCGATGTCAACCTATGAGATAGGATGCGAGACAGAATTGTCCTGAGGCATGAGGGGGAGGTTGCCTTGGAGGTGCATCATCTGAGTGATGGGAGTTGGCCTCATTAGGGGATACATTGATTGGGGACCGTGTGCTTTTCATGCGATCAAGCTTCTCCGTCATTGCTTGCACCATCTGCTCGAACCAGTTCATGCGTTCTTCCTGGTTGTCGTTAGGGTCTGTTACGACCACAACACTAACCATTTCCTCAAGGCGGTCAGCCTTAGGTGTTGTAGAAGGCTTTCAGGATTAGCAAGTCATGCACGGTAGATCGGTCAACAGAGGCTCAGCATGCCCCGACTAGACTCGAGTCTTGTATGCCGATCATGTGAGGACCGGTTCTTGATGGTCTCTGGACCGTGGCTGTAGAGTGGTTAGGTTATCTTCTACGACACTGACCACAATGCAGGATTCACAGACTTCTTCTTCAAGCTTCGTCATCTGAAGAGCATAGAAGGGGTTCATGTGAAGAGGGTCGTCAGAGCTGCGTGCCCCGACCGTCTTGGTTGCTTTCCTAATAAGAATTTGCAAACCCCTATCGCATTTAGCATCGAGGCATCGATGAACCTCATGCCGGAACTGCGATCAGTACTACCGCTGGTCGGCCTTTCTTACGCTAGAAAGAGCCATTTCCATCAGGTGAAGCAATGGGTGTGGGCTAGGAACTGGAGACATCCTCGGTTGGGGAGGATGAAGGACTTGATCTCCCTTCAGATATTTGCCCCGAGCCCTCATATGAGCTCCAGAGGCATGACCGAGATGACAGGCCTGCTTCAAGATGGTACTCTTAGGGAAGGTCTTCGAGTACCATGGCTGAAGGTGCTTACCTGAAAGAGGTGGGGCAGGCAAGAGAAGCGTCGACTCATGATGGTGACTGAGTCGATAGCGAGGGGCGATTTGTGACAGCGGTGCGTGTGCACCCCTTGAAGAAGGATCACAGGTGACCTTGGGGTTAGCCCAAACTCGAACAAGTGGTCTAGCCTTAAGAGGCTAAGAACTGCGAGCAAGTGTCTGTACGAGAATAGGTGGAGGCCTGCCCCTTACAGAGTGTGCTAGTGTGTGTTGAGTAGGAGGACGAGGGGGTCGTCTTCCGTGTACTCGAGTTGACGCAGCGACGGCGTTGCCCCGAGTGGTGGATGCACATGCATAATTTGTACAAGACCTAGCCTTAAGAGACCTAATTCTAGACATTGACTCGACGTAAAATAAGGGTTTCCCTGAAAAAAAAAAAAAGGAGAGCTAGCCAAACAAGGACGACTCGACAAAGGGGTAGGAAGTCCCCAGTGGAATCGCCAAGTTGGTTAGGTGCCTCGATCTCGCCCTCCCGGTCGGGATGAGCCGATGGCACGTATCTCGGTTTACAGGGGAACCCAAGACTTGAGATCGCTCCCTCGAGAATCTTGTTAGAAAACAAGGGTAGGTATACCAACCGATGAGAGAGGAATTTAATGTGGGTTCGGGACTTACTCAGGTTAGCTCAAGTGGGCGCCCTCTTAGATCACGAAGAAAGCCCCCAGTCCTTCAACTGGTTCGAAATTGCCTCCCTTGGCATGTACTCTCTTGTTTCTGCAATCACACACACATGGTTAATTTTACAAGACAAGTGAGCCAAGGAACCCCACCTTGTGTTTGGGTGAATGCACATAGGCATGCACATTCAAAAGAAGAAAAAAAGTATGAGGATAGATGAAAGAAAACGAAAAGGATAAAATAGAGGAATGGAGGAGATAGGAATTTCACCAATTGGCTAAACTAACATAGTAGCTGGACCAACAAGTGATTGACCTAGCGTGGTAGCAAGGCGGGCACGGTAACTAGACCGGCACAGTGGCAATACCACTGGATGACATAAATATCACTGACCAGCTTGGCATGATGACTAGCCTATTGTGACAATAAGACGAGCATGGTAACTAAGACTGACACAACGACAATACTGTTAGACAACGAGACTATCATGGCAGTGCGTGACTTAACCTCCCTTGGTCAAAGGGAAAGAGCGAAGGAGAAAGAAAAGAAAAAGAGAGGCATGCATAGTACTACCGATGTCGTGCATGTGAGAAGAAAAAAGGGAAGAGAGAGAGAGGAAAAGAAGAAGAGAGGAGCAATAAGAAAGAAGAGAAAAGGGGGAGAAGAAAGAAAGAAGGGAGAGAAAGAAGAGGAAGAAAGAGAGATAAGAAAGAAGAGGAACATGGATGACGATGAGCTTCCGCTGTCCATGACAGAAGAGAGAGAAAGGGAGAGAAGCATAGATGGTGATGCATTTCTACCGTCCATGACAGAGGAGAGAGAAAATTTGGACATCGATGAGCTTCCACTGTCCATGACAGAGGAGAGAGAAAACATTGACAGTGATGAGCTTCTGCCACTCATGATAAAGGATTAAGAAGAGAGAGAAAATATGGACGGCGATGAGCTTTTGTCGTCCATGACATAAGAGTAAGAGGAGAGAAAATATGGATAGCGATGAGCTTCTGCAGTCTATGATATAAGAATAAGAAGAGAGAGAAAACATGGACGACGATGAGCTTCTGTTGTCCATGCCATAAGAGTAAGAAGAACGAGAAAACATGGATGGCTTTCGCCATCCATGATAGAGGAATAAGAAGAGAGAAAATATGGACGGCGATGAGCTTCCACCGTCCATGACAGAGGAATAAGAAGAGAGAGAAAACTTGGACGGTGATGAGCTTCTATAATTCATGACATGGGATAGAGAAGAAAGATAAAATGTGGACGACGATAAGCTTCCACCGTCCATGACAGAAGATAGGGAGAATAGTGAAAACATGGACGGCGATGAGCTTCCGCCATCCGTGACAGAGGAGGGAGAAGAGAGAGAAAACATGGATGGTGATGAGCTTCCACCATCCATCATAGAGAACTGAGAGAGAGGAACTAAGACAGAGGCCCGGCCCTCCACTCGAGTTAAGTCTCACCTCACTGTTTATATCCCAAGAGTAGGAAGACATTGCACTCGGCTTTAAGCTCTGACATGCATGAACAGAGAAAAGAGAGAAGAGAATAGGGTGAATGGAGGAAGAGAGAGATCAAGAAAGTGAGGAAAGAAAGGAAAGATAGAAGAGAGAGAACGAAAGTAAATAAAGAAGATCATGAAAGATAAAAAAAAAGGAAGCCATAGTTGAGAGGAGAGAGAAAGACAGATGAGGGGAGGAGAGAAAGAGAGAGATGAGAGGAGAGAGAGAGATAGACAAGGGGAGGAGAGAGAAAGAGATAGACGAGAGAGAGAAAGAGAGAGATGAGAGGAGGAAAGAGAAAGTTACCTTCACTCCTCTCTCTCTCTCCAAGACGCACCCACAACCTCAATGTAAAATTCTCAAATCTTCTTCATGAAATTGAAGAATGAGGGAAGCTAGGGAAGAACCTTTTACAATTAGGTGTAACATGTACTTATAGAATTGGGCCCAAAACATGGGTGTACACCCAAAAACTATCTAAATTGATGATAATTACAATTTCATTTAAATAAAATAAATTCTAAAAATGGGTGAAAAATGATTGTTTTGCCCCTGCCCAACAATACATGAAGTTCCAAAACAGTCCCTGCTGCTACTCTAGAACTTGTATGATCTTCCATGGATGATTCAGGGTTGCTCCAACATTTGTTTGACTGAAACATGATTGCTTTCTTGTCGAACTCGGCATAACGATCGATTTGATACCAACTTCGAGCCATGGATCGCGTTTTTATGCCACGATCATGCAACTCAAAATTTGTATAGATCTTGAAACCTTCTGATTGATATTATGCTTATTTCATGATTTTTTTTCTTTGGTGCAGTCGCTGAATTGCACTGAGCATGCCGTCATGGTCACGTTGCAATGAACACAACTCGATTTCATGTTCGGATGAAGATTTCGTCGTCTTGGGTTTTTAGACAGAATCTGAAAATTTTGCAGCCGGAACTACAGAAAATTTGATGCCTTCTTGTGCCAAATCCAGCCGTTCATTGTACATGGGGCTCGGACCAAACATAGTCTCAGACCTTATGTACATAATCCAATTGGTTTCACGCCGATAGGGTACGTGAGCGTCGTGATATGGCTGCTCGAGCAAGGCGTCATGTTGTTGAATTTTCTGTAACTATCTTCATGAATCACCAACTTCTCTCTAGTTTTTCTCCAGTTTTTCTCTCAGCTCGGGTATCGTCACAGAACGTGCCATATATCAAAACCCTCATCTTGACAAGACGAATACGCTCACCAAATTTGAGCGTGATCCGACTCAAGACGAGTGAGATATGGGTCTTCAATGTTGTTGCTTGTGACTGTGAAAATAGTCACCATTAATGATGACTTGGTGCAGGGAGGGCACACGAGAATAGTGAGCGGCTTACCAAATTTTACCTATAACTTTGTCCTGGAACGTCCGTTGAAGACAAAACTTGACCCTTAATTGTTTTCGACCGTGTCGGATCCAATGGCGGTGGTCCCTAGCTATTTGACAAGCCGAAAATGCTTCTTGTCACAGGCTAAGGCTGATTTTTTTGAAATTTTTACTTTGTCTGCGCTGCCCTAGACATGTCAGATTACGACAAAATATAGCAGGTGGCCTTTTGGAGTGCTTAGAAAGATTCTGACCCATTCTAAGGAAATTTTGAGACTGTTGAGAATTTCACTGTATGTCTAGGCTTTATTGACTGACTTCTCTTTTATTTTGCTTTAGGGACCCAAGGTGCTGAAAAATGTGTTTAAACAATGACATCTTGACCAAGCTTCAGAGAATGATGTCCTAGTAATCAAAGGTCAAAACTGGAATCATAATGAGATTTCTTATATGGATATAAAAACATATTTTATTAGAAATCTTTTAAATTTCTGAACTGAAGTTAAATCAAATCTAAATAATCGTACATTCAAAGTAACTGATGCAAGACAATTGTTCACAACCAACCATCAAGTTACACCCGAAGTCTCGAGCAAATTATTGCGACACAAAAATATTTGCAGAAATGTTGAGACTTTAATAAAATGGACCTTCCTTTAAATCTACTCTTAGAAAAATCAGAGATTGTTGAAAGTCAAAAAAATGAAGAAAATCAAAATCCATATAGTCCCAAAATTTTCAGTCACGACAGTGATGGAGAAGCCAACCTTGATAACATGATGAAAAGTTAAAGAAACATGGTGGGGCCATATAGTTACTTACTATACAAGTAAAGTATCAGATAAGATTGATAGGACGGTACGTCTGCAACTTTGTCTAGTGCACGAGTCCTACAAAGATTCTACCGACATTACAAATATAACATGTGTTCTACATACCCTTTGCCGACACTACGGACACAACATGTGTACTACTTTCGCTATGCCAGATGCTGTACAAACCCCTTTTTCATACAACTATTCAAAGATTATACAGTTCAAGTTGCTCGGATGTACACTTTTCAATATAAAGAAGAATCTTTACCTTTATACTGTACGAACCTTTTTCAAAGTTATATAAGGATTGTTCATCTCTAATTGGAGGCATCAAGTGTTGAGTCCTTCTCCTCACTACTCCTTCTATCTTTTAGTTTCTTGACAAAGTGTCAAATGGAAGTGTGAAATGTTGATTGTGTAATGAAAGTGTAAAATGTGAAATGTGAGTGTGTAATGAAAGTGTGAAATGAAGATCTTCTTAAAAAAGGACTAATAGAGCAAATTACAAGTCCATATTCTAGTCCTACATTTATGGTAAGAAACCATAATGAAGAAAAAAGTAGTAAGGCCATAATGGTTATGTATTATCAAAGAGTGAATGAAAATCTAGAGTTTGACGGATACTTAGTACTTATAAAAGATGTATTAATCCATCAAACAAAAAATGCTAAATAGTTTAGCAAATTTGATTGCAAATCAGTCTTTTGACAAATAATGTTGACAGAAGACTCAAAACCTTTGACTACTTTTAGAGATCCTTACAACCATTAGCAATGGAAGGTCATGCCATTGGGTGTATGCAATGCCCCTCAAATCTTTCAAATATGGATGAACAAAATCTTTTCAAAACTAAAAGAATTTTGTATTGATGGTGTTTTGGTATTTTCTAAAACCTTAGAGGACCATAGAAAACATATACAAATAATAAGTAATAAATTCCTAGATTGGTGTGGATGTTTTCCATTGTCCATCCGAAAATTATTCGGGATCTTGCTCACAACAATTGCGAGAATATTGTCAGTACCTTTAATATTCAACTTCAAAGCTTTAATTATGAATAGCATTAGACCAACAAGTCCTTATGGGATTTGTTTCTCCCTTGCTATTTTTTAGAAAATGTCTTTATTGCTTTATTATATGTTCTGATAATAAATTTTTTTGGTACTAAATACATATGGAATCTTTTTATTCCATTGAGAACGGCTAATAGTTCCTTTTCAGATCTAATATAATTTTTGTCATTGGACTTAAATTTGCCTGAGTTATATCCACATATGAGTTCTTCTTTATGTACTATTGCTTTTAAAACTCTGCCCCAATTTTCATTTGAAGTAGCAGTTTCAAGGATTAGTTTATCTCATTCTCCAAGAAAATAAACTATTGGTACATTTTAAAGTTCAGCTTTAATCAGTCTGACTATAGCTACGTGTTGTGTTAGTACTGTCGGCAGAGTGTGAGTAGAACGCGTGTTGTGTTCGTACTGTCGACAAAATCTGTGTAGGACTCGTATGCTAGACAAAGTTGCAGTTGTATTATCCTGTCAATCTTAGCACAAAACCGTGCCGTTTTTTGTTTGCACAATTGGAGCGTCATGTGCACAATTCTGCACCCAACTATTTGTGCCACATTCGCCGAAAAACATGTACATGAAGTGCCACCGAATTTCCCAATGTACGAAGTTTAGTGCTCATGCACACCGCGCGCACTCAACTCAACTCGTGCGATTCGTGCGAAAACTGTGTCGTTTTTTTACGCGCAATTGTGGTGGCTTATGCACAATTGTGCACCCTACTATTTGCCCTGCATTTACCATACACGTGCGCAAGAAGTGCCCCCAAATTGCCGTGCGTTTTAAGTTTGGTGCATATGCGCACCGTGCGTGCTCAACTCAACGCGTGCGATTCGAACAAAAACCATGCCGTTTTGTTGCATGCAATTGTGGCGGCTTGTGCACCCTAATAATTTCCCCAAGTTCCCGCAAACATGGGCCTAAGAAGTTCAACCAAATTGCCCTCCGTACGAAGTTTTGTACACATGCGCACTGCGTGCGCTCAACTCAACACGTACGATTTGTGTGAAATTCTTGCCATGTGTTTGCTCGCAATTGTGGTGGCTCTAGCACAATTGCGCACCTTACTAATTGCCCCACATTCCCCCAAACACATGCGCCAGAAATGCCACCAAATTGCCCTCCGTACGAAGTTTAGTGCACATGCGCACCCCGTACACTCAACTTAACGCGTGCGATTCGCACGAAAACCATGCCGTTTTTTTGCTTGCAATTGTGGCGGCTTGGGCACAATTTTGCACCCTATTATTTTCCCAACATTCCCTCAAACACGTGCGCAAGAAGTGCCACCAAATTTCCCTATGTACGAATTTTAGTGCACATATGCACCGCGCGTGCTCAACTCGACGCGTGCAATTCGTGCGAAAACCGTGTCGTTTTTTGGGCGCAATTGTGGCAGTTGTCCGAGACTAAAACTTTCGGGACTATTTTGATTTTGATTTACTTCATTTTCTTGACCTTCAACAAACTCTTTTGTTTCTAGGAGTAGATCCAAAGGATGGTCCATTTCATTAAAGTCGCAACATTTCTCCCTATATTCTTGTGCCTCAATAATTTGCTCTGGACTTCGAGTGTAACTTGATGGTAGATAAGTTCTCAATAATCATCTTCCATCAGCTACTTTGATGGCACGATTATTTAGATTTGATTTAGCTTCACTTCTGAAATTTATAAGATTTCTAATATGTATTAGAAATCTCTTTATGATTTTAGGTTTATCCTTCGGTTAATAGGAAATCATTATCTAAAGCTGCTTCAAGATGTCATATTTGGTATGCTGAAAGAATCTTACCTTAGTTCTCCAACCAATTGTGCTGGTTATATGAAATGTTAAATAGGAATTGAACCTCCAAGATTTGGAGACCCAAAAAACCATGCTTTTGAAAACTTTGTAATTGTATCCAGTCTAGATGCTCAAATATATTTTTTCCAGTTAATCCCCATTCGATTACATCTTGACTCCAAGGTTAATGTTTTATATAAAATATCAATTTGGGGAGAGTTTGATAAATATAGTAAATATTAAAGGAGTACTTGTTTAGTAACTCCAAGCTCAGAAAAAATTGTTCTTTATCAATTTGATCATAGCGTTTTGAAATATTTCAATAGGAAGTACTTGTTTGGCCTTCTCGTAGAAACATATTCATTTTACTTGTTCGAATATTGAATCACTGGATTGATTATCTAGGTAATGGGATATTTCAAAAAATGTATTTATTTTTTCAAAACTGAATTCCTCACTCCAATCCATTTGTTTACAGGATTCAAATATTTTTTCTTTCATTTTTGAAAATGACATAGACTGACTTGCTATCAGGTCGGACAATCTTCCCATATGTTTTCAAAACTTTCTTTTATTATTTAAGATATGGTTTTTCCACATCTCATTTAGTTCTTCATAGATTGTCATCGGAACATGAGGATTACGATAGAAGTTTGGGACTGGTCAAGTCTCTGATAAAACCATATAGTTTTCACGTATTCGTGAAAAAGTATCATTTAATCTTAATATTTCTGAGTAAGATAGAGGTTTAAAATTTGGGTCTTAAGCAAACTGAGAAAAATAAAAAGGGCTCTCTTTTGATTTATTATTCTGGCTTAGTACCTAGTTGGTTCCCAAATTTTTCTATCTTTTTTTTCCTTGTTTAGGAATTTCTTTTTTCCCCTTATTTAGATATGGTTGTTTTCCTTTGTCCATCTGAAAATTATTCCGACTTCCTGCTCAAAATATCTGCAAGACTATTCTCAGTACCATTAATATATTCAACTTCAAAGCTATAATTATGAGTAGCATTAAACCAACAAATTCTTCTGGGATTTGTTTCTCCTTTGCTATTTTGTAGAAAATCT
Organism: Amborella trichopoda; assembly: GCF_054954075.1. Lineage (NCBI taxonomy): Eukaryota > Viridiplantae > Streptophyta > Magnoliopsida > Amborellales > Amborellaceae > Amborella > Amborella trichopoda. Next base: position 23,356,381 of record NC_142338.1, on the reverse strand, counting down.
CTTACTGCTTTATTATTTGTTCTGATAATAAATTTTTTTGGTGCTAAATATATATGGAATCTTTTTATTCTATTGAGAACGATTAATAGTTCCATTTCATATGTAATATAATTTTTCTCATTGGACTTAAATTTGCCTGAGTTATATGCACATATAAGTTCTTCTTTACTTGCTACTACTTTTAAAATTGCGCCCCAATTTTCATTTGAACTATCAGTTTCAAGGATTAATTTATCTCCCTCTCTACGAAAATAAATTGTTGGTACATTTTCAAGTTCAACTTTAATATGTCTGAATATAGTTGAGTCTTTCACATCCCAAACGAATTCTTTATCTTTCTTGAGTTTCTCTAATAAAGGTTTTTCTTTTTTAGGGAGATTTGGAATAAAGTATATTCCATAATTAATAAGTCCTAAACAACTTTGTAGATGTTTTTTATCAATACTTTTATCAAAAAAAATTCTTAATTTCGACAATAATATGTTCTTGTAATATTATTCCGTTCTGGTATAAGATTATTCCTAGAAATTTGATTGATGTTTTTGCAACTTCAATCTTCTTATGACTTAGTGTAATTCCATTGTCTATGAATTTATTACATATTATTTGTAGATATTTTATATGGTCCTTTAAGGTTTTAGAAAATACCAAAACATCATCCATACAAAATTCTTTAAGTTCAAAAAAGATTTTGTCCATCTATCTTTCAAAATTTGAGGGGCATTGCACAAACCAAATGACATGACGTTCCATTAATAATAGTTGTAGAGAGCACTAAAAGCAGCCGAGGATTTTGACTCTTCTGTGAACATTATTTGTCAAAAGCCTGATTGCTAACGTATTTAGCTTTTTTTGTTGGACGGATTAATATACATCTTTTCTAGATATGAAGTATTCGTCAAACTCTAGATTTTCATTCAATCTATGATAATTTATAACCATTTTGACCTTACCTCTTTTTTCTTCATTATGGTTTCTTACCATAAATGCAGGACTAGAATGTGGACTTGTAGTTGGCTCTATTAATCCTTTTTTCTAAGAGATCTTTTATTTGAGTAGAAAACTCATCTATATCTTTTTTAGTATAGACCATTGGTTTTACTCTGATAATCTTGTTTGGATCACAGAGTTTTAAACTACAGTATCTAGGTTTTCTATACCATAGCTTTAATGGATTTTCAGTAAAATTTGGTTTAAGTAGTTGGTAATCCCAATTATTCTCATTAAGTTTTTTTATTTCATGTAAACTCTCACCACGTTTCTGCGGCGTAAACCCATTTTGACATCGATATTTGTGTTCAACAAGGATTGATATTAATACAATTTCATGCTTTAGGGTAAAAATATGCTTGATATCATGGATTTCGATTGGAAAGTGATTTTGAAGAAAGTTATTTCCAAGAATAAAATCACTATGCATAAAAGGAAAACATAAAATTTTTGGAATAGAAAATTTTTTATTTCCTAACCAAACTGATACATTTTTTGCTTTATACTCTATTTGAGTATTGTAATTATCAATACCAATTGCATGTAATGGAGTATGATTTTTTCTCATTTTTCTAATGGTAATACAGTTGGGCTACATTAACAAATTGTTACTCCTATATCAATTAGAATATCAAGATGATATGGTTTATATCCTGAAAAGTTAAATTCTTCCAAAACAAACATATATGACTTTCGGTTATGACTATGTGAAAAAATGATTTCTTCATCCCCTCCTATTTTCATTCTAGATATAGTTATGGATTATTGAGTCTTTTTTTAAGATTGTTGATTATTTTCCTGTTGATTATTTTTTTTCTCATCTTCTTCTGTTTGTAGAGAGGAACTAGATTAGGGAAATATAGGAATTTGAATATTTTTGTAGCCCAATGGTTTTTGGTTTACCATAGCTTTGGATTTTTGATCTGGTTGATGGAAACTCAATCTTCTTTCTTCAATAAAATTTTTGGGTTTTTCAAAGTTTATTATTTTATTTGAGAAGCGTTGATCACTAAAGTTTTTCAAAGTTTCTGAAGGCTTGGAAAGTAATATGTTGTACTTCTTTTTTGGAAGTTTTTTCTATAAAGTTTTCAATTAGCCAATTAGCAGGGATCTCAAGATCTCGCCAATTGATTAATCATGGTTGGATTTTTGTATCAAAGTTACGAGGTTCAAATATTTCTACAATTCTATTGTCTATATTCTTTGTGGAAGTCTTTGTCATACTGGTTAACTCGTGGATTGCTTTCTATTCTCTTGCAAGATTAAAATTATCTTCTTTCATCCCAATATTTTTTGTTTGGATTAAAATTTTGACAATATCTTGAATGTTTTTATCTTGCATCGATAGGATCACTGAATCTTTTATCCATAGCAACAACTAATATTAGGGTATCTATCCTTTGTCCAAATAATGTTGTCCTTACGATTAGGATTACTCCAATATGCATATATCTGAGTTTCTAATATAACTTTATGAGTTTTGCAATTTTTGTTTTGTCAAAAATTAATATTTCAACAGAAGGCTTTAGCAGTTGTATTACCACTAAACTGTTCAAAGTGTCTAGGATTCCAAAATTGAAACTTTGACATTTTATATATTTGTTCTCTCTTAAGAGTCTTTAATTTTTCTAATTTAGAATCATCGATTGTAAATTCTTCATCGATTGTAAATTCTTCATGAATTACATGTCCTAATTCAATAATTTCTTGATGCTCTGCATCAGAAACTTCTGCTATATATTCTTCATTCATCATGAAGACTATTTATGATTCTAAGTTACTGCTTTCTGATTCAGTCTCAAGTTTTAATATAATTGGTTCTTTATCAGAAATTTCTTCTCCGAAACAAATTTCATAATCATTTTCTTCAAGGATTTTTATCATTTCCTTAATATTTTTACCTTTTTTAGGAAAGTTTGGGGAAATATGTCCTTCTTCATTGTATATCTAACATCGACAACTGTTTTTGGATTTATTGATATTCTTCTTGACTGCATATCATTTTTTATGATCGAAGGTTTTCTTTTATTCCACTTCTTCCATTTTAAAATTTTCTTTTTGAAAAATTTCTTTTGTTTTTTATTTTCGCAAGCAAATTCAAAATTGTGTTTTGGAATTCGACAACAATTTTTTTCTCCAAGTCCTTTCTTGACTTGTTTCTTTGCTTTTAGGTCTAAGCAATGACTTTCAATTTTTTTGGAAAAAAAATCTTATTCTATTTCCGAAAGTATCATTTGATGATGTATCACTGACATATTTACTATATTCAGTGTTACCAATTTCATCCCATGGTGATGGTAATCTATGGAAAATTTGTTTTTTCATAATTCTAATTTATTTTCATTCAGCATTTGGTACCATTTTTTAAATTCTATGACAAAAGCTTCAAATTCTTTAATATTACAAAGCTATATCTTTAACGAAGTATACTCTGCATCATTTTGCAGCGTATACTTATTTATGTGTCCACAAAATTCTTCTTTTAAGATTTTTGTGAAATCTTTCAGGATATCTTCCATTTTCCTTTCTCTATTAAGCATATTAGTTTTTTCTGCAAGCCTTCTAGTTGAAGCTTCCCATTTTCTAAGAAATTGCAAAGTATCTCCTTGCAATGTTCCTACTAAATAGTCTAAATTTTTTTTCTAGACGAAATTGTTTTGTAATTTGTTAAAACTAGAGTCATGGATTGAGCCTAGTCATCAATGGCTTGACTATATTCTCTTGAAGGTATATTTTTTAGATCAAGATATGTGTCATTTACAAACATTTTGTTTGTGTAAATCATCTTTTCAAGAGTTTATCTCAGGGATTGGCTTTGAAGAGGAAGGAGAAGCTTTATTTTCTTCGTTCTGAAGAAATTCTTCTTTTTTGATAATTTGAAGGTATTCTTCAAATTCTTTGGGTGTCCAATCCCTAGTCTCTGGGTCTGATTATAGGTGATTTAGTTCTTCAATTTTTCATTTACCTTTTGATTCAGAGTCTTTGGTTTCGGACTCTTCAAATTCTGATTCATGTATTTCACTTGAAGCAATCTTTTCTGATTCTGCATCACTATCATCTAAACTAATTATTAGATGATTATTGTTTCTTAACATGAGTTTTTCATGTTCAGTAAATAATCTTTTCATTTAAGAAATGAAATTATTTCTTACTTATATATCTTTTCCTTTTATATATCTTGATTTCCAATATTTAATTATTTCTTTGGTGGCTTCAAAGTTTTTTTAATCTTCTAGAGTTAATATTTTTGTTTCATAAAAAAGTCTTTTTCTTGCTTCTTATTCTTTTTCATAATCAAGTGTTTTATGCATGAGTGAATTCACAATGGATAATAACATTCCTTATTCTTGATTTAGTTCAATATTTTTTATTGAACCTAAACTTTATATTGTTTGTTCAATTTTCATTAGCCTGTTAATCATTTGTTAATGATTTTCAGATTGTATTTTATGACCTAATCTAAGCCAACTAGTGCATATTTCTATTAAACCATTTAGACCTCTGCTAATACTTTTGACATTGTTTTATGAAGACTTATCAATGTGATAATCATGGTTGAAATTTTCTTCTTTTTGATTTAAATCTTTACTCAAACTAGTTACTTAGCCATAGAAGATTTCTTTCTGATACCAAAAGCTCCCTATGAATTTATTTTCGTCTTTCTTATCCTGTCCTAACATGCTCTCTGACTAAATAGGCTTGGATTTACGAGGTACAAATCACAAGAATATGGGTTTTAAAAGAAACTTGTATGCAACGTAAATAAAATATAAGAATTCAATTTATATCAAAAAGAGATACGTACCAACTAAGCATTCACACTGATGAAATCTTCGAAGTCTTTATTGAAACCGACGCTCTGATACCATTTCAGACGTTCATTACACACTCAACATTTCACACTTTCATTACACACTCAACTTTCACACTTTCATTTCATTTCACACTTTCACTCACTTTCATTACACAATCACTTTCTCAGAAACTAAAAGATAGAAGGTGAAGTGAGGAGAAGGACTCAAGACTCGATGCCTCCAATGAGAGATGAACTATCCTTATATAACTTCGAAAAAGCTTCGTACAGTATAAAGGTAAAGATTCATCTCTATCTTGAACAGTGTACGTTTGAGCATCTTGAACAGTTGTATGAAAAAGGGGTTCGTACAACATCTTGCATAGTGAAAGTAGAACATGTGTTGTGTCTGTACTATCAGCAAAGTGTAAATAGAACACGTGTTGTGTTCATATTGTCCGCAGAATCTTTGTAGGACTCATGTGCTAGACAAAGTTGCAGTTGTACCGCCCTATCAATCTTATAAGATACTTTACTTGTACAATAAGAAACTATATGGTACCACCATGCTTCTTTAACTTTCCATCATGTTATCAAGGTTGGCTTCTCCAACACTATCGAGACTGAAACTTTCAGGACTATTGTGATTTTGACTTTCTTCATTTTCTTGACCTTCAACAATGTCTTCTATTCTAGGAGTAGATACAAAGGAAGGTTCATTTTATTAAAGTCACAACAATTCTCAAAATATTCTTGTGCCTTAATAATTTTCCCTAGACTACGGGTGTAATTTGATGGTAGATAATTGGTAAACAATGGTCTTCCATCAGTTACTTTGATGGCACAATTAATTAGATTTGATTTAGCTTCAGTTCTAAAATTTATAAGATTTTTAATAAAATATGTTTTTATATCCAAATAAGAAATCTCATTATGATTCCAGTTTTGAAAACACATGGGAAGATTATCAGACCTAATAGCAAGTCAGTGTGTGTCATTTTATTTGGAATATGAGGATTATGATAAAAGTTTGAGACTGGTCTAATTTCTGATGGAAGCATATAGTTTTCAAGTAATCGTGAAAAACTCTCATTTAATCTTATTATTTTTTAGTAAGATAGTGGTTTAAGATTTGGGTCTTGAGCAAATAGAGGTATCTTTTGATTTATTCGTCTGGCTTGGTACCTGGTTGGTTTCCAAATTTATCTCCCTTTTTCTTCCTTATTTAGGAATTTCTTTCTTTTCCTTATTTAGGAGTGGTTGTTTTCCTTTGTCCATCAGAAATTATTCGAGATTCTTGCTCAAAAATTCTGCAAGAATATTGTGAGTAACTTTAATAAATTCAACTTCGAAGATGTAATTATGAATAGCATTAGACCAACGAATCCTTTTGGGATTTGTATATCCTTTGCTTTTTTTTAGAAAGTCTTTTATGGCTTTATTATTTGTTCTAATAATAAATTTTTCTGGTGCTAAATCTAATTGGAATCTTTTATTCCATTGAGAGCGGCTAATAGTTCCTTTCCATATGTAATATAATTTTTCTCATTAGACTTAAATTTGCCTAAGTTATTTCAAGAAATGTATTCTTCTTTATTTACTACTGCTTTTAAAATTGCGTCACAATTTTCATTTGAAGCATCATTTTCGAGAACTAGTTTATCTCCTTCTTTAGGAAAATAAGCTGTTGGGTACATTTTCAAGTTCAGCTTTAATCTGTCTGACTATAGCTGAGTCCCTTTCATCCCAAATGAATTCTTTATCTTTCTTGAGTTTCTCTAATAAAGGTTTTTCTTTTTTAGAGAGATTTGGGATAAAGTTTGTTCCATATTTAAGAATTCCTAAAAAAATTTGTAGATGTTTTTTATCTATAATATTATCAACAAAATTCTTAATTTTGAGAACAACATGTTCTAGTAATCTTTTTCTGTTCTGGTCTAAGATTATTCCTTGAAATTCGATTGATGTTTTTTCAACTTCAATCGTTTTAGGATTTAGTATAATTCCATTGTCAAGGAATTTATTACTTATTATTTGTACATATTTTCTATGGTCCTCTAAGGTTTTAGAAAAAAACAAAACATCATCAATACAAAATAATTTTAGTTCTGAAAAGATTTTGTCTATCCATCTTTTAAAGATTTGAGGGCCATTGCATAAACCAAATGGCATGACCTTCCATTGATAATGGCTCTTGGGGGCACTAAAAGCAGTCAACGATTTTGACTCTTCTGTCAACATTATTTGCCAAAAGCCTGATTTTGCTAAAGTATTTAACATTTTTTATTTGATGGATTAATACATTTTTTCTAGGTACGAAGTATCCATCAAACTTTAGATTTTCATTCAATCTTAATCATTATAATCATTATGTCCTTACCTCTTTTTTCTTTATTATGGTTTCTTACCATAAATGCAGGACTAGAATGTGGACTTGTAGTTGACTCTAATCCTTTTTCTAGAAGATCTTTTATTCGAATATAGAACTCATGTATATCTATTTTAGTATAGACCATTGGTTTTACACTGATAATCTTGTCTGGATCACAGAGTTTTAAACTACAGTATCTCTGATTTCTAGACCACAGCTTTAATGGATTTTCAGTAAAATTTGGTTTAAGTGTTTGGTAAGCCCAATGATTCTCATTAGGTTCTTTTATTTTATTTAAACACTCACATTTTTGCAGTGTAAACCCTATTTGACATCTATACTTGTGTTCAACAAGTATTGGTATTGATACATTTTCACCTTTTAGTGTAAAAATAAGCTTGGCATCATGAATTTCGATTGGATAGTGATTTTGAAGAAAGTTATTTCCAAGAATAAAACCATCGTGCATAATAGTAATACATAAAATTTTTGGAATAGAAATTTTTTTATTTCCTAACCAAACAAATATATTTTTGGCTTTATACTCTATCTGAGTATTATTATCATCAATACTAGTTGCATGTAATGGAGATACATACCAGCTAAGCTTGCACATAGATGAAAATCTTCACAGTCTGTATTCAAATAGTTGCTCTGATACCTTTTCACACTTTCATTTCATTACAAAGAAATGAAATCCAATAACTATTTCTTTGGAGAGGAATATTCATGTAAGCCATAGCCTAGTATCTATTCCGGTAACATGATTTCAAATTGGAGACAGAGTACTGCAATGTGCTCAAAAGCCAATATCTCCAAAGATAAAAAGAAAAGAAAAAAGAATCACGAGTGCAACTCCTAATAATGAGAGGTTAATAGGGGTCTTTCAAGTAGAAACATATGTGATATGAATAAACAAAATGCCTAAACGATATAAACTATGGGAACCAAATAAAACGAGACAAGGAAAAATAAAAAGGTTACCTATAGTATAACCATGCTTCCTTTTAGATATCGGTAGCATTACACCACTCGACCTTGGAAACTCGGTATATGCCTGTCAATACGGTATGAACAATAGAAGTACCAAAATGTTGCCATAAATCCAAAATCAAAGAAACTAATGACCATTGATACATCTTAGTGCCAGTATGAAAGAGAATAGGAACTACAAGGCAAAATTAAAAAACTATGGAGCTGCTTTAAAGGAGAAGACCGATCTCTGTGAGCAACTCAAGGTTCCGTATTAATCCTATTCCTGTAAGGAATAAAAGCACCTTCTAAAACTTTTCTAGCTAAGATCGAATGGTTATCCACACTAGACGCCTGTTGGTAGGGAATGCCAACTGTAGATATGCTAAAAATTCTAGCAGCCTCCTATAAGGCCAATGTAGCCTTCCCAATTGGGAAGAAAGATGAGTTTTTATTGTAATCAAATCTCTCAACCAAGGCCTCATTCATATGAAAATTGATATGAGCTTGAGCCATGTGAAAGGTACCTTGGAGAGAATGGATCCTCAAGAAGGGCTTCAAATCCTCCCATTGGCATGCCGAATCGTACCAAGTTTGAAACAATGCGAGAAGGGTAGGACGTCCTCGTACCTACCTAACTTGCACCCCTATCACGATGCTACATGAGACATGAACGGGAAGGAAATCGAGAAAGTGAATTACCTCTCGAAAAGAAGATGGGGATTTCTCATTCTCATCCTCCTCTGATGACAGTGGAAGACATTTCTTTGGAGCCATGTGACAAATAATTTTGCTAAAAATTGAAGGATAAAATCTAAAAATTGCTGAAAATTGAAAGAAAGAAGAGGAAAGAGCTCTAGAAGGGAAATCAAAGAAGAAGAATGAGTTTAGAATAAATGAAATCTGTCCAGTAAAAGCCCTATTTATAGAACACAAAGAAAAAATTTTAATTCAAGTCAAACTAGGACTCAAAAAGGGGCCAAATCGTGAAGGTAGTAGTATTGGACCAATGCGCGACATGCCGCATGTCAAGACAGGAAAAGTTTTTCCATGAAAAAAGAAGAAAAAAAGAGGAGAAAAGATCAAGCACCCAATGCCTTGAGAAAAGTAAAATTTGTCCCAAATAATGCACAGGATGGTCAGGGGCAATCTCTTGACCGTGTCTGGCACGTTCCATTCTAGAAAAATCAAAATCTCAAAATTGAATCCAAAAACAGATTCTATAATGGCAAGAGCCTAAATAGCTCACCAGAATCTCAACAAACCTTTGTCACTCATCTTCAAAATCACAGAATTAAGAAGTTCCTTCTTGGTACGAGCTGCAATGGATCACCAATAATCTCAATTCAAACTTTGTCAATGACGTCCAACCTATGTGCCAAAAAATATTAGGGATTTCTATCTCCATCAAATGTCAAATTCCTGCAATGTAAAAGAATCGACACAAGAAAATATCTAACCTATATGGCAAAGAAAAGAACCGGTACCCAATATCTCACTTCAACGTTAACCCGTGTGATGTAAAAAGAGTTGGGCAGGTACAAGTTCCGTCCATCATTGCATGATGTAAACCGAATTAGAGGGCTCCATGGTTGCACAATCTTAAAAGGCAAACTAAAACCAAATCTATTTTTATTTTTTCAAAATTTCCCCTAAATGGTCTCGTGAAATTTTTCAAAAATTTACTTTTTTGGATTAGTAGCCCAAAACCTTGCATCTGTTTCTAAAATGTTTTCTAAAAAAAAAAGAAGTTTCAAAAGGGACTCAGACATGATGTTTCTGTCATCACTAGATCCTAGTTGTCATGCTGCAAACCCTCAGAAAGAAATAACCCATATGTTCCAAAACCTCAAGCTCGAACTTGTGGCCCCTATGAATTTAGAATCAAAGACGAATAGAAGTTCAATTAGCCAGAATTTGATCATCATTATATCGTTTTCATTTAAATGTCATTCACTTGAAAACCAAACCCAAAGAGAAAATGTTTAAAGTCAAAGATGACTACACTGGCATCCTAAGTAGGATTGGGATGATCTCAGCAAGGAGGAGCCACCAGCTCAAAGATAGCACAATTCCTTTTGACTGTACTTTGAATATCGATTGTTGGAGACCTCTCAACGACACTGCCTCAAAGATAGTCCACTGCCAGTTCGGCTTCTTACAGGGCAAGGATATCCATCAGCGTACCGCCTCTCAAAAGGGTATTGGTCATTCAAAAGGATACTCCCTCGAGGATCTACTTCTTTTCCATTCAACCGGTGTCCTAGTTGCATGCAAAAGAGGGGCAAATGTAGACACCCCCTCGAAATTCAGGCTAAGTTAATTTCCATAACCCTAATTCTCAACCTTAAGGACCATACAAACCCTAGTTGACCCTAGTACACCTAGACCCAATTAAACTATCCCAAAACATTCCAAAACCTATCCCAAGTTGTAGTAGACTCCTAGAGCTTTTTAACAGTCTAGGAATCACATAACTCGGACCTAGGGATCAAAAGTTCGAAGCCATGGGGAATCCAATGGGAAAAAGACCAAATTACCCACGCTACCAAGCCATACGCCACTTGGGGTGTCAAGCCGCCCATTTTTTACACCAATTCATGTTGGATTGCTCGACAAACTGCGTGTCGCATGACTTGATTGACATGAGGCTATGCAATTTTGCCCAAATTTAGGTGATAAACATGCTTAAGTCAGTTTGTAACAGAAAATTTCAATATATTAGATTAAATCTGGACCCTTGGATCTAATTAGTCTATTTTCAACCATAACCCTAGCTCAACCTATAAATATCCCCTCTAAAATACGGTGAAAAAGGTAATAAAAATATTGAACAATACCTCGTAGGAAAATCTCTAGAAATTAGTAAATAATTCCCATATAATAGGAAAAAAATTAATAAGTCTTATAAATTTAATAAAAATAAAAATTCCAAAAATATACTATAAAACCCTAAAATTCGTAGTAGAAATTAAAAAACTTTAATTCCCTTAGAAAAGTAGGGAAAACCATCTCTCAGCCTCAAGAAAAATTAAGTAAAGCATTACCTAAGATCCTTAGTCCCTTTCCAAGCATGAGGAATCCTAGATTTAGGTAAGATAACCTTAAATTCTACAAATTCTTACAAGCAAAAGGCATCCAATAGATGAGAAAGTGACAAGAAGAGCAACTTGATTCGAGCCTGCAACTCGGGGTTTTGGGTCCTTAAGCTACGTAACTCCTCCGTTTCTCTTTTAAATTAGTTTTCTTCTTTAAATTGTCATTTATTTATATGTAATTTCTTTGTTCTTAGATTTAGTAAACTTTTAAAAGTATTTAAAGGCCTTATACATTGATTTTGAAATTGGCATTGCCAGTAATTTAACAAAGAGACTTGATTTGTACAAAGTCTGTGATGCTTTTGAAGCTATAATTTGAGCGATCACACTCTCTCTACTATTCTAAAAATTGAACTCATGCCACATGGTATTTGGGTATATCTCACTCAGAGATCGACTAAAATCCGAGCATGAACATAATGACAAATAATATTGACAAAAAAATAATATAGAAAATAAAGTAGAAAAGATAGAAAAAACCTAGAATACCAGGCCCTTAGGCTAGGCACCCGGAGTTGGGCCCATATTTGATGATGAAGATTGAATCCTTACTCCTCGATCTTCAATATTGATGATCCAATTGAGTGAATGACTTTGGGGAAGGAGCGTTGCCAAGGAACTCTACATCTAGGATTTATAAAGATTGAAAATTTTTCTTTTGATCTCTAAAGTTAGCTAAAACAGGGTCTCTATCTAGGGTTCAATGGCTTAGGCCTATACTTTGAAGGCTGCAGGTTTCCATGACTTAGGGATTATGTTTTCGTCTATGGGTCTCTTGAAATTGGCTGAAAAATGCTCTATTTAATGATAGGAATGTCCCAAAATTAGAAGACGGGGATTCTAGATCAATCAGGAGGCAACACATAACCATGCCACGATATGCAGTAGAAAATTTGTCTCTCTTGTGCAACATTATGCAGCATTGAAATATTTCCATTCAGGGTTTGTACAGGTGTGCTTTGGATATCACTTTGAGTCCAAGGGTGGTGATCTAAACGACATCAGATGCTTCCTTAGAGCCGCTCCTCATGATTTCCTTCATTTGGTACTTCTAGAAACCACCTCTTCTGAGATATTGGTTTCCTAACTGGGATGTTATGAAATATTGAACTGCCCATGTTGGGATTTGGGACTATTGGTCTTCCTAAAAATGTGATATTTAGAATTTAGAATACCTTGAGAATATTTAGGGATAGTTTGGCTTCCAAAGTATAAATATTTAGGATACTTAAGGCTATTTGGGATTTTTAATTTTCCTAATACGTTATTTAGGGAATATGGAATATCTAAGGAACTAGGTTGGATTATGGTCTACAAGACTATGGGTCGGTTTGTGTTATGATGTACTAGGATAATGTGCACCAGGGTTTTAGAACTCATAACCAAATTTAAATTAAGAGGGGAAGTCTACAGGTCATCGATGAAATCATCTAATACTTTCATGGTATCCTCCACATATTATTCAAGTTTTAAATCTCCGAATATCCACAGTTGTAAAAACTATTTAATAGAGGTTGTCAAAGCCTCCAAATAGGTCCACAAGACTTATACCAGAGTATCCTACGATGGGAGTTCACAAGGGTGTGTGATACCTAGTCTAATCACCTCTTGGGATGTGACATGCTTAGTTTTTTTGGTTTTTCAAGTTGAGCACCTTCAAATTCTAGGGTAATCACTTCATAAACATGAAAGGTTTCTTGAAGAGAATTTCCCTCTAGAAACGAGACTCAATGGAACAAAAAACACTTAGTTTTTGACACAGTGTTAGTAAACAGGGATTAGTGACTCGTGACATAGAGAGTCATTTTCCAGATTGTGCAGTAGAAAATACTAAATGAGCACCTCTTGGTAAAATGCTCGTTACTTCCAAAAACTGATGACAGTTTTTAAAAAAATTTCATTTTTCTGAAACAACTCAATTCCCTAAATAACCAACGGTGCCCCCACTGAAGCATAGGGTATTGTAAGCCAAAAAAACCATGCCAAAATGTCCAGGTTCCTTGGAAATTGGGTATACATAACCAGCAAATTCTAAAGATGGACCCATATCTCCCAAACTAGAAATGATATTGCTTTTCTAAGTGAAAATAGACTCAAAAACACGAAGGAACATCAAATTATCTCACACGAATAAATATGATAATATGACTGTTTTACTATCCATAACTAGCAAACAGTTCTGAAATTTCTAGCCAAGAACTTCTTGATATCAACGTGTGATTTCCAAGGGTCTAGCCTTCAATTTGGCTCCCATTCTTCACCGTGACTCAAGACTAGTGCACACCTAGGATGCAAACTAATTGGTGTGGGATTTGGGACTCTTCTAAAGCTCTGCTTTAATACCGCTTGACATAGTTCTTACAAGCTTTGGCCACGAGAACACAAACATAAAAACAAACTACAAAATACAAGACTGGTATTTAATTACAGCCGCATGTCTCTAGGCATAATCCTCAAAAACGATATTACATGGACTCCAAAAACACAAAAAATCACTTCAATTAGCCCTAGTACAATTGCCACAAAACTAACAATGATACCGAGCTTCAAAATAACACGAACATGACTTAAGACATAATATTCATCTCAATACAATGCTCCTCTCAAATTGTAACTCACTTTAAATACATTTAACATTAATTACATTGCACATTTAGCTCAATCTCAACAATAGAAGATTTCATAAAAACATACGCACAAGAACTAAGGCATGGGAAGTCAAAATAGATTTCTTGAAGTAACGGATTACCTCCTGGGGATTACCTGACTGTTAAACTTGACTTAAAGCAAGAAAATATGGCGTAATAGTAAGAAAAATGTCCCCTTTAAGTTGCTTAAAAAATCGCCTCAATGATGTATGAAATACTCTCTTTTAATGGACTCTCTCTCATAAGATAAAATGGCTAAGGCATGAAGAGCAAGGTGGGGCATGCCAATCAAGCAGACCTTTCACTCTCTCTAATGTTTGAAACAAGAATGGTTTGAAATTAGGACATGGCTTTCTATAGTTGATTGTTGTGTACTCATCTTGTGTGATTAAGTTTGAGACTTACAATTGGTCATCCAAAGTATGAGAGAGGCTCATGATCTTAGACCTAGTCAACATCATCGATAGCTATCATAAGAAGGCTGAGATTAATCACTACCATCACCACATAAACTTTAAATTGGCTTCAATTTCCCTCCAATGATTTGAAATTCATTTTCATTCGAAAATCCCTAGGTTTTAGATTTCATCAATCCACACCATCAATTTCCCAAATCAATGCTCACATGAACATCACATGTATATTCTCTCTACGTGTGGTGTCCCACTCTCTAATTCTCTCTCTTAATTTTTGTAAGGTTTCAAATTTCAATTAAAACAAGTCTATTTCAAATTTTCATTTTCCACACATGTTATATCATACTTCTACATCCAATAAGAAATCAATATATTAACAAATGATTGTTTATCTAAAACACCATTGGATAGAAAATCACAATTTTATGAAAAATATCTGTATATTTATGCTCATACATGTGCGAACACACACACAAATGCCAAATACATTTAAAATCAAATTATACTTACTTTTGATAAGTTGTACGTACCAAACAAGAAATAAGGCACAATAGCCAATGGTCATCCACGTCACGGCCGCGTCAACCATGAAATGAAGTGGCAGCCATACAGGGGTCATGTGACAAAATAATGGGCCACTTGTGTGCCTTCCCGCATGTGTGACCTTGCCTTTCATGGGAATTTCGCCCAAAAAAATTTAAAAACTCTATTTTTACCAAAACATACTGCAAAAAGTCCTAAAACTTGCTAAAAATCCATTTTTAATGGTTCTCTATAAAAATAAATCACTTTGGGATGTAGAAAAAACAAGATATATAGGGAAATTAGGATTATTCAGAAAATAAAATCAAGTAGTTAGATGATCCACTATGCTAGAACCGGAATTCCAAGTGACATTCTCAATTGGCCCAACAAGATGCATGTCTCACAATTTATGGAAGAGACACATGCTTGACATATTAAAGCTAACCCAATAGATGGCCTAGATTCTAGATTAACACCATATTGAAAGCCCACCCCCAAAGATACGCATTCTTGTGGGCATGTCGTCCTCTCTCTAGCATATGTGCATAACTCTATTAAGTAGATCATGTATCGATAGAGCGGCTCCCCATTTGTGACTGTATATGTACGTGCGATGAGAAGGCTCAAGGTGACGTTTTTTAGCTCATATCCTCTCCAAACCTTGTCATGAAATCCTCTCCATGCCTCATGACTCGAGCTGTTTGAGACTTCCTAGATCCTGTTTCGCCAAGATCTAGAAAGTCCTATGCTCTTGTTAAATCCCATTGTGACCAAGAACTACTGTGGAATAATGGGGTCAAGGCCTTGAAAGGCAATAACTCTAACATCAGGATACTATAGAGGTCCGATCCAAATATAATAAGAACTGAGAGTTCTTAGAACTCCACACAAACCCCACTTTATGTTAAAAACCTTGCTTTACTATTATATGATATTTAAAGTCGAATTTTGCTCCTAATGCATTCGTTCTCTGGTTCCTTATATATGTGTTGAGTCATAATACTATAATTGCCTCTAACACATTTTTGGGCCACCAAGTGGTTTCAACCTACCGATGTTCGATAATCACAAAATATATCCTTGTTTATCATTGCCAAGTCCCTACAAAGACACCATTAAATGAGTGAAAAATGGAATTGATCATGAGAAGGAGACGTTCCAGTTTGAGATATTTCTTTTCATGCTCTAAGGAAGGTCAAGAGCACATGATATTGCTCCAAAAAAATGTTGTCTGCAAGATTCATTTGAAAATAGAGAAAATAAAGTTGATATGAAGATTAACTCGAAGCCTCGGTTAAAGAAGGACAAAGAATGGAAAACCTCTTGACATTATATCCAAGTAAAGGGGTTTCAAATGCCTTTTGGCACAGATATATATATATATATATATATATATATATATATATATATATTTTATTTCTTTTTGTACTTTCTAAAATCTATAATATGCTTAGATGTACAAATCAAGAGTGACCAGACTTGTATACTAATTTGTTGTTAATAAAACAGAGATTAAAAGTCCCTGGAATACTCCCAAATTGATTCATATACAGAAAAAACCATTTTTTCGACTATACAAATATAAGCAATTTTTCTCCTTATATTTAGTTTAGTTCCTTTATCATATCTGGAATCATAATCATGTTCGCTGACACATTTAGGGCAAATGATTTCTAATATTTAATAAGTAAAATTCCAATATAAGAGACATCTTATCTAGCATCAAAATTCCTTGAATGGAGAAACCTCATCATTGAGTTTGATAATATGTTAGGATGAATTATTTACTAATCTTATGATCTTCTTGAGACTTCTTCTTTGTTGGCTCCAAGAGTTTGGGTGATATGGAAAAGCCCTCAAAAAAAGGATCATGACCTATATATTGAAAAATTGGTATCAATTCTCCTTCTCCTTCAACTCAAACATTGTACACATTTTCCTAGGATCTATGAGTCATGAAAACTTGGATTGTTGCCCTTCATTCTCTTCATCGCAGAATGATTCATTGTGATCCCATTCTTCATCATGGATGGGTTGACCTACGAGATCCTGTTCATCAATGAAAATAGGATTACAAACTCCATCGAGATACTCGTCAAAGATTGGTGGCAAGTCCCAATCTATTACTTGCTAATTTAAAGGTTTTTTATAGTTTGCATTTTCAAGATCACGAACCATTCTATCCTCGCAAGCAATGACTTTACCTCTGCCATGGCTGTGAGTCGAATTATTCACTGAACCTAACGCACCACTATGATTAGACATACATCCACCAATATCATAAACAACCAAACATCGTTTAGAGTGGGTTGGGTGTACCATCCCCATAAATATTTTTTGAATCGAGTGTTTTTTCCATATCTCATATGCAAATTCCTTGATGTTCCTCTTGGATCATTGAATTCTTCCTATGTACCTTTCCCACCAGCATGACCATGAACTCACCTCCTTTAGTAGCCATCGTGCAAAGGTGTAGCAGATCCTGGGGCGCTATGGGGAATGGATTGATTCTAATACGAACAAATGTTAAAAGAAATTTTGAAGGGAAGAAAGAAAATATTTTATTGACAGAAATTAAACAAGCCAACAAGTCTTGCTTCAATGGCTTCGCTAAATTCACAAGAATTTAAGGAAACGATGTTTCTAAATAGTAATTCATATATTTATGAAAATCCTACTTAAAAAACGGGTCATAACCTAGTGCTGGTCCTGCCTATACAGGGTCCCGGGAAGCGTGAGCTGGAAACAGTCCTAATTGGTTCTTTTATGCACAAAGTGGCCACTCTTAGGACTTGAATCCTTGCTTTTGCGCTAGCTACCCAAGCTTTTTACCATCATACCAAATGACGGCCCTAGTGAAAACCCTATTACAACCTTATTTACGATAGAAGACCTTACTATGAAACTAAGAATCCTATTTCTAATAGAAATTGAACTCGTAATTAAAAATATATATACATTCATTATGATTTTTTACCATTGATAAAATAGATACTTCTATAAGCACTTTAGCTACTTTGCTAAACAACTTGCAAAATTCTTTTAAATAAAAAATCTTAGAATCCTTAATACAATTTAAAACCCTAGAAATATCACTAAATTTTTTTAAAAAAATGACCTAAATTAGCCTCCACTAAGTAGTGGCTCAATTTGAGTTGTGCTTCTCCTGACATGTGCATCACAACTCTAATGATGTACTTCAAATTGCTGCAAAAACATGTTCCACGTGTTGAAGATTGGTGGACCATTGAGTTGGTTTGCTTTCGTAGATGTCTTTCAGCTATTGGTTGGGAGGTTTTGTGGCTTTGCGGTTGTTTTGAAGCTTTTTTGGGGGTTTATTTATTTAATGAATTTCTTTTTTCATTTTAACTTATTTATTTAAAGAGGGGAAGTTTATAGGTCAATTTATGGTTGCATATGATTGGGCAGTTTAAATGGTAATTGGGGCTAATCCTAATCTATGTTTTAAGACAATTTTAGAAGTTCCCTATGTGGGCTTAGCATAATTAGAAGGAATTTAGCCTAATTAGAAGGAATTTAGCCTACTTTGTAAGGTTTTCCTAAGAACCAAAGAAATTAGGAACGTTTAGGTTCAACTAAGTGGTTCTAAACATGTTTTCCCTATCCGGCTAATATGACTCCTTTAGATTTAATGCTAAAGCTAATTGGAGCAAGGAATAAGGTGGATATGGATTTTCTAGGCTAGTTTGTCTAGGATAGGATTAAGGTATTTGGATGCGACAAAATTTGGGATTTAGGTCTGGTGTGTCTTGGGGAAGGTGATTAGGTCTATGTACTTTTTAGGGTAAAAGTGCCGGCGAGTTTCTTTAGCCAATGTTGGGTGTCTAGAAATATTTATTGTGATATTTTCATAACATTTTATCAATATTTATTATAATATTTCAATACAATTTATTATAATAATGCAGGAATTGTGTGACTCATTCCTAAAAGAATCCTTCTAAAAAAATGGAAAATCAGGGAATATTATATATATATATATATATATATATATATATATATATATATCCTTTGTTTTTTGGAGACTAACTTTTGGTGTATATCGTTTGCTCCAGATTTGATTGTCCAGCCTATTTTCTATTAGTTCTTTTTCTATGCATTCTCTTTGTGTTTATTTATTGTGCTATGGTATAGTCACCTTTTGAAGTCCAGTTTGGATATATAGTTATTAAAGGAAAAGTCCAATCTGGAATAATGTTTCTTGTAAGTTGCATATAGATTCAGGTACTCTAAATTGTCAGACATCATGGTTGCTCTCTAATACCGGAGCACCAGAATTACAAATTTATAGCACGTGGATGTTCTAAATTTTGGAGCGACTGTTAAGAACTATCCAAAAGATATTTCTTAGACATAGAAACATACCTACTTTATATTTTTTAATGCAATCGTCAAAATAAGTTTCAATCTAGTACTCTATGTGTTTCATTGTTTTAGGGATAACTTCAACTAAAATTGGCATGCAGAAGTTGAATAGGTGGAATTGCTTTTTTTTTTTATAGGAAGTAGGTGCCGTAAGATGCAAAGTATTTAGCAAAATGATAAGCTAAGTTGAATAAGTGGTGTAGAATCATGTTACTCATGATATAAACAAGGAGGCTTATCCTCAGGAAATAAAAAACAATGCTGGATCACCTCTCACTCGTATTGAAATGTTTTCATTTTTAAAGAAAACAATTATACTTCAGACATGTATAAATATTTTTCATGAATCAATTCCATATGATATTAAAATATTATTTTGCCTCATATCCATTTTGAACATGCTGCCAATTGAGAGAAATATCATTTTATCAGTAAGCCTTTTGTAGCACAGATTTTTGGGGTTTCTTCTCACAATATTATCAGTTAGCCTTGTGCCACATATTTCAATCACTATGTATGCTTCATATAAATTTTGTTTGATCCCAATAATATATCACACTAGAAAGCATGCAATAGTCTCTTTCCCCAAGGTATGTGTGTTTGCTGATAAGTGAACATTGCACAACAACTCCCTCTAACAGTTCATGTAGATTATACTAGAAAGGTGAAGGCACTGTATTGTTAATGTGCCATTTGAATAATAGAATTATACAACACCTTGTTAACTACTATTTGAATGAATTTCTAGTAAAAGTATTCAAAGTAGCAAGTGCCTATAGCATTAGAAAGTAATTTATAGCACTACTTGTGTTTTATTCTTTCTCTTTTGACATTATCTTTCTAGGATTGTACTGGAACAATTGATGGAACATGCACCCCTGCTTGGGGTTCCCAAGTCGACATATTGGCAACTTTGTAATCGGAAGTGAGAGCTATCCTAGAATATAATGGTTCTAATTAATTTGAGTTCTATTCTAAAAAAGTTGACTTAAGACAATGGTTTTATATGATGCAATTGAGAGGGAGTTTCATCCTTTAGTACTGCCTCAAGGTAATAATGATTGTCATTTCATTTGTACTTCTATGTGGTCAAATATGTAGTCATTGATATAAGGGTGCGGCTTGTATAGAGCCGAGGCTCTAAACAATCAATATAAAGTGCACCTTTAAATAGTGTCAAGAAATGTAGTTTCAATACTGAAAATCATTGTGATACCTTCAAATATATTTTCATCTTTAATTATAAATTTAAAGCTTAAAAAATAGTGTACATCAAGCAGATCTATGAAAACTTGAAAATCATAAAATTGATGATCCCAAAATGTGTTATAAGATTCATTATTTCTAAAACTTGAAATCTATTTTTTCCCATGTCCATGTATCTTGATGTCGAGATGATCAATTTGAGGATATTTGGGCATCCAAACAGCTCTTCTAGTGAAATTTTTGAGCTGAGGTCTAATTTCATTGTTTAGAGCCTCAACTCCATATAAATGTTTTCCTTGATATAATGGCCTCACTAGGTGTGGGAAAACACAGACACATATATGCATACTAACCCAATATGTGGGCTAGTTTCAAGACATCATATTGTATGGAAGCATCTTAATGAATTTCATAGTAGTAAATCTCTAAGAATGTTAGAAGATATATAATAATCATCATTCATCATTGCAAATTGTAGTGGAGCGCACTTTAGAATATAAAAAACAAGCTTTTTCATCTTGAAGAAACAATTTTGATACCCATTTGCTAATTTGGTCAAGATCATAAATGCTACACGTATATTGGACAAGTACATCTAGTTGAGAATAATGCAAGCTCAATTGAAGATTTAGTATTTTGTGCCAGATGCTAAGGTCAATTATGTGATCAGTGACAAGAGAAAGATGAGAAGAAGAAAAAGGTCACGGTGATGAAGAAGATAATGAACAAATAATGCTCAATTCCCAAAGCAAAAATGACTATTATTTAGGAGGACTATTGAGGGAGACAATTACTCAAGAAATGTGGGTTGCCCATTCGTCGAAAGAATTTGATGTATTTTTGTATGTGTAGTGTAGGTTCGAGATATCTCTCCCTCTCCCTCTCTTGCTCTCTATCTAACTCATATGTTATGTTGCATTGATAGCTGTTATATGTGATCATAATATTGGATATTAACTTTGACATAATAATTTTGAGTTGAAAATATGGTTTCTATAAAAGAAATATCTCATTTAAAGAAAACCAAAAAAGATCGTAGATAAAAAGAGAAAGAATCATTGATTAATTGGAACAATAATTTACAATATGAACGATCCATCTTGTAAGTAATGCCATGGATGGTGCCAAAAATTCTCATTCAAAAGATGGATTTCAACCTTTAAGCCATGAATTACTTAATGAATAGTTAAAACGGATGGTTTCTAATTTTCTAGGTTACCAAACATGAGAAACCTCTATCACCGATGAAAATATAAAGGATAACAAAGAAGGGTTCCTAGTTTCTAGATAACCAATTGTTAACTTTTTGCAGTTGATAGGCAGCCCTGTTTCTTTGGGATTCCATGGGAAAGTATAGTTCATGCAATCCACTCAACATAGGAGTAGTTTATTAACGTAAAACGCACAAGTTCAAATACATTGGGAATACAAAATTTGTTTTTATCAAAACCTCGGGTCAAGGACTTTCAAAGCTACAAATCCAACAGAAAGAAAGACCTATGATATCTTTTGTTAGAAAATACAACTTTTTTTTTAATAATAATCACCTTTTATGTTTTTGGCAATAAGATCACTCACAGATGGTCTTATTACAAACAATAGATATTTCAGAAATAAAAAGCACATCAATAAAATAAACCTCAACTACTTGATGTCATTCATACAATCTAATACTGTGCTTGAGAATATAAAATAAAAGAACAAAAAAATAAAAGAAAAGATGTCGGAGATTACCTCAACCGGGCTTTTTACACCCCACACCGAGTCACCACATCCAATGACATTAGATCTGCGGTCAAGCTTCAATCTCGAAATGGGATAGTTGATTTCGGCCAAACTAGGTAACCACCCTTAAAATCTCTATTAAACTTTAACCCCCAAAATTAACTTAGGCTCCCTCTAATTTTTCCAACCTTTAGTTTCTTCTTTGGTCTAGAGAAGAAAGATAGTACTACCTAGGGAGAAAGTTAGAGAGAGAAATATAGAGGAGAGAGAGTGGGGCATGCCCCTTTAGGAGAGATGAGAGAGATTAGGGGAGAGAGAGGGTGTGTAGAGATGAGGAAGAGCATCCCTATTTATAGTGAATATTTAGGTTTAGAGTATCTTAAGGTTTTCCCATAGTTTCCCTCTTTCATGAGATTGAATCTAGACCGTTAATTAAGGTGATTTGTGAGGTGAGAGATCTGAGTCATCCATTTCATAGATGGGCTATCAACATTATGGAAGTTGCTTAGACCATTATCCCCCTTTCTTTAAATCCTTTTCCCATCAATATATTTAAATAAAATAAATATCATGCATTCCATAAAATTGAATGATCCATCCCACATATTTCATAAGGATATGTCAAATATTATCAAGCAAATAAATACTACCAAATATAAATAAGATAAGGTCAATATTTACTATTTATTCAAATTGATTATATCCCTTTAAAGCAAACTTGCTATAAAACAAATAAGCCATGATCAATATTTCCCTTCCAGAATTTGACTACATGCCACAAATCAAAGTCACCACAGCTTAAAGTCTTGAATACAAAGCAAATAAAGAGAATCCAAAGGGTGGGGCATGCCACCCCTTTGTGGCACATGTGGGCCCCACCCACATACCACATGGTGGGCCATGTGCACTTATATATATATATATATATATATATATATATATATATATATATATATATATATATATATATATATATATATATATATATATATATATATGAATTTTACAATTTTATAAAATTAATAACTGTATTTTTATATGCCCAAAAATCATAAATAAAATATTGAGAGTTTCATAAAAATTCAAATAATAAAACTAAAATCATTTCAATAATAAAATGAATATAATTAAATTAATATGATGGGAAAATGATCCATATGATTTTAGGAATTCAAACTGTAACAATGGGGTACTCCACCTTCAATTGTGGACTACAGACCACACTCCCTTTATTGAACTGACCCAGTATTTCCCACGATCTACAATCCAAGAAGGGGCTCATTAGTGGGTCACCAAAGTCAGGCTGATGAATCAAGGGGTCGCAATCCCAATCTGTGGATTACAGATCCTCCCCTAAAGACGAGTCAAGGTCACCACGACCTGATGCGACCAGAGCTCTATGATGCATAGGGGTATCTTTCGCACATGCATACGCTTTACCAAAAGGTGGATATCTGGCTTTCCTGAACGATCTATCGATATGCATGCCATGTGATGGAACATGGATGAGGTTTTGGTCCCCTTCTAAGTCGGCCTACCATCACACGCAAGGGTCACACAGTCCCTCGGCTCACTCATCTAGGCATAAGCTCCAACCTCATCAATGACTAACCCAAAACCCTCATTGGTTATTTCTTTATGCCCAGGTACCTTGAGTTTTCCAAATGACAAGCCTAGATCGATAAGCACAATCCAGTATAAGCAAATATCATTCACTTAGTATGGTCCTCGAGGGACCACACTCTCACTAAGTTTATGTTTAACTATAATAAAAGTATTTCAATACACACTCATAAGGCCTTTAAAAGACACATGAACCCAACATCTCCCACTTGGCCTTTGAAGGCCTTACATTCTATTTTCCTCACTTTCTCTCATCCCCATCTCTCTCACATGTCTTACAAAAATATTAGGGACAACCTCCTTAGTCAGAAAGTCTGCAATCATCAAATCTGTAGATATGTAGCTGATCTCGATCTCTTTCAATCTCACATCATTTCTCAATTGATTAAATAAGGCTTAATAAACTTAGAGTTCTTGTGAAACCGAGGCACCTTAAAGACACAAATAGCTGCAGTATTGTCGCCAAAAATTCGCACTGCCTCACAACGTACAGGATAAAAATTAAGTTGATTAAGAAACTTCTTAATCCACACGGCCTCTTTGGCTGCTAGAAGACAGCATACTACATACTCAGATCCCATGGTGAACAAGGCCTCAATATCTTGTATATTTGACTTCTAAGAAATCGCATCCCCTCCAAGCATAAACACATACCCTGATGTAGACTTCGCATCATCTGGATCCGCGAGATAGCTTGCATTTGAATATTCCTCTATTGCTATTTCAGTTCTCCCCTTATATGTGAGCGCATAGTTCATGGTCCCCTTCAAATATTTGAGAATTCTTTTTACAGCTTTCCAATGCTCCTCTCTTGGATTACTTTGAAAACGGCTCACCAGACTCATGACGAATGACAAATCAAGCCTTGTTCCCGTTATGGCATACATATGGGACCCAACTACGCTCTTGTATGGTACTCTCTCCATGGCTCTTATAGTCATATCTTCAGTAGGACACATCTTATTACTAAGCTTCATCTTTTTGATAATTGGAGTAGACATAGGCTTACATATACTTATATCAAACTTTTACGGTATCCTCTTACAGTAGGTTGCCTGGAAAATTTGGATACTCTTTTCTCTCTTGTTTCTTATTATCTTAATGCTTAACACATATGAAGGTTCTCCAAGTTCCTTCATATTGAAGTGTTGTGCAAGGAAAGTTTTCGTCTCTACTACTAGAGCAATTGAGCTACTAACAATTAGCATATCATTTACATATAATGATATAAAGACCACATCACTCCCACTGACCTTTTGATATATTCAATAATCCTCATTATTTGTGGAGAACCCTGCAAGAGCAAAGGTCTCTTGGAATTTTATATATGATTGTCGCGATGCTTGTTTCAGGCCATAAAGGGATTTATGAAGTTTGCAGGCTAGGTTCTCTTTCCCTTTCTCCTCAAATCCCTCAAGTTCGGTCATATAAATTTATTCTTCTAAATCCCCATTTAGAAATGTTGTTTAGACATCCATTTGATGAACTTCAAAGTCAAAATGGGCAGCTATATCTATAAGGATTCCGATGTATGAAATTTTGACAACAAAGGAAAAAGTTTCCTCATAATCTATCCCTTCTTTTTAGGTGAAACCTTTTATAACCAACCTAGCTTTGTATTTTCCTACTTTCTCGTCAGAGTTCAACTTTTTCTTAAAAATTCACTTACAACCAATGGACTTACGTTTATGAGATAGAGATATTAATTCCCATACATGGTTTTGGTTAATGGAAGCATACTCATCTTTCATGGCTTCTACTCAATATTCCCTTTCAGGACAGGTCAAGGCTTCATGGTAAGTTTTAGGTTCTGAATCTGAATCTTCCTCAACGTTATTAAAATGTTCTCCAAGGTAGATAAATTGTTGTAGGTAAAGTGGTGGTCTACTGACTCGGTTACTTCTTCTTAGTTCAGGTAAATGTTCACTTTCTCTAAGGAGTTCAGAATTAGGTTGGGTTGGTTTAGAAGATGATCAGATTGAGTTGGTTTCGGTTCTTAAGATATCTATAGTTGGATTCATAACTACTTTCATTGGGGAGAAAGTGGTGGTCAAAAAGAGGAAAGATGTTATCATGATTGGACAACTTGTAGATGGGTTATTTACTATTGAAATGAAAGAGAATATTGCTTATGTCTTGTCCCCTAATGAATTGGATGTTACCCTATGGCATATGAGGTTAGGACACATTAATATCAAACGAATGGAAATATTAAAAAGGGATGAGATTCTTCAAAATTATAAGTGAGATTTATCGAAAGTGTGCGAGTCTTGTGTGCAGAGAAAATTAATAAGGAAAATACCAAAAGGGTAAAAAGAGCTAATAGTGTATTGGAAATCATTCATGGCAACATATGTGGACCTATGAATATGCATACCGTGTAATGGAACATGGATGAGGTTTTGACCCCCGTCTCAGTAGGCCTACCATAACACACAAGGGTCACACAGTCCCTCGGCTCACTCATCTAGGCATAACCTCCGACCTCATCAAGGGCTAACCTAAAACCCTCATCGGTTAATTTTTTATGCCCAGGTACCTTGGGTTTTCCAACCGACTGTTCTAGATCGATTTGTACAGTCAGGTATAAGTAAACATCATTCGCTTAGTATGGTCCTCGAGGGACCACACTTCTACTAAGTTTATGTTTCACTATAATAAAAGTATTTCAATACACACGACTTTAAAGGCCACATAAACCCAACACCAACATCATTCACTTGGCCTTTTAAATTCAATACTCTCACAGATACTAAATAGATCTCAGTCATATCCCATATGAATGTTTGAAAAAAGCAATCTGGCTCAATCCTTCTGTGAAAGGATATACTATCATGGTCTCTATTGCTAAAAACAAGACCTCAATATCACCTGCCCTGATGATATTTTTCACATAACAATACTCAACCTTTATGTGCTTGGATATCTTATGGAACTCAACTCCTCAAAATCATAAATAAAAGATTGGTTAAATAAGATCGGCATAGTGTCACATCTCACTGCTCCAACCTCAAAATATGATATTGAGGTACTTCAACCATGGTGCCTCTTTGGCTGTATCACACAATATCACATACCCTAATTCCATGTTGGATAAGGCTACGGATGACCATGTGTTCGAGCACAAAGAAATATTCCCACCACCAAGCGAAAAAAAATATCACGATGTGGACTTCAGTTCATCTAGATATCCCTAATTGTCCTCGTTCACAGATCTTCCTGATAGACAGCATGCACATAGCCTTGTACCCACACATTTCTTCTCCCATTACAAAAGACAGTTTTCAGCCCTATTGAGGCGTCTAAGGACTTTCTTAACTTTGTTCTGGTCTATGGTTACTTTGATATTTGCTCACATGACTCATTGAAAAAACATAAGTTGGATTGCGTGCCTAGAGACTTCGCACATACATCTCCTCAATATAGCGGACTTATGTTTTTCCCTTTGGGCACATATCTCGATTTATTTTGGCTCATTCATCTACTGGAGAGATCTATTATTTGCATCTTTACATAGAAAATCATTCAAGCACTTGAGTGAAACACGAGGCTTTAATCTCATATTTTATTGATCCCAAAAAAAAATACATTTCCCCCCAAAATAAGTACTGTATATTAGAATCTTGATCCCAAAAATACAGCCACGCCTCTACTAACTCCTTTATATACAATGTCATTCGAGAGGGTCAAAGAGTTACTGGCAATCATGTTGTCCACACCTAAAGATATAAACACTGCATACACTCTTACTGAACTTGACATACACAAAAATTAACTTCTTAACTTCCATTGAAGCCAAAAGATGTGAAGGTATCATCAAACTTGATGCACCACTGCCATGAGAGTCACTTCAGGCCTTACAAGAAGTCAAGAGAGCATAGGACTACCATATTTTCATTATTTACAGTACACAAACATGGGGTTGACTCCCATGCCTCTCCCCATTTCCCCTTAGTAGAGCAAAAATGCCATTGGCGCCTAAGCCCCTTCTAGTATAACAATCCAAAATTGAATTTCATAAGCAATCAAAACTCACTTGTTGATCTGACTAACAGATTTATCTGCGCTACATTTGTTCTACCCTTAATTGGCATTTGTTGTTCTATATATTTAGATAGATATCAAATTATATTACCATAAAATTTGGATAAAATTTCTCATAAATAATAGTTTCTATTACATTATTAAAAATGAAAAGGAGATTAATGTACTAGAAATGATTTGTCAGTGTTATTTAACTAAATATAGGAATTTGACATCTATTTTTTACTCCATATGACTTACAATTTCTATTAGTACAACGTTATATATTTTAATGTGAATCTACTATAAAAATAATGCCTTTTCAATTGCCACTGTAATCTTTTTTATTTTGGTAACAAATTATGAATTGTAATGAACATCTGTTTCTTGTATTAAAGCCTGATTTTCAACTCTAAGACAGAAACAATATCATGTTTTATTTTTAATAAGTAAAAAAATAATTTTCCAGTAATTACGACCATTTTAATATATAAATATTTAATTATAAATTATTTTCAGTACTGGTAAAAAACTTATTTATGGAGTTTGTTAACTTTAATGTTCAATTATCATTATACTGTGAATTGAGAAAGTTATTAAAACTCAGAAAATTGACTTAAACTCAAAAAATTGACTTTCAATATTTCTATATTTAAGGTGAAACATAATTATAAAAATGAGTAATTAAGATTCCAAGTTTACCCATATATTTTTTGCGTGAAAAAAATCCTGTCACAGACGTGCTATATCCATGACGGTCATCCACGCCGTCCAAAAAAATCGGACAATGCCGAGCTTATGGGTGAAAATACTGCTCATTTTCACCCATAGACATTTTGTAGTCCTTTCCATATATATATATATATATATATATATATATATATATATATATATGGTCAGTAGCCTCATGTAGATAAGCTAAATGCACCAACGGCCCAGATTGAATTTGAGCCGATCTGATGATCACGGATGTCCAATAGTATTTTAATTTTAATTTTTTTTAAAAAAATTCAAATCACTTGAAATTTTAGGCGTGTGTTATTTAAAAATAGGCGAATCTATGAAAAATATTCAAAAACATATTTTACAGGAAAAATATTGACCAAAATACCGTGAAACTTTGTGGGGGTATTTTGATTTTCTTTTCATGTAAAATATTTTTCATAGATTCACCTATTTTTGAAGAACACACCCCTGAAATTTTAAGTGATTTGGATTTGTAGAAAAAAAAATTAAAATTTAAACACTACTGAATACTACCGAACATCCGTGATTATCAAATCAGCCCAGATTCAATCTAGGCCGTTGGAGCATTTATCTTACCTACTTGAGGCTACTGACCATATCTTTTTCCTATCTACATATATATATATATATATGTATATATAACCCCTTGGTTGTTGAAAACCCCTTGGCTTAAAGTAACATTGTTACCATGCAAAGGTTTCTCAAATCCCTTTGCTGTTGAAATTTACTGGGAATTTGCTTGATTGAGCAAAAGACAAGACTTGGGGCAGGTGTTAAGCCATGTCAAAAGTTTGGCCTGTAAATGTTTGTTTGCATAAAAATTTTCCTTTCGCTTTTCTTGGCCAAAAATTAATTAATAGAAGTGCCAACTTTTGTGCATAAGAGAAATTATCGGTCGGTCTTATATTTTACATATTCATCTACCACAACCTAATATATAAAGATATGATTCATTTAATATCATGTTAAGCCAAAAAAACGAATTTTTTTTTTTTTTAGCACGTTTGAAGAGTACTTGCAACATTTCAACCAATTAAGAGTAACTATGGTGTGCTCAACGGTGTGCAAAGCCAAATCTGATAAATAATGCAGTTAAAAGACATTATCTTCAAAGCCCACTATGTCATGGATACATTTCTCCTTTACAAAAGGAAGCAAATCCATGATGCCACATTTCTCTCTCCACTAATAGTAGTTTAAACAATGGCCAGAACATTATCCAGCTGTTCTTTAAAGGTTTTCAAGAGTGCATATCATGTCAGAGTACAACCACAAGGAAAGGTCTATCATATATTGATTCAGCTGGGCATTTTAGGATTTTTCTCTGATCTGGGCAAAATGGGGCGACTTATATTTTTGTCATCTTCTTTCTTATAAAGACTTCATCTCTTCGAGTGCAAAATTGAAGGTATGCATCCCATCCTATGGTGTTAGGCATGGAAGTTGATGTTTCTTCTTTAACATAATTTGCGCATGGAATGAAGGGATCATTTTGGATTCCAGTTAATAAAACAAAAAAAAAAAGAAACGAAAATTCAAACTTTATTTTCTGATTCCACTATAAATATGATAGTGTTAAGGAAAAGGTAACTACAATATTGCCCAGTTTTATGAAAATTGACCAAGATTTCTGATTCCTTTCACCAATCCAGCATCTCTGTCTACCTGTCTCTCCCTCTAGAAATATGCATGAGCATCTCTCTCTCTGAGCATATGTCAAAAAATTCTTTGCCCCATTGAGATTTCTTGTTTTAAACTCTCTACTTTTTGCATCAACTTATCTTGTCTCATTGGATCATTATTGTTTAAATAATTTAAGAAAAGGAAAGCTTTCATGCGCACCTCAGGCCATCATGTTCAAATTTGGCATGATTTTCTTCTCAATAAAACCGCCAATGACAGAGGCACAACTAAAGATTCTCCAAATTATTTGCACACTATAAAGGTCCTTACCCACTCCTACATATTGCTTTTCAAAATGGCCATTATGCCAAGTACTCAAAGTGTATAAGGCGGCCCCGCTGGACTACATTGTGTACTTTGTCCCACAGGCAAAACACCAAGTTGCACTAGGTTTTGGGTGTTTTCGCAACTTGACATTTTTCAAATCACTACGATTCTTGAACAATTTCAACAAAACGAAAAATTAAAGCTTTTAAATTTTTGAAGCTGATGATGGAAAGAGGGTAAAAATAAAAAAATAAAATGCAAAATTACAAGAATGGTTGAGAGAATATACAGAACCTACAACTCAATCAATAAAATGCTTTACATAAAACCCAAGTATCAATTCTTTTTTCTCCTTCATTCTAGCTTATATATTTATAGGAAGAACTCCTAACTTGCCTCCATAAGGAACATTTACATAAAAATCTTTGTTTTATTTTAGTAAGTTGTAAAGAGCCTGGTATATTTTATATTTTAGTATATCGAATTGAGTTTTAATTTGGTAATATTTATACTTCTCAATATCACATTTTTATAAGAAATTATTATAGAAATAATATAAGATAAATACTAACATCCCTTAAGTATATGAGTATTTCAGTTGTTATTTTAAGTTTTTTTGTATATATTTGTGATAGTAAGGTCTGACAAAGGTGAGGTTCTTAAGCTTTCCTTTAACCCATTCCAAACTCAAGTAGTTAAGGAAGTAGGTTACATTATTTAGGAAACCAACGTAAAACTTTGCTATATCTTATCATGACAGCTGACTCTAAATAATTGGAATAAAGTTTAGAAGATGATGATGATGATAATTATATATTTGTGAGAGTGAGAAGTGCGAAACTATCAAATTTGAGCTTAATCCGATTTATGGAGAAACAAATAAAACTAAAATCCACTTAATACTAAAAAAGAAAGACTAGAGGGTAAATTGTGAAATATATGAAATTCTTTTTAAATTATAAAAAAAAAAAAAAAAATTTCTATTAGTTTTTCTTCACCAAATTTAAATTTTCAAGTTTATTAGTTAATTCTCTACTAAAAAGCTCATTTTCAATATTCTTAGAAAAATAAAAAATAAAAAAGTACAAGTTGGGAGAAACATGACTCCGAGCTTCTTGTGTTCCTTTAGAATCCTTTTGGAGATAAACTAATTAATAAAGCACCAATGGTAGTATCTGCGGCAATACATTCTATTGAGAGAAATTTGCTGCAAAACTCAACTAATTAATAAAACCCGCAATGTAGACCTTGCCATGAAACTCGGAGAGGTTAACCTTGGCACTGAGATCTCGTGGATGTTCCATAAGCAATTGTTCTTAACTCAAAGTTTTTGCTCATTATGTACAAGATCGGCCTCAGAATCGCCGCTGAGGAGGTTGATTGATTTGGGCTGGTTCTACTAGATTATGGCACCCTCTCCTTAGTGATCAATGTTTTCTAGTCAGTGCAATCACTGAATCTTTTCACTAATTTCTTTTAAAATTTCGCTAATCATAACTCTAAGATATGTCGTAGTCTAACAGCTAAGCAACATTTTAAACAAAAAAAAATAAATAAATAAAATAAAATAAAATAAAATAAAATAAAAAATAAAATAAAATAAATGGAGAATGTAATATATGCAAGGGAGTTCATGTTCGAAGCGTACGTTCACATAACAAAAAAAAATTAGTTCTTTTTCTCTCTACCATATTCACTTACATCTCTATTTTCAAAACCACAAACCACTAACTTACCCTAGTACAAATCCCAATAACTTTTAACTCATAGTCTTTCATCTTCTCAAAAATTAATTTTCAATCTTACCCCTTGTTCTCCACAATAAAAAATATAAATATTCTAAAAAACAAAGAAAGAAATTAAAAGTAACCTCAAACCCAATTTCACTCTCCTAACTACAATAAGATAAAAATAGAAAAACTTAGTTACGTCAT
Source organism: Amborella trichopoda (assembly GCF_054954075.1). Classification (NCBI taxonomy): domain Eukaryota; kingdom Viridiplantae; phylum Streptophyta; class Magnoliopsida; order Amborellales; family Amborellaceae; genus Amborella; species Amborella trichopoda. The sequence goes on along the minus strand of NC_142338.1, from coordinate 23,323,974 downwards.
AAACTCTTATAATAATGGACCATATAGAATTGGAGAGGGCATTAATTTCAATTACTTTCTATGCTTCAAGTCAATAAATATGATTTGAGTGTTTTAGGTCCAACAAATTCACGATTTGGTACCACATAACACAACGTATATTTGAATTAGAGGAAAATTTTGCAAAGGAAAATTAGTATATGCCGAGGGACATATTTCAACATTTGAGTCCCCCGAGGCATAAACCATCCATCTAAAGATGGGTGTACGTGATGATCCCTCCAAGAAACGGGTAAAATCAATGGCTCAAATATTTCCTTCTAAAAAGATATCATTTTCTGTTTTAAATTTGTTTTGTTCTTTTACACGTTAGTGATCTCCTTGATAAAGATTGTATCCTTAAAAATCACGGTCAAAATTTATTTCAAATGATTACTATAGACGGCCGCATTTCTACATACAAGTCCGGAGACTCATAGAAACCCTCTTTTCTAAACTTAGGTGTGGAAAACAAGCACATTACGCGCCCCGAAACACCTTTCGGCATCCCCTTTGGCATTCCCTTAGGCAGCTTGTTTCACATGCATATTGCAGGAGGGTTACTAATGCTGTAGTTTCTGCCTTTTAAGGTACAAGCACTAAAGTCCAATCATTTATCCTTTCCTCATGAATGACGAATGATGATACTAGAGAGTGAAGACGCAATAGTATGTATCCCTTAATGGAACATTTGCGGGACCCACTCTTTTGATTTTAAATCTTAAGCCAGCAACTATTTCTGAGGATCAGCATGAAATATATAAGGCTTGAAATATATAAGACATAAGGTTAAATGACTGAAACGAAAAAGATTATGTGGTTCGACAATCGCGTACATCATTGGGATAGAAGACTTTTATTTCACTAATCAAGAAACTAGCATACAAGCTTAAAAAAAACAAGAATTTTTTAGCTCTCTCACTAACATGGTTTTTGTCCGTCTAAAATACCAACCCAAAGGCCTAAAACAACTCATCATTTTTCTCTCTCTTTTTACCCGTAATGACTTTCTCAGCTTTTTATAAAGAGAAACCCAAGCCAAATATATCTGCGTGTACTAACTTTAAAAGCCGAATAACTTTATTACCCCTGGATTTTACTAGTTATTTTTAGATAATGTGTCATGCCACCTTTGGTGGGTACACGTGTGCTTGCGCACGTGAGCCCAATATGTGTGCCCGTGAGGTCAAGGTGGTTGGTGTGGTCAGCGGTTCAAACCAACAAAATAAAAAGATGAGGTAATGCTTACCTCATGGTGAAGGGTTGAATGCACTCAGGTGGATTGCTCTATTAGATTCCAGCGCTCGTACCCACCTACAAAAATCCCGCCTTGTACTTGGTTAACGTGGTTTGGACTCAACCCCTTTGCTCTCCTCGGCTCGGTACTCTCTTTTTGAGTTGCACACACGTGTGGTCCGGGTTTTATAGACTCCTCGGCTTGTCCTTTTATTTGGAAAAGTTCGAGTGTAGGATTGGTTGGGGGTGAGGTAGCTAAGCTAGGCTACGATTAAACTAGGCTTGGGCTAGAGTAGGTTAGGTTAAGTTGGGGTAGGCGTGCTAGGCTAGGTTGGACTAAGCTTAGGTAAGATTGGAGTAAGTTAGGTTGGATTAGGCGTGCTAGGCTAAGTAGGCTAGTATAGGATGAATTTGTTAGAGGTAGTCTAGGCTAGATGTGCTAGATGAGCTAGGCAAGGTGTGAGGGTCAGACGACTCCAATCTGACAGCCCTCCAATGTTACATCACCTAGGAGGAATTTCAGCGGCAGTGGACAAGGTACTTGACACACATAGCCTAAGTACTCCAGAGGTACTCCAGGCATTGTCTTACAAGCCTTGATGCCTCACAGTTGTAGCCTCCCTAAGAAGTAGTCTAGGTAGGGAGTATGGGTAGGTAGTATGGATGGTTTTAGAGTATGAACACATGTAGAGTATGGATGGATATGGGTATGGGTATGGGTATGGTCTAGCTAGGGAGTATGGTAGGCGAGGGGGAGTCTAACTTTTTTATAAATGTTTTTCTCTCTTCTCTCAAGGGTAAAAGATTTTTAAAAAACTACAACAAAAAACCAGACTCTCTCTCCTAGGTGTAAACCTCTTTTGCTTCATTTTCCAGCTTATCCAAATGCTTTTCCAACCTATTTAACATTACAAAGTATGGGATTCATAGATAGGTCTCCTTGGAAACAAGGATGTATACTCAAAGCCCACAAGTTGTTGTGAAATAGAAACAAGAAAAAGAAAAAGAAAAAGAAAAAGAAAATTTGGAATAATGAAAAAATAATCGGAAAGGACAACAAGAAATCATGCAAATGATACATAAGTCCCTAGAAAGGGACCTCTTCCCATCCACATGGCTTGGGGCCTTCTTCCGGTTATTCCAATCACATTTTGGATAATCTATCACCTTGAAAATGTAGATTTTTCCGAGGCGATCATTTAGTTATTAGATTTGCCTAATATCCTAGAGTTTGATGATGTTCTTGCAATTTTTCACTTTTTCGATTACAATGAAAGCTTCCTTTTTTCTTTTCCACTCGATCTAGTAAAAAATGCTACATTAATTACTTCCCTTTTGCCACTAATCGAAGGGGACATCGTCATAGTCATTTTGCATCAAGAACCGTGCAAAAGACATCCGATTCGCCATTTTGGGTTTTCGAGAAGTAACCGAAAAATCATTTTTCGGTGCCTCAAAACTTGTGCCCATTTGCGAGCCTTGGATGGGCATATTGTCGAACCTCAATCTTGACGTATCTGATTGGGCTTGATTTCTCATCATCTTGGGTTGGCCCGATATGGGTGACTCGGTCGGAGGAATTCTCTCTCAAATAACCGTAGGGCCCGCACACGTGTGTGTGTATGCTCGTGGTGTAGATAGGAACCAACAAAGAGAGAGATTTTAATTGACAAAAAAAAGGATCGAACATCTACCTTGTCATGTTGGGTTTGGAGGATGCGTTCAGGCGATTCGCCCTCTTAGATTACCTCGAAAGCCCTCGGACTGTCATTGCAGCGTGGTTTGAATTCGGCACCCTTGCTCTTCTACACAGCACTTGGATCCACACACTAAAACTGACCTTCAAGATATACTCTTTTGGGGTCTCATTCTATTGCTAATATGGTAAATTGAGGGTCTAAATTAAAGGCTAGAGGGGTGATGGAAGTTCTTTACCACTCGAGTGTGGCGAGACTTAGCAATTAGAGCAGTCAAAGAGTCAGAATTCTATGGATTGCTAACTCAGGATGACCCCATCCGAGTGATTGAGGGCAAGAGAATCAATATCTCTCACAACTCAACTCGCCTGTACGGAATAGAGGTTAGAACAACGGTTCGAAAGTTAAAACTCTTAAAATAGCTCTAAGTGTAGCACCAAGTTGAATACACAAATAATAGAAGAAGCTACCAACACAAAAGAAAAGAGTTGTGAAGATTAGAGTGTGTTCAAAACAGTGTAGGTCCGGATGGGTGAAATGAGAGTGGAAGTGCATGAAAGGGATCCATAAAAGAGTGGAGATAGGAGTGTGTGGTAGAGAGTGTATATATGAGTGTGTGAGTCAGTGAGCCGAGTGTGAGTGTGAGTGAGACTCATGTGCAAGAGAGGGTTGTGTGCCGAGTGTGTGTGAGTGAGACTCATGTGCAAGAGAGAGGTGTGTGCCGAGTGTGACTGTGAGTGAGACTCATGTGCAAGAGAGGGGTGTGTGAGAGTGGGAGAGTTGGGATTTGAGAAAGAAAATGGGAGAGAAAGGTGGCGTAAGGGAGAAGAGAGATAAAGGTGGCATGAGGAAGAAGAGAGAAAACAGGTTAAGGAGAGGAGAAAGAGGTGTGTGAGAGAGAGGGAGAGATTCAGGGGATGAGAGCTAAAGTAGATAAAGATGGTTTGTTGGGGGATTTGAGAGACATAAAGATGGTTGAGAGAGTTGGTAAAGACAGTTGGGAGAGTTAAGAGAAATAAGGGTACGCTAGAGAGAGGAAAAGAGATTGAACAAGATAGGAGCACTTAGGTCAGGCCTGGGATCTAGACGTGAGAGAGAAAGGTGGACGGGAAAGAGATGAGATTTGTGAGAGAGAAATACGTGTAAAAGAGAGAGGGATTTGAGAGATTGAGATTTACGTGTAGAGAGGTAGATAGACCAGCAAGAGAGAGAAGAGGGGGATGGAGTTAGAAGATAAGATGAGGGAGAGAAAAAGGTGGCATGGAAGAGAGAGAGAGAGAATGGGCCAACTAAGAGAGAGAGAATGGCTGTGTGAAGAGGGAGATAACGATTAACCAAGATGAGAGAGGGAATAATTACGTGAGGAGAAAGATGATTAGGGTTAGGAGCTCTAGAGATGATAGGGATTAAGCATGGGCACTAATGAGAGATGATAGGGATTAGGCACGTATGGGAGAGTAGAAAGATAAGGGTGGATGGGAACGTTGTGAGGTAATCCTTATATGTAAGAGAGAGAAAGAGTTTGAGAGAAAGAAGAGAAAAAAAAAGTGACGCGAAGGGGAGAAAGAGAGAGGAGAGAGAAAAGAAGAAAGAAGAGTTGCGTGTAAGAGAGAGATATGGGTATTTTGACGGGCGTACGAGTTTATTAGAGGATAGGAAAGAGAAGCATGATAAAGGGAGATAAGAAAGGGATAGGGCTGATGGAGAGAAAAGAGGGGGCTCGCTGGTACAAAGAGTGTGGTACAGGGAGATAAGAAAGGGATAGGGAAGATGGAGAGAAAAGAGGAGGAGATCAAAGAGGAGGCTCGTTGGCACAAAGAGCATGGTAAAGGGAGATAAGAAAGTGATAGAGCGAATTAAGAGAAAAGAGGGGCCTCGTGCACATGAAGAGAAAATAGGGAAGAGAGAAAAAGAAGAGAGAGAAGAAAGAGGAAGAAGAGAGGAGTGGATTTAAGACGGATTGGGTTTGTGCATGCCTTTGAGGATCTCTTTTGAGCGCTCCTTAGAAAGACGTCTTGACCTTTGGGGTTAAGGTTGGGGCCTAATTCTAAGATGAATAGACCTAAGTGGATTAGGGTAGTGTATGAGATAGGGTGTATGGTAATCTAAGGTGAGGTGTATGGTGTAGGGAGTAGGAAGTTGTGAAGGCGGGGGGTAGGAAGTTTAAGGTTCTAAGTAGTTAGGAGTTGGAAGTGGGGGGTTTGAAAGTTGGGAGTTAAAAGTGGGAGGTCCAAGGGCAATCACTTAAGGTGGTAAAGTTTTCTCTCTCATCTCTCTTGAAGTTGGGAGCTATACACAAGCAAAGACTTGAACGGGCAAGAAACCAATTTTTATTACACTTCCCAACTTAGGTTTACAAATGCATTAAGCTCACTTATATAGAGCAACCACAAAATAATGGTGGCATGGTCAAAACTAAGCCAAATTGTGGAAAGAGTAATGCTCCCATGAGATCATCCCACATTCATATGTGCAGGACCCTAAAGGATCGCCATTAAATTTGGCACATATCTCTAGAAAAGTTATCACATAAGTATGGGACTTGACTTTTTTAGAGATCTATGCCAAATTTAATGGTGATCTTTTAGGGTCGTGATCTTTTGGGGTCCTATATACATGGGTGTGGAAGGGTCTCATAGGATCATTTTTCTTGTGTAAAATTACAATTTAATGGAATTAAAATAAAATCCCATTTTTGAAAAAAATTATCAAAATACCCTTTAGTTCTTTTGAGAAAATGACAAAATCATCCCTCCTTGAAGGGTCTCTTTCCATTGCTAGACTTCAGGAATTTTTTTGAATGCTTGTAGTGGTGATCCGGATGATCCACCATCATAGAATTGAGGCTTGATCCATTCTGAACATTTTCATGTTCTTTTGATCGTCTTGAAACAAATTTTTCATGAAGGGGTAAAATCCGGCCAAGTCCATAAACTTTGACCACTGATCCAATGCGATCCACGATGTTTCAAGTCCTCATTGTCATCACAAATTAATGGGGACATTGTCACAATCAATTTGCACTAAATTTCGTCCAATTTGGTTTCTCTTTGAGCATATCCCCAAATTGGGAAGTCGTCAGAAAATGAGATTCCAGCAATTTGAAAATCTTGTCATCTTCAACCTTGAAATTTGTACTATCCAGCCTTTAACTGAATGTAAAAAACTATACCAAACTCGTAGCCCTTCGCGATGTGGTCGCAATAGACCCATTTTTGTGCTGATCCGACGTATGGATCTCGAGTTATGGCTTCGCAAAGTATGATACATCTTTTTTGTAAAATTCTGATTTATGGTTTCGAGCTCATATTTTCTCTAGAAAATCTATCGTCTCTGGCCACAACATAAATCATTCCACATGTCAAAATGACTAGGTTGTCGAGACCTAGCTTGTGTTTGAATTTGAGCTTGTTCCGATTCCAAATGAGCGAGTTATAAGCAATTGAAAATCATCTCAAGAGGTGACGGTTCACAGTGGCCCCACTACAATCGTGTTAAACCTACTCGTTTATGGTTGGTTAGGTACCTTGATCTTGCCCTCCAGGTCGGGATGACCTGGTGTCACGTGTCTAGGGTTTTGAGGGAACCCGGGACTTGAGACCGCTCTCTCGAGAACCTTGTTAGGAAACAAGGGCAGGTATACCAACCGATGGGAGAGGAATTTTAATGTGAGGCAAGACACACCTCACCTGAGTCCGTGACTCACTCGGGCTGACTTGAGTGGGTGCCCTCTTAGATTACTTTAGAAAGCCCCCCAGTCCTATAACTGGTTCAGAATCACCTCCCTTGGCTTGTACTCTCCTCTTTTTGCAATCACACACACACGGTTAATTCTACAAGGCAAGTGGGCCGAGGGACCCCACCTTGTTTTTGGGCGAATGCATACGGGCATGCACATCCAAAAGAAGAAGAAAAAAGTAGGAGGATAGAGACTAGGGTGATGAAAGGAGAAGAAAGAGATAGATTAGAGGAAAGTGGAAGAGAAGAATTTGACCAAGTGACTAGACTAACACAACAACTAGACCAGGAAGTGATTGACCCAGAATGGTAGCAATTCGGGCACAGTAACTCAGATCAGCACGGCGACAATACTACTCGATGATAGAACCAACATCGATCAGCCTAGCTCGATGGCTAGCTTTCCGTGGCAGCAAGATATGCACGGTAACTCAGACCGGCATGATGGCAATACTGCTCGATGACAAGACTACCGTGGAAGTGCTTGACTTAGCCTCCCTTGGTCAAACGAGGGGGAAGGAGAGAAGGAGAAGAAAATAGAAGAGAAGAGAAGAGAAAGAAGAAGAAAAAGAAGAAGAGAAGAGAAGAGAGAGACAAAAATAAGAGATTGAGAGAGAAGACATAAGAGAGAGAAGAATAAGAGGATAGAAGAAAGAAACAGAGAGAGGAATAAGAGAGAAAGAGAAAAAGAGAAGAAAAGAAGAGAAGTGATAAAGAAGAGAAAGGAGAGAGAAGAAAGAAGGATGGGAGAGAGAAGGAAGAGAGAGAAAGAGAGACGAGGGAAGAGAAACGTGGGTGGCGATGAGGTTTCTCCATCCAAAATGGGAGAGAGAGAAAGGCAGGGAAGCATGAACGATGATGAGGTTCCACCGTCCATGACAAGAGAGAAGAGAGGAAAGACAGGAGCATGGATGGCGATGAGGTTCCGCCATCCATGATAGAGAGTGAGAAGAGAGAGAAAACATGGACAGTGATGAGGTTTCGTTGTTCATGACAGAGGTAAAAGAAAAGATGGATGGTGATGGGTTTCAACCATCCATGACAAAAGAGAGAGAAAGGAGAAGAAAACATGGACGATGATGGGGTTCCACCGTCCGTGATAGAGGAGAGAGAAAATATGAACGGTCATGGGATTTCACCGTCTCTGAAAGAAGAGAGAGAAAGGAGAAGAAAACATAGACGACGATGGGGTTCCACCGCCCATGACAAGGGAGAGAGAAAACAAAGATGACGATGGGGTTCCGTCGTCCATAACAGAGGAGAGAGAAAATATGGATGACGACGGGGTTCCATCATCCATGACAAAAGAAAGAGAAAGGAGAGGGAAATATGGACAACGATGAGGTTTTTCTGTCTATAAAAAGGAGAGATAAATGAGAAGAAAACATAAAAGAACGATGAGGTTTCGCTGTCTATAACAGAGGAGAGTGAGAAGAAGAAAACATGGATGACGATGGGCTTCCACCATTCATGACAAAAGAGAGAGAAACGGGAAGAAAATATGGACAACAATGGGGTTTTGTTGTCCATGACAGATGAGAGAGAAAGGAGAGGAAAACATGGACGATGATGAGGTTCCGTCGTCTATGGCAGATGAGAGAGAAAATATGAACGGCGATGAGGTTTCACCGTCCATGATAGAGGGGAGAGAAAACATGATCGACGATGAGGTTTTGTCGTTCATAATAGGGAGAGAGAAAAGAGAAGAAAACATGGAAGACGATGAAGTTCTGCCATCCATGACAGAGGGAAAGAGACATGGGAACTTGGATAGAGGCTTGGCCCACAATTCGGGTTAAGGCTCGGCTCACTGTATATGTTTCAAGAGATTAAGAGAAGAAAGAGGATGTCATGCTCGGCGATGGACACTACCATGCTGACTGGAGAGACGTGAGAAAGGAAAGGTCAGAGAGAAAGAAAGACAGAAAGAAGAAAAAAGAGGAGAAAGAAAGAAAGAAGAGGAGGAGAAAAAGAAAGCAGAGGAGAGGGAAAGAGAGAGAATAGAGGAGGAGAGAGAAAGAGAGAGAAGAGAGGAGGAGAGAGAAAGAGAGAGAGGAGAGGAGAGAGAAGAGAGGAGGAGAGAGAAAGAGAGAGAGAGAGGAGAGGAGAGAGAAAGAGAGAGAAGAGAGGAGGAGCGAGAAAGAGAGAGAAGAGAGGAAGAGAGAGAAAGTTTCCTTCACCAAAAGGTACAAGATTTTTTCTTCTCTCTCATCTATTTCTCTCCAAGACGTACCCACAATGTTAATGGAAAACTTTCAAATTTTATTCATGAGATTGAAAACTGAGGGATCCATTACAATTAGGTTTAGCGTATATTTATAGAATAGGGCCCAAACATGGGTGGATTCCCAAAATCTAGCCTAGTTGATGATAATTGAATTTTAATTGAATTAAAATAAAATAAAAAAATGGGTACAAAATGACTGTTTTGCCCCTGCCCAACATTACATGAAATTTCAAAACAGTTTTTGCTGCTGCCTTAAAACATGCATGATCTTCCATGGATGATTCGAGGTTGCTCCGACGTCCATTCCGCTGAAAGATAATTATTTTCTCGTTGGGCTCGACGATTGATTTGATACCAACTTCGAGCCACAGATCACGTTTTTAGGCCACGATCACGCGACTTGAAATTTGTATGAATCTTGGGAAATTTTGATCGATAGTGTACTCATCTCTTAATGTTTTTCTTTGATTTCTTCACTGAAATGCATTGATCATGCCGTCATGATCGCATTGCGACAAACACAGGTCGATTTCCTACCCGAACGAAGATTTCGTCGTCTTGGGTTTTAGGTCGGGTCTTGAAATCCGACGGTCAGAATCTGAAGAAACTTTAACATCTTCACGCGTGAAATCTGACCATTCATCACGTGAGAGGTTCGGAGCAGACATAGCCTCGGGCCTTATGCACATAATGGAAATAGTCTCGTGTTGATCCGTTGTGCGAATGTCGTGATATGGCTGCTCGAGTGAGTCGTGCTACTGCTGAATTTTTTGCAACTATCTTCATGAATCACTAACTTCTCTCTAGTGTTTCTCCTTGCTTGGGCATTGTCGCGGGTCATGCGACATATCAAAACGCTCGCCTTGACCAGACGAGCACGTTAAAAAAATTTGAGGGCAATTCAAGTCAAAACGAGTGAGATATGAGTATTCAAAGTTGCTGCTCAGGACTGTGAAAACCTGTCTCCTTTAATGGAGATTGGTGCAGGGAGGCCACACGGGAATAGCATGTGGCCTACCCCTTTTTAATGCTTCACCCATAAATTTGTCATGTAAAGTCTGTTTAAGCCAAAACTTGACCCATAGGGGTTTTCGACCATGCCGGATCCAATAGTGGTGGAATCATAGCTGTTTGATGTATCGTAAATACAGTTCTAGTTACGGGGTCTGTTTTAGGGTGCTAGAGGCTGATTTTTCTAAAATTGTTTCTTTGTCTGCAATGCCTTAAACATGTCGGATTACTAGAAAACTTGGCAGGTGGCTTTTTGGAGTGCTTAAGAAGATCTTAACCCATTCTGGGGAAATTCTGAGACTTTTAGGAATTCCACTGTACATCAGGGCTTTATTGACAGGCTTCTCTTTTATTCCATGTAGGGGACCCAAGGTTCTGAAAAATGTGTTCAAACAGCTTGCCCCACCGAATATTGTGCTCTGAGAGAAGCGAGAAAGAAAAATTCAAAAAATTTCCTTGGCTTTATTACTTTTTTCTTCCTAGCCACAAGACCACGTGAACGTCGAGGAGATATTTATGCAATGCTATAACTAGGATGCTCAAATGTTTGTATGCAATGTACAAGTCCATCTGTGGAGACTTCAGGGCAGAAGAGACTTTTGAGGGATCCTATCAAATTCCTCACCCTCGTGTGGACTGTTTGTGATTATGACAGCTAAGGATTTTGTACGGACTTCGTTGATTAGAATTAGGTCCGTCTTTTGAGTCCTTTTGCTAATGGACCCAGGCTATCAGAATATCCCTTGATGCTCATCTTTTTGAGTCCTAGAATCAAGGCATTCTGATGCTAAGGATTTACTTTTAAATGTTGGCTGAAGTCGCCCATGCGGGGTGTGCTGCATCAACCTGCTTATTGGTCCAAGAGTCCTTTACGGATTTTCACTTGGACATGGGAAGTGGCATTGTAGAGACGGTTTTCACCAACTTCCTTTTATTTAGGGCTCTTTTTGCCTATGACCTTTCATCCCTATCCACCCTTATTTTTCCATTTTTATTCACGTTACCCTTTTGGGTTTTCACCATGCCCAGGTTTTTATTTTCATGAAACTCTTTTACTCATGGTTTTGTAACCATGCCCATCTGTCATTTTTACTCAGGGTGTTCCCTTGTCTAGGTATACACCATGCCCGTTATTTTTTTTTTGTGAAGGCGTGTTTAGGGTCATGCCTTTAGGACTTGTGCAAAGCCTTTTAATGTCATGCGGCCAGGACATGCATTATAGTTTAAGGTCGTACAACTGGACCATGGTGGTGATGAACGACAGTCTGTGAAGGCCATGGAGTGAGTATGATAGTCGTTTGATTCACTTTTGGGGAGATGGCCCGAGGCTGTCTATAAAAATGGATGATGTATAGATGGAAGGTGGAAAGTAGTCACCGACTTCCTTGCGACAAGTATGGATGGCAGAATGACTCACTGTTTTGTGAGCACAGGTGAAACTCACTGGGGAATGATGAATGGTAATGAAGGGATTCACTGGGGAGTTATAAAGATAGTGTGCGCACATGGATGGGTCGGATAGGGAAGATGTGCATGAAGACATACGTAAAGGGGTGTGTGCACGTGTGTGCGTGTTTAAGGTCATGCCTCCGGGACCTGAGCAAAGTAGTTTAACATCATGCAGCCAGGACGTGCACTATAGTTTAAGGTAATATAGCATGGCCCGTGGCCATGCAGTTTCAACTCATGTAGCTAGCACCATGCAATTTAGGGTTGTGTAACTAGAGCTTCGTTACAGTTTAAGGTCGTATAGTTTGGACCATAGCTATGTATATTAAGGTCATGCAGCTTGGACCATGCAGTTTAAGGTAGTGCAACTAGACCTCTGCTACAATTTAGGGTCATATAGTTTGGACCATGCAGTTTAGATGCATCTAGCTCGTGGTTGTGCAGTTCAGGGTCATGCAGCACGGACCATCGTGTGGCATGTAGGTGAAGATTCATGGGGAATAAAAGCTTGTATGACAATCCGGCTCCCTGGGGATAAAATGGTTAAGACCATACACAAGTAGAGGGATTAAATTGTGACCCGACGATGGATGGAAAATGGAAACAGACTTCACTGAGGATTGTTGGAAGACATTTTTCATCATCATGGGTCCCCGGTCAATAAAGCCTAACATACAATGGAAATTCCTATAGTCTCAGAGTAGCCCTAGAACTGGCCAAGATCTTCATAAAGACTCTCAAAATTCTCCTACCAAGTTTTGTCGTATTTCGATATGTCTATGGCAACACAGACTGAGAAGCAGTTTCGGTAGAATTAGCCTCTCGCACCCTAAAACGAACCCTATAACTAGAATCATATTTTTGTTATCTCAATTTGCTGTGGGGCCACTACCATTGGATCCGTCATGGTAGAATACCCCCATGATTCAAATATTTGCTTGAACGGACATTCTAGGAAGAAGTTATAAGCAAAAGAGGGAAATAGAAGGGACCGCATGTTATTCTGTGTGGCCACCCTACAACGCAACTCTATTAAAGGGACAGTCATGAACAATGACTCGTGACACTTATATCTTCCTCATCCAAGATCAGATCGTGCTCAAACTTGATGGAACGTATTTGCCTCGTCGATACGAGCATTTCGGTATGTGGCACACCGACGATGCCCGAGCGCGAAGAAAAGCTAGAGAGAAGTTGCTGATCCGTGAGGAAAGTGTAGGTAAATCAACAATGTTGTGCCTCGCTTGAGCGGTCAAATCACGCCGTTCGCGAGCCTGATTGATGTGAAACCAATTCCATCGCGTGCGTAAGGTCTAGGGCTATCTCTAATCCGAACCCCGTACATGATGAACGGTCGGATTCCACACATGAAGCTGACAAAGTGATTGAAAATTCCATCGTAAGAAATCAAAATTCCGACCAAAACTCCAAAGTTACAAAATCTTCATCTAGGCACGGAATCGAGTTGTGTTTATTGCCTCGCGATAGTGACGCATGCTCAGTATGATCCAGCAAAGAAATCATAGAAAAACATCAAGGAACGAACACACTCGAACCAAAGTTTCAAGATTCATTCAAATTTCAAGTGACATGATCGTGCCCTTAAAACACCATCCATGGCTCGAAGTTGGTATCAAATCGATCGTCATGCCGAGCCTTATAAGAAAACAACAATTTTCGATCAAACGGGCATTAGAACGACCTCGTATCATCCATGAAAATTATGCACGTTCTAAGGCAACACTGGGACTGTCTTGGCATTCCATAACTTGTTAGGAAGGGGCAAATCTATCATTTTGTACCCTATTTTCTAATTTATTTTAATTCAATTTAATCTTTATTTCTAGCAATTAGGGTTACTTTTAATCATCCACCCATGTTTGGGCACAATTCTATATATACCCCATATCATCATTGTACGCAAGACGCTTGAAACCCTTCACAAAAATAAAATTTCTACTTAACAGAATTCCCTTTTTTTCTCATTGTTGGGTCATGTTTGTAGAGAGAGTAAGGAGAGAACATTTTTGACCAATACCCCTAGGCTCAAGGTAAATTTTCTCTCTCTTCTTTTCTTTCTTCTTCTTCTTCGTTTGAGCCTCCCTCAGAGGCCATGCACGGCAGTGGCAGTGCCGTGCATGCCTCTTTCTTTTCTTCTTTCTCCTTCCTGTGGTTTCACAGGTCACACATGGCGATGGTAGCGTCATGCGCAAGCTCCTTTCCCCCTTCTGTTTGCGCATCTCTATCCCCTGGTGAGATTAGCAGACGGTGTTGCTCATCATCGTCCATAGATGTATCCTCGAAGTCTCAGTGAGGAACGAGGGTAATGAAGCTTATTGCCGTCCACAGGGCTTTCACCTTGTCACGTGACTATTACAGGTAGCGATGTACATCACTGTCTGTGAAGGATCGCGGTAATACCCATCACTGTCCACAAGGTTCCCTCGCTCGCCTGGGTCCCATCGCTGCATGTAGGCTCCTTTTGTGCCTCTCTGTGCTTATCACCATGCACAGGATTCTCTCACTCGCCCGGTACCCATCGTAGCACGTAGGCTCCTTTCTCGCCTCTCTGCGTCTATCGTCGCATGCAGGCTCCTTTCACGCCTCTTTGCGTCTATCGCTGTGCGCAGGCTTCCTTTGTGCCTCATGTCTATCACTGTCCGCTCCATGAGAGGTAATCACTGTGTGACTTATGAGAAGTTATCACCCTCCGCAAGAGGCGTGTTGCCTTCTCATGTTGCAAACGGTGATGCTTATTGTCGTCCGTGGGTTTCTCTCATGTTCCACGTCTAGTGTCATGGGCTTCATGGGGAGCTATCGTCGTGAGCCTTATCAAAAGTCATGGCCGCTCGCAAGGGGCACGGTGTCTTCTCATGATGCCAACGGCGATGCCCATTGTCGTAGGGGTTCCTTCTCCCTCTGCCATCTCTTTCACTCCCTCTTCGTTCCCTTTTCTTCTCTTCTCTCTTTTCTCTTCTCACTTGACTGAGGGTAGACTTAGCGTAGCACTGCCATAGCGGTCTGGTTGTCGAGCAGTATTGTTGTCGTGCTGGGCTTGAGTGCCACACCTGTCTTGTTGTTGCATCAGATTGGGACAGTTCTATCGGCCTCAATTTCAAGTAATATTTCCCTCGTGCTGGTCTTAAGTACCATGCCCGTCTTGCTACCACTCTGAGTCGTTAACTTTCCAGTTGCCATGCTAGTCTCACCCATTCATCAAGTTCCCTTCTCTTCTCTATCTTTATTTGAACATTTCACTCCATCACTCTCTCATATGAATACATTACCCTAAGACAAGGGAGGGTCCCTTTTGCCCACCTATCGTGAAAGTTAATCATGCTAGTGTTGTGGAGAAAACAAGGTGATCACAGGTCAAGGGAGGTGATTCTGAACCAGCTAAAGCAGCTGAGGAGATTTTTTCTTGATCTAAGAGCGTGCTCATGTAAGCCAGCCATAGTAAGTCCATAACACACTTTAAATTCCTCTCTCATCGGTTGGTATACCTGCCCTTGCTCCTCAGTAAGGTTTCTAAGAGAGCTACCTCAAGTCTCGGGTTCACTAGAAACTCGAGATGCGTGCCGCCAAATCATCTAAATCCGGAGGGCAAGATCAAGGCACATAACCAGCTTGGTGAGTCCACTAGGGACTTATTACCCCTTTGTCGGTTCGCTGTTGTTTGATTAGTATCATCTTTTACTTTATGCACTACTTTCTATGCCACCTGAGTTATTCAACCCGTTCATCCGAGTCGGGGAGTTTCTTATCCCCGCACTCGTGACTATCCCAATGATGTGAGTTGCTCAAGCCTCCTTCCCTACACTTCTTTTGAGTCAAGAGTCACATTCCGGCTCCCAGGTGCTTTCTTGGGTTGGTGCGAGAGGGGACTTAAAGGTCCCTGGCTCCCCGCTTCCTTGCCCTGGTGGACCCTCCACCAAGGCCCTTTGCATTGGTAGCACATCTGTTGCTATACACAGTAAGTACCCTGCGACTGGCAAATCCCTTGCCAATCATATCACTGAGGTACACCGGAAGGCTGCCCTTCCCACTCTCGCAAAAGGCAAGCAAGTTGTCATCACTACCCTGAACCGCTACACTTGGAGGCCCAACACATGGAGGCGGAAATCCTGGAGTCTCCACCTCACACACACACTTAAGTGGTCATGGTCTAACCACTCGAGTCGCACCTTGAGGAAACTTTCATGCTTCCTCGGACTTGTGTGCAAGGCTAGGTGCACGCGCCATGCATCCCATAGCTCGGGGCAGTGTCAGTTCGGTGTCAGCTCGAGCACATGAGGGTCGACCACTTTGTCTTCACTCTCACCACACACAGCTTCACCCTGTGAGAGATAGTTTACTAGCCAGTCCCTCAATGAAACAAGATTGTGGGTCTCCACGTCTTAAGGTCGAACTAGTTGAGCAAGCCTGGGCTGACTCCCAAGTCACCCGGACGGCTGACCCTAAAGGTGCACACGCACCGACTTTGTAGGTTCTGTCCCAACCCCGACTCAGGCGGAGTCATGAATCAGCTCCTTCTTCTGTCACTCCTCTCTCACCAGGCAAGCACCTCGAGACTTGATACACAAAGGTCTTCCTTAAGAGGACCGTCTTGAGCCAACCTCAGGTTAGTCGTGCACCCAGGCCCCACAAAGGAATTCGGGGCAACAGTCTGATGTCAGATAGAAGCCTCCAGCCTCCAAGGTAGCGACCCAAGTTGCCCTCAATCCTTGGACCCCATTATTTGCTTCAGCTAATAGACACGAATCTTGCCTGCTCAAGAAAAGTGGGGCAGTCCATGCCTCAAGCTCGATTATGGAGTGAGGTCCATAGCCACCTCAAGATCAAGCAAAAGAAAGGTTTGTAGATTCTGACCAAAGAAGCCCCCAAAGCAGTTGAGGTTACCACCTTCCCTTCTTCCCTCTGCGGATCCCAGAGCACATGGTGTATGCTCTGTAATCCCTTCTTTTGCCCTCTGCTCTTACAAGAGCCCATGATCTATGCTCTTGTGATCCCTTCTTTTCTCTGCGGATCCCAAAAGCCCAATCCAGTCCAAAAGTATTGCTCGGTGATCACTGCCCAGAAGCCAGCATCGAGAACCGGTCCTCACAAGGTCGGCATACAAGGCTCGAGTCCAGTCGGGGCATGCTGAGCCCCTGCAGACTGACTTGCCACGCATGACTCATCAACCCCAGCCGCTCACTACTCCATCTGGCTCTGACCTTCTAGAAGAAACGGTCAGTGTCATGATAATTAACGAGCCGGATGATGCCCAAGAAGAACAGATGAAGAGGTTCGAGGTAATGATGCAGTCCATCCTCTAAAAGATGGAATCTCTAGAAGCCTCCAAGTCCCCTTATTCTCACCATAAGACCGATTCCCCATCTGGCGAAGACACAGCTCCCAGACAAACTCCCCCACCGGTCTCCCCAGACAGCTCTTCTTCTCGCGGGGTGTTCCAGATCGACATAGATGCCATGGTCGCCCATAGCCTCAAGAATAAGGTCCCAGGCATGTAAGAGGCACCACTCTACCAAAAGCCGTACCCCTCGTACATCGACCAAGTGCCGTTTCCCTTGAACTGCCAAAAGGGTAAGATCCTCCTGTTCAACGGTACTACGTCCCTGCACTAGTATACTGCTCATTTTCAAGCGGCTTGTTCAGAGAAGGTAACTGACGGGCGACTCCTCCTCCATCAATTTGTCGAGACCCTCGAAGGGCCAGCCTTCCGGTGGTATGCTCAGCTGCCTCCAAACTCAGTGCACACTTGGTAGGAAATGGAGCCGTTGTTTTACGAATGCTTCTACGAAGTCCAAAGGAATGTGGAAACCATCAAGCTCCTCACTCTGACTCAAGACCCTGGTGAGCTAATTGAGAAGTTCATCCCCCGATGGAGAGAGCTAACAACCTTTCATGCCACTTCGATAAGGAGTGGACTGTTGCACTGCTTCGACTACTACTGGAGCAAAACATGATCCAGCTGTCAGAGGTCAGCACTCCGGAACAAGCTAGACAGGTGACACACGAGAAGTATTGTGCCTATCATAAGAAAGTAGGCCACCCCACTCAAGATTGTTATAAGCTCAATGACACTATCGAGCCGTTATTAACAAGGGTCAAATAAAGCTTGAAGAGTTAAAGAAAGCGTTCGGGGCAACTGAGGCTTCTCACATAGTGACAGTACAAGAAGATGAGGGGGCACCAGCCATCCTCCATTCACTATTTACCATAATGCTCGAAGAGGGACACATCACCCCAAAGCCAACAAGGCAGCCCAAGTTCTTGCCTCCTGGAATTGAGAATCTTTGGTGCTTGTATCACCTGATATGAGGCCATGAAATAAACGAATGCACTGGCTTCCACGAACTCTTGACAAAGAAGATGCAGCAATGCCAGGAAGCTCACCTAGAAGGACGCCCTCAAGTCCCTCTTGCACCAGTGCAAGAAGAATTCCCAATGCAAGCCCAGGGAAGCACTGAGCTAGACCCTTTGCAGGCCCTCTTCGAGTCGATGCTCCAATAGGGTCTCGTCACTCTCAAGCCTGCAAGGCAGCCTAAACGGCTTGTTCAGGGTACGTAAAACCTCTAGTTCCCATATCACTAAGTATGGGCCCACGAGCTGAAGGAATGCTTTGCGTTCGAAGCTATGGTCACTCAGAAGGTGCAGTAGGGCCACATCATTTGTGTCGTTCTCCCATAACCCCTCCAGGCTGTCACTCCTATCCAAGAGAAAATCCCGCTACATGTCCCCTGTGAGCATACAATGGATCCGTCAGAGCCCTCGACCTCTCAGCCCTGGGAAGTCTATCATGGGCGAAGTAGGCTCAAAAAGCGTGAGGCAATCCACCACGCCAGGGCTACTCATCAGCTTGACAGGGCGGACCAAACCCCTTCCTCAGGGATCCAAAAGGAGATGGGCACCCAGGTCCGCTCGCGGAAGGAATCATTTGCGTCAACGACTAGTAGAGGAAGAGTTTCACACGTCCCTTCCTCCGCTGCCTACCTTACAAGACTTCATCCCAGGTGCAGCTCACCTTATCCTGTGGTCCAATCAAATGGATGTCCTTGAGTCATCGAAAGCTCGGGAGTCGTCCACTATGGGTGATGATGCTAAAAGCACCCCACAACAGTCAAACTTGAGGCAAGACTTAAAATACACCCTGCACATGTCTAATCCCAACGACGATGCAAAAAGCTGCAAGGGACATTCTAACTCTTCTTCTACTCCCTCCTTTTCTATTTCTTCCATAGGTGTAGCTCGATAGTGCCCGGACTTTGACACTCTAAACAGAGAGCTCGGAGGCATCAGCCTTAGCTGGTCACATCGGAAGTGCCTAAGAATGATGCTGGCCCAGGCGACTGAATTCTTGATAGTCGTTGATGCCCTATCAACCCAAACCAAGACCGAGCCACCCTCAAGATCCTCTTCCAAAGAGGCCTCCCACATGGTGCAGATCTTGAAAGTACCATCCAGCATGGGGCAAATGAACCTGAGATCCGAGAAGAAGCTACAACCTATACCTCAAAAGCTCAAGATTCTCAAGTTCCCTAATCTTTTACTTTCTCCTAAACCTCGACCTCGAACCTCTACATCCCTAATACAAATACCTATTACCTCCCCATCAACCTAAACTGCACCAGCTAAACAATAAAGTCAGCCAGTGTCACAAAACAAGACTCAACCAAAGCCTGTTCCTAAGCCTACCCTACCATCTACACCAGTGATTGAATCAGAAACACAAAATACTAATGGGGATAAAGTGAAATATGATGTAATTGGGCACTTGAGAAAGCTTGTAGCCCTTCTAAGGATTTATGATGCCCTTCTGCTATCTAGAGACTATCATATCGCCCTGGTGCAAGCTCTTTCTAGCCCAGAGTTATACGAGACGGAAATGGAGCCTATTGAGGTTGACCCAGCCATCCTGAGTGGGTGCTTGGCAATCTCCTTTTCTGAAGACGACCTTCAGTTGGGAGGAAAATTCCACAATCGCACCCTCTTTGTGAATGGTGAACTACATGCCTTCCCTATCAACCAGATCATGCTGGATGGAGGGTCAGCAGTCAATCTGATCCAAAGAAGGATCCTCACCCGATTGGGATTAGGATCTGATGACCTCACTCCTACCCACATCTCTGTATAAAGGTTCAACAGTTCAAGAGAAAAGCCAGCTAGTACAGTGCATCTTCGCCTCAAGATCGGTGATCTCAAAGATTACTCTCAGTTTCATGTGATCGACACCGATACATCTTACAACGTCCTACTCAGCCGCCCTTGGCTTCATCATCAGGGGGTGGTTCCTTCCACGCTCCACTAATGCTTCAAGTACAGCTGAGATGGGAGATAGCACAAGGTCTATGTTGACAAAAGACTGTTCCCTATAGCCAAAACTCATTATGCTGACGCTAAGTATTATTTCACAAACCTCCCAGCATCAGAAAAGTCAAAGGATGATGATTGGAAGCCCGTGAGAGAAAAAAACCATCATCTCATGATGACGCTGAAGATCTGAGATGAATGATTGCAGACATGTTCAAAGAGGAGGAAAGACAAGGCAAAACCCTCCCTTTGATTCCTATCTGCCCAAGTATACATTGTCACCTCTCCGAGGTCATGGTGCCTTCTCAAAGACAAAGCTTTCCTTCTCCACCTCTACTTCTAATTTGCTAGAACAAAATGGCGAGCTAGAAGCAACTCCTGAGACTGAGGAAGCCCTGGAGGTAGACCTTCCAGCACCGAGAGTTACCTATACGCCGGACCCGCAAAAGCTTCTACACGTCCCCATTACTCTTTTAGAAGAAGAATTGACACACCAACCACCGAGGAGGGTACTCCAAATTCCATACTCCTGGAACAAGGGGATCACCAGTAGCCTAGAGAAGGTCTCTCATCTTTCAAAGGCTCTCGAAGAAGTACAGACCGATAAGAGGTAGCCCTCTGGCTCTCAAGAACAAGACCCCATGGCAGAACTGAGAAGAGAGGTTTGTAGCCTCCAAAATCAGTTGGAGGTTATGCGCATCGCTTCAAAACACTTGAAGGAGTTTGTCCCTAAGACTAAGACTTATGACGAGCTCAAAAGAAATGCACCTCTAATCGAAGCCAAGGCTCCCCCAAATTGAAGTATTGATGGCGAACAGGCTCACCAAATCATGAGAACCATGAATTATGAGCCCCTGTCCAATCAAACACTAAGGGGGTTGAGGAAGCAGTTGCTCCCCCTTTTTATGTCATTGAAGCCACGACATGCGGTCCATAGACGAAGCAAGGAGCGGGATGTCCTTTTTCGTCTCACACGGTGAAAGGGAAGAAGCAATAAAAAGAGATGGAAGAGCAACATACATGTCGCACAAGAAAGAGAAAAGAGTGGTTCCATTCATAAATCAAGTGGACATTACAAGCTCCTTTTCTCTGCAAAAAAAAGAAATGCAAAGAAAAAGAGAAAGAAGGCATCGTCAGAATCGATCAATTGCTTCATTGATATTCCTCCTGTATGTCACGGTCAATACCTTCGCTAGCTCGATTTCGCCCTTCAACCCTGCCCCCAGCTCCGCCTTGTGCTCCATCAAGGTGGTCACTTCTCCTAGGGAATACTCGAGGGCCAAAATGTTATCAATAAGCACATTGTCCTCTTCTTCCCAAGCCGTAGTCTCCTTCTCCAGCTTGTCAAGTTTCTGCGTCAGCTCTAATATCTTTGCCCTCAGAGCCATCACTTTGTGGTGGCGGGTGATGGCCTCCTCACCAAGGTCTGATCTCCGAGAGACTGCATCATCCATCTGCTGCGATTGCGTGTTTACCTGTTTGTGGTAGCACAAAAGTAAAGACTCAAAAGGGGGTAACTCTGAGCTCTCTAGCTGCTTTGCAGTTGCTTCTTCGCGTAAGCCCTTTGCCCTCCATCCTTCCAGCTCAATGGCAACATTGTCAAAGTAAGGAAAAACTTCAGGGCATTACTTAAGGCGACCCCCCTCAACTGAAGGATTGTTGTTCCAAGCTCTTCAAGAGATAGCTCCCTCAGCTTCTGGAGGCCCGTTTGGAGCATCTAAAAAATGACGCCTGACAGCCCACTGAAAGAGGGCCTAGGCAGTATAGTTGGGGCGACCACTGCAAGAGGATCCCCAGTTGTAGCCTAGGCCTCAAGCTCCCCAGATTCAAGGGAAACCTTAGGCTGCCCTGGTACCTCAACAAAAAATCTCTCTCTCAGATCCCCTGCCATGACCACTTGGGGTTCGACCCTCCCGTGCTCAGGTGTTGTAGCTACACCCCTTGAAAGCTCTGCCGCCTCAGCCGATGCAAGACTGAAATCCTCACCTGGAGCTTCTACCTCAGTGTCAGGCTGAACCACGGTAACCTCCTCTCCTAGGACAATAACTATTCCTTGGCTCGTCTCTCCTTGAACTGCCATCTCCACCTCTGTATGTTCGACACCTTCTCCCTCTCCTTCTTCCCTCTTATTCTTTGGGAGTGGCACACCAGCTACAGGATCCTCTACAAGGCCTTCCTCTTTGATAGCCAAGGATACCTCCTCTGGGTCCTCCAAACTTGATCCCTGAGGGTGTCCTGCCTCTGCATCCCCCACAGCTACATCACTTGGGGCTCCAGCCTCTTCTATGCCCACAAGATCTACCGGTGTTTCTCTTTTCTCGGTAGGAACAACAGCCGCCAGAGTGCTAGAGGCTCTCTCCACCTTCTCCGCCTCATCAAGAGTCGCCTCATCAGCCCCGTTCACCTCCATCGGGACTGGGCCCTCCGCTCCTACCACTTCCTGGTCCAAAGCAATTTCAATTGGGGCAATTGGATCTGAGGCACCGGCCTGAGCCTCTGAAGGGTCAGAAGAAGGTTCAAGTGAATGAGAAAGCGAGTCCTCAGAAGCAAAGGGCGATGCAGAAATAGCTAGAGACACGCAGCCCTCTGAAGAAGGCAAAGATGAGGAGCCGTCTTTTGGCTCGCGGACCACTGGAATCTTACTCCCTCTGTGTTTCTAAGCCTTGGGTGCCTTCTTAGCCGAAGTGCGAGGAGCTGCTGGGGTGCCCCACTATTGCTTCTTTCCTCTCACCTGCTCAGGCGCAGTAGCCTTCGAGATGCCTGATTTGGAGGAACTGGCAGCCAGCTTGCTATGAGAGCCACTCCCTATCAACTCATTCAGATCTTGGATCACGTGCCCTTCATACCATGGGGCCTTACGGCCTCTTTCCATTTGAAAACAACAGAGAGATTGTAAAAAATGATATTTGTCTTCTTCTGCACGGTGAGAAACCAGTGCAGAGACCTGTCCACAACGATTTGGGGAGGCCGCCCAAGGTCGCGCCAATCCCAAGGAAAACCCAGGGTGAATACCTCCCCCAGAGGAGGAGTCCTTGCCATCTTCCTCTGCCTCCTCTTCGTGCTCCTGCCAGAATTCTCCCCTTTCTAGGGGTGACTGACTTCCCAATACCCCTTGTTGGTGAATTGCCACAAGAGTTCATGGGCCTCAGTCGCTCGCAGTCTTCTTCGAAAATACGATAGCATATACTTATTAACCTCAGTGAGCTCCAAGCACGTGGCCCAAGCTGTGTGAATGTGCCTTGAGAGTCTCTCGGTGGGTTCCCAACTGGTCCTTCTTCCAACGAGCTACCTTGTTATGCCTCTCTTCAAAGAAAACAAAGAATGGGCAGCCTTGATTGAGCTCGTGCTGCCGAGCAAATCTATGAGGGAAATACCCCTCGAGATTTGCACTGTGAACAGTACGGTAGGGAAGAACCCCGCCCCTGACAATCAACATATACATCAGCTCCTTATGAGTTCTAGGAGCACCGTCCAAGCTCTTGCCCAGATCGTCAACAAAGGCATGGTCTGTGAGATTCCCTATCAGGAAGGTGGGCCTCCTCATGTGGAGGTGGTCGTTGTAGAACAAACTATGCACATGGCCAAGCATATGGAAGATTGCCTTTTTCCCTGCAATTTTCGACATAAACGGGCACATCATTTCCTCAAATTCTTTGATTTGAAGGTAGGTGCCCGGGAAATAGGCCCCTAGACAGCCCTATACATAATGAACAGGGAAAGGCATCTTGAAATCCCCTGAGAAGGCTTCACCTTCCACTATGTCGTTCCCTCCTTCATCTCCTTGATAAAGTTTTTCCCTAGACACGGCTCATAGGCCGTAGTAGATACTGCAAAGGATCGAGTGTGCAAGGGCACATTTTTTCCCCTTCGCCATGTCACTGGCCACATAGAAAGTGCCTGTACAGATAATGACTTCTCTGTCGGGGAGAGAAAACTTGAAAAAGAAAAGCATCAGATAAGCTGCCAAGAAGATGTGCTCATTCTTCTTCTGTTGCTCAAAAACTGGTGGGGTCCCCTTCTCCCCTTTCCTCAGTAATGGACCGGCTTCATCATCAGAATCCCCATAGAAAAAGGCCACCCACTTGGTGAAGGAGATGGGTCCCTTCTTGTTCTCAGACCAGAGCAGCTGGTAAATTCCAAATAGCTCTTGAAGCCCAACTGGTAAAGTTCTTTCCCTTCTTTCTCCCCTAAAAAAATGACAGAGTTCGATGGCACAAACTTATCATACATATTATCAATGAGCGGCAGCCCACCAATGGAATACAGAGCTAGTAGAGATATCCCTGCCTCCCCATGACCGAGCAACCATGTACTTCTAACATGGCTCCAGGTCTCCGAAAGCACCTTGACCGTGTTAGAGCAATGGTCATAATAGCCCTCTGAGCACTGAATGGCGGCGAATAGGGAAGCACACTTCTGAATGTCCCTAGACTAGTTTAGCACTCTTATGGTCCATGAGGAGTAACCCTTCAAATATTGGTGCTCCCCTTGCACCCACAGGCCAGCAGAAGAACATTTCATGTCGGGGGTTTTCACCATCCTCTTACCTAGATTTAGCAAGCCCCCATTTGAGGCTATGTTTCGGTGGAAGAAATGCCGGAGGCCTACCCTTTACACTGACATTGCCATCATTATCTTCCCTCATCACCAACCGGACAGGGTCACTAACAAAGGTGACACTAAAGGCCACCTGGGTTCACATAAAGCCTCGGTGAGCCAGATGGGTTCACCTCTCACCATGCTTTCTCTGGTGAATTCATTGGTGCCGAGCTACCCTACTCGTAGGAGGTTCTTCACATCTAGAATAACACTTGAAGGCTAGGCCATTAGATCAAAAGCTTCGATGCCAAAGGACACTAAGAGGTCGCAAAAAACTGCGCTCACAGAGGCGTATCGCCGACTGGTTACTCAAGGCATAAGGCTGGCAAGCTATCACCATCTCGCATTCAAGGACAAGACCATCGCTTTCTGCCCAACGAAATGGTAACGCCAATGGAGAAGGAAGAACTATCGCCGCCTCACGATTAAGGGGGTATCGTCGTCTCAAGGGGCTATCGCCGACTCGCAACCAAGGGGATATCGTTGTTTGCCGAAGTAAAGCACTTGATGCTGCCTGCACTCCAACTATTCGCACGCATTGCACGTGTGGCATACCACGTCCCTTGAAATCAGGGCACACCAACTAACAATCGCAACGTGGCCTGTCGCCGTGCGTGAGGAAGGCAACCATTCGCCTTCTCACAACCCTTCGTCTCCCGACCGTTGCAGGCTTATGACGCCTCGAGTTCCTGTCGTGGCTTCTGTTTCTAGCCGATAACTCACTCCTGACCACCAGGAATTCCCTTTGACCATTTTCTTCCCCTTTTTCAATAGCCTGGAAAATCGAAAAACCCACCAGAATTCTCGTGGATGTTACCCTGTGACCCCACAAATTTCCCTTCTCCCTGTTTCTGCACTTCAGCAGTTCGCCACAAACTCACCGAAATTTCACTGAGTTTTCCGATGAACCCATTGCTACTTCTTCTTTTCTGATAGCCGAAAGACTGTCAGCTCCTTGAATTCTCTGCAACCTCCCCTTCAGCCTCGAGACTATCGAAAAAGCACTTGAACTCCGACAAAACACCACTGCGACTTCTGCAGCTTCACCGGAAAGGTCTCCATGAGCCTTTGAGAAGCCCCGTTCCCTGCTCAGAAAGCCTTGACACTCTTAGAAAACACTCGTGAGCATGTTACGAAGGCCCACAATCTGCTCAAGTTCCTCAGAAAACCCTTGAAGGCCTGCTTCCTGCAAATTTTGACTGGGAAAACTCTTGCCAAGAAACTCTCGAAGAACGCTCCGGCTCTCTTGCTCTCTCTCTCTCTCTGAAACTCTCTTCAAATGTTTTACCCTTCGACAAAACAATAAAATGAGGTTTTTCCCCTTTTATACTCAGCTCTGCCACGAACTATCCCTCACAAATTCGAAATTACGCTGTAGTCCGTAGATTTTGAATGCAATAAGGCCAGGTTGGAGTGGGTCAAGCCCAAGACTCGAAAGGGTTATCGCCGCGCACTTCGCCCGAGGCTATCGTCATGCACTGCGTGAGACACTATCACCGTGGGCAACGTGAGATGCTATCGCCGCATGCCTTCATCAAGGGCCATTATCATGTGCATTCGCCAAAGGTTATCGTCATGTGCCTTCATCAGAGGCTAACGTTGTATGCTGCGTAAGATGTTATCTTCGAACGCCTTCGTCAAGGGCCATCGCCATGCGCCTTCATCAGAGGCAATCACCGTGTGCTGCGTAAGATGCTATCGTCGTGTGCCTTCATCAAGGGCCATCACCATGCGCCTTCGTCAAAGGCCATCATCGCGCGCTTCATCAAGGGATATCACCACGCGCCCATCAGAAGTTTACGCCACGCTCCTCACCATGCGGCTAATGCCTCTTGCCCTTCATCAAGAGCTTATCACCGCGAGCCCCATCCAGAAAATAGAACCGTGCGCACATCACGACACTCCCATCTGGACCTTCGTCCTGCATGCCCAAGAAGTTCATCCCTACACCCCAACCTCACTACTCCGGGAGTCGAGTTGCCAATTACGACTCTATTTACCCTAGAGTCACATTATCTCTACACAATGGTCTTAGCTGCATGACCTTAAACAACACAGCCTTGGTTCTAGCCGCATGACCTTAAACTGTACAACCGTGGTCCATGCTGCATGACCCTAAACTGCGTCGCCTTCGTCCTAGTTGCATGACCTTAAACTTCACACCCAAGGGATGTGCTGCATGACCCTAAACTGCACAGCCTTGGTCCTAGCCGCATGAACCTAAACTGCACAGCCTTGGTCCTAGCCCCATGACCTTAAACTGCATAGCCTTGGTCCTAGCCGCATGAACCTAAACTGCACAGCCTTGGTCCTAGCCGCATGAACTGCATAACAAGGGTCCACGTTGTATAACCCGAATCTGCATGGCCTTGGTCCTAGCCGCATGACCCTAAATTGTACAGCCTTGGTCCTCGCCACATGACCTTAAACTGCACAGTCGTGGTCCATGCTACATGACCTTAAACTGTATAGCCTTGATCCTAGCCGCATGATCTCAAACTGAACAGTCTTGGTCCTAGCCCCATGACCTTAAACTACACAACCGTGGTCCATGCTGCATGACCCGAAACTGCATAGCCTTGGTCCTTGCCACATGACCTTAAACTGCACAGTTAGGGTCCATGTTGCGTGACTCTAAACTGCATAGCCTTGGTACTAGCCACATGACCCTAAACTGTACAGCCTTGGTCCTCACCGCATGACCCCAAACTGTACAGCCATGGTCCATGCTGCATGACCTTAAACTACATAGCCTTGGGCCTAGCCACGTGACCTTATACTGCACAACCTTGGTCCTAGCCGCATGACCTTAAATTGCACAGCCCTGGTCCATGCTCCAGGACCTTACTCTGCACAACCGTGGTCGTAGCCGCATGACCTTAAACTGCACAGCCATGTTCCTTGCTGCATGACCTTAAATTGTACAACCTTCGTCCATGCTGCATGACCTTAAACTGCATAGCCTTGGTCCTAGCCACACGACCTTAAAATGCCTAGCCTTGGTCCGAGCCCCATGACCATTAACTGCACAACCCTAGTCCATGCTGCATGGCCCCAAACTGTATAACATGACACTAAACTGCACAGTCATGGTCCATGCTACTTGACCTTAAACTAGCCACATGACCTTAAACTGCATAGCCTTGGTCCTATCCGCATGACCTTAAATTGCACAACCCAGGTCCATGCTGAATGATCCTAAATTGCACAGCAATGGTCCTAGCAACATGACCTTAAACTACACAGCCTTGGTCCTTGCTGCATGACCTTAAACTGCACATCTGTGGTCTTAGCTGCATGACCTTAAACTGCACAGCCTTGGTGCGTGCCGCATGACCTTAAACTGCACAGCCATGGACCGTGCTACATGACCCTAAACTGTAGCCTTGGTCCTAGCCACATGACCTTAAACTGCACAGCCCTGGTTTGCGTTGCATGACCTTAAACTACATAGCCATGGTCTAAACTCTATGACCTTAAACTGTAGCGGAGGTTGCACGACCCTAAACTTCCTAGTCTTATGTGCATGACTTTAAACTGCATAGCCATGATCTGATTTATATGACCATAAACCATAGTCTACGTCCTAGCTGTGCGACATTAAAAGGCTCAACATCATGGTCCAAACTATATGACCTTAAACTGTAGCGAAGGTCTACTTGAACGACCTTAAACTGCCTGATCCTAGTAGCATGACTTTAAATTGCATAACCACGTTCCAAGCTATATGGCCTTAAACCATAGTGCACGTCCTGGCTGCATGATGTTAAACTGCTTTGCCCAATTCCCAGAGGCACGACCTTAAACTTTACCCCACATATGCGCATACCCCCTTTTACGTGCATTTTCATGCACGCTTTCCCTAATCGACTCATTCAAGTGCGCACACCACCTTCATTGCTTCCCCAGTGAACCATTTCAATATATTACCACTATTCATCATTTTTCAGTGAGTCTCACCCATGCTCACTAAGTGGAGAACCATCTCGCCATCCATACTCTTCATCAACAAGTGGGTCACCATTTTTCACCCACCATTCATACACCTTCCATCTTTCATGGGCAGCCTCTTACCATCTCCCCAAAGTGAGTCAAACCCACCATAGCATTCACTCCATGGCCTCCACCGACTGCCATTCATCACCACTATGGTTTTGTTGTATGACCCTAAACTATAATGCTACATTAAAAGGCTTCACATAGGTCTCAAAGGCATGACCCTAAACACGCTTCACAAAAAAATGGGCATGGTGTACACCAGGACAGGAGAACGCCATGAGTAAAAATGACAAATGGGCTTGGTCACAAAACCATGAGTAAAAGAGTTCAGTGAAAACAAAAACCCAAGCATGGTCAAAACCCCAAAGGGCACCGTCAGCAAAAACGGATGAAAAGGGTGGACATGGTCTCAAGGTCATGGGTAAAAGAGCCCGAAAAGTAAAGGAAGTTGGTGAAAACGTCTTCACGGTGCCACATCTCCTATTAAAGTGAAAACCTGCAAAAGGCTGATTGGACCAACAAAGAAGGTTAATGCAGCACCATAGCCTCAGCTGACACACAATTGCTAAACAATCATTATTCTGGCTAACGAGGTCTACCTAAAATCCTCAACTGTCAGCATCCAATCACAACACAAAATGACTCACCTGGGAGTGAGAGCTGCATAAGATCTCCCAAAATTTACCTCCAAAAATGACAAGAGTCCTTGATGGTGAGGATGATGACCAAAAGATCCCTCCAAAATGCTAAAGATCCCTACGAAGGTAAGAAACTGACGAGGCCAGGGCCTAACTTTCCAGTGACTTTAGGGAAATGTCTCGCCATGAGATCTCCTCACCTAAAACCTTCCTCTGCCGACAGGCCCAGATTTTTTACTGGACCCAGCAAGATGGGGCACATGAGGCCGCCTTACCAAAATTCCCTCTAGCGAAAAGGCCTAGACCTCTAAGTTAGGTCAGGAGCCCCTATGGACCCCACTAAATGGGACTTACAGAGATACCCTGTTCATCAAAAGGAAACCTGATATAGTAGCAAACTATGCCGACCAAAGATTCAAAGCATTTGGCCTCCAAATAGGCTTGATTCTGACCAATGAGGTCCATGTGAAATCCTCAAGCTATTAGAATCACAAATAGTCCCTCGAGGGTGAGGACTTCGACATGATCCTTCAAAAATATCTTTTCTACTTGAAGCCTCTATTGGTGGACCCGTGCATTGCATCCAAACGTTTGAGCATCCTAGTTACAGTAATGTGTGAATCTCCTCAGCATCCACGTAGTCCTGTGGCTAGTCAGGGCAAATTTCTCAAATGATTGTACTTCTTTCTTCTCTCAAAGCACAACATTTGACGAAGGCATGTTGTTGGAAGAAACTTTTCATCATCATGGGTCCCTGGTCAATAAAACTTAACATACAGTCCAAATTCAAGCAGTCTCATAATAGCCCAAAACCAGGCCAACATCTTCATAAGAACTCTCAAAAGTATCCTGTCAAGTTTCGTTGCATTCTGACATTTCAAAGGCAGCACAGACTGAGAAACAGTTTCGATAGAATCAACACCTAGCAACTTGAAACAAACCCTATAACTAGAGCAATATTTTCGGTGTCTCAATTTAGTGTGGGACCACTTTCATTGGATCTGATACAGTTAAAAACCCACCCCAGTTAAAATTCAGCTTGAACGGACATTCCTAGAAGAAGTTATAGGAAAAAGAGCGAAATAGGAGGAGCCGCATGCTATTCCCATGCAGCCACCCTGCAACTCAACTCCATTAAAGAAACAATCATGAACAGTGACTTGTGATGCTTATATCTCCCTTATATGAGATCAGATCACACTCAAACATGTTGGAGCGTGTTCGTCTTGTCGAGACAAGTGTTTTGATAAGTGGCACGCCTCGCGACAACGCTCGAGCATGAAGAAAAGATAGATAGAAGTTGCTTATCTGTAAGGAAAGAGCAGGAAAATCAGCAGCATCATGCCTTGCTCGAGCGGCCAAATCAGGCTGCTCGCAAGCCCAATCGATGTGAAACTAATTCAATCACGTGCATAAGGTCTAGGGCTATCCCTAGTCCAAACCCCGTACATGATGAACGGTCGGATTCCACACGTAAAGTCGACGAAGTAACTGTAAATTCTATCACTGAAATTTCAGATTCCAGCAAAAACTCCAAAGTAGCACAATCTTTGTCCGGGCATGGAATCAAGCTGCATTTGTTGCCCCACGATTGTGACGGCATGCTCAATGTGATCTAGTAAAGAAATCACAAAAAAAATCAAAGAATGAACACACAATCGATCCAAAGTTTCAAGATTCATTCAAATTTCAAGTCACATGATCATGCCCTAAAAACACGATCCATGACTCGAGGTTTTTTCAAATCGATCGCCATGCCAAGCTCTATAAGAAAGCAATAATCTTTTGATCAAATGGGCATCAGAATGACCCCAAACCATCGATGAAAAATCATGCACGTTATATAGCAACACAGGGACTGTCTTTGAATTCCACAACTTATTAGGAAGGGGCAAATCAATCCTTTTGCACCTTATTTTCAAATTTTTTTTAATTAAATTTAATCTTAATTTTCAGCAATTATAGTTAAGTTTGATCATCCACCCATGTTTGGGCATAGTTCTAAATATAACCCGTACCGTCATTGTACGCAGGAGGCTTGAAACCCTTCACAAAAAGAGAAATTTTACTTAATAACATTCCCTTTCCTTCTCATTCATGGGTCACGTTTAGAGAGAGAGAGTAAGGAGAGAGAAACTTCTGGACCAATGCCCCAAAGCTCAACATAAATTTTCTCTCTTATTTTCTTTCTTCTTTTCCTTCTCCTTCTTCGTCTGAGCCTCCCTCAGAGGCCATGCATAGCAGTGGCAGTGCCGTCCATGCCTCTTTCTTTTCTTCTTTCTCGTTCTTGTGGTTTCACAGGTCATGCATGGCG
Source organism: Amborella trichopoda (assembly GCF_054954075.1). NCBI lineage: Eukaryota > Viridiplantae > Streptophyta > Magnoliopsida > Amborellales > Amborellaceae > Amborella > Amborella trichopoda. The sequence goes on along the minus strand of NC_142338.1, from coordinate 23,292,735 downwards.
ATGGTAGCACCATGTGCGAGCTCCTTTACCCCTTTTGTTTACGCGTCTCTATCCCCCAGCGATATTTACAGATGGCGCTGCTCATCGTCATCCGCAAGTGTATCCTCAACATCTCAGTGAGGAACACGGGTAGTGAAGCTTAGTGCCGTCCACGAGGGCTGGACCCTGTCGCATGACTATTATAGGCGGCGATGTCCATTATCGTCTGCGAAGGGTCATGGCAATACTCATCGCTGTCCACAAGCTTCTCTCAATTGTATGGTGCCCATCACCGCGCGTAGGCTCCTTTCGCACCTCTCTGCGTCTATCGTCGTGCCCAAGCTTCTCTCGCTCACTTAGTGCCTATCGTCGCACGTAGGCTCCTTTCACGCGTCTGTGCGTCTATCACAATGCACAGGCTTCTCTTGCTAGCTCAATGCCCATCACCGCTTACAGGCTCCTTTCGCGTCTCTCTGCATCTATTACCATGCATAGTCTTCCTTTATGCCCCACGCTTATCTCTATGCACTCCATGAGAGGTAATTACCGCATGACTTATGACAAGTTATCGCCATACGCCTCATCAGTTGCTATCGCCATCCACAAGAGACATGTTTCCTTTTCGCATTGCTAACGATGATGCTTATTGCCGTCCATGAGTTTCGCTCGTGTTCCACGTCTAGCATTGTGTGCCTCATAGGGAGCTATTGCCGTGAGCCTTATCAGATGTCATCGCCTCCAGCAAGGGGCACGGTGTCTTCTCATGATACCAGAGGCGAGGCTCATTGCCATCTAAGTTTTTCCTCCCTCCGCCGTCTTGTTCTCTCCCTCTTCATTGCCTTTTCTTCTCTTCATTCTTTTCACTTCTCACTTGACTGAGGGTAGACTTAGCTTAGCACTCCCATAACGGTTTGGTAATTGAGCAGTATTGCCGTCGTGCCGGTCTTGAGTAACACACCCATCTTGCTGCCACATAAGACTGGGACAGTCTTATTGGCCTCGATTTCGAGTAGTATTGATATTGTGCTGGTCCTAAGTACAATGCTTGTCTTGCTACCACCTCGAGTCAGTAACTTTCCAGTTGTTATGCTAGTCTCGCCCATTCATCAAGTTCTCTTCTCTTTTCTATCTTTATTTGAACCTTCCAGTCCATCACTCTCTCATATGAATGTACATTATCCTAAGACAAGGGTGGGTCCCCTTTGGCCAACTTGTCTTGAAAGTTAACCATGTTAGAGTTGCGCAGAAAACAAAGTGATCGTAGGTCAAGGGAGGTGACTCCAAACCAGCTAAAGCAGCTGGGGGGACTTTCTTCGTGATCTAAGAGGGTGCCCACGCGAGCCAGCCCGAGTAAGTTCTGAACCCATTCCTCTCTCATCGGTTAGTATACCTACCCTTGCTCCTGAGCAAGGTTACTGAGAGAGCAATCTCAAGTCCTGAGTTCACAAGAAACCTGAGATACATGCTGCCAGATCATTTAGATCTAGAGGGCGAGATCGAGGCACCTAACCAGAGATTACGGGGCAAGTGTGACTTCTTGGGGTGAAAGATAAGACTGTATGAAGAATAGGCTTATGGAAGGTAACGCAACTCCCTGGGGATAAGATCAGAAAGGTTCAATGTGAGGTTAATGACTTGGTGCGAAACAAACCCATTGGGGATTGAAGAGGTAAGCATGACTCTTTTTTGCATACACATAACTCCACTAGAGATGATAGGCAAGGGCATAGGTATAACTCCACGGGGGATAATGGTAGAACACACATGGCGGTAACATGGCCTAGCATAAGGGCACACAGGGTGATAGCACATGTATGGCGTTAGCATGAGGAGTGTAACACATACGACGCTGGTCTTGAATGGCACTAAGCACAAGTCACGCGGACGATGCACGCGTGATGCTGAGCACAGATTACATATACGACGCTCGTCACTAGTTACACAGACGACGCTGATCACAAGTTACACAGATGGCGTCGGTCACAAGTTACACAGACAACGCTGGTCACAAGTTACACAGACGGTGCTGGTCACAAGTTACACACACAACGGTGACCTATGTTCAGGCCTCGGGCCTGAGCCTGACCAGGTCTTGGTCCATTTGACTCTTGGTTCTACGTGGGTGGAGGTAACCCTCTGTTAGAAACCTCGGGTCTGAGCCCGACCCAGTCCGGCCCATTTAACTCTTGGTGTTACATGCAGAGGTAAACCTCTGTTTGGGCCTCAGACCTGTGCCCGACCTGGTCCGGGCCATCGTCCTTTGGCCTTCAAGGATCTGACTGATATTCTCATTTTGCGAGGGGCACTGCAAGGAAATGTTGTCTATATAAGGGGGTAAACCCCCTTTTTCCACCATTTTATTGAAGGTTAAGCGTCAATAAACTTTAAGCAGTGAGAGAGGGAGAGTTCATGGCTAAGGGACTCCAGCAAGAAAACAGAGCTCATAGGCGGTTGTTGCAAGTCCATCAAGAATTCTTGCAAGAAAGAGAAAGCTTCGGCTAGGCAGATCACACAGATTTTCAAGGCTCATTGTTGTCGAAATTGACGGACGCAAGCAGTCTGCGGGCCAACGCATGGCTTTTGATGGTAGTTTTGGAGTACTAGAGAAGGGGAAAAGGAGTCCAAGTTATAGCAGGGAGCTGCCGATGAATTTCTGCCTGCTTTTAGGGATTTTTCGGCCGTGTGGAAGAACGAGAACAACACAACAGTGGGTTTTCGATGAGTTGAGAGGTTTCCCAGCAAGAAACCGAGAGTTTGGAGGGAGGCAAACGGTCGCTGGGAGATGAACAGTCCTTCGGAGGTGAAGGGCCACAAGGTATCTGAACAGTCAGGGAAACTGAAGGGTCGTGGGGTGTTGAAAGATCATACGTATTAGATGGGCATGAATAACCAAAGGGGTATAGGGACCGAAAGGTTGCAAGGATTTGAGTAGTCACTGGGGAGACGAAGGGTCATAAAGCATTCGATCGATCATAGACTGACACATATGTCAAAAGATTACACACAACGCTTGTCGTGAGCGACGATAACCATGCCCCCACGTCCCCTCATCGATAGTTTCATGGATGGCGGCAAGTCATACCAGGCTGTGGTCATGCTCGACGATGAGTTGCACATGGCGATGGTTGTGCATGGCACTATCATGTGCGGCGATGGTCATGCGCGGTGCTAAGACATGAGCAGCGATGATCACGTGCGGTGCTAAGTCATATGCAACGATGATCACGCATGACACTGAGTCACGAGTTGCGATGATCATGCGCGGTGCTGAGTCACCCTCGATGATGATCACGCGCGGTGCTGAGTCATGCTTGATGATGATCACGCGCGGTGTTAAGTCACACAACATTGAGTCATGCACAGCGATGGTCATGTGCAGCGACGACTTGGGTAGACAAAGGGTGGTGTCCAATGGTAACGGTTGGCTTATGAAGTCTTTTAGAAGCCAAGTCCTCCAGCACTACAGTGAACTCTATGTTTTTCTGTGGAAGGGTGCTCATTGTGAAAAGGGCGTGCTCTCCATCATAGGCCAGTTCCTTAGCAGAAGGGTCTGCTTTGTATGTCTGATAAACTCTATCTAAAACCCTTCTACCCACTTGATACGAGAGCGGCTTTTCTGCCTGTAACCATCCTCTTTGCCTCAGATGTAAGAGCAACGCTTGGGGTCAACCGTCTTCTTTTCCTCATATGCAAGAGCAATGCTTGGGGCAACCGTCTTCTTTTTCTCAGGTGCAAGAGAGATATTCCGACGCAACTACTCTCTTTTCTTTTGATGCGAGGGCAATACTGCATGATAAATTTGTAACCTCCCTAATAATGGGCTTTTTGGCTAGTAAGTCCTTCTAATGTAATAAAAAGAGTTAAACTTTCTTTTGACTGCCTTGCTTCTTTTTCTTTCCCACTTTTTGCTCTCTCTTTTATTTTTATTCTTGCTTCCTTGTTGCTAAATATTGAGTCTTTTGAGAGCGCATCAAGGATAATACTTCTTTAGATATCTCCCATTGATGGGGGGCATCGCCTCCTATTCATGGAGATGTGCCAGTCTGTATGCTCCATTTGGCGAGACTTTCTTGACTATGAAGGGACCTTCCCATTTAGGTTCAAACTTCCCTTTGCTCCACCCATGCATAACAATCGACTTTTTGACAGCTAAAACCAGATCCCCACAGGCGAATGAGCAGACTTTGACTGACTTGTCAGAGGCCATCTTCATTCTCTCCTGGTTGAGGTCGAGATTCTCTTGAGCTTTTAACCTCTTTTCATCGAGCACATCTAATTCTTGATAACGAAGCTCGACCCTCTCATATTCGATGAGTCCTTGATGTATGGCAACACGTAGTGAGGGGAGTTGAAATTCAAGAGGCAAGACTGCTTCACCCCCATAGACGGTGGCATTTCCTGTGGTAGTGCGATAAGACCAGAGTGCTTCAGGAAGCTTCTCATGCCTATTCTTTTTCGCCTTTGATACTGACTTCCTTAAAACATTGCACAGGGTCTTATTGAATGCATCAGCTAGGCCATTCACCTGAGGGTGGTACACAGTTGAATACTTCCACTGGAAACTGAACTGATTAACCAAGCGATCAATGTGATGATTTCTGAATTGAGGGCCGTTGTCTGATATAGTCCGGTCAAGCATCCCAAACTTGCACACGAAATTGGCCACCATAGTCCCAGAAACTTACTTAAGGAGGATCGCTTCAGCCCACTCGGAGAAATAATCTGTTGTTGCTAGAATAAAGACATGACCTGTTGCAAAAGGAGGGTCGATAGGTCCTACAATGTCCATACCCCATTGTGAAAAGGGTCATGATGCCACTGTAGGGTGTAAGGGCTCTGGGGGCTGATTAATGAGGCTCGAATGCATTTGGCACACTTGGAACTTCTTGGCATAGTTTGAGGAGTTGGCAGTCATTGAAGGCTAATAATACCCCAATCTAAGTATCCGTTCATAGAGTTTAGGACTGGACTTGTGTAATCCAAAGATGCCTGAGTGTACTTCTTCCAGCACCTTTTTTGCTTCCTGCGCTTCTACACATCTAAGAAGAATAACATCGAAAGACCGTCTGAAGAGAGTGCCTCCTTAAAGGACGGTGTACTTGGTAGACGTCCGACGTACATTGTTGCGCTCATCATGATCTTCAAGAAGTCTATCGTGCTTTATAAAGTTGATGATGCGCTCCCTCCAATCTTCTACCTGCTCAATTTCTGCACATATTGGGTCGAAGAACTCTGGTTCCTGTTTTCGAACCTCTGCTCTTTGACTCCATGTCATTTCTTGTTCGGTCTTAATAACTTCTTTGGCTGATAGGAGTGCTCCGAAGGGATAAGGTGGGCACTCAGGGAAGAGGACTCTCTCATCATCCGCATCCACTTAAGTTCTCAGTTCAATGTGTCTCTGCTCTACCACCGAGACAGGCGTGGGCCCTAGTGATGACAATTGTATTGTAGCCCCGAGTTTTGTGGGTGCATCAAGTTGAGAGTAGAACCTCTTGGGGATGTGACTCAACAATTGTACAAACAAAGAATGTCTCGTGAGGACCTTCCTGATGTTCCCCTGTATCCATGATGGGTCTAGGTAATGTGGTAGGTTGAGGGTCAGGTTTTGAAGGTTGGGTATATGGGACCAGAGGCATCTCAGGGAATTGAAGGATGGGTAAATTGTTCAAAGTATTCGGGTGAGGGAGAAATGGTTGATCGGGAAACCTTAAGATGCCTTGCTTCTGAGGTGGAGGTTGCAGCATTTTCCCCAACCTTCGGCTCATTTTCCCCATGCTAGGTGATGCTTCCTAGATTTTCACCATGTGACAGACTTCCTGATAATAGAAGCTCTGTCCTCTTGATTCTCTCATCCTCTACTCAAAGTCGGGCTCAGGAGGCCACTAGGGTTTCCTCTGTTTGGACTTCTTGCGCTTCCCGGTAGAAGAAGATGGCTCTGACTTTGCTCGAGCCACCAAGGCATCAAAAATTGTTAAGAATCCAACTGTCTGGGTTAACGTCTTTCTCAGCTGTCTCTAGTGCATCCTGCTTATATTGGTTCCTTCGAGTTCTCTGTTGAGGGCCTTGAAGTCTAGACATTTTCAAGTTGTACTTGCAGGAGACATAAAAGAGGAAGGAGAAGAAGAAGAAGAAGAAGAAGAGGGGTTAGTAGGTGAGGGACTTTTAAGGTCATTCCCCTCATCAAACCGATTTGTGCAGCTGTGTACATCATCACCAGAGTTGGATGTGTGCAGAGAGTCTTTTAGGTCTTTCCCATGCTTATAACGTTGGGGTGCCTTTAATGTCATCACCTTCATTGGACATGCCATGAGTAGAAGATGGCTCAGGGGTGTCCTCCTGATGAGATGATGAAGGATGATTACAACGGGGATGAGGTCTTGTAAGGTCGAAAATAGAGGAAGACGTCTGAGAAATTCTTGCTCAACAGGTGGTTGAGGAATCTTGTTTCTCCAACAAGCAAGCCTTGGCGCCTGTCTTCTCTTGGTATTCATTGGAAGTGCTTGATTCGTCTCGCTACGTTTATGAACAGCCCTAGCTTGACGAACTGCTGCTCGCTTTACGAACTTGAGTCTGCTCCACCCGTGGTGGACTATTCATGACTTGGAAGTCGAGGGTTCAGCAGGATCTGAATCATGATTACTCGGGTCTTGCATCGGGAGGCCCTCTCGCATCGGTGGAGCAGTGACTTGGGGGTCTCCATCTGGAACGTTACAAGCTTCTTGGCATGCCTATAATTTCTTTGCGATTATGTTGTGGAAACTGGAGCACTCGCTTAGGTCGCGGCCCCATATCTGATGGTACGGACACCAGTGGTTCTCGGTTCCTTAAGCACGGTGTCGGGGCTGCCTTGCCAGCTTTTGTGTGATGAGGCCTTCTTGAAAATTCATGACGAAGAAGGTGTGAAGGAGATCGGGGAAGCTTTCGTGTTCTTCTTCTTCTTGGACTTCACTGCGTGGGAAGCTTCTGCTACCCCGAACACCTTCTTTAGCTCTTCGAGCTTTATCTAACCCTTCTAGATTAGAGATTCGATGATGTTTCTCTGTGGGGTGATTTATCCTCCGATGTTAAGCACAATAGTTCCCATGGGTGTCAAGTTCAGCTTGATTAGGGTACTCGGTATCAGGCAGCTCGATCATGTTTTGTTCTAGTAATAATCGGAGTAGTGCGGGGACCTATTATTTTTCAAAAGGATAGACTTTATTCTCATGCCTGGTCGAATAATCATCTCGATTAAGGTTCGCAGGTGGGGGTACCCGATTGTATGATTGTTGTTGTTTGCTTGCCTGAGGCGCTTTCGCTATGCTTACCCCTTTGGAGAGGTCCAAAGTTTGGGAGGGAAACTTCTTTGGATCATTGACAGTCACAGTTGTGCTGATTACTCCTTTTTGTTGGTTGCCCTGAGCATTAGTCCGGGAGCTACCAATACCCTGTTGTTTCTTGAGCTTGCAAACAGTTGTCATGACCCACCATGGTGGCATGACAGGCCTTCTATGCGAACTGACTTAGAGATTACTTTTGACATGGAGGTCGGATTGGAGGCCTCAACATGAAGAACACTTTCAGGTCGCATGTTTCGCACATAGGTTTGAACTGCTTCTTTCTCAAGCATGAGATTAGGATGGTGAGCAGCTAAATCCCTCCATCTTACTATAAATTGATCCACGGGTTCGTCTGGTTCCTGAATCAAGGTGAGAAGTTCGATAGTTTGGACCTCTCTCTTGACCTCATAGAAGCGCTGGTGGAACATTTTCTCCATTTCCTCCCAAATATGTATTGAATTCAGGAGAAGCCAAGCATACCACTGAAAAGCCGGGGCATCAAGGGTGTCAACAAACCGACAGAGAAGAAGTCTCCCATCAGCCGTTATCACTTGACATGCCGCTTAGAAATGAGCGATATGCAGGTGTGGGGATGTTGTACCATCGAACAGGGGAAGCTTCCCTTTCTTGTAGTCTGAGGGAAACGTAACCTGATCAATGTAGGTGGGGTACAGCTTTTGGTAAAGCGTTGTGCCCTGTATTCCAAGTATCTGTCTGCTCTTTAAGCTATGAGTTACCATAGCATCGATATCTTCCTGTGAGATGGGGTTAGGGATGGAATTGTCTTATGAGGCAGGAGGAGCAGCTTGCCTTGGAGCTGCATCACCTGAGTGATGGGAGTTAGCCTCATGATGGGATATGCTTTCCATTTGATTAATCTTCTCCATCATTGCTCGCACCATCTGTTCAAACCTGTCCATGCGCTCTTCCTGACTGTCATTAGTTTCAGTCACAACCATGACGCTAACCATTTCCTCAGGGCGGTCAGCCTTATGTACGGTTTAAGGCTTGCGAGTTTGGTGAGTCACAAGCGGCAGATCAATTAGTAAGGGCTCAGAATGCCCCTACTGGACTCTAGTCTTATATGCCGATTACGTGAGGACCGATTCTCGACGATCTTGGGACCGTGGCTCCTGGGTGGTCAAGTAATCTTATACGACGCTGATCACTGTGCAGGATACTCGCACCTCTTCTTCGGGTTCCGAAATTTGTAAAGGGTAGAAATGGGATATGGTGAAGAGGGTCATCAAGATTGGGTACCCCATCTATCTTGGTTGTTTCCCTAGTCAGGATTTGCTGACCCTTGTTGCGTTTAGCTTTGAGGTTTTGACAGACCTCACGTTAAAACTACGAGCGAGACCACGGCTGGTCGTCTCTTCATGCATAAGAGAGAGCCGTCTCCATTAGGTGAAGCAATGGGTGTGGGCTAGGAACTGGGGCTAAACTAGGCTGGTGAGGATGAAAGACTTGATCAATCATTTTGCCCCGAGCTCTCTTATGGGCTCTAGAGGCATGAACGAGTTGATGGGGTTGGCTCAGATGGTACTCTTGGGGAAGGTCTTCGAGTATCAAGGTTGGAGGTACTTACCCGAAAAAGAAGGGGCAGGCAGGGGAAGGATCAACTCATAAGGGTGCCTGAGTCCGGAGCGACGGGTGGTCGGTGAAGGCAGCCTGTGTGGGCCCCTTGAAGAAGGATAACTGGTGACTTGGGGATCAGCCCGGGCTCGAACAAGTGGTTTGGCTTTAAGAAGTCGAGAACTACAAGCAGGTGTCTGTAAGAGAACAAGTGGAAGCCTACCCCTTACAGGGTGCACTAGTGTGTGCTAAGCAGGAGGACGAGGGCGTCGTCTCCCATGTGCTCGGGTTGGCGCAGCGTCAGTGTTGCCTCGAGTGGTGGGATGCACACGTGTAGCGTGTATAGGACCAGGCCCGAGGAGGCCTGATCCAGGACACTGACTTGAGGTAACATAAGGGTTTCCCCGAGGTGTGTCTCGAGTAGATGACCCATGAGCCTTAGAGTGTGTGTGAGAGGTGGAGGCCCCATGGTCTTCGCCTTGATGTGTTGACCCTCTAAGCATAGAGACCTGAGGTTGTACAGGAATGTGGGGGGCTGCCTTACGATGACCCATAGAAGCAATGGCAACTTCCTTGCCTTTGGCAGAAAGGGACTGGGTAGCCTTTCGGTGTACCTCCGCAATACGATCAGCAAGTGACTTGCTGGTGACAGGGTGCATGTTGTGAGCGGCAGCAGACGTGCTACTGATGCAGAGTGATTGGGTGGAGGTTCCACTTGAGTTAGGAGATGGGGAGTTAGGGACCTTTAAGTCCCATCTCACACCTATCAAGATCAAGACTTGGGAGCTAGACACTAGATCTTTGCTTAGAAGGAAATTTGGGAACGAAGTTCGAGGAACTTGTTCCTAGGGGACACTCGTGAATGCGAGGATGAGAAAATCCCCAATCTGAATGAATTGGTTAATAAACCCAAAAGCCATATGTGTGCAAAAAAAAATAAAATAAAGAATAGACTATTCAAACAAGGACGATCCGACGAAGGGGTAGTAAGTCCCCAGTGGAGTCACCAAGCTAGTTAAGTGCCTCGATCACGCCCTTCCTATTGGGATGACCTGATGGCACGAGTCTCGAGTTTTGGGGGAACCGAGACTTGAGACCGCTCTCTTAGGAACCTTGTTATGAAACAAGGGCAGCTATACCAACCTTTGAGAGAGGAATTTTAATGTGAGGGGGGACACACCTCACCTGGGTCAGTGACTCACTTGGGCTGACTCACATAGGCACCCTCTTAGATCACGTCGAAAAGCCCCCTAGTCCTACAACTGGTTCGGAATCGCCTCCCTTGGCCTGTAGTCTCTTGTTTCTACAATCACACATACATAGTTAATTCTATAAGACAAGTGGGCCGACGGACCCCACCTTGTCTTTGCGTGAATGCACACAAGCATGCACATCCAAACAGGAAGAAAAGAGTAAGAGGATAGAGATTGGGCTGATGAATGGAGAAGAAAGAGGTAGAATAGAGGAAAAGGGAAGAGAAGAATTTGACCAAGTGACTAGACTAATGCAATAAACTAGACAAACAAGTGATTGACCCGGCATGGTAACAAGACGGGCACAGTAACTCAGAGCAGCAAGGCGGTAATACTACTCGACGACAAATCAACACCAACTAGCATGATTTGATGGTTAGCCTGTCATGTCAGCAAGATGGGCACGGTAACTCAAACAGGCATGGCCAAAATGCTGCTCGATGATAAGACTATCAGGGCAGTGCTTGACTTAGCCTCCCTTTGTCAAACGAGGGGGAAGGAGAGAAGGAGAAGAAAAGAGAAGAGAAGAGAAAGAAGAAGAAAAAGAGGAAGGGAAGAGAAGAGAGAGACGGAAACAAGAGATTGAGAGAGAAGACATAAGAGAGAGAAGAATAATAGGGTAGAAGAAAGAAACAGAGAGAGGAAGAAGTGAGGAAGAGAAGAAAAGAAGAGAAGTGAGAAAGAAGATAAAGCAGAGAGAAGAAAGAAGGAAGGGAGAGAGAAGGAAGAGTGAAAGAGAGACGAGGGAAGAGAAACATGGAAGGCGATGAGGCTCCGCCGTTCAAGCCGAGAGAGAGAGAAAGGAAGGGAAGCATGGACAATGATGAGGTTCCACCGTCTATGACAGGAGATAAACGAGGAAAAACAGGAGCATGGATGGCGAATGAGGTTCCACCGTCCATGACAGAGGGTGAGAAGAGAGAGAAAACATGGATGACAATGAGGCTCTTCCATCCATGACAGAGGAGAAAGAAAACATGGAAGGCGATGGGGTTCTTCTGTCCATGACAGAAGAGAGAGAAAGGAGAAGAAAACATGGACGACAATGGCATTTCATCGTCCATGACAGAGGAGAAAAAAAACCTAGACGACAATGGGGTTTCACTGTTCCTGACATAAGAGAGAGAAAGGAGAAGAAAACATGGATGCCGATGGGGTTCCACCATCTATGACAGAGAAGAGAGAAAACATGGATGGCGATGGTATTCCGTTGTCCAAGACAGAAGAGAGAGAAAGGAGAGGGAAACATGGACGGTGATGAGGTTCCATCGTCCATGACAAAGGAAAGAGAAAGGAGAAGAAAACATGGATGGTGATGAGGTTCTACCATCCATGATAGAGGAGAGAGAGAGAAGAAAACATGGGTGGTGATGGGGTTCCACAGTCCATGACAGAGGAGAGATAAAGGGGAAGAAAATATGGACGGAGATGGGGTTCTGCCATCCATGACAGATGAGAGAGAAAGGAGAGGAAAATATGGATGGTGATGAGGTTCTGTCTTCCATGACAGATGAGAGAGAAAACATGGATGGCGATGAGGTTTTGTCGTTCATGACTGAGGGGAGAGAAAATATGGATGACGATGAGGTTCTATTATCCACGATAGAGGACAGAGAAAAGAGAATAAAACATGGACGATGATGAGGTTCTACCATTCATGATAAAGGGATAGAGAAAGGGGAACATGGATGGAGGCCTGACCTACCACTCGGGTTAAGGTCGGGCTCACTGTGTATGTTCTAGGAGATTAAGAGAAGAATAAGGATGTCATGCTCAGCGATGAACACCACCATGCATGGATGGAGAGAAGAAAAAAAGGAAAGATTCGAGAGAAAGAAAAGACAAAGAGAAGAAAAAAGACGAGAAAGAAAGAAAGAAGAGGAGGAGAAAAAGAAAGCAAATGAGAGAGAAAGAGAGGGAGGAGGAGGAGAGAGAAAGAGAGAAGAGAGGAGGAGAGAGAAGAGAGGATGAGAGAGAAAGAGAGAAGAGAGGAGTAGAGAAAAGTTACCTTCACGAAGGTATCAGACTTTTTCTTTTCTCCCCTCTCTCTCTCTCCAAGGCATGCCCACAATCTCAATGGAAAACACTCAAATTTTATTCATGAGATTGAAAACTGAGGAATCCTTTACAATTAGATTTAGCATGTATTTATATAATAGGGCACAAACATGGGTGGATACAAAAAATCTAACCTAATTGATGATAATTTCAATTTATTTGAATTAAAATAAAATATAAAAATGGCACAAAATGACTATTTTACCCCTGCCCAACAATACATGAAGTTCAAAAACAGTCTCTGCTGCTGCCTTAGAACATGTGTGATCTTCCATAGATGATTCCAGGTTGCTCCGATGCCCATTTGGCAGAACGATGATTAGTTTCTCATTGAGCTAGGCATGACAATCGATTTGATATCAACTTCGAGCCACGAATCACGTTTTTAGGCCACGATCACGTGACTTGAAATTGGTACGAATCTTGGAAACTTTCGATCCATAGTATGCTCGTTTCTTAATGTTTTATTTTGATTTCTTTGCTGAATTCCACTGAGCATTCCGTCATGATCGCGTTACAACAAACGTAGCTCGATTTTGTGCTCGAACGAAGATTTCGTCATCTTGGATTTTTTGCCAGATCTTGAAATCCAGTGGTCGAAATCTGCAGCAACTTCGATGCCTTCACATGTGAAATCTGATTGTTCATCATGTGCGAGGTTCGGACCGTACATAGCCTCGGGCCTTACACACGCAAAGGAACTGATCTCATGTTGATCCATTGTGTGAGCGTCGTGATATGGGCGCTCGAGTGAGTTGTGCTACTGTTGAGTTTCCTGCAACTGTCTTCACGAATCACCAACTTCTTTCTAGTTTTTCTCCCTGTTAGGGCATCTTCACGGGTCGTACCACATATCAAAATGCTCGTCTTGACAAGATGAACATGCTCACAAATTTTGAGCGGGCTTCGACTCAAGACGAGTGAGATATGAGTCTTCAAAATTGCTACTCATGACTATGCGAACCAGTATCCCTTAATGGAGATTGGTGCAGGGAGGCCGCATGAAAATAGCATGCGGCCTACCCCTCTTTCATTTCTCACTTATAACTTTGTTTTGGAACGTCCGTTTAAGCCAAAACTTGAACCGTAGTGGTTTTCAACCATCCTGGATATAATAGAGGTGGTCTCACGGCTGTTTGATGCTCCAATAATAGAGCTCCAGTTACGGGGTCTGTTTCAGGGTGTGAGAGGCTGATTTTTCCGAATTTGTTTGTTTGTTTACGCTGCGTTAGACATGTCGGATTGTGACGAAACTTGGCAAGTGACCTTTTGGAGTGCTTAGGAAGATTTTAATCCATTTAGGAAAAATTCTAAGACTGTTAGGAATTCCACTGTATGTCAGGGCTTTATTGACCGGCTACTCTTTTAGTCCACATTAAGGACCCAAGGTGCTGAAAAATGTATTCAAACAATGGTAATTTACATCAAGAATGGTCCTAGAATGTTGGATTAAGCTCAAATTTGATCCCTGGGGGTTGTCCGATGTTCTGGATCTAATGGAGGTAGTTTGGTACTGTCTTGAAATTCGAAAATGGGGTTGTAGTTATAAGTTCCCTTTTCAGCATGAAAGGAGCAAGATTTGAGAAATGAGTTTCGTCTTGATCATATCAAAACTTATCAAAACGTAACGAAACTTTGTGAGCGTCCTTAGGGCATCCAAAACTACTCTTTTCATGCCCTTTGATGCCCTTCTACTACTTTTTCAGAGGTCGCCCAGTTTTAGGCTTATTTTGTGTTGTTCCCTTAAGCTGGCAGTGTCTAGGATACCGGCAAGACCAGGTCATCACTGGCTATCCCCTTATTTTCACCAGGGATGTAAGTACGTAAAAAATGACGTATAACAGTATCTTATGTCAAAACGAATCTTATAGAGTTACGATCAAATCACATTTGTCTTTTGATCGATCCGACATTAGGCTTTGTGTTACGATCATTGGAGTGAGCATATGTCACGTACAGATTTTTTCCATAAGTCATTTTCATGTGATCGTCTGTCTAAGATTTCTCTTGCTCCCGTTGTCTAAGATTTCTCTTGCTCCCGTTGTCAGCTTCGTCCACTTTGTATGTCAAAAATTCGTGCTCGTTGAGGAGCATGACATATTTGAAATTGAGCTCGATCTTCCTTATGGATCTTGAGATATGATTGTGGCAAGGTTGACATATTTTTGGAAGAGGGTATTGGTTTTTTTACTATTTCAGTAAGCTGGTTTTGCTTGCCTATCCTTGAATAGTAAATGGCCTACAGATTTTAGAAAACCAGGACATAGAAAGGTCTGTTTGATATGAAACATGCTAGTCAGGAGTTTTATTGGCCTTCTAAACTGTTTGTGGTGGTCTGGATACCACCTCCATAGAGTTTTTCTATGGTGTACATCGTATATGCATAGACCACAATACTTTTAACCGTATCTTCCTCCTATCTCTTTGTTCCTTCATCTGATTAGGCGAAATTTGGGGAATGACTTTGTGGTATCAAAGGCCACTTTTGTACACATTTTAAGGTCAAGATGATGTCCTTGCAGTGGCTCTTCAAAATTGGGGCTTCTTCTGTGTGGGTTTCTACAGTCCTTAGTGTACATCCAGCTATTACAAGCTATGGTAGCAACTGCCTCCTCTTTTATTCGCATAGGGGAAAAGGTGAGTAAAAAATACATACTAACAACTTGCCCTGCTGAATGTCTCTCTCCGAGAGGAGTGATAAGTGTGACATTCAAAACAAAATCATCTGAGTGCATCTTTCGAATTCTTATAAAGGCATTGGGTTTCACCCAATTTTGTTCCCAGTTACCAGAATCAATGTGACCTTTGTAAGAGGGTAAATCAGTCCTAGCTTTTCAAGGGGTAATGGAGGGGATTTTCTGTTCCAATAGCTTGGGCCCTTCGTAGGGGCTTGTGACCCCCATCCCATCGGAGTCCATGTTTGTCTGGCAATCAAGGGCCTTCTTAGGAGCTTGTGATCAGATCCATCAGGATTCAATCAAAATTTGTAAGGTACGGGGGCCGGGGAGGGGGGGGGGGGGGGGGGGGGGGTGGTTTGTTTAAAGGGCTTATATCTCAATCAATCTAACAGGCTTCAATTTGGTTTAATGTTGAGGGCCAATTTAACTAACATTAATTTGGTTTGGCAGCTAGGGGCCCTTATTGGGCATATGAGCTGCTTTGTCGGAGTTGAAATCTGGTGAGCAGTTGGGGGCCTCTTTGTGGCTTGTAACTCAAGCTACCAAAGCCCATAATGACCGTCGAGGGCCTCATGGGACATGTGGTCCGATGGAGGAGCATGGTTGGTAGTAGAGAGCCTTAATGGATGCGTATTTCCTATCCTATTAGGACATGGATCTGGCTTGACATTAGGTAGATTTTTGGGCTTATGACTTGCTCTGTCAAAATTACTTGCTTGATTGACTTTTGGGGGCCCTTTAGAGAGCCTGTGACCTGGTTTTCCTTCTTTCTGATTTTTCCGACATTCAAAAGCCCTTCAAAGGGCTTGTGACCAGAACTGTTAGATATTTCCTTGAGCTTTTTTTTTTAAATTGTTCGGTGTCGTTTGAGAGCCTTTTTCTCCCATGCTGTTGAGATTATGAATCTTAGGTCCGTTGAAGCCCCTAACATGGCGAGCACTACATCAACCTATTTATTTGTTCAAGTTCTTTTTCGGATTTTTACCTGAACCTGGTGGAGGTGGTGCCGCATAGAGGTTTTCACAAACTCTTTTTATATTCATCTCTTTTACCCATGACTTCATGGTCACATCCACCTTCTACCTTTTCTTACTCATGATGTCCCTTGTCAAGTGTTCCATCACGCCCGATTTCTTTTAGGAACTTTTACATGTGGCTTCATGGCCATGTCCGCCTCTATTTTTCTTTCATTTTTTTGATAGTTCATGAAGAAAAATGGATGATGGATAATGTGGTGGCTCCCTTATTTGTGAGATGGATGGAAGAGCATGTTTGATATGGTTTTGCATGAGAGGTTTGCTTGGTAAAATGAGTGGACTCGTTTGAGATATGAGTGGTTTTCTTTGAAGAATAAAACGTTTGTGAGAGATATGAGAGTCAGGAGAAGAGAAGGGTTTTAGAGATGGAGATGAGAAAGGAGAGGACAAATGGGGGTACCGATGGTTAAGCCGCTTGTGGGCACTATCAGAATAATGAGTTATGAAGAGAGGGCACCGATGCCTAATCTGTTGGTGCGAGATTGAAGGGGAGAGAGAGTGGCAAGAGACAGAGAGAGCAGAGGAGGTGAGAGAGTGGGGCAATGAAAAGGTGAGATAGGGGCCACTGGTGGCGAAGGCTGCTAGTGTGAGAGGGAGTGAGAGAGGGTAGAAAGAAAAAAGTTGTGAGGGAGACAGGGACAACATATATGAGAGGGGCAAAGAGAGACAATAGTGAGAAGAGAGAGAAATGATAGAGAGAAGAGAGTGGGGGCATAAACAGATCGGCGCTGGTGTGAGAGGGGAGAGTAGAGAGAAGAGAGAGAGGGGAACCGCTGGCATAGCCATTGGTGTGCTAGAAGAGAGGGGAAAGAATGGCACCGGCTAAGCTGTCGGTGCAAGAGAAGAGAGAGAGGGGACATGAGAAGATGAGAGATGGGGTACCAGCAACTATGCTATCGGTGTGAGAGGGAGTGAGAGAGGGTAGAGAGGTGAGAGAGTGGGGAAATGGGGGGTCAACCCCTTACATTTTGGGGCCTGGCACCCCTACCTCGGGGACCATTTTCAGCTCGGGGATGGCCCCGCCTAACTAGGTCAGGCCCTAGTTTTGAAGTGGGCATGTTTTTACATCATTTGGACACCGTTGGATTCTAAAACATCAAATTGGATAAAAATACCTGTGGCATTTTTGCTAGGGTAGCCCATGTCTAAGGACCTTAGGAACTTTGCTAAGGGTAGGAATGGTCATCTGTCCACCTTTGTGCCCTCCTCCGTTTTCAAAATTCCTCGATTTATATGTAAGACTTGGTCAGGATAAGGTTTTTGTAGGGAATTATGGGAGAAATGTCCCATTTTTACCTTTCACCCTTGAATAAAAGAGGTAAGACCTCGTTTTTACCATCTCTACCCCATTTTTCTAGTTTTTAGAAGAGACAAAAGGAAGCTTCGGAATTAATGGAGCTTTGACAAATTGGACTTATGTCGATCACTTCTCAAGCAAATATTGGCGATCATGGTAAGCCTAGTCCTTTTAACTCGTTTCCATCCGTTTTCCTTTCCAAGTTATACTTTTGTAGAATGGGGCCCTTCTAAGGTGTCGTCTAGGCGGGCGTGATCTGATGGTCTCGCAATCTCTAAATCCTCCGGGTGCTCTATGAAGTAGAATCAAGAGAATTACACAAGGTGTGAAAAGTAAAAAGAAACTAAAAACCTCTTCCACAAACTTTTATTTCACCTTGGGAAAAATCCTTTCTTACTACAAACTAAGTGAATAACGCTTCAATAAACTAAGTGAATAAAGCTTCAATATTCTTCAGCAACAACAATGCCCTTATAAAATGAACATTTCTTTTTATAACTCAAATGAAATAAATTACAAACAATCTGCATGACCTTAAAGAATCCAATGGGAAGCCGATTTCCAAGTCATGCTATGTGAATACCGCAATAATAAAGTTACAACTCTTGAAGTATCATTCACTCTTGATAGTGCAAGAAGGGTCTGATTTCGATATAATCTTGTAAGCAAATAAATCACCACATGATTAAATGTCTTTCACATAAAATAGTCCAAAACGGGGTTAATATGAATATGTGACCACCAAGCAAAAATGGGGGAGAAAATAGACTCCAAACAAGCTCCAACTCGTGTAGTCTTGGCTCAAAGGTTTGGTACAAGAGTCCAAATAAGTATTGGGTCAAAGAGGATGAACTAGGTCTATGAAACAAACTTAATGCTAACTGTTAGGCACCATTTCATTGCATTTCCTCATGAAAGGCATAACAGTTTGCATTAAATACTTCAGAAAATGCACCAACAAATTGCACAATATCAAAGGAGAATTGTGCATTAACACTAGAGAAGATGGGAGCATTTACCATACTGTTATGATGAGATTGTAGCATCATAAATTGCTCATAATAGTAGCTTCAAAGATGGGAAATGTTTGGAAGGGTTTTTAATGGACACACTTTCATCATGGATAAAAAGGGTGCATTAATGAATAAGGGAAGCACCATAAATTTTCATCAAGGAAGAAAGGCCCTTTGAGTTGGACGTGAGGCTTATGAGAGGAGAGACTGAAGTTACAAAATTGACCAAAGCAAATGAGAAATGAATGAGGAGTGGTCCTATTTATAGACTTTTCATGTGGGAGGAAAGCTTTAGATTAAATCTCAATCACTTAGAGAATGATCTAAAGGTTGAGAGAGGCTAAAGACCTAGTCTAGTTAATCACTATTGATGGCTATTACATGGATAGTGGTTAATGAATATATCCTTATCACCATAACTACATACTACCTCCACACTTTTTCAACAACTTCTTATTTGCCCTTAAACCCTAAATTTCAAAATCAACTCCATCATAATCGTTTATTTTTTAATCAATCAATCTCCACCATTGATTTAACTAATGCATTTGAAAAACCCTAAGGGTGGCGTGTCACCCCTTGCTTCCTTAGTTGGTGGCTTATCATGTACTTCAATTAATCATTGAAGTTTCATTATCAAAGAGGGAATATGATAAGTCATGATTTGTCCCCTTATCCTCTTCAGACCAATTAGAACTCTTCATTTCAAACATCTAAATGGTAATCCAATCACATAATTAGGAGTTTATTTAATTTTAAAAAATATGGAATCTCTACACTCCCACATGTGTACTCACAAATGTCACCACACATGTACTTCACACATGTAACACATTATACATAAGAAGGGTTTCCGTTATATCTAAACAATGGCTTCCACACCTAGGGTTAGGGTTTCGTTGTCATGCTCATTGGGCAATGATCTGGCTGCCCCTTGGGATGCATGTGTAGCACACTTTGGCCATTGTATGTCACACGCCACATGTGCAGGTATCTTTAATTGAAATTTACACAACAAATTTTTCAAAGAATTTTTCCCATAAAATAAGATTTTTAAAAATCATCTAAAACCATGATAAATATTTTTTCATTATTTCTGATCAAACAGTAGTGTTTGACACCTTTCGTAAATCGTAGGTGGAAAAATCTGGTTTCACAGGAGCTCGAGATATAGGGTACTCCACTTGGCTAGGTCCAAAAATCCAATCCAATTTCTCAGACCAACTCAACAGGCCCCTAAAGGTCACAAACTTCAATCTGGACATGAGTGGACCTATCAAAGCTAACTGATAGTTGAATGGACTCCAAGGTTGTTCAATGGTATATATGTGCCCCCCAATGCACTATTGTGACTTCAGGGGTCCTCTCTCAACATGCATGCACATTTTTTATCAGTGGCTCTTACCTTATCAGAACGACCTCCCAAAATGCGACTGTTTGTTCACAAGCTGTGAGCAAGCCACATATATCAGGGATTTTGCCCTTATGTCCTCTTACAACCTAGCTATGCTCACACGAGGCTTATACGCAACATATTTGAATCCAACTGGGGTCCACTGATCCCCAAGCCCTAGCTCAAACGACGTGAGGCGAAATCAGTCATATCGACCCTGACTAGAGGAAAATCCCTAAAACCCATTAGTTCATAATTCGCTCCAAGAATCTCGCCTCAGTCAAAATGGGGTTATTTGGCATATCCGGATCCTAGTACGCAAAAGACTCTAGTAACCACATTGTTTTTGGTCACTCCCATTGTGACTCTAAACAGTACTTTCATATCATATAAGGCCTTTAAAGTCCATATATGCAACACTTCAGGCCACTCGGGCACCTTTTATGCCATCAGATCTCTGCTTTACAGGGGAGATACTATCAAATTTTTTCTTTCCTCAGGTGGGTTCACACTTTGGTGAAGGCGGTGGTAGGGAGTGAGCTGACCCTTATGTCTTTTTTATTTCTTATGTTGGCAAGGTGCCATGTAGTACTTTTCTTCCCAAGGTCGATGAGGTCAGGACCAACACATATACCGGAGTTAGCAGCCTTAGGCAGCAGCCTCTCCGATCTCTCAGGCCTAACTTTGAGTTGCAGTGACCATTAAGCATGAGTTTTGTGAGAAATAACACTTTTCTACACCTTCATGTGACTAATGAAGGCGACGATCTCTCATAAAAGATGCCCTTCTTCAAATACCTCCATCGAGATTATGGCTGCATCTTTCATCTCAACTCTTGAGAAGATAATGTCAGCACAGAAGGAGTTGATATGCCCCCTTGATGGACTTCGTTTCCTGGACCAGTACTAGTACTTGCAAGGGTACAACTCCTAAACCTTTGATGTGATGCAACGTTTCGAAGACGGACTTTGCTCAATCTCATTATTGGCTGCTTGTCAATGCTCCACTTGACTATTATGATCGCTGCTCCAACACCTTGAAGGCTGTCCTGCAGACTTGGAGCAATGAGAGTAACTCATGGAATTTTTGTCATGGGGAAGTAGAATTTCTCTCCTCGACCAGCACTTTATAGGCGACTTGCCCTTACTGGGAGAAATGTATGATGAATTTGTCCACAATAATGCCGTCATCTTTGAGGATTGTCTCGTGAGTAATGAAGCGCCTCCTCCATGGCTTCGCAAAGTGTTTGAAGGTTTCTTACTGCTGAGTACTTAAGGGAAAGGTATGCATGTAAGCTTAGCACAATGGCTGGCTTTCTTCCAAGGAGATCAAAAGGATGATTCGAAGCTTGTCTATGGTTTCATAGGCGATAGGGACATCATGAATAAGAGGAACAACCAGGTGGTTGAGCAAACAATTATTTCTTGCAGATCTGAGGACAACCATGTGTATTTGACAACTGATATTCCATGTTCCTTTGCATTATCGCCCTTCCCTCCTCTCAGAACGACTCCATTCATGCCAATTGCTTTTATGTGGCATGCGTGATGGCTCATGGGCATCAATAGGCTTTGTGTTCATTTTATATGTTTTTCAAGCTTCTAGTGACTCAATTTAAAATTTTCGTTATTGTGAACGCATGAGATTTTTAAAACATAAATCCTTCATACAAAAAGACAATAATATACAAATCCCAACCACTAAGCTTGGCTTTTACAAATTTTAAAATAAAATTACAAGTCTAATCTGTTCCTATACAAATCCCAAACTTGAAATACAATCAAATACAAGACAAGGCCCAAATACTCAAATACTCGTGTTTACAACACAACACAACACGACTCAAAATTTCTCACCACTTAAGAAATTACATCATCACTTCTTGTCCAATCATTATCTTCATGAAAGCTACAAGATTACATATGCACAATAGACTTGATCATGATGAGCCAAATATGAATTCAACTTGCATGGTATATGGCTAATAATTCAACATGGCATTAAATCATTGACTATATAGATATAAGAACAAACATATTCCACATATGACATGCTCAATTCTTACATAGCATAAATAATTAAATAACTGTAAATTATAACAAATAAGTATGCAATAAATCATTGGGAAGCCAAAGGTGTCCCCGGATCACAAAACGAATTTTTAGAGATTTAGTTTTTTCCCATAGACTAGAGCATGGATGGTTTAATACTCAAGGAGATCACTTCACTTTTAGAAAATTATAATTAGTATTAAAGCATGTAAATAGGTTCAATTAGTGAGAAATATGTCTAGGATCAAGTATATAAATGGGTAGAGGGAGATCCAGCTCATGAAGCATAAACAATGTGCATCCTACACACTATGGAGTATAGGAATACAATACTCTTTCTCAAGAGCTATGGAAATCGTCAACCGTCATTTTCTATTCTCAAATATGACAATTAATTCACTGATCTGATGTATAAACTTACTAAGATTCTCAGAAAAATCGGGTAAACAAAGTCTAGAGAAATCGAGGTGTAGATGAAAGTGATTCAAACTACAGTACACATTATGGAGTGTGGGAACACAAAAATTTTCTCAAGCACAAGATTACCATGATTCAACTTGTAATATAAAGAAAAAGTCACTGATATGACGTTCTAAAACTCCTTAGAATGCTTTGAAAATTCAGGCAATCGAAAACTATAGAAATCGATGACAAGATGATGTAATTACAAGCTAAACTATAAATACTCTAGGTGGGGTATATATAGTTCAAATACAACATGAAATACCATTGAAAAAAAAGGATGATACAATGGAAAACTACTATAAAATGAGATTTATCTTAAGAAATTTAGGAGTAAACAAGCTTTAATGGAAAACAATACCCAATCAAATGGTTACCTTGAGTGCGAGGGGTAGACACCCCACTTTAAATCTGGCAAATTCTGTGATTTTTGAACCCTTAGAACCACACTTTACCTAATAAATCGAAACCCATAGATCACATAGCGTACCTTGTGTTATGGAACCAGTTTGCCTCCCCGGAATCCTGCACAAACCTTGTTTTGACCCAAATTTCTATAAATGCCTTCTTTTACCAAAACAATCATTCAAAGTAGTAAAAAAATCTGTTTTTATCAAAATTTTCTCTAAGAGCTTCACAAGAGGCTAAGGAAAACACTTAAAAAGAAAAAAAATAATCAATTTTGACAAGTTTTGGTTTGGACGACACGGGGCGTCCCTCCCAGGCGACACTCCTCGTGCTGGCTAGATCTGGGACCCTCAAACTGTTACCTTCTTATTGGAGATTTTCTTGCTACGCATGCTTATCCTTACCAACGAGTTTGGACCCTCATAAGACCTATTTTTGTGGCCATTTGAGGGGAAATTGAGACTTCATAGACAGAAACCCTGGGAAAGAGAAAAAACCTAGGATAGAGATGAGAAAACCTAGAGAGCTACAGAAGATAGAAATCTGAGAGAGAAACACAAAGAGAAAACCCTAACCGAACCTAAGCCTAAGAACCCTAGTTCTAAGCCATTTCCAGGGCACAACCTCCCTAGATCTACTAGAGACTTGCTGATCGATATCTGGACCAGAAGGGTAAGAGGAACCGGTTTTGATACGGGTGAGCCTCAGAAGGCTCGAGAGTCCCTGGCCATCCGGCCCGGTCAGGTACTCATTCTCCTTTCATTTATTCTTTATTTTATTTTATTTACTTGTTTTGATCTGATTTTGAATTTTTTTTATTGAAAAATCATATTTTGAAATGCTTTGGATCATGCTAGCTCCGCCACAGATCTGAGAGCAGATATGCTCTTTCTAGGCAAATCTGATCTCATATCTGAATTCGATTGTTCCCACGCTCTTTACAGTTTTATTTCTTTAATTTTTTATCAGTTTAAAGTGTCAGATCAGAGTGATCTACATCCATAAATCACTTCGATTTTGCACAGTAAGCAGTTTGACTCCGTGGGGTAAATCGAGCGTGAACCGAGCATCAAAATTTCAAAATTCTCATAATCTTTTGAAACATTGCAGGCATGTTCTAGGAACAATTTGTGACTATTCCCAAAGTTTCAGGTCAAAATAAAATATTTAAAAATAGAAAGGCAATATTTTTCTATTAGATCTGCAGTCCCCTCCTGTCGTTTTAATTAATTTATTTTCATCAAAACAAAGTTTATTTTCTATTTCTCCAAGTTTAAAGTAAGTTTAATTTATCACGATCTACAAGAAAAACGATTAAAAAAATAAAAAATAATAATGTTTTGGCGACAGTAAGCTTGCCGCGCAAGCGACACAGGGCGTGCCGCCTAGGTGAAACGGATCGTGCCGCCTAGGTTTAGCGCGACACGTTCTCTAGTTTCCCCTTACGCCCAATTCGAAATTTTTAAAAAAATTTCAGGCTGGGTCCTGGGTGTCTTTTGTGGCTGTTCACAAAATTTCAACGAAAAATAAAAATTTTAAAAATACCAAGAAAATATTTTGCTTGATACAAGTATGTTCTATTTGTTGTTCTTTTATTTCACCTTGTTTTAATTTCATTTAATCAAAATGTATGATTTTTTTTCTTCTGCAAGTTTCAATAGCCTTATTTCATCAAGATCAATAAAATAAAACAAATAAAAAAAAAAAATTTTTTTTTTTTTTTTGGCGATACGACCCATGCCGTCCTTTCTCAGAGGTCCCAGAAAACTTATGGGACCCCATAGGACTATTATAGATCCCTGTTTGTGTTTTTTCACTAATGTTTTGCTTAAAATAATTTTTTTTAAAATATAAAAAAATATTTTGCTTCAGATAAGTCTGTGTTGCTCTTTGACTTTTTCTTTTTTATTTTAGTTTGCTAATTTTGACTAAATTCCTGTTTTCCCTGCTTTCATCATGCTTAGTTTAGTTTTTTTTATCAAATTTAAACGAAATTATATATATATATATATATATATATATATATATATATATATAAATACAAAAAGAAAAAAAAACTGATTGAGGGTTGCTTGCAACCTCCTTGAACAGTGTCCTAATCGAGTTATCCTCGACTTGGGTAACGCTCGACTTAGCACGAAATGTGCCTGGTTTCACTGTTTTGGCCATACATTCTTAGGGGTTCCTCACCCTTCCATTAATATTGTACCTCGAGTGAGTTTTGCCTCGAAGTGCGCATCCTTAGGTGCGATCAACACCGAGCACTCACTTGTTTTCTTTCTTATTGTGTGCTTGTGTACTGGACTTTATTTTCATTTGCATGCTTCTTTACACACTCTAGCACACACTGACCGGGAATCCTAGAAAACTAGAAAACATGTTTTTCGAAAACCCTCAAAATCCACATTAACGGTGTAAGGGGAACTCAGCTTGAGAGTCGAGGCGGTTGAGATTTGCGTAACTTCAACTGTGAGCACCCCTCCGTAATCTTTGGCTTCAAAGCAACTCCGCGTATAGTAGGACCTGGCAAAATTCTATCGTAGGAAGCCAGGACCTATGTGGGGAGCTATATCATTCTAGCCGCATTTCAATAGTTAGGAACCCACTCTCAAGCTAAGCTTACCCAAACTTTTTCGTGTTCTTGCTTGTTTATTCCTAACTGGTTAATCTTAGGTTCCAGTCCGGACCCGCTTTTGGTTCGAGCTGAAGCTTCTAGGTCCAAGTTCAGGCTTATACCCAGCTTAGCCTAAGTTCGAACCAGGTTTTGTTCTGGTCCGAACCAAGGCCCCCTCTTGTTCTGAGACAAAGGCTCATTCCTAACTCATCTTTGATTCAGCCTAGGTCCTCGTCTGGTCTGATCATTAAAACTCTCTGGGTCTAAGTCCAAGCTTGTACGCAGCCTAGCCCAGGTCCGAACCAGGTTCACACCCAGGTCCGAACCTATGCCCCCTCTTTGGCCTAGCCGAAAGCTCGTTCCTGGCTCATTTTTTATCCATTCTAGGTCCACACCTAGTCTGATCATTAAAACACTTTGAGTCCAAGTCTAGGCTTGTACCCAGACTAGCCCAGGTCCGAAATAGGTTCACACTCAAGTCCGAACCTAGGCCCCCTCTTAGTCTGAGCCGAAGGCTCGTTCTTAGTTCAATATTGATCTAGTCCGGGTCTACATCCGGTCTGAGTTTCACAACCCTCTAGATCCAAGCTCAAGCTTGCACCCAGCTCTATCCAGGTCCGAACCAGGCTCACACCCAGGTCCAAACTTAGACCCACTCTTGATCAAGCTGAGACTCGCACCCATCTAGTCTAGATCTTAATCTAGGTTCTAGCATAGGTCTAAGCTTAGAGTTTCCTCTAGAGCTAGACTAGGCCTACCCTAGTTTAGGGTTTGAACCAAAACCCATTGAGTCTAGCAAGTCAAGATTCCAAGCTAGTGTTAGCCTTGGTCTTAGTTATGGTTTTGACCCTAGAGTCAGGCTGAGTCTACCCTAGGTCATCGAGTTTAGATCTTACCTAAGGCTAGACTCTAGAACCTAGCCAAAGAAAGTCATCATGCCGGTTACCCATGGCAATTATGATGACCTCTCCATGACTGACTCTAAACCTAACCTAACTGAACAATGTGCCGCAATCCCTTGGGATTGCAACCAGAACTCGGGGATATCCATTATCCATCATCCAGGTCTTCAATTAGAAGCCAAGTCGCAGGGATCCAGTCTTAGCCTTGAGCTCTGTATGGTCCAAAAAGCTAGCTCTGTCCGAAAAACATTGAAGACCAGGGGGTCCGGTCGGGCATTGTCCTACAGCAAACCTTACATAGCCACAGTAGGAGCCGTCTAACCTTAGGAAACCAAAGCAGGAGCCGTGCGAGAGAAGAAGTTCATGCGGAATCTAATGCCAACTCCCACAACTCGAACCAAGATAACCCCGAGATGCAGTTGTCTCAGAACCAAGACCCACATAGGTCAAGGGGATCCAATCCAACCTCGAGACATCATAGTAACCCTCACTATGTTCTTAACACTAGACAGAGCAGAGGCGTCAATTTAGATCAACCCCTAGGCGAGAGGGGCGTCCAAGCTGCCCTTAAAGGTCAAGTTGACTTAAGTTCCACTGTTCATGCCCCAGCTCATGGGTCAAACCCATACCTTAGTGCTACAAGCCAACCCCTAGCACAACCGAGTCAGCCGATTCGTCAATCGGCCCCCTTAGTTCACCCCATCCAACAAACAGTACCATTTCCACAATCGGTGGTGACACCTTTGGGTCAGTACGCCCCTCAGGCACAAATGTATCAAATTTTCTCAGTGACCACGACCCATCAACCTCAGGCACATACATGCCCACATCTACCCCAAATCTCAACTTACCAATCTACAGTTGGGAACCCACCGACCGGTGGGCCTACTTTCACGCCAAATACTCAACAAGAAGACACTTTAAAAGTGATGTAGGATATACTCGTAAGAATGGGCATGCATGATATTCTAACCCCAAAGTCGTATGTTCAAGAGACCCTTGGAGGCATGGGAGACCTTCCCCTTGGGTTTGTCATCCCAGAGTTTAGAAACAAATTCAATGGGAAGAGTGACCTAGATATTCACGTCAACGCGTACCTCCTCTCCGTCCGAGCCATGCGTGACAGGTCTAACCAGTTGAAGGCCCTGTTTTCACAAACTTTGACCGACGAGGCTTTAAACTGGCATCAGAGAATAATGATCGCTCAACCACATATAACTCTAGACGAAATGTTGAACTAGTTCATCTCTCATTACCGTGGGTCGACACCAAGATCTCTTTCCTTGAGCGAACTCAGTGCAATCAAACAAAACCTAGGAGAATATTTTTTGAGGATTTTATCGGTCGATTCTGCGAGGCGGTGATGCGGGTCATCGAATGGCCACTTACAGACCCAATTAAAATCTTCATGGCCTTAGAAAATGCATCTCCTGAATACAAGACCTTCTTTAGCCAAGGACTTATCACTTTTGACTCCATGATCGAGTGGGTGGAGCGACATGAAAGGGCGAGAGGGACACCCCTCAATACTAAGCCCGATAACAAACCCATTTGGACTCCCCCCAATAAAAGTAAGAGCAACGGCAAGGGGAAAGCTACCGGTCAGGTTAAAGAAATTGTTGTTAATTGATGGGCTCAAGGTTCAACCACTCAACACAATAATATGTATCAAAATCGAAGGGGTCAGCCTAGAGCTAACTCTCAAAATAACAATCGAAGGCGAGAGGACAACTTAACTCCTCTCAAGGACCCGTTAGAAAAAGTAATGGAGTTACTCTTGAAGAAAAACATGGTTCAACTCCCGCCACCATTTGAACCACCATTTGAGGTTAAGGATAAGAACAGATGGTGCAAGTGGCATAGAAACCATGCCCATGATACCCAAAATTGTTTCTACTTGAAGCGGGTGATTCAAGGGTTGATTAATAGGGTCGACATTACTGTCGGACCTAGAAATCAACCAATTGAAGAACCTAATCAAAAGATGGGTATCTTCACAAACCCTCTCCTCAAAAATACATCCACAACGGCTGAAGAAATGGGAGCTCCAAGTAACTCAAAGGAAGATCTTCTTCAACTTCAAGAAGATGTTCCCAACCAAGAAGTTGAAGAAGATCTTTTGAGTCTTCTTAGAGGAAACTCTTCGTCCCCAAACTTTGATGATTCTCCTAAGTGGGACCAGTATAATGAAGATGATGCCCTCGAGATTGACATGGTCAAAGCTGATGAAAAGGGATCATCTTCCATACAAGGGGCCAACACCTCGAGGTCTTCCATTACTCTCGCTAGGGCTGACCCCATTGAACTCCAAACTGGCGAAATTGACTCTTAACCTGAAGAGGTCGAGTGTTCAAACCCATCCAATTGATGGCAGACACTCTTGATGAAAGAATGGGAGCCACTCCAACAGCCAAACCACCAGCAGGGGTGGCGGATCATGAACCTAATAAAAGAATTCAAGGAACCGCAACCACCTATGATCGATCGACTCATCTTGGGAAGATCCAGGTTCAAATCTCCATCTTGGAGCTTCTTGCGCATTCACCGGCATATAGAGTGCAAATTGAAAATGTTCTTACTAAGACCCACATCCCGATCAACACACAACTGGATGAGTTGTACGAGATGATCAACCAACTAAGGGCACCAACGGTAATCACATTCACGGACGAGGACATCCAGGCTAATGTCAATCGCTTTCACGTCCAGCCTCTTCATATCACTATTTTATGAAATGATATGAGATAAAGAGAGTGCTGGTTGATAGTGGCGCATCTCTAAATATATGCCCTATGAAAACAGTGACGCAGATAGGCAAAAGCGTAGATGACTTCGAACCATGTCAGTTAACCATCGCTGCATATGATGGGACCTAAAGGCAGGCTGAGGGCATATTGCCTCTCACACTCAAGATTGGCCCCACCGTTCAGCCAGTAAAGTTTTAGGTCTTGGACATAAAACCTTCTTGCAACATGCTGCTAGAAAGACCCTGGCTCCACGAAAACCTCGTGGTCGCCTCCACGCTACATCAACGCCTAAAATTTCCAACCAAAAATGACATTGCAAAGGTTGTGCCAACCCCCCTTCTTTTCTTAATCCTGACACACATAGCAGAAAGCTAGCCATAGGGGTCAAGCTCGGGAAGATCTCACTCACTTCCTTCGAGCATGTTGATTGTGCCACGTTACGCTTAGAGGTCAGCAACCCTGTTCCTCAAATTTTGCAAACATCTGAATCGATGGAGGACATTATCCAATGTCAACATTGATACTGTTTTGGGTCCCTCGAAGCTTGGCACATGTTCCTCTCCCAAGGTTTCCAACCAAGCCAAGGCTTGGGGAGTCAAGGGCAAGGCATAACGGAGGCGATTTTTAAATCACCCCAAGTTAAAACTAAAAACGAGGATCGAAGAGGACTCGGGTGTTCTCTCACTTTATTTCAAAGCAGGATGAAGCCTTCAAGCTCTCCAGGCTTTGTATCTGGAGGCATTCAAGGCCTCGATCCGCTCGATGCCCGTCCTATAAAATGGCCAAAGGTGATCCTTGATTCCCCAACTGGGAATAACTCTTCTTCCACATCTCAGCATACACAAGAATTAAGAATTGAAGATCTTTGCTGACTTAGATATGAAGGTATGCACAATCAGCTCTAACACAATCAAGTGTGCTCATCTGCCTACTCAAACTCAGGAATGGAATTGGTCGATCACTCCTCTATCTAGAGAATCGCTGGAAGCATACCAACGGCACCTTCAAGTCTTGGTGCCAAAAAACAGATAGGTGCAGGGTGGCCATCTAACCACCCTGCATGTCTGGTCCCCAACATTTCTCTCACGAGTCCCATAAGGGACACCTCTTGCGACATTTCAAAAATTGTGGAAAATTCAAAACATGTAAAGCTTATAATAATGAAGCGCTCACTCAAGATAGCCTAATAATGGTGCATAATACCCATGACGATAAATTGGACGACCAAGATGAAGATCAAGAGAGTAAAGATTCTGAAGAAATATCTCAACCTGAGGAACTTACTTCCCATGTTGAGAAATTCAAGAAGAGGTTCGATGGTGACCCAATGGCTATCATCGAAGAGATGATTGACGTTAACCTAGGAACTGAGAAGGACCCATGGTTAACCAAGATTGGAACCTCCTCATCTTCTGAGGAGAAGAAAAACATGATTTCATTTCTCAAGGAATATTGTGATGTCTTCATTTTGTCATACGATGATATGCCAGGGCTACATCCCACATTGGTGCAACATCACCTAATATTCAATGTAGGGGCAAAGCCTGTAAGGCAGAAACTCTGACGTTAAAAGACCCACCTTGAGCTCAAAATTAGAGAAGAAATCGACAAACTGCTCAAGGCGAAGTTCATTACCCCAGTCGATTACTTAAAATTGTTGGCCAACATAGTGGTCATACCCAAGAAAGATGGGAAGATCCAAGTGTGTGTTGAGTTCCGAGACCTCAACAAGGCATATTCATAGGACAACTTCCCGTTACCAAGCATGGATGCCTTGGTCGACAACACTGCAGGACACGAGATGCAGGCATTCATGGATGGCTTCTCGAGTTACAACCAGATCCTCATGGCAGAAGAAGACCAAACCAAGACTTCATTCATAACGTAGTGGGGAACCTACTACTACAAAGTCATGCCCTTTGGCCTAATAAATGTAAGAGCAACTTATCAACAGGAAATTACTAACATCTTCCATGATTTAATACATACCATCATCAAAGACTATGTCGACGATATTCTAGTTGAGTAAAAAACCAGGTTTGATCATCTCACCAACTTAAGAACTATTTTTGAAAGACTCCGGAAACATCAACTCAAACTCAATCCACAAAAATGTGCCTTTGGAGTTGAATCCAGAAAATTACTTGGCTTTATAGTAAGCCAAAAAGGCATTGAGGTGGACCTATCCAAAATACGAGCCATCACTGAAATGCCTCTTCCTTGGAACATCAGAGAAATTCATGGGCCTCAAGGTCGCAAACAAGCCATAAGGCGTTTCATTTCACAATTGGCGGATAAATGCGTACCATTCACTAGACTTCTTAAGAAGGACACGCTATTCATATGGGACAATGAATGTCAAGAAGTGTTCGATCAAATCAAGGAGTACCTCACCAAACCTTCCATCCTTAGTCCCCTTAGTCCAGATAAACCCCTGTTCCTATACATGTTTGTGAAAGACAAGACCATGATGGCAATGTTTGAACAATATAACGATTATGGAAAAGAGCAAATGATATACTACATCAGTAAAACCATGGTCAACTATTAGACAGGATACACGGATGTAGAGAAGCATTGCTTAACGCTCGTGTGGGCCATGCAGAAACTAAGACATTATGTCTTATCTCATTCAGTCAAGCTCATATAAAAAATTGACCCACTCAAGTACCTATTGGAGAGGCCAGTCCTCATTGGACACTTGGCGAAGTGGAGAATGCTATTGAGCGAGTTCAAGATCGAGTATGTCCCTCAAAAATTGGTCAAAAGACAAGACATTGCTGACCACTTAGTTGAACACGCACTGCTAAACAATATTCCCGTTAACACGGATCTCCCCGATGAGAACTTGTTCACATATGAGGACTCGATTTGAAAGCTATACTTCGACAGTGCAAAGAACGAATACGGGTGAGGTAAAGGAGTCATACTATGCGCACCCGAGAAGATTTTAATGCCAACAAGCATCAGATTGAATTTCCCAGGTACCAATAACGTTGCTGAATATGAAGCCTTGATAGCTAAGCTTGAGAATGCCATGGGAATAAAAATCCAGCAAATACTAGTGATTGGTTACTCCTTACTCGTCATAGACCAAGTTCAAGGGATTTGGAGGGTGAAAGAAGAAAAGCACAAACCCTATCAAGAAAAGGTGAAAAAGTTGATTCCATATTTTAAGAAAATCACCTTTCAGCATGTAACTAGAGAAAATAATCGATTCGCAGACACCCTTGCTACCCATGCTTCGATGGTTGATATTCCTCCATAAATCACCACATTACCATTCTATATCATGAACAAATATGAACCTTCTCCACTGAGGATCAAAAAAAAAATAGAGCAAGAGAATGAAAACGATGGGTAAGTATCTTCCGTGGTTTCAGATACGTTAGTAAAAGAAAGCCGTGTTTCCTTGATGTTTTGTTTTTGCTAAAAAATGGTTTATACCCCGAAGGAGCCATAAAAAAGGATAAAGAAGCCCTTCGAAGGTTTTCAATGAGATTCTTAGTAAGTGGTGATCTCCTATTTAAAAAGTTGTTTGATGGCATCATTCTACAGTGCCTTGATCAGCCAGAAATTGACACAGTACTAACAGAGTTGCACAATGAAGAAGGTTTCCCAAATGTCAACTCTATGAAGACCTCATCCATGCACCGTCTGTATCACTCAACTCAACACTGCCCATATGGCCCTTCACTATGTGGGGTCTTGATATCATCGAAATGATATCACCAAAAGCCTCAAACGACCACCGTTTTATATTAACGGCTACAGAATACTTCACCAAATGGGTAAAGGCCGCATCATTTCTTAAAATTGAAGGCCAACATGTTGCCCGTTTTATGAAGAACAATATCGTATTCAAATTCGGAGTTCCTGAGTCAATCATTACTGACAACGATCCAATCTCAAAAATAAAAAGGTCACTAAGGTATGCAAAAAGTTTAGGATAACACATATATTCTTAACACCTTACTACCCTCAAGGAAACGGACAAGCAGAAGCCACAAATAAAGGACTTCTCAGAGTCATAGACAAAATAATAGAAGGTAGAAAAGATTGGCACGAAAAGCTAAATGACGCCCTATGGGCCTACCAGACAATTGAGAAGACTCCTACTGGCATGACCCCATACTCATTGGTGTATGGTATGGAAACAGTGCTACCTATCGAAGTTGAGATA
This sequence comes from Amborella trichopoda, assembly GCF_054954075.1. Taxonomy (NCBI): domain Eukaryota; kingdom Viridiplantae; phylum Streptophyta; class Magnoliopsida; order Amborellales; family Amborellaceae; genus Amborella; species Amborella trichopoda. Next base: position 23,259,766 of record NC_142338.1, on the reverse strand, counting down.
CCATCTTTCTGAATCCTTATTCATAAAAATTCAGATGAGCAACAAAAGGTCGAAGCACAAATGGCTACCCTCATTAATTTGGATGAAAAATGACTACGAGCAACACAAAATATCGTTGCTTTCCAACGTAGAACCAAAAGGGCATATCAAAGAAAAGTTGTTCCTTGACATTTCAGAGAAGGAGACATGGTGCTCAAGAAAATCCTCTATGCTCCTGCAAACCCAAACCATTTAGGCAAGTTCAAACCTAATTGGGAGGGCCATTCTTGGGTACCTGAGTGCATGCATGCATTTCTTATAAGATAAAAAACAAGGACGGGTACGAACTCAACGACCCCATTAATACAATGTATCTCAAAAAATACTACTCGTAATGGGCTAAAAAATGTGGTGAAAACCTGAAAAAAGGCATAACAAAGAAAATAAAAAATAAAAAAATAAAATAACAAAAAAATAGACATGGTGAAAACCTGAAAAGGCATCATGGCTAAAAGGAATAAAAACATCTCCAAGAAGGAGCTTTTGATGCAAAGCACTCAAGTATAATCAACTACTTGCAAGTTCCAATAATACTGCACAAGCATACCTTGAGGATGAAGACTCCTCCTAAACCTTGCAGGTTCCCAACAGAACCAACTCAGAAAGATGTAGGAGGGTGACATGAATGGAAAACTGAAGTGATTTCGACGAACCTTGAAAAACTTCAAGATCCTTCAAGAGGAATGCCCGGCAAGAATCTAGAGGACTCTTCATGGATCCGCAAAGTAGAGGATGAAAGTTCCAAAGGTAAAAACACAACTTTGTGATTTCTGAGTTCTCATGATCCCATAAGGAAATCCTTTCATCATCTTTGGGTAAAAACATGATAAAGAAAATGACCAGCAAAGGGGCCACAGGTGGCAAAATTGTAATGCCCAACCCTTTTGAAATTGTTGTTTCAAATTGATTGTTAAAATCATCCATTTTCAAAAGATTTCTCCTTTTATAAGAGACTTCCTCCATCATTATAAGAGGCTAACTGTTAGTCAATCCGGCTTGCTCTCGAAGTCCTATGCCTGTTATGAAAGCTTGAAACTAGCCAAGGACTCCATGGTCGTGTGAATATAACTACCAACTACTACATATAGGAGTTGGGTGAACCTCGCCGATGACGAAATTGGATAGTCTAGGAGCATTTCTCTCTCGACTTGGTCCCTTAAGGAAAAATGAGGCAAGCTCATCCCAGTGTGTGTTTATGATGATCCAATAGTTTAAAATTTGAAACAAAAACCCTACAACTAGGGGGCTGAGCTCATAAAAATTTAGTTTGAAAAGATGTGTGCAAAGAAAATATCCAGCCATGCTTCGATAAATCAATTGAACATGTACAAGTAAAAAAAGGCCCCATCAAATTTGATATTGTGACTAAAGTTCCTATTGTCCCAACGGACTTTAACAAAACTACTGAAAATAATGGTGATTGTGAGATCAACCCATTTTCAATATATATATATATATATATATATATATATATATATATATATATATAAGAAGAAATTTAAATTTTATATATATATTTATATATATATAAACGGTATGTGGGCAGCATGTCTCGTGCCGCCAGGGCGACAAGGTCCGTGTCGCTCAGACTTTGGCAGCACGCCTAGTGCCGCCAGGGCAACAAGGTCTGCGTCGCTTAAATGTTTTTTATAAAAAAAAAAAAAAAAAAAGGGGGTATGTCGGCGGCACATCTCATGCAGCCTGGGCGACATGGTCCATGTCGCTTAGCCTTGGGTGGCATGCCTGGTGCCGCTCAGACGACACAGTCCGTGGCACCCAAATTTTATTTGTAACAAAAAAAAAAAAAATTTGTTTTGTCGGCGACACGCCTAGTGCCCTGTCACGTCTCACCCAACTAAAATTTTGTTTTCACCCCACAACTGAAACAACTAAAAAAAAATAGTGGACAACACGCTCAATGTCGCCCAACTATTTTCTCACCTCATTAAAAAAAAGAAAAAGAAAAAATGAGGTGTTTCTTTGCAAGACACTAGACGTGTTGCCCGACCTGGGCGACACTAGACGTGTCGCCCGATACGAGTAGGGTTGCGCAAGTTTTATTTGGACAAAACTACCCCTTGCTCAAGATTTGAGCCCCTAGGGTCAGTTTTTGTTTTTTTTTTAAAAATAAAGAATAATACATTTTGGACAAAAATGTCCCTCGCTTTAGATACGAGGCCCTGGGGTCAATTTATGGTTTTTTTTAAAACAATACATTTTGAAAGAAATTTTTTATTTCAAAAGTTTCAAAGGCTTCTTAGTGGCATGAGCCTAAACTACCAACCAATCTTTCCAAATAAAAAGAAAAATTAAAAAAAATTCCATATGCTTCTCAATGGCATGAGCCTAATCTGCCAACCGGCTTCAAAATCTTTTGCTCCTCAGTTGCATGAGTCTAAACTGCCAACCAATTTCAGAAAAATATTTTGTTATATGGTGGCATGATCCTAAACTGTCAACCAGGATTCAGATCGTCAAAGTCGTACGACGTTAACAAATCGAGAAAACACGTCAAACTCATGCGCTGTTAAAGAGGTGAGACAGGAAAAACATCAAACTTGTACGACGTTAAAGAGCCGAGACAGGAAAAATGTCAAACTCCTGTGACATTAAAGAGCAGAGACAGGGAACATCTAGCCCCATATGACGTAAAATGTTGGACGTGTTCAGGGCACAACCACCCTATTCAATATGTTCAGGCACAACCACCCTGTTCAATTTGTTCTGGGCACAACCACCTTATTAAAATGTTTAGCCCCGTATGACGCTAAAGGTCGGGTATATCCAGTTCAACGTCAAACTCGTGCGATGTAAAAGAGTCGAGAAAGGTAACGTCTAGCCCCATATGATGTAAAATGTTAGATGTGTTAAGGGCATAAGCACCCTGTTCAATATTGTTCAGGGCACAACCATGATGTTTAATGTGCTCAAGGCACAATCACCTTGTTCAAACGTCTATCCCCGTATGACATAAAAGGGTCGGGTGTATGGTCCATCGTTGCATGACATTAAACTGCTTAGAGGGCTCTAGGGTTGCAGGAGTTAAAACTGCTAACCAACTTTGTTGCTCAAAATATCTTTCTCTTTCCAAAATTTTCACTATAATTTCTTTTTTAAAATTGTGTCCTGTCCCTGCTCCGGGTTCTATTTCAAATCTCTCCTTACTTTCAAATTTTCTAAAATGAATTTAAAAATGAAGGAGCTTGGACACCTGTATATGATGATTACCAAGTTTTTCACGATTACCGCATTGCTGCCTCGTCTATCACTTCGGATTCAGCCAGACAAGTCTCTTCATATAGAAAGCCTTTCCTCTAGATAGCCTTAGGAAACCCTAAGGAGATCCAAGAACATGCCAGGGTTAAAAATTTTTGAACTACAAAACCCCTGAAGTTAAGTGGCATGGCCCGAAAATCCAACTCAAGTTTCAAGCTTGTGTAACTCATCGACATCTCACACCGAAAACCTTAGGAGGAAAAATTCCCTAAGTGGGTGAGCTCGATGAGTGCAATGACTTGGACGGATAGTTGGTGTGCCCTCGAACCACGTGACCTCAGAAAGAAATCTTTGACATTCACCTAGCTCCCGAAGGACAAGGAACGTCAGAGTGTCTACTTCTTTGCCACTCACCTATCCTCAGAAAGACAGGGAGTGCCAAAAAGGTGCAACTGTAGAGACTCCATTTTAAATCTTGCAAATTCTGTGGTTTTCTGAACCTTAGGACCACACTTAACCTAGTAAACCCAAATCCATTGTTCACATAGCCTACCTTGTGATCCGGAACTAGTTTGCTTGCCCGAAACCCTATACAAACCCAGTTTTGACCAAGATTTTTGTAAATGCCCTATTTTACCAAACAAATCATTAAAAATAGTAAAAAAAACAAAATTTTGAGCCAATTTTTTTCTAAGAGTTTCACATGAGGTTGAGGAACACACCTGAAAAGAAACAAAAAATCATTTTCAACAATATTTGGTCAGGGAGACACGGGGCATGTGCCGGCCAGATCTGAGACCCTCAAACTTTGACCTTTTGACCGAGGATTTGCTTGCTACGCGTGCTTATCCTTCCCAACGAGTTTTGACCCCCATAAGACCTCTTTTCGTGGTCATTTGAGGGGAGATCGAGACATCAGATATAGAAACCCTAGGAAAGAGAAAAACCCGGGTGCACAAGCACCGACGTTCCAGGTTCGTTCCTGACCCCGACTCAGGCGACGTCATGAACCAGCTCCTTCTTCTGTCGCTCTTCCTACTTCAAACAAGCACCTTGAGACCTAGTACTCAAAGGTTTTCCCTAAGAGTACCATCTTGAGCCAGCCTCAAGTCAGCCGTGATCAAGCACCTCAAGATCAAGTAGAATAAAGGTCTGCAGATTCTGATCAAAGAAGCCCCCAAGGCAATTGAGGTTACCGCCTTTAGTGATCTCCTGTCTTGTAATCCCTTGTTCCCTCTATGGATGCTTGAGCCAAAGTGAGGCAACGAATACTGCTTAGTGATCACTGCCAAGAAGCCACAGTCCAAAGACAATCAAGAATCGGTACTCACACGATTGGCGCACAAGGCTCGAGTCCAGTCAAGGCATGATGAGCCTCTGCAGACTGACTTGCCACGCATGATTCACCCACCCGGGCCGTCCACTACACTTGGCTCTGACTTTCCAAAAGAAATGGTCAGTGTCATGGTGATCAATGAGCTGGACGACGCCCAAGAAGAGTGGATGAACAGGGTCGAGGTAATGATGGAGTCCATCCTAAAAAAGATGGAACATCTAGAAGCCTCCAGATCCCCTACTTCTCACCATGAGGCCGATTCTCTGTTTGGTGAAGATAGAGTTCCAAGGAAAACTCCCCCATTGGTGTCTCAAGACCGCTTTGCTTCCCACGTGGTTTCTCAAAATGACATAGATGCCATGGTGGCCCACAGCATGAAGAACAAGGTCCCAAGCATGCAAGAGGTGCCTCTCTACCAGAAACCATACCCTTCGTACGTTTACCAGGTGCCCTTTCCTCCAAGCTATCAAAATGGGAAGATCCCCCTGTTCAATGGTACTTCGTCTCGGCACCAGCATACTGCCCGCTTACAAGCGGTCTGTCAAGAGACAGTGATTAACAGGCGACTCATCCTCCGTCAGTTTGTTGAGACTCTCGAAGGGCTAGCCTTCCAGTGGTATGTTCGGCTGCCTCCAAACTCGGTGCACGTGTAGCAGGAAATGGAGCAGTTGTTTTACCAATGCTTCTACGAAGGAATGTGGAAACCATCGAGCTCCTCGATTTTACTCAAGACCCTGGTGAGCGGGTTGACAAATTCATTTCCTGATGGAGAGAGATGGCAACCTTTCATGCCACTCACTTGACTAAAAAGGAAGCTCTCCAGACCTACATACGAAATATGCTTCTTTAGATCACGCTACATGTCAAGGCCTCCAATCCACCCTCCATGTCAGAGCTCATCTCTAAAACATTTCATATTTAGGGTCTGTCCTAGCACCATGGCAGATCTCGTTAGCAACCCTCTAGCTCGAACTCCCTCTCCAATAATCGGGGCAACCAGCAGAAAATGGTGACGAGTTCGACTGTCACAATGACTAATATTAAGAACGCCACCCCTCAAACCCTAGACCTCTCCAAGGTGCGAATGCCTTAGCCCAGGGACAAGTAGCAGTCCTACAATAAGGTCTCGCCACCTAAAACATAAATCGAAGTGAATTCTTGATTCAGCACCAGAAAAAGGTGCAACCCTTCGATAAGTAGTGGACTCCTGCACTGCTTCGACTTCTACTAGACCAAAACACGAGCGAGCTACCGGAGGTCAGCACTCTAAAACACGCTAGATAAGAGAGACATGAGAGTTACTGGACCTATCACAGGAAAGTAGGCCACTCCACTCAGGACTGCTATAAGCTCAACGACACTATTGAAGCCCTTATTAACTATGGTCAGATAAATCTCGAAGAGTTAAAGAAAGCGTTCAATGCAACTGAGGCTTCTCACATAGTGAAAATACAAGAAGATGATGGGACACCCACCATCCTCTGTTCAATATTTTCCTTATTGCTCGAAGAGGGACACGTCATATCAAAGCCGACAAGGCAGCTCATGCTCCTGCCTCCAGAAACTGAGAACTTCTGGTGCTCGTATCACCTGATACGAGGTCATGACGTGAGCGAAGGAACTGGCTTCCACGAACTCTTGACAAAGAAGACGTAGCAATGCCAAAAAGCTTATGGAAACCCACAAGGATGCCCTTAAGCCCCTCTTCCACCAGTGCAAGAAGAACTCCCGATGCAAGCCTCGAGTAGCGCTGAGCTAGACCTTCAATATGCCCCCTTCGAGGTGATGCTCCAACAGGGTCTCTTCACTCTCAAGCCTGCCAGGCTGCTTAAATGCCTTGCCCAAAGTACGAAAACCCTCTGGTGCTCACATCACCAAGTTTGGAGCCACGAACTGAAAGAATGCTCTGGGTTCGAAGCTATGGTCACTCAGAAGGTGCAGGAAGGCCACATCATTTGTGCCATTCTCCCGGAGCGCTTCCAAGCTGTCACTCCCATTCAAGAGGAAATCCCACTACAGGTCCCCCATGAGCATAAACTGGACCCTTCAAAGCCCTCGACTTCTCAACCTTGGGAAGTCTACCATGGGCGAAGTAGGCTCAAATCCTTGAAACATGAGGCAATCCACCAAGCTAGGACTACTCATCAGCTCAATAAGATGAACCAAACTCCTCCTCAGGGATCCAGAAGGAGATGAGCACCCAGGTCTGCTAACCAAAGGAATCATCTCCCTAAGCCACGAGTCGAGGAAGAGTTTCTCAGGCCCCTTCCTCCACTGCCAACCTTACAGGACTTCATCCTAAGCACAACTCACCTTATCCTGTCATCCGGCCACGTGGACATCCCTGAGTCATCAACAGCTTGGGAGTCATTCAATATGGGTGACGATGCTAAAAGCACCCCACAATAGTCAAAGTCAGGGCAAGACCTAAAATACCCCTGCACACGTCCAATTTCGATGACATCGTAAAAAGGTGCCCAGAACATTCTAGCTCTTCTTTTACACGCTCGTCTTTTATTTCTTCCACAGGTATAGGTCGACATCGCTCAGACTTCGATGCTCTAAATAGGGATCTAGGAGGCACCAGCCTTACCAAGTCACAACAAAAGCGCCTAAGAAAGATTCTAGCCCAGGCTGCTGGATTCTTGACAGTCGCCGATGCCCTGTCAACTCAAGCTAAGATCGAGCCATCTTCAAGCTCCATTTCCCCCGAGGATTGTCACATGATTCAATTTCATGACGCATCACCCAATTTGGGGCTAGTACTGAGTGACCCTAGTCATAAGTCATGGACTCCCCTTTCGAATTCAACCCTTTCAATCCTTGGTCCGACGGGGGACCAAAAATCGTCTCTCACATTAGGCCCATCCTAGAAGCAGAAATATTAGGATCGTGTGTCTCTGCACTCCAGATTGATAAGAAGCATCACGAATCCCCAGATGAAGAGTTGCAAGAGGCTCTGGAAGAGTAGGAAGAAGGTGGTCACACCAAAGCTGACGAGCTTGAAGAGATAAACGTAGGGGATGACACTGAACTAAGGCCACCTTTCATCTCGTTGAAAATTTCCCCAAAAGAGAACGAAAGTTATATTTTCCTCCATCGAGAAAATCGGGATGTCTTTGGTTAGGTGCTTCGATCTCGCCCTCCGAATCTAGATGATCTAGCGGCACGTATCTCAGGTTTCTGATGAACTCAAGATTTGAGATCACTCTCTCAGAACCTTACTCGTGAGCAAGGGAAGGATTACCGATGGATGAGAGAGGAATTGAAGGTGGGTTTGAGACGTACTCGGGCTAGCTCCCAAGGTAAAGAATCCAAGGCCGAGAAGCAAGACCCTAAATTCTTCAAGCCGATGTGTGTAAAGGTAGAACAAGTGGAAGATTGGAGGGAGCATATCATGAATTTCATAAAGCATGTAAGGCTGTTTGAGGAACGGGCGGAACACAATGGTATACGGTGGATGTCTACCAAGTACACCCTTCTCGATGGGGATGTTCCTTTTCGTCGATTATTTGACGAGATCCTCCTCAAATGCGTCGATACACAAGAAGCAAGCAAAGTACTCAAAGAAGTGCATTCAGGTATCTGCGGGCTGCATCAGTCTGGCCTTAAGCTCTACGAATTCATACGCAGAGTCAGCTATTATTGGCCTTCAATGGTGGTCGATGCCCAAAACTATGCTAAAAGATGCCAAGTGTTCCAAATGCACTCAAGCCTCATTCATCAGCCCCCCGAGCCTCTCCATCCTACGGTGACATCATGTCCCTATTCTCAAGAGGGTATGAATATTATCGGACCCATCGACCCTCCTACTGCCTTGGATCATGCCTTCATTTTAGCAGCGACAGATTACTTTTCCAAGTGGGATGAAGCAATCCCTCCCAAGCAGGTTCCAGGGGCCACTGTGGCCAACTTCGTGCATCACCACATCATATACCGGTTCGGGGTCCCAAACCAAATAATATTTGATAATGGCCCTAAGTTCAGAAGCCATCATGTTGATCGCCTGACCAACCTGTTTGGTTTCGAGTAGAAATACTCGACCATGTACTACCCTCTAGTCAACGGTTTAGCTAAGGCGTTCAACAAAACCCTGTGTGGGGTGCTCTTGCATTTGAGGAGAAGAGGACGGTTACAAGCAAAAACTCGCAGCACAAAAGTCTTATATTTGAGGATAAGAGGACAGTTATATGAAAAAAAGAAATGGCCTCATCATGAAGAAGAAGAAAAATTACATGAAAGTCAGCTTCAATTCATTTGCTGGGTGTTCTCAAGAAGGATGGTTACAGGCCAAAAGAATAAGCCAACCATTTTCAAGTCAGCTTCAATCCATCTAACGTACAAAGTAGACTTCCTTGGCAAGGAGTTGGCTTATGATGGATTCCCTTCCTCCAAAACAACATGCACCTCACTGATGTGCTAGAGGACCTGGCTTCTAACATACGACAATAACCAGGCCTTCTCATTTTCCATCCCTTTAGGCCCCCACAAGGCGTCGCCATCCATGGTCATCGCTATGCGCAGCTCAACACCACGTGTGATCAACGTTGTGTGGCTCAACGCCGCAGGTGACCACTGCCGTGCGCAGCTCAATGCCAGGTGCTACCATTACCTCGGGGAAGCCAACCCCACATGCGACATCACCACAAGCTTCATGTTCTCGAGCGTGGCTATCACCGTGTGCAGCCCAGAGATGTGTGAAGGAAGCGCTGCATGCAACTTAATGACGCGCATGTCTTTGTTGTGCCTCGGTTCCCACTGTCTCCAATTCGTAGGAGGCAATAACACTCGTGCTTCTTCAGTTTCCCCAACCGTCACTCCTCACTAACGGTCCACCTTCTCACGATTGTTTGCCTCCCTTGCAACCCTTCATGTTTCACCCGACACTCCTCTGTCCACCAGGAATGCCCTCTGACCCTGTTCTTTCCCTTTGTCAACAACCGGGAAAATCGAAAAAACCACCGAAATTTCGGTGGAAACTTCCTTGAGACCCTACCGATTTTCCTTCTCCCTATTTTCGCACTTCAGCAGTTCGCCACAAACTCACTAGATTTCCACTGAGTTTCCAGTGAACCCACTGCTGCTCCTTCTTCTTGTCTGATGGCCAGAAGATTGTCAGACTCCCTTAAGTTCTTTGCAACCTCCCCTTCAGCCTCGGGACTATCGGAAAATCACTTAAACTCCAGCAAAGCACCACTGCGACTCTCACAACTTCGTTACAAAAGTCTTGGCGAAGCCCCATGAAGCTCCCTCTGCCTTACTTAAAAGAACCTCAGCACTCTCCGAAAACACTCGCCAGCATGTTGCAAAGACCCACAACCTGCTCAAGCTTGCCAAAAAGCTCTTGATGGCCTGGGTGCTACAGGTTTTGGTCAGGAAAACTCTAGCAGGGAAACTGTTGACGAAGGCTCTGGCTCTCTCTCTAAAAACTCTCTTCAATATTTTTACCCTTCAGTAAAACAATAAATGAGGTTTTCCCCCATTTATACTTAGCAGTGCCACGAACTGCCCTTCACAGATTAGAAATGATGTTCCAATCATCATCGTTAGACGACAATAAGACCAGGCCAGGGTGGGTCAAGCTCAACACTAGAAAGGCTTATGGTCATGCGATTCGCTAGAAGCTGTCGCCGTGCGCTTCATCAAGAAGCCATTGCTTTGTGCTTCGTCAAGGGGCTATCATCGCTCGCCTTCATCAAGGGCATCTCCACGTGCTTCATCAAGGGTTATCACCACGTGATTCATCAAGGATTTAGTGTCGTGCACCTCACCAAGTAGATAACGCCGCACGCCCTTCATCAAGGGCTAATGCTGCGTGCGCCATCTAAAACTTAACATCTAGCGCATGACGTAGCACTCCCATCTGGACCTTCATCTTGCATCCCCAAGAAGTTCATTCTCTATACCACAGCCTCATTCCTTCAAGAGTCGAGCAGTTTAAAGTCATGCGGCTAGGACCACGCGGTTTAAGGCCATGCGAATAGACATCTACTACAGTCTAGGGTCATATAGTTTGGACCATGCAGTTGAAGGTCGTGCTACTAGACCGTGGCTGTGCGGTTTAGGGTCATGCAGCTAAGACCATTATGTGGAGAGAATGTGACTTTAGGAGGAATAGAGTCGTAATTGAGTAGCTAGGGTCCAAGCTACAAGACCTTAAAACTGTAACACATGTCCCTGTAGTAAAACAATTAACAGTGCGACAAATAGTCCACAGACCCATTCCCCATGCAGCTTCACATACATGGCGTCCCACACACTGGTCCATGCTGCATGACCTTAAACTGTACAACCTTGGTTTATGCTGCATGACCTTAAACTGCACAGCCGTGGTCTATGCAGCATGACCTTAAACTGCACAACCTTGGTCCATGCTGCATGACCTTAAACTGCACAGTCGTGGTCCATGTTGCATGACCTTAAACTATACAGCCTTGGTCCATGCTGCATGACTTTAAAGTGCACAGCCATGGTCTAAGCTACATGACGTTAAACTGTAAAACTGTGGTCCACGCTGCATGAATTTAAACTACGTAGCCATAGTCCAAACTATATGACCTTAAACTGTAGCGGAGGTTTAGTTGCACAACCTTAAACTGCTTAGTCCTAGTTGTATGACTTTAAACTATAGAGCCACGGTCCGAACTATATGACCATAAACCATAATCTACGTCCTAATGGCATGACATTAAAAGGATCAGCATTATGGTCCAAACTATACGACCTTAAACAGTAGCAGAGGTCTAGTTGCACAACCTTAAACTACTTGGTCCTAGCTGCATGACTTTAAACTTCTTAACCATGGTCCTTGCTATATGACCTTAAATCATAGTGCGCGTCCTGGCCCCAAGACGTTAAACTACTTTGCCCAAGTCCTGGAGGCATGATCTTAAACATGCCCTCAGATATGCGCACACCCCCTTAGTTACGTGCCTCGATCTCACCCTCCGGATCTAGGTGCTCTAGTGGCACGCATCTCGGGTTTCAAGGGAACCCGGGACCTGAGATCGCTCTCTCAAGAACATTGCTCAAGATTAAGGGCAAGTGGACCAACCGATGAGAGTGGAATTTATGGTGGGTTCAGGACTTACTCGGGCTGGCTCGTGTTGATGCCCTCTTAGATCATTTAGAAAGACCCCAGTCATAAAACTGGTTCGGAATGGCCTCCCTTGGATTGTTTTTTCCTATCTCTACAATCACACATATATGGTAAATGTTACAAGGCAGGCGGGTCAAGGGACAACACCTTGCCTTCAAGTGAACGTACACAGGCGTGCACATTCAAAAGAAGAGAAGAATGAGAGGATGAAGATTGGGATGAGAAGAATTTGATCGAGTGGTGAGACCGACATAGTGAGCTGACTAGTAGGTAATTGACCTATCGTGGTAGTAAAATGGGCTCAGTAGCTCCGACGAGCTCAATAGAGTTACTACTAGGCGACTATACCAATATCGACTAGCTAGACGCAATGACTTGTCTGTAGTGGCAATAAAGCAGGCACAATAACTATGACCAGCACGGCAACATTACAGCTAAACGACATGACTACCATTGATGGCTAGTCTCAACCCTTCTTGATCAGTCGAGAGAGTAAAAGAATGAAGAGAGATCAAAGAGAAAGAAAAAAAGATAGAAAAGAAAGGAAATAAGGGGAATTAAAGAAGGAGAAGAGAAGAGAAAAGAAAAGGAAACAGGCAGGGAGGTGAGACAAAAGAGAAGAAGATATGAATAGGAGGAAGAGGAAAGAAAAAGAAGAAAGAAGAGCATGAGAAAAGATGAGGGAGAAGAAATGAAGAAAGGAGAGAGAAACAGAGAGGCGTAAGAGAGAGAAGAGAGACATATGACAACGAGATAGGGAGAAGGGAGAAACTCAGATGGTAATGGAACAGAGAGAAGGGAGGAACACTGATGGCAATCGAACAGAGAGAAGGGAGAAACTTAGATGGCAATGGAACAAAGAGAAGGGAGAAACTCAGATGGCAATGGACCTCCGTCTGCTTGGACTGAAGAAAATGAAAGAAACGACACGGGCGGTGTTAACGTTTCGTCGGTTGGGCTAGGAGAAAGAGAGGGGAGAAAACACAAGAAGTGCTAAGGTTTCACCCTATGGGATAGAAGAAAGGAGAAAACCCAGGCAGCACTACTATTTTACCATCTGAGATAGAAGAAAGGAGAAATCTCAAGTGGCGCTGAGGTTTCACCATCTGAGACAGAAGAAATGGGAGTCTGAGAGCACAGATGGTGATGGACTTGCATCATTTGGGATAAGAGAGAGATAGGGGATTTTAACAGAGACCCGGCCCAAGGCTCGGCCCACTGCTTGTAGCTCAGAAACAAAAAAATGACATCACATCAGGTAAGAGGTACACCATGGATGGATGGAGGAAAGAAAGATGAATAGAGACATGATAGACCAAAGAAGGAAGACAGAGAAAGAGATAAAGAGGAAGCAGGAAACAGAAAGGGTGAGACGAGAAAGAAATGAAGAGATAGAATGAGAGAACACCCATGAGCTTAAGCATGAATTGAAATCTTTATTGAATATTGAAGAATGAACCGAAGGTTCTTCATGTGTTTTTACAATTTGGCTTTGCATTTTTATATAGAATTGGGCCCAAACATTGGTGGACGCCCAAAAACTACCTAAAATTGAAGATAATTACAATTTAATTTAATTAAAAGAAATTCCAAAAATGGGTGCAAAAAGACTGCTTTGCCCCTTCCTAACAATGTGTGGAATTTAGAACAATCTCTAATGATGCTAGAGAACTTGAGTGATCTTCCTTGACTGATCCGGGGTTGCTCTGATGCTCGTTTGATCAAAAAATAATTGTTCTTTTATAGGGCTCGACATGGCAATCAATTTGATACCAATTTTGAGCCATGAATCATGTTTTTAAGCCATGATCATGAGACTTGAATTTTGGTTGAATCTTGAAAACTTTGAATCGTGATTTGGCCACCAGAGTGAGGCGTGCTACTGCTGAATTTTCTGTAACTTTCTTCACTGATCAGCATCTTCTCTCACGTTTTTGTCTCTGCTCGGAAGTCATCACGGGGTATACCACATATTGAAATGCTCATCTTGACGAGACGAACAAGCACACAAAATTTGAGGGCGATCCGACCTAGATCAAGTGAGATATAGGCCCCGAAAGTCACAGCTTGTGACTGTGAAAACAGCCACCTTTAATGGTGTTTTGGTGCGGGGCGTTCACACAGAAATACTGTACGGCCAACCCCTTTTTGGTATTTAACCATAACTTTGTCCTAGAGTGCCCGATTGAGCCGAAACTTGACCCACTAGGGTTTTTTACTATGTCGGATCGAATGCTAGTTGTATCACTACTGTTTGAAGCACCAAAAATATAGTTCTAGTTACGGGGTCCATTTCAGAGTGCTAGAGGCCGATTTTTCTGAAATTGTTTCTTTGTGTTCATTACCTTAGGTATGTCTGATTGCGATGAAACTTAGTAGGTAGCGTTTTGAAGTGCTTATGAAGATTTTGACCAGTTCTGGGACCATTTTGAAACTATCAAAATTTCCACTATATGTTGAGGCTTTATTGACCTGCTTCCTCTTTATTTCGCATCAGAGACCAAAGTGTTAAAAAATGTGTTCAAACACTCTTTTACATGCATCTTTACACACGGTTTCCCTAATCAACCCATTCGTGTACGCACACCACCTTCATAAATTCCGCAGTAAACGCATTCACTTAACTACCACTGTTCTCACCCATGCTCACAAAATGACGCGTCATCTCGCACCCACAGTCTCCATCAGCTAGTGGGTCACCACATTTCACCCACCTTTCATACATCTTCCATCTTTCATGAGCAGCCTTGTACTATCTCCCCAAAGTGAGTCAAAACCACCACCATACTCACTCCATGGCCTCTACAAACTGCCATACATCACCACTACGGTCCAGTTGTATGACCTCAAACTATAGTACACGTCCTGACCGCATGACGCTAAAAGGCTTCACACAAGTCTCGAAGGCATGACCCTAAATGCACCTTCACAAAAAAATGGGCATGGTGTATACTTGAGCAAGGGAACGCCATGAGTAAAAATGGCAGACAAGAATGGTAACGAAACCCTGAGTAAAATAGTTCTGTGAAAAAAACCCCAAGCACGGTGAAAACCCCAAAAGGACACCGTGACTAAAAACGAATGTAAAGGGAGGACATGGCTGCAAGGACATAGGTAAAAGGGCCAAAAAACAAACAAATTTAGTTAAAACCATCGTTACGGTGCCACTTCTTATTAGGCCAACAAAACAAGTTGACGCAGCACCGCAACCTCCTCAACTGCCAGCATCCAATCTAATCACAACACAAAATGGCTCACTTGGGAGTGAGAGCCTCATAAGATATCTCACACTTCACCTCCAAAAACAATAAGAGGCCTTGAGAGTGAGGAGGACGATCGAAAGATCCCTCCAAAATGCTAAAAGGCCATCGCGAAGGCAAGAAACTGGTAAAGTCAACACCTAACCTGCTAGGGACTTCATGGTTACTCCTCGCCATGAGATCACCTCTCCAAAAACCTTCCCTAGCTGACAGGCCTAGATCTACGAGACAGGTCAGAAGCCCCTGACTTGACCTGGCAAGATGGGGCCCATGAGGCCCCCTCGTCAAAATTACCTCTAGCCAGTAGGCCCAAATCTTCGAGATAAGTCAGAAGCCCCCGACTAGACCTCGATGAATGGGACCTATGGAGATACCCTGATCATCAAAAGCAAACCTAGTGTAGTAGCAAGCAAAGCTGACTAAAAGTTCATAACACTTGGTCGCCACATAGGCCGATTCTAACCAATGAGGTCCGTACAAAATTTTCAAGCTGTCATAATCATAAATAATCCCTCGAGGGTGAGGACTTTGATAGGATCCATCAAAAGCCTCTTCTACCCCTAAAGTCTCCACGGATGGACTCGTACATTACGCCCAGACATCTAAGCATCCTAATTACAGCATTGCGTGGATCTCCTTGATGTTCACGTAGTCATGTAGCTAGTCAGGGGAAATTTCTTGAATGATTTTACTTCTCGCTTCTCTTGAAGCACAAAATTCGACGGGGCATGCTGTTGAATGACATTTTTCATCATCATGGGTCCCCAGTCAATAAAGCCTAATAAACACTGGAAATTTTGAAAGTCTCATAATAGCCCCAAACTGACCAAGATCTTCATAAGGACTCTCAAAAGTCTCCTACCAAGTTTTTTCATACTCCTACAGGTCTAAGGTAGTACAAATTGAGAAACAATTTCTGTAAAATCAGCCTCTAGCACCCAAAAATGGACCCTATAACTAGAGTTATATTTTCGGTGTCTCAATTTGTTATGGGACCATCGCCATTAGATCTGGTACGATTGAAAACCCCCAAGGGTCACATTTCAGCATGAACGAACATTCCAGGAAGAAGTTATAGGCAAAAGAGCAAAATGGGACAAGCCGCACGCTATTCCCATGCGGCCACCCTGCAACAAAACTCCATTAAAGGGACAGTCATGAATAGTGACTTGGGACGATTATTTCTCCCTCGTCCACGATTGGACTGCATCAAACTTGATGGAGAGTGTTCATCTCTCCCGAGCGGGAAAAAAGGCTAGAGAGAAGTTGCTGATCCATGAAGAAGTTGTAGGAAAATCAACAGCGTCGCACCTCGCTCGAGCGGTAGAATCATGTCGCTCATGAGCCCGATCGATGTGAAACTAGTTCCATCGCGTGTGTTAATTCTAAGGCTACCTCTAGTACGAACCCCGTACATGATGAACGGTCGAATTTCGCACATAAAGCCGATGAAGTGACTACATATTCTATCGCTGGAATTCCAGATTCCGACAAAAACTTTAAAGTTGCAAAATCTTCGTTTGGGAACGTAATCAAGTTGTGTTTGTTGCCCCGCGATCGTGACGATATGCTCAATGTGATCCATCGAAAAAATAGCAAAAAAACATCAAGGAAGGAGCACACAATCGATCCAAAGTTTCAAGATTTATTCAAATTTCAAGTCACATGATCACGCCCTAAAAACATGATCCATAGCTCGAAGTTGGTATCAAATCAATCGTCATGCCTAGCCACACGAGAAAACAATCACTTTTCGATCAAACAAGCATCAGAAGAACTCTGGATCATCCATAAAAAATCATGCACATTATAGGGCAACATAAGGACTGTCTTGGAATTTCACAACTTGTTAGGAAGGGCACCCTATTTTCTAATTTCTTTTAAATTTATTTAAATCATAATTTCCAGTAATTAGCTTTAATTTTGAGCAATCCACCAATGTTTGGGCGCAATTCTATATATACCACGTACCACCATAATATGTAAAGGATTGAAACCCTTCACCAAAGAGAATTTTTTCTTAATAGAATTCCCTTTCCTTCTCATTTTTTAGTAACATTTGGAGAGAAAGAGTAAGGAGAGAGAAAATTTTGGACCAGTACCCCTAGGCTCAAGGTAAATCTTCTCTCTCTGCTTTTCTTTATTTCTTCTTCTTCATCATCTGAGCTTCCCTCAAAGGCCATGCACGATAGTGGCAGTGCCGTGCATGTTTCTTTCTTTTCTTTTCCCATCCTATGGCTTCATAGGTCTCGCATGGCGATGGCAGTGCCATGTACGAGCTCCTTTCCCCCTTTTGTTAGTCCATCTCTATCTCTCAGCGAGGGTTGCAGACAACGCTGCTCATTGCTGTCCGCAGATGTGTCCTCGACGTCTCAGTCAAGAGCACAGACCATGAAACTTATTGTTGCCCGTAGGGGTCTCCCCCTGTTGCATGCCTTTCGTAGGCGGAGATGCCTATCGCCACTCGCGAGAGGTCGTGGCAACACTTATCATCGTCTGCAAGCCTTCTTCGTGTTCTCGGTGGCTATTGTCGTCCACAAGGCTTCTTCATGTTCTCAGTGCCTATTGTAGTCCGCAAGCCTTCTTCGTGCGTTGTGTGCCTATCTCCGTCTGCAGGCCTTCTTCATGCCCTCAGTGCCTATAGCCGTCCCCAAGCCTTCTTCATGCAGTGGGTGCCTATCGCTCTCCGCAAGCCTTCTTCGTGCATTCGGTGTCTTTCACTGTGTGTAGGCTCTTCTTTCGTCCCACGCCTATCGCTGTGTGCCTTGGCAAGAACTGTCGCCATGGGCCTCACAAATGGCTATCATTGTGCACTTCACAAGAGGCTATCTCCGCCCACACAGAGGTGTGGTGCCTTCTCGTGTAGCCCCAATGATGATGCCTGGTGCCACTCGTAGTTCACTGCTTGGCCTATAGCCATGAGCAGTAGTGCCTAGCACCGTCCAAGGGTCATGACACTGCCACTCCACAGTTATGGGTGGTGACTCTTAGAGCCATCGGGACCCCATCTCTTCCCTGTCTCGTGCATTCTCTTCTCACTTGACCTAGGGTGGGCTCAGTCTACTGTTGCAATAGCGATCTGGCTGTCGAGCAGTATGGGCAACGTGCTAGTCTTGAGTACTATGCTCGTCTTGTTGTCACACCAGATTAGGACATTCATGTTGACCTTGGTTTTGAGTAGTATTGTCGTAGCTCCGGTCCAAAGTATCGTGCACGTCTTGCTACCACTCCGAGTCGGTCATTGCACTCGTCCAGCTATCATGCTAGCCTCGTCCCCTTATCGAGTACCCTCATCTTTTCTCCTCTCATTCAAACCTCCCACTTCATCACCCTTACATATCACATTCTTAGCCATACTAATGTCCATTGCCCTAGGACAAGGGTGGGCCTTTCGGCCCACTTGTCTTGCAAATTAACTATAATAGTGTTGGGAAGAAAACAAGGAGATTGTAGGTCAAGGGAGGCGATTCCGAACCAGCTAAAGCAGCTGGGGGGCTTTTGTAGTGATTTAAGAGGGCGCCCAAACAAATCAGCCCAAGTAAGTCACGGACCCCAACGGGTCAAAAGATAACAATTCAAAACCCTAGAATCATCCGGGGAAGAATGACCTAGGTCTGAGCTGGGTGACACCACCAATGTCGCCCACACTAAAGACTCCCGGATCAGTCCGGGCTGGTTCCAGTGGAGTTTTATTACAAAAATTGTGTTCCAGAGGTAAAAAGGGGGAGAAAATTTGAACTCCAAAAGCACCCAAAACCCCAGACACCACCTGGGGCAAAACGACCAGAGTGACGCGTTTGGTGTCACCCAGTTTGTCGGGGCGATACCACCAGTGTAACCCAACTCAGACCCTCCCAGATCTATCTAGGCCTTTTTCAGTAACTTTTTACGGCAATAATATGGGATCTAAGGACCAAAACAAGAAGCAAAATTGAGTTGCACTGGAAAAAATAAAATAAAATAGAGTTTTACAATATACCTGCTTAATCAAGATACTTCCCTCGATGAATCGGTCGCCTCGTGTGACCCGGTCATGATGACCCCGGTAAATGCCCACCGACATGGCCGAAACAATGGTGTACCCCACTCGCTCCCAGATGGCATGGGGTAAAGGACCAAGAGAACAAGGCACCGTCTTACGACTATTTGGAAAGAGAACAAATCCGAATGGCACAAAATGGAAAATACGGATTTGTTCGGTGGCCCTAGACTGCTCTTGATTCAGGACCAGCAAATCCATTTTGACCCACTAACTGTGTGATGAGTAGGCAGCCCTCAACAGTCACGCATCCATGATGGAATAATCGTCGATAGCTGTAGAAGGTTGATACCTAATCTTTATCCAAGCGCAAGCTAGAAACCCTGGCAATTTCCTCCAAAGTTGGCATTGTCTCTCCCGTAGGAAGGAAGACGGTGTTTATTTGATAGTTGAACCTCTTAACAAGAGCCTCGAGGAGTAGAAACTTCACATGGTAATAGGCCATGTTCAAGATACCTATTATCGAAACAATAAATTCAAAATTTGGAGGTCGGTGATCTGAGCGACGCTACCGGTGTCTCCCAAATCCATTCACTAGTGTGGGCGACACCACTATTGTCGCTCTAGCGACACTACTTGTGAGACATAAAAGAGCCAATAAAGGAAAACGTCTAGCCCCGTATGATGTAAAAGGTTGGGTGTATTCGAAAAATGTCTAGCCCTGTATGACATTAAAGGTCAGGTGTATCAAGTTCAACGTCTAGCCCCGTATGATGTAAAAGGTCGAGTGTATTCCATCTAGCCTCGAATGACATAAAATGGTCGGGTAGACCCAGTTCAACATCAAACGCGTGCAATGTAAAAGAGTCGAGGCAGGTAACATCTACCCCTGTATGACATAAAAGGGTGGGTGTACTCTGTCTAACCCCATATGACGTAAAAGTGTCGGGTGTATTTTTTCTAGTCCCGTATGACGTAAAAGGGTGGGGTGTATGGTCCATCACTGCATGACACTAAACTACTTAGTGGGCTCTATGGTTACAAAGGTTAAAATTGCTAACCAACCTTGTTTTTCTAAATAACACTCTCTTTTTAAAATTTTCACTATATGTCTTGTGTTTTCAAAATCTTTAATTTCTTTGTTAAAATCGTGACCTGTTCAAGCTCTGGGTTCTATTTTAAAATCCCCCCTTGTTCTTTCTAAAAAAGACTTAAATAAATGAAGGAGCTTGGACACCTGTATATGATGACTATCGTGTTGCTGCGATTACCACATTGCTGCATCATCTCTCTCTTCAGAATCGGTCAGACAAGTCTCTTCCTATAGGAAGCCTTTTCCTATAGAAAGCCTTAGGAAACCCTAAGGAAATCAAAGACGATGCTAGGGTTAAAAAAATTAAAACTATGAAACCCCTAAAGTTAAGTGGCATGGCCAAAAAATCCAACTCGAGTTTCAAGCTTGTGTAACTCATCAACATCTCATGCCGAAAACACTAGGATGAAATGCCTTAGGCGGGTGAGTTCGAGAGCGCAATGACTTGAAGGAATTAGTTGGTGCACCCTCTAACCACATGACGTTAAAATGAAATTTAAAATGTTTGCATTATCTTTGACATTCACCTGCCTCTCAAAGGACAAGGAACACCAAATCGTCTAGTTCTTTACCACTCACTTATCTCTCAAAGGACAGGGAGTGCAAAAGAAGGGCAACTCTAGACACCCCATTTTAAATCCGACAAATTATGTGGTTTTCCTAAACCTTTAGAGCCACATTATCCTAGTAAACCCTCAAAAAAATAATCTACACTGCCTTCCCAATGATCCAAAAGCACTCTAGTTACCTTGTAACCAAGAATCTTGCAGATATCCTGTTTTCACTTAGAATCCTACAAACGCCCTATTTTACCAAACCAATCACCAAAAATAGTAAAATAACTCTTTTTGACCCAAATTTTCTCTGAGAGCTACACAACAGCCTAACCTACAAACTTGATCAAAGAAATTGTAGTTTCAGACACTTTGGTCTGCGTGACACTAGCAGTGTCGCCCATCCCAGACTGGGCGACACCACTAGTGCCGCCCATCAGTGTGGGAGACGCCACCAGTGTCACCCGGGTGACACCAGTGGTGTTTCCCAACCCAATTTGACCCGAAATTATAAGTTTTTTACAGGACAACTCACTGGTTTGTCTTCAGTAGAAAGTTATCGTTTCGAGCAGTCCTATCCTAGGCAACACTACCAGTGTCGCCTGGCCTAGAATGATCCCCTGCCATTCTGAGCCAATTTTTCCCCATTTTGGCCAATTTTGGCTGGGTGACACTGTTAGTGTCACTCAGACCCGAGACCCCAGATAGGCAGTCTAGGGTTGGTAGCTGGCTGGTGATGGAAATTTTTCCCTTTTCTAAACAATTTTAGTTTATAAAAACTCATTTTCTTGCTCATTTATACAAAAGAAAGATTGAAAACCTATAACCTTATCTTAGAGAAAGTTACACCTAAAACCCTAACCTAGAAGGATAGGTCCAAAAACCCTGACCATCTTCAGTCATATTTAGGGCACAACAACCCTTTAAATAAGAGATCTTTTGGTCAACTTCTGAATCAGAGAGGCAAAAAGGATGTTGTTTATGATACAGGCAAGCCCTTGAAGGCTCAGGGGGTCACGGGCCATTCGGCCCTGTTTGGTATTGTTCTCTTACCCTTTCTTTCTTCTCCTTCTTATTGTTTTGATTTTATTTTGATTAATTTTGGTTAATTTTCTGCTTTGAACTCGTGTTTATTGTTTTGGACCATGCTAGCTCTGCAACAAATCTGAGAGCAGATCTACTCGTTTCTAGGAAGATCTGGCCTTATATCTGAATTCGATTTGTCCTACTTTCTCTACCACATTATTTTTATCATTTTAAGATGTCAAAATCCGAGAGATCTTCATCTGCAGATCATTTTAATTTGCATCGTAAACCCCTAACACACCAGCTAACCCACCACTTCTTAAATTCCCGGGACCACCATTGGTCTCATATACGCAACCACCTCCAAACCCTCAACTTCCATCAACCTCCATTTTACCAACACCTAATCCTATCACTCAAATTTATCAATCCACACTAGAGTCAACTGCATGACCTGACCAGTCACCCCAAGTCTGGTGGTGCAATCTTTACTTACTTAATCCTCACAACCTCTTCAAACCGTGCCGGTTGCACAGTAAAGTCAGATGGTATCCCAAAACAAACCTTCACCACCTAAGCCTACCGCACAACCTATCGTCTCACTAAAGCCCGTGAAAGATCCAGGAGTACGTTGATCACAAGAACGAGAATGATGTGGTGACTGTATTTATGATCGTTGAATCTCAGAGCCCTTTCCTCACACTCTCTGAGCCCTGTTCTTCCCAACTGACTCAGGTGCCTCAAAATTCGCTCTCTCAAGCATATGCACTCCTTCTTTTTGAAGTTGATCCCTCCTCGAGTAGGCAAGTAGTAGAAGTAGCCACCATGCTCTATACCATCAGAGCCTAATTTGAGGTTGAGATATCAAGAGCATGGGTACCTACATACTTTGAATTCGAGGTCAATGAAGGATCCTCTAAATCACCTACCGACGACGAAGTATAAGTTTAAGAAGCCCCTGAGGAATGGGAAGAAGGTGGATAAGCTACGACCGACTATCTCAAGGAAATAAACTTGGGTGATGATAATGACCCGGGCCAACTTTTATTTCAACTAACATGGTGTCAAATGAGGGGGAATGTTATATTGCCTTCCTACAAGCAAACCGAGACGTCTTTGCCTGGCAGTATCATGAAATGTCCGGTCGTGATCACCAAGTTACAGTACATCGGCTCAACATTGACCCATCCTTCAAACCCGTAAAGCAGAAATTGAGAGGGTTTTGGCCTGATCATCAAATGCAAATAGATGTTGAAGTGACCAAACTGAGGGAAGAAGGATTTATTTGGGAAGTCAAATACCCGAAATGGCTCGCCAACGTAGTGTCAGCTAAAAATAAGAACATGCAAATCAGGGTTTGCATTGATTTCTATGATTTAAATGCTGCTTGTCCAAAAGATGACTTCCCATTTCCATTCACATAAATGCTTATCTATTTCATAGCCCATTGCCAAATCTTCTCCTTCATGAATTGATATGTAGGGTACATACAGATAAGGATGGCACTAGAGGATGAGGAGGCCACTGCCCTCCTGACTCCTAAAGGGGTTTTCTGTTACATGATGATGCCATTTTAGTTGAAGAATGCAGGTGCTACGTATCAGTGAGCAATGACCACCATTTTCAAGGATATGCTCCACAAGGACGTGGAATGTTATGTAGATGATTTGGTGTTGAAATCCAAAAAGAAGGATGTTCAGATGCTTGACCTTGAGCGAGTGTTCGAGTAGCTCCGCCTTCATCAGCTCAAGATGAACCCCTTGAAATGCGCCTTTGACATACGTTCAGGTAATTTCTTAGGGTTCATTATCAGATATCAGGGATTAGAGATTGAGCCTGTCAAGATCAAGGCAATTCAAGGAATGCCACCGCCAATGACGCTCAGAGAACTTTGGTCTCTTCAAGGCTAGCTTGCTTATATTTTGAGATTAATTTTCAATCTCTTAGGTTGTTGTAGCCCTTTTACACACCTGTTAAAGATGGACTCCCCTTTCATATGGGATGAGGCATGTCAAGCCGCCTTGGATGATATCAAAGAGTATTTGCTACACCCCCTGATACTCTCTACCCTAATGTTAGGAAGGCCCCTCATTCTATACGTGACCGCCCTTGACAAGTCGCTCAATGCACTCTTGGCACAAAATAATGAGAGAGGGAAAGAAGTCTCTATGTACTTCCTCAGCCGCAGTAGGCAAGGGGCTGAAAAGAATTACCCGTCAATCGAGAAGATTTGTCTGGCACTGATCTTTGTGGTCCAAAAGCTTCGTCATTATTTTCTCGGTCATGAGGTGCAGCTTATCTCAAGAGCTGACCCCATCAAGTTCCTCATGACGTGCCCTTGCCTCTCAAGATGCTTGGCTAAATGTGCACTAATGCTTACGGAATTTGACATCAAGTATGTGTCGCAAAAAGCCATCAAGGGCCAAGCCTTGGCTGATTTTCTGGTAGCACACATTATACAGACATAATCTCCCCTGTCAAGTGACCTCCCTAATGAGGAAGTGTTTTGCACTGAGTTAGTTTACTATTAGAAGATGTACTTTGATGGGGCCTTTTAGTCTGAATGAGGAGGTGCTGGAATAATATTCTTGACCCCACAAGATGGCATCATTCCCTTGTCCTTCTCCCTCGCAAAGGCCAACTCGCAGAATGAGGCAGAGTATTTGGCCCTCATAACAGGGCTTGAAGTCGTTCTAGATCTCGAGTTAGAACAATTAGCCATTTTCGATGATTTCGAGCTGGTAATATGACAGCTCAAAAGGATATATAATGTGAGAAAAGATAGCCTCAAGCCTTATCATGACACTGCAAAAACTTTGATGGAAAACCTCGACGACTTTTCTTTAGGGCACATCCCTAGAAGCTTAAATTCTCATACTGATGCTCTTATCAAGCTCAGTGCCACCATTCAAATCTCCTTGAAAGAAACCATGCTTATATGTGTAGCAGAGTGTAGGAACATTGAGCTGGTTAAAGAGCTAGAAGGGGATGATGAGAGAATCCTTTTTCGAGAATTCCCTCCTTATCCATTCAGGGCACTCCTCACTGTCAAAGATGCACTCAAAGCTGAAAAGAAGGCAAATTAGGTGGTTAGGTGTCTCGATCTCGCCCTTCAGATCCCTGAGGGATCGGGCAGCTCGCGTCTCAAGTTTCAGGGAAGACCCGAGATGTTTGTGAGATTGCTCTCTCGAGAACCTCATTCTAAAACAGGAGGAGGTGTTAACAATCGGTGAGAGAGGAATTTAAAAGGTGGGTTCGAGACTTACTCGGGCTGACTCTCATGAATGCCCTCTTAGATCACGAAGAAAGGCCCCCAGTAATGAAATTGGTACGAAATTGCTTCCCTTGGTTTGTATTCTTGTTATTTTCTTCTTTTTGCAATCACACACATATATGGCAAAGGTTATGGGACAGGAGCGTCAGACCTCACCCTTTTCCTCTCTGACGAGTGTACACAAGCATGTGAAAGAATGGCGAGCAGAGAGAAGAATTTGACCAAGCGAGAAGGTCAGAGCAATGACTAGACTGGTGGATAATTGACATAATGTGGTGACGAAACATGCTCGATAACTGAGACTGGCTCTCGGGTTTGCTACTAGACATTATTATCGATATCGATTAGCTAGGCACGATGGTCGGTCTATTGTGGTAGTAAAGCATGCCAAGCGAACCTAACGTGACAACATTACGGCTAGACTACAGGACTGTCATGAGATGCTAACCTCAATCCCTCTTAGTTGAACGAGAGAGCAAAGGAATGGTTAAAGAGAGGGAGGGGATAGATGGAAGGAGAGAGAAGAAGGAAGAGGAGATGCAGTTGGTGCTTGACATCATCGATTGTTTCAGGAGATAGGATAGAGAGGAAGCAATCGGTGGTAAGCTTCACCGACTATGTTAGATGAGAAGAGGGGAAGGGAGCCAACTGGTGCTTAGTCTCACCAACCGACAAAAGAAAAGATGGAAAATCACTTGGTTCTAGGCCTTACTAACTGATAGAAGAAGATAGAGAAGACCCACCCGGTGCTAGGCCTCGCCAACTGGTAGAGAGAGAAAAGACAATCGGTGCTAGGCCTCGCGGACTGATTGGCGAAGAGAGAAGAGACCAACTGGCGCTA
The DNA here is from genome assembly GCF_054954075.1 of Amborella trichopoda. Classification (NCBI taxonomy): domain Eukaryota; kingdom Viridiplantae; phylum Streptophyta; class Magnoliopsida; order Amborellales; family Amborellaceae; genus Amborella; species Amborella trichopoda. The sequence goes on along the minus strand of NC_142338.1, from coordinate 23,234,049 downwards.
GGTCTCACCGATTGATAGATAAAGAGAGAGGACAATTACTGATATTAGGTCTCACCGACTGGTAGAAGAAAAAAGAGGAGACCAACCGATGCTGGGTCTCACTGATCGATAGACGAAGAGAGAGAAAGCCAACCAGTGCTAGGTCTCGTCAGTTGACAGAAGAAGAGAGAGAGTCAACCGATGCTAGATCTCGTCAATTGATAGAAGAAGAGAGAAAAAGCCAACCGGTGTTACATCTCACCAGTTTTACAGAAGATGAGAGAAAAAGCCAATGGTCACTAGGTCTCGCTAGTTGATAGCGAGAGAAGTGAGAGAAGATAGAGGAAGGAGAGAGAAAGTTGCTAGCTCAAAGGGTACTGACCCTTTTCTTCTCTCCTCTCTTTCTCCTCAAGATGTACTCATTAGTTCAAGAAAGGAATCAAAATTTTATTGAATCTTCAAAGAACTTACTCAAGACCGAGAGGTGGTGGAGGGTTTGTGTGCCTGTCTTTTACAATGAGGCAATGCTTGTGTACATAGAGGTGTGCCCAAACATGGGTAGATTAATCAAAATTAAACCTAATTTCTGAAAATTAAGATTTAATTGAATTAAAATAAATTTTAAAAATGGGTGCAAAAAGACTGTTTTGCCCCTGCCTAACAATGTGTGGAATTCTAGAATAGTCCCTATGCTTGCCCGAGACCTTAAATGATCTTCCATGGCTGACCCAAGGTTGTTCTGGTACCTGTTTGATCGAATTATTAATGTTTTCTTGTAGGGATCGACATGGCAATTGTTTTGATACCAACTTCAAGCCATGGTCATGTTTTGGAGTCATGATCACGAGACTTGAAATTTGTTTGAATCTTGGAAACTTCCGATCAATAGTATGGTCTTTCCTTAAGTTTTTTCTATGATTTATTCACCCTAGCGCACTAAGCATGTCATCACGATCACGTGGCAACAATAAGAACGTGATTTGAAGCTCGAACAAAGATTCGCAAACAATTCGACGATCAGAATTTCACTCAATTCATCGGTTTAGTGAATGAAATCTGACAGTCCATCATGTACGTGGTTCAGTTCAATGATAGCCTTGAACCTTACAGACACAATGGAATTTGTTTTACGTCGATCCGTTGCGTGAGAGTCATGATTTGGTTCAACGAGCGAGGTGTGTCGCTGCTAAATTTTCTGAAATTTCATCACGGATTGCCAACTTCTCTCTACTTTTTCTCCCTACTCGGATATCATCTCGGGGCATGCCGCAATTGTTTGTCCTAATGAGACGAATACGCTCACCAAATTTGGGAGCGATCTGATTTAGAACGAGTGAGTTACAGGCCCTAAAAGTGACTGCATGTGACTGTAAAAATAGCCACTTTAAATGGCGTTTTGGTGCAATGAGGCCATACAGGAATAGTCTGCGGCCTCTCCTGTTTCAATGTTTTGCTCATATCTTTGTTCTAGAGCGTCTAATAAATCCGAAACTTGGCTCATAGGGATTTTTGAATGTGCTGGATCCAATGGCAGTGGTGCAACAGTAATTTGAGACACCGAAAATGTAGCTCTTGTTGTAGGGTCCGTTTCAGGGAGTTAAACCCTTTTTCGAAAATTGTTTCTTTGTGTTCACTGCATTAGACATGTCTGATCATGATGAAACTTGGCAGGTGGTCTTTTGAAGGGATAATGATGATCTTGAACAATTATGGGGCCATTTTGAAACTTTCAAGAATTTTCCACTGTTTTGTAGGCTTTATTGACTGCTTCCTACCAGGGATCAAGGTGATGAAAAATGCATTCAAACAGCTTGCCCTCGATTGTTATGCTTTAAGAGAAGCAAGAAGAACAATCATTCATAATGTTTCTTTTGGCTTTTACTTTTTCCTTTCTAGCCATAGGACCATGTGAATGCCGAGGAAATTCATGTAATGGTGTCACTAGGCTGCTCAGATGTAAGGACACATTGTTCACAGGTCCGTCCGTGGACACCTTAGAGGGAGAGGAGACTTTTTGGTGGTGTTTGTTTACTGCTACGCCAGGTCTTATTTTGACGATCAGAGTACCACTATTTGTCTCGTCTACCAAGTCCAGTAGGGGGCAGGTTCTATTAGCCGATACCGAAGGTCTGATTGTTCCGACTAAGCTAGCTGAAGTCTTTGGTTGGTTCTGCTCCAGCTTTGTCAGTTTCTACCTTGGGGGGATGATGACTAGGCTACTTTGTTACCTAGCCTCATGGAGAGAGGGGTCTATAAGAGAAGGAGAAGGCATGCACACTCCTTTCGATGTCTTGATGATGAAGGAAGTGCTGGTTGAGGCCTTCTCTAGATGTAAATATTGCATCGAACTGATTTTATTTGTCCAAGTGCCCTTTGCGGGTTTTAACTAGGATTGGGGAAGTGGTGTCGTAAGACCATTTTCACCAATCTTTCTTTTTATTAGGCTCTTTTGCCCATGACCTTTCAGTCATGTCCACCCTTTTTGTCCATTTTAACTCACAATTCCCTTTCGGGTTTTCATCGTGCCCGGTTTTTATTCATGGAACTTTTATTCATGGTTTTGTGACCATGCCTGTCCGTCATTTTTACTCATGGCGTTCCCTTTGTCAGGTATACACCATGCCCGTTATTTCTTCTTTTCCTTTTTTATTTTGGAGGGCGTGTTTATGGTCATGCCTTCGAGACCCATACGAAATAGTTTAACTTCAGGTGGCCTGGACGTGCACTATGGTTTAAGGTCATACAGTTGGACCGTAATGATGATGGATGGCAGTCTATGAAGGCCATGGAGTGAGTATGGTGGTAGTTTGGCTCACTTGGGGAGATGGCTCAAGGATACCCATGAGAGATGGGTTATGTATGAAATGTGAGTGGATGATGAGGACCCACTAACTTACAATGAGTTTGAATGACGAAATGGCTCGCCATTTTGTGAGTATGGGTGAGACTCACTAGGGAATGATGTAGGGTGATGAACTCAAGGGGAGGTAATGAAGGTGATGCGTGCACATTAACAGATAGGTTAGGAAAGGTGTGCGTGAAAGTACACGTAAAGGCGTGTGCGCGTATGTGGGGGCGCGTTTATGGTCATGCCTCCTAGACCTGGGCAAAGCAGTTTATCGGCATGCAGTCAAGACGTGCATTATGGTTTAAGGTCATATAGTTGGACCATGGTTATGCAGCGTAAAGTCATACAACTAGGGTCATGCAGCTTAAGGTCGTACAACTTGACCTCCGTTACAGTTTAAGTCATGCAGTTCGGACCATGGTGTTGTGCAGTTTAACGTCGTGTGACTGGGACATAGACTATGGTTTAAGGTCATATAGTTTGGACCATGCAGTTTAGAGTCGTCCAACTAGACCTCCTCTACATTTTAAGGTCGTATAATTTGAACCGCGGTGTTTAGGGTTGTGCATCTAGACCGGGGCTTTGTAGTTTAGGGTCATGTAGCACTGACCGCGGAGTTTAGGGTCGTGCATCTAGATCAAGGCTGTACAGTTTAGGGTCATGCAACATGGACTACGGAGTTTAGGGTCGTGCGTCTAGACTAGGGCTGTGCAGTTTAGGGTCATGCAGCACGGATCATGGAGTTTTGGGTCGTGAGTCTGGACCAGGGCTGTGCAGTTTAGGGTCATGCAACATGGACCACAGAGTTTTAAGGCCGTGCTTCTAAACCATCACTATGCAGTTTATGGTCATGCAACATGGACCGCGGAGTTTTAGGGTCATGCGTCTAGACTAGGGTTGTGCAGTTTAGGGTCATGCTGCATGAACTACGAAGTTAGGGTCCTGGGTGTAGATTAGGGCTGTGCAGCTTAGGGTCATGTAGCACAGACCGTTGTGTGGATCGCCATGTAGGTGGAGCTCCATGGCGAATAGGCCTGTGGATGGTAATCTAACTCCCTTGGGATAACATGGCCAAGACCATGGAAAAACTGAGGGCAAGGTGGAAATGGTGATCTAATGAAGGATGGCTAGCAGAAGTGGACCTTGCTGTGGTTTTTAAGGGGGTAAGTCACTCTTTGGGGTGAAAGATGAGACTTTATGATCGGTAACCCGATTCTCTAGGGATAAGGTAGCTTATTGTGAAGTTAACCCACTGGGTATTAGGGAGGTAAGAATGACCACATCTTGGCTAGGGATGATGGGCTATATAGTATGGGTGTGACTCCTAGTGGGGGTAGAAGGACAGAGTCATAATTTATAACGGCCTGGGTGCTAGTCTGCTAAGGATGACACGTCTTGGCTTGGGTACACAACTCCACTAGGGATAACTGTAGGGCATACACTACTTGAATTACGGCCGACACCACATGTAGCATTAATGGTTTATTGCGAATATTCAACCGGCACTGAGTTCTCACAACACAACCAGTGCTGTTCAGCTGGCACAGTGAATGACCCATGATATCATCTGAAGTCAACTAGCGCTGAGTTAACAAGTGCTAGGGCCGTTTAAAAGACACACCCGGTGCTAAGTCAACCGACGCTAAGGTTGTATTTGAAAATATACTCGGCGTTAAGTCAACTAGTGCTAAGTTGTATTTGAAAACACACCCGGCGCTACGTCAAATGGTGCTATGTTTGTTTAGAAATTTACCCAGTGCAGGGTCAACCGGCGTTGGGGATGGATTGATGAGAGTTCCTCAGGCCTCATGTTGAAGCCCGACCCGACTTGTTGTCGCTTGGCTTCTCTTGGATGCAACTGGATGCCCTTTGTGAAGGGCTTTTGAGGGTAGTGAAGTCCATATAATGGGGTAAAACCCCGTTTTCCCCTTATTTTTCAGCAAGGGTAAACACTTAAACAAGTTCTCTTTAACCACGAGGAGAGAGCGCTCAGTTGAAGTTTCCAGAGAGCAGTGGGACTTCAGTAATAGTCTTTACAGGGAAGGTTCTTTGGCAGGCAGCAGGATTCCGACAAGGGTTTTGCTGAGAAGACCTTCGGAATGTGTACTTTGCCTAGAATTTGGCCAAGTTGCAAAGAGAGTAGCAGGGAAAGGAGAGCTTCCGAGAATCTTTTAAGAACCAGAGGAGGCTCTGGTTATTCTTTTTCTTTCAGAAAGAGGGGGGAAACACATCAACGATTATTTTTGCAAGTCTTAAGGACTTTTCAGGGTTTTTTAAGGGATTTCTCGGTGGTTGTGGATGTTTTTTGACACTTTCGTGGTGTCGCAGAGGTTTCCCAATGAGGTTGTGGTGAAGTCCAGACCAAAAAGATAGGCGGGAAGGTTTTCTATGAATTTTTGACCATGTAGGAGCAATTTCGGTGGAAGATGAATGGTCACCGGAGGTGGGCCGTATGGCTGCAGGAGGTGAAACGTCGTGGGGAAGGCGTACGGTCGCTGGAGGTGTACGGTTACTGGAGGTGAACCATCATGAGGAAGGTATACGGTTGCTAAAAGTGTATTGTCATCCTTGGAAATCCTATGACCACATAAGGAGCTGTGAAAATGAGGAGTCTCGGGAGGCGAGCAGTCGCGACAAGACCGGTGTTAACAAAATTCCAACTGATGCTAAAGTATCCGACGCTGATGATTTGGAGTGCTGATACAACCGGTACCAACCCTCAAGAAGAAAAGTCGGCGCTAAGGGTTCGGAGCCGAACCTGTGCTGGCCGTTGGAGAGCGCAACGGGCGCTGGCTTCAGTCGGTGGTCGTCAACACATGTGGCTTATCACAGTGCGAAGAAAGATGTCTACATGTGTCAGTAAGTCATGTGCGGGGTTCGCGGTGCTAAGCGATGAGCTATGTACGATGATGGCCATGGGCCGGTAAAAAGTGGTGAAGGATGAGGCGTGGCTTGGGGTATCTGTTGGAAGCTAAATCCTGCAGGACAGCAATGAGGTCCACCTTGTTATGTGGAAGGGCATCCACTGTGAACAGGGTGTGCTTCTCATCATAAGCCAGCTCCTTTCCAGAGTAGCCCCTCTTGTACATTTGATATACATGTCGAATGGATCCTACGTCTTATGTTCGACATACACGTCAAATGAGGTATCTGGCTTGTATGTTGACATATACGTCGGATGGACTGAGGCTAACTTCTTGGAGTGGCTCTGCTTTGTCTTCTGGCCTGTAACCATCCTCTTACTTGTCAGATGAATTAAAGCTAACTCTCCAAGTGGTTTCTCTTCTTCTTCATGAGGAGGTCCTTCCTTTTGTTGGTTTGCTTCTTCCTCATAGGACATGAATTTTTTTTGTCCTGTAACCGTCCTCTTACTCTTAGATGCAAGAACAAAATCACACGTTTTGGTTTGTAACCGTCCTCTTATCCTCAGATGCAAGACACTTGTAACCTCCCTAGTAATGGGTTCTTGTAACTTGTAACTCATTTTTACTGCAATATAAAAGAAAAATTTAGCATTTTGTTTGGACTATCTTCGCATTGAGTCCTTACACATCATGGATAGTCGGTCTCATCCCCTAAGTTTATCTCTTCGAGTTCGTCAGTCGTGGCCTGATCACCTTCTTCCCACTCTTTCGGAGCTTCTCGCAATTCTTCTTCAGGGATTCAGGATGCTTATTAACAATCTCGAGTGCTGAGACCCATGATCCTGACATTTTGGCTTCTAGGAGGGTCTCAGCGTGGGAGACATTTTCCGGTCTCTGGCTGGACCAGAGAATGAAAGGGTCAACATTGAATGTGAAGTCCATGACATCGTGACTGTGGTCACTCGGTATGCGCCCTAAGATGGGTGGCGCTTCATGAACTTGAACCGTGTGACAAGCCTCATGGGAATAGGACTTCGAAGATGGCTCGGACTTAGCTTGGGCAGCCAGGGCGTCGGCAACGGTCAAGAATCCTGTCGCTTGGGCCAGCATCTTTCTTAGGCACTTCCGCTGCGATCTGCTAATGTTGGTGACATCGAGCTCTTTGTTTAGAGTGTCAAAGTTTGGGCACTATCAACCTGCACTTGTAAAAGAAATAAAGGAGAAAGGAAGAGAAGAAGAAGAAGTGGAGTTAGAATGTCATGGGCTGCTTTTTACATCGTAGTCAGAATTGGACGTGTGCAGGGGTTTTTTTAGGTCTTGCCCCAGTTCTGACCATTGGGGGGTGCTTTTAACATCATCACCCAGATTGAACAAGTCTTAAGTAGCTGAGGACTCGGACATCCACTTGATTAGACGAAAGGATAAGGTGCGTTGTGCCTGGGATGAAGTCTCGTAAGATCGGCAGTGGAGGAAGGTGCCTAACGAATTTTTCCTCGACTGATGGATGAATAATATGATTCCTTCGATGAGCCAACCTAGGTTCGCGTCTCTTTCTGGATCCCTAAGGGGGTGTTTGGACCATCCTATCGGGCTGATGAGTAGCCCTAGCTCGATGGATTGCCTCACGTTTCAAGGACTTGATCCTACTTCATCCATGGTAGACTTCCCAAGGATGAGAAGTCGAGAGCTCTGAAGGGTCTAGTTTAGGCTCATAGAGGATGTGCAATGGGATTTCCTCTTAGACGGGAGTGAGCCGGTAATGCCTAATGCCAACTGTGTCTTCTCTCTCCACTCTTCTTGAAACATAGCCGGCAATGCTTAGCACCGACTGTGTTTTTCTCTCTCCACTCTTCTTAAAACATAGCTGGCAATGCCTAGCACCGACTGTGTCTTTCTCTCTCCTCTCTTCTTAAAAAACATAGCTAGTGATGCTTAGCATATACTATGTCCTTCCTACCCCCTCTCTCTCTAACATAGCTGGCTCTACTAAGCATTGACTGTGTCTTCTCTCTCTCCTTGTTCTTCTAACACAGCCGGTGATACCTAGCGTCGACTGTGTCCTCTCTCTCTTCTTCTTCTAACATAGCCAGCGATGCCTAGCACCGATTGGGTCTTCTTTCTCTTCTTCTTCCAACACAGCCGGCGATGCCTGGCATCGACTGTGTCCGTCACCCTCCTCTCTCCTTCCTTCTCTCTTCTCTCACACTCTTCTCCTTCCTTTTTTCCCTTCCTCTCTTTCTTTCTCTTCTCCTCTTATACTCTTACTTCTTATTCTCTCTTTATGATTTTCATGCCGTCTATTATCCTTTCGTTGTGCTAAGAGGGATTGAGATTAACCTCTTATGATAGCCCTGTCATCTAGCCGTAATGATATTGTGCCAGAATTATTGTTCTCGCTTTATGGCCACGACAGACTAACCATTGCATCTACTGGTCAGTATCGATATTGACCTCTAGTAGTAACTCTGTCGGTTTGAGTTACCGAGCCCATTTTAATGTCACGTCAGACCAATTACCTACCAACTTAGTCACTGTGCTGATCTCCCCGCCTTGTCAAATTCTTCTCTACCCCATCTTCCTTCTCTTATTCTTTTCTTATTCTTATGAATGTGCACGCTTGTGTACATTCACAAAAGAGGCAATGTGAGGTTTGTAGACCCACCTGTCTTATAACATTTGCCATATATATGTGATTGCAGTAACTTGGGGAATACAAGCCGAGGGAGGAGATTTCGAACTAGTTTTATGACTAGGGAGCTTTCTTTGTGATCTAAGAGGGTACCCACGAGAGCAAGCCTGAGTAAGTTCCGAACCCATCTGAAATTCCTCTCTCATCAGTAGGTGACACCTGCCCTTGTTCTCGAACTAGGTTCCCGAAAGAGCGATCTTAAAATGTCTTGGGTATCTCCCGAAACCCAGGATACGTGCTACCCGATCATCCAGATCCAGAGGGAGAGATTGAGGCACCTAACCATTAAGGTCGTAATGTTAAGATCGTTTAGAAGTTGAAGATAATTCCAAAACAAATTTTATACGAAACATACTTATCTTACGAATGGGAGTGGTTTGAAGAGAATTTTACCTCGTTTGATCTCTTAAAGGTTTAAAGAGGTGAGGGTTTACTAGCTGCACCACAGATTCACCCTGTGGTGCACAGGGGACAGCGACATACCCTGCTCCATATCATTATAACTCCCAAACCGTGAAGCAACTTGTGGTGGTTTCAAAATTGAAGTTTGAGTCAAGACATACATCTTCCTAAATAATCTAATTTTAAAGCATTTGGATTTAATTTGGTGGTTCAAAGATTCATGCCAAGCGAGGTGAGAGTCCTGAAATTTTATCAATACTGTCCACAGTGAAATTCCTTCATAAAACGAAGTATAATTTTCAATCTAAGAAGAATTTCAAAATAGTTTCTGCATGTAAATTTTACCCCATTCAAAGATCTTTCAAAAGTATTGCTTTGCCGAAAATGAAATTCATTTGATTAGTTAAAATCAGTAACTATAGTGGTATTAGTGAAAAATCAAGGAAAATAATCAACTGTGATATACCTTCTCATTTTGAAGCATAACTTCATCTTTTCAAAGAATTTCAACAATGAGAAAAAACAAACATTTTATTGGACTCATACATCTTTCCAATGGTGGTTATTTGAGGTCAATAGGACCACATTTGGCTGTTCAAAAGTCTCCTTCAAGCACACACATAATTCTAAAATTTCACTGTAGCAATAACATGTCTCAATAAAACATTCCATAACCTTCACTTCATGGTGAGGAAGATGATAACAACCATTCTCTCATGATGTACACATACAACAATCATTTCTTACATAATCATTGAACAGAAGCCCCAAATTTTCAGTGAAAAAAATCCCTCTGCATTCTTATGACTACAATGCAATGGTGATGGATCCACTTACCTGATCAGTAATGGTGCTTTCTCACAAACTCTTCTTGAACAGCTCACACCCACCCAATAATGGTTGCTCACCTATCTTTCCCAACCTTGCCTTAGAAAGAGAGAGAGAGAGAGAGAGAGAGAAAGAGAGAGATGCAGAAAGCATGACTGACATGGGTGAGAGGGTAGCTTAAGTACTCATGAGATGTGGCGGTGGCCAACTAGCGCTAATGGTTGCACAAGTGGCACCCAAAGCATGACAACTGGTGAACACTCTTCATGCATGCTAGAGCCATGCACTGCGCGTTGTCCCTTCTTCAGCTGGCAATGCCCACACGGCGTTGCCCATCCTTCAGCTGGCACACACGCGACGTTACCCCCCTTCTATCGCTGCGTGCATCTTCTCTCCTTCACGTCTATTACCGTGCACCTTCACTGCACTTATTCGTTACATGCTCACCTGTTCCACTACGGTCTCTCATCACCGCGGACCTACCACTGCGTGCCTCTCCTGCACCTACCTGCCACGAACACCATCCCCGCGCGACTTATGGCCGCACAACTCATACTACCACGCGCCTCATCACCGCACAACTCCCTCCTTCTATCACTGCGAGGCACACACTGCACTTATCCCATCATGCACTCAATAGGCCAGGATAGTCTGGATCCATATAGAAAGCATTCATTTCATGTTCACATCATACTATATAGCAATGTTATAGATATCACAACATTGTTTTTCTGGTTTTTCAATATCAACACAATTCACCTTCACAGGCATGTCATAGGATTCAAAAATCATTTGGAACTGAGAGCACTTTTATAACAATCTAGGCTCATATAAACACAACTTTCATGAAGGGGGTAGCCTCAAATGTGGGGTTAAAGTTTGCCAAACTATTTGATGTTTTTGAGTTAAGTTTATGTTTTCATAGCTGAAAATCCAAGATGACATAGTCATAGGAAAAATTGCTTAACATTCAAACCACAGAGAATTTAATCATGATTCCAAAAAATTTTAAAAATTTATTCATTTATATTTCATTTAGAAGTATTTTAATCTCATTTGGATTCGTTTTAGTCAGTGAAAAGCTCCACAAAAAAATACATAAAATACCAAAAATTTTATTTCACAAATCTAATATGCTTTAGGAATTGGTAAATAACTTTTAAACCAAAATGGATATTAATAAGAGGTATTTTTCATGATAAAATAGACTCAATGACATACCTTTCCACAAAATTTCATGATATCAGGAGATATATAGGATACTCAAACAGTTTATTAATCCGGAGCTACAGTTCTGGAAAAAAGAACACACTCTAGTAGGATTTTAATAACATGCACCTGCACCCATTTTCACAACCATACTCATACTGAAATCACATACTTTGATAATCTAAGTAAAGATGCATCATTCTAAAGCAGGAAAATATGGAACCAGATCCACTTAGAGTATTAAATGAAACTCTAAAGTGCTCCACACAGATTTCACTCCAACTGACAAGCTCCAAAGGATGGGTTCAAACTCAAGGTCTTAAGGCTGGGAGAGGTCTCAAAGCTTGAAGTCTTAATGCAAGAGGGGGGGAGAATGTGGGTGAGAGAGGGGAGTGAGTAGAGAGAGAGTACAAACCAAAGGGATGGGTGAGAAGGGGGTATAAGTAAGCTTGGGTGGTGGCAGCATGCAATTGCCACATAGCTTCCAAGAGGGCAAGCCTGAAGAGCGAGAGAAGGGCAAGCATGGGAGACATCATGATTGTGGATGCAGCATGCATTTGACATGTTTCATGCAAGAGGAGAGAGAGAAAGAACATGAGAGAGAGGGATCTCCATAGACTATCGTACACCACCGGCGCCCAGCGATGCACACAACTGCCCTTGCTCCCAACAGCAAACTCATCTGCCCATGCTCTCAATGGACTTCCATTCATCCTATCCATCCGCGCTTTATAGTGTCACAATCCACCTGCGCTCCACAGCACCACAATCCATCCGAGCTCAGCGGCGTAGTATCCATTCACGCTCCACAGCGCAGTATCCATCTGCACCAAGTTGCACACTATCCATTCGTGCCCTATGAAGAAATTGTCTGCCCGATCTTAACAGCATACTAATCTGCCAGTGCTCTCAAAAGTGTTTGTGTGTCAGCTCACTTGTACCAACGACTCTCCGACGCACTACAATATGCCGGAAAAGTTCGGGTCTTTACAAGTGAAGATGGTACCCACGAGGGTGGAGCTAAAATGGCACCCACGGAGGTTGGAATGAAGATGGCACCCATGTGGGGTGGAATGAAGATGGCATCCATGTGGGGAAGCATTCTTAGCAAGGTGAAGTTCGGTTGACGAGGCACCTATATGCTCAGGCGAGGTCAGATGGAGAGTGCCACGTGGATGGTGGTGCCTCACTAGTGATCCTTGTGTGTGATCTACTGATGATACCACACTGACAGTATAACGGTATGAGATTTAACCGTGATGCTTCGTGAGTAACGCTAGGCAGGTGAGGCATGAGAAGGTTTAAATGTTGCGATTAACGAGGCATCATTATGGTGACACGTGGCCGAGCTTCTGGGCAGCATGGTGCTCGAGAAGCAGCAAGCTTTGATGAGCCTAAGTCTTTTAAAAAGGGGCTAGGCAAGAGAGCATGAGGGCAGCTCTTCCCCTTTGTGGCGAAGTTCCTTTTCTTGATGCTCCTTCGTGGAGAGGCAGCTTGGAGACTTCATTTTCTTTAAAGAACTTGGCCGGTGAGCGATGCCTGCTGCGGGGGTTAACTGCTTCACACTGGCCTTTGGGGTGTGCATGGGCGTTGGGCATCCTTGTGAAAGCATTCACCCACATGAAAGAAACTATGGACCCATGACAAAGGGAAAGCTTGTTGCTCCAGAGCTCCTCTGTTTGTGCGGGACCCATGACATGAGGCTTGCGGCCGTGTATATGGTATGTGTGGTCTGTCATCCACATCGGAGGATGAATTGAAGGAAGAGGCTCTATTTGCCCTTTTCAAGCCTCACTTGAAGAGATGGACGCAACCTCTTTGAAGGATGTTTGAGATCATGTCCCATCACTTGTATCTCTGATGCGAGTAAGGAGAGAGCCGTTTGCGACATAGGTTCGCAGGTGTTAAAATGCATGTGGACTACAGAACCCGTAGGACAATAAGCACTGATCTGAAGTGAAAATTACAATAGTTCCAGAATAGCCCAAGAACATGGCTAAGGGTCTTCAAACAACACCTGCATTGTTTCGTTGCAATCCGTCGAGTTTGAGCAGGGCAGATAACAAAACAATTTTGGGAAATCCTACCTCTTCATGCTGAAAATGGGCTTTCAACTACAACACCATTATCGGAGCATCAATTGGTCTTTACACTATCACCATTGGATTCAGAATGTTTGAAAACCTTTGCGTATCAATTTTCGGCCCATTCCAATGCCTTCGGAGTAAGTTATGGCCAACTTTCCCAAAAAAGATAAGCCGTAAACTATTATGGTGCACCCTCGGCTAACAATTTTCCATTAATGTAAACTGTGTATCACCAATTCGGCGGCAACCTTCATAGGGTCATATCTTCTTCATCCAAGGTTAGATCGAGCGTAAATTTTGAGAGCATGTTCATCTCGTCGACCTGGTTGATTTGATATGCCACACGCATGGTGACATGGCCCGAGCCGGGAGAAATCAAAGAGAGAAGTTTGCCATAAAAAACCAAAATTTGTAGGAAAATTCTAACCACACGTCTCGACAATCAAACTCCCACATCATGGCGCTCGCACATCGGTTTGACCTCAAACCAAACCCATTATGAGCATGAGGTCAGAGGCTTCATCTGAGTCAAACCTTGCATGTGATGGGCAGTCAGATTCGACACATAATGAGTCCAAAGTTGTTGCAATTCCAGCCACCGGAATCCAAATTCTGGCCAAAGTTTCCAAATTTGGAAAACGGTCATCTAAACATCAAATTGAGTCATTCTTTTTACATAACGATCGTGGAAACTTGCTCGTTACACTACAATAAAGAAATTAGTGGAAAGAATTGAGAAACGAGCTGAATCTTAGATTCATGGCCCAAAATTGACATCAAAATGATCGTCTTCTCAATCTCATCAAGAAAATTATGATCTTTCGACCGAATGGTGACCAAAAAAGCCCTGAATTTGCCATAGAAAGTTCGCACGATTGAACGGTCATAATAGGGACTGATTTGAAATTACTCAGATTATTAGTGCAAGGCAAAATCATCATTTTGCCCCATTTTCTTAGATTTTCTTTAATTATTTTAATACCTAATTTTTATCAATTAGGTTAATTTTTAGTCATCCACCCATGTTTGGGTCCCACTTCTATATAAACAATGTACTATCTCAATGTAAAGGACCCCCCTTTGGGATGAATAAAAATTTTCTTTTTGCTTGAGCGTTGAGTCATCGCTTGAGTAATAGTAGAGGAGAGAGAAAATTCTGATGGGTACCCCTAGGTAACTCTCTCCTCTTCTTTCTTCCTCATCTTTCGCTCTTCTCTCTCTCCTCTTTTCCCTCTCTATCTTCTCTCTTCTCTTTTCTTCCTCCACTCTCTCTTCTTTATCTTTCCTCCTTTTCACTCTCCTCTCTTCTTTCTTTCTCTTCTTTCTCCGTCTTCTCTCTTCTTTCTTTCTCTTATTTCTCTCTCCTCTCTCTTTGGCACAAACGGTAGCACTAGCAACTTCCTATGTCAATACTCTCTTCTTTCTCTCTTTGACACAAACGGCAATGTCAGCTGCTGCCTATGTCAATTATCTTTTTCTCTCTCTTCACAAACTGCAGCAAGCAACTGTCTGTCTGTATCTCTTCTCTTTCTCTCTCCTCTCTTTGTCTCTTTGTCTCTCCCTCTACACAGGGGTACTGATATGGGCCTACCCTTTTTGGCGGGCTTCTTCGAGGTTCCTTTGACCTCTCTATCTCTCTCCTCTCACAGGGGCAGTGACTTGGGCCTACCCGTTAATGTGGGCTTCATTCTCATCCCTGTATTCTCTCTTCTTCTTTATCTCTTTCTTTTCTCTCCTTTCAAAGATGGCATGCAAGCCATTGTCTGTGTTCTCTCTCTCTCACACTTCTCCATAGACGACAGGCAAGTCGTTGTCTGTGTTCATTATCTCTCTCACTTCTCCATAAACGACTGGCAATTTGTCGTTTATGTTCTTTCTCTTTCTTCCCTCTCCATAGACAGTAGGCAAGTCGTCGTCTGTGTTCTCTCTCTATTTCAGTTCTCCACAGACAGTAAGCGAGCTGCTGTATGTGTTCTCTGTCTCTTTCACTTCCCCACACAAGGCAGGCAAGCTGCTCTCTGTGTTCTCTCTCTCTTTCACTTCTTCATAGATGGTAGGCACGCTGTCATCTTCACAGACGACAAGCAAGCCGCCATTTGTGTTCTCTCTCTCTCTCTCCGTTCACCACAGACGGCAAGTAAGTTGTTGTCTATGGTCTCTCTTTCTCTCCCTTCTTCATAGATGGCAAGCAAGCCGCCGTCTGTGTTCTCTCTTTATCTCTCTTCTTTACATATGGCAGCCAAGCCACCATCTGTGTCCTCCTTCCGCTCCTCTTCTCCACCCTTCATCTTTCCTTTCTTTGTCGATAATATATCGCTCTCTCTCCTCTTACAAGGGCAGTGACATGAGCCTACCCTTTTTGGCGGACCTTGTTGTCTTGTTTGTATCGACTCCCCCTTCCCCTCTTCCTTCTCACTCTTCCCTCTTCACAAACGGCAGCTAGATCACCATCTATGTACTTTTTCTCTCTTTTCTCTTTGTAGACAGCAGTAAGCCGTCATCTATGTATTTTCCTCCCTCTTTTCCTCTCTCTATTTTCTTCTTTCCCTTTCTCTTTCTTCTAATGAATTTTCTCTATCTAACCCCTTTATTCTCTCACCCCTGTATTGTAAAAATATATGTTGATAATTCCTTATCAAGGAGACGCCGGAACGCTATCAAATTGATACACACTTGATCATGTTTTTTTCTGTTTTCCTTTGAGTACACATGCATGTATGCGCTCATCCTATGACAAGGTGAGGTCTTCCGACCCACTTGTCTTGTATTTTAATGTGTGTGTGTCAGTGCAGGAAAAGAAGTGATTTGCCAAAAGAGGTAATTTTGAACCGGTCATAAGTTCGAGGGACATTTCAACGTGATCTAAGAGGGCACCCACGCGAATTAACCTGAGTGAGTCATGGGCCCAGGCGAGGTAAGTTCCACCCCACAACTTATTTCCTCTCTCACCGGTTGAAAATCCAGCCCATGTCCTCTTGACATGGTTCAGGAGAAAGCGATCTTAGGTCTCGAGTCCATATCGAACCCAAAGCAAAGCCCCCAGGTCACCCCGACCTGAGGGCGAGATCCAGGCTTCGAACTAGCTTAACGACTTCACTGGGGACACACTACCCCAGAGTCGGATCGTTCTTGTTTGGCTTTCTTAGTTTTTTTTTTTTTTTTTATTTCATGTTTACTCTGCACACGCATGTCTTTGAGTTTGCGTATCCCTTTCATCCGAGTCGAGGACTTTCTGATCCTCGCACTTGTGAGCCTGCTTCGGGAGCCGGTTCCATGAACCTCGTTCCCGACCTTCCTTCTGAGCATTGAACCTGTGTCACACTCCTAGGTCTTCACCTAGGTTGGTGCGATGAGGGACCCAGAAGTCCCTCGCTCCCCATTTACTAGCCTTGGTGGACCTTCCACCAAAGCACCTTGCATCCACCTCACACAACATGCACCCTGCTACCGGGAAGTCACATGTTGGTCCTATTGCTCGGAGTAGCCAAAAGGCAGTTCCTTCGCTTCCTTGGCAGGGTAGTTCAGCTGCCAATGCTTCTGATGGTCATCGAAAGGCATCCCCCCATCTTCTATCACATCGGGCCCTTGTAATAAGACACTCGACACACGAAGAAAGAGGTCTTAAGGCCCCCATCTCCCACACAGGCATTAGGGCCATGGTCCTCCCACTCGAGCCGCACTTTGGGGCAATCCTTAGCTTACCCTGAACCATTGTCCTGGCTCTAGTCCTATTAGACTTGGCCCTGTATACTTGATGCATACATACAACACTACTAGGGGCAGTCCTTTGATTGTTCTTAGCCGAGTACAAGAGAGATGTGCCCCCTCATCGTCCCTTTAAGCAGATTCCAGCTCACTATGTGAGGGGTGGTCACAAACTCACTCACTTACAAACACATGCTTGTAATCCTTGGTCTCAGCCTCCTAAGGCCCGATCCATTGCTTGAACCCGAGTTGACCCTCAGGTCACCCATAAACCTTCTGCAAGTGGTGCACATGCGCCACACCAAAGGACGACTCCAAGATCTCGAACAAAAGGTCACTGGCAGACTTCTCCTCCCTGTTCGTTGCTTCTCCTCTTGACGAACCGCTCAGGACTTGGTACTCGAAGGATTTTCCTAAGAGTACCATCTGGAGTAACCCATTTCACACTGGCCCTATTCTCGGTGCCCATAAAAGGTCTCGGGGCAAGGTTCCCATGGGGGATGAAGTCTTCCATCCCCCGCCTCTCCCCAGGCCAAGGCTGAAGTCCAAGCTGACTCTTGTCCTCAGCTTGCATTCTCTGCCACACCGCATGGAAATGGCTCGCTCGTGTTTGATAAAAGCAGTCCTTTTATAATCATGGTCCCAGTCTCAGTTCTAGAGGGAAGTACACCAGAACATGAGAGCAAAACATGATCATGGCCTACGAATAGTCCCAAAAGAGGAAGCCAAGACACATGGTGCATGCAAGCCCTCTGACCATTTGGCCGAGAATCCTTTCATCCACTACGGGCTACAGTAGAGCCTTAAATAGAAGAATCCTGCATGGTTGTTAATGTCGTAGGAGACGACCAAATCGTGCAGCACTTGCAGTCCCAAGACCATCGAAAACCTGTCCTGACCAGGTCAGCATACAAGGATCGCGCTCAGTCAGGACATGCTAAAGCCTTACTGACTGACTTACAGCTCCCAGTCCGGCGTATGCGCCAAACCCTGTTAGTACAAGAGACCAATCCTCTTGAGGAAACTGTCAACATAATGGTCGTTAACAAACCCAATGATGACCAAGAAAGCCTTATGAATCAGTTCGAGGACATGATTTGAAAGATGATGGAGAAGATTGACCTGATAGAGAGTACCCGGCTTCTTGGGAACTTTGTACACCCGGAAGCCAATTCTCCTCATCTATCTAATCCGATCCCAAGGTAATCATCTCTTGCACATGACCGTTCCTTCTCTCCATAAGTCTCTCAGAATAACATCGATGCCACAGTCACATGTAGCTTGCAAGGCAGACAGATCCTGGCCATCCAAACTTCAACTCTTTATCAGAAGCCTTTCCCAGCTTATATCGACCAGCTCCCATTTCCCCCAAATTACCAGTAAGGGAAACTTCTGCTCTTCAATGGCACGAGTTTGCCTCATCATCACAATGCCCACTTTTACTCGGAATTTAAAGAGACAGTAGCTGATGGGAGGCTTCTTCTTTGTCAGTTTGTTGAAACCCTTGATGGGTCAGCATTCAAGTGGTATGCAAGACTTCCTTCGAACTCAGTGTAGACTTGGGAGGAAATGGAGCAGCTATTTTACAAACACTTTTATGAGGTTGAAAGGGAAGTCCAAAGCATCGAGCTTCTCACGATGGCCCAGAATCCAGATGAGCTGATCGATCAGTTCATCAGCAGATCGAGAGATCTAGCAGTGCATCAAGCTACTTCCATGCCAGAAATCGACGGAGTCTAAACATGTGTACGCAACATGCGGCCGGAATCTCCCTGCATGTTGAGGCATCAAACCCAACTTCTATATCGGAACTGATTTCTAAAGCAGTCAAGATAGAGAGTCTATTTAAGCACCATGGCAAGATTCAAACTTCAACATCAAGTAGAGAAAATAATCAAAGTTCAAACAATATTTCAACAATTCACTAGGCAGTCAACAAAATGGTGTGATCAATGCTTCTGTCATTATGTCAGATCCTAAGAAGGCTTCACTTAAAACCTTGGATTCTTCAAGGGGGTGAACCCTCCAAGTGCTCAAGGGACACCTCAAGCAGGTCAGAAAACCCAGTCCTACAATAAGTTACCTCCACCTCAGAATCTCTATGGGAAGGATTACTGGGAGGAGCAAAATAAGAAAGCATACAATTTCAATAAGGAGTGGTTCCGGCTCTACTCCAAATGTTGATTGAGCAATAGATGATTACCTTGCCTGAGGAGAAAAGGCCAGAAGATGCTGAGTTAGCCACTCACAAGCGGTATTGTGCATATCATAGAATGTTGGGGCATCCTGTTCAAGACTGTTTCACCCTCAAAGACCACATCGAGGCTTTAATTCAAAAGGGACAGATGTAGCTCGATAGCCTCAAAAAGGCATTCGGGGTAGTGGAAGCGTCTCACATGGTAACAGTTCAAGAAGAAGTTGAGAAAGTATGTTGACTTGACTAGCTACCATCAGACCTTCTTCAGGCACTATTTTTCATAATGCTCCAATTTGGGGTCATCACACCAAAGCCATCAAAACAGCCTAAGTGCTTTGCTTGAGGGACTGAGAACCTCTGGTGTCCATATCACCAGATTCGAGGTCATGACCTGGGGGGATGCTTCGGCTGTCAAGCTATAATGTCAGAAAAAATGCATGATGAGTGCTCTATTCTCATTGAACCGTCAACACTGGAGGTCACCCAAAATCAAATCCCCTATGTTAACCCAAGTCTTCCGACCCCGACTAACCCTCGATTTCCCAACCATGGTAGGTCTATCGAGGACGAAACATGATGAAATCCATAAAGAGGGAGGTTGTTCGCCAAGCAAGGCCGGCCCTTGAACCTCGGGAACCGAGTCCGCTTGCACCTGCTCTCAAGAATGATAGAAGGAGGTGAGCACCAATGGCCACTTACCAAAAGAAGAAACTCCCTCAATCCCAGATTAAGGTCGAGTTCCTCAAGCCCCTTCCTTCATTAGCAACCCGACAAGACTTCTTTCCCAAGTCAGTTGCTGTCACTGGCCAAGGTTCAAAATCCTGTCAAGATGATATTCCAGAGTCTTCCTCACCTCAGGTTCCCACAATGTCAAATAAGGGTGATGACATTAAAAGCACCCCTCAGCGGCGCAAGCAGGGTGTTGACCTAAAAGATCCCCTGAACATGTCCAATTTTGGTGATGATGCTAAAAGTTACCCAGATCGGTCCAATCAGAGTGATGACCTTAAAATCTCTCCCCTTTCTCCTATTCCCAACTCTTTAAACCCTTCTTCTTCTTCTGCCAACATATCTTCTACAGGATCAACACGTGAATGCCTAAACTTTGAGGCTCTTGACAAAGAGCTGAAATGTTGCAACACTAGCAACCGACATTAGAAGCATCTGAAAAAGACGGTGGCTCAAGAAGCCGGCTTCCTATCAATTGCTAATGCGTTTGCGCCTTGAGCCAATGTAAAACCTCCTTCTACTATCGAAGAGATTCCCAAGCGGCGCAAGAATCGTAAGGCCAGGGAACCTCAATGGACCCCTAAGCCTGACTTTGAGCAAAAGATGAGACAATCAAGAGGGCAGAGTTTCGATTCTCACGAGGCATGCAACATGATGCAAATCTCAAAAGCAGTGACCAATGCTGATCCGATCAGTCTCAGGTCAGGTAAGAAGTTACAACCACTTGCCTAGAAACTAAGGCTCCTGAAGTACCTTGGTCCGCTGCTAATCCCTAACCCTAAAAAACAAGCCAATCCAGCACTTCTTAAGTTCTCGGGACCACCTTTGATTCCAAACCCTAAACCTCTGTCAATCCCCATTTTACCAACACCTACCCCTAATACCCAATTCAACTATCCCGCATCAGATTTTGCTAGACCTGGCCAATCGCCACCAAGTCCGGTCTCACAACCCTCAAAACTCCCCAATCCACACCGGTTGTACAACAAAAACAGTCGGTACCGCAAAACTAATCTTCATCAGTCAAGTCCATCTTACAACCTTTCAAACCCACGGTAGGACAAGGAGCTCAGAATATTGAAGATGATACAGTCAAGTATGATGTGGTGGGGCACCTAAGAAGCTCCCTGCTCTTCTCTGCGTCTATGACGCCCTCATGCTTTCAGAAGACTATCGTATGGGCCTTGTTGAAGCTCTATCCTGTCTTGAGGTGTATGAGACTAAAGTAGAGCCCATCAAAGTAGACCCTACAATTCTAAACAAATCTATGGTCATCACTTTCTCGGATGAAAATTTGCAACTGAGAGGAAAGTTTCACAACCGACCTCTCTTCGTAACCAGTGAGGGGGATCAGCAGTCACCCTCATTCCAAGAAGAATTTTCACATGCCTAGGGCTGGGGTCTGATGAACTCACACCAAGAAACATTACAGCTCAGGGGTTCAATCAGTCAGGGAAAAAACCAGCCGGCACTGTCCTTCTTCGGCCAAGATCGATGAATTAAATTATTACGCCCAGCTCCATGTAATTGACACAGATGCCTCGCAAAACATCCTCCTTGGGCTCCCTTGGATGTATGATCAGGGAGTGGTTCCTTCCACCCTTCATCAATGATTTAAGTACAGTCAGGATGGGAGACAATATACAGTCTATGCTGCAAAAGACTATTCCCCGTCACTGAAACACATTATGCCGATGTCAATTACTACTTTATAAGTCTATCTCAAGAGCCCAAGGACGATGAACGCATATCAGTGAAAAGAGTAGGATCTTCTTCACACAAGGATGCTGAGGATGTAGGATGTGTCCTTTTGTATAGGTTCAAAGAAGATGAGAGAAAGGACAAGATTCTCGCTCTGAACTCTATCAACACCAACACTCCCTATCTTCTCCCTGAAGAATTACCTGCTTCCCTTGAAGATGAGTCTCGTCCCTCTGTTGCCAATCCAGTGATTACTGATGAGCCCAAAGAATCCATGGAAATAGAAGCTTTGGTTCCAAGGGTCACCTATACCCCAGACCAGTAGAAGGTCATGCATATTCCTATTGAGCTCCTCGAGCTAGAAGTCTAGGCATGCGACCCTCTAAAAGCCCTACGCATTCCTAATACCTTGACACTAGAGAAGACACATGAAAACCTCTCTGTTAAGCATCAATGTCAGGATACTCTTATCGAGCTAAGGAAAGAAATACAAGACCTTCAAAACCAATTAGAAGCTTTTCTCAAAGGGAACGTCAAACTGGAAGAAGCCCCTCCAGTACATATTGTTTCAAAGCCCCTAAAGCGATTCATCCCAGAATGAAAGAGCTATGATCCACATAGACCTCAAAGAGCCAATCTTGCCCAGAGGCCGTGACCTCCCTCGAATAGAATTGCTACAGTCTGCAGGCTCATCACATCATGAGGGCAATGAACTATGAGCCCCTGACTAATCAAGGACTAAAAGGCGAAAAGGGATTCGTAGCACCATTCGAAGACATTGAGGTTGTAGCTACCTGCCACACTCTAAGACAAGCGTCTGAGTACTCTACTCCTTCTCAGCTCTCTTCTTTAAAAGATGGGCACAACGAAAACCCCAAAGGGCATTGTGGGAAAAAATTTCAAACGACAGACATAAACCAGAAAGGGCACCATGAGCGAAAACGTCAAACGACAGAGTTGGTGAAAACCTGAAAGGGCACCATGAGTTAAAAAATAAAAAGAAAAGAAAAGAAACAAAAATGACAGGGCATGCTAGCACCATAAGCTATCACGAGTAAAAAGGTCATTAAAATAAAACAATAGGGGAGGGATAAAGAACCCGGAAAGGCTTCGTGAGAAAATCAAGGGAAGGGCACCTTACTGTCATGACAGTTTCCCGAAAGACAGTAATAAGGAACGAAGGAATGCAGAGCATGAAGAAGCAAAACAACAAGTGGAACTTCATTCATATTAGCAAAATTTGTGTACAAATTGTCTGTATACAATAAAAAATAGCAGGCGAAGTCACACTCAAAAGCGATCAATGATCTTGTTGACCCTCACCTTGAATTCCTCAGAAGTAGCCTCGACACCCTGAGCATGTTCCCGCGATTCAGCCACCATTCGAGCATCTTGTTCCATGGAGGCGGTCTCAAACTCAATGGTGCGTACAAGCTCTGATAGATCCTTAGCCAAGATGCATCTAGGGCCCTCCTTTGAATCATTTCCCGCTCAAGATCATTGAATTCGCCCCTCATTTTTCACATTTCCATTCTCACAGCTATCATCTTGTCAAAACAAGCCCTTCCCTCTGTATTGATATCAAGTTGATGAGCAGTCACGACAGTTTTCTTCTACGTGCATGAATCCACTTCGTCACGACAACGCACGATTGATGCTTCTAAGGAAGCCAGCTTCCTGGTTTCCGCCTCATGCTGCAACTTCTCCAATCTCCAGTTCTCTAACTTTCTTAAAGCACCATCAAAATAAGAAAATACCTCTTGCGCGTTCCCCAGGATAGTGGTTGCAAGGAAAAATTCTGAGTTTGGCCAATGCCTCACCCAGATCGGCGAAAGGCTGCTCCTTTAATCAATGAAGACCTGCACGACGCATGTCCTTAATCATGCCAGATGCCCCGTTGAATGTTGGCTTGGACAGGCTCAATTCAGAAGACAGAGTCACCATGGCTGAGGCGGTTTCAATTGTAGAAAATGAAGATGAAGGGAGCATGACCATAATTATGGTTGTCTCCAGGGGAGCAACTTCTAAACCCTGGTTGCTAGGTTTTGACAATTCAGGAACTGGGGTCTCTATCGCCTCACAAGGAGCACCTACCTCAGGTTTCTTAAGCCTCCCATCGATACTGGCCTCCTCCCCCTAAGCAATGTTGAGGCCTTCATCTTTCACCCCCCCATCCAGATCATCAGGAGAAATTTCCGTTGGTTGTTCCGACTTCACATCAGGTCCCTCCTCTTGAGAAGCATCAAGGCCTTCACTATCGATATCCTCATCTCTGTTGTCAAGAGTTATCACTTCAGGTCACCTAATGGGGATGGATTCCTCTCCTCCAATTGGTCTCGAGCCCCCATCATCAGCAACCGCCTCATGTTCCTCAGATGCCTCCTCCACCCCAAGTTCATCTCCCTGAATAGTAGTGATGCCTTCATCAGCCGCCTCATTAACAATCAAGTTCACCTCAGCCATTGGAAAAGGTCTGCTTACGCTTCTTGGTGAGACAGATGGAGTCAAAATCAGCTCTCCCACTAACTTAGTGGGTGAAGCATCATCCACTTGAGATGGAGATACGGTAGCAGTCTCTTCGCTGGCAGAGCTTATCTCCTGGACCAGAGGCATGCTAGCAGATGTAGAAGCACCTGAGTAGCAACATGTGTATCATTGGCTTCAGATCGAGCAAGGACTTTCGACTAAGCCCTTGGAGGTGATTGTGCCGACCTAGCACTCTTTCACGTTAAAGGAGACTCAGAGTCAGACTCTGAAGAAACTAGATGAGCAGGTTTTTTCCTTTTCTTCTTTCCTTCCCCGACCAGTGCAGGCTCTTCTGAAAGTCTGCCAAGCTTAAGCCCTGGAGCACTATGCGGACCATTCCCAATCAAGGCATCCATCTCTTGCACCGGATGCCCCTCCATGCCAAGAACCATTCCACCCTCGCTCCACTCAAAGATAGAACCGAGGTCATCAAGAATACTTCCTCTCTTCTCCCTCAAGGCAAGCATTTTAGGAGAGGCCTCGTCAGCTGCTATCTCTCGGGGCACCCCGAGCTATTCCTAGTCCTTGCGGTAGTCCAGTTCAAACAGCTCTGTAAAAGCAGGAGTTCAAAACATCTCTGTTGCTTAGTGTCTTGTCGTTCACTACTGTTCACTTCCTTCCAAGTATGGTTGGCCTCCCAGTAACAGCAATTGGTGGTCCTCCATCCCTGTCAATATGCCTCGGTAGCACGACCCACTCTGCGAAAGTGGGGAACAACAAATTTGTTCACCTCAGTGAACTCCAAACAGGTTGCTCAAGCGGTGCGGATATGGATAGTCTTTCATGACTCACGAAGAGTCCCCAACACTTCCTTAGGCTTCTGAGCATTAACCCACCCATGACGCTTCTCGAACAAAGTTGAGAAGGGACACCCCTGGTCCATTCCATGTTGTTATGCAAAGCGATGGGGGAAATACCCTTCAAGTTTGGCATCGTGAGTAGTCCTGTAAGGCAAGACACTGCCTCTCATGCTCAAAAGAAACATGAGCTCAGGGACTCCTATGGAGGCATCATCAAGGTTCTTTCCCAGCTCATCAATAAAGGCATGATCGGTGTATCCCCCAGTGGGGAACGAGAAGTGGAGCATAAAGAAAGAGTTATCGCCAAATCAAAGGCATGCATGACCAGGGGTTTGAAGATGGCCTTCTACCCTGCATCTTTCACAAGCTGGCGGTACATAGTCTTCTCCAAGATGACATCCTTAGTATTAGTGCTCAAGAAATATGCTACAAGCCATCCAAATACATAATGAGTTGGGAAGGGTGTCTTAAAGTTCCCCGACGGAGTTTCACTGGAACGCCCTAAGCCCTTGAGAGGTTTCCCTCTGGATATTGCTCCCAACCCATGGTAAATACTGCATAAGACTGATTGCACCAGAGCATATTGATTACCACCCGCTATATGACAAGCCACGAAAAAGCAGCTGAGACAAATTATGTCTTACCCACCTGGCAGGGCGAACTTGCGAAGGAACATGACCAAATAGGCGGCCAAATAAACGCAGTCATCCACTGACTTGAGCACATAGACAGAAGGAGTCGTTTCCAATATCTCCTTGCCTTTCCTGTCCATAATCGCGTAGGCTGGCTCAGCAGCATCAGGCTACTCCCTAAAGAAATATTTTACCCATTGGGCAAAAGATACAGGGTCGTCACTAGTATGCTTTAAATATCTCCTTAAGACCATAAGGAGATGTTCCACCAAAATCGACTGAGTTCTTCAAGACGAACACGTCAAACATGGTCACCGTCAGTGGTAAGCCACCTACAAAGTGTAGGTCCAGTCACGAAATCTCTACTTTGCCATAACTGACGAGCCACTATTGTTGGCGTGACTCCAGGTCTCTAATAATGCCTTTATAGTGTTGGGGCATCTATCAAAGTACCCTGCTTAGCATTGGACTGCTACCACCAAGGAAGAGACTTTCAGAATTCTTTCATATGATCGCAACACTTCCAAGGTCCAAGGGGTGTAGCCTAGCAAGAATTGATGCTCCCCTTGCATCCGAAGCCCTGCAAAAGACCATGCCAATCCCCGGGTCTTCAAGATTCTTTCCCCAAGGGTGGGCAGATTCTCGCTTGAGTTTATTCCCCTTTACAAGAAATGGAAAAGAGGGGCCCAGTCCTCTTTTGCCCAAGGATTCCCATCAGCATCTTCACAGACGCAAAATCGTGCAGACTCACTAGCATAAGTAATGCAAAGAGGCCACTGTGGCTCACACGAAGTTGGTACAAACTAGATTGGGTCTCCTCCTACCAAACTGGCTACTGTGGAAAGGCCAATCTTGAGTTCTCTAGCCTTGGGAAAACATTTCCCTGAAATCCCTGACATTCTACAAAAATGCTTCAGGCCGCCGTGCATGTAGTTTTTAGTTATGCATGTCCCCGCTACCGCGCATGAACTCTGCTACGCACGTTCATGTTGTCATGCGTGTATTCCCAACCGTCGTTCTTGAGCTCTGCTATGCACATTCAAGCTACCGTGCGTGTATTCTCAGCGGTCGCACGTGAACTCTGTTATGTGCGTTTAAGCTGTCATGCATGTATTTTCAAGTGCCGCACATGAACTTTACTGAGCGCGTTCAAGCCACTGTGTGGCTACATCGCAAAGCAGACTTAGCCGTCGTGTGTGTCACTGCTACAAATGTCACACTTCAAGGCCCGTCCCACATGCTAAAAACCTTATGCGTGTGCTTCCTGCCAACACTTCCTTCCCGTTTGACATACACATAACGCATGTTGACCTCACATGAAATCGTTAACAGAACCCTATTACCATTCGAAAACCACCAGTAGTCGCTGAAGAGTCTCCGTGACCAGCGAAAAACTCTCTGTGGCCCACCGGAGAGTCCCCTGCTCACTGGAACTACTCTTGCCGAAGTTCACTAAAAATCGAGAAATGTCTGCAAACCCTTTTCCACTATCTCCACAATTTTTCGAAAAACTCCTCCACTCACCACCGGAATCCTTAGGACCTGTCGGTGACTTCTCGCTAAGACCACCGGAGACATTCCCCTGCTTCTCTCTCATGTAACTATCTTAACACCCTCGTCGAGACTCTGTCCCTCTGTCGGAATCCTCAAGCTGCTCACAAAAAAAGGCGTTAAGATAAAATAGTGGATAAGGGTTTTACCCTTTTTTTATAACCGGCCATTTCCAGTCTTGCCCCTCCTACAAAGTGAATGACACACAAGTTTACATGAACTTGGGTGCCATTTCATGAACAGATCATGGGAATTTTCAAAAAGGCCGAGACGTGCTACAGAATCCAAGTGATAGTGGGTTGGGTCGAGCTCGGGCAAGCCCCAGTCTAGCACCCGGATGCAACTGTTCAGCTGCAACAGTAAGGATTCTATCTTCCCCATGTAACCGTCATGCGTGTATTTTGCCACATGAGTGTGTTTAAGCCATCGTGAGTGTTCACAATCGCATGGAGCCATCGGGCGTGATTGTCTTTAGGATTATCCGCCGCGAGTGTTCTGTCTTCCCCATGTAACCATCGTGCGTGTATTCTGCCGCACGAGTGCGTTTAAGCTGCCGTGAGTGTTCACAACTCCATGGAGCCACCGGGCATGATTGTCTCCACGATCAGCCACCGTGATGCAGGGTGTGAGCTCAAAATGGTCGTTAGTTTCCTTCTTTCATGGTGCACACGCCCTTTACATGTGCCTGTGTGCATATCTTCCCTAGCCGACCCATTCATGTGCGCATCAACAAGAATCGACCTTCATCACCTGGCCATCCCCATTGAAGTCATGCTCGCTTCCTAACCCTTAGTGAGTCCATTTCTACCTACCATCCCTCACTGAGTCACCAGCACCATCTAAACCCACTACCAATGAATGGTATTGGTCATATCATCCCCAATGAGTCATACCACTATTCACAAGCCCATTGCTCACAGAGCTTGATCCACTTCATTTATACTAGGGGATCCATCCCTCATTTGGCAACCCGCATACGTGACGACTCCCGTCACAGTCTAGCTGTATGAACCTAAACTATAATGCACGTCCTGGCTGCATGACTGTAAACTGCTTCGCGTAACGGTCCAGCTGTATGTTCCTAAACTACAGTGCACAACCTGGCCGCATAACGATAAACTGCTTCGCACAACGGTCCAGTTGTATGACCCTAAACTATAGTGCACGTCTTGATCGCATGACGATAAACTACTTTACGCAATGGTCCTGCTGTATGACCCCAAACTATAATGCACATTCTGGACGGATGACGTTAAACTGCTTTGCACAACGGTCCAGCTGTATGACCCCAAACTATAGTGCATGTCTTGATCGCATGACATTAAACTGCTTCGTATAATGGTCAAGTTGCATGACCATAAATTATAGTGCAGGTCCTGGCTGCATGACGCTAAACTGCTTTGTTCAGGTCCCAGTGGCATGACGTTAAACACGCCTTCATAGACGTTTTTACCACTTCTATTTCCTCCCCAGTGCGTCCATCTCCACTATCCTTTTATGAACTGGCCACACTCCCCAATGAGTCAAACCCATGCTCATAAAACCACGGTGAGCCATTCCATCATCCATACTCACTGATAGTTAGTGGGTCACCATTATCCACCTTCCATCCAAACACAATCCCTCATTCATAGACGATCTCGGGCCATCAACCCAAGTGAGTCAAACCACCACAGACTTACCCCATGGCCTCCACTGACCGTCATCCAACTCCGTCACGGCCCAGCTACATGACCCTAAACTGTAGTGCACGTTCTAGCCGCATGACGATAAACTGCTTTGCCCAGGTCTCAGAGGCATGACCTAAAACATGCCCCCACAACAAAAAATGAAATAAAACGGGCATGGTATAAACCCGAAAGGGGAATGCCCAGAGTAAAAATGACAAATGGGCATGGTCACTAAACCATGAGTAAAAGACTTCCGTAAAACAAAATCGGGCACGGTGAAAACCCGAAAGGGCACAGTGAATAAAAATGGAAAGAAAGGCAGACGTGGCCATCAGGTCATGCGAAAAAGAGCCTAAATAAAAAGGAGCTTAGTGAAAACTGTCTCTATAGCAACGCTTCCCCTATCCAAGTGAAACTCGAAAGGGCGCTCTGACCAATAAGCAGGTTGATGCAGCGTCCGCCACCATAAGCCTCTTCAACTAGCATTTCAAGAAAACAAATCCTTGGTAACAGAACATCCTATTATCAGGACCAAAAAACAAATCATTCGGCCATACGTCCAATGGGGTGTAGACGTTAAAATCATCCCTCTAGATCCCACACTGGTAAGCAATTGCCAAATCAAGTCAATACTTGCCCATAACAATCAGGGTGATGCCAACCGAGGCCGCGTTGCCAAAACCCCTCCTTTGTTGGACCAGACATTCGGGGTATGCCAACAAAAACCCCCAACTAAGCTCGACATAACAGGGCCCACAGAGTTACCCCATTTTTCAAAACAGACCTGGTGTAGCAATAAACAATGCCACCAACATGTCCAATGAGGATCAAGACTTTAAAAGCATCTTATACATCTTATATGGATGAGGACTTAAAACACATCCCTTTAAAGTCTCCAAGTTTGGGGTAAGCCAACAAAACCCTCAACCATCTTGAAGCATCTTGGTCACCCCAACGGGAAGCCTCTTTGCACGAATATCCCTTTAATGTTCGTGTGATCCGGCAACCAGGAAGAAAACTGAAGTCGGACAAAAAATTTTGTTCTGAATGTTGTACTTCTCGCTTCTCTCAAAATACAACATTCGACGGGGCAAGCTGTTTGACGTCATTTTCCATCATTTATATCCCCGATGCGAATAAGAAGAGATCAGTTCATGACCTAGGTTCACAGGTGTTAAAATTCCTATGGACTAAGGAAGCCATAGGGCAATAAGCACTAATCTAAAGTGAAAATTTTGATAATCTCATAAAAGCCGGAGAACAGTTGTCAAGTTTCGTCGAAATCTAGTGCATACAACAAAATAGTTTCAGGAAATCTTGCCTCTCTCAAGCTGAAAATGGGATTTGAACTACAACACCAATATCAAAGCATCAAAATGGTCTCCAAACCATCGCCATTGGATTCAGAATGGTCGAAAACCCTTGGGTACCAATTTTTTGTGTATTCCAATGCTTCAAGAGCAAGTTATGGCTAACTCACCCAAAGTAGGTAGGTCTTACACTATAATGATGCGCCCTCAGCCAACATGTTTCCATTAATGGAAACTTCGTATCACCAATTTGGGGCAAACTTTAAAAGGTTATGGTCTTCTTCATCCTAGGTCAGATCGAACCCAAATTTTGGGAGCATGTTTGTCTCGTCGACCCAGTCAATTTGATATTCGTCACGCATGGTGACACGGCCCGAGCTGGGAGAAATCGAAGGGAGAAGTTTGTCAAAACAACCCAAAAGTTACAAGAAAATTCCAAACACACGTCACGACAATCAAACTCCCACATCACAGCGTTCGCACGTCGGATCAACCTCAACCAGACCCATTACAAGCACGAGGTCAGAGGCTTCATTTGAGCGGAATCTCGCACGTGAAGAACTATCAGATTCGATGCATGTTGAGTTTGAAGGTGCTATAATTTTGGTCACCGAAATCCAACTTCCGGCCAAAGTTTTCCAATTTGGAAAACGGTCATCCGGGCATCAAATCAAGTCGTTCTTTTTGCAGAACGTTCGTGGCAACTTGCTCATTATGATTGTAATCTTAAACTTACAATCAGTGCAAAGCATAATAAGTGAAAACCATCGAGAAGTAGGTTGAATGTTAAAAGTAAGATTGCACGCTTGTTTATGTTTTTCCATGTCGTTATCATCGTTCGAAACGCAGATCCATGACCCGAATTGGTAACAAAATGATCATCTTCTCGATCTCATCAAGAAAACGATGATCGTTCGGCCGGATGGTGACTGAAAAAGCCTTGAATTGGTCAAGGAAAGTTTGCACGATTGAACGATCATAACAACGATTGATTTGAAATTACCCAGATTGTTGGTGTAGGGGCAAAATCATAATTTTGCCCCATTTTCTTTGACATTATTTAATTCTTTTAATACCTAATTTCTTTCTTTGGCTTTCTTTAATTCTTTTAATACCTATGTTTTAGTCATCCACCCATGTTTGGGCCTCACCTCTAAATAACAATTGTATTACCTCAATGCAAACCCCCTTTTGGGATGAATAAAACTTTTCTTCTTGCTTGTGCATTGGGTAACTTTCTCGCTCTTCATCTTTCCCTCTCTTCTTTCTCTCTTTTCTCTCTTCTCTCTTCTCTCTCTTCTCTCTTGTCTTTTCTCCCTCCTATATCTCTCTTCTTTCTCTCTCTTCTCTCTTCTGTCTTCTCTCTTCTCTCTCTTCTCTCTTCTCTCTCTTCTCTCTTATCTTTTCTCCCTCCTCTGTCTCTCTTCTTTCTCCCTCTTCATTTTCCTTCTTCTCCCTTCTTTCTTTCTCTTCTTTCTCCCTCTTCATTTTCCCTCTTCTCCCTTCTTTCTTTCTCTTCTTTCTCCCTCTTCTCTCTCTCTTCTTTCTTTCTCTTTTTTCTCTCTCTTCTTTCTCTAAAACATACGGCAGCATCAGCCACCGCCTATGTCAATACTCTCTCTCTTTCTCTTCACCGATGGTAAAAAGCCATCGTCTGTGTATCTCTTCTCTCTCCTCTTTCCCTCTATTTCTCTTTCTTTGACACAGACAGCAATGCTAATCATGACCTATGTCAATTCTCTCTTTCTCTCTCGTCATAGATGGTATCAAGCCGCCGTCTGTGTCTTTGTGTCCTCTCTTTCTCTCTCTGCTCTCCCTCTGTATAGGGGTATCGATGTTGGCCTACCCTTTTTGACGGGCCTCATCGGGGTTCCTCTAACCTCTCTGTCTCTCTCCTCTCCCAAGGATAGTGACATGGGCCAACCCTTTTTGGCAGGCTTCGTTTCTGTCCTTATATTCTCTCTTCTACTTTCTCTATTTCTTTTCTCTCATTTCACAAATAGTAGCAAAGACATCGTTTGTGTTCTCCCTCTCTCTCACTTCTCCACAGATGATAGGCAAGCCACGATCTATGTTCTTTCGTTCTCTCACTTTTCCACAGATGGCAGGCAAGCCGTCATCTGTGTTCTTTCTCTCTCTCCCTTCTCCACGACAGCAAGCAAGCCACCGTCTGTGTTCTCTCTCTCTTTCACTTCTCCACTGATAGTAGGCAATCCACCGTCTCCGTTCTCTCTCTCTTTCACTGCTCCACAGACAGTAGGCAAACCACCGTCTGTGTTCTCTCTCTTTTTCACTTCTCCACATATGACATGCAAGTCATCGTATGTGTTCTATCTCTCTCGCCCATCTTCATAGATGGCAAGAAAGTTGTCATCTGTGTTCTATCTCTGTCTCCCTTCTCCACAAATGACAGGCAAGCCGTCATCTGTGTTCTCTCCCTTCTTCACAGACGGCAGGCAAGTTGTCGTTTGTGTTCTCTCTTTATCTCTCCTCTTCACATATGGCAGCCAAGCCATCATCTGTGTCTTCCTTCTGGTCCCCTTCTTTTCTTCTTCTTCACCCTTTATATTTCCTTTCTTTCTCGATAATCTTGCGCTTTCTCTCCTCTTACAAGGGCAGTGACGTGGTCCTACCCTTTTTGGCAGGCCTCATTATCATCTTTGTATCCTCTCCCCCTTGCCCTCTTCCTTCTCTCTCTTCCCTCTTCACAGATGGCAAGCAAGCCATCGTCAGTGTTCTTTCTCTCACTTTCCTCTTCACAGACGGCAGTAAGCCACCGTCTGTGTATTTCTGTCCCTCTTTTCCTCTCTCTTTTCTTCTTTCCCTTTCTCTTTCTTCCAATCAATTTTCTCTATCTAGCCCCTTTATTCTCTCACCCCTGTATTGTAAAAATATGTAATGATAATCCCTTAGAAGGGAGACGTTGGAAGGCTGTCAAATTGATATGAGCTTCATCATGTTATTTTCTTTTTTCCTTGGAGTATAAATGCATGTGTGCGGTCACCCTATGACAAGGTGGGGTCTTCAGACCCACTTGTCTTGTATTTTAATGTGTGTGTGTGTGAATGTAGGAAAAGAAGAGGTGATTTTGAACCGGTCATAAGTCTGAGGAACATTCCAACGTGATCTAAGAGGCCACCCACATGAGTTAGTCCATGTGAGTCACGGACCCTGGTAACGTACGTCTCACCTCACACATTAATTCCTCTCTCACCGGTTGAAAATTCTACCTATATTCTCCTGACACAGTTCACGAGAGAGTGATCTCTAGTCTTGTGTCTATATCGAACCCAAAACCAAGCCACCAGGACACCCTGACCCGAGGGTGAGATCGAGGCATCTAACCATAGGCACCACCACCGTAAGAAGGTTGTGGAACTCTTGAAGGGATGGGATCCACTTCAAAATGGATGTACACATTTTTTGTTACTGATTGTATTTAAGAACAAACATGTAACCCGTTTTTGTTCATGAAATGAAATTCTCCTTTGTGTTGAATTCTCCTTCTTTGCCTAGCGTCACTGTTTGCTGCTCTCTTTTTGTGGGTCGACGCAGTCCTTATCCCTGCTGATGATGGGAATATGGAATGGCCAATGGAATCCCAATGTGCTCGTGGGGCAATTGTTGCTTGTTGTGTGATTACTGGAATGCCTTTGCAAGTTTTCTTCCCACCCCTTGGGAAATGGGTCATTGCTGATTTTTGCAAACCCCGCATCATTATTGTTTTTTTGGGGACCGCAGGGGGTCCCATATGTGGGAGAGACAAGGAACGGGGGTCGCTTGCCCATAGAGGAGAGTTGTACAAGGGCATGCCCTGGGCACTCTGGGCGAGCCCATGTTGTGGGCAAGTCGAGTGGGGTTATATTGCATGCATGAGCGACATCTGAATGGCGGTAGGCATGCTATTTCTGATGGGTCGTATTGTGCATGCAAAGAAGTTAATGCTGGGCAAGAGAGGCAGTGTTAATGTCGTAGAACGGTTGGATTACATGCCCTCAGTGCTTCCTCGGTACTGAACGTAATCTTTCACGCACGTGGCACATCGCTTCGCATGCTCTTCGTGCGACCGAACCTTCGAGGCAAGTGGTGCTTACTCGATTCACATGCCAGCATTGCTTCAGTGCCCTGCTTCAGATGTTTCACTTCATGTGCCACCAGCATTCCTTTGCGATCGGAGGGCGGGACGCCTGTTGATTGGCTCTTTTGCTGCCATACTATATAAAAGGAGGTGGTTTCTTTTTGCTCTCACCCAGGGTTTGAATCCCAAGGAAGAGCAAATACCATTTGTTCCTTCTGCTCAGGCCTCCTTTTCGGTGTTCGCCTCTTTCTGAAACATAACGTTGAAGCAGGGACCATGGCTGATAATAGTCTATCTCCTCCTCTAGGTAATGTTGTTTAACTGGGGTCTGGGCACATGGTTGGTGTGCTATTTTTTACCTGACCCTTATGGCTTTTTCTTTGGTGCAGCCAAGTGTATGAAGGTGGAGGCTCTTTGCTCGAAGTCGCAATTGTTCGACATCAAAAGTCAGTACGAGGTTGGTGAGCCCTCGTCTGTGCCTCTCGAGTCTTTAACTGCTAGGGGTGGGAGGGGAACTCCCAGCACACCCCCATCAGCTTCCTTGAGTTTCCCTGATTTAACTTTATCGGGGTCAGGTTCTAAGGTGCCAATCGTAAGGCGCATGCTCCAGATAGGGCTTCACTAGTTGAAGGAATGCCCACTCTAGGACCTTCAGAAAGGGATCAAGAGTGTCAAGGCATGCGCAACCAGTTTACAGACCGTGGATCCAATCGTGAAGGCCTTTAGCTGTTTGAAAGAGTTTATGTGAAACCTCACAACTGGGGAGCCGAGGCCAGTTTCATGTGAGACCTCAGTGCGGGCATCCCATGAGGCGAGCTTGACCACTTTGAAGGCAAGTCTGTGTGTCGGGAGATTCGGACGTCTGAGGACAAGTTCGCTTGACACGAGACCCGTCTGGCTGATTCAAGGCAACCCCACCAGTACTATCGGGAGGCGATGACCGCGCTCTCTTGACGTCTAGAGGAATTGAACTTGGAGGAAATGGCAGTTGCTATTTCTTCCAAGTCGGTAGCCTTGGATATCGCTCGCAGCGAGGAGGAGATGCAAATCGCCCTGGGGGAGGTGGATGATCTGAAGACAAGGATGTAGGAGGTGCTCGACTGCTTTTGACATCTCCTGCCCTTCTCTTTTCCCTCATTCTTTTTGTTTGTGGACTTCGAAGGCCTAAGTAGATTTTGTAACCTCATTTTTGCATGAATAAAACAACCATTTTTTATATTCCTTACGTTTAATGCGTCTGAGGTTTCTTATTTTCGCATCTTTTATTCTAAATCTCTCTTTTCCCCTTTTCTAGGAAAGGGGCAGTAATGGCGAGAATTCAGACTCTTATCGGGAGGGTGTTTGAATGCTTTCTCGGGTGCCGCAGACTCCTATCGATGCGCAGTTGTGTTTTTTGGAGGTAACTTTAGAGTCATACCCCTGCGACTACAGTAAGGCTTGCTTAAAGTCTTGCCCTTGGGATTGGCAGTAGCATGCACCTTTAGGACCTTATGCCCGTGTAGGGGGAACCCCGAGGAGCTCTCACGGTGGTGTACCAACTTTCCTCAGCAAAAAGGACTTGCCTTAGAATGAAGTGGTGTAGGGTAGGTTGAGGGGGTAAGAGCTCTGCCTCGTTTGGATGTGGGGGACATTGCGTGTTCAGAGCAAGCGTGATTGGCCTCTCCCAATTGTGCCTTCCTGCTCCGAGTGGGTGGAGCTCTTGTGCATAGGTCACAGTTGTTGCATTCGCGCGGTGAACCGTGTTGCTGCGAGTGCTCTTCGGCCTTTGGCAGCCATGATACACCAGCCATGGTGCCAAAGCGCTGAACGCATAAGACTCGATATAATTGATAACAGGGCCTCAAGCCTGCTCTGTTCCCGAATGAGGGTGAGGACATTGATGGGATGTCTTGCCCCGAGATGGAGTTTGTTCATCAATCAAGGCTATCTATCCTTCTTGGATGTATCCTTGAAGGATGTTCAGGGACCTGTAGCAGTGGCACAGGTCATGACCACTCAGTTGGTGGTAGCGACACCACGAGGCTTGGCTTTCACCGACCGGTCGTCCCTGTTACTTAGGGGCGCGGGGCACAATCATTTTGTGTTGCACAATCATGTCGAAAAGAGTAGGGAGCCAGCAGGGCGAAGGCTCGGTCTCAGGGACTTCATCATCCAGCTCTTCATGGGTTGTAGCCACCTGACAGGATTCAGGTGTCTCGAAAGCCCTCTTAAGGTCCTCCAAATTGATTTGCCCCTTTTTTATTAGGGCTTTGATGTAGTCCTTGAGCTGGAAACAATCTTCCACAGGGTGTCCCAGCATTTGGTGGAACGCATAGTAGTTGGGATGATTAATCCATTCTGCGTGGTCCGGCCCTTTGCTAGGCGAGAGGGTCACCATGTCTTGCTCAATCAATATCGTCAGGAGGGTCGGCACCCATGCTCTGTTGAAACTATATTGTTGATTGAGCTTCCGCTTTAACTCTTCGGTTCATTAGTAGCTTGGCGGTGGAGGCACCTTGCTGTAGTCCTCATCTTTGGGTGACCCCTGAATTCATGGTTGCAGACCCCAGGAGGTGTCCAACATCCGTAAGGGGCTTGTATTGGGTGTGGGTTGAGGAGCTATTGTAATCACCGCACTGATCATATTCTTGGACTTATCGGTGCGAGGGTTAGCCCTGCTGCCCCAAAATTGGACCCCTGCTGAGGTTTGGGCTAAGTTTCTGCCATGATGCTTCAACAAGCTTTCGATCTTAGCTACCTTAGTGATCATTTCGGAGAAGGTGGTGGGGTTGGAAGCTTCAACATGCAGGGATATTTCCCTTCGCATGTCTATGACGAATGTCTGTACATCCTTCAGCTTGCCCATGGTTGCCTTACCACATAGCGAGATCTCTCCACTGTTGGATATATTGGCCCACCAATTCGTAGGGGTTTTGGGCCATGGTGAGGAGCTCTATAGCCTGAATGTCCAGCTCTGCTTCGTAGAAGCGTTTGTAGAAGAGTTGTTCCATCTCCTGTCAGGAATGGATCTAGTTGGGCGGTAGGCAAGCATACCAATTGAAAGCAAGCCCAACTAAGGTCCGCATGAATTGACGAAGAAGGAACCTGGAGTCTAGGGCCGATTCTTGGCAGGCAAACATGAAGTGGGATATGTGCTGCTGAGTTGAGCTCGTTCCATCAAAGATTGGTAACCTTCTTTTTTGATACCGGACAAGGAAGGGAACTTGATCAATAAAAGGCAGATAAGGATTTTTTTACGGGATTTCGTCCCGTGCCCTTGACAGCTGCAGCTCGTAGATGCATCTATTGATCATCTGTTGCACGTCCTCCTGCGTGAATACTAATAGTGCCGCTTGAGGGGTTGTGTCGGGTTGGACTTCGGAAGAGCATGGAGAATTGGGAGGCCTCAATGCTGGTGCTAGCGGGGGAGGCTGAGGCCTTTCTTTCTTGCCACGTGGCGGTTCAGGGGGAGATTGGTCTCTTGGTGGGAGGAGACTATTGGCAATGCTTCCTTTAGCCCTTTGGGCCTATCTAAGATGTTGTTCAAGAGATTCTTGAAGCGTCAAGTTTTTGGGCTCCTCTTTGTCTTAGCTTACTGTCATGACCTCGACAGGTCGGTCCAAGTCAGGCAGTTCAGAGGTAGAGGTGACCCTAGTCCTCTTCGTGCTCCGGTCGAGAACCCCAGAGCACAAAGGCTGGGCTTGCCCTATCTGGGCTCGGGGTTGGTTGAGGTCCCGAGTGAGTACAGGCTCGGGGCGACCTAGAGGACAACCTTTTGTCAAACATGGCGCTTGAAGGCCTTGGGGGTCCTCCTCGTCCACCGGCTCTTAACGGCCTTGGGGCTGAAGGTCTTGCAAAGCGGGGTCACCTTCTTGTGCTCCAACAACGTTGGAGTGGTGACCCTACCGTCTTCGGGATCCTCTGTACCTTGTAGAAGGTGAAACCGGTTCTGGCTGACCAGGACCTTCGCAGTAAAAGACATCGTCTTGAGTTGGAGGAGGGAAACCTCAACTCTCCTAGCTTGCTTGAGCCACAGGCCTCATAAGACGTTTCCCTAGAATCGAAATCCGGTCCAGTCATCTTCTCGATAGGCCCGTTCTACCAATACATGGGTGGAGTCGAAAAGCTCGAGTACAATGAGACGCTCAGGAAGAAGGAGTTTCGTAGGTGGGATTGGAGTTTGAAGGCCATTGACGGGGAAAATGGTATGGCCGGCGGTCTCGGGCAACATCCTCTTCGTTTGGATCTTATGTCGAGGGGAAAATTGTGGACGCACATGGTGGGGTGCGGAGAGGAATGTGCTCGGAGGGAACTCCTTTGAGTACCACACGGTGAGTGGTATAAAAGTGATGAGAGGAGCGATGGGCACTCGTCCTTCCCCGCAGCCGGGAGCTTCCTTGGACTTGCATGTGTGTGCATGATCCATAGTTGTATCTGGGATGGCTACATGGCCGGTCCCTTGTGTGCTGAAGGGCGGGTTGCGTGTGACAACCGCCGTTCAGCCGGTGAGGCCATGAGGCCTCCTAGATGCATGTGTGTTTGCTTGGGGGACTACCGATTGTCTCGGATGTCGTGTGTCGATCAAGGGTTAGCTCTTAGGATGCCTCGAGCCATGGAGCTGACATGCATGGCTTGGGTGCGGTCAGTGCCACTAGCACTACACTCAGGTTGAGAGTGACCCGAAATAGTTTGAGAGACTGGGTACACTGCCACTTGCCTGATTCATTATTATGGTGGTCGGACTGCCAGGAAGTCTATAGACATAAGTATGCGCGGTGGAGGAACCGAACGGGCTGGTATGGGAATTTTCAGCGGGTGGTATGTGCATGGGGGTGCTAATGTTAGCGAGTTCCCAGTGTGACACAGGCGGGGTCGTCTTGTGGTTGTCCATGGCGACAGCAGTCCTGTTAGGATGGACTGAGTGCAAAGGAGTGGAAACACGGGGGCTGCTTTGGGATCTGTGGCTGACGGGGTGCCCACTAGGAACAAGGTGTTTTAGTGAGGGGTCAGTAGTAGAGTCACCCATTTAGTGGGCATGAAGGGGTCTCCCCCCAACGTCGGGAGAGGCAGGGCGAGGGCCTGGGGGTCCGTGCTCCAAACATTCCCACTCAAGGCCGAGATGGTTAGGCCAGCATGGTAGCATAGACGGCACACAAGAGAGGGAGGACCAAACGGTCGAGCCTCTCTATGAGCAGCCGCAGGTATGGGGATGTAGAACTCCATGACCGAATGAAGGAGGTATAATTGATTCCCAGCACAAAAGTGAAGAGAGGAGAGAGAGAGGTTGACACCTGGAGACAGCTCGAGTCAACAATAGGGTGATGCGTCCCTAGTGGAGATGTCAGTTCATGCCGATGGGGTCCTTGTTTCCCTCATGGTGGGGAGGCAGAAACCCTTCCTCAAACAACTCTGGAGGTTCGGCCCGTGGTGCACGTGTGGGCCCTCCTGCTAACGGATAAGAGGCCGACGGTGAGAGATTTTTGCGACTGGAGCACGAACTCTATTATGCGGCTTTGGGGGTTCGAGGACACGCCCAGGCAGATAACCCTCTTAGATCAATTACGAAGCCCTCCGGCTGCTTGTCAACGTGATTTGGACAGGATTCCTCTTCAAGCTCACAATCTCTCTCCTCTCACTCTCTCTATGATATTAGGATGGGATCCGAATGTCCCTCCTTCTTGGTCGCCCCCCAGAGGGATTTTCTGGCCGCTAGGGGGGCATGGGGAAACTTGAGGGTCGAGGCCCACGGGTTTTCTCTTGTCTGCACGCATGCGAATGGACGCGGGCTGTCGTGCAGGCGGGGTCGAACGTGCATGGAGGTGAGAGTGAGTGAGTGAGAGAGAGAGAGAGACGAAGAACGACTCATATTAGGAGATGTGGGGGGTTACCCATGCCATCGGGGTGTTCGTGGGACCGCGCACTCAGGGGTATCCTTCCTCTCTCTCCTCTCACGTCGAGACTGGCGGCTAACAAAGAAAGACAAGCGAAATCTAGCCCTGATTCAGGGTGAATGGTCAAAATTCAAGCTTAATTGAAATTAAAGAAATTCAAAACAAATCAAAAAATTAGGCACAAATGACTAAAATTTCCTGTGATCTTTTGCCCGAATGATAAGACCGTCCCTGCATGCAAGTTCTTCCACAATGGGATGACCTTGGAAGCTGGTCCTATAACTTGTGACAATTATTCCACTGTTTCAGCCATATATCTTCATTCTTCTCTCGTTAGCATAGGGCTACAGTGAAGAGTCCTTTCTTGATGCGAGGGCACCATACCTAGGTCATTAGGATGAAGGCTTTAGTTTTGGCACAATCTTGGTCTGCAGGTGTTTCATGAATCTGCGAGACGTGACTAACGCCGGCTCTCTCCTTATTCGCATGGGCATATGGAAGTGCGTCAAAAATGGCGTACAACACCAATGCCATCCAAAAATCTCCAGCCCCTATGCCATTCAAAAATGTTCACTGGCCCCAATGCCATCCAAAAATCTCCAGCCCCAATGCTATTCAAAAAAAAAAATCTCTAGCCTTAGTGCCATTCAAAAAATCCATAAGCCCCATTGTCGCATCCAATCCTAGGCCTTAATACCACGTCAAAAATGCTAAGTTCCTTCCTCTCAAAACAAACTCTAGCATCTAAGGTGGAGTCTCTCAAAATGAGACCGCCTCAGAGGGCCCCTCCGTATCACGTCTAGGTAATTCGGTAGATCCCCAACTAGACCCATGGGCCCCAACCGATGGGCCCCAACCCTCAGGTTTCCTCACGCCCATGGGCCCCAACCCTCGGGTTTCCTCACGCCCCCTTTAGCGACCAACCGGTCCCCTCGAGAGGGCAACTAAAGAGGAAGGACATTCAGATCCCATTTCAATAGCTTAGAGAGAGAAGAGAAAGGTTGAGAGGTTGAAGTGGGGCTCCATCCAAACCGGCTGACAAGCAGCCAGAGGGATTCATAATTGCTCTAAGAGGGCTATCCACCAGTGCGTGTCTCAAAACCCCCTAAGCAACGTAAAGAGCGTCTGCGCTCTAATTGAAAAATCTCTCTCACCATCGACACTTATCCACAAGAAGGAGGGCCTGCATGCAACACACGCATCGGACCTTCGAGGTTGTTCGAGTGAAGGTTTTTGTCTCTTGACCCGAGAGAAACTAGGACCCCATTGACATCACCTACGTGGTAAAAAAAAGGGATGTGCAGTCCAAATTGGAAGCGATCCCAGTAGTATAGGAATACCCTGAGGTTTTTCTAGAGGAGTTGTCTTCTTTACTCCAGTAAGGGAGATAGATTTTGAAATAGACATGGCCCCTAGCACTGCTTCCATCTCTAAGGCCCCATATCGGATGGCCCTCAGCAGAATTGAAGGAACTGAAAGTGCAATTGCAATAGCTATTAGAGAAGAGGTTCATTCGACCGATTATGTCTCCTTAGAGTGCACCGATCCTTTTGTATAAAAGAAGGACGGATCCATGAGGCTTTGCATCGATT
The DNA here is from genome assembly GCF_054954075.1 of Amborella trichopoda. Lineage (NCBI taxonomy): Eukaryota > Viridiplantae > Streptophyta > Magnoliopsida > Amborellales > Amborellaceae > Amborella > Amborella trichopoda. Next base: position 23,192,782 of record NC_142338.1, on the reverse strand, counting down.
ATAGGTAGTTGAATCAAGTAATGATGAAAAACAAGTGCCCTCTACCTAGGATTGACGACCTCTTTGACCAGCTTCAAGAGGCTCAAGTATTCTCTATGATTGACCTCAGAACAGGTTATCATCAAATGCATGTCAAGGAGGGAGATATTCCCAATACTTCATTCAGAACCCGATATGGTCACTATGAATTTCTAGTGATGTCGTTCAGGTTTACTAATGCGCCGACTGTTTTCATGAACCTGATGAATAAGATATTCAGTCCCTTCTTAGCTCGGATGAGAATTTTGCAATTTGCACCAATGCCTCTCACAAAGGACTCGGATGTGTATTTATGTAGCGTGAAGGTCTATGCCTCCAGACAGTTGAAGCTATATGAGCAAAATTATGTAACACATGATTTGGAGCTTGCAGTTATAGTATTCACCCTGAAAATTGGGAGACATTATCTCTATGTAGTCAAATTTATGGTGTTAATGGACCATAAAAGCCTCAAGTACTTGTTCTCTCAAAAGGAGTTAAACATGACGCAAAGGAGATGGACAGACCTTTAAACGATTATGATTGTGCCATCCAATATCATCTGAGCAAGACTAATGTGGTAGCAGATGCTTTGAGAAGGAAACCCATGACATCAGTGGCTCATCTAATGATTCAAGAGATGAAGTTATTAAAAGAGATAGTGGATTGGCATCCAGCTCAGCCCCTTAATGGTGTAGTAGGTATGGTTGCTAGCATAAGGGCGGAACCCCAACTAGTGCAACAGGTTCAATTGGCACAAAAGTGGGACCCTCAGCTCATAAAAAATGTAGAAGAGATAAAAACTGGGAAAGAGAGATGAAATCTTTATAAGCAGTGGTGACTTGTTGACATTCAAATGTCGGATATGCGTCCTTAATGATGAGAGTGTAAAGAAAGCTATCGTAGAAGAAGCACATCACTCCCGTTATACTATACATCTCGGAAGTACTAAGATGTATCAGGACTTGAAGAAAACCTTCTGGTGGAATCCTATTGAATGGGAGGTGGCACTATTTGTGTCCAAGTGCTTCACATGTCAGCAAGTGAAAACTGAGCATGAGAAGCCCACTAGGTTATTGCAGCCCTTACCCATGCTAGAATGGAAATGGGAGCATATTTCAATGGATTTTGGGTCATTGTGGACCTTACCCAGCTTGCCTAGACCGAGCTCAGAACATGACAACATTTGGGTCATTGTGGACCGGCTGAGCAAAGCTACCTACTTCTTGCTGATCTGCACGACCTATACTTTGGACCGACTAGCCTAGTTGTACATCAAAGAGATAGTGAGGTTGCATGGTGTTTCAATCAGTCTTGTGTCCAACATGGACACTATTTACCTCTAGATTTTCGACGAGACTCACCTTTAGCCCCTGACACCCTCAAACTGATGGGTAATCAGAGTGGACCATCTAGACCTTATAAGATATGCTAAGGGCTTATCTCACTAACTTTATGGGAAGCTGGGATGATCATTTACCCATGATTGAATTTGCTATAATAACAGCTTCCAAGCCAGTACACCATACGAAGCCCTGTATGGAAGGAAATGCAGGTCACCCATATGTTGGGACAAGGTTGGCGAAAGAAGGTTTTTAGGACTAAAGATCACTCAGGTAACCTCAGATAAGATAGCATTGATCCGAGAAAGGCTCAGGATAGCCCAGAGTCGGCAGAAGAGTGAAGTCGACAACCGAAGGAGAGACCTTGAGTTTGAGGTGGATCATAGTGTCTTCCCAAAAGGTATCGCCAACAAAGGGTATTATGAGGATCCGCAAGAAAGAGAAGCTGAGCATGCGCTAAATCGGACCCTTTGAGATCCTGGAGAGGATAGGAAGCATGGCATATAAACTTTCCTTATCGCCCAAGTTGACTAACATCGATAATGTCTTCCATGTATCTTTATTGTGAAAGTATCAGCTCGACCCATCCCATGTCCCAAAATATGAGCATATATCGATCATAGAGGACCTGACCATTACTGAGTGACCAATTCAGATACTAGATAAGAGGGTGCAGGTGATACATAACAAGGAGATTCCTCTAGTCTGAGTATTGTGGCAGTACTATTCAAGGGAGGGTCGACTTGGTAACGGGAAGATGAGATCCAGAAAAATACCCCCATCTTTTTCAACAATCAGTTACGAAAAATTTTAGAGGACTAAATTTCTATAAGGGGGGAGAATGTGATGACCCTAATTTTCCTAAAACACAATAATAATTTTCTAAAACTGAATAATAATCGTAATAATAATAATAATAATAATAATAATAATAATAATAATAATAATAATAATAATAATAATAATAATAATAATAATAATAATAATAATAATAATAATAATAATAATAATAATAATGATGATATTAATAATAATAATAATAATAATAATGATGATGATGATGATAATAATAATAATAATAATAATAATATTAATAATAATAATAATAATAATAATAATAATAATAATAATGATGATGATGATGATAATACTAATAATAATAATAAGGGGGGAGAATGTGATGACCCTAATTTTCCTAAAACTGAATAATAATTTTCTAAAACTGAATAATAATCGTAATAATAATAATAATAATAATAATAATAATAATAATAATAATAATAATAATAATAATAATAATAATAATAATAATAATAATAATAATAATACTAATAATAATAATGATTATGATGATGATGATGATGATGATGATGATGATGATGATGATGATGATGGTGGTGATGATGATGATGATGATGATGATGATGATGATGATGATGATGATGATGATGATGCTGATGATGATGATGATGATGATGACGATGATGATGATAATAATGATAATAATGATAATAATACGGATAATACTGATAATAATAATAATAATAATAATAATAATAATAATAATAATAATAATAATAATAATAATAATAATAATAATAATAATAATAATAATAATAATAATACTAATAATAATAATAATAGTAATAGTTATAATAATAATAATAATCGTAATAATAATAATAATAATAAATTCAATAAAAATAAAAATAATCGAAATAATAATAGTATAAAAATAAAAATAAAAATACTTACATAATGAAATGATTTTGAGTGATGGTTCATTGTGTTGTGAATGTACCATGGGATCGTTTTAGAACACCCTTCATTTCCACCGATTTTTTTAAGAGAAATATTTAATTAAGATATTAGGGTATAATGTGGCATTGTGAGATGATGATAAGAGGTGATACAACATTACAAGATAATAATAGGAGGCGATGTGGCATTATAAAATAATTAACAAAAAAATCAGAATAAAAAGAGAGGACACATGCCTTTACATGTGTCAAGTCGAGGAGTGTCCTCTCTCCCCCTCATGAGCTAATCAAGAAGGTCATCAAAGTTTCTATCTTACATAGAACCCTTCATTTCCATCAATTTTTTTAGGAGAAATATTTAATTAAGATATTAGGGTATAATGTGACATTATGAGATAATAATAAGAGGTGATGTGGCATTATAAGATAACAACAGGAAGTGATGTGGCATTATAAAATAATTAACAAAAAAAGTCAACATTAAAAGGGAGGACACATGCCTTGATAAGTATCAAGTTGAGTGACCTCCCTTCCCTCATGAGCTAATCATGAAGCTCATCAAAGTTTCCATCTCTCTCTACGTAAGTCTCTTTCTCTCTCTTATTACAATTATTTTTATTCATTTTATTTTTTTATTTCTTTTTTCTTCTCTCTGATAATATTTTCATTACTTTCTCATAATAATATTATTACTTTAATAATATTCTCATGTAGTATTCTTTCATAATGATATTATGATTTTAATAATATTCTCATTATTCTTATAAAAATATTATTTTCTTTCACTCATAATATCCTCATTACTTTCTTATAATTATATTATTATTTTAATAATATTCTCACAATAATAAAGAATAAATTTTAACATTACAATATTATGTGTATCAATTTTAAATTATTACACTTGATTTATTCAGTTATATATGATACACTTAATTTTGTATTATGGAGTTCAAGTAGCTAATTTATTAATTTTATTGTAATGTTATGAATTGTTTTTACATACGTATTACTATGTGTCATCATTACATTATTATATTATTTAATTTATTATCTATTTTCATTTATATATTGTTTGTATGCATGTTATTTGTACTGTTTAATATTATAATATTCATTAAAAAATTTATTTAATTTTTATATTACATGTTACAGTATCTTATCATCACATGTTATAGTATGTTCTCATTATGATAATGTTCTCAAAATATTTTCATGAAAAATAATTAAGAAACTTATAATAGTTCTTCTCTCTCTCATCATGTTCTCATAAAAATAATTCTATAATATTTTTTGCTCTTATATGAATATATATTTATGCTCCTTTTTCCATAGAAACTCACTTGCTCTCTCTTCTCATAGCGTTTGTTAAACACCCTTGATTGCAGTTCTACTCTGGCAATGATAAAACATATCTATCTCAAAGTGACATATAGGTAAGTGACTTCATTTTTCCCGTAAAATCATTATTTGAATAACACTTATTTTTGTAATACTCCTAGTGATATTGCTGCATTTAATTGTAATATTTCTGATACTACAAGTTTTACATGTTTTTGTACTTAGTTGTAATATATCCAGCATAAATTTTAGATACTACAAGTTTTACATGTTTTTGTACTTAATTGTAATATATCCAGCATAAATTTTAGATCCCGCAACTGTTATGTGCAAGTGGCCTTACCTTTCCTAAAAAGCAATTGTTTAAAATTTTAGGTTTCTGTGTTATAAGTTTTATGTGTTTCTATAAGATGATTTGTTTGAAAAATTTTGTTTCCATAGTTAATAAATTTGTGATATTTCTGTCTATTGTTAAGAATTTGAGATAGTTTAAAACTTTACTCTGGATTTTCATAAGAATTCATCTATTGAGAACAGACTGCTTTTCTGAAACTATAATAAAAAATTCAAATAATTATTTATGAAAATATGATTGTTATAAATTACTTCATGTGAATTCACGTTAATGATTTCAATGATATTCTGAACATGCAATATTATTGTTTCCTGGTATTTAGTGATGTCTGTTATATTGATATATGGCAGACCATTGAAATGATAATGTCTGTTGAATTTATATATTTGATAATATGACATCGTGATGTCCCTTGTGGTTATATGTATAGCATAGACATATTGATGTTTATTGTGATTACATGTGAGACATGCTTCTGGAAAAATTTGTATGCATGGCGACATATTTTTGTTAAAATGATCAATGCATGGTAACATGCTTCTGATAAGATATGTACGTATTGATACATGTTTCTGTTATGATTTGATGAGATAATTGTACCGACAGCTGTGATGTATCCTTACTCTCTATGATAGGATGAGAGTTAGGAGTATATATGTTTTGGAGGTTGCACCTCCAAAACATATGTAAAGCACTACTCGTTGGGATCCCTTTGGTAGTGTAGTGCTCTTTAGCCAAAAGGGCTAATAAGAGGGTCGTCTCTGTCAAGCCTATCAAAAGACCCATAGCGCACTAGGGTTGTATGCGTAAGTGAAGCAATATGCAATGGACCCGTTGATAGTGCCTCTCTCCTGATTGTAATGGTAGAGATTCTACGCATCAGGATTTGATTGACCCAATGGGTAGGACTTCTACTTCAGGAGTTAATTTAATATCAGAATAATAGGTTTAGGATTCTCAGAAAAATTGAATAGAAATACACTCTAAGTCATACTTATCAAGAGCTAGCATTGAAGGAAATCATAAAACCTTAAAAAATACAGTTGCTCTTATGCAGCATCAGATAGAAAATTATAATTTACCCAAGATGTCAGTTACAGGGAATAAGTAGACTCTTCCGGTACGCCGGTGAGATATGAGTGGACCTATCCGATACATCGATAAAGATTAAGAGGACCCGTCCAGGACACTTATGGGTTATATAGATGATCTACTTGGGATACCAGTAGGGTACTTTGTGAATTCCTTTGTATCATGTTAAACTGGGCATTTATGCTAAAGGAATTATATATGCACTTTCTCATACGAGTTCAATATGCATTCAAATCTTCTGATATATATTAAATTGTGAGTATCTGAATTTGAAACTGTTCTCTATGTATGCCCTTCCTCATATTATGCATTCTTTTAGAAAATATTTACACCTTCCAACCATGATTTTTAAGGATAATGATGGTCACTTACTGAGTAGCTAAACTCATCAAGCCATTGTGAAGTTTTTTAGAGTAATCACAACCTTATTATTCGTATATACAACAGGAGTAGTTTGGAAGAAGTTTGTAGTCATGGATAAATTCGTCTTTCTAACTATATATGTATATATATATATCTATTGAAAAAGCTTGGGTGAGCCCACTAGCTCATGGAATAGTATAAGCCCAACAGCCCAGATATATATATATATATATATATATATATATATATATATATATATATATATATATATATATATATATATATATATATATATATATATATATATATATATATATATATATATATATATATATATATATATATATATATATATATATATATATATATATATATATATCTTCATGTTATTATAAGCTGTGAAATCGACTTTGTACAAAAAGCTTTGCAATGAAAAATTTGTTTTGGTGCAATATATAGTAAAAATTTCGAATTTGTTTTGTTCTGTAAGAATAAACTGTACATCTCAAGAATTTTAGTGTTATAAAACTTTGGGTTTGACAAAATGGCTTTTCAAATGTGGCTTTCTTGTGTCCATGCTGTGAGCAAACTACAAACGTCAGGGATTTGGGCTTATGTCCTCACAACGCCCAGTTTACTCACACAGAGGTTCTCACAAACACAAAAAAAATATCTCAAACAAACTTGGATCTAATGATCCCCTACCCCTAACTCACAACACATGAGGCGCTCACGCTCACACACATACACACACACCGACCTGGACTAGAAGAAAACCTAAAACCACTCGGTTCATAACATGGCCTGAGAAACTCGCCTCATATATTGAGAGTTATTCATTCCTATGTAGATCGCAATCCACACCGATTCTGTTAGCTTTAGTATTCCTGGTCACTCCCATTGTGACCAAGAACCATGCCAACGAAACACAAAGCCTTGAAAGGTCACAATTCCAATATAAAGTCCACAACTAATTTTTTGTCATAAGGAGGGAAGTTAATCACTATGCCCAAATCAACCTAAATCGTGTATTTTTATACAATCATGCTAATATGTAGTTAGCGAAAGTAGACGAGTCCATATTTGTTAAGAGGAAACATTAAGAGGTATTAGGTCTTATTACGAATGGTGAAGAAGATATTAACAAGCGGGCAGAAGGAGGAGATGAACAAGCACATAGAAGAGCAGAGTTCGATCAAATAGAGGGAGAAGTTAGAGTAGATGCACTAGCATGTGTAGACGGAGAAATGATAGGACATGGTGGTGATGCTTCTTTTGAGGCCACCCAAATAGATGGTGTTGGTGACAAAGAGAAGCACGTGGCCGATTCTCGACAAATGGGGTAGGGATGAGCATGAGGGGTTGATTAAACTTGGGGATATCAGGCTAGGAGCAGGGGGCACCACTCCTGGGTGGTACATCTATGGGGGATAATCAGTATAGATTCCAAGAATCCATTTCACCAAACTCGTGCCTCAACCAATTCCTACACCATCATGGAGAGATCACAGTGGTGGGGATGACTTTGTGCCACGTTGTCATTCATATTACATCTAAATTGTATATTTGGACTGATATACTTATTGAGCGTATCTAGCATGCTCTTGTAGGCGCATATTATACATCCCTCAACGTAAAGACGTACTTTGGACATTCTTTTTGTTGATTTTAGTTTTTTCTATCCAACGAAGAATAACTATATGCTTATTTAAAAAAAAAAAAGAAATAAAAAATAAAAATTTGAGTCCTTCATTACTTGGATCTTCCCCATAAAAATTGGATATTTCTCGTATAATTTGATTTCTTAAGAAAATTATCTTTTTTTGAAATCCCTTTGTAGGCTTTCTAGGTCCAAACCAATACAAATTGTGGATCATAATAAATTCGGCTTATGACTACTTTTGGATCCGAATCCGAGACCCTAGTAACATCCATAATGATTCGGCGACTTTTAAACCACTTATACAAACCAATACAAATTGTGGATCATAATAAATTCGGCTTCTGACTAGTTTTGGACTCGAATCCGACTTTTAAGACCCTGGTGACAACCCTAATATATAAAGGGTCGTCTGCGCTATCAATAATGGTATATAGAATATGTTCAATTATTTAACCTTATTCGCATAGATAATAATTGTTAAAAGGCTCTATCTAGAGTGATCCGTGAAAGATCATTATCTTGCACCAAGATTGGACACTTTCACACCATTTTGGTTAGCAAAAAGACAAGTCATTCGTTGTGTATGAGAAGGACCTATATCTATCAGCTATATGTATATATGATAGGATAAGGATTGCATCGAGAGGCAGTGAATAGACCTCCACGAACATGCTCTCCCATGGGCCACATTCCCAAAAAGGGGGAGGAGGTCGCACGAAAGGGTTACATGACATGTGTTTTTGGTATGGCCATAAAGTTCGTATCCAATCAACAAAGAGCGGTGCGGAAGATTTGGTTTGTTCACTAGGTGTCCAATGTTGGTTGAAGATGAAAAATTCAAAGGGAGGGACATGTAGTGCGTTGTCGCATGGGAGGTGTTGGATTTTCCATAAAGTTACCCCATATCTCTATCTGTCTTTCGCATGGGAGGTGTTGGATTTTCCATAAAGTTACCCCATATCTCTATCTTTCTTTCATGAAAATGATGGATTCAAAAGAAACGTGATCTCAGGCTACTCTCTCTCTCTTGTGCATCTGAGGTTCGCTCTTTTTGTTGTGCACCTTACTCCCGCTCTCTTGGTCTCTCTCGTTATGTGGTGCAACTTAATGTGTGTTTTGGAACTTGGTATTCACAACATTTGTTTATGCGTTAAAACCTGGTTAAAAATTTCGTTTTAGGAACAATACTGTTTGGGTAGCTTTTTAGAAGAGACCAATATATGCGAAATCGCCTGTTTCCATTGACTAAAGAGAAAACCAGGTTTTTGGCGGTTTACTGTTGTACTTGTTTAGCCATTCATGACCTGACAATTACGTATTAGTAAATATCAAACAAAAACAATTTCTTGGAAATATGACATCCATATTGCGATTAACAAACTAAACAATTTAGATTTTATAATGTAGATCCTTTAAAGGTCCAACTTTAGTATATATATCTCTATCTCTCTCACACGCACATTCTTCGACATTGTTGATGATTTTAAAAAACAAACCAAAAAATTATATATGTATATATAGCCCTTTCATTTGCATGTCTGCATGCCAATTGCAACGATTGAATACATGTACTAGTTCAAGGGATCAATTTCACACTTTCCAGCCCTTGTTAAAAAATTACTAGAACATACTCATCCCAATCAGGCCATCCCAATCAGGCCAGTCTTCCTCCTCGTACCTAGACCAGGCTCATTAAGAAGTCCTCCTATATATCACACTCAAATACTTAACTCTAGCTTTGACCATGTCTATAGTAAGCTTATGTCCACACTCTGCATGCATGATGTACGATATCTCTCCCCGTCCCTTTAGTGGCCGCCTCCTACCAATGCCTAATTCCAACATGCTCTCCATTGTCGTCCTGTTCGGACACCTCGTTTCATTAAATGTATCTCTATGTTGTACAATCCTTTGCAGGACCATCCTATTTTGAAATGGAAAAAATTTATATAAGGTGTCAACCTTCCATTGAAAATGGTTGTTTCATCACTAAAAAATTCACAAATTGAATACCTCGACCTCAATATATATAGATATGAAAAATAAATAAATTTCATGTGTTAAAATTAGCCTCTCTTATAACACCTAACCTAGACCGTTTATTTTCAAGATTTTCGAGTGCTCATAGATCTACTAGATTTATGCCATTTACGAAGCTTTCGATTTCATTATAGGAGTGAAAAATAACTTTTAAGCCATGACAAGAGTTTTGGCACCGAAAATACATCTTTTAATGAGATTTTGAGATGCAACTTATCGTGATTATTCAAAGGTTGACAAACTTATGCAATCCTCATCCTTTAATAGGTTGCGCATGCATGAAACTTGTAGATATAGCGTGTGAATGCAAACTGAGGTGCGAAGGAAAGAAAGAGAAAATGACAAAGTAAGTGGAAAGCGAGAAATCTCATCGTTCACTCGTATATTCATTCAAATGCCTGACATAATCAATTCAATGACCAATTGAATTGTGTCAATCACAAGCCACACATATACATTCAAATCATAACCTATTAACATTCATCAATACCCAAGCGCCTAAGGATTTGACCATAATATGAATGCGGCTTCTAGTAGGGTAATTTATACTAACGAGCAATGCATAGAGATGGAGAATTCGCGCCTCGTGACCCTCTAGAAGCATCCAAACTCCATCAGCCAACCATCATTAAACTCAGCATGAGGTTCTGATCAAATCTGTAAGGGTCCCGAACTTAGTTATTTTCTGTGCTGAAAACTGAGGTGCAAATGAAAGAGGTCTACGTTGGAAAATGCAATGTGAATTACGTGGCACTTCTGTATTAGTTTAGACTGTCACCTTCCTATTTTAGGGCGTATTTTTCCTATATATCAATTTTCAAAGTCATTTCGATATGCAGAGAGCCGAACAGAAACCCTAACCCTAATTGCAGTCATGGAAGGTATACAGTCCCCAAACCCTAGCGTTTGCCATTCAATCCTTAGCTCTAGGACATTGCTCCAGTCAACTTCAAATACAAAATTCAATCATTTTCAGTCATAAAAAGCCCTAGATGTGAAATTCTTAGTCATTTCTCTCTTCCCCAGATGCAATCATTCATTTAGTATCATCAATCCTAAAGATGATGATCAAAGGATTTCATCTTGAACGCCTAATCATGGCCCAACTCCAAGTGTCAGGCTTAGGGGCCCAAATTCAAGGTCTTTTCTTTCTTTTCCTCTATTTCTTTTATCATGTGATTTGTTGTACTGTTTTCTTTAGTTATTCAGTTTTCTTTCGTAGTAGATTTGCTCTCTTTCTTTTTATTCTCTTTATTTTCATTATTATTCATCTGTATTTTCTTTGATTAATCTCTTTGTTCTATTTAGTCCAACTTTATTTATATTTATTCTTTATTTTATTTTATTTTTATTTTCCTGATGAGTTTATTTTCTTGTTAGTTCTACTTTTTTTTGTGTTTATTTATGATTTTCCACCACCTAAGTTGGCTTCACCTTAAATTAGCAAAGAATAGGTCTTTTAAGGTTGATTTCTTTGTAAATCTGACATTAAAAGAACCCGCCTCTATCGACTTGTTTAAATAACTAAGCTTAAGGAAGATCCTAGAGGGATCAGACTTCTCTTAATCGGCTCAATCTCGGATTTGCGTGTTGAAAATTTGGCTCACACTTTGGGTTAGTGTGAAATCCAATTATAAACACATCTTTTTCTCCTTTGGAAGGTTCCTAGTTCTGCAACCAGATGCCTTACGGAGGGATGTGAGGTTTGTAGGATAGAGATGATTGAAGTGAAAAAGTTTTATTTTCAAATAATAAAATTATCTTTTTAGTTGGAAGATTTTTTCTCATAATAAAGTAAAAACTAAGTAGGATGGGAATATTGTCTATCATTAGAAAATATTAGAGATATCTCATTTCCAAATATAAGTATTTTGAAATTTAATTTTGGGTGAGGTTTCACCTCCAAAATTTTGTTGCAGATGTAGTTTTGGTGTCTGAAACCTTATGATAGCTTGAAATGCTATTTGTGTTCCTTGTTATGAAATTTAAAATAGGATTTTTTACAATGTGACAATTTATCTTTGGTACAAAGAGGTCACAATTACTTATAACCATCCAATGTGGAATTTGATAATTTGGATGTGTCACAAAGTTCAAAAAAATTTATTTTGAACTTTGAGCTTGGTCAATAAAATAAATGCAACCACCACAGTTCACATCTAATGGTCAAAATTAATTGTGACCACCTTGTATTAAAGGTAGGTCTCATTGTATACTTTTCAATTTAAAATTTTAAAAGTGGTATAGGTCAATTAGATCTAAAAAAACTTGAAAATCACAGAAACAGATTGTCCAGATAATTTCTTGTAAGATGCATAATTTTAGGACTTGAAAGTCTTTTTTTTTTCTATCATATCCATAGATATCGAGGTCAAAGTGATCAATTGAAAGATTTGTTGACATCAGAACACTCTCTTCTAGAGAATTTTTGAGATGTACTATACTTTAATATAAATGTGCAACCTTTATATAAACTGTTTCCATTAAATTTTAACGACCTAAACAAACCTTCAGGTAGTACAAGCACTAGTTTCATAATTTCATGTTTAGAAGGGTTATTCCTTCATTAGTTCCTAGTTAAGATAGTAAAGAAGTACCATGCAAGGTTTGGTTGGAATGAGTACATGGTGAAATCTAAAAGCCCCGAGGTGATTCTTTGAAGGGTGTGGTTTGTATAGAGCCGAGGCTCTAAACAATCGAATTGGAGCCCACCTTCAAATTATGTCGAGAAATGTGGTCTCTATATTGGCAATCATTGTGATAGTGTTAAAATATATTTTCATCGTTAATTGTACAATGTAAAGTTAAACAATAATATAGATCGAAATTGACGGTCCAAAATATGCTACAAGATGCAGTATTTTTAAAACATAAAATCCATTTTTTTCTCATGTCCATGCATCTTGATGTCGAGATGATCAATTTGTAGATATTTAGACATCATAACAACCTCTTCTAATGAAATTTTTGAGGTGGGCTCTAATTTAATTGTTTAGAGCCTCGGCTCTAGATAAACGTTTTCCTTCTTTGAATGCTTAATAGTGATTATAAATTGCCTGCTTCGTGGAAGGCCTTGGATTTAACAAGCGTTAACTTTGCAATTGGTGCTTGAAATGAATGAGATAAAACCTAATTTAACCGCATTCCTTTTTCTTTGTTTTTGGGTATTTTGGTGGGGATGACTTGCCCCTACTTCTTTTTTTTTCAAATAATTTAGGAGGTTTTTTTTTAAAGTATTAATGGGATGGTATTTATAGATAAACCACCAATACCACGTTGTGATTAAGGTGTGGGGGTACTACTGCCACAACCCTAACCCCTTTCTCAATTTAAGCGTATTTGGTGATGTAATCTCCCAAACCTTTGGACTAATCGCTTGAAGATCTTTATTATAGGTACGTTATATATGAATGACAAAAATAGCATCCTAGTATTGAATGTTCACCAACTACTTTTTTTTGCGGCAAATTCTAACTATTCACAACCACAAAGTCTACCTTTTTTTTTTTTATTAAAAACACTCACTTGATGACTGTACTTTGGATCACAATGTTTTCTTTTAAAAACAAAGTTCATCCTAAACCATTCTGCCCTAGTAACTATGTCGCGTGTTCCAATAGAAGTACCCTATATGCACAGATGTTAAGGTTATGTTTGGGTAGATGGATTTTAATGCATGAATTTATGATATCTTGAATATTGTCAAAATCTACAATTTAGATTATTTAATGACGAGGATACTTAAAATTAGGAAAATCAAAAGGGTGCGGCTTTTATGAGGTTCAAACCTTAAACAATCCAATTAAGGCGCACTTCCAAATTTTATCATAACAGGTAATTTTGTTGTAAAAAATTCTTAGGATTATCTTAAAATCTATTTCCATAACTAATTAGAAAATTTTAGATTTCAAAAATGGTAAAAATCAAGTAGATCTATAAATATATGAAAATCTAGAAAGGGTGCAGTTGGCATACGGGTGCATCTGTAGGTGTAGAGGTAAGGCGCGCCCTCAAATTTTATCGTGGTATGTAATTTTGATGTAAAATGTTCTTAGTATTATCTCAAAATCTATTTTTATATCTAATTATAAAATTTAAAATTTCAAAAATGGTTAAAATCAAGTAGATCTATAAACATATGAAAATCTTGAAAATAAACGGTGTAGATAATATGTTGTAAAATGCACTATTTCTGAGACTTAAAATCTTTTGTTTTTTTATAGTCATACATCTCGATGTCGAGATGATCAATCAAAGGGTTATCAACATTAAAACTGCCTTTTTCGATGAATTTTTTAGGGGCATCCGTAGTTCTACATTATAAGGTAGCATTCTTATATAAACTTTTTCCATCTTGAAAATGGATGGTCTAGATATTGTGTTGCTAGATGCACGATTTCTGGTAATCAAAAACTTTTATTTTTCATATTCATACACCTCGATGTCGAGATGATCAATTAGAGGGTTTTTCAAAATTAAAACAACAATCCCGATAGATTTTTGAGGTGCATCTGTGATTCTACATTTTAAGGTTGCGACCTCATATAAACTTTTCCGAAATCAAAATTATGGAAATAAGACCTATTAAAACCAAGTTTTTTGCATTTCCAAGGCCCATGAATTTCACTCATTGGCTTCCTCAACCCGAAACATAGGGAGCAGTTGGTAGGTATGAAAATTTTAGAGAGAAAAAGTGCCTAAATTTTTTAAAGAGATAAACTATCTTAAAATTTTTAGAGAGAAAAAATATCGCAAAATTTAACTTTTAGAGAGAGAAAGTAACAATTTTTTTAGAGAGATGAACTATATCAAAATTTTAGGGAGAGAAACTATCTCAAATTTTAACTTTTAGAGATAGAAAGTATGTTAAAGTTTTAGAGAGAGAAAATGCCAAAAATATTTGAGAGATAGTTTTGAGAAATAAACTATCACAAAATTTTAGACAGATAATATCTCAAATTTTAAATTTTAGAGAGAAACTATCACATTTTAGAGAGAGAAAAACACATGCAAATATTTAGCGAGAGAAATTGTCTCAATTTTTTAGAGAGATAAACTATTTCAAAAAGTTTAGAGAGAGAAACAATTTCAAATTTTAATTTTTAGAGAGAAAAACTATATCAAATTTTTGAGAGAGCAACTAAAAAGTTTTAGAATAGAAACTATTTCAAAAAGTTTTAGAGAGAGAAATTATATCAAATCTTAAGTTTTAGAGAGAAAGTAGTCTTAAAATTGTACAGAAAAAAACTATTTTAAAGAGAAATTATTAAAACATTTAGAAAGAGAAATGGGCAAAAAAAATTTAGAGAGAGAAATATCTCATTTTTTTAGATATAGAAACTATCTCGAATTTTGAGTTTTAGAGAGAAACTATCTTGAAGTTTGAATTTTAGAAAGAGAAAATATATTAAAATTTTAAAAATAGAGATTATATCAGATTTTAGAGAGAAATACTCCTAAAAAAAATTTAGAGAGAGAAACTATCTCAAAATTTTTGGAGAGAGAAACTATTGCAATATTTATGTTTTAGAGATAAAAAAAGTACATTAAAATTTTCTAGAGATAAACTATATCAAATTTTAATTAGAGAAAGTACATGAAATTTTTAGTGAGGGAAACAATCACAAAAAAATTTAGAGAGAGAAACTATCTCAAAATTTAAGTTTTAGAGAGAGAAAATATCTTAATTTTTAAACTTTAGATAGAGAAAGTATATCAAATTTTAGAGAGACACTATATCAAATTTTAAAGAGATAAACTATTTCAAAATTTTAGAGAGAGAAACCATCTCAACCCTGAAGTTTTAGCGAGAGAATGCATCTTAAAATTTAAGAGAGTAACTATATAAAATTTTAGAGAGAGAAAGTACATAAAAACTTTTAGAAAAAAAATTGCAATATTTTTAGAGAGATTATCTCAAATTTTAGCTTTTAGAAAGAGAAAGTATCTTAAAATTTGAGAGGAAAACTATATCATATTTTAGAGAGAGAAACCACTTAAAATTGTTTAGAGATAGACACTATCTCAAAATTATTGAAGAGGGGAACTACCTCAAGTTTTAAGTTTTATAGAGATAAAATAATAAAATTTTAGAAAGAGAAACTATATTAAATTTTTGAGACATAAAGCACCTAAAAAATTTAGAGAGAGAAATTATCTCAAAATTTTTAGATAGGCAATTTCAAATTTTAAATTTTGGATAGAAAGTATATTAAATTTTAGAGAGACAAACCATACCAAATATTTGAGAGATAAACTATCTTAAAAAATTTATCCATACACTATCCCAAATTTTAATTTTTAGATAGAGAAAGTATTCAAAAATTTTAGAGAGAGAAATGGTATCAAGTTTTGTTACCAAACAATGGACATAGAAGTGATTGCAAGGAATCAATAAATTTTGTATAGCCTATCCGAATAAGAGATTTAAGAAATCCATGATATTGAAAATCCTTTTTGAATTTCAAATATCTAAGATTTCAAATTTCCTCTTATCCAAATGAGTCTTAAAGGGCTCGTGAGCATTAATCCTTATGACCAATGGGATACTATTGGCAGTGTTGGTGTTAAAAATGTATCTAGTGCCTAATGTTTTCTCAATAAAGTCACTACGGCGAAGACGAATACAATTATTATTTTATATATAAAATAGTACTTAATCTTTAAAAGAAAAAGTTTATAGATGGATTGTACCTTATAAGATAGAACTACGGATGCTCCTAAAAAATACATTGAAAAAGGTAGTTTTAATGTTAAAAACGCTTTGATTGATCATCTCGACATTGAGATTGATGACTATGAAAAATAAAAAGATTTTAAGTTTCAGAAATAATGCATTTACAACATATTATCTACACCGTCCATTTCAAGATTTTCATATGTTTATAGATCTACTTGATTTTAACTATTTTTGAAATTTAAAATTTTATATTTGGATATAAAAATTGATTTTGAGGTAATCTTAAAAACATTTTACATCACAATTATATAACATGATAAAATTGGAAAGTGCACCTTACCTCTTTACTTACGGATGCATGCGCATGCCAACTACACCCTTCTTTAAAATTATATAAAAGACTATTTTTAATATAAAGAGTCATCGCCCACTCTTCACACGCCATAGGGGCTGACAATTGGAAATAGCGAAAGCTGCACAAGATCAATCGCCATCATGGAAATAATAAAATTAATAGGGTCATTTTTTTTTGTAAAGTTAGGAGTTCTATATTGATTAATTCTCATATGATAAGGATGGGGGACCACCCAACTTAGTACGTTGGATAATCTTTTAAGTATTGAAAGGATGCCGTTAGGAGTTGCACGCCCATGGACTTAATCTTATCCTAGGTTTTATTATTACGAGACCATATAAATTGGTGGGGGTGAGGCTTGTTAGTATTGATACTTAAAGAAATCAAATATTGAGTTTCCTATGTTGTATATTGCAAGATATCAAGTTTATTCCGGTTGTTCCTAGTTACATGAACGTAAGACGCACATCCAGATACTCGTAAATGGGACAAATTAATTTTTCTATTTTTTCAAATTTCAAGGGGGGATTTATCTTTAAGAATTTTACTTGAAAGTCTGATAATCAGATATCAAGCAGTTAAAACAACTTCTGTTGATGTGTTCCAACACACGATATTTGGTGTACAATACCAAGATTTAATAAATGCTCAGAAAAAGCTTTGTTCACATACTCTGTGCCATTATCAGTTTGAAATTTTTTTGAACAAAGGGAAAACTATTATTTTTTATTTCAATAAATTTACTCAAGTAGCATGAGACCAATCATCAATAAAAATAACAAAATATTTAAAGCTGACATAAGAATCAACTGGGGATGGTCCCCACACATCAGAATGTATAAAACAAAAAGTTTATTTGAAACATGCATAGAAGATTGAAATTGAAGTCTTGTCTGTTTTAAGAATTTAAAAACTTCACAAGAATGAGAGTTTAGAGATGAGAGGGGAGTAAGATTTTCAAAACGTTATCTAAAGGGTATCCATATCTCCAATGCCCACAATTTGTTATCATTGAAATTATCTCGACTGGCAACTAAAGCTTTATTCTCTTGATTGAATATATATAGCCCATGAGACAATCTACCTTCACCAATCTTCCTCCTTGTAGCCTAGTCTTGTAAAGTCACAGAGTTGAGAGAAACAATAACAATGCAATTCATGCTCAGAGTACTTTTACTAGTAGACATCAAGTTAGAGGAAAATAATGATATAAACAGAACTTGAGATTTTTGAGACTTGGATAAGAAATTGGTCTTATCAATACCATGGATAGGAATCTAGGAATCATTAGCAATGGACACATGGTTCAAATTTTGATTATTTTCGAGGTCAGATATACACTGCAAGTTATTAGTCATATGATATGTTACCCATGAGTCTATTATCTAAGAAATAGTGACACGGGAAGAATAGAAGCATAAGGGTTACTAGTTGGGCATGATTTCTCATCGTCTCGGGTCAGCCCAATATGGGTGACTCGATCGGAGGAATCCTCTCTTGAACAACCGTGGGGCCAACTCGTGTGGGTGTGCATGTGCGTGATGTGTAGAAAGGAGCCAACAAATACAGAGATTTTAATCGACAAAGAAGGGCACGACCATTTACCTCGCCGTTTGGTTTCGGGGGACACATCCAAATGATTTGCCCTCTTAGATCATTTTGAATGCCATTTGACAATCCTTGTAGTGCAGTTTGAATTCGTCTCCCTCACTTCACTGCACAACACTCGCATCCACATACTAAAAATGGCCTTCTGGGTAGACCTTGTGGGATCTCCTTGTATTGGTAGTTATCTGGTAGATTGGGGGTTTAGTCTAAGGGTTAGAGAGGTTAAGAGTGGATAGGGAAAAAGAAGTAGAGAAGATAAAGGAGGAAACTGACCCAGAAATTGGGGAGCCTTATGATGTCACTTCTTCTAAGAGGTATTACTTTGGACAAAGAAAAGCACCAAGCTCAAAGCCTTGTCACCCGAAGGATTTGGACAGTGGAGACTCGGCCCATAACTACGTCACTAGCACAAAGAGCCTCCTAAAAGCGCTCTAGTGAGAGAAGATAAGAGAGTGAAATAGATAGAAATCTCTCACGGCTTGAACACTATGTAACTTAGTTATTAGAGTAGTTCAAGGGTCAAAACTCTTAGAAAACTACCTCACGAAGACCCCAGCCCGAGTGATTGAGCACAAGAGAATCTATGTCTCTCAGGACTCAACAACATTATGTGAACTGATGCTTAGAGCAACAACCTAAGAGTTAGAACCCTATGAAGCTATCTCAGGAGGACCCAGCTCGAGTGATCAAGGGTGAGAGAAGAGATTAGCGAAGGAGTGATGAAGTGAGAGTAAATGAATGAGAGGTGAGGGTGTGAGTTAGGGAGAGTGGAGTATTAGAGTGAGAGAACAAAGAATAACAGGGATAAAAAAAGAGGTATGGACTGCTTATGGCGCGGGTCTGTGACCTAGTAAGGAGAAAGAGGGTGAGACACAATGAAAGAGTGAGAGAGACAAAAAGAGAGTGGGAGACGGGATGCCCTTAGTGCGGGTCCAGAGAGAGAGAGGAAACGAAATGAGAGGGAGATGACCCACCCTTGGTGTGGGTCTAGAGAGAGATAGAAAGAGAGAGGGAGAAGGGCCCACCCTTGGTGCAGGTTAAGGGAGAGAGAGAAAGAAAGAGAAGAAAAGAAAGAGAGAGGAAGACAAGCGCGGGTCCAGAGAGAGAGAAAGCAAGAAAGAGGTTGACGAGCTTGCCCTTAGTGTTGGTCTAAAGAGAGGAAAAGAAAGGGGGAGGGACACGGGCCCGCCCTTGGTGCAGGTCTAGTGAGAGAAAGTGAAAAAGAACGCGAGAAGGGGATGGGCCTGCCTTTGTGCAGGTCCAGAGAGAGAGAGAAAGAAAGAAAGTGGAAGACAGGCCCACCCTTAGTGCGGGTTTAAGAGAGAGAGGGAGAGAGAGATAGAGAAAGGAAAACAAAGAGAGGAGACGCCCTTGGTGTAGGCCTAGAGAGAGTGAGAGGAAAAGGAAGAGGGAGATAGGCCCCCTTGGTGTGGGTTAAGAGAGAAAGAGAGGAAAGAAGAGAGGGAGTTGGTGCGGGTCTCGGGAGAGAGAGAGAGAGAAAGAGAGAAAAAGACGGGCCTACTCTTGGTGTGAGTCCAAAGAGAGAGAGGGAGGTAAAGAAAGATAGGGACATGGGACCACCTTTAGTGGGGTCTAGAGGGAGAGAGACGAAAAGAAAGAGAGAGGGAGATGAGCTCACCCTTTGTATGAGTGTAACATGATAGAAAGAGATAGAAGGTGATAATGAGAGACATAAGGGGACGGGCTCGCCCTTAGTGACCAGAGTGAGAAAGAAAGAAAGAGAGACGGATTTGACCTGCCTTTGGTGCGGGTTCAGAGCGAGAAAAAGAAAGAGAGAGGAAAAGAAAGAGAGAGGGTAACAGGCCCGCCCTTGGTGCCGGTCCAAAGAGAGACAAAGGGAGAAAGAAAGATTGAGGGAGATACGCCTACCCTTGATGCGGGTCTAAAGAGAGAGAGAAATTGGGAGGTATACGGGCTCGCCCTTCATGTGGGTCTAGAGAGAGGGAGCGAGAAGAAAAGACAGAGGGAGAGAGAGAGAGAGGGAAGCTTGGACTCGCCTTGGATTCGAGTGGAGAGAGCAAAGTGAGAAAGAGAGAGAGAGAAAGTGAGAGAGAGAAGAGAAGAGAAAAGAGAGGAGTGAACCTAGAGTGGGCTTGGCCCAAGGTTTGGCTTCAAAGGTCCCTTTTGCATGCACTTCTAGAGAGAGGTCTTGGTGCTTATAGGTTGAGACTAGGGTCTAGGCTTTAGAGGTATGGACCTAGGTGGGTTGGGATAAGGTAAGGTGTGGGAGCTAAGCTGTATAGATTCTAAGGTGTAGGGTGTAACTAAGGTGTATGGAGTAGGGTAAGGTATAAGAAAGCTAGGCTGTATGGGATAGGGTGTATGGAATAGGGTGTATGAGATAGGATAGCGTATAGGAAAGTTATTGTGTATGGGGTAGGGAATATGGAGTAGGATTGGGAGTTGGGAATCCTAGGATGTATGTAAGCTAGTGTGTATGGTGTAAGATTGGGATTTGAGAATCCTATGAAGTTGAAAATTGAAAGCTTTATGGAGTGGGAGGTAGTAAGGGAATTTTTTCTCTCTAGAAATTATTTCTCTTTTCTCCTTCCTTGAGTTTTTGGTTTGGGATCAAAGCAAAAGAAGAAGCCTAAGCTCATAGAATTCTCAAGATCCTTTCATTGATTTCCAAAACTCTCAACTGTCCCATTACAAATGACATCAGTTTACTTATATAGAGTAACGCCAAGACATGGGGGATACATAAAAACCTTTAGAATTGATGAAAATTACACATTTAATGAATAAAAGTATTAAGCTATAGCCTCTTGCAATAAAAATATTCAAACTAAAGCTCTTCAAAGCACAGTTGCAACAACAAACCTGTACTTGTGATGATTCAACATCATGATCCTAAGTTATAGCCTCTCAAACATTGAGATGTTCCTTGATTGAGCCCAAGTGCAAGAGGTATGGTCCCCACACAAAAGAGGGGAGGGAAATGTAGGTTGAGAAACATTACCCCCAAGGGATGTGTCCACGGGTTGGGGGTCGTGAAATACCCAACCAGGAATTTGGAGGAGTTAGTAAACCCCAAAGCCATTTTAAGTGTGGATTAAGTTCTGTGAAGGTTTGCGAGCAAACCGAACCAATGATAAGGTGGTGCTTCCCTAGTGGAGTTGCCATTTGCTTGGGCTTGATTTCTCATCGGCCCCGGTCGGCCCGATATGGGTGATCCTATCGGAGGAATCCTCTCTGGAATAACTGCACGGCCCACACTTGTGTTTGTGCGTATGAGTGACGTGCAGTTAGGAACTAACAAAGAGAGATTTTAATCAGCAAAGAATGGCTCGAGCACCTACCTCAACGTTTGGGTTCGGGGGACATGTTCAGGCGATTCGCCTTCTTAGATCATTTCCAAAGCCCTCTGAGTGTTTGTGTAGTGCGGTTTGAATTCGAATCCCTCGCTTCACTGCATAGCACTCAGATCCACATACTAAAAATGTCCTTCAGGGTAAACCTTTTTCGATCTCCTCTTATTGGTAGTTATATGATAGATTGGGGGTCTAGTCAAGAGGTTAGAGGGGTTAAGAGTGGATAGAGAAGTAGAGAAGAGAAAGGAGGAAACTGACTCAGAAATTTGGGGACTTCCTGCTTCACCTTTCACAAGAAGTATTACCAGAGACAAGGGAAAGCACCAAGCTCAAATCCTTGGTACCTGGACAATTTGGAAAGTGGAGTAACGGGACATGGCCTATAACTATGTCACTAACCCAAAGAGCCTCCTAAAAGTGATCTAGTGAGTGAAAAGAAGAGAGTGAAAGAGAGAAATCTCTTATAGCTCGAACTCGATGTAACCCAATGATTAGAGTAGTTCAAGGGTCAAAACTCATAGAAAAATGTATCAGGCGGACCCCACCCGAGTGATTGAGCACAAGTGAATTTGTGTCTCTGACGACTCAACAACACTATGTGAACTAATAGTTAGAGCAGTAGCTTGAGAGTTAGAACCATAAGAAGCTATCTAAAGAGGACCCCGGCTTGAGTGATCAAGGGTGAGAGAATATATGAAAGAAGAAGTGATTAAGTGAGTGTCAATGAATGAGAAGTCAAGATGTGCGTTTGAGAGAGTGAAATATTAGAGTGAAAGAGAGAAAAGAATTAGAAGGATGACGAAAAAGGTGCAGACCCACCTGTGGTGTAGGTCCATGATCTGGTAAGGTGGGAGAGGGCGAGAGAGGGTGAAAGAGTGAGAGAGACAAAAAGCGAGAGGGAGACAGGCCCGCCCTTGGTACAAGTTTAGAGAGTGAGAGAGGGAGGAAAAGAAAGAGAGAGGGAGATATGCCCGCCTAAGGTGCGGGCCTAGAGAGAGAGAGAAAGAAAGAGAAAGGGAGATAGGCATGCCCTTAGTGTAGTTCCAAGGAGAGAGAGAAAGAAAGAGAGAGGAAGAGAAAGAGAGAGGGAGACAGGCTCATCATTGGTGCGGGTCTAGAGAGAGATAGAGAGAAAGAAAGAAAGAGGGGAAAAGAAAGAGAGAGGAAAAGAAAGAGAGAGGGAGATAGGCCCATCCTTGATGAGGATCCAGATAGAGAAAGAGGGAAAGAAAGAGAGAGGGGGACGGGCCCGCCCATGGTGCGAGTCTAGAGAGAGAGAAAGAAAGAAAGAGGGAGACGGGTTCACACCATGGGCGGGAGAAAGAAAAGAAAGAGAGAAGGAGATGGGTCTGCCCTGGGTGCGGGTCTAGAGAGAGAGGAAAAGAAAGAGAGAGGGAGATGGGCCTGCCTTTGGTGCGGGTCTAGAGAGAGACGGGTCCAGCCTTGGTGTGAGTCTAGAGAGAGGAAAAGAAAAGGAGAGGGAGATGGGCCCGCCCTTGTTGTGGGTCAAGGGAGAGAGAGAGAGAGGCACAGAAATAGAGAAGGAGACGGCTCTCCCAAAGAGCGAGTCCAAAGAGAGAGAAAAAAAGAAAGCGTGAGGGAGATGGCCCCACCCTTGGTGTGGGTCCAAAGAGAGAGAGGAAAAGAAATAGAGAGGGAGATGGGCTCGCCCTTGGTGTGGGTCTAAAAAGAGAAAGAGAGAAAGGGAGAAAGAAAGAGTAGGACGGGCCCGCTCTTGATGCAGGGCCCGAGAGAGAGAAAGAAAGAGATAGGGAGACATGCTCGCTCTTAGTGTGGGTCTAGAGAGAGGAAGAGAGAGGGAGATGGGCCAGCCCTTGGTTCACATCCAGAGATGGAGAGGAAAAGAAAGAGGGAAAGACAGAGAGGGAAGCTCAGACCGGTTTCGGGTCCAAGTGGAGAGAAAGTGAGAAGAGAGAGAGGAGAGAGAGGAGAGAGAGTGGACCTAGAGTGGGCTCCACCTTAGGTGCGCCTTGGTGGGTTCATTTTGCATACACTTTTAAGGAGAGGTCTTAGTCCTTGTGCATGGCCTGGACCAGGGGTGTTACGCTCCCGTATTCTTCGAGAGGATGCATGAAAAAAAAAGGGAACTGCATGACCCCTCGGTCCCAGGGACGAGTTGCGAGGCCTGGACCAACCTTGACATGAGGATGGCATGGGAGACTTGTCTCGACCTTTCAGGGCTAAGAAATTTCATGGTCCCTCATTATGGCCGCGTGGGCCATGTGACCAATGAATACCGACGGTGGTGGGACTCTACCAATTGTGTGTATTGACCCTCGGATCACTTAGGGCGTGAGATCAATAGCTCTAAACAGGCAGGACTGAGAAGCGCTTTACTCCTCCTCTTTTCTCTCGGGTATTTGGATTAGACCATTATCATTGTCAAGCCTCGTTCTTTAGACAAGGACCAGATCGATATGAAGAATTTGTTGTTGCAAGATGAGACAAGGTCCTTATTTGATGACCTAGATCTCATATTTGTGGGGGGCAGGGAAGGCACAGTCTTATGCAATGAAGGAGGGACCACGTTCGACTGCTCTAAGGGGAAGCGGGGCCTCGTTGCAGCCGATTTAACCGAATCAATTGTGGCTCGAGGGTTCCCGCAGCTGTAGGGCCGATGAGTGTTCCTTTGATCGAGAAGGCAGGTAAAAACGGGGGAAGAAGAGAAAAGGGATGAAGAAGTTGAGGCCCTCCTCCAAAGCTCTGACGGGGGGAATTCATGTGAGGGACGAGGGCTTGGCTACTCCAGACACATCTTCGACGCCTCCCCTTGTCAAACACGTACGGGTGTGGGTTCATATAGCATCGACCCCTCCACCAGTAACACCGGTCTCAGCCCCGATAATAGACCAGGAACGACTGCTGCTAGACCAGGAGGGGCAAGTTTGTCCCCGTTCAGCTCGGGGCGAACATCAGGGGGTCCATCTTAAGGAGTCACGACGAGATCAACGCCTCCCGTAAGTGCTCGCGCTGAGTCCTCTGCGTGTCTTCTGGTGCCTACCTTGATTGTGTTGGGAGTGCTGCGGGAAGGGACGTCTTCTTCGGGGGTCTCTCCTTCGAGGTCAGTGATCGCATCAGTCTTTGGGTCATCACGTTCAGAGGCGCGTGTAGGAGGCCTTCCATCCGAGCCTCTTGCTGCCACCTAAGACTCATTGGCTATCATTGTTGAGGACTCTGTTCTTAAAATCCCTCCTCTTAATGTCATAGAATCTCTAGCTCCTCCCCTTTCACCCCCGGATGCTAAGGTGCGCATGGTGAGGGGGATGCTACGCTCTGGCCTCCAGGGAATGAAAGGGGGGCCTTCTTCAGACTTTAAGGAAAGGTTGGAGGTCGTTAATGCTCGCGTAACCAGTCTGAGGGCTGTGTATCCTGATGAGGAAACCTTCAACCTGCTCGAAACGTTGCAACATGACCTTATAGATTAGGGAGCTAATGACCTTTTATGTGAAACTGGGGTGGTGGTGTCCCATGAGGAACACTTGGCCGTTTTGAAGAAGAGTTTGGTTGGTCATTGAGCCATTTTGTAGTAGCATGTGGTGTCGAGAGCCCGACTTGTTTCTCACCAGGAGCGCCTCACAAAAGAAATCGTGGGTATATCTAGTGAGATCCGTGACGTGGAGGATGAGATAGGGCCGCTGCAAGCTCGCAAGGCTACCCTGATGTCTCAGTGTAACTTATGGCAAGAGGCGTTGTATTAACAAACTCGTGAGTTGGAACGACTGAGCTCAGAGACGGCGGCAACCGGCTTAAAGAGGAGAAGCAGGCCGCGACGTGACGAGCAGAAGAGTTAAGAGCAAAGATCGAAGAGGCACTAGATCATTTTTAAGGGTTTCTGCCTAGAAAAGTTTTGTTATGCCTTTTGACACATGAATAAGACGGCTCCCTCTCTCTTTTTTAGTTCCCATGCTTGGTGCATTGACGTTTTGTTTTCTGCATTCTTGCCTCAAACTTTGTCGCTCGCCTTTATTGAGAAAGGAAATGAGGGGGTGAGCCTCAAAAGCTTACTGAGAAGGCATTTGAATCCCCTCATAATTGTCGTGAATGCTCGTTGTGGTTTACGTTCAAGAAATTTGCATTTATTTATTTATTTTACTTTTTATTTTTTTTTGAGGAGGTAGTTTTGAAGTCATACCATTGTGATTATAGGGAGGCTAAATTAGAGTCTTGCCTTCGAGACTGTGCGCAGGGCAGGCTTTTTAGGATTTGTCACCCATATAGGGTACACCCTAGTGGGTGTTGGCGATGTCATGTGAACCTCCCTTGACAAAGAGAATTTGCCTTGGTATGAAGTTAATAAGGGTGAGAAGAAAGGGTTGTACCCCTCCTTATTTAGATGTCGACTGGTCACCTCCGAATGCGTCCTCCTGTCTCAAACCCTGCCTGAGAGATTAGCTCTCGCTTGAATGGAAGGAGGGGTAGAGAGGATGGTGCTTGAAGGAAACTTCTTTGAGTACTACGTAGAGAGCAGCTTCGGGGCAGTCGGGGGGACAGTG
Organism: Amborella trichopoda; assembly: GCF_054954075.1. NCBI lineage: Eukaryota > Viridiplantae > Streptophyta > Magnoliopsida > Amborellales > Amborellaceae > Amborella > Amborella trichopoda. The sequence goes on along the minus strand of NC_142338.1, from coordinate 23,166,316 downwards.
GATCGCTGCTTCCTTTTTTCACTCACAGTTTCCCTAGACCTGCATGTATGTTCATGATCTACAGTGCTGTTTGGGGCGGTTCTAGCTTCGACCCCTCATGAAGCAGGGCTGAGTATTAGCAATACTCGCCTATTTAGTTTGGGAGGCCTTAGGGCCTCCAGCATGCAGATGTATTTGTTCGTGACACTTTGGATTGTCTCGAAAGTCGTGTGCTCGTTTGGTCGCAGCTTTTAGGTTGCCTCGAGCTGCAGAGTTAGCATGCATGAGATGGATGGTCTGAGGACCACGTGTGTTGCGTCTGAGTCGGTAGAAACCCTAAGCATTTAAAGGGACCAGGGTGGCCTTTTGCCTGGCTCGACTTGTCACAGTGACAGAGATACTGTCAGTAATGATGTACGTGTAAGTGTGCGCAGTGATTTGCGAAGTCCTTGTACGATGTGGGCAGAGTCACCTTTTGGTTATCCGTAGAGGCATTGGCCTTGTTGGGGCTCACCGAGTGAAAGGGAGTAGTGGCGTGAGGACCATGTTGGAGTTTGTGACTGCCGATATGCCCGCCAGTGATAGGGTGCTTGTGCAAAGGGGTGGTGGAAGCACCGCACTTGCAATTGAAATCAAGGGATTTCCCTTTGATGTCGGAGGAAGAGGGGCGAGGGGCTTGAGTTCTCGTGCCTCGAGCTTTCCTAGGTGTTACTAGGAAAGCAGGGCCAACCATGCTGCTTGTGTTAGGGTGTGGGGGAGGTAGGATCAGGTGATCCGCTCGCCAAAGGTAACATCACAAATATGGGGATGTAGATTTCCCTTCTGGACAAAGGAGGGATTGTGTGATCCCATCGCAATTTTAAAGAGAGAAAAAGAGGAGGTTGGTACTGAAAACAGTTCGAGCCAACGATACAGTGACATGTCCCCAGTAGAGTCACCAGTTGGTTGGGGCCTGGTCTTAGCCTCGGTTCTCGTACAGGGGGGTGTGCTGCATGTGCGAGGTAGAAGACCCTCTCTTAAACAACCGCGGAGAGCCGAGGGTGCTGGTCACCTGTGGTGCATGGGCACGCGGCCTCCCCTTTGTGTGGCTAAGAATCAACAACGAGAGAGATTTTACGGTGGGGGAGGTGCATTGGTGCTCTTGCCTCGCCGCTTGGGGTTTGTGGGACATGCTCAGGAAGTTATTCCTCTTTGAACAATCACGAAGCCCTCCAGCTGTTTGTCAGTGTGGTTTGGTCGGGGACTCTCTTCAGGTCAAAAGGTCTCTTCTCTCTCTCTCTCTCTCTCTCTCTTTCTCTTTCTCTCTCTCTCTCGTGCAACTGCAATGGGGCCCGGCAATCTCCCTTTTGCAACAGTTCCCTCTTAGAGGGGACTGGCTGGCTGGCTTTGAAAGGTGCGAGAGAAACAGAGGATCGGCACTCACGGGCTACTGCCTAGGACAGACGGTGTGTAGAGGAGAAGAGGGAGACAAAAAGGGCGTGGGATGTGAATCGGCTTAAGAGAGAAAGAGAATGTACTTGCACACGTAAAGATGTTTTCTTGGTTCAAGAAGGACGTGGCCACACACTCAGGTGTATTTTCTCTCTCCTCTCGACGGGATTAAGGGTTCAGAAGAAAAAGACGGTTGAAAACTCTTATGAGTCAAGTTTCGGCTTAATCGGGCACTCGAAGACCAAGTTATGGGTGAAATACCTAAAAGGGATAGGCCGCACACTATTCCTGTGTGGCCTCACTGCATCAAAACACCATTAAAGGTGGCTATTTTTATAGTCACGACAAGTCACTTTCAGAGCCTATATCTCACTTGTTTCAAGTAAGATCGCTCCCAAATTTGGTGAGAGAGTTCGTCTCATCAAGACGAGCAATTCGATATGTCTGTTGCAGTCGGTGAGGCTTAGTGTCGATTGGATTTCTCTCTCCTTCTCGTCTATTGCAGTCGGTGAAGCCTAGTGCTGATTGGATTTATTTCTCTCTCCTCTTTTGTTGCAGTCAGTGAAGCTTAACACTGACCAGATTTATCTCTCTCTCTCCTTCTCTTCTATCGCAGTCGACGAAGCCTATCGCCAGCAGGATTTTTCTCTCACCTTCTCGTCTATTGCAGTCAGTGAAGCCTAATGCCGACTAGATTTCTCTCTCTCTCCATCTCTTTTATCTCAGTCGATGAAGACTAACGTTGGCTGGATTTCTCTCTCTCTCCTCTTCTGTCGTAGTCGGTGAAGCTTAGTGTCGGCTGGATTTCTCTCTATCCTTCTCTTCTGTCGTAGTCGACGACGCCTAGCATACGCTGAATTTATCGCTATCCTTCTCGTCTATTGCAGAGGGCATAGCCTAGCATCAGCTGGATTTCCCTCTCTCTCCTCTTTTGTTGCAGTCGACGAAGCCTTACGCCTGCTGGATTTCTCTCTCTCTCCTTCTCTTCCGTCACAGTCAGCGAAGCCTAGCGCCACCTAGATTTCTCTCTCTCCTTCTCTTCTGTCGCAGTCGGTGAAGCCTTGTTCCGGCTCGACCTCTCTCTCTGGCTCCTTTTCCATCACAACTGGCGCAAGCCTAGTGTCTGCTAGGTCTCTCCCTTTCTTCTCTTCTGGCACAGTCGGCGAAGCCTAGTGCTGACTGCATCTTCTCTCTATTCTTCTGACACAGTCGGTGAAGCCTAGTGCCTACTGTATTTTCTCTCTCTTCTTTTGGTACAGTCGACGAAGCTTAGCACCTACTGCATCTTCTCTCTCTTCTCCATCATATAACACAGTCGGTGAAGCCTAACACCATTGCATCTTCTCTTTCTTTCTTCTAACAAAGTCGGTAGTGCCTAGCATTGATTGCGTCTTCCTTCCCTCTCTCTCGCCTTTCATACTCTTCTCGTCCTTTCTCCTCCCTCCTTCCTTTTATTCCCTTCTTCTCTTCTTTCATTTCTTATTCTTTCCACATAACCATCATTTTGTTATTCTTTCACTCGACTAAGAGGAATTGAGGTTAGCTTCTCATGGTAGTCTTGTCGTCTAACCGTATTATTGTTGTGCAAGGATTACTTGGCCCGCTTTATTGCCACGACAGACTAACCATCATGTCTAGCTAGTCGATATTGGTAATGAAGTTTAGTAGTAATCCTATGAGCCGGCCTTAATCACTGAGCTCATTTTGCTACCACGTCAAGCTAATTAGTCACTAGCTTAATCACCGCTCCGATCCTCCCGTTCAGTCAAATTCTTCCCTCCCCTGTCCTTCTTCTCTTATTTTCTTTTTGAATGTGCATGCTTGTGTACGTTCATCAAAGAGCAAAAGGAGGTTTGACCCACCTATCTTATAACCTTTGCCATATATGTACGATTGCATAAAACAGAAGAATACAAGCCAAGGGAGGTGATTGCGAACCAGTTTTATTAGTTGGGGGCTTTCTTTGTGATCTAAGAGGGCACCCACGCGAGCCAGCTGAAGAAAGTCCCAAACCCACCATAAATTCTTCTCTCACCGGATGGTAACACCTGCCTCAATTCTCGAACGAGGTTCCCGATAGAGTGATCTCAAAAACGTCTCGGGTCTTCCCTCGAAACTCAAGACGCGTGCTGCCCAATCCTCAAAGGATCCAAAGGGTGAAATTGAGGCGCCTAACTAGCTTGGCGAATCCATTGGGGACTTATTACCCCTTATTCGGATCGTTCTTGTTTATCTAGTTTCTTCTTTTATTTTCTGCTTTCACTGTCTTTCCACATTTTATTTATGGCTTGCGGGTTTTGTAACCCATTTATCCGGATTGGGGATTTTCTTATCCCCACATTTGAGAGTGTCCCTAGGGAACAAGCTCCTTCGACTTCGTTCACAACCATCCTCTTTAGCAAAGACCCCTTGTCTAGTTCCTAAGTCTTAACCTGGACTGGTGTGAGGATAGACTTAAAAGTCCCTCACTCCCCATTTCCTTGCTCTGAAGGAAACTCTACCAGGCACCCTTCATCGGCAGCACTTCTGTTGCCCCACACTACATGCACCCAGCCACCGACAAGTCACTTGTCGGTTGTGTTCCTGAGGTATGCCGAAAGGCTTCCCAATCCCTCTCTCCAAGTGGGTTGCCATAAGGCTACACCCCACATTTCTACACTATTGTTCTCTATCCTTAGAGGCTCAACACATCGAGGCAGAAACCCCATGGTCTCCACCTCTTACACAAACCACAAGGCTCGTGGGTCACCCACTCAAGCAACATTTCGAGGCAACCCTTGTGCTACCCCGAGTCAGCATCAAGGATTAGACCATCTAAGGTCAGGTCCTGTGCATGCTGATCACATGCATCTCACTGCTCGAGGCAACATTGTCATTATGCCAACCTGAGTACATAAGAGACGACCTCCTCGTCTTCCTATTCAGCCCACACAAGTGCACCCTACAGACACCTGCTTGAAATTCTTGGCGTCCTAAGGCCAGATCACTTGCATGAGCTCGAGTTGAAACCCCGGTCTCCAGCAATCCTTCTTCAAGGGGCGCACACACGTCGCCATCACAAACGTCCCCTCACCCTAGACTCGGGCCTTCGCATGACTCAATCATGCTCCAGCCCACTCCTCCATAGAGCAAGCACCTTTAGCCTTGGCACTCGAAGGGTTTCCTCAAAAGTGCCGTTCTGAACCAGCCCCATCACTTTGGTCATGTCTCCGGAGCTCATAAGAGAGCTCGGGGCATTGACCTGATGGAAGATCAAGTCCTTCATCCTCCCCGGCCCAAGATGACTCCAATTCCTGGCCCTCATCCATTGCCGCACTTGTGCAAGAAGAGCTGACGAGCCGCATCCTAGATTGTAGTTTTGGCGCGAGGTCCATCAAAACCTCATGACTAAACGCGATGGAGGTCTGAAATTTTTGGTTAAGGAGGTGACCAGGGTAGTTAAAACAACCAATTCTGACAACCCTCTTCACTTGAATTCCTTTTACCCCCTTCAGACGATGATGCCTGTAGAAGAGCTCTATGAGCCCTGTACTGTGGTTACTGTCGTAGAAGAAGACCCAGCCACTCAGCAGCCACGGTCCCAAGATTATCGTGAGCCGGTCCAAACGCGATCAACATACAAGAGTCGAGTTCAATAAGGGCACACTAGCCCCCTGCTGCCTGACCTACCACGTACGACCCGTCAAGTTCGCAAGCCCTCAATTCCCACTAACGTTGACCTCCATAAAGAAACGGTTAGCGTAATGGTTGTAAGAAAGCCCACTAATGCGTAGGAAGAGCGCATGAACAAGTTTGAGGAAATGGTGAACGCTATGATGGAAAAGATTGATCGTATCGATGTTGCACGCCAGTCAACTAACCATGAAGTCAATTCCCATCACTCTGATGGTTCACCTACACGGCAGCCCCCTCCTTCTACCTCACAGAACAATTTTGTCCCTCATCCCATCTCTCAGATGGACATTGACGTTATGGTCTCCCATAGCCTAAAGAACAGACAAATCCCGGGGATACAGGGTGCAATGCCTTATCTAAGGCCGTTGTATATTGATCAGGTCACGTATTCCTCAGATTAAAAGAAATGGAAGTTTCCCATATTCAACGGAACCACGTCCCCAAACCAGCATATTGCCACTTCCAGGCAGCATGTCGAGAAACAGTGGCTAACGGGAGACTTCTTCTCCGACAGTTCTTTGAGACCCTTGATGGCCCAGCATTGCAATGGTATGCTCGACTTCCTCCAAATTCAATGCATACATGGGAGGAGATGGAGAAACTATTCTATCAACGCTTCTATCAGATAGAGAGCGAAGTTCAACCAATCAAACTTCTCACCCTGACTCAAGATCCCGATGAGCCCGTGGATAGTTCATACCAAGATGGAGAAAGTTGGCTTCCCTTCTTCCTAATCCTATGCCTGAGAAGGAAGCATTCCAAACTTAGGTGCGAAACATGTGACCCGAGATCTCTCTACATGTCGAGGCCTCTAATATGACCTCCATGTCAGAGTTGATCGCTAAATCAGTTCGCATAGAAAGTTTATCACGCCACCATGGTGAGACACAACAACCATCTATAAGCTCAGCAAACAACCGGGGCAATGATAGCTCTTGGAATAACACATAGGGCAGCCAACAGAAAGGGGTAATTAGTGCAGCCGTCATGGTCACTGATTTAAAGAAGGCTCACTCCCAAACTTTGGACCTCTCTAAAGGGGTAAGCATGGCAAAGGTAACACCCCAGGCTGGCAAGCAACAACAGTCATACAATCGAGTACCCCCACTAGCCAACCTTGATTGGGGTGATTATTTCACCAGGCATAGGAATAAAGTTTATTCCTTCGAGAAGGAATGGGTCCCTGCGCTGCTCCGGTTATTACTAGAGCATAATATGATTCGACTTCCAAAAGCCAAGTTCCTTGAGCAACCTGGCCTTGACACTGAGCCGAATTATTGTGCCTACCATCGAAGGATCAATCATCCCACATATGACTGCTACACGTTGAAAGATATTATCGAGGCCCTGATTCAGAAGGGTTAGATAAAGCTTGAAAACTTAAAGAGAGCCCTTGGGGCAGCTGAGGCCTCCCGTACCATAATCATCTAAGAGGAAGATGAAATTCCTGGTATCCTTTACACCTTCTTCATTATAATTCTTCAGGAAGGCATAAACACACTGAAGCAAGTAAGGCAACTCCATCACCTTTCTAAGGGGACTAAAGATCTTTGGTGCCCGTACCATCAGATAAGAGGCCATTACCTGTCGGAATGCGCAATCTTCCTTGATATATTTGCAAAGAAAATGCGAGAGTGTCAGAAGTTTTACAATCTCCCCGTAAGTGATCCGTAAGTCATTCTTCTATCGGGGTAAGAAGATCTCACAAATCAAGACGTTCCTATCTATGACTCGAACTCCACCAAATCCTCAACTTCCCAGCCATGGATAGTCTACCATGGAAGAAAGCAGACTCAAGTCCTTAAGGAGAGATGCAGTTCGCTAAGCTAGTGTTGTTCGCAAGCCCAGTGAGACGAATCAAACATCACCTCAGAAAACCAGAAAGAGACGGGTACCAAGGGCTACTTGTCGAAGAAACAAGACGGCTCAACCCACAGTCAAGTAAGAATTTCTCAGGCCCCTAGCCACCCATACACATAATGCATAGGGAATGGAGTTTTGAAATCCCCAGGGTATGCCTCTCCTCCTACAATATCATTCACTCCCTCTTTGCCCTTGTTGGCCTTTCCAAGGGAGATGGCCCCCAAGCCCTGGTCAATGTTACACAATACTGGCTCAGTAAGGGCATACTCATGCCCTCTGGCCATATTGCATGTTAGATACCGTATGGCTGGACAAATGTTGTCCCCCCAGCCAGGGAGCACGAATTTCCAAAAAAATAAGGCCAAATATGCAGCCAAGAAGACACTGTCATCGTCGGTCTCAAGTTGATATACATGAGGTGTCTCCATTGCAAATGCCTTTCCTTTCCCCTTCGTAGTGCCCTGACCACCCTCGGGATAATCCCCACAAAAGAATTTCACCCACTCCATGAAGGTGATGATGCCATTGCTAGACTGGGCGATGATCAACCTCGAAGATCTTTTGAAGACTGGCAGGTGGCTCTTCATCCCCCAGGTTAGCACCACAGAAGATGGTCGAGTTCGGGGGCACGAACTCGTCATACATAACCCTGATCATCTGAGAGACCTCTAATAAAATGAAGATCTAGTAAAAAGATTCCTACTTCTCCATGTCCAAGAAGCCGAATATTACTAACTGCACGTCTCCAGTAACACCTTTACTGTGTTTGAGCGACGTTCATAGTAACTTCCCGAACACTGGACTGCTGCGAATAGTGACACACGCTCGAGAGTACTTCTATACGACCCCAATACCTTGGTAGTCCAGGAAGAGTATCCCTTCAAGTATTGATGCTCCCCCTAAATTTTGAGGCCTTTTGCTGACCACATTAGTAGTCCCTTTGCCTATATCATTCATTTCCCTAAGGTAGGAAAGTTCGCTCCTGAAGCTATGTTCCTGTGCATGCATTGAAGAAGTGCCACCCGTTCTTTAGTACTGACATTGCCGTTATTTCCCTCATGTACTTTGAAACAAACAGGGTCAGTAATGAAAGTGACACTATGGGGCCACTCTAGTTCACATACTGGCTGAGTCAGCAAAATGGGCTCACCCATTGATAAAACCTCACTTGTAAAATCATAGGCACCAATTTTGCCCTCCCTTGGAAGCCTCTTCATATCAAGAATTTGGTAAGAAGAATCAGCCATTATAAAAGGCTTAGTGGTTTCTCCCAAAAGTTGTTAAGACACTAGATCAACACTGGTAGAGTTTGTCAACGCTTAGCATCAGTTATGTTTTCTAATACTTAGCGTCAGCTGTGTCTACTAATACTTAGTGCCGGCTGCATCTACTAACCCTTAGCACCAGCTGCCTCTGCTAACGCTCAACGCCGGTTGAGCTTGTCAATGCCTAGCACCGGTTGTGTGTCAATGGCTAGCATCGACTGAGTTTGTCAGACACTTAGCGCCCGTTGAGATTGCGAATATCTAACACCGATTGTGTCCTCCAAAGGTCAATGCCGGCTGTGATCGGATCTCTCACACGTGCCACATGTCGACTGGCAACCGTCTCCACGTCCTTCGGTGCCGCCTGGCACACGAGCGAATGTCAACTATCACCACATCTCATTGCTCTGCCTGACACACGAAAGAGGTAACCGTACACCTTCCATGACGTTTGCCCCCCATGATGGTTCACCTCCTGCAGTCGTACACCTTCCAGGACAGACCACCTCCCGTGACCGTTTGTCTCCCGACAGAACTTCTCCTACACTGCTGGAAACCTACTGAAAAAACTTTTTGCCTGCTTTTTTGGCCAGGACATCACCAGAACGTGACCGAAATCTTCATAAAACACTCCTCAAGTCCCCAGGAAACCCTTAAAACTACCTAAAAAACCTTTCGAAACTTACAGAAATGCTTACCACTGCACTTCCCGCCTTTTCCACCTTCAAAATACCACATTCGGAGCTCTTCCCTCCATCGAAGAGTCTTCTGTGCTAAAAACTTCCTCTGTAACTTCACCAAATTCTTGGCAAAGTCTGCTCACCGGAGGCCTTCCGTGCAAAACCACTAGGATTCCCACTGCATGTCGGAACTTCAACCAGGCACCATTTACTCACCGTAAAAAAATTTCTCAAGCTTTTACCTTCGGTGAAAAGTGAGGGAAAATGGGGTCTTACCCCTTATGTAGCTTGCACTACCCTCGAACACTCCTCACAAACTGGGAATCCTAGTCGTGTCCAAGGGAAGCAAAACGACATTGAGCTGGGACGGGCTTTGACTCGAGGACCGAGTCAGCACTCATTGCCGCTTGTAAAGCTCCAAACAAATGGGCCAGAACGGGTCAGACTCAGGTCATATTCAAGTATCAATCCATGCCCAGCGTCGGCTACTCGGTTGAAGTTACTTAGCATTGGGCGAATTTCAAACAACCCTAGTGCTGGTTGACTTGGCACCAGGTGAATTTCAAATAACCTTAGCGCCGGTTTACTGAGGCCCGGTTGTGTTCAAACAATGTCATAGCTCGTTCACAGTGCCAGCTAAGTTTTAAGAACCCAGCGTCGGTTGTGTTTTTGAGAACTCAGCGCAAGTTAAACATTCGCAAGAAACAATTATTGCTACACCTAACACCGACTGTATTTCAAGTTGTCTATTGTTGCCTATTACCAACTGAAGCCTTATGTGTCCTATCATCCCCAGTGGAGTTGTTCCCAGGCCGTTGCACCCAAGCCGTGACCTATCATCCCCAATGGAGTTAAGCGTAAGCCACTATTCCACATCCCCATAATAGTCATACCCACTGCAGCCCATTATCCGCAGTGGGTCTGTTTCACACCAAGATATCTTATCCCCAGGGAGTCAGGTTACCTATGATAAGCCAATTCTCAATAGAGCCTCATCTTTTACCCTAGGGAGCCACACTGGCCCCCCCTAAGCCCTTGTGAAGTCCGCTTCTGTTGGCCATCCTTCCTCAGGTCACCATTTCCATCTAAGCCCTCAGTATGTGAATGGTCTTAACCATTTTATCCCCAAGGAGTTAGATTGCCATCCAAAGACCTATTCCCAATGGAGCTCCACCCATATGGCGACCCTTCCTTGGTCTGTGCTGCAAGACCCTAAACTACACCACTTTAGTCCATGCTGCAAGACCCTAAACTGCAAAACCTTGGTCACTGTGCTGCAAGACCCTAAACTGCATAGCCTTGGTCCATGCTGCAAACCCCTAAACTGTATCGTCTCGGTCCGTGCTGCAAGACCCTAAATTGTACTGCCTCGGTCCGTGCTGTAAGACCCTACACTGCACAGCCTTGGTCCGTGCTGTAAGCCCCTAAACTGCATAGCCTCAGTAAGTGCTACAAGACCCCAAATTTTGCAGCCTCAATCCATGCTGCAAGTCCCCACACTGCACAGCCTCGGTCTGTGCTGTAGGACCCTAAACTGCACAGCCTCGATCCGTGCTACAAGACCCTAAATGCACAACCTCGGTCCATGCTGCAAGACCCTTAACAGCACAGCCTCGGTCCGTGCTGCTAGACCCTAAACTACACAGCCTCGATCGTTGCTGTAAGACCCTAAACTACACAGCCTTGGTCCGTGCTATAAGACCCTAAACTGCACAGCCTCTGTCCGTGACGTAAGACCCTAAACTACACAGCCTCAGTCCATGCTGCAATAACCTAAACTGCACGACCTTGGTTCGTGATGTCAGAGCTTAAACTCAAAGGCCTCGGTTCGTGCTGCAAGAACCTAAACTGCACAGCCTCAGTCCGTACTGCAACACCCTAAACTGTACAGCCTCTGTCGGTGCTGCACGACCCTAAGCTGCACAGCCTCGGTCCGTGCTTCAAGACCCTAAACTGCACATCCTTGGTCCATACTACACGAGTCTAAATTGCACACCGTCGATCAATGCTACAAGACCCTAAACTACACATCCTCAGTCCTTGCTGCAAGACCTTGAACTGCACAACCTTGGTCCGTGCTGTAAGACCCTAAATTGCACAACCTCATCTGTGATGCATGACCCTAAACTACATAGCCTCAGTTCGTGCTACAAGACACTAAATTGCACAGCCTCGGTCTGTGCTACATGACCCTAAACTACACAGTCTCGGTCTGTACTGCACGACCCTAAACTAAATAGCCTCAACCTGTGCTGCACGACCTTAAACTGCATAGCCTCGGTCGTAGTTGTATGACCTTTAAATTTCGAAGCCCTGATCTAGTTGCACGACCCTAAAAATGCACGATCCTAGTTGTATGACTTTAAAATGCATAACCACAGTCCAGCAGTATGATCTTAAACCATAGTGCACATCCTAGCCGCATGACGTTAAAACGACTCAGCACCATAGTCCAAACTATATGACCTTAAACTGTAGCGGAGGTCTAATTGTACGACCCTATTTGTATGACATTAAACTGCATAACCACTGTCCAGTTGTAAGACCTTAAACCATAGTCCACGTCCTGGCTTCATGATAATAAACTGCTTTGCATAGGTCCAAGAGGCATGACCATAAACTTGCCCCCACATATGCGCACATGTCTGTTCATGCACTTTCACTCATGCCTTCCCTAACCTATTTGTTAGTGTGCACGCACCACCATCGTTACCTCCCCAGTGTGTCCATTCATTTCATCACCATACCTCATTCCTCAGTGAGTCTCACTCGAGCTCACAAAAATGCAAACCATCCCGCCATCCATACTCGTTGTAAGTTAGTGGGTCACCATCGTCCACTCACATTTCATACATCTTCCACCTTTCAAAGGTAGCCTAATGCCATTTCCCCATGTGAGTCAAACCACCACTATACTCACCCCAAGGCCTCCACAGACTGCCATTCATCACCCCCATGGTCCAGTTGTATGACCTTAAATCATGGTGTACGTCCTGATCGCATGACGTTAAACTGTTTCGCACAGGTCCTAAAGGCATGACATTAAACACGGCTTCACAAAAAAAAATTATGAAATAATGGGCATGGTGTATACCTTAACAAGGGAACATTATGAGTGAAAATGACGAACAGGCATGGTCACGAAACCATGAGTAAAAGAGTTTCGTGAATAAAAACAATCGGGCATGGTGAAAACTCGAAAGGGCATCGTGAGTAAAAATGGATGAAAAGAGTGGACATGGCCGAAAGGTCATCGGTAAAAGAGCCCCAAAATAAAAAATAATTTAGTGAAAACCATCTCTACGGTGTTTCTTCCCAAGTTCAAGGGAAATTCCACAAGGGATGCCTGAACCAAAAAACAAGTTGATGCAGCACTCATCTCAACAGGCGACTTCATCTCTCACTCAAAAGAAGAAAATCCCTGGTGTCACAACGCCAGGAATCAACAAATATGAGTTTCAAGGAAAATATTTTGACTGCCTGAGTCCAGTTGTAAAAGGACTCGAAAGATAGAAGACTCGCCATGATGGAAAGACAAGTCTCACGAGGAAGAACATTATTCCCACGAGGTCACAAACACACTCTAGAAACAAACACTACAAAGACAAGAAACTGACAAATCCAAGGCAAAACCTGTCAGAGACTTTAGCTCGCCTAGCCGGCAGGCCCAGACCTTTAGGATCGGCTAATAAAGCTGCCCCCGATTGGACCCGATGGACAAGACCCACATTGGTACTCTGATCTTCAAAAGCAAACCTGGTGTAGCAGTAAACAGTGCCAACCAAAGGCAAACAAATGAATCTAGACCAAATGGGAACAATGCCCTTCGACATGGCACTCAATTGCAAGACAGGCCTGATTCGGACTAACGAGGTCCGTACAAAATTCTCAGCTTTAGAATCACAAAGAGTCTGCACAAGGGTGAGGACTTTGACAAGAATCCCTCAAAAAAGTCTCTTCTCCCCTTAAGGTTTACATAGACAAACCCGCGAATAATGCATCCCTACATCTGAGCATCCTAATTACACCGTTACATGAATCTCCTCTGTGTTCACGTGGTCCAATGGCTAAGAAGAAAAAAAAGTAAAATCTGAAGGAATTTTTTTGAATGATTTTCCTTCTCGCTTCTCTTGAAGCACAATATTTGACAGGGCAAGCTGTTTGAACATATTTTTCATCACCTTGGTCCCTAATAGGAAGCAGATCAATATAAAGCCTACAAAACAGTGGAAATTCTTGACAGTCTCAAAATGGCCACAGAAATGGGCATAATCTCCATCAGCACTTCAAAAGACCACCTACTAAGTTTCATCGCTATCAGACGTCCCTAAAGTAGTGAACATAAAGAAATAATTTCAGCGAAATCCGTCTCTAGCACCCTAATATGGACCCTGTAACTAGATCCATACTTTTTGTAGGTTAAATTGCTGTGGGACAACTTCCATTAGATCAGGTATGATCGAAAACCCCTATGAGTCAAGTTTTGACTTAATCGGACACTCCAAGATAAAGTTATGGGTGAAATACCGAAAAGGGATAAGCCGCACACTATTCCCTTGTGGCCTCACGGCATCAAAACGCCATTAAAGGTGGTAGTTTTTACAGTCAGGGGAAGTCACTTTCGGGGCCTACATCTCAGTCGTTCCAAGTCAGATTGCTCGAAATTTGGTGAGTGAGTTTGTCTCATCAAGAAGAGCAATTCGATATGTGGTACGCCCCGTGACGATGCCCGAGCAGAGAGAAAAACAAAATAAAAGTAGCTAGTCCGTGAAGGAAGTTGCAGAAAATTCAGCAGCAGCACACCTCGTTCAAGCAACCAGATCACGACGCTCGCATATCCGATCGGCACGAAACCAATTACATTATGTGTAAGAGGTCCGAGGCTATCTTAGACCCCATGGTGGAGCTAAGACGCGGGGTGCGTAACCTCCAGAATCAGCTAAAGGCTATGCATGTTACTTCAAAGCACTTAAAGGAGTTTGTCCCTAAGACTAAGACTTATGACGAGCTCAAGATCAATGCACCTCTAAAAGAAGCCAAAGTTCCCCCAAATTAGAGCACTTACAGTGAGCAGGCTCATCGAATCATGAGAACCATGAATTATGAGCCCCTCTCCAATCAAACACCAAGGAGTGAGAAAGCTATTACTCCCCGTTCAACGTCATTGATGCTACAACGGGCTGCTACAAAACGAAGCAAGGAGTAGGCTACTCTTTCTCATCTGAAACCATGAAGGGGAGGAAGCAATGAAATAGAAATAAAAGTCAAAAGGATTGTTTCATTCACAAATCAAGAGGATGGTACAAGCTACCTTGCTTTACAATGGAAAGAAACAAAAAAAAAAAAAGAAAAAAAAAAGAAAGAAGGCGTCATCAACATCGATCAATTGCTTCATTGATCTTTCCCTTGTACAATGCAGCCATTGTTTTTGCCCGTTCAATCTTGTCCTTCAGCTCTGCTACCAGCCCCGCCACTTGCTTCATCAAGGTGGTCACTTCTCCCAAAGAATGTTGGAGGGCCAAAGTGTTATAAAAAAGCACCTTATCCTTCGTTGCCCAATCCGCAGTCTCTTTCTCTATCTTGTCAAGCTTCTATGTCAGCTCTAATATCTTCACTCTTAAAGGTATCACCTTGCGATGGCGGGCGATGGCCTCCTTAGCAAGACTTGATCTCTAGTATTTCGTAGCATCTAGTCGCTGCGATTAAGTGTTTACCAATTCACGGTAACGCAGAAGGGAAGACTCCAAAGGGGGCAACCGCGAGCATTCCAACTGTTGCGCAGTTGCTTCTTCCCGCTGGCCCTCCAGCTCATTAACAACTCTATCAAAATAAGGAAGGACCTTGAGCGCATTCCCTAGGGCAATCTCCGACAACTGTTGGATCGCAGCTCCACTCTCTTCAAAAGACAGCTCCTTCAGTTGCTGGAGGTCTGTCTGAACCATCACAAAAATGATGCCCAACAACCTGCTGAGAGAAGGCCTGAGCAATATAGGAGCCACCATAACAGGAAGACCCCCAACTACAGCCAAGGTCTCAAGATCCCCAGGAGCAACCTCAAGCTGCTTTGGTATCTTGGCAAGGACTTTCTCACTCAGGCACCTAGACATGACCACGTCAAGATCGATCCTGTCATATCCAGACACAGTCGCCTCATCCTTTGTAAGCACTGCAACTGAAGTCGGAGCAAGGCTGGCCTCCTCACTTAGAGCCACTACCTCGGTCTCGAGTTGTACCTCAGTAGTCTCCTCCCCCAGGGTAGCGACCTATTCTTGTGTCACCTCCTCTAAAACCATCTCCACCTCGGGTGGTTCGACACCCTCTCGTCTTCACCCTGCTCTGCCATGACGATCATTTCATCAAAAGACTCTCCCACGGCGTCTACCTCCTCTACAATCACGAGCACTGCCTCGGGGCCCAACAAGCTTGACCCATCATGGTGTCTTGCTTCTCCACCCCAAGATCTATTACTCGAGGCAGCCATCCCCTACTGCTCGGATGGCCGCTCTTTAGCTCTTGGGGATTCGTCCTCTTTTATTATCACGACCTCTATCAAGATTTCCCTTTCCTCGATGGGCACGATGACTGTCAAAATTCCGAAGGCACTCGCTGCCTTTGCCGCCTGGTCAAGAGCAGCCTCGTCAGCCCCATTCACTTTCATTAGGATTGGGCCCTCCCCTTCAGCCACAATCGGAGCAGTAGGCTCCGAGGCACTGGCTTGAACGTCTGAAGGGCCAGGAGAAAGCTTAGGAGAAAGAGAAGGTGAGGCCATGAGAGCAAAAGGTGATGGGGAAACGGTCAGAGACATACAGCCTTCAAAAGTAGCCGAGGAAGAGAAGCCGTCTTCTGGCTAGCGAAACACGAGGATCAAACCTCCTTTGTGCCCCGAAGCCTTAGTTGGCTTTGGGGCTGGGGCGTGAAGAGTCACTAGGGCTGTCTGCTTTTTCTCCTTTCCTTTCGTCGGCTCAGACACAGTAACCTGCGTTTTCTTCTTCAACGGCTCGGGTCCAATAGCCTTCTTTTTCTTCTTTCCCTTCGTCAGCTCTGGTGCAGCAGCCTGCCTCTTCTTCTTCGAAGGCTCGAGTGCAACAACCAGCTTTCTCTTCTTCCCTTTCGCTTGCTCAGGTGCAGCAGCCTTTGAAGTCATTAACTTGGAAGAACTAGTGGCCAATTTGCTATGAGGATCGTTCCATATCAACTCATTTAAGTCTTAGATCGGATGCACTTCGTACCCAGGGACATTACTGCTTTCCTTCCATTTGAAGATCTCAAAGAGGTTTTAAAAATTACTCTCTATCTTCTTCTCCAAACTAGGAAACCGCAACAAAGACTTGTCCACGATATGTCAGCTAGGTTGTTTGAGTATGCGCCAGTCATAAGGAAAGCCTAGGATAAATATTACTTCTAAGGGAGAGGTCTTAGACAATTTTCGCTGCTGGTTGTCTTGGCTCCAGCGGCCATCCTCCCTTTTGCAGGGGTGTTCTGCATCCCAGTACCCCTTGTTCATGATTCTCCACCAATGATCGTGGGCTTTTGCAAACCGTGTCATTCAGTCAAAATGGGGTAGTATGTACTTGTTGACGTTGGTAGCCTCCAGGCATGTGGCCCATGCAGTGCGAGTGTACCTCGGGTGTCAAGTCTCCCTGCGGGTTCCCAATTCATCCTTCTTCTAGAGGGTTGCCTTGCTATGCCGCTTCTCAAAGACAACAGAGAATGGGCACCCTTGATCCAGCCCATGCTGCCAAGCGAACCGGTGAGGAAAGTATTCCTCAAGCTTCGCACCATGGACAGTCTGATAGGCGAGAATGCCGCCTCTGACACTTAGCATATACATCAATTCTTTCGGGCTGGTGAAGTCACCATCCAGGTGATGGCGTAGCTCGTCGACGTATGCAAGGTCTATGAGGCTTCCAATCGAAAATGCCACCCAGGTTAAATGGAGGTGTTCGTTGAAAAATAGGCTGCACGCATGGCCCGGGGGATGGAAAATTGCCTTTTCCTCTGCAATCTTCAGTAAAAATGGACACATTCTATCCTTCAGCTCCTTGGTTCTAAGGTATGTGTCCCGAAAGTAAGCTCCAAGCCAGTCGTACACGTAATGAACAGGGAATGGGGTATTGAAATCCCCCAGGGAGGTTCACCCTCTACAATGCCATTTTTCCCCCCTTCATCCCCCTGGTAAGGTCTTCCCTTGGAAATGACACCCAGGCCATAATAAATGTTGCACAGTATGGGCTATGCGAGCATGTATTATCTCTCCGACACCATGTCACAGATCGCCTGAAAGGTGCTGGGACGAATGATGTATGACCCTCCTAGTAGGGCAAATTTGCACAAGAAAAGTGCCAACTAAGCCACTACGAAGACATGTCCATTCTTCTTCCGCGGCTGAAAAACTGGTGGGGTTTTCTTCTCTCCTTTTCTCAGCAACGGACTAGCTTCATCTATATAGTCACCATAAAAGAACGCTACCCACTTTGTGAAGGTAACCCGCCCCTTCTTAGGCTCATCATAGAGTTGTTGATAGATCTCGATCAACTCACGAAGCCCAGCCGGCAGGACTTCTTTTCCTACCTTTTCCGCTCCAAAAATGACTGAGTTTGGGGGAATAAACTCGTCATACATGGCATCGAGGAGCGGCAGCCCACCGACAAAGTGTAGGTCAATCAGTGAAATCCCTGTCGCTCTGTGACCAAGCAGCCATGTGTTGCTAGCATGGCTCCATGTCTCCAACAACACTTTGACCATGTTTGGACAACAGTCGTAGTAGCCCAGAGAGCACTGGAGGGTAGCCAACAAAGAAGCCAGTCTCAAAATATCCTTGACATCTCGCAGCACTTTCGAGGTCCAGAAGGAATAGCCCTTTAGGTACTAGTGCTCCTCTTGCACTCGCATATCGGAAGAGGACCATCGCATTCCTGGGGTTTCCACCAATCGCTGTTCTAGGGTCGGTAAGTTCACGTTAGAGGCTACGTTTGGTGAAGGAATGCAAAAGGCGTACCCCTTCCTCTATGCTCACACCTCCATTAGTATCTTCCCTCGTCAACAACTGAACAGGGGCACTCATAAAGGTGATGCTCAGAGGCCACCTGGGTTCACATAAGGCTTTGGTGAGCCATATTAGTTCACCTCTCACCTAGCTCACGTCGGTGAAAACATTAGTTTCAAGCTCCCCTTTTCGCGGGAGGTTCTTCACATCAGCAATGGTCCCCCGAAGACTCAGCCATTAGAACAAAAACAAAGGAAGCTAAGCGGCCACGAAGAAACTACGCTCACCAGGGCGAGACTATCGACATCTGCCCATTCTCAAAAGCAAGACAATCGCCACCAGGAGGGAATCGTCATCTCGCGATCAGCCAAGGACTATCGACATCCCGTGAATCAAGGCATGTTATTTCATCGCTCCAGCTATCAGCACGCGCCATACGTGTGACCCTTGAAATAAAGACACTCCGCCTAACACTTGTGATGTGCCCTGTCACAGTGCATGCGGAGGGTGACTGTTCGCCGCCTCAAAAAGCTTTGGCTCTCTCTCTCTCTGAAAATTTTTCTATTGTTTTACCCTTTGGTAAAATAGTAAACTGGAGTTCTCCCCTTTTTATACCCCACAGTATCGAGAACTACCCCCGACAAACTCGAAATGATGCTCTAATCCCTAGCTCTTGATGGCAATAAGACCAGGCTGGGGCGGGCCAAGCCCGAGACCCAAAGCATCATCATCGCACACCTCGTCAAGACTTCTGTCGCATGCCTCATAAGAAGGATAGTGTTGCATGCCCCATCAAGACTTTTACCGTGTGCCTCGACCAGAGACTATCGTCGTGCATCTCGTCTAGAGATTATCGTTGCTCGTCTCGTCCAAGGGTCATCGTCAAGCCCATCTAGTCCAAAGATCATCGCCGCACAGAACGTCGGGACCTACTATCGCGTGCTTCACCAAGGGACCTAACGTATCACCTAGGCTTACTGATTCATGTGCCACTCCACACTTAGTGCCACGCGCATGCCTTGGCACTCCCCTTTGGACCATCGTCCCTCATCTTTAGGAAATTCATTCCCTGCATTACAATCTCACTCCTCCGGGATCTCAATCTCCGGTGATAGCTCCATTCCCCCACAGAGTCACATCCCCTCACCGCTACCGCCACAATCCGTGCCGCATGACCTTAAACTGCATTACCACAGTCCATTCTGCATGACCCTAAACTGAACAGCCATAGTCCTTGTCACATGACTAAAAAAAGTACGACCATGGTCCAAACTATATGACCTTAAACTATAGTGGAGGTCTAGTTGCACGACCACAAACTGTAAAGTCCTTATCACATGACTTTAAACATACGATCATCATCCTTGCTGCACGACCTTAAACTACACTGCCGCAGTCCATGCTGCTTGACCATAAACTACACAGCCATAGTCCTTGTCACATGACTAAACAATGTACGACCATGGTCCGAACTATATGACCTTAAACTATAGCAGATGTTTAGTTGCACGACCTCAAACTGCAAAGTCTTTATCACATGACTTTAAACTTACAACCATCGTTCATGCAGCAGGACCTTAAATTGCACTAACCCCATCCATGCTGCAAGACCCTAAACTGCACAACCATAGTCTTTGTCACATGACTCAAAACTATGTGACCATGGTCTGAACTATATGACCTTAAACTATAGCAGAGGTCTAGTTGCACGACCTCAAACTGCAAATTCCTTGTCACAAGACTTTAAACTTACGACCACGGTTTGTGCTACACCACCTTAAACTGCACTGCCATGGTCCATGCTGCATGACCCTAAACTACACAACCATAGCCCTTGTCACATGACTCAAACCTGTACGACCATGATCCGAACTATATGACATTAAACTATAACGGAGATCTAATTGCACAACCTCAAACTGCAAAGTCCTTGTCACATGACTTTTAACTTACGACCATGGTACACCTGTGTGACCTTAAACAATAGTGTATGTCCTAACGGCATGACGATAAAAGGCTTAACACCATGGTCCAAACTATGTGACCCTAAACTGTAGCGGAGGTCTAGTTTAATGACCACAAACTGCATGATTCTAGCTGTATGACTTTAAACCTCATAGCCATGGCCTGAGCTACAAGACCCTAAAACTGTAACGCGCGAAAGTCCATATGCATAACTCCAACTAAATCCCCAGTTAAGTTAGATGTATGCAAGGTTCATACTCACCAAGTCATCTTCAGAGAGTTAAGGCCATTCTTACCCCTTCAACCCACGGTAACGTTCATCTGTGCTCTGGCTAGTCAGAGTTCCATGCACACTGATATTCATTATCCTCGTAGAGTCACACTGGCCCTCCTAATCCCTAGTGAAGCCTCTCCCATTTACTAATCCCACCTTCATCTACATCTCTTCTAATGTGTATAGCCATAACTATCTTTATCCTTAGGGAGTCAGATTTCTATCCAAATACCTAGCCCCCATGCAGCCCTACTGACATGGCGATTCTTACTCGGTCCATGTTGCATGACCCTAAATTGCATAGCCATGGTCCAAACTATATGACCTTAAACTATAGCGAAGGTCTAGTTGTATGACCTTAAATTGCACGGTCCTGGTTGCATGACCTAAAACTACATAACCATGGTCCAAGCTATATGACCTTTAACCATAGTACACATCCTGGCCGCATGACGTTAAACTGCTTTGCTCAGGTCTAAGAGGCGCAATCTTAAAACATGCCCCTTTTAATCGCACACCCCTTTCACGTGTATTTTTGTGAACTCTTTCCCTAACCGACCCATTTGTGTGTGCGTACCCTCTTCTTGTCCCCAGCGAGCGTACTTAGGCGCATATGCCTTGTAAGTGCATCTACATGCACATCTTCCTTATCCATCCCATTCGTGTGCACTGGCCACCATCACCATCTTTCATCATCCCCCAGTGAGTCTTACCCATGCTCACCAAATGGCAAGCCATCTTGGCCCCCATATTTATCGTTAGCTAGTGGGTCACTATTTTTCACATACCATCCAATCAAATCTCCATAGGCAACTTCATGCCATCCTCTCAAGTGAGTCAAATTTATCACCAGACTCATTCTGTGGCCTCTACAGACTACCATTCCTTACTGCTACTGTCCAACTGTATGACCTTAAACTATAGTGTGGGTCCTAGCCGGATGATGTTAAAAGGTTTGCACAGGTCTTGAAGGCACGACCCTAAAACATGTCTTCTCAAAAAAAATGGGCATGGTGTACACCTGGACAAGGGAATGCCATGAGTAAAAGTGACGAATGGGCATGGTCACGAAACCATGAGTAAGAGAGTTCCGTGAAAAGTAAAATCCAGGCACGATCAAAACCCCAAAAGGGCACCATGAGTAAAAACAGATAAAAAAGGTGGATAAGACCATAGGTCATGGGTAAAAGACCCTAGAAATAACAGAAGTTGATGAAAACCGTCTTCATGGTGCCACTTCTCTTGTTCAAGTGAAAACCCACGAAACGATGCTTGGATCGACAAAGCAGGTTGGCGCACTTCCACAGCCTCAGTCGACTCCGTAGTTACATGGCTCATCAGGGAGTGAGAACCTCATAAGATCTCCTCGGTTTCATAATTCATCAAGGAGTCAGAGCCTCATAAGATCTCTCAAATTTCATGTTTCATCAGGGAGTGAGAGCTTCATAAGATCTCCTCAATTTCAAGGCTCATCAAGGAGTCAGAGCCTCATAGGCTCTCCCCGATTTCATGGCTCATCAGGGAGTGATAGCCTCATAAGATCTCCCGGATTTCATGGCTCATCAGGGAGTGAGAACCTCCTAAGATCTCCCCTGTTTTCATGGTTCCTCGGGGAGTGAGAGCCGCATAAGATCTCCCCAATTCAACAACGAAAAGAGTCCTTGAGGATGAGGATGATGACCAAAAGATCCCTCCAGAAATGCTAAGATCCATTGCTGAGGTAAGAAACTGATGAAGCCAGGGTCCAACCTACCACTGGCTTCAGAGCAATCTTCGTCAAACTGCCTAGCCTACGTAGGATCAGACTTTCGGGTGGGGTCAGAAGCCCCCGACTAGACCCCGCTAGACGGGACCTACAAGAGATACCTTGCCAATCAAAAGAAAACTTGGTGTAGCAGAAAACAACGTCGAAAACTTGGTGTAGCAGCAAACAATGTCGAGCAAAGGTTCGTAGCATTTGACCTTCAAAAAAGGCTTGGTTCTATGTGAGGAGGTCCTGACAAAGGCCTCATGCTCCAGAACCACCGATAGTCTCTTGATGGTGCGGACTCTAAAAATATCCCTCAAAATTCTTGAATGATTGAACTTCTCGATTCCCTTGAAGCACAACATTCGGTGAGGCGTGCTGTTGGAAGGTATTTTTCATCAACATGGGGCCCTCGCTAAATAAAGACTTAGCAAGTAGTGGAAATTTAGATAGTCTCAGAACAACCCCTGACCTAGCCAAGATCTTCATGAGGTATCTCAAGAGTCTCCTACTAAGTTTCGTTGCATTCTGACATGTCTAAGGCACTGCTGATTGAGAAACAGTTTCGGTAGAATCGGCCTCTAATACCCTGAAACGAGTCCCTATAACTAGATTTACATTTTTAGCATCTCAAATTGCTATGAGATTACCACCATTGAAAACCCCCAAGGGTCAAGTTTCAGCTCAAACAGACATCGCAGGGAGAAGTTATAGGCAAAAGAGTGTGGTTTTCACATTGCCTAGCTGAGTCCTTCCCCTAAAATCTTTCTTAGTCCCAAAATTACCGAATGGTGGGGGCCTTACTATCACTTCCTTCCTCAGCTGGAACTCCTCAAAATCCTTCTCGATCTTCATAGCTAGGTCCATCAAGGGGGAGAACGCCTAAAGATTAGCTGACATTACTCTCACTCGGATAACTGGCCTGAGGTCACACTCCAATTTGGTCGCCTTACGAACCTCTGAGTTGATAATATGGGGTGCATAGTGGGAGAGCTCCGCAAACTTGGTTACATACTGTTCTATCAACAATCTCCCTTGTTGCAGCTCAATCAATTCAACTTCTTTCCTCTCTTGGACAGATTCGAGGAAATACTTCTTATTGTATGCTACTTGGAAATTCTCCCAAAAGGCCACAGTCCTTATCTCCACCCACCCAAGACTGTTTCGTCGAACTCCACCAATGCTCGGCATCCCCTTCCAGAATAAAGGTTCCCAATCTGACATTTTTCTCATCCGAGCAATGTAAAACCTCAAAGATCTTATCTACTTGCCTCCTTCATCTTTCAGCCTTCTCTACTCCTCCATGCCTCGAGAATGCAAGAGGTGCAAGTCTTCTAAATCTTTCAATCAACCCACTATCTACCTGGTTTGGGGCAGGGTCAACTGACATAAAATGCTTCATAACTTGTGTCCTAAATAATTCCTTGAAAGCGTCTGTGCTCCCATTACCCATGTTAGAATTGTTGGTACGAGTCCTCGGCATCTTAACCTAAGACAGGAACGCCCAGACGTTAGTTACTAGCCTATTCAACACCCTAATGACTCCTCTAAGACTCTCTAGGCCAAGACTCCTATCATGGCTGCTTTGATACCATAAATTGTCAAAACCCCGCCCCTACCGTTCTTGCCAGACCCATAGAGGGTTAACCCGGGCCCGCTGCGAGGACAATAAAGCTTGGGGTCACGACCACAGGTAGCGATAACCACTCAGGTGTAGTATGCTCAATGCTTTCATAAAGGAGGATCAAAGCCAACCACGAAAGAAAGGAAAAATGTGCACAAAAACACACAACCATAACCAAAGGACAAACAAGTCCCACAAAATTACATATCATAGTTTCAAAATATTACAGAAGAGTCCAAGACACAAAACAACAATCCATAGTGAAGTATATGGCCAAACTGCCATCTAACACATATAATTAAATAGATGAAGCTTCCACAGAAGTGGAGCACGGGGCTCCAATCGTCATTACTAGAATGCCCTTCCAAAACCCGCTGATTATCATTCTGTATAAGGGAAAGTTAAAAGAGTGAGTTATAAAGCCCAATAAATAGATAAAGCTGCCATGCTTTCCTGCTTGTGAACATTATTTCATAATAATAATCAAGATGACATGTAAGTCTTACAAACATGTAGCCATTTGCCCAAATCACATTTAGCAATGTGTCATGCATGATTCATTTCTTGGTGGAGCAATAACAAATCAGATATCATATCATTCAAGCACGCAAATCTTAACATATTGACATAATCAAGGAAGCATAAACAACCAAATACCATCTCACTCCCTAAATCACCAACTCCTAAAGTAGAAGCCCTACCCATTCGGCCAATCAAATCTTGATGCTTAGAACAATAAACATCTCATCAAGACGGAAGCACCACAACCGGGTGACGCGATGCGTAGTGCCTCACGCACACACACATAGAGTTTCCAGTGTGCTTTGGGGTTTTTGATAGGCTGTGGCCTTACAAGATACAGCCCTCTCATGTGCCCTTTTGGAGAGAGAGCGTTACACTACCAAAGGATGACCCAATGCGAAGTGCCCACATTTATTTCAGGGGGCACGACCCTTCCAAATTCACATCTTAAGTCCCTTCTTGTCATCGGGGTTCAGGGAAAGATCGCAGCTGCCGACACCATCATTCACATAGTAGGTACCCTATCCAACAGGCAGCTGCCAGCACCATCATTCACACAGTAGGTGCTTAACCATATATCGCATAGCATGAATCGCAGCTGTCAACACCATCATTCACACAGTAGGTGCTCTTCCCAGTAGGCAGTTGTTAGCACCATCATTCACACAGTAGGTGCTTATCCACATATCACATAACATGAATCGCAGCTGTCGGCACCATCATTCACACAGTAGGTGCCTAAATCACACAGCATGTGCCCTTCCACACATATCATATCAGAAGCATGTCTTATTACCACCATGCACGCATATCACATTAGCTGCATGTTGTCATGCACACATATCATATCATAAGCATGTCTTATTACAACCATGCACGCATATCACATTAGTAGCATGTTGCCATGTGCACATATCATATCATAAACATGTCTTATTACCACCACGCACACATATCATATTGGGGGCATGTCTTATTACAACAATGAACATTCATCATTTCATAGGTATGTATTATTATAACCATGCACATTCATCATTTTATTAGCTTGTCCTATTACAACCATGCATATTCATCATTTCATAAGCATATCTTATTACGATCATGCACATTAATCATTTCATAAGCTTGTCTTATGACAATCATGCACATTCATCATTTCGTTTGCATGTCTGATTACAATCATGCATCTTCATCATTTCATAAGCATGTCTTATTATCATGCATTCATCTCATAAAAGGGCATGCATTCATTTCATAACAGAGCATGTCTCATTATCATGCATTCATTTCATAACAAGGCATGCATTCATCTCATTGTCATGCATTCATTCCATAACAGGGCATGCATTCATTTCATAACATAGCATGTGTCATTATCATGCATTCATTCCATAACAGGGCCTGCATTCATTTCATAATAAGGCACGTCTCATTATCATGCATACATTTCTCATTAGCAGTAAATTTTCACACACACATATCATAACAAGAGCATGTTATACGTATACTCACATGAAAAGTCAGCATGTCCAAGGCATGCTATGCATATGATCATATCATCATGCTTATTAGCTCATAAGACGTCACAACATCATATTTCCGGTTTTTCAATATGAATGCAGTCCACCTTTAAAGGCATATCATGAGATTCAAAAATCATTTGGACCTAAGCCCACTTTTGTGACAATACAGGCACATTAAGCCACAACTTTCGTAAAACCCTAAATATTGGTCTAAAGTTTTTCAAACTGCTTGACGTACTTGAAGGAAGTTCTTGTTTTCACAGCAGAAAATCCTGACAGCCTCTAAGAAAAATGGTCATAACTTTCAAACCATGGGGAATTTCACCAGCATTCCAAAACCATGTTCAAAATATATTCATCAATATATCATTTAGAAGCGGTTTGACCTCATTCTAATATATTTTGGTCAGTGAAAATCTCCACACAAAAACATGTTAAATCCCTATAATTTTATTTCATAAATCTAGCATTCTTCAGTAAATAGTTAATAATTCCCGAATCAAGTGAGATATTAAGAAGGGATCTTTTCCATGATAAAATAGATTCAATGCGCTGCTGTCCCACAAAATTTCATGATCTAAGTAGATATTTAAGATACTCAAAGGATCTATCAAATAGATGCTACAATTCTGGAAATCAGAACACATTTCACAGGAAGTTCAAGAGTGTGCACCCTCGCTCACATTTGTATCCATATTCATGCTTGAGTTTCATACTTTGATTAGGTAAGGAAACATGCATTAACATAAGCATAAAGACATGGAAAACAAATCAACTTACTTATTCCAAATCGATGCTCTGAAGTATTCTCCCAACTTCTCCTTGAATGTTAAACTCCAAAAGTTTGGGTCCAAGCTCGTGGGATTAAGGCTTTGAGAGGTCAAATAACCAAGGGAGGAGAAAGAGAACATGGGTGAGAGATAGAAACCCCATTTCAAGAGTGGTGGGGTGAATAAATAAGCATGGATGGTGGCAGCATGAAATTGCCACATGGCACACTAGTGGGCATGCATGAGGAGAGAGAAGGAAGCAAGCATGAGAGACATCATGATGGTGAGTGGAAGCATGCATGTGCCACTTGGCACTCATGCAGGAAGAGAGAGAGAGAGTAAACATGAGAGAGAAGGAGCTTCCTAGACTACCATACACCACACGCGCCTAGTGGCACGCTCATCTGCCTGCTCTCTCAACGCACGTCCAGCCATTCGTGCTCAACAACGCAATATCCATCCACTCTCTATAGCGTAATATCCATCCGACCTCTATCGCGCGCTCGCTACGCTCAACATTACACATCCACCCGCACTCTCAATGCACATCAGTCCACTCACACCTAACTATGTGCTCATCTGCCCACGCAATAACACAGACTCATCTACCCACGCATGCACTCTAACGCACATCCATCTACACGCATTCACCTGCCCACGCTTAGCTGTGCACTTAACCGTTAACACCTCTAGAAAATCTCGATCCTTACAAAGGATGTGAGAAGAGTGGAAGAGTGAGAGAGAGAGAGCATGATCGACTCACCACGAGTTCATGCACATGTGCACGAGAGAGAGAGAGAGAGAGAGAGAGAAAGAGAGAGAGACGAGCCTGCTGTGGGCCCGTTATAGCAAGAGAGAGTGAGTGTATGTGTGAGAGATAGAGATGTGCATGGTGTTTGAATACATTTTTCAGCGCCTTGGTCCTTGATGTGGAATAAAGATGAAGCCAGTCAATAAAGGCTATAAAGTGAAATTCCTAACCGTCTCATAATTACCCCAGAAGGGATCTGAATCTTTCTAAGCACTTCAATAGGCCACCTGCCAAATTTTGTCTCAATCCGACACTTCTAAAGTAGCGCAGACAAAGAAAAAATTTCAGAAAAATTATCTTCTAGCATCCTGAAATGGACCCTGCAATTAGAACTATATTTTTGGTGCATCAAATGAGCTATAGGATGACCATCATTGGATTCGATACGGTTGAAAACCCTTATGGGTCAAGTTTCAGCTTAATCGAGCATTCTTGGACAAAGATATGGGTAAAAGACCAAAAAGGGGTAGGCCGCAGGCTATTCCCATGTGGCCCCCCTGCACAAATCTCCATTAAAGGAGGCCGGTGTGCATAGTCCCGAGCAGCAACTTCAAAGAACCTGTATCTCACTCGTTCTGAGTCGGATCGCTCTCAAATTAGTGAGCGTGTTCGTCTCATCAAGACGAGCATTTTGATATGTGGCACAACCCATAACGATACTCGAGCAAGGAAAAAAACTAGAGAGAAGTTGATGATTCGTGAAGATAATTGCAGAGAATTCAGCAGCAGAATGCCTCTCTTGAGCACTATTGATGCAAAACCAATTCCATTATGT
This sequence comes from Amborella trichopoda, assembly GCF_054954075.1. Lineage (NCBI taxonomy): Eukaryota > Viridiplantae > Streptophyta > Magnoliopsida > Amborellales > Amborellaceae > Amborella > Amborella trichopoda. The sequence continues at coordinate 23,138,423 of NC_142338.1, read as the reverse complement.
GCGTAAGGTTCGAGGCTATCTCTGGTCCGAACCCTACATATGATGAATGGTTGGATTTCACATACAGAGGCATAGAAGCTGCTATAAATTTCGATCGGCAAATTTTCAAATTTCGGCAAAAAACCCAAGTCGACAAAATCTTCTTCCAAGCATGAAATCGAGCTGCGTTTGATGCCATTCCATTATGACGGCATGCTCAAAGTGATTTAACGAAGAAACTAAAAAGAACATCCAGAAACAAGCACACTATTGATTTGAAGTTTGCAAGGTTCATCTAAATATCGAGTCGAATGATGGTGGACTAAAAACACGATCCATGACTCGAAGTTGGTATCAAATCGATCATCATGCCGAGCCCTACAAGAAAAGAATCATCTTTCAATCAAACGGGCAACAGAGTAGCCCTGAATCATTTATGGAAGATCATGCAAGTTTAAGGCAGTAGCAGGGATTGATTTAGGATTTCACACATTGTTTGGCAGGCGAAAAACAGTCCTTTTGTACCAAATTTTAGAATTTATTTTAAGTCAATTAAATTGTAATTATCATCAATTTAGGTAGTTTTTGAGCATCCACCCATGTTTGGGCCCAATTCTATAAGTACATGCTAAACACAATTGTTATGGAACCTTGGATTATTTAAGACTCATCAATAAAATTTAAGAGTTTTCACGTTCAAATTGTGCGCACTTCTTGGAGAGAGAGAGAGAGGAGAGAGAAGAAAAGGTCTAGTACCTCTTGATGAAGGTAGTTTTCTCTCTCTAGGTAATTTTCTCTCTCCTCCTCTTTACTCTCTCCTCCTCTTTTCTCTCTCCTCCTCTTTTCTCTCTCCTCCTCTCATCTCTCTTTCTCTCTCCTCATCTTTATCTCTTTCTCTCTCCTCCTCTCATCTTTCTCTTCTCGTCTATCTTTCATTCCTATTTTTTCTATGACATTATTTATCCACTTTCCTTCTTTTTCTTTACCTTTCCTTTCTCTTTTTTCTCTTTCTTACTCTCTCTATTCTCTCTCCCTCCTCTCTGTTCATGCATGGAAGAGTCCATCTAGAGTGATGACTTCTTGCTTCAGAGACATGAATTGTGTGCTGGGCCTTAACCCGAGTGGCCGGCCGGGCCTCTGTCAAAGTCCCCTTATCTAATCATTGTCATGGATGGCAGAAGCACATCACTGACCATGTTCTCTCTCTTTTCTTAATCTTCTATCATGGGCATCGAAAAAATATTGCCGCCCATTTTTCCTCTCCCTTCTCATTCCCCTATCAAAGACGGCGGCAGCACACCACCTCCCATGTTTTCTCTCTCCTCTTAATCTTCTATTGTGGACAGTGGAAGCACATTGTTGCCTATGTTTTCTCTCTCCCAATTCTTTGTTATGGATAAAGGAAGCACATCACCGCTCGTATTTTCTCTCTCTTCTTATCCCTCTATCATGGACGATAGAAGCACATCGTTGCCCATGTTTTCTCTCTCATCTTAATCTTCTTTCATGAATGACAAAAGCATGTTGCCCTCCATATTTTCTCTTTCTTCTTGTTCCTTTGTCATGGGCGGCAAAGGCTCATTGTTGCTCGTATCTTCTCTCTCTTCTTACACTTCTTTCATAGACAGTGGGAGCTCATCGCCGTCCATATTCTTTCATATATTTTCTCTCATCACCGCTCATGTTCCCTTACTCTCTTCTCTCTCTTTCGTCATCATTCTTTTCCTTCTCTTTCCTCTTTCTTTCTCCCTCATTGCTCATCTCGTCTTATTCTCACATGCACGACATCGGTAGTACTGTGCATGTTTTTCTCTCTCTCTCTTCTTTCTTCTCTCTCTCATTTGACCAAGAGAGGCTGAGACAAACATTGTCATGGTAGTCTTGTCGTCTAACAGTATTGTTGCTAAGCCAGTCTTAGTTGTCGTGCCCGCCTTACTGCCACATTAGGCTAGTCATTGTGTCAGACTAGCCGATGATCGTTTTGTCATACAATAGTATTTTTGTTGTGCCGGTCTAGTTAATGTGCCCATCTCGCTAGCACGTCGAGACAATCACTTGCTGATCTAGCTGCTGCGTTAGTCTCGCCTCCTAGTCAAAATTCCTCTGATCAACATCTTTCTTATTCTTTTACTTATCCACTTACCCTTTTCTTCTTTTAGATATGCATGTCTATGTACATTCATTCAAAGACAAGTGGGGTCTCTTTCAGCCCACTTGTCTTGTAAAATTAATCATATGTGTACGATTGCAAAAACGAGAGAATACATGCCAAAGGAGACGATTCCAAACCAGTTCTATGACTGGGGGGCTTTCTTCGTGATCTAAGAAGGCACCCACGTGAGCCAGCCTGAGTAAGTCCCGAACCCACCTTAAATTCCTCTCTCATCGGTTGGTCTACCTGCCCTCGCTCCTGAGCGAGGTTCCCGAGAGAGCAATCTCAAAGTCTTGGATTCTCCGAAACCTGAGACGCATCATCCAGATCCAGAGGGCTAGATCAAGGAACCTAACCTGCTTAGCGACTCCACTAGGGACATACTATCCCTTCATCGGATCGTTCTTGTTTGGCTAGTTTTTTCTTTTGTTCTTCTATTTTCACACATCACATGGCTGTTGAGTTTCTTAACCCATTTAACCGAATTGGGGATTTTCTGATCCCCACACTCGTGGCCATTCCCCGAGAACAAGTTCCTTGAACTTCATTCCCAACCTTCCTTTCAATAAAGACCCAGTGTCTAGCTCTCAGGTCTTGGTCTAGATTGATGTGAGAAGGTACTTGACGGTCCCTAACTCCCCATCTCAATGCCTTGGTGGAACTTCCATCAAGGTGCCTGACATTGGTAGCACATCAACTGCCATTCACAGCATGCACCCAGTCACAGGCAAGTAACCTGTTGGTCGCATTGCTGAGGTACGCTGGAACGCCACCCAGTCCCTTTCTAAAAAAGGCAAGCAAGTTGTTGTTGCTTTAGTGGGTCACCGCAAGGCTACCCCCAACATTCCTACATCACCGCGAGTCTCTACCTTTAGAGGCTCGGCACATCGAGGTGGAGACCCTGGGGCCTCCACCTCTCGCACACACAATAAGGCTCGTGGGTCATCTGCTAGAGCCACACCTCAGGGAAAATTTTATGTTACCTCGAGTAAACATCCAGGATCAGGCCTCTCAAAGCCAGGTCCTACATACATTGCGCATTTGCATACCACCACTCGGCAGAATGCCATCGTTGCGTCAACCCAAGTACAAGAAAGATGACTCCCGCGTCCTCCTACTCAGCACACACTAGCACACCCTATAAGGGGCAGGCTTCCACCTATTCTCCAACAAACACATGCTCGCGGTTCTCGGCCTCCTAAGGCCTGACCACCTTTTCGAGCCCGGGCTGACCCCCAAGTCACCCATCATCCTTCTTCAAGGGATGCACATGCGTCGCCATCACAGACAACCCCTCATCCCCGACTCAGACGTCCTTATGAGTCAACCCTACTTTTTCCTACTCCTCCTTCTTTGGGAAAGCACCTCCAACCTTAGTAGTCGAAGATCTTCCCCAAGAGTACCATTGTGAACCTGCCCCATCGTCTCGATCATGTCTCTAAAACCCATAAGAGAGCTTGAGGTAAAGACCTGATGGGATATCAAGTGCTTCATCATCCCCGGCCTTGGATGCCCTCAGTTCCTGACCCACACCCGCTGCTCCACCTAATGGAAACAACTCTTTCTAGCGTAAGAAGGGCTGACCACCCACAGCCTCGATCGCAGTTCTGGCATGAGGTTCATAAAAACCTCAAAGCCAAACACGACAAGGGGTCTGCAAATTCTGAGTAGAGAAGCAATCAAGATGGTCGGGGCAACCAGCTCTGATGACCCTCTTCACCTGAGCCCCTTCTACCCTCTTCAGATGATAGAGCCTGAAGAAGAAATCCATGAACCCTGCACTGTGGTTGGTGTTGAAGACTATATCCTAGCAACTCAGCAGCCACTGTCCCAAGACCATCGAAAACCGATCCTCGAGTGATCGGCATACAAGATTCAAGTCCAGTCGGGGCATGCTGACCCCTTGCTGATCCATCTATCGTGTGTGACTTGTCAAGATTGGAAGCCCTCAATTACAACTAACACTTACCTCTCTAGAGAAACAGTCAGTGTAATCGTTATAAATGAGCCTAACAACTCTCAAGAAGAGGGCATGAATAAGTTTGAAGACATGGTGCGTGCAACGATGTAGAAGATTGATCGCATAGATGACGCACGATAATTGGCTCACCATGAGGTTGATTCTCATCACTCAGATGATGCACCTCCAAGGCAGCCCCTTCCCTCTACCTCACAGGACAATTCAGTCCCTCACCCCGTCTCACAAGCAGACATTGATGTTATGGTGACTCATAACTTAAAGAACAAAAAAATATTCGGAATACAGGGTGCAATGCCTTATCAAAAGTTGTACCCTTCATAGATTGATTGATCAAGTGTCGTCTCCCTCAGATCACAAGAAAGGGAAGTTTCCCCTATTCAATGGAAGCATCTCCCTGAACCAGCATATCGCCCACATCCCAGCAGCATGTCGAGAGACAGCAGCTGATGGTAGACTCCTTCTCTGTCAGTTTGTTGAAACCCTTAATGGACCTGCTTTCCAGTGGTATGCTCGACTTCCCCCAAACTCAATACATACTTGGGCAGAAATGGAGAAACTGTTCCACCAGCATTTCTATGAGGTCGAGAGAGAGGTTCAAACCATCGAGCTTCTGACCTTTACCCAAGATCCCGATGAGCTAGTGGATCAATTCATATCAAGGTGGAGAAATTTGGCTACTCCCTATCTTAATCCCATGCTTGAGAAGGAAGCGGTTCAAACCTGTGTGCGGAACATGCAACCTGAGATTGCTCTACATGTTGAGGCCTCTTATCCGACTTTCATGTCAAAGATGATCTCCAAGTCAGTCCGCATAGAAACTTTGTCACGCCACCATTATGGATCACGACAACAGACTGCAAGCTCAGGAAACAATCGGGGCAATGGTACCTCTCGGACTAATACCCGGGGCAACCAACCAAAAGGAGTAATCAGCATGGTCTCACAAACTTTGGATCTCTCCAAAGGGGTAAACACAGCGAAAGCGCCTCAAACATGGAAACAACAATAGTCGTACAACCGGGTACCCCCACCTACAAACCTTAATCGAGATGATTATTGGACCAGGCATAGAAATAAAGTCTACCCCTTTGAGAAGGAATTGGTCCCTGCACTATTTGGATTATTGCTGGAACAAAACATGATCAAGCTCCCAGAGACCAAGTTCCCTGATGCAGCCGGACTCGATACCCAGGAAAATTACAGTTTTACCATCGAAAGATCAACCACCCCATAGAGGACTACTACACGTTGAAAGAAAATATCAAAGCCCTGATTTAGAAGGGTCAGATAAAGCTTTAAGAGCTAAAGAAGGCATTCAGGATGATAGAAGCCTCCCACACAGTAACAGTCCAAGTGGAAGATGAAGCGCTTGACCTCCTTCGCCCCTTGTTTGTTATGATGCTTCAAGAAGGCCTCATCACACCAAAACCGGTAAGGAAGCCTCGACGCCTCACTCAGGGAACAGAGAACCATTGGTTCCCCTACCATCACATATGGGGCCATGACCTGAGCGAATGCTCAAGTTTCCATGATATAATCGGGAAGAAAATACTGGGATGCCAAGAGTCTTACAAAGCTCCAGAAAGTGATCCCCAAACCACTGCTCCCCCAGTACGAGGGGACCTCTTTACACAAGTCCTGGGTGAAGATGACTCAAATCCTGCTGAACCCTCAACTTCTCAACCATGAATAGTCCATCATTGGTGGAGCAGACTCAAATCCTTAAGGCGAGAAGCAGTTTGTCAAGCTAGGGCAGTTCATAAACCTTGCGAGATGGATCAACCATTGCCAATGAAAACCAGGAGATAACCAACACCAATGGTTGCTCGCCGGAGAAACAAGACTGCTCAACTGCCAATTGAGCAAGAATTTCTCAGGCCTCTTCCCCCATTGCCGACCTTATAAGACTTCATCCCTAGCACGATCTACCTCACTTCCTTACCCCATCAAGAGGATGTACTCGAGCCATCTTCTACTCAGAGTACATCTAGTGAGGGTGATGACATTAAAAGCACTCCCCAATGGTATAAGCAGGGGAAAGACCTAAAAGACTCCTTGCACATGTCCAACTCTGGTAATGACACAAAAAGCTGTCCAGATTAGTCTGATGAGGGGAATGACCTTAAAGGTCCCTCACTTATTGATCCTTCGCCTTCTTCTTCTTCTGCTTCTTATCCTTTCTCTTTTATGTCGCTTGCAAGTACAACCTTGAAGTGTCCAGACGTCGAGGCCCTTGATAGAGAATTTGAAGGAGCCAATATAAGCAGGACACAACATAGGCAGTTAAAAAAGACGTTAGCTCAGGCAGCTAGCAGTTGCGGACGCCTTTAAGGCTTGATCCAAAGCAGAGCCATCTTCTTCAAAGAAGCACAAGAAGTCAAAATCAAAGATATCCTAGTGGGCCCACGAGCCTGACTTTGAGCAGAGAAACTCAAAGGGGCAGAGCCTCTATTCTCAGGAAGATTGCCACATGGTACAATTCTATGAAGTATCAGCCAGCATGGGAAAAACACTGTAGACACCTGTGCAAAGATCATGTGATTCATACGAGGGCATTTCTCATCTCATAATCGCTGAATCTCAACATCCTTTTAACCTTCAAATTAAGCTCCCACAGCTGGATACGATGTTTATATTCAAAGCCGATCTTTTTGTGCCTCAATTCGAGAAAGATGCATAAATCACGACCTACCCTGGAGCTCTATTAGAGGCGGAGATGTCAGAATCATGGGTCTCTGCACTTGAGATTAATAAGAAGAACTCTAAGATCAATGATGAAGAGTTGCTAGAAGCCTCAAAAGAATGGGAAGAAGGTGGACAAGCCACAGCAGACAAGCTCGAGGAGATAAATCTAGAAGATGAAGCCGACCCCAGACCCACTTTCATCTCAGAAAATATGTCATCAGAAGGGAAGGAGAATTTTATTATCTTCTTGCGAGATACCGAGATGTTTTTCCCTGACATTACCATGAGATGCCTAGTTTAGATCCTTAAGTCATGGTTCACTGCCTCGGCATTGATACCTCTGTCAAGCCGGCAAGCCAAAATCAAGGAAGTTCAGGCCTGACCTTGAATGCAGATAGATGTCGAGATGACTGAACTCAGACAAGCAGGCTTCATTCGTGAAGTCAAGTACCCACAGTCGCTAGAAAATGTTGTTTCAGTCAAGAAGAAGAATGGCCAAATCAAGGTTTGCATCGACTTCTGTGACCTGAATACCGCCTGTCTCAAGGATGACTTCCCATTTCCATTCATGAAGATGCTCATTGATTCAATGACTCACTGTCAAATCTTCTCCTTCATGGACGGATACTCCTGGTATAATAAGATACGAATGGAATTAGAAGATGAAGAAGCCACCATGTTCTTGACTCCAAAAGGGGTCTTCTGCTACACAATGATGCCTTTTGGAATGAAAAATGCCAGTGGTTAAGTGCCTCGATCTCGCTTCCCCGTATCTAGGTGATCAGGCGACAATGTCTCGAGTTTGAAAAAACCGGGACTTGAGATCGCTCCCTTGAGAACCTTGTTGAAGAACAAGAGTAGATATCCAACTAATGAGAGAGGAATTTTGGATATGAGGTGGGGACCAACCTCACCTGGGTCTGTGACTTGCTCGAGCTGACTCGTATAGGCGCCCTCTTAGATCATGGCAAAAGGTCCCTCACCTTCTTTAGCTGGTTCGGAATCGCCTCCCTTGACCTGTAATCTCCTTATTTTTCTACACAACATTACTATGGTTAATTTGCAAGACAAGTGGGTCGAAGGGCCCACCCTGATCTTAGAGCAATGCACATTCAAGTGGCTAGGAATGTGAGGGGTTCGAGGGGAAAAGGAGAAGGTTCGAACAAAGGTTGAAGAGAGAAGAAAACATGATGAAGGGACGAGACTAGCTTGATAGCCGAATAGTGACCAACTCGAAGTGGTAGCAAGAAGGGCATGGTACTCAAGACCAGTATGACGGTAATACTGTTAGAAATTGAGGTCGATATGGCGGTGCTAAGCTAGGTCAACCCTCAATCAGGTGAGAAGAGGAGCGAAGGCATGAGACAACAAAGGGATAAGGTCTTGTCGATGCTAGTCGTTGCCACCCATGACTGTGGAGTAGCAGTGTCACGGCCCTTGGACGTGCTAGACACTACTGCTCATGACATGAGTGGGAACATGGAACTACAGACGGTGCTAACACAAGAAGGCAGCACACCTCTGCACGGGTGACGATAGCTTCTCGTGAAGCACATGGTGATAGCCATTTACAAAGCTTGCGGTGATAGTTTTCATGCGACTCTTGGAGATAGGAGTGGGATGCAGGAAGAACAGTGATGAGCACCGAACATACGCAGTAGGCTCACAGACGGCTATGGGCACCGAGCATGCGAAGGAGGCTCACGGATGGCGATAGGCACTGTACAGGCAGAGGAAGCTCACGGACAACGATAGGTATTGTCGAGACCTCTCGTGGGTCGAGATAGGCATTACCGTCTACGATAGGCACGCAATAAGGGGAGATCCCTGCGGGAAGTAATGAGTTTCGCCGTCTGTGCTCTTCACTGAGGCATCGAGGCTATGTCTGCGGAGGGTGATGAGTAGCACTGTCTGCAAACCTCTTTAGGGGACAGAGATGGATGAACAGATGGAGGAGGCTCGCGTATGGCATTTCCATCGCCATGCGTGACCTGTGAGACTACTGAAGAGGCATGCACGACACTGTCACTATCGTGCATGGCCTCTAAGTGGAGCTCAGACGAAGAAGAGGAAGAAGAAGGAGAGAAAGAGAGAAGAAGAAAAGAAAAAACAAGAGAGAGAATATTTACCTTAAGCCTAGGGGTACCGATCTAATAGTTTCTCTCTCCTTACTCTCTCTCTCAACGTGACCCAATAATGAGAAGAAAGAGAAACTCTATTAAGTAAAAACTCTCTTTGGTGAAGAGGTCAAGCCTTTTTTAGGATAATGATGGTATGATATATGTAAAATTGTGCTCAAACATGGGTGGATGATCAAACGTGACCCTAATTACTAAAAATTAAGATTAAAATGAATTAAAAGAAATTAGAAAATAGGGTGTAAAATGACAGATTTGCCCCTTCTTAAAAGGTTGTGGAATTCAGAACAGTCCTTATGTTGCCCTAGAACATGCATGATTTTTCGTGGATGATCCGGAGTCATTTCGATGCTCGGTTGATTGAGAGATGATTGTTTTCTTGTAAGGCTCGATATGGCGATCGATTTGATACCAACTTCGAGCCATGGATCATGTTTTTAAGGCCCATCTTGTAAGGTCCAGTCAGGGGCATGTCCTGAACCTCTAGGCCTATCGGCTAAGGAAGGTTTTAGGTGAGGCGATCTCATGACAAGGAATAACCCTGAAGTTTCTAGCAAGTTAGGCCCTGACTTCATTAGTTTCTTACCTTTGTGATGGTCTTTTAACATATTAGAGGGATCTTTCGGTCATCGCCCTCACCCTCAAGGACTCTTGTTGTTTGTTGAGGTGAAACGTGGGAGATCTTATGCGACTCTCATTCCCTGGTGAGCCATTTTATTTTGTGATTAAATGCTGGCGGCTGAGGATCTTAGGTAGACCTCATAGAATCATGCCTATTTGGCAATTGGGTGTCAGTTGAGGCTGTGGTAGTGCGTCAACCTGCTTTGTCGGTTCAAGCGTCCTTTGCGAGTTTTCACTCAAATAAGGGAAGTGGTGCTGTAATGACGGTTTTCACCAACTTACTTCACTTTTTGGCACTTTTACCCATGACTTGGCAGCCATGTCCACCCTTTTCATCCGTTTTTTGTCACGGTACACTTTTGGGGTTTTCACCATGCTTAGATTCTTGTTTTCATGGAACTCTCTTACTCATGGTTTGATGACCATGCGCGTTCCCTTGTCCACGTGTACACCATGCCCATTTTTTTTGTAAAGGCATGTTTAGTGTCGTGCCTTCGAGACCTGTGCAAAGCCTTTTAACATCATGCAGCTAGGATGTGTACTATAGTTTACGGTCATACAGCTGGACCAGAGTGGTGAAGAATGGCAGTTTGTGGAAGCCATAGGCTGAGTATGGTGGTGGTTATGACTCACTTTGGGGAGATGGCACGAGGCTATCTATAAAAGATGGAAGGTGTATGAATGCTGTGTGAAAACTGGTGACCCACTAGCTGATGACGAGATGGTTTGCTATTTTGTGAGCATGGGTGAGACTCACTGAGGAATGATGGATGATGGTAGTGAAGCGAGTCGGTTCACTAGGGAAGAAATGAAGGTGGTGTGCGCACCAAAATGAGTCTGTTAGGGAAAGCGTGTGTGAAAATACACATAAAGGGGGTGTGCATGTAGGTGTGGGGGCATCTTTACGGTCATGCCTCTTAGACCTGGGCAAAGCAGTTTAACATCATGCGGCCAGGACGTGCACTATGGTTTAAGGTCATATAGCTTGTACCATGGTTATGCAGTTTAAAGTCATGCAACTAGAACCAGGCAGTTTAAGGTCGTGCGACTAGACCTTCGCTATAGTTTAAGTTCATATAGTTTGGACCATGGCTATGATGTTTAAAGTCATGCAGCTAGGACTACGACTGTGCAAGTTAAGGTCATGCAGCATGGACCATGGCTATGCAGTTTCAAGTCATGCAGCTAAGACTAGGAATGTGCATTTTAAGGTCATGGAGCATGGACCATTATGTGAGTTTCCATGTAGGTGAAGCTGCATGGGGAATAGGTTTGTGGATAGAAATTTGACTCCTTGGGGATAAAGATAGTTGAGGCTATATGCAAACTGAGAGATTTAGACGAAGATGGTGGCCTTACAAGGAGTGGCAGGCAAAAGCGGACTTTACGGGGGTTAAGAGGTTAAGTGTGACTCCCTAGGGATGATGAGTAATAGTATTCATGTAACTCTATTGAGACTGATGGGCCAAAGCATAGATTCAATTCTACTGAGGTGATGTGCCAGAGCATAGGTGTAACCTAACTGGGGGTAAAAAGATAAGCATGACCCAACTTGCTAGGGATAGCGGGTCGCAATAAGGGGTGACTCATGCTGGGGTGTCAATGCAAAGAGACCCATTGGGGATTTAAGGGGTAGGTGCGACCCCCTGATTTCTTGTCATACACTTAACTTCACTGGGGGTGTTATACACCTAACGAAGAGGTGGTCCCTCTTACAGCTAAGGTTATGCACATGGACTATTTATCACGTCGTACATTACAGTTTTAGGGTCTTTTAGCTCTAACCATGGCTACGCAGTTTTAAAGTCATGTAGTTAGGACCATGCAGTTGAAGGTTCTGCAACTAGACCTCCGCTACAGTTTAGGGTCATATAGTTTGGACCATAGCTCTAAACCTTTTAATGTCATGCGGCCAAGACGTGCACTATAGTTTAAAGTCATACAAGTGGACCATGGTCATGAAATTTAAAGTCTTGCAATGATGACTATGTAAGTTTTAAGGTCCTGTAACTAGACCTTCGCTATAGTTTAGGGTCGTATGGTTTGGACCATGCAGTTTAGAGTCGTGCACCTGGACCACGGCTGTATTACATACCATGGCTATGAAGTTTAAAGTCATGTAGCACAAACCATGGTTGTGCAGTTTAAGGCCATTCAATGCGAACCATGGCTATGCAATTTAAAGTTATGCAGCACGGACCATCACTGTGTAGTTTAAGGTCATGCAGTGCGGACCCTAGTTGGTGAAGGAATGCGACTCCATGGGGAACAAAGCAGTCACCAAAAACTTGACTCCCTGAGGAGTGCGACTGTGGTGCAGGGAATGGACTTCTTGAGGAGGCAGGACGATGGTCCACATTGGAGTGTCATGACGTGATCACAACACTAAGTGTTGGATGGCACACGCAGCATTAGGTCTATATGTTGCGCGCACGGAGTTTGGCCCCTTAGTGAGGTGCACGGCAATAGCCTTTTGACAAGGAGCTCGACAACGACTTCCTTAATGAATGGCATGGTGATGGTTTCTTTGACGAAGGGTGCGGAGATGGGTTCTTTGGCAAAGGGCACGGCGACGACTTCTTTGATGAAGGGCGCGGCGACGACTTCTTTGATGAAGGGCCCAACGACGACTTCTTTGAAGAAGGGCCCGGAGAAGACTTCTTTGATGAAGGGCGCAATGAAATCCTTTTCGAGTTCAGGCATGATCCACCCCAGCCCGATCTTATTGTCGTCAGGACCTGGGGACTGAAGCGCCATTTTAGATTTGTCAAGGGGCAGTTTGTGGCACTGCTGAGTATAAAAGGGGGAAAACCCCATTCTACTGTTTTATCGAAGGGTAAAAAAGTTAAAGAGTTTCTAGAGAGAGAGAGAGCTTGAGCCTTTGGCAAGAGACTTTTGGCGAGAGTTTTTTGGCTAGATTTTGCAGCATAAAGGTTTTCAGGAGTTTTTTTGGCGAGCTTTAACATGTCGTGAGCTTCATACTGTGCTTGCGAATGCTTTGGGAGAGTGCCAAGGCTTTCTGAGGGGGAAACATGGCTTCTCAAATCCTTTAATATTTTCAGTGGTGCTTCTACCAAGGTTTCGAGTGTTCTTCCAATAGTCCTGTGGCTGGAGGGAAGGTTGCAGAGAAGTTAGGGGAGCTGAAGGTCCTTTGGTTTTTGGAAGAGAAGAAGGAGGAGCAGCAGTGGGCTCATCAGAAACTCAGTTGAATTCTGGTGAGTTCGTGGAGAGCTACTGAAGTATGAAAAAAGGGAGAAGGGAGACTTGTACGGCCACAGGGAGACATTCTGTGGATTTTGGTGGCTTTTCGATTTTCCCGACTGTTGGCAAGGGGAAAGAACAATGCCATAGGGGGTTTCCAGCGAGCAGAGGGAGTTTTCGGTAAGAACCCGAAGGGTTGGGGGGCCATAATGGTTGGGACGAGAAGGGTCACGAGGAGGCTGACAATCACCCTCCGCATGCGCGGAGACCCACCACATCACGATTGTCAGGCGGCGTGTCCAAATTTCAGGGGACATGGTACGCCACACATGCGACATGTGTGAAAAACTGGAGCGTAGGCGACAGCAAGTTCTTTACTTTAGCACACGCGATAGCCCTTGGTCTCAAGACGGCAATAACCCTGTCTTCTGCTCACGGTCATACCATCTCAACGGGTGGACGATGATAACTCCTTAGCTGTGAGACAACAATAGTCCCTTAGTCGTGAGACGATGACAAACCTACCTTCTTCACACGACAATACCATCTTAGCGAGTAGACGGCGATAGTCCTGTCCTTGACTGCGAGACGATGATAGCTTGCGAGCGTTACGCCTTGAGTGGATAGTCGGCGATACACCCTCGCAAGCATAGTTTTACATGGCCTTTTAGCGTCTTTTGGTAGCGAAACCGTCGCTCTAGTGGCCCATCCTTCGGGTGCCATTTTAGACGTGAAGAACCTCCATGAGCAGGGGAGCTCGGTAACAAAAATTCACTTGTGAAACCCTGGTGAGTGGTGAGTCGATCTGGCTCACTGAAAGCTTATGTGAACCGTGGTGGCCCTTGAGCATCACCTTTGTTAGTGACCCTATCCGGCTGGAGACAAGGGAAGACAATGGCGACAATGTGAGTGTAGAGGAAGGGGTGGGCCTCCTACACTGCCTACAACAAAACATAGCCTCTAACAGAAACTTGCCGAATCTAGGCAAGCAGATGGTACAAACCCAGGGCATGAAATGGTCTTCTGCTGGCCAGCGGGTACATGGGGAACACCAGTACTTGAAGGGGTACTCCTCATGGACCATGAAAGTGTTGAGGCATTTCTGAAATACTTTGAGACAGGCTTCCTTGCCGGCCACCCTTCAGTGCTCGGTGGGCTACTATGACTGGTGCTCAAACACGGTCAAAGTGTTGTTGGAAACTTGGAGCCATGTTATCAACACATGGCTGCTTGGTCATGGGGGGGCAAGGATATTGCAGATGGACCTACACTTCATTGGTGCGCTGCCGCTCCATGTTGTTATGTATGACTAGTTTATTCCCCCGAACTCAGTCATTTTTTAGGGGAAAAGGTAGGTAGAGAAGCCCCACCGGCTGGGCTTCAAGAATTGTTTAGGATTTATCAACAACTCTATGTTGAGCCCAAAAGTGGGCAAGTCACCTTCGCCAAATGGAGAACATTCTTCTATGGCGACTTTACAAATGCAGCTGGTCCGTCTCCAAGGAAAGGGGAGAAGGAAACCCCACCAATTTTCAAGCTGCGAAAGGAGAATGAGCATATCTTCCTAGCAGCTTACTTGGTGCTCTTCTTATGTAAATTTGCCTTGTCGGGAAGGGCAGACATCATTCATCCCGGCACATTCTATATGGCCTGCAATATGGCACAGGGGAAGGAGTATGTACTCACACAGCTTGTTCTGTGTAGTATTTATCATGGTCTGGGGGCCATTTCCAGGGGAAGATAGTATCAAGGGGATGAGGGAGGGAATGGATTAATCGATGGCGAGGTCTTCTCAGGGGATTTCATGACTCCTTTCCCAGTCCATTATGTACATGGATAGCTTGGGGCTTATTTTCTGAACGCATATCTGAAAACCAGAGAGTTCAAGGAAATTGTGTGCTCAGCTTTGCTAAAGATTTCAGGGCAGAAGGCAATCTTCTATACCCTAGGTCATGCACTCAGCTTGTTCTACAACGACCACCTCTACATGAACCAAGTGGCGTTCCCGGTTGGAGGCCTCTTAGAGCATGCATTTATCGACGAGCTGGGCTACCACCTGGACGATGACTTCACCAGCTTGAAAGAACTGATGTTTATGTTGAGCATCAGAGGCAGAGTTCTTGCCTATCGCATTGTCCATAGCGTGAATATTAAGGGATACTTTTCTCATCGGTTTGCCCAGCAACATGGGCTAGATCAAGGCTATCCATTCTCTGTATTTTTCGAGAAACGACATAGCAAGGCTGCTCCTTAGAAGAAGGACCAATTGAGGATGCTTTGGGAGACTTGGCTCCTAAGGCACATCCACACTGCTTGGTCCACATGCTTGGAGGCCACCAAGGTCGATAAGTACGTGCTGCCCCATTTTGGCAGGACGATAATGGCAATTGAGGCCCACGAGCTCTTGTAGAGAATCACGAACAAGGGGTATTGGGACGCTGACCGCCCTTGGAAACAGGAGCGTGGCCGCTAGAGACAAGATACAAGGCAACAAAAAATGGCAATGACCCCTCCCCTAGGCGAAATACTTACCCTCGGTTTCCCCCATGACTGTGGCACGATCGGGCAGCCTCGCTAGACTACCATGGACAAGTCTTTGCTGCGGTTTTTCATTATGAAGATGAAGACATGAAGCATTTTTGACAACCTCTCTGTTATTTTCAACTGGAAGGAAGGTTGAAAGGTCTCGATTCATGAAGGGCATCCGCTCCAGGATTTGAATGATTTGATTGGGAGCAGCTCTCATAGCAAGCTAGCCACCAAATCGTCCAAATCCCCCTTGAAGGCTGCTGCACCTGAGCAAGTAAAAGGAAAGAAGAGGTAGAGGGCTACCCCAGCGGCTTCTCATGCTCCAGCTAAGAAGGCAACCAAGGCTTCGAGACTCAAATGGCATAAGGTTCCAGTGGTTCGTGAGTCAGAAGACGGCTCCTCACCTTCAACTTCTTCGAAGGGCTGCATGTCCCCTGTAATTTCTACCTCGCCCTCTGCTCTTGAAGATTCTCCTTGTCCTTCACCTGAACCTTCGCCTGGCCCTTAAGTGGCTCAAGCGGCTGCCTCAAATCCTACTGCCCCAACCGAGATTGCTTCAAATCAGAAAGTGACATCTGTGGTTGAAGGGGTGGCTCAGTCCTGATGGAGGTCAACTAGGCTGATGAGGCTGGCCTCGATAAGGCGACGGAGGCAGAGAGGGCTTTTGGGGCTCTGAAGGCTATCGAGGAGAGGGAAGCCCTGGCAGACCTTCTTGTTATAGAAGAAGATGAAACCCTAGGAATTGAAGAGGGACCACCCGAGAAGCAAGAGGTTGCTGCCTCGATTGATGTGGCTGTGGAGGATGCAGAGACAGGACACTCTCAGGGATCAAGCTTGGAGAGCCTAGAGGTAGCACTCGCGACTGTGGAGGAGGAAGGCCCTATAGGAGAGCCTATAGTTGATGTGGTCACCGTGGAAGACAGGGGCGAAGAAGAAGAAGGGGAAGGTGGCGAACCTGTCGAGGTGGGCATGGCGGTTGGTTAGGTGCCTCAATGATGCCCTCCGGATCCTTTGGGGATTAGACGCCCGTCTCAGGTTTCGAGGGAAGACCTGGGACGTTTTTGAGATCTCTTTCTCTAGAAACTCATTCAAGAAAGGGGGCAGGTGTTACCAACAGGTAAGAGAGGAATTTAAAGGTGGGTTCAGAACTTACTTGAGCTGACTCGCATGGGTGCCCTCTTAGATCATGAAGAAAGCCCCCCAGTAATAAAATTGGTTCGAAATCGCCTCCCTTGGCTTGTATTCTTCGTATTTTTTGTAATCACACTCATATATGGCAAAGGTTAGAAGATAGATGGGTCAAACCTCACCCTTTTCCCCTTTGATGAACGTACACAAGCATGCGCATTCAAAAAGAAGAAGAGAAGAAAGACGAGGGAGAGAAGAATTCGATTAAGCGAGAGGATCAAAGCGGTGACTAGGCTGGTGGATAATTAGGCTGACATGGTAGCAAAATGAGCTCGATAACTAAGACCGGCTCACAAGATTACTACTAGATGTCATTACAAAAATCGACTAACTAAGCACGATGGTTAGTCTGTTGTGGAAATAAAGCAGGCCAAGTAATCTTGGGACAAAAACATTACGGCTAGACTACAGGACTACCATGAGAGGCTAACCTCAATCCCTCTTAATCAAATGAAGGAGTGGCAGAATAAGGCTATGAGGAAACAATAAGAAGAGAAGAAGGGCAAGAAAGAAGGAGGGAGAAGAAAGGAAGAGAAAGTATGAAAGATGAGAGGATAAAGGGGAGAGAAGGCGCAGTCGGGGCTAAGCATTGCCGACTGTGTTTGAAGGAAGAGACATAACACAGTCAATGCTAGACTTCGTCGACTGTATTGTTCAGAGGAGAAGAGAGAGGAGATACAGTCGACACTAAGCTTCACCGACTGTGACAGAAAAGGAGAGAGAAATTCAGTTGGCACTAGGCTTCATCGATTAATAAAAGAGGAGAGAGAAAATCAGTAAATGTTAGGCTTTACTGATTGATAGAAGAGGAGAAAGAAAACCAATCGACATTAGGCTTAACCTATTGATAGAAGAGAAGAAAGAAATCCAGTCGGTGTTAAGCTTTACCGACTGACAGAAGAAGAGAAAACCAATCGGCGTTAGGCTTCGTCAATTGTGAATGAAGAAAGAAAAAACTCAATCAGCTCTAAGCTTCACCAATTGACATAAGAGGAAAGAGAAAACAAATCGGCACTAGGCTTCATCGGTTGTGATAGAAGAAAGAGAACCAATCAGCACTAAGCATCTCCTGTTGTGACAGAAGAAAGAGGAAACCAACCGATACTAGGCTTCACCGATTGTGACAGGAGAAAGAGAAAAGTAACTGACGCTAAGCTTCGCCTGTTGTGACAGGAGAAAGAGAAAACCAACCGGTGTCAGGCTTCACCGGTTGTGTTAAAAGTGGATGGATGGAAATAGAGATGAGAATAAGAGAGATAAAGAGATATAGAGGAGAAGAGAGGAGGAGAGAGAAAGAGATTGAGATGAGACGAAGAGAGAAAGAGATAGAAATGAGAAGAAGAGAGAGAAAGAAATAGAGATGAGAAGAAAGGAGGAGAGAGAAAGAGATAAAGATGAGAAGAAGAGAGAGAAAGAGATAAAGATGAGAAGAGAGGAGAGGAGGAGAGAAAGAGATAAAGATGAGAAGAAGAGAGAGAAAGAGAGATGAGAAGAAGAGAGAGAAAGAGAAAGAGATAGAGATGAGAAGAAGAGGGAGAAAGAGATAGAAAGGAGAAGAAGAGAAAGAAAGAGATAGAGATGAGAAGAGAGGAGGAGAGAGAAAGAGATAAAGATGAGAAGAGGAGAGAGAAAGAGGGGAAGAGAGAGAAAGAAGGGAGGAGAAAGAAATAGGGGAGGAGAGAGAGCTACCTACTTAAAGGGTATTAACCTTTTTCTTCTCTCTCCTTTCTCTCTCTCTCTTCAAGACGTACCCACAAACTCAAGAAAAAATCAAACTTTTATTGATTGATCCAAGAAGAATGAATCCGTCTTTTGTACAATGAGGCAGTGCCTGTTTATATAGAATTGGGCTAAAACATGGGTGTACGCTCAAAAACTACCTAGAATTGAAGATAATTACAATTTAAATGAATTTAAAGAAATTTTAAATATGGGTACAAAAGGATTATTTTGGCCCTGCCTAACAATGTGTGGAGTTCCATAACAGTCCCTACTGCTGTCCAAGAACTTGCGCGATCTTTCGTGGCTGACTCGAGGTCATTCTGATGCCCATTTGATCGAAAGATTATTGTTTTCTTGTATGGTTCGTCATGACGATCATTTGATACTAACTTCAAGCCATGAATCCTGTTTTTGAGCCATGATAATGAGACTTGAATCTTGGATGAATCTTGAAAACTTTGGATCGATTGTGTGATCACTCCTGGATGTTTCTTCATCACTTCTTCATTAAATCACACTGAGCATGTTGTAACGATCATGTTGCAGAGAACATAGCTTGATTTCGTGCTCAGATGAAGATTTTGTCGTCTTGAGTTTTTGGCCGAAAACATGAAATCTGGTGGCCAGAATTTACAGCAGCTTTGACGCCTTTGTGTGTGAAATCTAGACTAGATATAGCCTCGGACCTCACACACCTATTGCAATTGGTTTCGTGTCGATCAGGTATACGACCGTCTTGATCTAGCTGCTCGAATGAGGCGTGCAGCTGCTAAATTTTCTGCAACTCCCGTCACTGATCAGTGAATTTCATTTAGTTTTTCTCTCTGCTTGGGCGTCTCCACAAGGTGTATCACATATCGAATTGTTCGTCCTGATGAGACGAATACGCTCACCAAATTTGGGAGTAATCTGACTTGAAAAGAGAGAACAAAATTGACTGCCCGTTACTGTGAAAAGAGCCACCTTTAATGGTGTTTTAGTGTACGGTGGTCACACGGGAATAGTGTGCGGCCTACCCCTTTTCGGTATTTTACCCATAACTTTATCTTGGAGAGCCCGATTAAGCCGAAACTTGACCCATATGGGTTTTCGACCATGTCGAATCTAATAGTGGTGGTTCCACAGCTGTTTCACACACCAAAAGTATGGATCTAGTTACATGGTCCATTTCAGGGTGTCAGAGACCAATTTTGCTGAAATTGTTTCTTTGTGTTCACTGCCTTAAACATGTCTGATTGGGATGAAACTCGGTAAATGGTCTTTTGAAGTGCTGATAACAAACCTGACCAATTTTGAGGCCATGCTGAGACTGTCGCGAATTTCCACTAGTTTGTAGGCTTTTATTGACTTGCTTCATACCACGGACCAAGATGCTGAAAATTACATTCAAATATCTTGCCCAACCGATTGTTGTGCTTCAAGAGCAGTGAGAAGGACAATCATTTAGAAAATTTCCTTCCGCTTTTACTTTTTTTCTTCCTAGCTACAGGACCACACGAACGTCGAGGAGATTCACGTAATGGTGTCACTAGGCTGCTCAGAGGTAGGGATGCATTGGTCACAGGTCCGTTCGTGGAGACTTAGGGGGATAAGAGATGTTTTTGAGGGATCTTTTCGAAGTTCTCACCCTCTTGTGGACTGTTGGTGATTCTGAAGTTGAGGATTTTGTACAGACCTCATCAGTTAGAATCAGGCATGTCTGGTAATTGAGTGCCATTTAGAAGGGCATTGTTCCCATTTGGTCTGGATTCATCAGTTTTCTATGGTAGGCATTGTTTACTACTACACCAGGTTTTCTTTTAACGTTCAAAGTACCACTATGGGTCTCGTCTACTGAGTCAAGTTAGGGATAGGTTTTATTAGCCGATCTCGAAAGTCTGGTAGTGCCGGCTAGAGGAGCTGACGTCTCTCGCAGGTTCTCCCCTAGCTTTGTCAGTTTCTTGCCTTTGAAGTATTTATTTCTAGAGTATGTTTGTGACCTTGTGATAATAATGTTCTTCCTCATGAGACTTGTCAGTCCATCTTGGCAAGTCTTCTGTCTTTCGAGTCCTTTTGCAACTGGACTCAAGCTGTCAAAATCTTTTCCTTGAAGCTCATATTTTTGGAGTCCTTCCATTTATGACACCAGGGATTTTCTTCTTTTGAGTGAGGGTTGAAGTTGCTTGTTAAGATGAGTGCGGCATCAACCTGTTTATTGGTCCAAGCGTCCTTCACAGATTTTCGCTTGTACTTGGGAAGCGGCGCCATAGTGACGGTTTTCACCAACTTCTTTTCATTTTAGGGCTCTTTTGCCAATAACCTTTCTGTTATGTCCACCCTTTTCATCTCTTCTTACTCACAATGCCCTTTCCAGCTTTCACCATGCTCGGGTTTTATTCACCGAATTCTTTTACTCATTGTTTCATGATCATGCCCATCCGTCATTTTTACTCATAGCATTCCCTTGTTAAGGTAAACATCATGCCCGTTATTTTTCTTCTTCTTTTTTGTGAAGGTGTGTTTAAGGTCATGCCTTCGAGAACTGTGCAGAACAGTTTAACGTCATGCAGCCTGGATGTGCACTATGGTTTAAGGTCATACAGCTGGACCGTGGTGGTTATGAATGGCAATCTGTGGAGGCCATGGAGTGAATATGGTGGTGGTTTGACTCACTTTGGGAAAAAGCATTGGGCTACCTATGAGAGATGGATGATGTATGAAATGTGAGTGGACAAAGACGACCCACTAACATACAACAAGTATGGATGGCGAGATGGTTCGCCATGTTGTGAGCGCGGGTGAGATTCACTAGGGAATGAGGAATGGTTACAAAGTGAATGAACTCACTGGGGAGGTAATGAAGATGGCGCGCACACACTAACAGGTAGGTTAGGGAAGGCATGCGTGGAAAGTACACGTGAAAGGCATGTGCACGTATGTGGGGGCGAGTTATGGCCATGCCTCCTGGACTTGTGCAAAGCAATTTATCGTCATGCGGACAGTACGTGCATTATGGTTTAAGGTCAAACAGTTGGACCGTGGTTATGCAATTTTAAAGTCATACAACTAGGGCCGTGTAGTTTAAGGTCGTGCAACTAGACCTCTGCTAAATTTTAGGGTCATATAGTTAGAACCATGGTGCTGAGCCTTTTAACATCATGCAGCTAGAACGTGTACTATAAGTTAAAGTCATGTAGCTTGTACCGTGGTTATGCAGTTTTAAGTCATACAACTAGGACTGTGTAGTTTAAGGTCGTGCAACTAGACCTCCGCTATAGTTTAGGGTCATATAGTTCAGACCATGGTTGTGCAGTTAGAGGTCATACAGCATGGACCAAGGCTATGGAGTTTAGGGTCATGCAGCACAGACCGAGGCTATGCAGTTTTGAGTCATGCAGCACGAACTGAGGCTGTGTAGTTTAAGGTCATGCACCACTGACCGAGGCTGTGCAGCTTAGGGTCATGCAACACCAACCGAGGATGTTCAATTTAGGGTCATGCAGCACGGACCGAGGCTCTGAATTTTAGAGTCATGCAGCACGGACTGAGGCAGTGTAGTTTAGGGTCATGCAGCACAAACCGAGACTGTGCCGTCATGTAGGTGAAGCTCCATGGGGAATAGATCAGTGGATGGCAATCCGACTCCTTGGGGATAAAATGGTTAAGACCATTCACAAACTGAGGGCTCAGGAAATGGTGTCCCGATGAAAGATGGCCAACAAAAGTGACCTTCACTAAGGCTTGGTGGGGGGTAAGCATACTCTCTAGGGTGAAAGATGGTTTGGTGTGAAACTGACCCACCGAAAATTGAAGAGGTAAGAATGACCCTAACTTCACTGGGGGCAAGGCGCTACAATATGGGTGTGACTCCTATGGGGATGAGGGATAGTTCTTCACTCCATTAGGGATGATAAGTCACAGTTTGGGTGCACCAAACTGGGTGCAACATCACTAGGGATGGTAGGTCACGGCTTGGGTGGAACCCCACTAAGGATAAGTGGTAGGACACACAAGACTTCAACCTGGAGCAAGTGACAATAGGTTGCTTGAAATACATCCAGTACCATGTGTAGTGCTAGTGGTTTCTTATAAGTATTCAACCGGTGCAAGGCTATTAAAGACTCAGTTGGCACTGTGAACAACCCATAATATTGTTTGAAGACAACTGGCGCTAAGTTAACCGGTGCTAAGCTCGTTTGGAAGCACACCCAACGTAGAATCAACCGGTGCTAGGTTGTTTGGAAACACACTCGGCACCAACTTAATCTACGTTAGGGTTCTTTTGAAAACACACCCGACGCTAAGTCAACCGGCACTAGGGTTGTTTTGAAACCCACCAGACGCTACGTCAATTGGCGCTAGGGTTGTTTGAAATTCACTTGGCTTAGGGTTACTTGAAATTCACCCAGCACGGGGGATGGATCGAGGAGAGTTACCTCGAGCCTCGAGTCAAAGCCTGACCCTGCTCATCATTGCTTGGTTTCCCTTGGACATGACTGGAATTCCCAGTTTGTGTGGGGCATTTGAGTGTAGTGTGGTCTATATAATGGGGTCAAATCATGTTTTCCCTCAGTTTTTCACCAAGGGTTCACCAAGGGTAAAAACAAATTAAGGCAAACTTTCTTAACGGTGAGGAGAGCATGGTCGGTTGAAGTTCCGGCAAGCAGTGGGACTCCGATTAAGGTTTTGCAGGGAAGGTTCTCAGCCAACAGTAGGATTCAGGGAAGTTTGTAGGGAAGACCTTCGGCACGCAGACTTTGCTAAGATTTTGGTGAAGTTGCAAGGAAAGGAGCAGGAGAGGAGAGTTCTCATAAGAGTTTTTCGGGAAATATAAGAGGTTCCAGCGACAGCAGTTTTTGGTAGAAGAGGTGGGAAGTGAAACTGTGAGCATTTCCATGCGTCTGAGGAGTTTTCTGAGGATTTTTAAGAAGTTTCTCGGGGATTGTGGTAACTTTTCAACATTTTCATCGATTTTTTGTAGAGGTTTCCAAGGACTTAGGGGAAGTTTGCAGAAGTTTTTGGTGAAGTTCTGGTGCTGTCCAGTTGAAAAACACATGCGGGAAGGTTTTTCAATGGGTTTTTTGACCATGTATAAGAAGTTTCAGCGGGAGACGACCGGTCACGGGAGGTGTGCTGTTGTGGAAGGCGTACAGTTGCGAAAGGTGAATCATCGTGGAGGTGAATCATTGCAAGGAAGGTGTACGGTTATCTCTTTCGTATGTCAATTAAGGAGGTGTGAAAACTTGGTGAAGGTTGTCAATAGACGCAGCTAAGTTCGAGGTGTCACGATTAAGATTCGTGGCACGTGTGAGAGATTTGATCACAAGGTCAACCGACGTTGGGTATTGGCAATCTCAATTGGTGCTGAGTATTGAAAGACTCAACCGGCGCTAGTCGTTTGGCATGCAATAGGCGCTGAGTGTTGACAAGCTCAATCGGCACTGAGTGTTGAAGGACTCAACAGGTGCTAGTTATTGACATGCTTAGAGCAGGCCTTCAGAGCTTGAGGGAGCTGCCCTTTGATGAGCTGGGTGAAGCCTTAGCAAACCTGATGGAGTTTTGCGCGACTACTACGATTGGGTGTGCCCCAGAAGTGCTTTCCCATTTTAATGGAACTCTAAACGGGTTGGAGAGCTGGAGGTTGGGAGCGCTACATCATGAAGACGAAACTGGCAGGCTAGCCTCTTTGGAAGAGTCGATCTTGTGTCATCGCCAGAAAATATATGCTTGCATTGAGAAGAAGGCTACGATAACTAGCCGTCAGTAGGACCTCAAGAAGGAGGTGCAAGGAAGCTTCAAGAGAATGATTGAAATCCGAAAGGAGATGCGAATACTGAGATAGGCATTCACGGGCCTTGAGATGGAGATAGTTCAAAGGAAGGCCATGGAGGCCTCATTGGTCGAAGATTTGTCCGAACTCAATGGCACAATTGAGTCGAAAACTGTGTCGATGACAAAGGAGGCTCAAGCAGTGGGAAAACTGTAGGGGCGTATCTAGGGCACTGAGACTTCCCCTTTTGTAAAAGTTTTTAACTGATGAATAAAGCACTTCTCTCTTTTGACATTGCTGCATGATTTCATTCTCTGAAAAGGTGATTGTCATGCATCCTTGTAGAATTGTCGGGTCTACCTCAATGGGTTCTACTTCAGTTTCATACACTTCTGGGTTAGAGAGAGCTTGAACTAAAGCCATTCGGTAATCCTTTGAGAGTATGAGGGCATCATAGACACTGAGAAGAGTCGAAAGTTTCTGTAGATGCCCTATTATATCATATTTCACCTTTTCTTGATCAAGGCCTTGTGCTGCTGGTCCTACAACTGATTTGGGTGGTACATTGGGTTGAGGAGCAGGTTTGGGTAGAAAAGGTTTATTTTTGTCGGCTGGCTGACATGATTGCACAACGGGCTTGGTTTGAGTTATAGAAGTTTGAGGTTTTGGAAGAGACTGAGTGCATGGGATCAAAGGGATCCCAGGAAATTGGAGGATAGGTGGACTGTTTGAAGTATTAAGATTAGGAAGGAGCTATAAGATAGATAGACTAGTCTTTGGATTAGGGGGTAGTAGCGGACTGGCGAACCTCAAGGTGCCCGACTTCCATGCTAGAGGTTGCAGCATCCTCCCTGATCTAAGATTAATCTGTCCCGTGGTGGGTATTGCTCATGAAATTTAAACCATGTGGCAAGCTCCCTGAGAATAGGAGTTTTGCCCATCTCATTCTCTCAGTCTCTGCGCAAAGTCAGGCTTAGGGGGCCACTTGGTGCGTCTTTGAAGAAGGTGGCTCTGCCTTCGTTTTAGCTACCAGGGCATCATCAACTGTTAGGAATCCTGCTGCCTGTGCGAGGGTCTTTCTCAATCGTTTCCATTATGTCCTTCTTATATTGATTCCTTCGAATTCTCGGTCGAGAGACTCGAAGTTTGGACATATCAAAGTTATACCTGCAGGGTACATAGAAGAGAGAGAATGAAAATCAGGAGCAAAAGGAGGAGAAGGTTTAGAAGGTGGGGGACTTTTAAGGTCGTTTCCCTCATCAGACCGATCTGGGCAGCTTTTTACGTCAACACCAGGGTTAGACGAGTGCAGGCGGTCTTTTAAGTCTTTCCCTTGCTTAGACTGTTGAAGAGTTCTTTTAACGTCGTCACCCTCATTGGACATATGCCGAGTGGGAGATGGCATGGGGACGTCTACTTGACAGGATGAAGAAGGAAGAAGGATCGTTCTAGGGATGAAGTCCAGTAAAGTTGGCAGTGGAGGAAGCGGCTTGAGAAATTCCTGCTCACCTGTGGTTTGAGCTGTCTTGTTTCTTCGGCGAGTAGCCCTTGGTGCCCATCCTTTTCTGGTTTTCAGAGGTGATGTTTGATTCATCTCATTGGGCTGGCGAACAACCCTAGCTTGACGAACTGCTTCTCGCCTTGACGATTTGAGTCTGCTTCGGTCATGGTAGACTATCCATGATTAGGGAATCGAGGGTTTTGCGGAGTCTAAATCATTGATAAGAAGGTCTTGCTTTGGGAGATCTCCTTGCCCCGATGGAGAAGAGACTTGGGGGTCGCTTACAGGGAGATTGTAAAACTTCTGACACTCCCCCATTTTCTTTATGAATATATCAAGGAAACTTGTGCATTCTGATAGGTAATGACCTCTTATCTTCCGGTATGGGCACCAACGTTCTTTCGTCCCCTTAGTAAGGTGACGAGGTTGCCTTGCTTGCTTCAGTGTGATTGTGCCTTCTTGAAGCATTATAATGAAGAAGGCGTAAAGGACATCGAGCATTTCCACTTCCCCATGGATAGTTACAACATGAGAGGCTTAGGCTGCCCTGAAGGCCTTCTTTAAGTCTTCAAGATTTATCTTACCTTTCAGAACTAGGGCCTCCATAATATCCTTTAACATGTACCAGTCATCTGTAGGATGATTGATCCTCCGATGGTAGGAACAATAATTCACCTGAGTGTCAAGGCCAAGTTGCTTAGGGAACTTGGTTTCTAGAAGCTGGATCATATTCTGTTACAATAATAACCAGAAAAATGCAGGGACCCATTCCTTCTCGAAGGGGTAGACCTTGCTCCTATGCTTGGTGAAATAATCCCCCCGATCAAGAATGGTCGGTGGGGGTACCCGATTGTACGAATGTTGTTGCTTGCCAGCCAGAGGTGTTACCTTTGCTATGCTTACTCCTTTAGAGAGGTCCAAAGTTTGGGAGGGAGACTTCTTTGAATCAGTGAGCATGACAGCAGCACTGATGACCCCTTTCTGTTGGCTTCCCTGTGTGTTATTTCGAGAGCTACCGTTTCCATGGTTGTTTGCTTAACTTGTAGATGATTTTCATGTCGCACCATGGTGGCGTGATAGACTTTCTATGCGGCAGCTTTGACATGGAGGTCGGATTAGACGCCTCAACATGCAGAGCGATCTCGGGTCGCATGTTCCGCACGCAAGTTTGGATTGCTTCAATCTCAGCCAAAGGATTAGGATGGCAAGAAGCCAAGTTTCTCCATATTGATATGAACTGATCTGCGGGCTCATCGGGGTCTTGAGTCAGGGTGAGAAGTTCAATTGTTTGAACCTCGCTCTTGACCTCATAGAAGCATTGATAGAATAGTTTCTCCATCTCCTCCATTGAGTTTGGATGAGGTCGGGCATACCATTGAAATGTTGGGCCATCCGGGGTCTCAACAAACTATTGGAGAAGAAGTCGCCAGTCAGCCGCTGTTTCTCAACATGCTACTTGGAAGTGGGAAATATGCTGGTTTGGGAATGTTCTTCCGTTGAATAAAGAAAACTTCCCTTTCTTATAATCTGAAGGAAACGGGACCTGATCAATATACAAGAGGTATGGCCTTTGATAAGGCGTTGCACCTTGTATCCTCGGGATTTGTCTGTTCTTTAGGCTATGGGTGACCATAGCATCAATGTCTGTCTGAGAGACAGGATGAGGGAAGAAATTGTCTTGTGAGGTAGAAGGAGGGGCCCGCTATAGATGTGCACCATCAGAGTGATGGGAATTGACCTCATGGTTAGCCGAATGGCATGCGACGTCGATGCGATTGATCTTTTCCATCATCGCATGCACCATATCTTCAAACTTGTTCATGTGCTCTTCTTGTGCATCACTGGGCTCGCTTACGACTATTACGCTAATCGTTTCACTAGGGAGGTCGATGTTAGTGGCAACAGAGGGCTTGCGAACTTGACGGGTCGTACGTGGTAGGTTGGTCAGTAGGGGCAAGCATGCCCTAACTAAACTCGATGCTTGTATGAAGATCACGTTTGGATAGATTCTCGACGGTCTTGGGACCGTGGCTGGTAAGTGGCTAGGTCTTTTTCTACAACAGTAACCACGGCACAGGGCACATGGAGTTCTTCTTTAAGCTTCATTGTCTGAAGGGGGTAGAAGGGATTCAGGAGAAGAGGGTTGTTAGAATTGGGTGTTTTGACTGCCTTCGTCGCCTCCTTAAAAAAAATTTGTAGACCTCTATTGTGTTTAGCCTTGAGGTTTTGATGGACCTCATGCCAAAACTATGATCTAGGTCACTGCTGGTCAGCTCTTCTTGCACATGAGAGAGCTGTCTCCATCAGGGCGGTAATCGGGCTGGTTCAGGATGGTACTCTTAGGGAAAACCTTCGAGTACCAAGGCTGAAGGTACTTTCTCAATGAAGAAAGAGTGGGATGGAACAGGTTTGACTCATAAGGAGGCCTGAGTTGAGGGTGAGAGAGCGCCTATGATGGCGACCCGTGCGTGCCCCTTGAAGAAGGGTCACAGGTGACCTGGGGGTCAACCCGAGCTCGAGCAAGTGGTCTGGCAAGTGTCTGCAAGAGAATAGGTGTAGGGCTGTCCCTTACAAGGCGCACTTGTGTGTGCAGAGTAGGAGGATGAGAAGGTCGTCTCCTGTGTATTCTGGTTGGCGGGGCATTGACGCTGCCCCAAGCCGTGAGATGCATATGAGTTGCGTGCGCAAGACCTAGCCTTGGAAGGTTCGATCTTGGACACAGACTCGAGATAACATAGGGGTTGCCCCTAGGTGTGGCTCGAGTGGGTAACCCGCGATCCTTGTGGTGTGTGTGAGGGATGGAGACCGTGGGGTTTTCGCTTTGACGTGTTGAGCCTCTAGGGATAGAGACCAATGGTGCAGAAAGGTGGGGGGTAGCCCGATGGCGGCCCACAGAAGCAACGGCAACTTGTTTGCCTTTTGCAGTAAGGGACTGGGCAGCCTTCCAGCATACCTCAGAAACACGACCGACAAGTGACTTGCCAGTGGCAGGGTGCAGGCTGTGTGGGGCAACAAAAGTGCTACCGATGCAGGAAAAGTTGGTGGAGTTTTTGCCAGACAAAGGAGATGGGGAGTGAGCGATTTTTAAGTCCCACCTCACCCCGGTCCAAGTTAAGACCTGGGAGCTTGACAGGGGGTTCTTGCTCAAGAGGATGGTTGGGAACGAAGTCAAAGGATCTTGTTCCATAGGGACGCTCTCGAATACGGTGATAAAAAAATCCCTGCTCCAGATAAATGGGTTACAAAACTCACAAGGCATAATAAAATGTGAAAAGACAATGAAAGCATATAATAAAAGAAGAAACCAGCCTAATAATAACGATCCGACTAAGGGGTAATAAGTTCCCAGTGGAGACGCCAAGCTGGTTAGGTGCCTCGATCTCATCCTCTAGATCCTTTGAGGATCGAGCAGCGTGCGTCTTAGGTTTCGACGGATGACCCGGGACGTTTTTGAGATCACTCTCTCAGGAACCTCGTTCGAGAATGGGTGCAGGTGTTACCAACCGGTGCGAGAGGAATTTAAAGGTGGTTCGGTACTTAATCGGGCTAACTGGCATGGGCGCCCTCTTAGATCAAGAAGAAAGCGCCCTAGTAATAAAACTAGTTCGGAATGGCCTCCCTTAGATGTATTCTACTTATTTTCTGCAATCAAACACATATTTAGCAAAGGTTATAAGACAGGTGGGTCAGACCTCACCCTTTTCCTCTTTAATGAATGTACACAAGCATGCGCATTCAAAAAGAAGAAGAGAAGAAAGATGGGAGAGAGAAGAATTAGACTAAGCAAGAGGATCAGAGCAATGACTAGGCTGGTGGATAATTGGCCTGACGTGGTAGCAAAACGAGCTCGGTAACTAAGACCGACGCACATGATTACTACTAGACGTCATTACCAATACCGACTAGCTAGGCACGATGATCAATGCATTGTGGCAATAAAGCAGACCAAGTAATCCTGACACAACAATATTACAGTTAGATGATAGGAATACAATGAGTGGATAACCTCAATCCCTCTTAGTCGAACGAAGCAGTGGCAGAATTAGAGCCATGAGGAAATAATAAAAAGAGAACAAGGGAAAGAAAGAAGGCGGGAGAAGAAAGGAAGAGAAGAGTGTGAAAGACAAGAGGATAAAGGAGGGAGAGGTAAGGAAGGCATAGTCAGGGCTAAGCATAGCCGACTATGTTAGAAGGAAGAGAGAAAATGCAGTCGTTGCTAGGCTTCGTTGACTATGTTGTACAGAGGAGAAGAGAGAAGAGATGAAGTTAGCGTAAAGCTTCGTCGACTATGACAGGAGAGGAGAGAAACTTAGTCGGCGCTAGGCTTCGCTGACTAACAGAAGAGGAGTGAGAAAACCAGTCGATGCTAGGCTTCGTCGACTTATAAAAGAGGAGAAAGAAAACGAAGCCGACGCTAGGCTTCACAACTGACAAAAGAGAAGAGAGAAATCCAGTCGGCGTTGGGCTTTGCCGACTGACAAAAGAGGAGAAAACCAACCGGTGCTAGGCTTCACCAGTTGTGACAGAAAAAAGAAAAAACCCAACCAGCGCTAGGCTTCACTGATTGATAGAAGAGGAAAGAGAAAACCAACCGACACTAGGCTTCACCGATGGTGACAAAAGATAGAGAACTAACCGACACTAGGCTTAGCCGATTGTGACAGAAGACAGAGAACCAACCGGCACTAGGCTTAGCCGATTGTGACTAGAGAAAGAGAAACCCAATCGGCGTTAGGCTTCGTCGATTGTGACAGGAGAAAGAGAAAACCAATCGGCACTAGGCTTCGCCGGTCGTGACAAGAGAAAGAGAAAACCAATTGGAGCTAGGCTTCACCGGTTGTGATAAGAGAAAGAGAAAACCAACCGGCACTAGGCTTTGCCGGTTGTGTTAAAAGAGGACGGATGGAGATAGAGATGAGAAGAAGAGAGAGAAAGAGATAAAAACGAGAAGAGAGGAGGAGAGAGAAAGAGATAGAGATGCGAAGAAGAGAGAGAAAGAGATAAAATTAAAACAAGAGATAGAAAGAGATAGAGATGAGAAGAGAGGAGGAGCAAGAAAAGATAAAGATGAGAAGAAGAGAGAGAAAGAGATACAGATGATAAGAGAGGAGGAGAGAAAAAGAGATAGAGATGAGATGAAGAGAGAGAAAGAGAGAGATGAGAAGAAGAGAGAGAAAGAGATAGAGGTGAGAAGAGAGGAGCAGAGAGAAAAAGATAAGGATGAGAAGAAGAGGAGAGAGATTGCTACCTGCTCGAAGGGTACCGACCTTTTCTTCTCTCCTCTCTCTCTCCAAGACATACCCACAAACTCAAGAATTTTATTGATTGATCCAAGAAGAATGAATCTGACTTTTGTTCAATGAGGCAGTGCTTGTTTATATAGAATTGGGCTAAAACGTGGGTGTACACCAAAAACTTACCTAGAACTGAAGATAATTACAACTTAATTGAATTTAACGAAATTCTAAAACTGGGTGCAAAAGGATTGTTTTGCCCCTGCCTAACAATGTGTAGAAGTCTAGAACAGTCCCTGCTGCTGCCCGAGAACTTGCGTGATCTTCTGCGGCTATCCCAAGGTCGTTTTGATGCTCGTTTGATCAAAAGATTATTGTTTTCTTGTATGGATCAGCGTCGTGATCATTTTGATACCAACTTCGATCCATGAATCATGTTTTTGAGCCATGACCATGAAACTTGAATCTTGGATGAATCTTGAAAACTTCGGATCGATTGTGTGCTCATTGCTTGATGTTTCTTTGTGACTTCTTTATTGAATCACACTAAGCATGCCATCACGATCAAGTTGCAGCAAACGTAGCTTGATTTCGTGTCCAGATGAATATTTTATTATCTTGAGTTTTTGGATGGAATCTTGAAATTCGGTAGCCAGAATTTACAACAGCTTTGATGCCTTTGTGTGTGAAATCCAAGCATTCATCGTATACGAGGTTCGAATCAGATATAGCCTCGGAACTCATGCACCTATTGTAATTGCTTTCATGCCTATAGGTTATACGAGCGTCGTGATCTGGCTACTCAAACGAGGCGTGCTGCTACTGAATTTTCTGCAACTTCCTACACGAATCAGCAAATTTCATATTTTTTCTCTCTGCTCGAGGGTCATCACAGGGCGTACCACATAGCAAATTGTTCGTTTTGATGAGACGAACAAGCTCACAAAATTTGAGAGGAATCCAACTTGGAACGAGTGAGTTATAGACCCCAAAAGGGATTGCCTGTGACTGTTTATTATAAAGTGGCCACATGGGAATAGTGTGAGGCCTACCCCTTTGCAATATTTTACCCATAACTTTGTCTTGGAGTGCCCGATTAAGACAAAACATGACCCATAGGGGTTTCCAACCATACTGAATCTAATGGTGGTGGTTCCACTGTTGTTTGACACACCAAAAGTATGGATCTAGTTACAAGCTTCATTTTAGGGTGTTAAAGACTAATTTTACTGAAATTTTTTCTATATTTGCGCTGCCTTAGACATGTCTGATTGCAATGAAACTCGACATATGGTCTTTTGAAGTGCTGATGATGATCTTGACCAATTTTGGGGCCAGTTTGAGACTTTCGTGAATTTTCACTAGTTTGTAGGGTTTTATTGACCTGCATCCTACCAGGGACCAAGATGATGAAAAATATGTTCAAACAGAGTTCGAGAAGAGGGGACATAAGGAGAGATCGCTGCCCTGGGAGAGGGAACTATCGTGGTGCAGCCTGAGCCTGAGGTAGTAGCTCCAAGGAAGAAGGTTAGCCTTGCCCCGGTTAAGGCTGTGAAGCTTACGAAGGGTGAAGCAATGGCATCTCAGCCAGAAAGAGTTGAGCCCGATGCTATCATGATAGGAGATCTAAACAAGAGAGCCGTTGCTGAGGTACAAGAACAACTTGACGTTGCTTCTGAATCTAGGGAGCCTGAGGCCTTGGTTGCAGTTGGGGATCCTCTTGTTATGATCACTAACATTGTATTGCCCAGATCTACGTTTAGTGGGCTGTCAGGTGTCATTTTTTAGATGCTTCGGACGGGCCTCCGAAAGCTAAAGGAGTTGTCCCTCTAGGAGCTTGGAATAGCGATCCTATAGTTGAGGGGGATCGTCATAGAGAATGCGCCCAAAGTCCGTCCTTACTTTGACAGCGTTACCAGTGAGCTGGAGGGATGGAGGATGAGGGCTCTGAATGCAGAAAAGGCTACAACACCTCACAGCTAGAGTCATTGGAGGCTTCCCTAGCACAGAACAGGGATCTGGCACAGGTCCACGTAGAGGAGATAGAGGCTACCATCTCTCAGAAGTCTGCTCTTATGGAGAAGGCCGTAACATGCAATAATATGGTGCAGACCCTGAAGGTGAAGATTGCTAAATGGGCATAAGAGCTTGCTAGGCTGGAGGAGGAGACGACAGTTTGGGAGGCCAAAGATAAAGAACTAGGTCAGAAGGTGCTAGACCTCGAGTACTCCTTGGGTGAGCAGCTTGCCTTAGTGGAGCACGAGGCTAAGCTGGTGGCCGCATTGAGAGTGGGCCTCGAGCGAGTGAGATCCTCAGTTGACGAGTGCAAGGGAAGGGTCAATGAGATCATTGATCTATTTTTTTATTTTTTTCTTTGTAAAGAAACAACACTTGTAATATCATTTTTTCATGAATGAAACAATTCTTTTCTTTTCTATGCAATGTATGTCTCTTATTTTTCTTACTTTCCTATATCATTGCTTCCGCCCTTTCATAGATTAAGACTAAAAGAAAATCCCACTCCTTGCTTCATCTTATGACAGCCTACTGTGGCTTCAATGACCTCTAATGGGGGAGCGCTTGCTTCCTCACCCCTTAACGTTTGATTGGACAGGAGCTCAAATTCATGTTTCTCATGATTTGGTGTGCCTGTTTTCTGTAGTTGCTCTGGTCTGGGGGAGCCTTGGCTTCGATTCAAGATGCACTGCTTTTGAGCTCATCATAGGTTTGAGTATCTGAGACGAACCCCTTTAAATGCTTTGAAGCGTCGTGCATAGCCTACAACTAATTTGGAAGGCTACGAACCTCATTTCTCTGCTCAACCATGGGGTCTTGTTCCTGAGACTCAGAAGGATGGCCTTTATCTATCCGTACTTTTTTGGGAGCTTTTGAGAAGTGTAGGACCGTCTCGTGGCTACTAATGATCTCCCTATTTGAGGAGAATGGAACTTGGAGTACCTACCTTGGCAACAGGTGTGCCAATTCTGCCTCTAGAAGAGCAATGGGGACATGCATAACCTTTTGCTGGTCTGGCATATAGGTGACCCTCTGTGCTGAAAAGTCTACCACTAGGGCTTCATGAGTTTCAGGGGTTGCTTCTAGCTCGCTATTTTGTTCTGACGAGTTAGAAGTAGACGGCAAGGCTTCATCTTCAGGAGAGGACACCATGACCTCGGAGAAGTGACAAGGTATACTCTGGTAGATCGGGGTCAAAGAGAAGATCTTGACCTCTCTTTCCTCTTCTTTGAATATGTCCATGATCATTCGCTCTAGGTCTTCAATGTCATCATGGGACAAGAGTCTTATCTCTCTCACAGGCTTCCAATCATCATCCAATCGTCAACATAGTGAGTCTTAGCTATAGGGAACAGTCTTTTATCGGCATAGACTGTGTGCTGCTTTCCATCTCGGCTATAGTTGAAGCATTGCTGGAGTGTGGAAGGAACCACCCCTTGATCCTGAAGCCAAGGATGACCAAGCAGGACATTGTAGGAGGTATCGGTGTCGATTACATGGAATTGAGCATAATCGTTGAGATCACCGATCTTGAGCCAAAGGTGCAATGTGCCAGTTGGCTTCTTTCCTGATTGGTTGAAAACCTGCATGGTGATGTGGGTAGGAGTGAGTTCGTCAGATCCTAATCCCAATCAGGTAAGGATCCTTCTTGGGATCACGTTGACCCTCCATCCAACATGATGCGGTTGATAGGGCAAGCGTGAAGTTCATTATTCACAAAGAGGGGGTGATTGTAGAATTTGCCTCCCAACTAAAGGTCGTCTTCGGTAAAGGAGATCGCCAAGCACCCACTCAGGATGGCTAGGTCGACCTTAATGGGGTCCACTTCAGCCTCATACACCTCTGGGTTGGAAAGCGCTTGAACCAAGGTCATACAATAGTCTCAAAACAGCAGAAGAGCATCATAGATGCTTAGAAGGGCTAGAAGCTTTCTCAAGTGCCCAATTAGGTCGTATTTCACTTCATCCTCATTAGTTTTTTGTTTTCCTGATCCTGACACTGGTGTTGGGATTATGGTAGGTTCAGGAACAGGCATTAGTTGAGTTTTGTTTTGTGGCACTGGTTGACTTTATTGTTCAGCCGGCGCGGTCTGGGTTGATGGAGGAGTAATTGGGATTTGTATTAGGGATGTAGAGGTTTGAGGTTGAGGTTTAGGGAGAAGTTACGGATCTAGATACTTGAGGACCTTGAGCTTCTGAGGCGTGCGCTATAGCTTCTTCCCTGATCTCAGGCTCATTTGCCCCGTGCTGGGTGGTACTCCCAAAATATGCACCATATGGGAGGCTTCTTTAGAAGAGGAGCTAAATGATGGCTCAGTTTTAGCTTGGGTTGCCAAGGCGTCAGCTACTGTCGAGAATCCAGCCGCCTGGGCCAGCATCTCTCTGAGGCTCTTTTTCTGCGATCGGCTGAGACTGGTGCCTCCGAGCTCTCTGTTTAGAGCATCGAGGTCTGGGCACTGCCGAGCAGTGCCTATGGAAGAAATAGAAGAGGAGGGAGGAGAAGAAGAGTTAGAATGTCCTGGGCAGCTTTTTACGTCGCTAGAATTAGACGTGTGCGAGTGGTATTTTAGGTCTTGCCTCGGCTCTGACCGTTGAGGGATCTGTTTAGTGTCATCGCCCATTTTTTATTACTGTAGGGGGTATTTTAGGTCTTGCTTAGGCTTCGACCGTTGTGGGGTGCTTTTAGCATCGTCACCCATATTGGAGGGATCTCGAGCTGTTGGTGACTTAGTGACGTTCGCTTGATTGGACGAAAGGATAAGGCGAGCTGCGCCTGGAATCAAGTCTTGCAAGGTCTATAATGGAGGAAGGGGCCTAAGGAATTCTTCGTCGAATGGCGGCTGAGGGATGGGATTCCTTCGACAGACTGACCTAGGTGCTTGTTGTCTCCTTCTGGACCCTAAGGAAGCATTTGATCTGCCTCATCGAGTTGGTGAGTAGTCCTAGCCTGGTAGACTGCCTCACGCTTCATGGATTTGAACCTACTTCGCCCATGGTAGACTTCCCAGGGCTGAGAAGTCGAGGATTCTGAAGGGTCTAGTGTATGCTCATAAGAGACCTGCAATGGGGTCTCCTCTTGGACGGGAGCGATGGCTTGGAAGTGCTCAGGGAGAACTACATAGATGATGTGGCCTTCTTATACCTTCAGAGTGATTATAGCTTCGAACTCATAACATTCTTTCAGCTCATGGCCCCATATTTTCATATGAGCACCAGAGGTTTTCCGTACCTTGGGCAAGGTGTTTAGGCTGCTTGACAGGCTTGAGAGTGATGAGAACTTGTTGAAGCATTGCCTCAAAGAGGACCCACTGAGGGTTTGGCTCAGTGCTTCCCGGGGCTTGCGTCGGGAGTTCTTCTGCAATGGCTGAAGAGGGACTTAAGGACACCCTTCTAAGTTACCAAGAGCTTTCTAACATTGTTGCAACTTCTTTGCTTAGAGTTCATGGAAGCCAGTGCATTCGCTCACGTCATGGCCTCGTATCAAGTGTTACAAGCAACAGAGATTCTCAGTTGCTTGAGGCAGTAACTTAGCCGGCCTTGTCGGCTTCGGCGTGATGTGTCCCTCCTCGAGCATTATGGAGAATAGTGCACAGAGGATAGCGGTGCCCCCTCATCCTCATTGATCATGACTTGTCGGAGGCCTCAGTTGTCCCAAACGATTTCTTTAACTCTTCAAGCTTTATCATACCATTGTTAATAAGGGCTTCGATAGTGTCGATCAGCTTATAGTAGTCATGAGTGGGGTGGCCTACTTTCCTGTGATAGGCACAATATCTCTCATTCGTCTCCTTCCTAGGCTGCTCTGAGGTGTTGACCTCTAGCTGCTAGATCATGTTTTGTTCTAGCAGCAGTCGAAGCAATGCAAGAGTCCACTCCTTGTCGAAGGGGTAAACATTATTCTGGTGCTGGATCAAGAAGTCACTTTGACTAGCATTTTTAGGAGGCTGGACCTTAATATAGGATTGTTGTTTGCCCTAGGCCTGAGGATTTTGTGCCTTGGAGAGGTCCAGGGTTTGATGGATGGCATTCATGGTGTCAGTCACGGTGACGGCCGCACTGATCACTGCCTTTAGCTGGTTGCCCCGACTGTTGGAGTGAGAATTCGAATCGAAGGGTTGCTGCCGAGATCCGCCATGGTGCTTGGATAGACCCTCTATACGAACTGCTTTAGAGATGAGCTCTAGCATGGAGGGAAGATTGGAGGACTACAGGTAGGGCGATCTCGGGAAGCATGTTCAATATACAGGTCTGGACAACTTCTTTTTTAGTCATGGGGGTGGCATGAAAGGTTGCCAGCTCTCTCCATCGAGCGATGAACTTGTCAACCAGCTCACCAGGGTCTTGAGTAAGAGTAAGGACCTCGATGGTCTCTACATTCCTTTAGACTTTGTAGAAGAGTTGTTAAAATAACTGCTCCATTTCCTATCAGTTGTGCACCGAGTTTGGAGGCAGCCGAGCATACCACTGGAAGGCTGGCCCATCTAGAGTCTCTACGAACTGACAAAGGAGGAGTCGCCCGTTAGTCGCTGTCTCTCAATAGACTGCTTGGAAGTAAGCAGTATGCTGGTGAGGTGACGTAGTACCATTAAACAGGTTCCTTTTTTATAGTTTGGGGGAAATGACACCTGGTCAATGTACAAAGGGTACGGATTCTAATAGAGCGGCGCCTCTTGCCTGCTTGGGACCTTGTTCTTGAAGCTATGAGCGACCATGGCATCTATATCCATCTAAGAAACTCATCGAGAGGTAGAGCTGTCTTGGGAGACCAACGGGGGAGTTTTCCTGAGAACTGTGTCTTCGCTAGACGGGGAATCAGTCTCATGGTGAGAAGAAGGGGACCTGGAGGCTTCTAGGTGTTCCATCTTTTTAAGAATGGACTGCACCATTACCTCGAACCTGTTCATCCTTTCCTCTTGGGAGTCCTTAGGCTTGCTGATCACCATGACACTGACCATTTCTTCTGGAGGGTCAGAGCCAGCTGGAGCAGTGGACTGCCAAAGTTGGCGAGTCGTATGTGGCAAGTCAGTCTGCAGATTCTCAGCATGCCCCGACTAGAGTCGAGCCATGTATGCCAATCTTGTCAGGACTGGTTCTCGACGATCTTGGGACTGTGGCTGCTTGGCAGTAATGACCCAACAATACTCATGGACTCCATTAGGTTTCGAAATTTAGAGAGAGAAAAAAAGACTATGAGATAGGAGGTCTCCAAGAGTAGTGACCTCAGCTGCCTTGGAGGCCTCTCTGGTCAGGATCTGCAGGCCTCTCTTCTGCTTAATCTTAAGGCTGTTGTGGACTTCACCCTAGAACTGGGACTGATGTTTAGACTAGCCCACTTTTCTTGAAAATCTGAGGGCTGTGTCTATTAATTGAAGTAGGGAGTGGGGCCCAAGGAAAGAAGGCAACCTGGGATTTTTCTTTGGAGGCTGAAGGCTTCTATCAAACATCAGGCCGCTGCCCTGACTCCCTTTGTGAAGCCTGGATGCATGGCTGACCTGAGGCTAGCTCAAGATGGTACTCTTAGGAAAAACCTTTAAGTATCAGGTCTCGACATGCTTGCTTGGGGAAGGGAGAGCAGCAAACGAAGGAGCCGATTCATGACTCTGCCTGAGTCAGGAGAAAGGAGGAACCTGCAAAGTTGGTGTCTTTGCTCCTTTTGGGTTAGCTGTCCTGGTGACTTGGGAGTCAGCCAGGGCTCGGTCAACGGGATTGACCTTGAAAGGTTGAGACCCACGAGCATGTGTCTGTGAGCGACAGGGTACGAACTTATGTCTCACAAGGTGAAGCTGTGTGTGGTGTGAGGGAGGATGAAGCGATTTACCCTCTGGTGCTCGAGCTGACACATAACTGACGCTGCCCCAGGATGCATGACGCGCGTAGAGTTCGGCCCGAGGTGTGGCTCGAGCGAATAGACCATGATCCTTTAGGTGTGTGTGTGCGGTGGAGACCTCAGGATCCTTGCCTTTGTGTGTCGAGCCTCTAAGTGTAGAGATTCGGTGTAGTAAAGGAGTTCGGGGGGTAGCCTTGTGGCATCCCTTTGAAGCGATGGCAGCCTGCTTACCTCTCACGAGAGTGCATAGGGCAGCCTTCCGGCATACCTCAGCAATATGACTACCAAGAGATTTGTTTGTAGTAGGGTGGGTGTTGTGCGGTAGCTGATGTGCTACCAATGCAAGGGGCCTTAGTGGAGATTCCACCAGGGGGAGAAAACAGGGAGGCAGGGACCTTTAAGTCCCCTCTCGCACCGATCCAGGAGAGAACCTGGGAGCTAGACTCTGAGTCCTGACTCAGAAGGAGTGTAGGGAAGGAAGCTTGAGCAGCCTGCTTCCAGGGGACAGTCACGAGTGCAAGGATAAGAAAATCCCCGACTCCGATGAAAGGGTTGAATAACCTAGGTGTCATAGAAAGTAGTGTAGAAAGTGAAAGAAGATACTAATCAAACAAGAGCCAACTGACGAAGGGGTAATAAGTCCCCAGTGGAGTCAGCAAGTTGGTTAGGTGCCTCGATCTCGCCTCCCCAGATCTAGATCGGGTGACAATGTCTCGAGTTCGAAAATCCCGAGACTTGAGATGGCTCTCTCGGGAACCATGTTTAAGAACAAGCACTGGTATCCAACTAATGACAGAGGAATTTTGGATGTGAGGTGGGGATCAACCTCACCTGAGTCCGTGAATTACTTGGGCTAACTCGCGTGGGTGCCCTCTTAGATCACCATGAAAAGCCCCCCAGCTGCTTTAGCTAGTTCGAATTGCCTCCTTTGACCTGCAATCTCCTTGTTTTTCTGCACAACATTGGTTTGGTGCCTCGATCTCACCCTTCGAATCCTTGAAGGATCGGAAGGCTCGCGTCTAGGATTTTAAGGAAGACTCAGGACGTTCATGAGATTGCTCTCTCGGGAACCTCGTTCAAAAATGAGGGCAGGTGTTATTAACCGGTGAGAGAGTAATTTAAAAGGTGGGTTCGAGAATTACTCGGGCTGCCTCCGGTGAGCACCCTCTTAGATCATGCAGAAAGATCCCCAGTAATAAAACTGGTTTGAAATCGCCTCCCTTGGCTCGTATTCTTCTTATTTTTTGCTTTCCGCAATCACACACATATATGGCAAAGGTTATGGGACAGGTGGGTCAAACCTCACCCTTTTCCTCTTCTATGAACGTATGTAAGTATGCGTATTAAAAAAGAAGAAAGAAAGATAGGGGGGAAGAACTATTTGACCAAGCGAGAAGGTTAGGGCAGTGACTAGGCTAGTGGATAATCGACATAACGTGGTGGAGAAAAGGGCTCGGTAACTGAGACCGGCTCACTGGATCACTACTAGAAACTATTGCCAATATCGACTAGCTAGGCACGATGGTCGGTCTATCGTGGCAGTAAAGTGGGCCAAGCGAACCTGGCACAACAACATTACTACTAGATGACAGGACTTCCATGAAATGTTAACCTCAATCCCTCTTTGGTCGAACGAGAGAGCAGTAGAGGAATAGTTAAAGAGAAGAAGGGGATTGACGGAAGGAGAGAGAAGAAGGAAGAGGAGATGCAGTCAGTGCTAAACATCACTGACTATTTCATAAGATGGAAGAGAGAGGAAGCAGTTGGCACTAGGCTTCACCGACTGTGTCAAATGAGAAGAGAGGAAGGGAGCCTACCAACTGACAGAAGAAGAGAGGGAAAACCACTTGACGCTCGATCTTACCGACTGATAGAAGAAGAGGGAGAAGACCAACCGGTGCTAGGCCTCGCCGACTGGTCGAGAGAGAAACATTAGGCCTCATTGACTGGTAGAAGAAGAGAGAGAAGAATGATCGACATTAGGCCTCATCAACTGATAGAGAGAGAAAAGAAAACCGGCACTAGGCCTCACCGATTGATAGAAGAAGAGAGATAAAACAAACAGGCGCTAAGTGTCACCGATTGATAAACGAAGACTGAGGATACCAACCGGTGTTAGGTCTCGCCGATTGATAGATGAAGAGAGAGGAGACCAACAGGCACTAGGTCTCACTGACTGGTAGAAGAAGAGAGAGAAAACCAACTGACGCTAGGTCTCACCGATTGATAAATGAAGAGAGAGGAGGCTAATCGATGCTAGGTCTCATAAACTGACGGAGGAAGAGAGAGAAAAAAAATCGGTGTTAGATCTCCCCGACTGATAGACGAAGAGGGAGAAGACCAACTGACACTATGTCTCGCCGACTGACAAAGGAATAAAGAGAAAACCAACCGGCACTAGGTCTCGTTGACTGGTAGACGAAGAGGAAGAAGAAGAGAGAGAAATTGAGAAGATAGAAAGAAGATAGAGAGAGAAGAAGAGAGAGAATGGAGAGAAAGAGAGATAAGAAAGAGATAGAAGAGAGAAAGAGTGAAGAAATAGAGAGAGAGGGGAGGAGAGAGAAAGTTACCAACTCGAATGATACCAACCCTTTTTGTCTCTCTCCTCTCTCTCTCTCTCCAAGACGTACTCACAGGCTCAAGCAAGGAATCAAAATTTCTATTCAATCTTCTAAAAAATCAACTGAAGGTCGAGGTTCTTTATGGGGGTGGGCATGTGTTTTTACAATGAGGTAGTGCTTGTTTATATAGAGTTGTTCCCAAACATGGGTGGATTGATCAAAATTAGACCTAATTACTTAAAATTAAGATTTAATTGAATTAAAATAAATTCTTAAAATGGGTGCAAAAGAATTGGTTTGCTCTTGCCAAACAATGTGTGCAATTTCAAAGCAGTCCTTTTAGCTGCCCGAGAACTTGCGCGACCTTTCGTAGCTGACCCGAGGCTATTCTGATGTTCGTTTGATCCAAAGATTATTTTTTTATTGTAGGGCTCGACATAACGATTGTTTTGATAACGTTTTTGAGTCATGAATCATGGTTTTTAGTCATGATCACAAGACTTGAAATTTGTTTGAATCTTGCAAACTTCAGATCGATAGTGCGGCCTTTCCTGAATGTTTTTCTGTGATTTCTTCATCGTAGCACACTAAGCATGTCATCACGATCGCGTGGCAATAATCAGATCGTGATTTGAAGCTCAAATGAAGATTTCGCAACTTTTGAGTTTTAGAATCCGACGGCTGAAATTTCAGTAACTTCGTCGGTACGTGCATAAAATCTGATTGTCCATCATGTACGTGGTTTCGTCTAATGATAGCCCTAAACCTTATGCAGATCGGCAACTTCTCTCTAACTCTAGTTGTAAGGTCCCTTTCGGGGTGTTTCTGAAAACTACTTCATTGTGTTCACTACCTTAGACATGTCTGATCGTGATGAAACTTGACAGGTGTTCTTTTGAAGTGCTGATGACGATCTTGAGCAATTCAGGGGCCATCTTGAGACTATGAGGAATTTTCCACTGTTTTGTAGGCTTTATGGACCTTCTTCCTACCAAGTACCAAGTTGATGAAAAATACCTTCAAACAAACACTACTATAATTAATTTGCAAGGATAGTGGGCCGAAGGGCCCACCCTTGTCTTGTCTTAGGGCAATGCACTTTTGTGTGGCTCGGAATGTGAGGGGTTAGAGTGATAAAGTGGAAGGTTCGAACAAAGGTCGAAGAGAGAAGAAAACTTGATGAAGGGACGAGACTAGCTTGATAGCCGAACAGTGACTGACTCGGAGTGGTAGTAAGATGGGCATGGTACTCAAGACTAGCACAATGGTAATGCTAGTTGAAACTGAGGCCGATATGGTGATGCGAGGCTAAGTCAACCCTCGATCAAGAGAAAAGAGGAGAGAAGGCATGAGACAACGAAGGGATATGGTCCTGTCGATGCTCCGTCGGCGCTAGGCGTTGCCACCCACCACTGTACAGTAGCACTGTCACGGCCCATGGACGGCGCGAGACACTACTGCTCATTGCTTAACTGGGAAATGCGAACTACAGGCAGCACTAGGCATCGCCGTTGGCAACACAAGAAGGCAGTGTGCCTCTGCAGAAGCGGCGATAGCCATTTATGAAGCGTGCAATGATGGTTCTCATGAGACACACGGAGATAGGCATGACACGCAGGAGGAATGACGATGAACACACGCAGGAGGCTCGCGGACTGATATTGGCACCGAGCACCCGAAGGAGGCTTGTGTAAGGTGATAGGCATTGCGCACACAAAGGAAGCTCACGAACGGTGATAGGTATTGCCAGGACCTCTCGTAGGCAGCGATAGGCATCACCATCTGCGGTAGGAACGCAATAGGGGGAGACCCCTGCCGGCGGTAATGAGTTTCACCGTCTACGCTCTTCATTGAGGCATCGAGGATACGTCAGCGGACGGTGATAAGCAGCACTGTCTGCAAACCTCGTTAGGGGACAGAGACGGACAAACAGAAGGAGAAGGGGGCTCATGCATAGTGTTGCCATTTCCATGCGTGACCTATGAGACCGCACGAGAGGCATGCACGACACTGCAACTGTCATGCATGGCCTCTGAGGGGAGCTCAAATAGAGAAGATGAAGAAGAAGGAGAGGAAGAGAGAGAAGAAGAAAAGAAAAAAATAAGAGAGAGAAGATTTACTACGAGCTTAGGGGTACCGATCCAATATTTCTCTCTCTTTACTCTCTCTCTCCCAAAGTGACTCAACAATAAGAAGAAAGATAAACTTTATTAAGTAAAAGCTCTCTCTTTTGTGAAGAGTTCAAGGCTTTTTATGTACAATGATGGTACGGTATATATAGAATTGTGCCCAAACATGGGTGGATGATCAAAAGTAACCCTAATTGCTAGAAATTAAGATTAAAATGAATTAAAAGAAATTAGAAATAGGGTGCAAAATGATAGATTTGCCCATTCCTAACAAGTTGTGCAGTTCCAGAACAGTCCCTGTGTTGCCCTAGAATGTGCATGACTTTTTCGTAGATGATCCGGGGTCATTCCGATGCCCGATTGAT
Source organism: Amborella trichopoda (assembly GCF_054954075.1). NCBI lineage: Eukaryota > Viridiplantae > Streptophyta > Magnoliopsida > Amborellales > Amborellaceae > Amborella > Amborella trichopoda. Next base: position 23,094,846 of record NC_142338.1, on the reverse strand, counting down.
CGAGAGATGATTGTTTTCTTGTAGGGCTCGGCATGGCGATCGATCATGTCACTTGAAATTTGAATGAATGTTGAAACTTTGGATAGATTGTGTGCTCGGTCCTTGATGTTTTTATATGATTTCTTCGTTGAGTCACACTGAGCATGCCGTCATGATCACGGGGCAACAAACACTGCTCAATTCTGTGCCCCGACAAAGATTTTGCAAGTCTGGAATTTTGGCCGGGATCTAGAATTCCGACGATAGAATTTGTAATCACTTCATCGACTTCGTGTGCAGAATCCAACAATTCGTCATGTACAGCGTTCGGGGTCAAAGATAGCCCGAGACCTTATGCACTTGATGGAATTGGTTTTGCATCGATCGGACTCACGAGCAATGTGATTTAGCCACTCGAGCGAGACATGACACTGCTGATTTTCCTACACTTTCTTCATAGATCAGCAACTTCTCTCTAGATTTTCTACGTGCTCGAGTGTCGTCGCGAGGCGTGCCACATATCGAAATGCTCGTCTCACTGAGACGAACACTTTCCAACAAGTTTGAAGGTGATCGAATCTCGAACGAGGGAGATATAAGCCTCGCAAGTCACTATTTGTGACTGTCCCTTTAATGGAGCCTAGTTGCAGGGTGGCTGCACGGAAATAGCGTGCGGCTCCCCCTGTTTCACTCTTTTGACTATAACTTCTTCCTGGGATGTCTATTTAGGCTGAAATTTGACCCTTAAGGGTTTTCAACCATTCTGGATCCAATAGCAGTGGTTCCATAGTAAATTGAGGCACTAAAAATATAGCTCTAATTATAGGATCCGTTTCAGGGTGCTAGAGGTTGATTCTGCCAGAACTATTTCTCAGTCTGCACTGCCTTAAACATGTTGGAATGCGATGAAACTTGGCAGGAGGATCTTGAGAATTCTTATGAAAATCTTGAATAGTTCTAGGGCTATTCTGAGACTGTCAAAATTTCCATTGTTTGCTATGCTTTATTGAGCGCGGGCCCCATGATGATGAAAAATATCTTCCAACAACTGGGGCCACATATCAAAGGGCATTGACAACCATCTTCAAGGATATGATGCACAAGGAGGTTGAATGTTATGTAGAGGACTTGGAGATAAAATCTGAAGAGAAAGACACTCATATGAGAGACCTCAAAAAGGTGTTTGAGCGGTTGCGTCTTCATCAGCTTAAAATGAACCTGTTGAAATGCACTTTTGGCGTGCATTCAGGAAAGTTCTTAGGGTTCATCGTTAGACACCGAGGGCTGGAAGTTGATCCAGTCAAGATCAAGGCAATCCAAGAAATGTTGTCGCCAACTATACTACTAGAGTTATGCGCTCTTCAAGGGCAGCTGGTGTACATCTGCAGGTTTATCTCAAATCGCGCAGGTCGTTGTAAACCCTTTATGAACCTATTAAAGTACGATACCTTGTTCATCTAGAATGAAGCATGTCAGGCATCCCTCAATGACATCGAGCATTATTTACTCAACCCTCTAGTACTATCTACACCAGTACCGAGAATAGAAGTGCTCCGAATGGACAGGGAGGGCACTCAGGAAAGAGACTTCTCTCATCATCCATTTCCACCTCGATTCTCAGTTCAATGTGTCTCCACTCTGCCACCCAGACAAGCGTGGGTCAACTTGAGAGTTTAGCCTCCTGGGGATGTGACTCAAGGATACATCTTCAAACTGAGCCATATATGATTTTGAAGTATCGCGATAAGGCTTGAGAGTGTCTTTTCTCGCGTCATAGATCCCTTTAAGCACCCAGATAACCAACTCAGAGTCACCATAGATCTTGAGCTGCTCCCTGTCTAGGTTGAAGGCTATCTCCAACCCAATTATAAGGGCCTGATATTATGCCTTGTTATGAGAACCGGCCTAGGCGAAAGAGAATGAAAGTGGAAATACTCCTCCGTTCGGAGTCAGGAATACCACTCCGGCACCTCCACAATCTGATTGGAAGGCTCTATTGAAGTACAATTCCCACGCATCAGGAATCTCTGTGTAGAATACTTCTTTGTAAGGGAGATTCCGTCGATACGGGGTGGGCTACGAGAAATCAACCAAGGCCTGGCCCTTGATGGCTTTTTGTGGGACATACATGATGTTGAATTCCATCAGTAATAATGCCCATTTAGTAAGGCATGCTGACAACCATGAGCGTGTCATGAAAAATTTTATAGGATCTGCTTTTGATATGAGTTTCACTTCATGACCAAGCAAGTACTGACAAAGGTTTTATACTGCAAAGATTAGGGCCAAGCACATCTTCTCTATAGGGGATAATTCTTCTCTGTCCCTTGCATGCTATCGCTGAGATAATACAATGTCATTTCTTTTCCCTCATCATTGTTTTGTACCAACAATGCCTCGAGTGACTCGTCCAAAGCGGTCATGGATAGGATGAGAGGTTTTCCCAACACTGGTGTAGAAAGCATTAGAGGGTTGTGGAAATATTGCTTGATGTCATCAAGGGCTGCCTGACATGCTTCATCTCAGATGAATGGGGTATCCTTCTTCAACAGGTGCAAGAAAGGTCTGCAGTGACCCGAGAGGTTTGAGATAAACCTGCGGATGTACACCAGCTGCCCTTGAAGAGAGAGGAACTCTCGCAATGTGGTTGGTGATGGCATTTCTTGGATTGTCTTGATCTTGATTGGCTCAACTTCCAGTCCTCGGTGTCTGACAATGAACCCCAATAACTTTCTCTAACGCACGCCAAAAGCGCATTTCAGTGGGTTCATTTTAAGCTCATTAAGGCATAGTCGCTCGAATACCTTTTCAAGGTCTCTCATGTGAGCATCTTTCTCTTCGGATTTTTCCACCAAGTCATCAACGTAACACTCCACATCTTTGTCCATCATATCTCTGAAGATGGTTGTCAATGCCCTCTGATATGTAGCACCAGCGTTCTTCAATCCGAAAGATATCATTATGTAGCAAAGACCCTTTTGGAGTTAAGAACGCAGTGGCTTCCTTGTCTTCAAGTGCCATTCGTATCTAATTATACCCGGAGTACCCGTCCATGAAGGAAAAGATTTCACAGTGAGCCGGAGAGTCGATGAGCATCTCGGTGAATGGCAACGAGAAGTCATCCTTAGGGCAGGCAGTATTCAGGTCGCAGAAGTCAATGCAAACCCTGATTTGGCCATTCTTCTTCTTGACTGGAACAACATTTGCTAGCCATTTCGGGTACTTAGAATTCACGAGTAAAGCCTGCTTGTCTGAGTTTTGTTACCTCGGCATCTATCTACATTTCAAGGTCAGGCCTAAACCTTCCTGATTGCAGTTTAACATGTTTGACAATTGGATCAATGTCGAGATGATGAATGGAGACTTGAGGGTCTCAACCAAGCATCTCATGATAATGTCAGGAAAATACGTCTCGGTTTGCTCATAAGAAAGTAGTGAAATCTCCTTTCTCCTATAGACACATATTCATTAAAATGAAAGTGGGCCTGGGGTCAGCTTCATCTCTCATATTTATTTCCTTGAGCTCGTCAACTGTGGCTTGGCCACCTTCTTCCCATTCTTTCGGGGCCTCTTGCAACTCCTCATCATCGGCTTTTGAGGTCTTTTTGTTAATTTCAAGTGCGAGACCGATGACCCTGACATCTCTGCTTCGAAGAAGGTTCCAAGGTAGGTCATGATTTCCACACCTTTGTTGAACCGAGAAGGATCAACCTCCAACGTGGACAGCATATCAAGCTATGAGGGTTTGATTTACAAGTCACGGGGAGGTTGTGGGGTGAGGAGGGTCAACGTACGAATCACACGGTCTTTGCATGAGTGTCAGTAGCGTTTGCCTTGCACTAGCTGGTACTTCATAGACTTGTCCTATGTGGCAAGCTTCCTGAGTGTAGTAACTTTGCCCCTTTGATTCTTTCAGTCTCTACTCAAAGTCGAGCACAGGGGGCCACTGGGGTTTCTTTCGCTTTGACTTTTTGTTCTTCTTTGAGGAAGGTGGCTCTATTTTGACTCGAGCTGTCAGGGCGTCAGCAACTGTTAAGAACCCACCCAACTAGCTGAGCCTTGCGTCTTGCTTATGTTAATCCCTTCGAATTCTAAATCGAGGGCCTCAAATTCCAGACATTGCGAGGTTGTACCTATAGGAGTCATAGAAGAGGAAGGATGAGAAGCAGAAGAATAAGAAGAAGAAGAAGGAGAAAGGTCAGAAAGTGGGGGACTTTTAAGGCCGTTCGCCTCATCGGATTGATCTGGGCAGCTTTTTACGTCATCACCAGAATTGGATGTGCGCAGGGGGTCTTTTAAGTCTTGCACTTGCTTAGACCATTGGGGAGTGCTTTTAATATCGTCACCCTCATTGGACGTGATCTGAGGACAAGATGATTCGCGGACGTCCTCTTAATGTGATGGAGAAGGAAGGAGGATCGTGTCAGGGATAAAGTCCAGTAAAGTTGGCAGTTTGGAAAGAGGCCTAAGAAATTCCTGCTCGACTGGCAGTTGAGGCATCTTGTTTCTCTGGCGAGCAGCCCTTGGTGCCCGTCTCCTTCTGGTTTTCTGAGGTGGTGCTTGATTTGTCTTGCTAGGCTTGTGAACAACCCTAACTGAGCGGACAGCTTCTCTCTTTAAAGACTTGAGTCTGCTTCTCCCATGGTGGACTATCCATGGTTGAGAAGTCGAGGGTTTCGCAAGATCTGAGTCATCTTTACCCGGTGGAGTAATGACTTGGGGATCACTTACTGAAACATTATAAGACTCTTGACATTCTTGTATTTTCTTTGTAATTATATCATGGAAACTGGTATATTCTCACAGGTAATGCCCCCATATCTGGTGGTATGGGAACCAACGGTCCTCAGTTCCCTGGGCAAGGCGTCGGGGCTGCCTTGCCGGTTTCAATATGATAAGACCTTTTTGAAGCATTATAACAAAAAAGGCATGAAGGAGACCAGGGGCTTCATCTTCCTCTTGGACCGTTACTATATGGGAGGCTTCTGTTGCCCCGAATGCCTATTTTAGTTCGTCAAGTTTGATCTGACCTTTCTTAATCAGAGCCTCGATAATTTCTTTCAACCTGAAGTTGTCATCTGTGGGGTGGCAGCCCTTCGATGGTAAGCATAGTAATTTTCCTAGGTATCGAGTCCAACTTGATCAGGGATATTGGCGTCCAAAAACTCGATCATGTTGTATTCCAATAATAATCGGAATAGTGTAGGGACCCATTCCTTCTCAAAGGGGTAGACCTTGTTTCTATGCCTGGTCCAATAGTCATCCCGATTAAGATTCGCAGGTGGGGGTACTCAGTTGTACGACTGTTGTTGCTTAGCTGCGTGAGACGTTGTCTTTGTTATGCTCACCCCTTTGGAGAGGTCAAAAGTTTTGCAGGGAGAGTGACTGTGACAGCTGCACTGATCACTCCTTTTTGTTGATTGCCTCGCGAGTTAGTCCGAGAGCTACCATTGCCCTGATTGTTTCCCGAGCTTATAGACGGTTGTCGTGACCTACCATGGTGGCATGATAGGCTTTCTATGCAGACCAATTCGAAGATCAGCTCTGACATGAACGTCGGATTTGTAGGCCTCAACATGTAGAGTGATTTCAGGTCACATGTTCCCCACACAAGTTTGAACTGCTTCCTTCTCAAGCATAGGATTAGGATGGCGAGCAGCCAAATTTCTCCATCTTGCTATGAACTGGTCGGGCTCAATGGAGTCTAGGGTCAGGGTCAGAAACTCAATGGTTTGAACCTCTCTCTCGACCTCATAGAAGCGCTGGTGGAAGAGTTTCTCCATTTCCTTCCAAGTATGAACCAAGTATGGGGGAAGTTGAGCATACCACTAAAAAGCTGGGCCATCAAGGGTTTTAACAAATTGATGAAGAAGGAGTCTCCCATCAGTCGTTGTCTCTTGACACGCTGCTTAGAAGTGGGTGATATGATGATTCGGTGATGTGGTTTCATTCCATAGGGGAAACTTCCCTTTCTTATAATCTGAGGGAAACAACACTTGGTCAATGTATGAAGGGTACGACCTTTGATAAGTTTTTGCACCCTGTATCCCTAAAATTTGTTTATTCATTAAGCTATGGGTTACCATAGCATCGATGTCTGCCTGTGAGATGGGGTGAGGGACAGAATTGTTCTATGAGGAAGAGGGAAGGGGCTGCCTTGGATGTGCACCATCTGAGTGATGGGAATTGACCTCATGGTTAGCTAATTGTCATACAACATCTATAGGATCTATCTTCTCCATCATTGTGCACCATATCTTTAAACTTATTCATGCGGTATTCCTGCTAGTCAGGTTCGTTTATAACCATTACACTGACTATTTCTCCAGGGTGGTCAGCCTTAGTTGCAGTTGAAGGCTTGCGAACTTGACGGGTCGCACGCGGCAGATAAGTCAGCAAGGGGTCTGCATGCCCAGCTGAACTTGAGTTTTGTATGCTGATCGAGTGAGGACCAATTCTCTATGGTCTTAAGACGTGGCTGATGAGTTGTTGGGTGCTCTTTTACAACACTAACCACAATGCAAGGCTCATGTACTTCTTCTTCGGGCTTCATCATCTGAATAGGGTAGAAGGGATTCAGCAGAAGAGGGTCTTTAGAGCTTGTTGTCTCGACTGCCTTGGTCACTTCCTTAGTCATAATTTGCACCGATCAAGTTTAACTTTGAGGTTACGATGGACCTCATGCCAAAACTGTGATCGGGACTGCCGCTGGTCGGCTCTTCTTGCACAAGAGAGAGCTATCTCCATCTGGTGCGGCAAAGGATGAGGGTCAGCGACTGAAGTTATCCTGGGCCTGGGAGGATGAAGGACTCGATCTTCCATCAGGTCTTTGCATCGACCTCTCTTATGAGCTCTAGACATGACCGAGATGATGAGGCTGGCTCAGGATGGTACTCCTAGGGAAGGTCTTGGAGTATCAAGGCTGAAGGTGCTTGCTCGATGAAGGAGGAGCAAGCAAGAGCAGGGTTGACTCATGAGGACGCCTGAGTCGAGGACGAGGGGCTATCTGGGGTGGAGATGCGTGTGCGCCCCCCGAAGAAGAATCACGGGAGACCTGGGGGTCAACCAGGGCACGAGCGAGTGGTATGGCCTTAAGAGGCCGAGAACTGCGAGCAAGTATCTATAAGAAAATAGGTGGAGGCTGCCTCTTACAAGGTGTGCTTGTGTGTGCTGGGTAGGATGCCGAGAAGGTCGACTCCTGTGTACTCGGGTTGGCGCAATAATGGCATTGCCCCGAGCAGTAGGGTGCATATGAACAGCGTATGCAAGACCTGCCTTGGCAGGTCTGATCCTTGATGCTGACTCAAAGTAACATAAGGGTTGTCCCAACGTGTGGCTCAAGTGCATGACCCACGAGCCTTATGGTGTGTGCGAGAGGTGGAGGCCGCAGGGTCTCCGCCTCGATGTGTCGAGCCTCTAAGAATAAAGACTCGTGGTAGTGCAAGAATGTGCAAGGTAGCCTTGCGGCTACCCACAGAAGCAGTGGCAACTTGTTTGCCTTTTGCAGCAAGGGACTGGGCAGCCTCTCGACATACCTCAGAAATACGACCAACAAGTGACTTGCACGTGGCAAGGTGCATGCTATGTGCGGCAACAGATGTGCTGTCGATACAAGGGGCCTTGCTGGAGTTTCCACCAGAGCTAGGAGATGGGGAGTTAGGGACTTTTAAGTCCCTGCTCACACCAATCCAGGTTAAGGCCAGGGGACTTTGCTTAAAAGGAGGGTTGGGAAAGAAGTTCGAGGAACTTGTTCCTTGGGGACACTCGTGAATGCGGGGATAAGAAAATCCCCGATCTGAATGAATGGGTTACAGAACCCGAAAGCCATAAGTGCATATACAGAAAATAAAAGGACAAACTTAGCCAAACAAGCACGATCCGACTAAGGGATAGTAGGTCCTCAGTGGAGCTGCCAAGTTGGTTAGGTACCTCGATCTCACCCTCTGGATCTAGGTGATCTGGCGGCCCGCGTCTCGAGTTTCAAGGAAACCCAAGACTTGAAATCACTCTCTCGAGAACTTCGCTCAAGGACAAGGGCAGGTGGACCAACCGATGAGAGAGGAATTTAAGGTAGGTTCGAGACATACTCGGGCTGGCTTGTGTGGGGGCCCTCTTAGATCACGAAAAAATCCCCCTAATCATAAAACTGGTTCAGAATATCCTCCCTTGGCTTGTATTCTTCTATTTGTGCAATCACACACATATGGAAAATGTTACACGGCAGGTCGGCCAACGGACCACACCTTGCCTTCAAGTGAACGTACACAGGCGTGCACATTCAAAAGAAGAGAAGATTAGGGTGATAAGAATTTGATCGAGTGGTGAGACCGTCACAATGACCTGACTAGTAGGTAATTGACCTATCATGATAGTAAAATGAGCTCGATAGCTCAGACCGACTTAACAGAGTTACTACTAGACAACTGTACTAATACCGACTAACTAGACACAATGACTTGTCTGTTGTAGCAATAAAGCAGGCACAATAACTATGACCAACACAACAACATTACAGCTAAACGACAGGTCTACCATTGAAGGCTAGTCTCGACCCTTCTTGATCAAAAGAGAGAGTAAAAGAAAGAAGAGAGATCATAGAGAGAGAGAAAAGAAGATAGAAAATAAAGGAAATAAGGGGAATTAAAAAAGGAAAAGAGAAGATAAAAGAAAATGAAACAGAGAAAGAGAGGTGAGATAGAAGGTGATAAGAAAAGAAGAAGATATGAATAGGAAGAAGAGAAAAAAAAAGAAGAAAGAAGAGCATGAGAGAAGATGAGGGAGACGAAAGGAAGAAAGGAGAGAGAAACAGAGAGGAGTAAGAAAGAGAACAGAGACACAGATGGCAATGCGATAGGGAGTAGAGAGAAACTCAGAGGGTAAGGAACAGAAAGAAGGGAGAAACTCAAACGGTAATGGAACAGAGAGAAGGGAGAAAGTCAAACGGTAATGGAACAGAGAGAAGGGAGAAACTCAGACGGCAATGGACCTCTGAAGAACGTGGAAGAAAACACACAGGCAATGTTAAGGTTTCGCCATCTGGGCTAAGAGAAAGAGATGGAGAATACAAAGGAGTATTAAGGTTTCGCAGTCGGGACAAAAGAAAGGAGAAAACTCCAACGGCGCTAAGGTTTCGCCGTCTAAGACAAAAGAAATGAGAAATCTCATGCGGTGCTGAGGTTTCACCGTCTGAGACAGAAGAAATGAGAAAACTCAGGTGGCACTAAGATTTCGTCGTCTGAGACAGAAGAATTGAGAAAACTTAGGCAGTGCTGAGGTTACGCCGTCTGAGACAGAAGAAATGAGAAAACTCAAGAGGCGCTAAGGTTTCACCTTCTGAAACAGAAGAAATGAGAAACCTCAGGCGGTGCTAAGGTTTCGCCGTCTGAGACAGAATAAATGAGAAAACTTAGGCGGCCCTAAGGTTTCATTGTTTGAGACAGAAGAAATGAGAAAACTCAGGCGGCACTAAAGTTTCGTCGTCTAAGAAAAAAGAAATGAGAAAACTCAGGCGGCGCTAAGGTTTTGCTGTCAGAGATAGAAGAAATGGGAGAGTGAGAGCACAGACGGCAATGGACTTGCGCCATCTGGGACAGGAGAGAGAGGGGATTTTGACAGAGGCCCGGCCCGCCATTCTGGTTAGGGCACATCCCAATGTCTGTGTCTCAGAAACAAAAAAAAAGACATCACATCAGGCAAGAGGTACACTATGGATGGATGGAGGAAAGAAAGAAGAACAGAGATGTGATAGACTAGAGAAGGAAGAGAGAGAAAGAGATAAAGAGGAAAACAAAGAAGAGAAAGGGAGAAACAAGAAAGAAAATAAGAGATAGCAAGAGAGAGATAGAGATGAGAAAAGAGGAGAGATAGAGATGAGAGGAAAGGAGAGATAGAGACGAGAAAAGAGGAAAGAGAAAGAGAGATAGAGTTAAGAGGAGAGGGGAGAGAAAGGAGATAGAGATGAGAAAAAAGGAGAGAGAAAATAGGAGAGAGAAAAAGGGAGAGAAAAAAGGAGAGAGAAAAGAGGAGAGAGAAATATACCTTACTGAGAGGTACCGACCCTTCTCTTCTCTCTCCTCTCTCTCTCTCCAAGGCACACCCACGAGCTTAAGCAGGAATTGAACTCTTTATTGAATGTTCAAGAATGAACCGAAGGTCCTTCATGTGTTTTTACAATTTAGCTTTGCATGTTTATATAGAATTGGGTCCCAAACATGGGTGGATGCCAAAAAACTACCCAAAATTGAAGATAATTACAATTTAATTGAATTAAAATAAATTCTAAATATGGGTGTAAAAAGACTGTTTTACCCCTACCTGACAATGTGTGGAATTTTAGAACAGCCTCTACTGCTGCCAAAGAACTTGCATGATCTTCTTTGACTGATCCGGGGTTGCTCTAATGCCCATTTGATCGAAAGATAATTGTTTTCTTGTAGGGCTCGGTATTACGATAGATTTGATACCAATTTCGAGCCGTGAATCATGTTTTGTAAGCCAAATTCATGAGACTTGAAGTTTGGTTGAATCTTGAAAACTTTGAATCGTTAGTGTGCTCGTTCCTTGATATTTTTCTTTGATTTCTTTGTTGAATAACACTGAGCATGCTGTCATGATCACATTGCAACAAACGCAGCTCGACTTCGTGTCTGGACAAAGGTTTCGTCATCTCGAGTTTTTTGCTGGAATCTTGAAATTTGATGGTCAAAATTTACTGCAGCTTCGACGCCTCAGTGTGCTAAATCCAACCATTCATTGTACGCATGGTTGGGGCCAGAAATAGCCTCTAACCTTACGCACATAATGCAATTGGTCTCGTGTTGTTCAGATACATGAACGTTGTGATTTGGCTGTCGGAGTGAGGTGTGCTACTGCTGAATTTTCTGCAACTTTTTTCACGGATCAGCAACTTCTCTCTAGTTTTTCTCTCTGCTCGGGCATCGTCACGGGGCGTACCACATATCAAAACACTCATCTTGACGAGACAAACACGCTCACAAAATTTGAGCACGATTTGACCCAAATCAAGTGAGATATAGGCCCCGAAAGTCACTGCACGTGACTGTGTAAATAGCCACCTGCTTTGGTGCAGGGTGGCCACACAAGAATAGTGTGCGGCCCACTCGCTTTCGGTTTTTTTCCCATAACTTTGTTCTGGTGTGCCCTATTAAGCCGAAACTTGACCCACTGGGACTTTTGACTGTGTCGGATCCAATGGCGTTGGTTCCACAACTGTTTGACACACCAAAAATATAGTTCTAGTTACGGGGTCCATTTCAAGGTGCTAGAGGCCGATTTTTTCGAAATTGTTTCTTTGTGTTTACTACCTTAGATATGTCTGATTGCGATGAAAATTGACAGGTGGCCTTTTGAAGTACTTATAAAGATCATGATCAGTTCTGAGACTGTTCTAAGACTGTCAAAATTTTCACTATATGTTGAGGCTTTATCGACTTGCTTCCTCTTTATTCCGCATCGGGGACCAAGGTGCTGAAAAATGAGTACAAACAAGGAGTATTGCCTCTTTCTTTCTCTCTTATCGAAGTCAACTCCCATAATGAGGCAGAATATCAGGCCCTTATAATTGGATTGGAGATATCCTTTGATCTAGACTTGAAGCAACTCAAGATCCATGGCGACTTTGAGTTATTCATTCGCCAGCTTAAAGGGATCTATGATGTGAGAAAAGACACCCTCAAGCCTTATCATGATACTGTAAAATCGTATATGGCCCAGCTTGAGGATGTATCCTTGAGCCACATCCCTAAGAGGCTAAACTCGCAGGCCGATGCACTCATAAAACTCGAAGCAACAATTTAGTAATCCTCATCAGGTCCCATTCTTATCTAGTTGGCAGAGTGGACGCATATTGAACTAAGAACTAAGGTAGACATAGATGATGAGAGAAATCTCTTCCACGAGGACGCCACTTGCCCATTCGGAGCACTTCTATCAGCTAAAGAACTTATCAAGACTGAACACGAAGTGGCACGGGATCAGAGAGCTAAGGTTCAAAACCAAGAACCGAAGTTCTTCGACCCAATATTCGTAGAAGTCAAGCAGTTAGAAGATTGAAGAGAGCCCACTACTAATTTTTGAGATATGGTAGACTCCAAGAGGATCATGCCGAGCGCAATAGAGTATGCCGAATGTCTACTAAGTATACCCTCCTTTAAGGAGATGCTCTCTTCATACGGTCATTTAGCGATATTCTTCTTAGATGTGTAGACGCACAAGAAACAAATAAGGTCCTGGAAGAAGTACACTCAAGCATTTGTGGATTGCATCAGTCCGACCCCAAGCTTTATGAACGAATATGCAGATTGGGGTATTATTAGCCTTAATTGATTGTTGATTCCTTAAACTATGCCAAGAAGTGCCAAGTGTGTCAAATACACTCGAGCCTTGTTCATCAGCCTCCAGAACCCTTAAACCTGACAGTGGCATCATGGCCCTTCTCACAATGGGGTATGGACATTGTAGGGCCTATTGACCCTCCTTCGGCAATGGGTCATATCGTTATTCTAGCTGCAATCGATTGGTTAGGTGCCTCGATCTTGCCTCGTTGGATCTAGGTGATCGAGTGAGATGTGTCTTGGGTTCAGGAGACCTGGGACCTGAGATCGCTCTCTCGAGAACCATGTTCAAGAAAAAGGGCTAGTATTCAACTAGTGAGAGAGGAATTTTGGATGTGAGGTGGGGACTAACCTAACTTGGGTCTATGACTTACTCAGGCTGACTCGGGTGGGAGCCCTCTTAGATCACGATGGAAAGCCCCCAGCTCCTTCAGCTGGTTTGGAATCGCCTCCCTTGACCTGCAATCTCCTTGTTTTCTACGCAACACTACTATGGTTAATTTGCAAGACAAGTGGGCCAAAAGGCCTACCGTTGTCTTAGGGTAATGCATATTCATATGGCTAAGAATGTGAGAAGTTGAGGTGATGAAGTGGAAGGTTTGAATGAAAGGAGAAAAGAAGTGAGTACTCAATAAGGGGACGAGGCTAGCATGATAGCTGGACCAGTGCAATGACCGACTCGGAGAAGTAGCAAGATGGGCATGGTACTTTGGACCGTTATGACGGCAATACTACTCAAAACCAAGGTCGACATGAATGTCCAAATCTAGTGTGGCAGCAGGACGAGCATGGTACTCAAGATCAGCACGATGGCCACACTGCTCGACAGCTAGATCACTATGGCAACACTAGACTAAGCCCACCCTAGGTCAAGTAAGAAGAGAATGAATAGATTGCACAAGACGGTGACAAGATGGGGTCCCGATGGCACAAAGCGTCATCAACCATAACTGTGGACTAGCAATGTCACGGCCCTTGGACGGCACTTGGCACTACTGCTCACGGCTAGAAGATGAGCAGTGAACTACAGATGGAACTAGGCATCACCGCTGGGGCCACACAAGAAGGCAGCACACCCCTACGCGGACGGTGAAAGCCTCTTGTGAAGAGCACGGCGATAGCCATCTGTGAGTCGCATGGCAACAATTCTTGCCAAGGCACATGACGATCGGTGTGGGACACAAGAAGAACCTATGCATCACGATAGGCACTGAACACACGAAGAAGGCTTGGGGATGGCGATAGGCACTGATCGCACAAAGAAGGCTTGCAGACGGCGATATGCATGGAGCGCACGAAGGAGGGCTGCAGACAGCGATAAGCACCAAGCACACGAAGAAGGCTTGTGGACACTGATAGGTCCCCAGCATACGAAGAAGGCTTGCAGACGTCAATAGGCCCCGACCGCACGAAGAAGGCTTACAGACCTCTCATGGGCGGCGATAGGCATCATCATCTATGATAGGCGTGCAACAGGGGGAGACCCCTGCGGGCGGCAATAAGTTTCACCATCTGTGCTCTTCATTAAGACGTCGAGGACACATCTGTGGACAACGATGAGTAGCACTATTTGCAAGCCTCGCTCAGAGACAAAGATGGACGAACAGTACGGGAAAGGAGCTTGCTAATGGCACTACCATTGCCATGCACGACCTGTGAAGCCACAGGAGGAGAAAAGAAAATAAAGAGACATGCACGGCACTACCACTGTCGTGCATGGCCTCTGAGGGAGGTTCAGAAGAAGAAGAAGAAGAAAAAAAGAAAAACAGAGAGAGAAGATTTACCTTGAGCCTAGGGGTGCCGGTCCAAAAGTTTATCTCTCCTTACTCTTTCTCTCCAAACATGACCCGACAATGAGAAGGAAAGGGAATTCTATTAAGTAAAAAATCACTTGGTGAAGGGTTTCAAGCCTCTTTCGTACAATGATGGTACATGGTACTTATAGAGTTGTGCCCAAACATGGGTGGATTGATGAAAATTAAACCTAATTGCTGGAAATTAAGATTTAATTAAACTAAAAGAAATTAGAAAATAGGGTGCAAAATGACAGACTTGCCTCTTCCTAACAAGTTGTGGAATTCCAAGACAGTCCCTGTGTTGCTCTAAAATGTGCATGATTTTCATGAATGATACGGGGTTGTTCTGATGCCCGTTTGATCAAAAGATGATTATTTTATTGTAGGGCTCGGCTTGGCGAACGATTTGAAACCAACTTCGAGTCATGGATTGTGTTTTTAAGGCACGATTTTGTGACTTGAAATTTGAATGAATCTTGAAACTTTGGATCGATTGTGTGTTTGTTCCTTGATGTTTTTCTATAATTTCTTCACTGGATCACACTAAGGATGCCGTCACGATCGCGGGGCAACAAACGCAACCCGATTCCATGCCCGGACGAAGATTTTGCACCTTTGGAGTTTTGCCTGGAATCTGGAATTTCGGCTAGGAAATTTAAAGTCACTTCATTGGCTTTGTGTGTGGAATTCGACCATTCATTATGTACATGATTCAGACTAGAGATAGCCCCAGACCTTACGCACATGATGGAACTGATTTTGCATCGATCAATTTCGTGAGTGGCATGATTTGGCAGCTCAAGCGAGGCACTACGCTAACGATTTTTGTGAACTTTCTTCACAAATCAGCCAGTTCTGTCTAGCTTTTTTTTATGCTCAGGTGTTGTTGCTGGCGTGTGACATATCGAAACGCTCGTTTTGATGAGACAAACATGCTCCATAAAATCTGAGTGCAATCCAATCTCGGACGAGGGATATATAAGTGTAGCAAGTAACTGTTTGTGACTGTCCCTTTAATGGAGTTGAGTTGTAGGGTGGCCTCATGGGAATAGCATGTGGTTCCTCCAGCTTCGCTCTTTCGCCCATAACTTCTTCCTAGAATGTCCATTCAAGTTGAAATTTGACCCCTGGGAGTTTTCAACCGTACCGGATCAAATGGTTGTAGTCCTATAGTAAATTGAGACATCGAAAATATTTCTATAGTTATAGGGTCTGTTTCAAGGTACTAAAGGTTTATTCTAGCGAAATTGTTTCTCAGACTGCATTGCTTTAAACATGTCAAAATAAGACGAAACTTGGCAGGAAACTTATGAGAGTCATTATGAAGATCTTGGCTAATTATGGGGCTATTCTGAGACTGTCAAAATTTTCACTATTTTTTAGGCTTTATTGACCGGGGACCCATGATGATGAAAAATGTCTTCCAAGAGCATGCCCCTCAGAATGTTGTGCTTCGAGAGAAGTGAGAAGTACAATCATTTGAGAAATTTCACCTCGCTAGCCATAGGACTATGTAAACGTTGAGGAGATCCACACAATGTTGTAACTAAGATGCTCAGACATCTGGACACAATGTACTTGTCCATCCATGGAGACTTTATGGGGAGAAGAGACCTTTGAGGGATCCTATCAAAGTTGTCACCCTTTAGGGACTATTTGTGATCTGACAGCTTGAGGATTTTGTAGGGACCTCATTAGTCAGAATCGGGCTTATCTGGTGGCCAAGTGTTATAAACCTTTGGTTGACATTGTTTGGTGCTACACCAGGTTTGCTTTTGATGATCAGGTTATCTCTGTAGGTCCCATACAATGGGGTCCAGCTGGGAGCTTCTGAGCTATCCTGAAAGTTTCAGCCTGTCGGCTAGGGGGAATTTTCGCTAGGGGGCCTCGTGGACCCCATCCTACTGGGTACAGTCGGGGGCTTTTTAGCAGCCTGTCCCAAAAATCAAGACCTGTCGGCTAAGGAAGGTTTTAGGCGAGGCGATCTCATTGTGAGACATTATGCTGAAGTCTCTAGCAGGTTAGGCCTTGGCTTTGTCAGTTTCTTGCCTTTGTGGGGATCTTTAGTACTTTGGACGGATCTTTCGATCGTTGTCCTCACCCTCAAGGACTCTTATTGTTTTTGGAGGTGAAATGTGGGAGAACTTATGAGGCTCTCATTCTCGGGTGAGCCACTTTGCGTTGTGGTTGGATGCTGGCAGTTGAGGATTTTAAACCTCACCAACATAAATTATGGCTATTTGGCAATTATGTATCGACTGAGGCTGTGGTGCTGCGTCAACCTGTTTTGTTGGTCCAAGCACCCTTTATGGATTTTCACATGAACAGGGGAAATGGCATTGTAAAGATGGTTTTTACTAAGTTCCTTTATTTTTTGGCTCTTTTACATATGGCCTTGCGGCCATGTCCACCCTTTTCATCCGTTTTTTCTCATAATGCCCTTTTGGAGTTTTCATCGTGCCTAGGTTTTTGTTTTCACAAAACTCTTTTACGCATGGTTTCGTGACCATGCTTGTCTATCAGTTTTACTCATGGCGTTCCTTTGTTTAGGTATACACCATGCCCGTTATTTTGTGAAGGTGTGTTTAAGGTCATGCCTTATGGACCTGTGTGAAGCCTTTTAACGTCATGTGGCCAGGATGTGCACTATAGTTTAAGGTCATACAACTGGACCGTAGTGGTGATGAATGGCAGTCTGTGGAAGCCATGGAGTGAGTATGGTAGTAGTTTTGACTTTGTTTGGGGAGATGGTACTAGGCAACCTATGAAAGATGAAAGATAATGAATGGTGGGTGAAAAGTGGTGAGCCACTAGCTGATGGTGAGTATGGGTCGCGAGATGGCTTGCCCTTTTGTGAGCATGGGTGAGACTCACTGGAGAATGATGAACAGTGGTAGTGAAGTGAATGGGTTTATTGGGGAAGCAATGAATGTGGTGCGCACACAGGAATGCACCGGTTAGCGAAAACATGCGTGAAAATGCATGTAAAAGGGGGTGTACGCGTATGTGAAGGCAAGTTTAAGGCCGTGCCTTCGGGACCTATGCAAAGCAGTTTAACGTCATGCGTCCACGACATGCACTATGGTTTAAGATCATATAGCTTGGACCATGGTTACGTAGTTTAAAGTCATGCAACTAGGACCAAGCAGTTTAACATCGCGCAACTAGACCTCCACTACGGTTTAAGGTCATATAGTTTGGACCATGATGCTGAGCCTTTTAATGTCATGTAGCTTGGACGTAGGCTATGGTTTATGATCATATAGTTCGGACCGTGGCTACGCAGTTTAAATTCATGCTACATGGACCACGGCGATGCAGTTTAAGGTCATACAGCATGGACCACGGCAGCGCAGTTTAAGATCATGCAGCGTAGACTATGGTTATGCAATTTAAGGTCATGTAGCATGGACCACGGCTGTGCAGTTTAAGGTTAGGCAGCATGGACCAAGGCTGTATAGTTTAAGGTCATGCAACATGGACCACGCCTATGCAGTTTAAGGTCGTGCAGCATTGACCAAGGCTATACAGTTTAAGGTCATGCAATTAGACCTTCACTACAATTTAAGGTCATATAGTTTGGACCATGATGCTGACCCTTTTAATGTCATGCAGTTAGGACATAGATTATGGTTTATGGTCATATAGTTTGGACTGTGGCTATGCAGTTTAAATTCATGCAGCTAAGACTAGGCAGTCTAAGGTCGTGCAACTAGACCTCGACTACAATTTAAGGTCATATAGTTTGGACCATGGCTATGCAGTTTAAAGTCATGTTGCGCATACCACAGCTATGCAGTTTAAGGTCATGCAGCATGGATCGGGCTGTGCAGTTTAAGGTCCTACAGCATTGACCAAGGCTGTACAGTTTAAGGTCATGCAACATGGACCATTGTGTGGGTCTGTGGATAGCAATCTTACTCCTTGGGGATAAAGATAGTTGAGGCTATACACAAACAGAGAGATTTTGATGAAGATGGTTGCCCTACAAGGGGTGGCAAGCAGAAGCGGACTTCACGGGGGATTAAAAGGGTAAGTATGGCTCCCTGGGGATGATGAGTAATGGTATGGTGTAATTTTGCCAAGAATTACATGCCAGATTGTGGCTCACTGGAGGTTGAAAGGATAAGAATGTCCCTAACTCCCTAGTGGTAGGGGGTCATAATAGTATGTGACTCCTACTGAGGTGCTGGTGTGAAACAGACCACTGGGGATTAAAGGGGTAAGCATGACTCCCTTTCCGATCACGAGCTTGACCCGCCCTGGCCTGGTCTTCTTACCATTAGAAGATGAGGACCGGAGCATCATTTCAAATTTGTGAAGGGCAGTTCATGGCACTACTGAGTATAAAAGGGGGAAAACCCCATTTTACTGTTTTACCGAAGGGTAAACAGTTGAAGAGAGTTTTTAGAGAGTGTTGAGGTTCTTCTAAGCAAGGCAGAGGACGCTTCATGGCGCTTCACCAAAATTTTCCGTTGAAGCTGTGAGAGTCACAGTGGTGCTTTGCCAAAGTTCAATTGCTCTTCCGATAGTCCCGAAGCTGAAGGGGAGGTTGCAGAGAAGTCAGGGGAGTCTGACGATCTTCTAGCCATCGGACGAGAAGAAGGAGCAACAATAGGTTCACCGAAAACTCAGTGAAATTTTGGTGAGTTTGTGTTGAACTGCTGAAGTTCGAAAATAAGGAGAAGGGAAATCAGCAGGGTCTCAGGGAAGCTTCCACAGGAATTCCGGTGGCTTTTTCAATTTTCTTAGCTGTTGACATGGGGAAAGAACAGGGTCAGAGGGCATTCCCGGTGGACATAGCAGTGTCTGGTGAAACTCGAAGGGTTGCAAGGGTGGCAAATGGTCATGAGAAGGTGGACCGTCGGCAAGGAGTGACGGTTGGGGAAACTGAAGAAGTAAGGGGGTTAATGCCCCCTGGGAATTGGGGACGGTGGGAACCAAGGCACAACAAGGACATGTGCATCATTAAAGTCACATGAAGCGCTGCCTTCACGTGTCTCTGGGCAACACAAGCCGATAGCCACACTCGGGAGCATGTCGCTCTCGACGATGGTCTCGTGTGTCATTGGCCTGCCCATGGTAATGGTAGCACGCAGCATTGAGATGTGCACCGCAGTGGTCACCTTGAGCCACATGCGGTGATGATCATGCACGATGTTGAGTTTCACGTGACGATGACCATGGACAGCGATGCCTTGTGAGGGCCAAGAGTGATGGAAATTGAGAAGGCTCAGTCACTGTGGTATGTTGCAAGCCAAATCCTTCAGCACAACAGTGAGGTCCATGTTGTTATGGAGGAAGGGAATCCATCATGAGCCAACTCCTTGCCAGAGAAATCTTCTTTGTATGTCAAATGGATTGAAGATGACTCATAAATAGTTGGCTTCTCCTTTTGGCCTATAACCATCCTTCTTGACAACACCCGACAGATTAATTGAAGCTAACTTTCAAGTGGTTTTGCTTCTTCTTCAAGATGAGGGCATTTCTTTTTGTTCTTCCTTCTCTTTTTTTTTTTTTTTATTACTTTTGCCCTTTCACCGCGTGAGACAAAAAAGGATATCCCACTCCTTGCTTCAACTTTTGACCGCTTGTCATGGCTCAATGACCTCTAATGGGGGCACAATTGCTTCCTCACCTCTTAGTGTTTGATTGGACAAGGGCTCATAACTCATGGTTCTCATGTTTTGGTGAGCCCGTTCGCTGTAAATACTCCAATCTGAGGGAGCCTTGGCTTCGATTCGAGGTGCATTGCTTTTGAGCTCGTCATAAGTCTTAGTCTCAAGGACAAACTCCTTCAAGTGCTTTGAAACGATGCGCATCCAACTGATTCTGGAGGCTACGAACCTTGCTTCTCAGCTCTACCATGGGGTCTTGTTCCTGAGAGCTGGAGGGATAACTATTGTCCACCTGTACTTCTTCGTGAGCCACTGAGAGATATAAGACCTTCTCTTGGCTACTAGTGATCCCCTTGTTCAAGGAGGTTGGCATTTGGAGTACCTTCGTTAGTGGTTGGTGTGCCAATTTTGCTTGTAAAAGAGCGATGGGGACATGCAGAACCTTTTGCTGGTCCAGCGTGTAAGTAACCCTTGGTACTAGAAGGTCTACCTCTAAGGATTCCTTAATCTCAGGAGTTGCTTCTGGCTCGCCATTTTGTTCTGGCGAATTAGAAGCAGAGGGCAAAGCTCCGTCTTTGGGGGATGACACCATGACCTCAGAGAGGTGGCAAGGTATACTTGGGTAGATAAGAGTCAAAGAGGGGATCATGCCTTGTGTTTCCTCTTCTTTGAACATGTTCGTGATTTTTCGCCTCAGGTCTTCAACATCATCATGAGACGAGGGTCATGTCTCTCTCACAGGCTTCTAATCATCATCCTTTGACTTTTCTGGTGTTGGAAAGTTTGTGAAATGGTACTTAGTGTCGGCATAGTAAGTCGCGGCCACAAGGAATGGTCTCTTTTAGGCATAGACCGTGTGTTGTCTCCCATCTCGGGAGTATTGAAGCATTGGTGGAGCGTTGAAGGAACCACCCCCTGGTCATGAAGCCAAGGGCTGCCGAACAGGACATTGTAAACTGTATCAGTGTCGATCACATGAAACTGAGCGTAATCATTGAGGTCACCGATCTTGAGGCAAAGACGCACTGTGCCAACTGGCTTTTCTCTAGGTTGATTGAACCCTTACATGGTGATGTCAATAGGAGTGAGGTCCTCAGATCGTAATCCCAATCTGGTAAGGATTCTTCTTGAGATCAGGTTGACTGTCGACCCTCCATCCAGCATGATCCGATGATAGGGTAGGCATGTAATTCACCATTCACGAAGAGGGGGCGGTTGTGAAATTTTCCTCCCAACTGAAGGTTATCTTCGGAAAAGGAGATTGCCAAGCACCCACTCAAGATGGCTGGGTCAACCTCAATAGGCTCCACTTCAGTCTCGTACACCTCTGAGTTAGAAAGATCTTACACCAGTGCCCTACGATAGTCTCTAGACAGCAGAAGGGCATCATAGATACTTAGAATGGCTGGAAGCTTTCTTAAGTGCCCAATTACATCATATTTCACTTTATCCTCATTAGTCTTCTGTGTTCCGGATCCAGTCACTGGTGTAGGTGGTAGGGTAGGTTTAGGAACAGGCTTTGGTTGAGTTTTGGTTTGTGACACTAGCTGACTTTGTTGTTCAGTCGGTGCGGTTTGGGTTGATGGGGAGGTAATAGGTATTTGTATTAGCGATAGAGGTTTGCGGTTGAGGCTTAAGAAAATTGAAGGATCAAGAAACTTGGGGACCTTGAGCTCTTGAGGTGTAGGCTGTAGCTTCTTCCCCGATCTCAGTTTCATTTGCCCTATGCTGGATGGTACTTCCAACATCTGCACCACGTGAGAGGCCTCTTTGGAAGAGGAGCTTGAGGGTGGCTCAGTCTTGGCTTGGGTTAACAGGACATCAGCGGTTGTCAAGAATTCAGTCGTTGGGCCAGCATCTTTCTTAGGCACTTCTGCTGCGACTTGCTAAGGCCGGTACCTCCGAGCTCTCTATTTACAGCTTCGAAGTCTGGGCACTACTGAGCTGTACCTGTGGAAGAAATAGAAGAGGAGGGAGTAGAAGAAGAGTTAGAATGTTCCGAGTAGCTTTTTACGTCGTCTCTAGAATTGGACACGTGCAATGGGTATTTTAGGTCTTGCCCCCGTTTTGACCATTGTGGGGTGCTTTCCCATCATCACCCATAATGGACGACTCCCGAGCTGTTGATGACTCAGGGATGTCCATGTGGTCGGACGACAGGATAAGGCGAGTTGCCCCTAGGATGAAGTCCTATAAGGTTGGCAGTGGAGGAAGGGGCCTGAGAAACTCTTCCTCGACTGGTGGCTGAGGAAGATGATTCCTTCGGCGAGCGGACCTGGGTGCTCGTCTCCTTCTGGATCCCTAAGGAGAGGTTTTGGTTCACCCTATCGAGCTGATGAGTTGTCCTAGGTTGGTGGAATGTCTCACGTTTCAAGGATTTGAGCCTACTTCGCCCATGGTAGACTTCTCAGGGCTGAGAAGTCGACGGCTCTGAAGGGTCCAATATATGCTCATAGAGGACCTGTAGTGGGATTTCCTCTTGGAAGGGAATAATGGCTTGGAAGCACTCTATGAGAATGGCACAAATCATGTGGCCTTCCTGCACCTTCTGAGTGACCATAGCTTCGAACCCAGAGCATTCTTTCAGGTCGAGGCCCCATACTTGGTGATATGGGCACCAGAGGTTTTCCGTACCCTGGGCAAGGAATTTAGACTGCTTGGTGGGCTAAGGAGTGACGAGACTCTGTTGGAGCATCGCCTCGAAGAGGTCCTGCAGAGGGTCTAGCTCAGTGCTTCCAGGGGCTTGTGTTGGGAGTTCTTCTTGCACTGGTGGAAGAGGGACTTGACGGCATCCTTCTGGGTTACCATGAGGTTCCTGGCATTGTTGCATCTTCTTTGCTCAGGTCATGGCCTCGTATAAGGTGATACGAGCACCAAAAGTTCTCAGTTCTCGGAGGCAGTAAATTGAGCTGCCTTGTCGCCTTTGGCGTGATGTCTCCCTCGTCGAGCATTGTAGAAAATAGTGCACGGTCATCTTCTTGTATTGTCACTATGTGAGAAGCCTCAGTTGCCTCGAATTATTTCCTTAACTCTTTGAGCATTATTTGAGCTTTGTTAATACGGGCTTCGATAGTGTCATTGAGCTTATAGCAGTCCTGAGTGGGGTGGCCTACTTTCCTGTGATAGGCGCAGTACCTCTCATGTCTCTTATTCAGCTTGTTCTGGAGTGCTAACCTTTAGTAGCTGGATCATGTTTTCCTCCGGTAGCAGTCGTAGCAGTGCAGGAGTCCACTCCTTATTGAAGGGGTACACCTCATTCTAATGCTGGATCCAGAAGTCACTTGAATTTATGTTTTTAGGGGGCGGGACCTTATTGTAGGACTGCTGCTTTCCCCGAGTTTAGACGTTTGTGCCTTGGAGAGGTCCAGTGTTTGAGGGGCGGCATTCTTAGTATCAGTCATGGTGACAACCACACTGATCACAACTTTCTGCTGGATGCCCTGATTGTTGAATCAGGAGTTTGAGCCTGAGGGTTGCTAACGAGATCCGCCATGGTGCTTGGACAGACCCTCAATATGAACTACTTTAGAGATGAGCTCTGACATAGAGCGTGGATTGGAGGTCTCGACTATAGGGCGATCTTGGGAGGCATATTTCGTATGCAGGTCTGGACAGCTTCCTTTTAATCATGGGAGTGGCATGAAAATTTGCGAGCTCTCTCCATCGGGTGATGAATTTGTCAACTGCCTCACCAGGGTCTTGAGTCAAAGTGAGGAGCTCGACGGTTTCCACATTCCCTTGGACTTCATAGAAGAGTTGGTAAAACAACTGCTCCATTTCCTACCAAGTGTGCACAGAGTTTGGAGCCAGCCAAGCATACCACTGAAGGGATAGCCCTTTGAGAGTTTAGACAAATTGATGGAGGAGGAGTCGCCCATTAGTCGTCGTGTCTCGACAAGCCACTTGGAAGTAGGCAGTATGCTGGTGTGGAGATGTAGTACGGTTGAACAAGGGGATCTTCCCTTTTTGATAGCTCAGAGGAAGGGCACCTGGTCAATGTACAAAGGGTACGACTTCTGGTAGAGCAGCACCTCTTGCATGCCTAGGACCTTATTCTTCAGGCTATGGACTACCACGGCATCTATGTCGGTTTGAGAAACCCCACGATAAGCAGAGTTGTCTTAAGAGAACGACAGGGGAGTTTTCCTGAGAACTGTGTCTTCACCAATGAAGAATCGGTCCCATGGTGAGAAGAAGGGGACTTGGAGGCTTCTAGACGTTCCATCTTTTCAAGGATGGACTACATTATTACCTCGAACATGTTCATTTGCTCTTGTTGAGCATCATTTGACTCATTGATCACCATGACACTTACCGTTTCTTCTGGAAGGTCAGGGCCAGGTGGAGTAGTGGATGGACGGGTTGGCGAATCGTGCGTGGCAAGTCGGTTTGCAGGGGCTCAGCATGCCCCGACTGAACTCAAGCCTTGTGTGCCGATCGTGTGAGGATAGGTTCTTGACAGTTTTTGGAACGTGGCTCCTTAGCAGTGATCACCGACCAGTATTCCTGGACTCGCTCAGACTTAGGGTTCCACAGAGGGAAAAAGGGATTACGAGGTAGGAGATCACCAAAGGTGGTAACCTCAACTGCCTTGGGTACTTCTTTGATCAGAATCTGCAGACCTTTCTTTTGCTTGATCTTGAGGCGGCTATGGACCTCACTCTAGAACCGAGCCTGAGGCTTGGATGCCCTGTATTTCTTGAGTAGGCGAGGGCTGTGGCGATTAGCTGGAGCAAAGTATGGGGTCCAAGGACAAAGGGAAACCTAGGTTGCTGCCTTGGAGGCTGTAGGCTCCTATCTGACATCAAGCCATTGCCCCGAATTCCTTTATGGGGACCGAGTGCACGAATGACCTGAGGCTAGCTCAAGATGGTACTTTTAGGGAAAACCATTGAGTATCAGGTCTTGAGGTGCTTTCCTTTTGTAGAAAGAGTGACAGAAGAAGGAGCTGGTTCGTGAGTCCGCCTGAGTCGAGGTTGAGAAGAAACTTGGAAAGTCGGTGCATGTGCACCCTTAGGGTTAGCCGTTCGAGTGACTTGGGGTCTGCCCTGGCTTGCTCAACTGGTTCGACCTTAGGAGGTCGAGACCCACAATCTTGTGTCTGTGAGGGACCGAGTAGGAACCTATCTCTCGCAGGGTGTAGTGAGAGGGAGGACGAAGTGGTCGACCCTTATGTGCTCGAGCTGGCAAAGAGCTGATGTTACCCCGCGGTGTGGCTCGAGTGGTTGGACCACGAGCTTTTAGGTGTGTACAAGGGGTGAAGACCCCAGGATCTCCACCTCTTTGTGTCGTGCCTCCATGTGTGGAGGTTCGAGGAAGTGAAGGAGTTCGAGGGGTACATTAGAGTGGAGAGGGTAGCACACCGGCATATCCCAGCAATATGACTAGTAAGGGACTTGTCAGTAGCAAGGTGCATGTTGTGTGCAATAGCAGATGTGCTACCAATGCAAGGGGCTTTGGTGAAGGGCCCACTAGGGCGATAAAGCGGGGAGTCAGGGACCTCTAAGTCCCTTCTCGCACCAACCCAGTAAAGAACCTAGGAACCGGACTATGAGTCCTGACTTAGAAGGAGTGTAGGGAAGGAAGCTTGAGCAGTTTGCTTCCCTAGCACAATCACGAGTGCAAGGATAAGGAAGTTCCCAACTCGGATGAACAGGTTGAATAACCCAGATGCCATAGAAAGTAATGCAGAGAGTGAAAGAAGATACTGATCAAACAAGAGCGAACCAATGAAAGGGTAATAAGTCCTCAGTGGAGTCGCCAAGCTGGTTACGTGCCTCGATCTCGCCTCGCCGAATCTAGGTGATTGGGTGGCATGTGTCTCGGGTTCGGGACACCTGAGACCTGAGATCGCTCTCTCAAGAACCTTGTTCAAGAACAAGGGCAGGTATTTAACTAGTGAGAGAGGAATTTTGGATGTGAGGTGGGGACCAACCTCACCTAGGTCCGTGACTTACTCGGGCTGACTCCCACGGGCGCCCTCTTAGATCACGACGGAAAGCCCCCCAGCTGCTTTAGCTGGTTCGAAATCGCCTCCCTTAACCTGCAATCTCCTTGTTTTCTACACAGCACTACTATGGTTAATTTAAAAGACAAGTGGCCCAAAGGGGCACCCTTGTCTTAGGGCAACGCACATTCGTATGGCTAAGAATGTGAGAAGTTAGGGTGATGAAGTGGGAGGTTTGAATGAGAGGAGAAAAGAAGAGGGTACTCGACAAGGGGACGAGGCTAGCATGATAGCTGGACCAGTGCAATGACCGACTCAGAGCGGTAGCAAGACGAGCATGGTACTTTGGATTGGCGCGACGGCAATACTACTCGAAACTAAGGTCAACATGACTGTCTTAATCTAGAGTGGTGGTAAGAAGAGCATGGTACTCAGAACCAGCACGATTTCCATACCACTCGACAGCCTGACCGCTATGCCAACACTAGACTGGGCCCACTCTCGATCATGTGAGAAGAGAATGCATGAGACAACGTAGAGATGGGGTCCTGATGGCGCTAAGCATTACAACTCATAACCGTGGAGTAGCAGTGTCATGGCCCTTAGACAGTGCTCGGCACTACTGCTCACGGCTAGAGGGTGAGTAGTGAACTATGGGCGGCGTTGGGCATCGCCATTGGGGCCACACGAGAAAGCAGCACACCCCTTTGCAGGTGGTGATAGCCTCTTGTGAAGCGCGCGGTGATAGCCATCAATAATGCGTACGGTAATAATTCTTGCTAAGGCACACGGTGATAGGCGTGGGATGCAAGAAGAGCTTGCGCACGGCAATAGGCACCGAACGAATGAAAAAAGCTTACAGACGACGATAGGCACCGAACACACGAAGAAGGCTTGTGGATGGCGATAGGCACCGAGTGCACGAAGAAGGCTACGGCGATGAGCAGCGCTGTCTGCAAGCCTCGCGAGAGATAGAGATGGACGAAAAGAAGGGGGCAAGGAGCTTATGCATGATACTGTCATCACCATGCGCGACCTATGAAGCCACAGGAGGGAAAAAGAAAAGAGAGAGATATACATGGCACTGCCACTACTGTGCATGGCCTCTAAGGGAGGCTCAGACGAAGAAGAAGAAGAAAAAAACAAAAGCAGAGACAGAAGATTTACCTTGAGCCTAGGGTACCTGTAACAATCCTAAAATTTCAAAAAAAAAAAAAGGAGAAAATATGCTTTTAAATAGGTGATGTTCTGTTTGAATATGATGGTCCTTGAGGACCATCACTATTTTCAAAAGATTTGCCTTTGCCTTTACTTTTTTCTTTTGCCTGCTTTTGCCTCTTGCTGCTTGCAGCTGGCAACGTCCTTTAGCTGACGTGGTTTTCGTACGATAAAAGTCTGCTTTTAACGCGACACCTCAGGTATGAGGTAGAGCGTAATAAAACAATATAATAATACGTTATAAGAATTTAAATAGGGGATGTGAGCACTCCCACCCTAAAACAAAATTTTGAGATCTCTCTCTCTGGTCGAAATACAGTGAACTTCTCTCTCGAATCGGATTTTTTATCGGAAGCTCCCTCTCAAATAATTGTGGGTAAGTGACATCGTCTTTCTGAAAAATAGTCTATTTTTAATAAATAGTGATATTTCCGTCTAGGATCTTTATTTTATCAGTTTTGTGTGTAAGTGACCTCATTGTCTCGAAAAATAATCCATTCTTTTTAAAAATAAAATGAAATAATTATTTCTGCTTATTATCATGAATTTTAGGCACGATAAATTTTATGCGCACGTGACCTCATTATCTTGAAAAATAATCTTTTTAATAAAAATTGTGATATTTTATCTATGTTAGAAATTTTGAATGCTGTAAATTAGAAAAATAAATTTATTCATTTTTCTTGTCTATTGTTAGAAATAAATGTGATATTTCTGCTTTTAGTAAAATTGTGATATTTCTTTCTACTGTTTTGAATATTTAGACATTGTAAAATTCATGTGCAAATGACTGCTTTATTACTTAAAAATTGACATTTTTGCAATTGATTATAGTATTGTTGTGAAATGCTTATTTGTGAATTGATATTCCAGAAATTATGATAATTCCGTATTCTTGAATTTTTATAAGAGTTTTTTTTTCTATACATATTAAATTGGCAATTATGCTAGAATGCCTGTACAAACTGCTACCTTTCTAAATTTGAGCCCAAAATATTTGATTGGTTATTTTTGAAATATTATAGAGAGTGACTGTTATTGATGGTTTAAGTGAAATTCATATTAATGGTTTCAGTGATATGTTGAGTACATGATATTGCTGCTTTCGAATGTTTAAAGAGATTTAGAAATAATTTAAGTATGCAAGTGGACTCATCCGGTTCGCCGGTGAGGTATAAGTGGACCTATCTGGGACGCCGGTAGGGATTAAGTGGACTCATCCGGTACACCGGTGAGGTATAAGTGGACCTGCAGGGATTAAGTGGACCTATCTGGGACGCCGATAGGGATTAAGTGGACCCATCAGGGCACTGATGGGGTATATAGGTGACCTACTTGAGCCGCCAGTAGGGTATTTTGTGAAATCCTTTGAATTATGTACTGCCGTTAAAAGTGTTATAAGCATTTCAATTACTCGGATTATACTTAATTATGCATTTATTGAAAGTGAAACTGTTGATGCATTTCTGTTAATAGATCTCATTTTGGAAAATATTGATATCTTTCAATCATGATTATTTTTAGGATTATGATGATCACTTACTGAGTAGCCAAACTCATCAAACTATGGTAAACATTTTTTCAGGATAACTACGGATTCATTTTGAGTGCTAGTCAAGATCAACCTTGGAAGATACTGTTGTTGTGCTAGCTTTCTTTATTTACTATGTAAGACCTCGCCACTGTAAATTTGTCCTATCAATAGATGTGTATATGTTTTGTCCGTCACAGCTCAGGAATAATAGCATTGTAAATTCTTGGGGTGTGACAATTATGGTATCAGAGCAATAGGTTTAAGATCCTTAGGAAATTTAAAAAGAATGTACTTAAAATCGCATTTATTGTGTGTACAGACCGGGATAAAGTCAGGATCCAGAATAGCTGAAGCCAATATGGAAGGAATTCACAAAGCTTTGGAAAATATGGTTGCTCTAATGCAACATCAGATGGAAAACAACAATCCACCCAGGCAGTCAGTTACAGAAAATGGTGGGAGCAATATCGAACAATTTAAGAAATTAAACCCACCTTCTTTCAAGGGTGCTGTAAACCCACTGGAAGCCAAGGGATGGATTATGCAACTGGAAAAAATATTCGAGGTTATGGAATGTCCTGATGATAGGAAAGTGGCCTTGGCAGTTTTTATGTTAGAAGGTGAGGCACAACACTGGTGGAGAATGGCAAAAGGAGTATTGGTAAAAGAAAATAAAACCTTGACTTGGGAAGTATTTCTAGAGGCATTTAATGAAAAATATTTCCCAGATTTTATTCGAGACCAAAAAGAAATGGAATTTCTAGAATTAATCCTAGGAAATAAGACAGTAGCACAGTACGAGGCCAAGTTTACTGAATTGGCCAGGTTTGCACCGCTTATGATTAATAATGAGGCAAGAAAGGTGAAGAAATTTGAAAGGGGTCTCAGGCCAGCTATTAAAAGCAGAATATCAGTCTTGAAATTAAGAACTTATGCTAAAATAGTGGATCGTGCCCAAATTGTCGAAAAAGATTTTGAAGCTTACCAAAAGACGAAAAATCAGAACAGTCATGTTAGACCTACATCATCTAATCGACAACAGTTTGAAAGGCCAAACAAGAAGCCAAGGCCCTCGCCATTTCAAAACTCAATAGAACCATGTAGAAAATGTGGGAAAAATCATGGATCAAGCCCTTGTTATTGAAATACCGGAGCCTGTTTTAAATGTGGAAAATTGAGACACCAGATTAAACAATGTCCTAGCTTACAGACACAACAGCTTCCAAAGCAGGGAGAGATAGCTCCGAAGCCTCAGATGAAGGGAAGAGTATTTGCGATTACCAAGCAAGACACGGAGGCCTCAAAATCAGTGATCCAAGGTACTCTTAATATCTTCCAAAAAGTAGCTCATGTTTTGATTGATCTTGGATCTACTCATTCATTTGTGTCACAACACTTCGCATGCCACTTAAAGGTAGAACCAGAACAATTAGAATACATTCTAGAGGTAGCCACACCGTTGGGAGATTCAATTAACACCAATATAATGTACAAATCATGTGTAATAAAGATAGAAGAAAAGGAACTGTTGGTTGATTTAATACTCCTGGAAATTCAAGATTTTGATGTAATCTTAGGCATGGATTGGCTCTCTGCATACCATGCAAGTATTGATTGTTATAAGAAAATTGTTACCTTTAGTATTTCGAATCAACCAGTATTTTACTTCAATGGTGTCAAAGAAGACTCCCCATCATATTTAATCTCTTGTATTCGAGCTAATCGCCTCCTTCGAAAAGGGTGTCAAGGCTTTCTTGCCTATATCAAAGAAGATAGGAAGGAAGAAATAAATTTGGATACCACTCCGGTTATTCGAGAATTTCCCGACGTTTTTCTTGAAGAATTGCCTGGATTACCGCCTGACAGGGAAATTGAATTCTCCATTGAATTATTGTCAGGGGTAGCACCAATTTCTAAGGCACATTACAGAATGGCTCCTGCAGAACTGAAAGAACTGAAACAACAATTGGAAGAATTATTAGATAAAGGTTTTATCAGGCCCAGTGTGTCACCTTGGGGTGCTCCAGTACTGTTTGTCAAAAAGAGAGATGGGACTATGAGATTGTGTATTGATTATAGACAGTTGAACCAAGTGACAGTGAAAAATAAGTATCCATTACCTAGGAATGATGATTTATTTGATCAATTACAAGGATCACAAGTGTTTTCAAAAATTGATCTTAGATCTGGATACCATCAGCTTAAGATTAAAAGTGAAAATGTACTCAAGACAGCTTTCAGAACAAGGTATGGCCATTATGAATTTTTAGTCATGCCTTTTGGATTAACCAATGCACCAGCTGCATTTATGGATTTGATGAATCGGATCTTTAAGCCCTTTTTAGATAAATTTATTGTGGTATTCATCGATGATATTTTAATTTATTCCAAGAATCAGAAGGAACATGAGCAGCATGTAAGAATGGTATTGCAAATATTAAGAGAGAAGAAATTGTATGCCAAACTTAGTAAATGTAAATTTTGGCTTGAACAAGTGACATTTTTAGGATATGTCATATCAAAGGAAGGTCTATCAGTTGATCCTTCAAAGGTTGAAGCCGTTGTTAATTGGAAACAACCAAGTAATGTGACTGAAGTTCGAAGCTTTTTGGGATTGGCAGGATATTACAGAAAATTTGTAGAAGGATTTTCTGGAATCGCAATCCCATTGACTCGACTGACACAGAAAAATGTCAAATTTGAGTGGACAAGTGAATGTGAGGAGAGTTTTCAAGAACTAAAAGTTCGATTAACTTCAGCACCTATTTTAACTATTCCTGAGGGGAGTGGGGGATTTGTGATTTATAGTGATGCTTCACATAAAGGTTTGGGCTGTGTATTAATGCAATATGGGAAAGTAGTGGCATATGCATCCTGACAGTTGAAAGAATATGAGAAAAAATATCCAATTCATGATTTGGAGCTAGCTGCAATAGTATTCGCTTTGAAAATATGGAGGCATTATCTATATGGTGAGCAATTCGTAATATACACGGATCATAAGAGCTTGAAATACCTTTTCTCTCAGAAGGATTTAAATATGTGGAAGATAAGATGGATGGATTTCTTAAAAGATTATGATTGTACAATCCATTATCATTCAGGAAAAGCTAACGTTGTGGCCGACGCTCTAAGTAGAAAATCTACGGGAGTCTTAGCTCATCTAATGATCCAAGAAATGCGATTGTTAGAGGAAATAGTGGATTGGCATCCAACTCCGTCCATTAATGGTGTGGTAAGTATGATTGCCAATATTAAGGCGGAACCCCAATTAATCCAACAGATTCGATTGGCACAAAAGAAAGACCTTCAGCTTATAACAATTATAGAAGAGGTGAAGCAAGGAAAGAGAGATGAATTCTCTATATGTAGTGAGGATTTGCTAAGATTCAAAGGTCGGGTTTGTGTCCCAAATGATAAGAGTGTAAAGAAAGCTATCTTAGAAGAAGCACATAATTCTCGTTATACGATACATCCCGGAAGTATTAAATGTATCAGGACCTGAAGAAAACCTTTTGGTGGAATAATATGAAAAAAGAGGTAGCACTATTTGTGTCTAAATGCCTAACATGCCAGCAAGTAAAAGCTGAACATCAAAGGCCCGCTGGGTTGTTGCAGCCTTTACCGGTGCCAGAATGGAAATGGGAGCACATCTCTATGGATTTTGTTTTTGGCTTGCCTAGAACAAATTCAGGACATGATAGCATTTGGGTCATTGTGGACCGGTTAATCAAAGCTGCCCACTTTCTACCGATTCGCACGACGTACACTTTGGATCGACTGGCTCAGCTGTACATTAAGGAAATAGTGCGGTTGCATGGAGTTCCTATCAGTATTGTATCGGACAGGGATACTCGATTTACTTCTAAATTTTGGGCTAGACTACAGTCAACCATGAGGACGAGACTCACCTTTAGTACTGCCTTTCACCCCCAAACTGATGGACAATCGGAGAGGACCATCCAAATCTTGGAAGATATGCTGAGGGCCTGTGTTATTGACCTTACAGGAAGCTGGGATGACCATTTACCCCTAATTGAGTTTGCTTATAATAATAGCTTCCAAGCCAGTATTCAAATGGCACCATATGAAGCCCTGTATGGAAGAAAATGCAGGTCACCCATATGTTGGGACGAGGTTGGTGAAAGAAAGCTTTTGAGGCCAGAAATTATCCAGATAACCACAGATAAAATAGCATTAATTCGTGAAAGGCTCAGGACAGCTCAGTGTCGGCAAAAGAGTTATGCCGATAACCGAAGGAGAGATCTTGAATTTGAGGAAGGTGATCGAGTTTTCCTAAAAATCTCACCAATAAAGGGCATTATGAGATTCGGCAAGAAAGGAAAGTTGAGCCCACGTTACATCGGACCATTTGAAATCCTGGAAAGAATCGGAGGTGTCGCTTATAGACTTGCCTTACGACCCAAATTGGCAAATGTCCATAATGTCTTTCATGTATCTTCACTACGAAAATATCAGCCCGACCCGTCTCATATCTTAAAATATGAACCTTTACCGATCAGGAAGGACCTATCCTTCATTGAGCAGCCAATTTTGAAACTGGATAGAAGGGTGCAAATGTTGCGTAACAAGGAGATTCCTTTAGCCCGTGTATTATGACAGTACCATTCAAGAGAAGAGTCGACTTGGGAACAAGAAGACGAAATCAGAGAAAAATACCCCTATCTTTTTCAGTAATCAGGTACACAAATTTAGAGGACTAAATTTCTTTAAGGAGGGAAGAATGTAACAATCCTAAAATTTCAAAAAAAAAAAGGAGAAAATATGCTTTTAAATAGGTGATGTTCTGTTTGAATATGATGGTCCTTGAGGACCATCACTATTTTCAAAAGATTTGCCTTTGCCTTTACTTTTTTCTTTTGCCTCCTGCTGCTTGCAGCTGGCAACGTCCTTTAGCGGACGTGGTTTTCATACGATAAAAGTCTGCTTTTAACGCGACACCTCAGGTATGAGGTAGAGCGTAATAAAACAATATAATAATACGTTATAAGAATTTAAATAGGGGATGTGAGCACTCCCACCCTAAAACAAAATTTTGAGATCTCTCTCTCTGGTCGAAATACAGTGAACTTCTCTCCCGAACCGGATTTTTTATCGGAAGCTCCCTCTCAAATAATTGTGGGTAAGTGACATCGTCTTTCTGAAAAATAGTCTATTTTTAATAAATAGTGATATTTCCGTCTAGGATCTTTATTTTATCAGTTTTGTGTGTAAGTGACCTCATTGTCTCGAAAAATAATCCATTCTTTTAAAAATAAAATGAAATAATTATTTCTGCTTATTATCATGAATTTTAGGCGCGATAAATTTTATGCGCACGTGACCTCATTATCTTGAAAAATAATCTTTTTAATAAAAATTGTGATATTTTATCTATGTTAGAAATTTTGAATGTTGTAAATTAGAAAAATAAATTTATTCATTTTTCTTGTCTATTGTTAGAAATAAATGTGATATTTTTGTTTTTAGTAAAATTGTGATATTTTTGTTTTTAGTAAAATTGTGATATTTCTTTCTACTGTTTTGAATATTTAGACATTGTAAAATTCATGTGCAAATGACTGCCTTATTATTTAAAAATTGACATTTTTTCAATTGATTATAGTATTGTTGCGAAATGTTTATTTGTGAATTGATATTCCATAAATTGTGATACTTCCGTATTCTTGAATTTTTATAAGAGTTTTTTTTTCTATACATATTAAATTGGCAATTATGCTAGAATGCCTTTACAAACTGCTATCTTTCTAAATTTGAGCCCAAAATATTTGATTGGTTATTTTTGAAATATTATAGAGAGTGACTGTTATTAATGTTTTAAGTGAAATTCATATTAATGGTTTCAATGATATGTTGAGTACATGATATTGCTGCTTTCGAATGTTTAAAGAGATTTAGAAATAATTTAAGTATGCAAGTGGACTCATCCGGTTCGCCGGTGAGGTATAAGTGGACCTATCTGGGACGCCGATAGGGATTAAGTGGACTCATCCGGTACGCCGGTGAGGTATAAGTGGACCTGCATGGATTAAGTGGACCTATCGGGGACGCCGATAGGGATTAAGTGGACCCATCAGGACGCTGATGGGGTATATAGGTGACCTACTTGGGACGCCAGTAGGGTATTTTGTGAAATCCTTTGAATTATGTACTGCCGTTAAAAGTGTTATAAGCATTTCAATTACTCGGATTATACTTAATTATGCATTTATTGAAAGTGAAACTGTTGATGCATTTCTGTTAATAGATCTCATTTTGGAAAATATTGATATCTTTCAATCATGATTATTTTTAGGATTATGATGATCACTTACTGAGTAGCCAAACTCATCAAACTATGGTAAACATTTTTTCAGGATAACTACGGATTCATTTTGAGTGCTAGTCAAGATCAACCTTGGAAGATACTGTTGTTGTGCTAGCTTTCTTTATTTACTATGTAAGACCTCGCCACTGTAAATTTGTCCTATCAATAGATGTATATATGTTTTGTCCGTCACATCTCAGGAATAATAGTATTGTAAATTCTTGGGGTATGACAGTACCAGTCCAAAAGTTTCTCTTTCCTTACTCTTTCTCTCCAAACGTGACCTAATAATGAGATGGAAAGGGAATTCTATTAAGTAAAAATTCTCTTTGGTGAAGGGTTTCAAGCCTCTTTCGTATAATGATGGTACGTGGTATGTATAGAGTTGTGCCCAAACATGAGTGGATTCATCAAAATTAAACTTAATTGCTGGAAATTAAGATTTAATTGAATTAAAAGAAATTCGAAAATAGGATGCAAAATGACAAATTTGCCCCTTCCTAACAAGTTGTGGAATTCTAAAAGTCTCGATGTTGCCCTAGAACGTGCATGATTTACATGGATGATCCGGGGTTATTCTGATGCCCGTTTGATCGAAAGATGATTATTTTTTTATAGGGCTCGACATGGCGATCGATTTGATACCAACTTCGAGCCATGGATCATGTTTTTAGGGCACGATCATGTGACTTGAAATTTGAATGAATCTTGAAACTTTGGATCGATTGTGTATTCGTTCCTTGATGTTTTTATATGATTTCTTCGTTGGATCACACTGAGTATGCCGTCATGATCGTCTGGCAACAAACACAGCTCGATTCCGTGCCTGGACGAAGATTTTACAACTTTGGAGTTTTGGTCAGAATATGGAATTCTGGCTACAAAATTTGCAGTCACTTTGTCGGCTTCATGTACGTAATCTGATTGTTCATCATGTACAAGGTTCGGACTAAAGGTAGCCCTAGACTTTACGCACACGATCGAACTGGTTTGGCATCGATCGGGTTGGAGAGCGGCATGATTTGGCTGCTCGAGCGAGGCACAATGCTGCTGATTTTCCTGCAATTTCTTAACAAATCAGCAACTTCTCACTAGCTTTTCTTCGCGCTCGAGCATTGTTGTAGGGCGTGCCACATATCGAAACGCTCGTCTTGATGAGAGAAACATGCTTCATCAAGTTTGAGCACGATCTGATCTCTAACGACAGAGATATACGCATCGCAAGTCACTATTCGTGAATGTCCCTTTAATGGAGTTGAGTTGCAGGGTGGCCACACGGGAATAGCATGCGGCTCCTTTTGTTTCGCTCTTTCACCGATAACGTCTTCCTGGGATGTCCGTTCAAGTTGAAATTTGACCCTTGGGGTTTTCAACCATGTCGGATCTAATGGTCGTGGTCCCACAGTAAATTGAGACACCGAAAATAAAGCTTTAGTTATAGGGTTTGTTTCAAGGTGTTAGAGGCTGATTCTGTCAAAATTATTTCTCAGCCTGCACTACCTTAGACATGTCAGAATACGACGAAACTTGATAGGAGACTTTTGAGAGTCCTTATGAAGATCTTAGCCAGTTTTGGGGCTATTATGAGAATGTCAGAATTTCCACTGTTTTTTAGGCTTTATTGACCTGACCCATGATGATGAAAAATATCTTCCAACACATATTGCTTCTCCAAGTGAGCTGAAGCAGTTCCCCTAAAGCAAGTCCTTGGGACCACAATAGCGAATTTCATTCGACATCACATCATATACCAATTTGAAGTACCTAACTGTATTATATCGGGCAAGGGCCCTCGGTTTAAAAGTCATCATATTGATCGTTCGGTTAACCAGTTTGGTTTTGAATGGAGGTACTCGACTATGTGTCACCCTCGAGCCAACGGGTTAGCTGAGGGTTTCAATAAGGCCCTGTGCAATGTTTTAAGGAAATTAGTGCCGAAAACAAACAAGAACTGGCATGAGAAGCTTCCTGAAGCCTTGTGGGTCTATCGCACTGCCACATGAAATGCCACAGATTCCACTCCTTACTCCCTAGTCTATGGCGGTGAAGCAGTTTTACCTCTTGAGATTCAAATCCCCTCGCTACTTGTCGTTGTACATCAAGGACTAACCGAAGATGAGAGAGTCAAATTTCGGTATCAAGAATTTGATGCACTTGATGAAAAGAGGTTGGAGGCTCAGCAGAACCTTAAACTCAACTAGGGAAGAATGAAGAGGTCCATTGACAAGTCAGTCAAAGTCCGCTCATTCGCTCGTGGGGATCTAGTTCTAGCTGTCAAGAGGCCGATTATTATGCATGGGCGACGCAAAGGGAAGTTTGAACCCAAGTGGAGGGTCCCTTTATAGTCCAAAAGGTCTCGCCAAATGGAGCTTACATACTCGCACATCCCGATGAAGATAAGGCAATGCCCCTTATTAATGGGTGATACGTAAAGAAATACTAATCATGATGCATACTCAGAAAGACTCGACGAGCAACAACAAAGAGTTAAAAGGATGGTAAAAATAAAAACAAGCAAGACAGTTCAAACAAGGTTTTAACTCTTTTATTTCATTAGAAGGAGTTACAAGCCAAAGAGTCCATTATTAGGGAGGTTACAAATCTCTTGATGCCAAAGTGGTTCTCTTGCATCTAAGGATAAGAGGACAGTTATAGGCCAAAAATAGACGCCCTCATCATGAAGAAGCCACTTGCAAGTCAACTTCAATTCATCTGCTGGGTGTTCTCAAAGAGGATGGTTACAGGCCAAAAGAAGAAGCCAACCATTTCTTAGTCAGCTTCAATTCATCAGACGAGTATATCAAACATATGAAGCAGACTTCTCTGGCGAGGAATTGGCCTATGAGGGTGAGCATACCCTATT
The DNA here is from genome assembly GCF_054954075.1 of Amborella trichopoda. Taxonomy (NCBI): domain Eukaryota; kingdom Viridiplantae; phylum Streptophyta; class Magnoliopsida; order Amborellales; family Amborellaceae; genus Amborella; species Amborella trichopoda. The sequence goes on along the minus strand of NC_142338.1, from coordinate 23,057,210 downwards.
CACAATGAGTGCCCTTCCATAGAACAACAGGGACTTCACTGTTGTACTAAAGGACATGGCTTCCAACATGTCCAACCATATGGTCACTGCCCTTTGCCAATCCCAGTCATCATCGTGCACGATCACAGCAGAACACGATTAACCATTGTTCATCAAAGGGTCGAGTAAGCAATAGCCGCGCACGGCTAACTCCCAGCGCATCATGTCCCTAGCCACGTGTGACCAAGGCACTAGTGTCAGTTGTGTTTCAGAGACCCATCGCCGACTGCATATCCTAAAGCTAGCGCCGGCTATGTTTCTAAGGCCCAGCACCGACTGCGTATCCTAAGGCTAGCATCGACTGTGTTTTCAATGACCCTCACCACTGCAATTGTTCACCTCCCGATGACTCTTCGTTTTCCCCCTGCTTCCTCGGTTTTCAAGGCCCTTCGTTTTCCTACCTAAGCCCCTTCATCTCCCCAATGATTGCACACCTTCATGAGACCCCTCGTTTTCATCCCAGTGACCCTTTGCCTCCAGTGACTGCTCGCCTTTCGCAACCCTTCGTCTCCAAGTAACCGCTCGCCTCCTTAGGACCTCTCATGTTCTCGTCGAAAACTTCCCTTTTCCCACCAAAAAAATCACTGGGAAACCTTTCCCCTTCCTTCATTTCACTGGAAAACCACTAAAAAACCAACGGGATACCCAAGCAAACACCACTTCTCCCTCTCCTTCCCGATACCAAACGCCACTTTAACTCGTCGAAAAACTAGCGGAAGTTCTCAGGTAACCCTCGACTGCAAATTCCACCCTTTCTCGCCTTCCCTGGTACCCCAAATACCACTGCCAAAATTCTGGCAAACTCCGGCAAAAACTCCTTGCTTTCTAACTTCGGTAACAGTAACCCTCGTGAATGTCCCTGTGTTTCGTTGCTGGTGTCTACCCTCTCAGCTGGAATCTGCTTGCCGACAAATTCCTGAAGACTCCCTGCAAAATCTTACTGGCGAAGTTCTCATCGGGAACTCTCTCACCCTCCTTGCTAAAAAATACTTAGTGTTTTACCCTTTGATTAAACGGTAAGAAGAAGATTTACCCCCTTATATAGGCAATGTTTCCTTGAAGTGTCCCCAAAAAATCCAGGAATGCCAGTCACGTCCCTGAAGGCTGAACAACGGTGGGCTGGATCGGGTCGGGCTCAGACCCGAGGCCCGAATGAAAGTCTACTGCCGACCATGAAAACTCAAGACCAAGATTGAGTCGGGCTTGGGCTAGAGGCCCGAATGCTAACCCATACCCAACGCTGGCTGTGTTCTTAAATACCAACACCGACTACGTACCCAGCGTCGGCTGTGTGCTGCAATTACCAGCATCGGCTGTGTTCACAACATACCTAGTGCCGACTGTGTTCTCAGTGCACCTAGCGCCCGCTGTATTCCTAAGTTTACCACCATGTATGTTCCCACTATGCACGCTAGCGCTGCTCGTGTTGCCTCTGCCCATGCTAAACGCCATGTACGTGTCAAGACTTCTACTTCTCAAACCTGCTATTATGTGTGTTACACACTCTTCATGCTAACACCACACATGTTCTAGCACCGCGTGTGCTAAACCTTGGTCACCACTGTGCATGTCTCATCGCTATCCCTAGTGGAGATATGAGCATGCCATTGCCACCACACCCAGTGGAGTTAGCAGTAGACCACTCCCCTCATCCCCAGTAGGAATTAAACCTGTACTGCAGCCCATTGATCCCCAGTGGTGTTAGGGTCGTGCTTCCCCTTTAATCCCCTATGGGTCTGTCTCACACCAACCTATCCTACCCTCAGGAGTTGGGTTACCTCTCATAAGCCTATTCCCCCATAGAGTTCCATCTTTCACCACTAGGGAACTCATACTTGTCCCCTAATCCCCAGTGAAGTCTGCTTCCCATCTAAAACACCTGCTATCATTTTACCCCCAGGGAGTCAAATTACTATCCACGGACCTATTCCCCATGGAACTTCACCTACATGGCGACCCACTATGGTTTGAGCTGCATGACCTTAAACTGCACAGCCATGGTTTAAGCTGCAAGACCTTAAACTGTGCAGCCTTTGTCTAAGTGCACTAGCCTAAACTCTATGGTCCAAACTATATGGTCTTAAACTGTAGCTGAATCTAGTTGCACGATCTTAAACTGCTTGGTCCTAATTGCATGACTTTAAATTGCATAGCCACAGTCCAAACTATAAGACCTTAAACCATAGTCTACGTCCTAGCTACATGACATTAAAAGGCTTAGCAACATGGTCCAAACTATATGACCTTAAACTATACCGGAGGTCTAGTTGCATGACCTTAAACTGGATGGTTCTAGTTGCATGACTCTGAACTGCATAACCACGGTCCAAGCTATTTGACCTTAAACCATAGTGCACATCCTAGCCGCATGACGTTAAACTGCTTTGCACAGGTCCTCGAGGCATGACCTTAAACTTGCCCCCACAATATGCGCACACATCTTTTACGTGCATCTTCATGCACGCTTTCCCCAACCGACCCTTTCATGCATGCACCACTTTCATTACCTCCCCAGTGAATCCCTTCACTACCATCCATCATTCCCCAGTGACTCTCACCCATGCTCACATAATGGTAAACCATCCCGCCATCCATATTCGCCGTCAGTTAGTGGGTCACCACTTTTCTACCCACGATTCATACATTGTCCATCTTTCATAGGTAGCCTCATGACATCTCCCAAAAGTGAGCTAAAACCACTACCATACTCACTCCATGACCTCAATAGACTGCCATCCATCTCCACTATGGTTCAGCTATATGACCTTAAACGGTAGTGCATGTCCTGGGCCGCATGACGTTAAAAGGCTTCGCACAGGTCTCGCAGGCATGACCTTAAACACTCCTTCAATAAAACAAAACCAAAAAAAACCAAAAAAAAAAAAAAAACAGACAAAAAAAAACGAGAGAAATAAACAAGCATGGTGTATACTTGAAAAGGGAACACCATGAGTAAAAATGACGGAAGAGCATGCTCACGAAACCATGAGTAAGGGAGTTTCGTAAATCAAAACCCGAGCATGATGAAAACCCCGAAAGGGCACCATGAGCAAAAATGAAAAAAATTAAGGGTAGACATGACCGAAAGGTCATGGGTAAAAGAGCCCCAAATAAAAAGAAGTTGGTGAAAACCATCTCTATGGCGTCGCTTCCCCAGTCCAGGTGAAAACTCGTAAAGGGCACTTGGACCAATAAAGAGGTTGATGCAGCACTCACCTTAATAGGAGGCGTCAACCCCCACTCAAAAGAGAAAAATCCCTGGTGTCACAATACCTAGACTCTAAAAATACGAGCTTTAAGGAAAAGATTCCGATAGCCTAAATCCATTCACAAAAAGGACTCGAAAGACAATAGACTCACCAAAAAGGTAATAGAAGTTTCATGAAGAAGGGCATTATTCCCACAAGGTCGCTAACACAATTCAAAATGCTAAAAGGTTCCTAAAGAAGGATAAGTTAACCATGACTTTGAACCTGTGATGCAGCAATTAGGATTGAATCCTCAGGGGTCGCCTTAGACAAAGAAGAGAGGTATCTTAATTGTTGAAACTGTAAAGCAATGGGTAGGGGTTATACCCAAAGCCGGTCACCATGATAAACTGAGGTACCGTGCCTGCCAGGGAATATCTGATGCACAACGCATATGATGTCGACAGAAGGCCCTTCAGCAAACCATACAGAATAAACAAAGAAAAATCCTCGAAACATGGACCAACACCAGAGGATACAAAACCCATACTAAATGGGAAAAATGCCCTTCAACAAGACATTCGACTGCGAGATGGGCCTGATTCTGATCAACGAGGTTAGTACAAAATCCTCAGTTGTCAAAATCACAATTAGTCCCTTGTGGGTGAGGACTTTGACAGGATCTCTCAAAATAATCTCTTCTCCCCCTAAAGTCTCCACTGATGGACCTGTACATTACATCCAAACATCTAAGCATCCTAGTTGCAGCAATGCGTGAATCTCCTCAACGTTCATGTGGTTATGTGGCTAGGAAGAAAAAGTAATAAAGTCAAAGGTAATTTTTCGAACGTTGTCCTTCTCGCTTCTCTCGAAACACAAAATTTGGCAGGGCAAGTTGTTCGAAGAAATTTTTCAGCGCCTTGGTCCTTGAAGTGAAATAAATAGGAAGTCAGTCAATAAAGCCTTAACATACAATGAAATTCCACAACAGTCTCAAAATTTCCCCAGAATGGGTCAGAATCTTCCTAAGCACTTCAAAAGGGCACCTGTCAAGTTTTGTCTCAATCCGACATGTTTAAGGCAGCGTAGACAAAGAAAGAATTTCGAAAAAATCAGCCTCTAACACCCTGAAATAGACCCCATAATTAGAACTCTATTTTTGGTGCGTCAAACATCTTTGAGACTACCGTCATTGGATCCGACACGGTCGAAAACCCCAATGGGTCAAGTTTTGGCTTAATCGGGCATTCCAGGACAAAGTTATGAGTAAAAGACCAAAAACGGATAGGCCACACGCTATTCCCATGTGGCCTCCCTGCACCAATCTCCATTAAAGGAGGATGGTGTGAACAGTCCTGAATAGCAACTTAAAAGACCCATATCTCACTCGTTCTGAGTCGGATCACTCTCAAGTTTAGTGAGCGTGTTCGTCTCATGAAGAGGAGAATTTTGATATGTGGCACAACATATGACAATAATTGAGAAGGGAGAAAAACTATAGAGAAGTTGATGATCCGTGAAGATAGTTGCAAAAAATTCAGCAGTAGCACGTCTCGCTCGAGCAGCCAAATCACGATGCTTGAATACCCGATCGATTTGAACACTTCGAGGCTATCTCTGGTCCTAACCCCGGATACGATGAACACTTGGATTTCACAAATGGAGGCATTAAAGCTGTTATAAATTCTGGTCGTCGGATTTCCAAATTTCGGCCAAAAACCAAGTCGATAAAATCTTCGTCTGGGCATGAAATTGATCTGCATTTGTTACCATTCGATCATGACGGCATGCTCAGTGTGATTTAATGAAGAAACTAACGAAAAACAGAAAAAAACAAGAACATTATCGATCCAAAGTTTGCAAGATTCATCCAAATATCAATTCGCATGATCGTGGCCTAAAAACACAATCCATGGCTCGAAGTTGGTATCAAATAAATCGCCATGCCAAGCCCTACAAGAAAACGATCATCTTTAGGTCAAACGGGCACTAGAGCAACCTCGAATCATCCATTGAAGATCATACAAGTTCTAAGGCAGCAGCAAGGACTGTTTTGAAATTTCACTCATTGTTGGGCAGGGCCAAAACAGTCATTTTGCACCCAATTTTAAAATTTATTTTAATTCAATTAAATTTTAATTATCATCAATTTAGGTACTTTTTGGGCATCCACCCATATTTGAGCCCAATTCTATAAGTACATGCTAAACACAATTATTGTGGAACCCTAGATTACTCAAGACTCATCAATAAAATTTGAGAGTTTTCACATTCAAATTGTGGGCATGTCTTGGAGAGAGAGAGAGGAGAGAGAAGAAAAGGTCTGATACCCATTAGTGAAGGTAATTTTATCTCTCCTCCTCTCATTTCTCCTTCTCTCACCTCCTCTCATCTTTCTTTCTCTCTCCTCATCTTTATCTCTTTCTTTCTCTCTCCTCCTCTCATCTCTCTCCTTCTCTCTCCTCCTCTCATCTCTCTCTTTCTCTCTCTTCTCGCTTATCTTTATTTCCTATTTCTTCTCTGATCTTCTTTGTCCACTTTCCTTCTTTTTCTTTACCTTTCCTTTCTCTTTATTCTCTTTGTTACTCTCTTTGATCTCTCTCCCTTCTCTCTGTTCATGCATGACGGAGTCCATCACCTAGCATGACGACTTCTTGCTTCAGGGACATGAACAATGACCCGGGCCTTAACACGAGTGGTGGGTCGGGCCTCTGTCAAAGTCCCCTTGTCTAATCCTTTGTCATGGACGATGAAAGAACATCGTCGTCCATGTTCTCTCTCTGTTCTTAATCTTCTGTCACGGATGGCGGAAGCGCATCGCCGCCCATGTTTCCTCTCCCTTCTCATTCCCCTGTCATGAACGGTGGAAGTACATCGCCGCTCATATTTTCTCTCTCCTCTTAATCTTCTATCATGGACGGTGGAGGTACATCATCGCTCATGTTTTCTCTCTCGTCTTAATCTTTTATCATGGACGGTGGAAGCACATTACCGCTCATGTTTTCTCTCTCCACCTATTCTCTATCATCGACAGCGGAAGCACATCACTGCCCATGTCTTCTCTCCTTTCTCTTAATCTTCTATCATGGACGGTGGCTGCACATCGCTGCCCATGTTTTCTCTTTCTTCATATTCTCTATCATGGATGGCGGAAGCACATCGCCACCCATGTGTTCTCTCTCTTCCTATTCTCTGTCATGAACGGTAGAAGCACATCGTCGCCCATGTTTCTCTCTCTTCCTATCCCTCTGTCATGGACGGTAGAAGCACATCGCTGCCCATGTTTTCTCTCTCATCTTAATTTTCTATCATGGACGGTGGAAGCATGTCGCCACCCATGTTTTATCTGGAGGCTCATTAGCGGCCGCGTCTTCTCTCTCTTCTTACCCTTCTGTCATGGATGAAGGGAGCTCATCACCGTCCATGTTCTTTCTTATATTTTCTCTCATCTTCGCTCATGTTCCCTTGCTCTCTTCTCTCTCTTGTTTCTTCATTCTTTTCCTTCTCTCTTTCCTTTTTCCCTTTTTCCTTTCTCCCACATTGCTCATCTCGTCTTTTTCTCACATGCAATACATTGGTAGTGTTGTGCATGTTTCTCTCTCTCTCTCTTCTTTCTTCTCTCTCTCATTTGACCAAGAGAGGCTGAGACAAACATTGCCATGGTAGTCTCGTCGTCTAGCAGTATTGTTGCTAAGCTAGTCTTAGTTGTTGTGTCCACCTTACTGCCACGATAGGCTAGCCATTGTGCCAGGCTTGCCGATGATCATCTTGGCGTCTAGTAGTATTTCTGTTGTGCTGGTCTAGTTACCATGCCCATCTCGCTATCACATTGGGACAATCGCTTACTGATCTAGCTGTTGCATTAGTCTCATCACCTAGCAAAATTCCTCTGATCTACCTCTTTCTTCCTCTTTTACGTACCCTCTTACCCTTTTCTTCTTTTGGATGTGCAAGTCCATGTACGTTCGTTCAATGATAGTAAGGTGGGGTCTCTTTCGGCCCACTTGTCTCATAAAATTAACCATGTATGTGTGATTGCAGAAACAGGAGAGTACAGGTCAAGGGAGACAATTTCGAACCAGTTCTACCACTGGGGGGTTTTCTTCGTGTTCTAAGAGGGCGCCCACGCGAGCCAGCCCAAGTAAGTCCCAAACCCACCTTAAATTCCTCTCTCATCAGTTAGTCTACCTTCTCTAACTCCTGAGCGAGGTTCCCGAGAGAGCGATCTCAAAGTCCAAGCTTCCCCTGAATCCCAAGACGCATGTTGTCCGACCATCCAAATCCGGAGTGTGAGATCGAGGTACCTAACCATACGGACCTGCTACAGGTCCATGCAACTGAGAGAGAGAAAGAGGGATAGAGAGAGTGAGAGGGAGGAGAAGAGAGAGAAAGAAAGAGATAAGAAGATAAAGAAAGAGAGAAGAGAGAGGAGAGAGAGTGGACCTAGGCTGGCTCGTGTTTATGTGTGCCTTTGAGGGTCCTCTTTGAGTCCTCCTTAAAGAGATGGCATGACTTTTGGGGTTAAGGTTAGGGTTTAGGTTCAAGGTGAATGGACCTAAGTGGGTTAGGGTAGTATAGGGTATAGGGTGTATGGAGTAGGTAGTGGGGTGGTGTAGGGTGTAGGGTAGACTATGGTAGTCTAGGGTGTAAGGTTATCTAGGGTGGTCTAGGGTGTATGGGATAGGGAGTAGGAAGTGAGAGTGCTAGGGAGTAGGAATTTTGGGGTTCTAGGGAGTAGGAAGTTTGGGTTCTAGGGGGTAGGGAGTTCCAAAGGTAGTCTCTCTCTTAGAAATTGTTTCTCTCTCCTCTCTCTTTGAGTTTGGAATTGGGTTAGAAGTAAGAGAAATAGCTCAAATTTTGATTGATTTCTCAAGCATTTCCAAAACTCCATTACAAAATGACTGCATTCACTTATATAGAGCCTCCATGAAACATGGGTGGATGCTCAAAAACTATCAAAATTTCTTGCAAATATACAATTAATTGAATAAAAAAAAATTCCCGTTTTTATCCAAAATGACCAAATTGCCCCTTGACACTTTTCACAAAATGACAAAATCATTCCTCCTTGAGCCTTTTGCCAAGAAGCATTTTTGGACACTTTCGATGGAAATTCGGATGATCAAACACTGTAGAATCATTGCTTGCATCATCAAGAACGCTTTGAAGTCCATTAATTGACTTGATTCGGAGTGTTAAAGAAGATCCCAAAATCCAGTCAAGTTCATAAACTTTTGAATCTTCGACCACCAATGTAGCACGATCCATTATGTTTTGGGCCTCCTTTTTTATCACAAATTGAATAAGACTCCGTCATGATTGTTTTGCGATAAAAATGGTTTGATTAAGTCTTCATTTGAGTTCATTCCAATTTGACGAGTTTACCGGAAAATGGGATTCCAGTAATTGAAAAACTTGTCTTATTTAACCTCAAAATTACGTATATTTTGGCCTTCGATCATGCCCAAAATTTATATCAAATAGAAGCCCTTAAAAGCACAGTTGCAATGGACCTATGTTTGTGACGATCCGATATCGGGATATCAAGATATGGCCTCTTGAATAATAAGATGTTTCACTTTAAAAATCTGAAAAGTCATGTGTTTCCCAACTTCTCTTTAAAAATTCTCGTATTTCAGGCAATGTCATGGGATGTGCCATATGTCAAAACCAGCATACCTACGAGATCTTGATCGTGTCCGAATTTCAGAGTAATTGGACGTGAAACGAGCAAGTTATGAGTTTTAAGGCATCCAAAGCTACCCTCTATTGAATTTGAGGCCGATCTGACACTTTTTCCGAGGTCATCCAGTAGTAGGCTTATTTCTTTAGTGATCTCATGGTTCGTCGGCCTTCTTGGTACCGGTGCGACCAGGTTGCGACTGGCTCCTTTCTTATTTGTCTTAGAGCTACAAGTACGTCAAAAATTCTGTATAACAGTCACATATGTAGACATCCGTAACTAGAATTGGCACACAATAAATTTGTTAAAACATTTTTCCCTTGAAATAAAATTTCTAATAATCATCTAAAATATGATAAATCATTTTTCACAATTTTTTTATTAAAAAATCATGATGTGGCACTTCTCATAAATCCGATGTGAAAAAATCGGTTCCATAGGAGATCAGGTTGTTGGTACTCCACTGGGCTAAAGCTAGAAACCCAATCCAATTTCTCATACCAACCCAATAGACCCTTTTACATCACATTCTTCAATACAGATATGAGTGGACCTATCAAAGCTAACCGATAGTTGGATGGACTCCAGGGTATTTGGTGGATTACAAATACCCCCCAAAGACATATACTCTTGGCCATCAAAGTCATTGTGGTGTGCTCAAGGGGAAAGCGTTTTCCAAATCTATAAAGGATAGATCTCCAAATCAAAGTCATTGTGGTGTGCTCAAGGGGAAAGCGTTTTCCAAATCTATTAAGGATAGATCTCCAAATCAACAGTTAATATGAGCATTGTACAATAATATGATCAAAGGACTCCTCCTCGAAACAAAAAATGAGCATGTAGAGACCAAATGAATGCCCCTTGATTGAAGTAGCATCAAAATAGGTAACCAAGAGTACAAGGATAAGCAAGTGAACCATACCACATTGGGATGGGATGGCATGGACCACAAAATTCTGAAAAAGGTTTCATAGGCACATCCCTTTTAATGTCCTCCCAAGCCCTACTCACTGAGAAAAGACATTCCGCCAAATAAATTTAGACAGGCTGATCCTCAAGAGGTCGAATAGGTAATACATGTAAAAATACCTAAGAGGAGCAGGAAAAGTAGATGGAAAATTCCATCTAAAAGGTGCACCATCCAAGAAGTCATAAACTTTGGCCTTGTCGAAAGAAGCAGCAACCGTGTGAATGTCTATGCCATATAACTCCCACAAAGATTGTTCTGATAACTATGGAGCAGCCTAGAAGTCCCATAAGTCCATTAGCTTTCCATGACGAACTGACCATTTAACATTATTTTGCAACTTGATGATTCCCAATGCGATGCCCCAACATGCATGCGAGCAAATCCTTGGCTACTTAAGCCACACTATGGTAGGAAAAATGTTCTTGTGTTTGAAAAACTTTGTCGGGAGATAAGATGCGTTGGAAATCACCATCTATGCCAATTTCATCATGCCAGCCATATTGAAGTTCTGACATGAGAATTTCCTAACCCCCTCTTCCTGTTTCAAGCATAACATGCTCCAGATTACCAAGTGCAAATCCCTATCATTAATAGTCCCAATGGAATTTACATTGTCGCCTCCTAATGATACTACAAGTGTGCCCCAAAAGGAGGAAGTAGAGCAGCCAATAGATAGACGAAGCACACATTACTAATTTGAGCAGCTGTAATCAACTTACAAATGAGGGGAATAATGCTTGCCTAAACCAATTTTGTTAATAACCTTCTCAATTAAATAATGACGATGTGAATGCCTCAATGGACCATGGAATAAAGACAACCCCAAATATCTGATAAGGAGATCACTAGTACCGAACTAAAGCAATCTAAAAAATCTGACCTTTTACATAAGCATGGATCCCATAGAAAATAAAGTTACTCTTATTACCACTAATTACTAGCTAGTTATCTTATAAAAAACATCGATAATTGTCTAATAGAGGAAGCTGCTTGAAATGGGGATCTAGAGAAAATAAGGGCATCATCTGCTTGAAATGGGGCTCCAGAGAAAATAAGGGCATCATCTGCTTGAAATGGGGCTCCAGTGAAAATAAGGGCATCATCTACATAGAGAAGGTGATTTTGCAACCATATGGATAAGCAAGGGGACATGGAATTATTCAAAAATGATACAAAGAGCATCCGACTAAGATAATCCATAACAAAAAGAAATATGTATGGCGATAATGATGACCTTGACAAAGACCACTTTTCCCTCTATCTTATAGGAGAACCATTGTGCAAAATAAAAAAGGATGGAGTAGAAATGCAATGTTGTACCCAAGAGACCAAGATAGTCGGGAAACCCTTGGCAATAACTCTATTAGATATGAACATCCAAGATGTCTAATTATATATGCGCTGCTAAGATCCAACTAAAGGCACATTTTTTATCTGATTGAGGCTCTATGATATAAGGCTACTAGCTTGGCCCTGAGAACATTATTGATAATCAATCTTTCTTTAAGGAATTTCGCATGACACGGATGAATGATACCATCAATTATCTTCCTTAATCTGCTTGCAAGTATCTCACTAATAATCTTATTGAAGACATTAAACAACCCAATGAGTCTAAAATATTTCATGGTGGTAAGGCAAGTAACTTTAGGAATCAAGCTTATAAATGTAGAATTGATCTCCTTCAGGAACTTGCCTTTCCAAAGCAAGTCTTTAAAGGTAAAGAAAACATCATTCTGGATAAAGTCCCAGCTGAATTTGTAGGGTCTAACACCAAAACCATAAGGATCACGAGCACTATCCGATTTCATGTCCCACGCACATTCCTTGATTTTATCCCTAGAGATCACTCTAGATCGGAAAGGAAGTTTTCACCTAAAGGTCCCAGAGTGGAGCCATTATGGTCATCAATTGCTAGAAGGTCATCAAACTAGATCATAAAAGATTTGATGTCCCTATGGTTTAAGATATGATTGCCATCAGGGTCCATAAATAGAGGATTCAGTCATTTTGCCTACTAAGAGTGGACATTAAAGAATTTAGTATTGGAGTCCCTGTCCTTGAACTAAGTCTCTCGTGATTTTTGGCTCCACATACTTTATTATTAGGCCAAAAGATACTGAAGTTGGGATGAGAACTTAGCTTTTTCTAAGGCAGTGGACTAATCATTTGGGTTGTTATCAATGATTACTCATAGTTCTAATAATTGATCCCTTATTTCCTTTATATTGAGGCTAATATTTCCCAAACATACTTTATCCCATATGGTAATACCCTATGCACTCTTTTGACTTTAGCTAGAAACACATACATATGACTACCCTCTACCTTCCTTGTCATGACTGATTAATGAGGTTCATTGAGCATCTTGCCGCATAGAGAAATATCGGAAAGGTTTAGGCCTAGAAGGGGGAAGAAAAGAATGTGAAACCAGGAGGAAAGGATAGTCTGAGGTATCTTTAGGCAACAGCTCCACTTTACTCGGTACGTCCACGAAGGGTCGCCCAGGAAACTATGTTTTTGGTAAGAGCGAAGTCCTTGGCCCAAGCTGATTCCACGAACACTCATTTGAAAATTTACTTTGTGCATGGGTAGATTATTATGCACAACCATTATCACATTTGAAATTCAAACTTTATAACCTAAAAGTAATGTTTCATACATAAAATATGAGGAAAACTCAGTTTCTAAAGGTCCTACAGGTGCCTAGCATATACTTGATCTTCAGCATCTCTCCCGAACAATATAATACAAAGATAATGGCCAGAAACATACATATTGCATCTTTTCCTCAAACTTATACAATTGTGTTTCAAAGTGCCTTCCCCTTTAAAAAGAGAGAAAGGGGTACCCAAAACTAGGTATTAAAGTATATAGCAGCAGATACACAATCATACACTCGTGCAATATATGTTTTTCCGATTATTTGATATGTTTTTCCGATTATTTTATGGACATGATTTATATGAGTCCATGTAGAAATGAGACGAACCTAAAAGTCTATTTTTGAGATGAATTTTTAGACCCAATTTTTAAGTACATGTAATCTTTACCATGGAGATCATGAATATAAAAAAATAAATAATTTTAAGAAATAAAATAATGATTTTATAAAGAAAATATTTGGACCTGTAGTTTCAATTGTTTTTAGATGGATCACCTATTTGCATCCATCTTTGAGATGAATGCGTTATATTTTGGGACCGTAAAAATACGGTCCAGATGCATGAAACAGTTTTCTTTAATATATATGTGAGAAAAATATAAAGAGAGAAACAAAGAGAGAAGGGGGGGGGGAGAGAGAGAGGGGTCAATATGAAAATGGACACAATAATGCTACCTGAAACAAACCAGCTGGTTTCTAATTTTACTACGCCATATGTATCATATAATTAAGTGTGACTCATTCAATCGTTCGGACTCCTTCTAAAAGGAACACACCCCGCAACAATTGTGGCCTTTTCTTTAAGGACCCAAATAATAATGCACAAAGTTACGGTAAAACAGTTAATTCAAGTGACTGGTTCTGATAATAGGTGGAAAAAAATTAATGAACTACAGAGAAAACAAAACAAAATATATATAAAAAAAAAGAAGCATAAAGAAAATAAAAGAAGAAAAAGAAGAATGATCCATTCCTACTCAAATATATATATATATATATATATATATATATATATATATATATATATATATATATATATGGTATTATTGATATATTGAATTAAAAGATTAAAATATATGTGGTATTATTCTAAATTAAAATATATTTAATTTGCTAATTTTTTGGACAGGTACTGATTTTAGCTTTAAAACTCGAATATTTAATGAGGTTCGGATTTGGGTCGTTACGATTGGAAGAACATGACTTGTGGCTGTGCATGCATTCGTCAGTGGGTATGGGTCAGAGAGACTGAGGGAGAGCGCAAAATAGTCAACAAAAGAAAGCAACGATAAAATATACAAACCAATCTTTATGAATGAGAGAGTTAGCGCGTGACAAAGATAGACATAATGGTAGCAATTGGGGATTAGGGGTGGTGGCAATGTGATGGGTGGCCTCGTGACAGAGAGAGCCATAATGGTAGCAATTGGGGCTTACAGGTGGCAATGGGTTGGGTGGCCACGCCGGTCTTTCCGTACTAAACAAATAGGGTTTAGGCCACAAAATATCAAAATATGGCATGAGGGCCAGGCCACTAGGCCCTGATGGCAGGGCTGGGTTGGGCTGGGGCCATGCAATGGCCAGCTCGACTAGCCCTGTTTTTTTTATTACTTTTTCCTTGATTTATTCGTCTTTTTTATATAGACCAGTGCCACCCGGCCTGGCTTGGCTCAGGTAGGGCTCGGATAAGGCCTAGGCTAGGGCCTCTTTAGCTCGGTCATGGCCAGGCCGACAGGGGAGCAATAGGCTTGGGCCAAGGCCAGCCTGCCCTATTGGGGCTGTTAAGAGGGCCAGCGCGGGAAGCGGGCTTTTTAACGGGCTATATGTTTTGGTCTGTAGGCACAGTCGTCAGCCGGGCCTGATAGGCCCAAGATAGTTTTGTGTGGCTCAGGGCTAATATTGGCTTTGCATGGGCCTAAGCCAATCAAAATTTTCTTTAACATTACATATATTAAATATGAAAATTTATATAATAAGATCATTCATTTTTTATACAAGGAGGTCACAATTATTATTGATTATTAAATGTAAAATTGGGTGACTGATTATGTGATATTGAGTAGGCATCCAAAACAAAATTCCTCATCCTCAAATACTACGTCGAAATTCAATCTCCCTACATCCAATAGCTAATAATTGGGACTTTTTTGCATGAAAAGTGAATGATCTTACGGTATAAATCTTATCAAATATTTACTTTCATGTTTATATAGGCCCCGACGTAGCCCAACCTGATGATTTATTCGAGCCGGGCTCAAGCGTCATTATCAAGAATTTAGGGCATTGGTTTTGCATACCAAACTAAAATTTTGAGAAATTTAAAAAAAAAACCCCAAGACTACACTTTCTATGCAACTTACACCCAATCTAACTTTTCTTCCCATTTTTTCCCCCAAAATACACTTTCATTACTCCCAACCAAATAAAAAATAAAAAAATGCCTAAACTACCCTCCTTTACTTTTACATTATCTACGCCTCTCTCCTCTATCCCACCAAAATAAGGGCTCCTGCATTATGTAAGTGCGGTCCAGCAGTAGGGGTCCGGCACTGTGTAAAATGTGATCCGGCATTAGGGCTTCGGCACTGTGTAAAGTGCGGTTAGGCAGTAGGGCTCCAGTGTTGTGTAAAGTGCGGTCCAGTAGTAAGGCTCCAGCACTATGTAAATTGTGGTCCGGCAGTAGGGCTCCAGCACTGTGTAAAGTGCGGTCTGGTAGTAGGGCTCCGGCACTGTGTAATGTGTTGTCCAACAGTAAGGCTCTGGCATTCTATAAAGTGCGGTCCGGTAGTAGAGCTCTGGCACTGATTAAAGTGTGTCCAGCAGTTGTAAAGGGCAGTCTGACAGTAGGGCTCTGACACTACGTAAAGTGTGGTCCGACAATAGCGCTCCGGCACTTCGGGAGTTGCAAAGGGCGGTACGACAGTAGGGTTCTGGCACTATGTAAAGTGCGGTTCGGCAGTAGCGCTTCGGCACTAATTAAAGTGTGGTCCGGTAGTTCCAAAGGGCTGTCCGACAGTTAAAAAGGGAAGTCTGACAATAGATGTTACTGTATTCTAGGCCTCTGGTACTAAGTAAAGGACGGTCCGATAATATTGAGTTTCAGTCCGGTAGTTGTTTTAAGGCGGTTCGGCACTTGTGTAATCTGGCGATGTGATGATGCGCACTGACAATGTGCTACTACGGTCAAAAAGTCAACTTCAAAGTGTATGGGAGGGGTATTTTCCATCTAAAAAATGAACGTTTTTCCTTGGGGGTATTTGCATAGAAAGTTTGTTTTGATAAAAAAACTGTGAGAAAAAATTAAGTTGGGGATAAGTTACATAAAAAGTGTTGTTTTGGGGATTTTTTGTAATTTCCCTAAAAATTTGACCAATCCTACGATGCATTGTTTCGTCTAGCTCGGAATAGAACTCGCTGGGCCTACACCAGCCCTTTAACTGCACTAGTACAAATAGTTATATTAGTAGATTGGGGCACGTTGGTATACTTTTGCTGAGAGCACAGGGTACATTTACTCCGTCATTCAAAAGCCCTATGGGAAAGATTTAGTCGAGTTAAAAAAATTCAAAAATTAAAAGTTCAATAAACTAGCATTCATATGGAATCGGTAATCTTGGCAATCGACAAATAAAATCACCAAATTCTCTTAAGGGCAATCATATCAATGACGGGCCAATTCCTTATTCAGCGGGGGAACTGTTTCCGTTACTTTTCTAATCGGATCCCAACCTATGGATTCCAATGTCGATTGACATATCTCCAAACTATGAAATTTTGTGATTTAGCAAAATCAACTGGGTAAGCAAGAGGGAGAGAGAGATCTATTGTCAATAGCAAATCAGAATATACAGTATGCTCCCTCGAGAGCATAATTTATTTCTACGCCTCAGTCGAGAGACCTATTTAGAAGGATTTTCACGATCTAAATTTTTGGGGACCATTTAAGAATTATTAGATGATTATTTTAAAAAACAAAGAATTAAAATTTAAGTTTTATAATACTTAGATCTCACCATTTAAAAATTAGATGTATTCAATTTCTAGACATTTTTTTTGTTCAAGTACATAGAAGATACAATTATGATTTTTTTTTTATTGAGATTAATAAACTATGAATTGAAGAGATTACATCCCCAAAATTTAACATCCTAAAGCTTATACCGAAGAGAGTAAATGGACATTCTACTCGGGCAGGAGTAGAATGTCTTTTGGCATAGCCAAGAAATCATGGTTATTGGAGACCAATATTAACATTGAGAAAGAAAATCATTAGAGGCTACTATTTATTCATGATAGCACGTGATTCATAGAATACAAGATACCCGGGAAAACCATCAGTAGTTCAAGCTACAAACACTGGTACACTCTCTCTCTCTTCATCCTCTAAATCCTTATGTCGTAGCAAAATCTAATGGGGGAGCCATATGTGCACAAATCTGGTGACACTCATGTGCAGTACAAGTTGCAGGCATAAATATGTCACTCTTCTTCTTTCCCTCTCCTTCCATTTCTCTCTCTCTAAAATTCTTCATCCAATAACCAAAGCTCTCAACCCCACTTTCAGGAACTGACATCAACACTGTGACACCACATGAATCCCCATACACAGGAAAAAAGATGCAATAAATCTCACTACAAAGAGGACCCATGAATAAAGCCATGCCCTCTCCAAAATCAACTCTCTCCATTCCCAATCTAGTCCACTGAGAAATCACCAAACTCAGGCTTAAATCAGGCTTAACGCGATTCTCCCCGAGATAATCCACCATTGACTTTACATAATCATCTGTTAACCTTGATTTAGCCCTTTGAATGAGCCTCACTATGTGTGATAAATTCCCATGCACTAACTCTTTCACTGTGGTTTCAGCACATCCAAGAACAAATCCATTTCCATAATACCCCTGAGGAAGATTTGGTCTCATTGTTTTCCTTATATTTACACTGAAAAGAAGCTTTATCTTGAGGTGAGAAGGTGGGCACATTGCTTTGGCCCATGAGCTCCACACATGAGCTGATAATACCTCGAAAGAGGTGCATTTTAGAGAGAGGTTGCACAGTTGTTTTAGAGAGAAAATGTCATCATGGTGGAAAGTGTGAGAGGTGGGTACTAGGGTTTCTGGCTTTAGGACTTGGTCTAGATCAAAAGGGGTGGTTAGGTCATGTTGGTACTGGGTTTGGGTGAATTCTATGTGTGGGTATTCAATTTTTAAGGGGTTTCTAGGCTTTAGTAAGTGTCTTTCCCAACATGGGTTTGATGAGGGGGTCTGGTTAGGATGTTTGCAAATATCAGCCCATGCATGGAGGAACTGTGCGCTTCCAATGCCATCACACAGGCAGTGACATATGCCCAGGCATAGGATCGATCCTCCACACTTCAAATGGGTTACCTGTTAATGAAAAGAAAAGAACAAGAATATAGTTAAGAGAAAGAGGTTACATGAAAATAGGAAAAAGTAGTCTCTCTCTCTCTCTCTCTCTCTAAGACATTTCCATTGATCCAAAGAGATGAGGTTTGTATTTCCAAAATGTACTGTTTCATGAACTTGCTGACAATAATGGGAACTTTCCCAAGTGTACTCCACATGTCTATAAACGAAATGTCCCCTACCCATTTATCACTACTATTTTCTATGTCATTAGATTTGTTTTGTAGTATTTTTCAGTATAGGCGGAAAAATGAAGCACAGCAGATCTGGAGAAAGACTTAGGATTATTTTTAAAATTTTGCTATAAATAAAAATATTAAAAGAAAATTATTAAAAAAAAATTAATATAAAAATAAATAACCAATTTTATGCAACAGTCGAAAAGGCTAGGTCGAAGCGGCCTAGAGCATATCAAGGCATATCGGAAGCGGTTGGCATCTATTTAGCCAAAGCGAACCGAATCTAATACCATTGCTAATTTTTGAACAGCGGCGTC
This sequence comes from Amborella trichopoda, assembly GCF_054954075.1. Classification (NCBI taxonomy): domain Eukaryota; kingdom Viridiplantae; phylum Streptophyta; class Magnoliopsida; order Amborellales; family Amborellaceae; genus Amborella; species Amborella trichopoda. The sequence goes on along the minus strand of NC_142338.1, from coordinate 23,038,740 downwards.
CATTTTTTCTCATTTGTGAAAAGGCAACGACAAAATTAATTTTTCCATATAGTCGTCCATGCGAAGATTTGTCAAAAAAAAAAAAAAAAAAAAACTAAAACGTGCCTAGTTCTTTTTGGATTCTTCATTTCTGCTTTAACAAACTTTCAAGCACTTCTAATTAAAAATGCTCACTCATGTATTACACTTTCGAAACCTCTTTTTTTAATTGGTTTTACCTTACAAATTCAATACAATAAATGTGCCACTTAAGAGAAAGTATCGTGGAGATATAATAAGTTCATGTTACATATTGTCCATCGTTATTTTTCTTTAAGGCTACGCAGAAACAAATATATTGAAATTACGATATTTTCGAAATATTGTAACTTACAAATATTGAACGGGTGCAATTCGTATAGAGTCGAGGCTCTAAACAATCAAAGTAGAGCGGACCTTCAAATAGTATCGAGAAATATCGTTTCCATACTGGATATTTTTGTGAGAGCCTTAAAGTTTAGTTTTATCTATAATTATAAAATTTAAAGCTTCAAAAATAGTGTGGATCAAACATATCTATGAAAAGTTGAAAATCTTAAAAATTGACGGTCAAAAAAATTCATTACAAGATCCACTATTTTCAGATCTTGAAATCCATTTTTTCTCATATCCATGCATCTTGATGTCGAGATGATGAATTTGAGATATTTGAACATCAATAAAACCCCTTCTAGTAACATGTTTATGTGAGTTCTAATTACATTGTTTAGAACCTCGGCTCTATATAAGCTTTTTCGATTCCAAAATCCCCTTCCCCTTCTATCAAACGCAATCTGACTTCTGCCTACAGAACCTGATAATACCAAAGCATAACCCTCCAAAGATGGCTAATTCCTGGTTCACCCTTGGTAACTATTTGACCTTTCTAAGGGAAAACAGAAAAAAAGCAAACAAAAACCCAAACTCAAATTTAAATATGGAAAGAAGAAAAACAAAAAACACTATAGCAAAATACATCAACAAAAAATTTAGGTGAAAAATATTTGTATTATAACTACAAAGTATATGCCACAACAGACGAAAAAACTGGGCCAAATGATTACGAATTGAGAAATGATACCAAAGCGTCCATTAAAAGCTAAATAACTTTAAACTTTGCAAATAACTTTTATAACATATCACAATGAAATTAATCTCCCATTCTTATATGGAAAATATAATAGAAAGAGTTCTTAAATTTCAGAGATAAACACTAATAAAAACATATGAATTTACAAAATCTCAGATTTTGTTTCATTGTTGCACAAATAGATACATATGTTAGAGAGAAGGAAATAAAATAATGGATGTAATTTACAAACCCCACACGTCTGGTTGCAGGAAAACAGAGAGATGACAGATAAACAGAGTGTTCCTAAAATGAAATAAGTTCAGAAAGGCTTGAAAAAAAAAGATGAGAAAAAAACAGAAACAAAGAAATAATATGAAGAGGCATTTTCTCTTGATTTTACTCCTATCATAGTTGTAGAGAGAGAAAGAGAGAGAGAATACCTGAACTACAAGAGGAGGTATGCTCAAAAAGCTCTGCCCCTCAGTCCTATACAAGAGCTTCCTCCATGACTTGTTGGGTTTCTCACATATCCCCTTAAACTCCTCAACTGTCAAGTCCAAAACAGCCTCTGCGAAAAGCGCTCCCTCTCCATTGCAATCAACCTCAAGCTTCTCCTCATTCACAGGGCTCACTCTCAACCTCCCTGCAAGTGGGTAATAACCCACTAAAGCTACAGAGAGAGAGCGTTTGAGTGACCCAACATCAGGAGATTTCCGATAAAGAAGGAGATATTTGATCGAGAATCGAAGGAATTTCTGATCATCGAGGTTCGAGAGATAGAGAGAGTGATTTGGAGTCGGAGAGAGAGGGGGAATTAAGGTGGGTTTATTTGGAAGAACACAGTCAGGGATTTCAGGGAATTGGAACATGTTGCAATTGCTAAAAGAGGCTAAGAGCCAAGGAAGGTGAGGAGCAGAATGAAACAGAATGAAAGAGACCCAACCAAATGTATAGAATCTAGAGAGAGAAAGAGAGAGAGGGTTTGTAGTTTTTGAGATGAAGTCATGTCACTCAGATCCCCAGAGTGGATTTGTTTGTACGATTTGATTCGTATTGTTTTACGGTTTTACCATAGTTAGAGTGGGGAAGATGACAAGGGAGAGATGAGAATTCAATAGGGGAGATTCAGAAGAGTCTGATGAAGTGTGATGCTCTTTGTCTTGTAAGCCAAAAGTTTTACCTCATTTTTTTATTACTCGACCGAGCTGACTCGTACTGCCCAAGGACTCGCCACGGGCCCAGTATCACGGATATTAAAAAAATAAAATATTAAAAAAATTCAATAAAAATCAAAATTTTATTTGTAATAATTTTTTTATTTTTCTATCGTTGTAGTTAAGTTTGGAAAGTATTTTGGCCCCTAATATTAATTTTTATATTTTTCCATATTTTTAGATTATTATCTGAAATATCCCAATCACAAATTGATTTTTTTCAAAATCCATTTTTCATTGCTTTTTTAATGTGATTTAGATAAGTCTAAGTAGAATTTTTTTTCCAAGTGTATAGAAGGTAAATGTAGGATTTTTTTTATTTTATTTGTTTCCTAATGAGGTTATCTATAGGTTGAAGGGGACTGGCTATATCCCAAAAAAATTGGGGTCCTAAAATTAATTATGGGTGAGGTTTTATCCAAGTGAGTCAATAGATATTCTACTCCTGGTCAAAATTCAGCCTTAAAAAGGTGATAAAAACCATCACTCTGGACTTCCACAATTGTGAATATAAAATAAAAAATAATAATTTTAAACCCGTCGTATATTATTCACCCCATCTCTTTTAAGTGAATACGAATCTGTATGTTTTGGAAGCCTTCAAATTTCGTACTCGGGGTAGAAATAAATAAATTTTGAGGCTATCATGCAATTCTTCAGTGCCAAACCGGGGTTTCACTTTCTAGCAAATTACAAGGTGCAGCTTTACTTTTCAAGGCCCCAGCCTTACTCTAACCCTAAGTCACATCGAATAGCGGGTAGCAATTGTGATTTTTTTTGTAATAAAAATAAATAATCTCATAATATATGATTTTTTTTATAAAGCACAAATGCATTTGTCATTTTTTGTATTTAAAAGAGATAAAGAGGATTTTTTCTAAATTTAAATTCAAACACGAAATCGTAATCATCAAATCGGCTCAGATTTAATATGAACCGTTGGATTCATATGTTTATATAAACTAATGGGTTAATCTCAATACAAAATATAAGTTTATATATAGAAATAGGTTGGGCCGGAGTCAAAGCCGACCAAGGTCCTAGCTAGACCAGACAACTGTCAGGTCCATATTTATTGACTTGGACCCTACCCAAAGCCCAGATAGAAATCGGATCGGTCCACAGGTCCACCTGAACCAATCGACACCCCTAATATTCCAAACTTATAGAATAATTTTGTAACCATGATCAAGTTGTAATGCAAAATAGCTCACCGACTTTGCGAATCCAGGCATTTGTTTTCCTTGGCACTGATTATATCTTACCGGAAGATTTTCATGAATTTTGCCGTTTGGATATCTTGAAATACATTTTCAGAAAGGTTTTTGGACGAAGATGACACATATCTAGCATTTGAATAGGAATTTTAGGACAAAAAAGTATTTATGTTATAAATTATTTTCCTCGTTTCAAACCCAAAATAAGGAAATCTAAATCATTGGCTTTACCATTAGAAATTCATTTCTAACCAGATTTCCCTCTTATTAAAACATCCACTTTATAAAATGCAATTAATTATGTCAAAAGACCACCATAAAAGGGAATGAAAGTATTTCAAATTTTGAGTTTTAGAAAGAGACAGTATCTTAAAATTTTAGCGATAGAAAATATGCCTAATTTTAAAGGGAGAAACTATATAAATATTTTTAGAGAAAAACTATTTCAAATTTTTTACAAAGAGAACTATTTAAAATTTTATGTTTTAGAGAGAGAACGTATTCTAAAATTTTAGAGAGAGAAACAATATAAGATGTAAGAGAGAGAAAGTACCTAAAATTTCTAAAGAGAGACTATCTAAAAAATTTGTCTTGAGAAAAACTATCTGAAATTAAAGCCTTCGAGAGAAAGTATCTAATTTTTAGACACATAAACAATATTAAAATTTTTAGAGAGAAACTATCTTAAATTTTAATTTTTAGCAAGCAAAACTTGCTCAAAAATTTAGAGAGGGAAACTATCACAAATTTTAAGTTTTAAATAGAAAAAGTACTTGAAAATTTTAGACAGAGAAATTGTCACACCTTTTTTAGAGAGCAGAACTATCTCAATAATTTTAGAGAGAGAATATATCCTAAATTTTATGTTCTAGAGATGGAAACTATCTCAAAACTTTTAGATAGAGAAACTATCACAAATTTATAGTTTTAGAGAGAGAGAGTACATTAACATTTTTAGAGAGAAATTATCTCAAAATTTTTAGAGAGAGAAACAATCTCAAATTTTAAATTTTAAAAAGGGAAATTATCTAAAAATTTTAGAGATTAAAATTATATCAAATTTTAGAGAGATAAACTATCTCAATTTTTAAATTTTAAAGAAAGATAGAGTACTTGAAAAGTTTTAGAGAGGTCCAAATTAAGTTTAGAGAAAAAGTTTCTTAAAATTGTAGATAGAGAAACAATATCAAATTTTAGAGATAGAAACGATAATAAATTTCATCATTAATTAGGCACTCGCCATTCATTGATGTGAAACTATATCAAATTTTAGAGAAAGAAAGTACTGAAAAATTCTTAGAGAGAGAAAATATTTCAAAATTTTTAGAGAGAGAAACTAACTGAAAATTTAAATAGGGAAACTATACAAAATTTTACTTTTTAGAGAGAGAAACTATCTTTAAATTTTTACGGAGAGAGAAACTATGTCAAATTTTAAATTTCAGATAGAGTATGTATCGTAAATTTTAGAGGGAGATTATATCAAATTTAGATAAACTACTTGAAAATTTTTAGAAAGACAAACTATCTCATGTTTATCTTAAAATTTTAGAGAGAGAAAATACATTTTAGATAAAGAAATTTTCTCATAATTTTTAAAGGGAAATTATCTCAAATTTTAAGTTTTAGAAAGTGAAAGTATCTTAAAATTTAAAAAGAGAAACTATATCAAATTTTAAAGAGAGAAACTAGGTAAAATTATTTAGAGTGAAAGAAAGTATATCAAAAGTTTTATAAGGAAAAACTATATAAAATTTAATAAAAATTTTAGATTATAATAAATATTAAAATTAAAATTGTTTAACAAACAAATAAAACAACAAAAAGGAAAACAAAAAGGCATTCAAATATAATGCATCCATGTAGCATACTACCATCCAAACGGCGAAAATATATTTTATAGGAAATGCTTTTCTCAATAAATATATTTGAAAGGGAATATATTTTTTAGACAATCATTTTCCATGTATCCGAACGCCCCTAAGACATCAAAACATGCCCGTAAGGGCTTGTATGGTTCCTTGGATTCAGATTTCTTGGAATCACTTTTCTTGGAAAAGCTGGGTAAATCATGTTTGGTTCACTTAGAATTGAGATATCAGTTGGAATTGAGATTTTTGTGAGATTCCTAGATGCTCATTTAAAGTCTAAATTTTAGAAATTTCAATTCCACCAATATAGGTGAAATTGACAGTTTATGAAAATGACCCATTTTGTTGCTAAAAAACAAAAAAAATATTAAAATTTTAGACAGATAAACTATATCAAATTTTAGAGAGAGAAAAATTATTAAATTTTTTGAGGGAAATTATATCAAATTTTATAGAGAGAAAGCATATAAATTGCTTTAGAGAGAAAAAATACATAAATTTTTTTAGAGAGACAAATTATCTCAAATTTTGAGAGAGAGAAAAACTATCTCAAATATTAAGTTTTAGAGAGAGATTATCTTAAAATTTTAGAGAGAGAACTACATTAAATTTTAGAGTGGAATTACTTAAAATTTTTTAGAGAGAAATATCTCAAAACATTTAGAGAAAAAAATTATCTCAAATTTGAAGTTTTAGTTTTAGAGAGAGAACATATTAAAATTTTAGAGATTAAAAATTGTATAAAATTTTAAATAGAGAAACAACTTGAAAAGTTTTAGAGAGAAACTATATCAAATTTTAAGACTTAGAGAGTGAAAATATATTAAAACTTTAGATAGATAAACTATATCAAATTTTAGATACACAAAGTACCTAAATTTTTTGAGCGAAACTATTTAAAAAAATTTAGATAGAGAAACTATCTCAACTTTTAAGTTTTAGAGAGATAAAATGTATTAAAATTTTAGAGAGATAAACTACTTGAAAATTTTAAAGAGAGAAATATCTAAAAATTAATGTTTTAGAGAGAAAAAGTATCTTAAAATTTTAGAGAGAATAACTATATTAAATTTTAGAGTGAGAATGTACTTAAAATTTTTTAGAGAGAAAAGCTATTTTAAAGTTTTTAGAAAAAAAACATCTCAAATTTTATGTTTTAGATAGAGAATGTAAGTTAAAGTTTTAGAGAGAAAAACTGCATCATATTTTAGAGAGAGAAACTACATGAAATTATTTAGAGAGAAACTATTTCAAAAAATTTATAAAGAGAAGTTATCTCAAATTTTAAAAGTATCTCAATTTTTAAAGAGAGGCTATTTAAAATTTTAAGTTTTTGAAAGAGAATATATTAAAATTTTAGAGAGAGAAACTATCTTGAGATTTTTAGAGTGAGAGAGAAAGGATTTACATTTCCTAAAAAAAGATATTCCAAGCAATCCAAATAGAGAATTTGCATTTTCTTGATTTCTATGTGATGCGATCCAAATACAAACACCAGATTCCAGAAAATATCAATTCTATTAAATCTCAATTCCAAGATTGAAAAATCTAGGGATCCAAACGAGCCCCAAGTGTTTTTGGAATTAAAAAAGATTATAAGTTTTGAAATCTATAGCTAAGTTCAAAAACTTGAAGAGCCGGAACAACTACCGGCAACACCATCATAAGTATGCAGCCCATAATTGATCTTTGAATTCAAAGGATTATAATTTTTGAAATTTATGTCTTCCTTGTTCGCAAATCCTCGGGTATCTACTACAAACTACGGTAGCCGTTTCTAAAATGGAAAATTGTTATATGTGGGTTAGACCTCATTTCTACATATGCGGTCCAGAAACTGTAACATTTATCTTAAACATGGAGGCAAGTAGGTGTTCTATCTAAAAAACAATAGAAACTAATGGTCCAAAGGTTTTCTTACTAGAATTATTATTTTATTTTTTAAAATTTATTTATTTTCTCATATTCATGATCTCTATGTTAGAGATTACATATCCTTAAAAATTAAACCTTAAAATCCATCTCAAAAATAGATTTATTAAGAAACCCGTATTTCTACATATGCGGGCATAGCCAAATACAAACCGGGTCCTACTAAAATTTCAAAAAGGTATTATTTGCTTACATTTCCCCAAAACAATTGCATTTGGGCCTTCTCGAATAGAATTTGGGTCATTTATCGAATATAAAATCAGATTTTATCCATGACTTGCTTTCTTTTTATTTTTATCATGGATCCAATTCTCAAATCCACTTTTGGAGTGAATAATGAGATTTCCTATCCTTAGAAACATTCCATTTTTGTAGGGTAATTTGGACTAGCTTTGCCTTGTTTGGAATCATTTTACCGGTGGCCGAATAATATTTACCACCGACATTCCAAGTGGTTCATCCCCTCTCTCTACTATATGCCCACTAGTTTTGAAGAAAACATACTTTCTCTCTCATTGTTGACATAATTACATTCTCACGAGCATTTCAAATTTACATCTCTTTTTCTCTCACACAGTTCTGTTAAAAATGTAGAGTTATTCTCAAATATTATCCGCTTAGGGCTGACAATAGGCCGTGTTTGGGCATGAGTCGACATTGGCTCTAGCCAGTTGTAATGCCTGTTGGCCTTATACAGGCTCGGCGCTAGCCCGTCTAGGCCGGGCCTGACCAAATAAAATCACATACAAAACAAAAGAAAAATGCCAAAACATAAAAGCCAAGCCAAGGTTAACCGGGTTTTCTTTGGAGCCGTGCCAAGCCGGGTAACCTGGTCCATTGCCATCCCTACATTAGCTATATGGTCAACATTTGAAAAATTTACACTTTAAAAAACCCGTTTAGAAAGAAAAAACTACATTAGCTTTACGGTTTGGTCTGGCCTTTGCTCTAAGCAAAAGACATTCGAGGTCTAACTCTTGAAGTTTGGACGGTTACAAATACGCAATAACAAGTCAGGATGGATCCCAGCCGTCCATGTATAAAGTTAACAAAAGTCTCTTGCTTTTCAGGTCTAGAGCGTGCGGTTATGTCGAATAAAAAAAGAGGAATATTCTTAATTTCTTTTTCTTGAAAGAAATAGAATATTCAAAAGCTTGGGATTGGGTCTCCTGGCCTTTATGACCATCACTTAAGCTACTTTTCTCATTTTTGTTTACTATATTAATATTTTACGTGGGACAACAATGCATTAATGAAAGTTGGGCATCGAAGGAGCCCGGATTCCCTTTCCAACGGAAATTTATCTCTAGTTGTATATTATTCTTTCCCAATTTATCTTTTAATTAACCCATAAATATATTTCTAAATTTAGAATAGAAATGGCATCTTTTGTTTAGGAAAGTCAGCTCGGCCTTTCTACTACCACACCTCTGTAAGTCATACTCAGTTCACTTTCAATAAGCTATATTATAGTATGCGATCCTTATCATGGTACACGAATAGTTGATCAGTTTATTTTCAATAAGCTATAGTATAGTATGCGACACTACACGAATAGTTGACTTTTGGCTGGGAAATATAGGATAATTGTAATTGAATAGATGAGGACTACAAGAGAGAAGCTAATGTCGTGTTTGTGTTCAGTCCCATTGTACCAACTTTCATGCCATATATCCTTTGTTTAGCAAGATTAATTTTCATGTTCTATGTTTGTTTCAGGGGAAAATGGCAGAACAAGGTAGTGTGTGGGTGTGTTGCCATCCCCGTAATTTATGTTGTTTACTCTTTTTCCATTTGTTATACAAGTTAATATTGGAAGCATAACCTCTTTTTTGTTTTTGCCTATGGCTCTTATGCTCTAATCAGTTATCAAAACGACGAGAAAGATCCATTGAAACTGGTTGCGGACAGTTTTTTTCCTTTTTATTCTTAGATTTTGCTTTTGGTTTTCAATTGTGAAGATGACAAGGTCTTGATTCATCAATACTTTGCAACATGGAGGAAGTACTTGTTAAGGCTGTTAACCCCGGTCAAAGCAGCTAAACCGTTCAACACTATGTTTTGAACCGATACCATGATGTTGATTATGACTCTAAAAACTACGGTTGGTCTGGTGTATCACTGTTTGTTTTAAAATTTTAATGAACAATATACCCAAATGATTAAGATGTTCAGCTCACACAGCTCGAGCCCCTCTTGCAGCCATGCATATGCAACACAATGGAGCCTTATTCTTTGGCACTGAGAATCAAATATTTGGTATGTGTGCCTATAGGAGTAGGAAACAAGCAACAAGCAAACAAAGAAAAACACCGGACACGAGATTTAATGTTGTTCACCCTTTTGGGCTGCATCCACGGGAGATAGGCAAACAATCCAATAAAACTATAGGTAAAAAGGATTTGCTGACAAAATATTTCTTCTTCCAATAGGCAGTCTCTCTATCTTAGGCTTCTTTTTTATGAGAAACAGTCACTATTTTTTCATTCCATACTCAGAATATCACAATTTTACAATTACATCTACCGCAGTAGAAACAGAAACAACACCAACTAAACACAAAAAACATAAATAAAACAAGTTCAGGCCCACCTCCCTTACAAGATCGTCAACTCTACTGCATGTACCCCATTCTTTACTAATCCATTAGCGTCCATATTACTATCCCTAAACACATGAACAAATCTACATACCAACTCCTTACAACAATCCAAAAACTCACATACAGGCTATGATTTTTTCATGGATACTCAGCTTTATCCAATATACATTTAATGATATTCATTGAGTCACCCTCAATACTGGTAGGTTTCTTAAAACTCCTCACCAACTTAACACCAGCCAAAAGTGCTCATAATTTAGCTTCACTGGAAGTAGCAATTCCAATAGGAGCAAAGTATTTTAGTAATAAAATACCAGCTTCATCGCTTACTAAATCTCCAATCCCTACCGGGCCAAGATTTCCAAGTGAGATCTCATCAAAATTCATCTTAATCCCACCTACCTTTGGTTTGGACTACGAACCCAACCTCAATTTTCTATTCATCTTTTCTTTGATAAGCAAATATAAATTGCACATCAGATCCAAACGAAAAACACCCCTTCATTCTTCTCTAAATGATAACCAATCAGCCACCACATTTCTAATAATATCAGTCAACTCAAACACAGATTTACTCTTACTCTCAAAGCAACATCTATTTATTTCTTTCCATAATTCCCATAATACTGCTACTTTTATAGTCTTCCAAATGATCCTTCCCTTCTTACTTAAACCATCTACCAAATATTCCCCAAACAATTCTTCCATCTGCACATGAACTACTCCGTAAAACCCAATCTCTTCCATTGCCCATTTCCACACAGATTGCATATACAAAAATCCAAGAAATAGATGGTCAATATTCTCCTCCTTACTTTTACATATAATGCAGCAATTAACCACAATATTTCCTTCTTTCGTTAACATATCCATAGTAAGTACCCTACGCAATTTTAGAATCCACAAAAAAGCTCTGACTTTTAGAGGAACTGGCCATTTCCAAATCTTTCCTGCTTGCCTATCAGACCAACTAATAATGTCCATAACTATTTTATGATAAGCAGATTTTGCAGTATACTTTCTAGTTCTATCCAGTTCCCAGATGACTCTATCTTTCAAAGAAGGGCAATAATAATATTGTTGTAGAAGGCTAATACATTGGATGAATTCTTCTCACACCTCATTTGACACTCTTCTGTACGATACTCGAATGTCCCATTCAACATTAAAACCCATACCTGTAACCATTTCTCCTATCATTTTACTCTTAGAATTAACTTTGCAAATAGGTTAGGGAACACTTCTTTCAAAGCATTATCCCCAATCCATTTCCCTTGCCAAAATCTCACAGTATTCTCCTTCCCAACCATCATTCTCATATTACTAAGGAAAAACTCTCTAAGAGTGAAAATCCCTTTCCAAATCAAGGAAATTCCTTTTTTATTCAAACCTTTTGCTACAATACCATGTTCTATATCTTCCCCATACTTTTCCACCAAAAAATTTCCTCCATAGTTGATCCTTTTTATTAACACATCTCCACCACCATTTAGCTAATAAAGCACTATTCGTAGCTCTCAGGTTCCCCCATACCTCCTTCACTTACAGGTGTACACACCTTCTCCCACTTTACTAAATTATAGTTCTTCTTATTCTCAAAAGCTCCCCAAAGAAACTTTCTCATAATGCCTTCAATCTTTTTAATAAAAGTTCTAGGCATCTTAAACACTGGAATAAAATATATAGGTAGGTTTGATAAAATAGCTTTAAGAAGAGTCACTCTTCCCCCTAAAGAGAGTAACTTAAATTTCTAAGAGTCCAACTTATACTCCATTCTTTGGATTAGGGGATCCGATAAAGAGGCAACTTTGCTGCAACCAAAAAGATGAAATCCTAGATATTTAACTGGGAAGTTACCCACACCACACTTTATCAAATCTGCACATTGTCTCACCTTCTCTTCATCACAAGCCACCCCAATGATACTAGTTTTCTTCAAACTCACCTTTTGGCTAGTTACTACCTCAAAAACTCAGAGAAAAATTTCGGATTTGATATTTTAGTATCATTAACCCCACAAAAAATCCAGATGTCGTTTGCATATTGCAAATGGGATACCATACAACCATTGGTTTTTACTTGAAACCCACTAACCAGACGTTTATTCATTATAGATGTAAGTAACACACTAAAAATTTCACCCATAATAGTGAGAAAAAAAGGGGGATTAAGGATCCCCTTGTCTAATCCCTCGTATTGCTTTGAAAAAAAAAATTGGTTTTCCATTGATAAGAATCGAGAAATGGGTGAATTCTAAACATTCTTTCATCCAACCAACCCATTTATCACCAAAACCCATCACTTTTAATGTTTGTAACAAAATTCTCTAATTTACCATGTTGTATGGCTTCTCAAGATCTATCTTACAAATTATACCGTCTTTCTGTTGGGCAATGCTACAACTGATAATCTCTTGAGCGCAAATAATACTATATGTGATCTATCTATCTTGACTAAATGTAGATTGGGTCCCTTTATTCACCATAGGGTGTACAGTCTTCAATCTTCTTACTAAACATTTAGCAAAAATCTTATAAAGGCTAATAAGAATGGGTCTAATATCATTTAAGCACTCAATCATTCTCTTTTTTGGAAGGGTGTGGTTTGCATAAAGCCTAGCCTATAAACAATCAAATTAGAGCCTACCTTCAAATAGTATTGAGAAATGTGGTTTCAATATTGGAAATTTGTGTGATAGACTTAAAATATATTTTTATATTTATTTATAAAGTTTAAAGCTTAAAAAATAGTGTAGATCGACAGATCTATGGAAACTTGAAAATCTTGAAAATTGGCTGTCAGAAAATGCATTACAAAATGCACTATTTCCAAAACATGATATCCATTTTTTTCATGTGCATACATCTTGATGTCGCATCAAAACAATCTCTTCTAGTAAAATTTTTGTGGTAGGCTCAAATTTGATTGTGTAGAGCTTCGGTTCTATATAAACTTTTTCCCCTTTGGAATAAGGGCAATGAAAGTAGAGTATAAATTTGTGCTCACAATACCTCTTACCATGAAATTTTGACATCATAAGCTGCCTTTACCACATCCCAATATTGCTGGTAGAAGCCCAAAGGGAACCCATCAGGCCCAGGTACGCGGTCCCCTGCTAAGGTAAATACTGCTTCTTTAATTTCCACCTCCAAGAAAGAGCCCGCAATCCAATCCCTCCAAGCCCCATCAAGTTTTGAGAAAGGAATTTGGCTGAAATCAATAAATGGGATATCTTCAGCAGAAAAAGCTTGTTGAAAATGATTCACTAGAGCATTTTCCACTCCTACTAGATCACCTTCTACTACCCCAAGTATCTTAATGCCTTGGATGCTATTAGTTCTCTTTCTTACATTTGCAGTTGCATGAAAGAACTTACTATTCCAATCTCCCTCTTTTAACCATTTTATACAAGACCTTTGTTTCCAATAGGCTTCATCAGCCCTAATCCAGTCATGTAACTCCTTATTTAGAGAATTTCTATTAACCAAATCCTCTGGTTCGATGAACCCAGTCTCCCATTCTTTTAATTCTAGCTCTCTAATCTTATTCATAGTCTCCTCCACTTTCTGTTTTTAATTCAGCTTATTCTCCTTCCTCCATGTTAACATCTCATTCTTAGCCCCTTGCACTTTTTTAGCCACCGAAAAACAAAACCAGCCATCTATCTTGTTATTATTCCAAGCTTTTTTTGTCAAATCATCCATAACGTTCTCTCTAATTCATGCCAACTCAAATTTAAAATAGCCCCTACCCCCACCTATATTTTCACTTTCCCATATCAAAGGGTAGTGATCAGAAGACAACTTAGGAAGAGCATGAGATGAATCCTTAGGTATAGCTCAATCTAAGACTGATTAACCAAAAAACGATCCAAACGAGTCATAATAGGGATATGTAAACAATTACCTCTTCTCTCTGTCTCTCTCATGTCCATCTCAAACATGCATGAACGTAACCATTGTTGTGCATGTCTCTCTCTCTCTATTCTTCTTCTATCATCTTTTATCTCTGATATCTTTCTTTTCCTATTCCCCCTCTTTCTTAATCTTATGCTTCATTCTCTCTCTACTTTCCTTTCCTCTTTCTCTTCCCTAAACCCTCTTTCTTCCTCTCTGTCTTTCTTTCTCTCTCCCTATAATTTCTTTTCTCTCTCCTCTCCAGTTATGCATGGTGATACCCATCGCCAAGCATGATATTCTCATTCTTCCCTTATCCACTGGAAACATGCACAGTGAGCCGGGCCTTAACCAGAGTGGCGGGTCGAGCCTCTGCCCAAGTCTCCCTTCCCTATGTTGTGCACAACGATGCTCATCACTGCACATGACATTCATTTCCTCACTGCACATGACATTCACTTCCCTGAGTGGCAGGTTGGGTCGTGTCTGAGTTCCTTACGACCTGAGCGGCGATGCCTAGCGTCGCACTTGTCTTTCCCTTTCTCATTCTTGTCTCCCTCTCTTGACATGGACAGGGGAAACCCATCGCCGTCCATGTTCTTTCTCTATCCTCTTTCTTTGTCATGGGTGGTGGAAACCCAATTACCGTCCATGTCCTTCTCTCTTCTCTTTTCTTTGTCATGGACGGCGGAAGCCCATCGTTATCCAGGCTTTCTTCTTCTCTCTCTCTCCTTTTATGGATGGCGGAAGCCCATCACCGTCCATGTTCTCTTTTTTTTTCTCTCTCTCCTTTTATGGATGGTGGAAGCCCATCGCCGTCCATGTCCCCTTCTTCTCACTCACTCCGACTCACATCACAGTCCAGGGGTTCAACCAATGAAGAGAGAAGCCAGCTGGCACGGTTCTCCTTCGTCTCAAGATAGGTGAATTAAATGATTACACCCAATTTCATGTGATTGACACCAACGCATCTTATAACATCCTCCTTGACACCCATGGCTCCATGACCAGGAGGTGGTTCCGTCCACATTGCATAAGTGCTTTAAGTATAGTCGAGATGTGAGACAATATACGGTCTATGCTAATAAAAGACCATTTCCTTTAGTCGAAACTCACTACGCTGATGCCAAGTATTACTTCACAGATTCGATGTCACCCCAAAAGTCCGGAGAAGGTGATCACAAGTTTGTGAAGAAGGACGAACCTTCGCCAATTGGGAGAACGCTCGTGAGCATGTTTAAAGACGTAGAAAGACAAGGAAAAACTCTCCCTCTAATTCCCATTCATCCCAGTATGTTATCAACCATCCCTGAGGAATCTCCATCTTCCCTTGAAGATGAGGCTTCCTCCTCTACTTCCAATTATGAGCCACTTGTGCAAGAAGAAGAACCAGAAGTCACCCTTGAGACTGAGGAAGTCATGGGGATAGATCTCCCAGTCTTAAGGGTCACCTACATGTTGAACCATAAAAAAGACCTGCATGTCCCCATTGCACTCTTGGAAGCAGAACTAACGCATCAACCACCTCGAAAGGTCTTGCACTTCCTTGATTCTATTGGAAAGCAGTAGTTAAGGAAAGGACAAACCTCTTTATCTCAAGAGAAGGATCTCCTAACAGAGTTAAGAAGCGAGGTTCACAGTCTCCAAAACCAATTGGTGGTTATGCGTATTGCTTCAAAACACCTAAAGGAGTTTGTGCCTTGGACCAAGAGATACGACGGGCTTGGGATGAATGCACCTCAAATGGAAGCCAAAGCCCCTCCTGACTGGACTATTTACAGTGAGCAGACTAAACACATTATGAGAATGATGAATTATGAGCCCATCTCCAATCAAACATTAAGGGGAGAAACAACTGCTCCCCAATTCGAGGTCATTGAAGCTACAACGACTTGTCATAAAACAAAGCAAGGCATAGGGTATTTCTCCACATCCCATTCCATGAAGAGGTAGGAACAATGAACAAGAGCAAGAGAGAGAGTGCACAGAAGCAAATGGAAAAAGAAAAGTCATGCATCACACTGAAGAAAAATGAGATTTTTATTCATAAACAAAGGGGACATTACAAGTGTCGGAATAAAACAAGGGAAAAGAAAAAGAAAATAAGACGACAGTTTCAAAATCGATCAATCCCTTCATTGATCTTTCCCATGTATGTTGCAGTTGATATCTTAGCTTGCTGGATGCGTCCCTTCAACTCTGCTACCATCTCAACCTCATGCTCCATCATGGGAGTCCCTTCCTCTAAGGAGTACTCAAGGTGGTCAAAATATTATCGACAAGCACCTTATCCTTTGCTTCCCAAGCTGTAGTCTCTTCCTCCAATTTATCAACTCTTGATGTCAGTTTCACTCTCTCCACCTTCAGAGTCATCATCTTGTGGTGGCGAGCGATGGTGTCCTCAGCAAGGTCGAATCTCTGGGAAACTGCAGTGTCATTTTCCTGTAATTAAGCCTCTATCAGTTCCCGATGGCATATGAGTGAGGACTCAAAAGAGGGCACTTGTGAACTCTATAGCTGTTGTGCAGTTACCTCCTACTGCAAGGCCCTTATTCTCCACCCTTCTAGCTCATTTATGGTGCCATCGAAATATGGGAGGAGCTCTGGTGTACCCCCTAGAAGGGCGATCTACCTTAACTTCTGGATTGCATTGTCAAGTTTAGTAAGAGGCAGATCCTTCAGTCTCTACACCCCCAGACGAAGCATATCCATGATTATACTGAGCATCCCACTAAAACTAAGTCTGGACGATGCTGCTGGGGCCACTGTAAAAGAAGGAGCATCAGTCTCAACAGTGGGGCTCGAAGGGATGATGGCCATGTGAGTCACTGGCTCTTCTCGATCAATTGTGAAGCTCAAGGTCTCATCATCTGCAGATTCAGAGGAAGCCCCAGTCTCATGCTGCTTAGCCCCAACAATATTAGCATCCTCACCTGACCTTTTAGCCTCACTATTAGCAAGCTTGGTCCCTTCAAGGCCAACGTCTTCTCCTTGCCACTTGTTTTCTGGAGTAGTCTCAATATGCTCCTAAGCAACCTCAGCCCTTTTAGGGCAAACTTCTTCTCTCTGTCCCTCATTTTCTGGAGCAACCTCAACAAGGTCAATTCCCTTTCTTTGACCTTCACCTATCAAAGTCACACCTCAATCTCAGCATGCTCCAAAGTAGCCTCTTCTTCTTGTCTCTTACCCTTAAGCATAGCCTTGATAAGTTCAAGGCTAGCATCTTTTCCTTCATAAACTGCTACTTTAGCCTCGGCAAGTCCAAGGCTCACCTTCTCCCTTTGGTCTTCATCTTCTAGAACAACCACTTCAGCTACGGCCTCTTATACCTAGCCCGCATCTTCTACAGCTAGAAGCTCTGCCACAAAAAGCTCAACTCACTCATCTTCCTTACCTACGCCCTCTGAAGCCCTAGTCTCTGAACTCTCAAAATGGCCTGAGTCTGCACTACCCGTAACTCTATCACCTGGGGCAGCAGCTTCCTGACACTCAGGCGTTTCTTCAACTATAGCCTTTGCTTTGGTTGGGGCAACATTCTCCTGAGATTTAGAGGCCTTGTCGATTTCACGTTTCTCCCTTGGAGCAGCAACTCCAACACCTTCATTTTCAGCCCCGTCAATCTCCATTAGAGCCAGATTTGACTCAGCAGTCATTCTGGGAATTTCGGGCACTACCCCAAGCTCAAGTGTCCCCTCTCTATCAGAAGAAATGATGCTGGGCCTAGAAGGGCCATAGTCATCTACCTCAGTCTCCAAAGAGGCCAAAAATAACTTAAGAGTGACAGAAGGTGACTCAGAAAGAGCGGAGGGTGACTCAGAAGGAACAGTAGAGAAGTACGAAGACGCAAAAGATGAAGAGCCATCAGTCGGTTCCAGGAAGACAGCAAGTTTTGCACTCCTGCATTTTTGAGCACGCCTGACAGCTCAGGGTGGAGCGCGAGTGACAGTGGGGGCAGCACGCTTCCTCTTCTTTTTGACCCCTGGTGGAGGAGCAATTGTCTCAGAACTCTTCCTATGAGAAGAGCCTGTAGCAAGAGAACTATGAGGGCCACTCCCTATCGGTGCAATCAGGTCTTGGATCGGGTACCCTTCATGACTCGGGACCTTTTGACCCTCCTTCCATTGGAAGATAGAGGTGAGGTTGTCAAAAAGGCACCTTGTCCTCTTCTCCATAGCAAGAAATTGTGGTGAAGTTTCATCTGCTGGTATCTTGTGAGGTATCCCAAGAGCCTCCCAATTTCAAGGGTAGTCCAAGTTCAAAATCTCTCTTAGAGGAGGAGTCCTGAGTATCCTTTTTTGCCTGGTTTCCCGACGCCAATTTCAGTTCTCCCCTTTCTAGGGGTGATCAGCCTCCCAATACCCTTAGCTGGTAATCCTCCACCAGCATGCGTAAGCCTTAGTCGCTCGGGTCCTTCTGCCAAAATGTGGTACCACATACTTGCTGACCTTAGACATTTTTGAACATGTGGACCATGCGGTACGAATATGCTCCTGCAGCCATGACTCACGGAGACTCCCTAACTCTTCTTTCCTACTAGTGATCACTTTGACATAGCATTTTCAAAGAATACAGAAAAGAGACAACCCTGATCGAGCCCCTGCTGATGAGCAAACTAATGGGGGAAGTACCCTTCGAGTCTGGCATTACGTGTGGTTCGATACGCAAAAACCCTACTTCTAATGCTCAAGATAAACCTGAGCTCCTTGATGGTTGTGAGAACACCATTCAGCTTCTTGCCCAGTTCATCAATGAAGGCACGGTCAGTAAAGCCTCCAATTGGAAAGGTGACCCAACGCATGCTAGAGAACTCATTCCCAAACAAGTTACGAGCCTCCTTCGGGCTGTGAAAGATAGCCTTATGTCCGGCAATCCTCATCAAGAAGGGGCATATCTTCTCCCCCTTGCCCAGATTTCTGACTTAAGTGGTAGGAAAATAAGCTCTTAGCCACCCATATACATAATGGATGGGGTATGGTGTCTTGAAGTCCCCTGGGAAAGCTTCACCTTTGACAAGGTCATTGCCCCCCTCTTTGCCTTTATAGGCTTTTCCTCTGAAAATGGCTCCCAGTCTGTGGTAGATACTACATAGAACTGGTTGCGCAAGGGCATGCTGGCACCCCCTCACCATGTCGTAATCCATGTAGAATGTGCTTGGATGGTGTTTGAATGTATTTTTCATCACCTTGGTCCCTGGTAGGAAGTAGGTCAATAAAGCCTACAAAACAATGGAAATTCTTGACAGTCTTAAAATGGCCCCAAAACTGGTCCAGATCTTTGTCAGCACTCCAAAATACCAACTGCTAAGTTTCTTCACATTCCGACATGTTTAACGCAGTAAACACAATGGAACGATTTTCGAAAAATGGCCTCTAGCACCCCGAAACAGATCCTATAACTGGAACTACATTTTCGGTGTCTCAAATCACTATGGGACCAATGCCATTAGATTTGGAACGGTTGAAAACCCTTATGGGCCATGTTTCGGCTTAACTGGAAACTCTAGAACAAAGATATGAGCCAAACATTAAAACAAGAGAAGCCGCACACTATTGTCGTGTTACCTCACTGCACCAAAACACCATTAAAGGTGACTATTTTACTGTTACAGGCAGTCACTTTCGAGGCTTGTAACTCACTCGTTCCAAGTCGGATCGCTCCCAAATTTGGTGAGTGTATTAGTCTCATTAAGACGAACAATTCGATATGTGGCACACCCCGAGATGATGCTTGAGCAGGGAGAAAAACAAGAGAGAATTTGCCTATCCATGAAGAAATTGCAGAAAGTTCAGCAGCAACACGCCTCGCATGATGGACGAAGCCGACAAAGTAACTGAAATTTCGGCCGCCGGATTTTAGATTTCGGCTAAAACTCAAAAGTTGCGAAATCTTCTTTCGGGTCCAAATCACGTTCCGTTTATTGCCACAAGATTGGGATGGCATGCTCAGTGCACTATGACGAAGAAATCATAGAAAAAACATTAAGGAATGACTGTACTATCGATTCAAAGTTCCAAGATTAAAACAAATTTTAAGTCGTGTGATCATGGCTCAAAAATATGATTCATGGCTCGAAGTTGGTATCAAAACGATCGCCATGCCAAGCCCTACAAGAAAACAATAATCTTTAGATTAATCGAGCATTAGAACACCCTCGAGTCAGCCATAGAAGATCACACAATATCTCGAGTAGCAGTAGGGACTATTTTGGAATTCCACACATTGTTAGGCAGGGGCAAAACAGTCCTTTTACACCAATTTTTAGGATTTCATTTAATTCATTTAAATCTTAATTTTTCGCAATTAGGTATAATTTTTATTAATCCGCTCATGTTTGGGCACAATTCTATATAAACAGGCACTGCCTCATTGTAAAGGGACCCCTCGACCTTCAATTGATTCTTGAAAGAATGAATAAAAATTTCAATTCCTTGCTTGAGCTTGTGAGTTCATCTTGGAGAGAGAGAGGAGAGAGAAATAATGGGTTGGTACCCTTCAAGTAAGCAACTTTCTCTCTCCTCCCCTCTCTCTCTTCTCTCTTTCTCTCTTTTCTTTCTTTCTCTCTTCCTCTCTCTTTCTCTCTTCTTCTCTCCTCTCTTCTCTATTTCCCTCTCTTTCTCTCTTCTCTCTCTTTCTCTCTCTGCTCTCTTCCCTCTCTTTCTCTCTCTTCATTTCTTTCTCTCTTTTCTTCTCTTCTGGTCTCTATCTTCTTCACTCAACTGGCGAGACCTATCATCGTTTTGTCCTCTCTATCTTCTTGTTAATTGGTGAGACCTAACGCCGATTGTTCCTCTCTATCTTCTGCTGTAAACTGACGAGACCTAGCGTCGGTTGGTCTCCTCTCTCTTAAATCAAATCAGTGAGACCTAGTGCCAGTTGGTTTTCTCTCTCTTCTTCTATCAGTCGACGAGACTTGATATCGATTGGTCTTCTCTCTCTCTTCTATCAGTCGGTGAGACCTAACGTCAGTTGGTTCTCTCTCTTCTTCTATCAGTCAGTGAGACCTAGCACCAGTTGGTTTTCTCTCTCTTCTTCCATCAAATGACGAGACCAAATGCCGATTGGTCTTCTCTTACTTCTTCTATCAGTCGGTGAGACTTAGCGCCGGTTGGTCTACTCTTTCTTCTTCTATCAGTCGGTGAGACTTGGTGTCGATTGGTCTTCTCTCTCATCTTCTGTCAATCGACGAGACCTAGCACCGACTGGTTTTTCCTCTCTTTTTCTGTCAGTTGGCGAGACTTAAGGCCAGTTGGTACCCTTCCTCTCTTATCATCTAACATAGTCGGAGAAGCCTAGTGCTGACTGCTTCCTCTTTCTCCCATCTCCTGAAACAGTCAGCAATGTCTAGCGCCGGCTACATCTCCTCTTCCTTCTTCTCCCTCCTCTCTTCCTGCTTCTTTCTCCTTCCATCTATTCCCTTCTTCTCTTTAATCATTCCCCAGTTACTCTTTCGTTGGACCAAGAGCGATTAAGGTTAGCATCTCATGACAGTCCTGTCGTCAAGCCATATTGTTGTTGCGTCAGATTCGCTTGGCTCGCTTTACTGCCATGATAGACCGACCATCGCGCTTAGCTAGTCGATATTGGCAACAATCTCTAGTAGCGATCCTGTGAATCGGTCTCAGTTACCGAGCTCGTTTTTCCACCATGTTATGCCAATCATTCACCAACCTAGTCACTGCTCTGATCTTCTTGCTTGATCGAATTCTTCTCCCCCTCATCTTTCTTTCTTCTTTCTGAATATGCATGCTTGCGTATGTTCATCAAAGAGGAAATGGGTCAGGTCTGACCCACCTGTCTCATAACCTTTGCCATATATGTGTGTAATTACAGGAAAGCAAAAAATAAGAAGAAAACGAGCTAAGGTAGGTGATTCAGAACCATTTTCATCACTGGGGGGCTTTCTTCATGATTTAAGAGGGTGCCCATGCGAGTCAGCCCGAGTAAGTCAAGAACCCACCTTTAAATTCATCTCTCACCGGTTGGTAACACCTGCCCACATTTTCGAACGAGGTTCTCGAGAGAGCGATCTCATAAACATCCCAGGTCTCTCCCGAAACACGAGACATGTGCTGCCTGATCCTCCAAGAAACTGAAGGGTGAGATTGAGGCACCTAACCAGCTTAGCGACTCCACTGGGGACTTACTACCCCTTGTCGGATCGTTCTTGTTTCGCTAGTTTCTTCTTTATCTGCTTTCATTCTCTTTTTTCATTCACTTATGGCTGCTGGGTTCTGTAACCCATTTATCCGGATCAGGGATTTTCTTATCTCCTTATTCGAGAGTGTCCCTAGGGAACAAGGTCCTTCGACTTCTTTCCCAACCATCCTCTTGAGCAAAGTCCCCTTGTCTAGCTCCCAGGTCTTAACCTGGACTGGTGTTAGGAGGGACTTGAAGGTCCCTCACTCCCCATCTCTTCGCTCTGGTGGAAACTCCACCAAGGCATCTTCCATGGATGACACTTATGTTACCCCACACAACAAGCACCCAGCCACTGGCAAGTCTCTTGCCTGTCATGTTTCTGATGGATGCCGGAAGGCCATTCGATCCCTTTCTGCAAAAGGCAAGCAATCTGCCATTGCTTCTGCGGGTCGCCATAAGGCTACCCCCCACATTCCTATCCGTTGGTCTCTATCACTAGAGGCTCAACACATCGAGGCAGAAACCCCATGGTCTTCATCCCTCACACATACCACAAGGCTCGTGGGTCACCTACTCGAGTCACACTTCGGGGCAACCCTTCTATTGCGTCTAGACCGTGTTCACGATCGAACCTTCCAAGGTCAGGTCCTGCGCACGCTACTCATATGCATCTCACTACTCAAGGCAACGCCGTTATTGTGCTAACCCGAGTACACAGGATACGACCTTGTCATCTTCCTCTTATGCACACACAAAGCGCACCCTGTTAGGGGCAGACCCATACCTATTCTCTTACAGACACCTGCTCATAGTTCTTGGCTTCTTAAGGCCAAATCACTCGCATGAGCCCAGGTTGACCCTCAGGTCTCTCGTAATCCTTCTTCAAGGTGCGCACACACGTCGCTATCTCAGATGTCCCCTCGTCCTGGACTCAAGCCTCCTCATGAGTCGACCCTACTCCTGCCTATTCCTCCTTTATCGAGAAAGCACTCCAACCTTGGTAATCGAAGGTTTTCCCCAAGAATACCATCCTGAACCAACCCCAACATTTTGGTCTTGTTTATGGTGCTCATAAGACAGCTTGGGGCATGGACCTCACGGAAGATCGAGTCCTTCATCCTTCCCAGCCCAAGATGACTCCAGTTTCTAGCCCTCATCCATTGCCACACTTGATGAGGCAGCTCTTTCCTATGGAAGTAGAGTTGACCAGCAGCAACCTAGATCGCAGTTTTGGCGCGGTCCATTAAAACCTCAAGGCTAAACGCAATAGAGGTCTACGAATTTTGACTAGGGAGGTGATCAAGGTAGTCAAAACAGTCAATTTTGACGACCCTCTTCACGTAATCCCTTCTACCCCCTTCACACCATGAAGTCTGAAGAAGAGCTCAATGAGCCTATGCTGTGGTTACTATAGCAGAAGAAGACCCAGCCACTCAATAGCCACGTTCCCAAGACCATCGTGAACCGGCTCCTCAGTCACATCTCAAGACCATCGTGAACTGGCTCCCCATCCATGGCTCCAAGACTGTCGAGAACCGGTCCAAACGCGATTTGCGTACAAAAGTTACGTTCAGTCGGGGCATGCTGACCCTTACTGATTAACCTACCATGTATGACCCATCAAGCTCGCAAGCCTTCAGCTACCACTAACGTTGACCTCCCTAGAGAAACTGCTAGCATAATGGTCGTAAGCGAGCCCGATCGTGTTGACACTGCAAGCCAGTTGGCTAACCATGAGGCCAATTCCCATCACTCTGATGGTGTACCTCTATGGCAGCCTCCTCCGTCGACCACACAAGACAAGTTTGTCCCTCATCCGATTTCTCAGTCAGATGTTTACGCTATGATCACCCATAGCCTAAAGAACATACAAATTCCAGGCATACAGGGTGCGGCCCCTTATCATAGACCATATCCTTCTTATATTGATCAGGTCCCATTCCCCTCAGACTATAAGAAAGGGAAGTTTCCTCAATTCAGCGGAACCACCTCCCCAAACTAGCACATTGCCATGTTCCAAGCAGCATGTCGGGAAACAACAGCTGACGGGAGACTTATTCTCTGCCAGTTTGTTGGAACGCTTGATGGCCTAGTATTCCATTGGTATGCCCGAATTCCTCCAAACTCCGTACATACATGGGAGGAGATGGAAAAACTGTTCTATCAGTGCTTCTATGATTTCGAGAGAGAAGTTCAAACCATCGAGCTTCTCACCTTGACTCAAGACCCTGATGAGCCCATAGATCAGTTCATATCAAGATGGAGAAACTTGGCTTCCCGCCATCCTAATCTTATGAGAAGGAAGCTGTTCAGACTTGCATGCAAAACATGCGACCTGAAATCGCTTTACATGTCGAGGCCTTCAATCCGACTTCCATGTCAAAGTTGACCTCTAAATCAGTTCGCATAAAAGTTTTGTCACGCCATCATGGTGGGGCACGACAACCATCTACAAGTTCAATGAACAACCGAGGCAATGGTGGCTCTCGGAATAACACATGGGGCAGGCAATAGAAAGGGGTAATTAGTGCAGCCGTTATGGTCACTGATTCAAAGAAGGCTCTCGCTTAAACTTTGGACCTCTCTAAAGAGGTAAGCACGATGAAGATAACACCCCAAGCTGACTTTGATTAGAGTGATTATTTCACCAGGGATAGGAATAAGGTCTATCCCTTTGAGAAGGAATGGGTCCCTGCGTTGTTCCAGTTATTATTGAAGCAAAATATGATCCTGCTGCTAGAAACCAGGTTCCCTGAGCAATCTGGCCTTGACACTCAGGCAAATCATTGTGCCTACCTTCGGAGGATCAACCATCCCACATATGACTGCTACATGTTGAAGGATATCGTTGAGGCCCTGATTCTAAAAGGTCAGATAAAGCTTGAAGATTTAAAGAAGGCCTTTGGGGTAAGTGAGGCCTCCCATTCCGTAATCATTAAAGAGGAGGACGAAATGCTGGGTATCCTCAACGCCCTATTCATTTTAATGCTTCAGGAAGGCATAATCACACTAAAGCAAGCAAGGCAACCCCGCCGCCTCGCTAAGGAGACTGAAGATCATTGGTACCCATTCCACCAAATAAGAGGTCCTTATTTGTCGGAATGCACCACTTTCCTTGATATATTTGCAAAGAAGATGCGAGAGTGTCAAGAATTTTACAACCTCCCTGTATGCGATCCCCAAATCACTTCCTCGGGGCAAGAAGATCTTACAAGGTAGGACCTTCCGATCAATGACTCAGACTTTGCAGGATCCTTAACTTCTTAGCCATGGATGATCTACCATGGCCGAAGAAGACTCAAGTATTTGAGGCGAGAAGCGATTCGTCAAGCTGGCGCTGATCGCCAACCCAGTAAAAAAAATCAAATAGAACCGCAAAAAATCAGAAAGAGACGGGCCCCAAGGACTGCTCGTCGAAGAAACAAGACTGCTCAACCCACATTTGAGTAGGAATTTCTTCGGCCCCTTCCTCCGTTGCCAACTTTGCTGAACTTCATCCCCAGCATGATCCTTTTTCCTTCTTCATCCTGTCAAGAAGGCACCCTCGTGCCATTTTCCACTCAGCAAACGTCCAATGAGGATGACGATGTTAAAAACACTCCCCAATGGTCTAAGCAAAAGAAAGACCTAAAAGACCCCTTGCACACGTCTGATGAGGGTGATGATGTTAAAAGCACTCCCCAACAATCTAAGAAAGGTCAAGACCTAAAATAACCCCTGCAATCGTCCAACTCTGGTGATGAAGTAAAAAGCTGCCCAAATTGGTCTGATGAGGGGAACGACCTTAAAAGTCCCCCACCTTCTAACCCTACTCCTCCTTCTTCTCCTTCTTCTAATTCTTCCTTGTCTATGTCTCCTGTAGGTATGACTTTGATGTGCCCAAACTTCGAGGCTCTCGACCGGGAATTCGAAGGAATCAATATAAGCAAGACACAACGGAAACGATTGAGAAAGACCCTGACTTAGGCAGTAGGATTCCCAATAGTTGCCGATGCCTTGAAAGCTAAAGCTAAGGTAGATCCACCTACCACAAAGAAGCTCAAGAAGTCGAAGCCAAAGAAACCCCAGTGGCCCCTTGAGCCTGACTTCAAGCAGAGATTGAGAGAGTCGAGAGGGCAAAGCTTCTATTCTCAGGGAGCTTGCCACATGGTGCAAATTTTTGGAGTAATACCCTCCACGAGGCAGATAAATCTCAAATCAGGGAAGACGCTGCAGCCTCCACCGCAGAAATTAGGCACCTTGAACTTTCATAGTCCACCACTGCCCCTTAATCCAAAGACTAGTCTGCCTATCCTACAGCTCCTTGAACTTCTTCCTAAGCCAAATACCTTAAACAATCCCCCTATCCTCCAATTTCCTGGGACCCATTTTATCTCAGACACTCAGTCTCTTATGAAAGCTCAAACTTCCAATTCTCAAACCAAGACCGTTGTGCAATCAAGTCAGCCAGCCAGCGAAAATAAACCCACTTTACTCAAACCTTCTCCTCAACCTAATATGCCTTCCAAATAAGTGGCGGGACCAGGAATACAAGGCCTTGATCAAGAGAAGGTGAAATATGATGTGACAGGGCATCTATGGAAGCTTCTTGCACTTCTCAACTTCTACGATGCCCTCATGATTTTATAGGATTACCGGATGGCTTTGGTTCAAGCTCTCTCTCACCCAAAAGTGTACGAGATAAAATTAGAGCCTATCAAGGTAGACCCGACAATTCTACAAGGATGTATGCCAATCACCTTTTTAGAGGACGATCTACAATTGGGGAAAAATTTTCATAATCGCCCTCTCTTTGTTGCTGGTGAATTACATGCATGCCCCATCAACCGAATCATGTTAAACGGAGGGTCAGCAATCAACCTCATTCCTAGAAGGATCCTTACTCAATTAGGGTTGGGGTTCAAAGATCTTACCCCGACCCACATCACAGTTCAGGGGTTTAACCAATCAGGAGAGAAGCCGGTTGACACGATACGCCTTCGTTTTAAGATCGGTGAGCTGAACGATTACGCCCAATTTCATGTAATCGATATCGATACTTCTTACGATATTCTCCTCGGTTGGCCAAGGGATCAGGGGGTGATTCCATCAACATTACATCATTGTTTAAAGTATAGCTGAAATGGGAGACAACATATGTCTATGCTAACAAAAGACCATTCCCTGTGGCCGAAACTCACTATGCAAATGCAAAATATTATTTCATAGATCTGGCATCACCTCAAAAGTTGAGTGATGAAGGTCACGAGGCTACAAGCAAGACTGCATCTTTGTCTCATTAAGATGTTGTGGATGTTGGGAGGACATTAGTCAATATGTTCAGGGAGGAAGAAAGGCAGGGCATAATTTTACCCCTAACTACTCTTCATTCCAACATCCCAACCATCATCCCTCAAGAAACTTCTCCTTCCTTTGAAAAAGAGTCTTCACCTTCTACCCCCAGTTCTGAGCCATCCTGGCTAGAAAATGAACCAAAAGTCATTTCTCAGATCGAGCAAGCCATGGGGGTAAAATTATCGGATCCAAGGATCACCTATATGTTGGACCATCAAAAAGTCCTGCATATCCCCATTGCAATCTTGAAAGCCGAAGCAGTGCGACAACATCCACGGAATGTTTTTCAAATACCGGTTGCTATAATTATAGGGGATGTTCCTCTTACCATTATCTAGCCAAAAGTTTTACTTTTCCCCGACCTCTCGGGAGAGAAGTTCAGTGAAGGGCAACTTCCTCGCTCTCAGGGGTAGGATGCTCTAGCATACTTGAGGATCGAAGTCCGCTGTCTTCGGAGTCAATTTAAGGTCACGCGTACCGCTTAAAAGCATCTCAAAGAGTTCGTACCGAAGATTGAAAGCTATGATGAGCTTGAAGTAAACGCGCCACTAATGGACGCCAAAGCCCCTCCTGACTGGACTATTTATAGCAATCAGGCTCACCAAATCATGTGGAAAATGAACTATGAGTCCTTGGCCAATCAGACATTGAAAGGAGAAAAAGCCATGACTCCCTATTTCGAAGCTATCCGAGCCGCGACAGTCCTCCATGGGGCTAAACAAGGCCTAGGGTATTAGTCTCTTTAGAAGAGGAAAGTGTTGAGAGGCATTCAAAATAATCACATGAAGCACCGTAAAATTAAAGAGAGAAGGAAACCATTTAATAAAGTCAATCAAAAGGAGAAGCACTTTATTCATCAGTCAAAACTTTTACAAGTGCTAAGAAAAAAAAAAAGAGACGAGAAGGGGAATGACATGCTAAAAAATGATCAATCATCTTATTGATCTCTGCGCTATGCACGCTAGGAGAAGTCTCGGTGCCTTGAACATGTGCCTTTAGCTCCACCACTGTTTTAGTTGCCCCTGTCATCACCACAGTTTCCGACTCAATTGTACCATTGAGTTTAGACAAATCTGCAACCAAAGAGGCCTCCATGGCTTTCCTTTGAGCTTTCTCTGTCTCGAGGCCCGTGAATTCTTCCTTCAGTATTCACATTACCTTTATGAATTTGATCATTGTCTTGAAGCCCCCTTGTGCCTCTTTCTTGAGGTCCTACTGGTAGCCACCTATCAAGGCTTTCTTCTCAATACAAGCATCTATGTTCTCATGACTGTGCAAGATCAGCTCTTTCAAGGAGGCTACCCTTCGAGCTTCTTCCTCATGATGAATCACTCCCAATCTTCAGCTCTCTAACTAGTTTAGAGTTGCACGGAAATGGGAAAGCACCTCTGGCGCTGTCTCGACCGCAATAGTCCGAGCAAACTCCCTCAACCTGGCCAAACCTTCTCCCATCTCATTGAAAGGTAGCTCCCTCAAGCCTGAAGGCTTTCTCTAAGCATACCTTCAATCATGCTAGAAACACCACCGAAAACAGGCCTGGACGGTGCTGCTAAGGCCACCACTGCGGAAGACACCTCGACCTTAAGGACCGGGCTTGTTGAAGAGATAGGAATCTGAGTCACATGCTCCTTCGAAACAAGGGCAAAGCCTAGAGCTTCTTCCCCTTTAGGCTCATGAACATCCCCGGCCTCAATCTACATGGGCTCTTCGATGCCAGGTTCGCTCTCTGGACCCTCTCTTATGGGAACCTCAACTTCTGTCCCAACATGTTGTAGAGGAAACTGTTCCCCTTGCTCCTCACACTCTTAGGTTGTCACCTCAGCATCATCAAGATCCTTCTCTTTGGCCTCCGTCAGCCGACTCATCCCTGGCAGTGGCTTCCTCCATTGGCCCTCGTCTTCAACAGCCAGAACCTCGGCCACAAAGAGCTGAGTCCCGTCATCTTCATGACTCGGGGCCACAGAGCAGCAACCTCTTGATGATCGGGCACATATTCAACTTTAGATTCTTTTCCTCGAGTCATAGCCCCTACCTCGATCGAGGCACTAAACTCCTCGTGCATGGAGGCCACATTTACATCTGAGCCCCTATCTGGAGTAGTTGCTTCAGGGCTTTCATCCTCCTCGGTCTCCACCTGAGCCGCCTCAGACACAGGAACTACCCTTGGACTCAAGGTTGTCTCCCTAAAATCCATAGTCCCCTCCCGATCAGAAGAAATGCCAATAGGCTCAGAACTATCAGAGTCGTCTGCCTCGGTTTCTAAAGAAAATAAAACATTTCGCAGAAGCAGATGGTGATAATAGAAAAATTCTTAAAAGATCAGAAGAGGAGGGCCTACCTCCTATTTCTGACACCACAAGAAGCTTGTCTCTTTTGTGCCTCCGAATCCGCCCACTAGCTGAAGACGCTGCATGAGTGTCCGCAGCAGTCAGGCGCTTTCTTTTCATTCCCCCTGTTGGAATAGAAGCTGCCGCGTCAGATCCACCTCCTTGAGAAGACCTTCCAGCCAATTTACTGTGGGGACCACTCTCGATTAGGGCATTCAGGTCCTGTGGTGGCTGCTTCTCGTAACCAGGGACTTGTTGCCCCTCATCCCATTCGAAGATCGAGCAGAGATTGTCGAAGACACTCCTAGTCATTGTCTTCATTACAAGGAATTCTGGTGAGGCCTCATCAGCTTCTTTCTCGTGCAGAAGCCCTAAAGCCCTCCAGTTGGAGGGATAATCCAAGGCGAACACAATGTCGGGAGCAGGAGCATTTGTCAACCTCCTTTGCCTAGTGTCCTTGCGCCAGTTACTATTCACTTCTTTCCACGGGTGATCCTTCTCTTAATAGCCCTTACTGGTGATTCTCCCCCAATTCACATATGTCTTAGTGGTTTGAACTCTCCTACCGATGTGAGGTAGCACATACTTGCTGGTCTCTGTCATTTCAAGACACATAGACCAAGCGGTCCGTATATGCTCCGGCAGCCAACACTCTTGAAAAGTTCCAAACTCTTCTGCCCTCCCTTATACACCTTACTCCAACGCTTTTCGAAGAATTCTGAGAAGGGGTAGCCTTGGTCAAGCATGTGCTGAAGAGTGAACAGATGGGGGAAATACCCCTCTAACTTGGCACTGTGAGGAGTCCGATAAGGTAAGAATCCCCCTCTGATGCTCATCATGAACATGAACTCCTTAATCGTTGTTGGGGCACAGTCCAGTTCCTTCCCCAACTCATCAATAAAAGCATGGTCGGTGAAGCTTCGGACCGGAAAGGGGACCCGTCTAATGTTCAAAGAATCATTTCCAAATAGACCCCGAGCTTCCCCTGGGGTGTGGAAGATAGCCCTCTGGTTCGTAATCCTCATCAAGAAGGGCCTCAATTTATTTCCTGAGCACTGATGCTTGACATAGGTGTCAGGGAAATAAGCCCCTAGCCACCTGTAAATGTAATGCGCAGGGAGCAAAGTTTTAAAGTCTCCAAGAAAAGCTTCTCCTCCTATGATGTCGTACCGTCCCTCTTTGCCCTTATAGGCTTTTCCACGGGAGATGGCCCCCAAGCCATGGTATATGTTGCATAGGACTGGCTGAGCAAAGGCATACTCATGCCCTTTGGCCATGTCACATGTCACATATAGTACCCCAGGACGAATGTCGTCCCCCCAGCCAAGAAGCACAAACTTACACAAGAACAGGGCCAAGTAAACAGCTAAGAAAACACGGTCATCACCAGTCTCGAGTTGATATAATGGAGGCGTCTCTTTTGCAACTGCCTTCCCTTGTCCCTTCGGAGTACCCAGACCGCCGTTGAGATAATCCCCATAAAAGAATTTCACCCATTATATAAAGGTGACCTTGCCGTTGGTAGATCGGCCTACAATTGATTGATAGGCCTCAAAGATCTTTGGAAGATAGGCCAGTGGCTCTTCACCCCCCAAGTTAACACTACCGAAGATGACTGAGTTTGAGGGCGCAAAATCGTCATACATAGCCTCGAGCATTGGGAGACCGCCAATAAAGTGAAGATTCAGTAAAAAGATTCCCGCTTCGCCATGACCAAGAAGCTAAGTATTTCTCACATGGCTCCATGTCTCTAGCAATACCTTTATTGTATTAGAATAACGGTTGTAGTAGCTGCCCGAAACTGGATTGCTGCTAATAATGAAGCATGCTCAAGAACGCTTCCATACGAAGCAAATACCTTGACAGTCCAGGAAAGGTATCCCTTTAGGTATTAGTGCTCTCCCTGAATCCGGAGGCCTTTTGCCCACCGCCTTAGCAATCCCTTTGCCTGGACCATTCGCTTCCCCAAGGTGGGCAAGTTCTCCCCGAAAGCTATGTTTCGATGCATACAGTGAAGAAGTGCCATCCCTTCTTCAATACAGACATTGCCATCATGCACTTCAAAGCATACGGGGTCAATAATGAAAGTGAGGCAAAGAGGCCACTTTGGATCGTACACTGGCTGGGTTAGCCAAATGGGTTTTCCCCTTGATAAAACTTCACTCGTAAAATCACGGGCGCCGATTTCTCCTTCCCTTGGGAGCCTCTTCACATGGGGGATTTGTTAAGAAGAACTAGCGATTACAAAGGACTTAGTGGTTCACTCCTAAAAATTTGCTAAGGCACTGGAATAGCACCGTTTGAGTCTATCCAACACTCAGTGCTGGTTGAGCCTCTCAAGCACTTAGCGTTGGGTGAGCTCCTCAATGCCCAGTGCCTGTTGTGTGTTAACGAGAAACGTCGGGTGATTTTGTCAAACACTTAATGCCGGGTAAGTTCCTCAATGCTCAGTGTCGGTTACGCATTAACGATTAGCGACGGGTGAGTTTGTCGAACACTCAGCACCGGTCGAGCTTCTCAATGCCTAGCGTCGGTTGAGTCTTTTAGAACTCAGCATTGATTCAGATTGCCAACACACCAGTGCCAGTTGAGTTTTTCAAAGGCCTGCACTGGCTGAGAGTAAATCCCTCACACGTGCCACAAATCCTAGTCGTGACACCTCGAATTCAGTGGCATCGACTGATAATCGTCACCACGTCCTTCGACACCACTTCACACACGACAGACTGATAACTATACCCCTTCCTCGTGATGGTTCACCTCTAGCAATTGTACGCCTTCCCCCGGAATGGTCCACCTCCTACGACCATTCACCTTTCACCGAAATTGCTCCCACATGGTCAGAAACTCACAAGAAAATCTTCTCTCCTATCTTTTTGGCTTGGACTTCACTAGAGCCTTGTCGGGAAACCTCTGCAACACTACTAACAGTGTTGAAAAGTTAAGATAACACCAGTAAAACTTTTGAAAGTGCCTGAAAACCTCTGCGACATCACTAAACAGTGTCAGAAAGCTACCACAACCACCAGAAAACCCCTTAAAAATCCTTAGAAAATTCCTAAGATGCACTAAAATAATCACTATCAGAAAGTAAAACGACAGTTGAAATTCCTTCCCTTTCGCAAAAAATTTCCTGGACAACTCTCCTTTCCCTGCTACTCTCCTTGTAACTTCATCAAATTCGAGGCAAAGTCCGTAGGCCCAAGGTCTTCTTTGCAAAACCCTTGCTAGAATCCTGCTGCATGCTGAAGAACCTTCACTACAGAGACTGTTGTTGAAGTCCCACTGCTTGCTAGAAACTTCAACCGAGCACTCTCTCCTCACAGTTAAAGAAAATTTGCTTAAGTTTTTTACCCTTAGTGAAAAATAAGGGAACACGGGGTTATCCCCTTATATAAACTACATTGCCCTCAAAAGCCCTTCACAAACTTGGAATACCAGTTGTGTCCAAGAGAAGCCAAGCGACAATAAGCCGGGTCGGGCATCGACACAAGGCCCAGCGTAATGCTCATCAATCCATCCCCAGCACCAGTTGACGCAGCACAGGGTAAATTTCCAAACAACCCCAGCACCGGGTGTGTTTCCAAATACGACCTTAGTTCCGGTTGATTTAGCGCATGGTGTGTTTCCAAATACAACCTTAGCACCGGTTGACTTAGTGTTGGGTATGTCTCCAAAACGACCCCAGCGCCGGTTAACTCAGCATCGATTGTCTTTAGATAACACCATAGGTCATTCACATTGCTCAGCTCTACAGCACCAGTTGTGTTGTGAGAACTCAGAGCCGGTTGAATATTCGCAATAAACCATTAGCGCTACACATGGCGCCTGCCGTATTTCAAGAAGTGTATGCCCTATCACTATCCCTAGTGGAGTTGTACCCAAGCTAGGATATCTGTCACAACCCTGCTCCCTGACCACTGCAGAGGGCAATAAAGCATGAGATCATGAGCGGAGGTCGCGAATGTCACTCAGGTGGGAGTGGCTCAATGCATGAAACACGAAATCGAGAAAATACCATGAAAGAAAGCTCAAATAAATCCATACATTCAACAATTAGCAATCCAAAAGTACAGCCAATTCATATCTTCCCAAATCAAAGTCTTTACAAGTTCTTTAAGGCCCTACTGGTCCAAAATTTACAAAATGAGCAATACATTATATCACTAAAATCACCAAAACATACTGTGGAAGTCTTCAGAAGACGACTTCTCAAACTTCTTGATTTCAAGCTTCAGGCCCTTAAGAAACTGCTACCCACCTTAAGCACAGCTGCTACCACCCTTCTCTCTACAGTTATGAAATTAAGATGGAATGAGCTAAAAGCCCAGTAAGCAGATCACTACCTTTGCATTCCTGACTATCAATATATACACGTTAACATGCCCATCATTCATCAGATATCATATTTTGTCTTACAGAGTAAGGTCACATATTAGAGTGCACATGAAGTCCATATAAAATAATAAAAATCAGTTTATAGAGCATTACTTGCATATCATGGTTACAGTAAGAAAATCTTACAGAGTACAGAATTCAGACAAGCAAAACATAGTAGTTCACTCCCGAAGTAGAAGCCACTGTGATCAGGCTAAGCCAATCTTGAGCTTCGGACTTCTACCCTCATTTGGGAGGGAGGACAATGACAAATAGAGGCCCTACTTTGTAATGTCCTCACTCACACACACATCCCCAGTGCACTTTGGGGTTTTTGATAGGCTGAGGCCTTGCAAGACGCTGCCCTCTTACTCTCTCACCACTAGAGGACGTTACACTACCAAAGGAGTCATGATGGATAGTGCCCAAAAATCTTAGGGGGCACGACCCTCCCAAGTAAAATTAGAGCCTAACTCCCTTCCTATCATCAGGAGTCAGGGAAGGATCATGTGGCAAGTCCATGCTCACATGTCAAGGTGCGGCAAGTCCATGCTCACACTTACAGAGTCTGATAGAGTATCACATATATATCATTGTGAGGCAACTCCATGCTCACACTTACAGAGTCTGACAGAGTATCACCTATATATCATTATGCAGCTAATACATGCTCACACTTACAAAATCAGAGGGCTCACTACCAATGGAGAATCCATTGTGTAGCGGTCCGAATCAGAGTCCATCTAACAAAATCAAAGCTCATATAATAGAAGTCAGAGTTCATATAACAGTAGTCAGAGCTCTCATAACAAAATCATAATTCATATAGCAGAATTAGAATCAGAGTTCATATAATAGAATCAGAGTTCATATAATAGAATCAGAGTTCATATAAGAGAATCATAGTTCATATAATAGAATCAGATTAATATAACAGAATCAGAGTTCATAAAATAGAATCAGAGTTTATATAACAAAATCAGACAATGCACTACCAATGGGGAACCCATTGCGCAGTGTTCATTTAACAGAATCTGACAGTATTAGTATCACAAAATGGCCAGGTAAATATCACAGAGTAGCAATTTCAGAGCAACCGTATCAGTATCACGAAGTAACAATATCAGTGTCACATGATAGCATTTCCTGTAATTTTAGACAGCGATATCCTATCAAAATAAGGCCATAACTTTTGATTCGTTTGGAATTTAAAGATAGTTCCAAAATAAATTTTATGTTAAACACAACAATCTTTCAATTACGGGTGGTTTGGGCACAATTGGACCTTATTTTTCCCCTCAAAAGAACCGAAGAGCAGAGACACTTAGTCTAAAATCTGTTGTGCAGTGAAAACGGTGACATATCTTTAAAATTTTGCCCATGTTTCAAAATCAAGAAGGAACCTCGGAAAGTGCTCAGCATGTGAATTAAAGATGAATCTTAACCAGTTCCAATGGCTAGGGTTTTGACTAAAATGGATACATTTTAGTCAGTCAAATTTAGTGACATCAGAGGCATTAAATCTGTGATTTTGCTAAAACTGTCCACAGTGACATACCTTCCTAAACTGAAGCGTAACTTTCAATCTAAAGAGAACTTCGAAATATTTTCTACAAGCAACTTTTAACCCATTTATAGATCTTCCAAATGGTTGTAGTTTGGCCGAAAATGGATGTCATTTGGTTAGCTAAAATTGATAAAAACAGTGGTTACTGATAACAAATCCAGGAAACAGTCCACAGTGACATACCCTCTCATTTCGAAACATAACTTCATTTTTGTAAAGAATTC
This sequence comes from Amborella trichopoda, assembly GCF_054954075.1. NCBI lineage: Eukaryota > Viridiplantae > Streptophyta > Magnoliopsida > Amborellales > Amborellaceae > Amborella > Amborella trichopoda. Next base: position 23,002,950 of record NC_142338.1, on the reverse strand, counting down.
CAACAGGGAGTAAAAACAAATATTTTACTAGGCTCGTGTATCTTTCGAACAGTTGTAGTTTGAGATAAATCAAATACTATTTGGTCGTTCAAAAGCCTCATTCAAAAACATACATATTCCTGGAATTTCATGGTTTCATTTAACAGTGGTCAAGACTGCCTTCCATAACCATCATTTCATAATGAAGAACATGATAATATTCATTCTCTCAAAATGTTAACAAACATAGCATGTATTTCTTACATAATCTAAGAATCAGAACTCCGTTCTTACACTCATCATAATTATAAAACAAAACCCCAAATTTTCATTGAAAAAGGCTTAAGGTTTTTCTACATTGCATACACTTCGATTGCTGATTTGCCCAAGTTTCCATGCATTCCCATGACTACAATACAAGGGTAATGGATCCACTTGCCTAGTAAACAATGGGGCCTCCTCAAGTCCTTTCTCACAGCTCTCACCTACCCAATAGTGTCTGCTCACAAAGTCACTCTTCCACTTTGTGTCCTAGAGAGAGAGACAGAGAGAGGTAAGAATGAAGGGCATGGGTGAGAGAAGAGGCTTAAGTACTCTCATATTTGGGGTGGCGAGGCAAGTGCCACCAAAGGGCTAAAAAATCTGGACAAGTGGCACTCACATCAGCATGCATCAAACAAGTGTCACCTCCAACTCATGCATGTCAGAGACACAGTCGGCGCTAGCCCTCTACACAGCCAGCGCTGAGCAGCCGGCGCTGAGCAACCAGTGCTGAGCAACCGGCATTGAGCAACCAGCGCAGCCCACATCCAACTGGCGCTGGTGCTTCTTCTCCTTCACAGCCAACACTGCCCACATCCAATTGGCACTGGTGCTTCTTCTCCTTCACAGCCGATATTGGACAACTCAACCGGCACTGGTGCTTCTTGTCCTTTACAGCTGGCGCTGGACAACCCAACTGATGCTGGGCAACTGGCGCTGACGCTCCTTCTCCTTCACAGTTGGCCCTGGACAACTCAACCGGTGCTGGCCTCTTCACCTAGCTTCAGCCAGCGTTGGTCACAGCTTCTATCCTCCTTGACGCACCATGCATTCTAACTGGCTGGGAAGAGTTTGGGTCGTCACATGTCATCCCTAGTGGACTTACACCCGGGCCGTTGCACCTAAACACTGACTTCCCCAATGGAGTCAGGAGCTGTCCCTCATCTCCCACTAGGAGTCACACCCTTACTGCGGCCCATCATCCCTGGTTAAGTTAAGGTCATTCTTACTTCCCCAATCCTCAGTGAGTCAACTTCACACTAAGCTACCTTACCCCCAGGGAGTCGGGTTACTTGTTATAGAGACTCATCTTTCACTCAAAAAGTATGATTACCCCCTTTAAAACCACTGCGATGGCCACTTTTGCTGGTCATCTTTCATCAGGCCACCATTTCCACCTGAGCTCTCAGTTTGTGAATAGTCTTAGCCACTTTATCCCTAGGGAGTCGGATTACCATCCATAGACCTATTCCCTACAAAGCTCCACTTACATGGCGACCTACACGATGGTCTAGATGCACGACCCTAAACTCTATGGTCCAAACTATATGACCTTAAACTGTAGCTACGGTCCATACTGCATGACCCTAAACTGCTCAGCCTTGGTCCATACTGCATGACCCTAAACTTCTCAGCCTTAATCCATACTGCATGACCCTAAACTGCTCAACACCATGGTCTAAACTATATGGCCTTAAAACTGTAGTGGAGGTCTAGTTGCACAACCTTAAACTATATGGTTCTAGTTGTATGATTTTAAACTACATAATCATGGTCCAGCTGTATGACCTTAAACCGTATTACACGTCCTAGCCACATGACGATGAAAGGCTCAACACCAAGGTCCGAACTATATGACTTTGAACTGTAGCGGAGGCCTAGTTGCGCAACCTTAAACTGCATGGTCCTACTAGTATGACTTTAAACTGCATAACCATGGTCTAGCTGTATGACCTTAAACCATAGTACATGTCCTAGCAGCATGATGATAAAAGGCTCAGCACCAAGGTCTGAATTATAGGACCTTAAACTGTAGTGGAGGTCTAGTTGCAAGACCTTAAACTGCATGGTCCTAGTTGTATGACTTTAAACTGCATAACCATGGTTTAGTTGTATGACCTTAAACCATAGTACACGTCCTAAATGCATGTCGATAAAAGGCTCAACACCATGGTCCGAATCATATGACCTTAAACTGTAGTGGAGGTTTAGTTGCACGACCTTAAACTGCACGGTCCTAATTGTATGACTTTAAACTGCATAACCACGGTCCAGCTGTATGACCTTAAACCATAGTACACATCATACTGGCATGACAATAAACTGCTTCGTGCAGGTCCCTGAGGCATGACCATAAACTCGCCACCGCGTACATGCACATGCCTTTCTGTGCACTTTCACGCATGCTTTATATAAACTTCCTGTTAGTGTGAGCGCGCCACCTTCATTACCTTCCCAGTGAGTTCATTGCGTTCATCATCCTACATCATTCCGCATTGGGTCTCACCCATGCTCAATAAACATCAAACCATCCCACCATCCATACTCGTCGTAAGTTAGTTGGTCACCATCATTCACTCGCATTTCATACATCATCCATCTCTCATAGGTAGCTTCGAGCCATCTCCCCAAGTGAGTCAAACCACCACCATACTCACTCCATGGCCTTCATAGACTGTCATCCATCGCCATTAAGATCCAGCTATATGACCTTAAACCATAGTGCACATGCTGGCCGCATGACCTTAAACATGCCCTCACAAAAAAAAATAAAGGAATGACGAGCATGGTCATGAAACCATGAGTAAAAGAGTTCTGTGAATAAAAATTGGGCACAGTGAAAACTCGAAATGGCATTATGAGTAAGAATGGACAAAAGGGGTGGACATGGTTGAAACATCATGGGTAAAAGAACTCCAAAATAAAAAGAAGTTGGTGAAAACCGTCTCTACGGCGCTGCTTCCCAAGTTCAAGCGAAAATTTGCAAAGAACACTTAGACAAATAAATAGGTTGATGCAGCACTCGTCGTAATAGGCGGCTTCAACCCTCACTCAAAGGAAGAATATCCCTGGGGCCATAAAATTAAGGATCCAAAAATATGAGCTTTAAGGAAAAGATTTCGACAGTCTGAGTCCAAATGCCAAAAGGAATTGAAAGACAGAAGACTCGCCTAGACGGTAGGACAAGTCTCATGAAAAAGAGCACCATTCTCACAAGTTCATCAACATACTTTAAAAAATGTTGAAGACACCCCAAGTTAGGAAGCACGTCAATAAAGCCTACAAAATAGTGGAAATTCCCAAAAGTCTCAGAATGGCCCCAGAACTAGTCAAGATCTTTGTCATCACTCTAAAAGATCACTTACCATGTTTTTTTGTATTCCGACATGTCTAAGGCAGTGAACGAAAACGAACAAGTTTCGGAAAAATGGCCTTTACTACCCTGAAATGGACCCTACAACTAGAACTACATTTTTGATGTCTCAAATCACTATGAGACCACCACCATTAGATTCAAAATGGTCAAAAACCCCTATGGGCCAAGTTTTGGCTTAATCGGATACTTCAGAACAAAGATATGAGCCAAACATTGAAGCAAGAGAGGCCGCACACTATTCTCGTGTGGCCTCACTGAGCCAAAACACCATCAAAGGTGAATTTTTTACAAACACGGGCAGTCATTTTTGGGGACTGTAACTCACTCAGTTTAAGTCAGATCACTCCCAAATTTGGTGATCGTATTTGTCTCATCAAGACGAACAATTCGATATGTTGCACTCCCCGAGACGATGTCCCAGCAGGGAGAAAATCTAGAAAGAAGTTGCTGATCCATGAAGAAATTGAAGAAAATTCAGTAGCAACACGTCTCGCTCAATGGACCAAATCATGACGCTCACGCAACAGATCACGCCAAACCAATTCCATTGTGTGCATAAGGTCTAGGGCTATCATTGGTCCGACCCTCGTACATGATGGACGGTCAGATTTCATGCACAAAGCCAATGAAGTAACTGAAATTTCGACCGTCGGATTCTAGATTCCGGCCAAAACTCAAAAGTTGCGAAATCTTCGTTTTGGCTCTAAATCACGTTCCGTTTATTACCACACGATCGGGACGACATGCTCAGTGCACTACGATGAAGAAATCACAGAAAAAACATTAAGGAATTACCACACTATCTATCCAAAGTTTCCTAGATTCAAAAAAATTTCAAGTCTAAAATCAATGCTCAAAAACATGATTCATGATTCTAAGTTGGTATCAAATGATCATCATGCCAACCCCTACAAGAAAACAATAATCGTTCGATTAAAAGGGCATCAAAACACTCGCGGGTCAAGCATGAAAGATCACGCAAGATCTTGGGCTGCAACAGGGACTGTTTTGAAATTTCACACATTGTTAGGCAAGGGAAAAACAAACCTTTTGCACCCAGTTTTAGAATTTCTTTTAATTCAATTAAATCTTAATTTTCAGTAATTAGTCCTAATTTTGATCATCCACCCATGTTTGGGCACAATTCTATATAAACAGGCATTGTCTCATTGTAAAGTGACCCCTCGACCCTCAATTGATTCTTGAAAGATTGAATAAAAATTTCGATTCTTTGCTTGAGCCTGTGAGTATGTCTTGGAGAGATAGAGAGGAGAGAGAAGGAAAGGATCGGTACCCTTTGAGCAAGTAACTTTCTCTCTCCTCCCCTCTCTTTTCTTCTCTCTCTTCTCTCTCTTTCTCTCTCTTCTCTTTTTCTCTCTTCCTCTCTCTTCCTCTATCTTCCTCTCTCTCTTCTCTTCTCTCTCTTTCTCTCTCTTCTCTCTCTTTCTCTCTCGTCTCTCTCTTCCATCTCTTTCTCTCTCTTCATCTCTCTCTCTGTCTCATCTTCTCTTCTCGTCTCTATCTTTTATTGTCAACTGACGAGACCTAGTGCCGGTTGGTCCTCTCTATCTTATTCTGTCAACTAGCGAGACCTAGCGTCGGTTGGTCCTCTCTATCTTCTTCTGTCAACTGATGAGACCTAGTGCCAGTTGGTATACTCTCTCTTCTACTATCAGTCCACGAGACCTAGTACCAGTTGGTTTCACTCTCTTCTTCTATCAGTTGGTGAGACTTGACACCAGTTGGTCTTCTCTTTCTTCTATCAGTCAGGGAGACCTAATGCAGGTTGGTTCTCTCTCTTCTTATGTCAGTCGGTGAGACCTAGAGCCCATTGGTTTTCTCTCTCTTCTTCTATCAAATGGCGAGACTTAGTGCCGATTGGTCTTCTCTTTCTTCTTCTATCAATCGGCGAGACCTAGCACCGATTGGTCTTCTCTTTCTTCTTTTATCAGTCGGTGAGACTTAGAGCCGGTTGGTCTTCTCTCTCCTACTCTGTCAGGCGACGAGACCTAGTATCGACTGGTTTTACCTCTCTTTTTCTATGAGCTGGTGAGACTTAGCGCCAGTTGTTCCCCTTCCTTTCTTCTCATCTAACACAATCAACGAAGCCTAGCGCCAACTGCTTCCTCTCTCTCCCATCTCCTGGAACAGTCGGCAATGTCTAGCGCCGACTGCATCTCCTCTTCCTTCTTCTCCCTCCTCTCTTCCTGCTTCTTTTTCCTTCCATCTATTCCCTTCTTCTCTTTAGTTACTCTTTTGTTCGACCAAGAGGGATTAAGGTTAGCAACTCATGGTGATCCTATAGTCTAGCCATAATGTTGTTGCGTCAGGTTCGCTTGGCCCTCTTTACTGCCACGACAGGCCGACCATCGTGCGTAGCTAGTTGATATTGGCAATAACGTTTTCTAGCAATCCCGTGAGTCGTTCTCAGTTATCGAACCAGTTTCGCCAATCATCCACCAACTTAGTCACTGCTCTGATCTTATCGCTTGATTGAACTCTTCTTTCCCCGCCCCCCTTGTCTTTCTTTCTTCTTTTTGAATACGCTTCATCAAAGAGGAAAAGGGTGAGGTTTGACCCACCTGTCCCATAACCTTTGCCATATATGTGTGTGATTGCAGGAAAGTAGAAAATAAGAAGAAAACGAGCCAAGGAAGGAGATTTCGAACTAGTTACATCACTGGGGGGACTTTCTTCGTGATATAAGAGGGCGCTCATGTGAATCAGCCTGAGTAAGTCTCGAACCCACCTTTAAATTCCTCTCTCACTGGTTGGTAACACCACCCTGCATTTTCGAATGCGTTTTTCGAGAGAGAGATCTCACAAACATCCCGGGTCTCTCCCGAAATAAGAGACGTGTACCGCTCGATCCTCCAGGGATCCGGAGGGCGAGATCGAGGCACCTAACCAGACATATGTCATCTTCCCCTCCAAGAATAATGAACTTGCTTAGAAACAAGGCTAAATATGCGGCCAACAAGACACAATCATCATTGGTGATGGGTTGGTAGATTGGAGGCGTCCCTTTCACAACTGCCTTTCCCTTCTTGAAGTGTACCTGAACCACCCTCCTCAAGGTAATCCCCGTAAAAGAATTTCACCCATTCGGTGAAGGTCACTCGACCATTGTTAGACTTAGAATAAAGCAGCTGGTAAATCTCAAAGATTTTCTGTATACAAGCAGGCGGTTCTTCTTCTCCTAGGTGAGCATCACCAAAGATGACTGAGTTCTGAGGCACAAACTCATCATACATTGCTCCGATTAGTGGAGGGCTTCCAATGAAGTGAAGATCCAGTAAGGAGATTTCTGCCTCCTCATGCCGAAGGTGCCATGTGTTGCTAACATGACTCTATGTCTCCAGTAGTACCTTAACGGTGTTGGACCACCGATCATAATAGCCAGCCGAGCACTGAACTACTGCTACAAAGAAGCACGCTCAAGAATGCTTCTGTGTGACCCCAACACTTGGATGGTCCAGGAAGAGTACCCCTTCAAGTACTGGTGCTCCCCATGTACTTTGAAACCAATAGAAGATCATATCAGTCCCTTGGTCTTCACCATCCTCTTTTCTAGAGTGGGAAATTTTACACCAAAAGCCATGTTGCGGTGCATTCAATGAAGACGAGACATCTCTTCTTCAACACTGACGTTCCTGTCATTATCCTCCCAGACCTAAAATCGAACCAGATCGGTAGTAAAACTAGAACTAAGGGGCCACTCTAGTTTGCATATTGGGGCTGTCAACCAAATGGGTCACCCCAGACCAGACTCTCACCAGTAAATTTATTGGTGCTAAGCTCCCCTCCCTTTAGAAGGTTCTTCATGTCAGGGATTTTGTTTGAAGGCCCGACCATTAGACTAACTTTAAGCGCTCACTACCATGTGGAAATCACCAAGACACAAGGTGATCACCACGCCTGAAAGGCACTAGCTAGTGTCACGCGTGACTAATGCTGCTTACATAAAATAAGGCCTAACACCTTGCTGAAGGCTAACGTCGGGTGAGTTTTGAAAGCCAAATTCCTGCTATGTTTGCCTAAGCCCAATGTCGACTGTGTTCTCAAAGCCTAAAGACGGCTGTGTCTTCAAGGAATAACGCCGATTGCGTTTTCCAAGACTAACGCCGACGAGGTTCTCAAAAGGCTAATGCCGGCCATGTCTTCACGACTATCGCCGCTTGTGATTTTTGAAGCAACATCGCTCGTATCTCCCTCCACGAGCCCAAGGAGCACCGCCTGACAACCGCCTGCCACGTTGTGGCCTGACACACATCCTTGCATGTGTGGACTGACAGTCGTTACCTCCCAATGGTTGTTTGCTGCCATTGACTATTCATTCCCCTACGACCTTCTGACTACTCATCGGGAAACCACTTCCACTTGCCAAAAAACTCACCGGCAGACCTTCGTGCCTCCCTCCACAACACTGAAAAATCACCACAAAATCAATAGAATTTTGCCGGCAAACCCCTGTGAACTACCTGCTTTCTAAACTCGCAGCAGTAACCCTCGAGAAGGTCCTTGTGTAAACTTACCAATGTTCTCTCTTCCCAGCTGTAGTTTCCTCTTCCTTGCGGGAGTTATGACTGGTGGACCACGATCAACCCGTTGTGAGTGTTCTGCCAAAATACTTCATAGTTCGCCGAACTTCAAGCGAATGCCTGTAACTTGTGCGCTTACCGGAGTCCTAACAGGAAGTTTCCTTTCCTCTCTCTCACTGTTAAAAGTTTTTACTTAAGATAAAATGGTGAAAAATGTTACCCTCTTATATAGAAGACGCTTCCTTGAAGTGCCCCTTACAAAGTAAGAACACCAGACAGGTCCCTGAAGGCCAAACTGCAATGGGGCGGATCTGGTCGGGCTCAGACCCGAGTCTCAAATGGAGGCTTTTTGTCGCATGTACAATGGCAAGCATCAACCTTCAGATTGGCCAGACCGGGTCGAGCTCAGACCTTAGACCCGAACAGAGGCTTACCGCCATCAGTGTAACACCGAGCATCAAACGGTAATGAACCAAGGCTGGGCTGGGCCCAGGCCCGAGGCCCGAACTCAAACCAACCCCATTTGTAGCTAATTACACGTGTGAAAGCTCGTGATTAATGTCACACGTGAAACTCCCTGACAAATATTGCATGTGATTAACGTCGCGTAGACCAACACCACATGCTAGCGATTGCTCAACGTCGTTCGTGCGACTAGTGACTCGATGCTAGTGCCACACATGTCTAAGTTTGGTCAGCACCGTGAGTGTTCTACCATCATCCCCAGTAGGAGTTACACCAGTGCCGTTGCCCATCATTCCCAGTCGAGTTAGGTATATGTCGAAAAGGACATGCTTACTCCTTTAATCCTCAGTGGGTCAGTCTTGCACCAAGCTATCTTATCCCCAGGGAATCGGGTTACCTTTCATAATCCTATTTCGCATGGAGTTTCATCTTTCACCTTAAGAAGCCATACTTGCCCCATAACCCCCCAGTGAAGTCCGCTTCCATTTGCCACTCCTCATCGGGTCACCATCTCTGTCTAAGCCCTCTGCATGTGTATCCCCAGGGAGTCGGATTGTCATCCAAACTTATATTCCCCATGAAGCTTCACATATATGGCGACCCACAACCATGGTTCGTGCTGTATGACCTTAAATTGCATAGCCTTGGTCTAGGTGCACGACCCTAAACTGCATGGTCCAAACTATACGACCTTATACTATAGTGGGGGTCTAGTTGCCCGACCTTAAACTTCATGGTCTTAGTCGCATGACTTTAAACTGCGTGACCACAGTCTAGGTGCACGACCCTAAACTGCATGGTCCAAACTATACGACCTTAAACTATAGTGGGGGTCTAGTTACACGACCTTAAACTCCATGGTCTTAGTTGCATGACTTTAAACTACATGGCCATGGTCTAGGTGCACGACCCTAAACTCCATGGTCCAAACTATAAGACCTTAAACTATAGCAGAGGTCTAGTTGCATAGGTCCCGAAGGCATGACCTCATGATGTTAAAAGACTTTGCATAGGTCCCGAAGGCATGACCCTAAACACACCTTCACAAAAAAGAATAACGGGCATGATGTATACCTCAACAAGGGAACGCCATGAGTAAAAAAAATGACTGATGGCCATGGTCACGAAACCATGAATAAGAGAGTTCCATGAATAAAAACCGGGGCACAATGAAAACCCAAAAGGGCACAGTGAGTAAAAAGGAAAGAATAATGGTTAGGTGCCTCGATTTCGCCCTCCGGATCTTGATGATCTGGCGGCACGTATCTCAGATTTCTTGTGAACTCGGGATTTGAGATCGCTCACTCGGAAACTTGCTCAAGAGCAAGGGCAGGTATACCAACCGATGAGAGAGGAAGTTAAGGTGGGTTTGAGACTTATATGGGCTGGCTTGCATGTGCACCCTTTTAGATCATGTTGGAAAGCCCCCCAGCTGCTTTAGCTGGTTCGGAATCATCTCCCTTGACATGTAATCTCCTTCTTTTTCTACACAACACTTCTATGCTTAATTTTCAAGACCTGTGGGTCGAAGAGACCCACCCTTGTCTTAGGGTAATGCACATTCATGTGGATAAGAATGTGAAAGGTTAGGATGATGTAGTGGAAGTTTTGAGCAAAGGTCGAAAAGAGAAGAAAACTTGATGAAGGGACAAGACTAGCTTGATAGCCGGATAGTAGTGACTAACTTGGAGTGGTAGTAAGACAAGCATGGTACTCAGGATCAGCACAACGACAAGACTACTCAAAGCTGAGGTTGATATGGTGGTGCTAGGCTAGGTCAACCGTCAATCAAGTGAGAAGTGGAGAATGAAGAGAAGGCACGAGATGGCGGAGAGATAGGGTCTTAGCGATGCCAGGCATCACCACCCACGACTGTGGAGTAGGAGTGTCACGGCCCTTGGATGACACTAGATACTATTGATCGCGGCATGAAGGGAAGTAGGGAACTATGGACGGTGCTAACCATTGTTGTTGGCATCACAAGAAGGTAGTGCACCCCAGCGTGGGCAGTGATAGCCTCTCGTGAAGCGTGCAGTTATAGACGTTTGAGAAGTGCACGACGATAGTTCTGATGACGCACATGGAGGTAAGCATGGGATGCGGGGGGAGCGACGATGAGCACTGAACGCACGAAGGAGACTCGTAGATTGTGATAGACACCACGCACGCGAAGAAAGATCGCAGGCGGCGATAAGCATTGTCGAGACTTGTCGCGGGCGGTGATAGGCATCGCCGTCTCCGATAGGTGCGTAATGCGAGAAGACCCCTGCGGGCAACAATGAGTTTCGCCGTCTGCGCTCTTCACTGAGGCGTCGAGGACTCGTCTACGGACGGTGATGTGCAGCGCCATTTGCAAGCCTCTCGGGGAGGTAGAGATGGACAAACAAAAGGAGAGGGATGCTCACGAATGGCACTGCCATCGCCATGCGCGACTTGTGAGACCACAACAGAGGCATGCACGACATTGCCACTGCCGTGCATGACCTTTGAGGGGAGCTCAGATGGAGAAGAGGAAGAAGGAGACGAAGAGAGAGCGGAAGAAAAGAAAAAGAAGAGCGAGAAGGTTTACCTTGAGCCAAGGGGTATCGATCTAAAAGTTTCTCACCTTACTCTCTTACTCTCTCTCTTCAAACATGACCCAACAATGAGAAAAAGAGAAATTTTATTCAGTAAAACCTCTCCCTTTGTGTATTATGTGTGTGTTTGTATTGCCTCTTAGCGTACAATGATGGTACATGATATATATAGAATTTGCCCCACACATGGGTGGATAATCAAAAGTAACCCTAATTGCTGGAAATTAAGATTAAATTGAATTAAAAGGAATTAGAAAATGGGGTGAGAAATGATAGATTTGCCCCTTCTTAACAATTTGTGGAATTCCAAAATGGTCCTTATGTTGCCCTAAAACGTACATGGCTTTTCACGGATGATCCGGGGTCGTTCTAATGCTCGGTTAATCAAAAGATGATTGTGTTCCTGTAGGGCTCGGCATGGCAATCATTTTGATCCCAACTTCGAGCCATGGATCGTGTTTTTAGCGCATGATCATGTGACTTGAAATTTGAATGGATCATGAAACTTTGGATCAATAACATGCTCATTCCTTGATGTTTTTCGGTGATTTCTTCACTGGATCATACTGAGCATGCCATTATGATAGCGGGGCAACAAACGCAGCTTGATTTCGTGCCAGAACAAAGATTTTATAACTTTGGAATTTTTGCTGGAATAAGGAATTCCAGCGACATATTTTACAGTCGCTTCCTCAGCTGCGTGTGCAGACTCTGACCGTTCATCATGCGCGACGTTTGAGTTCGAGATATCCTGAGACCTTATGTACGTGATGGAATTGATTTCTCGTTGATCGGGCTCACGAGCTGCGTGATTTGGCCTCTCGAACGAGGCACGACGCAGCTGATTTTTTTGCACTTTCTTCACGGATCAGCAACTTCTCTCAAGCTTTACTTCATGCTTGGGCGTGGGCGTCGTCATGGGGCGTGCCACATATCGAAACGCTCATCTTGATGAGATGAATACGGTTACAAAATTTGAGCTTGATCCATCCTTGAACGTGTGAAATATGATCATTGAAAGTAATTGGTCGTGATTGTCCTTTCAATGGTGTGGAGTTGCAGGGTGGCCGCATGGGAATAGTGTGCAACTCCTCCTGTTTCACTCTTTTGCCTATAACTTCATTCTGGAGTGTCCGTTTAAGGTGAAATTTGACTCTTGGGGGTTTTCAATCATGCTAGATCCAATGGTGCTGGTCTTACATCAAATTAAGATACGTAAAATGTAGATCTAGTTATGGGGTCCATTTCACAGTGTTAGAGGCTGATTTTACCAAAACTATTTCTTAATCTGCACTACCTTAGACATGTTGGAATGCGACAAAACTTCGTATCAGTCTTTTGAGAGTCCTCATGAAGATCTCGACCAGTTTTGGGGTTGTTATGAGACTATTGGGTTTTCTACTGTTTGCTAGGCTTTTATTGAGAGGGGTTGCCATGATGATGAAAAATATCTTCCAACAGCATGCCCCGACGAATGTTGTGCTTCAAGAGAATCAAGAAGTACATTCATTCGAGAAGTTTGAGGTATCCTGTCGAAGTCCTCACCTTTGAGGGACTATCTGCGATTCTGAAGTGTGAGGCCTTTATAGGGACCTCCTCAAATAAAATCAGACCTATCTAAAGGCCAACTGCTATGAACCTTTAGTCGGCATTGTTCGCTGCTATACCTGGTTTTATTTTGACGTTCAGAGTATCTTTGTAAGTCCCGTCTAGCGGGGTCTAGTCGGGGGCTTCTGACCTACCCGAAAGTCTGGGCCCTTAATGGTTAGGGGATTTTGGCAAGGAATGCCCTGAAGTCCCTGAATGCCTGGGTTTTGTTTTCCATGAAACTCTTTTACTTATGGTTTCGTGACTATGCTTGTCCGTCATTTTTACTCATGATGTTCCCTTGTTCAGGTGTACACTATGCCCTTTTTTTTCTGTTTAGGCGTGTTTAGGGTCCTGCCTTCGGGAGCTGTGCGAAGCCTTTTAACGTCATGCAGCAAGGACGTGCACTATAGTTTTGGGTCATACTACTGGACCATAGTGTTTATGAATGGAAGTCTGTGGAGGCCATGGGGTGAGTATGGTGATGGTTTCTACTCACTTTGGGAAGATGGCATGAGGTTGCCTGTGAAAGATGGATGATGTATGAACAGTGGGTAAAAAGTGGTGACCCACTAGCTGATGGTGAATATGGATTATGGTATGCTTCGTCGTTTTGTGAGCATGGGTAAGACTCACTGGGGAAGTGATGAAGGTGGTGCACGCACACGATGAGTCGGTTAGGGAAGGCGTGCCTGGAGATGCACGTAAAGGGCGTGTGCGCGTATGTGGACTCACTGGGAGGCAATAATGATGGTGTGCGCACACAAATGGGTCGGTTAGAGAAGACATGCGTGAAGATGCACGTAAAAGGGATGTGAGCATGTATGGGGACTTATTTAAGGTCATGCCTCCTAGACCTGAGCGAAGCAGTTTAACGTCATGCGGCCAGGACATACACTATGGTTTAAGGTCATATAGCTTGGACCATGGTCATGCAACTAGGACCGTGCAGTTTAAGGTCGTGCAACTAGACCTTCACTACAGTTTAAGGTCATATAGTTTGGACCGTAGCTTGTGCAGTTTAAAGTCATGCAGCATGGACCAGAGCTATGTAGTTTAAAGTCATGCAGTTAGGACTATGGCTGTGTAGTTTAAAGTCATGTAACAGGACCAAAGCTGTGCAGGTTAAGGTCATGCAGTACGGACCAGAGTGTGGGTCGCGATGTAGGTGAAGCTGCATGGGGGATAGGTCTATGGATAACCATCTGACCTATGGGGATAAAGATAGTTAAGGCTATACACAAGCCGAGAGATTTAGATAAAGATGGCGGCCCTATGAGGAGTGGCAAGTGGAAGAGACCTCATCGGGGATTAGGAAGGCTAGTGTGACTATACGAGGATAATGAGTAATGGTATGGATGTAACTTTGTTGAGAATGATAGGAATGGCCTTGACTACTGAGGTTTGAATTGATAAGAATGGCCTTGACTCCTTGGGGATAGTGGGTCGTAGTAAGATGTGACTCTTAGTGGAATGTTGTTGCGAAGCAAACCTCTTTACGATTAAAGGGGTAGGTACGACCCTTGCATGCATCTAACTCAACTTGGGGTGTCAATGAAGTACACCTTAAGTGAATAAGTGGCCCACCTCTCGGTTGGAGTTACTCGTATGGACCATTTGTCGCTCTGTGCATTACGGTTTTAGGGTCTTGTAGCTCGGACCATGGCTATTCAGTTTTAAGTCATGTGGTTAGGATCATGCAGTTTAAGGTCGTACAACTAGACCTTTGCTATAGTTTAAGGTCATGTAGTTTGGACTATGTTGCTAAGCCTTTTAAGTCATGCAGTCAGGACATGCACTATGGTGTAAGGTCACATAGCTGGACCATAGTCGTACAATTTTGAGTTGCGCGACGAGGATTAAGCAGTTTAAGGTCGTGAAACTAGACCTTCAGTACAGTTTAGGGTCATATAGTATGGACCATGGTTATACAGTTTAATGTCATGCAGCATTGATCGATGTGTGGTGAAGTAATGCGGCTCCATGGGGAACAGAGCCATCACCAGAGACTGAACTCCTTGAGGAGTGAGACTGTGATGCAGAAAGTGAACTTCTTGAAGAGGTAGGACAATGGTTCAGAGGGGAGTGTCGTGGCATGATCGTGGCACTAAGTGTTGGATGGCGCACGAGGCATGAGGCTTAGGTGGTGCATGCATGGCATTAGGTACTTGTTGAAGGGTGCAGCATTAAATCTTTGACGAAGGGTACGACAATAGCCTTTGGGAGAAGATGCGCATCGATGGCCCTTGACGAAGGCGTGAGACGATGGCCCTTGACGAAGGCACACGGCTATGGCTTTTGACGAACGTGTGCGACGATGGCTCTTGACGAAGGCATGCGATGATGGCCCTTGATGAAGGCTTGTGGTGATGGCTTCTTATGCAGCGCGTGGCGATAGCCCTTTCGGGCCTCGGGCTTGACCTGCCCCGGCCTAGTCTTATTGTCGTTTGAAGACGAGGATCGCAACATCTTTTCAAATTTATCAAGGGTAGTTTGTGGCACTACTAAGTATAAAAGGGGAAGCACCCCCTTTTACTGTTTTACTGAAGGGTAAAACAGTTGAAGAGTTTTAGAGAGAGAGAGATCCAAAGCTTCTGATAAGAGATTTCTGGCGAGAACTTCCCAACCAAAATTTGCAGTGGTCATCAGGAGATTTTCTGGTGAGCTTTAGGAGGTTGCAAAGCTTCGTACCATGATTACGAACATTTTCGAGGAGTGTTGAAGCTCTCTAAGGGGGAAACAGGCTTTCTCAGAGCCTTAGTAGGTTTTGCAGAGGTGCTTCTACCGAGGTTCGAGTGTTTCTTCGGCAGCCTTGTGGCTGAAGGGAGGTTGTAGAGAGTTCAGAGGGCTCTGTAGGTCCTCTGGTTGTTGGAGGAGAAGCAGTTGGGCTCACCTGAAACTCGGTGGGATTCTGGTGAGTTTTGTGATGAACTGCTAAAGTGGGAAAACCAAGGAGGAGGGAAACTCGCAAGGTCAGGGAAGCCGTTTGGGGATTTCTAGTGGTTTTCCACTAACGAGTAGAAGACAGGAAAGGGATTTTCAGTGAACAAGAGCAAAATCTTGGCGAAGAAGGGAAACATCGGTAGGGGAAAGAATAGGGTTCCCGATGGGGGGAGTGTTTCCGACGAAACCTGAAGGGTAGTGAGGAGGTGGACCATCTGCAAGGGATGATGGTTGAGGGAACTGAAGAGGTGTGGGAGTCAATGCCCTCTGGAATTTGGGAACAGTGGGAACCATGATACCTAAGGACATGCATGTCATTAAGTGGCATGCAGTGCTGCCTTCGTACGTCCTTAGGCCACGCACGACAATAGCCATGCTCGGGAGCATGCCGCTCGTGAAAATGGTCTCGGGCGATGTTGGCCTGCCTAGGGTGATGGTAGGACATGGCATTGTGTTGCACACGATGATGGCTACACACGGTGTCGAGTTGTGCGCGGCGATGACCATGGACGACGATGTCTCATGAGGGTCAAGAGTGATGGCAATTGAGGAAGCCCATTTCATTGCAGTCTATTGGAAGCCAAAGATTAGGAGCTGGGCTAGAGGCTACTGGACCTCGAGTGCTCTTTGAGGGACCAGCTGACTTTAGTGGATCATGAGGCCAAAATGGTGGCTGAATCGAGGGCTGATATTGAGCAAGTGAAGGCCTTAGTCGAAGAGTGTAGAGGGAAGGTTAATCAAATCATTGACCGCTTTTAGTGCCTCCTTTCCATGTTTTCTTTTAGTAAAGAAAGGATCCTTGTAATATTTTGGTTTGATGAATGAAATAGTTCTTTTATTTTCTATGCGATGCATGTCTCTTATTTTCCTCCTTTTTCTATTTCATTGCTTCTGCCCTTTCATAATTTGAGATGAAAAAGGATAGTCCACTCCTTGCTTCGTCTTATGGCAATCTACTGTGGCCTCAATGACCTCGAATGGGGGAGCCCCTACCTTCTCAACCCTAAGTGTTTGATTGGATAAGGGCTCATAATTCATGGTTCTCATGATTTGGTGAACCTGTTCACTGTAAATACTCTAGTATGGGGGAGACTTGGCTTCGATGCGAGGTGCATTACTTTTGAGCTTGTCATAGGACTTAGTCTCAAGGACTCCATCAAGTGCTTTGAAGCGACGTGCATAACCTCCAATTGATGGGCTGTAGCTTCTTCCTCGATCTTAGACTCATTTACCCTATGCTGGATGGTACTTCTAAGATCTTCACCATATGGGAGGCTTCTTTGGAAGATGAGCTTGATGATGGCTCGATTTTGGCTCGATTTGATAGAGTGTCGACGACTATCGAGAATCCAGTCAACTGGGCCAACATCTCTCTGAGGCACCCTTACTGTGGCTTGGTGAGGATGGTGCCTCCAAACTCTCTGCTTAGAGTGTCAAAGTCTGAGCACCGTCGAGCTGCACCTATGGAGAAAATAGAGGAGGAGAGAGGAGAAGAAGAGTTAGAACGTCCTAGGCAATTTTTTATGTCGTCGCCGGAATTGGACGTTTGCAGGGGGTATTTAAGGTCTTGCCCCGGCTTTGACCGTTGTGGTATGCTTTTAGCGTCGTCACCCATATTGGAGGAATCCCGAGCTGCTGGTGATTCAGGGATGCCTGCCTGATTGGACGAAAGGATAAGGCGAGCTGCGCCTGATGTGAAGTCTTGCAATGTCAGCAGAGGTGGAAGAGGCCTGAGAAATTCTTCCTCCACTGGTGGTTGAGGGATACGATTCCTTCAGCGGGCTGACCTGGGTGCTCACTGTCTCCTTTTGGGTCATTGAGGAGGTGTTTGGACTACCCTATCAATTTGGTGAGTAGTCCAAGCTTGGTGGACTGCCTCATGCTTCAGGGATTTGAGCCTGCTTCACCTATGGTAGACTTCCCAGGGCTGAGATGTCGAGGGCCCTGAAGGGTCCAGTGTATGCTCATGAGGGGCTTGTAGTGTGGCTTCCTCTTGAACGGGAGCGACGTCTAGGAAGCATTTTGGGAGGATGGCATAGACAATGTGACCTTCCTAGAATTTTTCTATGACTATAGCTTCGAACCTAGAGAACTCTTTTAGTTCGTGGCCCCATACTTGGTGATATGGGCACCAGTGTTTTTTCATGCCCTGGGCAAGGCGCCTCGGCTGCCTGGCGGGCTTAAGAGTGACGAGACCCTATTGAAGCATTACCTCGAAGAGGGCATGCAAAGGGTTTAGTTCAGTGTTTCCCTAGGGTTGTGAGGGTGTCCTCCTGGGTTGCCTTGAACTTCCTACCACTGCTGCGTCTTATTTGCCAAGAGTTCGTGGAAGCCAGTGCATTCGCTGATATCATGGCCTCGTATATGATACTATGCACACCAGAGGTTCTTAGTCCTTGGAGGCAGGAGCTTGGGTTGCCTTGTTGGCTTCGATGTGATGTGTCCCTCTTCAAGCATTATAGAAAATAGTGCATGGAGGATAGCGGGTGCCTCATCACCCTCTTGGACTGTCACTATATGAGAAGTCGCCGTTGCCCCGAATGCCCTCTTTAACTCTTCGATCTTTATCTGACTCTTGTTAATAAAGGGCTTCGATAGTTTCGTTGAGCTTATAGCCGTCATGAGTAGGGTGGCCTACTCTCCTGTGATAGGTGTAGTACCTCTCATTCGTCTCCTGCCCTGCCGGCTCTGGGGTATTGACCTCCTGCAGTAGGATCATGTTCTGTTCTAAAAACAATCGAAACAATGCAGGAGTCCACTCCTTGTCAAATGGGTAAAATTTGTTCTAGTGTTGGATCCAAAAGTCATTTGGCTTAGAAATTTTAAGAGGGGGGACCTCATTGTAAGACTGCTGTTTGCCCCAAGATTGAGGTGTCTGTGCCTTGGAGAGGTACAAGGTTTGAGGAGTCGTGCTTTTAACGTCAGTCACGGTGACGATCGTGCTGATCACTACCTTTTGGTTGCCTCGACTGTTGGAGCGAGAATTTGAGCCGGAGGGTTGTTGTCGAGAGCTGCCATGGTGTTTGAACAATCCCTCAATACAAACTGCCTTAGAGATGAGCTCTAACAGGGACGGTGGATTGGATGCCTCAACATGTAGGGCGATCTCAGGAAGCATATTTCGTATGCAGGTTTAGACCGCTTACTTCTTAGTCACGGGAGTGGCATGAAAGGTTACCAGCTCTCTCCATCGGGCGATGAACTTGTCAACCGACTCACCAGGGTCTTGCATCAGCGTGAGGAGCTCGATGGTTTCCACATTCCTTTGGACTTTATAGAAGCGTTGGTAAAACAACTGCTCCATTTCTTACCATGTGTGCACCGAGTTTGGAGGCAGGCGAGCATACCACTAGTAGACTAAGAAACAGTTTCGATAGAATCGACCTCTAGCACCTTGAAATGGACCCTGTAACTAGAGCTATTTTTTTGTTATCTCAATTTGCTGTGGGACCACCGCAATTGAATCCAGCACGGTTGAAAACCCCTAGGGGTCAAATTTTAGCTTGAATGAACATCCAAAGAAGAAGTTATAGGTGAAAGAGCGAAACAGGAGGAGCCACACACTATAACCATGCGCCCACCCTACTACTCAACTCCATTAAAAGGGAAGTAACGACTAGTGAATTTAGATGCTTATATCTCCCTTGTTCGAGATCAGATTGCCCTCAAACTTGGTGGAGCATGTTTGTCTCGTCTAAACGAGCGTTTAGATATGTAGCACACCCCACGACGATGCCTGAGCTCGAAGAAAGCTAGAGAGAAGTTGGTGATCCATGAAGAAAGTACAGGATAATAAGAAGTGTCGTGCCACTCTCGAGCAGCCAAGTCATGCCGCTCGCAAGCCCGATTAACGTGAAACCGATGGCATCACGTGTGTAAGGTCTAGGGCTTTCTCTACTTCGAACCCCGTACATGATGAACTGTCGGCTTACGCACACAAAGACGACGAAGTGATTGCAAATTCTGTTGTCGAAAATCCAGATTCTGGTCGAAAATCCAGATTCTGGTCAAAACTCCAAACATACAAAACCTTCGTTCAAACTACGTTTGTTGCTTTAAGATTGTGACAACATGGTCAGTGTGATCCAGCAAAGAAATAAGAAACAAAATCAAGGAACGAGCACACAATTGATCCAAAGTTTCAAAATTCGTTCAAATTTCAAGTCACATGATCATGCCCTAAAAGCACGATCCATGGCTCAAAGTTGGTATCAAATCGATCGTCATGTCGAGCCCCATAAGAAAATAACCATCTTTCGATCAAATGAGTATCTGAACAACCCCGGATCATCCACGAAAAAGCATGCACGTTCAAGGGTAACACAAGGACTACCTTGGAATTCTACAACTTGTTAGAAAGGTCAAATTTGTCATTTTTTACCACGTATTTTAATTTATTTTTAATCAGTTAAATCTTAATTTCTAGTAATTAGGTTTAATTTTGATCATCCACCCATGTTTGGGCACACTTCTATATATACCACGTACAATCATTGTACGCAAAGGCTTGATCCCTTCACAAAAGAGAGAGTTTTTACTTAATAAAGTTTCTCTTTCTTCTCATTGTTGGGTCACATTTGGAGAGAAGGAGAGAGAAAATTTTGGACTGGTACCCCTATGCTCAAGGTAAAATTTCTCTCTCATCTTTTCTCTCTTCTTCTTCTTCTTCTTCTTTGTTTGAGCCTCCCCCAGAGGCCATGCACACAGTGGCAGTGCCGTGCATGCCTCTTTCTTTCCTTTTTCTCCTAGTTGTAATTCCACAGCTCACGCATAGCGATGGCAGCACCATGCGTGAGCTCGTTTTTCTCTTCTGTTTGTTTGTCTCCATCTCTCGATGAGATTTGCAGATGGTGGTGCTCATCGTCATCCACAGGTGTGTCCTCGACATCTCAGTAAAGAACACGGGTAGCGAAACTTATTGCCATCCATGGGGGCTTCACCCTGCCGCGTGACTATTGCAGGCGGTGATGTCCATCGCCGTTTGCGCAGGGTTGTGGCAATACTCATCGCCCTTTATGAGCTTCCCTTTTGCACCCAGTGCCTATCATCATGCGCATGCTTCTTCCATTCGTTTGGTGCCCATCACCGTGCCCAGGCTCCTTCCATGCCTCTCTACGTCTATTGCCATGAACAAGCTTCCCATGTGCCCCATGCCTATCGGCATGCGCAACACGAGAGGTAATCGTCGCATGACCCATGAGAAGCTATCGTCGTGCGCCTCGCCAGAAGCTATCGCTGCATTACCCATGAGAAGTTATCGTCGTCCGCAAGAGATGTGTGACCTTCTCGTGTTGCCAACGGAGATGCTTCTTGCCATCCGCAGGTTTCTCTCGTGTCTCACGTCTAGCACCGTGTTCCTCATGGGGAGCTATCGCCGTGAGCCTCACCAGAAGCCTAACGACGAGGCCCACTGCCGTCAAGATTCTTCCGTCTTTCACAGTCTCGCTTTCTCTCTCTTCATTTCCTTTTCTTCTCTTCTTTCTTTTCTCTTCTCGCTTGACTGAGGGTAGACTTGGCCAAACACTGTCATATCGGCCTCGATTTCAAGTAGTATTGCTGTCGTACTGGTCCCGAGTACCATGCCCGTCTTGCTACCACTCTGTGTCTGTAACTTTTCACCTATCACGTTAGTCTTGCCTCTTCATCAAGTTCTCTTCTCTTTTCTATCTTTATTTGAACTTTCTACTTTATCACTTTAACTTCTCATATTCTTAGCTATGGGAATGTGCGTTTCCCTAAGACAAGGGTGGGCCTTTGGACCGACTTATCTTGCAAGTTAACCATAGTAGTGTTGTGTAGAAAACAAGGTCATCGTAGGACAAGGGAGGTGATTTCGAACCAGCTAAAGTAGTTGGAAGGATTTCTTCATGATCTAAGAGGGTACCCACGAAAGCCAGTCCGAGTAAGTCCCGAACCCACCTTAAATTATTCTCTCATCGGTTGGTATACCTGCCATAGCTCCTAAGCAAGATTCATGAGAGAGCAATATCAAGTCCCGAGTTCACTAGAATCCTGAGTGACGTGCTGCTAGATCATTTAGATCTGTAGGGTGAGATCGAGGCACTTAACCAGCTTGTTGACTCCATTGGGGAGCAAGAGGAGCGGTACGATATTCCTATGCGATCACCCTGTAACTCAACTCTAATAAAAGAGCAGTCACGACCATTAAATTTCAACGCTTAGATCTCCCTCGTACAAGTTCGGATCGTACTCAAACTTAGTGAAGCGTGTTCGTCTCGTCGAGACGAGCGTTTCAATATGTGGCTATCCCCGCGATGACTCCCAAGCGTGAAGAAAAGCTAGAGAGAAGTTGCTGATATGTGGAGAAAGTGCAGGAAAATCAACAACGTCGTGCCTCGCTCGAGTAGCCAAATCACGCCGCTCACGAGCTCGATCGATGTGAAACCAATCCTATCACGTGTGTAAGGTCTAGAGCTATCTCTAGTCCAAATGTCGTACATGATGAACGGTTGGATTACACACAAAAGCCAACAAAGTGACTACAAATTCCATCGTCGAAATTCAAGATTCCGGCAAAATCTCCAAACTTGCAAAACCTTCGTTCAAACATGAAATCGAGCTGTGTTTGTTGCCCCGCGATAATGATGACATGTTCAGTGTGATCTAGCAAAGAAATCGTAGAGAAACATCAATGACCGAGCACACAATTGACCAAAGATTCAAAATTCGTTCAAACCTCAAGTCACATGATCATGCCCTAAAAGCACGATCCATGCCTCGAAGTTGGTATCAAATCAATCACCATGCTAAGCCCTACAAGAAAACAACCATCTTTTGATCAAACATGCATCAAAATGACCCCGGATCATCCACAAAAAATCATGCATGTTCTAGGTCAACATAGGGACTATCTTGAAATTCCACAACTTCATAAAATGGGGCAAATCTGTCATTTTGCACCCTATTTTCTAATTTCTTTTAATTTCCTTAAATCTTATTTTCCACCCATGTTTGAGCATGCTCTATATATACCAAAGACTTGAACCCTTCACAAAAGAGAGTTTTTACTTAATAAAGTTTCTCTTTCTTCTCATTATTGGGACACGTTTGGAGAGAGAAACTTCTGAACCGGAACCCCTAGGCTCAAGGTAAAGTTTTTCTCTCATCTTTTCTCTCTTCTTCTTCTTTTTCTTCGTCTGAGCCTCCCACAGAGGCCATGCATGGTAGTGGCAGTGTCGTGCCTGCCTCTTTCTTTCCTTGTTCTCCTTATTATAATTTCACAGGTTGCGCATAGCGATGGCAGCGCCATGCACAAGCTCTTTTTCCTCTTCTGTTTGCGTGTCTCCATCTCTCGGCACGACTTGCAGACGGTGCTGCTCATTGCCTTCCACAGGTGTGTTGTCAACGTCTCAGCAAGGAATGCGGGCGGCGAAGCTTATTGCCATCTGTGGGGGCTTCATTCTGCCGTGTGACTATTGCAGGCGGTGATGTCCATCGTCGTTCGCGAAGGGTCGCAGAAAATACTCATCGTCATCCACGAGCTTCTCGGTGCCTATAGTCATGCGCAGGCTTCTTTTGTTCGCTCGGTGCCCATCATCGCACGCTGGCTCCTTCCGTGCATCTCTGTGTGTATCATCGTGTGCAAGCTTCCCTTGTGCCGCATGCCTATCGCCATGCGCTCCACCAGAGGTAATCTCCACGTGACCCATGAGATGTTATCGTCGTGCACCTCACTAGAAGCTATCACCATCTGCAAGGGACTGATAAGGTGCCTCGATCTCACCCTCTGAATCTAGATGATCGGGTGGCACTTGTCTCGGGTTTTAGAGGAGACCAGAGACATTTTTGAGATTCCTCTCTCGGGAACCTCATTGGAGAACAATGGTAGGTATTATCAACCGATGAGAGAGGAATTTAAGGTGGGTTCGAGACTTACTCGAGCTGGCTAGCGTGGGCACCCTCTTATATCACGAAGAAAGCCCCCCAATCACAAAACTAGTTTGGAATCGCCTCCCATTGCTTGTATTATCCTGTTTTCTACAATCACACATATATGAAAAATATTATAAGATAGGTGGGTCAACAAACCTCACCTTGTCTCTTTGATGAACGTACACAAGCATGCACATTCATAAAAAGAAGAGAAGAATAAGAGAAGGAAGATGGGGGAGAGAAGAATTTGACTAGGCAGGGAGTCAGCACATTGACTAAGCTAGTAGGTAATTGGTCTGACGTGGCAATAAAACAGGGTCGGAAACTCAGATCGTCTCAACAGAGTTACTACTAGACATCAATTTCGATACTGACTAGCTAGACGTGATGATTAGTCTGTCATGGTAATAAAACAGGCACAGTAATTCTGACACATCAACATTACTGCTAGACGACAGGGCTACCATAAGAGGATAATCTCAACCCCTCTTAGTCAAATGAAAGGATAACAGAAGGCATGGAAATCATAAAGAGAGGATAAGAAGTAAGAGAATAAAAGGAGAAGAGAAAGAAAGAGAGGAAGAGAAGGAAAGAAGGACAAGAGTGTGAGAGAAGAGAGAAGAAAGGCCAGAGGAGGGAGAAGGACACAGCTGGTGTCAGGTGTCACCTGCTGTGTTGGAAGAAGAGAAAGAAGACACAATTGGCACTAGGCATCGCCGGCTATGTTAGAAGAAGAAGAGAGAGGATACAGTCAGCGCTAGCTATCACCAGCTTTGTTAGAGAGAGATGGGGCAAGAAAGAGAGAGAGGACACAATCAACACTAGGTATCACCGGTTGTGTTAGAGAGAGGGGACAAGAAGGACACAATCGGCACTAGGGGTACCCGTGGCCAGAATTTACAGTAGCTTCGAAGCCTCCATGTATGAAATCCAACCGTTCATCGTATGCGAGGTTCAGACCAGAGATAGCCATGGACCTCACACAAATATTGACCATCGTGATTTAGCCGCAGGAGTGCGGTGTGCTGCTACTGAATTTTCATCAATTTTTTTCATGAATCAATAACTTCTCTCTAGTTTTTCTCCCTTCTCGAGCATCGTCATGGGACGTACCACATATCGAAACGCTCGTCTTAACGAGATGAACACGCTCACTAAATTCGAGTCGAAGAGTGCAATTCGACTCTGATCGAGTGAGATATAGGCCCCAAGAGTCACTACTCGTGACTGTGAAAACAACCACCTTTACTGGTGTTTTGGTGCAGGGTGGCCACATGGGAATAGTGTGCGGCCTATCCTTTTTTGGTATTTTACCAATATCTTTATTATGGAGTGCCCGCTTAAGTCGAAACTTAACCCATAGGGGTTGTCAACCCTGTCGGATCGAATGGCAGTGGTCTAACAACTATTTGATGCACCAAAAATATAGTTCTAGTTACGGGGTCCATTTCAGGGTGGTAGAGGCCGAGTTTGCCGAAATTGTTTCTTTTTGTTCACTGCCTTAGACATCTTTGATCGCCATGAAACTTTGCAGGTGGCCTTTTGGAGTACTGATGAAGATCTTGAATAATTTTAAGGCCATTTTGAGACTGTCAAAATTTCCACTGTTTTGTAGGCTTTATTGACCTGCTTCCTCTTGATTCCGCATCAGGGACTAAGATGCTGAAAAATGTGTTAAAAAAAAGAGGTGTGGCCTTCTCGTGTTGCCAACAATAATGCTTTTTTTCATCTGCGGGTTTTTCTCGTGACCCACGTCTAACGCCGTGTGCCTCATGGGGAGCTATTGGCGTGAGCCTCACCAGAAGCCATCGCCGCCCTCAAGCGATGTGGTGTCTTCCCATGATGCTAATAGTACGGTCCACTGCCATCTAGATTTGTCACCCCTTCGCTGTCTCACATTCTCTCTCTTCGTTCCCTTTTCTTCTCTTCTTTCATTTCTCTTCTTACTTGACTGAGGGTGGACTTGGCCTAACATTATCATATCAACCTCAGTTTCGAGTAGTATTGCCGTCGCACTGGTCTCGAGTACCATGCCCATCTTGCTACGACTTCAAGTCGGTAGCTTTCCAGAGATCATGTTTGTCTCAGTTCTTCATCAAATTCTCTTCTCCTTTTTATCTTTATTTGAACTTTTCACTTCATCACTCTTAACTTCTCACATTCTTAGCCATGCGAAAGTGCGTTGCCCTAAGACAAGGGTGGGCCATTCAGCGTACTTGTCTTGCAAGTTAACCATAGTAGTATTGTGCAAAAAACAAGGTGATCGCAAGTCAAGGAAGTGATTTTGATCTAGTTAAAGCAGTTGGGGAGCTTTTTTCGTGATCTAAAAGGGCACCCATGTGAGCTAGCCCGAGTAAAGCCCGAACCCACCTTAAATTCCTCTCTCATCAGTTGGTATACCTGCCCTTGCTCTTGAGCAAGGTTCTTGAGACAACGATCTCAAATCCTGGGTTCACTAGAAACCTGAGATACGTGCCATCAGATCATCTAGATTTGGAGGACGAGATTGAGGCAGCTAACCAGCTTAGCAACTCCACTGGGGAAACAGGAGGAGCTCGACGCTCTTCCTATGCGGCCACCTTGCAACTCAACTCCATTAAAAGGGCAGTCATGACCAGTGCCATTCGATGGTTATATCTCCCTTGTCTGAGATCAGATTGTGTTTAAACTGGATGGAGCGTGTTCGTCTAGTCGAACAAGTGTTTTGATATGTGGCATGCCTTGTGACGACGTCGACGCGCCAAGAAAAGCTGGAGAGAAGTTGTTTATCCGTGAAGACGTGCAGGAAAATCAACGACATTGTGCCTCACTTGAGCAGCCAAATCTTGCCACTCGCGAGCCCAATCTACATGAAACCAATCCCATCGCATGCATAAGGTCCAAGGTTCTCTCTAGTCTGAACCCTATACATGATGAATGATCGGATTACACACACAAAGCCAATGAAGTGACTGCAAATTCCATCACTGGAATTCAAGATTCCGACTAAAACTCTAAACTTGCAAAACCTTCGTTTGGACACAAAATCGAGTCGCATTTGTTGATGCGTGATCCTGATGGCATGCTCAGTGTGATTCCGTGAAGAATCACGGAAATACATCAAGGAACGAGCACACAATCAATCCAAAGTTTTAAAGTTTGTTCAAATTTCAGGTCACATGATCGTACCCTAAAAACACGATCCATGACTCGAAGTTGGTATCAATTCGATCGCTATGACGAGCCCTACTAGAAAACAATCATCTTTCGATCAAACGGTCATAAGAATAACCCCGGATCATCCACGAAATATCATGCACGTTCAAGGGCAACACATGGACTATCTTGGAATTCCACAACTTGTTAGAAAAGGGGCAAATCTGTCCTTTTTCACCCTATTTTCTAATTTCTTTAATTCAGTTAAATCTTAATTTGCAGCAATTAGGTATAATTTTGATTATCCACCCATGTTTGGGGACACTTCTATATATACGATGTACCATCATTGTACGTAAAGGCTCGAACCTTTCATAAAAGAGAGAGTTTTTACTTAATAAAGTTTCTCTTTCTTCTCATTGTTAGGTCACGTTTGGAGAGAGAGAATAAGGAAAGAGAAACTTTTGGACTGGTACCCTTAAGCTCAAGGTAAATTTTCTCTCTCATCTTTTCTCTCTTCTTCTTCTTCGTCTGAGCCTCCCTTAGAAGCCATGCAAGATAGTGGCAGTGTCGTGCCTCTTTCTTTCCTTTTTCTCCTTCCTGTAATTCCACAGGTCACGCATAGTGATGGCAGCGTCATGCGCGAACTCCTTTTCCTCTTCTGTTTGTGTGTCTCCATCTCTAGGTGAGATTTGCAGATGGCGCTGCTCATTACCATCTGCAGGTGTGTCATCGACGTCTCAGAGAGGAACGTTGGTAGCGAAGCTTATTGCTATCCGTAGGGCTTCACCTTGCTATGTAACTATTGCAGGCAGCGATGTCCACCGCCTTCCGCGAAGGGTCGCAGAAATACTCATTACCATCCACGAGCTTCTCTTTTACGCTCGACGCTTATCGCCGTGTGCAGGCTTCTCCCGTTCGCTCGGTGCCTATTGCTGTGTGCAGGCTCCTTCCGGGCCTCTTCATGTCTATCACCATGTGCAAGCTTCGCTTGTGCCCCACGTCTATCGCCGTGAGCTCCACGACAGGTAATCGCAGCGAGACCCATGAGAAGTTATCGTCGTGCACCTTGCCAGAAGCTATTGCCGTCTGCTAGAGACATGTGGCCTTCTCGCGTTGCCAGCAGTGATGCTTCTGCTGTCCGCGGGTTTCTCTCGTGTCCCACGTCTAGTGCCGTGTGTCTCATGGGGAGCTATTGTCATGAACCTCACCAGAAGCCATTGCCGCTCGCAGGGGACACGGTGTCTTCTCATGATGCTAACGGTGAGGCCCACTGCCGTTTGGATTCTTCCCCCCTTTGCCGTCTCACTTTCTCTCTCTTCATTCCCTTGTTCTTCTCTTCTTTCTTTTCTCTTCTCACTGGGCTGAGGGTAGGCTTAACGGAACACTGCCATATCGCCTCAGTTTTAAGTAGTATTGCCATTGTGCTGGTCTCGAGTACCATGCTCGTCTTGCTACCACTCCGAGTCGGTAACTTTCCGGCTGTCACGCTAGACTCGCCTCTTCATCATGTTCACTTCTCTTTTTTATCTTTATTTGAACTTTCCACTTCATCACTCTAACTTCTGACATTCACAGCCTTGCGAATATGCGTTGCCTTAAGACAAGGGTGGGCCTTTCAGCCCGCTTGTCTCGTAAGTTGACCATAGTAGTGGGTGATCGCAGCTCAAGGGGGCCAATTTTGAACCAGCTAAAGCAGCTGGGGGGCTTCCTTCGTGATCTAAGAGGGTGTTCACATGACCCGAATCCACCTTAAAATCCTCTCTCATTGGTTGGTATATCTGCCCTTGCTCTTGAGCCAGGTTCTTGAGAAAGCGATCTCAAGCATCGGGTTCATCACTAGAAACCCGAGATAGATGCCACTAGATCATATAGATCTATAGGGCAAGATCGAGGCACCTAACCAGCTTAGCGATTCCACTGGGGACTTATTACCCCTTCGTTGGTTCGCTCTTGTTTGATCAATATCTTCTTTCACTTTCTGCACTACTTTCTATGGCATCTGGGTTATTCCACCGATTCATCTGAGTCAGGGACTTTCTTATCCTTGCTCTCATGACTGTCCCAGGAAAGTGAACTGCTTAAGCTTCCTTCCCTACACTCCTTTTGAGTTGGGACTCACAATCTGGTTCCCCGGTTCTTTCTTGGGTTGGTGCGAGAAGGGACTTAAAAGTCCCTAATTCCCCACTTCCTCGCCCTGCTGGACCCTCCACCAAGGCCTCTTGCATTATGGCACACCTCCTACCGCACATAGCACACACCTTGCTACTGGCAAGTCCTTTGCTGGTCATATTGCTGAGATACACCAGAAAGCTGCCCTATCAACTCTCATGAAAGCCAAGCAAGTTGCTAATATTTATGAGGGTCACCGTAAGGCTACCCCTCAAACTCCTTCACTACCTTGAACCTCTACACCTGGAGGCTTGGCAGACGGAGACTAAAATCCTGGGGTCTTCATTCCACGCACACACCTAAGTGCTCATGGTCCAACAACTCAAGCAACACCTCTGGGAAACTTTCATGCTACCTCAAACTCATGCTCAAGGCTAGGCCGTCTAGGGCCAAACCCTGTGCACACTGTGCTTCCCACAGCTCGGGACCGTGCAAGTTCGGCATCAGCTCAAGCACATGAGGTGACCACTTTGTCCTCCCTTTCACCACACAAAGCTTCACCCTATGAAATATGGGCTTCTACCTGGTCCCTCATAAACACAAGCTCATGGGTCTCGACCTCCTAAGGTCGAACCGGTTGAGCAAACTCGAGCTGACCCTCACGTCACCCGGAAGGCTAGCCCTAAAGGTGCACACGCACCGACTTTGCAGGTTTTGTCCTGACCCCAACTCAAACCGAGTAACGAACCAACTCCTTCTTCTATCACTCCTCTCTCACTAGGCAAGCACCTCAAGACCCGATACTCAAAGGTCTTCCTTAAGAGTACCATCTTGAGGCAAACTCAGGTCAGTTGTGCACCCGAGCCCCACAAAGGAATTTGGGGTAACAGCCTGATGTCAGACAGGTGCCTCCAGCCTCCAACGCAGTGACCCAGGTTGCCCTCAGTCCTTAGACCCCATTCTTTACTTCAGCTAATAGAAACGGCCCTTACCTGCTCAAGAAAAGTGGGGCAGTCTAAGCCTTAGGCTCGGTTCTGGAGTGGGGTCCATATCCGCCTCAGGAGCAAGTAGAAGAAAGGTCTGCAAATTCTGACCAAAGAAGCCCTCAAGGAAATTGGGGTTACCACCTTTGGTGATCTCCTGCCTCGTAATCCTTTCTTCTCTCAGTGCATCCCAAAGCACGAGCCAGTTCAAGGGTATTGCTCGATAATCACTGCCAAGAAGCCATGGTCCCAAGGCCGTCGTGAACCAGTCCCCACAAGGTCGAGTCTAGTCGGGCCATGCTGAACCCTAGCAAACCGACTTGCCATGCGCGACTTGCCAACCATGGCCGTCCATTACTCCACTTGGCTCTAAACTTCCAGAAGAAACGATCAGTGTCATGCTGATTAATGAGCCGAACGATGCTCAAGAAGAGCGGAAGAATAGGTTCGAGGTAATGATTGAGTCCATCCTCGAAAAGATGGAACGTCTAGAAGCCTCTAGGTCCCCTTCTTCTCACCATGAGATCGATTTCTCGTCTGGCGAAGACACAGTTCCCAGGCAAACTCCCCCACCGGTCTCCCAAGACAGCTCTCCTTCTCGCGGGGTTTCCCAAACCAACATAGATGCCATGGTGGCCCCTAGCCTGAAGAACAAGGTCCCAGACATGCAAGAGGCACCGCTCTACCAGAAGCCGTACCCATCGTACATTGACCAAGTGCCGTTTCCCCCGAACTATCAAAAGGGGAAGCTCCCCCTGTTCAACTGTTCTATGTCCCCTCACCACCAAACTGCCCACTTTCAAGCGGCTTGTCGAGAGACAGCAACTAACAGGCGACTCCTCCTACGTCAGTTCTTCGAGACCATCAAAGGACTAGCCATTCAGTGGTATGCTCAGCTGCCTCCAAACTCGGTGCACACCTTGTAGGAAATGGAGCAGTTGTTTTTCCAATGCTTCTACGAAGTCCAAAGGAACGTGGAAACCATCGAGCTCCTCACTCTGACTCAAGATCCAGGTGAGCCAGTTGAGAAGTTCATCACCAGATGGAGAGAGCTGGCAACTTTTCATGATACTCCCATGACTAAAAAAGAAGTTATCTAGACCTACATACGGAACATGCTTCCCTAGATCGCCCTGCATGTCTAGGCCTCCAATCTACCCTCCATGTCAAAGCTCATATTTAAAGCAGTTTGTATCAAGGGTCTGTCCAAGCACCATGGTGGATCTATTCCGTAACCCTCTGGTTCGTACTCCGCTCTAACAATTGAGGAACCTAGCAAAAATCAGTGATCAGTGCGGCTGTCACCATGACTAACACTAACAAAGCCTCCCCTCAAACCTTGGACCTCTCCAAGGCTCAAATGCCTCAGGCCGGGGGTAAGCAGCAGTCCTTTAACAAGGTCCCGCCTCCCAAAAACATAAAGCGAAGTGACTTCTGAACCCAGCACCATAATAAGGTGTACCCTTTGATAAGGAGTGCACTCTTGCACTGCTTCGACTACTACTGAAGCACAACATGATCCCGCTACCAGAAGTTAGCACTCCAGAACAAGCTGGACAGAAGACGCACGAGAGGTACTGCGCTTACCAAAGGAAAGTAGGCTACCCCACTTAGGACTGCTATAAGCTCAAGAACACTATCGAAATCCTTATTAACAAGGGTCAGATAAAGCTCGAAGAGTTCAAGAAAGCGTTCGGGGCAACTGACGCTTCTCACATAGTGACAATATAAGAAGATGATGGGGCACCCGTCATCCTCCGTGCATTATTTTCCATAATGCTCAAAGAGGGACACATCACTACAAAGCCGACAAGGCAGCCCAAGTTCCTGTCCCCAGGAACTGAGAACCTCTGATGCTCGTATCACCTGATGCAAGGCCATGATGTGAGCAAATGCACTAGCTTCCACGAACTGTTCGCAAATAATATGTAGCAATGCCAGGAAACTCATGGTAACCTAGAAGGATGCCTTCAAGTCCCTCTTCCACCAGTGTAAGAAGAACTCTTGACAAAAGCCCCTAGAAGCGCCGAGCTAGACCCTCTGCTAGCCCCGTTCGAGACAATGCTTCAACAGCGTCTTGTCACTCTCAAACCCGCCAGGCAACCTAAGTGCCTTGCCCAGGGTATGGAAAACCTCTGGTGCCCATATCACCAAGTGTGGGGCCACGAGCTGAACGAATGCTCCGGGTTCGAAGCTATAGTCACTTAGAAGGTATAGGAAGGTCACATCACTTACGCCATTCTCCCAGAGCACTTTCAAGCTATCACTCCTATCTATGAGGAAACCCTGCTACAGGTCTCCTATGAGCATACACCGGACCCTTTAGAGCCCTCGACGTCTTAGCCCTGGGAAGTCTGCCATGGGTGAAGTAGGCTCAAATGCCTGAAGCATGAGGCAGTCCACCAAGCTAGGACAACTCATCAGCCTGATAGGATGAACCAAACCCGTCCTCAGGATCCAAAAGGGGAAGGGCACCTAGGTTCGCTCGTCGAAAGAACCGTGCCCCTCAGCCACCAGGCAAGGAATAGTTTCTCAGCTCCTTCCTCCACTGCCAACCTTACAGGACTTCATCCCATGCGTAGCTTGCTTAATTCTGTCGTCCAATCAGATGGCTCAATTGCCCGAGAGTCATCCAACATGGGTGACGACGTTAAAAGCACCGTACAACTGTCAAAGCCGGGGCAAGACCTAAAATACCCCTTGCACACGTCCCATTCTGGTGACGACGTAGAAAGTTGCCTGGAATATTCTAACTCTTATTCTACTTCCTCCTCTTCTATTTCTTCCACAGGTGCAACTCGACGGTGCGCAGACTTCGATACTTGAAACAGAGAGCTCGGAGGCACCAGCCTTAGCAGGACGCAATGGAAGCCCCTAAGAGATATGCTGACCTAGGCGGCTGGATTCTTGACAGTCGCCAACGCTCTGTCAACGCAAGCCAAGACCTAGCCATCCTCAAGCTCCTCTTCCATTGAGGCCTCCCACATGGTGCAAATCTTGGAAGTACCATCCAGCACAGGGAAAATGAACATGAGATCGGGGAAGAAGCTACAACCCACACCTCAAAAGCTCAAGTAAAAAGAAAGAAAAGGAAGTTCATTTCTTTTATTGCATTAGAAAAAGTTACAAGCTACAATCAAGAGCCCATTATTAGGGAAGTTACAAATCTATTGCATCTAAGGATGAGAGTATGGTTAGAGACCAAAGAAATGCTTTCCTCATGAAGAAGAAACAAAACCACCAAAATGGATGGCTACAGGCCAAAAAGAAAAGCCCAACCATTTCCGAGTCAGCTTCAATTCATTTAACGAGGCATGGCTAACTTCCAAGGAAGTGGTCTATGATGGCTTCCCTTCCTTCAAAACACATGGACTTCACTGTTGTGCTGAAGGACTTGGCTTCCAACAGACCACAGTGACCGAGCCTTCACATTTGCCATCACTCTCGACCCCCACAAGGCATCACCATCCATGGTCATCGTCGAGTGCAACTCAATACCATGCGTGGTCATTGCCGCGTATGACTCAACACCACAGGTGACCACTATCGTTCGCAGCTCAATGCCTTGTGCTACAATTACCGCAAGCAGGCCAGCACCACGTGAGACTATCGCCGTGAGCTGCATGCTCCCAAGCACAGTTATCATCGTGCGCAGCCTAGAGACGCTTGAAGGCAGTGCTGCATGAGACTTAGTGTTGCGCATGCCCCCATGGTGCCCCAGTTCCCACTGTTTCCAATTCACGAGAAGCATTAACTCTCACGTCTCTACGATTTCCTCAACCATCACTCCTCGTCGACGGTCCACCTTCTCACGACCTTCGCCTCCCCCGCAACACTTCGTGTTTCGCCAAACACTCCTCTGGCTACCAGAAATCCCCACATGACCCTGTTCCTTCCCCCTTTCAACAGCCGGTAAAATTGAAAAACCACTGGAATCCCCATAATGTTTCCCTGTGACCTGTGAATTTCCCTTCTCCCTGTTTTTGCACTTCAGCAGCTCACCACAAACTCATCGAAATTCCACTGAGTTTCTAATGAGCACACTATTGCTCCTTCTTCTTCTTCGTCCGATAGCCAGAAGATCATCAACTCCCCTGATTTCTCTGCAACCTCTTCTTAAGCCACAAGACTATCGGGAAATCTCCATAACTCTGGTAAAACACCACTGTGACTCCTGCAGCTTCATCGGAAAAGTCTCAGGGAAGCTTTGAGTAGCCCCCGTCTCTTGTTAGAGAAGCCTTGACACTCCTCGAAAACCACCCTCAAACATGGTTTGAAGCTCCACGACCTGCTGGAGCGCATCAAAAAGCTCTTGAAGACCTAGGTATTGCAGATTTTTGCCAAAAAACTCTAATCGGGAAAACTCTTGACGAAGGCCCCGACTCTCGCTATCTATGAAAATCTCTTCAACTATTTTACCCTTCAATAAAACAATAAAATGAGGTTTTCCCCCTTTTTATACTCAACAGTGCAAATAGCCCCTTACAAGTTCGGAAAGGCGCTGCGTTCCCCATCTTCATACGACAATAAGACTGGATCGGGGTTGGTCAACCCGAGGCTCGAAAGGGTTATTGCCATGCGATGCATAAGATGCTATCGCCGTGCTCCTTCGTCAAAGGGCTATCGTTGTGGGTTTCACCTAGAGGCAATCACCGTTTTCTGCGTAAGATGCTATCGTCGCGCACCTTCATCAAGGGCTATCAACAAGCGCTTCACCCAAAGGCAAATGTCATGCGTTATGTAAGATGCTATCGCCGTGTGCCCTTGCCAAAGGCCATTGCCACGGGCCTCACCAAGTTGCTAATGTAGCGCACCCTTCATCAAGAGCCTAACACCGCGAGCGCCATCCACCACTTAGTGTGGTGCGGACGTCACAACACCCTCATCTGGACCGTCATCCTACTTCCCCAGGAAGTTCATTCCCTTCACCCTAGCCTCACTCCTCCGGGAGTCGAGTCCCTAGTTACAACTCTATCCCCTCTAGAGTCACATTCTCCCCACAAAAGTGGTCCATGTTGCGTGACCTTAAACTACACAGCGTTGTTCCTGGCCGCATGACCGTAAACTGCACTGCCACGGTCTAGTTGCATGACCTTAAATTGTATGGTCCAAACTATATGACCCTAAACTCTAGCGAAGGTCTAGTTGCACAACCTCAAAACTGCATGGTCCTAGCCACATGACTTTAAACTGCGTAGCCATGGTTCGAGCTGCAAGACCTTAAAAATATAATGCTCATCCCTATGGTAAAATGATAAACAACGAGAAAAATAGTCCACGCACATGACACTTAACTGTGAAATGGTCGCACCTCTTCACCAAGTGTATTTCATCAATATCCCAAGTGGAGTTAGGCATATGTAAAAGAAAAAGGGAGTCATGCTTACCTCTTCAGTCCCCAGTGTGTCTGTCTCATACCAACACCCCAGTAGGAGTCACACCCTATTGCGACCCACTACCCCTAGTGGGGTTGCATCTGTACTGTGGCCTATCAATCTTAGCAAATTTACATGCATAATATTACTCATCATCCCCAGGGAGTCACACTTACCCTCTTAATCCCCTGTGAAGTCTGCTTCCGCTTGCCACTCCTTGTAGGGCCACCATCTTCATCTAAATCTCTCTGCTTGTGTATAGCCTCAACTATCTTTATCCCCAAGGAGTCAGTTTGCCATCCACAAACCTATTCCCCATGCAACTTCACCTACATGGTGATCCACACAGTGACCCTAAACTGCACAGCCATGGTCCAACTATATGACCTTAAACTGTAGCCCCAGTCTAATTGCATGGCCTTAAACTACCTAGTCCTAGCCCCATGACATTAAACTACATAGCCGAGGTCCAAACTATATGACCTTAAACTGTAGTGGAGGTCTAGTTGCATGACCTTAAATTGCCTAGTCCTAGCTGCATGACTTTAAGCTTCATAGCCACGGTCCAAACTATATGACCATGAACCATAATCTACTTCCTAGCTGCATGACAATAAAAGGCTTAGCATCCCAGTCCAAACTATATGACCTTAAACTATAATGGAGGTCTAGTTGCAAGACCTTAAACTGCCTAGTTCTAGTTGAATGACTGTAAATTGCATAACCACGATCCAAGCTATATGACCATAAACCATAGTGCACTTTTTGTCAGCATGACGTTAAACTGCTTTGCACAGGTACTCAAGGCACGACCTTAAACTTGCCCCCACATACTCGCACACCCCCTTTACACGCATGCTTTCCCTAACCGACCCATTCATGTGCGTGCACCACCTTCATTACTTCCCCAGTGAACCCATTCACTTCAATACCACTATTTATCATTCCTCGATGAGTCTCACCCATGCTCACAAAGATTCAAACCATCTCGCCATCCGTACTCATCATCAACTAGTGGGTCACCACTTTTCACCCACCATTCATACACCTTCCATCT
Organism: Amborella trichopoda; assembly: GCF_054954075.1. NCBI lineage: Eukaryota > Viridiplantae > Streptophyta > Magnoliopsida > Amborellales > Amborellaceae > Amborella > Amborella trichopoda. Next base: position 22,966,886 of record NC_142338.1, on the reverse strand, counting down.
TTCATAGGTAGCCTCGTGCCATCTACCCAAACTGAGTCAAAATCACCGCCATACTCACCCTATGGCCTCCACAGACTGCCATTCATCACCATTATGGTCTAGCTGTATGACCCTAAACTATAGTGCATGTCTTGGCTAGATGACATTAAAAGGCTTTGCACAGGTCTCGAGAGCATGACCCTAAACACGCCTTCACAATAAAAAATATGGGCATGGTGTAAACTTGGACAAGGGAACGCCATGAGTAAAAATGACCGGTGGGCTTGATCACTAAACCATGAGTTAAAGAGTTCCATGAAAACAAAAGCTTAGACACGATGAAAAAGGGCACTGTGAGCAAAAATGAATGAAAAGGGTGGACATGGCTACAAGGTCATGGGTAAAAGAGCTCGAAAATCAAGGAAGGTGGTGAAAACCGTCTTTAAGGTGCCACTTCCTCTGTTCAAGTGAAATCCCACAAAAGGGTGCATGGATTGACAAAACAGGTTGACGCAGCACCACAGCCTCAACCTACACACAATTGCTAAACAGTCGTAATTTTGGCTGGCAAGCTCTATCGAAAATCCTCAAGTGCCAGCATCTAATCAGAACGCGAAATGGCTCATCCGCGAGTGAGAGCCTCTTAAGATCTCCCACACTTCACCTCAAAAAATAACAAGAGTCCTTCCTTGAGGATGAGGACGATGATCAAAAGATTCCTCCAAAATGCTAAAGATCCCCACGAAGGCAAGAAACTGACGAAGCTAGGGCCTAACCTACTAGAGACTTTAGGGTAGTGTCTCTCCATGAGACTGCCTTGCCAAAATTCCCTCTAGCTAACAAGCCTAGACTTTCGGGATAGTTCAGAAGCCCCTGATTGAACACTGCTAGATGGGACCTACAGAGATACCCTGTTCATCAAAAGCAAACCTGGTGTAGCAACAAACTATGCCACCCAAAGATTCATAGCACTTGACCTTCAGATAGGCTCGATTCTGACCAATGAGGTCCCTACAAAATCCTCAAGCTGTCAGAATCATGAATACTTCCTCGAGGGTGAGGACTTCGACAAGATCCCTCAAAAGTCTCCTCGGATGGACCGTACATTGCATCAAAATGTCGGAGCATCCTGTTCAAATGTTGTCCTTCTCATTTATCTCGAAGAACAATATTCAGCAGGGCAAGCTGTTTGAAGACATTTTTCAGCACCTTGGCCCCCCAGTCAATAAAACTTGAGAAAACAGTGGAAATTCCAATAATCTCAAAATAACCACATAACGGGCCAAGATCTTCATAAAGACTCTCAAACGTCTCTTGCCAAGTTTCATCACATTTTGACATGTCTAAGGCAGTGCAGATTGAGAAACAATTTCAGTAGAATCGACCTTTAGCACCTCAAGACGGACCCTATAACTAGATCTATATCTTTAGTGTCTCAATTTGTTGTGGGGCCATCATCATTGGATCCCTCATGAATGAAAACCCCTAGGGGTCAAATTTCAGCTTGATCAGACATCCCTGAAAGAAGTTATAAGTGAAAGAGCGAGACCAGAGGAGCCACACGCTATTCCTGTGCGGCCACCTTGCAACTCAACTCCATTAAAAGGGCAGTCACAACAAGTAACTTTCAATGCTTATATCTCCCTCTCTCGAGATAGGATCATGCTCAAACTTGATGGAGCAGGTTCGTCTCGTCGAGATGAGTGTTTCAATATGTGGCACGCCCCACGACGACGCTTGAGCACGAAGAAAAGCAAGAGAGAAATTGCTGATCCGTGAAGAAAGTGCAAGAAAATCAGTAGCGTTGTGCCTCACTTGAGGAGCAAAATCATGCAACTCGTGAGCCCGATCGACGTGAAACCAATCCCATCACGTGCGTAAGGTCTAGTGGTATCTCTAGTCCGAACCCCGTACGTGATGATCAGTCAGATTACAGACACAAAGCCGACGAAGTAACTGTAAATTCCATCTCCACAATTCCAAATTCCGTCAAAATTTCATACCTTCAAAACGTTTATTCGGACAAGGAATTGAGCTGCGCTTGATGCCCCGTGATCATGACTGCATACTCAATGTTATCCAACAAAGAAATCACAGAAAAACATCAAGGAACGAGCACACAATCGTGCCCTAAAAACAGGATCCTGGCTTGAAGTCAGTATCAAATCGATCGCCATGCTGAGCCCTACAAGAAAACAACCATTTTCGATCAAACGGGCATCAGAACAACCCCAGATCATCCACGAAAAATTATTCACGTTCTAGGGCAACATAGGGACAGTCTTAAAATTCCACAACTTGTTAGAAAGAATCAAATCTGTCATTTTGCACCCTATTTTCTAATTTCTTTAAATTCATTTAAATCTTAATTTGCAGCAATTAGTTTTAATTTTGATCATCTTCCCATGTTTGGGCCTACTGTTTTATATACCATGTACCATCATTGTACGCAAAGGTTTGAACCCTTCACAAAAGAGAGAGTTTTTACTTAATAAATTTTCTCTTTCTTCTCATTATTGGGTCACCTTTGGGGAGAGACAGTAAGGAGAGAGAAACTTTTGGATTGGTACCTCTAGACTCAAGGTAAATTTTCTCTCATCTTATCTCTCTTCTTCTTATTTTTTGTCAGAGCTTCCTTTAGAGGCCATGCACGGCAGTCACAATGTCGTGAATGCCTCTTTCTTTCCTTTTTCTCCTTATTGTAATGCCATAGGTAGCGCATAGTGATGGTCGTGCCATGCACGAGCTCCTTTTCCTCTTCTGTTTGCACGTCTCCATGCTCATCGTCATCTGCTGGAGTGTCCTAAACATCTCAACGAGGAACGCGGGTAGCAAAGCTTATTGCTATCTGCTGGGGCTTCTCCTTGCTGCGTGACTATTGTAGGCCGTGATGTCCATCGCCGTCCGTGAAGGGTCGCGACAATACTCATCGCCGTTTACGAGCTTCTCTTTTGCGCCCAACGCCTATTGTCGTGCGTAGGCTTCTTTCATTTGCTCGATGCCTATCGCCACGCACAGGCTCCTTCTACGCCTCTCCTCATCTATCGCCGTGCGCAAGCTTCCCTTGTGCCCCATGCCTATCGTCATGTGCTCCATGAGAGGTAATCGCCACGTGACTCATGAGAAGTTATCATCGTGCGCCTCGCAAAATGCTATTGCAGTCCGCAAGAGATGTGTGGCCTTCCGCGTTGCCAATGGGGATGCTTCTTGCCATCAACGGGTTTCTTTCATGTCTCACGTCTAGCGCCATGTGCCTCACATGGAGCAATCGCCGTGAGACTCACCAGAAGCCATCGCCGCCCGTAAGGACGTGGTGTCTTCTCATGATGCTAATGGTGAGGCCCATTGCCATCTAGATTCCTCCCCCCTTCACCATCTCACTTTCTCTCTCTTCATTCCCTTTTCTTCTCTTCTTTCTTTTCTCTTCTCACTTGATTTTTGGCCTAACACTTCCATATCGGCCTTGGTTTTAAGTAATATTGTCGTCGTGCTAGTCTCGAGTACCTTACTCGTCTTTCTACCACTCTGAGTCGGTAACTTTCTAGCTGTCACACTAGTCTCGCCTCTTCATCAAGTTCTCTTCTCTTTTCTATCTTTATTTGAACTTTCCACTTCATCACTCAAACTTCTCACATTCTTAGCCATGCGAATATGCGTTGCCCTAAGACAAGGGTGAGCCTTTTGGCCCACTTGTCTAGCAAGTCAACCATAATAGTGTTGTGTACAAAACAAGGTGATCGCAAGTCAAGGGAGGCGAATCCGAACTAGATAAAGCAGCTAGGGGGCTTTCTTCATTATCTAAGAGGGTGTACACGCAAGCCAACTAGAGTTAGTCCCGAACCCACCTCAAATTCCTCTCTCATCAGTGGGTATACCCTCCCTTGCTCATGAGCAAGGTTTCTGAGAGAGTGATCTCAAGTCCTAGGTTCACTAGAAACCCAAAATACGTGCCCTCAGATCATCTAGCTTCGGAGGACAAGATCAAGGCACTTAACTACTCTCTTCTTCCATCTCCCAACCCTCATCTCATCATTTCTTCTCTTTTCTCCTTTTAATGTGCATGTCTGTGTGCATTCACCCAAAGACAAGGTGGGGTCCCTTAACTCCCTTGTCTTGTAAAATTAACCATATGTGTATGATCGTAGAAGCAGAAGAATACAGGCCAAGGGAGGCAATTCCGAACCAGTTGTATGACTGGGGGGCTTTTCGACAAGATCAAAGAGGGCACCCACGCGAGCCAGCTCGAATGAGTCATGGACTCAAATAAGGTGTGTCCCGCCTCACAAAAAATTCCTCTCTCATTGGTTGGTATACCTGGTCCTTGTTCTTGAACAAGGTTCTCGAGAGAGCGATCTCAAATCCCAGGTTCCCTTTGAAACCCAAGACACGTGTCACCAGATCATCCAAATCCAAGGGCGAGATCGAGGCACCAATCATTACACAATGAAGGAGGTCCTTCTGGAACAGCCGCCTTAGCTCAAAAAATCAGGCGCCAAGGCTATTACTAATTCATCATGCCTGAAGATTGTTGGAAGTTCATTAAGAGGTGTCCCAAATGTCAACTTTATGGAGACCTCATCCATGCATCGTCTGTACCACTCAACTCAACACCGCCCGTATGATGCTTTGCCATGTGGGGTCTTGATATCATCTGAGTGATCTCACCAAAGGCCACAAATGGCCATAGTTTTATATGAATGGCTAAGGAGTATTCACGAAATGGGTAGAGGCCGCATCATTTGTCAAAATTGAGGGAGAACATGTTGCCCGTTTCATAAAGATCAACATTGTGTTCAAATTATGTGTTTCTGAGTCAATCATTACTGACAATGGATCCAAATTTAAAAATGAAAAGGTCACTAAGGTGTACAAAACATTTGAAAAAATGCATAAATTCTTCACACCTTACTACCCTCAAGGAAACGGACAAGTAGAAGCCACAAACAAAGGACTTCTCATAATTATACACAGAATAATAGAAGGTGGTTTAGATTGGCGCAAAAAGCTAAACGATGCGCTATGGACCTGCTGAACAACTGAGAAGACTCATACTAGCATGACCCCAAACTTATTGGTTAAGGTATGGAAGCAGTGTTACCCATTGAAGTTGAGATACCGCCTGTCCGAGTGCTTATTCACAAAAATTCAGATGAGGAACAACAGATCGAAGCACGAATCACCGCCCTCGTTACTTTGGATGAAAGTCGATTATGAGCAACACAAAATATTGTTACTTACCAGTGTAGAATCGAGAGGGCATACCAAAGAAAAGTTGTTCCTCGACAATTCAGAGAAGTAGACCTAGTACTCAAGAAAATCTTTCACACTCCTGCAAATCCACACCCGTTAAGCAAGTTCAAATCTAATTGGGAGGGGCCATTCGTGGTTGCTTGAGTGCACACAGGAAATTCTTACAAGATAAAAAATAAGGAAGGGTACGAACTCAACGACCTTATTAATACGATGTATCTCAGAATATACTACCTGTAATGGGCTCAAAAGCGTGGTAAAAACTTGAAAAGGCATCACATAAAAAAAAAGATAAAAAAAAAAAAAAGGACATGGTGAAAACCTAGAAAGGAATCACGAGTAAAAACAAAGAATAAAAAAAATTGTCTGATTCAGAACCTCAAGTACAAATAAGTACCTACGAGTTCCAACAATATTGCACAAGCAAAACACTCAAGTACAAACAGGTACTTGCAAGTGTCAACAATACTGCACAAGCAGACCCTGAGGATGAAGACTCCTCCTAAAACCTGCAGGTTCCCAACAGAACTCAGAATGATGTGGGACGGTGACATGAATGGAAAATCGAAGTGACTTCGACGAACCCAGGAAGAATGTGGAGACTTCTCCAAGATGGAAGCCCAACAAGAATCCAGAGTACTCTTCATGAACCCACGAAGCAAAGGATGAAAGCCCTAAAGCTAAAAGGAAATCTTACAAGGAAATCCTTTCATCATCTTCGGGTAGAATAGAATAAAGAAAAGGACCACCAAAGGGGCCACAGGGGGCAAACCTGTAAGGCCCCAGAACTGGTCAAGATCTTTATCAACACTTCAAAAGACTACCTGCCAAGTTTTATCGTGATCAGACATGTCTAAGACAGTGAACTCAAAGGAACAATTTTAAGAAAAATAGCCTCTAGCACCCTGAAAGGGACCCTACAAATGGAACTATATTTTTGGTGTCTCAAATCACTATGGGACCACTGCCATTAGATCCGACATGGTCGAAAACCTCTATACGCCAGGTTTCGGCTTAATTGGACACTCCAGAACAAAGATATGAGAAAAACATTGTAATAGGAGGGGTCGCGCACTATTCTTGTGTGGCCTCGCTGCACCAAAACACTATTAAAGGTGGTTGTTTTTACAGTCTCGAACAGTCACTTTCGAGGTCTGTAACTCACTCGTTCCAAGTCGAATCGCACTCAAATTTGGTGAATGTATTCGTCCCATCAAGACAAACAATTAGATATGTGGCACCCCCTGAGACGATGTCCGAGCAAAGAGAACAGCTAGAGAGAAGTTGTCGATCCGTGAAGAAATTCCAGAAAATTCAGCAGCGATATGCCTCACTCGATGGGCCAAAACATGACGCTCGCATAACAGATCAGTGCAAAACCAATTCCATTGTGTGCGTAAGGTCCAGGGCTATCATTGGTCTGAACCTTATACATGATGGACAGTCAGATTTCATGCATGAAGCAGACGAAGTAACCGAAATTTTGGCCTCTGGATTCCTGATTTTGGCCAAAACTTAAAAGTTGTGAAATCTTCATTCGGGCTTCAAATCGTGTCCCGTTTGTTGCCACGCAATTGTGACAGCATGCTTAGTGCACTTGATGAAAAAATTATAGAAAAACATCAAGGAATGATTGCATTATTGATCCAAAATTTCCAAGATTCAAACTAATTCAAGTCTCGTGATCATGGCTCAAAAACATGATTCATGGCTCGAAGTTGGTATCGATTGCCATGTCGAGCCCTACAAGAAAACAATAATCTTTCGATCAAAAGGGCATCAGAGCAACCTCGAGTTAACCACGAAAGATCACGCAAGCTCTTGAGCCGCAGCAAGGACGATTATGGAATTCTACACATTGTTAGGCAAGGGCAAAACAATCCTTTTACACCCAATTTTAGAATGTCTTTTAATTCAATTAAATCTTAAGTTTCAACAATTAAATGTAATTTTGATCAATTCACCCATGTTTAGGCACAAGTCTATTTAAACAAGCACTGCCTCAGTGTAAACTGGACCCCCTCGGCCTTCAGTTGATTGTTACAAGATTGAATACAATTTTGATTCCTTTCTTAAGCTTGTGAGTACATCTTGGAGAGAGAGAGAGAGGAGAGAGAAGTAATGGGTCGATACCCTTCAAGCAAGCAACTTTCTCTCTCCTCCCTCAATCTCCTTCTTTCTTCTCTCTTTCTCTCTTCTCTCTCTTACTCTCTCTTCTTTCTTCTCTCTTTCTCTCTCTTTTTTTCTCTCTTCACTCTTTTTCTCTTTCTCTCTCTTCTCTCTCTTCCTTTCTCATTCTCTTTTCTGTCTCTTTCTCTTTCTTCTCTCCTCATCTCTATCTCCATTTGGCCCCTTCTGATGCAATTAGTGAGGCTTTGCACCGGTTGCTCTCCTCTCTCTCTTTAACAGTCGGCACGACCTAGCACCGGTTGGTCTTCTCTCTCTTTTACCAGTCAACGAGACTTAGTGTCGATTGTTTTCTCTCTTCCTCTGTCAGTCAGCATGACCTAGCACCGACTGGGTTTCTCTCTCTTCCTCTATCAATCAGTGAGATCTAGTGTAAACTGGTTTTCTCTCTCTTCCTCTATCAGTCGGTGTGACCTAATGTCGACTAAGTTTCTCTCTCTACCTCTGTCAGTCGACTTGACCTAGCATCGGCTAGGTTTCTCTCTTTTTTTGTTAGTTGGTGAGACCTAGCATCGACTAGTTTTGTCTCTCTTCTTTTGTTAATCGACGAGACCTAGCACAGACTGGTTTTCTCATCTATATCTTCAAATCATTCCTCTACTACTCTTGTGTTTGACCTAAAGGAATTGAGGTTATCATCTCACGACAGGCCTGTCATCTAACCGTAATGTTGTTATGCCAGGATCACTTAGCCAGCTGTATTGCCACGATAGACCGACCATCGTGCTTAGTTGGTCGATATTGGTGATAATGTCTAATGCTGATGCCATGAGCGGGTCTTCATTACCGAGCCTGTTTGGCTACCACGTTAAGCCATTTATCAACCAGCCTAGTCACTGCTTTGATCCTCTCTCTTGGTTGAATTCTTCTCCCATGTCTTTCTTTCTTCTTTTTGAATGCACATACTTGTGTACGTTCATCAGAGAGGAAAAGGGTGAGGTCTGGCCCACCAGTCCCATAACCTTTGCCATATACGTGTGTGATTGCAAAAAAGCAGAAAAAAAGAAGATTATGAGCCAAGGGAGGAAATTTCGAACCATTTTTATTACTAGGGGGCTTTCTTCGTGATCTAAGAGGGCGCCGACATGAGTCAGCTCAAGTAAGTCCCGAAGCCACATATAAAATTCCTTTCTCAACCGCTAGTAACACCTGCCCCTATTTTCGAATGAGGTTCCCGAGAGAGCGATCTCATAAACAACCTGAGTCTCTCCTGAAACCCGAGACGGGCGCCGCCCGATCTTTCAGGATCCGGAGGGCAAGATCGAGGCACCTAACTAGCTTGGTGACTCCACTAGAGACTTTCTACATTAGTCGAATCGTTCTTGTTTGGCTAATCTCTTCTTTTATTATCTGCTTTCATTCTCTTTTCATATTCACTTATGGCTACTGGTATCTATAACCCACTTATCTGGATCGGGGATTTTCTTTTCCCCTTATTCGAGAGTGTGCCCGGGGAACATGCTCCTTCGACTTCATTCCAGACCATCCTCTTGAGCAAAGACCACTTGTCTAGCTCTCAGGTCTTAACCTGGACAGGTGTGAGGAGGGACCATAAGGTCCCTCACTAGCCATCTTTTCACTCTGGTGGAAACTCCAGCAAGGTGCCCTACATGGGCAGCAATTATATTGCCCCACACAGCATACACCCAGCCACCGGCAAGTCACTTGTCGGTCAAGTTCCTGAGGTACGCCGGAAGGCTACCCAACCCCTTTTTGCAAAAGGCAAGCAAGTTGTCATTGCTCCTATGGGTCTCCATAAGGCTACCCCCCATATTTCGGCACCATTGGTCTGTATCCCTAGAGGCTCATCACTTCGAGGCAGAAACCCCACGGTCTCCATCCCTCACACACATCACAAGGCTCGTGGGTCACCCACTGGAGCCACAAGCAACCTTTCTGTTACCTCAAGTCCGTGTCCAGGATCAAACCTTCCAAAACCAGATCCTATGCACGTTACACATATGCATCTAACTGCTTGGGGAAACGCCATTCCCACGCCAACCCGAGTACACAGGAGACGAACTTCTTGTCGTTCTACTCCGCACAAAGAAGTGCACCCTGTAAGGGGCAGGCATCTACCTGTTCCCTTGCAGACACTTGCGCGAGCCCGGGTTGACCCCCAGGTTCCCTGAGATCCTTCTTCGAAGGGCACGCACGCATCTCCATCTAAGGTGTCTCCTCGCCCTCGACTCAAGCCTCCTCATCAGTCAACCCTGTTCCTGCTTGCTCCTTCTTCGAGCAAGCACCTTCAGCCTTGGTACTCAAAGGTTTTCCTTAAGAATACCATCCTGAACCAGCCCTATCGCTTAGATCATGTCTTTGGAGCTCATAAGAGAGCTCGGGGCATGGACCTCATGGAATATCGAGTTCTTCATCCTCCCAGGCCGAAGATGACTCCAGTTCCTGATCCCCATTCATTGCCGCACTTGATGGAGATAGCTCTCTCCTGTGCAAGAAGAATTGACCAGCCGTGACCTAGATCACAGTTTTGGCGCAAGGTCCATCAAAACCTCAAGGCTACTAGGGAGGTGACCAAGGCAGTGAAAACAACTAATTTTGATGACCCTCTTCACTTGCATCCATTCTATCCCCTTTTGAAGCCTGAAGAAGAGCTCCATAAGCCCTGTGTTGTGGTTACTGTCGCAGAAGAAGATCCAGCCACTTAGAAAACACAATCCCAAGACCGTCGAGAATTGGTCCAAACGCTATCTGCATATAGGAGTCGAGTTCAGTCAGGGCATGCTGACCCCTTACTGACTGATCTACCATGTACGACCCGTCAAGCTCGCAAGCCTTCAGCTGCCACTAACGTTGACCTCCCCAGAGAAATGGTCAGCGTAATGGTCATAAGCAAGCCCGGTGATGCGCAGTAGGATCGTATGTACAAGTTTGAGGATATGGTGCACGCAATGATGGAAAAGATCAATCGTATTGACGTGGCATGCCAGTCCGCTAACCATAAGGTCAATTCCCATCACTCTGATGGTGCATCTCATTAGTAGCCCCCTCCGTTTACCTCACAGGACAATTTTGTCCCTCATCCAGTCTCTCAATTAGATATTAATGCTATGGTCACCCATAGTCCAAAGAACAGATAAATTTCGGGAATACAGGGTGCCACGCCTTATCAAAAACCTTACCCCTCCTATTTTGATCAAGTCACGTTCCCCTCAAACTATAAGAAAGGGAAGCTTTCCCTTTTTCAGTGAAACAGCGGCTGACGGGAGACTTCTTCTCCACCAGTTCGTTGAGACCCTCGATGTCCCGACAATCCAAGGGTAGGCCCGACTTCCTCCAAACTCAATGCATACATGGGAAGAGATGGAGAAACTTTTCTATCAATGCTTTGATGAGATCGAGAGAGAGGTACAAACTATCGAACTTCTCACCTTGACTCAAGAACCAGATTAAGCCATGGTTCAGTCATATCAAGATGGAGAAACTTGGCTTCTCGCCATCCTAATCCTATGCCTGAAAAGGAAGCAGTCCAGAATTACATGCAGAACATGCGACCTAGTATCTCTCTACATTTCGAAGACTCCAATCTGACCTCCATGTCAGATTGATCTCTAAATCAGTTCGTATAGAAAGTTTGTCACGCCATCACGGTGGGACACGAAAATCATCTACAAGTTCAGCAAATAATAGGGGCAATGGTAGATCTTAGAATGACACACGGGGTAGCCAATAAAAGGGGGTAATCGGTGCAGCCGTCTTGGTCACTAATTCAAAGAAGGCTCCCTCCCAAATGTTGGACCTCTCTAAAGGGGTAACCGCGACAACAGTGACACCCCAAGTTGGCAAGCAACAACCGTCATACAATTGGGTACCTTCACCAGCCAACCTTGATCGGGGTGATTATTTTGCCAGACATAGGAACAAGGTTTATCCCTTCGAGAAGGAATGGGTACTTGTACTGTTTTTGTTGCTATTGGATTAAAATATGATCCAGCTTCCAAGAACAAAATTCCCTGAGCAGTCTGGCCTTGACACTCAAGGGAATTATTGTACTTACCATCGGAGGATCAATCATCCCACAGATGATTAGTACATCTAAAGGATATCATTGAGGCCCTCATTCTGAAATGTCAGATAAAACGTGAAGATTTGAAGAAGGCCTTCGAGGCAGCTGTGGTCTCCCATGTCGTAACGATGCAAGAGGAAGACGAAATGCCTAATATTCTCCACACTTTCTTGATTATATTGCTTAAGGAAGGCATAATCACACCGAAGCAGGCAAGGCAACCCTGCCCCCTTGCTATGGGCACTAAAGATCGTTGGTGCCCATTCCTTCAAATAAGAGGGCATTATTTGTCAGAATGCACAACTTTCCTTGATATATTCGCATAGTAGATGTGGGAGTGTCAAGAATTTTATAATCTCCCCGTAACTGATCCCCAAATCACTTCTCCATCAGGGCAAGAAGATCTCACAAATCAGGAACTTCCTATCACTGACTCAGACTCTGCAGAACCCTCGGATTTCTAGCCATGGATAACCTACCGTGGCCAAAGCAGACTCAAATCCTTAAGATGAGAAGCGGTTCGCCAAGCTAGAGAGGTTTGCCAACTCAGCGAGACGAATCAGACATCATGTCAGAAAACCAGAAAGAGATGGGCACCAAGGGCTGCACGCCGAAGAAACAAGATCGCTCAACCCATAGTCCAGAAGGAATTAGTCCAGAAGGAATTACTCAAGCCCCTTCCCCCATTGGTAACTTTGTTGAACTTCATCCCTGACACAATCCTTTTTCCTTCTTGATCCTGTCAAGGGGATGCTCCCATCTCATCTCCCACTCAGCACACGTCCAATGAGAGTAACGACGTTAAAAGCACTCATCAACGGTCTTAGCAAGAGAAAGACCTAAAAGATCCCCTACACTTGTCCAAGTCTAGCGATGACGTAAAAAGCTGCCCAGATCTGTTTGATGAGGGGAACAACCTTAAAAGTCCCCCATCTTCTAACCCTACTCCTTCTTCTCCTACTTCTCATTCTTCCTTGTCTATGTCTCCTGCATGTACAACTTTGGTATGTCTGAACTTCAATTCTCTCAATAGAGAACTTGAGGGATCAAACATAACAAAGACACAACACAAACAATTGAGAAAGACCCTGGCACAGGCAGCAAGATTCTTAACAATTGCTAATGCCCTGGCAGCTAAAGCCTAGTCAGAGCCACCTTCTTCACATAAGTGTAAGAAGCTGAAGCTAAAGAAACCCCAGTGCCCCTTGAGCCTGACTTTGAGAAGAGATTGAGAGAGTCGAGAGGGCAAAGCTTCTATTCTCAGGAAGCTTGCCACATGGTGCAAATTTCAGGAGCAATACCCATCATGAGGTAGATAAATCTCAGATCAGGGAGGATGTTGCAGCCTCCACCGCTAAAGTTGAGCGCCTTGAACTTCCCCAGTCCATCATTTCCCCTTATTCTAAAGGCGAGTCTGCCTATCCTACGGCTCTCTGGGCTTCTTCTTAATCCCAATACCTTAAACAATCCTCCTATTCTCCAATTTCCTGGGACCCCTTTTATCTCATGCACTCAGCCCCTTCCAAAACATCAAACATCCGCCACTCGAACCAAGCCCGCCGTGCAATCAAGTCAGCCAGCCAAATAAACCCGCTTTATGCAAACCTGCTTCTCAACCCAATATACCAACCAAATCAGTGGTAGGACCAAGAGCATAAGGCCTTGATCAAGAAAAGGTAAAATATGATGTGATAGGACATCTACGGAAGCTTCCAGCCCTTCTTAGTGTCTACGACGCCCTCAAAGGATGATCGAATGGCTTTGATTCAAGCTCTATCTGACCCAGAAGTGTACATGAACGAAGTAGAACCCATCGAGGTAGACCCAACAATTCTGCTAGGATATATGCCAATCACCTTTTCAGAAGACGATTTGTAGCTAGGGGAAAAGTTTCATAATCGCCCTCTCTTTGTTACTGGCAAATTACATGCATGCCCCATCAACCGAATTATGTTAGATATAGGGTCGGAAGTCAACCTGATTCCAAGGAGCATCCTTACTCGATTAGGATTGGGGTATGAAGATCTTACCCCGACCCACGTCACAGTTCAAGGGTTCAACGAATTAGGAGAGAAGCCGGCTGATATGGTATGCCTTTGTTTTAAGATCGGTGAGCTGAATGATTACGCCCAATTTCATGTAATTGACACCGATACTTCTTACAATATCCTCCTCGATCGGCCATGGCTCCATGACCAGGGGGTGGTTCCATCAACGTTGCATCAGTGCTTCAAATATAGCCGAGATGGGAGTCAACATATGGTGTATGCCGACAAAAGACAGTTCCCTGGCCAAAATTCACTATGCTGATGCTAAATATTACTTCACAGATCTGACTTCGCCTCAGAAGCCGAGTGGTGAAGGTCACAAGTCTACAAGCAAGACTGTGTCCTTTTCTCATGAAGATGTTGAGGATGTTGAAAGGATGCTAGTGAACATGTTCAAGGAAGAAGAAAGGCAGGGCAAAATTTTACCCCTAACGACTCTTCATTCCAACATCCCAACCATCATTCCTCAAGAAACTCTCCCTTCGTTAGAAAAAGAGTCTTCACCTTCTGCCCCGAGTTCTGAGCCACCTTGGCCGAAAAATGAACAAGAAGTCATTTCTGAGATCAAGCAAGCCATGGGGGTAGAATTCCCGGCTCCAAGGATCATCTATACGCAGGACCATCATAAAGTCTTGCATATCCCCATTGCACTCTTGGAAGCCGAAGCAGTACGACAACCACCACGAAAATTTTGTCAAAGTTTGATTGCTATAAGTATAGGGGATGTTCCTTAGACCGTTGTCCAGCCAAAATTTTTACTTTTCCCTGACCTCTCGAGAGAGAAGTTTGGCGGAGGGTAACTTCCTCCCCCTCAAGGGCAAGATCCTCTAGCAGACTTGAGGACCGAATTTTGCAGTCTTCTGAGTCAATTGAAGGTTATACGTATCTCTTCAAAGCATCTCAAAGAGTTTATGCCGGTTATTAAAAGCTATGATGAGCTTGAAATAAACACGCCACCAACAGAAGCCTAGGCCCCTCCTGATTGGACTGTCTATAGCAACTAGGCTCACCAAATCATGAAGAAAATGGACTATGAGTCTTTGGTCAATCAGACATTGAAAGGACAAAAAGCAGCGACTCCCTATTTTGAAGCTATCCATGCCATGGCAGCTCACCGTGGGGCTAGACAAGGCCTAGGGTATTACTATGAAATCATGCAGTAAAGTCAATAAAAAAGAGAAGCGCTTCATTCATTAGTCAAAACTTTTACAAGTACTGAGAAAAGGGAGAGTGACATGCTCAGAAACGATCAATGATCTTATTGATATCTGTGTTGCATGCTTCAGGAGAAGTCTCACTGCCTTGAACACGTGCCTTCAGCTCTGCCACTGTTTGAGTCACCTCTGTCATCTCCACAGTTTCAAACTCAATTGTGCCATCAAGTTCGGACAAATCTGCAACCAAAGAGGCCTCCATGGCCTTCCTTTGAGCCATCTCCATCTCGAGGGCCGTGAATTCTTCTTTCAGTATTCGCACTGCCTCCCTGACTTCGATCTTTCTCTTGAAGCTTCCTTGTGCCGCTCTCTTAAGGTCCTGCTGACGCCCAGTTATCAAGGCTTTCTTCTCAATACAAGCATCTATCTTCTCACGACTACGCAAGATCAACTCTTCCAAGGAGGCTACCCTTTTGGTTTCTTCCTCATGATGCAGCACTCCCAACCGCCAGTTCTCCAACACATTTAGAGTTGCATTGAAATGGGAAAGCACCTCTGGCACTGTCTCGGCCACAGAAGTTGCGACGAGCTCCCTTAGCCTGAGCAAACCTTCTCCCAGCTCGTTGAAAGGTGGCTCCCTCAAGCCCTGAAGGCCTGCTTTAAACATGACTTCAATCATGCTAGAAACACCACAAAAAATAGGTCGCGATGGTGCTATTGAGGCCACCATTGCGGAAGACACTCCAACCTCAAGGATCGGGCTTGTTGAAGTGATAGCCATCCGAGCCATTGGCTCCTCTGAAACAAGGGCAAAGCCTAAAGCTTCTTGCCCTTCAGGCTCATAGGCAGCCTCGGCCTTAATCTGCATGGGCTTTTTGATCCCAACCTCGTCGTCTTGACCCTCTCTTTTAGGGACCTCTACTGCTGACGCAACAGGTTGTAGGGAAACCTGTTCCCATGCTCTTCACCCTCCTGAACTATCACCTTAGCATCACCAAGTTCAGAAATTGCCTCTTCTCTTTGCCCTTCCTCAGCCGACTCATCTATGACAATGGCTTCCTCCATTTGGCCCTCGCCTGGAAGGGCTAGAACCTCGCCCACAAAAAGCTTAGTCCCCCATCTTCATGAATCGGGACCATGGGAGTAGTAACCTCTTGGTTCTTAGGCACGTCATCAACTTCATGCTCTTCTCCTTGAGCCATAGCCCCTGCCTTAGTCGGGGCACTAAACTCCTCATGCATGAGGGCCACATCGACATGAGAGGCCCTATCTGGAGCAGTTGCTTTAGGGCTTTCATCCTCTTCAGTCTCCACCCGAGCCGCCTCCAACTCAGGAACTACCCCTAGACTTAAGGGTGTCTCCCTAAGATCCGGAGTCCCCTCCCAATCATAAGCAACATCAATAGGCTCAGAGCTGTCAAAGTCGTCCGCCTCAGTTTTTGAAGAAAAAGAAACATTTTAGCATAATCAAAAGATGGTTTAGAAAACACAAAGGGTAATACTAGAATAATTATTAAAAGATCAGAAGAGTAAGGCCTACCTCCTATTTCTGACACCACAAGAAGCTTGTCGCTCTTCCACCTCCGAATACGCCCACTAACTAAAGACGCTGCAAGGGTGTCCACAATAGTAGGGCGCTTTCTTTTCTTTCCCCCTCTTGGAATAGGAGCTGCCACCTCAGATCCACCTCCTTGAGAAGGCCCTCCAGCCAATTTTCTATGAGGACCGCTCCCGATTAGGACATTCAAGTCTTGTGGTGGATGCTTCTCATAACCAGGGACTTGTTGTCCCTCATCCCATTTGAAGATCGAGCTAAGAATGTTGAAGACACTCCCAGTTATCATCTTCATTGCATGGAACTCTAGTGACGCCTCATCAGCAGTGATCTCGTGCGGAAGCCTCAAAGCCCATCAATTAGAGGGATAATCCAAGGCAACCATCGTGTCGGGAGTAAAAGCATCCACTAGCCTCCTTTGCAGGGTGTCTTGGTGCCAGTTACCGTTCACCCATTTCCAAGGGTGATCCTTATCCCAACAGCACTTATTAGTGACCCTCCACCAGTTCACGTATGCCTTGGCTGTTCGAACTCTCCTACCAAAGTGAGGCAGCACATATTTGCTAGTCTTTTTCATTTCAAGAGACATGGACCAAGCAATCCGTATATGCTCTGGCAACCAACACTCTTGGAAAGTTCAAAACTCTTCGGCCCTCCCCTTATGCACCTTACTCCGGCGCTTCTCAAAGAATACCAAGAAGGGGCAGCCTTGGTCAAGCCCGTGCTGACAGAAGTAGCAATGGGGGGAAACCCCCTTTAGCCGAGCACTGTGTGGAGTCTGATAAGGTAAAAATCCCCCTCTGATGCTCAGCATGACCATGAGTTCCTTAATTGTTGTCTGGGAACCATCCAGTTGCTTCCCCAATTCATCAACAAAAGCACGGTCGGTGAAGCTCCCGATCGGAAAAGGGAATCTCCTCATGTTCAAAGAATCATTCCCGAATTGACCCTGAGCCTCCCCTGGGGTATGGAAGATAGCCCTCTGGTTCTCAATCTTCATCAAGAAAGGCCACAATTTATTTCCTGAGCGTTGATGCTTGACGTAGGTGTCAGGGAAATAAGCCCCTAGCCACCCATACACCTAATGCATAGGGAACAGAGTTTTAAAATCTCCAGGAAAAGCTTTTCCTCCTACGATGTTGTTCCCTCCCTCTTTACCCTTGTAGGCTTTTCCGTGGGAGATGGCCTCCAAGCCATGATATATGTTGCACAGGACTGGCTGAGAAAGGGCATACTCACGCCCTCTGGCCACGTCGCATGCCACATATAGTACCCCTGGACGAATGTCATTCCCCTAGCCAAGGAACATGAATTTTCACAAGAATAAGGCTAGGTAAGTAGCCAAGAAGACACAGTCATCGCCGGTCTCGAGTTGATTTATGGGAGGTGTCTCTTTCGCAACTCCCTTCCCTTTTCCCTTTGGAGTACCCTGACCGTCCTCAGGATAATCCCCGCAAAAGAATTTCACCCATTCTATAAAGGTGACCCTGCCATTGGTAGATTGGTCTACAATCAATTGATAAGCCTCAAATATCTTTGGAAGACTGGCCGACGGCTCTTCATGCCCCAAGTTAACACCACCAAAGATGACCGAGTTTGAGGGCACAAACTTGTCATACATAGCCCTGATCATCAGGAGACCTCCAATGAAGTGAAGGTCGAGTAAAGAGATTCTCACTTCACCATGACCAAGAAGCCAAGTATTACTTACATGGCTCCACGTCTCCCGCAATACCTTTATTGTATTAGAGCAACATTCGTAGTAGTTGCCTGAACACTAGACCATTACTAACAGCGAAGCATGCTCAAGAGTTCTTCCATACGAAGCCAATACCTTGGCAGTCCAGAAAGCATATCCCTTCAGATATTGGTGTTGTCCCTTAATCCGGTGCCCTTTTGTTGACCACCTATGTAATCCCTTCACCTGGACCATTCGCTTCCCCTTGGTGGGCAAGTTCTCCCCAGAAGCTATGTTTTGATGCATACAATGAAGAAGTGTTATCCCTTCTTCAATATAGACGTTGCCATCATTGCCCTCCCGCACTTCAAAGCATATGGGATTAGTAATGAATGTAACACTAAGGGGCCATTCTCGTTCACACACTGGCTGGACCAGCCAAATGGGTTCACCCCTGATAAAACTTCACCCGTAAAATCACGGGCGTAGATTTCTTCTTCCCTTGGGAGCATCCTCACATCAGGTATTTGGTAAGAAGATTCAGCCATTACAAATGGACTTAGGAGTACACTCCCAAAAGCTGCTTAGGCACTGGAACAGTGCTGGTTGAGCCTCTCAAACACTTATCGCCAAGTCAGCTTCTCAATGCTCAACGCCGGTTGCGTATTAACGAATAGCGTCGGGTGAGTTTGACAAACACCCAGTGCCGGTTGAGCCTCTCAAACACTTATCACTGGGGGAGCTTCTCAATGCTCAGCACCAGTTGCGTATTAACAAATAGCGTCGGGTGAGTTTGATAAACGCTCATCACTGATCGAGCTTCTCAGTACCTAGCACCGATTGAGCACCAAACAACTAGTGTAAGTTGAGTCTTTTTGCACTCAACACTAGTTAAGGTTGCCAACACCCCCGCGATGGTTAAGCTTGTCCAAAGCTAGTGCCTGCTGTGATCGCATCTCTCGCACGTGCCACGAATCATAGTCATGACACCTTGAACTTTTCTATCTTGACTAAAAACCGTCTCCACGTCTTTCCGCACTGCTTCACACATGAGCGATTGATAACCATACGATTTCCAAGGACGAAGGCCAACCTGTCACCAGCTGTATGCCTTCCCCACGACAGTTCACCTCTTACAATTGTATGGCCAACCTCTTGCGACTGTTAATCTCCTGCCAGAACTTTCCCTCCTTTTTTTTTAACCTGAGTGTCACCAGAACCTCACCGAAAAACTCTTGCAAACTTCCCCTAAATTCCTGGAAACTTCTGCAACATCATTGCAGTGCCAAAAAACTTCCACAATCGTCGAGAAACCCCTAAAAATCCCTACCAGAGAGGAAAACTGCACTCAGAATTTCCTCTCTTTCACAGAAAACTTCTCAGAGGAGAATCCTCTCTCTGCTACTCTCTCTGTAACTTCTCCAATTCTGGCCAAAGTCCACACTCCGAAGGTTTTCTCTGCAAGACCATTGTGGGAATCCTGCAGTTTGGTGAAGAATATTCTCTGCAAAACTCCTGTTGAACTCTTACTGCTTGCCGAAACTTCAACCGGGCACACCTTCTCCTCACTGTTAAAAAAAACTATTGCTTAAGTTTTTACCCATGGTGAAAAGTAAGGTAAAACGAGATTTTACCCCCTTATATAGACTACGCTACCCTCAAACACCCTTCACAAACTCAAAATTCCAGTTGTGTCCAAGGGAAGCCAAGCAACGATGAGACGGGTCAGGTCTCGACCCAAGGCTCGAGGTAACTCTTATCCCCAACGCCGATTGACTTAGCGTCGGGTGTAAATTTCAAGACGACCCTAGTGCCGGTTGACTTAACGCCGTGTGAGTTTCCAAATACAACCTTAACGCCGATTAACTTAGCGTCGGGTGAGTTTCCAAATGCAACCCCAGTGCCGGTTGACTTAGCATCTGGTGTGTTTCCAGAAACGACCTTAGTGCCGGTTAACTCAACACCAGTTGACTTCAGATAACATCATGGGTCGATCTTTAACAACCCAGTGTCAATTATGTTGTGAGAACTTAGCGCCCGGTTGAATATTCGCAATAGACCATTAGCGCTACACATGGCGTCGGCCGTATTTCAAGCAGTATATGCCCTACCACTATCCTTAGTGAAGTTGCACCCAAGCCAGGATGTGTCATCCCTAGTGGAGTTATGCACGGGTTGTTGCACCCAAACCGTGACTTCCCAAATGAAGTCAGGAGCTGTCCCTCATCCCCAGTAGAAGTCACACCCATACTGTCGCCCATTATCCTCAGTGGGGTGAGTGTCATTCTTACCTCTTCAAATCTCGGTGGGTCTGTTTCATACCAAGCTATAGTAACCCCAGGGAGTCAAGTTATCCTCAAAAGAAAATTCTCTAAAGAGTACGCTTAACTGCTTTAAACCTTAGTGAAGCCTGCCTCTATTGACCAGCGTTCATCAGGTCACCATTTCCATCTAGGCCTTCAGTTTGTGAATGGCCTTAACCATTTTATCCCTAGGGAGTCGGATCGCCATCCACAGACCTATTCCCCATGGAGCTCCACCTACATGGCAACCTAGCCTCGGCCCATGCTGCATGACCCTAAACTGCACAGCCTCGGTCTATGATGCATGACCTAAACTGCACAGCCTCGATCCGCACTACATGACCCTAATCTACATAGCCTCGATCCGTGTTGCATGATCCTAAACTGCAGAACCTCGGTTCGTGCTGCACGACCATAAACTGCACAGTCTCGATCCGTGCTGCATTACCGTAAACTACACAGCCTCGTTTCGTGCTACAGGACCCTAAACTACATAGAGCCTCGGTCCATGCTGCATGACCCTAAACAACATAGCCTCAGTCAGTGCTGTACGACCCTATACTGCACAGCCTCAATTCGTGCTGGACGACCCTAACTGCACAGCCTTGGTCTATGCTACATGACCCTAAACTAAACATCCTCCGTCCATGCTGCATGATCCTAAACTGCACGACCTCGATCCGTGCTGCGTGACCCCAAACTGCACAGCCTTAATCCATGCTGCATGACCCTAAACTACATAGCCTCGGTCCGTGTTGCATGACCCTAAACTGCACAGCCTCGGTCCTACTGCAGGACCCTAAACTGCATAGCCTCGGTTCGTGCTGCACGACTTTAAATTGCATAGCCTCGGTCTGTGCTACACGATTCTAAAATTGCATATCCTTAGTCTAGATGCACGACTGTAAATTGCATGGTACAAACTATATGACCTTAAAATGTACCGGTGGTCCGTGCTGCATGACCTTAAACTGCATAGCATCATGGTCCAAACTATATGACTTTAAACTGTAACGGAGGTCTAGTTGCACGACCTTAAACTGCATGATCCTAATTGTATGACTTTAAACTACATAACCACAGTCTAGTTGTGTGACCTTAAACGATAGCACCCGTTCTAGCTGCATGACATTAAAAGCCTCAGCAGCCACAGTCAAGCTGTATGACCTTAAACCATAGCTCACATCCTGCTGACATGATGATAAACTGCTTTGCCCAGGTCACGGAGGCATGACCATAAACTCGCCTCCACATATGTGCACATGCCTTTACGTGCATTTTCATGCACACCATTTCTAACCTACCTGATAGTGTGCACACACCACCGTCATTACCTCCCCAGTGAGTTCATTCATTTTATCACCATACCTCATTCCCCGTTGAGTCTCACCCATGCTCACAAAACCACGAACCATCCCACCAGCCATACCCATTGTAAGTTAGTGGGTCACCATCGTCCACTCACCTTTCATACATTGTCCATCTCTCATAGGTAGCCCCGAGCCATCTCCCCAAGTGAGCCAAACCACCACCATACTCACTCCATGGCCTTCATAGACTGTCATCCATCACCATCACAGTCCAGCTGTATGACCTTAAACCATAGTGCACGTCCAGGGCGCATGACGTTAAACTATTTCACACAGGTCCCAGAAGCGTGACCTTAAACATGCCTTCACAAAGAAGAAGAGGAAAGAATAACGGGCATAGTGTATACCTGAACAAGGGAACGCTATGAGGATAAATGACGGATGGGCATGGTCATGAAACCATGAGCAAAAGAGTTATGTGAATAAAAAAACCGGGCACGGTGAAAACCTAAAAGGGCATCGTGAGTAAGAATAAAAAAAAAGGTGGACATGACCAGAAGGTCATGGGTAAAAGAACCTCATAAAAAGAAGTTGGTGAAAACTGTCTCTACAGTGCCGCTTCCCAAGACCAAGTGAAACTCCGCAAAGGACGCTTGGATCAATAAACAGGTTGATGCAGCACTCGCCTCAATAGGCAACTTCAATCCTCACTCAAAAGAAGAATATCCCTGATGACATAAAAAGCAAGAACCAAAAAACATGAGCTTCAAGGAAAAAATTCCGACAATCTTAGTCCAGTTATAAAAGGACTTGAAAGATAGAAGACTCGCCAAGACGGCAAGACAAGTCTCATGAGGAAGAACATTATTCTCACGAGGTCATAATCACTCTAAGAAACAAACATTACAAAGGAATGAAACTGACAAAGCAAGGGGAGAACCTGCTAGTGACTTCAATTCACCTAGCCGACAGGCCTAGACCTTCGAGACTGCCTAACACTGCCCTCGATTGGACTCGATAGTCGAGACCCAAAGTGCTACTCGGAACGTCAAAAGTAAACTTGGTGTAGCAACAAACAGCGCCTAGCAAAGCAAACCAACGAACCCAAACCAAATGGGAACAATGCCCTTCGCCATGGCACTCAATTGCCAGATGGGCTTGATTTTGACTGACGAGGTTCGTACAAAATTCTCAGATTCAGAATCACAAACAATCTGCACGAGGGTGAGGAATTTGACAAGATCCCTCAAAAAAGTCTCTTCTCCTCGTAAATTCTCCATGGACAGACCTACAAACAATGCATCCCTACGTTTGAGCAGCCTTGTTGCACCATTACGTGAATCTCCTCGACGTTCACGTGGTCCTATGGCTAGGAAGGAAAAATGTAAACGTCGAAGGAAACTTTTTGAATGATTATCCTTCTCGCTTCTCTAGAAGCACAACATTCGACGGTGCAAGCTGTTTGAACGTATTTTTCAACACCTTGGTCCTTGGTAGGAAGAAGGTCAATAAAACCTACAAAACAGTGAAATTTCCGTACAGTCTCATAAGAGCCCCAGAACTGGTCAAGATGTTTATCAGCATTTCAAAAGACTACCTGCCAAGTTTCATCGCTATCAGACATGTCTAAAGCAGTGAACACAAGGGAACAATTTTCAAAAAAATGGCCTCTAGCATCCTGAAACGTACCCTACAACTGAAACTACATTTTTTGGTGTCTTAAATCACTGTAGAACCACTTTCACTAGATCCAGCATGGTCGAAATCCCCTATGTGGCAAGTTTTAGCTTAATTAGACACCTCAAAACAAAGATATGAGCAAAACTTGAAACAGAAGGGGTCGCACATTATTCCCGTGTGGCCTCACTACACCAAAAAACCATATAAGGTGGTTGTTTTTATATTTATGGGTAGTCACTTTCAAGGCCCGTAACTCTCATGCTCATAGTCGAATCGCTCCCAGTTTTGGTGAACGTATTCGTCTCATCAAGACAAACAATTCGATATGTGGCACGATGTTCGCGCAGGGAGAAAAGCTTGAGAGAAGTTGCCGATCCGTGAAGAATATGCAGAAAATTCAACAGCGACAAGCCTCGCTCGAAGGGCCAAATCACCACGCTCGCGCAATGAATCAATGTGAAACCAATTTCCTTGTGTGCGTAGGGTCCAGTGCTATCATTAATCTGAACCCCGTACATGATGGATGCTCATGCATGAAGCCGATGAAGTAACTGAAATTTTGGCCGCTGGATTCTACTTTTCCGGCTAAAACTCAAAAGTTGTGAAATTTTCTTTCAGGTTCCAAATCGCATCCCGTTTGTTGTCATGTAATAGTGACAACATGCTTAGTGCACTACGATGAAAAATTATCGAAAAACATCAAGGAACGAGTGCACTGTTGATCTGAAATTTCCATGATTCAAACAAATTTTGAGTCTCGTGATCATGGCTCAAAAACATGTTCATGGCACGAAGTTAGCATCAAAACGATCATCAAAACGATCGCTATGTAGAGATCTACAAGAAAACAATAATCTTTCGATCAAACGAGCATCAGAGCAACCCCGGGTCATCCACGGAAGATCACGCAAGTTCTCTGGCAGCTGTAGGGACTGTTCTGAAATTCTATAAATTGTTAGGCAGGGGTAAAACAATCCTTTTGCACTCATTTTTAGAATTTCTTTTAATTCAATTAAATCTTAATTTTCAAAAATTAGGTCTAATTTTGATCAATCCACCCATGTTTGTGTACAATTCTATACAAACAAACACTACCTCATTGTAAACATGACCCCCTCAGCCTTCAGTTGATTGTTTGAAAATTGGATAAAAAATTTCATTCATTGCTTGAGTCTGTAAGTAAGTCTTGGAGAGAGAGAGTAGAAAGAAGAAAAGGGTCAGTACCCTTCAGGTAGGTAATTTTCTCTCTCCTTCCTCTCTCTCCTTCCTCTCTCTCCTTCTTTCCTCGCTCTTTCTCTCTTTTCTCTCTCTTTCTCTCTTTCTTTCTCTCTTTCTCTCTCTTATTTCTCTCTCCTCTCTCTTTCTCTCTTTCTCTCTTTCTCTCTCTTCTCTCTTTCTCTCTCTTCTCTCTTTCTCTCTCTTTATCTTTTCTTTGTCTCTTTCTCTTTCTTCTCTCCTAATCTCTATCTCCATTTGTCCCCTTTTGATGCAACTGACGAGGCTTAGGGCCGGTTGGTCTCCTCTCTCTCTCTTTGTTAGTCGGTGAGACATATCATCAGTTGGCCTTCTCTCTCTATTTTTATCAGTTGGTGAGACTTAGCACCGACTGGTTTTCTCTCTCTTCTTCAACCAGTCGACATGACATATCGCCGATTGAGTTTCTCTCTCTTTCTTTATCAGCACCGACTGGTTTTATCTCTCTTCCTCTATCAGCAGGCGTGACCTAGTCCCGACTGGGTTTCTCTGTCTTCCTCTGTCAGTCAATGTGACCTAATGTTGACTGGGTTTCTCTCTCTTTCTCTATCAATCGGTAAGACCTAACATTGACTGATTTTCTCTCTCTTCCTTTATCAGTCGGTGAGACCTAGCATTGACTTATTTTTTCTCTCTTCCTCTATCAGTCTGTGAGACCTCGTTTAGATTAGTTTTCTCTCTCTTCCTCAAGACTTAGCACCAACTAGGTTTCTCTCTCTTCCTCTATTAGTCGATGAGACCTAGCATCGATTGGTTTTCTCTCTCTTCCTCTATCAATCGACTAGACCTCGCGTCGATTGATTTTCTTTCTCTTCCTCTGTCAGTCGGTGAGACCTAGTGTCGACTGGTTTTCTGTCTCTTCTTCTGTCAGTTGACGAGACTTAGCACCGACAGCATCCTCTCTCTCTCATGTCCTGAAACAATCGGCAATGTCTAATGAAGAATGCATCCTCTATCCTTTCTTCTCCTTCCTCTCTTCCTTCTTCACTCTCCTTCTGTCTATTCTCTTCTTCTCTTCAAACCAATCCTCTACTACTCTTGCGTTCGACCAAGAGGGATGGAGGTTAGCATCTCATGACAAGCCTGTCGTCTAGCCGTAATGCACTAGGATCACTTGGCCCTCTTTACTACCATGATAGATCGACCATCATTCTTAACTGGTCGATATAAGTAATAACATCTAGTGGTGATACCGTGAGCCGGTCTTCATTACCGAGCCAATTTGGATACCAAGTTAGGCCAATTATCAACCAGCCTAGTCGCTGCTCTGATCCTATCACTTGGTCGAATTCTTCTCTCCCCCATCTTTCTTTCTTCTTTTTAAATGCGCAAGCTTGTGTACGTTCATCAGAGAGGAAAAGGGTGAGGTCTGACCCACCCATCCCATAACCTATGCCATATACGTGTGTGATTGCAGAAAAGCAGAAAATAAGAAGAATACGAGTCAAGGGAGGCAATTCCGAACCAGTTTTATTACTGGGGGGCTTTCTTCATGATCTAATAGGGCGCCCATGTGAGTCAGCCCTAGTAAGTCCCAAACCCACCTATAAAATTTCTCTCTCACCGGTTGGTAACACCTGCCCTTATTTTTCAACGAGGTTCCCGAGAGAGCAATCTCACAAAAGTCCCGAGTCTCCCTCGGAACCTAAGACGCGTGTCGCCCGATCCTCTAAGATCCGGAGGGCGAGATCGAGGCACCTAACTAAATAATTTTTCAATTTGATTGTTAAAACCTTATAATTCCCAAACCCCTTTTAGAAAGGACTTCTTCTATCACTACAAGAGGTTAAACTGTTAGTCGTCGGACCTTGTTCTCGAATCCAAATTCCTACACCTACTATGAAGGCTTGAAACTAGTCAAGCACTCCATGGTTGTATAAGTATAGCTACTAACTACCACATATCGGACTTGGGTGAACCTCGATGATGACAACATTGGCTAGTTTGGAAGCATTCTCTCTCTCAGGTAGATCGCCTTAGGCAAAATGAGACAAGCTCATCCCTGTGTGTATGTACGATGACCGAACAGTTGGGAATTCGAGATAAAAACCCTACATCTAGGGGACAGAATTTGTAGGAATTCAGTTTGAAAAGTGTGTGCAAAGAAAGTGTTCCACTATGCTTCGGCGAATAAAACAGCACACTTATAGAGAAATAAGAACACCCCAATAGGGGAAAGTTGAATAAGGAATCCCCAATAGAGGCAATAAAAAAAGGGCTTTCAAACTCCCCACAACAGGGCCAAGTTGACCTCGCAACAAAGGCACCAACATGGAGACAAAAAAAAAACACTCCACAATCCCAAAGGATCAATCAAAATGGGAAATAAAATTATGGATGTCTCAAAATGCCACTTTATTCATCCATTGAAAATGGTCTTATTACATGCACTTACACAATCAACTCTCGTCCTGAGACAGAAATTTCTACCGTCCTAAGAGACTTCAATAAAAAAAAAAAAAAAAAATTACTGAAAATGAGAATGATCAAGAGATCAACTTATTAGTGTCAAAAATAAAAATAAAAAAATAAAGAAGAGAAAACTACTTTAGCTATTAAGTCTTTGGCTCAGATCAATATCCTTCTTCGTGAGTTCCGCCACAAAGGCTGCCCATCGAGCCAATTCAACTTTAGCATATTCCAAACTGATGATAGAAACATACTCATTCGATTTAACTCGCTTATTTGAAGAAGAGGCATCGTCTTCTCGAGAAGACATGTGATCCCGAGCAAGCGCAGAAGATTCATCATGAAGTCTCGAAGCATTGGGACTTGGTGGAAGAGGGCAGGCACGTTCCCACCAAGAATCATAGTTTGAAGTGGCTGTGGGCTTGTCTTGCTTAACCAACATTTCACTAAAAGAAGACTTCTTCCCCTTCCACAACAAACCCACCGTAACCAAAAGGGTTGAAGAATGTCATCGAAGCGGAAAGATAGGGTGACGATCGATGGTCTCTCCTGGGGAAGTATAATACTGAGTATGGATAAAGGGCGAAGCACCCTCTAAGGGAAACACCCCTCTATGAAGTACTGCCAGCCAAAATAAGACATGAACACCCCATAGCAGGAAAAAACAGAGGCACATTCTCAAGACCCTTGATCACCGAATTGAATGGCGACAACTCGTCAAGAATCCTGCAATAATGCTTGACATCACGAGGCCGGGTGGTATCATTGACATATGTCAGTCCCAGAGCAACAGATACAACCGTCGTTGATCGAGGAGGACAGACAATGGAAATGTGTTCAGAGGCCCAAATCTGTAAACAGGAGCCAGAAACACCCCAACTGGTTACAGAACAGGAACCTAGAACCCCAAACCCATCTGAAACAAAATGACTAGGGAGATACTACTGGTATCGCCAGATCGAGCTGTGCTTTTTCCATTATATTTCTATGGAAAAAATATGGGATTTGGATGGTTAGGTTCCTCGATCTCGCCCTCCAGATATAAATGATCCGGCAGCACGTATCTCGAGTTTCTAGTGAACTCGGGACATGAGATTGCTCTCTCAAGAATGTTGCTGAAGAGCAACGGTAGGTATACCAACCGATGAGAGAGGAATTTAAGGTGGATTTGGGACTTACTCCGCACGAAAAAATTTCCCCGGCTACTTTAGCTAGTTTGAAAGCGCCTCCCTTGATCTACGATCACCTTGTTTTCTGCACAACACTACTATGGTTAACTTGCAAGACAACTGGGCCAAAAGGCCCACCCTTGTCTTAGGACAACACACATTCACATGGATAAGAATTTGAGAAGATGGAGTGATGACGTGGAAAATTCAAATAAAGATAGAAATGAGAAAAGAACTTGATGAAGAGGCGAGAGGGTGGAGGGAGGAAGAATCCAGATGGCGATGGACCTCGCCGTTGGCATCACGAGAAGACACCACGTCCCTTACCAGTGGTGATATCTCACGACGATAGCTCCCTATGAGGCACACCTCACTAGATGTGGGACACGAGAGAAACTCATGGGTGGCAAGAAACAACACCGTTGGAAACGTGAGAAGGCCACACGTCTCTTACAGAAGACAATAGCTTCTGGTGAGGCGCATGAGGATAACTTATCATGCATCATGTGGTGATTACCTCGCGTGGAGTGCACGGTGATAGGCGTGGGGTACAACGGAAGCTTGCGCACGGCGATAGACGTGTAGAGGCACAGAAAGAGCCTGCGTGCAGTGATGGGCAAAGAGTTAACGGAAGAAGCCTATGCATGGCGATAGGCGCTGGGCACAAAAGAAAATTTTACAGATGGCGATGAGTATTGCCATGACCCTTCATGGACGACGACAGACATCTCTGCCTGCGATAGTCATGAGAAAAGGTGAAGCCCCTGCAGACGCCAATAAGCTTCGCTACCCGCGTTCCTCACTAAGACGTCGAGGACACACCTATGGACGACGATGAGCAACACCGCCTGCAAATCTCTCCTAGAGATGCAGACGCGTGAATAGAAGAGGAAAAGAAGCTCACACATAGCGCTACCATCACCATGTGCGACCTGTGAAATTATAAGAAGGAGTAAAAAAGAAAGGAAGAGGCATGCATGGTACTGCCACTACCGTGCATGGCCTCTTATGGAGGCTGAGACAAATGAGGAGAAGAAGAAGAGAGAAAATTTACCTTGAACCTAGGGGTGCCGATCCAAAAGTTTCTCTATCCTTACTCTCTCTCCAAACATGACCCAACAATGAGAAGAACGATAAACTTTATAAAGGAAAAACTCTCTCTTTTGTGAAGGGTTCTTGCCTTTGTGTACAATGATGATATGCGGTAAATATAGAAGTGTTCCCAAACATGGGAGGATGATCAAAATTAAACCTAATTATTGGAAATTAAAATTTAATTGAATTAAAATAATTGGGTGTAAAATGACAGATTTGCCAATGCCTAACAATTTGTGGAATTCTAGAACAGTCCTTATGTTGCTCTAGAACGTGCACAACTTTTCATGAATGATCCGGGGTTGTTCTGATGCTCGGTTTATCTAAAGACGATTGTTTTCTTATAGGGCTCGACATGACGATCGATTCGATACCAACTTCGAGCCATGGATCGTGTTTTTAGGGCATGATCATGTGACTTGAAATTTGAATGAATCTTGAAATTTCAAATCAATAGTGTGCTTGGTCCTTGATGTTTTTCTGTGATTTCTTTGCTGAATCACACTGAGCATGCCCTCGTGATCGCAGGGCAACAAACGCAGCTTTGATTCTCTGCTCAAACGAAGATTTTGCAACTTTGGAATATTGGTCAGAATCTGGAATTTCGGCGACGAAATTTGCAATTACTTCATCGGGTTTGTGTGAAGAATCCGACCATTCATCATGTACGAGGTTTGGGTCATTGATAGCCCGAGACCTTATGCACATGATGAAATTGGTTTCCTGTAGATCAGGCTCATGAGAGGCGTAATTTTGTCACTCGAGCGAGGCATGACGTTGCTGAATTTTATGCACTTTCTGCAAGGATCAGAAACTTCTCTCTAGCTTTTCTTCATGCTAGGGCGTCGTTGTAGGGTGTTCCACACATCGAAATGCTCGTCTTGACGAGACGAACATGCTCACCAAATTTGAGTACGATCGGATTTAGGACAAGCGAGATATGAGCGTCAAAATTCACTGTTCGTGACTGTCCCTTTAATGGTGTGGAGTTGTAAGGTGGCTGCATGAGAATAACGTGCGACTCCTCTTGTTTCACTCTTTTACCTATAACTTCTTCCTGGAGTATCTGTTTTAGCTTAAATTTGACCACTAGGGGTTTTCAACCATGTCGGATCCAATAGCAGTGGTTTCATAACAAATTGAGGCACTAAAAATGTAGATACAGTTATAGGGGTCCATTTCATGATGCTAGAGGCTGATTCTGTTGGAATTATTTCTCAGTCTGCAGTGCCTTAGACATGTCAGAATGCAACAAAACTTGACAGGGAACTTTTGAGAGGTTTCATGAAGATCTTGACTAGTTCTGGGGCTATTATCAGACTATTAGATTTTTCCACTATTTGTTAGGCTTTTATTGAGCTGGGGTTCCATGATGATGAAAAATATCTTCCAACAGCATGCCCCACCGAATGTTTGCTTCGAGAGAATCAAGAAGTGCAATTATTCAAGAAATTTCTTCTGGGCTAGCCAAGGACTACATGAACGACGAGGAGGTCCACGCAATATCGTGATTAGGATGCTCGGACGTTTGGACGTAATGTATGAATCCATCCATGGGGACATTAGAGGGAGAAAAACCATTGACGGATCTTATCGAAGTCCTCACCCTGGAGGGACTATTTGTGATTCTGACAGCTTGAGGATTTTATAGGGACCTCATAAGCCAGAATCATGCCTATCTAAAGGTCAAGTGCTATGAACCATTGGTTGGCATTGTTTGCTATTGCATCAGGTTTGCTTTTGATGATCAGGGTATCTCTGTAGGTCCCATTTAGTGGGGTCCAGTCAGGGGCTTTTGACCTATCCTGAAAGTCTGGGCCTATCGTTAGAGGGAATTTCGGCAAGGCGACCTCTTGGGCCCCATCCGGCCGGGTCCAATAGAAAATTTCGGCTAAGGAAGATTTTAAGTGAGGCGATCTCATGAAGAGACATTACCTTGAAGTCTCTCGCAGGTTAGGCCCTGGCTTCGTCAGCTTCTTTCCTTCATGGGGATCTTTAGCATTTTGGAGGGATCTTTCTGTCATTGTCCTCACTCATAAGGACTCTTGCTGTTTTTAGAGGTAAAATGTGGGAGATCTTATGAGGCTCTCACTCTCAGATGAGCCATTTTGTGTTGTGATTGGATGCTGGCAGTTGATGATTTTAGGTAGACCTCGCCAACCAGAATTATGATTGTTTGGAAATTGTGTGTTGGCCGAGGCTGTGGTGCTCCGTCAACCTGTTTTGTTGGTCCAAGGGCCATTTTGCCGGTTTTCACATGAACAGGGGAAGTGGCGCCGTAAAGATGGTTCTCACCAACTTCCTTGATTTTTAGGTTCTTTTATTCATGACCTTGGGACCATGTCCACCCTTTTCATCCGTTTTTGCTCACGGTGCCCTTAGGGTTTCACCATGCCTGGGTTTTTGTTTTCACGAAACTCTTTTACTCATGGTTTTTTGACCATGCTTGTCTGTCATTTTTACTCATGGCGTTCCCTTGTCCAAGTTTACACTATGCCCTTTTTTTTTTATTGTGAAGGCATGTTTAGGTCATGCCTTCACGACATGTGCGAAGCCTTTTAACATCATGCAGCCAGTTCGTGTACTATAGTTTAGAGTCATATAGCTGGACCATAGTGGTGATGAATGACAGTCTGAGGAGGCCATAGAGTGAGTATGGTGATGACCTTGACTCACTTTGGGGAGATGGAATGAGGCTACCTATGAAAGATGAATGGTGTATGAATGGTGGGTGAAAAATGGTGACCCACTAGCTGATGACGAGTATGGATGGCGAAATGGTTTGCCATCTTTGTGAGCATGGGTGAGACTCACTAGAGAATGATGAACAATGGTAGTGAAGTGAATGGGTTCACTAGGGAAGCAATGAAGGTGGTGCGCGCATACGAATGGGTCAGTTAAGGAAAGCGTGCATGAAAATGCTCGTAAATGGGGTGTGCGCGTTTGTGGGGGAAATTTTAAGGTTGTGCCTCCAGGACCTGTGCAAAGTAGTTTAACGTCATGCGACTAGGACATGCACTATGGTTTAAGGTCATATAGCTTGGACCATGGTTATGCAGTTTAAACTCATACAACTAGGACCAGACAATTTAAGGTCGTGCAACTAGACCTTCGCTACACCTTAAGGTCATATAGTTTGGACAATGATGCTGAGCCTTTAATTTTCATGGAACTAGGATATAGACTATGGTATATGGTCATATAGTTCGGATCATGGCTATGCAGTTTAGAGGTCATGTAGCTAGGACTAGGAAGTTTAAGGTCATGCAACTAGACCTTCGCTATAGTTTAAGGTCATATAGTTTGGATCATGGCTATGTAGTTTACAGACATGGAGCTAGGATTAGGCAGTTTAAGGTCGTGCAACTAGACTGACACTATAGTTTAAGGTCATATAGTTTGGACCATGGTTGTGTAGTTTAAGGTCATGCAATGCGAACCAAGGCTGTGCAGTTTAGGGTCATGCAGCACAGACCACGGCTGTGTAGTTTAAGGTCATGCAACATGGACCATGGCTGTGCAGTTTAGGGTCATAAAACATGGACCATGGCTGTGTAGTTTAAGGTCATGTAGCATGGACCATAGCTATGCAGTTTAAGGTCATATAGCATGGATCATGGTTGTGCAGTTTAAGGTCATGTAGCATGGACCATGACTATCCAGTTTAGGGTCATGCGGCATGGACTACGGCTGTGCAGTTTAGGGTCATGCAACATGGACCATGATTGTGCAGTTTAAGGTCATGCAACATGGACCATGGCTGTGCAGTTGAAGGTCATGCTGCACAGACCATTGTATGGGTCGCCATGTAGGTGAAGCTGCATGGGGGATAGGTCTGTGGATAGCTATCTGAGTCCCTTGGAATAAAAATAGTAAAGTCTATACACAAGCAAAGAGATTTAGATGAAGATGGTGGCCTACGAGGAATGGCAAGCCGAAGCAGACTTCACTGAGGATTAGGAAGGTAAGTGTGACTCCCTGGGGATGATGAGTAATGGTGTGCATGTAACTCTGCTGAGAATGATAGGTTAGAGTACAGATGCAACCCTACTGAGGGTAGTGGGTCACATCAGGGATTGAAGGGGTAAGGAGTATATGCCTAGCTCCACTAAGGATGTTGATGCAATACACCTGACGAAGGGGTGCGTCCATTTCACAGTTTAAAGTCACGCTTATTAACTATTTGTCTCGCTATATATCGTTTTACTACAGGGTCATGCATTACAATTTTAAGGTCATGTAACTTGGACAATGGCTATGCAGTTTTAAGTCATGCGGCTAGCACCATGCAGTTTAAGGTTGTGCAACTAGACGTTCACTATAGTTTAAGGTCATGTAGTTTGGACCATGGCTGTGCAGTTCAAAGTCATGGAGCGTAGACCATGGCTGTGTAGTTTAGGGTCATGTAGCAAAGACCAAGGCTGTGCAGTTTAAGGTCATGCAGCATAAAACATGGCTGTGGAGTTTAGGTCATGCAACACAGACCACGGCTGTTTAGTTCAAGGTCATTAAGCATGGACCACGGCTTTGCAGTTTAGGGTAATGCAGCACAGACCACGGCTATTCAATTTAAGGTCATGTAGCATGGACCCTGGCTATGCTGTTTAAGGTCATGCAGCACGGACCATGGCTGTGCAGTTTAAGGTCATGTAGCATGGTTTAAGGTCATGCAGGACATACCATGTTTGTGCAGTTTAGGTTCATGCAGCACAGGCCACGGCTGTGTAGTTTAAGGTCATGCAGCATGGACCACGGCTGTGCAATTTAAGATCATGCAGGATGGACCATGGCTGTGCAGTTTAAGGTCATGCATCATGGACCAAAGTTGTGCATTTTAGGGTCATGCAGCACGAACCACGGCTATGCAATTTAAGGTCATGCAACATGGACCATTCTATCGAGAGAATGTGACTCTCAGGGAAATAGAGTCATAGCTGGGGACTCAACCCTTGAAGGAGTGAGAATGGGGTGCGGGGAATGAACGTCCTGAGGATGTAAGATGAAGGTCTAGATGAGAGTGGCGGAACGTGCGCACCGCACTAAGTTCTGGATGACGCTTCACGACATTAGGCTTTTGATGAAGGGCACGCTGCGTTAACCACTTGATGAGGCACACGACGATGGCCTTTGGCGAGGCCCCACCATAATGGCCCTTGACGAAGGTGCACAATGATAGGATCTTACGTAGTGCATGGTGATTGCCTCTAGGTGAAGCGAGCGATGATAGCATCTTATGCAACGCACGGTGATTGCCTCTAGATGAATCATGCGGTGATGACCTTTGGTGCCCTTGACGAAGGCGCAAGGCGATAGCACTTGATGAAGGCACGCGGCTATAGCAGTTGACGAAGGCATACGGCGATAGCATCTTACACAGCACACGGCGATAACCGGTTTGGGCCTCGGACTTGAACTGCCCCGGCCCGATTTTATTGCCATCTGAAGATGGGGACCATAGTGTCTTTTCAAACTTGTGTGGGGCAGTTTGTGGCACTGCTAAGTATAAAAGGGGGAAAACTTCATTTTACTGTTTTACATAAGGGTAAAATAGTTGAAGAGATTTTTTTTTTAAGAGAGAGAAAGAGCTGGAGCCTTCATCTAGAGTTTTCCCAGCTAGAGTTTTTTGGCCAAAATCTGCAATACCAAGGCCCTCAAGAGTTTTCTAACGAGCTCGAGCAGGTCGTGGAGCTTCACATCATGTTTGTGAATGGTTTTCGAGGAATGCCAAGGCTTCTCGAGCAAGAGAAGAGGGCTACTTAGAGCTTCACCGAGACTTTTTCGATGAACCTGCAGGAGTCGCAATTGTGTTTTGCTGGAGTTGTGGAGCATTCCCTGTAGTCCCATGGCTGAAGAGGATGTTGTAGAGAAATCAGGGGATATGAAGACCTTCTGCCTATCGTAAGAAGAAGAAGAAGGAGTGGCAGTGTACTGACCAGAAACTCAACGGAATTCTGATGCATTTGTGGTGAACTACTGTAGTGCGAAGGCAAGGAGAAGGGAAACCTACATGGTCACATGGAAGCCTTCTCGGGATTCCAATTTTTCGATTTTCCCAGCTATTGAAAATGGGAAAGAGAAGGGTCAGACGGGGATCTCCAGTGACCAGAGGAGAGTTTAGCGAAACTTGAAGTATTGCAGGGGAGGCCAAATGTCGTGAGAAGGAGGGCCGTCGGCAAGGAGTGATAGTTTGGGAAACCGAAGAGGCGTGGGAGTTAATGCCTCCTGGGAATTGGAACCAGTGGGAACTGAGGCATCATGAGGGTCTGTGAGACATTAAGTCACATGCAGTGTTGCCTTCGCGCATCTCTAGACCGCACACGACGATAGCCACACTCGGGAGTTTGCCGCTCGCGGTGATAGTCTCGTGTGTCACTGGCTTGCCTATGGTAATGGTATCATTCACGACAGTGGTCACCTGCACGATATTGAGTTACGTGCAGTGATGACCATGGATGGTGATGTCTTGTGGGGGCCAGGAGTAATGGCAAATGAGAAGGCCTAGTCATTGTGGTTTGTCGAAAGCCAAGTCCTCCAGCACAATAGTTAAGTCCATGTTGTTTTGGAGGAAGGGATTCCATCATGGGCCGGTTCCTTGGAAGCTAGCCATGCCTCCTCAGATCGATTGAGACTTACTCGGAAATGGTTGGCTCCTTCCTTTTGGCCTGTAACCGTCCTCTTTGGTGGTTTTTCTTCTTCTTCATGAGGGGAGCATTTCTTTGGTGGTTTTGCTTCTTCTTCACTGGGAAAGCATTTATTTTTTGCCTATAAATGTCTTCTTATCCTCAGATGCATGAGCTTTGTAACTTCCCTAATAATGGGCTTTTGATTGTAGCTTGCAATAAAATAAATGGACTTCTGTTAAGTCAGCTTAATGTTCTTCATCTTCATTTCTTTCTTTTTACTGCACACACCTCATTTTAGGGATATGTCAGGGATAATACTTTGTTTAAGTATCTCCCATTGAGAGGGGACATCACCTCTTCTCCATCAGAGTTTGCCAGTACATAGGCCCCATTCGGTGTGACTATATTGACTACGAATGGACCTTCCCACTTAGGTTCGAACTTTCCTTTGCAGCACCCATGCATGAAGATCGGTCTCTTGACTGCTAAGACTAGGTCTCCACGAGCAAATGAGTGAACCTTGACAGACTTGTCGAAGGATCTTTTCATTCTTCCTTTGTTGAGCTTGAGGTTCTGCTGGGTATCAGACCCTCATAATCAGATTTGGCTGTGTCATGATAAGGCTTAAGAATATCCTTCCTCTTGTCATAAAACCCTTTAAGCTGCTAGAAGGTCAGCTCAGAGTCACCGAAGATGTTTAGCTGCCCCAGGTCTAGCTCCTTGGTGATCTCCAATCTGATTATGAGGGTCCGATATTCAGCTTTCTTATGAAAAAATGCCTCTGCCAGTGAGAAGGATAGAGGAATCATTCCACCATCGGGGGTCAGGAACATGACTCCGGTGCCTCTGCTATCAGTTTAGAATGCTCCATCGAAGTACATCTCCCACGGCCGAGTTAGCGCCGCATAGAAAACTTCTTCCTCTTGGAGATCAGTTGATAGGGGAGATCCCGAGGGGACAGGGTGATCCATGAGAAAGTCCGCTAGGATTTGTCCTTTGACTACCTTTTATGGTACATAGATGATGTCGAACTCCATTAACAATAATGCCTACTTGGTCAGGCATCCTGATAGGCATGGCCGGATCATAAGGAACTTGACTGGTTCTGCCTTCGAGATTAGTTTGACCTCATGATCGAGCAAGTAATGGCAGAGCTTCTGTACGACAAAGATCAAGTTTAGGCACATCTTTTCGATGTGAAGGTAATTCTTCTTGGCTCCCTGCATCCTGCAACTAAGATAATAGAGGGCTATTTCCTTCCCCACATCATGTTCTGTGCCAGGAGTGCCCCGAGTGACTCGTCAAGGGCGGTCATGTATAGGATGAGAGGCCTTCCTAACACTGGCGTAGCGAGCACTGGAGGATTCAACAAATTCTGCTTGATGTCATCAAGTGCAGCGTGGCACGCCTCATCCCATATGAAGGGAGTGTCTTTCTTCAGCAGGTGTGAAAAGGGCCTGCATCGCCCTGACAGGTTCGAGATAAACCTTCGAATGTAGGCCAGCTGTCCTTGGAGAGACCGCAGTTCATGGTGGGTCGTAGGAGATGGCATATTTTGGATTGCCTTGATTTTGACCAGTTTGATCTCAAGCCCACGATACCTCACGATGAACCCTCAATACAGACTCTGATTTGGTCATTTTTCTTCTTGACTGGGACAACATTTGCCAGCCATCTTGGGTATTTGACTTAGCGTATGAATCCAGCTTGCCTGAGCTTATTCACCTCAGCATGGATTTGCATCTCGAGGTCGGGTCTAAACCTTCTTGATTTCTTCTTTATGGGTTTGATGGACGGATCAATGCCGAGAAGATGGAGAGAAATTTGAGGGTCTAGACCAGGCATCTCATGATAATGTCAAGCGAAGACATCCCGATTTGCTCGGAAGAGGGAGATATAAATTTCTTTCCCTTCTAGGCACATTTTTGTCGAGATGAAAGTTGGCCTTAAGTTTGCCTCATCCCCAAAGTTTATCTCTTCAAGCTCGTCAACTGTGACCTGACCACCTTCTTCCCACTCTTCTAGAGCCTCTTATAGCTCTTCATCTAGGGATTCGGAATGCTTCTCATCAATCTCAAGTGTAGAGACACACGATCCTAACATCTCTGCTTCTAGGAGGGGCCCAGTGTGGGCGACAATTTCTGGTCCCTGATCGGACCAAGCAATGGAAGGGTCAACTTCAAATCGAGAGTCCATGATCTTGTCTGTGGGGTCACTCAGTATTTGCCCCGAACTGGGTGACACTTAATGAACTTGAATAATGTGATAAACCTCGAGGGAATGAGAGGTTGAATTTGGCTCAATTTTGGTTTGGTTGACAAGGTATTGACAATTGTCAAGAGTCCAGTTGCCTGGGTCAGCATCTTTCTTATACGCTTTTGTTGTGACTTGTTGAAACTGGTTCATCCGAGCTCTCTGTTTAGAGTGTCCAAGTCTAAGAACTTTCGAGCTGCACCTGTGGAAGAAGTAGAAGAGGAGGGAGTAGAAGAAGAGTTTGAATTTTTTTGGTAGCTTTTTATGTCATCGCCAGAATTGAACATGTGCAGGGGGTTTTTTAAGTCTTGTCTGCTTTGACCATTGTGGGGTGGTTTTAGCGTTGTCACCCATATTGGACGATTGTAGGGGATATATTAGGTCTTGCCTTGGCTTTGACCGTTATGGGGTGCTTTTAGCATCGTCACCCATATTGAAGGACTCCTGAGCTATTGATGACTCAAGGACGTCCGTCTGATTGGACGACAGGATAAGGCGAGCTGCACCTGGGATGAAGTTCTGTAATGTTGGCAGTGGAGGAAGGGGCTTAAGAAACTCTTCCTCGACTGGTGGCTGAGGGCGACAATTCCTTCAGTGAGAGGACTTGGGTGCTCGTCTCCTTCTGGATCCCTGAGAAGGGGTTTGGTTCACCCTATCGGGCTGATGAGTAGTCCTAGCTTGGTGGACTGCCTCACGCTTCAGGTATTTGAGCCTACTTCTCCCATGGTAGACTTTCTAGGGCTGAGAAGTTGAGGGCTTTGAAGGATCCAATGTATGCTCACAAGGAACCTGCAGTAGGATTTCTTTTTGAATGGGAGTGACGGCTTGGATTCTGGGTAAACAACACAAATGATGTGGCCCT
The DNA here is from genome assembly GCF_054954075.1 of Amborella trichopoda. Lineage (NCBI taxonomy): Eukaryota > Viridiplantae > Streptophyta > Magnoliopsida > Amborellales > Amborellaceae > Amborella > Amborella trichopoda. Next base: position 22,928,054 of record NC_142338.1, on the reverse strand, counting down.
CTTACACCGTTTGAGTGACCATAGCTTCGAACTTAAAGCATTCCTTCATCTCGTAGCCCCATACTTGGTGATATGGGCAACAGAGGTTTTTCGTACCGTGGGCAAGGTGTTTAAGCTGCCTGACGGGCTCGAGAGTGACGAGACCATGTTGGAGCATTGCCTCGAAGAGGGCCTACAGAGGGTCTAGCTCAGTGCTTCCTGAGGCTTACATCGGGAATTCTTCTTATATTGGTGGAAGAATGAATTGAAGGCGTCCTTTTGAGTTACCATGAGCGTCCTGGCATTGCTGCATCTTCTTTGCTGAGACTTCATGGAAGCCAGTGTATTCGCTCTCATCATGGCCTCGTATCAGGTGATACGAGCACTAGAGGTTCTCAGTTCCTGAAGGTAAGAACTTAGGCTGCCTTGTCTCCTTCGGTGTAATGTGTCCCTCTTTGAGCATTATGGAAAATAGTGTGCGGAGGATAGCGGGTGCTCCCTCATCCTCATTGATCCTCACTATGTGGGAGGCCTCAGCTGCCCCGATTGCTTTCTTTAACTCTTCGAGCTTTATCTAACCCTTGTTAATTAGGGCTTTGATAGTGTCATTGAGCTTAAAGCAGTCATCAGTGGGGTGGCCTACTTTCCTATGATAGGCACAGTACCTCTCGTTTGCCTCCTTCCCAGCCAGCTTGGTTGCGTTGATCTCTGGTAGCTGGATCATGTTCAATTCTAACATTAGTCTGAGCAGTGCAGGAGTCCACTCCTTGTCGAAGGGGTAAACTTTATTCTAGTTTCGAGCTCAAAAGTCACTTCGACTAGCATTTTTAGGAGGCGGGACCTTATTATAGGAATGCTTCTTGCCTCCGACCTAAGGCGTTTGTGCCTTGAAGAGGTCTAGGGTTTGAGGGACTGCATTCTTGGTGTTAGTCACGGTTACAACCTCACTGATTATCACTTTTGGTTTGTTGCCCCGACTGTTGGAGCGGGAGTTCGAACCAGAGGGTTACAGATGAGAACCGCCATGGTTCTTAAACAGACCCTCGATACAAACTGCTTTAGAGAAGAGCTTTGACATGGAGGGTGGATTGGAGGCCTCAACATGTAGGGTGATCCCAGGAAGCAAGTTTCGTATGCAGGTCTGAACAGTTTCTTTCTCAGTCATGGAGGTGGCATGAAAAGTTGTCAGCTCTCTCCATCTGGCAATGAACTTGTCAACTGGCTCACCAGGATCTTGAGTCAGAGTGAGGAGATGGATAGCTTCCACGTTCCTTTGGACTTTCATACAAGCATTGGTAAAACAACTGCTTCATTTCCTACCAAGTGTGCACCGAGTTTGGAGGCATCCGAGCATACCACTGGAAAGCTGGCCCTTCGAGGGTCTCGACGAACTGATGGAGGATGAGTCACTCGTCAGTTGCCATCTCTTGACAAGCCGCTTAGAAGTCGGTAGTATGCTGGTGCGGGGATGTAGTACTGTTGAACTTTGGGAGCTTGCCCTATTGGTAGTTCTGGAGAAAAGACACTTTGTCGATGTATGAGGGGTACGACTTCTAGTAGAGTGGTGCCTCTTGCATGCCTGGTTCCTTGTTCTTGGGGCCCCAGGCATACATCTCGGTCTGGGAAACCCCACGAGAAAGACAGCTGTCTTGGGAGACCGGTGGGGGAGTTTGCTAGGGAACTGTGTCTTCATCAAATGGAAAATGGGTCTCATGATGAGAAGAAGGGGACCTAGAGGTTTCTAGAAGTTCCATCTTTTCGGGGATGGATTGCATCATTATCTCAACCCTTGTCATCCGCTCTTCTTGAGCATCGTCCAGCTCGTTAATCACCATGACACTGAGAATTTCTTCTGAAAGGTCAGAGAAGGGTGGAATAATGGATGGCTGGGATTGGCAAGTGGCACATGGCAAGTCGGTCTACAGGGGCTCAGCATGCCCCGATTGGACTCAAGCCTTGCACGTCGACCTTGTGAGGACCGGTTCTCGGTGTCCTTGGGATCTTGGCGTCTGGGCAATGATCACCGAGCAATACTCTTGGACTAGCTCAAGCTTTTGGATCCACAGGGGGAAGAAAGAATTATGAGGCCGTAGATCACCAAGGGTGGTAACCTCGACTTCCATGGGGGTTTCTTTGGTCTGAATCTGCAGACCTTTCTTCTGCTTGATCCTAAGGCGGCTATGGATCTGTTTCCCAAACATAGCCTAGAACTTGGACTGCCCCGCTTTTCTTGAGCAGGTGAGGGTCATGTCTATTAGCTGGAGCAAAGAATGGGGTCCGAGGATATGGGGAAGCCTGGGTTAGTGCCTTGGAGGCTGGAGGCCCGTGTCTGACATTAGGTCATTACCCCAAATTCCTTTGTGGGGTTCTTATGCATGGCTGACCTGAGGCTAGCTCAAGATGGTACTCTTAGGGAAGACCTTTGAGTAACAGGTCTCGAGGTGCTTGCCTAGTGAGAGAGGAGTGATAGAAGAAGGAGCTGGTTCATGACTCTGCTTGAGTCAGAGTCGATACGAAACCTGCAAAGTCGGTGTGTGTGCACCTTTAGGGTTAGCAGTCTGGGTGACCTAAGGGTCAGCCCGAGTTTCCTCGACTTGTTCGACCTTAGGAGGTCGAGACCCACGAGCTTGTGTCTGTGAGGGATCGGGTAGAAATCCATTTCTCACAGGGTGAAGCTGTGTGGGTGAGAGGGAGGACAAAGTGGTCGACCCTCATGTGCTTGAGCTGATGCCGAACTGACACTGCCCTGAGCTGTGGGCTGCATGGTGCGCGCAAGGTTTTGCCTGAGAAGGCCTAGCCTTGAACACGCGTTTGAGGCAGCATGAAGGTTGCCCTGAGGTGTGGGTCGAGTGGTTGGACCACAATCTCTTAGGTGTGTGCGTGAGGTGGAGACCCTAAGACTTCCACCTCTGTGTGCTGAGCCTACAGGTATAGAGGTTCGGGGTAGTGAAGGAGTTCGAGGGGTAGCCTTACGGCAACCCTCAGAAGCGATGGCAAATTGATTGCCTTTCGCGAGAAATGAAGGGGCAGCCTTCCAACATACCCCAGTAATATGACTGGCAAGGGACTTGCCAGTAGCAGAGTGCATGCTATGTGCAGTAGCAGGTGTGCTACCAATGTAAGGGGCCTTAATGGAGGGTCAACCAGGGCGAGGAAGCAGGCGTCAGGGACCTCTAAGTCCCTTCTCGCATCAACCTAAGAAAGAACCTGGGAGCCGGACTGTGAGTCCTGACTCAGGAGGAATGTAGGGAAGGAAGCTTGAGCGGTTTTCTTTCCACGAACAGTCGATAAGAAAGTCCCCGACTCGGATGAACGAGTTGCATAACCAAAGTGCCATAGGAAGTAGAGTAGAAAGTAAAAGATGGTACTGATCAAACAAGAGCGAACTGACGAAGGGGTAATAAGTCCCCAATGGAGTCGCGAAGCTGGTTAGGTGCCCCGATCTCCCTCTCTAGATCTAGATGATCTGGTGGCAAGTATCTTAGGTTTCTAGTGAACCTAGGACTTGAGATTGCGTTCTTAAGAACCTTGCTCAAGAGCAAGGGCAGGTATACCAACAGATGAGAGATGAATTTAAGGTGGGTTTAGGACTTACACGTGCAGGCTCGCATGGGCGCCCTCTTAGATCACGAAGAAAGCCTTCTAGCTTCTTTGGCTGGATCGGAATCACCTCCCTTGACCTTCGATCACCTTGTTTTCTGCACAACACTATTGTGGTTAACTTGCAAGACAACTGGGCCGAGAGGCCCACCCTTGCTTTAGGGCAACGCATATTCGCATGGCTAAGAATGTGAAAAGATGGAGTGATGAAGTGGAAATTTCAAATAAAGATAGAAATGAGAAGATAACTTGATGAAGAGGCGAGACGGCAGAGGGAGTAAGAATCCAGAAGACGATGAACCTCGCTATTGACATCACGAGAAGACACCGGGTCCCTTACCGGTGGTGATGGCTTCTGGTGAGGCTCACGGTGATAGCTCCCTGTGAGGCACACGACGCTAGACATGGGACACGAGAGAATCCTGCGGACGGTAAGAAGCATCGCCATTGGCAATGCGAGAAGGCTACACGTCTCTTGCTGATGTCGATAGCTTCTTGCGACGTGCACAATGATAACTTCTCATGGGTCATGCAGTGATTACCTCTCGTGGAGCGTACGACGATAGATGTGGGGCACAAGGGAAGCTTGCGCATGGCGATAGATGCGGAGAGGAACGGAACGAGCCTGCGCACGGCGATGAGCACCGAGCGATGGAAGAAGCCTGCACACGACGATAGGCATCGGGCAGAAATGAGAATCTCGCAGATGGCGATGATTATTGTCACGACCCTTAGGGGACGATGATCGACATCACTGCCTGCAATAGTCACACGACAGGGTGATGCCCCTCCAGACGACAATAAGCTTCGCTACCCACGTTCCTCACTGAGACGTTGAGGACACAGCTGCGGACGACGATGAGCAGCGCCGTCTGCAAATCTTATCGAGAGATGGAGACGTGCAAACAGAAGAGGAAAAGGAGCTCATGCATGGCGCTTCCATTGCCATGCGTAACCTGTGGAATTACAGGAAGGAGAAAAACGGAATGGAAGAGGCATGCACGGAACTGCCACTACCATGCAAGGCCTCTTAGGGAAGCTCAGACGAAGGAGGAGAAAAAGAAGAGAGAAAATTTACCTTGAGCGCAGGGCTACCGGTTAAAAAGTTTCTTTCTCATTACTCTCTCTTTCCAATCATGACCCAACAATGACAAGAAAGAGAAACTTTATTAAGTAAAAACTCTCTCTTTTATGAAGGGTTTCAGCCTTTGTGTACAATGATGGTACGAGGTATATATAGAAGTGTGCCCAAACATGGGTGGATCACCAAAATTAAATCTAATTGTTGAAAATTAAGATTTAATTGAATTAAAAGAAATTAGAAAATAGGGTGCAAAATGACAGATTTGCCTCTTCCTAATAGTTTGTGGAATTCCAGAACAGTCCCTGTGTTGCCTTAAAACGTGCATGATTTTTCATGGATGATCCAGTGTTGTTCAGCTGCCTGGTTGATCTAAAGATGATTGTTTTCTTGTAGGGCTCAGCAAGACGATCGATTTGATACCAACTTCGAGCCGTGGATCATGTTTTAGGGCACAATCATGTGACTTGAAATTTGAATGAATCTTGAAACTTCAGATCGATAGTGTGCTCATTCCTTGATGTTTTTTTGTGATTTCTTTGCTGGATCACACTGAGCATGCCATCACAATCGCGGGGCAACAAACGTAGCTCGATTCTATGTTCGGACGATGAATTTGGAACTTTGGAATTTTGACCGGAATTTGGAATTTTGACGATGGAATTTTGACCGTTCATCAGGTACAGTATTTGGATTAGAGATAGCTCGAGACCTTATGCACGCGAAGGAATTAGTCTCACATCGATCAAGCTGGCGAGCTGCGTGATTTTTCCACTCGAGAGAGGCACGACGCTACTGAATTTTCCTGTCTTTCTTCACAAATCAGTAATTTCTCTCTAGCTTTTCTTCGTGCTTGGGTGTCGTCGTGGGGCGTGCCACATATCAAAACACTCGTCTTGACGAGACGAACATGCTCACCAAATTTTAGGGCAATCCGACTTGAGACGGGCGAGATATGAGCATTGAAAGTTACTATTCATGATTGTCCATTTAATAGTGTGGAGTTGCAAGTGGCCGCACGGGAATAGCGTGCGACTCCTCTTATTTCACTCTTTTGGTATAACTTATTCTTGGAGTGTTTGTTTAAGCTGAAATTTGACCCCTGGGGATTTCCAACTATGCCGGATCTAATCGCGGTGGTCCCACAGTAAATTGAGACACCTAAAATGTTGCTCTAATTAAAGGGGTCCATTTTATAGTGCTAGAGGCTGATTTTGCCGGAACTGTTTCTCTGTCTGCATAGCCTTAGACATGTCAGAATACGATGAAACTTGATAGGATACTTTTGAGAGTCCTTACAAATATCTTAACCTGTTATGCGGCTATTATAAGATTGTTAGAATTTTCACTGTTTGCTAGGGTTTTATTGAGCAGGGGCCCATGATGATGAAAAATATCTTCCAACACCAAGGACCAGAACCAGCAAAAAAACAGAGTTGCAGGGGAAAAAATAAAGCAAAAATGAGTTCCAAAATATACCTGCAAAATTACGATGCTGCCCTCAATGCATCGATCGCCTCGCGTGACCCTGTCGTGAAGAACCCGGTAAATGCCTGCCAACACGACCGGGACAATGGTGTAACGCACTCGCTCCCAGAAGGCGTGGGCTAAAGGAACAAGAGAACTACAAACCATCGCACGACCACTCGAAAAATGAACAGAGCCCAACAACACAAAAAGGAAAATACATATTTGTTTGGTGGCCCGAGACTGCTCTCGATTCTGGACTAGCAACTCCACATCGACCCACTAACAATGTGAAGAGTAGGCAGCCCCTAACAGTCGTGCACTCATAATGGGATGATCATCAATGGAAATAGAAGGTTGATATGTAATCCCGGCCAAGCTCAAGCTAGAAACCCTGGTAATTTCCTCCAAAGTTGGTGTCGTGTCACCAGTAGGAAGGAAGAAGGTGTTTGTTTGATAATTGGACCTCTCAACAAGAGCCCCGAGGAGCGGGAAGTTCACATGGCAAGAGGCCATGTTCAAAATACCTATCATTGAAACTGAAGACAAAAAGGCCATGAGCTCGGGCCATTGCCGAGCGGAAGAAACCAATCCCTAAACCGGGGCCCGATGACAGGGATGCCATTGACTCGTCGAAGGACTTCACCCGATCGAAAGCCCTGCGATATATGGGAGGGATGACCTTCAGGAAGTGCCTAACCTTAGGAAACAAAGGAAGAGCCTCCTCCTCTCCTCCATTATCAGCCCGCTCAGAAACATTCCCCATGCCCTTGGAAATAGCATTGTCCTTCTTAGGAGCCATGAAAGCCTAAGTATGAGAACAAGAAAAACCAGTAAGATTAGAGGGAACATGATGAAGAAGGAAGAAGATGAAGATGGGAAGAAGAAAGAAGAGATTGAAAGATGAGAGAAGCATGGGAAGGAGGCGGATTTTATGGAAAATAAGAAATCCGGTCAAAAAACGAGTCCTGCAGTTTTCCACTTCAACCAACAGAAGGTTTAGGTATCCCTAAGACCTTCCAAAAAAAAATATTTAATTTTGGAGGTTGGTGGTCTGGGCGACATGCCTGGTGTTGCCCGACTCCGTACCTAGGTTGGGCAACACTACAACAATCACCCGGGCGCCACTACTAGTGTCGCCCACAAAAAATTTTGGAAAAAAAAGGCCTCTCTCATCCCAACATTTTCTCAAATAAAAAAAAAATTTATAGGGGTGACACACCAGGTGTCGCCCAGCCTGTGGGGGCGACACCACGCATGTCACCCAAAGTTTTTTTTGCAAAACCTCTTTTTTTTTAACTCCCAACAAACATTTAATAAATAAATAAATAAAATTTATATGGGCGACCCGCCTAGTGTGGCCTAGTCTGTGAGGGCGACAACACTAGTGTCACCCAAATCGTTTTCTTTTTTTTGACATTCTCAAACTTTCCACTATATATATATATATATATATATATACACACACACACACACACACACCTAGTGTCACCTGGCCAGTGTGGGCGACATTAATCGTGTCCCGTAAATTTTGCATACCCCAACAGTTCCTAGCAAAACACTCAAATAGTAATAATAAGAAAAATCCTTTTTTCTATGGGCGACACCAGCCGTGTCTCTCAAACATGGGTGACACCACCAGTGCCTCCCGAGCGACACAACGAGTGTCGCCCAAAAACATTTTAGCGAAATGCCCTCATTCATTTTTGAGGTCTTTTAGGGATCAATTTTGGTTCTATCATGAGTTTTTACGATTGTTTTCAAAAAATTTAATAAATTTCAAAAAAAAAAGATTTCAAACGCTCCTCGGTGGCATGAGCCTAAAGTGCCAACCAATTTTCCAAATAATAAAATAAAAAAATAAAAAAGAAAGGCATGAGCCTAAACTGCCAAACGAAGTCCAATTCAGAAAACGTCAAACTCGTACGACTTAAAATAGCCGAGACAAGAAAAAACGTCAAACTCGTGCGATGTAAAAGATCCCAGAGAGGAATGAAATGGAGGGATTATTTGGTGTGCCCTTTGACCACGTGACGTCAGGAAGGATTATTGGAGGGATTATTTGGTGTGCCCTCTGACAACTTGATGTTAGGAAGAAATTTTAAAATGTCTGCATTATCTTTGATGTTCACCTGCCCCACGAAAGACAGGGAATGCCAAAGTGTCTATGTCTTTGCCACTCATCTGTCCCTCGGAGGACAGGGAGCGCCAAAGTGGGGCAATTGTAGACACCGATTTTAATCTGCTCACCTAGAACGAAAATCCACATTATCCTAGCAAAACAAAATCCATAGTTCACATAGCCTAACCTCTGACCCAGAATCAATCTGCTCACCTAGAACGCTACAGATACCATGTTCTGACCTAGAATCTTGTACATGCCCAGTTTTACCAATAAAATCATTACAAAAGTAAAAAGTTCCTATTTGACCCAAATTTTCTCTGAGAGCTTCATAGGAGGCTGAGGAACACACTAAAGTGAAAACTTCAATTTGGACAAATTTGGTTTGGGCAATAGTTGGAATGTCACCCAGCCCAGCCCTTCTTAGCCTAAATGTGAATTTCCATTTAGGTTATGATTTCCTTCCTTTTTTTATGATTTTTACCATTTTTATTTGAGGGACGCTAGGTGTGTCGCACAAATTCGGATCCCCAAAAGTGGTATTTTATGCTGGAGGATCTATTGGTTATGGAACGATTCCCTTCCCAATATATCCTTGGACTTTATAAACTCTTTTTCGTGGCCATAAGAGACAGACTTCATTTTAGATACAGATTTCTAACTGGGAGAAAGATTGAAACCCTAATCTGAAGACCCTTCCCCTAGTTCTAAACCTTTTCAGAGTGCAACAACCCTAGTTCTAAACCATCCTTATGGCACAACGACCCTTTTACACCAGAGATCTGCGGGTCAACATCTGAATCCGAGAGGTAATGAGAACGTCGGTTCTGATACGGGCTAGCCCTCAAAGGCTCGGGAGTCCCGGGAAATCCGGCTCGATTTGGTAACATTTTCTTCCCCTTTCTTGATTCTTCTTCTTACTGTTTTGATCTTATTTTGATTATTTGATCTGTTCATTACTTTCAATTCGTGTTTTAGTATTTTGGATCATGCTGGCTCTGTCATAGAGCTGAGAGTGGATCTACTCGTTTCTGGGCAGATTTCTCTAAATTTGATTTGTCCCAATTTCTCTACCATATTAATTTTCATCAGTTTAAGGTGTCAAGATTCGAGAGATCTTTGTCAAAGGATCTGCTCGATTTTCATCATAAACAGTCCCCAATGGAGTCGCCAGTTGGTCAGGGCCTGATTTTCTTCGGTCTTCATGCATGTGGGTGTGGGGAGAAAATCCCCTCTCAAACAACCGCAGAAGGTCCGCTCGCACTGCACACTTGCCGGTGCGCGTACGCATGCTCTTCTGAGAGACAAAAGTACATGGAGAGAGATTTTATGACGGGGATATGTTCAGGTGCTTACCTTTCTTTTTTGGGTTCCAGGACACACTTGGGTAGCTTGCCCTCTTAGAATAGTTATGAAGCCCTCCGGGTGTCTGCCTGCACGGTTTGGACACAGACTCTCATCAGGCTTTCAACAAGTTTCTTTTCTCTCTCTCTCATGCTTAAAATTGTGATGTGCGTTCGACTATTCGATTATCCTCCTCCGTAATGGTCCTCTCAAACAAGGCTGACTGGCGAAGGAAGAGTATGGAAGAAGGATGACAAGAATCTTTCCCTTTGCGTAAACGCTGGGCATCTAGGCACTTGAGGCAACCAAAGAGTTGGATCCCTCTTGGCTACCAGCTCAAGATGACTCCTCCCAAGTGACTAAGGGAGAGAGCTTATGCATCTGTCGACTCAACTCGACAGTACGAGAAGAAGTCAGAGCAGTGGTCTGAGGGTTAAAACTCTTGGGTTTGCTCAAGACCAATGTGTTTGTCATGGGCGTGGGTTACTGTAAGGGACAGGCAATGAGTAGAGAGGAAGAGAGAGGATTTGGGGTGTAGCCTGGCCTAAGAAAGCGAGAGAGCGGGATAACGCACTCTGGGTATTTTCTCTCTCTCAACATTTTCTCTCTCCTCTTGGTGAGATTAAGGGTTAGAAGCAAAAGACAAGTGAAAACAAGCATGACACCTCTATTTCAGTGGTGAATAATTCACCGTTTACAATTGACCTAAGGTTGTTTATATAGATAACCCACCAAACAGGGGTGGATGCTAAAAAACTAAGCTTAATTACACCTAAAAGAAATTAGAAAAAAATCATGAAATTCGGTACAATGACAAAAATGTTGTTAACACCTTTTCTACTAATGACAAAACCATCCTTTCCCGAGGGGCCACTCGCCATTACTAGATCTTGGAAGCTTTTTTGAATACTTGTAGCAATGGTTCAAACGATCTGTCATTATATCATCAATGTTTGTTCGATTCTGAACATCTTGATTCCCTTGACGTGCTTAGGCATATTCTTTTTCTAAAGGATGAAAGTCTGGCTAGATTCATGAACTTTGGTCGTCAATGCTATTCGATGTGTGGCATTCTGACTCTTTATTTTTCTTGCAGATTAAAGATGAGATTTTAACAGTCGTTTTGCACCATGGTTGGTCCGTTTTGGTCTTTATTTATAGTATTTCTTAATTTGGGAGATCACCAGAAAAAGGGATTCCAGTGACCGGGCGATCTTCCTTTTCTGCAACCATGGGATATGCGCTTATCTGACCTTAGATTAAGTGCAACAATTGTACCAGTTTGCACCCCTTCACTAGATCATCGCTTTAAACTCCCTTTTGCGATGATCGGATGCACAGATCTTGAGTCGTGCTTCACGAGGTTCGAGATGTCTTCTTCTTGAAACCCTGATTTTCTTAGTTTTAGGTTCATCTTCTTTTTAAAAAAGGTTTGACTCTAGGTCACGCCATAGTGTGTGCCATATGTCAAAAGGACTGGGTCGTCGAGACCTTGACTTTGTCGAAATTTAAGCCTTTTTCGATTCCAGACAAAGGATCTGTAGGTCCCTGAAGTTCATATCGAGATGTGAAATCGCAGCCTCCATGGTTGGGGACTGGTTTGGTGAGGTCATACCGCAATAGTGTACCCCAACCCTATTTCAAGGTAAGTTTGACTTTGGAAGGTCTTTTCTATCATAGGGCTATAATTTTAAGGTCTTTTCTTGACACGATAATACTCTTCCCAAGTCGCCTAGTTTGATGCTTATTTCGCAGTACTAATTTAGTCTGGAAGTGTCTTAAGTACCGATAGGACCAGGTTGTTACTGGCTCTCTCCATATTCATGTGAAGGATATAAGTATGTTAAAAATGGCGTACAACAATTAGGTAATGAACAATTCCAGAGGTTTAATCCTCTGTTACATTTACATCTACTTGAAGAATTAAAATAAGTCGAACACCTTTTATTCTTTCTTTTTTTTTTTGTAAGTCAGTGGGGAAGATGGCCCCCTACCCCTTTTTTTATTAATATTTTAAAATAAAGATGATTATAGCTCATTTCTTTACAACCCTGGAACATAGCACTTCTGACAAATCATGAAGCAAAGCTAGGGAAATGAAGTCCGGCGGACGCGAACACCAGACAGTGACTTGTGAAAGAGATGTGTCCCTCTTTGCTAGAATGTCAGCCACCATGTTGGCATCATGAAAAATGTGGAAGATGGACCACCCACGATTAGAAAGACGTTGTCTTCAATTTGTAGCAATCATATTTAACTTCCAAGGAGCTCGACAATGTTTATGAATAACATTGACAAGTAAAGCTGAGTCACTTTCAATCTGGAAAGGAAAACACTTCAGCTGAAGGGCTAGCACCAGACCCTCTTCCCAAGCAGAGAATTTTGCATAATTATTAAAAGCGATCTCAAAAGGTTTTAAAAATGCTGCAATAAAAGCACCATCACAATCTCTAATTACACCGCCACCACCTGCTCGACCTGGGTTACGCAAGGAGGCCCCATTAATGTTTAACTTGAAATGATTAGGGCTAGAAAATAACTACGCCACTGAGATAACTAACTTATCCATCTACTACTGCCAATTGATCTGCATATCATCAATGATTGCTTTTTCTGAGACATGAAATGCCCAGGCTTTAGCATCAGCTAACTCTCGAATATGGTAAATGATTTTTTAAAGCAAATGTTCCCTCGTGATTAATCTTGACTGGAAAACTCTTTGATTGCGCTCCGCCCATACAAACCATATAGTTGTGAAGAATAAATAAGTCTAAACATTGAAAAAACCATTGGATTTGAATCTAAAAGATAACCAACTTCTCAACTTATTAGGAATAGAAGAGCTCAAAATAAAACATTTACCACAATGCCATGCAAGAGATCTCGATATAACCTATGAGAAATCACAATGGAATAGTAGATGACAAGGACTATTATCACTGTTTTTACAAAATGGACATACAGGAGGAGCCATGGCTATCCCTCGCTGTTGCATGAGTGAGACATTGGGTAACTGATGGTGAAGTGTCAACCAAGAGAACAATTTCGCTCTGGGATGATATTTTGATAAACGCAAGGTTCTGAAAATCAGTTGAGAGGTGCCTTTTTTCCAAATAAATTCCCAAGCTTCTTTAGTCGAAAATAAGCCCCATATTAGAAAATCCTTATGAGGCTGTAATGGGATAGTAGATCTCTCAACTTCCTAACATAGTTGAGTAAAAAAATCAGACGTAGGGGTGGGTAAGACTCATGACTAAAGATGGCCTCCAATATAATCAGAGACCGTTGGCATAGAAATCTCAAGGTCCTGATTAACTGTCGTACCACAAAAGTCTCATATTGAACTTTCTGATAACCATGGATCTACCCAGAATCCACAAGCCGACCATCTTCAATAACCCGTTGAACATTAGGCAACCCGCTAGCTGGGCCATTAGGAGGCATCGTTGACATGCAATGATAAACACTTGACGAGCCAGCCTATCAGCATGCTCTCCTAGAAAAAAAAAGGATTCCAGTAGCATTAGGAAGGAAGCCCTTAAGCAAGGCCCCCAATAGCTAGAGTCCACTTCGGTTGCCCCCTTTTAGAAGGTAGCTTGGCATAATATCCCCCTCAAGGATTGAGCTAATGTCGATGATCGCGAAGAAATATATTTGTTGAGAGGCAATAAAAGATATCTTAGTAAGGATTCGAAAGATGAACTTCGACGGGAAATTTTATTCCGAATGGAGCACTTCTCACTTCTCTCGAAACGCAACATCTGTCGGGGCAAGTTGTTGTACATCATTTTTGACATAGTTATATCCCCGGTACAAATAATAAGAGAGCCAGTAGCAACCTGGTTCTGCCAGTACCCAAGACACTGCCAAACCAAGGGAACACTGCAAAATAGGCCTAAAACTAGGAAACCACTAAAAAATTACTGGAATGGCTTAAAACGATATGAAAAGGGTATTTTGGGATGCTCGAATGATGCTCCCAAAGTTTTGCCATATTTCGATAAGTTTTGATATGATCAGGATGAATTTCGGTTCTCAAATCCAGCTCCTATCATGGACCTTATAACTACAGCCCCATTTTTAGTATTTCAAAATAGTATAATACTACTTTCATTCGATTTGAAACATTGAAAAACCTCTAGGTACCAAATTTGGGATCAATCGAACCTTCTGGAAACTGGGTTTTCACCTGTCAGTATGATTTTCAAGTACTCATAGCTCGCTCGTTTGGAATCAGAACAAGCTCAAATTCGGACACAAGCTAGATCTTGATAACTTGGTCATTTTGAAATATGGCATGCATCATGGAGTGGCCCGAGATGAGAAATTTTCTATAGAAAAAATGAGCCCGAGACCATAAAAATAAGAATTTTAAAAGAAGACATCTCATACTTCACGAAGCAATAACTCGATATCCATAAATCGGATCAATAAGAAATCAGGTCCATTGTGACCACATCACGAAGGTCTACAAGTTTGGTATAGATTTTATATTTAGTTAAAGGACAAATAGTACGAATTTCAAGGCTGAAAATGGAAAGAGTTTTCAGATCTCTGGAATCCCATTTATCGGCGACTTCCCAATTTGGGGATATGCTCAAACGAAAACCAAATTGGATGAAATTTGGTGCAAAACGATTGTGACAATGTCTCCTTTAATTTGTTATCAAAATAAGGACTTGGAACATCGTGGATCACACCAGATCAGTGGTTAAAGTTTATGGAGTTGGTCGGATTTTTGTCGTTTCATGAAAAATCCATTTCAAGACGATCAAAGGGCATCAAAATGTTTGTGATAGATCAAGCATCGATTCTACGATTCCAAATCACCACCGTAAGCGTTCGAAAAAGCTCTCAAAGTCTAGCAATGGCAAGAGGCCCTTCATAGAGGGATGGTTTTGTCATTTTTTCAAAAGAATTAAAGCGTATTTTGGTAATTTTGTCTAAAAAAGGGATTTTATTTTAATTCCATTAAATTGTATTTTTCTACAATTTGGCATAGTTTTGAGCATGCGACCTTTGTTTTGTGGTTTTTTTATATAGGTGAACTTAAGTCATTTGTAAACCTAAGTTGGAAAGCATAATAAAAATTGGGTTGCCCCTTCAAGCCTTTGATTGTGCATAACTTCTAAGTTCAAGAGGGAAAACATTGCCAATTTGGGTGATTGCCCTAGAACCTCAAACTTCATACTACCAAGAACCTCAAACTTCCTACTCCTTACACCATACACCTCACCTTAGATCACTATACACCCTATCTCATACACTACCCTAACTCACTTAGGTTCATTCATCTTAGACTTAAACCCCAACCGTAACCCCAAAGGTCAAGACATATTTCTAAGGAGTACTCAAAATGGATCCTCAAAAGCACGCATAAATCCAAGCCGACTTAGGACCACTCTCTCTCTTCTTTCTCTTTCTTCTCTCCCTCTTCTTTCTCGTTCTAAATATCTATATCTCTCTCTAACTCGTATACTCATTTCATTCTATTTTTATTTCATTATTTCTTTGTTTTCTTTCTTTACTTATTGCTTCCCATTCTCTCGCACTCAATTTTGGTCTTTCTGTGACAATGTCCTAGGGTTCTAACTCTCAGATTTACTACTCTAACCACCTTCTCATACATTAAACTCGGGTCATAAGAGACGTTGATTCTCTTGCACCCAGTTACTCGGTTTGGGTCATCCAGAGTCAGCTTTTCTTAGAGTTCTAACCCTTTCACTACTTTAATCATTGAGTCACATAGTGTTCAGGTTGTGAGGAACTTTTATCCTTTTCTCACCACCTCATCTAAGTTATAGACCCACGCTCTTGGCCGGTCAGCCATTTCCCCCTCTCTTTTAACCTCTCGCTCTCTCTCTCTCACATACTAGGTCACGGATCCATGTCAAAGGCGGGTCCATCCCTCTCTCTATATCTTACTCTCTCTCGCCCTCATTCCTCACCTCCTAAGCCATGGACTTGTGCCATAGACGAGTCCGTGCCTCCTCACTCCCTTAATATTTCCCTTTACCACATACTCCTATCTCCACTTATTCGAACCTACACTATTTTGAGCCCACCCTAATCTTCACAACCCCTCTATTCTTTTGTGTGCTCGGCTTGGTGCCACACTTAGAGCTATTTTCAATGTTTTAACTTTTGGACTGCTGCTCTAACTTCCATTTCGTAAAGTCGAGTTGAGTTACGAGAGATATTGATGTGCTTGTCGTCGCTCACCCGGATTCGGTCATCCTAAGTTGGCAATCCATAGAGTTCTGACTCTTTGACTGTTTTAATTGTTGAGTCTCATCCAACTTGAGTGGTAAAGAACTTCCATCACTCCTTTAACCCTTAGTTTAGACCCCAAATTTACCATATTACCAACAAGAGGAGACCCAATAAAAGTATACCCTGAGGCCATTTTCAGTATGTGGATCGAAGTGGTGCGCAGGAAAGCGAGGGAGCTGAATTCAAACCGCACTACAAGGACAATGGAAGGCTTTTGAGATGATCTAAGAGGGCGAATAGCTCAGACGAGTCCCCCGATCTTGAAACAGCAAAGTACGTGTTCGAGTCCTTCTTTGTCGATTAAAATCTATCTTTGTTGGTTCCCATCCGCACTGCAAGCATATGTGCGCACATGCGCGTGGGCCCCACGGTTGTTTGAGAGAGGATTCCTTTGATCGGGTAACCCATACAGGGTCGACCCGGAATGACGAGAAATCAAGTCCGACCAAACGGGGCTTGGCAAGCTCTCTCCAGTTGATAAGGCACTGGGTTAACTCAAAAATTTTAGAGAAGAAAGGAGGAGCGAAACGCTTCCCAACCCTACCGTCGCACTTGTGCAGTTGACGGCCTGCCATGGGTGGTCGGAGTGCTAGTACAGGTAGTTGGTAATATCCCACCACGGTCAGTAACTCTGTGTTGCATGACCCACATGACCATAATGGGGGACCACGCACTTGCTTAGCCCCGTGAGGCGAAGGCAAGTCTCCCACGCCATCCTCATGTCAAGTTTAGTCCATGCCTCATGACTCATTTCATGGGCCTCATGATCGAGCAACGCCCCCTTTTTTCCATACGTCTTCTCAAAGAGTATGAAAAAACTGCTCCCTTGATCTAGGCTATGCTAACGTGGGAAGTGATGAAGGAAATAGCCCTCCAGCTTTCTTTCCCCCACACCTCTGTATGAAAGGATGCAGCTCCTCGCGCTTACGAGGTACATGATCTCCTTTGTCTCCATGGTCACTCTCTCGTAGACTTCACCAAAAGCATCTATATACACATTATCAGTAGGGCCACCTATCGGAAAGGGGCTCCCATTGATAAAGAAATAGGCATCAATCAAAAGCTCAAGATCCTTCTCCGGCTCCTTAAACACAGCCTTCATTCTGGCAACTTTCAGCATGTGGGGGCAGGTGGCATCCGTGAAGCTTTCATTAATTTCCTATGTCCCAAGGAAGAATGTCGTGAGCCCCCCAAAGACATACTGGATGGGGAAGCTCATCGTGAAATGCTCAGGAAAGCCTTCGCCCGTTAAGACCTGACTCTTATTATCCTTCGAGGGAGCTTTGCCGCTCGCAATGGACCCCAACCCATGGTTGATGCTTCACAGAGCAGACTGTGCCAATGCAAAATCCTCCCCCTAGACCTTCACGTAAGTCACATAGAAGTAGCCCGGCCGAATTATATAGCCCCTTGCCCCCGACAAGGCAAACTTACACAAGAAGATGACAAGGTAGGTGTCCAGGTACACATGGTCCTTCTCCTCTCTTCTGGGAGGAGTAGCTGGTCTCTTTGAGGCCTTAATTGACTCCTCTCTCAATCTCTCATCTACCCACAAGGCACTCAAACTCGTGCCCTCACCGTCTTGGCGGTCACCATGGAAGTAGTCCCTCCATGCCTCAAAATGCATCCCTTCAGATTTGAGTTTGGTCTCCAGTGCAAGAGCTGGTAAATCTCTAACAACTCACGAAGACTAGGAGGGGCTAGCTTGCTGTTAATGACCTGATCCCGAAAAATAGCCCTGTTGTTGGGTATAAACTCTTCGTGCATCTCTCCCAGCATGGGATAGCCACCCATGAAATACAAGTTCAGGAGAGTGATTCCCACCTCACCTCCATCCAAATGCCAACTATTGGTCTTATAACACCATGTCTCCAATAGAGCTACAATGGCGTTGGAGAAGCAATCATAATAACCAGCCGAGCATTGGCACACCATGTCTAGCCTGCATCTTCTTAGAGTACTAGCATGTGAATTGAAGACATCAAATGTCCAAGTGCTATACCCTGGCATATATTGGTGTTCTCCCTCAAAATAAAGAGCATCAACGGCCCAGTGAAGGTTTATCTTGGCCAGCATCCTCTTCCCCAGCGTAGGCAAATCCTCATTATAATCAAAGTCCCTGTGAAGATCATGATAAAGGGGCACACCATCCCTTTGAACGAAAGATGTGTGTACGCGCAAAATACAAGAACGTGCAGAGTCAACCACACACAAGAATAAATTGTGGAACAGAACATGCGTGTGGAAATTCAAGTACGTGCAAGAACAAGTGCGCAAAAGAATGTGCAACCACAGAGCGGAACACAATCAAAAGACGGAACCCGACTCAATGTGTACACACATGGTGACAACAAAAGGGAGTGAAGGACTTTGGGTCAAGGGACTCATGCCCACAAACCTCAACAAATAAGCAGAATCGCTTCAAAAAGAAGCAATGGCACAATAGATTAAACACTCGAAACTCAATAGAAAAATTGGGAAATAAGGGATGTTTACAACTAGGAAGAAAACACAGCAAAAAGAAGAAGAAATAAAAAGACCAAATAAAAAAGGAAGGGCCCTACCTTGAGAAGGGGCGAAGATTGTACTCGTCATTGCTGACAATAACACTTGATATTGAGAGATTCTACTCGAGAATGGTGGTGGAAAGGGGGCACATAAAAGAATTAAAGATTTTTACCTCGGGTAAAAACTTACGGTAAAAATGAGGAAAACGGACCTCTACCCATCTTTTCATATTGGTTTCGTGCAATCCAATGAAACGACACGTGATCCAGTCACATGGAAGCGCAAATGGCACATGAGTGAAATGTCACGTGGTTCCGGTACATAGAAGAATAAACGACATGCAAGCGAAACGTCACGCAGTCCCGACGTAGCTAAACACAAAAACTGCGCGAACCGATCACTAGAAGCAAAGATGACGTGGTTTCGTCACTCTGCGCACATAACTCTTTTTGCCCAAATGGTGCTCACAGTTTTCGGCAAAACACCACTCATCTCAAGTACACAATACTCCCTTATGACCCACACAAACCATGGGCCTACCCCAGGCGTTTAGCACATAGTTGTGCACCACTACATTGAGTAGACATGTGAGCTATGTTCCTTGCACTATCCGCACACACAAGATCCTCAGCGATCAAGTCCCCACCATCAAGAGGGATAAGAAATGAGCGCTTGAAGAAAAGAAGGCAAGAAAACAACGAGAAAGAATAAACACAAGCCACATAACAAGAAGGAGGATTCAAACTAAAGGAAGATTTATTTCGTGAACGAAAAGGATTATAAAACTATCGTAGCTACAATAATATGTAGCTACAAAAAGATAAATATGTTCAGAAATAAGTCTTTCATCCAGAGATACTGCCTCAAAATGCACCACTGCCTCCTAAAGCGGTAGTGTCTTCAAAGACACAATATCATTCTTTTCAAAATGGAAACTTGGAAAGAATGACAGAACCTCTTACTCCTTTTCATCATCGAGTGAAGGTAAAGAACTAAGAGGTGGTTAAGGGAGCAACAACAAGCAAGAATCCGAGAGGAAAATCTCACGCTCGACATGTTGGTAGTCCACCCAAGCACTGAATATTGAAATGGACCAAATTATTTATTTGGCCCACCATCATGAAGAAGATGATGGACCAACAAGAACCTTCTCGACCCGCCATCATTCTCTGATGGATGTTATTGGTTTCTGGCTCTATTTTCATAACTCCAAGCGAGTCAATAAGCACAAGCTCACTAGTAACTATAGGGTCATCCCTTCAAAACTCTAACATCGGTGCTAGAAAAGGCCATGGCAACATAGAAGAACTCTTTTTCTCTCTACAAAAGGAAGAAGGTCGAAGAAGTACGACATTCCAAGGTAGAAAATGCCTACTCTCCCTCTAGCCCTGCTTTTATAGGCCACTCCAACTACGAACTGGCAACAAAAATGTGCCGCCTCCCTGCCGTCCCTTTTTTTTATCATGGGTCAATCTCCCACCACTTCGCCTTCCAGCGATGCTCCATCTGACCACAAGACAATGTCTCATCGTTTCACTTTCCTGACGAGGCCTCATCAGCCCGCAGTTCCGTTCAAATCCCCTCCTACCGCCGCCTTAATTAAAAGCCGCTCCGAATGGTAGTCTCACAATAAAAACATCTCGCATCCCGAGATGACGACATATCTATTCCCTAACAACGCCTCATTTGACCGTGAGTCAAATCTCCCGTCATCAAAATGTCCTACCTACTTGATAATGTGTCACCTCCTCGAGTATCTATTCTGTCTCCCAGACACAGCTTCGACAATCAGTGGATCATGAAGAAAAGAGCTTCCCTGTTCAGACATGCGGCTATGTCATAACTCTATTCTTTGACAGCCCATCCACGGCGTTCACTATTCTAATGAGCCTTATCCAAGTAGGACCCCTTCATGAGGGGTTCCCTGAGAGAAATGAAGAAGCCGAGTATGATGAGAATCATCATGAGTAAAATTATAAACTTCAAGTGGACATAGCCACAGAGCTATGGGTAAAAAAAAAAGCCAAAAACAAAAAACATTGGGCATGGTAAAAACCTGCAAGGGCACCATGAGTAAAAATGACAAGCGGGCATGGCCACGAAGCCATGAGTAAAACTGTTTTGAAAACAAGAAAACCGGGCATGGTGAAAACTTGCAAGGGCACCATGAGTAAAAATAAAAATAAAAAATCGGACGTGACCTCGAAATCATAGGTAAAAATGCCTCAACAAAAGCAGTTGGCGAAAACAACTCTTGTAGCACCACTCCTACCTAGTTAAAGTGAAACCCGAAAGGGCGCTTGGATAAAAATAAAAAGGGTGATGCATGTCTTGACCAAAGAAGACGACCTCAACCAATTACAACAAGAAAATCGCAAGATACTGAGACAAATCCAGATCAACCCTTCACCACCGACTGGATTGGGACTAAACGCCATCAAGGGCACCCACTAGTCATGCCCTAGAGCCAAAATCAAATTCCAACAACACTAAAAGCGACTATGAAAAGGACCCTCGGCTATTGACAAATAAAATGGGATCAAACGCCAGCAAAGGGCACCCATTAGTCAGCCTCAGAGAAAAACTTCCACAACAGCTAGAATGGGATCAAGTGCCCACAAAGGGCACCCACTAGTCAGCCCCAAAGCTAAAATTCCCGAGCAACTATAATGGTATCAAGCGCCCACAAAGGGCACCCACTAGGCGAGCTCAGAGCCAAAATTCCCCAACAGCTAGAATAAGATCAAATGCCCACAAAGGGCACCCACTAGTTGGCCCTAACGCCAAAATTCCCTAACAATTAAAATGGGATCAAACACCCACAAAGGGCACCCACTAGTCAGCCCTAGAGCCAAGATTCACCAGCAGCTAAGACAAGGCAAACCCCGCCAAGGGAACCCGCTAGCTGGGCCATTAGGAGGCATTGTTGACATAGAATGGTAAGCCCTTCACGAGGCATCCTATCAGCATGCTCTCCCAAAAAACGATAAGGATTCCAGTAGCATTGGGAAGGAAGCCCTTAAGTAACGCCCCGAATAGATAGAGTCCACTTTGGCCGCCCTTTCAGAAGGAAGCTTGACATCATCTCCCCCTCAAGGATTATGATGATGCCGGTGATTGAGAAAAAAAATATTTGTTAAGAGGCAATAAAGGCTTCTTAGATGAAGACGGTCAATTTTATTATGAATGTTGCACTTCTCGCTTCTCTCAAAGCGCAACATATGTTGAGGCAAGTTGTTATACATCATTTTTTATGTACTTACATCCCTGATACAAATAATGAGAGAGCTAGTAATGACCTGGTCTTGTCGGGACCCAAGACACCACCAGATCAAGGTAACATTGTAAAATAAGCCCAAAACTAGGCAACCTTGAAAAGATTATTAGTATGTCAAAAAGATACCTTACAATTAAAGCCCTATGCTAAGGGCTTCAAAATAATACCATACTAAGGCCATTGCAACTAGAAAATCAAAAAATGCCTAGGGATGAAATTTGGGCTCAATCAAACCTCCCAAAAGACTTTTGGGCCCAAATAACCTCAAACAGGCAGGTTGTACACTACTGTAGTGTGGCCTCACAGAACCAATCCCCAATCATGGAGGCTGTGTTCTTCACATATCGAGATGGCCTACAAACATCCGCATGTCACTCATTTGGAGTCGGAACAAACTCAAATTAAGACACAAGCTAAGTCTCGACGACCCGGTCATTTTAACATATAGCACGCGTCGTGACGTGACCTAGAATCAAAAGATTTTTTAGAGAGAAGATGAGCCCGAAACCATAGAAATCAGAGCTTTTGAAGAAAATACATCTTGAATTTCATGAAATAATAAATCGAGATTGGTTAGGTGCCTCAATCTCACCCTCCGGGTCCAGATGACCTAATGGTGTGGTTTTGGGTTTGAGATGGACCCGAGACCTGAGATCAGTCTCTCAAGAACCAAGTAAAGGAGACATAGGTAGGAATACCAACAGGTGAGAGAGGAATTTAGGTCATGAGGTGGGACTCACCTCACGTGGATCTGTGACACACTTAGGCTGCTCGGGTGGGCGCCCTCTTAGATCAAATGGAATGCCCCTTGGCCTATGGTCAGTTCGAAATCACCTCCCTTGACCTGTTTCTTCTTTCCTAGAACCATACACACACATTAGAATATTGACAAGTGGGACAAAAGACCCCACCCTGTCTTTGAATGAATGCACACAAGCGTGTACATTCGAGGGGAAAATGAGGGAATGATGTCATTGGGTCCATGTCGATTGGACAGCCTGTTGAGATCTTCTTAACAGAGGACCTACAACATCATTTTCTTGGTCAAAGAATGAGGGAAAGGAGGTGAGATGAAGAAAGTAAATGAGGAAAGAGAACAAAAAGATGGGAGAATAGTGAGGGAATAGAGAAATGAAGAAACGAATAATAGTTTGGCTTTCACCTGGTTCTTCAGAGAAAGAGAGTAGAGAAAAAAAAATAGAAACAAAGGCTAGTTTGGATTTCACCTAGCTCTTCAAAGGTAAATAAAGGACAATATTTATTTATTTTAGTGAGAGGAAGAAGAAAAGAACTAAGAGAGAGGGTGAAGGTTAACTTGGCTCTCACTAAACCTTCGAAAAGGGGGAAGAGACGAAAAGAAGGATAAAAGAAGAGAGAAGAGAAGAAAGAGAAAGGAGTGAATGTTACCTTGGCTCTTGCTGAGCCTTCCGAAGGGGGAGAAGAGACGGGAAGAAGAAAAGAGAAGTGAGAAAAGAAAGAGTGAGGAAACGTTTGGCATAGCGGCTAGACTGACATGGCGGTGAGACTGGCATGGCAGCTACTTTAGCGCGGCAGCTTGACGGTCATGGCGATTAGACTGGCACGGTGGGTAGACTGGCACGGTGACACGACTGATACAGCGGCGAGACTGGTAAAACGGCAAGACTGGGACGGTGGCAAGACTAGCATGGTGGCTAGTCTGGCACGGTAGTTAGATGAGAAAGACGGTTAAACTACACGGCAACAAGATTGGCTCCATGGAAAAAGGCTCAGCCTACCACCCAGTTAAGCAAACTAAAGAGAAAAAGAGGAGAGGAGAGAGAAGGAAGAGAGAAGGAAAAAAGAGAGGAGAGAAATGTTGTGCATGGTGGTGTACCCCATCGTGCCAGATAGAGAGAGAAAAGAATGAAGAGAGATAAATATCGTGCATGGCGGTATACCCCATCATGTCAGACAGAGAGAGAGAACGTAGAAAAATGTTGCGCACCACGGTGTACCCCGTTGTTCCAGACAGAGAGAGAAGGGAGAGAAAAGTTACGCACGATGGTGTACCCTGCCGTGCCAGACAGAGAGAGAGAAGGGAGATAAATGTCACGCATGACAGTGTACCCTGCCATGCCAGATGGAGAGAGAAGGAAGAGAAATGTTGCACATGACGGTGTACCTTGTCGTGCCAGACAGAGAGAGAAGAGAGAGAAAGGAAAGAAGCAGAGAAAGAAAGGAAAGAAGAAAAGATAGAAAGGAAAGAAGTAGAGAGAGAAAATAAGAGAGAGAAGGGAAAGAAGCAGAGAGAAAAGAAAGAAGAGAGAAAGAAAAGAAGAGAGAGAAAGAAAATAAGCAGAGAGAAAACGAAAGAAGAAGAGGAGAGACTAAGAGGAGAGAGAAAGAAGAGAGAAAGAAAAGAGAGAAAGGGAGGAGAAAGAAAGATGAGAGAAAGAGAAAGAGGAGTGAGAAAGT
Organism: Amborella trichopoda; assembly: GCF_054954075.1. Lineage (NCBI taxonomy): Eukaryota > Viridiplantae > Streptophyta > Magnoliopsida > Amborellales > Amborellaceae > Amborella > Amborella trichopoda. The sequence continues at coordinate 22,903,967 of NC_142338.1, read as the reverse complement.
TAACTAGATGGTCAACGGTACCCGCTAAACTCTTCTCTCTCCTCCCTCTCCCTCTCTAAGAAGTGAGACGTGCACCTTAAAAACTTAAACAAATGTCAGTTTCTTATTGTTCAAGATAGGGTCCTTTACATGTGAGCATCACGTGCTTATATAGATTTTAAGTCCAAACATGGGTGGATGCTTAATTCTTTACCTAATTGTGAAAAAAATAGAAATTAAAAGAATTAAAGAAAATTAAGAAATTAGGGGCAAAATGATAATTTTTCCCATCACCCCCAAATCTTGAAATAACAACTAAGTCCCTCTCATGGCTATGCAACCTTTGCAACCTTCTGGGATTCATCCGAGGTCCTTCCGGTCTTCATCAGACTAAAAGATTATTACTTCTCGATCGACTCGAGAAGATGGTCGTTTTGATACCCATTTCGAGCTACGGATCAGACTTTTGGGCCACGATCATGAGATGTGAAAATCATGAGAAACATGTGGTATTTTATTCAAGATCACGTTTGTTTCTTAGTGTTTTTCCATGATTTTTTCACTATATTTTGACGAGCATACCATCAAGAGTGTTTGGCGACAAGCATGGCTCGATTTGGTGTTCGAACGACCATTTTCCAAATTTGGTGTTTTAGCTAGAGTTTGGTTTCTGATGGCCGAAAACTCTAGCAACTTAGACTAAATCATGTTGTGAATTTGATCATCCGTCATGCATGAGATTTGGCTCATACAAAGCCTTTGACATCGTGCTTGCAATGGATATGGTTTGAGGCCAATCCGACGCATGAGCATCGTGATGTGACCACTCGATCAAGGTGCGCTTCTGCTAGAAAATCTACAACCTTGACTCGAATCGCATTCTTCTCTCTAGTTTTTCTTTTGGCTCGGGCCATGACATGGGTCATGCCACATATCGAAACACTTGGGCCGACAAGACGATCATGCTCCCAAATTTTGATCTTGATCTAACTTGGGATGAGAGAGATATGTCCTTCTCAATTTCAGCCCGAAACCTAAAAACACAGTTTCCATTAATGGAAACTGGTTCAGTAAGGTTGCACAGTAATAGCATGAGGCCTACCCATTTTAGGTAACTTGGCGATAACTTGGTCTAGGAATGTCCAATCAAGCCAAAAATTGGTCCTTAGGGGTTTTCGGACATTTCAGATCCAGTGGAGGTAGTCCCATGGTCATTTGAAGCTCCGAAGATGGGGCTGTAGTATACGGTCCATTTTCAAGGTGATGGGATCATTTTTCGAAAACTGTTTATGCCTCTGCACTGCCTTAAACTAGTCGGATTACGATGAAACTTGGCAAGTGTTCTTAGGAGACATTTAAACACATTTCTTAACCTTCTTGGACCATTAATGAGACTTTCAGAAATTTCACTTCTAGATCGGGGCTTATTGACCTACGGTTTCTGTAGTCCACATGCATTTTGATACTTGCAAACCTAAGTCATGAACTACTTTCTCCTTATTCGCATCAGGGATACAAATGTTGAAAAATACCTTCAAACAGAGATTTGTAGTTCGAATCATCACAAAGACAGGTCTGATGAGACCGTATCATGGAGGGTTACAAGCTGATATAAATTTTACACTCAATCTAAGGTCGGATAATCACAAATTCTAAGGTTGAAGAAAAGGAAGATCGCCTGATATCCGTAATCCCTTTTTTCAGCAATCTCCCAAATTCAGAAAGAACTTCGAGCAAGAACCAAAACAGAAAAAAACTCCCTACGCCTCAGACTACCCTACACCCTAGACCATTCAACCGGACCATTCAACCCTACCATACACCTTAGACCACTCATCCCTAGTATATAACCTAGACCACTCAACCTTACGATGCACCCTAGACTACTTCACCCCATCATACACTTTAGCCCTCACTTAGCCCATCAACCATGCTCCATAGCCCACCAAGGCCCATTTAAACCTATCCTTGCACTCTAACCCCTTTCAAGAGTGACTCAAGAACCATTGGGGACACACCTAGCCACCAGGCTCAAGACTTTGACCCACTTGTTAGGTACTCAATCACTCCCTCTCTCCTCTTGTCTTCTTCTCTTCTCTTATTTCTTCTTCTTCTCTTATTCTTGTTCTTTCTCTCTCTTTCCCTCTTTCTTTCTGTCTTCTCTCTCTCCCCCTCTAAGCAGTCTGGCGGCTGGGTCACCCAGCTCCCTCTCTCTCTCCCGTCTTCTTCCTCTTCTCTCTACTCCCTCTCTCTCTCCCTTCTTCTTCCTCTTCTCTCTCCTCCCTCTCTCTCTCCCTTCTTCTTCCTCTTCTCTCTCCTCCCTCTCTCTCTCTCTTTTGCCTCTCTTAGAGGGGCAGTAGGCTGAATCGCCCAGATCCGTTCTCCCTCTCCCTTTTCTCTTTACTCACTCTCTGCCCCTCTCCTTAAGAAGAGCTAGGCGGCTGGGCCGCCCAACTCTCATTCCCCCTCTCATTCTCTCACTTCCTCTCTCTTTCTCCCTTCTTCTCACCCTCTCAATGAGGGAGGCAGCTGGGGCGCCTCCCGCATTCTTCTCGCACTCGCTCTCTCTATTTCCTCTCTCTCTATCCTTAAAGAGTGAAGTGGCTGGGCTGCCCCACTCCTCTCTCCTTTCCCTCCTTTCTCTCTCTTACACTCTCATAGAGCCAGGCAGTTGGGCCACCCATCTCCCCACTCCTTCTCTTTCGTCCCCTCTCCTCCCTTATCTCACTCCACCTTTAAAGAGGGAGGTGGCCAAGATGCCCTCCTCCCTTTCTCGCCTTCTTTCTTCTCTCTCCCTCACTCCTTTTATCTTCCTTACTCTATCTTCTATGTTTTTTTAGCATATTCTACTGAAAGGGTATACCCAATATACCGACTTCGGGGCTTTTAATGCCCCCCACATTAGTGCATCTTTCCATGCGTCCGAAGTTTTAGGTTTCTTCCTAATACCTTTTTGGGGTAAACTAGTAAAGCCTCTTAGCAGAGGGGACGTCGGAAGGCTCCCAAATCATAGAGTGCCCCCTTCTTCTCTTCCTCTTCTTATTTCCTACCTTCCCTTCTTTCCCCTTCGTATCCCTCTCTCTCTCTCTAAGACACACACACACTCTTACCCCTTTCCCCTTTTTTTATTTTCTTTTATTTTTATTTTGAATACACTGTATAGAGGGGATACATACATTCGACTGACTTCGGGGCATTTTAGCACCCGGCAAGTTAGTGACTCTCGTCGTTCCTCCCGGGTACAAGGATTAGACCTAAACCTTTCCTTGGTCAACCGGTAAGGCCTCCTAGGGGAGGTGATACCTAAAAGTCATAAAATCAAAGAGTGGTCCTCTTCTTTCCCTTTCTTACAACGATCCTTTCGTCGAGGACGTATCAATTTCAATGCACAATCTTTGTGTTTTGATCAGCACAGTAACCCACACGTCACAGGGTTGTGTTTGTAATGTTTGAGTTGAAGATCGAGTTGAAGAATGTTGCAAGGAAAATTTCATCTTTTCATATTTTAAAGCTCGAGGTTGAGTTTTGTCCAATCAATGAAGAATGATGCAAATCAAAATCTAGTAGCCACAAATTTTATTTTTTATTTTTATTAATTTTGTTTTTAAAGATGTGGGTAGATTTTTTAGAGCGAATATTTGTTTTAATGGGATCAATTTTTTGAAGTAGGATTAATAGGGATTTATTTTTTGTTAGTTTGATAAATTCTACATTTTAGGAAGTATGTTTTTTTAGAATTATAAATTCTTTTATTATACTAGGTCTGTATTTTCTTTCTTTGCCATAAGAAATAAAGGTGTTTGTTTGTTCGTTGGGTAGATTGATGTTATTAGCAAAGATTATGGTTTTAGTAGGTTTATCTTTTTTAAAAGTTGGGTTTCAAAAATAAAGGTGATGTATTTTTCTGTTGGTAGGAAAAGGTTTACGTTGTAGCAAAAGATGAAAGTTTCTTTAGAGGGATAAAAGTCCTTAGGAAGATAAAAGCTTTTACCTTTTTATTTGGTGGGAGGTAAAACTTTGTGTTAGGAATTGTTATCTTTTGGGTTGGATTCACGTTGAAAAACAATATGAGCTTCATATTTGGATTTATGTGGAAACAATTTGTTTTCCTTTAGCAAGTCCATCTTTAAAAAGAAAGAGTAAAAAGGGATGCATGCAATTGTATTAGTAGATGGAATTTTGTTAATGAAAAAAGTGATCTTTTCAAATCATGTAGAGAGACAGGCCTTTTGTGGGTTTTTCTTCACCTTTGTTTATGGGCCGCTCCGGAATACTTGTAACCGGGTGTTTTATTCTTTCTTCTTTTGATTTCCTTCATGAGTTTTATTTATCTATCTTAAAACGTGCTTATTTTTGCCAATGTTGTTTACCGATAATTTTATATTGTGTCATATATTCATCTTTCATGACTTTTACCCAATGGTTCTCTTCTGAACAGTTTATGGCTTCCTAGTAACTGGAAGGCTCATGATCTAGCTTATCCCCCAAGTAGGTGAAGAATTTGGGTTGTCTCCTAATTCGGTTACTTCTCCTAACTTGTGGATCTGGTTTTCGAGATTCGACCGTTTCACTAGCTATCAGATCAGCTTGCGTGTGACTTGCTTTTGCTTTGAGGAACTCATCCTCAAAGAAGTGGGTGTCTCAGCATTTCATGATTGTCTCATTCTCAAGGGTGAAGAATTGATACCCCTTACCATGGTCAGGATAGCCAATAAATATACACTTGATGGTATTATGATATACTTTTGTCTAATTTTGGTATGGGATTCGGAAATTAGTATAACAACTCCACACAAGGGACAGAGTGCGACTAGTGAAAATCGCTCCTTCTTTATCCAGGTGATGAGCTCCTTGTTGAAAATAAGGGCCAATCAAGGATTACATTCCAGTAGTCTCTCATTCAGTGGGAGAGATTGAAATCTTGGCGTCTTGCGAAATATAGCCCAGATTCTTTTACCTCGAGTACGCATGACGCATTGAGAGTTCACGTGTGAGGATCACCATTTCTGGATTTTATAGGTTAGCCTCATATTTAGCTGCAATCGGCCAAGACTTGGAGAATCCAAACGAGAAAAATATAACCTATGTAGTTATCGAGTATTTGCCCTGTATGGAATGATCAAGACTTATGAAACATAAGTCCATATCCATACACGAGACCATTGCATGGCATGTGCATTTTCATTTCATAAGGGAAGCCACTCTTCCAATACATTATCTGAGTTTGGAAGATCTAGTGCATATGTGCTTTGAGATGACCCCTGTAATTGAGTTAGATCATGTCCCACAGGGGTACACCTGTAATCTATTGAGAGGCAAATGATCGGAAGTTCTGGCTCAGTGGCTTTGATATGACCAATTATGTGTCTCTGCTTCAGACTATGGAACATAGGTCTATTGGGTCGATCTGAGACTCAGTGGAACATAATTCGGGAATAGTCTAATGGAGTACTCTGATACCTATAGCTATTAGCCTGAGATCTCACTATACCTTTTGTCCGATTTTATAATGATGAGAAAAACCTAATCATTACTCAAAAGTACTTTAACTATTTAATGTGATTTTAAAGAATTTTTTCAGAATTTTGATTTCTAAAACAATGAGGGTTTTCCAATTGTTTGACTTAAATTCCAGTTAATCATGACCTGAAAGTGCCATGTGGCGTCCGAGTGGCCATAGGGATACCACGTGGTACCCCACACCTCACTCTAAGATCATTGCCCAGCTGGGCACTGATCTAGGCGGGGAACTAGATTGGCATTTGGTTGTTTGTTTTATAAGGGGTTGAGTTATGATGTCTTACTATATATTGTTATATTGTGCTATATAATATTATAAATTAAGGCCCGCTTTTTATCACATCTCTTCATTAACTCACACATGGGTCATGCATGGCATTTGTGAAGTTTAATTAATTAATTTATTTAATATTAAAGAGAAAATACATTTTCAAATTTGAGTTGAAAAATATCTTCAAACACATGTGTGAAGGGGACATTATCTATAAATTGATTGGTTTGAACTTTTAGATATACAATATGATTGGCTTTGATAAAGTAGAATATCTCCACATGTGTGAGCTTTACCAATTACTTCTTTGCCCTTTCCCCTTTATGGTTATCTACTCTAATACATTATTTAAAAAATCAAGGGTTTTTTTTAAGGCCATATTGGATACAATTGGAACAAAAACATTGGCCTAGGACATAATGATAAAGTGGCATAACTTAGGGTTAGGGTGAGTAATAATGGTGTGAAATCCCATCCCTTCATCCTAGTGGCTCGATGGGGATGGGTTGCTACATACATTAGCCTCTCATGTGCCTTTAGATTAGTGTATCAAGGGTGTTGATTGAGTCCAAGGTTACACCCATGTTATAAAAATACATCATGAGATCTCAAACCCCTAACTATTTCAACTCTTAAACCATTTTGAAAAATTGTTTCTCCCCTCCTTCTTCTAAGGTTTTGTGAGAAAAAAAGAGAGCTTTCAGAGTTCCTTTAATGGTGATCATGATGGTGGTCCTCCTTTCTTATGCTTAAGTCTATAGTGTGCATTTATCAAGGTAAACTCCATTGAATTTTCTTTTCTCATGATGTATTTAAGCTTTGGGACATAATTTATGTAATTTGTGCTACGAAAGTGTAATTCATAAGCTAGTCTTGCTTTATATGTAATTTCCCCATAAGGGATTATTATTTGAGTTTATTTACAGTGGTGATATAAGGTTAGAAATTGTTGTAATTGTTATTTAAAGTATTGTAACTTATTCACTTAGCTTGGTTTTTAGCAAGTGGCTAGTTGAAGGTGTCCATTTTGCTTTGTTTTTCTGCTTGAAAATTTGCTCTATTCTTTATATCCACTAGCAATTGGTATTAGAGATAGGCTCATTTACAGCCTATTTTAGAGTATTTAGAGGGACTATAGATTGCCAAATAAGAACCCATGGCAGCCCGTTCAATACCCGCCGAATTGCTTAAGGAGGAGAGGTTCAATGGAACCAACTTCTCCGAATGGAGAAGGAAAATTGGTTATGTGTTTCATGAAGATGGTCTATTTCCATTATTGACTTTTAAACCACTTAATCCACCTGCAATCAATGCTCCTCAAGTTGTTAAGGATGCATATGAGACATGGCATAACAAAACCAAAGTGCCATGAATATTATTTTTGCAACTATGAGTGATTCCTTTGTTAATGAGTATGAGAATTCTGTATGTGTCAAAGATATTATGGAGAGCATGAAAAAGAAATACGAAACACCAAATAAAGCTCCAAGGACCATTAGAATGAGGAATCCCATATGTTGAAAAATGGATTATCACATTAAAGTGGGTGATCATCTAAGAGAGTTCAAGAGTTGTATAAGAGAAAGTGAGAGAACCAGTCACTCATATGATGAGGTGACACAAAAGACGATGTTTGTACTTTCGATCTCACCCTCATGAGATACCTTTGTGGCCAATTTGATGGCCAAAGATGCACTTACAACATTAGAAGAGATTGCATTTTTCATGGAAGGGGAAGAGCAAAGAAGGATGACAATGGATGGACCATCTTCCATGGTCCATATGGTAAAATCTCACCAACCCTCGTCTCCTTCTACTCCCTTACTCATTACTCCTATCTCTTCTTCTCTTCCAAACTCTTCTATGGTGAATACATGTAATGTGGGAGTGAGTGGGAGTGATAATGCTAAGAACAAGAAAAGAAAGGGAAAAGGCAAATAGAAAGGGAAGGGAAAGTTTGACCCTCCTAAAACCCGTGCCTACCCACTAAACCATGCTAGCCCCATGCATTTTAGGCCTAAACCACCACTGACACCAATGATGGTAGGTGGGAGGTCAGTTTGACCCTCAAGCCAAGATTATTCGAATGTGCAATGATTTAAATGCAAGAAATATGAGCATACCCAAAAGGTTTGTAAGTATCCTCCTCCCCCATAAAACCCTCATTTTGTTCCTAAGATCAATACCAGTAAGCCTCAAGATAATACCGGTGGAGGACCAAAGAAAGCGAGAGTTTGCTGGTCCATGAGACTTTGATTGCTAATGAGGAGGCGGATGTGTGGGTTCTTGACTAGGGGGCTACTATCCATGTGCCAAATTCTACGAAGGGCTTTAGAAGGTTTTATGATGTAAAACCCGACACCCATAATCTTTATATGAGTGGAATTCAAATGGAAAAGGTCTTAGAAAAAGAGGACTATCTGTTGGGGCTTACTAATGGTGAGACTCTCATGTTTAAGGACACCTTCATGCACTCAGGATGAGGAAAAATCTCATCTCGGTTTCCAAAGATGAGTAAAGGTGGGTTTGCGCTCTTGTTCAAGGAAGAGAAGGTCTATGTGCATGATGACTTTATTAATGGAGACCTTGTGTTTGTAGCCCACTTGGTTCAAGGGATTTATGAAATTACAATGAAAAAAGAGTTTTCTTACTTGGGTGATGATTTACAAAATTTTACTTAATGACATTTAAGGTTAAGTCACATTAATCCATCTAGAAATGCATATTATGATGAAAGAAGGATTACTTAATAAAATAAATATCGATTATCATAATAGATGCGAGGCTTGCCTTAAAGGAAAGATGGTAAAGAAGTCCCACCAAAAGGTCAAAAGGGTCTCTAGTCTTTTAGAATTAATCCACTTAGATGTGTGTAAACCTATGGCAAATGTGATATTTCATAACATTCATTGATGGCTATTTTCATTTTAGTCACACCTATCTCACGAGAAACAAAATTCAGGCCATAACCAAATTCCAATAATATAAAGCGGAAGTTGAAAACCAACTAGGTCGAACCATCAAAAACTATAAATCAGATAGGGGTGGGGAATACAACTCTCAAGTCTTCTAAGATCTATGTATCCAATATGATATTGTCCATCAAACCACCATGTCTTACTCACCCAAACAAAATGGGGTTGGTGAGAGAAAGAACATGATCCTAGTTGAGATGGTGCAAAGTATGATGAGTACCGCTAATCTTGGATTAGAGTTTTGGGGGAAGGCGATTGTAGCCGCCACATATGTCCTTAATAGGACTCCACTAAAGTAGTTCAATCAACTCCTTACTAACTCTTCATGGGCCGACCTCCCTCAATAAAGAATCTCAAGCTTTGGGATGTTCAGCCCGTGTTCTCATTCCATCTCAAAATTGGTCTAAAATTGATCCTAAAACCATAAATTGTGTTTTTATAGGATCCCCAAGTCATGAGAAGGATTTAGGTTTTATAACCTCTTGAATTATAATGTGATTAAAAGCCTTGATGCCCATTTCCTTGAAAATGAATTCCTTGAGAGAGAATCAACCCAAAAGAGAGTAGACTTCCATAAGCTTCTGCCTAACAAAGAAATTGAAACTATCTCACTTAGGTGAAGTGAGTGAATAAGGAGACCACCTACCTTTTTCACTTACCTTGAGGAAGACTATGAGAGGATTAGTTAAGAACCGATGATGAACCTTATTCTTACCTACGTGATATGTTTTGTCCGGATCATAACTTATGGAAGGAAGCCATGCAAGATGAGATAAATTCAATCATAAAGACTCATGTATAGAAGTTAGTCCGATTACCACCTAAAGTTAGATCCATTGGATGTAAGTGGATATTAAAAAAGAAACTTAACTCCAAAGGGTGTATTAAAAAATACAAGGTAAGACTTGTAGTAAAAGGTTTTACTCAAAAGGAAGGGGTAGATTATTTTGACACCTATTCATCTATTGCTGAAATGCCTTCAATTAGAATGATCATATCTATAGCAGCCTACCTTGACCTAGAATTTCATCAAATGGATGTGACACCCTCCTTCTTAAATGGTGGCCTAGAAGAGGATATATACATGAACCAACCCGAGGGTGTTTTGTTGTGAAAGGAAAGGAAAATTTTAAGTATAAACTTAACAAATCACTTTATGGGGTCAAACAATCTTCAAGAAGATGGTTCCTCAAGTTCCACCAAACCCTGATTAGATATGGATTCAAACCAAATGTGAATGACCATTATGTATACCATAAGACCAGTCGGACTGACATGACTTTCATGACTTTATATGTGGATGACATTCTAATAGCTAGTAGCACCCTAGACCATATAATGGACACAAAGGCAATGTTATCAAGTAATTTTGATATGAAAGATATGGGAGAGGCATTGTATATGTTAAGGATTCACATTATAAGAGATAGAGCAGCCCGCACTATTCAATTATCTCAATCTACATATTGCAAGAAAGTTCTTAAGAGATTTGGTATGAGTGAATCCAAGCCTATAGATACACCTATGGAAAGGAGAGGAAAATTAAATGTCAATATGAAACCAAACAATGATCTTGAGAAAAATGAGATGGAAAGGATCCCTTATCGGAGTGCCGTAGGATCACTAACGTACTTAACCATGGGAACTAGATCTAATTTAGCTTTTTCTCAAAGCTTGATTGGTCGATTCCAAAGTATTCCTTGTTTAAAACATTAGAAAGCCGTGAAAAGAATCATGAGGTATTTGAAAGGAACATTTGATTATGGATTAACCTATGGCAATATGAGAGAGCTTAAAGTTTTAGGATACATAGACTCCGACTATCGAGGAGACCCAGATGACTCGAGATCCACTTTGAAGTATCTATTTCTTTATGGGGGTGGTTTCATTTCATGGCACACCAAGAAGCAAGTTAATGTAGCCATATCTACCAAGGAAGCCGAGTATATGGCTTTAAGTTCCGCAAATTTAGAAGCCATTTGGGTTAAGAAGTTTTTGAATCATCTTAACTTCAACCCTCTAAAATATGGAACTATTAGAATCATATGTGACAATCAAGCTACAATAACAGTGGCAGTTGAACCAAGCTTCCACAGCAAGTCAAGGCACATTAAAGCTCAATAACATAAAGTAAGAGAAGAGATAGTAGCTGGTGAAGTAGAAGTTGGTTACATTCCATCTGAGGCTATGCATGCAGATCCATCAACTAAACACTTGGGGGCAAATGATTTTGTGAGACATGTGCATAGGATGAGTTTAAGGAGGTTGACATAGTTGTTATTACTTTTTCTATTGCTAGTGAATGATAAATCCATGGATGAGTATGCATGCTTTGATTTATTGAGAGAGATATAGAGTTCAAGCCTCAAAAGGCCAAGTGGGAGATTGTTGGAAATTGGCCCATCAAGGCCTAAATTCTAATAGTCTCTCATGCAGTGGGAGTGATTGAGAGATTGAAATCTTAGTGTCTTGCAAAATGGAGCCCAGATTCTTTTACCCTGAGTACGAATGAGGCATCGAGAGTTCACTTGTTGAGAAAGTAATTTCTCAAGGAGGTGTGAGGGTCACCTCCTAGTCAAGATTTTATAGGATAGCCTCATATTTAGCTGCAATCGGCGAGGGCTTAGAGAATTCAAACGAAAAAATAGAACCTGAATACTTATTGAGTATTCGCCCTATATAGAATGGTCAAGACGTATGGGACATAAGTCTGTATCCTTACGCAAGAACATTGCATGGCATGTACATTTTTCATTTTGTACGAGAAGCCACTCTTCAAAATGCGTCATCCGAGTTTGAAAGAGCCAGTGCACATGTGCTTTGAGAGGACCCTTGTAATTGAGTTAGATCATGTCCCACAGGGGTACTCTTGTAATCGATTGAGAGCCGAATGATCGGATGTTCTTACTCAGTGGTTTTAATATGGCCAATTACGTGTCCCTGCTTTAGAATGTGGAACATAGGTCTATTGGGTCGGTCTGAGACTCAACGAAACATCATTCGAGACTAGCACAATGGAGTACTCCGATGCCTATAATTATTAGCCTGAGATCTCACTATACCTTTTGACAGATTTTATAATGACGAGAAAAAACTAATAATTGCTAAAAAATAATTTCAATAGTTAATGTAAATTTTAGATAATATTTTGGAATTTTATTTGCTAAAAAAATGAGGGTTTTCAAATTGTTGGACTCATATTCAACTTTAGTCCTGACCTGGTAGGGTCACGTGGCATCCGACTAGCCATAAGGCTGCCACGTGGTACCTCATGCCTCACTCTAGGATCACTGCCCAGCTGGGCGTTGATCCCTAGGTAGCAGACTAGATTGGCATTTTGTTGCTTGTTATATATTGGGGGTCATGGACCACAATGGACCCTCATGTGTTTTACTATTTATAAAAAAAAATAATAATTAAAAAAAAAAAATGAGTTTTAGAAAATGATTCCTATTTTATTTTCTCTTTGATTTATTAAATATTGAAAATTTGTTTTTTGACTATTTATAAATCCATTTTAAGAAAATAAAATGGGTGCAGTTTGTATTGAGCCGAGGCTCTAAACAATCAAAGTAAAGCCCACCTTCAAATAGTGTCAAGAAATGTGGTTTCAATATTGGAAATATTTGTGATAGCCTTAAAATATATTTTGATCTTTAATTATAAAATTTAAAGCTTCAAACATAGTGTAGATTGAGCAGATATATGAAAACATGAAAATCTTAAAAATTGATGGCGTTACAAGATGCACTATTTCCAAAACTTGAAATCCATTTTTTTCTCATGTCCATGTATCATGATGTTGAGATGATCAATTTGAGGATATTTGGGCAGAAAAACAACTTTTTCTAGTGAAATTTTTGAGGTAGGCTCTAATTTAATTGTTTAGAGCCTAGACTCTATATAAACTTTTTCTAAATAAAATGCCTAGAGATTTCTAAAAATTCATTTTATCAATTTAAAATTCATTTCAAGTAAAATTAATTAATTCTAAATCAATTTGACGTGATTTTGTCCAACTATGTTACGGAATATCAAAATTATTAAAACATTTCATCTTCTAACAGGTACTATAATCTACACCCACTTTTTCAAACTAATCCAATAGTTTCCATGACCCACAATCCATCACAGGTGTTCATAATTGGGCTGTCAAATCCTAGTCTATGGATTAAAGATTCTCCCTTAGGTACATGTTCAAGGTCATATAAACCTATCCACATACAATGCATATAGTGCATATGGGGGTTATCTCTCACACATGTACATAAATTTCCCTCCATGGTGATGTGCTTCCTAATATAGCTATCATGTGTACATGCTTGGTCGGACTTGATTTTTCTTTGAGTGGATGGCGGGAAAAATCCTCTCTTAAACAACTGCGGAGGGTTCACACGCGTTGCATGTGTTCTCTCCTACGTGCGTGTAGGAACCAACAAAGAGAGATTTTACGACAGGTGACGTTTTGACGCTTACCTCATCGTTCTCAAGTTCAGGACACACCTGAGCAGTATGCCCTCTTAGAACAATTACGAAGCTCTCTGGCTATCTGCCATTACAGTTTAGACACGGACTCTCCTCAGGCTTTTCAACTCACTGCTTTATTCTCTCTCATTGGAAACTACAATATGGTCTTGGTTGTACTCCTCTATAGTGGCTCTCTTTGAACGAGGGCTGGAAAAGGAAAGGAATAGATAAGGGAGAGAGGTGATAAAGATTCCCCTCTCAACGCAAAATGTTGTACGCTCGGGTGATCAAAGAAATCAAAGGATTAGAACCCTCTTGACTTATCGGCTCTAGAAGACTCCTCTCGAGTAACTGAGGGAGAGAGCGTATGCATCTCTCACAACTCTAAACTCGACTGTATGGAGAGGAAGTTAAAGCGATGATCTGAGGGTTGAAAACCTTTGGTTGACTCCGAGAGGTATTGGGTCGAGCGTATGTCGGATAGCAAGGTACTATATGTTACCATAGGTTTGCTGCGTCTATGCTAGAGATGTAATGGGAGAAAGACGTGGTCATGCCTTCTCTGCCGGCACGGGTTGCTACACGGGGCAAGTAACAAGCAAAGAGAGATGAAAGAAAGAAGGGGGAGAGAGGGTTTAGAGCCACGCGGCTAGCGAGGGCTAGGGCTAGCTTCGTTTTCTAAAAAAATTTCTCTCTTTGGTGTTAGATCTAAGGGCGAGGAGAAAAAAGACAAGTGGAAACAAGAATGATGCCTCTATTTCATTATTGAAATTCGGCCCTTTTACAATTGCCATAGGTTTATATTTATAGAGGATCCACAAAACAGGGGTGGATGCTCAAAACTAAACCTAATTAGAATTAAAAGAAATTACAATAAAATCTTGAATTTAGGAATAAAGACCAAATGGCCATTAAATCTTTCATACTAATGACAAAACCATCCCTTTCTAATGGGCCTTTCGCCATTACCAGATCTTGGAAGCTTTTTCAGATGGTGATGACAGTGTTTTAGACCATCAATCATCGTTTTCTTGATGCTTGTTTGATCTGAAGATTTAGGCGTCTTTTGATTATCTTGCGAAGAACTCTTTCCTTTGCGGTGGAAACCGGGCAAGGTCACGAACTTTTGGCCTTCGCTGCAACGCAATCTATGGTGTTTCGAGTCGTTATTTTAATTGATGATTAAATAGGAGACTTCCACAGTCGTTTTGCATCAATTTTTATCTGTTTTGGTCCTCACTTGAAGTACTTTCTATTTTCAGGAGATCGTTGGAAAAGGGGATTCCGGTGACAAAGCGATCTTATTTTCTTCTTCGTTGGAATTTGCGGTTTCTCCGACCTTGGATTGAATATAACAGTTATACCAGTTTGTAGTCCTTCATGATACGGTCCCATCGGCCCTATATTTTCAACGATCTGATGTACCGTTCTCGAGTATATTACTTCACGAAGTTCGAGATCCCTTTTTTCTTCAAAAGCTCTGATTTCCATGACTTAGAGATCATCTTCTCTCTAGAAAAACTTTGATTCTGGGTCATGTCATGGAACGTGCCATATGTCAAAATGATCGAGTCATCGAGACCTATCTTGTGTCTGAATTTGAGCTTGATCCGACTTTAATCTAATGACGTGTTGGTGTTTGCAGGTCATCCCAAGAGGTGAAGATTACGATCTCCATGATTGGGGATTGGTTTTGGTGAGGCCTCACCGCAATAGTGTATGACTTTACCCTTTCGAGGTAATTTGGGTCCATAATGTTCTTGGGAGGTCCGATTAGCCCAAATTTGGTCTTTAGGGGTTTTTCCACGTTCTGAATGCAGCGGTGGTGGTCTGGTACTGTTTTGAAGTTCGTAGAATAGGGCTGTAATTTTAAGGTCTCTTTGTGATGTGATAGTAGTTTTTTCTAAGGTTACCTAGTGTTAGGCTTATTCTACGGTGTTCCCTTAATCTGACGATGTCTTGGGCACCAGTAGGACTAGGTTGAAACTGACTCTCTTCTTATTTGTGTCAAGGATGTAGGTCGTCAAAAATGACGTACAACAATGTCGTGTGATGGTTTAAGATGAGGCTTTTTCCCTCGCCCTTACAGGCCCACCAATCACACACATGGGTCATACATTCCCTTGTCTCACTAGCGGGGCAACTCCAACCTCATTAAGAGATAACCTTACTAACCCTTATCGGTTGTGGTCAACGCCCAGGTATTTAGGGTTTTTAAACTTGTTTGGACTAAGTCAAGCCTAATATATGTCTCAACAAACAATATTTGCCAATCTCAGTTCCTCTAGACTATACTCCCACTGGAGTTCTTTGTTCCATTATATAAAAAATTAATTACTTGATCTCATAAGGCCTTTAATGGCACAAAAACCCAACAAGAAGTTAAGTTTTTTTCAGAGTGTGCGTGTGTGTGTTTTTTTTAATTAATATATAGAACTTGGACCTCAAACTTTAAAGGTCAAAAACAAAAACCAATGAAGTCGCGACTTTATGGTTTGAAGTTTGTTGTTAACTATTACATAAATGTAAACTTCTAATCTTGCGGATACAAACTGGGGGCAATTTGGTTGTTTTGAACCGAAATATAAAAAGAATGTGTATGAACATAATAACAAAAGTTTTTAAGAGAGGATATGCACGTAAACTTCTTTATGTCATTTTGATGACAGCGATGACGACCACATCAACAACAACAATGTGGTAGTTGTTGTTGTTTTATTATTATTATTATTATTTATTATTATTGTTATTACTATTGTTGACAACATATAATAATATTTGTTGTATTATCATATTATTATGATATACATCAATAATATATGTTATTTTTATCTATTATAAAGTATTAATTCTTTGATATGTAATAATTAATAGTAATAATATTGTGAAACAATAATGTTAATCATAAAAATATTAATATTTATTATTTTTATAATAATTATATATTATTTTAATATTATATATACTGCATTACTTATCAACAAATTGTTATTCGTATTATTTATTTATTATTGTTGTTGTTGTTGTTTGTAACATGCAATAATATTTAGCACATTATTATATTATTATGATATTTATCAATAATTCATGTTATTTTTATTTATTATAATAATATTATTAATGTTTTGTTATGCAATATTTAGTAGTAATAATATTGTGATTAAATAAGATCAATAATAAAACATTTATATTTATTATTCTTCTACTAATTATATAATATTTTAATATTATTTTATAATTTTAATATTGTTATATGCTATATTAGTTATACTTATCCTAACTATTTGGAGTTGGCTACATGAAGCTTGATACGCCAACCTGCTTGATACGCCAATCTGCTTTATCAAATGTGATACCCTCATTCAGAATAAGTCACCATATATCTTCTAGCTACTTCCATCTATATCCTTTTGGGTCTTTCCTTTGCCCTTTTCCAGTCTTCCACTTGAACGAAATAGCCCCTCCTAACTGGTATTGTATTAGGTTTATACTACACATGACCATCCCATCTAAGTCTACATTCCCGCGTCTTATTGCTTGGAAGAGACACCTCTAAGTTCCCTTGAATGTGCACATTACGACTTTTATCATTTTTTGTCTTGCCACTCATCTTGTGACGACTGCAACAATGAGATGAAGAGACGCACACAACAATGAAATGAGCACGCGCAGCGGTAAGTAGCAGGCTCTACTGTTATGCATGTAGAGAGAGAAGGTGCAACACTATGCATGTAGAGAGGGAAGGGGTAACAATTTGTATGAAGAGAGAGAAGGGGTAACACCACTCTTGAAGAGAGGGGTAACGCCGCGGGTGTAAGAAGAAGAATAGATTTACACAATTGATAGTAAGATGGGGCAAATGGGATAACATCATGCGTGTAACACCATGTGTGTAGCGCCATGCGTGTAACGCCGTGTGTGTAGCGTCGTGTCTGTAGCACCGTGTGTGTAGTGCCATGCATGTCACTGCTGTGCATGAACAAGATTGCCACCTGCCAGTTGTATGCTGCCACACATGCCACTTGTCCTGTGATTGTGAATATGAGCATGAATGTGTAATGCATGATGTTCTAGACATATTTTTAACGAAATTATCATGGGCATGTGGCTGTATATTGCAAAACTTATGCTAGTAGGGGGGCCCTATTTTCCTAGAAATTGGGGCCTTCATTGCATGACACCTTGGGCAACTAAATCCCTCTTGTTGGCCCTAAAAGATTTGTGAGATGATATTTAAGTGATTATAGTTTTAGGTGAGAAGGTTTCATATTGTGATTCCTCGTGAATTGGAGGCTACAAAGTGTTTTTGGTAGTGTGTCATGTTTATGCTGTGAAATTCCAGAAAAATGCATGTCTTTGAAATGCACTTTTGACCAGCAAATGACATCCAAATGCTCCCAAGTCACTTCCATTTGATTAATACATGTGCCTATTATGATGTTTATGTTTTAACCTTGTCCAAATTCTTCATAAATGATGAGTTATGCTTCAAAGTGTACAAATATGTCACTGTTAGCAGATTTCACTGGATTTCACAACTGTTACCTCTGTTGTCACATGTTTTGACTAACCAAACGGAGCCCGAATGCTCCCAAATCACTGCCATTTGAAATATCTGTGTGTACTAAATGTTTCTTGTTGAAATTATTTCAAAATTTCTTGTAGATTGAAAGTTATGCCTTCATGAGGAGGGATATGACACTGTCAGCTGAATTCATCAGAATTGACCTCTAGTGGCATGAGATTTTGACCAACCAAATGAAGTCTACATGCTTTCAAACTACCTCCATTTTAAAGATACGTGTGTCTAGTATGAAATTTGTTTTGAAGGCATGTCGAGATTTTCTATGATTTTACGGCATTCATTTTTCTAGAGAATTGTCACTGTTATAAATGTAGAAAATTTCAAAATCTTTCCATTTTGTTGTAATGGTTAATTAGTCGACCAAAACGCCCCTGATTTAGCACCAAATCAATTCTAAATGAAAGATCAGTGAATACTCTACTAAGTATAAGTATGATTGAAATAAGACATACCTATGATGTGAAATGGAATGTACTCATGAAATCATTGACTATGCATGGTTGAATTCAAATGAAATAGTGAATGCTACTGCTTGTAAAACAACGAATGCTCATGAGGCATGTTTATGAAAGCCATGTATGCTAATGAATGAGTGAGTGCATATTGAATATGCCTGACTCAGATGTAGCAGACTACAAATATGATAGATTATCCAATTGTAGTATGTGATGAAATGATGAGTGCATATGATAAGTGCAAGTGATAAGTGCAATGTGAAAATGAATGTGCATGATGTTGAGAAATGCTTTGTATGATGTGTGTCTTGTTGTGACTAATTGACATGCTTTGAGCCTATTGCATGACCATATTGTGATATGTAATATTGTGATATGTGATTGATTGATATGCTTTGAGCGAATTGCATGACCATATTGTGATATGTAATATTGTGATATGTGATTGATTGATATGCTTTGAGCGAATTGCATGACCATACCATGATATGAGATTGATTGGCATGCTTTGAGCATATTAAATGACCACACCGTGATATGAGACTGATTGGCATTCTTTGAGCGTACTGCATGACCATACAGTGATATGTGACTTGTCGGCATGCTTTGAGTATATTGTACTGCCTACTCGTGACCTCTTCAGCTTGCCCAATGATAGGACGGGAGTCGGGTAGATGATGATGGGTGGTCGCTCCCCCATTCATAGTGATTGACACCCAGAAGGTGTAACACTCTTAGCCAAGGTAGCGTAGGGAGTAGTGTCTTGCAAGGCCATCACCTATCGAAAATCCCAAAGCACACTGGGGAGTGTGTGTATGTGTGAGGACAATACGAAGTGAGTCACCTACTTGTCATTGTCTTCCCTCTTGAGTGATGGTAGAGGTCATAAGCAATGGGATTGGCTTGGCCTAATGAATAAGGCCTCTACATCGGGAGTAGGTGACCTAGAGAGTGAGTTGGTTAATATACATGTTGATATTGATACACAATGGTATTTGGTTCAAATTTATAGCATTTGTGATTCGTTATGATACTTGTGCTGATCATATCAGATAGATAAGTGTTTTCTATAATGTCTGTGTGATTATTATTTCCTATCTCTGAAAAGAATTACTCATGACTCCTTGCTAGATATAGTAGTGAAACATGGCATTTGATTCTACTTACTGGGCTTTATAGCTCATTCCTTTAGTTTCTGTCCTTGTAGAGTAGAAGCCACAGGTTAAGAACAACCGGCTGGGTGATCGTTTTGGTGGTCGAAGACCTACACCTGCCAAGGAGACCCTTTCGATTGTATGTGTTTGTTGGCCGTGGGCCATGTTCTTGTTTATGTTGGAGATATGTATTTGCTGTTTTTGGGCCTTTGGTGACCGGAACGATTGTAATACTCTAAGTTGTACTTGTATAAATATGTGTTTCAGTTTTATCTTGCCCAGTTCTAGTATGGTTGCGTTTAGAGTTTTCCTTTTTCATGGTTTTCTTTGATTACCGCCTGTTATAAGAGATGAGCGCACTCTGACATGAGTGTCGTTCGCTATCTCTGAATCATGGACCCGCACTCTATCGCCTTCTGCGAGAACGACAGGGGGGGAGGGGCAGAGGGTGGGGTCATGACACATCTGTCTCTGCACCCTCATCTCAATTAGACTCATCCCATGGATATGTTGTTTCTTAACCGCTCAACATTCTGTCTCATAAAGCATGACAGGTCTTCTAGCTATCCTATAAAACTTTCCCTTCAGTTTCATCGGTATATAGCAATCTCATAAAACTCCAAATGCACATCTCAACTTCATCCACCCAGTCCTAATTTTATGTGAACATCTTCCTCAATCTCCCCATTCTCTTGGATTCTCAAATTTTTAGAATTCATAAAAAGATGTAAAGTTTTACACTATCTGCCAACCTAATACAACCCTCCTCCTCTGCTTGGGCTTAGGGCTGACCGTGGTGGAGTTCTCAACAAATTATTTCTAGTAATTTAATGGGGTGACTTTTATTATTTGTTGTGTTGATTGGTGAATTCATGAATATATGTTTATCTAGTGGTAGGTATTCTCAACATTATTATTATCTAATTATTGAATAATATATCATATATATTCATAATTAAGTAAATAAATAAAAATGGCGTATTGTATTACATATGATATTATATTATAATAAAATGAATGGTTATATTATAATCAAATCAATAATATATCAAGATGGTATAGTTGTAGCAGTATTAGTAATAATAAATAAATAAATAAAACAGTTAATACTTAAAAACAAAGTTCTGATTTTGAAGGTCTAAAGTTTAAATTTTGTGAAAAAAAAAAATTGAACTAATATGAAAGCCTAACCTTTAGACATTCAAGGTCCAAAGTTTTCATTTCTTTCGAAGTGTTTTTTTTTTTTAACTAATACATAAACCCTAAACCTCGGACCTTGAAGATCATATATATATATATATTTTTAAACTTCGCGAATTTGAAACTCTGAAGTTTGTTGTTAACTATTATACAAAGTTAAACTTTAGATCTTGAATATCCAAAGTTAGGGTAATTTAGTTATTTTAAAAAGAAAAATGAAAAATAGATATGAACATAATAAAGAAATTTTTTAAGGGAGGATATGCTTGTAAATTTCCCTATATCATTTTAATAACGACAACAACAACAACAATAAAAATAAAAACAAAGAACAACAAAATCAGCAACAACAAAAACAACAATAAAACAACAACAATAAAAATAAAAACAACAACAACAACTCCAGTTGTTGTTTTCGTTGTATTATTATTTGGTTTATTATTGTTGTTGTTGCTATTGTTACAATTTATAATAATATTTAGTATATTATTATATTCTTATGAGATTTATCAATAATTTATATTATTTTTATGTATTATTATTTTATTATTAATGTTTTGTTATGTAATTGTTTGAATGTATTTTTCAGCACCTTGGTCTCTGGTAGGAAGCAGGTCAATAAAGCCTACAAAACCTGTGACAATTCCTAACAGTCTCAGAATTGCACCATAATTGGTCAAGATCGTCATCAACACTCCAACCCTTGCCAAGTTTCATCACGATCAAACATGCCTAATATAGTGAACACAAAGGAATTGTTTTCGAAAAAATGGCCTCTAGCACTTTGAAACAGACCCTACTACTGGAACTGTATTTTGGTGTCTCAAATCAGTGTTGGACCACCGTCATTAGATCTGGCACGGTCAAAAACCTCTATAGGCCAAGTTTCGACTTAATCAGAAATTCCAGAACAAATATATGAGCAAAATATTGAAACAAGAGAGGTCGCACACTATTCCGTGTGGCCTCAGTGCACCAGAACACCATTAAAGGTGACTATTTTACAGTCACAAGTATTCACTTTCGGGGCTCATAACTCACTCGTTCAAAATCAAATAGCTCCCAAATTTGGTGAGTGTATTAGTGTCATCAAGACGAACAATTCGATATGTGGCACACCCCGAGATGATGTCTGACCAGGGAGAAAAGCTAGAGAGAAGTCATCCATCCGTGAACAAGTTGTAGAAAATTCAGCAGCGACACGCCTCGCTCGATAGACCAAATCACGACGCTCTCGAAACGGATTCCATTGTGTGTATAAGGTACAGGGCTATCATTTGTCCGAACACCGCACATGATGGACAGCCAGATTTCATGCACGAAGCCGATAATGTAATTGAAATTCCAACCGTCGGATTCCAGATTCTGGTCGAAACTCAAAAGTTGAGAAATCTTCGTTCAGGCTCCAAATCGAGTTCCGTTCGTTGCCACGCGATCGTGACGGCATGCTCAGTAAGCTACAATGAAAAAATTATAGGAAAACATCAAGGAACGAGCACATCATCGAAAACATGATTCATGGCTCGAAGACTCAAACAAATTTCAAGTCTCGTGTTCATGGCTCAAAAACATGATTCATGGCTCGAAGTTGGTATCAAAATGATTGGCACACTGAGCCCTACAAGAAAACAACAAACTTTTGATTAAACAGGTATTAGAACACCCTCGGGCCAGCCATGAAAGATCACGCAAGATCTCGAGCAGCAACAGGAGCTGTTCTAAAATTCCACACATTGTCAGGTAGGGGCAAAACAGTCATTTTGCACCCATTTTAGAATTTATTTTAATTCAATTAAATCTTAACTTTCAACAATTAGGTCTAATTTTGATCAATCCACCCATGTCTAAGCACCATTCTATATAAACAAGCACTGCCCATTATAAAAGGGACTCTCAACGCTCGATTCATTCTTTGAGGATTCAATAAAATTTTGATTCATTGCTTGAGCCTATGAGTACGCCTTGAAGAGAGAGAGAGGAGAGGGAAGGAAAGGGTCGGTGCCCTTCAGGAAGGTAACTTTCTTTCTCCTCCCTCTCTCTTCTCTCTCCTTTTTCTTCTCTCTCTCTTTTCTCCCATTCTCTCTTTCTCTCTCTTCTCTCTCTTTCTCTCTCATCTCTCTCTTTCTCTCTCTTCTCTCTCATTCTCTCTCATTCTCTCTCATCTCTCTCTTTCTCTCTCTTCTCTCTCATTCTCTCTCATTCTCTCTCATCTCTCTCATTCTCTCTCATCTCTCTCTTTCTCTCTCTTCTCTCTCATATCTCTCTTTCTCTCTCTTCTCTCTCATTCTCTCTCTTCTCCCTCTTTCTCTCTCTTCTCTCTCATTCTCTCTCTTCTCTCTCTTTCTCTCTCTTCTCTCTCTCTTCTCTCTCTTCTCTCTCTTTCTCTCTTTTCTCTTTCTCTCTCTTTAATCTTTCTCTCTTCTCTCTCCTCTCTTTCTCTCGCTTCTCTTTTTCTTCTTCTATCAACTGGCTAGACCTAGTGCCAGTTGGTCCTCTCTATCTTCTTCTGTCAACTGGCGAGACTTAGCTCCGGTTGGTCTTCTCTATCTTCTTCTTTCAACAGGCGAGGCTTAGCGCCGGTTGGTTTTCTCTCTTTTCTTCTATCAGTCGGTGAGACTTGGCACCAATTGGTTTTCTCTCTCTTCTTCTATCAACCAGTGAGACCTAACATCGAATGGTTTTTTCTCTCTTCTTTTATCCATTGGTGAGACTCAATGCCTGTTGGTTTTCTCTCTCTTCTTCTATCAGCGACGAGACTTGGCACCGGTTGGTCTTCTCTCTCTTCTATCAGTCGACGAGACCTACCGCCTATTGGTTTTCTCTCAAGGAGACTTAGTGTCGGTTGGTCTCTTGTCTCCCTTCTATCAGTCGGTGAGACTTATTGCTTGTTGATTTTCTCTCTCTTCTTCTATCAGTCGGTGAGACTTGGTGCTGGTTTATCTTCTCTTTCCTCTTCTGTCAATCGGCGAGACCTAGCACCGACTGGTTTTCTCCCTTTTCTTCTATCAGTTGGCAAGACTTAGCACCAATTTGTTCTCTTTCTCTCTTCTCTTCTGACACAAATGGTGAAGCCTAGCGTCGACTTCTTCTTCTCTCTTCCATCTTCTGAAATAATCGGCAATGTCTAGTGCCGACTGCATCTCCTCTTCCTTCTCCTCCCTCCTCTCTTCCTTCTTATCTCTCCTTCCGTCTATCCCCTTCTTCTCTCTAATCATTCTGCGGTTACTCTTTCGTTCTACTAAGAGGGATTAAGGTTAGCATCTCATGACGGTCCTATCGTCTAGCCATAATGTTGTTGCACTAAGTTCTCTTGGCTCGCTTTACTGCCACAACAAACCGACCATCATAGCGTCTAGTAGCCATCCCGTGAGCTTGTCTCACTTATCGAGCCGTTTCGCTACCACGTTATGCCAATTATCCCCTAGCCTAGTCACTGCTCTGATCTTCTTGCTTGGTCGAATTCTCCACTCTCCCCCCCTCCCCGTCTTTCTTTCTTCTTTTTTAATATGCATGCTTGCGCATGATCATCAAAGAGGAAAAGGGTGAGGTCTGATCCACTGGGGACTTACTACCCCTTAATCAGATCGTTCTTGTTTGGCTAGTTTCTTCTTTATCTGATTTCGTTCTCTTTTCATATTCACTTATGGTGCTGGGTTCTGTAACCCATTTATTCGGATTGAGGATTTTCTTATCCCCTTATTTGAGAGTGTCCTTCGGGAGCAAGGTCCTTCGACTTCGTTCCTGACCATCCTCTTGAGCGAAGTCTAGCTCCCAGGTCTTAACTAGGACCGGTCTGAGGAGGGACTTGAAGTTCCCTCACTCCCCATCTCTTCGCTCTGGTGGAAACTCCACCAAGGCACCTTACATAGGCGGTACTTATGTTGCCCCCCACAGCATGCACCCAGCCACCGGCAAGTCACTTATCAGTCGAGTTCCTGAGGTACGCCGGAAGGTTGCCCAGTTCCTCTCTGCAAAAGACAAGAAAGTTGCCATTGCTCTTGTGGGTCGCCATAAGGCTACCCCACACATTCTTACACCATTGGTTTCTATCACTAGAGGCTCAACACATCGAGGTAGATACCTTATGATCTCCACCCCTCACAAACACGAGCCCACTCGAGTCATACTTCGGGGCAACCCTTATGTTGCCTCGAAACCGTGTTCAAGATCGAACCTTCCAAGGCCAAATCCTGCGCACACCACTCATGTGCATCTCACTGCTCTGGGCAACGTTGTTATTGCGCTAACCCAAGTACACATGAAATGACGTTCTCGTCCTCCTCCTATGCACACACAAGCGCACCCTGTAAGGGCCAGGCCTGTACCTGTTCTCATACAAACACATGCTCATAGTTCTCAACCCCCTAAGGCCAAATCACTTACATGAGCCCGGGTTGCCCTCAGATCTCCTGTAATCCTTCTTCAAGGGGCACACACGCGTCTCCATCTCAAACGTCCCCTCTTCCTTGACTCAGGCCTCATCATGAGTCGACCCTGCTCCTGCTTGCTCCTCCTTCATCGAGCAAGCACCTTCCGCCTTAGTACTCAAAGGTTTTCCCCAAGAGTACAATCCTAAGCCAGCCCCAACACTTTGATCATGTCTTTGAAGCTCATAAGAGAGCTCGAAGCATGGACCTCATGGAAGATCGAGTCCTTCATCCTCCTTGGCCCAAGATGACTCTAGTTCATAGCCCTCAGCCATTGCCACAATTGATGGAGACAACTCTCTCCTGAGCAAGAAGAGTTGACCAACCGCAACCTAGATCGCAGTTTTGGCGAGAGGTCCATCAAAACCTCAAAGCTAATTCAAGAGAGGTATGAGAACTTTGACTAGGGAGGTGACCAAGGCAGTCAAAACAACTAATTTTGACGACCCTCTGCACTTGAATCCCTTCTTCCCCCTTTAGACGATGAAGCCTGAAGAAGAGCTCATTGAGCCCTATGCTGTGGTTACTGTCGTAGAAGAAGACCCAACCACTAAACAAACATGGTAACAAGACCATCGAGAATTGGCTCCTCAACCACGGTCCCAAGACCGTCGTGAACTGGCTCCCCAGCCACGGTCTTAAGATCGTCGAGAACTCGTCCAAACGCGATATGCGTACAAAAGTCGAGTTCAGTCAGGGTATGCTGACCCCTTACTATCTTACCTACCATGTACGACTTGTCAAGCCCGCAAGCCTTCAGCTGCCACTAACGTTGACCTCCTTAGAGAAACGGTCACCGTAATGGTTGTAAGCAAGCACGGTGATGCGCAAGAGGATCGTATGAACAAGTTTGAGGACATGGTGCACACGATGAGGGAGAAGATCTATCGTATTGACACTACACGCCAGTCGGCTAACCATGGGGCCAATTCCCATCACTTTGATGGTGTGCCTCTACGGCAGCCTCCTCTGTCTACCACAAAGGACAATTATGTCCCTCATCCGATTTCTCAGTCAAATATTGAGACTATGGTCACCCATAGCCTAAAGACTAGACAAATTTCGGGCATACAGGGTCTGACTCCTTATAAAAGATAATATCCTTCCTATATTGATCAGGTCTCGTTCATGACTATAAGAAAGGGACGCTTCCTCTATTCGGCGGAACCACCTCTCCAAACCAGCATATCGCCCACTTTTAGGTAGCATGTCGTAAAACAACAGCTGACGGGAGACTTCTTCTCCGCCAATTCTTTGAGACCCTTGATGGCCCAATATTCCAATGGTATTCTCGTCTTCCTCCATGGTACATACATGGGAGGAGATGGAGAAACTGTTCTATCAGCGCTTCTATGAGGTCGAGAGAGAAGTTCAAACCATCGAGCTTCTTACCTTGACTCAAGACCCTAATGATCCCGTAGATTAGTTCATATCAAGATGGAGAAACTTAGCGTCCCTCCATCCTAATCCTATGCCTGAGAAGGAAGCAGTCCAGACTTGCATGTGGAACACGCGACCTGAAATCGCTCTACTTGTCGAGTCCTCCAATCTGACCTCCATGTTAGAGTTGATCTCTAAATCAGTTTGCATAGAAAGTTTATCATGCCATCATGGTGGGGCACGACAACCATCTACAAGTTCAGCGAACAACTGGGGCGATGGTGGTTCTTGGAATAACACACGGGCCAGCCAATAGAAAGGGGTAATTAGTGCTGACATCATGGTCACTGATTCAAAGAAGACTCCCTCCCAAACTTTGGACCTCTCTAAAGAGGTAAGCTCGATGAAGGTAACACCCCAAGCTGGCAAGCAGCAATAGTCGTATAATCAGATACCTCCACCAGCCAACTTTTATTAGAGTGATTATTTCAATAGGCGTAAGAATAAGGTCTATCCCTTCAAGAAGGAATGGTTCTATGTGTTGTTTCAGTTATTATTGGAGCATAATATGATCCAGCTTCCAGAAACCAGGTCCCCTGAGTGATCTGGCCTTGACAATCAGGCAAATTATTGTACCTACCATCGAAGGATCAATCATCCCACAGATGACTGCTACACGCTGAAGGATATCATTGAGGCTCTGATTCTGAAAGGTCAGATAAACCTTGAAGATTTAAAGAAGGCCTTTGGGGCTGCTGAGGCCTCCCATGCCATAATCATTCAAGAGGAGGACGAAATGACAGGTATCCTCTACGCCCTCTTCATTATAATGCTTCAAGAAGGGCCTGAAGATCATTGGTGCCCATTCCATCATATAAGAGGTATTTATTTGTTACAATGCACAACTTTCCTTGATATATTCCCGCAGAAGATGCGGGAGTGTCAAGAATTTTACAACCTCCCCATAAGTGATCCCCAAATCACTTCCTCGGGGCAAGAAGATCTCAAAAGGCAAGACCTTCCGATCAATGATTCAGACTCTGTAGAACCCTCGACTTTCCAACCATGGATGATCTACCATGGCTGAAGCAGACTCAAGTCTTTGAGGCTAGAAGCAGTTCACCAAGCCAGCGCTGATCGCGAACCCAGTGAGACAAATCAAATATTACCTCAGAAAATCAGAAAGAGATGGGCCTCAAGGGCTGCTCGCCAAACAAACAAGACCGCTCAACCCACAGTCGAGCAAGAATTTCTCAAGCTCCTTCCTCCGTTGCTAACTTTTCTTGACTTCATCCGTGGCACGATCCTTTTTCCTTCTTCATCCTGTCAAGAAGACGTCCCCGTACCATCTTCCACTTAGCACACGTCCAATGAGGGTGAGGACGTTAAAAGCACGGAAAAACCTCAAAGACCCCCTGCACACGTCCATTGAGGGTGACGACGTTAAAAGACTCCCCAACAGTCTAAGCAAGGGAAAGACCTAAACGACCCCCTGCAACCGTCCAATCTTGGTGATGATGTAAAAAGCAACCCAAATCAGTCTGATGAGGAGAATGACCCTAAAAGTCCCCCACTTTCTAACCCTTCTACACCTTCTTCTCTTGCTTCTCATTCTCTCTCTTGTGTCTACTTCAGGTACGATCAAGAATTAGAAGGAATCAATATAAGTAGGATGCAGCGGAAGCTATTGAGAAAGAACCCCTGCACACGTCCAATGAGGGTGACGACATTAAAAGCATTCCCCAATGGTCTAAGCAAGGGAAAGACCTAAAAGACCCCTTGCACATGTCCATGAGGGTTACGACGTTGAGAGCACTCTTCAACGGTCTAAGCAAAGGAAAGACCTAAAATATACTTTGCACACGTCCAATGAAGGTGACGATGTTAAAATCACTCCCCAACGGTCTAAGCAAGGGAAAGACTTAAAGGACCCCCTGCACACGTCCGATGAGGGTGATGACATTAAAAGCATTCCCCAATAGTCTCAGGAAGGGAAAGACCTAAAAGACCCCCTGCAACCGTCCAGTCATGGTGATGATGTAAAAAGCTTTTTGATCAGTCTGATGAGGGGAACAACCTAAAAAGTACCCCACCTTCTAACCTTGCCCCTCCTTCTTTTGCATCTCATTTTTCCTTGTCTATTTCTCCTGTAGGTACGACCTTGAGGTGTCGAGACTTCGAGGCTCTCGACCGGGAATTCAAAGGAATTAATATAAGTAGGACGCATCGAAAACGATTGAGAAAGACCCTGGTTCAGGAAGCAGGATTCTTAACAGTTGCTTATGCCCTGGCAGCTAAAGCTAAGGCAGAACTACCTACCACAAAGAAGCATAAGAAGTTGAAGCCAAAGAAACCCCAGTGGCCCCCTGAGCTTGACCTCGAGCAGATATTGAGAGAGTCAAGAAGGAAAAGCTTCTATTCTCAGGGAGCTTACCACATGGTGCAAATTTCAGTAGCAATACCTACCACAGGGAACATAAATCTCAGATAAGGGAAGACGTTGTAGCCACCACCGCAGAAATCAGGCACCTTGAACTACCCCAGTCTGGCACTGCCCCTTAATCCAAAGACTAGTCTGCCTATCTTACAGCTCCCTAAACTTCTTCTTAAGCCCAATACTTTAAACAATGCCCCTACCCTCTAATTTCATGGGACCCTTTTTATCCCATACACTCAGTCTCTTCTAAAACCTCAAACTTTCATTACTCAAACCAAGCCCGTTGTGCAATCAAGTCAGCTAGCCAGCCAAAATAAACCCCCTTTACCCAAACTTGCTCCTCAACCTAATATGCCTACCAAATCAGTTGTAGGACCAGGAGCATAAGGCCTTGGCCAAGAGAAGGCGAAATATGTTGTGATAGGGCATCTACGGAAGCTCCTTGCCCTTCTCAACATCTACGATGCCCTCATGCTTTCAAAGGATTACCGGATGGCTTTGGTTCAAGCTCTCTTTAACCCAGAAGTGTTAGAACCGATCGAGGTAGACCTAGCAATTCTACAAGGATGTATACCAATCACCTTTTTAGAGGACAATATGCAATTAGGGGAAATGTTTCATAATTGCCCTCTCTTTGTTGCTGGCGAATTACATGCATGCCCCATCAATCGAATCATGTTAGATGGAGGGTCGACAGTCAACCTCATTCCAAGAAGGATCCTTACTCGATTATGGTTGGGGTCCGAAGATCTTACCCTGACCCACATCATAGTTTAGGGGTTTAACCATTCGGGAGAGAAGCCATCTAGCACGATATGCCTTTGTTTTAATATCAGTAAGCTGAACGATAATGCCCAATTTCATGTAATCGACACTGACACTTCTTATGATATTCTCCTCGGTCGGCCGTGACTCCATGATAAGGGGGTGGTTCCATCTACATTGCACCAATGTTTCAAGTAGCTAAGATGGGAGACAGCATACAGTCTATGATGACAAAAGACCATTCCCTGTGGCCAAAACTCACTATGCAGGTGCAAAATATTATTTCACAGATCTGGCGTCGCCTTAGAAGATGAGTGATGAAGGTCACGAGGCTACAAGCAAGATAACATCTTTGTCTCATGAAGATGTTGAGGATGTTGGGAGGACGTTAGTCAATATGTTCAAGGAGGAAGAAAGGCATGACAGAATTTTACCCCATATTACTATTCATTCCAACATCTCAACCATCATCCCTCAAGAAACTCCTCCTTCCTTTGAAAAAGAGTCTTCACTTTCTAGCCCTAGTTCCGAGCCACCTTGGCTAGAAAATGAACTAGAAGTCATTTCTCATATCGAGCAAGCCATGGGGGTAGAATTCCCAACTCCAAGGATCACCTATACGCCGGACCATCAGAAAGTCCTGTGTATCCCCATTGCACTCTTGAAAGTCGAAGCAGTGCAACAACCGCCAAGAAACGTTTTTCAAATACCAGTTGCTATAAGTATAGAGGATGTTCCTCAAACCGTTATCTAGCGAAAAGTTTTACTTCTCCCTGACCTCTCTCGAGAGAAGTTCACCGAAGGGCAACTTCCTCCCCCTCAAGGGCAGGATCCTCTTGCAGACTTGAGGATCGAAGTCCAGAG
Source organism: Amborella trichopoda (assembly GCF_054954075.1). Classification (NCBI taxonomy): domain Eukaryota; kingdom Viridiplantae; phylum Streptophyta; class Magnoliopsida; order Amborellales; family Amborellaceae; genus Amborella; species Amborella trichopoda. The sequence goes on along the minus strand of NC_142338.1, from coordinate 22,873,488 downwards.
TCTTTAGAGTCAATTCAAGGTCATGAATACCGCTTCAAAGCATCTCAAAGATTTCGTACCCAAGACTAAAAGCTATGATGAGCTTGAAGAAAACGTGCTACTAATGGAGGCCAAAGACCCTCCTGATTGGACTATCTATAGAAATCAGGCTCACCAAATCATGAGGAAAATGAATTATGAGCCCTTGGCCAACCAGACATTGAAAGGAGAAAAATAAATGACTCCTCCCTATTTCGAAGCTATCCGACCCGCGGTAGTCTACCATGGGCTAAACAAGGCCTACGATATTAGTCTCTTGGGACGAGGAGAGTGTTGAGCAGCAATCAAAAGAATCACATGAAGCGCAGTAAAAGTAAAGAGAGAATGAAACCATTCAGTAAAGTCAATTAAAAAGAGAAGCACTTTATTCATCAGTCAAAACTTTTACAAGTGCTAAGACAAAAAAAAGAAGGGGAATGGCATGTTCAGAAACGATCAATAAACTTATTAATCTCTGCGCTGTGCGCTTCAGCAGAAGTATTGATGCCTTCAACACGTGCCTTCAACTCCGCCACTATTAGAGTCGCCACTATCATAACCACAGTTACCAACTCAATTGTGCCTATGAGTTCGGACAAATTTACAACCAAAGAGGCCTCCATGGCCTTCCTTTGAGCCATCTTAGTCTTGAGGCCCGTGAATTCTTTCTTTGAGTATTAGCATTGCCTTTCTAACTTCGATCATTCTCTTGAAGCTCCCTTGTCCTCTTTCTTGAGGTCTTGCTGGCGGCCAGCTATCAAGGCTTTCTTCTCAATACAAGCATATATCTTCTCACGATTGTGCAAGATCAGCTCTTCCAAGGAGGCTCACCTTCTGGCTTCTTCCTCATGATGAAGCACTCTCATTCGCCACCTCTCCAACTCATTTAGGGTTGCACCAAAATGGGAAAACACCTCGGACGTCGTTCCAACTGCAGTAGTCCTAACAAAATCCCTCAGCTTGGCCAAACCTTCTCCCATCTCATTGAAAGGCAGCTCCCTCAAGCCCTGAAGGCATGCTCTAAGTATCCCTTCAATCATGATAGAAACACCACAAAAAACAGGGTTGGACGGTGCTCCTAAGGCCACCATTACGGAAGACACCTCGACTTCAAGGACCAAGCTTGTTGAAGAGATAGCCATATAAGCCACTGGCTCCTTTGAAACAAGGGCAAAGCCGAGAGCTTCTTCCCCTTCGGGCTCATGGACAGCCCTGACCTCAATCCACATGGGCTCTTCAATGGTAGCCTCGCTGTCTGGACCCTCCCTTTTGGGGACCTTAACTTCTACCCCAACAGACTGTAGAGGAACATGTTCCCCTTGCTCCTCACACTCCTGAGATGTCACCTCAGCATCATCAAGTACAAGAATTGTCTCTGCACTTTGGCCTTTGCCAGCTGACTCATCCCTGGCAGTGGCTTCCTCCACATGGCCCTCGCCTTCAACAGCCAGAACCTTGGCCACAAAGAGCTCAGTCCCCTCATCTTCATGACTTGGGGCCACAGGAGTGACAACCTCTTGGTGCTCAGGCAAGTTATCAACTTCAGGCTATTCTCCTCGAGCCATAGCCCTTACCTCAGTCGAGGAACTAAACTCCTAGTGAATGGAGGCCACATCGACATATCAAGAGCAGTTCTTCAAGAATTTCATCCTCAGTCTCCACCAGAGCCCCTATTGGGAGCAGTTTCTTCAGGGCTTTCATCCTCCTTAGTCTGCACCTGAGCAGCCTCAGACTCAGGAATTACCTCTTGACTCAAGGGTGTCTCCCTAAGATCTGGAGTCCCTCCCGATTAGAAGTAATGCAAATAGGCTCAGAGCTGTTACAGTCCTCTACCTCGGTTTCTAAAGAAAAAGAAAGCATTTTAGCAAAAGCAGAAGATGATTCAGAAAGAACAAAAGGTAATACTAGAAGAATTCTTAAAAGATCAGAAAAGGAAGGCCTACCTCATGTTTTTGACACCACAGGAAGCCTGTCTCTTTTCTGCCTCCGAATCTACCCACTAGCTAAAGACACTGCACAGGTGACCACAGCAGTAGAGCTCCTTTCTTTCCCCCTGCTTGAGTAGAAGCTGCCGCCTTAGATCCACCTCCTTGAAAAGACCTTCCTATCAATTTGTTGTGGGGATCGCTCCCGATTAGGGCATTCAGGTCCTATGGTGGATGCTTCTCGTAATCAGGGACTTGTTGCTCCTCATCCCATTCAAACATCGAGCTGTGATTATCGAAGACACTCCCAATTATTGTCTTCATTGCAAGGAATTCTGGCGAGACCTCATCAGCTGCTATCTCGCAGGGAAGCCCCAAAGCCCGCCAGTTGGAGGGGTAATTCAAGGAAAACACCACATCGAGAGAAGGAGCATCTGCCAGCCTCCTTTGCCGGGTGTCCTGGGGCCAGATACCATTCACTCCTTTCCAAGGGTGATCCATCTTCCAATAGCCCATACTGGGGATTCTCAACCAGTTCACATATGCCTTGGTGGTTCGATCACTCCTACCGAAGTGAGGTAGCACATCCTTGCTGGTCTCTGTCATTTCAAGACACATAAATCAAGTAGTCCGTTTATGCTCAGGCAGCCAACACTCTCGAAAAGTTCCAAACTCTTTTGCCCCCCCTTATACACCATACTCCGGCACTTTTTGAAGAATATCAAGAAGGGCCAGCCTTGGTCAAGCCCGTGCTGATGGGCAAAGCGGTGGGGGAAATACCCCTCTAGCCGAGCACTGTGTGGAGTTCAATAAGGTAAGACTCCCCCTCTGATGCTCAGCATAAACATGAGTTCCTTAATCATTGTTGGGGCACCATCCAATTCCTTCTTATCAATGAAAGCACGGTCGGTGAAGCTTCCGACCGGAAAAGGGACCCATCTCATGTGCAAAGAATCATTTCAAAAAAGACCCCAAGCCTCCCTTGGGGTATGGAAGATAGCCCTCTAGTTCGCGATCCTCATCAAGAAGGGAGCGCTGATGCTTGACATAGGTGTCAGGGAAATAAGCCCCTAGCCACCCGTACACGTAATGCATAGGGAATGGAGGTTTAAAGTCTCCAGGAAAAGCTTCTCCTCCTACGATGCCATTCACTCCCTCTTTGCCCTTATAGGATTTGCCACGAGAGATGGTCCCCAAGCCATGGTATATGTTGCATAGGGCTGGCTAAGCGAGGGCATACACACGCCCTCTGGCCATGTCACAGGCCACATATAATACCCTTGGACGAATGCCATCCCCCCAGCTAGGAAGCACAAACTTAATCAAGAACAGGGCCAAGTAAGAAGCCAAGAAGACACGGTCATCGCTGGTCTTAAGTTGCTATATGGGAGGTGTTTCTTTTACAACTGCCATCCCTATCCCCTTCGGAGTACCCTGACCGCCCTCAAGATAATCCCCACAAAAGAACTTCACCCATTCTGTAAAGGTGACCTTGCCATTGGTAGATCCTCCTACAATCGACTGATAGGCCTCAAAGATCTTTGGAAGACTGGCCGACGGCTCTTCACCCCTTAAGTTAACACTACCAAAGGTGACTGAGTTTGAGGGCACAAATTCATCATACATAGCCCTGAGCATCAGAAGAACTCCAATAAAGTGAAGATCCAGTAAAGAGATTCCCACCTCGCCATGACCACGAAGCCAAGTATTGCTCATATGGCTCCACGTCTCCAGCAATACCTTTATTGTGTTAGAACAACCGTCGTAGTAGATGGCCGAACACTGGACCGCTGTTAATAGTGAACCACGCTTGAGAACGCTTCCATACGAAACCAATACCTTGGCAGTCCAGGAAGCATATCCCTTCGGGCATTGTGCTCCCATGAATCCGGAGGGCTTTTGCCGACCACCTCAGTAAACTCTTCACCTCGACCATCCGCTTCCCCAAGGAGGGCAAGTTCTCCCCGGAAGCTATATTCTGATGCATACAGTGAAGACGTGTCATCCCTTCTTCAATACAGAAATTTCCATCATTGCCCTTCCACACATCAAAGCATATGGGGTTAGTAATGAAAGAACGCTACGAGGCCACTCTAGAAAGTACAGTGGCTGCATCAGCCAAATGGGTTCGCCCCATGATAAAACTTCACCCATAAAATCACAGGCGCCGATTTCTCCTTCCCTTGGGAGCCTCTTCACATCGAAAAATTGCTAAGAAGAGCCAGCCATTACAAAGGACTTAATGGTTCACTGCTAAAAAGTAGCTAAGGCACTGGAATAGCTCCGGTTGAGTTTGTCCAACACTCAGCACCGATTGAGCCTCTCAAACACTTAGCGTCGGGTGAGTACCTCAATGCCTAGTGTCGGTAACATGTTAACGATTAGTGTCGGGTGAGTCAGTCGAACACTAAGCGTCGATCGAGCTTCTCAATGCCTAGCACCAGTTGAGTGTCGGATGAATCTTTCAGCACTCAGCACCAGTTCAGATTGTCAACACCCCAGGGCCGGTTGAGTTTTTCAAAGGCTAGCGTTGGCTGAGAGCAAATCCCTCACATGTTCCACGAATCCTAGTCGTGACACCTCGAATTCAATTGTGCCGATTGACAACCGTCGCCACGTCCTTCGGTGCCGCCTCACACATGAGCGATTGATAACTGTATACTTTCCAAGGACGACAGTTCACCTCTAGCAACAGTACGCCTTCCTTGTGATGGTTAACCTCCAACAGTCGCACGCCTTCCCCCATGACGGTTCAACTCCAGCATTTGTATGCCTTCCCCCACGATGGTCCACCTCCTACGATCGTGCAGCCCACCTCTGGTGACCATTCGTCTTCCACCGAAACTTCTGCCACATGGCTGGAAACTCATAGGAAAACCTTCTCGTCTATTTTTTTGGCCTCGACTTCATTAGAACCTCATCGAGAAAACTCTGCGACACCACTAACAAGGTCGAAAAGTGGAGATAACCCTGAAAAATCTCTTGAAAGTGCCCAAAAACTTCTGCAATACCACTAGTGGTGTCGGACAACTACCACATCCTCCGAGAAACCCCTACCATAAGGGAAAATGATAGCCAAAAATCTTACCCTTTCGCGGAAAAATTCCCAGAGGACTCTCCTTTCCCTGCTACTCTCTCTGCAACTTCGCCAAATTTTGGGCAAAGGCCGCACGCCGAAAGTCATCTCTACAAAACCCAAGCCGGAATCCTGCTGCCTGAAGAAGAACCTTCCCTGCAGAGATTGTTGCTGATATTCCACTGCTCGCTTGAAACTTCAACAAGCACTCTCTCCTCACTGTTACAGAAAACTTGGCTAAGTTTTTACTTTTGGTGAAAAATAAGGGAAACGGGGTTTTACCCCCTGATATTGACTACACTGCCCTCAAAAGCCCTTCACAAACTCGGAATACCAGTTGCATCCAAGAGAAGCCAAGCGATAATGAGCAGGATCGGGCTTCGACACAAGGCCCAAGGTAACTCTCATCATTCCATCCCCTGTGCCGGTTAACACAGCACCGGATAAATTTCCAAACAAACTCAACGTCGGGTGACTTAGCGCCAGCTGTATTTCCAAACAACCCCAGCGTCGGTTGACTTAGCGTTGAGTGTGTTTCCAAAATACAACCTTAGCGCTGGTTGACTTTACATCGGGTGTGTTTTTAAATACGACCTTAGCACCGGTTGACTTAGCGCTCGGTGTGTTTCCAATCAACGCTAGCATCGGTTGACTTAACGTCGAGTGTGTTTCCAAATATAACCTTAGTGTCGGTTGACTTGGCATTGGGTGTGTTTCCAAATACAACCCTAATGCCAATAGACTTAGTGCCGGGTGTGTTTTCAAATACGACCTTAGCACCGATTGACTTAGTGCCGAGTGTGTGTCCAAAATGACCCCAACGCTGGTTAACTCTGCGTTGGTTGGCTTCAGATAATACCACGGGTCATTCACAATCCCATGTGGGTCAGCTTAACACTAAGCTACCTTACCCCCAGAGAGTCAGGTTACCTGTTGTAGAGACTCATCTTTGACCCAGAGAATATGCTTACCGCCCTTCAAACCACAACGAGGTCCACATCTGCTGGTCATCCATCATTTGGCCACCATTTCCATCTGAGCCCTTAGTTTGTGAATAGTCTTAGTGATTTTATCCCCAGAGAGCCAGATTACCATCTCAGACCTATTCCCTATGAAGCTCCACCTACATGGCGACCTATAGAATGGCCTAGATGCACGACCCTAAACTCCTCGGTCCAAACTATATGACCTTAAACTATAGTGGCGGCCCATACTGTATGACCCTAAACTGCTCAGCCTCGATCCATACTGCATGACCCTAAAACTGGTCAGCCTCGGTCTATACTGCATGACCCTAAAACTGCCCAGCTGCGATCCATACTGCATGACCCTAAATTACTCAGCCTCAGTCCATACTGCATGACTCTAAACTGCTCAGCCTCGGTCCATACTGCATGACCCTAACTGCTCAGCACCATGGTCCATCCTGTACGACCCTAAACTGCTCAGCACCATGGTCTGAACTATATGACCTTAAACTGTAGCGGAGGTCTAGTTGCACGACCTTAAACTACATGGTCTTAGTTGTACGACTTTAGACTGCATAACTAAGGTCCATCGGTATGGCCTTAAACCATAATACATGTCCTAGCTGCTTGATGATAAAAGGCTCAACACCATGGTCCGAACTATATGACCTTAAACTGTAGTAGAGGTCAAGTTGCACGACTTTGAACTGCATGGGCCTAGTTGTATGACTCTAAATTGCATAACCAGGCCTAGCTGTATGATCATAAACCATAGTACACGTCCTGCTGGCATGATGATAAACTGCTTCTCGCAGGTCCCAAAGGCATGACCATAAACTCGCCACCACATACACGCACACACCTTTTTGTGCACTTTCAAGTACGCCGTCTGTAAACTACCTGTTAGTGTGCGCGCACCACCTTCATTACTTACCCAGTAAGTTCATTCCTTTCATCATCCTACATCACTCCCCAATGAGTCTTACCCATGCTCACAAAATGGCAAGCCATCCCGCCATCCATACTCGTCGTAAGTTAGTGGGTAACCATCATCCACTCACATTTCATACATCGTCCATCTCTCATTAGTAGCCTCGAGTCATCTCCCCAAGTGAGCTAAACCACCACCATACTCATTCCATGGCCTTCATAGACTGCCATCCATCACCATTACGGTTCAGCTGTATGACCTTAAACCACAGTGCATGTCCAGGTCGCTTGACGTTAAACTGTTTCGCACAGGTCCCGGAGGCGTGACCTTAAACACACGTTCACAAAGAAAAAAGAAAAAAAAGAATAACCGACATGATGTAGACCTGAACAAGGGAAACTATGAGTAAAAATGTCGGACGGGCATGGTCACAAAACTATTAGTAAAAGAGTTTCATGAATGAAACAAAATCGGGCCCAGTAAAAACCCGGAAGGGCTTCGTGAGTAAAAATGGACAAAAAGGGTGGAAATGGCCGAAGATCATGGGTAAAAGAGCCCCAAATAAAAAGAAGTTGGTGAAAACCGTCTCCACAGCGCCTCTCCCCATGTTCAAGCAAAAATTTGCAAAGGATGCTTGGACCAATAAATAGGTTGATGCAGCACTCATCTCAACAGGCCGCTTCAACCTGCACTCAAAGGAAGAAAATCCCTTCTAGCATAAAACCAGGGACCAAAAAATATGAGCTTCAAGGAAAAGAATCTTACATTCTGAGTCCAGCTGCAAAAATGACTTGAAAGATAAAAGACTCGTCAAGACGGCAAGACAAGTCTCATGAGGAATAACATTATTCTCACGAGGTCACAAAACACACTCTACAAACAAACACTAAAAAGGCAAGAAATTAACAAAGCAAGGGGAGAACATGCCAAAGAGTTCAACTCGCCTAGCCGACAGGCCCAGACCTTTAGGACCGGTTAACAATGCCCCGGATTGGACCCGATATTCGAGACCTAAAGTGGTACTCTGAAAGTAAAAAGAAAATCTGGTGTAGCAGCAAACAAAGCCTAACAAAGAAATCCAATGAAACCAGACCAAATGGGAACAATTCCCTTCACCATGGCACTCAATTGCTAGATGGGCCTAATTCTGATTGACGAGGTCCGTACAAAATCCTTAGAGTCAGAATCACAAACAGTCCACGCGAGGTTGAGGACTTCAACAAGATCCCTCAAAAATTCTCTTCTGCCCCAAAAGTCTCCACTGACAGACTCACGAATAATACATCCCTACATCTGAGCAGCCTAGTTACACCATTACATGAATCTCCTCGGCGTTCACATGGTCTTGTGGCTAGGAAGGAAAAAATTAAAATCCAAAGGAAACATTTTGAATGATTGTCCTTCTCACTTCTTTTGAAGCACAACATTCGACCGGGCAAGCTTCTTGAATGTATTTTTCAGCATCTTGATCCTTGGCAGGAAGCAGGTCAATAAATCCTACAAAACAGTGAAAATTCTCAATAGTCTCATAATGGCACCAGAATTAGTCAAGATCGTCATCAACACTCCAAACAACCACCTGCCAACTTTTATCACGATCAAACATGTTTAAGGCAATGAACATAAAGGAACAATTTTTGGAAAAATGGCCTCTAACACCCTAAAACAGAACCTACAACTGGAACTACATTTTTGGTGTCTCAAATCACTATGGGACCACCACCATTAGATTCGACACGATCAAAAACCCTTATAGGACAAGTTTCGACTGAATCAAAAACTCCAGAACAATGATATGAGCCAAACATGGAAACAGAGCGGCAACAAACTATTCCCATGTGGCCTCACTGCACCAAAACACCATTAAAGGTGATTATTTTGCAGTCACGGGCAGTCATTTTTGGGGCCCATAACTCACTCGTTCTTAGTAGGATCACTCTCAAATTTGGTGAGTGTATTTGTCTCATCAAGATGAACAATTCAATATGTGGCACTCCCCGAGACGATATCCGACCAGGGATAAAAGCTAGAGAGAAGTCACCGATTACTGATGAAGTTACAAAAAATTTGGCAGCCACACACCTTGCTCGATAGATCAAATCATGATGCTTACATAACGAATCAAAGTGAAATCGATTCCATTGTGTGTGTAAGGTCAAGAGCAATCATTGATCCAAACCCTACACGTGGTGGACGGTCAGATTTCATGCACAAAGCTGACAAATTAACTAAAATTTTGACCATCGAATTCCAGATTCTGGTCAAAACTCAAAAGTTACAAAATCTTATTTCGAGCACCAAATCGTGTTCCGTTCACTGCCACACGAGCGTGATGACATGCTTAGTACGCTACGACAAAAAAATTATAGAAAAAAAATCAAGGATCGAGCGCATCATCGATCCATAGTTTCCAAGACTCAAACAAATTTCAGGTCTCGTGATCATTGCTCAAAAACATGATTCATGGCTCGAAGTTGGTATCAAAACGATCACCATGCCTAACCCTATAAGAAAACAATAATCTTTCGCTTAAACAGGCCTCATAACACCCTCAGGTCAGCCATAGAAGATCATGCAAGATCTCGGGCAGCAGTAGGGACTGTTCTGGAATTTAACACATTGATAGGCAAGGGCAAAACAGTTCTTTTGCACCCATTGTTAGACATTATTTTAGATAAATTAAATCTTAATTTTCAAAAATTAGGTCTAATTTTGATTTATCCACTCATGTTTGGGCACAATTCTGTATAAACAAGCACTGACTCATTGTAAAAGGGACTCTCAACCCTCGATTCATTCATTAAGGATTCAATAAAGATTCGATTCATTGCTTGAGCTTGTGAGTATGTCTTAGAGAGAGAGAGAGAGAGAGGAGAGAAAATGAAAGGGTTGGTACCCTCCAGGTAGGTAACTTTCTCTCTCCTCTCCTCTCTCTTCTCTCTTTCTCTCTCTTCTCTCTTTCTCTCGTTTTCTCTTCACACTCTCTTTCTCTCTCTTCTCTCTTTCTCTCTCTTCTCTCTTTCTCTCGTTTTCTCTTCACACTCTCTTTCGCTCGTTCTCTCTCTTTCTCTCTTCTCTCTTTCTCTCTCTTCTCTGTCTTTCTCTCTTCTCTCTTATTCTCTCTTCACACTTCTTTTTTTCTCTCTTCTCTCTTTCTCTCTTAACTCTCTTCTCTCTTCTCTCTTCTCTCTCTTTCTTTCTTCTCTCTCTTTCTCTCTCTTATCTCTTTCTCTCTCTTCTCTCTCTTCTCTCTCTTTCTCTCTCTTCTCTCTCTTTCTCTCTCTTCTATCTCTTTCTCTCTCGCCCTCTCTTTCGCTCTCTTCAACTCTCTCTCTCATCTTCTCTTCTTGTCTCTACCTTCTTTTGTCATCTGACGAGATCTAGCTCTGGTTTGTCCTTTCTATCTTCTCTTGTCAACTAGCGAGACCTAGCGTTGGTTGGTCTTCTCTATCTTCTTCTGTCAACCGGCAAGACCTAGCATCGGTTGGTTTTCTCTCTCTCTTCTATCAATCAACGAGACTTGGCATCAGTTGATTTTCTCTATCTTCTTCTATCAATCAGCGAGACCTTACGATAGTTGGTTTTCTCTCTCGACATCTATCAATCGACGATACTCAAGATCGGATGGTTTTCTCTCTCTTCCTTTATCAATCGACGAGACTTGGTGCCAGTTGGTCTTCTCTCTCTTCTATTAGTCAGCCAGACCTAGTGCGAATTAGTTTTCTCTCTGTTCTTCTATCAATCAGTGAGATTCACACCAGTTGGTCTCCTCTCTCTCTTCTATCAGTCGATAAGACCTAATGTCGATTGATTTTCTCTCTTTACTTCTTTCAATCGATGAGACTTGGCACCGATTGATCTTCTCTCTCCTCTTCTGTCAATCGACGAGACCTAACGCCGACTGGTTTTCCCTTTTTCTGTTGGTTGGTGAGAGTTAGAGCCAGTTGGTTCTCTTCCTCTCTTCTCATCTGACACAGTAGGCGAAGCCTAGCGCCAGCTGCTTCTTCTCTTTTCCATCTCCTGAAACAGTTGGCAATGTCTAGCACCGACTGCATCTCCTGTTCTTTCTCCTCCCTCCTATCTTCCTTCTTCTCTCTCCTTTTGTCTATTCCCTTCTTCTCACTAACCATTCCTCGGTTACTCTTTCATTTGACCAAGAGAGATTAAGGTTAGCATTTAATGGCAGTCCTATTGTCTAGCTGTAATGTTGTTGCGCCATGTTCGCTTGGCCCGCTTTACTGCCACAACAGACCGACCATCGTGCTTAGCTAGTCGATATTGGCAATAACGTCTAGTAGCAATCCCGTGAGCTTGTCTAACCGTATTCTTTTTTAATACGCATGCTTGCATATGATCATCAAAGAGGAAAAGGGTGAGGTCCAACCCACATGTCCCATAACCTTTGCCATATATGTGTGTGATTGTAGGAAAGCAGAAAATAAGAAGAATACAAGCCAAGGGAGGCCATTCCGAACCATTTTCATCACTGGGGGGACTTTCTTCATGATCTAAGAGGGCGCCCATGCTAGTCAGCTCGAGTAAGTTCCGAACCAACCTTTAAATTCCTCTCTCACTGGTTGGTAACAGCTACCTCCATTTTCAAACGAGGTTCTTGAGAGAGCGATCTCACAAACATCCCCGGTCTCTCTCGAAACCCGAGATGCATGCCGCCCGATCCTCCAAGGATCCGGAGGGCAAGATCGAGGAACCTAACCAGTAATATTTATGAGTGAATAGAAACCAATTCTCTTAACTTGGACTACAATGTAGGAAAAATACAAGCTAATACAACTTGAAATTTTTCAATATGCTTGAAAATACAACTAGCAAAATCAAATTACAGCAAGGTCATTGTAGATATAGTAAGCTATTGACTTCTAAATACAATCAAATGAGATGATACAACTTAATTAGGGTCCCTCACATATGAATAAAACAATTCATAAAAGAAGATCATCAAACTACAAATGTATAATGTGCATTTAAAAATTCATCACCACTCAAACTTACAAAACAAGATTATATATTAATAGACCCATAGATACTCATCACAACATGATCTACATTCCATTAACATTCATATTCTCAATTGTGTAATGCATCATGACCATGGGAAGCCAATCGGAACTCTTGGTTGCTCGATTTATGAACTTGGGTCTCATCTATGTGTCATTGGGTGACATGTAATGCCATACCTCAAAATCGGGCCAATTCATCATCTAACAAGTTGGAAGCCAAGAATATATTGATATACATTCAAAACATGGAAGGTTTTGCAAAGATCTAAATGTCAAATGAAGTGGGAAAATCGTGGGAGAAAATCAAGCTTTTCGCACACAAAACCGGGTCAATTGAGTTCACAATTCAGCTCTCGAAATTTTGACATAGTCTCCTCTTATAAAATCAAAATTTCAAGAGATCAATAAGAAAATTATAAGTGACTAATATGATCATGAAAAACTCAGAGAAATATCAGTTCAAATTCAAGGAAGAAATCTCATGAAAAACTATGTCAAAATGTACATGGATGAAGCCTTTAACTATGTAGATGAAAAGAGATCAATGATGATTCAAAGGATCAAAGATCTAATCATCAAAGGATGAGGACATGTTGTTGTAATTGATACTTTACAGCAATGATAAACTGCATGAATTAATGGAAATAAAAACGATCTTACTCAATTGTTGAAGACTTGAAGACTAGATCATCCATATCTTGAAATTGAGCTTTGGATCACCATTAATGGAATAATATATGACCTTCAATAGAGTTCTTCTTTCACCTTAACATGGACGATTTTAGAGAGAGAAAGGAAGAGGGACTAGCTTTGAGCATGCCACTAAATGAGAGAAGAGAGAGAAAGAGAGGTGCATGCTACTTTTGGAGGAAAATTTGTGAATTGACCTCATGCGGGAAATGAAGGCTCAAGGGGCATTTGTAAGCTTCTAACTCTTGAGTGTGGAGATGCGTTTAGATGGATGAATATTGGTCCTCCATGTCATCTACCAAGGGCTATAACAAAAGCTTGATTCTAGCCCACCATCATGCCACCAAGATGTGTGGTATGGATTTAAACACATTTATCCTCATTTAATTCACTCATGTTTTTGTTGCATGCTCTTTATATTTAAATAAACTAAAACCAAGATGAACGGTTGGACACTCTGAAATGTTGATGCTTAGAATGGGAATTTTTAAACAAACATTAAACTCCAAATAGAAAACTAGTAGACATCATATTCTGGGCCAAATTCACCCGAGCACTTCGTATAAACAACACAAGCTTTATATTATACTAGGCACTGAACAATTCCAGAGATTTATTCCCCTGTTACAATTTACATTAACTTGAAAAGAAAAAAAGCCTAAAAACTATGATTCTGGCCTTGAAACCTATACACTCATTTCTAAAGAAGAAAGTACACAGATATATGAAAAGAGAAAAGATAACATCGAGGGCATATGGGCCCATATACCTATGGATGTATGTAGGGATATTATCCTTCGGGTCTATTCTTCCCAAGAGTCTATTCTTCGGGTCTATTCTTTGAGTCTTCCCAACAGTCTCTACTAAATTGTTTCTATAAAAAATGTGCAACCCCTCTTCAATCGGGAGATCCCCTTTTTATACTATCAAGTTATGGTTTTTAAGGGATAACCATGCATTTCCCATTTTTGAATCTTCGCCCTTCATTTTCATCATGAACTTATCGTTTCATTTGAATCACATAATCTGCAGAGCGTAATCCTTATCTTCATAATGTTGGTTACCTCTTGTGTTATCTTTTCACACTGTTAATCTCTTTGTTGGGTTGTCCATGTAGATATAATCGTTAAGGCTTCTCTTTGAATTTTAAACATTCAAACCTAATGATCATGCAGGAGCAAAATCAGGAATTTGTCAGTGTTGTCAGTGGGCTGCAACCACTTTCATTGTTCAACTCAATCCACGCTTTGCCTTTTAAGGGTGATAAAGTGATGAGTCAAGTATCCAACAGTGTTGATTTAATATGGTGATGGGTTAAGTCATCCTGGGGAAGCTTGAGACTGCCCAATAATGTGGTGATGGGTTAAGCCATCCTTAGGTAGCTTGAGACTACCGATGATGATGGGTTAAGCCATCCTGGGGCAGCTTGAGACTGCCAAATTATATGGTGATGTGTTCAGCCATTCTCGGGTAGCTTAAGACTGTAGATTGATATGGTGATGGATTAAGCCATCCTTGGGTAGCTTAAGACTACCGATTGATATAATGATGGGTTCAGCCATCCACAGGCAACTTTAGATTGTCGAATGATATGGTGATGGATTAAGCTATCCTTGTACACACCCCATTTTAAATCTAGAAAATTTTGTGGTTTTCTGAACCTTTAGGATCATATTACCCTAGTTAACCCAAATCCATAGTCCATAGAACCTACCCTGTGACCCCGAACAAATCTGCCTACCCGGAACCCTGTTTTGACCTAGAATCCTGCAGACACCCTATTATACCAAAATATCATTAAAAATAGTCAGAAACTCCTTTTTGACCCAAATGTTTTTTGAAAATTTCACAAGAGGCTAAGGAAAAAACCTAGAGTGACATATTTCAATTTCGACCACTTTTGAGTTGGGCGACACTGGCAGTGTCGCCCAGCTTAGATTGGGCGACACAAATGGTGTTGCCTAGACCCTTTTGGCGCAAACATGGAAATTTCCTTTCAGATTTTTTTGTTACCTTTCTTGAAGGTTTTTACCCTTTTTTTTTGAGCGACACTAGACATGCCACCTCGGCAACACCACCAGTGTCACCTAGATCCGTACCCCCAAAATTTGCATTTTTGTTGGGGATCTATTGGTTATGGAAGTATATCCCTTCCAATAGATCCGTGGCCCTTATAAGATATCTTTTCATGGCCATTTGACGGCTTCAGAGGGGATTAAAACTTAGGAAGAGATTGGACACCTTAGAGACCTCTTGAGAGAAACTTAGAGAGAAAGCCTGGGAAACCTTTAAACTAGACTTAGGCACAACAAACCTGATTCTAAAAGCATCCTTAGGGTATAACAACCCTTTGGAATAAGAGATCTACTGGTCAACATCCGAATCGGAGAGGCAAAGAGGACGCTGGTTCTGATACGGACAAGCCCTCGAAGGCTCGAGAGTCCCGGGCCATCCTATCCGGTTTCGTATCATTATCTTTTCCCTTATCTCTTCTTCTATTTAATGTTTACATCTATTTTTATCTATTTTGATTAATTTTCTTTGAAATTTTCTTTTGATGTTTTGGATCACGCTGTTCTACCACAGATCTTAGAGCAGATCTGGTAATTTACGGGCAAGATATGAATTCGATTTGTCCCACTTTCTCTACCACTGCATTTTCATCAGTTTAAGGTGTCAATATCCGAGAGATATTCATCGGAGGATCTGCCAGATTTTGCATCTTAAATAGTTTGGTGCTCACCGTGGGGCCTTTCGAGCTTGATCCAAAGGCCAAAATATGATTTTTATGCACTGTTTTTCACTGATTTCAGTCACAAAGCTCCCAAAAGTTGGTTGTGACCAGAACTCATGGTTTCAGTGCTGGGAAACCCAGTTTGTTCTGGGCGACACCAGCAGTGTCACCTGGGCGACACCACCAGTGCCGCCCAGATCAAGAGCGACACTCCCGTATCGCCCAAATTTAGAACTTTCAAAATCTTTTGAAACCTTTCAGTCTTATTCTAAGGACTCTGTTGTGATTTCCAAAAAAATTTCAGATCAAAATTAAATTTTTAAAAATATAAAAGAAAAGCATTTTACTTGTATAGGTCTGTTCTATCTACACTTTTTTATTTTACTCTATTTTAATTTATTTCATCAGAAATATTATTTTCATTGCTTATGAAAGTTCACTTTAGCCTTATTTCATCAAGGTTAACAAAATAAAATAAAAAATAAAATTTTTTTGGTAGTGTTGCTTAGTCTGCAAGGGCGACACTTGTAGTGCTGCCAAGGCGACACCACCAGTGTCGCCCAGTTGCAATGGTCCAAGAAAGATTCTGGGAGCCCATAGGCCTCTTCTAGGTGCTTTTGGCTTCTTTTTCACCAAACTTTGGCTCAAAATAAAATTTTTAAAAATATAAAAAAATATTTTGCTTCAAATAGGTCTATTCTGTTTCTAGCTTTCTGATTTTATTTTAGTTTTTTTAATTTTGACTGCAATCATGTTTTCCGTGCTTTCACCATGCTTAGTTTAATTGTGTTTCATAAAAGTTAAAAAGATAAAAAAATAAAAAAATATACATTGAGAGTTGCTTGCACCCTCCCTCGACTAGGGCTGCGCTGGACTTAGCATAGACTGTGCTTGGTCTCACTACTTTGACTATACCTTCTTAGGGGTTGCTTACCCCTCCATCTATACTGTGCTTCGAGCGAGCTTCACCTCGAAGTGTGCATCGCTAGTCACAACCAGTGCCAAGCGCTCATTTTATTTCTTCATTACATTGTGTGCCTGCCTACTTACCGCCCTATTTTTTCTTGCGTGTTTCTTTACACACTCTAGCACACATCGAACCGGGAATGCCCGGGAAACTCGCAAACAAATGTTTCAAAACTCCCCCAAATCCACATTTACAGCGTGTAACTTTAACTATGAACGCCCCTCGGTAGTCCTTTACCTCAAAGAAACACCGTGTATAATAGGACTTGGTGAACATCCTACAACAAGAGGCTAGGACCTATATCAACCCAGCCGCATTTCAATAGTTAGAAAGTCACTCTCAAGCCAAGCCTACTTATAATCTAGGTAAAAAAAATTTCGTGTGTTGTGCTTGCTTATTTCTGTTTGTTATTCTTATATCTCAGTTCGGACCCGCTTTTGGTCTGAGCTGAATTCTCTAGGACCAAGTGGTTAGGTGTCGTGCTCTCGCCCTCCAGATCCCTAGAGGATCGGGCTGTACACTTCTCGAATTTCAAGAGAGAATCGAGACGTTTGTGCGATCGGTCTCTCGGGAACCTCGTTCGAAAATGGGGGCAGGTGTTACCAACCGGCGAGAGAGGAATTTAAATGTGGGCTCGGAACTTACTCGGGCTGACTCTCGTGGGGGCCCTCTTAGATCACGAAGAAAGCCCCCCGCGATGAAACTGGTTCGGAATCGCCTCCCTTGGCTCGTATCCTTCTTATTTTCTCCATTCCAGCAATCACACGTATATATGGCAAAGGTTATCGGATAGGTGGGGTCAGGCCTCACCCTTTTCCTCTTTAAGGTTCATACGCAAGCACGCGTATTCAAAAGGCAAAAAGAAAGATGGGGGGAGGCTGAAGAATTCGACCAAGCAAGAAAATCAAAGCACTGACTAGGCTAGAGGATGATTGGGGTAACGTGGTGGAGAAACGTGTTTGGTAACTAAGACCGGCTCACGGGATCACTACTAGACATTATTACCAATATCGACTAGCTAAGCACAATGGCTGGTCTGTCGTGGGAGTAAAGCGGGGCAAACGAACATGATACAACAACATTACGACAGGACCGCCATGAGATGACAACCTTAATCCCTCTTGATCGAATGAAAGAGTAACTGAGGAATGGTTACAGAGAATAAGGGGACAGACGGAAGGAGAGAGAAGAAGGAAGAGAGGAGGGAAGAAAAAGAAGAGAGATGCAGTCGGCACTAGACCTTGCTGACTGTTTCAGGAGATGGGAGAGAGAGGAAGCAGTTAGCGCTAGGCTTCACAGACTGACAGAAGAGGAGAGAGAAGACCAACTGGCTCCAAGTCTCGCTAACTGATGAAAGAAGAAAGAGAAGACCAACCGGTGTTAGATCTCATCGACTGATGGCAGAATAAAGAGAAGACCAACCGGTGTTAGATCTCATCGACTGATGGCAGAATAAAGAGAAGACCAACCGGTGCTAGGTTTCACCGACTGATAGAAGAAGAAAGAGAAGACCAATCGGTGCTAGGTCTAGCCGACTGATGGAAGAAGAGAGAGAAAACTAATCAACATTAGGTCTCGTCGACTAATAGAAGACGAAAGAGAAGACTAACTGGTGCTAGGTCTCACAGACTGATGGAAGAAGAGTGAGAAAACTAATCGACGCTAGGTCTCGTCGATTGATAGAAGAAGAAAGAGAAGACCAACTTTCTCTAGGTCATGTTGACTGATGGAAGAAGGGAGAGAAAACCAACCGACACTATGTCTCGTCGACTGATAGAAGAAGAAAGAAATGACCAATCGGTGCTAGGTCTCGCTAACTAATGAAAGACGAGAGAGAAGACCAATCGGCGTTAGGTCTCGCTGACTGATAGAAGAAGAAAGAGAAGCCCAAATGACGTTAGGTATCGTTGGTTAACAGAAGAAGAGAGAGAAGGCCAACCACCCTTGTGGACAAAAGAAGATAGAGAGGACCAACCGGCATTGGGCCTTGCCAGTTGACAGAAGAAGATAGAGAAGACCAATCCGCGCTGTGTCTTGACAATTGATAGAAGAAGAGAGAGAGAGAAGAGAGAGAAGAGTAAGAAAAGAGAGAGAAATAGAGAGAAGAGAGAGAGCGAAAGAGAGAAGAGAGAAATTGAGAGAAGAGAGAGAGAGAAGGAGAGAAGAGAGAGAAAGAAAGAAGAGAGAGGAAGATAGAGAAGTAAGAGAGAAGAGAGAGAAGAGAGAGAAAGAGAGAAGAGAGAGAAAGAGAGAGAAGAGAGAGAAAGAGAGAGAAGAGAGAAAGAGAGAGAAGAAGAGAGAGAAAAAGAGAGAGAAGAGAGAGAAAGTTACCTACTTGAAGGGTACCGACCCTTTCCTTTCTCTCCTCTCTCTCCTCAAGACGTACTCACAGGCTCAAGCAATGAATCGAAGTTTTAATTGAATCTTCCAATAATCAACTGAAGGCCAAGGGTGTTTTTTTTACAATGAGACGGTGCTTATTTATATAGAATTATGCTCAAACATGGGTGGATTGATCAAAATTAGACCTAATTGCTGAAAATTAAGATTTAATTGAATTAAAATTTTTTTAAAATGGGTGCAAAAGGAGTGTTTTGCCCCAGCCTAACAATGTGTGGAATTTCATAATAGTCCTTGCTGTTGCCCGAGATCTTGCGTGATCTTCCATGGCTGACCTGAGGGTGTTCTAATGCATGTTTAATCGAAAGATTATTGTTTTCATGTAGGGCTCGACATGGTGATCGTTTTACTGCAAACTTCGAGCCATGAATCATGTTTTTAAGCCATGATCACGAGACTTGAAATTTGTTTAAATCTTGAAAACTTCGGATCAATAGTGCGGTCGTTCCTTAATTTTTTTTATGTGATTTCTTCATTACAGTGCACTGTGTATGCCGTCATGATCGCGTAGCAACAAACGGAATGTGATTTGAAGCTCGAACGAAGATTTCACAACTTTTGAGTTTTGACTAGAAACTGAAATCTGATGGTCGAAATTTTATTTACTTCGTCGGCTTCGTACATGAAATCTGACCGTCCATCATGTAAGGGGGTCGAGACAGTGATAGGCTTGGACCTTTCGCACACAATGAATTTGTTTTCGCATCGATCCGTTGTGTAAGCGTCGTGATTTGGTCTATCGAGCGAGGCATGTCACTGCTGAATTTTCTGCAACTTCGTCATGGATCAGCAACTTCTCTCTAGCTTTTCTCCCTGCTTGGAAATCGTCACGAGGCATGCCACATATCGAATTGTTCGTCTTGATGAGACAAATAAGCTCACCAAATTTGGGAGCGATTTGACTTCGAACGAATGCGTTATGGGCCCCAAAAGTAACTACTCGTGACTGTAAAAACAACCACCTTTAATGGTGTTTTGGTGCAGTGAGACCACACGGGAATAGTGTGCAACGCATCCTATTTCAATGTTTTGTTCATATCTTTGTTTTGGAGTGTCTGATTAAGCTGAAACTTGGCTTATAGGGGTTTTCAGCTGTGCCGTATCTAATGGTGGTGGTCCCATAATGATGTGAGACACCGAAAATGTATTTCTAGCTGTAGGGTTCGTTTCAGGGTGCTAATGACTATTTTTACGAAAACTGTTCCTTTATGTTCATTGCCTTAGACATGTCGAAATGCAACGAAACTTGGAAGGTGGTATTTTGGAGTGCTGATGAAGATCTTGACACATTCTAGGGGCAGTCTAAGATTGTCATGAATTTCCATTGTTTTGTAGGCTGTATTGACCTGCTTCCTACCAGGGACCAAGGTGATGAAAAATACGTTCAAACACCAAGTCCATGCTTGTACCCAGCTTAGTCTAAGTCCAAATCAAGTTCACACCTCGGTCTGAACTTAGTCCCTCTCTTGATCCAAGCTAAAGGCCCGTTCCTAATTCAACCTTGATCCAGTCCAGGTCCACACTTTGTTTTATCATTAAAACTCTCTAGTTCCAAGTCCAGGCTTATACCCAGCCAAGCACAGGTTCGGACCAGGTTCACACCTAGGTCCGAACCTAGGCCCCCATTTGGTCCAAGACAAGGGCTCGTGCCTAAACCAATCTTGATCCAGTCTGGGTCCATACCTTGTATGTTCATCAGAACCCTCTGGGTCCAAGCCCAGGCTTGCACCCAGCTCGGTCTAAGTTCGAACCAGGCTCACACCCTGGTCCAAAGCTAGACCCACTCTTGGTTCAAGTCGAGACTCGTACTTATCTAGTCTAGATCTTAGTCTAGGTTTTAGCGTAGGTCTAAGCTTAGAGTTGCTCTTAGAGCTAGACTAGACTTCAAGGTCTAAACTAAAACCCATTGAGCTTAGCAAGTCTAAATTCGAGTCTATTCTTAGCCTAGGTCTCAGTTAAGGTTTTGCCCCTAGAGTCGAGCTAGGTCTGCCCTCAGTCATTGAGTTTAGATCTTACTTAAGTCAAGATTCTATAACCAAGTCAGAAGTAATCAACATGTCATGATGATCGTTACACGACTGACTCTAAGCCTAACCTGCTCAAACCTAGGGACCAATATTTCACAATCCCTTGAGATTATCGAAAGAATTTAGGTTAGTCCATTATCCAACACCCAGGTCATTAATTAGAGGTAGAGTCTCAAGGGTCCACTCCTAATCCTAAAATCTATGTGGCCCAAAAAGTCGGCTCCGCATGAAAAACTTTGAATAGTCAGGGGGTCCGACCGGGAGTCGTCCTACAGAGCCTTTTAAGAATCCAAAGTAGGGGCCGAGTGAGTCATGCAATATCAAACACCAATTCTCGTAACTCGAACCCAGATAAACCCGAGGCACAACAACCTCAAAACTAAGACCCACCTAGGTCAAGGGGATCTAACCCAACCTCAAGCCACCATAGTATAACTCATGATTTGAACACTGTACGAAGCAGAGGTGTCAATCTAGACTGACTCTTAGGAGAAATAGGTGTCCAAGCTGCCCTAGCTTACATTGTTCATGCTCCAACTTACAAGTCGATCCTAAACTAACTCAATGGTATAGGTCAACCTCTAACAGAACCGAGTCAGTCGATTCTTCAATCGGGCGCTCTAGTTCATCCGGTCCAACAAACCGTACAACTTTCACAACCGGTGGCGACACCTATGGGTCAGTACGCCCTTCAGGCACAAATATATCAAACCACCTTGGTGACTATGGCTCATCAATCTCAGACCTAGGTAGACCAACATGTACCTCAAGTCTCGACTCATCAATCGACGCTCGGGAACCCACCTACCGGTGGGCCTACTGTCATGCTAAATACTCAACACGAATGCACCATAAAGGCAATGCAAGATATGCTTGTAAGAATGGGCATGCATGAAATTCTTCCCCTGGGATTTGTCGTCCCAGAATTTAGAAACAACTACAATGGGAAGAGCGATCCAGATGCTCATGTCAACGCGTACCTCCTCTTCGTTTAAGATTTATGTAATAGGCCTAACCAACTGAAGGTCATATTTTCACAAGCATTGACTGACAAGGCCTTGAACTGGCATCAGAGAACAATGTCCGCTCGACCATACATCATTCTCGACGAAATGTTCAACTTATTTGTCTCCCACTACAGCGGGTCGACACCAAGACCTCTCTCCCTGAGCGAGCTCAGTGCAAAAAAATAAAACCTAAGACAATCCTTCGAGGATTTCATCGGTCGATTTTGTGAGGCGGCGATGTGGGTCATAGAATGTCCTCTTACAGACCCAATCAAAATTTCCATAGTCTTAAAGAATGTTGCTCCTGAATACCGGACCTTCTTCAGCCAAGGTATTATCCCCCACTCCTTTGACTCCATGATCGAGTGAGTGACGCGACCTGAAAGGACCAGAGGGACACCCCATAACACCAAGCTCGATAATAAACCGATAACAGCTCCCCAAAATAAGAACAAAACAATAACAAGGGGAATGCTTTCGGTCAAGTTAATGAGATTGTCATTAACCGATCGGCTCAAGGTTCAGCTGCTCAACATAACAATCAGAACCAAAACCGAAGGGGTTAACCTAGAGCCAACGCTAAAAATAATAATCACAGGTGAGAGGATAATTTGACCCCTCTCAAAGACACATTAGAAAAGGTGTTAGAATTACTCCTGGCTAGAAATATGGTTTATTTCTCGCCACCATCTGAACCATCATTTCAAGTCACAGATAAGAACAGAAGGTTCAAATGGCACCAAACCATACTCATGATACTCAAAACTGCTTGTATTTGAAATAGGTGATTCAAGGGTTGATAAATAGGGGGGACATCATTGCCGCACCTAGAAATCAACCTGTCGAAGAGCTTAATCAAAAGATGGGTATCTTCACAAATCCTCTCTCTAAAAATATGATCACAATGACAGAAAAGCCGGGAGCTCAAGATAACTCAAAAGAGAACGTCGTCATTCACATGGTTGAGAGTGGAAACGAAGAAGATGATCCTAATCAATTCATATTTGCTAGTGATCATCACTTTCATGAGTCTGAAGAAGATCTTTTGAGCCTTCTAAGAGCAAACCCTTCATCTCCTATCCTTGATAACCATCCCAAATGGGATCGATATGACAAAGATGACACACTAGAGATCGATATGGTCAGGATCAACGAAAAAGGACCATCTTCCAAACAAGGGGCCAACACCCCAAAATCTCTCATTACTCTTGTTAGGGCTGACCCTGTCGAGCTTCAGGCTGGCTAGGTTGATTCCCTAACCTGAAGAGGTTGAGTGTTCAAACCCATTCAATTGATGGCCGATACTCTCGATGAAAGAACGGGAAACACCTCAAAAGCCAAAAACCAGCGGGGATCGCAGATCATGAATCGAATAAAGAAATTCAAGGATCCGCAACCACCTATGATCTAATGGATCATCTCGGGAAGATTCAGGCTCAAATCTCCATCTTGGTGCAGCTTGTCAATTCACCAGCACATAGAGCCCAGATCGAAAGGGTCCTCTCTAAGACACATCCCGAGCAACCCACAGCCGGATGAGTTGTGTAGAATGATCAACCAGCTAATGACACCAACATCGATCGTGTTCACAAACAATGACATCCCGGTCATCTTCAATCGCTTTGTCCAACCTCTGCACATCACCATTTTCATGCAAGGATATGAGATACGAAGAGTGCTTGTTGATAATGAGGCATCCTTAAACATATGCCTTATCAAAACAGTGAAGCAGATAGGCAAAAGCCCAGACGATTTTGAGTCATTCCAACTAACTATCGCTGCATACGACGGGACCAAGAGATAAGCAGAAGGCATACTGCCTCTCACACTCAAGAACGGTCCTATCATCCAAGTGAAAATGTTTTATGTCTAGGACATAACGGCTTCATTCAACATGCTGCTAGGAAGACCGTTGCTGCATGAAAACCTCGTGGTAGCCTCTACACTCCACCAACACCTCAAATTTTCTACTAAAAATGATGTCGCGAAGGTATGTGCTACTTTTCTCAATTCTAGTATGCATAATGGGAAGATAGCCGCAGGGGTTGTGCTCAGAGAAATCCCACTCGCTTCCTTCGAGCAAGCAGATTGTGCCACCTTACGCCTAGAGGTCGGCGACCCTGTTTCTCAAATTTTTCAAACTTTTGCATCGATGATGACATTATCCAATGTCAACATCAATACAGCTTTGGGTCCCTCGAGGTTCGACACATACTCTTCTCCCAAGGCTTCCAACCAGGCCAAGGCTAAGGACAAGGCGTAATGGGGGCAATTTCTGAATCACTCTAAGCAAAAACTGAAAATGGGGATTGAAGAGGTCTCGGGTGTTCTCTCACCTTATTTCAAAGTTGGATGAAGCCTTCAAGCTATCCGGGCTTTGTCTCTGGATGCATTCAAAGTCTCGATCCTCTCGATGCTCTTCCTTCAAAATGACCAAATGTGATCCTTGATTCCCCAACGGTCGGGAATTCTTCTTCCACACCTCAGCACACACAAGAACTTGGAATTGAAGACCATTGTGGTGACCTGGATTTGAAGGTATGCACAATTGGTCTAACATAGCTAAGCATTCTCATCCACTGATACAAACCTAGGAATGGAATTGGTCGATCACTCCTCTATCTCGAGAATCGTTGAAAGCATACCAGCGGCACCTTCAAGTTTTGGTACCAAAAAACAGATTGGCATAGGGAGGCCATCTAACCGTTGTGCGCGTCCAATCCCCAACATTTTTCTTGTGAGTTCCATAAGGAACACCTCTTGCAATGTTTGAAAATCTGTTGAAAATTCCAAACATGGTAAGACGGATAATAATGAGTTTTCAAAAACTGCAAACACTCAAGATAGCTCAATAATGGTGCACAATACCCAAGACGACGAATTGGATGAACAAGATGAAGATCAAGAGAACCAAGAGGCTGAAGAAATCAAACTTAACCTGAGGAATTCACTTCCCATGTTGAACAATTCAAGAAGTGGTTCGACGGTGACCCAACGACTATCATCAAAGAGACAATCGACGTAAACCTAAGAACTAAGAAGGACCCAAGGTTAAGTACGATTGGAATCTCCCTATCTCTTGAGGACTGGGAAAATATGATTTCATTGCTCAAGGAATATCGCGATGTCTTCGCCTGGTCATATGATGATATGTCAGGGGTAGATCCCACATTGTTGTAACATGACCTAATATTCAACGAAGGAGCCAAGCTTGTAAGGAAGAAACTCTGACGTCAAAAGACCCACCTTGAGCTCAAAATTAAGGAAGAAATTGACAAACTACTCAAGGCAAAGTTCATTACCTCCGTCGACTACTCAGAATGGTTGGCCAACATAGTAGTCATACCCAAGAAAGACGGGAGGATCCGAGTGTGTGTCGACTACCAAGACCTCAACAAGGCAAGTCCCAAAGACAATTTTTCGTTACCAAATATAGATTTCTTGGTCGACAACGCTGCGGGGCACGAGATGTTGTCATTCATGGTCGGCTTCTCAGGTTACAACCAGATCCTCATGGCAGAAGAAGGCCAGACCAAGACTTTATTCATAATGTAATGGGGAACCTATTGCTACTATGTCTTGCCCTTCGTTATAAAAAATGTAGGGGCAACTTATTAACAGGCAATGACTAGCATCTTCCAAGACTTAATGCACACCATCATGGAAGACTATGTCGAAGACATTTTGGTCAAGTGGAAGACCAGGTCTGATCATCTCACCAACCTGAGAACTATTTTTAAAAGACTTCGGAAACATCAACTCAAACTCATTCCATAGAAATGTGCCTTTGGAGTTGAATCCAGCAAATTACTAGGCTTTATAATAAGCCAAAAGGGCATTGAGGAAGACCCATCCAAAATACGAGACATCACTGAAATGCTCCCTCCCCAGAACATTAGATAAATCTGTGGGCTTCAAGGTCGCATACAAGCCATAAGGCGTTTTATTTTACAACTGGCAGACAAGTGCGTGCCGTTCAATAGGCTCCTTAAGAAGGATACCCCATTCATATGGGATTATGAATGCCAAGAGGCGTTCGACCAAATTAAGGAGTACCTCACCAAACCTCCCATCCTTAATCCTCTTAATCCAGACAAACCCCTATTCCAATACATATCTGTGAAAGACAGCACCATTGGGGCAATCTTAGGTTAATATGATGACCATGAAAAAGAACAAACAATATACTACATCAACAAAACCATGGTCGACAATGAGACAAGATACACGAACGTGGAGAAGAATTTCTTAACACTTGTGTGGTCTATGCAGAAATTAAGACACTATGTCTCATCTCATACAATCAAGCTCATCTTAAAAATAGACCTACTCAAGTACCTATTGGAGAGACCAGTCCTCAACAGACGTTTGACGAAGTGGAGAATTTGATTGAGCAAGTTCGAGATCAAATATATCACTAAAAAATCGATCAAAGGACAAATCATTGCTGACCACTTAGCTGAACAAGCACTGCCAGATAGCACTCCCATCAATACAGATCTCCTTGATGAAAACCTCTTCACAATCGAGGAATCAATTTGGGGGTTATACTTCGACAATGCAAGGAATGAATACGGGTCAAGTATAGGAGTCATACTATGATCACCTGAGAAGATTTTAATGCCAACAGCCATCAGATTGATTTCCCATGTACCAATAACATTGCTGAATATGAAGCCTAGATAACCGGGCTCGAGAATGCTATGAGAATGAAAATCCAGCAAATACAAGTGATTGGTGACTCTTTACTTGTCATAAACCAAGTTCAAGGGATATGGAAGGTGAAAGAAGAAAAGCTCAAACCCTATTTTTTATCAAACAAGGGGCCCCCACTCAATAAAGGCTTAGATAATAGTGGAAATTCCAACCATCTCAGAGTAGCCCCAGAACTATTCAAGGTCTTCATAAGGACCCTCAAAGGACAGTTATCAAGTTTCATTGCATTTCAACATGTCTAAGGAAGTGCAGACTGACAAGCAATTCTAGCAGAATTGGCCTCCAACACCCTAAAATGGACCCTATAACTAGAGCTACATTTTTGGTTCCTCAAATTATTGTAGTACCACTACCATTGGATCCGGTATGGTTGAAATCCCCTAGGGGTCAAATTTCATCATAAACAGACACTCCAGGAAGAAGTTATAGGCAAAAGAGTGAAACAAGAGGAGCCGCACACTATTCTTGTGCGGCCACCCTGGAACTCCTCACCATTGAAGGGACAATTATGACCAGTGACTTTCGATGCTCATATCTCACTCATCTAAGGTTGTGTCAAGCCCAAATTTTGTGAGTGTACTCGTCTCATCAAGACGAGCGTTTCGATATGTGGCATGCCTGATGACGATGACTAAACGTGAAGAAAAGCTAGAGAGAACTTGTTGATCCACGAAAAAAGTACAGGAAAATCAAGAGCATCATGCCTCACTCGAGCGACCAAATCACGCCACTCATGAGCCCGATCAAGGTGAGACCAATTCCATCGTGTACGTAAGGTCTTGGGTTATCTTCCACCCGAACCCTGTACATGTTGAACGGTCAGATTATTCACACAAATTCGATGAAGCGACTGCAATTCCGTCGCCGGAATTCCAGATTCCGACTAAAATTCCATATTTGCAAAATCTTCATTCAAGCATGGAATTGAGCTATGTTTATTGCCCCACGATCATAACGGCATGCTCAATGTGATCTAGTGAAGAAATCACAGAAAAACATCAAGAAAAGAGCACACTATCGATCCAAAGTTTCAAGACTTGATCAAAATTCAAGTCACATGATTGTACCTTAAAAAAACGTTCCATGGCTCAAAATTAGTATCAAACCAATCGCCATGCCGAGCCCTACATGCAAAAAATCATCTTTCGATCAACTGGGCATCAGAATGACGCCGGATCGTTCATGAATAATCATGCACGTTTTAGGGCAACATAGGGACTGATATGAAATTCCACAACTTGTTAGGAAGGGAAAAATCTGTCATTTTGCACCCTCTTTTCTATTTTTTTTAATTCAATTTAATCTTAATTTTTAGCAATTAGGGTTACTTTTGATCATCCACCCATGTTTGCGGCAAATTCTATATATACCACATACCATCATTGCACGCAAGAGGTAATACACACACACATAATACACAAAGAGAGAGTTTTTACTTAATAAAGTTTCTCTTTCTTCTCTTTGTTGTGTCACGTTTGGAAGGTAAGGGAATCTTTTAGACTGGTACCCTTAAGCTCGAGGTAAATCTTCTCTCTCTTCTTTTTCTTTCTTCTCTCTGTTCCTCTCTTTCTTCTTCCTATTCTCCATCTGAGCTCCCCTCAGAGGACATGCATAGTAGTAGCAGTGCCAAGCATGCCTCTCCTATGGTCTCACAGGTCACGCATGGTGATGGCAACGCTATGCACGAGCCTCCTTCTCCTTTTGTTCGTCCATCTCTACCACCCAATGAGGCTTGCAGACGGTGCTACTCATCGCCGTCCGCAGACTCGTCATCAACGCCTTAGTCAAGAGTGTAGATAGCGAAACTCATTGCCACTCGCAGGGGTCTTTCCCCCGTTGCTCGTCTATTGCAGACGACGATGCCTATCACCGCCTGCGAGAGGTCGCGGCAATGTTTATCACCGCCAGCGAGCTTTCTTCATGTGCGTGGTGCCTATCGCCATCTGCGAGCCCCCTTTGTGCATTTAGTGCTCATCACCGCTTCCCCTGCGTCCCACGCCTACCACCTTGCGCTTCTTGAGAATTATCACCACGTGCTATACAAATGGCTATTGCCGTGCAATTCATAAGAGGCTATCGCCACCCGTGCAGAGGTGCGCTGCCTTCTCATGTTGCCAACGACAATGTCTAGCGTCGTTCGTAGTTCCCTGCCTCCCCTCTCGTCGCGATTGATAGTGTCTAGCGTCTTCCAAGGGCCGTGACACTGCTATTCCACGGTCGTGGGTGGCGTCAGAACCCTATCTCTCTGCCATCTCGGGCCTTCTTTTCATTCTCTCCTCTTCTCACTGGATTGAGGGTTGACCTAGCCTGACACTACCATATCGGCCTCAGTTTTGAATAGTCTTGCTCCTGAGTACTATGCCCGTCTTACTACCACTCCGAGTTAGTCGCTATCTAGCTATGAAGCTAGTTTCGTCCCTTCATCAAGTTTTCTTCTCTTTTCGACCTTTGCTTGAAACTTCCACTCCAACATCTTAACCTCTCAATGTGCCCTAAGACAAAGGTGGGTCTCTTCGACCCACTTGTCTTGCAAATTAACCATAGAAGTGTTGTGCAGAAAAGCAAGGAGATCACATGACAAGGGAGGCGATCGGAACTAGCTAAGCAGCTAGGGGCATTTTTGACGTGATCTAAGAGGGTTCCCACATGAGCCAGCCCGAGTAGGTCCCGAACCCACCTTAAATTCCTCTCTCATCGGTTGGTAGACCTACCCTTGCTCTTGAAAAAGGTTCCAAGACAGCGAACTCAAATCCTAAGTTCACTAAAAACCCGATATACATGCCGCCTGATCATTTAGATCCAGATGGCGAGATCGAGGCACCTAACCAACTCGGCGACTCCACTGTTACTTACTACCTTTTATTCAGTTTGCTCTTGTTTGACCAGTATCCTCTTTTACTTTCTGCATTAATTTTTATGGCAATTTGGTTATTCAACCATTCATCCGAGTCGGGGACTTCCTTATCCCTGCACTTGTGGCTGTCCTAAGGAAGTGAACTACTGAAGCTTCATTCCCTACTCTCTTGCTGAGTCGCGACTCACAATCCGGCTCCCAGGTTCTTTCTTGGGTTGGAGTGAGAGGGGACTTGAAGGTCCCTGACTCCCCGCTTCCTCGCCCTTGTGGACCTTCCACCAGGCCCCTTTGCATTGGTAGCACATCTGCTACCGCACACCGAAAACACCCAAGGGATTGTGGTTCATCAACTCGAGACGCACCTCGGGGCGACCTTCACACTGCCTTGAGCTCACATTTAGGGCTAGGACTTCTCAGGCCGAGCCTTGCATGCACCATGCGCTTGCTTTCCACATCTCGGAGCAGTGCTTCTATGCTAGGTCGAGCACAAGAGGGTTGACAACTCCATCCTTCCTCCCAGCACACACAATTCTACTCTGTGAGAGATGAGCTTTGGCCTTATCCCTCATAGACACAAGCTTGTAGGTCTCGACCTCCCAAGGTCAAACCAATTGACGGAGCCCGGGTTGACTCCCATGTAACCTGAACGGCTACCCTAAAGGTGTAAACGCATTGACTCTACAGGTTCTTACCCAATCCAAACTCAGGCGGAGTCAGGAACTAGCTCCTTCCTCTATCTCTCTTTCGACGTCAGGCAAGCACCTCGAGCTCTGATACTCAAGGTCTTCCTTAAAAGTACCATCTTGAGCCAGCCTCAAGTCAGCCGTGCACCCAGGCCTCACAAAGGGATTCGGAGCAGCAGCCTGATGACAGACAGAGGCCTCCAGCCTCCAAGGTAGAAACCCAGGTTTTCAACTCCCTCGGACCCCACTTCTTGCTCCAACTCATAGACACGGCCCTCGCATGTTCAAAGAAGGCGGGGCAGTACAAGTCTCAGGCTCGATTCTGGAATGAATTCCACAACCGTCTCAGGATTAGGTAAAGGAGGGGTTTGCAAATCCTGACCAAAGAAACCTCTAAGGCAGTTGAGATCACCACCCTTGATGACCTCCTGCCTCGTAATCCCTTTTTCCCTCTCCAAACTCCAGAACCTGAGTGAGTCCAAGGGTATTTCTCGGTCAGCACTATCTAGAAGCCACGGTCCGAAGACCATTGAGAAACGATCCTTACAAGATCGACAAACAAGGCTCGTGTCCAGTTGGGGCAGGCTGGAGCCTTGCAAACTGACTTGCCACACCTGACTCGTCAACCTTTGGCAGTCCACTGCGCCACCTAACTCTGCCCTTCCAGAATAAATGGTCAGTTTCACGGTGATCAATGATTCAGATGACACTTAGGAAGAGCGGATGAGCAGGTTTGAGGTAATGGGGCAATACATCCTCAAGAAGATGGAATGCTTAGAAATCTCCAGGTCCCCTTCTTCTCACCATGAGACTGATTCCCCGACTGGTGAGGACACAGTGCCCAGGAAAACTCCCCCATCGGCCCCTCAAGACAATTCTGCCTCCCACAGGTTCTCTTAAACTGACATAGGTTCTATGGTGAGCCATAGCCTCAAGAACAAAGTCCTTGGCATGCAGGAGGCGCCTCTCTACCAGATGCCATACCCCTCGTACATTGACCTGGTACCGTTTCTCTCAAACTACAAAAAGGGAAACACTCCCTGTTCAATGGTACTATGTCCCCTCACTAGCATACTGCCCACTTCCAAGCAGCTTGTAGGGAGACGACAACTAACGACGACTTCTCCTTCGTCAAGATTCTCAAAGGGTCAGCCTTCCAGTGGTATGCTCGCCTGCCTCCAAATTCGGTGCACACGTGGCAAGAAATGGAGCAGTTGTTTTACCAATGCTACTACGAAGTCCAAACGAACGTGGAAACCATCGAGATCCTTACTCTAATGCATGACCTTGGTGAGCCGGTTGACAAGTTCATTGCCTGATGGAGAGAGCAGACAACCTTTCATGCCACTCCCATGACTGAGAAGGAAGAAGTCCAAACCTGCATACGGAGTATGCTTCCCAAGATCGCCCTACAAGTCGAGGCATCCAATCTACCCTCCATGTCAGAGATCATATTTATGGCAGTCCGTATTGAGGGATTGTTCAAACACCATGGAAACTCTTGATAGCAACCGTCCGACTCAAATTCTCACTCCAACAGTTGGGGCAACCAAAAGGCAGTGAACAGTGCAACTGTCCTCGTGACAGACGCGCGCGGCTCCTCAATCCTTAGACCTCTCCAAGGCATAGACGCCTCAGGCCCCAGGCAAGCAGCAGTCCTACAATGAGGTCCCCCTCCTAAAACTTCTAAGCGAAATGACTTTTGGATCCAGCATCAAAACAAAGTTTACCCCTTCAACAAGGAGTGGACTTTTACACTGCTTTGATAGCTGTTAGAACAGAACATGATCCAACTGTCGGAGGTTAACAGCGAGTTGGGAAAGAGACAAATGAGAGGTATTGTGCCTATCACATGAGAGTATGCCACCCTATGAATGACTGATATAATCTCAACGACACTGTCAATGCCCTTATTAACAAGGGTCAGATAAAACTTGAAGAGTTAAATAAAGCGTTTGGGGCAACTGAGGCTTCTCATAGTGACAATCCAAGAGGGTGACGAGGTACCCACTATCCTCCGTGCACTATTTTCTATTATGCTTGAGGAGGGAAACATCACGTCGAAGTCGACAAGGCAACCTAAGTTCCTGCCTCTAGGAATTGAGAACCTCTGGTGCGCCTATCACATTGTATGAGGCCATGATGTTAGTGAATGTACCGGCTTCCAGGAGGACACCCTCAAGTCCCTTTTACGTCTATGCAAGAAAACCTCCCTACTCAAGCACAGTAAAACACTAAGCAAGATCCTCTGCAGGCTCTTTATGAAGTGATGCTCCAACAGGGTCTTGTCACTCTTAAGCCTGCCAGGCAACCGAGGCGTCTTGCCTAGGGCACGGAAACCTTTGTTGCCCATATCACCAAGTATGGAGCCACGAACTCAAAGCGTGCTCTAGGTTCGAAGCTATAGTCGTGGAGAAAGTCCAGCAAGGCCACCTCGTTTGGGCGGTTCTCCCCGAACGCTTTCAGGCCATCGCTCCAGTTCAAGAGGAAGCCACACTAAAAGTCCCATAAGAGCATACACTGAACCCTTCATAGCCCTTGACCTCTCAACCTTAAGAAGTATACTATGGGCGAAGCAGGCTAAAATCCCTAGAGCATGAGGCAGTCCACCAAGATATGACTACTCGCCAGCCTGGTAGGGTAGTCCAAACACCCCCTTAAGGATCCAAAAGGAGACAACAAGCACCAGCTGAAGGAATCATCTTCGTCAGCCACCAGTTGAGGGAGAATTCCTTAGACCTCTTCCTCCACTATTGACCTTGCAAGACTTCATCTCAGGCGCAGTTCACCTCATCCTTTTGTTCAATCAGGCGAACATGCCTGAATCACCAGCAGGTAGGGATTCCTCCAATATGGGTGATGATGCTAAAAGCACCCCACAATGGTCAAAGTCGAGGCAAGACCTTAAATACCCCCTGCAAATGTCCAATTTCAGCGATGACATAAAAAGCTGTCCAAAACGTTCGAACTCTTCTTCTCCTCCCTCCTCTTTTATTTTCTCCACAGTTTAAGCTCGACAGTGTCTAGACATCAATGCTCTATACAGAGAGCTTGAAAGCACCAGTCTCAACATGTCAGAGCAAGAGCGCCTCAAAGGAATGTTGGCCCAGACAGTTGGATTCTTGACAATCGCCAACGCCCTATCAACCTGAGCCAAAACCAAGCCATCATGAACCTCCTCTTCTAAAGAAGCCTTCCATATGGTGCATATCTTGGAAGTACCATCCAACATGAGGCAAATGAGTCTAAGATTGGGAAAGAAGCTACAACCCACACCTCGAAGCTCAAGGTCCTCAATTTCCTGATACTTCACTTTTCCCTAAGCTTAAACCTCAAACTTCTACATCCCTATTACTTCCCCATCAACCCAGACCGTACCGGCTGAGCAACGAAGTCAGCCAATGTCACAAAGCAAAACCCAACCAAAGCCTATTCCAAAGCCTACCCTACCACCTACACCAGTGACTAGATTAGGAACATAGAAGACTAATGAGGACACAGTGAAATATGACGTAATTGGGCACTTAAGAAAGCTTCTAGCCTTTCTAAGTATCTATGATGCCCTCCTGTTACCTAGGGACTTTCGTATGGCTTTGATTCAAGCTCTTTTCAACCCAAAGCTGTACGAGACTAAAGTGGAACCCATTGAAGTTGACGTAGCCATCCTGAGTGGGTGCTTGGCAATTTCTTTTTTCGAAGATGACCTTCACTTGGGAGGCAAGTTCCACAATCTCCCCCTCTTTGTGAATGCTGAACTGCACACCTGCACTATTAACCAGATCATGTTGGATGGTGGGTCAGCAGTCAACCTGATCCCAAGAAGGATCCTCACCCGATTGGGATTAGGATCTAACGACCTCACTCTTACCCACATCATTGTGCAAGGTTTCAAGCAATCTAAAGAGAAGTCAGCTGACATTGTGTGCCTTCGTCTCAAGATCGGTGACCTCAACGATTACGCTTAGTTCCATGTAATGGACACCAATACCTCTTACAACGTCCTACTTGATCGTCCTTGGCTTCATGATTAAGGGGTGGTTCTTTCCATGCTCCATCAATGCTTCAAGTACAGCCGAGATGGAAGACAACACACAGTCTATGCTGACAAAAGACTGTTCCCTGTAGCTGAGACTCACTATGTCTACGCCAAGTACTATTTCATAGACCTTCTAGTGCCAGGAAAGACAAAGGATGATGATTGGAAGGTTGTGAGTGAGACAGGACCCTCGCCTCACGATGATATTGGAGGTCTAGGGCGAATGATCGTGAACATGTTCAAAGAAGAGGAAAGACAAGGCAAGATCCTCCCTCGACTCCGATCTACCCGAGTATACCTTGCCACCTCTCCGAGGTCATGGTATCTTCTTCCAAAGATGAAGCTTCCCCCTTAACTTTTAAATTTCCAGAACAAAATGATGAGTTAGAAGTAACTCTTGAGACTGAGGAAGCTCTTAGGTAGACCTTCCAACATCGAGGGTTACCTATTAATCGAACCAGAATAGTTTGCACGTCCCCATTGCTCTTTTAGAAGCAGAATTCTCATACCAACCACCAAAGAGGGTACTCCAAATTCCATGCTCTTGAAACAAGGGGATTATCAGCAGCCAAGAGAAGGTCTTTCACCTCTTAGAGGCTCCCAAAGAGGTATGGGCCGATAGAGTCAGTCCTCTAGCTCTCAGGAACAAGACCCCATAGCAGAGTTGAGAAGCGAGGTTCGTAGCCTCCAAAATTAGTTGCACATTATGCGCATCGCTTCAAAGCCATTGAAGCCGTTTGTCCTTAAGACTAAGACTTATGACGAGCTCAAATGCAATGCACCGTGAATCGAAGCCAAGGCTCCCTCAGATTGGAGTATTTACCACGAACAGGCTCACCAAATTATGAGAACCAGGAATTATGAGCCCCTGTCCAATCAAACACTAAGGGTGGAAGAAGCAACGGCTCCCCCATTCGAGGTCATTGAAGCCACAACAAGCTACCATAATATGAAGCATGGTGTGGGCTATTCTTTTTCATCTCAAGCTATGAAAGAGCAAAAGCAATGAAATAGAACTAGAACGAAAATAACAGACATGCAAAAGAACTACTGCATTCATCAAAAATGTCATTTCTTTACAATAAAGAGAAAAAATAGAAAGAAGATGTTGTAAAAAACGATCAATAATATCATTGACCCTTACCTTGCACTCATGGTCTCGCTCGCTCGATGCCTACTCTCAATTCGGCCACCAACTCAGCCTGAAGCTCCACTAAGGCTAGCTGCTCGCCCAAGGAGTACTCGAGGTCCAGCACCTTCTGGCCCAATCCCTTGTCTTCGGCCTCCTAAGTTATCATCTCCTCTCCAATCTGGCAAGCTCCTGTGCTCATTTGACTATCTTCGCCTTCAAGGTCTACACCTTGATATTGCACGTTACAACCTTCTCGATAAGAGCAGACATCTGGGAGATGGTAGCCTATATCTATTCTAATTGGACTCGTGCCAGTTCCCAGTTCTGTGCTAGGGAAGCCTCCAATGATTCTAACAATGAGACCTCTAGGCGTACTGCAGCCTTCTCTGCCTTCAAAGCCTTATTCCTCCATCCCTCCATCACATTGGTAATGTTATCAAAGCAAGGATGGACTTCGGGCACATTCCCTAATGAGATTCCCCTCAACTGTTGGATCATTGCTCCACGCGCTTCAAGAGACAACTTCTTCAGCTTCTGGAGGCCCATTCGAAGCATCTCAAAAATGACGCCTGATAGCCTGCTGAAAGCAGGCCGGGGCAATACAGCAGGATTGATCATAGCAAGAGTATCCCCGGCTGCAACCAAGGCCTCAGGCTCCCGGGCTTCAAGAGCAACTTCTGGCTGCTCTGATACCTCGGCTATGCCTCTCTCGCTCTGAGCCCTTGTCGTGACCACATCGAGCTCGACCCTCTCAAGCCCAGGTACCATACCTCGCCCTTTGGAAGCACCACAACCGCAACTGGGACAAGGCTGACCTCCTCACTTGGAGCCACTACCTTAGTCTCAAGTTGCACCATGGTAGCCTTCTTCTCCTCCATATTAAGAAACCTAGGCAAAGAATCATCCATGATAATCCGGTGAGGCCGCTCGATCACGCGCCAGTCATGGGGGAAGCCGAGGGTAAAGATTTCGCCTAGGGGAGGGGTCATAGCCATTTCCCGCTGCCTTATATCTTGGCTCCAACAGCCACCCTCCCCCTTCCAAGGGTGTTCCATGTCCCAGTACCCCTTGTTGGTGATCCTCCACCAAAGCTCATGGGCCTCGGTTGCCCTTATCGTCTTGCCAAAATGGGGCCGCACATACTTATTGACTTGGTGGGCTCCAAGCATGTGGCCTAAGTAGTGCGAATGTGCCTTGAGAGCCAAGTCCCCTGGCGAGTTCCCAATTGGTCTTTCTTCAAATGTGCGGCCCTGCTATGCTATTTCACAGAGAATACTGAGAACTTACAGCCTTGATCTAACCCATGCTGTCGGGCAAACCGATGGGGGAAGTATCCCTCAAGCTTCGCGCTATGAACAATGCGGTAGACTAAAACTCCACATCGGACGCTTAGCATGAACATCAATTATTTCGGGCTGGTGAAGTTACCATCCAGATGGTGGCCCAACTTGTCGACAAACGCACACTCTGTGAGGCCTCCAATTGAGAATGCCACCCAGGTCATATGTAGGTGGTCATTATAAAACAAGCTATGCGCATGACCTAGGGTATGGAAGATTGCCTTCTGCCTGGCAATCTTCAGCAAAAATGGGCACACGGTGTCCTCCAACTCTCTGGTTTTGAGATATGTCTCCAAAAAATAAGCTCCAAGCTAATCATATATATACTGGACTGGGAAAGGAGTCTTGAAATCTCTAGGGATGGCCTCGCCATCTACTATGCCATATCCCTCCTTCATCCCCTTGATACTGTCTTCCCCTGGAAATGGCCCCTAGGCCATGATAAATACTGCACAGGACGGGCTATGCGAGTGTGTACTCCTTCCCTAGCACCATGTCGCAGGCCACATAACAAGTGCGGGGATGAAGGAAGTCTGCCCCTCCTGGCAAGGAAAATTTACACAAGAAGAGCACCAAGCCGCCAGGTAAATGTGCACATTTTCCTTTTACAGCTCGAAAACTAATGGGGTTTCCTTTTCCCCTTTCTCGGCAACAGACCAGCTTCATCTCTATAGTCGCCATAGAAGAATGTCACCCATTTGATGAAAGTGACTCGCCCACTTTTGGGCTCATCATAGAGTTGTTCGTCGATCACAAAAAATTCATGAAGCTTAGCCAGTGGGTCTTCTTTGCCTACCTTTACCCCTCCAAAAATGAATGAGTTTGGGGGAATGAACTCATCATACATAGTACTAAGAAGCGATAACCCACCAACGAAGTGGAGGTCCATCAGCAACATCCCTGCTTCCCCTTGACCAAGTAGCCATGTGTTGCTAACATGGCTCCAAGTTTCCAACAACACCTTGACCGTGTTTGAACAATGGCCATAGTACCCCGCCAAGCACTGGATGGCGGCCGACAAGGAAGCCCATCTCAAAGTATTTTGAAAATTCCTCAACACTTT
Organism: Amborella trichopoda; assembly: GCF_054954075.1. NCBI lineage: Eukaryota > Viridiplantae > Streptophyta > Magnoliopsida > Amborellales > Amborellaceae > Amborella > Amborella trichopoda. Next base: position 22,835,903 of record NC_142338.1, on the reverse strand, counting down.
CATGATCCATGTGGAGTACCCCTTCAAGTACTGGTGTTCCCCTTGTGCCCACAGGCCAGCAGAAGACTACTCCATGCCCGAGGTTTCTACCATCCGCTTGCCTAGAGTCGACAAGTTCACATTATAAGCCATGTTTCGGTGCAGGCAATGTAGAAAACGTACCCCTTCCTCTATAGTCACAATGTCATCGTTATCTTCCCGTGTTACAAACCATACGGGGTTGGTCACAAAGGTGATGCTCGAGGGCCACCTCGGTTAACATAAAGTCTTGGTGAGCTTGATTAGTTCGCCTCTCACCGAGCTTTCGTCTGTAAATTCATCAGTACTAAGCTCCCCTCCTCGCAGAAGATTCTTCACATCTGGAATGGCACCTGAAGGTTTGGCCATTAGATTAGAAGCTTCACCGGCAAAGGATGCTAAGCTGCCGGGAAGAGACTGTGCTCACTAAGGTGTATCTCCGGCTAGGCACTCAGGGTGTAATGTTGGCAAAGTATAACCATCTCACAGAGAAGGGTAGGACTATCATCGTTTTCCCACTGAGATGGTATCACCGCTCATGGAGGGCAAGCTATCGCCGTCACGTAACAAAGGTCGAGACTATCGCCTTCTACCCACTGAGATGGTATCACTATGCGTATAAAGCGGGGCTATCGTCGTCTCGTAACCAAAAGAAGGTAGCGCAGTGCCACAACCAGGGGACTATCATAAATGCATGTGCTCTAATTGTTAACATGTGCCACACGTGTGTCCCTCGAAGTCTGGGCAAGCCGCCTGACAATCGCAACGTGGCCTATCACCACGCGTGTAGAGGGTGACTGTTCGCCTTCCCATGACCCCTTGTCTCTTTGATCGCTACGACCCCGCAACCCTTTCTAGTTCCCATTGGCATTTCCCCTTCTCGCCGGAAACTTACTCCTGTTCACTGAAAAACCCTTCCCCCCTTTCTACTTGTTACTGAAATTAGCGGGAAACCACCAGAATCCTCAGAAAGCTTCCCTGTGACCCTATGGGTTTCCCTTCTCCCTGTTTTCCCACTTCAACAGTTCTCTAGAAACTCACCAGAATTACATTAAGTTCCCGGTGAGTCCACTACTTCAGCTCCTCCTTCTCCTCCAACAACCAGAGGACCAACAGAGCCCTCTAAACCTTTTGTAACCTTGCCACTAGCTGCGGAACTACTGGAGAAACACTTGGTCGAAGCACCTCTGCAAAACCTGCTAAGTCTATGAGATGCCTGAGAGAGCCTCGACACTCTTTGAAAAGCTCACTGTCACGGTACAAAGCTTTGCAACCTCCTGAAGCTCGCTAGAAAAGCTCCTGAATACCTCAGCAAATTTTGGCCTGGGATTTCTCGGTGGAAATCTCGTGCCAGAAGGTCAGGCTCTCTCTCTCTCTCTCTTTGTCTGTCTGTCTCTCTCTATCTCTTGCACTAAAACTGTTTTACCCTTCGATAAAATAGTAAAAGGGGGTTCTTCCTCTTTTGTACTCAGCAGTGCCACAAATTTCCCTTGACAAATCAGAAAAGATGCTGCAGTCCTCATTTCCTGACAGCAATAAGACTAGGTCAGAGCGGGTCAAGCTCGAGACCCGAAAGGGTCATTGCCACGCGCTTCACCGAAAGGTCATCGCCGCATGCTTCGTCAAAGGGCTATCGTCGCGTGCCTCGTCAAGGCTATCACCCTGCGCTTTGTCAAAGGGCTATCGCCACGCGCCCCATCAAGGCTATCGCTGCAGACTTCATTAGGGGCTACTACCAAGCCATTCACCAAGGGACCTAACGTCATGCGCACATCATCAAGGCCTAATGCCACGCGTGCCATCCGACACTTGGTGCCACAAGCATGCAATGACACTCCCATCTGGACCATTGTCTTGCACCCTTAGGAAGTTCAGTACCTCAACACAGCTTCGGTCCACCTTAAACTGCGTAGCCACAATCCTTACGATATGACCTTAAACTGTAGTGGAGGTTTAGTTGCACGACCTTAAACTACTTAGTCCGCATCGCACGACTCAAAACTATACGACTATGGTCCAACTGTATGACCTTAAACCATAGTGCACATCCCGGCATTATGACGTTAAAAGGCTTAGCACCATGGTCCAAACTACATGACCTTAAACTATAGCGAAGGCCTAGTTGCACGACCTTAAACTGCATGGTCCTAGCCGCGTGACTTTAAACTGTATCGTCATGATCAAAGCTACAAGCTTAAAACTATAACTCACGTCTCGAGAGATGAACCACCTCTTCGATAATGTTTATTTCATCAACATCCCTAATGGAGTTAGATGTATACAAAGGTCATACCTACCCCTTTATTCCCCAATGGGTTTCTTTCGCACCAACATCCCAGCAAGAGTCACATCCTACTGCGACCCACTATCCCCACAGAGTTAACGTTATTCTTATCTTCTCAATCCCCAGTGGGGTTACACGTGCTCCGCCCATCATCCCCAATGAAGTTACATGCATACCATTACTCATTATCTCGCTGGAGTCACACTTACCCTCTTAATCCCCAGAGACGTTTGCTTACTCCTGCCACTCCTCATAGGGCCACCATCTTCATCTAAATCTATCTGCTTGTGTACAGCCTTGACTATCTTTATCTCTAGGGAGTTTGATGGTTATCTATAGACTTATCCCCCCATGCATGGCGACCCACACTTTGGTCTGTGCTGTATGACTTTAAACTGCACAGCCACGATAAAAAATATATGACCTTAAACTGTAGCGAATGTCTAGTTGCACGACCTTAAACTGTATGATCCATGCTGCAAGACCTTAAACTGCACAGCCATGGTCCAAATTATATGACCTAAAACTGTAGCAGAGGCCTAGTTGCACAACCTTAAACTGCATGGTCCATGCTGTAAGACCTTAGACTCCACAGCCATGGTCTGAACTATATGAACCTAAACTGATGCAGAGGTCTAATCGGACGAACTTAAACTGTAGAGTCCTAATTGCATTACATTAAACTGCATAACCAAGGTCCAAGCTATATGACCTTAAACCATAGTGCACGTTCTGACTTCATGACGTTCAACTGCTTTGCCTAGGTCCAGAAGGCATGAGCTTAAATGCGCCCTCACATACACGTACACTCCTTTACATGCATCTTTACGCACGCTTTGCCTAACCAACCCATTCATGTGCTCACACAACCTTCATTACCTCCCCAGTGAGTCCACATACATGCACATGCCCTTTACGTGCATCTTCATGCATGCCTTCCTTAACCGACCCATTCGTGTGCGCACACCATCCATCATTCTCTAGTGAGTCTTACCCATGCTCATGAAATGGCAAACCATTTCACAATCCATATTCGTTGTCAACTAGTGGGTCACCATTCTTCACCCACCATTCTCCCTTCATAGGTAGCCTCATGCTATCCTCCTAAATTGAGTCGTAGCTATGACCATAATCACTCCATGACCTTTACAGACTGCCACTCATCATGGTCCAGTTGTAAGACCCTAAACTATAGTGAACGTTCTAGCTGCATGACGTTAAAAGGATTTGCTCAAGTCTTGAAGGCGTGACCCTAAAACACGCCTTCACAAAGACAGGCATGGTGTACACCTGAATGAGGGAATGCCATGAGTAAAAAAGATGGACAGGCATGGTCATGAAACCATGAGTAAAAGAGTTCTGTGGAAAACAAAACTCAGGCACGGTGAAAACCCCAAAAGGGCACCATGAGCAAAAACGAATGAAAAGAGTGGACATGACAGGGAGGGCATGAGTAAAAGAGCCCTGAAATAACAGAAGTTGGTGAAAAACATCGTTACGATGCCACTTCCCATGTTCAAGTGAAAACCTGCAAAAGGGCGTTTGGAAAGATAAAACAGGTTGACACACTACCGCCACCTCAACTGACACTCAATTTCCAAATAGTCACAAGCCTGGCTAATGAGGTCTACTTAAAATCCTCAAATGCCAACATCCAATCTCAACACAAATTGGCTCATCAGGGAGTAAGAGCCATAGAAGATCTCCCAAACATCAACAACACAAATTGGTACATCATGGAGTGAGAGCAGGATAAGATCTCCCACATTTCAAGATGAACAATAAGAAGAGTCCTTGAGGGTGAGGATGATGACCAAAAGATCCCTCCGGAATGCTAAAGACCATCACGAAGGCAAGAAACTGATGAAGACAGGGTCTAACCTATTAGAGACTTCAGAGTATTCCTTGCCAAAATCCCCTAGCTAACATGGGCTCAGACTTTTGTGCCGCTTAGAAGCCCCCAAGTAAACCCCACTAAACTGGACCAATAGAGATACTCTGAAAATCAAAAGAAAACCTGGTGTAGCAATGAAAAATGTTGACTAAAGCTTTATAGCAGTTGGTCTCCTCGTAGGCCTGATTCTGACCGAGGAGGTCTCTACAAAAGCCTCACGCTTAAGAATTGCAAATAGTCCCTTGAGTGAGGACTTCGACAAGATCCCGTAAACTTCCTAAATGATTGTAATTCTCGATTCTCTTGAAGCACAACATTCGGTGGGGCATGCTGTTGGAAGATATTTTTCATCAACATGGGGCCCCCACTCAATAAAGGCCCAGCAAACAGTGGAAATTTCAACAGTCTCAGAATAGCCCCGAAATAGGTAAAGGTCTTCATGAGGACCCTTAAGAGTGTCCTTCCATGTTTCATCACACTCTGATATGTCTAAGGTAGCACCGACTAACAAACAATTTCGATAAAATTGGCCTCCCGCACCCTGAAATGAACCCTATAATAAGAGTTACATATTTGGTATCTCAAATTGTTGTGGGACTACCACCATTGGATCCGGCACGGTTGAAGTTATAGGTAAAAGAGTGAAACAAGAGGAGCCGCACGCTATTCCCTTGCAGCCATCTTACAACTCCACACCATTGAAGGGACAGCCACGACCAGTAACTTTTGATGCTCATATCTCACTCGTCTGAGGTCGTGTCAAGCCCAAATTTTGTGAGCATACTCCTCTCATCAAGACGAGAGTTTCAATATGTGGCGCGCCCCCTGACGACACCCGAGCGCAACGAAAATCTAGAGAGAAGTTGTTAATCCATGAAGAAAGTATAGAAAAATCAGCAGCATCGTGCCTCACTCGAATGGCCAAATCACACCGCTCGCGAGCCCGATAGACATGAGACTAATTCTATTGCGTCCGTAAGTCTCAAGCAATATTCGACCCGAACACCATACATGATGAATGGTCGAATTCTGCACACACAGCCGATGAAGCGACTGCAAATTACATCGCTGGAATTTCAGATTCCGGCAAAAATTCCAAAGTGGCAAAATTTTCGTTCGGGCCCAGAATTGAGCTGTGTTTCTTGCCCCGCGATCGTAACGGCATGCTCAATGTGATCCAGCGAAGAAATCACTAAAAAACATCAAGGAACGAGCACGTTATCCATCTGAAGTTTCAAGATTCAACCAAAATTCAAGTCACATGTTCGTGCCCTAAAAACACAATCCCTGGCTCAATGTTGATATCAAATAGATGGTCATGCCGAGCCCTACAAGAAAATAATCATCTTTTGATCAACTGGGCATCAAAATGACCCCAGATCATCCATGAAAAATCATGCACGTTCTAAGGTAACACAAGGAATGTTCTGAAATTCCACAAATTTTTAGGAAGGGACAAATCTTTCATTTTGCACCCTATTGTCTAATTTCGTTTAATTCAATTTAATCTTAATTTCCAACAATTAAGGTTACTTTTGATCATCCACCCATGTTTGACGCAATTCTATATATACCACGTACCAACATTGTATGCAAGAGGTAATACGCACACACACACTGAATACATAAAGAGAGAGTTTTTAATTATAAAGTTTACCTTTCTTCTCATTGTTGTATCACATTTGGAGAGAGAGTAAGGTGAGAGAAACTTTTGGACCGGTACCCTTAAGCTTGAGGTAAATCTTACCTCTCTTCCTTTTCTTTTCTACTCTCTCTTCCTCTCTTTCTTCTTCATCTTCTCCATCTGAGCTAACCTCAGAGGTCATGCACCGCAGTGGCAGTACCATGCATGCCTTTCTTGTGGTCGTACAGGTCGGGCATGGCGATGGCAACGCCATGCGCGAGCCTCCTTCTCCTTCTGTTCGTCCATTACCTCCCCGCGTGGCATGCAAACGGCACTGCTCATCGCCATGTGGAGACGCGTCCTTGACGCCTCACTGAAGAGAGAAGACGATGAAACTCATTGTCGCCTGTAGGGGTCTTCCCCGGGTCGCATGCCTATTGCAGATGGCGATGCCTATCGCTGCCTGTGAGAGGTCTCGACAATGTCTATCACCGCCCAGGAGCATTCTTTGTGTGCACGATGCCTATCACCATCCGTGAGCCTCCTTTGTGCGCTTAGTGCTCATCACCACTACCCCTGCATCATGCGCTTACCGCCATGCGCCTCTTGAGAACTATCACCCCGTGCTTTGCAAATGGTCATTTTTTTTCGCTTCACGAGAGGCTATCGCCACCCGCGCAGAGGCATGTTGCCAACGACAATGTTTAGCACCGTTTGTAATTCCTTGGTTCCCCTCACGCTGCAAGTGGTAATGTCTAGTGCATTTTAAGGGCCGTGACACTACTACTACACGGTCGTGGGTGGCGACGTCTAGCACCATCAAGACTTAATCTCTCCGCCATCTCGTGCCTATTGGAAGATATTTTTCATCATCTTGGGGCCCTCGCTCATAATGGCCCCAGAACATGCCAAGGTCTTCATACTATCTCTCAAAAGTTGCCGAGTCAAGTTTCGTCACATTCTGACTTATCTAAGGCAATGTAAACTAATAAACACATTTGGAAAAATCGACCTCTAGCACCTTGAAACGGACCCTATAACTAGAGATACATTCTTGGTGACTCAATTCATTGTGGGACCACTTCCATTGGATTCGGCATGGTTGAAGACTTCTAAGGGTCAAGTTTCAGCTCGAACGGACACTTCAGGAAGAAGTTATAGGCAAGAGAGGGAAACAGCACGAGCCACATGCTATTCTCGTGCAGCCACCCTGCAACTCTACACCATTGAAGGGATAGTCACGAGTAGTGATTTTTTACTTTCATATCACACCTATCTCAAGTTGGATAGAGCGCAAATTTGGTGAGCATATTAACTGCACCAAAACGAGCGATTTGATATGTGGCGTCCCATGACAACACCCAAGCACGAAGAAAAGCTAAAGAGAAGTTGCTGATCCGTGAAGAAAGTGTCGAAAATTTAGTAATGTCGTGCCTCGCTCGAGCTACCGAATCACGTCGCTCATGAGCCTCATCGACGCGATACCAATTTAATCGCATGCGTAAGGTCTCGGGCCATCTCTGGCCTGAACCCTGTACATGATGAACGGTCGGATTCCGCACATGAAGCCGATGAACCCACTGAAATTTGGTGGCCGAAATTCCAGACTCCGACCAAAATTGCAAAGATGCAAAATCTTCATTCGGGCACAAAATCGAGCTACGTTTGTTGCCCTGCGATCGTAACGGCATGCTCAATGTGATCTAGCAAAGAAATCATCGAAAAACACCAAGGAATGAGCACACTATCAATCTGAAGTGTCAAGATCCATTCAAATTCGAGTCACATGATCGTGCACTAAAATCACAATCCATGGCTCGAAGTTGGTATCAAATCGATCGTCATGCCCAGCCCTACAAGAAAACAATCATCTTTTGATCAATCGGGCATCAGAACGACCTCGGATCATCCATTCATGATCACACAAGTTCTAGGGCAACACAAGGACTGTTCTGAAATTCCATGAATTGTTAAGAAGGGGCAAATCTGTCATTTTACACCCTATTTTCTAATTTCTTTTAAATCATGTTAACCTTAATTTTCAACAATTAGGGTTACTTTTGATCATCCACCCATGTTTGGGGCAAATTCTATATATATGTACTATCATTGTACGCACCACAAGGACTCAACCTTTCACAAAATAGAGTTTTTACTTAATACAGTTTCTCTTTCTTACCATTGTTGGGTCACGTTGAGAGAGAGAGCAAGGTAAGGGAATATTTTGATCGGTATCCCTAGGCTTGAGGTAGATCTTCTCTCTCTTCTTTTTTTTTCTTATCTCCCTTCTTCTTTGTCTTTCTCTTCCTCTCTCACTTCTTCCTCCCCTCTGCCTAAGTTTTCCTCAGGGGCCATGCACGACGGAGGCAGTGTCGTGCATGCCTCTTCAATGATATCGCAGGTCACTCATGGCGCTGACAGTGCCATGCTCGAGCTCTCCTCCCACTCTGTCTTCTTCTATACCTCTCAGTGAGACTTGCAGACAGCGCTACTCATCATCATCCATGGATGTACCCTCAACATCTCAGTGAGGAACACGGACAGCTAAGGCCATTGCTTTCTGTGGGGGCTTCACCTTTATGCGAGACTATTGTAGGCGACGATCTCCATCACCGTCCGTAAAGGGGTTACAAAAATACTCGTCACCGTGCGTAGGCTTCTTCCATGGCTCTCTGTGACTGACGCTGTGCACCTCACAGAAAGCCATTGCCATGCGCCTTGTCAGGAGTCATCTTCGTCCGCAAGGGACGTGTTGCTTCCTCACATTGCCAATGGTGACGCTCATTACTGTCCACAGTCTTCCTCTCGTATTCATGACTGGCACCATGTGTTTCATAGGAAGCTAACGTTTTGAGCCTCACTAAAAGCCATCACTGCCCAGAAGGGATGCGACGTCTTCTCATGATGCCAACGACGATACCCATTGTCATCTGGGTCATTCCCCTTCCTCCATCTCGCTCTCTTTCCTTCTATTCACTCTTTTCTTTCCTTACTTGATTGAGGGTAGACTTAGCCTAGCACTGCCATATTGATCTTGGTTTAGAGTAGTATTGATGCCATGCTGGTCTTGAGAAATATGCCCGTCTTGCTGCCACTCCGAGTCAATAGCTTTCCGACCGTCATGCTAGTCTCGCCCCTTTATCAAGTTTTCTCCTCCTTTTTCTCTTTATTGGAAACCTTCCATTTCATCACTCCCTCATGTGAGCATGCAATTCCCTAAGGCAAGGGTGGGTTTCTTTAGCCCACTTGTCTCGCCAATTGGCCATAGAAGTGTTGTATAGAAAACAAGAGGATTACAGGTCAAGGGAGGCGATTCTAAACCAGATAAACCAACTAGGGTGCTTTCTTCGTGATCTAGGAGGGTGCCCACACGAGCCAGCCCGAGTAAGTCCCGAACCCACCTTAAATTCCTCTCTCGTCGGTTGCTTTACCTTCTCTTGCTCTTGATCAAGGTTCTGAGAGAGCGATCTCAAGACTCGGGTTCGCTAAAAACCCGAGACACGTGTCGTCAGATCACCTAGATCCGGAGGGTGAGATAAAGGCACCTAACCAGGTTGGCGACTCCACTGAGGACTTACTACCCCTAAGTCGGCTCACTCTTATTTGATCAGTATCCACTTTTACTTTTTGTATTACTTTCTATGGAACCTGGGATGTTCAACCCATTCATCCGAATGGGGATTTTCTTATCCCCGCACTCATGACTGTCCTAGGAAAGCAAACTGCTGAAGCTTCCTTCCCTACTCTCATTCTAAGTCGTGACTCACAGTCCGGCTCTCAGGTTCTTGCCTGGGTTGATGTGAGAGGGGACTTAAAAGTCACTGACCCCCCGCTTCCTAGCCCTAGTGGACCCTCCACCAAAGCCCCTTGCATCGGTGGCATGTTTGCCACCACACAAAGCACACACCCTACTACTAGCAAGTCTCTTGTAGGTCATATTGCTAGGGCATGCCGAAAGATTTCCTTAACTATTTTCGCAGGAGGCAAGCAAGTTGTCGTTGCTCCTGAGGTTCACCACAAGGCGACCCCTATACTCTTTCATCTCTCCAAACCTCTAGAAGTAGAGACTCGGCACACCTGGCGAAGACCTTGCAGCCTCTACCTCTTACACACACACAAGGGCTCGTGGTCCACCCACTCATGCCACACCTCGTGGCAACCCCCATGTTGCCTTGAGCTCACATCCAAGGCTAGGCCATGTTGGGCTGAACCCTATGTGCACCATGCATTCGCTTTCCATAGCTCAGGGCAGCGCTAGCTCTATGCCACCTTGACCACATGAGGGTCAACCGCTTTGTCCTCCCTCCTAGCACACACGGCCCCACTCTGTGAGAGATGAGCTTCCACCTCATCCCTCACAAACACATGCTCGGAGTCTTGACCACTCAAGGCCGAACCAATTGGCCATGCCCGAGTTGACCCCCAAGTCACCCGAATGGCTAACCCAAAAGGTGCACATGCACCGCTTTCCCAGGTTCCTCCCCGGTCTAGACTCAAGCAGAGTTATGAACTAGCTACTTCCTCTGTCGCTCGCCCAACGCCAGTCAAGCACCTTGAGCCCTAGTACTAGAAAGTCTTCCCTAAGGGAACCATCTTGAGCCAGCCTAAAGTCAGCCGTGCTCATAGGCCCCACAAAGGAACTAGGTGCAGCGGCCAGATTGAGACAGAGACCTTCAACCTCCAAGGCAGAAACCCAGGCTGCCTTTTGTCCTTGGACCCCACTCCTTGGTCTAACTCATAGACACGACCCTTGCATATTCAAAGAAGGTGAGGCAGGCCAGGCCTTAGGCTCGGTTCTGGAATGAAGTCCATAGCCGTCTCAGGGTTAAGCAGAAGAGAGGTCTTCAGATCCTAATCAAGGATGCCTCTAAGGTAGTCGAGGTCACCACCCTCGATGACCTCCTGCCTCATAACCCTTTTTTACCTCATCAAACTCCTGAACCTAAGCAATTCCAAGAGTATTCCTAGGTCGTCACTGCCTAGAAGCCACAGTCTCAAGATCGTCAGGAACCGGTCCTCATAAGATTGGCATATAAGGCTTGAGTTCTATCTGGGCAAGCTGAGCCCCTGCAGACTGACTTGCCACCCATGACTTGCCGACCTCGATGGTCCACTCCTCCTGTTGGCACTGACCTCCCAGAGGAGACGATCAGTGTCATGGTGATCAATGACCCGGATGAAGCCCAGAAGGACAGAATGGCCAGGTTCGAGGTAATGATGCAATCCATCCTTGAAAAGATGAAATGCTTAGAAGCCTCCAGGCCCACTTCCTCTCACCATGAGACCGATTCCCCGATTAGTGAGGACACAATTCCTAGGTAAACTTCCCCACCTGTCTCCCAAGACAGTTCTGCCTCTCACGGGGTCTCCCAAACTAACATAGATGCTATGCTGGCCCATAGCCTCATAAACAAGGTCCCAAGCATGCAAGAGACACCGCTCTATCAGAAGTCATACCCTTCGTACATTGACCAAGTACCCTTCCCTCTGAACTATCAAAAGGGGAAGCTTTCCCTATTAAACGATACTACGTCTCTGGACCAGCATACTTCTCACTTGTAGGCGTCCTGTCGAGAGATGGCAATTGATGGACGACTCCTCCTCCGCCAGTGCGTCGAGACTCTTGAAGGGCCAGCCTTTTAATGGTCTGCTCGGCTGCCTCCCAACTCGGTAAACACATGGCAAGAGATGGGGTAATTGTTGTACCAGCACTTCTACGAAGTCTAAAGGAACAGGGAGACCATCGATCTTCTCACCTTGATACAAGACCCTGGTGAGCTGGTTGACAAGTTCATCACCCGATGGAGAGAGTTGGTAAGCTTCCACGCCACTCTCATGACTGAGAAGGAAGCGGTCCAGACCTGCATACGAAACATGCTTCTTAAGATCGCCCTGCATGTCGAGGCATCCAATCCACCCTCCATGTCAAAGATCATCTCTAAGGCAGTTCGTATTGAGGGGTTGTTCAAGCACCATGGCAGGCCTCATCAGCAACCCGCCGACCCAAACTCACTCTCCAATAGTCGGGGCAACCAAAAAAGAGTGATCAGCATGGCTGTCACCATGGCTGACACAAAGAGCATGGCCCCTCAAACTATGGATCTCTCCAAGGCACAGACGCCCCAAACTGGAGGAAAGCAGCAATCCTATAACAACGTCTCGCAGCCTAAAAATACGAAGCAAAACTATTTTCGGGCCCAGCACCAGAATAATGTTAACCCCTTCGACAAGAGTGGACTCCCGCGATACTTTTAGAACAGAACATTATCCAGCTGCTGGAGGCCAATATTGCCGAGTCAGCTAGGCAGGAGATGAATGAGAAGTACTGCGCCTATCATAGGAGAGTAGGGCACCCTACTCACGACTGTTATAAGCTCAACGACACTATCGAAGCCCTTATCAACAAGGATCAGATAAAGCTTGAAGAGTTGGAGAAAGCATTTGGGGCAACTGAGGCTTCTCACATAGTCCCAATCCAAGAGGGTGAAGAGGAACCCGCTATTCTCCATGCATTTTTCTCCATAATGCTCGAAGAAAGACTCGTCACTCCCAAGCTGACATGGCAGCCCAAGTTCTTGCTGCAGGGGACCGAGAACCTCTGGTGCGCATATCACCAAATACTAGGCCATGATGTTCACGAATGCACTAGCTTCAATGAGATCTTGGCAACGAAGATGTAGCAATGCCAAGAAGCTTATGGTAACCCAGAACGACACCCTCAAGTCCCAGCTCTGCCTGTGCAAGAAGACTTTCTGACGGAAGATCGGCGAAACGCTGAGCAAGACCCTCTGCAAGCCCTCTGTAAGGCAATGCTCCAACAATGACTTATCACTCTCAAGCCCGCCAAGCTGCTGAGGCATCTTGGCCAGGGTACGGAAAAGCTCTGGTGCCCATATCACTAAGTATGGGACCACAAACTTAACGAGTGCTCTGGTTTCGAAGCTATAGTCGCGAAGAAAGTCCAGCAAGGCCACATCGTTTATGCGGTTCTCCCCTCCCAGAACACGTCCAGGTCATCGCGCTAGTTTAAGAGGAAGTCACACTACACACCCCTCGTGAGCATACACTAGACTGTTTAGAGTCCTCGACCTCTCAGCCTTCGAAAGTTTACTATGGGAGAAGTAGGCTCAAGTCCCTAAAGCGTGAGGCAGTCCATCAAGCTAGAACTACTCACCTGCTAGAGAGGGTGGTCCAAACACCCCCTCATGGATCCAGAAGGAGATGGCGAGCACCTAGGTTAGCTCGTCGAAGGAATCCCATCCCTCAGCAACAAGTCGAGAAAGAATTCCTCAAGCCCCTTCCTCCACTCTTGACCTTGCAAGACTTCATCCCAAGCGCAACTCTCCTTATCCATTCGTCCAATCAGGCAGACATCCCTGAGCCACCAGCAGCTTGGGATTCCTCTAATATGGGTGACGACACTAAAAGCACCCCACAACAGTCAAAGCCGGGGTAAGGCCTAAAAACCCCCTGCACACAGCGAATTTCGATGACGACATTAAAAGCTGCCTTAAACATTCTAACTCTTCTTCTCCTCCCTCCTCTATTTTCTCCACAAGTACAACTCGAGAGTGCCCTGACTTTGACACTCTAAAGAGAGAGTTCAGAGGCACCAGCCTTACCCTGCAACAGCAAGAGCGCCTCAGATAGATGTTAGCCCAGGCAACTGGATTCTTGACAGCTGTCGATGCCCTGTCAACCCGAGAGAAAACCGAGTCATCTTCAGGATCCTGTTCCAAAGAGGCCTCCCACATCATGCAGATCTTGGAAGTACAAGCTAGCATGAGGCAAATGGGTTGCGTCTAGGATCGGGAAAGAAGCCATAGCCCACACCTCAAAAGCTCAAGGCCCTCAGGTTTCCTGATCCTTTGCTTTCCCCTATACCCCAAACCTCTACATCCCTAATACAAGCCCCTATTACTTCCTCACAAACTCAGACCGCACCGGCTGAGCAACAAAGTCAGCCAGTGCCAATAACCACAACCCAACCAAAGCTTGTTCCTAAACCTACCCTACCACCTAGACTAGTGACTAGATCAGAAACACAGAAGACTAATGAGGATAAAGTGAAATATGATGTAATTGGGCACTTGAGAAAGCTTCCAACCCTTCTAAGTATCTATGATGCCCTCATACTGTCTAAAGATTATCGTATGGCCTTGGTGCAAGCTCTTTCTAGTCCAGAGGTATATGAGACCGAGGTGGAGCCCATTGAGGTTGACCCAGCCATCCTAAGTGGGTGCTTGGCAATCTCTTTTTCTAAAGACGACCTTCAGTTTGGGGGTAAATTCCATAATCGCCCCCTCATTGTGAATGGTGAACTCCACACCTACCCTATCAACCGGATCATGCTAGATGGAGGGTCAGCATTCAACCTAATCTCAAGAAAGATCCTCACCCGATTGGGATTAGGGTCTGACGACTTCACTCCTACCCAGTTGGCATAGTGCGCCTTCGTCTCAAGATCGGTGACCTCCCAGCTTATGCTCAGTTCAATGTAATCGACACCAATACGTCTTACAACGTCCTGCTTGGTCGTCATTGGCTTCACGATTAGGGGGCGGTTCCTTACACGCTTCACTAATGCTTCAAATACAACCAAGATGGGAGACAACACACGGTTTATACTGACCAAAGACTGTTCCCTATAGCTGAGACTCACTATAATGATGCCAAGTACTATTTCACAGACCTTCTAGTGTCAGAAAAGTCAAAGGATGATGATTGGAAGCCTATGACAGAGACAAGACCCTCATCCCATGATGATGTTGAAGATCTGGGGCGAATGATCAAGGACATGTTCAAAGAGGAGGAAAGACAGGGCAAGATCCTCCCTTTTACTCCAATCTACCCGAGTATACCTTGCCACCTCTTCGGGGCCATGGTATCCTCTTCAAAAGATGAACCCTCCCCCTCTACTTCTAATTCACCAAAGCAAAGAGGCGAGCTAGAAGTAGCTCTTGAGCTTGAGGAAGCCCTAGAGGTAGACCTTCCAGAATCGAGGGTCACCTATAAATCGGACCAACAAATGGTCCTGCATGTCCCCATCTCTCTTCTATAAGCAGAATTGATACTACACCCACCAAGGAAGGTACTCCAAGTCCCATCCTCCTTGAACATGGGGATCATCAGCAGCCAAAAGAAGGTCTTATAATTCTCAAGGGTTGTCGAAGAAGTAAAAGCAAATGAGAGTCATTCCTCTGGCTCTCAGGAACAAGATCCCATGACAGATCTGAGAAGCGAGGGTCATAACCTCCAGAGTCAAATGGAGGTTATGTGCGTCGCTTCAAAGTACTTAAAGGGGTTTGTCCATGAAACTTGTACTTCTGATGAGCTCAAAACCAATGCACCTCAAATCGAAGCCAAGGCTCCCCCAAACTAGAGCATTTACAACAAGAAGGCTCATCAAATCATGAGAACCATGAATTATGAGCCCCTGTCTAATCAAACACTAAGGGGCGAGGAAGCAACTGGTCCCCCATTCGAGGTCACTGAAGCCACAGCAGGCTGCCATAAGATGAAGCAAGGAGTGGGCTATTCTTTTTCGCCTCAAACTATGAAAGGGCGAAAGCAATGAAACATAAAAGAAAGTAAACTAAGAGACATGCATTGCATAGACAAAGAAAAGAACTATTTTATTCATCAAAAATGTCGTTCCTTTACAATAAAGAAAAAAAAATAGAAAGAAGATGTCATAAAAAACTGTCGATGATCGCATTGACCATCCCTCTGCACTCATCAGCCGAGGTCTTCGCTCCACTAGAGCTAGTTTCCCACCCAAGGAGCGCTCGAGGTCCAGCACTTTCTGGCCCAGTTCCTTATCTTCGGCCTCTCAAGCTGATGTATCCTCTTCCAACCTGGCGAGCTCTTGTGCCCATTTGGCCATCTCGCCTTCAGAGTCTGCACCTTGATATTGCGTGTTACGGCCTTCTCGGCAAGAGCAGACTTCTGAGAAGTGGTAGCCCCTATCTCTTCTACCTGGACCTGTGCTAGCTCTTGGCTTTATGTTGGGAAGTCTCCATTGAATCTAGTCACAAGCTCTCTAGACGCGTTATGGCCTCGCCTTCAAAGCCTTCATCCTTCATCCTTTCAGCTCTTTGGCAATACTGTGAAGTAAGGGAGCGCCTAGGGCATGCTTCCTAACGCGATTCCCCTCAAATGAGGAAGTGTCATTCCAAGCTCTTTAAGAGACAGCTGCTTCGGCTTCTGAAAGCCCATTCACAGCATCTCAATGAAAACACCTGGTATCCCGTTAAAAGTGGGTCTGGGCAGTATGGTACTAGCAACCACAGCAGAAGGACTCCTAGCTGCAGTCTCAGGCTCCCTAGAATCAGGAGCAACCTCACGCTGCTTTAGTACCCTTGCAATGGCTCTCTTGCTCTTACCCTCTGTCATTGCCACATTGGGCTCGATCCTTTCATGCCCAAGTACCATAGCCTCGACCTCTGTAAGCACAGTAAGTGCAGCAGGGGCAAGACTGGCCTCCTAGCATGGCCTCCTAGCATGAAGCCTCTCTCAGGGCAACAATCTCTCCCTATGTCCCCTCTTCTCGAATCACCATCTCCGCCTTAGTAGGTTTGAAGGCTTCTCCCTCTCCTTCTTCTCCCTTGTCCCCCAGGACGATCACTTCAGCAACAGGCTCTCCCATGGTGCCTACCTCTTCTACAATCAAGGGTGCTGCCTCTGGGCACTCCAATTCTGACCCCTTAGGGCGTCCTACCGCTGCCCCCCCCCGCAGATGCCCCACTCTGATCAGCCATCTCTTGCTACTTGGATGGCCCCTTTTCAACCCCTGGGGCTTCATCCTCTTCTGTTACCATAAGCTCTACCAGGGCCTCCCTTTCCTCGGTAGGCACGACAACCGTTAGAGCTCCAGAAGCCCTCTCTGTCTCCGCTGCCCCATCAAGTCCAGCCTTATCAAGGTCAGCCTCATCAACCCCATTCACTTCCATCGGGATTGATCCCTCCCCTTCAGTCTACAACGTCGCCTCTTGATTCGAAACAATCTCGCTCGGGGCAATAAGTTCGGAGGCACCCGCTCGAGCCCTTGAAGGGCTAAGAGAATGTTCAGGTGACAGAGAAGGTGAAGCCTCAAGAGCAGACGACGACACAGAAATAGCAAGAGACATACAGCCCTCCGAAGTAGCTGAAAGCAAGGACTCGCCTTCTAACTCACGGACCATTGGAGCCTTACGCCCTTTACACTGTGAAGTCTTAGTCACCTTCGTGCCAAAGTACGACGAGTCACTGGGGAAGCCCACTTCCTCTTCTTTCCTTTTGTCTTCTTGGGTGCAATAACCTTCGACGTGCCAGACTTGGAAGAACAGACAGCTAACTTGCTATGAGTGTCGCTCCTTATCAGCTCATTCAATTCCTGGACCGGATACCCCTCATGCCTCGGGACTTTGTAACTTTCATTCCATTTGAAGATGGTAGAGAGGTTGCCAAAAACACTCTCTGTCCCTTTCTTCATATTGAGGAATCACGGCAAAGACTCATCCACGGCAGTCTGTGAGAGGCCGCTCGAGTGTGCGTTAATCATGAGGGAACCCCAGTGCCTTTTCTTGACCATTTTCCATTTCCTTGTATCTTGGCTCTAGTAGTTACCGTTCCCTTTCCAAGGGTGCTCCATGTCCCAGTACCCTTGTTTATGATCTTCCATCAGTGCTCGTGGGCCTTGATTGCCCGTATCATCCTGTCAAAATGGGGCAGCACATACTTATTGACCTTGGTGGTCTCCTAGCATGTAGCTCAGGTGGTACGAATGTGCCTCGGAAGCCAAATCTCCCTGAGGGTTCCCAACTTGTCCTTCCAAGGGGCTGCCCTACTATGCTGCTTCTCAAAGAATATGGAGAACGGGCAGCCCTGATCCGGCCCATGCTGTCATACAAACCGATGAGGAAAGTAGCCCTCAAGCTTCGCACCATGGACAGTGCATCAGGCAAGAACTCCACCTCTCACACTCAGCATAAACATCAATTCTTTTGGGATGGTGATGTCACCATCTAGGTGGTGGCCCAACTCGTTCACATACTCACGATCTGTGAGACCTTCAACTGAGAACACCACCCGAGTCTTGTGGAGGTGATCATTGAAGAACAAGTGGTGCACGTGGCCTGGGGGATGGAAAATTGCCCTCTGTCTGGCAATCTTAAGAAAACATGGGCACACGGTGTCCTCTAATTCTTTGGTTTTGAGGTATGTGTTTGGGAAGTAATCTCCAAGCCAGCCATACACATAAATAGACCAGAAAAGTCTTGAAATCTCCTGGGAAGGCCTTGTCATCTACAATGACATTCCCCCCTTCATCCCCTTGATATTGCATTCCCCTGGAAAAGGCTCCCAAGCCGAGATAAATATTGCATAGAATGGCCAATGCGAGTATGTACTCCTTCCCTAGCACCAAGTCGTAGGACACATAAAACGTACTGGGATGAATGACGTCAGCCCCTCTTGGTAAGGAAAATTTACACAAGAAGAGCAATAATTAATTAGTCAAGTAGATGTGATCATTCTTCTTCCGTAGCTCAAAAACTGATGGGGTTTCCTTCGCCTCTTTTTTTGGCCACAAACCAGCTTCATTTGTATAGTCGCCAAAGAAGAACGTTACCCATTTGGTGAAGTTGACTTGCCCACTTTTGGGCTCATCATAAAGCCGCTAGTTGATCTGAAATAATTCTCAAAGCCCGACATGTGGGGCTTCTTTACGTACATTCTCCAAACTCGTCGTACATAATACCAAGGAGAAGCAGCTCACCAACAAAGTGCAGGTCCATTAGCGACATCCCTACCTCCCCATGACCAAGCAGCCATGTGTTGCTAGCATGGCAACCTCGTTTGATTAACGGTCGTAGTAACCTGTCGAGCACTGAAGGGAACCCACCAAGGAAGCTCGTCTCAAGGTATTTCTAAAACCCCTCAACCCCTTCATGGTCCACGAGGAATACCCCCTTAGGTACTGGTGCTCTCCTTTTACCTGCATGCCAGCAGAAGACCATTTCATGCTCAGGGCTTCTACTATCCGCTTGCTCAGAGTCGGCAAGCTTGCTTTGAGGCTATGTTTCGGTGTAAGTAATGAAGATGGCCTACCCCTTCTTCTATACTCACACTCCCATCATTATCCTCCCTTGTCACCGACTAGACGGGAGCGCTCACAAAGGTGATGCTCAATAGCCACCTTGGTTCACATAAGGCCTCGGTGCGCCATATTAGCTCACCTCTCACCAAGCTTTCACCGGTGAATTCAGCAGTACTAAGCTCCCATTCTCGTGGGAGATTCCTCACATCTGGAATGGTACCTGAAGACTCGGCCATTAGATCAGAATCTTCACTAGCAAAGGATGATAGGCGGCCACAAAGAGACTGCACTCATAAAGGCGTATCACAAGCTGGGCACTCAGGGTGTAATATTGTCAAGGGTATCGCCATCCCATTGTCAAGGGGATGACTATCGCCCCCTATCCATGAAGATGGTATCACCATCTCACGACGAAGATGTGTTAATGCTTGTGCTCCAACTGTTAAGCACACGCCACATGTGCGTTCCTCGAAATTCAGACATGCCGCCTAACACTTGCGACATGGCCTGTCACCGTGCATGCGGAGGGTGACCGTTCGCTGTCCCACGACCCTTTGTCTCTCAATCGTTATGTCCCTGCAACCCTTCGGGTTCCCAACGACGTTTCCCCTCTTCACCAGAAACTCACTTCTGCTCACCAGAAAGTCTTTCCCCGCCTTCCACTTGTTACTAGAAATGGCGAAAAACCACCATAATTCTCAGAAAGCATCCTTGTGACCTCATGGGTTTTCCTTCTCCCTGTTTCTGTACTTCGACAACTCGTCAAAAGCTCACCGAAATTCTACTGAGTTCCCGGTGAGCCCAATGTTGTTCCTCCTTCTTCTCCTCCAATAACCAGAGGATCGACAAAGCCCTCTGAACTCTCTACAACCTTCTGTCAATTGCAGAATGACCAGAGAAACACTCAAACACCAGTAGGGCACCTCTGCAAATCGGCTAAGGCCCCGAGAAACACTGTTCCTTGCTTGGAGAGCCTCGGCACTGTCCAAAGATGTTCGGAAGCACCTCATGAAGGCCCTCAACCCACTGAAGCTCACCACAAAGAGCTCCCTCGCTGTTGTAGATTTTGATAAGGAAGTTCTAGCAGAGAAATCTCTCCCCAAGAGCTCAGACCCTCTCTCTCTCTCTAAGAAAACTCTTCCACTATTTTACCCCTTCGATATAACAGTAAAGCTGGGTTTCCCCTTTTTCATACCCAGCAGTGATGCAAACTGCCTCAACAAACACAAAATGATGCTCTAGTACCCGGTTTTTTACGGCAATAAAATCAGGCAAGGGCGGGTTAAAACCCGTGACCTGAAAAGGCCATTGCCACTTGCTCTACCCAAAGGCCATCGCTGCGTGCCTTCAACAAGGTGCATCGCAGCGTGCCTTCATCAAGGGCCATCATCGCGTTCCTTTGTCAAGAGCCATCGCCGCATGCCTTCATTAAGAGCCATCATCGCATCAAGGGCTATATTCGGGTGCTTCACCAAGGGACCTAATGCATTGCGCACATCATCTAGGCCTAATGACGCATGCACCATCCAACGATTAGTATGCCATGGTACTCGCATCAGGACCTTCGTCCTGCATCCTCAGGAAGTTCATTCCCTGCATCATATTCTCACTCCTCAGGGAGTCCAATCCTTGGTGACGGCTCTGTTCCCCATGGAGACGCTTTCCCTCACCACACTATGGTCCAGATGCATGACCCTAAACTGCATGGTCCAAACTATATGACCTTAAATTGTGGCGAAGGTCTAATTGCACGACCTTAAACTGCTAAGTTCTTGTCACACGGCTCCAAACTGTACGACCAGGGTCCAAACTACATGACCTTAAACTGTAGCGAGGGTCCAAACCACACGACTTTAAAACTGCATAGCGATGGTCCAAGCTACAAGACCCTAAAACTGTAACGCACGGCGTGACAAATGGCCTACACGCATAACTTTAAACGGAGAGATGGACCACGTCTTTGCTAGGGTGTATTTCATTGACATCTCCAGTGGAGTTAAATGTCTGCAAAAGATCATACCTACCCCTTTGATCCCCAATGAGTCTGTGTCGCACGAACATCCTAGTGAGAGTAACACCCTATTGCGACCCACTATCCCCAAGGAGTTAGGTCCATGTTTATCTTCTCAACCCCCAGCGGGGTTATGCTTCCATTCCGGACTACCTTCCCCAGTGAAGTTACATGAAGCCTCATCATTATCCCCATGAAGTCACACTGGCCCTCTTAATCCCCAGTGAAGATTTGTTGTAGTTCGCCACTCTTTGTAGGGCTACCATCTTCATCTAAAATCTCTCCGCTTGTGAATAGCCTTAACCACTTTATCCCCAGGGAGCTAGACTACTATTCACAGACCTACAAACATAGAGCTTCATCCACGTGGTGACCCACGTCATGGTCCATGCTGCACGACCTTAAATTGCATAGCCATGGTCCAAACTGTATGACCTTAAACTGTAGTGGAGGTCTAGTTGCACGACCATAAACTCTGATCCATGCTGCATGACCTTAAACTACACAGTCACGGTCCAAACTATATGACTTTAAACTGTAGTGGAGGTTTAGTTGTACGACGTTAAACTACATGGTCCTAATTGCATAACTATAAACTACACAGTTCTTGTCCATGCTGCATGACCTTAAACTACACAGTCGCGGTTCAAACTATATGACCTTAAACTGTAGTAGAGGTCTAGTTGCATGACCTTAAACTGCACGGTTTGAGTTGCATGACTTTAAACTGCATAACCGCAGTCCAAGCTATATGACCTTAAACCATTGTGCACGTCCTGGCCGCATGATGTTAAATTGTTTTTCTTAGGTCCAAGAGGCATGACCTTAAAGATGCCCCCACATATGCGCACACCCCCTTTCACATGCATCTTCACGTACGTCCTCCCTAACTGACCCGTTCGTGTGCGCATACCACCTCCATTACCTCTCCAGTAAGACTACACACATGCACACGCCTTTTACCTACATCTTCGTGCACGTCTTCCCTAACCGACCAGTTCATGTGCGCACACCACCTTCATTTTCTCCCCAATGAGTCCATTAATCATTTCCATCTTTCACCATTCCCCAGTGAGTCTTACCCATGCTCAGTAAACGGCAAGCCATCTCACCACCCATACCCGCCGTCAGCTAGTGGGTTACCATTATTCACCCACCATTCATTTATCATCAACTCTTCATAGGCAACCCCGTGCCATCTTCTCAAAAGTGAGTCAAAGCCACAACCACGCTCACTGCCATTCACCATCGCTACGGTCCAGCTGTATGACCCTAAAATATAGTGCACATCCTAGCCGCATGACATTAAAAGGCTTCGCACAAGTCTTGAAGGCACGACCCTAAAAACATGCCTTCACAAAATAATGAGAATGGTATACACCTGGACAAGGGAACGCCATGAGTAAACATAATGAACAGGCATGGTTACGAAACATGAGTAAAAGAGTTTCGTGGAAAACAAAACCCCACGGTGAAAACCCCAAAAGGACATCGTGAGAAAAAATGGATGAAAAGGGTGAACATGACTGTAAAGTCTTGGGTAAAAGAGACCAAAAATAACAGAAATTAGTGAAAATTGTCTTTACGATGCCACTTCGCTTGTTCAAGTGAAAACTTGCAAAGGGTGCTTGGACAGACAGGACAAGTTGACACGCGACCACCGCCTCAGTCGACACTCAATCACAATCCTAATCAGGTCTACCTAAAATCCTCAAATGTCAAGCATCAACTAAGACAAAAGGGCTCGTCAGGGAGTGACAGCCGCATAAGATGTCCCGCACTTCAAACATCAACAACATGGCTCTCTAGGGAGTGAGAGATGCATAAGATCTCCCAAGAACAATAAGAGTCCTTGAGGGTGAGGTTGATGACCAGAAGATCCCTCTGAAATGCTAAAGACCTTCACGAAGGCAAGAAACTGATGAAGTCAGAGTCTAACCTGACACAGGCTTCAAGGTATTCCTCGCCAAATCCTCTAGCCTACATGGGACCAGACTTTTGGGATAGGTCAAAAGCCCCCGACTGGACCCCACTAGATGGGACCGGTAGAGATACCTTGAGCATCAAAAGCAAACCTAGCGTAGTAGCGAACAATGCCGACCAAAAGGCTCTTAGCACTTGGTCTCCACATAGGCTTGATTTTGTTCGAGGAGGTACCTATAAAGGCCTCATGCTTTAGAATCCCAAATAGTCCCTTGAGGGTAAGGACTTCGACAAGATCCCTAAGTTTTGATTTTGTTCGAGGAGGTCCCTATAAAGGTCTTATGTTTCAAAATCACAAGTAGTCCCTTGAGGGTGAGGACTTCTACAAGATCCCTCAAACTTCCTAAATGATTACACTTCTCGATTCTCTCGAAGCACAACAATCAGGGGGCCATGTTGTTGGAAGATATTTTCATCATTATGGGGCCCCTAGCTCAATAAACCATAACAAATAGTGAAAATCCCAACAGTCTCAAAAATTCCCTTAGAATTGGCTAAGCACTTCATAAGGACTCTCAAAAGTCTCCCGCCAAGTTTCTTCACATTTTGACATATCTAAGACAGTGCAGACTAAGAAACAGATATGGGAAAATTGGCCTCTCGCACCTTGAAACGGACCCTATAACTAGAGCTATATTCTCGGTGTCTCAATTAGCTCTGGGACCATCTCCATTGTATCTAACACGGTTGAAAACCCCCAGGGGTCAAATTTCAACATGAATGGACACTCCAGGAAGAAGTTATAGGAAAAAATGGAAACAAGAGGAGCCACACGCTATTCCCTTGCGGCCACCCTACAACTCAACACCATTGAAGGGACAGTCATGAACAGTGACTTTCGATGTTCATATCTCACCCATCTCAAGTCGGATCATGCTCAAATTTGGGGAGCATGTTCGTTGCATCAAGACGAGTGATTTGATGTGTGGCACGCCATGTGACGATACCCGAGTGTGAAGAAAAGCTAAAGAAATTTGTTGATCCATGAAGAAAGTGCAGGAAATTCAACAGCATCATGCCTTGCTCGAGCGGTCGAATCATGCCGTTCGCGAGCCTGATCGATGCATGACTAATTCCATCGCATGCTTAAGGTCTCGGGCCATCTCTGACCTTAACCCCGTACATGATGAACGGTCGGATTCCACACATGAAGCTAACGAAGCCACTGTAAATTTTGTCGTCGAAATTCCAGATTCTGACCAAACTTTTAAAGTTGCAAAATCTTCGTTCAAGCACTGAATCAAGACGCGTTTGTTACCCCGCGATCGTAATAACATGCTCAGTGTGATCTAGTGAAGAAATCACCGAAAACATCAAGGAGTGAGCACACTATCTATTCAAAGTTCCAAGATCCATTCAAAATTCGAGTCACATGATCGTGCACTAAAAACACTATCCATGGCTCGAAGTAGTTATTAAATCGATCATCATGCCGAGCCCTACATGAAAACAGTCATCTTTCGTTCAACTGTGCATCAGAATGACCCCGGATCATCCATGGAAGATCACGCAAGTTCTAGGGTAACATAGGGACTGTTCTTGAATTACAAGAATTGTTAGGAAGGGGCAAATCTGTCATCTTGCACCCTATTTTCTTTAAATCATTTTAATCATAATTTTTAGCAATTAGGGTTACTTTTGATCATCCACCTATGTTTGGGGCAAATTCTATATATACATACCATCATTGTATGCACCACAAGAACTAAATCTTTCACAAAAGAGAGAGCTTTTACTTAATATAGTTTCTCTTTCTTACCATTGTTGTGTTATATTGAGAGAGAGAGCAAGGTGAGAGAAACTTTTGTTCGGTACCCCTAGGCTTGAGGTAGATGTTATCTCTCTTCCTTTTCTTTTCTTCTCTCTCTCATCTTATTCTTTCTCTTCCTCTCTCTATTCTTCCTCCCCTCTGCTTGGTTTTCTTCAAGGGCCATGCACGGTAGTGGTAGTGTCGTGCTTGCCTTTTCGGTGATCTAGCAGGTAATGCATGGCTATGGCAGCGTCATGCTTAAGCTCTCCTCCCCCTCTGTCTTCTTCTATACCTCCCGGTGAGACTTACAGACAGTGCTGCTCATCGTCGTCCACGAACGTACCCTCAATGTCTCAGCGAAGAACACAATTAGCTAAGCCTATTTCCGTCTACGAAGGCTTCACGTTGACGAGAGACTATTGCAGGCGGCGATGTCCATCGCTATTGGCAAAGGGGTCATGACAATACCCATCACCGCGTGTAAGCTTCTTTCGTGGCTCTCTGGGTCCGTCATTGTGCACCGCACGAGAAGCCATCGCTGTCCACAATGGACGTGTTGCTTCCTCACATTACCAATCACGAAGTTCATTGCCGTTTGCGGGCTTCCTCTCGTATTCTATGACTGGCACTGTGTGCCTCATGGGAAGCTATCATCATTAGCCTCACTAAAAGTCATCGCCGCCGGCATGGGACATGGCGTCTCCTCATGATGTCAACGGCGATACCCATTTTCGTCTGGGTCATTCCCCTTCCGCCATCTCACTCTCTTTCCTTCTGTTCACTCTTTTCTCTCATTAATTGAGGGTAGACTTAGCCGAGTGCTTCCATATTGATATCGGTTTAGAGTAGTATTGATGTCGTGCTGGTCTTGAGACTTATGCTCATCTTGCTACCGCTCCGAGTCGGTAGCTTTCCGGCCGTCATGCTAGCCTCGCCCCTTTATCAAGTTTTCACCTCCTTTTTCTCTTTATTGGAAACCTTCTCTTGCATCACTCCCTCCCTAAGAAAAGGGTGCGTCTCTTTAGCCCACTTGTCTCGCCAATTAACCCTAACAGTGTTGTGCGGAAAATAAGAGGATTGCAGGTCAAGGGAGGTGATTCCAAACCAGCTAAAGCAGTTGGGGGGCTTTCTTCATGATCTTAGAGGGTGCCCACATGATCCAGCCAGAGTAAGTCTTGAACCCACCTTAAATTTCACTCTCATCGATTAGTGTAATTGCCTTTACTCTTGAGCATAGTTCTTAGAGAGCGATCTTAAATCCCGGTTAACTAAAAACCTGAGACACGTGCCGCCAGGTCACTTTGATCAGAAGGGTGAGATTGAGGAACCTAACCAGTGCTTTCTTTTCATTCTCTCCTCTTCTCACTTGATTGAGGGTTGACCTAGCGTAGCACCGCCATATCGCCCTCGGTTTTAAGTAGTCTTGCTATCATGCTAGTCCTGAGTACCATGCCTGTCTTGCTACCACTATGAGTCGGTCACTGTCCGGCTATCAAGCTAGTCTCGTCCGTTCATCAAGTTTTCTTCTCTTTTCGACCTTTGCTCGAAACTTCCACTCCATCATCCTAACCTTTCACATTCTTATCCGCACGAATGTGCATTGCCATAAGACAAGGGTGGGTCTCTTTGACGCACTTGTCTTGCAAATTAACCATAGAAGTTTTGTGCAGTAAAACAAGGAGATTACAGATCAAAGGAAGCGATTCCAATCCAGCTAAAGCAGCTGAGGGGATTTTTGATGTGATCTAAGAGGACGCCCACGCGAGCCAGCCCGAGTAAGTCCCCAACCCAACTAAAATTCATCCCTCATTAGTTGGTATACCTACCGTTGGTCTTGAGCAAGGTTCCAAGAGAGCAATCTCAAATCCCAGGTTCACTAGAAACAAGAGATACGTGTCCCCTAAATTTCTAGATCTGGAGGGTGAGATCAAGGCACCTAACCAGCCACTTTTTAAGAAAATCACCTTTCAGTATGTAACTAAGGAAAATAATCGATTCATTGACACCCTTGATACTCCTTCAGAAATGACCATGCTGCAATTTTACATCAAGAACAAACATGACCCTTCCCCACCAAGGATCGAAAACGAAATGGAGAAAGAAAATGAGAACGATGGGGAAGTGTCTCTCGTGGCTTCAGATGCGTTAGTTAAAGAAAAACCATGGTTCCACAATGTTCTGTCCCTGCTGAAAGATGGATTATACCCCGAAGGAGCCACTAAAAAGGATAAAGAAGCCCTTCGAAGGTTTTTTATGGGATTCTTAGTAAGAGGTGATCTCCTATTCAAGAAATCCTTCAATGACATGATTCTACGGTGTCTCGATCAGCAAGAAATCGACCAAGTACTGACAAAGTTACACAATGAAGGAGGTTATTTTGGGGCAGTTACCTTAGCTCAGAAAATCAGGCTCCAAGGCTGTTACTGGACCACCATGGTCGAAGAATGTTAGAAGTTCGTTAAGAGGTGTCCCAAATGTCAACATTATGAAGACCGCATCCATGCAGGATCGGTACCACTCAACTCAACATCGCCCGTATGGCCCTTTGCCATGTGGGGTCTTGATATCATCGAAATGGTCTCACCAAAAGAACGGCTATAAAGTACTTCACCAAATGAGTAGAGGTTGCATCATTTGTCAAACTTGAGGAACAACATGTTGCCTGTTTCATAAAGAATAACATTGTATTCAGATTCAGTGTTCCTGAGTCAATCATTACTGACAATAGATCCAACTTCATAAATGAAAGGGTCATTAAGGTGTGCAAAACATTTGGGATAATGTACAGATTCTCCACACCCTACTACCCTCAAGGAAATGGACAAGCAGAGGCCATGAACAAAGGACTTCTCGGGGTTAGACAGAATCATAGAAGGTGGCAGAGATTGGCGTGAAAAGAAAAATGACCCACAATGGGCCGATCGAACAACTGAGAAGCCTCCTACTGACATGACCCCATACTCATTGGTGTATGGTATGGAAGCAGTGCTACCCATTAAAGTTGAGATACCATCTCTTCGAGTGCTTATTCACAAAAATTCAGATGAGGAACAAACTATCGACCTCGTTACTTTGGATGAAAGGCGACTATGAGCAACACAAAATATCGTTGCTTACCAGTGCAAAATCGAGAAGGCATACCAAAGAAAAGTTGTTCCTTGATAGTTCAGAGAAGGGGACATAGTACTCAAGAAAATTTTCCACACTCTTGCAAATCCACACCCTTTAAGCAAGTTTAAACCTAATTGAGAGGGGCCATTCGTGGTTACCCGAGTGCAAGCAGGCAATTCTTACAAGATCAAAAATCAGGAGGGGTACGAACTCAACGACCCCATTAATGCGATGTATCTCAAAAAATACTACCTGTGACAGGCTCAAAGATGTGGTGAAATCTTGAAGAGGCATCATGGGTAAAAAAAAAGAGAATAAGAAAATATCCAAGAAGGAGCTTCCGATTCAAACACTCAAGTACAAACAAGTACCTACGAGTTACAACAATACTGCATAAGCTGACCCTGAGGATGAAGCCTCCTCTTCAACCCTGCAGGTTCCCAACAGAACCAACTTAGAAAGATGTGGGAAGGTGACATGAAAACCGAAGTGACTTCGATGAAACTTGAAAGAACATCAAGACTTATCCCAGATGGAAGCCTGGCAAGAATCCAGAGAACTATTCATGGCCCATGAAGCACAGGATGAAAGCTCCAAAAGTAAAAGGACAACTTCGAGACTTTTGAGTTCTCACGATCCTACAAGGAAATCATTTCATCTTTGGGTAAAATATAATAAAGAAAATGACCACCGAAGGCCCCACATGTGGCAAAACTGTAAGGCCCGTCCCTTTTGAAAATGCTTATCAAATTGACTTTTAAATCATCCATTTTCAAATATAAAACCCTTTTAGAAAGGACATCCTTCATCACTACAAGAGGTTAAACTGTTAGTCTATCTGACCTCGTTCTCAAAGCCAACTTCTTACTCCTGTTATGAAGGTTTGAAACTAGCCAGGCATTCCATGGTTGTGTGAGTATAACTATCAACTTCCACATATCGGAGATGGGTGAACCTCACCAATGATGATATTGGCTAGTCTGGGAGTGTTTTTCTCTCGACTGGATCCCCTGAGGCAAAATGAGGCAAGCTCATTATTGTGTATGCATATGATGACCCAATAGCAAAAAATTTGAGACAAAAACCCTACAACAAGGGGACTAAATGTGCAAGAATTCAGATTGAAAAGCGTGTGCAAAGAAAGTGTTCCACTGTGCTTTGGCAAATAAAATTACACACTTACTGATGAGCAAGCACCCCCCCACAGAGGCAAGTGGAAAAAGGCCTCCCAATAGGGGCAGGAACAAGGAGAAAAAACAAAAAAGGGCATTCCATGATCACAGAACATCAAGTTGATTAGAAAAAAAAAATTCCGTGTATCCCAAAATTCCGACTTTATTCATCCATTGGAAATGGGCTTATTACACGCAATCAACTCTGGTCTCAAGATTGAAATTTCTACCATCGTAATAGACTTCAATGAAAATAAAACTACTAAGAAATAAGGGTGATCATGAGATAAAATTATTCATGCCAAAAAAAAAAGGAAGAGAAAAGCAAATATCATGGCTATTCAGTCTTCAGCTCGGGAGCAACGTCCTTCTCCTTGAGTTCTACCACGAAGGCTGCCTATCAAGCCAATTCAACTTCAGCATCTTCCAAACTAATGTCAAACACATTCTCATTGGATTTGACTTGCTTATTTGAAGATGATGCATCACCTTCTTGAGAAATCATAGAATCTTGAGCAGGAGCAGAAGGTTCGCCATGAAGTCTCAAAGATCTGGGGCATAGTGGAAGAGGGCAGGCACGGTCCCACCAAGTATCACAGTTGGAAGTGGTTGTAGGCTTGTCTTGCTTGACCAACCCCTCACTAGAAGAAGACCTCTTTCCCTTCCACAACAAACCCGCCTTGACCAGAAGGGTTGAAGTCGAAAGATAGGGCGGCGATCGATCGCTTCCTTAGAAGAAGTCTAATGTCAAATATGGCGAAACTGACAAAGTGCCCTTTGGGGGAAATACCCCTTTGAGAAGTACGACCCCGTCAGAATAAGACATGAATGTCCCGTAACATGCAGAAATAGGGGCACATTCTCAAGACCCTTGATCATCCAATCAAAGGATGACAACTCGTCCAAAACTCGGTTATAATAATTGACATCTCGAGGTCGGGTGGTATCATTGACGTACGCCAGTCCTAGAGCAGTAGATACGACCGTCATTGATCGAGGAGGACGAATAATGGAAATGTGTTGATAGTCCCCAATCTACAGAAAACAGAACTCAAAATCACCTCAAAGTGTCACAGGACAAGGACCCAGGACCTCGGAGCCATACGAGGCAAATTGACTAGGGCACCACTAGTGGTGTCACTTAGCCTGTGTGGGCGACACTAGTAGTGTAGCCTGGGCGACACCACTAGTGTCGCCCAATTGAAACCCCCCCAGATCGATCTGAGCTTTTTTCATTAAATTCCTATGGCAAAAATATGGGATCTAGGGGCCAAAAGCAGAAGAAAAACTGAGTTGCAAGGGAAAAATAAAGTAAAAATGAGTATAAAAATATACCTGCAACATTACAATACTACCCTCAATGAATCGGTCGCCTTGGGCGACCCAGTCGTGGCTTTCTTGTCTTTTTTTACTTCTTAAGCATGGGGTCCTTTAGCATGGGTACTCATTTTTCCATCTAAGTGATTCTTCTGATTCCTGGGTCTTTTCATGAATGAACTCAAGCTATTGGAGGTTTTCTTAAGAGCTCTTTTTGGGTCTCGATAGCAGGGTACTTGATATTGGAGATTTTTCTTAAAGTCTGGGTTGAAGCCACCTATGGAGGCAAGTGCTGCATCAGCTTGCTTATTGGTTCAGGCGCCCTTTCTGATTTTCACCTGAACAGGGGGAAGTAGCGTCTCGAGGTAGTTTTCACCAACCTCCTTATTTTATTGGGGCTCTTTTACCTATGACCTGACGACCATGTCCACCCCTTTTCCACTTTTACTCATGGTGCCTGTTTGAACAGATTTTTTAGCACCTTGAGTCCCCAATGCCGAATAAAAGAGAAGTCGGTCAATAAAGTCTGAATTATATTGGAATTATCGACAGTCCCAGAATTGGCCCAAAATAAGTGGAAATGTTCATAAGGACTTAAGAGAGCTATCTGCTAAGTTTCTTCGCAATCTAACATGTCTAGGGCAGTGCAGACAAAGAAACAATTTCAGAAAAATTAGTCTCTAGCACCCTAAAATGGACCGTGCATCTAGAACTCTATTTTTGGTACCTCAAATTACTGGGAGACCACCCCCATTAGATCCGGCATGGTCGAAAACCCCTATGGGTCATGTTTCAGCTTAATCAGGAGCTCCAGGACAAAGTTATGAGTAAAAGACTGAAAAGAGATAAGCCTCACACTATTCCCCTGCGCCCTCCCTACACCAAATCACCATTAATGGTAATTGTTTTTATAGTCTCGAGTAGTGATTTTTAGGAGCCATATCTCATTCATCCCTAGTCGGATCATGCTTAAATTTTGTGAGAGTGTTCTTCTTGTCAAGACGAGCGTTTTGATATATGACAAGCCCCATGAAGACGCCCGAGCAGGGAGAAAACCTTGAGAGAAGTCGAAGATTTGTAAAAGAAATTGCAAGAAATTTAGCTGCAACACATCTCACTTGAGCGACCATATCAAGGCGCTAACGCATTGGATTGACATGAGATCAGTTCCATCACGTATTTAAGGTCCAGACCTACCCATGATCCGATCCCCATGCATGATTAACGGTTGGATTTCATGCGCGAAGCTGATAAAGTTATTGTAAATTTCAGTCGTCGAAATTTAGATTCTAGCAAAAATCCCAAGACTGTAAAATCTTCGTCCAGGAATGAAATCAGATTGCGTTTGTTGCCATGCAATCCTGATGGCATGATCAATGCAATACAACCAAGAAATCACGAAGAAACATCAAGATATGAGAGCACTATCGATCGAAAGTTTTCAAGATTCGCATGAATTTCAAGTCGCATGATCGTGGTTTAAAAACACGATTCGTGGCTCAAAGTTGGTATCAAATTAATCGCCATGACGATATCTACAAGAAAGCAATCATCTTTTTGTCAAACAGATACCAGAGCAACCCTGAATCATCCATGAAAGATCATAAACGTTCTAGGGCAGCAGCATGGACTATTTTTTAATTCAATGTATTGTTAGGCAAGGGAAAAAAAGTCATTTTGCACCCTTTTTTAGATTTTATTTTAATTCAAATAAATTTTAATTATCATCAATTAGGGTAGTTTTTTGGTATCCATCCATGTTTAGGGCCCAATTCTATAAATACATGCTAAACGTAATTGTAAAGTGCTTCCTTCATACATTCAATTCATCAATAAAGTTTGAGTTTTTACTTTGAGTTGGAGAGGAACATCTTGGAGAGAGAGAGAAGAGAGAAGAAAAAGTCTGGTCCCCTTGATGAAGGTAATTTTCTCTCTCCTCTTTTCTCTCGCCTCTTTCTTTCTCTCTCTTCCTTTTCTTCTCTCTATCTCTCTTATCTCTATCTCAAACATGCATGACAGTAAGCATTGTCGTGCATGTCTCTCTCTTCTTCTCTCTTCTTCTTCTTCTTTCATCTTTTCTCTCTATTTTTTCCTATTCCCCTTCTTTCTTAATCTTATCCTTTCTTTTCTCTCTACTTTCCTTTCCTCTTTCTCTTCCTTAAACCCTCTTTCTTCCTCTCTTTCATTCTTTCTCTCACGTTGTTATTTATTTTCTCTCTCCTCTCCAATCATGCCTGGTGATACCCATTGCTGGGCAAGACATTCTCATTCTTCCATTATCCTTTGGAAATATGCACAATGAGTCGAGCCTTAACCAGAGTGGCATGTCGGGCATCTATCTAAGTTTTTCCTTCCCCATGTTGTGCACGGTGATGCTCATCGCCGCGCATGACGTTCCTTTCCTCATTCTTTGATAAGGACACTAAATCAAGCCCTTCCCCGAGTGGCGGGTTGGGTCGTGTCTAAGTTCCTTACAACACGAGCGGTGATACCTAGCACTACGCGTATCTTTCCCTTTCTCATTTCTGTCTCTCTCTTGACATGAACAGTGAAAACCCATCATCGTTCATGTTTTTTCTCTCTCCTATTTTCTTTATCATGGGCGGTAGAAACCCAATCACCGTGCATGTCGTTTCTCTCTCCCCTTTCCTTTGTCATGGGCGGTGGAAACTCAATCACCATCCATGTCTTTTCTCTATCCTCTTTTCTCTGACATGGACTACCGAAGCCCATCGCCTTCTATGTTCTTTCTCTCACTTTTTTCCTCTGTTAAGGACAGGGGAAACCCATCACCATCCATGTTTTCTTCTTATCTCTCTCCTTTCATGGACGGCAGAAGCCCATCACCGTCTACATTCTCTTTTTCTTTCTCTTTCTCCTTTTATAGACGGCAGAAGCCCATCGCCGTCCATGCTTCCTTCTCTTTTCTCTTTCCTCTGTCATGGGTGGTGGAAACCCAATCACCATTCATGCTTCTTTCTCTCTTCTCTCTCCTCTATCATGGATGATGAAAGCTCATCACCATCCATACTTCCTTCTTCCTTCTCTCTCCTCTGTCATGAACTGTGGAACCACATCGTCGTTTATGCTTCCTTCTCTTTTCTTTTTCTCTCACCTTTCTTCTATCTCTCCTTTCTTTTCTCTTCTCCCTTCTCTCCCTTTTCTCTTTTCTCTTCTTTCTCTTCACATTCCTCTCTTCTCTTTTCTTCTCTCTTCTTCTCTTCTCTCTTCTCTCTTCTCTCTCTTTTCTCTTCTACTTCTCTCTTCTCTCTCCTTTCCTTTTACTTCGCTCTTCTCTCTCCTTTCTCTTCTATCTCTTCTCTCCTTTCCTTCTCTTTTCTCTTATCTCTTTTCTTCTCTCTCTCTTTCACTCTCTGCTTTTCTTAGCTCTCCTCTTTCTCTTTCTTTTTCTTTTTCCTCTCTCATTTGACAAAGGGATAAGTCTAGCACTGTCACAGTAGTCTCGTCATCGAGCAGTATTACCCTAGTGTCGGTATATGTTACCGTGCTCATCTTGCTTCCATGTCGAACTCGCCGTTGTGTTAGGCTAATTGGTGTTGGTGTTTTTTCGTCGAGTAGTATTCCCGTCGTGCCAGTCCATGTTACCGTGCCCATCTTGCTACCACGTCGGGTCAATCATCATGCCAATCTAGCCACTGTGCTAGGCTAGCCACTAAGCCAAATGTCTAGTTTTTTTCTTTTCTTCTCTCCTCTTCCTTCTCCCAACCCTCATCTCATCATTTCTTCTCTTTTCTCCTTTGAATGTGCACTCCTGTGCGCATTCACCCAAAGACAAGGTGGGGTCTCTCGGCCCACTTGTCTTGTAAAATTAACCATGTGTGGGTGATCGCAGAAACAAGAGAATACAGGCCAAGAGAGGCCATTCCGAACCAGTTGTATGACTGGGGGCCTTTTTGACATGATATATGAGGGTGCCCACATGAGCTAGCCCGAATGAGTCACGGACCCAGGTGAGGAGTGTACCGCTTCACAAAAAATTCCTCTCTCATTAGTTGATATATCTGACTTTGTTCTTGACCAAGGTTCCCGAGAGAGCAATCTCAAGTCTCGAGTTCCCTTTGAAACTCGAGACACGTGTCACCTGACCATCTAGATCCAGAGGCGAGATTGAGGCACTTAACCAGCTTGGTGGGTCCCATTAGGGATTTACTACCCCTTCGTTGAATCGTACTTATTTGGCTAGTTTCTCCTTTGTTTTTTGGTTTTCACGTACTACATGGATTCCGGGTTCCTTAACCCATTCATTCGGATCGGGAATTTCTCATCGCTGCATTCGCGAGTTTCTCTCAGGAACAAGTTCCTAGAACTTTGTTCCCAACTTTTCTTTTGAGCAAAGACCTAATGTCTAACTCTCAGGTCGTAACCTGGATAGGCACGGGGAGGGATTTAAAGTTCCCTAACTCCCCATCTCTTTGCCCTGGTGGAACTTCCACCAAAGCACCCTACACTGGTATCACATATGCTACCACCCACAGCATGCACCCTGTTATCGGCATGTCACTCACTGGTCTTATTGCCGAGGTATGTCAAAAGGCTTCCCAGTCCTTAGCTGCAAAGGGCAAACAAATTGTCATTGCTGTTGTGGGCTGCCGCAAGGCCACCCCCCTGTTCGAGCTCGGGCTGACCCCCAAGTCGCCCAAAATGTTATTTCGAAGGGCGTACACGTGCCACCTTCCCAAGCCACTACTCACTCCCAACGCAGATGCTATTGGGAGCCAGTCCCTCTTCCTCTGCCCTTTCTTCTCCCAATGGAAATGTCAAGACCAGGTACTCGAAGGTTTTCAGTAAGAGTACCACCCTCAGTCAGCTCCAACAGGTCGGATATGCCTCTGGAGCCCACAAACGAGCTCAGGGCAAATGCCTGATGATTGATGAAGTTCTACAACTTCCAAGGCAATAGCCCAAGTTGGCCCCTGTCCAAGGTCCACATTCTCTGCCCCATCTTATGGACACGACCCTCTCATGCTCTAAGAAGGCGGGTCATCCTCGATGTCAGTCTTAGTTCTGGAAAGAAGTCTATTGTAGCCTCAAAGATATGAAAGATAGAGGACTGCAAATCTTGATTAACGAGCCGACCAGAAAAGTCAGGACACCTAGCTCTTAGGGTCTCCTTCTTGAAAATCCCTTCTACCCTCTTCGAATCATAGAGACTGAAGAAGAGGTGCGAGAATCCTGCTCCGTGGTCAGCGTCATAGAAGATGACTCGACCACCCAGCAGCCACGGCCCCAAGACCATCAAGAAACGATGCTCACACGGTCCACGTATAAGACTCGAGTCCAATCGGGGATGCTGACCCCTTGCTGACGTATTTTCCATGTGCGACCCACCAAGCTCGGAAGCCCTCAATTGCACCTAAGGCCGACCTCGTTGGAGAAACAGTCAGCGTTATGGTTGTAAACGCGTGTAATGATGGAGAAGAATGACCGCATGGAAACTGTGCAACACTTGGCTACCCATGAGGCCAACTCCCATCACTCAGGTGATGTTGCTCAAAGGCAGCCTCCTCCCACTACCTCACAGGACAAGTTGGAGAGATTTGGCCGCTCACCATCCCAATCCCATGCCTAAGTAGGAAGCAGTTCAAACTTGTGTGTGAAACATGCATCTTGAGATTGCTCTACATGTTGAGGCCTCCAATCTGACCTCCATGTCAGAGTTGATCGCTAAGTCAATTCGCATAGAGAGCTTGTCACGCCACCATACTAGGTCACGACAATAGTCTTCAAAATTGGGAAACAATTAGGGCAATGTTAATTTTTGGACCAACGCCCTGGGCAACCAACAAAAAAGGGTAATAAGTGCGGCCGTTGCCATCAGTGATCCGCAGAAGTCTGCCGCTCAAACTTTGGACTTCTCTAAAGGGGTAGGCACAACAAAGCCCCAGATAACGCCTCAGGGAGGCAAGCAACAGTCATACAATGGGTACCTCCACCCGTAAACCTTAATCAAGATGACTATTGAATCAGGCATCAGAATAAGGTATATCCTTTTGAAAAGAAATGGGTTCCTACACTGCTCCGACTATTACTGGAGCAGAGTATGATTGAGCCTCCTGAGATGAAGTTTCCTGATCAAGCTGGTCTCTATACTCACACAAGATATTGTGCTTATCGTCAGAGAGTAAATCACTCTATAGAGGAATGTTATACACTTAAAGACATCATCGAGGCTCTGATCCAAAAGGGTCAAATCAAGCTCAAAGAACTCAAGAAAGCATTCAGAGCAACTGAGGCATCCCACATGGTAACAATATAGGAGAAAGACAAAAGCATGCACCATTTTGATGAGCTATCAACAGAACTTCTCCACGCTCCGTTCGATATGATGCTCCAACAAGGACTCATAACACCAACGTCGATGAGGAAACCCAAGCACCTTGCTCGGGGGATCGAGAATCATTGGTGCTCATACCTTCAGATATGGGTCCATGAGCTGAACGAATGTTATGGGTTCAAAGCTGTGGTTACAGAAAAACTCCAGAGAGGTTGCATTACTTACGTCGAAAACCCTCAAGGCACTATGTCCATCCAGAAGGGCGTTACAACATAAGATTCCTGGAAGGATGCCTCTGATCTCGCTGAACCCTCAACTTCCCAGCCATGGATGGACTAGCACGGGTGGAGCAGGCTCAAGTATTTAAAAGCGAGAAGCGATTCCTCAAGCTAGGGCTGTTCACAAACCTAGCAAGACGGACCAAGCACCTCCAAAGGTGACTAGAAGAAGACAAGCACCAAGGGCTGCTGGTCGGAAGAATAAGTTTCCTCAGCTATCGGTCAAACTAGAATTTCTCAGACCTCTTCCTCCCTTGCCGACCTTACAAGACTTCATATTAGTTGTCTTCGACCTTATTCCCTCATCTCGTCAAGAGGACATTAGTTAGGTGCCTCGATCTCACCCTCTGGATCTAGATGATATGGCTGCATGTTTCTCGGGTTTCAGGGGAACCCGAGAACTATGATCACTCACTCGAGAACCTTACTCAAGTACAAGGGCAGGTATATCAACCAATGAGTTAGAATTTAAAGTTGGTTTGAGACTTACTCGGGCTAGCTCTTGTGGGCACCCTCTTAGCTCGCGAAGAAAGTCCCCCCAGTTCTACAACTGGTTCAGAATCGCCTCCCTTGGCCTATATTCTCATGTTTCTACAATCACACACACATGTATAATTTTACAAGACAAGTCGACCAAAGGACCCCACCTTGTCTTTGGGCGAATGTACATAGGCGTGCACATTAAAAAGTTAAAAGAGATGAGATGAGAGTTGGGGGAAAGAAGAAGAGAGAAGAAAAGAAAATCGAGAGATGTTTGATCGGGTGACTAGCTTAGCCTAGTGGCTAGATTGGCATGATGATTTATCTAATGTGGTAGCAAGATGTGCACGGTAATGCGGATCGACACAATGGTAATACTATTCAATGGCAAACCAACCAGCCTAGCACAAAGGCAAGTTCGATACGGTAGCAAGATGGGAACGGTAACATGGACTGGCACAGTAGCAATACAGCTCGAAGACAAGACTACTTTGGCAATGCTAGACTTGTCCCTTGGTCAAATGAGAGAGAAAGAAGAAAGAAGAGAGATGAGAGGGATGAAAAGAGAGAGAAAAGAGAAAGAGTGAAAAGAGAAGAGAAAGAAAAGAGAGAGAGAAAGGGAAAGAGAAATAAGAGAGAAAAGAAGAGAAAGGAGAGTGAAAAGAGTGAAAGAAGAGAGAGAAATGAGACAAAAAGAAGGGAGACAGAAGCATGGACGGCGATGGACTTCTGCTGTCCATGACAGAGAAAGAGGAGGGAGAAAGAACATGAACGACGATGAACTTCTGTCATCCATGATAAAGAGAGAGAGAGACATGAACGAGAAGGAAGTGTCATGCGCAGCGATGAGCATCACCGTGCACAACATGGGAAAGGGGAAACTTGTACAGAGGCCATGTCCGGCATTCAGGTTAAGGCCCATCTCACTGTGCATGTCTCCAGAGGATAAGGGAAAACTGAAAACGTCATACCCGGCGATGGGCATCATCGTGTATGACTGGAGAGAAAAGGATGAAAGAAAATAAATAATAGAATGAGAGAAAGACAAGGAAGAAGAAAGAGGGTTTAAGGAAGAGGACAAGGAAAGGAAAGTAGAGAGAGAAGAAAGGAAAGACGAGAGAGCAAAGGAAAGTGAGGAAAGAGATTGGGAGAGAGCTAGAGGAGAAAGAAGGAAAGAGGGAGAAAGAAATTAAGAAAGAGAGAAGAAGAATAAAGAAAGAGGAGAAAAAGAAACACACATGATGCTACCACCGCTGTATGTGTTAGAGAGAGAAGAAAACAAGGAAATATATTTATGCACGGTGTTGCCATCATCGTGTATGTTAGAGAGAGACAAAAATTGAGAGAGATTCGTGCACGACATTGCCATCGTCATGCATGTTCAGGAAGAGAGAGACAGAGAGAAAGATAGAGCAGCAAGAATGAAGAAGAAAGGAGAAGAAGAGACGGAGAGAAGAAAAGAAGAAAAGTAAGAAGAAAAGAGGAACGAAGAAGAAGAGAGAGGAAAAGAGAGGCATGCACGACGATGGCCACTGTCGTGCTGTTTGAGCGGGAGATGAGAGAGACAGAGAGAAGCAGAGGAAGATATAGATGAGAGGAAGAGGAGGAGAGAGAAAGATGGATGAGAGGAAGGAGGAGATAGATAGATTGATGAGAGGAAGGAAGAGAGAGAAAGATAGATATGAGGAGGGAGAAAAGTGAAGGAGAGAGAAAGAAACCTTCATCGACGGGTATCAGACTTTTTCTTCCCTCTCCTTTCTCTCTCTCTCTCTCTCTCTCTAAGACGTGCCTCCCAAACCTGATGGAAAAAACTCAAACTTTATTCATCGATTGACAGTATGAGGGCATCTTTTTACAATTAGGTTTAGCATGTATTTATAGAATTGGGCCCAAACATGGGTGGATTCCTAAAAAATATCTCAATTGATGATAATTACAGTTATTTTTAATTAAAATAAATTCTAAAAATTGGTACAAAAGGACTGTTTTACCCCTGTCTAACAATTCATGGAATTCCAAAACAGTCCTTGCTGCTACGTTAGAACGTGCGTGATCTTCCATGGATAATTTGAGGTTGCTTTAGTGCCCGTTTATCAGAAAGATGATTTTTTCTTATATGGCTCAATATGGCAATCGATTTGATACCAACTTTGAGCCACGGATCGTGTTTTTAAGCCACGATCATGCGACTTGACATTTGCATGAATCTTGAAAACTTCCCATCAATATTACGCTCGTTTCTTGATGTTTTTCCATGATTTCTTCACTATATTGTACTGATCATGCCGTCATGATCGCATGGCAACAAACACAGCTCGATTTCATGCTTGAACGAAGATTTAACATCATTTGGATCTTGACTGGAATCTGAATTCTGGCGGCTGGAATTTGCAGTCACTTTATTAGCTTCATGTGTGAAATCTGACTGAAATCAGACCAATGGTAGCCTTGGATCTTACACATGTGATGGAACTAGTCTCACATCGATCCTTTATGCGAGTATCGTGATTTGGTCGCTCGAGAGAGGTGTGTCGCTATTGATTTTCCTGTAATTTTCTTCACAAATTGGCAACTTCTCTCAAGATTTTCTCCCTGCTCGAGTGTCGTAACAGGGCCTGCCACATATCAAAATGCTCGTCTTGATGAAACAAACACGCTCACAAAGTTTGAGCACAATCCGACTTAAGACAAGTCAGATATGACTGCCAAAATTCACTGCCCGAGACTGTAAAAATAGTCACATTTAATGGTGATTTGATGCAGAGAGGACACATGGGAATAGTGTATGAACTACCCCTTTTTGGTATTTTACCCATAACTTTGCCTTGAAATGCCCCATTAAGCCAAAACATGACCCCTAGGGGTTTCGACCGTGTCGAATCCAATGGCGGTCAGCTGTTTGACTCGTCGAAAATATAGTTCTAGTTATGGGGCTTATTGCAGGGTGCTAGAGACTAATTTTTTGAAATTTTTTGTTGCCTACACTATCTTAGACATGTCGGATCGCAACGAAAGTTGGTAGGTGGCCTTTTGAAGTGCTTTAGGAAGATTCTAACCAATTTGGGTAATTTCTGAGACTTTCATGAATTCCACTGTAATTCAAGCTTTATTAACTGGGTTCCTTTCTATTCCACATCAGGGACCAAGATGCTGGAAATATCTTCAAACAACTTGCCCTACCGAATCTTGTGCTTCGAGAGAAACGAGAAGGACAACATTAAAAAAAATTCTTTTGGCTTTATTACTTTTTCTTCTTAGCTACATGACCATGTCAACACCGAGGAGGTCCACGCAATGTTGTAACTAGGATGCTCAGACATTCAGATGCAATGTACAGGTCCATCCATGGAGACTTTAGGGGGAGAAGAGACTTTTTTTAGGGATCCTGTCGAAGTCCTCACCCTCAAGGGACTATTTGTGTTTCTGACAGTTGAGGATTTTGTACAGACCTCACTGGTCATAATCAAGCCTGTCTGGTGGTCGAGTGCCACGCTGAAGGGAATTTTTCCCATTTGATCTGGGTTTGTTTGAATTGTTGTTTATTGTGGATAGTCTGCTGAAGGGCCTTTGGTTGGCATCCACTTGGGTGGTGTACCAGATTGTACTTGGTGAGCAGG
Organism: Amborella trichopoda; assembly: GCF_054954075.1. Lineage (NCBI taxonomy): Eukaryota > Viridiplantae > Streptophyta > Magnoliopsida > Amborellales > Amborellaceae > Amborella > Amborella trichopoda. The sequence continues at coordinate 22,794,991 of NC_142338.1, read as the reverse complement.
GTACCTCAGTTTATCGAAGTGACCTGCTGTGGGTATAACCCATGCCTACTGCTAGCAATTTTGTTTGCATAACAGGTCTAAGTTCTGGCTGACTTAGCCTTTCTTGGGGCGTCTTTAGCATTTTGGTGTGTGTTAGTGACCTTGTAGGAATAGTGCTCTTCCTCATGAGACTTCTCATGCCTTCTTGGCGAGTCTTCTATCCTTTGAGTCCTTTTTGTAAATGGAGTCAAGCTGTCAAAATCTTGCTTGATGCTCGTATTTTTGGGTCCTGGTATTGTGACACCATGGATTCTTCTTTTGAATGAGGGTTGAAGCTGCCTGTAGAAGAGAGTGCTACATCATCGTGTTTATTGATCCAAGTGCCCTTTATTGGTTCACTTGGACTTGGGAAGTGGCACCATAGATACGGTTTACACCATCATTCCTTTTTATTTGGGGATATTTTACCCATGATCTTTCAGCCATGTCCACCCTTATTCTTCCCCCTTTTACTCACGGTTCCCTTTCGGGTATTCAGCGTGCCCGTGTTTTTATTCTCACGAAACTCTTTTACTCATGGTTTCATGACCATGCCCGTCTGTCATTTTTACTCATGGTGTTCCCTTGTTTAGGTATACACTATGCCCATTATTCTTTTATGAAAGCATGTTTAAGGTCATGCCCTCGAGACCTATGCGAAGCCTTTTAACGTCATGCGGACAGGATGTGCACTACAATTTAAGATCATACAACTGGACCATGGTGGAGGTGAATGACAGTCTGTGGAGGCCATGGAGTGAGTATGGTGGTGGTTTTAACTCACTTTGGGGAGATGGCACGAGGCTACATATGAGAGATGGATGATGTATGGGTGGAAGGTGGAAAGTGGTGACCCACTAGCTGACAGCGAGTATGGATGGCGGGATGGCTCACCGTTTTGTGAGCACGGGTAAGTCTCACTAGAGAATGATGAATGGCAATGAAGGAAGATGGATTTATTGATAGGTTATGAAGGCGGTTCGTGCACATGAATGGGTCGGTTAAGGAAGACGTGCGTGAAGATGCAGGTAAAGGGCGTGTGGGCATGTGTAGGGATGAGTTTAAGGTCATGCCTCCAAGACCTGTGCAAAGCAGTTTAACGTCATGCAGCTAAGATGTGTATTATGGTTTAAGGTCATATAGCTTGGACCGTGGTTATGCAGTTTAAAGTCATGCAACTAGGGCCATGCAGTTTAAGGTCGTGCAACTATACCTCCACTACAGTTTAATATCATAGTTTGGACAATGGTGTTAAGCCTTTTAACATCATGTAGTCAGGATGTGCACTATAGTTTGAGGTCATATAGACCATGGCTTTGCATTTTAAGGTCATGTAGCATGGACCACGTAGTTTAAGGTCGTGCAACTAGACCTCCATTACAGTTTTAGGTTATATAGTTTGTACCATGTAATTTAGGGTCGTGCACCTAGACCAAGGCTGTGCAGTTTAAGGTCATGCAACACGGCCCATGGCTGTGCAGTTTTGGGTCATGCAGCACAAACCATTGTTTGGGTCACCTAGTAAGTAAAGCTCCATGGGGGACAAGTCTGTGGATAGTAATTTGACCACCTGGGGATAAAATGATTAAGACCAGCAGGGGTTTTCTAGATGAAAAGCAGACTTCATTGGGGATTAAGGGACGAGTGTGACTCCTTGGTAAAAGAAAATGAGACTCCACAAGGAATAAGCTCATGGAAGGTAACCCAACTCCTAGGGATAAGACAGCTTGGTGCGAGACTGGCCCGCTAGGGATTAAAGGGGTAAGCATGACCCTTTTTTGTATAGACCTAACTCGACTGGGGATGATAGGCTACCACACTAGTATAACTCATGTTGAGGATGATGATAGAACACTCACTGCGGTTATCGAGTTCAGACATGCGCGGCACTAGCAATAGACAGTAGCAACATACGCAGGGGTAGCATTGGCGCACACAACGCTAGCACGAGTGGAGCTGACAAGCACGGGAGTGGTCATGGGAGGGAGTAGTACTGGTGCGCACAACGTTGGTTACATGGGGCATTAGTCATGCTCGGTGATGCAAAACGCAGCCCACGTTAGCCTGTGTTCAAGCCTCGGGGCTTAGGCCTGGTCAGGTCCGGTGGTTGAGGAACTTTGTTCTTTCGTCGAGCAGCCCTTAGTGCTCGTCTTCTTCTAGTCACCTTTGGAGGTGCTTAGTCCCTCTTCCTAGGCTTCTGAACAACACTAGCTTGACAAATCGCTTCTCTCTTCAAAGACTTGAGCTTGCTCTGCCCGTGATGGACTTTCCATGGTTGGGAATTCGAGGGTTCAGCGGGATCAGAGGCTTCATCATGGGTGTCTTATGCTGGGACACTCTCCTGAGTGGAAGTATCAACATTATGGGTGTTCAGCATAAGCAATGTGACTTGCCTGAACATTTTCTGCAATCATAGCTTGAAACCCATAACATTCGTTCAACTCATGGCCCCCCATCTGATGGTATGGGCACCAGTAATTCTCGATCCCTTGAGCGAGGTTTTTGAGCTGCCTCGCAGGCGTAAGACTGATGACTCATTGCTGAAGCGTCGCATCAAACAGGACTAGAAGAGGGTCTGAGTTATTAATTTCTGGGTCTTGGGTTCCTCTTATACCAGTGGAGGAGAGACTTGGGGATCCCTATCTGACACATCACCAACTTCTTGGCCTCTCTTCATTTTCTTTGTTAATAGCTTATGGAAGTCAAAAAATTCGCTCAAGTCATGCCCCCATATCTGATGATATGGAAACCAGAGACTCTCGACTCTTTGAGCCCGATGCTTGGGTTGTCTTGTTGCTTTTGGCATGATGAGGCCTTCTAGACGCATCATGGAAAATAAGGCGCGAAGGACGCTGGATGACTCATCCTCATCCTGAATTGTCACTACGTGGGATGCTTCTGCTGCCCAGAATGCTTTCTTGAGTTCTTTAAGCTTTATTTGACCCTTCTGGATAGAGCCTCGATGAGGTCTTTAAGGGTGTAGCATTCTTCTTTAGAGTGGTTTACCATTCGATGGTAAGCATAGTACATCACGTGTGTATCGAGACCAGCTTGAACGAGAAACTTTATCTCAGCCAGCTCAATCATGTTCTATTCCAGCAGTAGTCGGAGCAGTGCATGAACTCATTCCTTTTCAAAAGGATAAACCTTATTCTGATGTCTGGTCCAAATAGTCATCTCGATTAAGGTTTGCAGGTGGGGCACCTATTGTATGACGGCTGCTGTTTGCCTGCCTGAGGTGTTATTTTTGTTGTGCTTACCCCTTCAGAGAGGTCCAAAGTCTAAGAGGGAGCCTTCTTTGGATCACTGATGGTAACAGTTGCACTGATCATACTTTTTTGTTAGTTGCCCTGAGCGTTGGTCTGAGATTACCATTGCCCTGGTTGTTTCCCAAGCTTAAGACTGTTGTCGTGACCCACCATGATGGCGTGACAGACTCTCTATCTGAACTGACTTAAAGATCAGCTCTAACATGGAGGTCGGATTGGAGGCCTCAACATGTATAGTGATCTTAGGTTGCAGGTTTCGAAAACAGGTATGAACTGCTTCTTTCTCAAGCAAGCGATTGGGATGGCGAGCGGCCAAATCTCTCCACCTTGCTATGAATTGATCTACTGGTTCATCTGGTTTCTGGGTCAAGGTGAGAAGTTCGATGGTTTGGACCTCCCTCTCAACCTCATAGAAATGCCGATGGAACAATTTCTCCATTTCTTCCTAAGTATGCACTGAATTTGGGGGAAGCCAAGCATACCACTGAAAGGTCGAGCCATCAAGAGTTTCAATGAACTGAAGGAGGAGCCTCCCATCAGCCGCCATCTCTCGATATGCCACTTGGAAATGGGTGATATGCTGGTGTGAGGAGGTTGTACCATCAAACAGGGGAAACTTCCCTTTCTGGTAGTCAAAGGGAAAAACCACATGATCAATGTAAGAGGGGTAAGGCTTCTGGTAAAGCGTTGCACCCTGTAGTCCCAGGATTTGTCTACTCTTTAGGCTATGAGTCACCATAGCATTGATGTTTGCCTGTGAGACAGGGTGAGGGACAGAATTGTCCTGTGAGGAAGGAAGAGGAGGCTGCCTTAGAGTTGTATCATCTGAATGATGGGAATTGACCACATGGTTAGCTGAATGTCGCGCGTCTTCCATGCGATCAATCTTCTCCATCATCGCTTGCACCATCTGTTTGAACTTTTCTATGTGTGCTTCCTGGGAGTCACCAAGTTCGTTCACAACCATGACGTTGACTATTTCTCTCAAGGGTTAGCCTTTGGTGCGGTTGAAGGCTTCCGAGGTTGGCATATCGAACATGGTAGATCAGTCAGCAGGTCAACATGCCCCTACTGGACTCGACTCTTGTATGCCAAGCGAGTAAGGACAAGTTCTCGACGATCTTGGGACCTTGGCTACTGGGTGGTTGAGTCATCTTCTATGACACTGACTACAGTGTATGATTCTCGCACTTCTTCTTCAGTCTCTGTGATTCAAAGAGGGTAGAAGGGATTTTGAGTGGGGAGACCCTTGGAGCTGGGTGCCTTGACTTTTCTGATCGGCTCCTTAATCAGAATCTGCAATCCTTTGTCTTGCTTGAGCTTTAGACTACGATAGACCCCTCTCCAGAACTGAGACTGGGGTCGAGGTTGACCTGCCTTCTTAGCACATGAGAGGGCCGTGTTCATACGATAGGGCAGAGAATGTGGACTATGGATAGGGGCCAGCTTGGGCTGCTGCCTTAAAAGTTGAAGAACTTCATCAATCTTCAAGCCTCTGCCCCGAACTCCTTTGTGGGCGCTAGACTCATAGCCGACCTGATGAGGCTGGCTAAGGATGGTATTCTTAAGGAAAACCTTCGAGTACCATATCTTAAGATATTTGTCACGAGGAGAAAGGGTAGAAAAAGGGGGGTCCGGCTCTCGATGATGTCTTGGTCGGGAGCAAGCAGTGGTATGGGAAGGTGGCGCGTGTACGCCCCTTGAAGTAGCATTCCGAGTGACTTGGGGGTCAGCTCGGGCTCGAACAAGTGATCTGGCCTTAGGAGGCTAAGAACTGTGAGCACGTGTCTGTAAGGGAACAGGTGGAAGCCTACCCCTTACAGGGTGCGCAAGTATGCGCTAAGTGGGAGGCAAAGGGGTCGTCTTCCGTGTGCTTGGGTTGGCGAAGCAACGACATTACCCCTAGTAGTGGGGTGTATACGTATGCGCACAGGTTTCGACCCAGGGAGGTCTGATCCTGAGCGCGTACTTGAGGTAACACAAGGGATACCTCGAGGTGTGACTCGAATGGATAACCCATGAGTCTTAGATTGTGTGCGAGAGGTGGAGGCCCCAGGGGCTCCTCCTCGATGTGTTGAGTCTCTAATCATAGAGACTCGAGGTGGTGTAGGAATGTGGGGGGTGGCCTTGTGCCGACCTGTAGAAGCAACGACAACTTCCTTGCCTTTTACAGAAAGGGACTGGGCAGTATTTCGGCATACCTTGGCAATATGACCAACAAGTGACTTGCCCGTGACAGGGTGTATGCTGTGAGTGATAGCAAATGTTATACCAATGCAAAGACCTAGGAGCTAGACACTGCATCTTTGCTAAGAAGAAAGGTTGGGAAGGAAGTTCGAGGAACTTGTTCCCGAGGGACTCTCACGAATGTGCGAATGAGAAATCCCCGATCCGGATAAAGGGGTGGAAGAACCCAGAAGCCATGTGGTGTGTGAAAATAGATAAAAAAAAAACAAAGGAAAAATTAGCCAAACAATACGATCCGACAAAGGGGTCGTCAGTACCTGGTGGAATTGCCAAGCTGATTAGGTGCCTCAATCTCGTCTTTCAGATCTAGATGACCTGGCGGCACTTGTCTCAGGTTACAGGGGAACCCGAGACTTGGGATCACTTTCTCGAGTACCTTGTTCACGTACAAGGGCAGGTATATCAATATATGAGAGAGGAATTTAAGGTGGGTTCAGGACATACTCGTGTTTTTACAATAACACACACACGGTTAATTTTACAATACAAGTAGGCCAAAGGACCCAGCTTGTTTTTAGGCGAATGTACACAAGCGTGCACATTCAAAAGAGAAAAGAGATGAGAGTTGAGAGAAAGAAAAAGAGAGAAGAAAAGAAAAGAAAGAGACGTTTGACAGGGTGACAAGACTAGCACAGTGGCTAGATTAGCAGATGATTGACCTGATCTGGTAGCAAGATGGGAATGGTAACTCAAACCCACACAGCAGCAATACTACTCGACGATAGAACACTAACACTAACCAGCCTAGTACAATGGCAAGTTCGATGTGGCAGTAAGACGGGCACAGTAACGTGGACCGGCACAGCAGCTATACTGCTCAACAACGAGACTATTGTGACAACGCTAGACTTGTCTCTTTGCCAAATGATACAGAAAGAAGAAATAAGAGAGAGAAAGAAGAGAGATGAGAGGGATGAAAAGAGAGAGAAAAGAGAAAGAGAAAGAAGAGAGAGAAGAGAGAGAAAATATAGAGACAAAAGAGAAAGAGATAGAAGTGAGAAAAGAAAGAAATAAGAGAAAGGAGAGAGAAAAGAGAGAAAGAAGAGAGAGAAAAAAGAGAGAAATGAGACAAAAGGAAAGGGAGATAGAAGCAGAACATTGATGGACTTCCACCGTCCATGACAAAGAAAGAGGAGAGAGAAAGAACATGGATGGTGATGGACTTTCACCGTCCGTAACAGAGAGAAAGATAGGAATGAGAAGGGAGTGTCATGTGTGGCACTACCGCCAGCGTGTGTGTTAAAGAGAGAAGAAAATAGGGAAAGAGATTTATGCACGGCATTGCCATCACCGTATATGTTCGAGAGAGAAGAAAATTGAGAGAGAGAATCATGCACAACGTTGCCATCACCGTACATGTTCAGGCAGAGAGAGACAGAGAGAAAGATAGAGCAAAAAGAGTGAAGAAGAAAGGAGAAGAAGAGAGGGAGAGAAGAAAAGAAGAAAAGCAAGAAGAAAAGAGGAAGGAAGAAGAAGAGAGAGAAAAAGAGAGGCTTGGACGACGATGCTCACTATCGTGCATGTTTGAGAGGGAGATGAGAGAGACATAAAGAAAAAGAGGAAGATAGAGACGAGAGGAAGAGGAGGACAGAGAAAGATAGATGACAGGAAGGAGGAGAGAGAAAGATAGATGAGAGGAAGGAGGGAGAGAGAAAGTTGCCACATCGAGGGGTACCAGAGGTGCCTCCCAAACTCAATGGAAAAAACTCAAATTTTATTCATCAATTGAAAGTATGAGGGGATCTTTTTACAATTAGGTTTAGCAGGTATTTATAAAATTGGGCCCAAACCATCGATGGATGCTAAAAAATTATCTCAATTGATGATAATTAAAATTATTTTTAATTAAAATCAATTCTAAAAATGGGTACAAAATCACTGTTTTGCCCCCTTCCTAACAATTCATTGAATTTCAAAACAGTCCATACTGCTGCCCTAGAATGTGCACGATCTTCCATGGATGATCCAAGGTTTCTCTGGTGCTCGTTTGTCCAAAAGACGATTGCTTTCTTGTAGGGCTCAGCATGACTATCAATTTGATACCAACTTCGACTCACAAATTGTGTTTTTAAGCCACGATCATGCGACTTGAAATTTGCATGAATCCTGAAAACTTCTGATCGATAGTACGCTCATTTCTTGATTTTTTTTTCATTATTTCTTCACTTTATTGCATTGAGCATGCCGTCACGATCGCGTGGCAACAAACGCAGCTCGATTTCGTACCCAGAAGCAGATTTCACATCGTTTGAGTTTTGGCAGGAATCTGAAATCCGGTGACCATAATTTGCAGTCACTTTATTGGCTTCATGTGTGAAATCTGACCATTCATCACGTACGGCGTTCAGACCAATGGTTTCCCTGCATCTTACGCATGCGATGGAACTGGTCTCGCGTCGATCTTATATGCGAGCACCGTGATTTGGCTGCTCGAACGAGGCGTGTCGCTGCTAATTTTCCTACAATTTTCTTCACAAATTGGCAATTTCTCTCTAGATTTTCTGCCCGCTTGAGTGTTGTCATGGGACGTGCCACATATCAAAACGCTCGTTTTGATGAGATGAACACACTCACAAAGATTGAGCACGATCCGACTAGAGATGAGTGAGATATGATGCCCAAAGTTATTGATCGAGACTGTACAAACAGCCACCTTTAATGGTGATTTGATGCAGGGAGGGCACACAGGAATAGTGTTCGGCCTACCCCCTTTCGGTATTTTACTCATAACTTTGTCTTAGAATGCCCGATTAAGCTGAAACTTGACCCTTACAGGTTTTCGACCATGCCGGATCCAATGATAGTGGTCCCACAACTGTTTGAGTTGCCAAAAATGTAGTTCTAGTTACGGGGCCCATTTCAGGGTGCTAGAGACTAATTTTTTTGAAATTGTTTCTTTGTCTGCACTGCCTTAAATATGTCTGATTGTGTCGAAACTTAGCAGGTGGCCTTTTGAAGTGCTTTAGGAAGATTCTAACCTGATCTAGGGCAATTCCAAGATTGTCAAGAAGTCCATTGTAATTCAGGCTTTATTGACTGGCTTCTTCTTTATTCCTCATCAGGGACCAAGATACTGAAAAATGTCTTCAAACAGACATCCCTGAGCCATCTTTTACTCAAGGCATGTACAATAAGGGTGATGACATTAAAAGCACCCCCCAATAGTTTAAGTAGGGGAAAGACCCAAAGGACCCCCTGTACATGTCCAACTCTGGTGATGACATAAAAAGCTGCCCAAATCGGTCTGATGAGGAGAACGACCTTAAAAGTTCCTCACCTACTTATCCTTCTTCCTCTTCTTCTTCTTCTTCTTCTCATCCTTCCTCTTCTATGTCTCCTTCAGGTACAACGTTGAATGTCCAGACTTCGAGGCTCATGACAGAGAGCTCGAAGGAAACAATATAAGCAGGACGCATGGAGGTGACTGAAAAAGATGTTAGCCCAAGTGGCTGGATTCTTGAAAGTTGCTGACGTCGTGACAGCTCGAGCCAAGTCAGATCCATCTTCTGCTACAAAGAACCATAAGAAATCTAAAGAAACCCCAATGGCCTCTTGAGCCTGACTTTGAGAAGAAGCTAAGAAAATCTAGAGGGTAGAGCTTCTATTCTCAGGAAGCTTGCTACATGGTACAGGTCTATGAAGTATCAGCTAGCATGGGGAAAACACTGCAGATACTCATGCAAAGACCGCAATTCATATGAGGGTGCCTCTAACCCCACAATCGCTGAATCTCAACTTCCCTGCAACTTTCAAATCAAACTCCTGCAGCCTGATATGTTGTTCTTGTTTGAGGTCAACCCTTCTGTTCCTCAGTTCGAGAAAGGTGCAGAAATCATGATTTACCTTAGAGCTCTATTGGAGGCAAAGATGTCAAGATCATGGGTCTCTGCACTTGAGGTTAATGAGAAGACCTCTGAAGCCAATGATGAGGAGTGCAGGAGGCCCTAAAAGAATGGGTAGAAGGCGGTTAAGCCAGCCGATGAACTCAAAGAGATAAATCTATGGAATGAGATTGATCCTAGATCCACTTTCATCTAGGAAAATATATCTCCAGAGGAGAAAGAGAATTCCATTGCCTTCTTGCAAGAAAACCGAGATATCTTTGCTTGGCACTATTATGAGATGCCTAGTTTAGATACTCAAGTCGTAGTTCACCGTCTCAGCATCGATCCGTCTGTCAAGCCCATCAAGTAGAAATCAAGGAGGTTCAGGCCTAATCTCGAAATGCAAATAGATGCTAAGGTGACCAAACTTAGGCAAGTAGGCTTCATTCATGAAGCCAAGTACTCAAAGTGGCTGGAAAATGTTGTTCCAGTCAAGATGGAGAACGACCAAATTAGGGTCTGTATTGACTTTTGCGATTTGAATACCGCTTGCCCCAAAGATGACTTCCCATTGCCGTTCATGGAGATGCTCATTTATTCAATGGCTCATTGTCAGATCTTCTCCTTCATGGACGGATACTCCAAGTATAATCAGATACAGATGGCATCAGAAGATGAGGAAGCCACCGCATTCTTGACTCCAAAAGGGGTCTTCTGCTACACATTGATGCCTTTCTGATTGAAGAATGTCAGTGCCACACGTCAGAGAGCAATGACGACCATCTTCAAAGACATGATGCACAAAGAGGTGGAATGTTATGCTGATGACTAGGTGGTGAAATCCAAAGAGAAAGACGCTCGTATGCGAGACCTTGAAAAGGTGTTCGAACGGTTACGCCTCCATCAGCTCAAAATGAATCTGCTAAAATGTTCCTTTGACGTGAATTTAGGAAAGTTCTTGGGGTTCATTGTTAGACACGGTGGGCTGAAAGTTGAGCTAGTCAAGATCAAGGCGATCCAAGAAATGTCGCCATCAACTATGCTACGAGAGCTACGGTCCCTTCAAGGACAACTAGCCTATATCCGTAGGTTATACTCGAACCTCTGAGGTCCCTGTTAGCCTTTTACTCATCTATTAAAGGATAATCCATTCATCTGGGATGAAGCATGCCAAGCAACGCTTGATGACATCAAGCGATATTTACTCGACCCTCCAATGCTCTCTACATCGGTGTTGGGAAAACCCCTCATCATGTACGTAACCGATCTGGATGAGTCACTCGAGGCATTATTGGCGCAAAACAATGATGAAGGGAAAGAGACTGTACTATATTATCTCAGCTTTAGGATGCAAGGGGTTGAGAAGAATTATCCCCTATAGAGAAGATGTGTCTGACCCTAATCTTCGTAGTAAAAAATCTCCACCAGTACTTGCTTGGTCATGAAGTAAAACTTATATCGAAAGCAAATCCAGTAAATTTCCTCATGATACGCCCATGCTTGTCAGGATTCCTTGCTAAGTGGGCTTTATTGCTGATGGAATTCGACGTCATATATGTCCCACAAAAGGCCATCAAGGGCAAAGCTTTAGCTGATTTTCTCATAGCACATCCTGTACCGACCGAATCCCCTTTATCAAGTGACCTCCCTGATGAAGAAGTATTATGTGCAGAACTTGCTCACGCATGGGAGATGTACTTCGACGGAGCCTTCCAATCTGATCGAGGAAGCACTCGAGTGGTATTCATGACTGTGAAGGGAGGAGTACTGCCTCTATCCTTCTCTCTCACCGAAGCTGGTTCTCATAACGAGGCAGAATATCAGGCCCTTATGATTGGGTTGGAGATAACCTTTGATCTAGACTTGGAGCAGCTCAAGATCTATGGTGACTCTGAGTTGGTTGTTCGGCATCTTAAGGGGATCTATGATGTGAGAAAAGATACTCTCAAGCCTTATCATGACACAACAAAATCGTATATGGCTCAGTTTGATGATGTGTCCTTGAGTCACATCCCCAGGACGTTAAACTCCCAGGCCGATGCACTTGCAAAACTTGGGGCTACAATTATATTGTCCTCACTAGGGCTCATGTCTGTCTAGGAGGCAGAATGGAGACACATTGAACAGAGAACTGAGATAGACGTGGAGGATGAGAGAATTCTCTTCCCTGAATGCCCACCTGATCTATTCGGAGCACTTCTGGCAGCCAAAGATGCCATTAAAGCCAAGCAAAAAATGGCACGGAGTCAATGTCCTAGAGCCGAAAGGCCAGAACTAGAGTTCTTCGATCCAATGTGTGCAGAAACTGAACAAGTAGAATATTGGAGAGAGCTCATTATCAATTTCATAAAGCACGATAGACTGCCTAAAGATCGTACTGAGCACAATAATGTGCACAAAATGTCTACCAAGTACACCCTCCTTAAAGGGGCTACTCTTTTCCGTCGATCTTTAAATGGAATTCTTTTCAGATGTGTAGATGAGCAAGAAGCAACTAAGGTGTTGGAAGAAGTGCATTCAGGTGTCTGTGGACTACATCAGTCTGGTCCTAAGCTTTATGATAGGATACGCAGGCTGGGGTATTATTGGCCTTTGATGATTGCTGACTCCCTAAATTATGCCAAAAGATGCCAGGTATGCCAGATGCAATCATGTCTTATTCATCAGCCTCCAAAGCCTTGCACCCTACAATGGCATCATGGCCCTTTTCACAATGGGGTATGAACATTATACAACCTATTGACCCTCCTTCTGCCAAGGGTCATGTCTTTATTTTAGTAACAATAGATTACTTCTCCAATGGGCTGAGGTGGTTCCTCTTAAGCAAGTTCCGGAGGCCGTAATTGCTAATTTCACCTGACATCATATCATATACCGATTTGGAGTGCCTGACCAGATTATATCGGAAAATGGCCCTCAGTTGAAGATCCATCTTATTGATTGCTTAGTTAACCAGTTTGGTTTCGAGTGAAAGTACTCATCCATGTATCACCCTCGGGCGAATGGTTTAGTTGAGGCTTTCAATAAGACTCTATGTGGTGTTTCAAGGAAGTTAGTACCAAAGGCAAAGAAAAACTGACATGAGAAACTTCTTGAAGGTTTGTGGGCCTATCGAACCACTACAAGAAGTGCTACTAATTCCACCCCTTATTCTTTGGTTTATGGAGGTGAAGCAGTCTCACTCCTCGAAATTCAATTACCCTCGCTTCGTGTCACCATACATTAGAGTTTAACTGAAGATGAGAGGGTCAAGCTTCACTATAAAGAATTGGATGCACTCAATGAAAAAAGGTTAGAAGCCCAGCAAAACCTTGAAATCAACCTGGGGAGAATGAAGAGGGCTTTTGATAAGTCAGTCAAAGTCCACTCATTTGCTCGTGGGGATCTAGTTTTAGCAGTTAAAAGGCCGATCGTTATGCATGGACGTCGTAAAGGGAAGTTCGAACCTAAGTGGGAAGGCCCTTCCATAGTCAAGAAATTCTCGCCAAATGGGGCTTATATATTAGCACATCCTGATGAAGGAGAAGCGATGCCCCTCATCAATGGGTGATACCTAAAGAAGTATTATCCTTGATGCTACTAAAAAATTTCAGAAAGCACTAAAAAGAAAGAATGAATAAAAGGAAAAGGGAAAAAAAGAAAAAGAAGCAGGGCACAAAAGTAAAAACTTTCTTATTATTACAGTAAGAGGTATCACAGATTACAACCGGAAACCCATTATTACGGAAGTTATAGGGATATACTATCAAGCATTTCTCTTGCATTTGAGGAAAAGAGAACGACTAACCCCGGTGTTGCTCTTGCATCTGAGGAAAAGAGAATGGCCGACCCCAGCATTACTCTTGCATTTGAGGGGAGGATGGTTACAGACCAAAAATTGCTCTCATCAAAAGCGTTGCTCTTGAATCTGAGGAGAGGACGGTTACAGGCCAAAAGTGGCTTTCACAATAAGAGAAGGTGGAAGTGCTTTGATTGAGTACATCAGACATACAAAGCAAACTTCTCTGGCAACGAACTGCCCTATGATGGAGAGCATACCCTGTTCACAGTGAGGGCCCTTCCATAGAACAAGATGGAGTTCACAATTGTGATGCAGGACTTGGCTTCCAACAGGCTTCATAAGCCAGACCTCACCATTGGTTACCACCATTTCCCAACCCAAGTAGTCGTCGTGCACGATCACAGCAGAACACGAGTCACCACCGGAAGTATCATTAAGGGAGAGTGCATCATGTTAATGACCGTGCGTAACTGAGGCACTGACTAGTGTTGTGCGAGACTAATGATAGGTGTCTTCAAAAAGACCAATGCCAGCTGTGTTTCCAAGGGCTAACCCCGGCTATGTTTTCAAAAGACTCACGACGGCTGTGACTATAAGGGGTAATGACAGATGTGTCTGACAAAGGGCTAACATTGGCTAAGGCTAAACACCAGTTGTATTTCTATTGCCAAACGTGTACGCTCACCACTCTTCGATGACCAGCGACGGTGTCTATTTGGAAAGAGTAGGAGGAGAAAGAAGGAAAGAGATTAGAAGAGAGAAGAAGAATAAGGAAAAAGGAGAGAAAAGGGGTACGCATGGTGCTGCCACCGCGGTGGCTAGCAGACAGAGAAGAAAACAAAAAGAGAGATTTGTGCACGACGTTACCATTGTTGTGCAAGTTCAGATAGAGAGATACAAAGCAAAAAATAGAGCAGAGAGCAGCAAGTAGAGAAGGAGACTAGTGCGCGGCGTTACCATCGCTGTGTGTGTGAGATAGAAAAGAAGAGAGAGAAGAAAATGCACACAACATTGCCATCGCTGTGTGTATGAGATAGAGAAGAAGAGAGAGAAGAAAAAAATGCACATGACATTGCAATCACCGTGTGGGTGAGATAGAGAAGAAGAGAGAGAAGAAAACACACACGACATTGCCATCGCTGTGTGTGAAAGAGAAGAAGATAGAGAGAGAGAGGTTCATGTATGGTGTTGCCATCGTCATGAACATTCAGTCAAAGAGGAACAAAGAGAACGATCGAGAAGAAGTAGAGAGAGTATGGGACACACACAATGCTGGTTAGGTGCCTTGATCTCGCCCTCCGGATCAGGATGATAGGTCAACACGCGTCTCTGGTCTCAGGGGAAACGCGAGACTTTTGAGATCTCTCTCTCGAGAACCTCGTTCGAGAACAAGGGCAGGTATTACCAACTGATGAGAGAGAAATTTAAGATGGGTTCGAGCGCCTCTTAGATCACGAAGAAATCCCCCAAGTCGTAAAACTAGTTCGGAATCGCCTCCCTTGGCCTGTTTTCTCATGTTTTTTGCAATCATGCATATATGGCAAATTTTATATGACATGTGGGTCAACAGACCTCACCTTGTCTCTCTGATGAATGCACGTAGGCATGTACATTCATAAAAAAAGAGAAGGAAGATGGGGGAGACAATTTAACCAGGTGGGGAAATCAACACAGTGACTAAGCTGGTTGGTAATTGGCTTGACGTGGTAATAAAACGACCTCAGTAACATAGTCTGACTCAACAGAGTTACTACTAGATGACAGTACCAATACTGACTAGCTAGACATGATGGTTAGTCTTTCGTGGTAATAAAGAGGGCACCGTAATTTTGACACAACAACATTACGGCTAGGGGACAGGACTAGCATGATAGGCTAATCTCAACCTCTCTTTAATCAAATGGAAAAGTAGCAAAAAAAAAATGGAGGTCATAAAGAAAGAATAAGAAGTAAGATAAAAGAACAAGAAGAGAATAGAAAGAAAGACAGGAAAAGAAAGAAAGGAGGAAAAGAGCGTGAGAGAAAAGAGGACACAGACAGGGCCGACTGTATTAGAAAAAGGTGAGGAAGAGGACACAGTTGGCGTTGAGCTTCGTCGACTATGTTAGACCAAGATGAGAGAGAGAACATAGTCGGTGTTAAGCATCGTCGACTGTGTTAGTCAAAGAAGAGAGAGAAAATACAGTCGGTGCTGAGCGTCGTCAGCTGTCTTAGTCAAAGAAGAGAGAGAACACAGTCAACACTGAGCATTATTGGTTATGTTAAACAAAGAAGAGAGAGAAAGCACAGTCGGTGCTGAGCGTCACTGGCTATGTTAGTCAAAGAAGAGAAAGAGAACATAGTCGGCGCTGAGCTTCACCTACTGGGCTAGACAGAGGAGACAGAGGGGATGCAGTCGGGGCTGAGCTTCATCGACTGGGCTACATAGAGGAGAGAGAGGGGATGCAGAGGGAATGAAGCTTCATTGATTAGGCTAGATAGAGGAGAGAGAGGGGATGCAGTCGATGTGGAGCTTCACCGACTAGGCTAGACAAAGGAGAGAGAGGATATAGTTGTTGTTAAGCTTCACTGACTGGGCTAGATAGAGGAGAGAGAGGGTACGTAGTCAGTGCTGAGCTTAATCAATTGGGTTAAACAGAGGAGAGAGAGAGGATGCAGTTGGTGCTGAGCTTCATCGACTGGGCTAGACATATCAGAGAGAGAGGACAAAGTCAATACTGAGCTTTACCAACTATGTCAAAAGAAGGGGATAGAGGATGGGAAGAAGGTAGAGAAAAAGAGATAAAGATGAGAAGAAGAGAGAGATAGAGATGAGAAGGAGGAGAGGAGAGAGAAAGTTACCTTATTGAAGGGTATCGACCCTTTTCTTCTCTCTCCTCTCTCTCTCCAAGAGGAAGCCATGAACTTAAGAAGAAATTGAAACTTCATTGATGTTTCTGTCTAATGAATCGAATATCCCTTTACAATTTGTCTTTCCATGTTTATATAGAATTGGGCCCAAACATGTGTAGATGTCCAAAACTAGTATCATTGATGATAATTATAATTTAATTGTATAAAAATAAATTACAAAAATGGGTGCAAAAAGATTGTTTTCCCCCTGCCTAACAATGTGTGGAATTTCAGAACAGTTCCTACTGCTATCCGAGAACTTGCGTGATCTTCAATGACTGATCTAAGGTTGTTCTGAAACTCGTTTGATCAAAAGATGATTATTTTCTTGTAAAGCTCGGCATGGCGATCGTTTTGATACCAACTTCGAGCCATGAATCATGTTTTTTAGCCATGATCGTGAGACTTGAAATTTGCTTGAATCATGAAAATTTTGGATCGATAGTGTGTTCATTTGTTGGTGTTTCTCTTTAGTTTCTTCATTGAATCATATAGAGCACGTCGTCACAGTCACGTTGCATCAAACGCGGCTCAATTTCATGTCTGGATGAAGATTTTGTCTTCTTGAGTTTTTGGCCGGAATCTTGAAATCCGGCAGCTGAAATTTACAGCATCTTCGACGCCTCCGTGTGTGAAATCTAACCATTCAGCATACGCGGCGTTTGGACTGAAGATAGCCACGGACCTTACACACATGATGCAATTGGTTACATGTCAATCGGGTACACGAGCGTCATGATTTAGTCACTAAAGTGAGGCGTGTTGCTGCTGATTTTTCTGTAATTTTCTTCATAGATCAGCATCTTCTCTCTTGTTTTTTTCCCTGCTCGGGCATCGTCATGGGGCGTACCACATATCAAAACGCTCGTCTTGCTGAGACAAACATGTTCACAAAATTTGAGAGCGATTCGACTTGGAACGAGTGAGATATAAGCCCTGAAAGTCACTACCTATGACTTTAACAACAACAACCTTTAATGGTATTTTGATGTAGGGTGGCCACACGGGAATAGTGTGCGGCTTACCCTATTTTGGTATTTTACCCATAACTTTGTCTTGGAGTGCCCGATTAAGCCGAAACTTGACCCACAGGGGTTTTCTACCGTGCTAGATCTAATGATGGTGGTCCCACAGCCAAAAATATAGTTTTAGTTACAAGATCCATTTCAGGGTGTTAGAGGCCAATTTTTTCAAAATTGTTTCTTTTTTTTCACTGCCATAAACATGTGTGATCATGATGAAACTTGGCAGGTGGCCTTTTGGAGTGCTGATGAAGATCTTGACCAGTTCTGGGGCCACTCTAAGACTGTCAAAATTTCCACAGTTTTGTAGGCTTTATTGGCTTGCTTCCTCTTGATTCCGCATCAGGGACCAAGGTGCTGAAAAATGTGTTCAAACATCTTGCCCCGCTGATTGTTGTGCTTTGAGAGAAGTGAGAAGAACAACATTCAAAAAATTACCTTCGGCTTTGATACATTTTTCTTCCTAACCATAAGATCACGTGAAGGCTGAGGAGATTCACACAATGGTGCAAATAGGATGCTTAGACGTAGGATGCATTTTTTGTGGGTCCGTCCATGGTGACTTTAGAAGGAGAAGATACTTTTTTGAGGGATCTTATGGAAGTCCTCACCCTCATGTGGACTATTTGCGATTCTGAAGTTGAGGATTTTATACAGAGCTCATTAGTCAAAATCAGGCCCGTTTGGCAATTGAGTGTCAGATCAAAGGACGTTTTTCCCACTTGGTCTTGGTTTGTTTATCTTTGGATAATAGTAAAAGGGCCTTTGGTTGATGTTGTTTGCTGCTACATTAGGTTTTCTTTTGACAAGTAAGGTACCTCTGTGGGTCCCATCCTGTCAGGTCCAATCAAGAGCATTTTGTTAGCCTATCCTGAAAGTCTAGGCCTATCGGCTAGGGAGGGATTTTGGTGAGGCAGCCTCATGGCGAGGTGTCACCTCGAAATCTCTGGCAGGTTTGGCTCTGGCTTTGTCAGTTTCTTGCCTTCGTGGTCGTCTTTGGTTTGTCAGAATGACTTTCTTGTTTGTTTGTTCTGCTGAAGAGCGTTTTGTCGGCATTCTTCTGCGTTGTGCACCAGTTGATCCTTGGCGGGTAGGGTACCTTAGTTTATCGAGGTGACCAGCTTTGAGTATAAACCCTACCCACTTCGTTACATAGCAGGTCCAAAGTCATGGCTGACTTAGGGTGTCTTCGGCATCTTGGAGTACATTTGTAACCTCATGAGACTGATGCTCTTCTTAATGAGGTTTGTCTTGCTTTCTTGGCGAACCTTTTGTCCTTTGAGTCCTTTTTACAACTAGGCTCAGGCTGTCAGAATCTTTTCCTTGAAGTTCATTTTTTCTTTTTGGGTCCTGGTATTGTGGCACCAAGGATTTTTCTTTTTAAGTGTGGGCTAAAGCTGCCTGTTGAGGCGAGTGTTGCGTTAGCCTGTTTATTGGTCCAAGCGTCCTTTGTAGATTTTCACTTGAACTTGGGAAGCGGCGCCGTAGATATGGTTTTCACCAACTTCCTTTTATTTAGGGGCTCTTTTACCCGTAACCTTTTTTACCATGTCCACCTTTATTCTTCCATTTTTACTCATGGTGCCCTTTTGGGTTTTCACTATGTCTGGGTTTTTATTTTCACGAAACTCTTTTACTCATGGTTTCGTGACCATGTCCGTCCACCATTTTTACTCATGGTGTTCCCTTGTTAAGGTATACACCATGCTCGTTATGTTTTTGTGAAGGCGTGTTTAAGGTCATGCCTTCAGGACTTGTGCGAAGCCTTCTAGCTTCATGTGGCTAGGACTTGTAATCTAATTTAGGGTCATATAGCTGATTTGTGGTGGAGATGAATGGCAGTCTGTGGAGGCCATGAAGTGAATATGGTAGTGCTTTTTGCTCATTTTTGGGGACATGGCACGAGGCTACCTATGAAAGATGGATGACGTATGAAAGGTGGGTGAAAAATGGTGACCCACTAGCTTACAACGGTTATAGGTGGCGGGATGCTTTGTCGTTTTGTGAGCGTGGGTAAAACTCACTGGGGAATGATGAAGGACGATGAAGTGAATGGACCCACTGGGAAGGTAATGCACATGCATGGGTCGGTTAAGGAAGATATGCGTGAAGATGTATTCAAAAATGTGTACGTGCGTATGCGGGGGTGAGCATACCTTCAGGACCTGTACAAAGTAGTTTACCTTCATGCGGCCAGAACGTGCACTATGGTTTAGGGTGATATAGATTGGACCATGGTTATGCAGTTTAAAGTCATGCAACTAGGACTATGCAGTTTGAGGTCCTGCAACTAGACCTCTGCTATAGTTTATGGTCGTATAGTTTGGACCATGGTGTTGAGCCTTTTAACGTCATGAGACTAGGATGTGTACTATAGTTTAAAGTTATATAGCTCTGACAGTGTAGTTGAAGGTCGTGCAGCTAGACTAGGGCTGTGCAGTTTTAAGGTCAAGCAGGATGGACCATGGCCATGCAGTTTAAGTTCATGTAGCGCGGACCATGGCTGTGCAGTTTAAGGTCATGCAGCACGGATCGTGGCCTGGGTGGTCATGTAGGTGAGAATCCATGGGAATAGGTTTGTGGATGGCAATCTAACCCACTGGAGGCAAAATAAGTAAGACCAGCAAGGTGTTTAGATAGGAATGCCGACCTCATTGGGGACAAGGGGACAAATGTGGGTCTTTTATATCCTTGAAGACAAAATAAATAAGTCGGGTTGCAGCAGCAAACATGACCCTAACTCCACTAGGGATAACAAGATGTAATATGTGTATGAATCTTCTACTGGGGATGAGAAGTCATGACCTGAGTTTGAACGACCTAGGTACCACTTTGCTAAGGATAATAGGTCAAAGTCAAGGTACCACTTTACTGGGGATAATAATAATAAGACACACATGGCTTCTGCATGGGGTGTGTGATAAAAGACTGTTATAACGCAGCCAGCACTGGGCGTAGTGACCATTACTTATTTTGAGTGCTCAACCGTCGATGAGTATTCGAAAATGTAACCGCCGCTGAAATTGACCAACACTGCTTCTTAACGACTCAGCCGGTGCTGATTTTGTTAAAAGCAGAATCGGTGCTAAGGATGGCCCGTGCTATCTCGTGCACACCGCCGGCGCTAAGTTGCTGAGCACACAGCCAATGCTAGGGTTGTTGAAACGCAGCCGATGCTAAGCATTGGCGAACATAGCTGATGATAGCTTTTGGTAGACACAGTTAGCGCTAAAATTTCTGAAGACACGGCCGGCGCCAACCAAGAACACACAGTCAGCACTAGATGACTTCGACCGCGTAGCCGGTTCTAAGTATGGATTATTATTAGGGCCATGACCCGAGCTCGACCAGAGCCTAGTCTGTGTTGCATGGCATTTAATGAGGTGCTAATGAGACTTTGTCCTGGCCTCGGGAAAAAACCCGACCTGGTCTGAACCATTCACGTTTGTCCTTCTTGGACATGATTGGAATTCCCCTTTTGTGAGGGACATTTGAGGGAAACATCGGCTATGCAAAGGGGCTAAAACCCCATTTTTCCCATTTTTCATAGGAGATTAAAAAAAACTTGGGGTAAAGCTTTTTAGCGGTGAGAAGCAGGCAACCAAGGATTCTAGCCGAGGGTTTGCAGGATTTTTACAGGTAAATAGGGAAGGTTCCAACAAGTCTAACCGGGATTTTGGAAAAATTTATGAAGTCACAGGGACTTGCAGTGGGCCCAGCGAAGCTATTGAGGAGTTTCACTATGGTTTTCGAAAGTAGAAGAGGTGAAGGAAGAAGGAGACGAAAGTTGCAGCAATGGGTTGTGCGGGGCTTTTCGCTGGCTCTAACAGTTTTTCGGTGGGAGAACGTGGTTTTTCTGGTAACTTAGGGGAGTTGCAGAGGTTTTTTGATGGTGTTTGGGGGAGTTGCATATATTTTTCGACAGGGGCAGGAAGTTCTAGTAGGAATCATATGGTCAGGGAAAACAAATCGTCGTTGAAGGTGGACTATTGCAAGCGATGACAGTTGCATTAGAAATTGTGCAATCTTGGAGGAGGTAAAATATCTTAGGCCTTGAAAACAAGGAGTCACAAAAAACAAGGAGTCATCAGGAGGTGAGTAGTCACAGCACAGGTGGTGTTGACTTAAGATATACAGTCGGCACTGGGTTTGTTAAGAACACAACCGGTGTTGGACACAGCCGGCACTAACATAGTCAGTGCTGACCCTCAAAAGGCAATCGGTGCCGGGGGGTTATAAGAACAGCTGACACTTAGCCTTCAAAAGACACAACCAGTGCTGGGAGTTAACCACATAGCCGGCACTAGCCTTTGGATGACACAACCAATGAGAGTTTCAAACAGCACTTATCAGTGCATGATCAACATCATGATGCGCACGACATTGCTCCCGTGCGACAATGGGCCGCATGTGGGCACTGTTGCACAAGGGGATGAGCCATCTGCGGTGATGTTCACTCACGGCACTGACTTGGGTAGGCAAAGGGTGGTGACCAGTGGTAAGGCCTGGATTGTGATGCCTGTCGAACGTCAAGTCCTCTAGCACAATAGTGAAGTCGATGTTGTTTTGTGGATGGGCATTCACCATGAACAGGGTATGCTCTCCATCATAGGCCAGTTCCTTCCTAGAGAAGTCTGCTTTGTATGTTTGGTGTACTAGTCAGATGAATTGAAGCTGACTCGAAAATGGTTGGCTCCTTCTTTTGGCCTATAACCGTCCTCCTTCGGTGGCACTCGTCAGATGAATTGAAGCTGACTCTCCAAGTGGTTTGCTTCTTCTTCATGATGAGGGTACTTCTTTGGTGGGTTTTCTTCTTCCTCATGAGGAGATGAATTCTTTTGGCCAGTAATCGTCGTCTTATCTTCAGATGCAAGAGAGAAACTACAAATTTTGGTTTGTAACCGTCCTCTTATCCTCATATGCAATAGACTTGTAACCTCCCTAATAACGGTCTTTTTTGCTTGTAATTGTAACTCGTTTTTACAGCAAGAAAGAGTTATACCTTGTTAGGACTATCTTTCCTTCTTGAATATGCATTACGGATAGTATTTCTTTAGGTATCGCCCATGATAGGGAGCATTGCCTCCTCTCCACCAGGATGTGCTAATATGTAAGATCCATTTGGTGAGCCTTTTTTACTATAAATGTACCCTCCCACTTGGGTTCAAACTTCCCTTTACAATGCCCATACATAACGATCGACCTTTTGAGGGCTAGAACTAAATCCCCACAGGTGAATGAGCGGACCTTGACTGACTTATCAAACTCCCTCTTCATTCTCCCTTGGTTGAGTTCAAGGTTTTTCTGAGCCTCTAGTCTCGTTTTGTCGGGCGCATCCAATTCTTGATGCCAAAGCTTGACTCTCTCATCTTCGGTTAATCCTTGATGTATAGCAACACCTAATGAAGGAATCTAAATTTCGAGGGTTAAAACTGCTTCTCCCCCATAGACCAGAGAGTAAGGAGTGGAATCAGTAGCATTTCGTGTAGTAGTACAATAAGCTCATAGTGCTTCGGGAAGCTTCTTGTGCCAGTTCTTCTTTTTCTTTGATCCTGACTTTCTTAAAAAATTACACAAAGTCTTTTTGAAGGCCTCATCCAAGACATTCATTTAAGGGTGGTACATAGTCGAGTACGTCCATTCGAAACTGAACTGATTAACCAAGCGATCAATGTGGTGACTCCTAAAATGTGGACCATTTTCAAATATAATCAGATCGGGCACTCCGAACCGATATATGAAGTGATGTCAAATGAAGTTGGCCATTATTGTTCCAGGAACTTGCTCAAGGGGGACCGCTTCATCCCTCTTAGAGAAATAATCTATTGTAACTGGAATAAAGACATGGCCCATTGCTGAAGAAGAGTCAATAGGCCCTACAATGTCCATACCCCATTGTGAAAAGGCCCATGATGCTACTGTAGGGTGTAAGAGCTCTGGAGGTTGGTGAACAAGACTTGAATGTACTTGGCACACCTGACACTTCCTAGCATAGTTCAAGGAATTAGCAATCATTGAAGGCCAATAATACCCCAATTTGTGTATCTGTTCATAGAGCTTAAGACCGGAGTGGTGTAGTCTACAAGTGCCTAAGTGTACCTCTTCTAATACCTTATTTGCCTCTTGCGCGTCCACGCATCTAATAAGAATGCCGTCAAATGACCGTCTGAAGAGGGCATCTCCTTTAAGGAGAGTATACTTGGTAGACATTCAACGTACGCTATTGCGTTTGGCACCATGAGCTTGCCATATTTTAGAAAACTAGTGATGGGCTCTCTCCAATCTTCTACTTGTTCGATTTCCATGCATATTGGGTCGAAGAACTCCGGTTCCTGGTTTTGAACCTTAGTTTCTTGATTCCGTGTCATTTCTTGTTCAGTCTTGATTACTTCTTTAACGGATAGAAGTGTTCTGAATGGTTAAGGAGGGCACTTGGGGAAGATATTTCTCTCATCATCGGCATCTACCTTGGTTCTTAGTTCAATGTGTCTCCATTCTGCCACCCAGACAAGCATGGGTCCTGATGAGGATAATTGAATTGTAACGCCGAGTTTTGCAAGTGTGTCAACTTGCGAGTTTAAACTCCTAGGGATGTGACTTAATGCTACGTCCTCCAATTGGGCTATATATGATTTTGCAGTATCATGATAAGGCACATAGATCCCTTTGAGCTGTCAAATAACCAACTCAAAGTTGCCATAGATCATGATCTACTCCATGTCGAGGTTGAAGGCTATCTCCAACCCGATTATAAGGGCTTGATATTCTGCCTGATTATGAGAATTGGCCTCGGTGAGAGAGAAAGAAAGTGGTACTCCTCCTTTTGGGGTCAGGAATACTACTTCAGTGCCTCCTTGATCTAATTAGAAGGCTCCATCGAAGTACAATTCCCACGCATGAGCAAGGTAAGCACAGAACACTTCTTCATCAAGGAGGTCGCTTGACAATGGAGATTCCGCCAGTACGAGGTGTGCTACGAGAAAGTAAGTCAAGGCCTGGCCCTTGATGGCCTTTTGTGCGACATCGTGATGTCGAATTCCTTCAACAATAATGTCCACTTAACAAGGCACCCTGACAAACATGAATGTGTCATGAGAAACTTTACAGGATTTTCTTTTGATATGAGTTTCACTTTGTGACCTAGTAAAATAATGATGAAGCTTTTGTACTGAAAAATCCAAAGCAAGGCACATCTTTTCAATTGGGGGATAATTCTTCTCAGCCCCTTGCATCCTGCGGTAGAGATAATACAGTGCTGTTTCTTTTTCCTTGTCATTATTTTGTGTCAACAATGCCCCAAGTGACTTATCTAAAGCGATCACGTATCGAATGAGGGGTCTTCCCAACACTAGTGTAAAAAGTACTGGAGGATTAAGCAAATACTACTTGATGTCATCAAGGGCTGCTTGACATGCTTCATCCCAAATGAATGAGGTATCTTTTTTTAACAGGTGCGTAAATGGTTTACAGTGACTTGAGATGTTTAAGATGAACCTACGGATGTACGCTAGCTGCCCTTGAAGAGAGCACAGTTCTCGCAGTGTAGTTGGCGACGACGTTTCTTGGATCTCCTTGATCTTGACTGACTCTACTTCAAGCCCTCAATGTCTAACAATGAACCCCAAGAATTTTCCCCAACACATGCTAAAAGCTCATTTTAGCGGGTTCATTTTAAGTTGATGAAGGTGTAACCACTTGAATACCTTTTCAAGGTCTCTCATATGAGCATCTTTCTCTTTGGATTTTACCACCGAGTCATTTACATAACATTCCACCTCTTTGTGCAGCATGTCTTTGAAGATGGTCATCATTGCTCTCTAGTATGTGGCACCAGCATTCTTTAATCCAAAAGGCATCATTGTGTATCCTGTTTAGAGTCAAGAATGCAGTGGCTTCCTCATCTTCGGGAGCCATTCCAATCTGATTATGCCCGGAGTATCCATCCATGAAGGAGAAAATCTAAAATTGGTTCGTAGAGTCGATGAGCATCTCGGTGAATGGAAATTGAAAATCATCCTTGAGACATGCGGTATTGAGGTCGAGGAAGTCAATGCAAACCATGATTTGGCCATTCTTCGTCTTGACCAGAACAACATTTGCTACCCATTTCGGATACTTGACTTTACGAATGAAGCCTGCTTGTCTGAGTTTGGTAACTTCAGCATCTATCTACATTTCAAGGTCAGGCCTGAACCTTCTTGATTTCTGCTTGACAAGTTTGACAGTCGGATCAATGCCGACACAGTGAACAGTGACTTGAGGGTCTAAACCAAGCATCTCATGGTAATGCCAAGCAAAGACGTCTCGGTTTTTTTACAAGAAAGTAGTGAAATCTTCTTTCTCTTCTTGAGACAAATTCGCTGAAATAAAAGTGGTTCTAGCGTCGGCTTCGTCTCCAAGATTTATTTCCATAAGATTGTCTGTTGTGGCTTGACCGCCTTCTTCCCACTCTTCTAGAGCCTCCTGCAACTCTTCATCGTTATTTTCAGAGGACTTTTGATCGAACTTAAGTGCAGAGACCCATGATCCTAACATCTCCGCCACCGATAGAGGTCCAGGGTGGATCACAATTTCTGCACCTTCCCTAGATTGAGGAACGAAAGGATCTTCTGTAAATAGTGATTGTTTCTCAAGCTACAGGAGTTCGACTTGGAGATTACAGGGAATTTGAGATTCAACAATTGTGGCATAAGAAGTGTCCCCGTACGAATCACACGTTCTTTGAACAGGTGTCTACAATGTTTTCTCCGCCCTGGCTGGTACTTCGTCGACTTGTACCATGTGGCAAGTTTCGTAAAGGTAGAAGATTTTCCCTCTTGATTCTCTCAGTCTTTGCTCAAAATCAGGCTCAGGAGACCACTGGGGTTTCTTTGGCTTTGACTGTTTGTGCTTCTTTGAAGAAGGTGGCTCTGCCTTGGCTTTAACTGCAAGGGCATCTGAAACTGTTAAGAATCCTGCTGCCTGTGCCAGGGTCTTTCTCAATCGTTTCTGTTGCATCCTGCTTATTTTGATCCCTTCGAATTCTCTTGCAAGAGCCTCAAAGTTCAGACATTTCAAGGATGTACTCGCAGGAGACATAGGAGAAGAAAGATGAGAAGTAGAAGAATAAGAAGGAGAAGGGTCAAAAAGTAAGGGACTTTTACGGTCGTTCCCCTCGTCGGATCGATATAGGTCGTTTTTTACGTCATCACCAGGGTTGGACGTGTGCAGGGAATCTTTTAGGTCTTTCCCTTGCTTAGACCATTGGAGAATGCTTTTAACGTTGTCACCCTCATTGGACGTGTTCTGAGGAGATGATGACTCGGGGATGCCTTCTTGACGAGATGGAGAAGGAAGAGGAATCGTGTCAGGGATAAAGTCCAGCAAAGTTGGCAGTGGGGGAAGGGGCCTGAGAAATTCCTGCTTAACTGGAGTATGATAAGTCTTGTTTCTCTAGCGAGCAACCCTTGGTGCCCGTCTCCTGGTTTTCTGAGGTGGTGCTTGATTCATCTTGCTAGGCTTGTGAACATCCCTAGCTTGGCAAACTGCTTCTCGTCTTAAGGACTTGAGTCTGCTTTGCCCATGGTGGACTATCCATGGCTAGGAAGTTGAGGGTTCATCAGAAACTGACTCTTTATTAGGAAGGTCTTGTGTTGGGAGATCCTCTTGTATCAGCAGAGCAGTGGCTTGGGGATCACTTACTGGGACGTTGTAAAAATTATGAAATTCCCACATTTTCTTTGTGAATATATCGTGTAAACTGATGCATTCCCACATGTAGTTACCCCATACCTGGTGATATGGCCACCAACGGTCTTTAGTCCCCTTAACACGGCATCAAGGTTGCTTTGCCTATTTCGGTTTGATTAGGCCTTCCTGAAGCATTATAACAAATAAGGCATGAAGGATACCAGGGGCTTCATCTTCCTCTAAGATGGTTACTACATGGGAGGCTTTTGATGCCCCAAATGCCTTCTTTAAGCCTTCGAGTTTTATTTGACCCTTCTGAATCAGAGCCTCGATAATATCTTTTAGCATGTAGCAGTCATTTGTGGGGTGATCGATCCTTCGATGGTTGGCACAATAATTTGCCTGGGTGTAGAGCCCGACTTGCTCAGGGAACTTAGCTTCTGGAAGCTCGATCATGTTTTGTTCCAACAATAACTGAAACAGTGCAGGGATCCATTTTTTTCTCAAAGGGGTAGACTTTGTTCCTATGTCTTATGAAATAATCATCCCATTTAGGGCTACTCGATTGTACGACTGTTGTTGCTTGCACGGTTGAGGCATTATCTTTATCGCGCTCACCCCTTTAGAGAGGTCCACAGTTTGGAAGGGAGCTTTCTTTAGATCAGTGACCATGACAGCTGCACTGATCACTCTTTCTTTTGGGTGCCCCGGGTGTTAGTCTGAGAGCTACCATTACCCCGATTATTCCCTGAACTGGCAGACGATTATCGTGACTCACCGTGGTGGCGTGATAGACTTTCTATGCAGACTGATTTGGAGATCAGCTCTGACATGGAAGTTGGATTAGAAGCCTCGACGTGTAGAACAATCTCAGGTCGCATGTTCCGTACGTAAGTTTCGACTACTTCCCTCTCGGACATAGGATTGGATCGTGAGGGGTCAAATTTCTCCATCTTGATATGAACTGGTCCACGGGCTCATCGGGATCTTGAGTCAAGGTGAGAAGTTCAATGGTTTGAACCTCTCTCTTGACCTCATAAAACCACTGGTGGAACAGCTTCTCCATTTCTTCCCAAGTATGTATTAAGTTTGGAGGGAGTCAAGCATACCATTGAAAAGTTGAACAGTCGAGTTTCAACAAACTGACGTAGAAGGAGTCTCCCATCAGCTATTTTTTCTCGACATGCTGCCTGAAAGTGAGCGATATGCTGGTTCGGGGACGTGGTCCCTTTGAATAGGAGAAACTTCCCTTTCTTGTAATCTGAAGGAAACGGGACCTAGTCAATGTATGAAGGGTATCACCTTTGATAAGGCATTGCACCCTGTAGCCCCAGAATTTACTTGTTCTTTAGGCTATGTGTCACCATAGCATCTATGTCTGTCTATGAGAAGGGGTGAGGGATAGAGTTGTCCTGTGAGGCAGATGGAAGGGGCTGCCTTGGTAGTACACCATCTGAGTGGTGGGAATTGACCTCATGGCTAGCTGATTGTCATGAGACATCTGTACGATCAATCTTCTTGCTAGGATGGTTCGTTTATAACCATTACGCTGACTGTTTCTCTTGAGAGGTCAACCTTAATTGCGGTTGAGGGCTTGCAAACTTGATAGGTTGTACACGGCAGATCGATCAACAGCGGGTCAGCATGCTCTTACTTAACTCCACTTTTGTATGCCGATCACATGAGGAACGGTTCTCAATGGTCTTGGGACCGTGGCTGACGAGGGGCTGGGTCACTTTCTCCAACATTAACCACAGTGCACGGCTCATGGATCTTATCTTCAGGCTTTGTCATCTGAAGAGGGTAGAAGGGGTTCAGGTAAAGAGGTTCATCAGAGCTGGTTACCCCGACCGCCTCGATGACTTGCTTGGTGAGAATTCGTAGACCCCTATCACATTTAACCTTGAGGTTTTGATGGACCTCATGCCCAAACTGTGATCGGGTCTGCAGCTGGTCGGCTCATCTTGCACAAGAGAGGGTTGTCTCGATTAGGTGCGACAAATGATGAGGGTCAGGGACTGGAATCATTTTGGGCTAGGGAAGATGAAGGATTCGATCATCAATCAGGTCTTTGCCCCGAGCTCTCTTGTGGGCTCCGGAGACAGGAGCGAAATCACGAGGCTGGTTCAGGATGGTACTCTTGGGGAAGGTCTTCAAGTACCATGGCTGAAGGTGCTTGCTCAAAGAAGGAGAAGCAGGCAAAAGCATGGTTGACTCATGAGGACACCTGAGTCGAGGGCGAAGGGTTGTCTGTGATGGCGATGCGTGTGTGCCCCTTGAAGAAGGATCATGGGTGACTTGGGGGTCAGCCCGGGCTCGAGTAAGTGGTCTAGCTTTAAGAGGCCGAGGACTGCGAGCAAGTGTCTGCCAGAGAAGAGGTGAAGGCCTACCCATTACAGGGTGTGCTTGTGTGTGCTAAGTAGGAGAACAAGAAGGTCGTCTGATGTGTACTCGGGTTGGCGCACTGACGGTGTTGCCCCAAGCAGTGAGACACATATGAGCAGCGTATGCAAGACCGGGCCTTGGAAGGTCAGATCTTTGGTGCTAATTCGAGGTAACGTAAGGGTTACCTCGAGGTGTCGCTCGTGTGGATGACCTACGAGCCTTATTATATGTGTGAGGGGTAGAGGTTGCAAGGTCTCCGCCTCGATGTGTTGAGCCTCTAGGGATAGAGACTGGAGGTGATGCAAGAATGTGGGGGGTAGCCTTGTGGCGGCCCACAAAAGTAATGGCAAGATTGGGTAGACTTCCGGTGTACCTCGGTGATACAACCAACAAGTGACTAACCGGTGGCAGGGTGCATGCTATGTGGGGCAACAGATTTGTTGCCGATGCAAGGCGTCTTGGTGGAGGTTCCACCAGAGCGAGGAGATGGGGAGTTAGAGACTTTTAAGTCCCTCCTCACGCTAATCCAGATTAAAACCTGAGAGCTAGAACCAGGGTCTTTTCTCAAAAGAAGGGTTGGGAATGAAGTTAGAGGAACTTGTTCCTTGGGGACACGCACGAATGTGAGGATAAGAAAATCCCCGATTCGGATGAATGGGTTAGAGAACCCAGCAGCCATAAGTGATGTGTGAATACAGAAAATAAAAAAAGGAGAAACTAGTCAAACAAATATGATCCGACTAAGGAGTGGTAGTAAGTCCCCATTGGAGTCGCCAAGCTGGTTAAGTGCCTCGATCTCGCCCTCCGAATCAAGATGATCGAGCGGCACGTGTCTTGAGTTTCAGGGGAGACTGAGGACTTTTGAGATCGCTCTTTCGAAAACCTCGTTCGAGAACAAGGGCAGATATTACCAACTGATGAGAGAGGAATTTAAGGTGGGTTCGGGACTTAATCGAGCTGGCTCATGTGGACGCCCTCTTAGATCACGAACAAAGCCCCCCAGTCGTAAAAATGGTTCGAAATCGCCGCTCTTAGCCTGTATTCTCCTGTTTTATGCAATCATGCATATATGGCAAATGTTATATGACAGGTGGGTCAACAAACCTCACCTTGACTCTCTGGTGAACACATCCAGGCGTGGCCATTCATAAGAAGAAGAAAAGAAAAAGAGAAGGAAGATGTGGGAGAGAAGATTTTAACCTGGTGGGCAGATCAGCACAATGACTAAGCTGGTTGGTAATTAGGCAGACATGATAGTAAAACGGGCTCAATAGAGTTACTACTAGATGACAATATCAATACTGACTAGCTAGACATGATGGTTAGTCTGTCATGGCAATAAAGCGAGCACAATAATTCTGGCAGAACAACATTACGGCTGGACGAAAGGACTACCATGATAGGCTAATCTCAACCCCTCTTTAATCAAATAGAAAAGTAACAGAAAAAAAATGGAGATCGTAAAGAAAGAATAAGAAGTAAGATAAAAAAAGAAGAAGAGAATAGAAAGAAAGAGAGGAAGAGAAAGAAAGGAGGAAAAGATGTGAGAGAAAAGAGGACACAGACGATGCTAGGAGTCGCCAGCTATATTAGGCAAAGGTGAGGAAGAGGACACAGTCGGCGCTGAGCATCGTCGGCTGTGTTAGACCAAGATGAGAGAGAGAACTCAGTCGGCACTGAGTGTTATCGACTGTGTTAGTTAAAGAAGAGAGAGAGAACACAGTCGCTACTAATCGTTGTCGACAGTGTTAGTCAATGAAGAGAGAGAACACAGTCGACGCTGAGTGTTACCAGTTGTGTTGAACACATAAGAGAGAGAAAACACAATTGGCATTGAGCGTTGTCAGCTCTGTTAGTCAAAGAAGAGAAACAGAACACAGTTGGCACTAAGCTTCATCGATTGGGCTAGAAATCCGAAGACCAAAATTTATAGCAACTTCGACCCCTCTGTGTGTGAAATCCAACCGTTCATCGTACGCAGGTTTCGGACCCAAGATAGCCATGGCCCTTACGCACATAATGT
Source organism: Amborella trichopoda (assembly GCF_054954075.1). NCBI lineage: Eukaryota > Viridiplantae > Streptophyta > Magnoliopsida > Amborellales > Amborellaceae > Amborella > Amborella trichopoda. The sequence continues at coordinate 22,763,861 of NC_142338.1, read as the reverse complement.
AATTATTTTCATGTCGATCAGGTACGCGAGCGTCATGATTTGACCGCTAGAGTGAGGCGTGCTGCTACTGAATTTTCTATAATTTTCTGGACGGATCAAAAAATTCTCTCTTATTTTCCTCTTTACTCGGGCATTGTCACGGGGTGTACCACATATCGAAAGCTCGTCTTGATGCGACAGACATGCTCACAAAATTTAAGAGCGTTTCTACTTGGAACGAGTGAGATATAGGGCCCGAAAGTCATTGCTTGTGACTGTAAAAACAACCGCCTTTGATGGTGTTTTGGTGCAGGGTGGCCAAATGGAAATAGTTTGCAGCCTCCCCTATTTTGGTATTTTACCCATAACTTTGTCCTAAAGTGCCTGATTAAGCCGAAACTTGACTCATAGGGGTTTTCGATCTTGCCATATCTAATGGTGGTAGTCCCACAGTTGTTTGATGGACCTAAAATATAGTTCTAGCTATGGGGTCCGTTTTAGAGTGTAAGAGGCCAATTTTTCTGAAATTGTTTCTTTGTGTTCACTGCCTTAGACATGTCTGATCACGATGAAACTTGGCAGGTGACCTTTTGGAGTGCTGATGAAGATCTTGACCAGTTTTGGGGCAACTCCGAGACACTCAAAATTTCCACTATTTTGTAGGCTTTATTGACCTGCTTCTTCTTGATTCTGCATCAGGGAGCGAGGTGCTGAAAAATGTGTTCAAACAAGCGATGTCATTGCGATGTGGGTTAAAGAAAGAGAAGGAAGAAGATGACTTGCACTGCTCTGCCACAACCGTGCATGTTCATAAAGAAGAAGAGAAAAGCTGAGAAAAGAAGAAGAAAGAAAAGAGAGAGGAAGCAAGAGAGAGAAAAAAAGAAAGAGAGAGGAAGATAGAGAAGAGAGGAGGAGAGAGAAAATGACCTTATCGAAGGGTACCATCCCTTTTCTTCTCTCTCCCCTCTCTCTCTAAGACACACCCATGAACTCAAAGAAGAAACACGAACTTTGTTGATCAATTGAAAGTCTGAGGGGGAATTAGGATCACCTTTTACAATTAGGTTTAATACATATTTATAGAATTGGGCCCAAACATTTGTGGATGCTCAAAAACTATCTCAATTGATGATAATTATAATTATTTTGAATTAAAATAAATTCTAAAAATAGGTGCAAAATGACTATTTTGCCGCTGCCTAACGGTACGGGGAATTCCAAAATACTCCCTGTTGTTGCCCTAGAATGTGTGTGATCTTTCATGGATGATCTAGGGTTGTTCTGGTACCCGTTTGACCGAAAGATAATTGTTTTCTTGAAAAATTTGGATCAATAGTGTGCTTGTTTCTTGATTTTTTCTGTGATTGCTTCACTGGATCACACTGAGCATGTCGTCACAATTGTGTGGCAACAAATAAAACTCTATTTTGTGCCCGGACCAAGATTTTGCAACTTTGGAGTTCTAGCTGGAATTTGGAATTCCAGTGCCAGAATTTAGAGTAACTTTATTGGATTTGTTTGTGAAATCTGACAGTTTATCATGTACGGGGGTTCAGACCATAGATAGCCCTAGACCTTACACATACGATGGAACTAGTCTCGGATCAATCCGACACGTGAGTGCCATGATTTGGTCTCTCGGGTGAGGCATGTCGCTGTTGATTTTCCTGCAACTTTACTCACGGATCAGCAACTTTGCTTTAGCTTTTCTCCCTGCTCGAGCGTTGTGACGAGGCGTGCCACATATCAAAACGCTTGTCTTGACGAGATGAACATGCTCACAAACTTTGAACGTGATCTGACTCCAAACAAGTGAAAAATGGCCCTCGAAAGTCACTGCCCAAGACTGTAAAAACAATAACCTTAAATGGTGATTTAATGTAGGGAGGGCGCATAATAATAGTGTGCGGCCTACCCCTTTTTAGTCTTTTACCCATAACTTTTGTCCTGGAGTGTCTAATTAAGCTGAAACTTCCATAGGGATTTTCGACTGTGCCAGATCCAATGACGATTGTCCCACAGCAATTTGAAGCATGAAAAATGTAGTTCTAGTTACGGGGTCCGTTTCAGAGTCCTAGAGATTAATTTTTCTGAAATTTTTTCTTCGTCTGCACTACCTTAGACACATCGAATTGCGACGAAACTTGACAGATTGAAGTGCTTAAGAACATTTTAACTTTTTTTGGGCCAATTCTGATACTATCGAGAATTCCACTGTATGTCAAGGCTTTATTGACTGGCTTCTCTTTTTATTCCACATCAGGGACCCAAGGTGCTAAACAATGTCTTCAAACAACTTGCCCCACCGAATGTTGTGCTTTGAGAGAAGCGAGAAGGACAGCATTCGAAAAATTTCCTTCAACTTTATTACTTTTTTCTTCCTAGCCATAGGACCACGTGAACACCGACGAGATCCATGCAATCTTGTAACTATGATGCTCAAACATTTGGATGCATTGTATAGGTCTATTCGAGGAGACTTTAAGGGGAGAAGAGATTTTTTGAGGGATCCTGTCAAAGTCCTCACCCTCAAGGGACTAATTGTGATTCTGACAGCTGAGGATTTTGTACGGACCTTGTTGGTCAGAATCAGGCCCGTTTAGTAGTCGATTGTCATGCTGAAGGGCATTTTTCTCATTTTGGTTTGAGTTTGTTTGTTTTGTGGATGGCATGCTGAAGGGCCTTTGGTTAGCGTCCGTCTACGTGTTGCACCAGTATTATACTCGGTGGGCAGGGTACCTCAGTTTATCGAGGTGACCACTATGGGTATAACCCATGCCCCCTGCTAGCAGTGTCGTTACATAGCAGGTCCAGTTCTGGCTTACTTGACCTTCTTGGAGCATCTTTAGAATTTTGTAGACTGTTTATTTTGTTGTTGGTGGTCGGCTGAAGGGCCTTTAGTTGGCATCTGCCTGCGTGGTGCACCAGGATTGTACCCTGTGGGCAGGGTACCTCAGTTTATTGAGGTGACCAACTGTGGGTATAACCCTTACCCCCTGCTAGCAGTGTCGTTACATAGAAAGTCTAAGTTCTGGCTGACTTTAGCCTTCTTGAGGAATTTTAGCATTTTGGATTGTGTTTGTGACCTCGTGGGAATAATGCTCTTCCTCGTGAGACTTGTCTTGCCTTCTTAGTGAGTCTTCTTTCTTTCGAGTCCTTTTTTTAAATGGACTCGGGCTATCGGAATCTTGCTTCATGCACGTATTTTTTTGTCATGGTATTGTGACACCAGGGATTTCTTTTCTTGAATGTGTCCAAAAGCCACCTGTTGCGGTGAGTGCTGCATCAACCTGTTTATTGATCTAAGCGTCCTTTGTAGATTTTCACTTGGACTTGGGAAGCGGCGCCGTAGAGATGGTTTTCGCCAACTTCCTTTTATTCGGGGCTCTTTTACCCAAGGCCTTCCGGTCAGGTCCACCCTTTCTTTTTTCTTTTTACTCATGGTGCCCTTTCGGGGTTTTCTCCTTACCCGGGTTTTTATTCACACAACTAATTTACTCATGGTTTCGTGATCATGCTCGTCCGTCATTTTTACTATAGCGCTCCCTTGTCTAGGTATACACCATGCCCATTATTATTATTCTTCTTTTTTTTTTTGAAGGCATGTTTAAGGTCATGCTTTCGAGACCTATGCGAAGCCTTTTAACACCATGGGGCTAGGACATGCTCAATAGTTTTAAGTCATATAGTTGGACCATAGTGGAGATGGATGCCAGTCTGTGGAGTCGATGGAGTGAGTATGGTGGTGTTTTTTACTCACTTTGGGCAGATGGCACAAGACTACCTATGAAAGATGAATGATGTATGAATGGTGGGTGAAAAGTGGTGAACTGACGGCGAGTATGGGTGATGAGATGGCCCGCCGTTATTTTGTGAGCATGGGTAAGACTCATTGGGGAGTGATGAATGGTAATGAAGGAAGATGGATTTACTGGGGAGATTAATGAAGGTGGTGTGTGAACACAAACGGGTCGGTTAGGGAAGGCATGTGTGAAGACGCATGTAAAAGGGCATGTGCGTGTGTGTGGGGGCGTGTTTAAGGTCATGCGTCCTGAACCTATGCCAAGCAGTTTAACGTCATGCGGCTAGGACGTGCACTATGGTTTAAGGTCATATAGCATGAACCGTGGTTATACAGTTTATAGTCATGCAACTATGACCATGCAATTTGAGGTCGTACAACTAGACCTTCGCTACAGTTTTAAGTCATATAGTTTGGACCATGTTGCTAAGCATTTGAACGTCATGCGGCCAGAACGTGGACTATGGTTTAAGGTCATATAGCTTGGATCATGGCTATGGAATTTAAAGTCATGCAACTAGGACCATGCAGTTTAAGGTCAGGCAACTAAAACTCCACTACAGTTTAAGATCGTATAGTTGGGACCATGCAGTTTAGGGTCGTGCATCTAGATCAAGGTTGTGCAGTTTAAGGTCATGCAGCTTGAACCAAGGCTGGGCAGTTTAAGGTCATGCAGCACGGACCAAGGCTGTGCAGTTTAACGTCATGCAGCACAGACCATTGTGTGGGTCGCCTAGTAGGTGAAGCTTTATGGGGGATAGTTCTGTGGATAGTGATTTAACTCTCTAGGGGTAAAATGATAGCAGGGGTTTTAGATGGGAAGCAGACTTCACTGGGGATTAGGGGACAAGTATGACTCCATAAGGTGAAAGATGGAACTCCATGGGGAATAGGCTCATGGAAGGTAACTCGACTCCTGGGGATAAGACTGCTAGATGCGAGACTGACCCACAGGGGATTGAAGTGGTAAGCATGACCTCAACTTCGTTGGGGATCAATGGGCTGCAGTATGGGTGTAATTCCTATTTGGGATGAGGGACAGTGGCTTGCTCCGGACTCCACTGGGGATGACCATTCATGGCTTGGGTGGAACGGCCTGGATGCAACTCCATGGGGAGGACAGAGGTTACGACTTTGATGCAACTCCACTAGGGATAGTGGTAGAATACTCAAAGTGATGATTAAGTTCAGACATGCGAGGCACTAGCCACAGACAGCAGCAACATATGAGACAATAGTCATTGGCACACATAGCGCTAGCACGAGCAGAGCTGTCATGCACGGGAATGGTCATGGGGGATAGTAGTACCGGCGGGCATAGCGTTGGTTGCACACGGCGTTAGTCACGCAAGGTGATACAGCTGGCGTTAGCCTGCATTCAACATTGGTTGCACACGGCATTAGTGATAGGTGGCGATAAGCCTCTATTTAGGCCTCGGGTCAGAGCCTGACCCGTCTAGCCCATCTAAAGGTTGGTGCTCGTGGTTGCATGGTCGGAGGTAAGCCTCTGTTTTGAGTCTCGAGTCTGAGCCTAACCCGGTCCGGCCCATCATCGATTGATCTTTAGAAACCTTCTAGAAATCTAGCTTTATGTGGGGTACCTTGAGGAATCATCTTCTATATAAGGGGAAAGACCCAATTTTTACTGTTTTACCGTAGGTAAAATAGTGAGAGTTTAATAGTGAGAGAGACGAGACTTTCGTCGAGAACTTCCAGCTAGAGCGCAGGTATTTCGGCAGGTGTAACAGCTTCAGTAGGGCGTATGCAGGAGTTTTCCGAGGAGCGACGAGGTTTCCACTGAGAAATATAAGTTTCAGGTGAAGAAGGAAGAACGTTAGTGGGTTACAGAGGTATTCTGACAGAGGTTCTTAATCACTGGAGTGGTGGGGAAAGAGGCAAGCGAGGGCTGCCTGATATTTTCGTGAACTTCAGGTGGTTCCCAGTGGTTTTCCATCACCAAGGAGTAGTGGGAGAAGAGTGACGGTGAGCGTAAGTGTTTTTCGATGTCGGGAAAAAGTGAAAAAGGAGTCACAGTTAGTTTCCAGCGAGCCCGAAAACAGTTTCCAGGTGGGCAATCGAAGGATGCAAGGAAAGTGAACAGCTGCAGGTAGTCAGACAGTTGCGGGGAGAATGGTTATCAGTCAACACATACGAAACGTGCGATAGACGGCGTAATGGTGGCAGTTGTCAAGCGATGCTCCCGATGCTTGAGGCGACATGTGTGGTGCGTGCATGCGATAGTTTGTTTATTCAGATTTTGAGATCTTGCCTTCAGAGGTTCCTTCGATATTTAAAGAAATCGCATGTTTTGAATATGAGGATGACATGGCGATTCTTGAATGCAACATCAATGATTTGGATGGCTTACTTATTACAGCCCGTGATGTAGGAAAAGACCCATTTTCTCCCTAGCGGATACGGGGAGAGTATCCTGCTTTTGTTCGAAGGTTTGCCCTTCTCCAGGGGACGGCTATGAAGGATGAAATGAAATGGACACAATAGAAACACTATAGGCTTAGTCTTGAGGATTGAGCGAACATCTTCATTTATAATTCTTTGCAGACAAATTTTTGGGCAATAGTAATAGAATGTCCTTCTATGTCTTTTACTTTCATTGTACGTCGTCACTTTTAAAACTTTCGGATTAGTGAATGAAATGCGTCTTTTGTTTCATCTTGCTACATTTCGCAGCATGATTCCTTTATTATTTTTGTTTATTGTTCCTGCCCCTTCGTGGAATGGGAGGTGGAGGAATACCTTATACCTTGCTTTGCTTTATGACAAGTCATTGTAGCTTCCATGACCTTGATTGGGGGAGCAGTTGCTTCTTCTCCCCTTAATGTTTGATTGAACATGGGCTCATAATTCATCGTTCTCATAATGTGATGAGCCTGATCGTTGTAAATAGTCCAATCAGAAGAGGCTTTGGCTTCTATTCGAGGTGCATTCACTCCAAGCCCATAGTAGCTCTTGGTTTCAAGTATGAACTCCTTTAGGTGTTTTGAAGCGATACGCATCACCCCCAGTTGGTTTTGGAGATTGCGAACTTTGCTTCTTGACTCTGCCAGGAGATCCTGCTCTTGAGGACAAGAGGGTTGTCCTTTCCTTAACTGCTCTATTCCAATAGAATCAAGGAAACGCAAAACCTTTGGGGGTGGCTAATGCATTAATTCTGCTTCCAAGAGGGCGATGGGGACATGCAGGGCTTTCTGATGATCTGGAGTGTAGGTGACGCTTTGGACCGCGAAATCTATCTTCATGCCTTCCTTAGTCTCAAGGGTGACTTCTGGTTCTTCCTCTTGCACAAGTAGTTCTGAATTGGAAGCAGAGAAGGAAGGCTCATCTTCAGGGTAAGATGGAATATCCTCAGGGATGATGGGTGATGACATACTGGGATGGATGGGAGTTATAGGGAGATTTTTTCCTTGTCTTTCTTCCTCTTTAAACATGCTTATGAGTGTTCTCCCAATATCTTCGACAACTTCATGAGGCGAGGGTTCTATCTTCCTTACAGACTTTGGATCACCATCATTTGACTTTGGGGTGACACCGAATCTGTGAAGTAGTACTTGGCATCAGCATAGTGAGTTTCGGCTTCAGGAAATGGTCTTCTATCAACATAAACCGTATATTGTCACCCATCTCGACTATACTTGAAGCACTGATGCAATGTGGAAGGAACCACCTCCTGATAATGGAGCCACAGACAGCCGAGAAGGATGTTGTAAGATGTGTCGGTGTTGATCACATGAAATTAGGCGCGATCATTTAATTCAACGATCTTAACACGAAGGTGGACGGTGCCAGCCGGCTTCTCTCCTGACTGGTGGAACCCCTGGACTACGATATGAGTTGGAGTGAGATCCTCAAGTTAGAGTGAGATCCTCAAACCCCAATCCCAAATAAGTGAGGATTCTCCTTGGGATAAGGTTGACTGCCTACCCTCCATCCAACATAATTCGGTTGATGGGGCATCCATGTAACTCACCAGCACAAAGAGAGGGTGGTTGTGAAATTTTTCTCCCAATTGTAAATCATCCTTTAAGAAGGTGATTGCCATACATCCGCTCAAGATTGATGGGTCCACCTCAATGGGTTCCCCTTCGGTCTCGTACACCTCTGAATTGGAGAGAGCTTGAACCAGAGCCATACGGTAATCCCTTGAGAGCATGAGGGTATCATAGATGCTGAGAAGGGCTGGAAGCTTCCTTAGGTGCCCTATCACATCATATTTCACCTTTTCCTCATCAGCCTTTTGTGTTCCTGGTCCTGCCATGGGCTTTGGTGGTATAATGGGTTGAGCAACAAGTTTAGGTGAAAGAGGTTTATTTTGGGCTGCTGGCTGGCTTGATTGCACAGCCGGTTTGGTTTGGGTAGTCTGAGCGGATGTTTGAGGTTGAGGTTTTAGATATGGCTAGGTATATGGGACCAACGACATCCCAGGGAATTGAAGGATGGGTGGATTGTTCAGGGCATTTGGGTAATGAAGGAGCCCAGGGAGTTGGAGGATGGGTAAATTGTTAGAGGTATTTGGGTAAGGGAGAAATGGCGGATCAGGGAACTTTAGGATACCTGGCTTCTAAGGTGGAGGTTGGAGTGTTTTCCCCTACCTTATGCTCATTTGCCCCATGCTGGGTGGTGTTTCTGAGATTTGCACCATGTGGCAAGCTTCCTGGGAATAAAAGCTCTGCCCCCTTGATTCTCTCAGTCTTTGGTCAAAGTCAAGCTCATGAGGCCACCGGGGTTTCTTTTTCTTTCACTTTGACTTCTTGTGCTTCCGGGTAGAAGAGGTTGGCTCTGACTTAGCTCGAGCTGCCAGAGTGTCAGCAACTGTCAAGAATCCAACAGCTTGGGCTAACATTTTTTTCAGCCGTCTCTGACGCATCCTACTTATATTGGTTCCTTCGAGCTCTCTGTCAAAAGCCTCAAAGTCTGGACATTTTAAGGTTGTACCTATAGGAGAAATAGAAGAGGTAGGGTAAGAAGACGAAGAATAAGATGAAGAAGGAGAAGGGTCAGTACGTGAGGGACTTTTATGGTCGTTCCGCTCATTTGACCTATCTAGGCAGCTTTTTATGTCATCACCATAATTAAACGTGTGCAAGGGGTCTTTCAGGTCTTTTTCTTGCTTAGACTATTGGGGAATGCTTTTAACATCGTCACCCTCATTAAACATGCCCCAAGTAAGAAATGACTCAGGGGTATCCTCTTGATGAGACGAAGGAATGAGGTCGGTGCCGACCAGGATAAAGTTTTTTAAAATCAGCAAGGGAGGAAGAGGCCTGAGGAATTCTGGCTCAATTGGTGGCTGAGGAACCTTGTTCTTCCTGTGAGCAGCCCTTGGTGCATGTCTTCTTCTAGTCACCTTTGGAGGTGCTTGGTCCATCTTGCTAGCTTTGTGAACAGCACTATCTTGTGGAATCGCTTATCGCTTAAAAGACTTGAGCCTGCTCTGCCCATGATGGACTTTCCATGGTTAGGAAGTCGAGGACTCAATAGGATCAGAGGCATCCTTCCGGGAGTCTTGTATTGGGACACTCTCCTGAGTAGGAGTATCGACTTGTGGGAGTTCAGCATAAGCAATGTAACCTGCTCGGACTTTTTCTGCAACCACTGCTTTGAACCCATAATATTTGTTCAGCTTATGCCCCCATATCTGATGGTATGGGAACCAGTGATTCTCGGTCCCCTGGGTAAGGGTAAGATGTTGGGTCTACCTTGCCGACTTAAGAGTGACGAGCCCTTGTTGGAGCATTGCCTCAAACAAGGCTAAAAGAGGGTCTGAATTATCATTTCCCGGGTCTTGAGTCAAGAGGTCCTCTTGTACTAGTGGGTGAGAGATTTGGGGATCTCTGTTTGGAACGTCACCAACTTCTTGGCCTCTCTGCATTTTCTTCACTAATAACTCATGGAAGTCGGAGCATTCGCTCAGGTTATGCCCCTATATCTGATGATATGGACACCAAAGGCCCTCGGCTCATTGAGTCCGGTGCTCAGGTTGTCTTGTTGGTTTCAGCGTGATGAGGCCTTCTTGAAGCATCATGACAAACAAGGCGCAAAGGATGTTGGGTGCCTCATCTTCCTCTTGAACGGTCACTATGTGAGACGCTTCTGCTGTATCGAATGCTTTCTTGAGTTCTTTGAGCTTGATCTGACCCTTTTGGATCAGAGCCTCGATGAGATCTTTAAGTGTGTAGCATTCTTTTGTGGAATGGTTTACCATTCGATGAAAAGCACAATATTTTGCATGCGTATCAAGACTAACTTGATCTCGGGCAGCTCAATCATGTTTTGTTCCAACAATAGTCAGAGCAGTGCGGGAACCCATTCCTTTTCAAAAGGGTAAACCTTGTTCTGATGTCTGGTTTAATAATCATCTCGGTTAAGGTTTCCAAGTGCGGGTACCCGGTTGTATGACGGCTGCTGTTTGCCTATCTGAGGTGTTGTCTTTGTTGTGCTTACCCCTTTGGAGAGGTCCCAAGTCTGAGAGGCAACCTTATTTGGATCATTGAGGGTGACAGCTGCACTGATTACCCCTTTTTGTTGGTTTACCCAAGCGTTAGCCCAAGAACTACCATTGCCCAATTGTTTTCCAAGCTTGAGGACTGTTTTTGTGACCCACCATGGTGGCATGATAGACTCTCTATGAGAACTGACTTAGAGATCAGCTCTAACATGGAGGTTGGGTTGGAGGCCACGACATGCAGAGCTATCTCAAGTCGCAGGTTTCGTACACAGGTCTGAACTGCTTCCTTCTTAGGCATGGGATTGGGCTGACGAGCTATCAAATCTCTCCACCTTGCTATGAATAGATCTACGGGTTAATCTGTATCTTGGGTCATGGTAAGAAGCTCGATGATATGAACCTCTCTCTCAACCTCATAGAAGCGTTGGTGGAACAGTTTTTCCATTTCCTTCCAAGTATGTACTGAGATTGGGGAAAGCTAAGCATACCACTGAAAAGCCGGGCCATCAAGGGTTTCAACGAACTGACGGAGTAGGAGTCTCCTATCAGTTGTTGTCTCTTGACATGCAGCTTTGAAGTGAGTGATATGCTAGTGTAGGGATGTGGTACCATTGAACAGGGGAAACTTCCCTTTCTTGTAGTTTGAGGGAAACAAAATTCTGATCAATATAAGAGGGGTAAGCGTTGCACTCTGTATTCCTCGGGATTTGTCTGTTCTTGAGGCCGTGAGTCACCATAACATCGATGTCTGCCTATGAGATGGGGTGAGGGATAGAATTGTCCTGTGAGGTAAGAGGAGGAGGCTGCCTTCGAAGTGTATCATCTGAATGATGGAGTTGACCTCATGGTTAGCCGAGTGTTGCACGGCCTCCACGCGATCAATCTTTTCCATCATTACTTGCACCATCTGTTCAAACCTTTCCATACGAGCTTCCTGGGAGTCACCAGGTTTGTTTACAACCATGACGCTGATCGTTTCTCTAGGGAGGTCAACCTTAGGTGCAGTTGAGGGTTTTCGAGCTTAGAGGGTCGCACGTGGCAGATCGGTCTGCAAGGGGTCAGCATGCCCCGACTGAACTCAACTCTTGTATTCCGAGCGTGTAAGGACCAGTTCTTGACGGTCTTAGGACCATAGCTGCTGAGTGGTCGGGTCGTCTTCTATGACACTGACCACGGTACAAGATTCTCGCACCTCTTTTTCAGTCTCTGTGATCGAAGAGGGTAGAAGGATTTTGAGGTAGGAGACACTTGGAGCGGGGTACCCCAACTTTTCTGGTCAGCTCCTTAATCAGAATTTGTAGTTCTCTATCTTGTTTGAGCTTTAAACTGCGATAGACCTCTCTCCAAAACTGAGGCTAGGGTCGAATTTGACCTGCCTTCTTAGAGCATGAGAGGGCAATGTCCATGAGATGGGGCAGCAAATGTGGACCTTGGACAGGGGTCAACTTAGGCTGCTGCCTCGGAAGTTGAAGAACTTCATCAGTCATCAAGCCTTTACCCCCGAGCTCCTTTGTGGGCTCCAATGGCATAGCAAACCTGATGAGGCTGACTGAGGGTGGTACTCTCAGGGAAAAGCTTCGAGTACCAGGTCTTGAATTTTCCACAGGGAGGAGAAAGGGTGGAAGAAGAGGAGAGTGGCTCTCGACGATGTCCGGGTCGGGAGCAAGCGGTGGCCTGAGAAGGTGGCACTTGTACACCCCTTGAAGTAGCATTCCGGGTGACTTGGGGGTCCACCCGGGCTCAAACAAGTGGTCTTGCCTAAGGAGGCCGAGAACTGTGGGTAGGTGTCTATAAGGGAATAGGTGGAATCCTTGCCCCCTACAGGGTGCGCAGGTGTGTGCTGAGTGGAAGGATGAAGGGGTCGTCTCTCATGTGCTTGGATTGGGGCAGCAATGGCGTTGCGCCGAGCAGTGAGATGCATATGCATGCGCAAAGGTTTCGGCCCAAGGGGGTCTGATCCTGGACTCTTACTCGAGGTAACACAAGGGCTGCCTTGAGGTGTGACTCGAGTGGATGACCCACGAGCCCTAGTGTGTGTGCGTGACGTGGAGGCCCTAGAGTCTCCTCCTCGATGTGTTGAGTCTCTAGTCATTGAGACCCATGGTGGTGCAAGAATGTGGGGGGTGCCCTTACGGCGACCCACAGGAGCAATGGTAATTTTCTTGCCTTTTGCATAAAGGGACTGAGCAGCCTTCCGACGTACCTCGGCAATGCGAACGACAAGTGATTTGTAGGTGACAAGGTGCATGTTGTGTATAGCAACAGACATGCTGCCAATGCAGGGCGCCTTGGTGGTAGTTCCACCAGGGCGAAGAAATGGGGAGTTAGGGAACTTTAAGTCCCTCCTCAAAAGGAAGGTTGGGAATCAAGTTCGAGGAACTTGTTCCTAGGGGAAGTTCTTAAATGCGGGGATCACAAAATCCCTGATTCGAATAAACAGGTTAAAGAACCCAAAAGCCATATGTGGTGTGTGAAAACAGAAAAACAAAGGAGAATTAAACAAACAAGGGCGATCCGATGAATGGGCAGTAAGTCCCCAGTGGAGTCGCCAAGCTGGTTAGGTGCCTCGATCTCACCCTCTAGCTCCGGATGATCTGGCTGCAAGCGACTCAGGTTTCGGGAGAACCTGGGACTTTGAGATCGCTCTTTCGGGAACATGGCTCTGGAGCGAGGGAAGGTATACCAACCGATGAGAGAGGAATTTAAGGTGGGTTCGAGACTTACTTGGGCTGGCTCTCGTGCGTGCCCTCTTAGATCATGAAGAAAGCACCTCAGCCCTATAAATGGTTTGAAATCACCTCCCTTGGCCTGTATTCTCCTATTTTTGCAATCACACACACATGGTTAATTTTACAAGACAAGTGGGTTGAAGGACTCCACCTTGTCTTTGGGTGAATGTACACAAGGCGCGCACATTCGAAGGAGAAAAGGGAAGAAATGATGAGACAAGGGTTGGGAGAAGGAAGCACTTTCAAGAAGAAAAAAAAAAAAGACATTTGACCGGGTGCCAGATTGGCATGATGATTGACCTGACGTGGTAGCAAGACGGGCACGGTAACGAGATCGGCACGGCAGCAATACTAATCGATGACAAAACATCAGCAACAACCAGCCTAGTACAACGACGAGTTCGACGTGGTAGCAAGATGAGCATGGTAACTTAGATCGGTACGGTGACAGTACTGCTCGATGACAAGGCTACCGTGATAGTGCTAAACTTGTCCCTTGGTCAAATGAGAGAGGAAGGAGAACAAGAAAAAGGGAGATATGGGATAAGAAAAGCAGAGAGAAAAGATGAGAGAAATAAGAGAGAAGAGAAGGAAAGGAGAAGAAAGGCGAGAGAAGATGAAGAAGAGAAAAAAAGGAAAGAGAAAAGAAGAGAGGGAAAGGAAAGAGAGAATATGGCCGACGACGGACTTCTGTCATCCATGATAGGGAGAAGATGAGAGAGAAAGAACATGGACGACGATGGACTTCCGCTGCCCATGACAGAAGGAAGAGGAGAGAGAAAGGAAATGGGAGGTGATGGACTTTTACCATTCATGACAGAGAAAGAGACAAGGATGAGAAATGAATGTCATGCATGGCGATGAGCATTGACGTGCACCACATGGGCCAAGGGAAATTTGTACAGTGGCCCGGCTCGCCACTCAGGTTAAGGCCCAGCTCACTGTGCATGTTTCTAAAGGATAAGGGAAGAATGAGAATGTTACGCTCGGTGATGGGCAACGTCAAGCACAACTGGAGAGAAGAGAGAAAGAAATCAGAGTGAAGGCAAGAAAGACTAGGAGTGGGAAAGAGGAATTTAAGAAAGAGAAAGAGGAAAAGAACGTAGAGAGAGAAGAAAGGAAAGAAGAGATGGCAAAGGAAAGTGAGGAGGGAAATTGGGAAAGAGTCGGAGGAGAAAGATGGAAAGAGAGAGAAATAGACTATGAAAGAGAGAAGAAGAATAAGGAAAGAGAACAGGAAAGGGGTACGCACAGTGCTGCCACCGTCATGGGTGTCAGATAGAGAAGAAAACAAAAAGAGAGATTTGTGCACAACATTGCCATCGCCACGGATGTTCAGACAGAGAGAGGATAAAGCAGAGTGAAGAAAGTAGAGAAAGAGACTCATGTGCGGCGCTGCCATGGCCGTGTGTGTGAGATAAAGAAGAAGAGAGAAAAGAAAATGCACACGAGCTTGCCATCATCGTGTGTGTGAGATAGAGAATAAGAGAGAGAAGAAATGCACACGGCGTTGCCATCGCCATGCTTGTGAGAGAGAAGAAGTTAGGGAGAGAGAGGTTCGTGCATGGCGCTGCCATCATCATGCACATTCAATCAGAGAGGAATAGAGAGAAAGATCAAGAAGAAGAAGAAAGAGAGAGAATGGGACACACAACGCTGCCATCATCATGTGGGTTAGAGGAAAAGATGGAAGAAGATGACATGCACTGCTCTGCCACAGCAATGCGTGTTCACAAAGAAGAAGAAGAAAGCTGAGAAAAAAAGAAGAAAGAAAAGAGAGAGGAAGCAAGAGAGAGAAAAAAAGGACAGACGAAGATAGAGAAGAGAGGAGGAGAGAGAAAACTACCTTACCGAAGGGTACCAACCATTTTCTTCTCTCTCCCTTGTCTCTCTTCAAGATACACCCATGAACTCAAAGAAGAAACAGGAACTTTATTGATCAATTGAAAGTCTGAGGGGGAATTAGGCTTGCTTTTTACAATTAGGTTTAGCATGTATTTATAGAATTGGGCCCAAACATGGGTGGATGCCCAAAAACTATCTCAATTGTCGATAATTACAATAATTTTGAATTAAAAGAAATTCTAAAAATGGGTGAAAAATAACTGTTTTGCCCCTGCCTAGCAATACATGGAATTCTAAAACAATCCCTGCTGCTGCCCTAAAACGTGCGTGATCGTTCGTAGATGATCTGGGTTGTCATGATGCCCATTTGATCAAAAGATGATCATTTTCTTATAGGGCTCGACATGGCGATCAATTTAATACTAACTTTGAGCCATGGATCGTGTTTTTAAGCCACGATCATGAGACTTGAAATTTTGATGAATATTGAAAACTTTGGATCGATAGTGTGCTTGTTTCTTGATATTTTTTCATGATTTCTTTGCTGAATCACACTGAGCATGCTGTCAAGATCGCGTGGCAAAACAACATTGCTCGATTTTGCGCCGGGATGAAGATTTTGCAACTTTGGAAATTTTTACCGGAATTTGGAATTCCTGTGCCATAATTTATAGTCACTTTATTGGCTTTGTGTGCGAAATTCAGTTGTTCATCATGTACAAAGTTCGGACCAGAGATAGCCCTAGACCTTACTCACATGATGGAACTTGTCTCGCATCAATCTGACACACAAGCACCTTGATTTGGCCACTCGAGCGAGGCGTGTCGCTGCTGAGCTTCCTACAACTTTCTTCATGGATCAGCAACTTCTCTCTAGCTTTTCTCCCGCTCTAGCGTCATTACAGGACGTGCCACATATCAGAACGCTCATCTTGACGAGATGAATGCTCACAAAATTTGAGTATGATTCAACTCGGGACAAGTGAGATATGGCCCCGAAAGTCACTGCTCGAGACTTTAAAAACAGCCACCTTTAATAGTGATTTGGTGTAGGGAGGGCGCACGAGAATAGCGGGTGGCCTACCCCTTTTTGGTCTTTTACCAGATCCAATGGCAATACCAGATCAAATGGCGATGGTCTCACAACAATTTGATGCACCGAAAATATATTTCTAGTTACGGGATCCGTTTCAGGGTGCTAGAGACGGATTTTTTTTAAATTGTTTCTTTGTCTGCACTGCCTTAAACATGTCGAATTGCGATGAAACTTGGTAGGTGGACTTTTGAAATGCTTAAGAACATTCTGACTTGTTTTGGGGTAATTCTGAGACTGTCAAGAATTCCATTGTATGTCAAGACTTTATTGACCGGCTTCTCTTTTTATGCCTCATTGAGGACCCAAGGTGCTGAAAAATGTCTTCAAACAGTAGATGCCATTAAAAATCAACATCGTGCCCCTTAGAGATTATAGACGATCGTTGACAATTGTTGTGCAAGGTTATCACCTCACAAGTGGTCTATTGCTTTTCACGAGGCGAATATGGAAGCTGATGCCCCGCTAAGAGAGAATCGGTTTATACGAGGGCTAAAATTTGGCATAATCGTCTGCCTGACTTTCTCTTTCTTCTTTTATTACATGATTTGGTGCAATTGCCTTTTTATGGGATTGTATAATAATGTCTTCTCCCTTTTCTATTAATGAAAAATAGGGTAGGGGGCCTTCTTCCCCACTGACATACCCAACAAAAATGATATTGTCATATAATAAGGTTAAATAAAATATTATTATTATTATTCTTTATTAATTATATAATATGTTAATATTTTTTATTGAACTATGTATAAACAAATTTATCATCATCATCTGAGCCTTGTCCCAACTATTTGGGGCCATCCACATGAATCATGTTCCACCATTTTACTTTTTTCGAGGGTTATACCCTAAGCCAGACCATAAGTCACCATATCTCTTCTCAATACTTCCCTCCATACCATCTTGGGCCTTCGCTTTGCCCTTTTTGTGTTTTTTTCTAGAGCCCAATAAACCCTCGTCACTAGTTTTGTATTATGTCTATGTTGCATGTGGTTGTTGTAGGGTATTTTTTGACACTTGCATCCCCGGTGTGAACAAAGTCGAAGCCGGTCACAACTTAGGCGTACAAGCACCAAAGCGCCTGCGGATTATGGAAGCATTGATCAAGTAAGCCCTGATTTTTTTAGTGAATTTTGAAAGGTGTGTGATTGGTCTCAAAAAGGATGTGAGGTTGGTATTTCATTCCGTAAGGACCTCCACCAAGATTACTCGCATTTCGACAAACTTAAAGCAGATCATATGGATAATTAATTCTCAATTCCAGTTCATAACATGCTTAAAAAAATACCTCATAACTATAGACCTATTATTAGGATCTCAAATGAGTACCAAACCACTTCCATTGGATTCAGAAAGTCCAGAAACCCCCAGATACCAAATTTCAACTCATGGATGCTTCAGGACCATTCTAGAGCTAACTTACCCCAAAGGGTAGTGGTTAGATGCCTCGATCTCGCCCCTGGGTCGGGTTAACTTGGTGGCACATGTATCGGGTGTCAAAGAGAACCAATGACCTGAGATCGCTTTCTCG
Organism: Amborella trichopoda; assembly: GCF_054954075.1. Taxonomy (NCBI): domain Eukaryota; kingdom Viridiplantae; phylum Streptophyta; class Magnoliopsida; order Amborellales; family Amborellaceae; genus Amborella; species Amborella trichopoda. The sequence continues at coordinate 22,746,416 of NC_142338.1, read as the reverse complement.
AGAACCTTGTGTATAAAACAAGGGCAGGAACACCAACCGGTGAGAGAAGAATTAGGGTGTGAGGTGGGACACACTCACCTGGGTTTGTGACGCACTCGGGCTGACTCGCGTGGGTGCTCTCTTAGATCACGATGGAAAGCCCCCCAAGCCTACGGCTGGTTCGCAATCGCCTCCCTTGAACTATTCTCTCTTGTTTCTACAATCGCACACGCACATGTTAGTATACAAGACAAGTGGGTCAGAGGACCTCACTTTGTCTCTAGGTGAATGCACACGAGCGTACATTCAAGGGGTAGAATAAAGAAATGTAGACTAGTCTGATGTTCACCTAGTCTTCTACACAGAAAAAAAGAAAAAAAAGATTAGAATAAAGATGAGAGGAAAGGAGGGGGAATGTTAGAAATTGAAAGATTAGTATGACGTTCAACTAATCTCTCAAAGAGGAAAAAAAATAAACTCTTAGAGGCTGGTCTACTTTTCACCAAATACTCCAAGGAAGCAACTTTAAAGACTGGTATGGCTTTCAACCAGCACTTTACATAAAGGGGTTGTAAAGACTGATATGGCTTTCAACCAGTACTTTAAAGGAAGGCCTTTAAAGACTGGTATGGCTTTCAACCAGTTCTTAAAGGAAGCACTTTAAAGACTGGTTGGCTTTCAACCAATACTTTAAAGAAAGGGCCTTAAAGACTGGTATGGCTTTCAACTAGTAATTCAAAGATGAAATGTGTGTTTTAGAAATGAATGAAAGAGAGAGAAAGAGATAAGAAGAAATAGAATAAGGGAAGAGAAGAGGAGAAAAGAGATGATAGAGATGAATAAGAGAGAAGAAATTCGACCAAGCAGTCAGACTTTCCCTGGGGCAAGACTAGTGCGATGGCTGATTTGGCGTGGTAGCTAGACGGGCACAGTGGCTTTGACTGGCATGACGATTAAACTACTCAACGTCAAAACCAACACACAGACTAATCGGGAACCACAATTAGCTTGACGTAGCAACTAGATAGGCATCGTGACTCAGGCCAGCGTTGTGGTTAAACTACTCGACGGTAAGACTAACTTGACAGAACAAGGCTTAACATATCCTCTGATCAAACAAGAGACGAAAAGTGAAGAGAGAAGAGAAGAGAAAAGAGAAGAGAAGAAGAGGGGGAAGAGGAAGAGTTAGAGAAGAGACAAAGAAAGGGAAAGAGGGAAGAGAGAGAAGGGAAAAGAGGAGAGATAAGAGAGACAAAAGAGAGATAAGGGAGAAAGGATAAAAGACTGAGAATGAAGGAAAGGAGAGATATAAGAGAGTGATGAGAGAGATAAGGGAGAGAGGAAACAGAGAGAGAGAAAGGAGAGAAGAAACATAAGAGAGGGTGAAGAAGAGGACAAAAGAGAGAAAAGAATGAGAAGAAAGGTAAGATAGGAAGAAAAGAGAGAGAGAAGGAGAAGAGTCATGCACGGTGGTGAGCACTGCTGTGCACGACAGGAAAGAGAGAGATGAGAGAAATTCATGGAGGATGATAAGTACTGTTGTTCATGACAGAAGAGAGAGAGGGAAAAAGTCAATCACAGTGGTGAGCACTGTCATGCATGACAGGAAAGAGAGAGATGAGAGAAAGTCATGGACGGTGATAAGCACTATCATTCATGACAGAAGAGAGAAGGGAAAAAGTCATGTGTGGCGATGAGCAATACTGTGCATGACAAGAAAGAGAGAAATGAGAGAAAGTCATGGACGGTGAGAGGCACTAGCGTTTATGATGGAAGAGAGAGAGAGAGAATGGACATGGACGATAATAGGTTCTGTCATCCAAGACCGGGGAGAGAGAAGAATAGACATGCATCGAAATAAGCACTGTCGTGCATGACAAGTGAGAGAGAGGGAAGAAAAGACATGTGCAGCAATAAGCACCACCGTGCATGTCAAGAAGGACTCAGACACGACCTAGCCCGCCACTCAAGAAAGAGCCCAGTTCAATGTCCTTATCAGAGAATGGGGTGAGAGACGTCAGGCGTGGCAATGGGTACCGTCGTGCACGACGAGAGGAGATGGAATTTGGACAAAGGCCTAGCCCGCCACTCAGGGAAGGGCCTGGCTCACTGTCCTCATCTCAAAGAGATTGACAGAAGGGGGAAAAATTCATGCTCAGCAATAGATATCACCGTGCATGACAGAGAATAAGAGAAAGGAAAGAAAGGAGAGAGAAAAAGCAAGGGAAGAGAGAAAAGGAAAGAATAGGGAGGGAAAAAGGAAGAGAAAAGAGGAGATAGAAAGAAAGAAGAAGAGAGAGAAAGAAAGAAGAGGAGCGAGAACGAAAGAATATGAGAGAGAAAGAAAGAGGAGGAGGGAGAAAGAAGAAAGAGAGAGAAAGAAAGAATAAGAGAGAGAAAGAAAGAGGAGAGAGAAAGAAAGAGGAGGGAGAAAGAAAGAATAAGAGAGAGAAAGAAAGAATAGGAGATAAAAAGAAAGAGGAGGGAGAAAAAAAAGAAGAGAAAGAAAGAAAGAAGAGGAGAGAGAAATAAATAGGAGGAGAGAGAAAGTTACGTTAACTTAAGGATATCAGACCTTTTCTTCTCTCTCCTCTTTCTCTTTTCAAGATGTAGCCCACAAATGCAAGCTAAAGACTTAATTTTTTATTCATTAAGTTGAGTCTCATTTCTCCTATTACATTGAGATATCACGTGTATGTATAGAGGTGGGGCCCAAACATGGGTGGTTGCCCAAAATTCACCCTAATTTTTGAAAATTACAATTTAATTGAATTGAAAGAATTTTTAAAATGGGGGCAAAATGATGATTTTTCCCTCGTCCAATAATTCACGTAATTTCAATTCAGTCCATACTACTACCCTAAAACGTGTGCAGTCTTCCAAGGCTAATTCGCAGTTGTTCCGGTACATGTTTGGTCAAAAGATGATTGTGTTCTTATTGGGCTCGCAAAGACGATCGTTTTAATATCTATTTAGAATCACGAATCACGTTTTTGGCCCACGATCATGCGATGCAAAATTTTTGAGAGACTTACGATCTTTGGATCAAGATTGTGCCCATTTCTCGACATGTCTTCATGATTTCTTCACTGAATTATGACAAGCACACCGTCACGATCATTTGCTAACTAGCGCGGGTAGATTTTGTCCCTAAACGATAATTTTCCACTTTTGGGTTTTTTGCCGAAATTAAAATTCTAGTGGCCGAAATTTAAAGTAACTTCTCATCTTCGTGCATCGAATCCATCTGTTCATCACATATGAGGTTTGACCCAGATATAACCTCAAACCTTACGTACATAATGCAACTAAGTTCGCGTCGATCCGTTGTGCAAGCATCGTGATACGACCGCTCGAGCGAGACGTATCACTGTTGAATTTCTTGCAACTCTTGTCACGAATCATCCAGTTCGCTCTAGCTTCTCTCCCTGCTCCAGCGTCGTCACAAATCGTTCCACATATCAAAATGCTCATCTTGACGAGACGAACATGTTTTCAAAATTTGGGCTCGATCTGACTCAGAATGAGGAAGATATGTCTCGAAAAAGTTGCTGCCCAAAACTGTGAAAACCAGTCTCCATTAATGAAAATTGGTGCAGAGAGGGCACACGGGAATAGTGTGTGGCCGACCCCTTTTAGTCTTTTGCCCATAACTTTGACTTTGAGTGTTTGATTGAGTTGAAACTTGACCCATAGCGGTTTTCGACAGTGCCAGACCGAATGGCAGTGGTCTCCGGTAATAGTGTTCCAATTATAACTATTTCAGGGTGTTAGAAGATGATTTTTTTTAAACTGTTTCTTTGTCTGTACTGCCTTAGACATGTCAGATTGCATTGAAAGTTGGCAGGTGGCGTTTATAGTCCTTAGGAACATTTCCACTTATTCTGGAACAATTTTGTGACTGTTGAAAATTCCACTTGTGAATCAGGGCTTTATTAACTTAGCTTCTCTTTATTTGTTTCAGGGACACGAGGTGTTGAAAAATGACTTCAAATAGCTTGCCCCACCGGTTGTTGTGCTTCAAGAGAAGCGAGAAGGACAACATTTGAAAATTTCCTTTGGCTTTATTTATTTTATTTTTTTTTCCTTACCACAGGTTTATGCAAACGCCGAAGAGATATCTGTGTAACACTATCACCAGGACACTTAGACATCTAGATGCATTTATTGCAGATTCATTCTGGTTAGGTGCCTCGATCTCACCTTCCAGATCTTGATGATCTGGCGGCACATGTCTCAGGTTTTAAGGGAACCCAAGACTTGAGATCGCCCTCTCGAGAACTTTGCTCAAGAACAAGGGCAGGTATATCAACCAATGAGAGAGGAATTTAAGGTGGGTTCGGGACTTACTCAGGCTGACTCACGTGGGCGCCCTCTTAGATCACGAAGAAAGCCCCCAATGCTACAACCGGTTCAGAATCGCCTCCCTTAGCCTATAGTCTCTTGTTTCTGCAATCACACACACATGGTTCATTTTACAAGACAAGTGGGGCAAGAGATCCCACCTTGTCTTTGGGTGAATGTACACAGGCATGCACATTCAGAGTAGAAGAGAGAAGAGATGATGAGATGAGAGTTGGGGGAAAGAAGAAGAGAGAAAGAAATAGGCATTTGACAAGGTGACTAGCCAGCACAGTGGCTAGATTAGCCTGATGATTGAATTGACAGGGTAGCAAGACGGGCATGGTAACATGGATCGACAAAGTGATAATACTACTCGACGATAGAACACCAACAGCAACCAGCCTGACATAATAGCAAGTTCGATGTGACAGCAAGATAGGCACGATAACTTAGATCGACACAGAGGATAAAGAAAGAGAAAGAAGAGAGATAAGAAAAGTAAAGAGATAAAGAGAAAGAAGGAGAAATATAGGAGAAGAGGAGGAAATAGAAGAAGAAAGAAAGCCCATCACCGTCCATGACGGATGTGTGTGTCAAAGGAAGAAGAAAATCAAAAGAGAGATTCGTGCACGACATTCCCATCATCATGCATGTTCAGACAAGTGAGACAAAGAGAAAGATAGTGCAGAGAGAAGAAAGTAGAGAAAGAGATTCATGCACGGAGTTGTCATCGCCATATATGTTCAGATAGAGAGAGACAGAGAGAAAGATAGAATCAAGAGAATAAAGAAGAAAGGAGAAGAAGAGAGAAAGAGATGAGAGGAGAGAGAATGAGATAGAGATGAGAGGAGGAGAGAGAATAAGATAGAGACGAGAGGAGGAGAGAGAAATAGATAGAGAAATGAGGAGAAGAGAGAAATAGATAAAGATGAGAGGAGGAGAGAGAAAGAGAGACACAAGAGGAGAGAGAAAGAGATAAAGACATGAGAAAGAGAGAGAAAGAGATAGATGAGAGGAGGAGAGAGAAAGAGAGATAAGAGAACGATAGAGAAAATTACCTTATTGAAGGGTACCAGCCCTTTTCTTCTCTCTCCTCTCTCTCTCTCTCCAATGCGCACCCACGAACTCAAAGTAAAAGCATGAACTTTATTGATGAATTGAAAGTATGAGGGGAAGTCAGGGAAGAACCCTTTACAATTAGGTTTGGCATGTATTTATAAAATTGGGCCTCAAACATGGGTGGATGCCCAAAAACTATTCCAATTGATGATAATTACAATTATTTTAGTTGAAAATAAATCTAAAAATGTGTGAAAAATGATTGTTTCTCTCTTCCCAACAATTCATGAAATTTCAAAACGGTCCTTGCTACTGCCCTAGAATATGCATGATCTTCCGTAGATGATCTGAGGTTGCTCTAGTGCCCGTTTGACCGAAAGATGATTGTTTTCTTGCAGGGCTTAGTATGGCGAATGATTTGATACCAACTTCAAGCTACGAATCGTTTTTTTAAGCCACGATTATGCGACTTGAAATTTGGATGAATCTTGAAAACTTTTGATCGATAGTGTACTTGTTTCTTGATGTTTTTCTGTAATTTCTTTGCTGGATCACACTAACCATGTCGTCACAATCGCTTGGCAACAAAAGCAACTCGATTTCGTGCCCAGCCGAAGATTTTGCAGTCTTGGGCTTTTTGTGGGAATTTGAATTCCGATGGCCAAACTTTAATTTCTTTTCTGTAATTTCTTTGCTGGATCACACTAACCATGTCGTCACAATCGCTTGGCAACAAAAACAGCTCGATTTCGTGCCCAGCCAAAGATTTTGCAGTCTTGGGCTTTTTGTGGGAATTTGAATTCCGATGGCCAAACTTTACAGTCAATTTGATGCCTTCATGTGCAAAATCCGACCGTTCATAATGTACAAAGTTCTGACCAGAGATAGCCCTAGACCTTATGCACACAATGGAACTGGTATCGCGTCAATCTGATGCACAACTGCTGTGATTTGGCCGCTCGAGCGAGGCATGTTGCTGCTAATTTTCTTACAATTTTCTTCACGAATTGGAAACTTCTCTCGAGCTTTTCTCCCTGCTCGGGCGTCGTCATGGGGCGTGCCACATATCAAAATGCTCATCTTGACGAGACGAACACGCTCACAAAATTTTAGCACCATCCAACTTGGGATGAGTGCGATATGGCCCCCAAAAGTCACCACCCGAGACTGTAAAAACAAACACCTTTAATGGTGATTTGGTACAGGGAGGGTGCACGAGAATAGTGTGCAGCCTACCCCGTTTTGGTCTTTTACTCATAACTTTGTTCTGGAGTGCCCAACTAAGCAGAAACTTAACCCATAGGTGGTTTTCACCATGTCAAATCTAATGGCAATGGTCCCAAAGAAATTTGACACACCGAAAATAGCGTTCTAGTTACAGGAACCGTTTCAGGGTGCTAGAGGCTAATTTTTTGGAAATTATTTCTTTGTCAACACTGCCTTAGACATGTCGAATTGTGACGAAACTCGGCAGGTGGCCTTTTGAAATCCTTATGAACATTTCCACTTATTCTGAGGTAATTTTGAGTTTGTCAAGAATTCCACTGTAATTCAAGCTTTATTGACCGACTTTCTCTTTATTCTGCATCATGGACCAAGGTGCTGAAAAATGTCTTCAAACAGCTTGCCCCATCAAATGTTGTGCTTTGAGAGAAGCGAGAAGGATAACATTCAGAAAATTTCCTTCGGCTTTATTACTTTTTTCTTCTTAGCCACAAGAGCACGTGAACACCAAGGAGATCCACACAATGTTGTAACTAGGATGTTTAGATGTTTGAATGTAATGTACAGGTCCATCCGTGGAGACTTGAGGGGGAGGAGAATTTTTTGAGGGATCCTATTGAAGTCCTCGCCCTCAAGGGACTATTTATGATTCTAACTGCTGAGGATTTTGTACGGACTTTGTTGGTTAGAATCAAGCGTATCTGACGGTCGAGTGCAATGTTGAAGGGCATTTTTCCAATTTGGTATGGGTTGGTTTGTTTTTTTGTTTTTTTGTTTTTTTGTTTTTTGTGAATGGTTTGCCGAAGGGCCTTTGTATCCATCTGCGTGATGCACCAGATTGTACTCGATGGCCAGGGAATCTCAGTTTATCGAGGTGACCAACTGTGGGTATAACCCTTGTCTACTGCTTGCAGTGTTGTTTCATAACAGGTCCATGTTCTGGCTGACTTTGGCTTTTCCTGAGGAGTCTTTAGCATTTTGGAGTGCGTTTAGTGACCTCGCGGGAATAGAGCTATTCCTCATGAGACTTGTCTTGCCTTCTTGGTGAGTCTTTTGTCCTTCGAGTCCTTTTTGTAAGTGGACTCAAGCGATTGAAATCTTGCTTGATGCTCGTATTTTTAGGTCCTGGTATTGTGACACCATGGATTTTTCTTTTGAATGTGGGCTGAAGCCACCTGTTGAGGCGAGTGCTGCATCAACATGTTTATTGGTCCAACCATTGTTTGCAGATTTTCACTTGGACTTGAGAAGCGGTGTCGTAGAGAAGCTTATCACCAACTTCGTTTTATTCGGGGCCCTTTTACCCATGACCTTTCAGCCATGTCCACCGTTATTCGTCCATTTTTACTCACGGTGCCCACTTCAAGTTTTCACCGTGCCCGGGGTTTAATTTTCATGGAACTCTTTTACGCATGGTTTCATGACCATGCCCGTTTGTTATTTTTACTCATATCATTCCCTTGTCCAAGCATACACCATGCCGATTATTTTTCTTTTTTTTTTTTTTTTTTTTTTTGTGAAGCCGTGTTTAAGGTCATGCCTTCGGGACTTGTGCGAAGCAATTTATCGTCATGTGGCTAGAACGTGCACTATAGTTTAAGGTCATACAGCTGGACCGTGGTGGTGATGAATGGCAATCGGTGGAAGCCATGGAGTGAGTATGGTAGTGGTTTGACTCACTTTTGGGAAGATGGCAGGAGGCTACCTATAAAAGATGGATGATGTACAAATGGTGGGTGAAAAGTGGTAACCCACTAGCTGACGGCGAGTATGGATGGTGGGATGGCTCGCTGTTTTGTGAGCACGAATGAGATTCACCAGGAGAATGATGAATGGTAGTGAACGAAGATGGATTTACGAAGAGGGTTATGAAGGTGATGTGCGCACACGGATGGTTACGGAAGGCATGTGTTATGATGCATGTAAAGGGTGTGTGCGCGTGCGTGGGGGTGAGTTCAAGTTCATGCCTCCGGGACCTGTGCAAAGCAATTTAATGTCATGCGACCAGGACGTGCACTATGGTTTAAGGTCATATAGCTTGGACCGTTGTTATGCATTGTTAGAGTCATGCAACTAGGACCATGCAGTTTAAGGTCGTGCAATTAGACCTTCGCTACAGTTTAAGGTCATATACTTTGGACCATGGTGCTAAGCCTTTTAACGTCATGCGGTCAGTACGTCCACTACAGTTTAAGGTCATACAGCTTGGACAGTGGCTTTGCATTTTAAGGTTCAGCAGTTAAGACCATGCAGTTTAAGGTCGTGCAACTAGACCGTCGCTACAGTTTAAGGTCATATAGTTTGGACCATGGAGTTTAAGGTCGTGCACCTAGACCAAGGCTGTGCAGTTTAAGGTCATGCAGCATAGACCATTGTGTGGGTTGCCTAGTAGGTGAAGCTCCATGCGGGATAGGTCTATGGATAGTAATTTGACTCCCTGAGGATAAAGTAGTGAAGGCCAACAGGGGTTTTAGATGAGAAATAGACTTTAGTGGGGACTAGGGGACAAGTATGACTCTCTGGTGAAACCAAATGAGACTCCATAGGGATTAAGCTTATGAAAGGTAACCCGACTCCAGGGGACAAGACAACTTGGTGTGAGAATGACCCCCTGGGGGTTAAAGGGGTAAGGATGACCCTTTTTGGTATACACCTAACTCCACTAGGGATGATGGGTTGTGGCACTAGTATAACTCCGACAAGGGATAATGGAAGAACACTTATAGTGGTGATCGAGTTCAGACGTGTGCGGTGCTAGCCATAGACAGAAGCAACAATCGCGACGGTAGCACTAATGCACACAGCACTAGCACAAGCAGCATTGGCATGCACGGGAGTGGTCATGGGTGGCAGTAGTACTGGTACGCGTAGCATTCATTGCATGTAGCGTTAGTCACAGTCGGCGATACAGAACACAACCAACGTTAGCCTATGTTCGAGCCTCAGGCTTGGGCCCGATCCGATCCAGTCCTGCCCGTCTAAAGGTTGATACTCGACATTGCACCGGTGATGATGAGCCTCCATTCAGGCATCTAGTTTGAGCCCGACCACGTTCGGCCCATTGTCAATTGGCCTTGAGGAACCTGTCTGGTATTCTTTGTTTTGTGAGGGGAACCTTGGGAAAGCTTCACCTATATAAGGGGATTAACCCCATTTTTCACTGTTTTTATTGTAAGTAAAAACTTTTAACAGTGAGAGAGAGAAAGAAGACTTCTGGTGAGAACTCTGACATGAAGCAGAGTATTCGGGTGAGGGTTTACAGGAAATCTGATGAGTAGGAGATGGTTCCGATTGTGAGGCGAGGGCACGGGTAAGGAAGATAGGGATAGTCATGGTGGTTGTTGTCGCCGGAATTGAGGAACAGGCAGCTTGCCGAGGCGAACAAAGGTTTCGACAGTGATTCATGGGATACCGGAGAGGTGGGAAAGAGGCAGGCGACAGTCGCCGGGCATTTCCATGGATTTCAAGTCTTTTCCCGATGGTTTTCCATCACCGGGAAGTAGTGGGAAAGTAACAGCGATGAGTGAATATGTTTTCCCAATGAGTGGAAGTGTTTTCCCGGCGAGTGGGAGTGTTTTCCCAGCGAGAAACCAAAGGGTTGTAGGGAGGCCAAGAGTCACAGGAAGACGGATAGTCGCGGGGTGAACTGCTGTCAGTCCACTGGTACGAAACGTACATCTGGCCGCATCATGGTGGCAGTTGTCAGGCGAAGCATCAGGGGCTTGAGGTGACACATGTGCAGTGTGGCACGTACAGGAGATACGAGCGATGCTGCTCTGCACTCGGCATTTGTCTTCAACCAGCACAGCTAATGTTAAGCCTTTAGAATGCACCCAACGTTGGTCTTCAGCAAGCACAATCGGAGTTAGCAAAGCCGTCGTTAGGCCTTCAAAATGCACCCGGCGTTAGACTTCAGCAAGCACAGTCGGCATTATACAGCCAACGTTCAGCCTTATTTGACGAAAGCGACGCTAGTCATGTGCGGCTCTTAGTCAGCGCCTTGCACACGCAATGATAGCCTTGTGCCTTGGTAATTTCCACACAATAGTGAGTGCTTAAAGTCAGTCCAATGGTCAGGCCTTCAAACAAAATCCCTGACATGAAGAATCATCCAAAGGGAGGGGAGGTTGGCACAAATGAATTTAATGGCGAGAGTTTGGTCCAGGGTGAACTTATTTGATAGATGGCCCCAATATGCAAACCGGAGTGTACCCTCAGTGTCACCTTCATCACCAATCCGGTTCAATTTGAGGTTCGAGCGAATAATGACGGGAATGTCGATGTTGAAGAATGGATGGCTCTTCTTCATTGCATGCATTGGAATGTGGCTTTTGGTGCAAACTTGCCCACTCTAGGAAAGAGGATGGTGAAGACAAAGGGGCTGATATGGTTTTCTACTAGTCTCAAAGTATAAGGGGAGCACTAGTACTTGAAGGGGTTTCATGGACCCTCCAGGTGCTGGGGTCGCACAGAAGCATTCTTGAGCATGCTTCTTTACTAGCAGCAGTTCAGTGCTCGGCTGGCTATTATTATCGGTTCTCCAACACCATTAAGATATTGCTAGAGACCTAGAGTAATGTTAGCAACACATGGCTCCTCGGGCATGAGGATGCAATAATCTGAATACTAGATCTTTACTTCATCAATGACCTTTCGCTGATTGGAGCAATGTATGACGAGTTCGGGACTCAGAACTCAGTCATTTTTTGCAGTGCGCGCCAAGGAGATGAAGAACCGCCTGCTAGTCTCCAAAAAATATTTGAGGTTTACCAGTTGCATTATTCCAAGGCCAGCAACAGTCGGGTGACCTTCACCGAATGGGTGAATTCTTTTGCAGGGATTACCTCGAGGACGATGGTCAAGATACTCCAAGAAGGAAGGGGAAGGCAGTCGTAAAGGGGATGCCGCCTATCTATCAACCTAAGACCAGTGATGACTTCATCTTCTTGGTCGATTACCTGCCTTGTTCTTATGAAAATTTGTGCTCTCTGACAGGGCAAATGACATTCATCTAGGCACATTCTATGTGGCCTGTAAGGGGATGCCAATACGCCCTTGCACAATCAGTCCTGTGCAACATCTACCGCGGACTAGGAGTCATTTCCAAGGGAAAAACCTATAAAGGAAAAGAGGGGGGGAAATGCCCTTGTTGGTGACGAAGCCTTCCCTAGGGATTTTAAGACACCATTCCCCTTCCATTACGTATACGGGTAGATATGAACTTATTTCCCTGCCACTTATGTCAGAAGTCTAGGTACAGGGGAGAAGTTATGCCCCTTCTTTATGAGGATTGTCGAGAAGAAGGCAATCTTTCACAACGCAGGGGAGGTTCGTAACTTGTTTGGGAATGAGTCCTCCAGCATGCGTCGAGTCACCTTTCCAGTTGGTGGCCTTACTAACTGCGTCTTCATTAATGAACTAGGTAAGGAGTTGGATGGTGCTCCCACAACCATCAAAGAGTTCATGTTTATTTTGAGGGTCAGAGACGGGGTTTTGGCCTATCAAACTCCACTATTAGACTCGAAGGGTACTTCCCCCATCGGTTTTCTCATCAGCATGGGCTTAACCAGAGATGTCCTTTTTTCGTATTCTTTGAAAAACGCCATGGTAAGGTGAACACCGACAGGAAAGAAGAGATGGGGACCCTCTGTGAATCATGGCTGCGAGAGCATATCCATACAGCATGGTCCACATGTTAAAAAATGATTGAGGTCAGCATGTACGTGGTACCACATTTTGGCAGAAGGACCCGAGCGACTCGGGCCTATGCGAACTGGTGGAGGATTACCATCATAGGGTATGCGGAGGCTGATCACCTCTGGAAGGGGGAGAATTACAATTGGTGCTGGGATAACAGGTAAAGGAGGATACTCAGGACCCCTCCTTTAGGAGAGATTTTTTCCTTGGACTACCCTTGTAATTGAGAGGCTCTTGGGGAACCTCGTGAGATAGCACTGTAGGAAACCTCACCACAATTTATTGCTATGGAGAAAAGGACAGGAGCCTTTTTAATAAACTCAACTCTATCTTTTAATGGAGGGAGGGCCGAAAGGTCCCAGGTCATGAAGGGCGCCCGATCCAAGATCTAAATGCACTGATAGGGAGTGGCCCTCATAGTGCTCTTACTATAAGCACTTCTCACGGGAAGAGTTTTGAGATAGCTGCTCCTCCACTAGGGGTAGGAAAGAAGAGGAACTGTGCTGCCCCTGCTATCAGTCGCACACTTTCCCAAGTTGTCCGGCCTACTCGAAAGCACAGGAGTGTTATCGTAGAACCGGCAGATGGCTCTTCATCTTCTGTTTCTTTTGAGTTCTCTGTTGCTTTTTTTGAGTCACCCTCCACTCTTTTTGAGTCAAGTTTTGCCACTCCTGAGCTATTTTCGGCCTCTTTGGAGACTGAGGTAGATAATTCTGACCCTGCTGGGCCTAGTGTCATTGCTTCTGACAGAGAAAAGACACCTGAGCTTGGGTGGTGTCCAAAGTTGGAACGACTGCTGAGTCAAATTTAGCTCCAATGGACATCGACGGGGCTGGGAATGAAGGTGTTGGAGTTGTTGCTTCAAGGGAGGAACCTAAAATCATCAGGGCCTCCAAAACGCAAGAGATTTTTACCCCAACCGAAACAGAGGCTACGCCCGAGTGTCAGGAAGCTACTGTCCCAAAAGGCGTAAGTCAAGAAGATGAGGGAGTTAAGGCTTTTGTGGCCAAAGTTCTGCCTATAGAAGATGAAGGCTAGGTAGAAGAGGCTGTGGCTGAAGTGGTGATCATAGAAGATGAAGACCAAAGGGAGAAAATGAGTTTTGGGCCTGCCGAGGCAGAGGTGGAAATTTCAGCAGATGAAGGTTAAACTGGTGGAATTGACCTTGTTGAGGTTGTTCTAGAGACTGAGGGGCAGAGAGAAGAAGTTGCCTCTGAAGGGACCAAGCATGCTTATGGTGAGGCTGAAAGGCCAGGTGAGGAGGTTAATACCGTAGGAGCCGAGTAGCTTGATACTGGGGCCCCCTCTGAACCTTTGAATGATGAGGCCTTGAGCTTCACCATTGCTTGAGAGGAGCAAGTGACCCACATGGCTATCATCCCTTCGAGTCCTGCCATGGAGACTGATGCTCCTTCTATCGCAGTGGCTCCAGCAGCATTTCCCATGCCTAGTTTCAGTGGGATGTCCGGCATAATCATGGATTGCTTCGTCTGGGCGTGCAGAGATTGAAGGATCTACCTCTTACTAAACTTGACAATGCAATCCAGAAGCTAAGGCAAATTGCCCTAACGGGGGGGGCACCAGAAGTCCTCCCCTATTTCGATGGTGTTATAAACGAGCTGAAAGGGTGGAGAATAAAGGCCTTGCAAGAGGAAACGACCACACAATGGCTAGAGAGTTAGCATCTGGCCCCTTTGGAGTCCTCACTGATATGCCATTGTGAACTGGTAGAAGCTCAATTGAAGTAAAAGGACACTGCGGTCTCCCAGAGATCCGATCTTGCTGAGGAAGCCATCTCCCGCCACAACAAGGTGCTGACCTTGAAGGCAGAAATATTAAAGCTGACGTGAGTGCTTGATAAGTTGAAGGAGGAGACTGCAACTTGGGAAACAAATGATAAGGTGCTTGCAAATAATATTTTGACCCTCGAATACTCCTTGGAGGAAGGGACTGCCTTGATGGAGCATGAGGCTGAGCTGGTGGCAAAGCTGAAGGGACGCATCTAGCAGGCTAAGGCATCAGCCGCAGCATATAGGGGGAAGATCAATGAAGTGATTGATTGATTTTGACAGTGTCATCATATTCTCTTTTTCCATTTCCCAATCTTTTTATTCTGACACTTGTAATATGCCCTTGCTTTATGAATAAAATTCTCTTTTTTGCTTCATGTGATGCGTGACTTTTTCTTTTTCCATTTGCCTCTCTGTACTCTATCTCTTTCTCTTGTTCATTATTTCTGGGTCGTGGAGGAATACCCTACACCTTTCTTTGTTTTATGACAAGTGGATGTAGCCTCAATGACCTCAAATGGGGGAGCAGTTGCTTATTCTCCTCTTAATGTTTGATTGAACATGGGCTCATAAATCATTGTTCTCATAATGCGTTGAGCCTGCTCACTGTAAATGGTCCAATCAAGAGGGGCTTTGGCTTCTGTTCGAGGTGCATTCACTCCAAGCCCGTCGTAGCTCTTGGTCTCAGGCACAAACTCCTTTAGGTGTTTTGAAGCGATACGCATAACCCCCGATTGATTTTGGAGACTGTGAACCTTGCTTCTTAACTCTGGTAGGAGATCTTTCTCTTGAGGGAAAGGGGGTTGTCCCTTCCTTAAATGCTCTTTTCCAATAGAATTAGGGACCTTTCGGGGTGGCTAATGCGTTAGTTTTTCTTATAAGAGGGTAATAGGGGGCCCCTTGGGACTGGGAAATCTATCCCCATGACTTCCTCAGTCTCAAGGGTGACTTTTGGTTCTTCTTCTTGCACAGGTAGTTCAGAATTGAAAGCAGAGAGGGAAGCCTCATCTTCAGGCGAAGATGGATTTTCCTCAAGGATGGTTGATTGCATACTGGGATGAATGGGAGTTAGAGGGAGAGTTTTACCTTGTCTTTCTTTCTCTTTAAACATGCTTATGAGCATTCTCCCGATATCCTCTTCATGAGGCAAAGGTTCCGCCTTCTTGCAAACTTGTGATCACCTTCTTCTGACTTTTGGGGTGACACCGAATCTGTGAAGTAATACTTGGCGTCAGCATAATGAGTTTTTGCCACAAGAAACAATCTTCTATCAGCATAGACCGTATACTATCTCCCATCTCAACTATACATGAAGCACTGATGCAATGTGGATGGAACCACCTTCTAATCATGGAGCCACGAGTGACCAAGAAGGATGTTGTAATATGTGTCACTGTCGATCACTTGAAATTGGGCGTAATCGTTTAATTCACCGATCTTAAGATGCAGGTGGACCATGTCATTCGGCTTCTCTCCTGATTGGTTGAACGCCTGAACTGTGATATGAGTCGGAGTGAGATCTTCAAACCCTAATCCCAAATGAGTGAGGATTCTCCTGAGGATAAGTTGACTGCTAACCCTCCATCCAACATAATTCGGTTGATGGGGCATGCATGTAGCTCACCAGTCACGAAGAGAGAGCGATTGTGAAATTTTTCTCCCAATTGCAAATCATCTTTTGAGAAGGTGATCGTCATGTATCCACTTAAGATCGTTGGGTCCACCTCAATGGGTCTCGTACACCTCTAGATTAGAAAGAGCCTGAACCAGAGGTACACAGTAATCCCTCGAGAGAATGAGGGCGTCATAGATGCTGGGAAGGGCTGGTGGTTTTCTTAGGTGCCCTATCAAACCATACTTCACCTTTTCCTCATCAGCCTTTTGTCCTCTTGGTCCTACCATGGGCTTTAGTGGTATAATGGGTTGAGAAATAGGTTTAGGTGGAAGAGGTTTATTTTGGGCTGTTGGATGGCTTGATTACATAGTCGGCTTGGTTTGGGTAGTCTGAGTGGACATTTGAGGTTGAGTCTTAGGAGATCGCTGGGTATATGGGACAAGCAGCATCCCAAGGAATTGGAGGATGGGTGGATTGTCTAAGGTATTTAGGTGAGGAAGGAGCCCAGGGAGCTGGAGAATGGGTAAATTGTTTGACGTATTTGGGAGAGGGAGAAGTGGTAGACCAGGAAACTTCAAAATGTCTGGCTTCTGAGGTGGAGGTTGCAACATTTTCCCCGATCTCAGGCTCATTTGCCCTGTGTTGGATGATGCTTTTGAGATTTTCACCATGTGGCAAGCTTCCTGAAAATAGAAGCTCTGCCCCCTTGATTCTCTCAGTCTCTGCTCAAAGTCGGGCTCAAGAGGCCACTGGGGTTTCTTTAACTTTGACTTCTTGTGCTTCCCAATAGAAGAAGATGACTCTAACTTAGCTCGGGCCACCAAGGCATCAGCAACTATTAAGAATCCAGCCTCTTGGACTACTGTCTTTTTCAATTGCCTTCAGTGTGTCCTGCTTCTATTGGTTCCTTCGAGCTCTTTGTCAAGAGCCTCGAAATCTGGACATTTCAATGTTGTACCTGTAGGAGACATAGAAGAGGCACGGTAAGAAGATGAAGAAGAAGAGGAAGGAGGAGAAGGGTTAGTAGGTGAGGGACTTTTAAGGTCATTCCCCTTATTGGACCGATCTAGGCAGCTTTTTACATCATCACCAGAATTGGACATGTTCAGGGAGTCTTTTAGGTCTCTCCCCTACTTAGACTATTCAGGAGTGCTTTTAACATCGTCACCCTCATTGTACGTTTCCCTAGTAAAAGATGGTTCAAGGGTATCCTCCTGATGAGGCGAAGGAATAAGGCTGGTGGCGAGAGGGATAAAGTCTTTTAAAGTCAGCAAGGGAGGAAGAGGCCTGAAAAATTCTGACTTGACCGGTGGCTGAGGAACCTTGTTCTTCCGACGAGCAGCCCTCGGTGCTTGTCTTCTTCTAGTCACCTTTGGAGGTGCTTGGTCCATCTTGCTAGGTTTGTGAATATCCCTATCTTGACAAATCTCTTCTCACTTCAAAGACTTGAGCCTGCTCCACTCGTGATGGACTTTCCATGGTTGGGAAGTCGAGGGTTCAGCGAGATCAGAGGCTTCTTCATGGGAGTCTTGTATTGGGACACTCTTCTGAGTGGAAGTTATCAACTTGTGGCATTCAGCATAAGCAATGTGGCCTGCCTGGATGTTTTCTGCAACCATAGCTGCAAACCCATAACATTCGTTTAGCTCATGGCCCCATATCTGACGGTATGGGCACCAGTGATTCTCGATCCCTTAAGCGAGGTGCTTGGGCTGCCTTGTAGGCTTAGGAGTGACGAGTCATTACTGGAGCATCGCCTCAAACAGGGTTAAAAGAGGGTCCAAATTATCATTTCTCGAGTCTGGGGTCAGGGGTCCTCCAAAATGTCACCAACTTCTTAGCCTCTCTGCATTTTCTTCATTAATAGCTTGTAAAAGTCAGAGCATGTGCTCAGGTCATTCCCCTATATCTGATGATATGGACACCAGAGACCCTCAGCTCTTTGAGCCTAGTGCTTGGGTTGTCTTGTTGATTTTGGCGTGATGAGGTCTTCTTGAAGCATCATGGCAAACAAGGCGTGAAGGATGATGGGTGCCTCATCTTCCTCTTGAACTGTCACTGCGTGGGACGCTTCTGCTGCCCTGAATGCTTTCTTGAGTTCTTCGAGCTTGATCTGACCCTTTTGGATTAGAGCCTCAATGAGATGCAATAGTCGGAGCAGTGCAGGAACCCATTCCTTTTCAAAAGGATAAACCTTATTCTAATGTCTGGTCCAATAGTCATCTAGATTAAGGTTTGAATGTGGGGGTACCCAGTTGTATGACGACTGTTGTTTGCCTGTCTGAGGTGTTGTCTTTGATGTGCCTACCCCTTTGGAGAGGGCCAAAGTCTGAGAGGCAACCTTCTTTGGATCACTGATGGTAACAGCTGCACTGATTACCCCTTTTTGTTGGTTGCCTCGGGAGCTGGTTCGAGAACTACCATTGCCTCGATTGTTTCCCAAGCTTGAAGACTGTTGTCGTGACCCACCATAGTAGCATGACAGACTCTCTATGCGAACTGATTTAGAGATCAACTTTGATATGGAGGTTGTTGGAGGCCTCAACATGTAGAGCACCCTCAGGTCGCAGGTGGTTAGGTGCCTCGATCTCGCCTCCCCGAATCTAGGTGATCGAGTGACACATGTCTCGTGTTCGAAAGTCTAGGGACCTGAGATCGTTCTCTCAGGAACCTCATTCACAGAACAAGGGCAACGGTCCAACTAGTGAGAGAGGAATTTTGGATGTGAGGTGGGGACCAACCTCACCTGGGTCCGTGATGTACTCAGGCTGACTCGCGTGGGCATCCTCTTAGATCATGATGAAAAGTCCCCCCAGCTGCTTCAAGGGATCAGAATCGCCTCCCTTGACCTGCAATCTCCTAGTTTTCTATACAACAGTACTATGGTTAATTTGTAAGACAAGAGGGCTGAATGACCCACCCTTGTCTTAGGGCAATGTACCTTCATATGAATGAGTAGGTAAGAAGTTAAGGTGATGAAAAGAAAGAGGTTTAAATGAGAGGAGAAAAGAATAGGGGACTTGACAAGGAGACGGGACTAACATGATAGCTAGACAAGTGCAATGACCGACTCGGAGTGTTAGCTAGACCTGCACGGTAACTCAGATCGGCCCAACGGTAATACTATTCATAATCAAAGTTGATATGACTATTCCAATCTAGTGTGATAGTAAGACAGGAATGGTACTCAGAACCAGCGCGATGGCAATACTGCTTGACAGCCAACCGTTATAGCAAATTTTTAAATCGAGTCAAACCTTAGTCGAGAAAGAAGGGAAGAGATTGAAGAGAAGGCAAGGAGACAAAGAAATAGAATCTCGACAGCGCTAGGCATCGCCACGCTCAACCGTGAAGTAGCAGTGTCATGGCCCTTGGACGACGCTATACACTACTGCTCACGACTGAAGAGTGAGCAGTGAACTACAGGCGGCAATAGCCTCTTGTGAAGCACAAAGCGATAGCCACTTGTGAAGCGCACGACGATAGTTCCTTTTGAGGCACACGACGATAGGCGTGGGATGCAAGAATGAGGCTTGCAAATGGAAATAGGCACCGAGGGCATGAAGAAAGCTCGTGGATGACGATAGGCACCGAGCGCGAGAAGGAAGCTCGTGGATGGGATAGGCACCAAGTGCGCGAGGGAAGCTCGCAGACGGTGATAGGCACCGAGCACATGAAGGAAGATCGCAGATGGCGATAGGCACCGCGCATGCGAAGGAAGCTCGTGGACAGCGACAAGCTTTGAGCGCGTGAAGGAAGCTCGTGGATGGCACTAGGTGTTGCTGCGACCCCTCGCAGGCGGCGTTGGCATCGTCATCTGCGATAGGAGTGCAACAGGGGGAGACCCCTGCAGGCGGCAATAAGTTTCACCATCTGTGCTCTTCACCAAGATGTCGATGGCACCTCTACGCAGAGTGGTGAGCAGCGTCGTCCGCGAGTCTAGCTAAGAGATAACAACGAGCAAACAAAAAGGGCAAGCAGTTCGCACATGGTGCCGCCATCGCTATCCGTGATCTATGAAGTCACAAAAGGAAGAAAATAGAAGAAAGAGGCATGCACGGCACTGTCACTGCCATGCATGGCCTCTGGGAGGAGTTCAGACGAAGAAGAAGAAAGAAAAGAAGAAAGAGAAAATTTACCTTGAGCTTAAGGGTACCGATCCAAAAGTTTCTCTCGCCTTTGTCTCTCTCTCTCCAAACATGACCCAACAATGAGAAGAAAGAGAAATTTTATTAAGCAAAGTTCTCCATTGTGAATGAGAAAATAAGGTGTAAAATAACAGATTTGCCCCTTCCTAACAATATGTGAAATTCCAAAACAGTGCTGCCTTAGAACTTGTGTGATGTTTCATGGATGATCCGGGGTTGTTCTGATGCTTTTTTTATCAAAAGATGATTGTTTTCTTGTAGGGATCGACATGACGATCTATTTGATACCAACTTTGAGCCATGAATCGTGTTGAAATTTGGACGAATCTTGAAACTTTAGATCAATAGTGTGCTCATTCTTTCATGTTTTTCTGTGATTTATTCACTAGATCATACTGAGCATGCCGTCACGATCGCGTGGCAACAAACGCAGCTCGATTCTGTACCCGAACAAAGATTTTTGCAACTTTAACATTTTGGCCGGAATCTGGAATTTCGATGTCAGAATTTACAGTCAATTCATCGGCTTCATGTGTGGAATCTGACCGCTCATCATGTACGAGGTTCGGATTAGAAATAGCCCTAGACCTTATGCACACGATAGAACTAGTTTAACATCGATCAGGCTCGTGAACGGCATGATTTGCCACTCAAGCGAGGTACGATGCTCCTGATTTTCCTACAACTTTTTTAAGGATCAGCAACTACTCTCTAGCTCTTCTTCACACTCAAGCGTCGTCACAGAGCGTGCCACATATCAAAACGCTCGTCTTGATGAGATGAACATGCTCCATCATGTTTGAGCAAGATCCAATCTTGAACGAGGGAGATATAAGTGTCAAAATTAACTGTTCATGACTACCCTTTTAATGGAGTTGAGTTGCAGGGTGGCCGCACGGGAATAGCGTGCAACTCCTCCTATTTCACTCTTTTGCCTATAACTTCTTTTTGGAACGTTCGTTTAAGTTGAAATTTGACCCTGGGGGCTTTCAATCATGTTGGATCCAATGGAGGTGATCCCATAGTAATTTTATGCCCTAAAAATGTAGTTTTATTTATAGGGGCCCATTTCAGGGTGCTAAAGGCTGATTCTGTCGAAACTGTTTCTCTATCTGCACTACCTTAGACATTTCAGAATGTGACAAAACTTGGTAGGGGACTTTTAGGAGTTCTCATGAAGATTTTCACCAGTTTTAGGGCCATTCTAAGACTGTCATAATTTTCATTGTTTGTTAGGCTTTATTGACCGGGGACCCATGATGATGAAAAATGCCTTCCAACAGCATGCCCCACTGAATGTTGTTCTTCGAGAGAAGCGAGAAGTACAATCATTTGGAAAAAATTTTCCTTGGTTAGCCACAGGACTACGTGAATGCCGAGGAGGTCCACGTAATGTTGTAACTAGGATGCTCAGACGTCTAGACGCAATGTACGGGTCTATCCTTGGAGGCTTTATGGGAAGAAGAGACTTATTGAGGGATCTGTAGAAGTCCTCACCCTCGAGGGACTATTTGCGATTCTGACAGCTTGAGGATTTTGTAGGGACCTCATTGGTTAGAATCGGGCCTATGTGGCGGCCAAGTGCTATGAACCTTTGGTCGGCATTATTTGTTGCTACACCAGGTTTGCTTTTGATGATCAAGGTATCTCGATAGGTCCCATCTAGCAGGGTCCAGTCTGGGGTTTCTGACCTATCCTGAAGATTTGGGCTTATCGGGTAGGGGGAATTATGGTTAGGTAACCTCGTGAGCCCCATCTTGTTGGGTTCAATCGAGGGCTTCTGACCTGTTCTGAAGATCTAAGCTTGTCGGTTAAGGAAGGTTTTTGGTAAGGTGATCTCATGGCGAGGAATAATCTGAAGTCCCTGGCAGGTTAGGCCCCAACTTGGTCAATTTCTTGCCTTCGTACGGATCTTTAGCATTTTAGAGGGATCTTTCGATCATCGTCCTCATCCTCAAGGACTCTTGTTATTTTTGGTGGTGAAGTATGGGAGATATTATGAGGCTCTTAGTCCCGGATGAACCATTTTGTGTTGATTTGATGTTGGCAGTTGAGGATTTTGCATAGACCTCATAAGCTAGAATTATGCTTGTTTTGACAATTGGGTGCCGACTGAGAATGTGATGTTGTGTCAACCTGTTTTGTTGGTCCAAGCACCCTTTGCAGGTTTGCACTTGGACTGGGGAAGTGGCGCCATAGAGATGGTTTTCACCAACTTTCTTGATTTTCGGGCTCTTTTACCCATGACCTTGAGGCCATGTCCACCATTTTTATCTGTTATTGCTCACGGTGCCTAGGTTTTTGTTTTCCTGGAACTCTTTTACTCATGGTTTCATGACCATGCTCGTCCGTCATTTTTACTCTCCCTTGTCCAGGTGTACACCATGCCTTTTTTTTTTGTCGTGAAAGTGTGTTTAGGGTCATGCCTTCAAGACTTGTGCGAAGCCTTTTAACATCATGTTGTCAGGACGTGCATTATAGTTTAAGATCATACAACTAGACCGGAGTGGTGATGAATGGTAGTCTATGGAGGCCACGGAGTAACTATGATGGTGGTTTTGACTCACTTTAAGGAGATGGCACGAGGCTACTTATGAAAGATGGATGATGTATGAAAGGTGGGTGAAAAGTGGTGACCTACTAGCTGACGGCGAGTGTCGGTGGCGAGATGGCTCACCGTTTGAGCATGGGTGAGACTCACTTGGGAATGATGAATAGTGATAGTGAAGCGAATGGGTTTACTGGCGAATTTATGAAGGTGGTGTGCGCACACGAATCGGTCGATTAGGGAAGGCATGGGTTAAGCTGCATGTAAAGGGGGTGTACACATATGTGAGGCTTTGTTTAAGATCATGCCTCTGGGATCTGGGCAAAGCAGTTTAACGTCATGCGACTAGGACGTGCACTATGGTTTAAGGTCATATAGCTTGGACCATGGTTATGCAGTTTAAAGTCATACAACCAGGACCATGCAGTTTAAGGTCGTGTAACTAGACCTCCACTACAGTTTAAGGTCATATAGTTTAGACCGTGATGCTGAGCCTTTTAATGTCATGCAACTAGGGCGTAGACTATGGTTTATGGTCATATAGTTTGGACCGTGTTTTAAAGTCATGCAGCTAGGACTAGGCAGTTTAAGATGGTGCAGCTAGACCTCTGTTACAATTTAAGGTCATATAGTTTGGACCATGGCTATGCAGTTTAAAGTCATGCAGCTAGGACTAGGCAATTTAAGGTCATGCAACTAGACCTCCGCTACAGTTTAAGTTCATATAGTTTGGACTATGGCTGTGAAGTTTAAAGTCATGTGGCTAGGACCTTTGTGTGGGTCACCATGTAGGTGAAGCTGCATGGGAGATAGGTCTGTGGATAGCGATCTAACTCCCTGGGGAAATAGTCAAGTCTATACACAAGCAGAGAGATTTAGATGAAGATGGTGGCCCTACGGAGGAGTGGTAAGAGGAAGCAGACTTCATTGGGGATTAGGAGGTTAAGTGCGACTCCTTGGGGATGATGAGTTATGGTGTGCAAGAAACTATTCTAAGAATGACAGGACAAAGTACGGATGCGACTAGGACCATGCAATTTAGGGTCGTGCATCTAGACCATCGCGGTGCAGTTTAAGGTCATGCAGCACGGACCAAGGCTGTGCAGTTTAGGGTCATGTAGCACGGACCCTGGCTATGTAGTTTAAGGTCATGCAGCACGGATCATTGTGTGAGGAGAATGTGACTACCTTGGGAATCGAGCCGTAATTAGAGACTTGACTCGTGAAGAGTGAGACTGGGGTGCAGGGAATGAACTTCCTGAGGAGGTCGGACGATGGTCCGGGTGGGAGTGCCATGGCATGCGCATAGCACTAAGTCTTGGATGGCATATGCGGCATTAGATCTTGAGTGAAGCACACGGCGTTAACCACTTGGTGAGGCGTGTGGTGTTAACTCCTGACAGGCGTGCGGCGATAGCCTTTGATGAAGCCACACGGTGATAGCCCTTGACCAAGCACACGGTTTTGGCTCCTTGGCCAAGGCGCGTGACGATAGCCCTTGACGATGCGCATGGCGATGGAGCCTTGAAGAAGCACATGGTGTTGGCTCATTGACGAAGTCGTGTGGCGATAGCCCTTTCAGGTCTCAGGCTTGATCTGCCCCAGCCTGGTCTTATTGTCGTCAGAAGTTGGGGACTTGGAGCATCATTTTGAATTTATGAAGGGCAGTTTGTGGCACTGTTGAGTATAAAAAGGGGGAAAACCCCATTTCACTATTTTATCGAAGGGTATAACAATTGAAGAGATTTTTCTTAGATAGAGAAGAGGGAGCTTCCATCAAGATTTTTCCCAGTCAAAATCTACAGTACTTAAGTCTTCAAGAGCTTTCTGGTGAGCTCGAGTGAGTTCAAGTGTTTTTCTCATAGTTTCACAGTTGCTAGCAGGTTGTAGAAGGGTGGTTAGGGGGCTCTGATGGTCCTCTGATTATCAGAAAAGAAGAAGGAGGAGCAGCAGTGGGCTCACCGGAGCCACAATGAGATTTCGATGAGTTGTGGGGAACTGCAAAAGTGCAAAAATAGGGAGAAGGTAAGCCCGCAGGGTCTCAGGGAAGCTATCTAAGGATTCTAGTGGTTTTTCGTCAACTCTAGTAATGAGTAGAAGGCGGGGAAGGGTTTTTCGAGGGTTTTTTCGAGATTCGCGGCCATTGATAAGGGGAAAGAATAAGGTCAGAGGGGATTCCCGGTGAACGGAAGGAGTTTCCAACGAAACCCGAAGGGCTGCAGGGAGACGAAGGGTCGTGAGAAGGCAGACCGTCAGGGATGAGCGATGGTTGGGGAAAACGAAGAGGCGTGGGACTTAATGCCTCCTGGTAATTGGGAGTACTGGGAACGGGGGTACCGTGAGGGCATGCGCGACATTAAGTTGCATGCAACATTTCCTTTGCGTGTCTCTAGGCTGCGCATGGCGATATCCACTCTTAGGAGCATGCCTCTCGCGGCAATAGTCTCGTGCGGAGCTGGCTTGCCTGTGATGATGGTAGCACACGACGTTGAGCTGCGCACGGTAGTGGTCACCTATGGTGTTAAGTCACATGCGGTGATGATCACGCGCGGCATTGACTTGTGCATGGCGATGATCAGGGACGGGAATGCCTTGTGGGGACTGTCGGGGACGAAGGGTCGTGGCCCGGTTACTGTGGTCTTTGGGAAGCCAAGTCCTTCAGCACAACAGTAAAGTCCATGTTGTTTTGGAGGAAGGGAATCCATCATGGGCCGCTCCTTGCCAGAGAAGTCTGCTTTGTATGTCAGATGGATTGAACCTAACTCCAAAATGGTTGGCTTCTTCTTTTGGCCTGTAACCATCCTCTTTGAGAACACCTAACAGATGAATTGAAGCTGACTTCCAAGTGGTTTTGTTTCTTCTTCATGATGAGGGCATTTCGTTTTTGCCTATAACCATCCTCTTATCCTCAAATGCAAGAGCTTTGCAATCTCCCTAATAATAGACTTTTGATTGTAGCTTGTAACCTTCTCTAATGCAATGAAAGAAATGAACTTCTTTTGAGCCAGCTTAAAGTTCTTCTTTTCCATTTCCTTCTTTTTACAGCATGTATCGTATTTTAGGGATATATCAGGGATAATTCTTCTTTAAGTATCCCCCATTGATAGGGGGCATCGTCTCTCCTCCATCCGAGTTTGCTAGTATATAGGCCCCATTTGGTGTGACCTTCTTGACTATGAATGGACCTTCCCACTTGGGTTTGAACTTTCCTTTGCGGTGCCCATGCATGACAATTGGTCTCTTAACTGCTAAGACTAGGTCTGCACGTGCGAATGAGCGAACCTTGACAGATTAGTCGAAAGCTCTCTTCATTCTCCCCTGATTGAGCTCGAGGTTTTGCTGAGCCTCTAGTCTCTTTTCATCAAGGGCGTCCAACTCCTGATAATGGAGCATGACCCTCTTATCTTCGGTTAGTCCCTGATGTATAGCAACATGGAGTGAAGGTATCTGAACTTTGACGGGTAAACCGCCTCACCTCCGTAAACCAGGGAATAAGGGGTAAGGTTTGTAGCATTGTGAGTGGTGGTGCAATAGGCCCATAGAGCCTCAGATAGCTTCTCATGCCAATTCTTCTTTGACTTCAAAATTGACTTCCGGAGCACCCCGCATAGGGTTTTGTTGAACGCCTCAACTAAACCGTTGGCTCGAGAGTAGTACATGGTCAAATATTTCCACTCGAAAGCAAACTGGTTAGTCAGGTGATCAAGATGATGGCTTCTAAATTGAGGGCCATTATCAGAGATTATTCGGTCCGGAACCCAAAACGGAATATAATGTGGTGGCGCATGAAGTTGGCCACAGTGGTCCCTGGAACCTGCTTGAGAGGGACTGCTTCAACCCACTTGGAAAAGTAGTCTGTCACTAGCATGAAGGCATGACCCAAGGTAGAGGGAGGGTTGATGGGTCCTACAATATCCATACCCCACTGGGAAAAGGGCCATGATGTCATTGTAGGATGGAGAGGCTCCGGGGGCTGATGAGTGAGGGTTGAGTGAATTTGGCATACCTGGCATCGTTTAGCATAGTTTTGGGCATCAACCACCATTGAAGGCCAATAATAGTCGAGTCTGGGTATGCACTCATAGAGCTTGGGACCGGACTGATGCAGCCCGTAGATACCTGAATGCACTTCTTCGAGTACTTTTCTTGCTTGTTGCGTATGAGAAGAATTCCGTCAAATCATCGACCAAAGAGAACATCCCCGTCGATGAGGGTATACTTGGTAGACATCCATCGTATACCATTGCGTTCCACCCGAGCTTCAGGCAGCCTTCCATGTTTTATGAAATTTATGATAGGCTCCCTCCAGTCTTCTACTTGTTCTACCTCTGCACACATCGGGTCAAAGAATTCGGGCTCCCACTTCTTAACTTTGGATTCTTTTCCTCGAGACATTTCTTGCTTTGCCTTAATGACATCCTTGGCATCAAAGAGTGCTCCAAACGAATAAGGTGGGCATTCGAGGAAGATATCTCTCTCTCCATCCGCATCAACTTCGTTTCTCAAGTCGACATGTCTCCATTCTGTTACCCAGACAGGCGTGGGTCCTGACGAAGATAGTTGAATGGTGGCCCCGAGCTTTGAGAGAGCATCGGCCTTCGAGTTTAGCTTCTAGGGATATGACTCAGAGAGAAATCATCGAACTGAGCCATAAAAGATTTGGTCGTGTCATGATAAGGCTTAAGAGTATCCTTCCTTACGTCATAAATCCCCTTAAGTTGCTAGATGACCAGCTCAGAGTCGCGGAAGATGTTTAGCTGCCACAGGTCTAGCTTCTGGGTGATCTTCAATATGATTATGAGGGCTTGATATTCAGCTTCATTATGAGAAAATACCTCTGTCAGTGAGAAGGATAGAGGAATCATTCCACCGTCTGTAGTTAGGAACACGACTCCGACACCCCCTCTATCAGGCAGAAATGCTCCGTCAAAATACAAATCCCACGGTCCAGCTAGTACCATATAGAAAAATTTTTCATCCGAGAGATCACTTGACAAGGGAGATTCCGAAGGGACTGGGTGAGCCACGAGAAAGTTTGCTAGGGCTTGACCTTTGATTGCCTTCTATGATACGTACATGATGTCTAACTCCATCAATAATAATGTCCATGTGGCCAGGCGTTCTGATAGGCACGGCCAAGTCCTAAGGAATTTGATCAGGAATGCCTTTGAGATTAGTTTGACCTCATGACCGAGCAAGAAGTGGCGGAGCTTTTGTACCGCAAAGATCAAGGCTAGGCATTGGAGGATAATTCTTTTCGGCTCCCTACATCCTACAACTGAGATAATAGAGCGTTGTTTCCTTCCCCCCATCATTGCTCTGCACTAGAAGTACCCCGAGTGACTCATCAAGGGCGGTCACGTATTGGATGAGAGGCCTTCCTAACACTAGCATAGAGAGCACTAGAGGATTCAACAAATACTGCTTGATATCATCGAGTGCAGCTTGGCACACCCATATGAAGGGGGTGTCCTTCTTCAGCAAGTGTGAAAAGGGCCTGAAATCGCCTTGAAAAGTTTGAGATGAACCTTCGAATATATGTCAGCTGTCCTTGGAGAGACCTTAGTTCATGTAGGATCGTAGGCGGTGGCATATCCTAAATTGCCTTGATTTTGACTAGCTCGATCTCCAACCCACGGTACCTCATGATGAACCTTAAGATTTTCCTGAGCGTACACCAAAGGTGCATTTCAAGAGGTTCATCTTGAATTGGTGACACCGCAGCCATTCAAATACCTTTTTAAGGTTTTTTAAGTGAGCGCCCATTGTTTCAGATTTGACCACCAAGTCAACCACATAGCACTCGACCTCCTTGTGGATCATAACCTTGAAGATGGTCATCATGGCACTCTGATACATGGCACAGGAATTGTTTAACCCGAAAGGAATCACAGTGTAGCAAAGACACCTTTTGGGGTCAAAAATGCAGTGGCCTCTTCATCCTCTTGTGCCATTCTGATCTGATTATAACCAAAATACCCATTCATAAAGGAAAAGATCTGGCAATGAGCCATGGAATCGACAAGCATCTTGGTGAAAGGTAGGGGGAAGTTGTCCTTGGGGCAAGTGGTGTTCAAGTTGTGAAAGTCAATACAGACCCTGATTTGGCCATTTTTCTTCTTGATTGGGACAACATTTTGTCAGCCATCTTGGGTATTTGACTTCGCGTATGAATCCAGCATGCCTGTGCTTATTCACCTCAGCATGGATCTGCATCTCGAGGTCGGGTCTAAAACTTCTTGATTTCTTCTTTATGGGTTTGATGGAGAGATCAATGCCGAGATGATGGAAAGAATTTGAGGTCTAAACCGGGCATTCCGTGATAATACCAAGCGAAGACGTCCCGAATTGCTCGGAGGAGGGAGATATAACTTTCTTTCTCTTCTAGGGACATTTTCACCGAGATGAAAGTTGACCTTAGGTCGGCCTCATCCCCTAAGTTTATCTCCTCAAGCTCGTCAAGTGTGGCCAGACCACCTTCCTCCCACTCTTTCGCAGCCTCTTGCAACTCTTTGTCTAGGGATTCGGGATGCTTCTCATCAACGAGTGTAGAGCCACACGATCCTAGCATGTGCCCTAGTTTGGATTGACAAATGGCCAAATTATTATGTTGAATGGATTCATAAACAAAAAATATTTGGTATTTTAGTAATGACAGAAACTTAAATGGGTATTTACATAATTTTTCCAAAAATAAATAGTCTCATAGTATACCATCCTTATTCTAAAATACCTTGCTTTTTTTATTTAATTTTATATTTTAAAATTTCTAATTAGAAAACCCCAAAAGACAACAAATGTGCTATTAATTAGTTAGGAAGTTCAAATGAAATGAAGTCTACAAAAAAATAAAGGGAAAATATATCCATACAGCATCTTTTCTGACCCAAGGTTTCAAAACATATTTGGCGACATATAAATCTCATGTATTATATCACCTAAACACTGGACCAACTTTATCCCATCATTTTAGCTCAAATAAAAATTCAAAAGACATCATTTTCTTATTCTTTTATAAACCCCTTCTCTCTCTCTCTCTCTCTCTCTCTCTCTCTCTCTCTCTCTCTCTCTCTCTCGCTCTCTCTCTCTTCCGGTGTTTCTCCCTATATTTTTTTCCTTTCTTTCAATAAAAAATATAACAGAGGTTTCTAGAGAAACACGGCAAGAGAGAGAAGTGGGTTTAGAAAGGAATATAACAAAGTATGTCTATTGAACTTTTGTTTGGGTTAGGATGGATAAAGTTGGTCTATGGGGTTAGAAGATATAATATATGGGATCTCTATGCGGCGAGATATATTTTGAAATGTTGGATCTGTTTAGAAATGAAAATGACGGTGAATTTGAACTAACTATCTAAGCATAGAGAGTAATTCCAAAAAAAAAAATTATATTAACAGTTTATACTTGAAAGTATAGATAGTTTTATCTACCACTCTATACTATGTCCTTTTTTTTTTTTTTTTTTTTTTTTGACTTTTGGGGTGGGGGCGAAATTTGAGACTAAAGTTTTATATCGTTTCCTCTTTTTTTTAGTTTTTGGGTTACTCAATTAAATGTTGAAAGCAGGGACTCCCTAGGGCTCTCATCAAGTCGAGTTGGAATATAGAACTTTAAATAAAGAAATTTAAAAGATTTATTTAAAGGAAAAAGTTTATATAAGATTGCGACTTTAAAATGTAGAATTAAAGTTGTACATAAAAAAATTCATCATAAAGGCTTGTTTGGGTGTTGGAAGAATCTCTAACTGATCATCTCGACATCGAGATGTATGAATATGAATAGAAAAAACGATTTTGAGTTTGCCAAATAGTATATCTTGCAACACATTATTGGGACCGTTCATTTTTAATATTTTCATGTGCTTATGGCTCTACTTGATTTTAACTATTTTTAGAGTTCAAAAGTTTATAATTAGAGATAAAAATAGATTCTAAGGTCATCTTAAGAACTTTTGATATTAAAATTACATTATGATAAAAATTTTAAGTGTGCCGTAATTGGATTGTGTAAGGTTGCAACCTTTTGCAAACGACACCCAAAAAAAGGTAGAACTAGACACGACTACACAACTAGAACCTAGTCACGTGAAGGTCAATTGGACCCTGACCTAACTTATCCCATCCTTTAATCAATGTTTATCTTTGAAGGAAATTTTTTCTAGGGCATTTGTAAAAGGGTATAGTTTGTATAGACCCAAGGCCCCAAACAATCCAAGTAAAGCACCTTCAAATAGTGTCAAGAAATGTGGTTTCAATACTGAAATTTTTTGTGATAGCCTTAAGATATATTTTTATCTTTAATTATAAAATTTGAAGCTTTAGAAATAGTGTAGATCGAGTAGATCTACGAAAACTTGAAAATCATGAAAATTGACGGTCCGAATATTAGTTACAAGATGCACTATTTCCAAAACTTGAAATCCATTTTTTTCTCATGTCCATGTATCATGATGTCGAGATGATCAATTTGAGGACATTTGGGCATCAAAACAACCTCTTCTAGTGAAATTTTTCATGTACGCTCCAATTTGATTGCTTAGAGCCTCGGCTCGATATAAACTTTTTCCTTTGAAGAACGGTCCTATCTTAACTATTAAATTTAGACCTGCTGATCCATACTGGGAATCAGCTTGGATCAATTTCATCACAGCAGTCTTGGTTTGGTAAGAATGCAGTCCTATCAAAATAAACAAACCCTAATTCATCAAAAATTGTAATTCAAACCTTGGAAAACCTTCCAATCGATCATCTCGGCCTGAACATCGTGGTTAGGAAAAAAATTGAGATATGAAATTCAAAAATAATAGATATTGTAACAAATCATCTAGACCATCTATTTTTCTTTAAAAATAACTGTTCACAGATCCGCAAGATCTATAGCATTTTTTTAGTTTCAAATTTTATTATGGGTATTAGAAATTGATTTTAGAGCCATCATAAAGACTTTTTAGGCCAGAAAAGCTTACCGGAATGAGGAATTGAGGTGAGGCTATATTTTGTTTTCATAAAGACTAGGCCTTATAGAAACTTCATTCAATATTATTCTAAGGTACTCAATTACTCGATTGTCTTTCTTTAAAGGGTGTCGCTTCTATAAGGTTGCAACTTTAAACAATCCAAGTAAGCGCACCTCTAAATTTTATCATAACATGTAATTTTGTTGTAAAACTTCTTAGGATTATCTCAAAATCTATTTTCATATCTAATTAAAATTTTAAAATCCAAAAATGGTTAAAATCAAGTATATCTACAAATATATGAAAAATCTTGAAAATATACAGCCTAGATAATATGTTGCAAGATGCACTGTTTCGAGGATTAAAAATCTTTTTTTCCTCATATTCATACATCTCATTGTCGAGATGAACAATTAGAGTGTTTTTCAACATTAAAAAAATCTTTTCCAATGTATTTTTGAGGTACATATGTAACCTACATCTTAAGGTTGTAACCTTATATAAACTTTTTCCTTCTTTAAATATGTTGATCATTTTGTAAAAAATTGAAGTAATTATTATTACTTTCGCCACGCAATAAATGCTATGGATGATGTTTATTTTTTGGAACTAATATCTAAAAGTTTAATTTTATTCACAAATAAATTCTTTTAGTTTAAAAAATTAAATTTTTATTTTGTGAAAATTATATATCTATTTTTCAATTGAAATATAATAAACTTAAGGGGTCATTTGGATACCTGGAAATATATTTGCCTGTGAAATATATTACAAGCATAACACATTATTGCGTAATACATTACATGCAAATAGATTTTATACTGTTTGGGTGGTATTTAGATGCAACCTGGGAAATATATTGGTCTTACTTGACAAGGTTTAATATGGAATTATCTATATTGCACTTTAAATTTTCTTTTACATTGCTGTTATTAGACATAGCGATTTAATATGGAAATGTCTACAAAGAGTTTTGTACGCACAATCATTCTTGTCCTTTAAATTTCAAAATGTGTGGTTGTACTATTGTCAATGAATAAATACAAAACTTTTTTAAAAAATTTACTCCATGACTCACCTCAAGCCATCCAATTTGACATCCAATATTTGAGAATGATTGTGACCTCCATTCACAAAAGATAAATGGTCTCTTTGTAGACATTTCTATTAAATATTGAAATTCATGTGTATAGATAGCATGACTATACCATGCGTGTCATGCCTCAAAGAATAATAACTTAATAGTGTGAACTTAATAGTGTGAATTGATATTGGCCATAAACATTGAGTGAACTATATTAATCACATCCTTTACATATCGTTAATTTATACTTAAAATAGTAAATGGTCATGTATTTTTTAAAAAAATTATTGTGAGATGGTAAAGTATTTTAAAAATTAAATTGAGATATTGGAAGAGGCCATTGTGTAACTAATTTGTCAGTACTTTATCTGTATCTAAATCCTAATCCCAAAAAATCCTAATGGTGAGTTCTACAGCTACTTGCCAGGGCACAAAAAAGATGTTAAACATATAAAATATCTGAAAAAAATAAAATGTTAGAAATTTTGTTTAGATGTTTTTGAGGTGTTTTAGGATTATTTGGGAAGTTTTCTTATATAAGGATCCCATCTTTTTATTTTTCGTGTTTGGATTTTTTGAATTATTCATGCTATAATTCAAATTTTTAAATAACCATTCTTTAATTATTTATTTTGCATTTTTTATAGTCTTTTAATGACTTCTAGTACTTTTTTAAATTCTTTTTTTTTTTTTTTTTTTAACTGATCTTAACAATTTTTTATATAGATTTATTAGGAGAGATTTTGGGAGAGTTTGTAGAACGAGAATGTTGGAGTAGCATGGAGATGATGAGAGAGGAGAGAGACAAAGGGTGAAGAGAGGGGTTAGGGTTTGGGGGGGGAGAGAGAGTGAGGGGGTGTGTGTTGATTAGGGAGATAAGAGTATGAGTGTCGCCGATAATTTAATTGGTTTCGATCGAAAACCTTAATTTGGGACTCTATTCGAGTTATAGATTAACCATTCCGAAATTTGAATTTCGCTCTATTCGGATCTGGGTCTAGATTCAAGAATTAGATTGGATAGGGATCTAAATAATATTTTGGATCGGATTTGCGTCAAGATGGATTTGTTCTAGATCCGACCTAGTTATTAAAATATTATATATATATATATATATATATATATATATATATATATATATATATATATATATATATATATATATATATATATATATATATGGAAAATGATCATGTGAACCATTGGACTCACAAGTAAAAATGAGCCCAATGGCCCATATTGAATCTGGGTTGATCTAACGATCACAGATACCCAATAGTGTTTGAATATTAATTAATTTTTTAGAAATCCAAATCACTTAAAATTTTAGACGTGTGTTCATCAAAAATAGGTAAATCTTTAAAAAATATCAAAAAAATATTTTACATGAAAACAATTGACTCAAAATCATTTTTTTTTCGTACTCATAAATCGCGTCATAGAGATGATCAATTAGAGTGTTTTTCAACATTAAAAAATATCTTCCGATGGATTTTTTAGGTACATCTGTAATTCTACATTTCAAGGTTGCAACCGTATATAAACTATTTCCTACTTTAAATAAGTTGCTCATCATGTAAAAAATTGAAGTAATTATTATTGCTTTTTCCACATAATAAATGATATACTATTTTGGTTTTAAAAATTTGTATAACATGTTCTTATGGGCAATATTTAGTTTTTAGATCTAATATCTAAAATTTTATTTTTAATCACAAAATAAATTTTTTTAGTTTAAAAAATTAAATTGTTATTTTGTGAAAATTATATATCTATTTTCAACCAAAATAGAATATATCTAAAATATAATTATGTTTGACAAACATAAATGACAAACATAAAAGTTTATCATTTAGAAAATTATCATTTCCATGTCCGAAGACTTCAAACAGGAGATAAGCATATAATCATCCCATAGGATTAGAGCCCGTAACCGAATATCAGTATCACGTGTAAGAGATAATAAAAGATATCGTACCGTACATCAGGATAATCTCTATAAATTGTGAATATTATACAGAGAGAATATTAAAATTCAAAATTCAACACACATTTTCAGTTATGATTTACTACATAAAGGATCTACGGACATTTAAATATAAATACAAGGGTATTACATCTTACCCAATTCAGTATCTTCTTGTGATGATTCCTCTCTCTCTCTAAAACCACGTTTTAGGATTTTCCCTTCTCTGGATTTTGTTGCCATTATTAACACACAGTGCCTTTCTCTCTCGAATTCTCCATAGCCATTACCGCATAGCCTTCCTCTTGGACTTTGTTTTAGGCCCCTAAATTTTTGGGATGTAACTTCTTAGCGAACCACTAACCTCACATAAGTTCAAATTGCCCTCTGTTTTTGCCTAAACATAAACTTTTCCAATATTGAATATAGACCCTCCAATTTTATTAAAAGGCCACATCTAATTTTGAGGAACTCCTTTTTGTTTTTTTTCATGATTGTTTGGTGATTTTAGACGGGTCCCAGAATTTCAGTTCCAAAACACCCTCTCAAGTTACTCTCATGCCTGAGGAAGTAAAATATACAGTATGATCCAGCGGGAGCATGAGAACATTGATTTCCATTCCCTCCAAAGACACCGGACCATGCAAGATTCTAACTGATTAGTATTCAAAGAAAGTGATTATCTTCCAACGATCTCTCCAGAATTTATCTCTCGTCAATGATTCGCGGTCCTCATAGAACTACTGAACTTTATATATAAATACATGAGCATCGAACCTAACCCAATTCATTTGATTATTCCTTTCTCTCCCTCTAAAACCAAGATTTGAATTCCCAACTTTCTTACTAGCATAACCTTTCTCTCTATCCATTACTTGAAGGTATGTTCACTCATATTGATTTCTTTATATTATTGTATTTTTTTCCTTTTTTTGTTTCTGAGTTTCTGTATTAACTAGACATTCTGATTCTTTAGTTATCTTCTGTTTGTTAATGGGTGAAAGTGATTCTTCTTGTTGTAAGCATAATTCCTTTTTGCGATGACTTTCAGGGATATTTCATCCATGGTGATCTAAGAAGTGGGTTTTGATTCATTTCTCGAATTGGTTCTGCGATTGTAACGACTGACTGCACATTTGATCCATTATTAGCCGGCCATCTAATAGTGAGGGAGATGTTAGAGAGAAAGTGCATTTTAATTTGTTGATGTGATTTAGTCTAGAGAGAGAAAGAAGGATTTGGTTTGATCGTAAGAAGAGAGAAGACAATGATGAGGTGGGTTTAGATTTGTGAATGTTATATGGCCGTAGAGAGAGAAATCCTGAAGAGAGATTGAATCTGGTCGTGCGGTTCAAAATCAAATATTTGAGAGAAATATTAAAGAGAAAGAGAGAAAGTAGTAAAGAGTGAAGGTTGATGTGGGTTCTCATTTATAAATGTTATTTTATCAGTAGAGAGAGAGAAATTTGTCCGATTAATTTTTTTCTTGAACTCATATGCTTTTATTTTCTTTCATGACATTGTATTTCTTTTATAATGTCTTTAGCAACTAGTGGTTGCTTTCTTGACTGAATAACTTTTCTCTCTTTTTCTTTTTTTTTTTTGTTGTTACCCTAAGTTTTTTCATCAAGTAATCATGCTGATTCTTTAGTTATCTTCTATTTGTTATTGAAAAGAAAGTGATCGTTCTTGAAATAATATAAATATTTTTTTTCATTGTTTCTTTCATTTTACAAGAATATCTCCTAGATAAAAGGGATTTTTTAGTAGAATATTTCTCCCGAATTTAAATGTTGAGATTTGTTTAAAACCGTACAATATCTTATACTAAGAGAAAGAAACTGGCCCTATTTTTTTTTTTTTTTCATTTTCTGTGTATTTAGGTGGATTTTTAGTCCGAATCACAATTCCTTAATTTTGGATATTATATTGTATTATCTTAAGTTGGATAATAAAATTATCACTTTGAATTTCTTAATTTTGGATATTATATTGTATTATCTTAAGTTGCATAATATAATTATTTTGAGTTTGAATATTATTACATCAATATACATTCGAACTTGAGTCCTAATATAAACCAAGCAATCAAATTTATTTCATATTCAATTGTATCTCAGAGTAAGGATCAACAACTTTTCGACCTTGTCAAAGTAAAGAGGAGCCGCAAGAACAACATCTCGGCCCTGCAACATGTTCAAAGTAAGGAGGAGCAGCAAGTACAACTTCTTCGTCTTGTAACTTGTAAGTTTTTATTGATCACTCTTTTATATATTTCTTTTGTATTACCATTTTGTCTTTCTCCTCTCTCTGTCTCTCTTAATCTTTTTTTAATCTCTCTATCCTCTGAGCAACTCGGGCTTGGGTCCGAGGCCGAGTAGGGGTGAATTCCACAACAACTTGTTGGGATACCAAAAAAAATATGGTTAAAATATAAAATAGTTCTTAAAAAATAAAAATAGCACTTTATTTTTGGACGATTTTGAGGGATTTTAGTATGGTTTGGGAAATTTTCTTATGACATGTTCCAATCTTTTATTTTTTCATTTTCTTGAGTTTTCTTAAATATTCAAAGTATAAATCAAATTTTAAAAAATTAAAAGGAAGTAATAGAAATAATTAAAAGAATAGAGAAGAAGAGAAAATACTTAAAAGATGGAATATTTAAAAAGTAAACTATCTTTTATCAAATTTTAACTTTTTGTTTATTTTTCAACGATTTTTATGGTGGACGTGACTCGAAGGACTCAATCGAGTTATCTCCTCAACTGCCTGCCCTCCGCTGAGGCAAGCTTGAAGAGATTGGATGAGTACTATGAGATCCCAAAAGTTTTGGGCCTTATTTACTTATATATTTATCTTCTTTTTTTTTTTGAGCCAGCTGAAATTGGTTAGAATAACAAAAGCATTAATAAAAATGATACCATCATCTAGTGATGAGAGATTTTTCTTTTCCATTTTTCCCTTCAAGGTGCTCAAGACTTTCTTAGAGATAAATTTGGACACAGATGGATGTGTAAATTTGCAATAATTAGTTAAGTAGAAAGATTTGTAATTTGTAGATTAAGGGAAGTCATACTACAAGGGACACCAATCATTAGGGACAGCTACGCTAATATGAATCATATTGTTACTATTGAAATCTTAACATATATATTTTGTCTTTTTGCAATTTTATTATTATTATAATTATTTTGTTGTTACCTAACTGATAATTCTCTTTTGCTATTGCAACAAGCTCTCTCCCTCTAAAATCTTACTTTTTCATAAATGGCGGACTATCCAAAGTATTGCCCTTCTTGGAAGCGTTCTAAGAATCTCCCTCCCGTATCCTACCCTTCGTCACAGTGGCATTCCGATAGAAATCTGGTGGACTGTCCAATGTATTGCCCTCCTTGGTAGAAGAATCTCCCTCCCACTTCCTACCCTTCGTCACAATTGCATTCCACTGGAAATCGATCAAATGCACGTACTTGGAGAAATCCTGACATTGACTACCCCTCTGGCCCTATCAAGCCTAGAAATGTGGTTAAGAGCCCCCGTAATATAGCAAAAGTTAGAGTTTCGAATTTGATTGTTCACGTTTTGGCTCTTATTGCAGTTGTAGAAACAAACTTATCCAAAGAGGATCCAAAGCCTACTATTGTTGAGAGGTATGCCGGACCTGGTTTCTGGTGTTCTCCTCCTCCAAGTGATGTCCCAATGCTTGGGCCTAGACTTTTGCAGTCTCCACCTCCTCGGCATTGACCTTTGAGTAACTAAATAACAAGATAACTTTCTACATGACTTTCCACACTCTTCGGCGTACATTCTCTCTTTTGCTCCTTGATAAACATTTGTATTTCTTGTGCCATAGACATGAGTCAAGGTGAAATCTTAGAAGCCCATCACTGACTCCAGATATTACATTTCAGCTGTGATCATAGATAAAGCTGTGATCACCTCCTCGGCATTGACCTTTGAGTAACTCAATAACAAGATAACTTTCTACATGACTTTCCACACGCTTCCGCTTACATTCTCTCTTTTGCTCTTTGAAAAACATTTGTATTTCTTGTGCCATAGACATGAGTCAAGGTGAAATCTTAGAAGCCCATCACTGACTATAGATATTACATTTCAGCTTTGATCATAGATGAAAGTTTTATTTGATGTTTCTCTTCATGTTTTTCTTTTGAAACTAGGCACTCCAAGAATTTGTTTTGCACAACCCTCTTTAAATCGATATAATTTACAAGTTCTATAGCAATTTTATTTCAACTGTTCGTAAATAATTCATCCAAGAAATTTCAACAAATTCTAGCAACAGACAATCATTTCCAAAAGAGAAAAACGGTGACAGAGAGAGAGAGAGAGAGAGAGAGAGAGAGAGAGAGAGAGAGAGAGAGAGCAGTTTAATTATGGGATTGTCCATAAGGAGACTATTTATCTTTTGTACAAGGAGGTCACAATCATTCGTGTTCCTTGAATTTAAAAATGGGTGATTGTAAGAGTGTTATTGAATTAGGGGTGGCGAACGGTTCACGTCAAGTCTAGGTCCGAACTCAAAATATTTTATGGGACTCAGACTCAAACTTAGACTCGAATGGACCCGACACCAAAAAAAAATAAAAAATAAAAAAATCAAATATTATGTTAAATACATGCATGTATTTTTCAAGGGATCGTATACAAAGTGACCATTTACATTTGATACAAGGAAGTTACAATTACTTACAACCATCAGATGTGAAATCTGATAGCTTGGGTTTGTTACAAAGTTCGAGAAAAATTCTTTTAAAGTTTGATTTTGGTCAATGGAAGAAATACAACCATCTAATTTCACATCTGATGGTCAAGATTAATTGTGACCACCTTGTACTAAAAATAAATGATCTCATTATATACCTTTTCATTATTGTACTAAAGATAAATGGTCTCATTATAAACTTTTTCATTATTTAAATATTATAACTTAAAATATATATGCTTATATTTATGTAAATATTACTTAAATTTTATTAAATATTATTAAACTATTTTATATTTGATATTATTTAAATAATAACACTATTTGGGTTGGGTCTAGGCCCGGTCCATATGGACCTGGACCCAACCTTTCGGGTCCCATATTTTGACCCATACCCGGACCTACTTAAGATCCCGGTCCATTGCCACCCCTATATTGAATCGACAAAAAGTTCCAAAAAAATATATATATTTTGGGACTTTGTGACTCACTCCAAGCCATCCAATTTGACATCTAATGAGTGGAGATGATTGTGACCTCCATGTCTATTTTACAAAGATGTAGAAAATCCCCTTAATAATTTATCATACATAAAGGAAGTTGTCATAAAATTTTGATGGTCAAAAGATATAACGTTGGTTAGATCTTTAGAGAACAATTGTTTCATGTGGGCTGGACCGCATTTGTATAATATGCGATCCAAAGGTATATAGGTGGTTCATCTAAAAATAATTGAAACTAACAGTCTAAATCAATGGTTTAAAAACCGGATCGGTGACCCGGATCGGGCTTTTCAAAAACCGATCCGGATCGGCGAATCGGCGGTCCGGATCAGAATCGGGTGAATCGGTCAGAATAAAGCTTCAAAAAAATCCGAAAAAATTATTAAAATTCATTATAAATATTGTTTTTTAGGAATTCAATAAAAAATGAGGGTACTCCATTAAGAATTTTCATGTTTTTGGATGAATATGCGAATATTGATATGTTCTTTCCCTGCATGAACCGTCATTCAACATTTAATTTACATCACACAAAAGGATAAACATAGAATTATCATGGAATAAGTATATCAACATACATGGACTACAATAAAGCATAAAATTAATAACATACGATCTAAAAATAAAATGATAGACGACGTTGTTGTTCTTCTTGGTCACGCTGGTGCCATTGATTGAATTCGTTTGACAATTCATTGATTCGATCTAAAAACGAATCATCGATATTAGCGGGCGTCTGACTATTCCCAAATCCCTGAGTGTTAGTGTTTTGTTGTGTTCCCAGTCCAAAATCCCCGAAGCTTGTCCATCCTTCATGCTCACCTGCACTGTCGTGCTCATCCCTACACTGTTGCTGTTGGGACTCGATATGTGAATAATATGGCTGGGATAGGGTGGCCTTAGAATCATCATCTCTCTCATTTTCTCTTAGACCCCCTTCCCACTCTCCCTCATTAGGTGCAATATCATCGACATATTGTGGATACATTGGCTGGCTGCTTCCTCTTTCATGCCGCTCATCAGTTTCTTCAATATCTTCATCACCGATAGCCTCAAGGAACGCTCTCTTGTGCAACACTGGCTCCTCCTCTTCGACTACCCATCGGTCTGCTGTGTCTGTGACAAATATTGTGTCTAAGTCTATCGGCCCATAGTCTTCAAGCTTCCTTCTTATTTGTCGCTCTCTGAGGTTTAAATTATAATGAACGTAGACTAGTTTATGAAGCTTCTCAGAAGCGAGTCGATTCCTTCTAGTAGTGTGCAACCATTGGAACGTACTCCAGTTGCGCTCACAGCCAGTAGCAGAACATGTTTGGGAGAGCACCTTGATTGCTATCCTCTTTAGGTGAGGTGCATCAGTACCATATATCTCCCACCATTCAGCTGGATTAAAATGTAAAAAGCATTGTAAGGGCAAGAACAATTCATAAGATTAAATATATGAATAAACAAAATATTAGCGAGGGGATAACCTGGATCCATCATAGTTCGAGAATTTCTGGCAAGTCTAGTTCCGAAGGATCCTATAGCATCCCTATACATAGCAAGCTAAAACAAATATATTACGTTTTAGTGCATTATTCCT
The DNA here is from genome assembly GCF_054954075.1 of Amborella trichopoda. Classification (NCBI taxonomy): domain Eukaryota; kingdom Viridiplantae; phylum Streptophyta; class Magnoliopsida; order Amborellales; family Amborellaceae; genus Amborella; species Amborella trichopoda. The sequence continues at coordinate 22,705,189 of NC_142338.1, read as the reverse complement.
CACAAATATAACAACTCAATGAAGTTCTTACCCAAACATTAAATAATACCTCTTGTATTGCTGCTACTTGGTTTCGATGGCTTCTCTCCAACCTTGCAATAATGTATCTGACCCCTTCCATAATCTTGTGGGGTTGTTCAGGTGTCAAATAGAAAAATTTTGGGTTGAAGTAGTAACCTAAAAAATATATAGGTAGAAAAATGTCATTTACAATTTCATAAAAAAATGATTTAAACTGAAACATTGTAACGATATAAATATATATTTACCAGCATAATGAATTGGACGTCCGAATTTGGTGTTCCACCTCTTTTCTATAATCTCGATCACTTTGCTAGCAAAATTACACTTCTCCCCAATAGCTGATTTCGCCCTCTCAATACCTTCATAAAGGATACCCATGGTAGCTTTCTTATCAGCATCCACCATTCTTAACACCGTGACCAATGGGGCAGTGGCCTCTATAACACTGGAACATCGAGACCAGAACAGCCTATTTGAGATTATGTTATCCACTTTTACACCGGTACTGGACTTCGAGAGGCGGTCATTTAACCACTCTTCACAAGTAAACAATCTCTTTAATGCACCTTCAGATTGTCGAATGAAGTCCACAGCTAAGTAATCGGTCGCAAAGCGGGTTATGGCAGGCCTGATTATCTCTTTTTTCTTAGAGTGTTCTCTAAACAGAAATAATATTTTCGAGTGGTTGTATATAAATCTCGACACCAACCTTGCTTCATCTAGAGTCTCCTTCACAATTTTGATCTCACCGATTTCCTCTAACATAAGATCGATGCTGTGCGCAGCACACGGGATCCATACTAGATGCTCCCTCTTATCCATCAACTTGCTGCCCGCAGAAACACATGCACGCGCATTGTCCGTAATAAACTGGACTACATGCTTATCCCCCACCTCCTCCACTATCTGATCATATAGTCGTACGTAGAAGTTTGCATCCTTCTTCGTCCCTGATACGTCTTTGCTAGACAAAAAAGCTGTACCTTTTGGGGAATAGGCCAAGAAGTTTAAAAACTCCTTTTTGCTAACTTTATTCAACCAACCATCACTCATGAGAGTAATTCCTGTCCTTGGCCAACTCTGTTTATATTCTTCAATCCACTTTTTAACTTCCTCTACCTCTTCGTCTAATATTGGCCCACTGAGCTCAAATGCCGTCGGGGGTTTTACCCCGGGCCCGGCTCTCTGGATTGCACTAACCATAGGTGGAAAATATGGGCTATTGGCTGCATCAAAGGGAATCCCTTTATCGTAGAACCATTTACCAACATATCTCCCTAACATGTTTCTTGTACCTTTAACCATGCCTTTTAAGGTCATCTGTTGTGACTTAGGCTTTGAGAGAAATGGGTCTTTACGACCATGACCTGCAATACTGGCACTCCTAGGTAACTTAGAAACAATTTCTTCAACAACTGATTCTTCTTGATACATATTTCCACCAACCTCTCCATACATATTTGAGCTGGGCCCGCCATACATGCTCGAGCTGGACCCGCCATGCATATCTGAACTAGGCCCACCATGCATATCGGAGCTAGGCCCACCATGCATGTCTGAGCTAGACCCACCAGGCATTCTAAACCCACATTCCCTCTGATATTGTTCATATAAACTCAATCTTGTGGCCATGTCCAGCTCATTATTATATTGCTCTTTTAGGTCATAATTATATTGCTCTTCTGTATCATTCCTGCTTGATGGTGTATATAAACTAGCTATCTCCTCATTCATCCTATGTTTGGCAATTTTTTTACCTTTGCTAGCATTAAGAATTGCCACCATCTGTTTTTTTACATTACTAGGGACACTAGTGCATGCAGAAACTTCTCCCTTAACCCCTGCCAAGTGTTGCTTGAACCTATGTACCCCACTACTTATCACTCTTTGACAGTAATTACAAATAATTTTGTCTTTCTTGTTGGGATCAAGTCTGACCCCATGTTGCCATGCAGGGTCTTCTGTAGATCTTGACATGATTCAACTGTTTTAAGATGTAAAAAGTTTAAATTAACCTGACAGTTCAAAAAGAAAAATAATCACAATATGTAGTGATAATATGTTGCGGTAGTTCATGTAGTCATATTCGTTGTTATTTGTTATTGCAAAATACCTTTTTTGACAATAATATTTCGTACATATCAATTACAAACATTTAGAATAATACAAAATGCAAGCTCCAAACATGGCTACAACTCAATTATCAAGAACATACATTTTTTGCATTAAAAAATTAATAATAAAAACAATTCTTCAAAGAGCCGGCTAACATCAGTCATTCCAACTTAAAAATCCATGAACAACAGATAAAAAAAATACAGTTTTGTATTGAAAATATAATAACATGCATTTTTTTGCATAAATAATCCATCAACATACAATTTTTTCAACAAAAACTTTAACAATAAAAATTTAAAATATGGTTTAATACCTCATGATAATTAAAACCTTGTCACGATTTTCACATCTTTTCGGAAAATCATCAATTTTCAAAAAATTCGATCATGAAAAAAAAAAAAAAAAAATTACAGCAAACTCAAACAATAAAAATTAAAAATTAGGTTTAAATGTTTAATACATCATGATAATAAAAACTTTATCACGATTTTCACATCTTTTCGAAAAATCATCATTTTTCAAAAAATTCGATCATGGATAAAAAGAAATAAAAAAAAAAAAGTACAGCAAATTTTCAAAAAATTCGATCATGGATTAAAAAAAAAAATTAACAAATTTTCAAAAAGTTCGATAATGGATTAAAAAAAAAAATTCATAAATTTTCTAAAAATTCGATCATGGATTACAAAAAATTCGATCATGGATTACATAAAATTCGATCATGGATTACATAAAATTCGATCATGGATTACATAAAATTTGATCATGGATTACAAAAAAAAAAAAAAACATAAAAAAACAAAAAATTCGATCGTGGATTACAAGAACAAAAAAAAACAATTCCATCATGGATTACAAAAAATTCAATCATGGGTTACAAAAAAAAAAAAAACACAAAAAATTCGATCATGGATTACAAGTAAAAAAAACAAACATTTTGATCATGGATTACAAAAAAGTTGATCATGGATTACAGAAAATTCTATCATGGATTACAAAAAATTCGATCATGGATTACATAAAATTCGATCATGGATTACAAAAAAGTCGATCATGGATTACAGAAAATTCTATCATGGATTACAAAAAATTCGTTCATGGATTACATAAAATTCGATCATGCATTACAAAAAAAAAAAACAAAAAAAAACAAAAAATTCTATCGTGGATTACTAAAAAAGAAAAAAACAATTACATCATGGATAACAAAAAATTCAATCATAGATTACAAAAAACTCTATCATGGGTTACATAAAAAACAAAAAACAAAAAATTCGATCATGGATTACAAAAGAAAACAAACATTTCGATCATGGATTACAAAACATTCGATCATGGATTACAAAAAATTCTATCATGGGTTACAAAAATAAAAAATAAAAAATAAAATTCGATCATGGATTACAAGAAAAAAAAGCAAATATTTTGATCATAGATTACAAAAAATTCGATCATAGATAACAAAAAATTCTATCATGGGCTACAAAAAAAAAAAAAAAAAAAAAAAATTTGTTCTTCACAGAGTCGTTTTACATAAGCGATTTTAACTCAAAAATTCACCTCCAAGTGAATAAATTACATCCAATTGACTATATTTTCTGATAAACAACAATATAAGGAATCAAAAACCTAAATTTTTAACACATTATTTCTAATATATCATGAAAACAAAATCAAAAGGCGGAAAAAAAAAAAAAAAACAGCGGAATTTTTTTCCGCAGACATCTCACTGTTCATATCAAATTTCTTGCTGTAATTGACCAGATTACGTAAAATTGAAAATTTTAAATCATACTAGACACAATAAAGATTAAAAACCCTAATTATTGAACTCATTTTGTTCAAAATATGCCATGAAATAAATCAAATGGCGGAAAAACAAAAAAACCCAAAGTTCTTACCTGTTTTTGTGAACCGAAGCCTTCAATCTCCAAAAAAGTCTGTTTTTTTCAACGATTATCACAAATTAGTAACAAAATCTTTTGATTCACAGCTTTAAGATCAATATGCCTACAAATTTTGAAAGATTCATGCCCTATTTGGCATGAAATTTCAGAAATGGCGGAAACCCTAAACCCCGAATTTTTCTTGATCCAAAAACAACCAATTTTTCCACCATTAAATCGTTAAAAAAGCTGAATAAAGCTGTTTACAGCCTAAAAAACAGATCACGTGCCGAAAAAAACAAAAAAAATGATCAAAAAATGACAAATTTGAAAAAAATCGGTGAAGAACACTGTGCAACCCGTGTTCTTCACGGACTCGCCGATTCCGCACAGTGAATCGGCGAGTCACTGTGCGGAATCGTCCGGTTCTCTCTAGAACCGGACGATTCCCGGTTTTTTAACCGATCCGGTCCCTTTTTCGTGAATTCCGAGTCGAACCGGGCGAGTCCGGTTCGACTCGTCGATTTTTTAAACGCTGGTCTAAATGATTCTTAATATAATTGTTATTTGTAATTTTTAAAATTTATTTATTTTTCCACATTCAGGATCTCCATGTTAAAGACTGTATGTTCACTAAAAATTAGGATCAAATTCTATTGTAATAATAAATTTATTAAAGGGCCCAAATTTCTACATGTGCACCGCATGCTAACCACCTCCATCTTCAAATGACATTAAAACAACTCCCATTTTCTTCATAATTAATTATCTAGGAAAATAACTTTATAACATCCTTCATATGGTTCTCACCTCCGTACCTCTCTTTTCACACATTAGTTCTCAGTGGTTTAAAAAATGGATCGGTGCCCCTGATCAAGCACCCCAAAAACCCATTCGGATTTGTGAAATTGCAATTTGGATAAAAAATCGGCCGAATCGGTCGAATTCGGCCTTTAAAAACAATCAAAAAAATTCTTAAAAATCATTATAAATGTTCTTTTTTAGGAATCCAATAAGAAATGAGAGTACTATATTAAGATTATCATCAAACATTTATTAAAATCCAACTTAATACAATATTATATATTGAAATTAGACTTATTGGTTTGTATTTTATTATTTTAACATCATTTTACTATACAAAAAAGAATAAATTTGAATTTTATCGTATAATATCATCTAATTTTAATATGTAATTTACAACTATAACAAAAAATAATATATAAATATATCTTATATATAATATTTAACCTAATATAATATATAACATAGTGTATTTTATATTTATGTTATACTATAATATATAATATGCAATAAAATATATTATATTACATAAATGTATGTATTATATGTAATAAAATATTATATACATAATAATGTACTATATATAATACAAATATATATTAATAATATAAATGTATTATATATATCACATAATATAATATATAATATATATAACATTATATAATATATAATATAGTGTATTTCATATTTAATTTAGTATATAACATATAATAAAATATATTATATCGTATAAGTATATATACTAAACAGTACAAATATATTAATAATTTAAATATAAATATATAATATATAATATAGTATATTACATTTTATATTTATTCTATTAATCTATATTTATTATATATAATATCATATAATATAAAATATATTATATATTATACAATAAAATATAAAATAGATATTATACAACAAAATATATATAAAACACACTATATATATATATATATATATATATATATATATATATATATATATATATATATATAACATAATATATAGTGTATTTTATATTTATTTTATTAATATATATTTGTATAATATATAATATAACAAATTATTTTATTAATATTTTATTATATTATATAATATATAATATAATATAATATAATTCAAATACAAATATAAATTAACAATATAAATATAAATATAGGGAGGGAGATAATATAGGGTTTCAAGAACCAAGTTCCTATTTTAAGTTCCATCATTTTGGATGGAACTTTTTTTTCTTAAGCATAAGGGAATAAAGAAGTTCTAATTGTATAAGAGAAATAGATTGGCTGTACTCTTCTTTTAGTTTTTACTCCACAAATATATCATTGAAGCAACCAAGCGGCCCCATGGTTCAAACATTGAACCGCAATGTTTAGTAAAAAAAATTGAACATAATATGGTATGATGTTTAAACCATACGATTGCTTCATCTACTTAAAGAAAATAGAACAAAAGGCGGTCCGATGTTTGAATTGCCTTCTGCTGAATTTTTTAGTAAATAATGTGGGGAAAATTTGGCGAAGGTTGAAAAATGTTAGGGTTATCAAGCGTTTCGAGTTTTGAAAAATCGAACCGGGGGTACACTTGGATAAAAAACAAAATTGTCAAGGCTACAAAATGGTCTGAGGTTTGAAAAATCGGATTGAGGCAAACTTGGCAAAAAAACAAAATCGGGATTCCATCCTTCTGATTAATAATCGCCTGTTGTTGGGTCATTTCGTTATAATGATATTATAAAACCGGTCCATACATAAATTTCCCATGTAATAAATACAGTCACCCAATTTCACATCCAATGGTCAAGATTAATTATGATCATATTGTACCAAGGGTAATGGTCTCATTACATAGGTTCCCAAAAAATAAATAAAATAGGCCAAGAAACCGTACCCAACTACAACATAAGTACCGTAGAATGTGATTATTAACTGTAGCTTCCATCTGGACTTTTCTTTAAATTCAAATTCTTGATTTTTCATTATGACCCCTATCCAACTTCCTCTCTTCTCGCTCTCCATCATTTTTATTCTCATTTATAATTCGATATCCAAACAGTTAAAATCATGGGAAAATATCCTATTATCCCCTATTTTTAACTTTTATATCTCATCCCACCCAAGAATTGAAAATATTACTTATAAGCAAAAGGACTCTATCTTTTCTATCTTCCAAACAACCCCCTAAACCCTTCTGACCATGTATTATTGACCTCAACAACTTATGAAATGACTCTATCAATCTCTCTCTAATACTCCATCTTTCTCTCAAACCCAAACTCCATCCCACTCTCTCTAAAAAAGGGGATAAGGAGATATTTTCTCTAAAATCATCCCATTACATAGGCCATAGTTTTTTTATTGACAAATGGCTAAATTATAAGAATGTTGATTGGATTAAAAAAATTAAAAATAAAAAGCAAAGTATATAAAAAAGGGTGTTTGTATAGATTCGAGGCTCTAAACAATCAAAGTAAATGCATACATTCAAATAGTGTCGATAAATGTGGTTACAATATTGAAAATCTTTGTGATAGATTTATAATATATTTTCGCCTTTAATTATAAAGTTTAATACTTCAAAAATAGTTTGGATCGAGCAGATCTATGAAAGCTTGAAAAACTTGAAAATTGACGGTCCAAAATTGCGTTAGAAGATGCACTGTTTCCAAAAAGTTGAAATCCATTTTTTTTTTTCATGTCCATGCATCTTGATGTCAAGATGATCAATTTGAGGATATTTGGGAAAAAGTATGAAAAATGACTGTTTACTTTTTACTGCAAGGAGGTCCAATCATCGTTATCCTTTATATTTCTAATCAGGTGATTGTAAGCATGTCATTGAGTATACTCAAAGTTCAAAAACCAATTTCTCAAACTTCGTGATACACCGCAACAAGCTATGCAATTTGACATCTAATAACTAGGAATAATTATGATGTCTTTGTAAGAAAGATAAAAATCTGATAGTATAAAATCCCTTTTTAGAAGTACTATGTGTGTGTGAAAATCTCTTTTATACAAAATAATTGCGTACAAGAGGGCGGCTAGGTTAAACACAGACCTTTAGACAACCAAATTGCATGTTATTTTAAACCTTTTTTTTTGGGATATTTTACTTTTTGAATATTTTTATTGAGTGCCCTAGTTTTGATTGACAAATGGCCAAATTATTATGTTGAATCGATTTATAAACAAAAAATATTTGGTATTTTAGTAATGAAAGAAACTTTAATGGGTATTTATGTAATTTTTCCAAAAATAAGTAGTCTCATAGTATGCCATCCCTATTCTAAAATACCTTGCTTTTCTGATTTAATTTTATATTTTAAAATTTCTAATTAGAAAACCTCAAAAGACAAAAAATGTGCTATTAATTAGTTAGGAAGTTCAAAGGAAATCAAGTCTATAAAACAATAAAGGGAAAATATATCCATACAGCATAATTTCAGACCCAAGGTTTCAAAACATATTTGGCGACATATAAATCTCATGTATTATATCACCAAAACCCTAGACCAACTTTATCCCATCATTTTAGCTCAAATAAAAATTCAAAAGACATCATTTTCTTATTCTTTTGTAAACCCCTTTTCTCTCTCTCTCTCTCTCTCTCTCTCTCTCTCTCTCTCTCTCTCTCACTCTCTTTCGGTGTTTTTGCCAATACTTTTTTCCCCTCTTTCAATATTAAAAAAATATATATTTTCATAAGATTTTTCTCAACATTAAAAAAAATAAAAATGAGAGAGGTTTCTAAACACGGTAAGAGAGAGAAGTGAGTTTAGAAAGGAATATAAAAATGTATGTCTTTTGAACTATTGTCGGGGTTAGGATAGATAAAGTTCGTTTATGGGGTTAGAAAATATAATATATGGAATCTCTATGAGGCGAGATATATTTTGAAATCTTGGATCTGTTTAGAAATGAAAAAGAGGGTGAATTTGAACTAACTATCTAAGCATAGTGAGTAATTCGAAAAAAAGAGAGTATATTTACAGTTTAAACTTGAAAGTATAGATAGTATTATCTACCGCTCTTTATTATGCTTTTTTTTTTTTTTCTTTTGGAGTGGGGGCGAAATTTGAGACTAAAGTTTTATATCCTTGGTGTCTAAGATCATTTCCTCTTTTTTTTAGTTTTTGGGTTACTCAATGAAATGTTGAAAGTAGCGACACCCTAGGGCTCTCATCAGATCGAGTTGGAATATAGAACTTTTAATAAAGAAATTAAAAAGATTTATTTAAAGGAAAAAGTTTATACAAGCTTGCAACTTTAAAACGTAGAATTAAAGTTGTACATAAAAAAATCCATCATAAAGGCTTGTTTGCGTGTTGGAAGAATCTCTAGTTGATCATCTCGACATGGAGATGTATGAATATGAAGAGAAAAAAAGATTTTGAGTCTGCCAAATAGTATATCTTGCAACACATTATTGAGACCGTTCATTTTTAATATTTTCATGTGTTTATGGATCTTCTAGATTTGAACTATTTTTAGAGTTCAAAAGTTTATAATTAGAGATAAAAATAGATTCTAAGATCATCCTAAGAACTTGTGATATTAAAATTACATTATGATAAAATTTATAAGTGTGCTTTAATTGGATTGTTTAAGGTTGCAACCTTTTGAAAACCACACCCAGAAAAAGGTAGAACTAGACATAACTACACAACCAGAACCTAGTCATGTGTTGGTCCATTGGACCTAGACGTAACTTATCCCATCCTTTAATCAATGTTTATCTTTTAAGGAAATTTTTTCTAGGGCATTTGTAGAGGTGTGTGGTTTGTATAGAGCCAAGGCCCCAAACAATCAAAGTAAAGCACCTTCAAATAGTATCAAGAAATGTGGTTTCAATACTGAAACTTTTTGTGATAGCCTTAAGATATATTTTTATCTTTAATTATAAAATTTAAAGCTTTAAAAATAGTGTAGATCGAGTAGATGTACGAAAACTTGAAAAACATGAAAATTGATGGTCCGAATATTTGTTACAAGATGCCCTATTTCAAAAACTTGAAATCCATTTTTTTCTCATGTTCATGTGTCTTGATGTCGAGATGATTTGAGGGCATTTGGGCATCAAAAGCACCTCTTCTAGTGAAATTTTTGAGGTGCGCTCCAATTTGATTGCTTAGAGCCTCGGCTCGATATAAACTTTTTCCTTTGTAGAACGGTCCTATCTTAACAATTAAATTTAGACCTGCTGATACATACTGGGAATCAGCTTTGATCTATTCCGTCACGGTAGCCTTGGTTTGGTAAGAATGCAGTCCTATCAAAATAAACAAACCCTAATTCATCAAAAATTGAATTCAAGCCTTCGAAAACCTTCCAATCAATCATCTAGGCCCGAACATCGTGATTAGGAAAAAAATGGAGATTTTAAATTCCAAAATAATATATATTGCAACAAATCATCTACACCATCTAATTTTCTTTAAAAATAATTGTTCACAGATCCGCAAGATCTATAGCATTTTTTTAGTTTCAAATTTTATTGTTGGTGTTAGAAATTGAGTTTAGAGCCATCATAAAGACTTTTTATGCCAAGAAACCTTACAGGAATGAGGAATTGAAGTGAGGCTATATTTTGTTTTCATAAAGCCTAAGCCTTATAGAAACTTCATCCAATATTATTTTTAGGTACTCAATTACTCGATTGTCTTTCTTTAAAAGGTGTCGTTTCTATAAGGTTGCAACTTTAAACAATCCAATTAAGGCGCACCTCTAAATTTTGTCATAACATGTAATTTTGGTGTTAAATATTCTTAGGATTATCTCAAAATCTATTTTCATATCTAATTATAAAATCTTAAAATCCAAAAATGGTTAAAATCAAGTATATCTATAAACATATGAAAAATCTTGAAAATAGACAGTCGAGATAATGTGTTGCAAGATGCACTGTTTCGGGTATTTAAAATCTTTTTTTCCTTATATTCATACATCTCGTTGTCGAGATGATCAATTAGAGTGTTTTTCAACATTAAAAAACACTTTTCCAATGTATTTTTGAGGTACATATGTAAACCTACATTTTAAGGTTGTAATCTCATATAAATTTTTTCCTTCTTTAAATATGTTAGTCATTTTGTAAAAAATTGAAGTAATTATTATTACTTTAGCCACGCAATAAATGCTATACTATTTTGGTTTCAAAAATTTATAAAATATGTTCTTATGGGTGATGTCTATTTTTTGGAACCAATATAGTTTATTTTTATTCACAAATAAATTCTTTTAGTTAAAAAAATTAAATTGTAATTTTGTGAAAATTATATATCTATTTTTCAATTGAAATATAATAAACTTATGGGGTCGTTTGGATACCTGGAAATATAATATCTGTAAAATATATTACTAGCATTATACATTACTGCGTAATACATTACATGCAAATAGATTTTATACTGTTTGGGTAGTATTTCGATGCAACCTGGGAAATATATTGGTCTTACTTGACACGGTTTAATATGGAATTATCTATATTGCACTTTAAATTTGCTCTTACATTGCTCTTATTAGACATAGCATTTTAATATGGAAATGTCTACAAAGAGTTTTGTATGCACAATCATTCTTGTCCTTTAAATTTCAAAATGTGAGGTTGTACTATTGTCATTGAATAAATAAAAAATTTTAAAAAAAATTCACTCCATGACTCACCTCAAGCTTTCCAATTTGACATCCAATATTTGAGAATGATTGTGACCTCCATTCACAAAAGATAAATGGTCTCTTTGTAGACATTCCTATTAAATATTGAAATTCATGTGTATAGATAGCACGACTATACCATGCGTGTCATGCCTCAAAGAATAATACCTTCGTAATGTGAATTGATATTGGCCATAAACATTGAGTGAACTATATTAATCACATCTTTTACATATCGTTAATTTATACTTAAAATAGTAAATGGTCATGTATTTTTTAAAAAAATTATTGTGAGATAGTAAAGTATTTTAAAAATTAAATTGAGATATCCGAAGAGGCCAATGTGTAACTAATTTGTTACTACTTTATCTGTATCTAAATCTTGATCTCAAAAAATCCTAATTGTGAGATCTACGGCAACTTGCTAGCGCACAAAAAAGATGTTAAAAATTTAAAATATATGTTAAAAATAAAAAATTAGAAATATTTCTTAAATTTTTTTGAGGTTTTTTAGGATTACTTAGGAAGTTTTCTTATCTAAGGATCCCATCTTTTTATTTTTCGTGTTTGGATTTTTTGAATTATTCATGCTATCTCTCAAATTTTTAAATAACCATCTTTTATTTATTTTTTTTGCATCTTTTATAGTCTTTTAATGACTTCTATTACTTCTTTTAAATTTTTTTTATTTTTTATTTTTTATTTTTTTACTGGTCTTAACAATTTTTTATATAGATTTATTAAGAGAGATTTTGGGGGAGTTTGTAGATCGAGAATGTTGGAGTAGCATGGAGATGATGAGAGAGGAGAGAGACGAAGGGTGAAGAAAGGGATTAGGGTTTGGGGGGAGATAGAGATTCAGGGGGTGTGTGTTGATTAGGGAGATAAGAGTATGAGTGTCGTCGATAATTTAATCGGTTTCGATCCAAAACCTGAATTTCGAACTCTATTCGAGTTATAGATTAACCATTCCGAAATTTGAATTTCGCACTATTCGGATCTAGGTATCGATTCAAGAATTAGATCGGATATGGATCTAAATAATATTTTGGATCGGATTTGCGTCTAGATGGATTTGATCTAGATACGACCCAGTTATTAAAATATTATATATATATATATATATATATATATATATATATATATATATATATATATATATATATATATATATATATATATATATATATATATATATATATATATATATATATATATATAGGGAAAATGATCCTGTGAGCCATTGGACTCACAAGTAAGAATGAGTCCAACGGCCCATATTGAATCTGCGCCGATCTGACAATCACGGATACCCAATAGTGTTTGAATTTTAATTATTTTTCTACAATTCCAAATCACTTAAAATTTTAGTCGTGTGTTCATCAAAAATAGATAAATCTTTGAAAAAAATCAAAAAAATATTTTACATGAAAACAATTGAATCAAAATCTTTTTTTTCTCATATTCATAAATCGCGTTGTCGAGATGATCAATTAGAGTGTTTTTTAACATTAAAAAAATCTCTTCCGATGGATTTTTGAGGTACACCTGAAATTCTACATTTCAAGGTTGCAACTGCATATAAACTATTTCCTACTTGGTCATCATGTAAAAAATTGAAGTAATTATTATTGCTTTTGCCACATAGTAAACGGTATACTATTTTGGGTTTAAAAATTTGTATAACGTGCTCTTATGGGCAATATTTACTTTTTAGATCTAATATCTAAAATTTTATGTATAATCACAAATAAATTGTTTTAGTTTAAAAACTTAAATTGTTATTTTGTGAAAATTGTATATCTATTTTCAATCAAAATGTAATATACCTAAGAGAACACAAATAGTTACATGTGAACTTACTATCTACTAGACAACACAAAATGATACAACTATGTATATGAAAAACATAAAAGTTTATCATTTAGAAAATTATCATCTCCATGTCCGAAGACTACAAACAGGAGATAAGGTTATAATCATCCCATAGGATTAGGGCCCATAACCGAGTATCAGTATCCCGTGTACAAGATAATAAAAGATACCGTACCGTACATCAAGAAAATCTCTATAAATTGTGAATATTATAGAGAGAGATTATTAAAATTCAAAATTCAACACACATTTTCAGTTATGATTTACTACGTAAAGGATCGACGGACATTTAAATATAAATACAAGGGCATTACAGCTTACCCAATTCATTATCTTCTTGTGATGATTCCTCTCTCTCTCTCTAAAACCACGTTTTAGGATTTTCCCATCTCTGAATTTTTTTGCCATTATTAACACACAGTGCCTTTTTCTCTCGAATTCTCCATAGCCATTACCGCATAGCCTTTCTCTTGGACTTTGTTTTAGGACCCTATATTTTTGCTATGTAACCTCTTAGCGAACCACTAACCTCACAAAAGTTCATTTTTCAAATTGCCCTTTGTTTTTGCCTAAACATAAAATTTTCCAATATTGACTATAGACCCTCCAATTTTATTAAAAGGCCACATCTAATTTTGAAGAACTCAAAACCCTTTTTGTTTTTTTAATGATTGTTTGGTCATTTTTAGACGGGTCCCAGAATTTCAGTTCCAAAACACCCTCCCAAGTAACTATCATGCCTGAGGAAGTAAATATACAGTATGATCCAGCGAGAGCATGAGAACATTGATTTCCATTCCCTTCAAAAACACCGGACCATGCAAGATTCTAACAGATTAGTATTCCAAGAAAGTGATTATCTTCCAACGACCTCTCCGAATTTTATCTCTCATCAATGATTCCTAGTCCTCATAGAACTATTGAACTTTATATATAAATACATGGGCATCGAACCTTACCCAATTCATTTGATTATTCCTCTCTCTCCCTCTAAAACCAAGATTTGAATTTCCAACTTTCTTACCAGCAGAACCTTTCTCTCAAGCTATCCATTACTTGAAGGTATGTTCACTCATATTAATTTTCTTATATCATTGTATTTTTTTCCTTTTTTTTTTTCCAAAGTTTCTGTATCAACTAGACATTCTAATTCTTTAGTTATCTTCTGTTTGTTAATGGGTGAAAGTGATTCTTCTTGTTGTAAGCTGAATTCCTTTTTGTGATGACTTTGAGGGATATTTCATGCATGGTGATCTAAGAAGCGGGATTTGATTCATTTCTCGAATTGGTTCTTCGATTGTAACGACTGACTGCACATTTGATCCATTATTAGTCGTCCATCTAATAGTGAGGGAGATGTTAGAGAGAAAGTGGGTTTTAATTTGTTGATTTGATTCAATCTAGAGAGAGCAAGAGAGATTTGGTTTGATCGTAAGAAGAGAAAAGAGAATGTTGAGGTGGGTTTAGATTTGTGAATGTTAGATAGCAGTAGAGAGAGAAATACTGAAGAGACATTGAATCTGGTCGTGGGGTTCAAAATCAAATATTTGAGAGAAATATTAAAGAGAAAGAGAGAAAATATTAAAGAGTGATAGTTGATGTGGGTTCTCATTTATAAATGTTATTTTATAAGTAGAGAGAGAGAAATTTGTCTGATTAATTTTTTTCTTGAACTCATCTACTTTCATTTTCTTTCATGACATTGTATTTCTTTTATAATTTCTTTAGCAACTACTAGTTGCTTTCTTGACTCAATAACTTTTCTCTCTTTTTCTTTTTTTTTTTGTTGTTACCCCAAGTTTTTAATCAAGTAATCATGCTGATTCTTTAATTATCTTCTATTTGTTATTGAAAAGAAAGTGATCGTTCTTGAAATAATATAAATATTTTTTTTTCACAGTTTCTTTCATTTTACAAGAACATCTCCCAGATAAAGGAGATTTTTTGGTAAAATATTTCTCCCGAATTTAAATGTTGAGATTTGTTTAGAACCGTACAATATCTTATACTAAGAGAAAGAGACTGGCTCTGCTTATTTTTCTTTTCTTTTTTTCATTTTCTGTGTGTATTTAGGTGGATTTTTAGTCTGAATCTCAATTTCTTGATTTTGGATATTATATTGTATTATCTTAAGTTGGATAATGCAACTCACTTTGAATTTCTTAATTTTGGATATTATATT
Source organism: Amborella trichopoda (assembly GCF_054954075.1). Taxonomy (NCBI): domain Eukaryota; kingdom Viridiplantae; phylum Streptophyta; class Magnoliopsida; order Amborellales; family Amborellaceae; genus Amborella; species Amborella trichopoda. The sequence goes on along the minus strand of NC_142338.1, from coordinate 22,689,653 downwards.
GAATTATCTTAAGTTGCATAATATAATTATCTTTACTTTGAATATTATTACATCAATATACATTCGAACTTGAGTTCTAATTCCCTTCTAACTAAAGTCCTATATAAACGAACCAAACAATCAAATTTACTTCATATTCAAATATATCTCAGAGTAAGGATCAACAACTTCTCTACCTTGTCAAAGTAAGGAGGAGCCGCAAGAACAATTTCTCGGCCCTGCAACTTGTTCAAAGTAAGGAGGAGCAGCAAGTACAACTTCTTGGCCTTGTAATCACTCTTTTATATATTTCTTTCGTATTACCATTTTTGTCTTACCATTTTTGTCTTTCTCCTCTCTCTGTCTCTCTTAATCTTTTCTTAATCTCTCTATTCGCCGAGCAACTCGGGCTTGGGTCTGAGGCCGAGTAGGGGTGAATTCCACAACAACTTGTTAGGATACCAAAAACCATGGGGTTTACCCAAAACCATGACGTGGGAACACAGGTACTTAGAGAAATCCCGACATTGACTACCCCTCTGGCCCTATCAAACCTAGAAACATGGTTAAGAGTCCCCGTAATATAGTAGAAGTTAGAGTTTCCAATTTGATTGTTCACGTTTTGGTTCTTATTGAAGTTGTAGAAACAAACTTTTCCAAAGAGGATCCAGAGCCTACTATTGTTGAGAGGTATGCTGGACCTGGGTTCTGACGTTCTCCTCCTCCAAGTATTGTCCCAATGCCTGGGCCTAGACTTTTGCGGTCTCCAGCTCCTCGGCATTGACCTTTGAGTAACTCAATAACAAGATAACTTTCTACATGACTTTCCACACGCTTCCGCGTACAATCTCTCTTTTGCTCCTTGATAAACATTTGTATTTCTTGTGCCATAGATATGAGTCAGGGTGAAATCTTAGAAGCCCATCACTGGCTCTAGATATTACATTTCAGCTGTGATCATAGATGAAAGTTTTATTTGATGTTTCTCTTCATGTTTTTCTTTTGAAACTAGGCACTCCAAGACTTTGTTTTGCACAACCCTCTTGAAATTGATATAATTTACAAGTTCTATAGCAATTGCATTTCAACTTTTCGTAAATAATTCGTCCAAGCAATTTCCACAAATTCTAGCAACAAACAATCATTTCCAAAAGAGAAAACGGTGAGAGAGAGAGAGAGAGAGAGAGAGAGAGAGAGAGAGAGAGAGCAGTTTAATTATGGGATTGTCTATAAGGAGACCATTTATCTTTTGTACAAGGAGGTAACAGTCATTCGTGTTCCTTCAATTTCAAAATGGGTGAGTGTAAGAGTGTTATTGAATTAGGGGTGGCGAACGGGTCACATCAAGTCTAGGTCCGGACTCAAAAAACTTTTATGGGACTCAGACTCAGACTTGATTGGACCCGACACCAAAAAAAAATAAAAAATAAAAAAATCAAATATTATGTTAAATATATGCATGTATTTTTTAAGAGATCATATATAAAGATACCATTTACATTTGATACAAGGAATTTACAATTACTTACAACCATCAGATGTGAAATCTGATAGCTTATGTGTGTTATAAAGTTCGAGAAAAATTCTTTTAAAGTTTGAGTTTGGTCAATGGAAGAAATACAACAATCTAATTTCACATCTGATGGTCAAGATTAATTGTGACCACTTTGTACTAAAAATAAATGATCTCATTATATACCTTTTCATTATTATACTAATGATAAATTGTCTCATTATATACTTTTTCATTATTTAAATATTATAACTTAAAATATATATGCTTATATTTATGTAAATATTACTTAAATTTTATTAAATATTATTAAACTATTTAATATTTAATATTATTTAAATAATAACACTATTGGGTCGGGTCTGGGTCCGGTCCACATGGATCGGGACCCAACCCCTTGGATCCAATATTTTGACTTATAGCCGGACCTACTTCAGATCCAGGTCCATTGCCACCCCTATATTGAATAGACAAAAAGTTCCAAAAAAAAAAAATATTCTCGGACTTTGTGACTCACTCCAAGCCATCCAATTTGACATCTAATGAGTGAAGATAATTGTGACCTCCATGTCTATTGTACAAAGATATAGAAAATCCCCTTAATAATTTATCCTACATAAAGGAAGTTGTCATAAAATTTTGATGGTCAAAAGATATAATGATGGTTAGATCTTCAAAGAACAATTGTTTCATGTGGGCTGGACTGCATTTGTATAATATGCGGTCCAAAGGTATATAGGTAGTTCATCTAAAAACAATTGAAACTAACAGTCCAAATGCTTCTTACTATAATTGTTATTGTAATTTTTAAAATTTATTTATTTTTTCACATTCAGGATCTCCATGATAAAGACTGTATGTTCTCTAAAAATTAGGATCAAATTCTATTTTAGTAATAAATTTATTAAAGGGTCCACATTTCTACATGTGCACCACATGCTAACCACCTCCATCTTCAAATGACATTAAAACAACTCCCGTTTTTGTCGTAATTAAATATCTAGGAAAATAACTTTATAACATCCTCCATACGGTTCTCCCCTTCGTACCTCTCTTTTCACACATTAGTTCTCAGTGGTTTAAAAAATGGGCTGGTGCCCTGGATCAAGCACCCCAAAAACCCATTCGGATCAGGGAATCGGCGTTTTGGAAAGTCGGCCGAATAGATCGGATTCGGTCCTTTAAAAAAATTCAAAAAATTAATTAAAAATCATTATAAATGTTCTTTTTTACGAATCCAATAAGAAATGAGAGTACTAGATTAAGATTATCATCAAACATTTATTAAAATCTAACTAAATACAATATTATACATTGAAATTAGAATTATTGGTTTGTATTTTATTATTTTATCATCATTTTACTATACAAATAAGAATATATTTGAATTTTATCATATAATATCATCTAATTTTAAAATACAATTTACAACGATAGCAAAAAATAATATATAACATAGTGTATTTATATTTATTTTATATTATGATATATAATATGCAATAAAATATATTATATTACATAAATGTATATATTATATGTAATAAAATATATAATAATCAATCAATGTACAATATATATAATTGATGTAGTATAATATATAATATATAATATAGCATAGTGAATTTTTTTTTTTTTTATTATATAACATATAATATGTAATAAAATATTATATACATACCAATATACTATATATAATAAAAATATATATTAATAATATAAATATAAATGTATAATATATATTACACATTATATAATATAGTGTGTTTCATATTTATTTTATTATATAACATATAATAAAATATATTATATCACATAAAGATATGTACTATACAATACAGGTATATTAATAATTTAAATATAAATATATAATATATAATATAGTATATTATATTTTACATTTATTCTATTAATCTATATTTATTATATATAATATCATATAATATAAAATATATTATATATTATACAATAAAATATAAAATATATATTATACAATTAAATATTTATGAAATACACTATATATATATATATATATATATAGTGTATTTTATATTTATTTTATTAATATATATTTGTATTATATATAATATGACTAATTATTTTATTAATATTATATTATATTATATTATATTATATATAATATAGTATAATTCAAATAAAAATATAAATTAACAATATAAATATAAATATAAGGAGGGAGATAGAATAGGGTTTCCGGAGGCAAGTTCCTATTTTAAGTTCCATCATTTTGGATGGAACTTTTTTTTCTTAAGCAAAAGGGAATAAGGAAGTTCTAATTGTATAGGAGAAAGAGATAGGCTCTACTCTTCTTTTATTTTTTTACTCCACAAATATAACATTGAAGCAACCAAGCGGTTCGAACATCAGACCTTATTGTTTAGTAAAAAAAATTGAACATAATATGGTATGATGTTTGTGCCATCGGATTGCTTGATCTACTTAAAAAAAATAGAACAAAAGGCGGTCCGATGATTGAATTGCCTTCTGCTGAATTTTTTTAGCAAATAATGCGGAGCAAATTTGGCAAAGGTTGAGAAATGTTGTGGTTACCAAGCGTTTCGAGTTTTAAAAAATCGGACCGGGGGTAAACTTGGATAAAAAACAAAATTTTCAAGGCTACAAAATGGTCCGATGTTTGAAAAATCGGACTAAGGCAAACTTGGCAAAAAAACAAAATCGGGATTCCATCCTTCTGAGTAATAATAGCCTATTTTTGGGTCATTTCATTATAATGATATTATAAACCGGTCCATACATAAATTTCCCATGAAATAAATATAGTCACCCAATTTCACATCCAATGGTCGAGAATAATTATGATCATATTGTACCAAGGGTAATAACCTCATTATATAGGTTCCCAAAAAATAAATAAAATATGCCAAGAAACCTTACCCAACTACAACATAAACACTGTAGAATGTGAATAACAATTGTAGCTTCCATCTGGACTTTTCTTTAAATTCAAATTCATGATTTTTCATTATGACCACTATCCAACTTCCTCTCTTCTCGCTCTCTATCCTTTTTATTCTCATTTACAATTGGATAACCAAACATGAGATACGGTTAAAATCATGGGAAAATATCCTATTATCCCTTATTTTTAACTTCTATATCTCATCCCACCCAAGAATTGAAAATATTATTTATAAGCAAAAAAACTCTATCTTTTCTATCTACCAAACAACCCCCTAAACCCTTCTGACCATGTATTATTGACCTCAACAACTTAGGAAATGACTTTATCTATCTCTCTCTAGTACTCCATCTCTCTCTCTAAAATTCCATCTCTCTCTCACGCATAAGAAGGTGTGATCGTGTTTGAGCTCAAGCTAAACCCCTTGGCTGGTAAACTCACCGAGAAGCAAAAAAAGAGATGGAGTTTTAGAGAGAGAGAGAGATAGGGTTTGAATAGGGTGTCATTTTAGTATTTGTTTGGGTCAAAACTTTATGATCAAAGGGGTCTAGGGAGTTGTAAGATAGAAAAGATGGAGACCTATTGCTTACAAGTAATATTTTCAATTCTTGGGTCTCATGAGATATGGAAGTTAAAAATAGGGGATAAGGAGATATTTTCCCTAAAATCATCCCATTACATAGGCCCTAGTTTTTTTATTCACAAATGGTTAAATTATAAGAATCTTGATTGGATTTAAAAAATTAAAAATAAAAAAGCAATGTATATAAAAAAGGGTGCTGTTTGTATAGAATCGAGGCTCTAAATAATCAAAGTAAATGCATACGTTCAAATAGAGTCGATAAATGTTGTTACAATATTGATCTTCGTGACAGATTTATAATATATTTTCGTCTTAAATTATAAAGTTTAATACTTCAAAAATAGTTTGAATTGAGCAGATCTATGAAAACTTGAAAATCTTGAAAATTGACGGTCCAAAAATGTGTTAGAAGATGCACTAATTCTAAAACTTAAAATCCATTTTTTTTTTTCTCATGTACATGCATCTTGATGTCAAGATGATCAATTTGAGGATATTTTGGAAAAAGTATGAAAACTAACTAAATACTTTTTAGCGCAAGGAGGTCCAATCATCATTATCCGTTACATTTCCAATCTGTTGATTGTAAGCATGTCATTGAGTAGACTCAAAGTTTAAAAATAAATTTCTCAAACTTCGTGATACACTGCAACAAGCCATGCAATTTGACATCTAATAACTAGGAATTATTATGATGTCTTTGTAAGAAAGATAAAAATCTGATAGTATAAAATCCCTTTTTAGAAGTACTATGTGTGTGTGAAAATCTCTCTTATACAAAATAATTGTATACAAGAGCGCGGCTAGGTTAAACACAGACCTTTAGACAACCAAATTGCATGTTATTTTAAACTTTTTTTTTTGGGGATATTTTGTTTTTTGAATACTTTTATTGAGTGCCCTAGTTTTGATTGACAAATGGCCAAATTATTATGTTGAATAGATTTATAAACAAAAAATAATTGGTATTTTAGTAATGATAGAAACTTAAATGGGTATTTATGTAATTTTTCGAAAAATAAATAGTCTCATAGTATACTATCCCTATTCTAAAGTACCTTGCTTTTCTGATTTAATTTTATATTTTAAAATTTCTAATTAGAAAACCTCAAAAGATAAAAAAATGTGCTATTAATTAGGTAGGAAGTTCAAATGAAATGAAGTCTATAAACAAATAAAGGGCAAATATATCCATACAGCATCTTTTCAGACCCATTGTTTCAAAACATATTTGGCGATATTTAAATCTCATGTATTATATCACCTAAACCCTGGACCAACTGTATCCCATCATTTTAGCTCAAATAAAAATTCAAAATTCATCATTTTCTTATTCTTTTGTAAACCCCTTCTCTCTCTCTCTCTCTCTCTCTCTCTCTCTCTCTTTCTCTCTCTCTCTTCCGATGTTTCTCCCTATACTTTTTTCCTCTCTTTCAATATTAAAAATATATATATTTTTGTAAGATTTTTCTCAACATTAAAAAAAAAAAAAAAGAGAGACGTTTCTAGTGAAACACGGCAAGAGAGGGAAGTGGGTTTAGAATGGAATATAAAAATGTATGTCTTTTGGATGGATAAAGTTAGTCTATGGGGTTAGAAGATATAATATATGGGGTCTCTATGCGGCGAGATCTATTTTGAAATCTTGGATCCGTTTAGAAATGAAAAAGAGGGTGAATTTGAACTAACTATCTAAGCATAATGAGTAATTCCATAAAAAAAAGTATATTTACAGTTTATACTTGAAAGTATAGATAGTTTTATCTACCACTCGTTATTTTGCTCTTTTTTTTTTTTCTTTTGGGGTGGGAGCGAAATTTGAGACTAAAGTTTTATATCCTTGGTGTTTATGATCGTTTCCTCTTTTTTTTATTTTTTGGGTTACTCAATGAAATGTTGAAAGCAACGACACCCTAGGGCTCTCATCAGGTCGAGTTGGAATATGGAACTTTTAATAAAGAAATTTAGAAGATTTATTTAAAGGAAAAAGTTTATATAAGGTTGCAACTTTAAAATGTAGAATTAAAGTTGTACACAAAAAAATTCATCAGAAAGGCTTGTTTGGGTGTTAGAAGAATCTCTAACTGATCATCTCGACATCGAGATGTATGAATATAAAAAGAAAAAAAGATTTTGAGTCCGCCAAATAGTATATCTGACCGTTCTTTTTTAATATTTTCATGTGTTTATGGATCTACTTGATTTGAACTATTTTTAGAGTTTAAAAGTTTATAATTAGAGATAAAATTAGATTCTAAGGTCATCCTCAGAACTTTTGATATTAAAATTACATTATGATAAAATTTATAAGTGTGCCTTAACTGGATTGTTTAAAGTTGCAACCTTTTGCAAACCACACCAAGAAAAAGGTGGAACTAGACATGATTACACAACTAGAACTTAGTCGTGTGTAGGTCGATTGGACCCGGACCTAACTTATCCCATCCTTTAATCAATATTTATCTTTGACGGAAATTTTTTCTAGGGCATTTGTAGAAGGGTGTGGTTTGTATAGAGCCAAGGCCCCAAACAATCAAAGTAAAACACCTTCAAATAGTGTCAAGAAATATGATTTCAATACTGAAATTTTTTGTGATAGCCTTAAGATATATTTTTATCTTTAATTATAAAATTTAAAGCTTTAGAAATAGTGCAGATCGAGTAGATCTACGAAACTTGAAAATCATGAAAATTGATTGTCCAAATATTTGTTACAAGATGCACTATTTCCAAAACTTGAAATCCATTTTTTTATCATGTCCATGTGTCTTGATGTCGAGATGATCAATTTAAGCACATTTGGGCATCAAAACAACCTCTTCTAGTGAAATTTTTGAGGTGCACTCAAATTTGATTGCTTAGAGCCTCGGCTCGATATAAACTTTTTCCTTTGTAGAATAGTCTTATCTTAACTATTAATTTAGACCTGCTGATCCATACTGGGAATCAGCTTGGATCAATTTCATCACGGTAATCTTGGTTTGGTAAGAATGCATTCCTATCAAAATAAACAAACCTTAATTCATCAAAAATTGTAATTCAAGCTTTGGAAAACCTTCCAATCAATCATCTCGGCCTGAACATCGTGGTTAGGAAAAAAATTGAGATTTGAAATTCCGAAATAATATACAGTGCAACAAATCATCTACACCATCTAATTTTCTTTAAAAAAAAATGTTCACAGATCCGCAAGATCTATAGAATTTTTTAAGTTTCAAATTTTATTGTTGGTATTAGAAATTGATTTTAAAGCCATCATAAAGACTTTTTATGCCAGAAAAGCTTACTGGAATGAGGAATTGAGGTGAGGCTATATTTTGTTTTCATAAAGCCTAGGCCTCATAGAAACTTCATCGTATATTATTCTTAGGTACTCAATTACGCATTTGTTTTTCTTTAAAGGGTGTCGTTTCTATACTGTTGCAACTTTAAACAATCAAATTAAGGCGCACCTCTAAAATTCATTGGATTATCTCAAAATCTATTTTCATATCTAATTATAAAATCTTAAAATCCAAAAATGGTTAAAATCAAGTATATCTATAAACTTATGAAAAATCTTTAAAATAGACATTCTAGATAATGTGTTGCAAGATGCACTATTTCGGGATTTAAAGTCTTTTTTTTCGCATATTCATACATCTCGTTGTCGAGATGATCAATTAGAGTGTATTTCAACATTAAAAAAATCTTTTCCAATGTATTTTTTAGGTACATATGTAAACCTACATTTTAAGGTTGTAACCTTATATAAACTGTTTCCTTCTTTAAATATGTTAGTCATTTTGTAAAGAATTGAAGTAATTATTTTTACTTTAGCCACGCAATAAATGCTATACTATTTTGGTTTCAAAAATTTATACAATATGTTCTTATGGGTGATGTTTATTTTTTGGAACTAATATCTAAAAGTTTAATTTTATTCACAAATAAATTCTTTTTGCTTAAAAAATTAAATTGTTATTTTGAAAAAATTATATATCTATTTTTCAATTGAAATATAATAAACTTAAGGGGTCGTTTGGATATCTGGAAATATATTCTCTGTAAATTAAATTACTAGCATAATACATTACTCTGTAATACATTACATAATAGATTTATACTATTTGGGTAGTATTTCGATGCAACCTGGGAAATATATTGGTCTTACTTGACACGGTTTAATATGAAATTATCTATATTGCACTTTAAATTTGCTCTTACATTGCTCTTATTAGACATAGCGATTTAATATGGAAATGTCTACAAAGAGTTTTGTATGCACAATCATTCTTGTCCTTTAAATTTCAAAATATGCGGTTGTACTATTGTCATTGAATAAATAAAAAAATTTTAAAAAAAATTCACTCCATGACTCACCTCAAGCCATCCAATTTCACATCCAATATTTGAGAATGATTGTGACCTCCGTTCACAAAAGATAAATGGTCTCTTTGTAGACATTCCTATTAAATATTGAAATTCATGTGTATAGATAGCATAACTATACCATGCGTGTCATGCCTCAAAGAATAATAACTTAATTGTGTGAATTGATATTGGCCATAAACATTGAGGAAACTATATTAATCACATCCTTTACATATCGTTAATTTATACTTAAGATAGTCAATGGTCATATACTTTTTAAAAAAATTATTGTGAGATGCTAAAGTATTTTAAAAATTATATTGAGGTATTGGAAGAGGCCAATGTGTAACTAATTTTTCACTACTTTATCTGTATCTAAATCCTAATCCCAAAAAATCCTAATGGTGAGTTCTACGGGAACTTGCCATGGCACAAAAAAGATGTTAAAAATATAAATATATGATAAAAATAAAAAGTTAGAAATGTTTTTTAGATGTTTTTGAGGTTTTTTAGGATTATTTGGGAAGTTTTCTTATCTAAGGATCCCATCTTTTTATTTTTCGTGTTTGGATTTTTTGAATTATTCATGCTACAACTCAAATTTTTAAATAACCATCTTTTTATTATTTTTTTGCATCTTTTATAGTCTTTTAATTACTTCTACTACTTCTTTTAAAATAAAAAAAAAAATTTACTGATCTTAGCAATTTTTTATATAGATTTCTTAAGAGAGATTTCTGGGGAGTTTGTAGTGCAAGAATGTTGGCATAGCATGGAGATGATGAGAGAGGAGAGAGACGAAGGTTGAAGAGAGGGGTTAGGGTTTGGGGGGAGAGAGAGAGTGAGGGGGTGTGGGTTGATTAGAGAGTGTTACCATAATTTAATCGGTTTCGATCCAAAACTTGAATTTTGGACTCTATTCAAGTTATAGATTAACCATTTCGAATTTGAAATTCGCTCTATTCGAATCTGGGTATAGATTCAAGAATTGGATTGGATATGGATCTAAATAATATTTTGGATCGGATTTGCGTCTAGATGGATTTGATCTAGATCCAACCCAGTTATTAAAATATTATATATATATATATGTGGAAAATGATCATGTGAGCCATTGGACTCAGAAGTAAAAATGAGCCCAACGGCCCATATTGAATCTGGGTCGATCTGACGATCACAGATACCCAATAGTGTTTGAATTTTAATTTTTTTTTTACAAATCCAAATCACTTGAAATTTTAGACGTGTGTTAATCAAAAATAGGTAAATCTTTGAAAAATATCAAAAACATATTTTACATGAAAACAATTGACTCAAAATATTTTTTTCTCATATTCAGAAATCTTGTTGTCGAGATGATTAATTAGATTGTTTTTCAACATTAAAAAAATCTCTTCCCATGGATTTTTTAGGTTCATCTTTAATTCTACATTTTAAGGTTGCAACAGTATATAAACTATCTCCTACTTTAAATAAGTTGGTCATCATGTAAAAAATTGAAGTAATTATTATTGCTTTTGCCACATAATAAATGATATACTATTTTGGTTTTAAAAATTTGTATAGCATGCTCTTATGAGCAATATTTATTTTTTAGATCTAATATCTAAAATTTTATTTTTAATCACAAACAAATTCTTTTAGTTTAAAAAATTAAATTGTTATTTTGTGAAAATCATATGTCTATTTTCAATCAAAATATAATATACCCAAGAACACAAATAGTTACATGTGAGCTTACTATTTAATAGATAACACAAAATGATAACAACTATGTATATGATAAACATAAAAGTTTATCATTTCCATGTCCGAAGACTCCAAATAGGAGATAAGGTTATAATCATCCCATAGGATTAGGGCCCATAACCGAATATCAGTATCCCGTGTAAGAGATAATAAAAGATACCGCATCGTACATCAAGATAATCTCTATAAATTGTGAATATTATAGGGAGAGAATATTAAAAGTCAAAATTCAACACACATTTTCAGTTATGATTTACTACATAAAGGATCTACAGACATTTAAATATAAATACAAGGGCATTACATCTTACCCAATTCATTATCTTCTTGTTATGATTCCTCTCTTTCTTTAACCACATTTTAAGATTTTCCCATCACTGAATTTTGTTGCCATTATTAACACACAGTGCCTTTCTCTCTCGAATTCTCCATAGCCATTACCGCATAGCCTTTCTCTTGGACTTTGTTTTAGGACCCTAAATTTTTGGGATGTAACCTCTTATCGAACCCCTAACCTCACAAAAGTTCTTTTTCAAATTGCATAAAAGAACTAAAACCTAAACATAAAATTTTAGGCCCATAACCTAAACATAAAATTTTCAAATATTGAATATAGACCCTCCAATTTTGTTAAAAGGCCACATCTAATTTTGAAGAACTCGAAACCCTTTTTGTTTTTTTTTAATGATTGTTTGGTGATTTTTAGACGTGTCAGTTGCAAAAAACCTCTCAAGTAACTCTCATGCCTGAGGAAGTAAATATACAGTATGATCCAACGGGAGCATGAGAACATTGATGTCCATTCCCTTCAAAAACACCGGACCATGCAAGATTCTAACTGATTAGTATTCCAAGAAAGCGATTATCTGCCAATGACTTCTCTGGATTTTATCTCTCATCAGTGATTCCCAATCCTCATAGAACTACTAAACTTTATATATAAATACATGGGCATCAAACCTTACCCAATTCATTTGATTATTCCTCTCTCGCCCTCTAAAACCAAGATTTGAATTCCCAACTTTCTTACCAGCAGAGCCTTTCTCTCTAGCTATCCATTACTTGAAGGTATGTTCACTCATATTGATTTTCTTATATCATTGTATTGTTTTTCTTTTTTCTTTTCTAGGTTTCTGTATCAACTAGACATTCTGATTCTTTAGCTATCTTGTGTTTGTTAATGGGTGAAAGTGATTCTTCCTGTTGTAGGCTGAATTCCTTTTTGTGATGACTTTAAGGGATATTTCATGCATGGAGATCTAAGAAGCGAGTTTTGATTCATTTCTCAAATTGGTTCTTCGATTGTAACGACTGACTGCACATTTGTTCCATTATTAGCCATCGATCTAATAGTGAGGGAGATGTTAGAGAGATTAATTTGTTGATGTAAATTAGTCTAGAGAGAGAAGGAGAGATTTGGTTTGATCGTAAGAAGAGAGAAGAGAATGTTGATGTGGGTTTAGATTTGTGAATGGTATATAGCAGTAGAGAGAGAAATATTGAAGAGAGACTGAATCTGGTCGTGGGATTCAAAATCAAATATTTGAGAGAAATATTAAAGAGAAAGAGAGAAAATATTAAAGAGTGAAGGTTGATGTGGGTTCTCAATTATAAATGTTATTTTATCAGTAGAGAGAGAAATTTGTCCGATTAATTTTTTTCTTGAACTCTTATGCTTTCATTTTCTTTCATGACATTGTATTTCTTTTATAATTTCTTTAGCAACAAGTGGTTGCTTTCTTGACTCAATAACTTTTCTCTCTTTTTCTTTTTTTTTGTTGTTCCCCTAAGTTTTTTCATCAAGTAATCATGCTGATTCTTTAGTTATCTTCTATTTGTTATTGAAAAGAAAGTGATCGTTCTTGAAATAATATAAATATTTTTTTCATTGTTTCTTTCATTTTACAAGAATATCTCCTAGATAAAAGGCATTTTTTGGTAGAATATTTCTCCCGAATTTAAATGTTGAGATTTGTTTAAAACCGGACAATATCTTATACTCAGAGAAAGAGTCTGGCTCTTTTTTTTTTTTTTTTCATTTTCTGTGTGTATTTAGGTGGATTTTTAGTCTGAATCTCAATTCCTTAATTTTGGATATTATATTGTATTATCTTAAATTGGATAACAAAATTATCACTTTGAATTTCTTGGATATTATATTGTATTATCTTAAGTTGCATAATATAATTATCATTAGTTTGAATATTATTACATCAATATACTTTCGAACTTGAGTCCTAATTCGCTTCTAACTGAAGTCCTATATAAACGAACCAAGCAATCAAATTTATTTCATATTCAATTGTATCTCAGAGTAAGGATCAACCACTTCTCGACCTTGTCAAAGTAAGGAGGAGCAGCAAGAACAACTTCTCAGCCCTGCAACTTGTTCAAAGTAAGGAGGAGCAGCAAGTACAACTTCTTGGCCTTGTAACTTGTAAGTTTTTATTAATCACTCTTTTATATATTTCTTTTGTGTTACCATTTTTGTCTTTCTCCCCTCTCTGTCCCTCTTAATCTTTTCTTAATCTCTCTATCCGCCGAGCTACTCAGGCTTGGGTCTGAGGCCGAGTAGGGGTGAATTTCACAACAACTTGTTGGGATACCAAAGAAAATATGATTAAAATATAAAATAGTTCTTAAAAAATAAAAATAGCACTTTATTTTTGGATGATTTTAAGGGATTTTAGTATGGTTTGGAAAATTTTCTTATGACATGTTCCAATCTTTTATTTTTTCATTTTCTTGATTTTTCTGAAATATTCACAGTATAAATCAAATTTTAAAAAATCAAAAGTAAGTATTAGAAATAATTAAAAGAATAGAGAATAAGAGAAAATACATAAAAGATGGAATATTTAAAAAGTATACGATCTTTTATCAAATTTTAACCTTTTATTTATTTTTCAACGATTTTCATGGTGGACGTGACTCAATGGACTCAATCGAGTTATCTCCTAAACTGCCCTCGACTGAGGCAAGCTTGAAAAGATTGGATGAGTACTATGAGATCCCAAAAGTTTTGTGCCTTATTTATTTATATATTTGTCTTCTTTTTTTTTTGAGCCAGCTGAAATTGGTTAGAATAGCAAAATCATTAATAAAAATGATGCCATCATCTAGTGATGGGAGATTTTTCTTTTCCATTTTTCTCTTCAAGGTGCTCAAAACTCTCTTAGAGATAAAATTGGACACAGATGGATGTATAAATTTGCAATAATTAGTTAAGTAGAAAGATTTGTAATTTGTGGATTAAGGGAAGTCATACTACAAGGGACACCAATAATTAGGGACAGCTACGATAATATGAATCATGTTGTTACTATTGAAATCTTAACGTATATTATTTTCTCTTTTTTCAATTATTATTATTATTATTATTATTTTGTGGTTACCTAACTGATAATTCTCTTTTGCTATTGCAGCAAGCTCTCTCCTTCTAAAATCTTACTTTTTCATAAATGGCAGACTGTCCAAAGTACTGCCCTCCTTGGAAGCGTTCAAAGAATCTCCCTCCCGCATCCTCCCCTTCGTCACAAGTCGTATTCCGGTAGAAATCTGGTGGACTGTCGAATGTATTGCCCTCGTTCGAAGAAGAATCTCCCTCCCGCTTCCTACCCTTAGTCACAACTGCATTCCGCTGGAAATTGAACAAGACGTGGCACCTAGGGGTTTACCCAAAACCATGGACGTGTGAACGCAAGTACTTGGAGAAATCCTGGCATTGATTACCCCTCTAGCCCTATCAAGCCTAGACCTGGGTGCTGGCGCTCTCCTCCTCCAAGTGATGTCCCAATTCCTGGGCCTAGACTTTTGCAGTCTCCACCTCCTCGGCATTGACCTATGAGTAACTGAATAACAAGATAACTTTGTACATGACTTTCCACACGCTTCGGCGTACATTCTCTCTTTTGCTCCTTGATAAACATTTGTATTTCTTGTGCCATAGACATGACTCAAGGTGAAATCTTAGAAGACCATCACTGACTCCAGATATTACATTTCAGCTGTGATCATAGATAAAGCTGTGATCACCTCCTCGGCATTGACCTTTAAGTAACTCAATAACAAGATAACTTTCTACATGACTTTCCACACGCTTCGGCGTATATTCTCTCTTTTGCTCCTTGATAAAAATTTGTATTTCTTGTGCCATAGACATGAGTCAAGGTGAAATCTTAGAAGCCCATCACTGACTTCAGATATTACATTTCAGCTGTGATCATAGATGAAAGTTTTATTTGATGTTTCTCTTCATGTTTTTCTTTTGAAACTAGGCACTCCAAGAATTTGTTTTGCACAACCCTCTTTAAATCGATATAATTTACAAGTTCTATAGCAATTTCATTTCAACTGTTCGTAAATAATTCATCCAAGCAATTTCCACAAATTCTAGCAGCAGACAATCATTTCCAAAAGAGAAAAACGGTGAGAGAGAGAGAGCAATTTAATTATGGGATTGTCTATAAGGACACCATTTATCTTTTGTTCAATAAGATCACAATCATTCGTGTTCCTTCAATTTCAAAATGGGTGATCGTAAGAGTGTCATTGAATTAGGGGTGGCGAATGGGTCACGTCAAGTCTGGGTCCGGACTCAAAAACATTTTATGGGACTCAGACTCAGACTCGATTGGACCCGACACCAAAAAAAAATAAAAAATAAAAAAATCAAATATTATGTTAAACATATGCATGTATTTTTTAAGGGATCGTATACAAAGAGACCATTTACATTTGATACAAGGAAGTTACAATTACTTACAACCATCAAATGTGAAATCTGATTGCTTGGGTGTGTTACAAAGTTTGAGAAAAACGCTTTTCAAGTTTGAGTTTGGTCAATGGAAGAAATACAACCATCTAATTTCACATCTGATGGTCAAAATTAATTGTGACCACCTTGTACTAAAAATAAATGATCTCATTATATACCTTTTCATTATTGTACTAAAGATAAATGGTCTCATTATATACTTTTTCATTATTTAAATATTATAACTTAAAATATATATGCTTATATTTATGTAAATATTACTTAAATATTATTAAAATATTTAATAGTTAATATTATTTAAATAATAATACTATTTGGGTCAGGTCTAGGTCCGGTCCACATGGACCTGGACCCAACCCTTCGAGTCCAATATTTTGACCCATACCCAGACCTACTTCAGATCCCGGTCTATTGCCACCCCTATATTGAATAGACAAAAAGTTCCAAACAAAAAAATTTATTCTCGGACTTTGTGACTCACTCCAAGCCATCCAATTTGACATCTAACGAGTGGAGATGATTGTGACCTCCATGTCTATTGTACAAAGATGTAGAAAATCCCCTTAATAATTTATCCTACATAAAGGAAGTTGTCATAAAATTTTGATGGTCAAAAGATATAATGATGGTTAGATCTTCAAAGAACAATTGTTTCATGTGGGCTGGACCGCATTTGTATAATATGCGGTCCAAAGGTATATAGGGGGTTCATCTAAAAACAATTGAAACTAACAGTCCAAATGTGTCTTACTATAATTGTTATTTCTAATTTTTAAAATTTATTTATTTTTCCACATTCAGGATCTCCATGTTAAAGACTGTATGTTCACCAAAAATTAGGATCAACTTCTATTTTAATAATAAATTTATTAAAGGGCCACATTTCTACATTTGCACCGCATGCTAACCACCTCCATCTTCAAATGACATTAAAACAACTCCCGTTTTTTTCATCATTAAATATCTAGGAAAATAACTTTATAACATCCTCCATATGGTTCTCACCTCCGTACCTCTCTTTTCACACATTAGTTTTCAGTGGCTTAAAAAACGAACCGGTGCCCCGGATCAGGCACCCACCCCAAAAACCCATCCGGATCAGTGAATCGGCATTTTGGATAAAAAAATTGGTCGAATCGGTCGGATTTGGCCTTTAAAAAAATTCAAAAAAATTATTAAAAATCATTATAAATGTTCTTTTTTAGTAATTCAATAAGAAATAAAGAGTACTATATTAAGATTATCATCAAACATTTATTAAAATCTAACTAAATACAAAATTATACGTTGAATTTAGAATTATTGGTTTGTGTTTTATTATTTTATCATCATTTTACTATACATATAAGAATACATTTGAATTTTATCGTATAATATCATCTAATTTTAAAATATAATTTACAACTATATCAAAAAATAATATATAAATATATATTATATATAATATTTAACCTAATATAATATATAACATAGTGTATATATTATATGTAATAAAATATATTATATTACATCAATGTATAATATATATAGTTGATGTAATATAATATATAATATATAATATATAGCATAGTAAATTTTATTTTTATTTTATTATATATAACATATAATATGTAATAAAATATTATATACATAACAATTAACTATATATAATCAAATATATATTAATAATATAAATATAAATATATAATATATATTACATAATAAAATATATAATATATATTACATAATATAATATGTAATATATATAACATTATATAATATATAATATATATTACATAATATAATATATAATATATATAACATTATATAATATATAATATAGTGTATTTCATATTTATTTTATTATATATTATATCACATAAATATATATACTATACAATAAAAATATATTAATAATTTAAATATGAATATATAACATATAATATATAATATACTATATTATATTTTATATTTATTCTTTTAATCTATATTTATTATATATAATATCATATAATATCAAATATATTATATATTATACAATAAAATATATATAAAATACACTATATATATATATATAACATAATACATATAGTGTATTTTATATTTATTTTATTATATTAAATAATCTATAATATAATATAATATAATTCAAAAACAAATATAAATTAACAATATAAATATAAATATGAGGAGGGAGATAGAATAGGATTTCAGGGACCAAGTTCCTATTTTAAGGTCCATCATTTTGGATGGAACTTTTTTTTCTTAAGCATAAGGGAATAAGGAAGTTCTAATTGTATAAGAGAAAGAGATAGGCTCTACTCTTGTTTTATTTTTTAACTCCACAAATATATCATTGAAGCAACCAAGTGATTACATGGTTCGAACATCGGACCGTATTGTTTAGTAAAAACAATTGAACATAATATGGTATGATGTTTGAACCATCGGATTGCTTGATCTACTTCAAAAAAATCGAACAAAAGGCGGTCTGATGTTTGAATTGCCTTCTGCTAAATTTTTTTAGTAAATAATGAGGGGCAAATTTGGCAAAGGTTGAGAAATGTTGGGGTTACCAAGCGTTCCGAGTTTTGAAAAATCGGACTGGGATTAAACTTGGAAAAAACACAAAATTGTCTAGGCTACAAAATGGTCTGAGGTTTGAAAAATCAGACTGAGGCAAACTTGGCAAAAAAACAAAATCGGGATTCTATCCTTCTGAGTAATAATCGCCTTTTTTGGGTCATTTCGTTATAATGATATTATAAACCGGTCCATACATAAATTTCCCATGAAGTAAATACAGTCACCCAATTTCACATTCCAATAGTCGAGATTAATTATGATCATATTGTACCAAGGGTAATGGTCTCATTATATAGGTTCCCAAAAAATAAATAAAATATGCCAAGAAAAATACTATAGAATGTGCATATTAACTGTAGCTTCCATCTGGACTTTTCTTTAAATTCAAATTCTTGATTTTTCATTATGACCACTAGCCCACTTCCTCTCTTTCCGCTCTCTATCATTCTTATTCTCATTTTCAATTAGATATCCAAACACGAGATACAGTTAAAATATTGGGAAAATATCCCATTATCCCCTATTTTTAACTTCTATATCTCATCCCACCCAAGAATTGAAAATATTATTTATAAGCAAAAGGACTCTATCTTTTCTATCTTCCCAACAACCCCCTAAACCCTTCTGACCATGTATTACTGACCTCAACAACTTATCAAATGACTCTATCTATCTCTCTTTAATATTCCATCTCTCTCTTAAACCCAAACTCCATCTCTCTCTCTAAAATTCCATCTCTCTCTCACACATAAGAAGGTGTGCTCGTGTGTGAGCTCAAGCTAGACCCCTTGGCTGGTAAACTCACCGAGAAGCGAAGAGAGAGATGGAGTTTTAGAGAGAGAGAGATGGGGTTTGAATAGGGTTTCATTTTAGTGTTTGTTTGGGTCAAAAATTTATGATCAAAGGGGTCCAGGGGGTTGTAAGATAGAAAAAATGGAGACCTTTTGCTACATATTTTCATGTCTTGGGTCTTATGGGATATGGAAGTTAAAAATAGGGGATAAGGAGATATTTTCTCTAAAATCATCCCATTACATAGGCCCTAGTTTTTTGATTGACAAATGGCTAAATTATAAGAATGTTGAGTGGATTTAAAAAATTAAAAATAAAAAGCAAAGTATATAAAAAAGGGTGTGGTTTTATAGATTCGAGGCTCTAAACAATCAAAGTAAATGCATACATTCAAATAGTGTCGATAAATGTATTGTAATCTTTGTGGCAGATTTATAATATATTGTCGTCTTTAATTATAAAGTTTAATACTTCAAAACTAGTTTGGATCGAGCAGATCTATGAAAACTTGAAAATCTTGAAAATTGACGGTCCAAAAATGCTTTAGAAGATGCACTGTATCCAAAACTTGAAATTCATTGTTTTTTCTCATGTCCATGCATCTTGATGTCGAGATGATCAATTTGAGGATATTTGGGAAAAAGTATGAAAGCTAACTATTTACTTTTTAGGGCAAGGAGGTCCAATCATCGTTATCCTTTATATTTCCAATCGGGTGATTGTAAGCATGTCATTGAGTAGACTCAAAGTTCAAAAACAAATTTCTCAAACTTCGTGATACACCGCAACAGGCCATGCAATTTGACATCTAATAACTAGGAATAATTATGATGTCTTTGTAAGAAAGATAAAAATTTGATAGTATAAAATCCCTTTTTAGAAGTACTATGTGTGTGTGAAAATCTCTCTTATACAAAATAATTGCGTACAAGAGGGCGGCTAGGTTATACACAGACCTTTAGACAACTAAATTGCAAGTTATTTTAAACTTTCTTTTTTGGGGATATTTTGTTTTTTGAATATTTTTATTGAGTGCCCTAGTTTTGATTGACAAATGGCCAAATTATTATGTTGATTGGATATATAAACAAGAAATATTTGGTATTTTAGTAATAACATAATGTTAAATGGGTACTTACGTAATTTTACAAAAAGTAAATAGTCTCATTGTATACCATCCCTATTCTAAAATACCATGCTTTTCTGATTGAATTTTATATTTTAAAATTTCTAATTAGAAAACCTCAAAAGACAAAAAATGTGCTATTAATTAGTTAGTTCAAATGAAATGAAGTCTATAAAAAAATAAAGGAAAAATATATCCATACAGCATCTTTTCAGACCCAAGGTTTCAAAACATATTTGGCGACATATAAATCTCATGCATGATATCCCCTAAACCCTGGACCAACTTTATCCCATCATTTTAGCTCAAACAAAAATTCAAAAGACATCATTTTCTTATTAACTCTCTCTCTCTCTCTCTCTCTCTCTCTTCCGGTGTTTCTCCCTATACTTTTTTCCTTTCTTTCAATATTAAAAAAATATATATTTTCATAAGATTTTTCTCAACATTAAAAAAATAAAAATGAGAGAGGTTTTTAGAGAAACACGGCAAGAGAGAGAAGTGGTTTAGAATGGAATATAAAAATGTATGTCTTTTGAAATTTTGTTTGGGTTAGGATGGATAAAGTTGGTCTATGGGGTTAGAAGATATAATATATGGGATCTCTATGCGGCGAGATATATTTTGAAATCTTGGATCTGTTTAGAAATGAAAAA
Organism: Amborella trichopoda; assembly: GCF_054954075.1. Taxonomy (NCBI): domain Eukaryota; kingdom Viridiplantae; phylum Streptophyta; class Magnoliopsida; order Amborellales; family Amborellaceae; genus Amborella; species Amborella trichopoda. The sequence goes on along the minus strand of NC_142338.1, from coordinate 22,668,622 downwards.
GAGGGTGAATTTGAACTAACTATCTAAGCATATTGAGTAATTCCCAAAAAATATATATATATTTATTGTTTATACTAGAAAGTATAGATAGTTTTATCTACCACTCTTTATTATGCTTCTTTTTTTTTTTCCCTTTTGGAGTGGGGGCGAAATTTGAGACTAAAGTTTTATATCCTTGGTGCCTATGATTGTTTCCTCTTTTTTTCAGTTTTTGGGTTACTCAATGAAATGTTGAAAGCAGTGACACCCTAGGGCTCTCATCTGGTCGAGCTGGAATATAGAACTTTTAATAAAGAAATTTTGAAGATTTATTTAAAGGAAAAAGTTTATATAAGGTTGCAACTTTAAAATGTAGAATTAAAGTTGTACATAAAAAAATCGATCAGAAAGGCTTGTTTGGGTGTTGGAAAAATCTCTAACTGATCATGTCGATATCGAGATGTATGAATATGAAAAGAAAAAAAGATTTTGAGTCTGCCAAATAGTATATCTTGCAACACATTATTGGGACCGTTCATTTTTAATATTTTCATCTGTTTATGGATCTACTTGATTTGAACTATTTTTAGAGTTCAAAAGTTTATAATTAGAGATAAAAATAGATTCTAAGGTCATCCTAAGAACTTTTGATATTAAAATTACATTATAATAAAATTTATAAGTGTGCCTTAATTGGATTGTTTAAGGTTGCAACCATTTGCAAACCACACCCAGAAAAAGGTAGAACTAGACATGACTACACAACTAGAACCTAGTCGTGTGAAGGTCGATTGGATCCGGACCTAACCTATCCCATCCTTTAATCAATGTTTATCTTTGAAGGAAATTTTTTCTAGGGCATTTGTAGAAGGGTGTGGTTTGTCTAGAGCTAAGGCCCCAAACAATCAAAGCAAAGCACCTTCAAATAGCGTCAAGAAATGTGGTTTCAATACTGCAATTTTTTGTGATAGCCTTAAGATATATTTTTATCTTTAATTATAAAATTTAAAGCTTTCGAAATAGTGTAGATCGAGTAGATCTACGAAAACTTGAAAATCATGAAAATTGACGGTCCAAATATTTGTTAAAAGATTAACTATTTCCCAAACTTGAAATCCATTTTTTTCTCATGTCCATGTGTCTTGATGTTGAGATGATCAATTTGAGGGCAGTTGGGCATCAAAACAACCTCTCCTAGTAAAATTTTTGAGGTGCGCTCCAATTTGATTGCTTAGAGCCTCGGCTCGATATAAACTTTTTCCTTTCTAGAACGGTCATATCTTAACTATTACATTTAGACCTGCTGATCCAAACTGGGAATCAGCTTGGATCAATTTCATCACGGTAGTCTTGGTTTGGTAAGAAAGCAATCCTATCAAAATAAACAAACCCTAATTCATCAAAAATATTAATTCAAGCCATGGAAAACCTTCCAATCAATCATCTCGGCCTGAACATCGTGGTTAGGAAAAAAATTGAGACTTGAAATTCCAAAATAATATATATTGCAACAAATCATCTAGACCATCTAATTTTCTTTAAAAATAACTGTTCAAAGATCCGCAAGATTTATAGCATTTTTTAAGTATCAAATTTTATTGTTGGTGTTAGAAATTGATTTTAGAGCCATCATAAAGACTTTTTATGCCAGAAAAGCTTACCGGAATGATGAATTGAGGTGAGGCTATATTTTGTTTTCATAAAGCCTAGGCCTTATAGAAACTTCATCCAATATTATTCTTAGGTACTCAATTACTCGATTGTCTTGCAAGATGCACTGTTTCGAGGATTTAAAATCTTTTTTTCCTCATATTCATACATCTCGTTGTCGAGAAGATCAATTAGAGTGTTTTTCAACATTAGAAAAATATTTTCCATTGTATTTTTGAGGTACATATGTAAACCTACATTTTAAGGTTGGAACCTTATATAAACTTTTTCCTTCTTTAAATATGTTGATCATTTTGTAAAAAATTGAAGTAATTATTATTACTTTAGTCAAGCAATAAATGCTATACTATTTTGGTTTCAAAAATTTATACAATATGTCCTTATGGGTGATGTTTATTTTTTGGAACTAATATCTAAAAGTTTATTTTTATTCACAAATAAATTCTTTTAGTTTAAAAAATTAAATTGTTATTTTGTGAAAATTATATATCTATTTTTTAATTGAAATATAATAAACTTAAGGGGTCGTTTGGATACCTGGAAATATATTGTCTGTGAAATATATTACTAGCAAAATACATTACTGCGTAATACATTACTTGCAAATAGATTTTATACTGTTTGGGTAGTATTTCGATGCAACCTGGGAAATATATTGGTCGTACTTGACACGGTTTAATATGGAATTTTCTATATTGCACTTTAAATTTGCTTTTACATTGCTCTTATTGGACATAGCGATTTAATATGGAAATGTCTACAAAGAGTTTTGAACGCACAATCATTCTTGTCCTTTAAATTTCAAAATGTGCGGTTGTACTATTGTCATTGAATAAATAAGGATTTCTTTAAAAAAATTCACTCCATGACTCACCTCAAGCCATCCAAGTTGACATCCAATAGTTGAGAATGATTGTAGATAAATGGTCTCTTTGTAGATATTCCTCTTAAATATTGAAATTCATGTGTATAGATAGCATGACTATACCATGCATGTCATGCCTCAAAGAATAATAACTTAATAGTGTGAATTGAGTTAGCTTGCCAGGGTGAGTTCTACGGCAACTTGCCAGGGCACAAAAAAGATGTTAAAAATATAAAACATATTTTAAAAATAAAAAGTTAGAAATACTTTTTAGATGTTTCCTCTTGGATGGGAGTGACGACTTGGAAGCGGTCTTGGAGAATGGCGCAAACGATGTGGCCTTCTTGTACCTTCTGAGTGAGTATAGCTTCGAACCAAGTGTGTTCTTTCAGCTAGTGGCCCCATACTTGGTGATATGGGCACCAGAGGTTTTCCGTACCCTAGGCCAGACGCTTCGGCTGCCTGGCCGGCTTGGGAGTGATGAGGCCCTATTGGAGCATTGTTTCGAAGAGGGCCTGCAAAGGGTCTAACTCAGCGTTTTCCAGGGCTTGCATCGGGAGTTCTTCTTGCACTGGTGGAAGAGGAACTTGAGGGTGTCCTTCTGGGTTATCATGAGCTTCCTGGCATTGTTCCATCTTCTTTATCAATAGCTCATGAAAGCCTGTGCATTCACTAAAGTCATGGCCTCGTATCAGGTGATATGTGCACCAAAGGTTCTCAGTTCCTGGAGGCAGGAACTTGGGCTGCCTCTTCGGCTTTGGCATGATGTGTCCCTCTTCGAGCATTATAGAAAACAGTGCACGAAGGATAGCGGGTGCCCCATCATCTTCTTGAATCGTCACTATGTGAGAAGCCTCAGTTTCCCCGAACGCTTTCTTTAACTCTTCGAGCTTTATCTGACCCTTGTTAATAAGGACTTCGATAATGTCATTGAGCATATAGTAGTCTTCAGTGGGGTGGCCTACTTTCCTGTGTCTCATGTGTCTCCTGTCCAGCTTGTTCTTCAGTGTTGACCTCTGACAGAAGGATCATGTTTTGCTCCAGTAGTAATTGGAGAAGTGCAGGAACCCACTCCTTATCAAAGGGGTACACCTTATTCTAATGCTGGATCCAAAAGTCACTTTGATTTATGTTTTTAGGGGACGGAACCTTATTGTAGGACTAATGCTCGCCCCCGACCTGAGGCGTCTGTGCCTTGGAGAGGTCCAAGGTTTGAGGGGCAACGTTCTTAGTGTCAGTTATAGTGACAGTTGCACTGATCACCACTTTTTGTTAGTTGTCCTGATCGTTGGAGCTAGAGTTCGAGCCAGAGGGTTGCTGGCAAAATCCGCCATGGTGCTTGGACCATAATACAAACTGCTTTAGAGATGAGCTCTGACATGGAGGGTAGATTGGAGGCCTCGACATGCAGGGCGATCTCGGGAAGCATATTCCGTATGTAGGTTTGGACAGCTTCTTTTTCAGTCATGAGAGTGGCATGAAAGGTTGCTAGCTCTCTCCATTTGGTGATGAACTTGTCAACTGGCTCACCCGGGTCTTGAGTCAAAGTGAAGAGCTCGATGGTTTCCATGTTCTATGGACTTCATAGAAGCATTAGTAAAACAACTGCTCCATTTCCTACTACGTGTGCATCGAGTTTGGACGCAGCGGAGCATACCTCTGGAAGGCTGGCCCTTCGAGAGTTTTGACAAACTGATAGAGGAGGAGTTGCCCGTCTGTCGACGTCTCTCGACAAGCTGCTTGGAAGTGAGAAATATGCTGGTCCGGGGATGTAGTACCGTTGAACAAAGGGAGCTTCCCTTTTTGATAGTTGGGGAGAAACAACACTTGGTTGCTGTACGAGGGTTACAGCTTTTGGTAAAGTGGTGCCTCTTGCCTGCTCAGGACCTTGTTCTTGAGGCTATGGGCCACCACGGCATCTATGTCGGTTTGGGAAACCTCGCGAGAAGGAGAACTGTCTTGAGAGACCAATGCGAGAGTAGGCCAGGGAACCGTGTGTTCATCAGACAGGGAATCGGTATCATGGTGAGAAGAAGAGGACTTAAAGGCTTCAAGGCGATCCATCTTTTCGAGGATGGACTGCATCATTACCTCGAACCTATTCATCCGCTCTTATTCGGCGTCATTCGGCTTGTTAATCACCATGGCACTTACCATTTCTTCTGGAGGGTCAGAGCCAAGTGTAGTGGACGGCTGGGGTTGGCGAGTCGTGCATGGTAAGTCGGTATATAGGGGATCAGCATGCCCCGACTAGACTCGAGCCTTATACGCCAACCGTGTGAGGACCGGCTCTTGATGGTCTTGGGACCGTGGCTTCTTGGCTGTGATCACCGAGCAATACTCTTGGACTGGCTCAGGTTCAAGGATCCAAAGAGGGAAGAAGGGATTATGAGGCAGGAGGTCACCAAAGGTAGTAACCTCAACTACCTTAGGGGCTTTTTTGGTCAGGATCTACAGACCTTTCTTCTACTTAATCTTGAGGAAGCTATGGACCTCACTCCAGAACCGAGCCTGAGGCTTGGACTGCCCCGTATTTCTTGAGCAGGCGAGGGCTATGTCAATTAGATGGAGCAGAGAATGGGGTCCAAGGATAGAGGACAACCTGGGTCACTGCCTTGGAGGATGCAGGCTTCTGTCTGACATCAGAACATTGCCCCAGATTCCCTTGTGAGACCTGGGTGCATTCCTGACCATGGCTACTGACTCAAGATGGTACTCTTAGGGAAAACCTTTGAGTACCAGGTCTCGAGGTTCTTGCCGAGTGAAGGAAGAGTAACAGAAGAAAGAGCTGGTTCATGACTCTACCTGAGTCAGGCTCGAAAAGGAACCTGTAAAGTCGGTGTGTGTGCACCTTTAGGGTTAGCCACCCGGGTGACCTAAGGGTCAGCCCTGGTTTTCTCAACTGGTTCGACCTTATGAGGTCGAGACCCACGAGCTTGTGTCTGTGAAGGACCGGGTAGGAACCTATCTCTCATAGAGTGAAGCTGTGTGTAGTAAAAAGGAGTACGAAGTGATCAACCCACATGTACTCGAGCTGGTGCTGCCCTGAGCTGTGGGATGCATGGCACGTGCAAGGTTTGGCTCTAGAAGGCCTAGCCTTGAAGGCGAGTTCGAGGCAACATGAAAGTTGCCCCGAGGTGTGGCTTGAGTGGATGGACCACGAGCCTTTACGTGTGTGCGTGGGGTGGAGACCTCGGGATTTCCACCTCTGTGTGCCGAGCCTCTAGGTATAGAGGTTCGGGGTAGTGTAGGAGTTTAGGGGGCAACCTTGCGGCGATCCTCAGAAGCGATGGCAACTTGCTTGCCTTTCGTGAGAATGAACAGGGCAGCCTCCTGGTGTACCTCAGTAATATGATAGACAAGGGACTTGCCAGTAGCAGGGTGCGTGTTGTGTGTGGCAGCGGATGTGCTACTAATGCAAAGGGCCTTGGTGGAGGGTCCACCAGGGTGAAGAAGCATGGAGTCAGGGACCTTTTAAGTCCCTTCTCGCACCAACTAGGAAAGCACCTGAGAGGCGGATTGTGAATCCTGACTCAGAAGGAGTGTAGGGAAGGAGGCTTGAGCAGCTCGCTTCCCTGAGACGGTCACAAGTGCAGGAATGAGAAAATCCCCAACTCCGATGTATGGGTTGAATAACCCAGATGCCATAGAAAGTAGTGCGGAAAGTAAAATGTGATACTGATCAAACAAGTGCGAACTGACTAAGGCGTAATAAGTCCCCAGTGGAGTCGCCAAGCTAGGTAGGTGCATCGATCTTGCCTCGGATCTAAGTGATCAGGTAACACGTGTCTCGGGTTCTGAAGACCCGAGACCTGAGATCGCTCTCTCGGGAACCTTATTCACAGAACAAGGGTAGGAGTCCAACTAGTGAGAGAGAAATTTTGGATGTGAGGTGGGGACCAACCTCACCTGGGTCCATGACTTACTCGGGCTGACTCACGCGGGTAGCCTCTTAGATCATGACGGAAAGTCCCCAGCTGCTTTAGTTGGTTCGGAATTGCCTCCCTTGACCAACAATCTCCTGGTTTTCCGCACAACACTACAATGGTTAGTTTGCAAGACAAGTGGGCCGAATCACCCACCCTTGTCCTAAGGCAATGTACCTTCATATGACTGAGAAGGTGAGAAGTTAAGGTGATGAAATGAAGGAGGCTTGAATGAGAGAAGAAAAGAAGAGGGGACTCGACAAGGAGATGGGACTAGCATGATAACTGGACCAATGAAATGACTGACTCGGAGTGCTAGCAAAGTGAACATGGTAACTCAGACCGACGTAATGGAAATGCTATTCGAAACCAAGGTCGATATGACTGTTCTAATCTGGTGTGGCAGCAAGATGGGCATGGTACTCAGGACCAGCGTGACGACAATACTACTCGACAGCCAGACCGCTATAGCCGTGCTAGACCGAGTCGACCTCAGTGGAGTAAGAAGGGAAGAGAATGAAGAGAAGGCACGAGACGGGGAAGACATAGAATCCTGACGGTGCTAGGCATCACCACCCTCAACTATGAAGTAGCAGTGACATGGCCCTTGGACAGCGCTAGACACTACTGCTCCAGGCTCGAGAGTGAGCAACGAACTACAGGCGGCGCTAAGCATTGCCATTTGGCAAAACACGAAGGCAGCACACCCTCTCACGGGCGGTGATAGCCTCTTGTGAAGCGCACGGTGACAACCACTTGTGAAGCGCTTGGCGATAGGTCTTTTTTAGGCACTCGATGATAGGCGTGGGATGCAAGAATGAGGCTTACAGATGGCGATAGACACCGAGCGCATGAAGAAAGCTCATGGATGGCGATAGGCACCGAGTGCGCGAAGGAAACTCACGGACGACGATAGGCACTTAGTGTGGGAAGGAAACTCACGGACGGCGATAGGCACCAAGCTAGTGAGGGAAGATTGTGAATGGAGATAGGCACCGAGTGCACGAAGGAAGCTCACAGACGGTGATGGGCATCGAGCGCGCAAAGGAAGCTCGTGGACGACGACAGGCACCGAGAGCACAAAGGAAGCTCGCAGACGGCGATAAGTGTTGTCGTGACCCCTCACAAGCGGTGATTGGCATTGCGGTCTGCAATATGCGTGCAATAGGGGGAGACCCCTGCGGGCGGCAATACGTTTCGCCATCTGTGCTCTTCATTGAGACGTCGAGGACACCTCTGCGCACGACAGTGAGCTGTGTCGTTCGCAAGTATCACTGAGAGATAACAACGAGCAAACAGAAAGGGCAAGCACATCACACTTGGCGCTACCATCACCATGCATGATATGTGAAATCACAGAAGGGAGAAAAGAGAAGAAAGAGGCATGCACGGCACTATCACACTCGCGCATGGCCTCTGGAAGGAGTTCAGTTGAAGAAGAGGAAGAAGAAAGAAAAGAAGAGAGAGAAAATTTACCTTGAGCCTAAGGGTACTAATCCAAAAGTATCTCTTTCCTCTCACTCTCTCCAAATGTGACCCAATAATGAGAAGAAAGAGAAATTTTATTAAGCAAAGTTCTCCCTCGTGAATGAATGAGAGGTCCTACGTACAATGACAGTACGTGGTATATATAAAGTTGTGACCAAACATGGGTGAATTGATCAAAATTAAACCTAATTGCTAAAAATTAAGATTTAATTGAATTAAAAGAAATAGGAAAATAGGTTGTAAAATGATAGATTTGCCCCTTCCTAACAATTTATGAAATTCCAAAGCTGTCCCTATGCGACCCTAGAACTTTCGTGCTCTCTCTTTCATGGATGATCCGAGGTTGTTCTGATGCCCATTTGATCGAAAGATGATTGTTTTCTTATAGGGATCGACATGGTGATCGATTTAATACCAACTTCGAGCCATGGATCATGTTTTGAAAGCACGATCATTTGTCTAGAAATTTGGATGAATCTTGAATCTTTGGATCGATAGTGTGCTCGTTACTTGATGCTTTTTTGCGATTTCATTGCTAGATCACAGTGAGCATGCTGTCACGATCGCGTGGCAACAAATGTAGCTCGATTTCATGTCCGAACGAAGATTTTGCAAGTTTAGACACTTGGCCGGAATCTGAAATTTTGGCACCAAAATTTGTAGCCACTTCATCGGCTTCGTGTGAAGAATATAACCATTCATCATGTACGGGATTTGGACTGAAGATAGCCCTAGCCCTTACGCCCACGATGGAATTGGTTTGACGTCGATCGGGTTCATGAGCAGCATGATTTGGCCACTCGAGTGATGAGCGATGCTGTTAATTTTCCTACAACTTATTCACCGATCAGCAACTTCTCTCTAGCTTTTCTTCATGCTTGGGCGTCGTCACGGGGCGTGCCACATATCGAAACACTCATCTTGACGAGACGAACACGCTTCATGAAGGTTGAGCACGATCCAATCTCAAACGAGGGAGATATAAGCATCGAAAGTCACTGTTCGTGACTGCCCTTTTAATGGAGTTGAGTTGCAGGGTGGCCACACGGGAATAGCGTGCGGCTCCTCCTGTTTCGCTCTTTTGCTTATAACTTCTTCTTGGAACATCCGTTTAAGCTGAAATTTGACCTCTAGGGGTTTTCAATCATGACGGATCTAATGACAATAGTCCCACAATAATGTTACACATCGAAAATATAGTTCTAATTATAAGGGTCCATTTCGAGGTGTTAGAGGCTAATTCTGCTGAAACTATTTCTCAGTCTGTACTGCTTTAGACTTTTCGAAATGCGGCAAAACTTGGTAGAAAAATTTTAGAAGTTCAAGATCTTGACCAGTTCTAGGGCCTTTTTGAGACTGTCAAAATTTCCACTATTTGTTAGGCTCCCATGATGATGAAAAATATCTTCCAACAGCAAGTTTCTCACACAGGTCTAAACTGCTTCCTTCTCAAGCATGGGATTGGATGGCAAGTGGCCAAATCTCTCCACCTTACTACAAATTGACAGACAGGTTCATCTGGTTCTTGGGTAAAGGTGAGAAGTTTGATGGTCTGGACCTCTCTCTCGACCTCATAGAAGCGCTGATGGAATAGTTTCTCCATTTCCTCCCAAGTATGTATTAAATTTGGGGGAAGCCGAGCATACCACTGAAAGGTCGGGCCATCTTGATTTTCAACAAACTGATGGAGTAGGAGCCTCCCATCAATCACCGTCTCTCGACATGCCACTTGGAAGTGGGCGATATGCTGGTGCGGGGATGTGGTTCCATTGAACAGGGGAAACTTCCCTTCCTTGTAGTCTGAGGGAAACAACACCTGATCAATGTAAGATGGGTACAGCTTTTGGTAAAGCATTGCACCTTGTATTCCCAGGATTTGTCTGCCCTTTAGGCTATGAGTCACCATAGCATCGATGTCTGCCTGTGAGACAAGGTGAGGGACAAAATTGTCCTATGAAGTAGGAAGAGGAGGCTGCCATGGAGTTGTATCATCTGAATGATGGGAATTGACCTCATGGTTAGTCGAGTGTCGCGCGGCCTCTATGCGATCAATCTTTTCCATCATTGTTTGCACCATTTGTTCAAACCTTTCCATAAGTGCTTCCTGGGAGTCGCCAGGTTCGTTTACAACCATGATGCTGACCGTTTCTCCAATGAGGTCTGCTTTAGATGTGGTTGAAGGCTTCCAAGCTTGACGGGTCGTATGTGGCACATCGGTCAGTAAGGGCTCAGCATGCCTCAACTAACGCGACTCTTGTATGGCAAGCGGGTAAGGACCGGTTCTCGACGGTCTTGGGATCGTGGCTGGTGGGTAACTAGGTTGTCTTCTATGACGCTGACGACAGTGCAGAATTCTCGCACCTCTTCTTCAATCTTTGTGATTCGAAGAGGGTAAAAGGGTTTTTGAGGGAGGAGACCCTTGGAGTTGGGTGCCTCAACTTTTCTGATCGGCTCCTTAATCATTATATACAGTTCTTTGTCTTGCTTGAGCTTTAGACTGCGATAGACCTCTCTCCAGAACTAAGACTAGGGTCGAGGTTGACCCATCTTTTTAGAGCATAAGAGGGTCGTATCCATAAGATGGGGCAACGAATGTGGACCTTGGATGGGGGCCAGCTTGGGTTGCTGCCTTGGAAGTTGAAGAACTTCATCAATCATCAGGCCTTTACCCCGAACTCCTTTGTGGGCTCCAGACGCATAGCCAACCTGACGAGGCTAACTGAGGATGGTACTCTTAGGGAAAACCTTCGAATACCAGGTCTTGAGATACCCGTCAGAAGGAGAAAGGGCAGGAAAAGAAGGGACCGGCTCCTGACAGGTGCTGGGTCGAAAGCAAGTAGTGGTTTGGGAAGGTGGCAAGTGTACGCCCCTTGAAGTAGCATTTCGGGTGAGTTGAGGTTCAGCCCGGGCTTGAATAGGTGGTCTGGCCTTAGAAGGCCGAGAACTGTGAGCACGTGTCTGTAAGGAAGTAGGTGGAAGCCTGCCCCTTACAGGGTGCACAAGTGTGTACTGAGTGGGAGGACGAAGGGGTCGTCTTCCATGTGCTTGGGTTGGCGCAGCAACGGCGTTGCCCCGAGCAATGGGATGCATATGCATGTGTACAAGTTTCGGCCCAAGGAGGTCTGATCCTGAACACTTACTTGAGGTAGCACAAGGGCTGCCCCAAGGCGTGACTCGAGTGGATGACCGACGAGCCTTAGTGTGTGTGCGTGAGGTGGAGGCCTTAAGGTCTCCTCCTCTATGCGTTGAGTCTCTAATCATAGAGACTCTAGATGGTGCGGGAATGTGGGGGGTGGACTTGCGACGACCGACAGAAGCAACGACAACTTCCTTGCCTTTTGCAAAAAGGGACTGGGCAGCCTTCCGACGTACCTTGGCAATGCGACCGACAAGTGACTTGCTGGTGATAGGGTGCATGCTGTGAGTGGCAGTAGACATGCTGCCAATGCAGGGTGCCTTGGTGGAAGTTCCACCAAGGCAAGGAGATGGGGAGTTAGGGACATTTAAGTCCCTCCTCATGCCTATACAGGTTAAGACTTGGGAGCTAGACACTAGGTCTTTGCCCAAAATAAAAGTCAGAAACGAAGTTCAAGGAACTTATTCTTGGGGGAAGCTCGGGAATGCGGGGATGAGAAAATCCCCGATCCGGATAAAGGGGTTGAAGAACCCAGAAGCCATGTGGTGTGTGAGAACAAAAAAACAAAGGAGAAACTAGTCAAACAAGGATGATCCAACGAAGGGGTAATAAGTCCCCAGTGGAGTCGCCAAGCAAGTTAGGTGCCTCGATCTCGCGCTCCAGATCTAGATGATCTGGCATCATGCATCTCGAGTCTCATAGGAACCTGGGACTTCAGATCGCTCTCTCAGGAACCTTCCTCAAGAACAAGGGTAGCTATACCAACCGATGAGAGAGGAATTTAAGCTAAGTTCGGGACTTACATGGACTGGCTCGCATGGGCCTCTTAGATCATGAAGAAAAGCCCCCAATTTTAACACCGATTCGGAATCACCTCCCTTGGCTTGTATTCTGTTGTTTCTGCAATCACACACATGGTTAATTTTACAAGACAAGTGGGCCAAGAGACTCCATCTCGTATTTTGGGTGAATGTACACAGGCGTGCACATTCAAAGGAGAAGAAAGAAGAGATGATGAGATGAGAGTTGGGGAAAAGAAGAAGAGAGAAGAAAAGGAAAGAGACATTTGTACAGGTGACTAGCCCAGCACAATGGCTAGATTGACATGATGATTGACCTAACATGGTAGTAAGACGAGGTAGTAAGACGTAGTAGTTAACATGGACCGGCACATTAGTAATACTACTCGACAACAAAACACCAACACCAACCAGCCTGGCACAACAGCAAGTTCGATGTGACAGCAAGATGGGTACGGTAACTTATACTGGCATAGCAGCAATACTGCTCGACGACGAGACTACTGTGATAGTGCTAGACTTGTCCCTTAGTCAATTAGAGAGGAAGAGGATAAAGAAAGAGAAAGAAGAGAGATAAGAAAAGTAGAGAGATAAAGAGAGAAGGATAAAGATAGGAGAAGAGGAGGAAAGAGAAGAAGAAGAAGAGAAGAATAGAGTAGAGAAGAGAAGGGAAGAAGAAGAGGAGAGAGGAGACGAGAAGAGGGAAGAAAGAAGAGATAAGAGTATATAAAAGAAAGTAAAGAAGAGGGAAGAAGGAAAGCAGAAGAAAAGAAGAGAGAAGAGAAGAGAAGTGAGAGAAAGAAGAGAGAGAAGAGAAGAGAGAAAGAAGAGAGAGAAGAGAAGATAAGATAAGAGAGAAAGAATAAAGAGAAGAAGAAGAGAGAAGAGAAGAGAAGAGAGAAAGAAGAAAGGTGAGAGAAAAAGAAGGGAGACAAAAGCATGGACGGTGATGGGGTTCGACCATCCATGACAAAGGAGAGAGAGAAGAGGGGAACATGAACAGCGATGGGCTTCCATCATCCATGACAGAGGAAAGAGGAGAAGGAAAGAACATGAACAGCGATGGACTTCCGTCGTTCATGACAGAGAGAGAGACAAGAACAGGAAAGAGAGAATTACACGCGACGTTAGGCATCGCCACCTGTGTTGTAGGAAACTCAAACACGACCCGGCCCGCCACTCAGGAAAGGGCCCAGTTCAATGTCCTCATCAAAGAATGAAGAAAAGAATGTACGTGCGGCGATGAGCATCACCGTGCACAATATGGGAAAGGGGAAATTTAGATAGAGGCCCGACCCTCCACTCGGTTTAAGGCCCAGCTCACTGTATATATTTTCAGAAGATAAGAGAAGAATGAGAATGTCATGCCCGGCGATGAGCATCGCCATGCATGATCATTGAGGAGAGATATTGTGAGAGAGTTAAAGGAGAAAGAAGGAAAGAGAAAGAAAGAGATTAGGAAAGAGAGAAGAAGAATAAGGAAAGAGGAGAGAAGGAAACACGCACGACATTGCCACCGTCGTGTGTGCCAGAGAGAGAAGAAAATAGAAAGAGAGATTCGTGCACAGCGTTACCATCATCATACATGTTCAAACAAAGAGAAAGAGAGAAAGATATAGCAGAGAGAAGAAAGTAGAGAAAGAGATTCATGCATGGCATTACCATCGTTGTGCATGTTCAAACAGAGAGAAATAGAGAGAAAGATAGAGAAGAAAGAAGAAAGGAGAAGAAGAGAGAGATAGATATGAGAGGAGAGAGAAATAGATAGAGACAAGAAGAGAGAGAAAGAGATAGAGATGAGAGAAGGAGAGAGAAAGAGATTGAGACATGATGAGGAGAGAGAAAGAGATAAAGATGAAAGGAGAGAGAAAGAGAGACAAGAGGAGGAGAGAGAAGACATAAAGACATGCAGAGGAGAGAGAAATAGATATAGATGAGAGGAGGAGAGAGAAAGAGAGAGGCAAGAGGAGGAGAGAGAAAATGACCATACTAAAGGATATCAGCCCTTTTCTTCTCTCTCCTCTCTCTCTCCAAGATGCACCCACGAACTCAAAGTAAAAGTACGAACTTTATTGATCAATTGAAAGTATGAGGGGAAGCTAAGGAAGAACCATTTACAATTAGGTTTGGCATGTATTTATAAAATTGGGCCCAAACATGGGTGGATGCCGAAAAACTATTCCATTTGATGATAATTAAAATTATTTTAATTTAAAATAAATTCTAAAATTTGGTGTAAAATGACGATTTTACCCTTCCTAACAATTCATGAAATTCGAAAACAGTCCCTACTGCTACCCTAGAATGTGTGTGCTCTTCCATGGATGATCTAGGGTTGCTCTAGTGCCCGTTTGATAGAAAGATGATTGTTTTCTTGTAGGGCTTGGCATGATGATCGATTTGATACCAACTTCGACCTACGGATCGTGTTTTAAGCCACGATCATGCGACTTGAAATTTAGATGAATCTTGAAAACTGCGGATCATTTTTTGATGTTTTTCATCAATTTCTTTGCTGGATCACACTAAGCATGTTGTCACGATCGCGTCGCAATAAACACAGCTCAATTTCGTGCCCAGACGAAGATTTTATGATCTTGGGTTTTTTACCAAAATCTGAATTCCAACGATCAAAATTTGTAGTCACCTCGATGCCTTCGCTGTTGATTTTCCTGCAACTCTCTTCACTAATCGGAAACTTCTCTCTATTTTTTCTCTCTGCTCGAGCATCAACATGAGGCGTAACACATATCTAAACGCTCATCTTGACGAGACGAACACGCTCACAAAATTTGAGCGTGATCCGACTAGGGATGAGGGAGATATAACCCTTGAAAGTCAATGCCTGAGACTGTAAAAATAGTCACCTTTAATGGTGATTTGGTACAGGGAGGGCACACGGGAACAGTGTGCAGCCTACCCCTTTTTGGTCTTTTATCCATAACTTTGTCCAAGAGTACCCGATTAAGCTGAAACTTGACCCATAGGGGTTTTCAACAGGGCTAAATCCAATGGCCATAGTCCCATATCAATTTGAAGCACCAAAAATATATTTCTAGTTACGAGGTCTGTTTCAGGGTGCTAGAGACTGATTTTTCAGCAATTGTTTCTTTGTCTACACTACCTTAGACATGTCGAATTGCGATGAAACTCGACAGGTGGCCTTTTAAAGTCCTTATGAACATTTCTACTTGTTTTGAGGCAATTCTGAGACTGTCAAGAATTCCATCGTAATTTAGGCTTTATGAACCGGCTTCCTCTTTATTCGGCATCGGGACCAAGGTGCTGAAAAATGTCTTCAAACACATTCATGGAGACTTTGGGGGAGAAGCGTCATTTAGGGGTATTCTCGAAGTCCTCATCCTCATTGGACTTTGTGAGGGATATATTTTTTAAAGTCCTTGCCCTATTGGACGGTCTTGTGATTTGGAGGGATTTGTTTTTTAAGTCCTCGCCCTATCGGACCATCTTGTAATGATGAGGGATGCTTTTAAAGTCTACTCACCCTATTGGATGATAATTGTGATTCCAACAGCTGAGAATTTTGTGTGGACCCCATTGATCAGAATCAGGCTTGTCTGGTGGTCGAGTGTCATGCCCAAGGGCATTCTTTGTATTCAATCAGGGGTTTTGTTTCCTTGTCTGTTAGTTTTTTAGATGGACAGTTGAAGAGCATTCGGTTGGCGGTCATCTGCTGCTACACCAGCTTAACCTTGATGGGTAGGGTACCTCATTTTTTTGGCTACCTCTTGAGGCTCAACCCTACTTTTTGCAGCAGTTTCGACAAGCAAGATACCTCTTTTTTAGGTGACCTCAGAGGGCTCAATCCTAGTTGCTCCATAACAGGTCTAAGGTCTGGCTTAACTGTTTACTTAGCCTTTTGGGTGCTTTTTCGACATATAGGAATATGGCTTCTTATTTCTACGGAGGCTAGTTTGGCTTTCACGTAGGTCACCGTAGTGATTGCTTGGGAATGGGGCTCTTTTGCGTGAAACTCAACTTGCTTTCTTGGCGATTCTTCTAACTTTTGGATCCTTTTGTGTTTGGACTCAAACTGTGGAATTCTTCCTTGAAGCTCTTCTTTTGGGTCCCAATAATAGGGCATTATGATACCGAGAATTTTCCTTTGAATGCCGATTGAAGCCGCCTATGGAAGTGAGCACTGCATCAACCTATTTTATTGGTCCAATTGACCTTTGCAGGTTTCACTTGGACTGAGGAAGTGGCACCATAGAGACGGTTTTCACCAACCTCCTTTTTATTTGGGGCTTTTTTACCCATGATCTTACGGTCATGTCCACCCTTTTTACAATCTTACTCACGATGCCCTTTCGGGTTTTCACCGTGCCCAGCTTTTATTCATGAAACTCTCTTACTTATGGTTTCGTGACCATGCACATCCGTCATTTTTACTCATGGTGTTCGCTTCTTCATGTTTACATCATGCCCGTACACTTTTTTTTTTTCTTCTTTTTTTTTTTTTCTTTTTTTTTTTTTTGTGAAGCCGTGTTTAAGGTCATGCCTCCGAGACCTGGGCAAAGCAATTTAATGTCATGTGGCCAGGACATATGCTATAATTTAGGGTCATACAACGAGACCATGGTGGCAATTTATGGCAGTCTGTGGAGGCCATAGAGTGAGTATGGTGGTGGTTTTACTCTCTTTGGGAGATGGCATAAAGCTACCTATGAATGATGGATGATGATTGTATGGATGGTGGATGATGGTGACCCACTAGCTGACAATGAGTATGGATGGTGGGATGGCTCACCGTTGTTCTGTGAGCGTGAGTAAGACTCACTGGGGATTTGTGGATGGTGATGATAGAAATTGACTCACTAAGGATTCAGTGAAGGTGGTGATGATGGAAATGAGCTCACTAGGGAGGCAGTGAAGGTGGTACGAGCACATGGACGGGCCGGTTAGGGAAGGTGTACATGGAGATGCATGCAAAAGGCATGTGCACATACATGGAGGCATGTTTAGGGTCATGCCGTCGGGACTTGGGCAAAGCAGTTTAACATCATGCGGCCAGGATGTGCACTACAGTTTAGCGTCATGTAACTGGACCATTGTATTATGCGTTTTAACGTCATGCGGCCAGGACATGCACTACAGTTTAGGGTCATGCAGCTGAACCATGGTTGCAGTTTAAGGTCATGCAACTAGACCATTGCTGCAGTTTAAGGTCATGCAACTGGACCATAAGGTGAGTCGATGTGTAACTAGATATTTTGGCAAAGAGGGGACTCACTCGAGAATGTGAGGTAAATGAGGCTCCATGGGGCATAAGGTTACGGCATGACTCGTCGGGGATGTAGTGGGTCCAAGTGGAATGGTGACCCAGCTATGGATGGTTGTGATGCGGACTCCTTGAAATTGGGGGAAGCATGACTCCCTGGAGATGAAAGACTAGGGCATGCATATGACAGGCTGGGGCATAGGTGTAACTCCACTAGGGATGATGATCGAGCATGCACGACAATAGCAGAGCCCAGCACGAGATTGTGCACCACAATAGTATGCTTGGCGATGAAAGAGTGCAGCAAGAGGGTGGTGACCAATGCTTATGAAGTATGTTGGAAGCCAAGTCCTTCAGTACAATCAAGTTGTTCTGTGGAAGGGTACTTACTATTAGAACGGCGTGCTCTTCATCATAACCCAGTTCCTTTCCAGAAGGGTGTCTGGTAGACTCGATTCAAGAACCCTTCTACCTTCCTTTGATGTGAGAGGAGATCCTGGTAATCAACCACCCTCTTTAAACAAGAGCAACACTGGGGATTGACTGCTCTCTTTCCTTCTGATACAAAAGAAAAGCTTGATAATATATACATGTACCCTACCCAAAAGGGGTTTTTGGAAGTAACTGGTGACTCCTCTAAATGTATAAAAAGAGTTTTTGCTTAAGCCTTGTTAATTGCCTTCTCTTCTTTTCTTCTCCTTCGCCTTTTCTTTTTATTCTTTGTTCCCCCTTTTCTTTATTCATTGAGGCTAGAGGACATATAAGGGATAGTACTTCTTCAAGTATCATCCATTGATGGGGGGTATCGCCTCTTCCCCATCAGAGTGTACCAATATATAAGCCCATTTAGTAAGACTTTCTTGACTATAAAAGGGCCTTCCCACTTGGGCTCAAACTTTCCTTTGCATCGCCCATGCATAACAATTGGCCTTTTAACCGCTAGAACCAAGTCCCCACAAGTGAATGAGTGAACTTTGACTGACTTATCAAATGCCCTCTTCATTCTCCCCTGATTGAGTTCAAGATTTTGCTGAGCTTCTAACCTCTTTCGAGTGCATCCAATTCTTGATAACCAAGCTTGACCCTTTTGTCTTTGGTCAGACCCTGATGTATAGCGACACGAACCTAGGGAAGTTGAATTTAGAGGGGCAAGACTGCTTCTTCGCCATAAACCAAAGAATAAGGGGTGGAGTTGGTGGCATTCTTGTGGTGGTGCGATAGGCCCACAAAGCTTCAAGAAGTTTCTCATGCCATTTTTTCTTCATTTTTTATACCGACTTCCTTAAACACTGCACAGGGTCTTATTGAAAGCCTCAGCTAAACAGTTCGCTCGAGGGTGGTACATAGTTGAGTACTTCCACTCAAAACTCGAATTGGTTAACCAAGTGATCAATGTGTTGGCTTCTAAATTGCAAACCATTATCTGATACCATTATCTGATATGATCCGATCAAGCACCTCGAACTGGTAAATGATATGATGCCATACAAAATCAGCCACTAAGACCCCAGGGACTTGCCTGAGAGGGATTGCTTTAGCCCAATTGGAGAAATAGTTTGTTGCTGCCAAGATGAAGGCATGACCTAACGCATAAGGAGGGTCAATTGGTCTTACGATGTCCATTCCCCGTTGTGAAAAGGGCCATGATGCCACTGTAGGGTGCAAGCGCTCTAAAGCCTGGTGAATAAGGCTTGAATGCATTTGGCACACCTGGCATCTTTTGGCATAGTTTAATGAATATGCCACCATCGTCGGCCAAGAATACCTCAACCTGCATATCCGCTCATCGAGCTTGGGGCCAGATTGATGTAGTTCGCAGATTCCAGCATGGATTTCCTTTAGTATCTACCTTGCCACATTTGTGTGAACGCATCGGAGCAAAATACCATCAAAGGAACACCTAAAGAGAGTGTCCTCATCGAGGAGAGTGTACTTGGTAGACATTCTTCAAATATTGTTGTGCTCGATGCGATCATCCGGTAACCAACCATGCTTGATAAAGTCAATTATAGGTTCTCTCCAATCCTCCGCCTGCTCGATTTCCGCACACATTGGGTTGAAGAACTCTTACTCTCGTTTCTCAATGTTGGATCCTTGACCCTGTGCCATTTCCTGCTCATCTTTAATAGCATTTTTGGTTGCCAGAAGTGCCTCGAATGAATAAGGCAGGCACTCTGAGAAGAGGATTCTTTCATCATTTACATCAATTTCGATTCTTAGTTCAATATGTCTCCACTCTGTTACTCAAATTGGTGTGGGCCCTGGCGAGGACAATTGAATGGTGACTACGAGCTTTGTGAGTGCATCAGCTTGTAAATTTAACCTTCTGGGGATGTGACTTAAGGAAACATCATCAAATTGTGCCATATAAGATTTTGCGGTGTTGTGATAAGGTTTAAGAGTGTCCTTTCTCACGTCATATCCCCTTGAGCTATCGTATCACCAACTCAGAGTCGCCGAAGTTAGCAAGTTGTTCCACGTTTAGATCTAAGGCAATCTCCAATTCAATTATGAGAGCTTGATACTCAGCCTCACTATGCAAGTCGGCTTCAACGAGAGAGAAAGACAGAGAAATTACACCCCCCTGCAGAGTCAGGAACACTACTCAAATGCCTCTTCGATCAGATTGGAAGGCTCCATCAAAGTACATATTCCATGCATAGGCAAGTTCCACACAAAATACCTCTTCATCAGGGAGATCACTTGATTGAGGAGATTCTGTTAGGACTGGAAGTGCTGCTAGAAAATCGGTCCAGGCTTGACCTTAACAGCCTTTTGTAGTATATATGTGATGTTGAATTCCATCAGCAATAATGCCCATTTAGCAAGGCATCTTGACAGGCATGGGCATGTCATAAGAAATTTGACGGGGTCCACTCATGATATGAGTCGTACTTGGTGACCGAGCAAATAGTGGCGGAGCTTCTGCACTTTGAAGATTAATGCCAGGCACATCTTCTCAATGGGTGGATAATGATGAAGGCGGTTTCCCTCCCTTCATCATTATTCTGTGCTAGTAATGCGCCAAGTGACTCGTCGAGAGAGGTCACATATAGGATGAGAGGCCTCCCTAATTCTGGTGTGGAGAGCACCGGAGGATTTAGTAGATATTCCTTGATGTCATCAATTACAGCTTGGCACTCATCCCATATGAATGGGGTATATTTCTTTAACAGGTGTGTAAAAGGTTTAAAACATCCTAAGAGGTTTGAGATGAACCTTTGAATATAGGTCAGCTGCCCTTGAAGAGACCGCAGTTCTTGCAATGTCATTGGTGGCGGCATTTCTTGGATTGCCTTGATTTTGACTGGCTCAACTTCAAGCCCACGGTGTCTTACAATGAATCTCAAGAACTTTCCTGAGCGCACACCAAAAGCGCATTTCAAAGGATTCATCTTGAGCTAATGGAGGCATAACCTCTCAAACATGTTTTTAAGGCACACATGTGACCGTCTTTCCTTTCGCACTTCACCACCAAGTCATCCACATAGCACTCTACCTCCTTGTGCATGATGACATTGAAGATGGTCATCATTGCTCGTTGATATGTAGCACCCATGTTTTTCAATCCAAAGGGCATCATAGTGTAACAGAAGACCCCTTTTGAAGTCAGCAACATAGTGGCTTCCTCATCTTCTGGTGCCGTCCTTATCTGATTGTACTCGAAATACCCATCCATGAAGGAGAAATTTGGCAATGAGCTATGGAATCAATCAACATCTCCGTAAACAGCAATGGATGAGCAAGTGGAATTCAGGTCGCAGAAATCGATGCAAACCCTAATTTTCCCATTTTTCTTCTTGATTGGGACAACATTCGCCAGCCATTTTGGGTACTTGACTTCGCAAATGAAACTTACTTGCCTGAGCTTATTTACCTTAGCATCGATCTGCATCTCGAAGTCTTGTCTAAACCTCCTTGATTTTTTCTTTATGGGCTTAGAGGATGGATCGATGCCAAGACGATGGACTACGACTTGGGGATCGAGATCAGGCATCTCATGATGATGCCAGGCAAATACATCATGATTTGCTTGTAAGAAAGCGATGTAATTCTATTTCTCCTCTGGTGACATATTCTTCGAGATGAAAGTTGGCCTAGGGTCAATTTCATTCCTTCTATTTATTTCCTCAAGCTCATCAGTCATGGCTTGCCCACCTTCCTCCCATTCTTCTGAGGCTTCCTGTAATTCTTCATCATTGGATTCACAGGGCTTTTTCTCAACCTTAAATGCAAAGATCCATGCTCCTGACATTTCCTTCAGCAAGGTTCTGGCGTGGGACATGATTCCTGCATTATTCTCCTGTCGGCCAATGGAAGAGTCCACCTCAAGCATGGTCAGTGTATCAAGCTGAAGGAGCTCATTTTGAAAGTCACAGGAGGATTGGGACTTAATGATTGTGAAGACAGGTACAACTTCACGAGAGTCATCATGATATACCATTGTGTCTGTCATAGGTCTGGGTGGAGTGGTAGGTCGAGGGACAGGCTTAGATAGAGGAGGTTTGTTTTGGGATATTGGCTGACTTTGCTGCATAGCCGACATGGTCTGGGAAGTTTGGGCAGATTGGGTAGAAGGAACTTGTTTTAAGGGAGTGGAGTTTTGGGGTTGAGGTTTAGGAGGTGGTTGGGTGTACGGGACCGATGGTGGCCCCGAATATTTAAGGAGTGATGGTTTGGACAGGGTATTTGGAGGGAGGTGAAGTGGTGGATTGGACGTGGTACCTGGGTATGAGAGAAGTGGCAGACCAGGATACTTTAGAAACTTCGGCCTTCTCGGGGGTGGCTGCAGTGTCTTCCCCGACCTTAGATTCATTTGGCAAGCTTCCTGGGTATAGATGCTCTGCCCTCTTTACTCTCTCAGCCTTTGCTCGAAGTCGGCCTCGGGAGGCCATTAAGGTTTCTTCACTTTGGACTTTCTGCGCTTCTTGCTGCTTTCCCCAGCAGTAGGAGGTGATTCCGTCCTGGCACGAGCAGCTAAACCAGCAGCAACTGTCAGGAACCCGACTGCTTGAGCCAACGTCTTTCTCAACCCCCTCCAGTGTCTTCTGGTGATATTAGAACCTTCTAATTCCTTATCAAGGGCCTCAAAATCTAGGCCCTCTAAAGTTGTACCTGCAAAAGAGGCAATAGAAGAAGAGGAAGAAGAAGAAGAGGGGTTAGGAGGTGAGGGTCTTTTAAGGTCATCTCCAACATCAGACCGATCCGGACAGCTTTTTATGTCATCACTGGAGTTGGTGGTGTGCAGGGGATCTTTTGGGTCCTTCCCTTACTTAGACCGTTGGGGGATGATTTTAATGTCATTACCCTCATTGGACGTGACCTGAGCAGATGATGACTCAGGGATTTCTTCTTGACGAGAAGAGGGAGTAGGGAAGAAGTCTTGCAAGGTCGGTAGTGGAGGAAGGGGTTTGAGGAACTCCTCCTAGACCTGAGGTTGGAGAATCTTGTTTTTTCAATGGGTGGCCTTTAGTACCCGTCTCTCCCTGGTACCCTTTGGGAGCACCCGTCCGATTTTGCTAGATTCAGGGGCAGGTCTAGCTTGACGAATTGCCTCTCATTTCAGGGTCTTCAATCTGCTCCATCCATGATATACTTTCCATTGTTGGGAAGTTGAGGGCTTCTACGGATCAGAAGTATCATGACTGGAGGCTTGCAATGAAATGTCTTTCTGAATGGGAGTAATGACTTGAGGGTACACTTCTAGAGCGTTGAAGCAAGGAGACCTCTCTGCACTTACTTTGTGACTATGACTTGGAAACCATAGTACTCACTTAGTTCATTCCCTCATATCTAGTGATACGGGCACCAGAAGTTCTGAGTTCCCTGGGTGAGTTGCTTGGGCTGCCGTACTGGCTTTGGCACAATGATTCCCTCTTGAAGCATCATACAGAAGAATGCCTGGAGGAGATCTGATGGTTATTCATGGGGGGAGTACGGGCTTTCATCTTTTTCCCAGACTATCACTGCATGGGAGGCTTCCGTTGCCCCAAATGCTTTCTTAAGGTCCTCAGACCAATAGTGTAGCATTCTTCTAGAGTGTACCCTAACCTTTGATGATATGCACAGTAATTTGCATGCGTATCAAGACAGGCTTGTTTAGGATTCTTTATCTCAGGCAGCTCAATCATGTTTTCCTCCAACAATAGCTGCATCAAAGCGGGAACCCATTCCTTATCAAAGCAATAGACTTAAATATTTTGTCAGACCCAATAGTCGCTTCGATTAAGGTTCGAAGGAGGAGGCACTCTGTTGTATGACTGGGGTTGTTGTTTACCTCCTTGGTGTTCTACCTAGGTCTTCGATGGACCTACCCCTTTGTAGAGATCCAAAGTCTGAGGGACAACCTTCTTTACCCTGAGGGTTGGGTCAAGAACTCCCATTACCTCAACCATTTTCTGAGCTTGAAAGCTGTGGTCGCGACCCGCCATGGTGTCGGAACAGGCTCTCAATGCGGACCGACTTGGAGATGTTGTCTCCTGACATGCTGCTTGGAAATGAGTGATATGATGATGCGGAGAAGTTGTGCCATTAAATAAAGGGAGCCTCCCCTTTTAGTAATTAGGGAAAACTAGAGCTGATCAATATATGAGGGGTACGGCTTTTGGTAAAGCATTTTCTCATGCATACCCAGAATCTGCTTGTTCCGTAAGCTGTGAGTAACCATCGCGTCAATATCTGCCTGTGAGACGGGGCGAGGGACGGAATTGTCTTGTGAGACAGGAGGAGGAGGCTGCCTTGGAGCTGCATCATCCGTGTGATGGGAGTTGGCCTCATGATGGGACGAATTAGCTGAGGATCGCTTGCTTTCCATGCGGTTGATCTTCTCCATCATTGCTCGCAAGCCTATCCATCCATTCGTCTTGGCTGTCATCAGGTTCGTTGATGGCCATCACACTGACCCTCTCTTCTGGGAATTCAGTCTCTGGTGTAGTCGAGACCTTGCATGGCTGCCGTACCAGTCGTGGTAAGTCAGTCAGTAGGGGCTCAACGTGCCCCGACTGAACTCGAGCCTTGTATGCAGAGCATGTGGGAACCGGTTTTTTATGGTCTTGGGACTATGGGTGATGCGAGGTCAGATCATCTCCTATGACACTGACAACCATGCAGAATTCTAATGCTTCTTCTTCAAGCTTTATTGTCTTCTTGAGAAGAAGGTCTACGGGGCTGATTGCGTTGGTTGTCTTAGTCGCTTCCCTGGTGAGGATTCGAAGACCTTTGTCATGTTTAGCCCTAAGACTCTAGTGCACCATTCTCCAGAACTGGGATTGAGACTGGGAATGGTCCGCTTTTCTTGCACATGAGAGAGCTATCTCCATGAGATGAGGCAAGGGGTGGGGACCTCGAACAATGGTTAATCTGAGCATGTGCCTTGGCTTGAAAGAAGTCGGGGGATAAAGGACTTCGTCTCCCTTTGGGCCTTTGCCCCAAGCTCTTTTGTGGTTTCTCAAGACATGATCGACCAGATGGGGTTTGCTCAAGATGGTACTCTTGGGGAAGGTCTTTGAGTACCACATCTTGAGGTGCTTGCCTTGAGGAGAAGGGGTGATTAGAGTAGGGGTGAACTAGTGACAGTGTCTGAGTCGAGAGCCAGGAGCAGTCCATGATGGTGGTGTGTGTGCGCCCCTTGAGGCAGAATTTTGGGTGATTTGAGTGTCAACCCAGGCTCGAGTAACTAGTCTGGCCTTAGGAGGTCGAGAACCTCGAGCACGTGTCTGTAAGGGAACAAGCAGGAGCCTACCTCTTACAGGGTGCGCAAGGGTGTGCAGAGAGAGAAGACGAGGGGGTCGTCTCATGCATGGCATGTGCAAGATTTGGCCCAAGGAGACCCAATCCTGGACGCCAATTCGAGGCAATACGAGGGTTTCCCTCAGGCGTGGCTTGAGCAGATGACCTTCGAGCCTTAGTGTGTGTGCGAGAGGTGGAGGCCCCAGGGTCTCCTCCTCGATGTGTTGAGTCTTTTAACATAGAGACCCAAGGTGGTGCAGGAATACAGGGGTTAGCTTTGCGGTGACCCACAGAAGCAATGGCAACTTGTTTGCCTTTGGCAGCTAGGGACTGGGCAGCCTTTTGACATACCTTGGCAATACGATCGGTAAGTGACTTGCTGATAACAGGGTGCATACGGTGAGTGGGGGTAGATGTGCCACCCATGCGAAGTGCTCTAGTGGGAGTTCCACTAAAGCTTGGAGATGGGGAGTCAGGGACATTTAAGTCCCTTCTCATGCCAATTCAGGTCAAGACCTGGAAGCTAGACGCTAAGTCTTTGCTTAAGAGGAATGTCAGGAACAAATTTCAGGGAACTTGTTCCCAAGGGGAACTTGCAAATGTGGGGATTAGAAAATCCCCGATTCGGATAAATGGGTTAATGAACCCTAAAGCCATGTGCGAGCAATCAACAGAAATAAAAGGAGAGATAGACAAAACAAGGATGATCCAACGATGGGGTAGTGTATCCTCAGTGGAGTCGCCAAGCTAGTTAGATGCTTGGATCTCGCCCCCGGGTCGGGTTGACCTGATAGCACGTGTCTTGGGTTTAAAAGATAACCTTGGACTTAAGATCATTATCTCGATAACCTTGTGTATAAGACAACGGTAGGTACACCAACCGGTGAGAGAAGAATTAGGGTATGAGGCTAGACACACCTCACCTAGGTTCGTGACGTACTCGGGCTGACTCGCGTGGGCATCCTGTTATATCACGATGGAAAGCCCCCCAAGCCTACAGCTGGTTCGCAATCGGCTCCCTTGACCTGTTCTCTCATGTTTCTGCAATCGTACACGCACATGTTAGTATACAAGACAAGTGGGTCAGAGGACCTCACTTTGTCTTTAGGTGAATGCACCCGAGCTTGCATTCAAGGGGTAGAGTAAAGAAATGGAGACTAGTCTGTTGTTCACCTGTTCTTCCAGACGGAAAAAAAAAAGAATAGAATAAAGATGAGAGGAAAGGAGGGGGAATGTTAAAAAATGAAAGATTAGTATGACTGTCAATTAATATATCAAAGAGGAGAAAAAAAATAAACACTTAGAGGTTGTTCTACTTTTCACCCAATACTCCAAGGAAGGGACTTTAAAGACAGGTATGACTTTCAACCAGCACTTTAAAGAAAGGGACTCTAAAGACTGGTATGGCTTTCAACCAGTACTTTAAAGGAAGGGCTTTAAAGACTGGTAAGGCTTTCAACCAGTACTTTAAAGGAAGGGCTTTAAAGACTGGTATGGCCTTCAATCAGTACTTTAAAGAAAGGGCTTTAAAGACTGGTATGGCTTTCAACCAGTACTTTAAAGATGAAATGTGTGTTTTAAAAATGAATGAAAGTTAATATGGTTAAGAGAGAGAAAGAGAGTAGGAAGAACTAGAATAAGGGATGAGAAGAGGAGAAAAGAGATGATAGAGATGAATAAGAGAGAATAAATTCGACCAGGCAGCCAGACTATCATAGGGGCAAGACTAGTATGATGGTTGATTTAGCATGGTAGCTAAATGGGCACGGTGGCTCTAACCAGCATAACGACTAAACTACTCGACGTCAAAACCAATATACAAACTAATATGGCACCACAGTTAGCTTGACGTAGCAACTAGATGGGCACGATAACTCAGACCGGCGCTGCGACTAAACTGCTCGATGGTAAGACTAACTTGACAGCACAAGGCTTAACCTGTCCTCTAATCAAATGAGAGAAGAAAAGTGAAGGGAGAAGAGAAGATAAAAGAGAAGATAAGAAGATGGGGAAGAGGAAGAGTTAAAGAAGAGAGAGAAAAGGAGAGAGGGAAGAGAGGGAAGGAGAAAGAGGAGAGATAAGAGAGAGAGGACAAAAGAGTGGGAAAAGTATGAGAAGAAAGAAAAGGAGAGAGATAATAGAGAAATGAGAGAGATAAGGGAGAGAGAATGGAGAGAACGAATATAAGAGAGGGAGCAGAAGAGGACATAAGAGAGACACAAGAATGAGGAGAAAGGAAAGAAGAGGAAGAAAAGAGGGAGAGAAGGAGAAGAGTCCTGCATAGCGATGACCACTGCCATGCATGACAGGAAAGAGAGATGAAAGAAAGTCATGGACGGTGATAAGTACTGTCGTTCATGACAAAAGAGAGAGAAGGGGAAAAGTCATGCATAGCGGTGAGCACTGTCGTGCATGACAGGAAAGAGAGAGATGAAAGAAAGAAATGAACAGCGATAGGCACTGTTGTTCATGACATAAGAGAGAGAAGGGGAAAAGTCATGCGCGGTGGTGAGCACTATCGTGCATGATAGGAAAAAGAGAGATGAGAGAAAGTCATGGACGGCGATAAGCACTATCGTTCATGACAAAAGAGAGAGAAAAAGAGAATGGACATGGACGGCAATAAGTTCTATCGCCCATGATTGGGGAGAGAGAAGAATAGACATGCACAGCAATAAGCATCGTTGTGCATGACAAGTGAGAGAGAGAAGAAAAAACATGCACAGCAATAAGTATTGTCATGCATGCCAAGAAGGACTCAGACACAACCCGGTCCACCACTAGGGAAAGAGCCCAGTTCAGTGTCCATGTCAAAGAATGGGGTGAGACACGTCGTGCGCGGCAGCGGGTACCGGTGTGCATGATGGGAGGAGAAGGAATTTGGACAGAGGCCCGACCCGCCACTTGGGCCCCGCCTCGCTGTACTCATCCCAAAGAGATTGACAAAAGGGGAAAAATGTCATGCTCGGTAATAGATACTACCATGCATGACAGAGAACAAGACAAAGGCAAGAAAGGAGAGAGAAAAAGGAAGGGAAGAGAGAGAAAAGGAAATAACAGGGAGAGAAAAAGGAAAAAAAGAAGAGGAGATAGAAAGAAAGAAGAAGAGAGAGAAAGAGAGAAGAGGAGAGAGAAAGAAAGAGGAGGAGGGAGAAAGAAATAAGAGAAAAAGAAAAAATAAGAGAGAGAAAGAAAGAGGAGGCAGAAGAAAGAAAGAAGAAGAGAGAGAAAGAAAGAAGAGGAGAGAGAAAGAAAGAGGAGGGAGAAAGAAAGAAGAAGAGAGAGAAAGAAAGAAAAGGAGATAGAAAGTTACCTTAATCCAAGGATACCAGACCTTTTCTCCTCTCTCCTCTTTCTCTCTCCAAGATGTGGCCCACAAACTCAAGCTATACCCTTAATTTTTTATTAATTCAATTGGGTCTCATTTCTCCTATTACATTGAGATATCACGTGTACATATAAAGGTGGGGCCCAAACATGGGTGGATGCCCAAAATTCACCCTAATTCTTGAAAATTACAATTTAATTGAATTAAAAAAAATTCTAAAAATAAGGGCAAAATGACGATTTTGCCCTTGCCCAACAATTCACATAATTCCAATTCAGTCACTACTGCTGCCCTAAAACATGTGCAGTCTTCCAAGGCTGATTCGGGGTTGTTCTGGTGCTCGTTTGGCCAAAAGATGATTATTTTCTTGTTGGGCTCGAAATGACGAATGTTTTTATACCCATTTAGAATCATGAATCGCGTTTTTTGGGCCACGCGATGCAAAATTTGTGAGAAATTTGGGCTCTTTGGATCAAGATTACACCCATTTTTCAACATGTCTTCATGATTTCTTTGTTGAATTACGATGAGCGCATCGTCACGATCTTTTGGTAACAAGCGCAGCTCGATTTCGTGCCTAAACGACGATTTTCCACTTTTGGGTTTTAGGCCAGAATCTGAATTCCAATGGCTAGAATTTGCAACAACTTCATTGTCTTCATACATTGAATCCATCCGTTCATCACGTACAAGGTTTGGTCTAGATGTAACCTTAGACCTTATGCATGTAATGCAACTAATTTCACGTCGATCCGGTGTGCGAACGTCGTGATACGGCCACTCGAGCGAGACATGTCATTGCTGAATTTCATGCAACTCTTGTCACAAATCATCAATTTCTCTCTAATTTTTCTCCCTCCTCAAGTGTCGTCACGGTCCACATCACATATCAAAATGCTTGTCTTGATGAGACGAACACGCTCCCAAAATTTGAGCTTGATCTGACTCAGAACGAGGAAGATATGGCTCTCAAAAGCTACTACCCAAAACTGTGAAAAACAGGCCCCATTAATGGAGACTGGTGCAGGGTAGGTGCACGAGAATAGTATGTGGCCTACTCCCTTTCAGTCTTTTACCCAAACGTTGTCTTAAAGTATCCGATTGAGCCGAAACTTGATCTATAGGGGGTTTTGACCGTGCCGGACCCAAAAGTGGTAGTTTCATAACCATTTGATGCTCCGATAATAGAGTTCCAGCTATAGGGTCTGTTTCAGGGTGCTAGAAGCTTATTTTTTCGAAACTATTTCTTTGTCTGCACTACCTTAGACATGTCAGATTGCGATGAAACTTGGCAGGTGGCCTTTTGGAGTCCTTAAGAATATTTCCACTTGTTTTGAGGCAACTATGTGACTGTTGAAAATTCCACTTCTAACTTAGGGCTTTATTAACCTGGCTTCTCTTTATTCGTGGCAGGGATACAAGGTGCTGAAAAATGCCTTCAAACAGGTAGGTTTTATATTATTCTGGTGCAGCCTCGGTGAACTAGTTTCTATTTTCGAAAACTATGCCATGTGAGCTTGGGATTGCCTTCCAAGGGTCATAACTTCTTCGTTTTAAGCTCGATCAAGTCCAAATGTTTGATGGTTCTTCGTCGCGTTAGCGCTCACTTTTTGATATATGGCACGGCTCATGGTGAAGCCCAAAACGAGAGAAATCATAAAAAGAAGTTGCATTCAAAAATTCAGGTATTACATAACTTTTAAAAGGGGAATGCCCCTTTGATTAAATGGTCATATCTTGAAGCCCGGACATGGGATCATCTTGAAAGTGGGTCCATTGCGACCACGACATCGAGGGTTTCAAAATGAAGTAAAGATTGTATGTGATGCAAGATCAAAAGACATCGTATTTTAAATTCACAAAAGGGTACATTTTTCAGTGACCGAAATCTCATTTTTCGGCAACTTCCCCAATTTGGAACATGACAATCTGACAACCAAATCGAGAGTTTTTTATCATAAAATGACTGTGATGGCATCCCCATCAATCTATGATGAAGGAATCGACCCCAAATATCAAGAAATGAGCAAGATCGAGCATTAAAGATATCAATTTTATGATCTTTCGTCAGTTTTTCAAAATGGATCTGAAACCCCGATTCAAGATCAAAGTTATATGTCAAAACGATCATCTCATCAAGTTCATCATTTCTACAATATTATTTTTATTGAAAGATCAACATAAGTACCTAAAAATGGCTCCAAACCATGGGTATGGCTTATGGGACCTTTTTTTGGACCATTTGGTCACTTTCACAATTCTTACTTGGGGCAAAATTGTCATTTTGCTTCAAAAACGGGATTCACTTTTAATTAAAAACTAATTTAATATTCAAAAATTTTATTTACTTTTGGTCATCCACCTTTGTTTCAAGGGGATGATATATAAGTTCTTTAAGTCATTGTTGTTTGAACATATTTTTCTGCACCTTGGGTCCCCGATGCAGAATAAAGGAGAAGCCGGTCAATAAAGCCGTAACATACAATGTAACTTTCGATAGTCTCAAAATTACCCCAAAATGGGTTATAATCTTCTTAAAAACTTCAAAAAGTCACCTGTCAAGTTTTGTCGCAATCCGACATGACTAAGCCAGTGCAAACAAAAAACCAATTTCGGAAAAATCAACCTCTAGTATCCTGAAACGGACCCCATAACTAGAACTCTATTTTTGGTAAGTCAAATGGTTGTAAAACCACCGTCATTGGATCCATCACGGTCCCCTAAGGGTCAAGTTTTGGCTTAATTGGATGTTCGAGGACAAAGTTATGGGAGAAACATTAAAAAGGGGTAGAACGCACCTATTCTCGTGCGGCCTCTCTGCACTAATCTCTATTAAAGGAGATTGGTTTGCACAGTCACAAGCAGTAACTTTGAAAGCTCATATCTCACTCGTTATGAGTTGGATCGCGGTCAAATTTTGTAAGCGTGTTCTTCTCGTCATGACGAGCGCTTTGATATGTGGCAAGCCCCATGACAATGCCTGAGCAAGGAGAAAAACTAGAGAGAAATTGGTGATTTGTGAAGACAGTTGCAGAACATTCAACAGTAGTACGACCCACTCGAGTGGCCATATCACGGCACTCCTGTACCCGATCGACTTGAAACCAATTATATTGTATACGTAAGGTCTGAGGGTATGTCTGGTCCGAACCTCGCATATGATGAATGGTTGGATTTGGCACATGAAGGCGTCAAAGTTGCTGCATATTTCGGCCATCAGATTTCAAGATCAGGCCAAAAACCCAATATGGAAAAATCTTTATTCGAGCAAAAAATCAAGCTGCATTTGTTGCAACGCAATCGTGACGGCATGCTTAGTGAAATTTAGCAAAAAAATCAAAGAAAACATCAAGAAACAAGCACACTATCGATCGAAAGCTTTCAAGATTCATACAAATTTCAAGTAGCATGATCGTAGTCTAAAAACACGATCTGTGGCTCGAAGTTGGTATCAAATCGATCATCACGTCAAGCCCGACGAGAAAGTAATCGTCTTTCGATCAAACGGGCGCCGGAGCAACCCCGAATCATCCATGGAAGATCACACATGTTCTAGGGCAGCAGTAGGGACTGTTTTAGAATTTCATATATTGTTGGCCAGAGGCAGAACCATAATTTTGTACCGATTTTTATATTTGTCTTTAATTCAAATAAATTGTAATTATCATCAATTAGGCTAGATTTTAGGCATCCACTCATGTTTGGGCCCAATTCTATAAATACATGTTAAACCTAATTGTAAAAGGGTTTCCCTCAGTTTTCAATCTCATGAATAAAATTTAAGACTTTCACATTGAAATTGTGAGCATGTATTTAAGAGAGAGAAAGAGGAGAGAGAAAAAAAATTGGATACCCTTGAATGAGTCTCTTCTCTCTCTTTCTCTCTCCTCCTCTCTTCTCTCTCTTTCTCTCTCCTCCTCTCTTCTCTCTCTTTCTCTCTCCTCCTCTCTTCTCTCTCTCTTTTTATCTCCTCCTCTCCTCTCTTCTCTTCTCTTTCTCTCTCCTCCTCTTTTTTATCATTTCTCTCTCCTCCTCTCTTCTCTCTCTTCATCTTCTTTCTTTCTCCCTCCTCTTTTTCTTCTCTTTGTCTTTCTTTCTCTCTAGTCATGCATGATGGTGTCTATCACCGAGCATGACATCATCTTTCTTCTCTTAATCTCTTAGAATATACACAGTGAGCCGGGCCTTAACCCAAGTGGCTGGCCAGGCCTCTGTCCAAGTTCCCCTGTCTCCATGTCGTGCACAGTGATGCTCATCGCCACGCACAACATTTCTCCCTCTGTTCTTTGACAAAGCCATTGAACCTGACCCTTTCCCAAAGTGGCAGGTCGAGTCATGTCTGAGTCCCTTTTGACATGCATAGCGATGCCTATCGTCGCGCATGTCTTCTCTTTTCTCTCTCCTATCTCTTTCCCTCTATCATGGACAGAAGAACCTCATCGACATCCTTATTTTCTTCTCCTTTCTCTCTCATCTGTCATGGACGACGAAACCCCATCGACGTCCATGTTTTCTTCTCCTTTCCCTCTCCTTTGTCATGGATAGGGGAACCTCACCGCATCCATGTTTTCATCTCCTTTCTCTCTCATCTGTCATAGACAGCGACCCCATCGTCATTCATGTTCTCTTCTCCTTTCTTTCTCTTCTGTCATGGACGGTGGGACCTCATCGCCATCCATGTTTTCTCTTCTTTGTCATGGACGGCGGAACCCCATCGTCGTCCATGCTTTCTTCCCCTTTCCCTCTCCTTTATCATGGACGGTAGAACCTCATCGCCGTTTGTGTTTTCCTCTCCTTTCTCTCTTCTCTATCATGGATGGCAGAACCTCATCGGTGTCTATGTTTTCTCTCTTCTCTGTCCTGGACAGCGGGACCTCATCGCCATCCATGCTTTCTTTTCTCTTCTCACTCTTTGTCACAGATGGCGGAACCTCGTCGTCGTCCATGCTCCTGTCTTTCTTTTCTCTCCCCTGTCATGGACGGCGGAACCTCATCGTCATCCATGCCTACCTCCTTTTCTCTCTCTTCTTTAATGGACGGTAGAACTCCATCACTGTCCATGTTTCTCTTCCCTCATCTCTCTCTCTCTCTTCTTCTTTTCTCTTCTCCACTCTTCTATTCCCTTCTTCTATCTCTTATCTTCTCTCTCAATCTGTTATTTCTATCTCTCTCTTCTCTTCTCTTCTTCTTTTTCTTCTTCTTTCTCTTTCTTTGTTCTCTCTTATCTCTCCTACTTTTCTCTTCTCTTTTCTTCTCTTTCTCTCTTTCCCCGTCATTTGATCAAGGGAGGCTAAGTCAAGCACTGCCATGATAGTCTTGTCATCGGGTAGTCTGTCGTCAAGCCGGTTTGAGTCACCGTGCCCGTCTTGCTGTCACTATAGGCTAGCCATCATGTCAGGCTTGTCGATGTTGGTTATGCCGTTGAGTAGTATTGTCGCCTTGCCAGTCTGAGTTATTGTGCCCGTCTTGCTACCACGCCAGGTCAATCACTTGCTGGTCTAGCCACTGTGTCAGTCTAGTCACTTGGTCAAATTCTTCTATTCTATCTCCTTTCATCACCCCAATCTCTATCCTCTTACTCTTTTCTTCTTCTTTTGAATGTGCACACCTGTGTGCATTCACCTAGAGACAAGGTGGGGTCCCTTGCCCCACGTCTTATAAAATTAACCATGTGTGTACGATCGCATAAACAGGAGAGTATAGGTCAAGGGAGGCGATTCCGAACAAGTTGTAGGACTGGGGGGCTTTCCGACGTGATCTAAGAAGGCGCCCACGCGTGTCAGCCCAAGTGAGTCACAGACCCAAGTGAGGTGTGTCCCTCCTCACATTAAAATTCCTCTCTCATCGGCTGGTATACCTACCCTTGTTTTATAACAAGGTTCCTGAGAGAGCAATCTCAATTATCGGGTTCTCCTAAAACTCGAGACATGTGCCATCAGGTCATCCCGACTCGGAGGGCGAGATCGAGGAACCTAACCAGCTTAGCGACTCCACTGGAGACTTTCTACCCCTTAGTCGGATCATCCTTGTTTAGCTAGTCTCTCCTTTGTTTTTTTTTTTTCCTGCACTCACATGGCTTCCGAGTTTCTTAACCCATTTATCTGGATAGGGGATTTTCTCGTCCCCACATTCGCCGAGAATAAGTTCCTCAAACTTTGTTCCCAACTTTCCTTCTGAGCAAAGAGCCAGTGTCTAGCTCTTAGGTCTTAACCTAGATAGGTGTGAGAAAGGTCCATAACTCCCCATCTCCTTGCTCTGGTGGAACCTCCACCAAAGAACTTTGTCAATAGCATGTCTCATAGCATGCACCATGTCACCGGCAAGTCACTTTCCGATAGTATTGCTGAGGTACGCTGAAAGGCTGCCCAATTCTTTTCTAAAAAAGGCAAGAAAGCTGTCATTGCTTCTGTGGGCCGCCGTAAGGCTTCCCTCCATATTCCTCCACCACTTTGGGTCTCTATGCTTAGAGGCTTGACACATCTCCACAACTCACACACACCCAAAGGCTCGTAGTTAACCCACTCGAGCCACACCTTGGGGCAACCATTATGTTACCTCGAGTCAGTGTCCAGGATCAGGCCTCCTTGGCCAGGTCCTTTACACGTTATGCATGTGCATCCCACCACTCGGGGCAACACTGTCGCTGCGCCAACCTGGGTACATGGGAGACGATCCCCTCGTCCTCCTACTTAGCACATACTACCACACCCTGTAAGGGGCATGCTTCCACCTGCTCTCTTACAGACACCTGCTCACAGCTCTCAGCCTCCTAAGGCCAGACCACTTGTTCGAGCTCGGGCTGACCCCCAAGTCATTTGTGATCCCTCTTCAAGGGGCGCACATGCACCACCATCACAGACCGCCCCTCGCTCCCGACTTAGGCACCATCATGAGTCTGCCCTTCCTCTACCTACCCCTTCTCTTTTTGACAAGCACCTTCAGCCCTGGTACTCAAAGACCTTCCCCAAGAGTATCATCTTGAGAAAGTCCCCTCAGCTTGGTCATGCCTTGGAGCCCATAAGAGAGCTCGAGGCAAAGACAGGATGGATAGATCAAGTCCTTCGTACTCCCCGGCCCAGGTTGACCCCAGTTCCTAGCCCACGCCCATTGCTTCACCTAATGGAGACAGCTCTCTTTTGTGCAAGAAGAGCCGACCAGTTGCTTTCTCGATCACAGTTTTAGCATGAGGTCCATCAAAGCCTCAAAGTTAAGCGTGACAGTGGTCTGTAAATCCTGACCAGAGAAGCCACTAAGACAATTGGGGCACTCAACTCTAACGACCCTCTTCACCAGAACCCCTTCTACCCTCTTCGAATCTTTGAACCCGAAGAGGAGGTGCAAGTATCCTACACAGTAGTCAGTTTCATAGAAGATGACCCGACCACCCAGCAGCCACGGTCCCAAGACCGTCGAGAACTGATCCTCACGCGATCGGCATATAAACTCAAGTTCAATCGGGGCATGTTGAGCCCTTGCTAACTGATATGTTGCGCATGACTCGCCAACCTTGGAAGCCTTCACCCTCACATAAGGTTGACCGCCCAGAGGAAATGGTTAGCATTATGGTTGTGACAGAACCTAACGACTCCAAGGAGGAACGCATGGATAGGTTGGGGAAGATGGTGCGAGCGATGATGGAGAAGATTGATCGCATGGAAAGCATGTCAATGTATCCCATCATGAGGCCAACTCCCATCACTCAGATGATGCAGCTCCAAGGCAGCCTCCTCCTCCTGCCTCACAGAACAATTCCATCCCTCACCCCATCTCACAGGCAGATATTGATGCTATGGTAACGCATAGCTTAAAGAGCAGACAGATCTCGGGAATGTAGGGTACAACGCTGTATCAGAAGAAGTACCCCTCCTACATTGATCAAATTATGTTTCCCTCAAACTACAAAAAAGGGAAGTTTCCCCTGTTCAATGGTACGACATCCCTGCACCAGCATATCACATATTTCCAAGCGGTGTGTCGAGAGACAGCGGCTGATGAGAGACTTCTCCTCTGCTAGTTCGTTGAAACTCTTGATGGCCAAGCCTTTCAATGGTATGCTCGACTTCCCCCAAATTTAGTATATACTTGGGAGGAAATGGATAAACTGTTCCACCAACGCTTATATGAGGTTGTGAGAGAGGTCCATACCATCGAGCTTCTCACCTTGACCCAAGAACCTGACGCACCCGTGGATCAATGCATAGCAAGATCGAAAGATTTGGCTGCTCGCCATCCTAATCCCATGCCTGAGAAGGAAGCAGTCCAGACCTGTATGCGAAACATGCGACCTGAGATTGCTCTACATGTTGAGGCCT
Source organism: Amborella trichopoda (assembly GCF_054954075.1). Classification (NCBI taxonomy): domain Eukaryota; kingdom Viridiplantae; phylum Streptophyta; class Magnoliopsida; order Amborellales; family Amborellaceae; genus Amborella; species Amborella trichopoda. The sequence goes on along the minus strand of NC_142338.1, from coordinate 22,632,147 downwards.
CCAATTCGACCTCCATATCAATGCTGATCTCTAAGTCAGTTCACATAGACAGTTTGTCACGCCACCATAGCGAGTCATGACAACAGTCTTCAAGCTCAGAAAATAACCACACCTCGGGCAACCAACAGAAAGGGGTAATCAATGTGGCTGTCACTGTAAGCGATCCAAAGAAGGTTACCTCTCTGACTTTGGACCTCTCCAAAGGGTTAAGCACAACAAAGACAACGCCTCAAGGAGGCAAGCAGCAGCAACCATACAACCGGGTACCTCCACCTACGAACCTTAATAGAGATGATTATTGAGCCAGACATAAGAACAAAGTCTACCCTTTTGAAAAGGCATCGATTCCCGCATTACTCCGATTATTACTAGAACAGAACATGATCGAGCTGCCTGAGACCAAGTTCCCTTATTAAGTTGGACTAGACACCCATGCAAACTACTGTACTTATCATCGGAGGATAAACCACCCCACAAAGGAATTCTACACACTCAAGGATTTCATCGAGGCCCTGATCTAGAAGGGTCAGATAAAGCTCGAAGAGCCCAAGAAAGCATTCAAGGCCACTAAGGCTTCCCACCCGGTGACAATGCAGGAGGAAAGCAAAGGTCCGTACTCTTCTAATGAGCTACAATCAGATCTCCTTCAGGCTTTGTTCAGCATGATGCTCCAACAAGGGCTCATCACTCCAAAGCCGACAAGGCATCCACGCACCTTGCTAAGGGAACAAGCTGAGCGAATGCTATGGGTTCGAATCCATAGTCGCGAAGAAGGTGCAACACCAACAAGTCAGTGACACCATCCACGAGAATGCCTCAGTACAAGAATTTTGCGTTGATGCCTCTGATTCTATTAAACCCTCAACTTCCCAACCATAGAGAGTCTACCACGAGCAAAGCAGACTCAAGTCATTAAAATGAGCGGCAGATCGTAAAGCTATGGCTGTTCACAAACCTAACGAGATGAATCAAGCACTTCCAATGAAAGCCAGGAGAAGACAGGCGCCAAGGGCTACTCGGCAGAGAAACAAGACTGCTCAACCACCAGTTGAGCAAGAATTTCTCAGGCCTCTTCCCCCATTACCGACCTTACAGGACTTCATCCCTGGTGATGACGTAAAAAGCTACCCAAATCGGTCCGATGAGGGAAATGAACTTAAAAGCCCCTCACCTACTAACCCCTCTTCTTCTTCTCCATCTTCTTCATCTTCTTCTTCTTCCTCTTCTATGTCTCCTGCAGGTATAATCCAAGAATGTCCAGACTTTGAGGCCCTCGACAGAGAACTTGAAGGAATCAATATATGCAGGACACACCGGAGGCGTCTAAGAAAGACACTAGCCCAGGTAGCTGGATTCTTAACAATTGCTGACGCCTTGATGGCTCGAGCCAAGTTAGAGCCATCCTCTTCCACTGGGAAGCGCAAGAAGTCAAAGCCGAAGAAACCCCAGTAGCCTCCTGAGCCCGACTTTGACCAAAGGCTGAGAGAATCAAGAGGGCAAAGCTTCTATTCTCAAGAAGTCTGTCACATGGTGCAAATCTCAGAAGCATCACCCAGGACGGGGAAAATGAGCTTGAGATCTAGAAAAATGCTGCAACCTCCACATCAGATGCCAGGCATCTTAAAGTTTCCTAGTCCACCACTTCTCCCTCACTCAAATACCATAAATAATTTACCCATTCTCAAGCTCCCTGGGCTTCTTCCTCGCCCAAATACCCCAGACAATCCACCCATCTTCCAATTTCCTGAGATTCCTCTAGTCCCATATACCCAACCACCTCTTAAGCCTCAACCTTAAATCTCCACTCCACTAAAAAAAATCCCTATCACCCAAGCCACCCAGATCACCCAAACCAAGCCGGCTGTGCAACAAAGCCAGTCAGCAACCCAAAATAAACCTCCTCCACCTAAACCTGATCCTCAAACTACTCTACCTCCCAAACCAGTGGTAGGACCAAGAGCACAAAAGGCTGACGAGGAAAAGGTGAAATATGATGTGATAGAGCACTTGAGAAAGCTTCTAACCCTTCTCAGCATTTATGATGCTCTCATGCTCTCAAGGGATTACCGTATGGCTCTGATTCAGGCTCTTTCCAATCCATAAGTGTACGAGACTGAGGTGGAATCCATTGAGGTGGACCCAGGAATCTTGAGTAGATGTATAGCAATCACCTTCTCAGAGGATGATCTGTAATTTGGAAAAAAAATTTCACAATCGCCCTCTCTTTGTAACTGGTGAATTACATGCATGCCCCATCAAAGGAATTATGCTGGATGGAGGGTCAACAGTCAACGTCATCCCAAGAAGAATTCTTACTCGATTGGGATTAGGATCTAAAGACCTTACTCTGACACATATCACAGTTTAGGGGTTCAACCAGTCAGGAGAGAAGCTAGCTGGCACAGTCCACCTTCATCTCAAAATCGATGAATTAAACAGTTATGCTCAATTTCATGTAATCGACATCAACACATCCTACAACATCCTTCTCGACCGCTCGTGGCTCCATGGCCAGGGGGTGGTTCCATCCACATTACACCAGTGCTTCAAGTATAGTCGAGATGGGAGATAGTATACAGTCTATGCTGATAAAAGAACATTTCCTATAGTTGAAACTCACTATACTGATGCCAAGTGTTACTCCACAGATTCGGTGTCACCCCAAAAGCCAAGTGATGGTGATTACAAGTCTGTGAGAAAGACAGAGCCTTCGTCTCATGAAGACATTGAGGACATCGGGCGAACACTGGTGAACATGTTCAAAGAAGAGGAAAGACAAGGCAAAATTCTCCCTCTGACTCCCCTTCATCCTAGCATGTCATTCATTACCCTGAAGAAACTCCATCTTCTCTTGAAGATGAGGCTTCCCCCTCCGCTTCCAGTCCAGAGACACCTTTGCAAGAAGATGAACCAGAGGTCACTCTTGAGATTGAGAAATTCATGGGGAAAAAAGTCCTGGCTCCAAAGGTCACTTACACATTGGACCATCAAAAATTTCTACATGTCCTTATTGCACTCTTGAAACCATAATTGGCACGCCAGCTGCCACGGAAGGTCCTCCAAACCCCGGTTTCTATAACCAAAGAGGATGCTGCTTGTCCCACTCAAGGTCAGTTCAGACCAGTAGTCGGCCACAAGTCCTGTGCTTCCCCGATTCTGAGGGAGGAGAGTAGTTCGAGAAAGGACAGCTTTCTTGCCCTCAAGAGCAGGATCCCCTGGTAGAGTTAAGAAGCGAAGTTCGCAGTCTTTAGAGCCAGTTGGAGGTTATGTGTATCGCTTCAAAACATCTAAAAGAGTTTGTGCCTAAGATCAAGAGCTATGACGAACTTGAAGTGAATGTGCCTTGAATAGAAGCTAAAGCCCCTCCTGATTAGACTATTAATAATGAGCAGGTTCATCAAATAATGAGGAAAATTAATTATGAGCCCCTGTCCAACCAAACATTAAAAGGAGAAGAGGCAACCACTCTCCCATTAAAGGTCATTGAAGCCACAACAGCTTGTCGCAAGACGAAGCAAGGCATAGGGTATTTTGTCTTGTCCCCCTAAGACAATAAACATTTTGCGAGGCGGTCAAGTCCAAAAGAAGCAAATGAAGTGCAGCGAAGCAAAAGAAGAATGAAATCATGCAGCAAAATGAGCCAGAGGAGAAAAAGAGGCATTTCATTCATAAATTCAAAATTTTTACAAGTGCCGGCATATAGCAAAGAAAGGACAATCGCAAAAACGATCAATGATATTATAGATCTCCGCTCTGGATGCTGCAGAAGAAGCCTCACATGCTAAATACGCTCCTTCAGTTCAACCACCATTTGAGCCTCCTGTTCCACGGAGACGGTTTCTGACTCAATGGTGTGAATGAGCTTTGATAGATCCTCAGCCAAAGAGGCATCCAAGGCCTTCCTTTGATTCATCTCCCTCTCAAGATCATCAAATTCACTTCTCAACCTCCACATCTCCACCCTTATGGCTACCATCCTATTGAAACAAGCTCTTCCCTCCATCTTAAGATCGAGCTGATGAGCAATCATAGTGGCCTTCTTCTATGCACAGGAATCTATTCCCTCACGATGACGTGTGATCAACTGCTCCAAGGAAGCCAGCTTGCTAGTTTCTCCCTCATGATGCAACCTTCCCAATCTTCAGCTCTCGAATTCATTTAAAAGTAGCATCAAAATGAGAGAGGACTTCTTGCGCATTCCCCTAAGCAGTGGTCGTAAGGGAAACCTCCTTGAGTTTGATCAATGCCTCTCCCAACTCAATGAGAGGAAGCTCCGTTAAATGCTGAAGGCTTACACAGAGCATGTCAGTAATCATGCTGGATACCCCGCTGAAATTAGGTCTGGATGGTCCTACTAGGTCCACCACTACAAAAGGAGCTTTGGTTTCGAGGGCCGGGCTCAAAGGAATGATAGCCATATGAGTCACTGGCTCTTCTAGAGAAATTGCGAAGCCCAAAGTCTCAGGCTCCTTGGATTCGAAGGGAGCCCCGGTCTCAGGCTGCTCGATCCCCTCAACATTGGTCTCCTCAGCACCAGCCTCCTCACCTTGACCTTTACCTGCTAAAGCCACCACTCTGGTCTCGGTGTGCTCCAAAACAACCTCTTCCCCTTGTCTCAAACATGGCCTCGATAAGTTTAAGGCCAACATCTCTTCCTTATTCTTCACCTTCCTGAACTGTCACTTCAGCCTCGACAAGTTTAAGGGCTACCTCCTCCCTGTGACCTTCAACCTCAGCTGCGGCTCTTCTAGCTCTCACCCACAACCAAAACCTCTACCACAAAAAGCTCAACCCCCTTATCTTCATGACCTGCACACTCTGGGGCCGCAGCCTCTTGATGCTCAGGTGCCTCACTAACCATAGGCCCCTCCTCTTGAGAGATGCTTGGCCCTCACTATCCATGACTACAACCCCTGTCTCAGTTGAGGCAGCAACCTCCTGAGCGTCAAAGGCCCTGTCAGTGTCAAGTTCCTCTCCTTGAGTAGTAATAGCAAGGCCTTCAACCCCATTGATCTTCATTGGAACTGGATCTGACTTAGGAATCACCTCTTGGACTTAGAGGCATCACCTCAAGTTTTGGCGTCACCTCTCGATCAGAGCGATGACAATAGGTTCAGAGGGGCCAGATTCATCTACCTCAGTCTCTGAAGAGGTAGAAAACAGTTCAAGACAGGCAGAAGATGATGGAGAAAGTGGAGAGGGTGACTCGTAAGGGTTAGCAAACGAACCAGAGAAGGCAGAACATGAAGAGCTACCTCTTGATTCTAAAATGACTAGAAGTTTTGCACTCTTGCGTTTTGGAGAAGGCCTGATAGCCCGAGCCGGTGCACGAGTGCTGGTAGGGGCAGAGCGCTTCCTTTTCTTCCCTCCTACTGAAGAAGGAATAGCTCCCTCATAACTCCCCTCTCGAGAAGAGCCTGCAGCAAGAACACTGTGTGGGACACTCCCTATTAGTGCGTTCAAATCTTCAATTGGGCGCCCTTCATGACCAGGGACCTTTCAACCCTCCCTCCATTGAAAGATAGAGGTGAGGTTGTTAAAGAGGATCCCCGTTTTCTACTCCATGGCAAGAAGCTGCAGTGAGGAGTCGTCTGCTTCTATCCCTCGGGGTATCCTAAGAGCCTACCAGTTCCAAGGGTAGCCCAAGTCCAAGACCTCGTCAAGAGGGAGGGCGTTAATGATCCTCCTTTGCCTGGTATCTTGGCGCCAATTGCAGTTCTCCCCTTTTCAAGGATGATCAGCTTCCCAATAACCCCGGCTGGTAATCCTCCACCAGCGTACATAAGCCTCGATCGCTTGGACCCTTTTGCCAAAATGCGGTACCACATACTTGCTGACTTCTGTCATCTCCAAACATGTGGGCCACGCAATGCGAATATGCTCTGGCCTCCATGATTGTTGAAGAATCCCTAGCTCTTCCTTCCTCACTATGTTCACTCTGTCGTGAGGCTCTTCGAAGAACACAGAGAAGGGGCAACTCTGATCCAGCCCGTGCTGACGAGCAAAGCGATGGGGGAAGTACCCTTCAAGTATGGCACTATATAGGGTTCGATAGGCTAAAACCCCACCTCTGACGCTCAAGATAAATATAAGTGCCTTGATGGTTGTGGGAGCCCCATCCAGCTCCTTGCCCAGTTCATCAATAAATGCCCGATCAGTACAGCCCCCGACCAGAAATGGGACCTGACGCATACTGGAGAACTCATTCCCAAATAAGTTCCGTGCATCCCCCGGGCTATGAAAGATAGCCTTCTACCCGGCAATCCTCATCAATAAGGGGCACATTTTCTCCCCTGCGCCCGGACTTTTGACATAAGTGGCAGGGAAATAACCCTCTAGCCACCCATACACATAGTGCATGGGGAATGGCAGCTTGAAGTCCCCAGGGAAAGCTTCGCCTCTGACAATGCCATTACGCCCTTTCTTGCCTTTGCAGGCCTTCCCCCTCAAGATGGCTCCCAATCCATGGTAGATGTTGCACAGGACTGCAAGGACATACTAGCGCCCCCTTGCCATGTCACACGCCACATAGAGCGTGCCTGGACGGATAGTATCGGCTCCTCTGGGGAGCACAAACTTGCATAGAAACAAGGTCAGGTACGTAGCCAAGAAGACACAGTCATCACTGGTTTCAGATTGGTAAATTGGAGGTGTCCCCTTCACAACTGCTTTCTCCTTTCCCCTCAAAATAACTGGACCATCTTCCTCGGGGTAATCCCCACAAAAGAATTTCAGCCATTCGGCAAAAGTCACACGACGATTACTAGACTTCGAGAAAAGCAGCTAGTAAATCTCAAAGATCTTCTGAAGACTAGCAGGTGGTTCCTCTCCCCCTAGGCAAGCACCATCGAAGATGACTGAGTTTTGAGGCATGAACTCATCAACTCCGATCAACGGAAGGCCACCAATGAAATAACGATCCAGCAAGGAGATCCCCGTTTCACCATGACTGAGGAGCCATGTATTGCTCGCATGACTCCATGTTTTTAATAATACCTTGATGGTATTCGAGCATTGATCATAATAGCTGCCTGAGCACCGCATAGCAGCTAATAAAGAAGCACACTCAATAATGCTTATGTGCAACCACAGCACCTTGATGGTCCAAGAAGAGTACCCTTTTAAATATCGGTGCTCCCCTTGCACTCGGAGGCCAGTAGAAGACCATATCAGCCCCTTTGTCTTCACCATTCTTTTCCCCAATGTGGGCAAATTCTCTCCAGAGGCCACATTCTTATGCATGCAATGAAGGAGTGCCACCCCCTCTTCAATATTGATGTTATCATCATTGCCTTCCCAAAAAAACGAACTGAGTCGGTAATGAAAGTGACACTCAGAGGCCACTCTGGTTTGCATAGTGGTTCTATCCACTAAATGGGCTCACTCCTGACCAAGTTCTCCCCAGTAAAATCATTTGTGCCAAGCTCTCCTCCCCTTTGAAGAGTTTTCACATCAGGCATTCTGTAAGAAGGCTCAACCATTATATACAGCTTAAAGACTCACTGCCATGTGCGAATCACTAAGGCATAGACTAGCACTGTGCGTGATTAATGTCGCTCGTGTTGATTAAAACCCAGCATCGGCTGTGTTGTCAAAACCTAATGTTGGCTGTGTTTGTCAAAACCCAGCGCCGGTTGTGTTCTCAAAAGCTAACGCCTGCTGCATTTGTCAAATCCCAGTGCCAGCTGTGTTCTCAAAAGCTAGCACAGGCTGTGTTAGTCAAAACCCAACGCTGGTTTTGCTCTCAAAAGCTAGCGCCGGTTGTGTTCTCAGAAGCTAGCACCAGTTGTGTTCTCAAAAGTTCCAGTGCCAGTTGTGTTCACAAGCCTAGCACTGGCTACATTTCTCAAGGGCGAATGTCGGCTGTGTCTTGGTCACATCTCAATGTCGTTTTTCTTCAAATCCTTCACACGTGCCACAAATTGCGCACATGTCACCTTGAATTTCGAGTGCATCACTTGACAACTGCCACCCGTGACGTGGTCTAATGCGCATCCTGGCACATGTGGATGGCGACTGTTACCTTCCCCGAGACCCTTTGTCTCCCCCAATGACTGTTCACTGCCCTACAGCCCCTCGGTTTCTCACTGAGAAACCTCTCCACTTGCCAAAACCCAACATTGAGCCTTTCCCGTTCTTCCACACCATCAGAAAATCCTTGAAAACTAGTGGAAGTTCACCGGTAGCTCCCTACTACAACTTGGACCCTTCTCCCCTTCTTCGATACTCCAAAACTACTGTCAGAATTTCTATAGACCCCGACGAACTCCTTGCTTTTCTCACCCTGATAGCAACCCTCGCCGGCATACTCTTGCAACCCTCGCGAATGCCCCTGCGCTCCCTCGATGGTGCTATATCTTCTTAGCCAGAACTTTCTTACCAAAGTTCTCGCCAGTGAACTCTTGAAAACCTTCTTGAAATGCCCTATGTATTTGTCGAAGTCCTAGCAGGAAGCTTCCCTCTCTCTCTTACTACTGGAAAATTACCTCTTTTTTTACCGAAAAGGCGAACGGTAAAAAGGGGTTTACCACCTTATATAGGCAGCACTTCCCTGAAGTGCCCCCAACAAACTGGGAATCCCAACTAGGTCCCTGAAGGCCAAACGGCGATGGATCAGATCAGGTCGGGCTCAGACCCAAGTCTCGAATAGAAGTTTACCACCGCCCATGTAGCACCAAGAGTTAAATGGACCAAGATAGGGCCCGAGTCCCAAACTCAGACCAACATCATCTGCAACTAACGCCGCATGTGTTACCACTGCACACAATTAGCACCGCTGTGTTATCGTCGTCCATGCTAACGCCACGTGTGTTATTGTCGCCCATGCTAGCGCTGTGTGTGTTATCACTGCCCATGCTAGCATTGCGTATGTTACTGATGTCCACGCTAGCATTGTGCATGTCTAAGCCTGGTTACCGCCATGAGTGTTTTGTCAACATCCTCAGTAGAAGTTACACATGTACTGCAGCCTGTCATCCCCAGTGGAGTTAGGTGTATGTCAAAAAGAGTCATGCTTACCTCTTCAAACCCCAGGGGGTCTGTTCTGCACCAAGTCATTATCCTCACTTAGACCCTTTCCCATCTTATGTCCAAGAAGTCGGGTTACTTTTCATAAATCTAATCTCCATAGAGTCTTATCTTTTACCCCAAGGAGTCACACTTGCCCCCTAATCCCCAGTAAAGTCTGCTTTTGTTTGCCATCCCACATCAGGTCACCATCTCCATCTAAGCCCTTTGCTTGTGTATGTCCTTAACCATTTTATCCCAAGGGAGTCGGATTGTCGTCCATGCTTCTAATCCCCATGGACCTTCACCTATATGACGACCTACACAATGATCTGTACTGCATGACCTTAAACTGCACAGCCATGGTCTAGATGTATGACCCTAAACTGCATTATCATAAACTGTAGCGGAGGTCTAGTTGCACAACCTTAAACTGTATGGTCCTAGTTGCATGACTTTAAACTGCATAGCCACAGTCCAAGCTATATGACCTTAAACTATAGTGCATGTTCTGACTGAATGACTTTAAAAGGCATAGCACCATAGTTCAAACTATATGACCTTAAACTGTAGCGGAGGTCTAGTTGCACGACCTTAAACTGTATGGTCCAAGCTCCATGACCTTAAAATGCATAGCCATGGTCCAAACTATACGACCTTAAACTGTGGCAAAGTCTAGTTGCATGACCCTAAAATGCATGGTCTTGGCTACCCAACTTTAAACTGCATAGCCACGGTCCAAGCTATATGACCTTAAACTATAGTGCACGTCTTGGCCGCATGATGTTAAACTGCTTTACCCAGGTCCTAGAGGCATGACCTTAAACACGCCCCCTCATACATGCACACCCCGTGTGTGTGCACCACCTTCATTAACTCCCTAATAAATCCATCTTCCTTCATTACCATTCATCATTCTCCAGTGAGTCTCACCCGCACTCACAAATGGCAAGCCACCTCATCATCCATACTTGTCGTTAGCTAGTGGATCACCCCTTTCCAGCTTCCATACCAACACCGTTCATCACCATCATGGTTCAGCTATACGACTTTAAATTATAGTGCACGTCCTGACCGCATGACGTTAAAAGGCTTTGCACAGGTCACGGAGGCATAACTCTAAACACGCCTTCACAAAAAAAAAAGAGAGAATAACAGGCATGGTGTATACCTGGACAAGGGAACACCATGAGTAAAAATGATGGATGGGCACGATCACAAAACCATGACTAAAAGAGTTCCATAAAATAAAAATCGGTGCAAACTCCAAAGGCTACCGTGAGTAAAAATGGAAGAATAAGGGTGGACACGACCGAAAGGTCATGGGTAAAAGAGGCCCAAATAAAAGGAAGTTGGTGAAAACCGTTTCTACGGCGCCACTTCCCAAGTCAAAGTAAAAATCCATAAAGGACGCTTGGACCAATAAGCAAATTGATGCAGCACATGCCTCATAGGCGGCCTCAGTCATTGTGCAAGAAGAAAAATCCTTGGTGTCAAAATGCCCTGATACCAAGGCCCAAAAAGATGAGCATCAAGCAAATGTTTTGACAGCCTGAGTCCATTTGAAAAAGGACTCTAAGGACAGAAGGCTCGCTAAGAAGGCAAGACAAGTCTCATGAAGAAGACCATCATTCCCAAGATGTCACTAACGCACTCCAAGATGCTCAAGGAGCCCCAAGAAAGCTAAGTCAGTCAGACCTTGGACCTTTCATGCAGCAACCAAGATTGAGCTCCCAAGGGTCCCCTCGGACAAAGAAGAGAGGTATTCTGATTGTTGAAACTGCTAGCATTAAGCAAGGTTGTGCTCACAGCTGGTCACCTCGACAAAATGAGGTACCCTGCCCTCCAAGCAAAATATGGTGTGAAAACCAGACAGCTGCCAACATAAGGCCCTTCAGCAGACCATCCAGAACAAACAACAAAACAAAGAAACCCAGACTCAATGGGAAAAACTCCCTTCAGCAAGGCACTTGAACGTTAGACGAGCCTAATTCTAACCAACGAGGTCCACACAAAATCCTCAGCTGTCAGAATCACAAACAGTCCCTTGAGGGTGAGGACTTCAACAGGATCCTTCAAAAAGTCTCTTCTCCCTCAAAAGTCTCCACGAGTGGACCGTCACAATGCATTCAAATGTCAGAGCATCATAGTTATAGCATTGCATGGATATCTCCTCGACGTTCATGTGGTCCTGTGGCTAGGGAAAAAAAAGCAATAAAGCGGAAGGAAATTTTTCAAATGTTGTCCTTCTTGCTTCTCTTGAAGAACAACATTTAGCAGGGCAAGCTGTTTCAACACATTTTCAACACCTTGGGTCCTCAATGCAGAATAAAGGAGAAGCCAGTCAATAAAGCCCTGACACACAGTTTAACTTTTGATAGTCTCATAATTTTTGCATAATGCGTTAGAATCTTTCTAAGGACTTCAAAAGGCCATATGTCAAGTTTCGTCGTAATCCGACATGTCTAAGGCAGTGCAGACAGATAAACAATTTTGAAAAAATCAGCCTCTCACACCCTGAAATGGACCTCATAACTAGAACTCTATTTTCGGTAAGTCAAATGGCTGTGGGATTATCGCCATTGGATCAAGCACGGTTGAAAACCTCCAGGGGTCAAGTTTCGGCTTAAATGGATGTTCCAGAACAAAGTTATGGTGAAACATTAAAAAAGGGCAAGACGCACCTATTCCCGAGCAGCCTCTCTGCACTAATCTCCATTAAAGGAGATTGGTTTACACAGTCATGAGCAACAACTTCGGAGGCTCATATCTCACTCATTGTAAGTCGGATTGCGTTCAAATTTTGTGAGTGTGTTTGTCTCGTCAAGACAAGTGTTTTGATATGTGGCATCCCTCATGACAATGCCCGAGCAGAGAGAAAAACTATAAAGAAGTTGGTGATTCGTGAAGCCAGTTGCAGGAAATTCAGCAGAAGCATGATCCACTCAATCGGCCATATCACGATGCTCACGTACCCCATCGACGTGAAACTAATTGCATCATGTACATAAGATCCAATGATATGTCTAGTCTGAACCTTGTGTATGATGAACGGTTGGATTTGACACACGAAGGCATCAAAGGTGCTGCAGAATTCGACCACCAGATTACAAGGTCCGATCAAAAACCCAAGATGGCAAAATCTTCATTCGGGCACGAAATCGAGCTGCGTGTGTTGCAACACGATCATGACGGCACGCTCAGTGCAATTTAGCAAAGAAATCAAAGAAAAAAATCAAGAAACAAGCACAGTATCGGTCAAAAGTTTTCAAAATTCATAATCAAGTCGCATGATCGTGGTCTAAAAATGAGATTTGTGGCTCGAAGTTGGTATTAAATCGATCGTCATACTAAGCCCATCGAGAAAGTAATCATCTTTCAGCCAAACGGGCATCGAAGAAACCCCGAATCATCCATGGAAGATCACGCATGTTCTAAGGCAGCAATAAGGACTGTTTTGGAATTTTTTATATTGTTACGCAAGGGAAAAACAGTCAATTTACACCATGTTTAGATTTTTCTTTAATTCAAATAAATTGTAATTATCATCAATTAGGCTAGATTTTGGGCATCCACCTGTGTTTAGGCCCAATTCTATAAGTACATGCTAAACTTAATTGTAAAAAGGTTTCCCTCAATTTTCAATCTCATGAATAAAATTTGAAAGTGTCACATTGAAATTGTGAGCACGTCTTGGAGAGAGAGAGAGGAGAGAGAAGATAAAGTTTGATACCCTTTAATGAAGGTAACTTTCTCTTTCCTCCTCTCTTCTCTCTTTCTCTCTCCTCTTCTCTTCTCTCTCTCTCTTTATCTGTCCTCATCTCTTCTCTCCTCTTCTCTTGTCCTCTCTTCCCTCTCTTTCTCTCCTCCTCTCTTCTCTTCTCTTTCTCTCTCCTCCTCTCTTCTCTCTTTCTCTCTCCTCCTCTCTTCACTCTTTTCCTCTTCTTTCTTTCTCTCTCCTCTTTTTATTCTCTCTATCTTTCTTTCTCTCTGATCTTTCTTTTCTCTCTTCTCTCCAATCATGCATGGTGGTGTCTATCGTCGAGCATGACATCCTCTTTCTTCTCTTAATCTCCTGAAAATACGCAATGAGCCAGGCCTTAACCCGAGTGGCTGGCCGGGCCTCTATCCAAGTTCCGCTGTCTCCATGTCATGCACGGCGATGCTCATCACCGTGCATGACATTTCTCCCCTTGTTCTTTGACAAAGACATTGTACTGAGCCCTTTCTCAAAGTGACGGGTTCGGTCGTGTCTAAGTCCCCTTTGACACGCATGGCGATGTCTATCGCCACGTGTGTCTTCTCTTTTCTCTCTCTTGTCTCTTTCCCTCTATCATTGAGGGTGGAACCTCATCGTTGTTCATGCTTTCTTCTCCTTTCTCTCTCCTCTATCATGGATGGCAGAACCCCATTGTTGTCCATATTTTCTTCTCCTTTCCCTCTCCTTTGTCATGGACGGCAGAACCTCATCGTCCTTTATATTTTCATCTCCTTTCTCTCCCCTGTCATAGATGGCAGAACCTCATCACCATCCATGTTTTCTTCTCCTTTCTCTCTCTTCTGTCATGGATGGTGGGACCTCATCATCGTCCATATTTTCTCTCTCCTCTGTCATGTACAGTGGAACCCCATCGACGTCCATGTTCTCTTCTCCTTTCCTTCTCCTCTGTTATGGACGGCAGAACCTCATCACCGTTCTTATTTTTTCTCCTTTCTCTCTCCTCTGTCATGGACGGTGGAACCTCATTGCCGTCCATGTTTTCTCTCTCCTTTGTCATCAACGGTGAGACCTCATCACCATCGATTCTTTCTTTTCTCTTCTCACTCTTTATCATGGACGGTGGAACCTCATCACCGTCCATGCTCCTATCTTTCTTCTCTCGCCCTTTTCATGGACGGTGGAACCTCATCACCATCCATGCCTCCCTCTTTTTCTCTCTCCTCTGTCATGGACAGTAGAACCCCATCGTCGTCCACATTTCTCTTCCCTCGTCTCTCTCTTCTTCTTTTCTCTTCTTCGCTCTTTTATTCCCTTCTTCAGTTTTTCTTCTCTCTCTTATGTCTTCTCTCTCAATCTCTTATTTATGTCTCTCTCTTCTCTTCTCTTCTCTTCTCTTCTCTTCTTCATTTTCTTCTTCTTGCTCTTTCTTTCTTCTCTCTTATCTCTCCTTCTTTTCTCCTCTCTTTTCGTCTCTTTCTCTCTTTCCTCCTCGTTGACCAAGGGAGGCTAAGCCAAGCACTATCATAGTAGTCTTGTCATCGACTAGTATTGTCGTCGTGCCGGTCTGAGTTACCGTGCCCATCTTGCTGCCACAATAAGTTAGTCATCGTGACAGGTGGGTCGGTGTTAGTTCTGTCATCGAGTAGTATTGCCGCCTTGTAGGTCTGAGTTACCGTGCCCGTCTTGCTACCATGACGGGTTAATCACTTACTGGTCTAGCCACTGTGTCAGTCTAGCCACTTGGTCAAATTTTTCCCTTCCCCTTTCCTCTATTTTATCTCTTTCTTCTCCTTTCATCACCCCAATCTCTATCCTCTTACTCTTTTCTTCTTCTTTTGGATGTGCATTAGCCCAGAGACAAAGGTGGGGTCCCTTGACCCACTTGTCTTGTAAAATTAACCATATTGTACAATCGCTGAAACAGGAAAGTACAGGTCAAGGGAGGTGATTCCGATCCAGTTGTTTGACTGAGGGGCTTTCCGATGTGATCTAAGAGGGTGGTCAGGCGAGTCAGCCCGAGTGAGTCACGGACCCAGGTGAGGTGTGTCCCGCCTCACATTAAAATTCCTCTCTCATAGATTGGTATACCTGCCCTTATTTTGTAACAAGATTCCCGAGAGAGTGGTCTCAAGTCTCGGGTTTCCCTGAAACCCGAGACACGTGCCACCATGTCATCCCGACCCGGAGGGCGAGATCGAGACACCTAACCAATTGTAACCTGAGGTTGAAGAGATTAATGAAAAACATTGATCTTTCCCCCTTGAGCTTGATTTTTTATTCTTTCTTAACCAAAAGAGAGGAGAGAAAGAACTTTTACTCCTTGAGGATTATCCTTAGAAACCCCCACTTCAAACCTAGAACCCCTCACTTCCAACCTAGAACCCCTCACTCCCAACTTCCATGTGCCTCACCTCCATACACCCTAATCCCAACTTCCATAGTCCTCACCTCCATACACTCTTGTCCCAACTTCTTTCAACCTAGAACCCTTCACTTCCAACCTAGAAGTCCTCACTCCCAACTTCCATAGGCCTCACCTCCATACATCCTAGTCCCAACTTCCATAGTCTTCACCTCCATACACCCTTGTCTCAACTTCCACAGTCCTCACTTCCCCAAGTCCCAACTTTCATAGTTTGTACTCCCATACACCTTAGCCCACTCCCTAATCCATAAGTTGTAACCCTACACCCTAGGTTTTTACACTAAGAACCCAACCTATCTTAAGAAGCATCCCAAAAAGGTTGGTATCAACCTAACCCTTGGGTCTAAACCCGCAGTCCATACTAGGTACTTAACCTTCTCCCTCTCTCTTCTTCTTCTCTTTCCCTCTATTCTCTCTCCCTCTCTTCTCTTCTTCTCTCTTATCTTCTCTCTCTCTCTCTCTCTCTCTCTCTCTCTCTCTCTCTCTCTCTCTCTCTCTCGAACCGATGGCTCTCTCTTTATTTTCTCTCTCTTTCTCTCTATTTCTCTGCCTCTCTCACTTGGACCGGCAGCCTTTCTCACTCTTCTCTTCTTCTCTCCCTTATCTCCTCTCTCCATATCTTCTCTTCGTCTATCTTCCTCTCTCTCTCGAATCGGTGGCCAGCCTATCGATCCCTCACTTTCTCTCTCTAACTTCCTCTCGAAGCGACAACCTACCCTCTCTCTTCTCTTCTTCTCTCTCTCTCTTTTCCCTTCTCCATGTCTCCCTTTCTGTCTCTCTCTCTCTCTCTCGCTCCCCTCTAGCCGTCAGCCCCTCTCTTTATCTCTCTCAACCTTCTCTTCCTCTTTATCTCTCTCTCAGACCAAAGGTCAACGGTCCCTCCCTTCTCTCATTTTACTCTCTTCTTCTCCCCCCATCTCTCTCCCTTCTCTTCCTCTCTCTCTCTCTCCTCCATCTCTCCCGGACCGGCGGCCAAGCCACTGGTCCCTCTCTTCTCTCCCCTTCTCAGTCACTCTCTCTTCTCTTCCTCTTTGTCTCCCTTCACCTCATCTCTCTCTTCTCCTTCCTCTTTCTTTCTCTCTCCCTCTCTCTCCTCTCATCTCTCTCTCTTCTCATCAGTCCCTCTCTTCTGTCCCCTTCTCGATCCTTCTCTCCTCTCTCTCTTCTTTTCCTCTCAATCTCCCTTCATCTCATATTTCTCTTCCCCTTTCTCTTTCTTTCTCTCCCTCTCTCCTCTTATCTCTCTATCCCTCTTGTCTCTCTCACTTTTCTCTCCCTATCTCCCTCTCATCTCTCTTACTCTTCTCTCCTTATCTCTCTCACCCTCTTGTCTCTCACTCTTCTCTCTCTCCTCTCGTCTTTCTCACTCTTCCCTCTCTTTCTAACTCTCTTTCTCTCACTCATTATCTCTCCCCTCCTCTCGATCTCCCTCTCTTTCTCTTCTTAACTCTCTCCTTCTCATCTCTTTCTCTCACTCCTCTCCCTCTTTCTCTCTTTTTATCTCTCTCCTTCTCTCTTTGCTGTCTTAATTGTCTCTCTCAAACTCTCTAACTCTCTCTCTTACCTCTTCCTCTATTCCCTTTCCCTCTCTCTTCTCTCTCCTTCTCGTTATCTCTCCTTTTTATCTCCCTTCTACTTTTCTCTTTTATCTCTCTTCATTATCTCCTATTAACACTTTCTTTCTTCTTTGCATCTCTTTCGGCCCCTCTCTATTATGCAGTTCACTTTCTTATCTCTTTTCTTTCTTATTATAAAACCCATATTCCCTTCTTTTTTTTTTCTACTATTAATATTCTTATTATTATTACTATTATTATTATAATCGGGACATTCATTAGGGGGGCATGCTAAGGTTCATCTGGCTTGGGTCCGTCCACAGTTCAATTCCTTAACTATTCTCCAGGGTATTCAGACTTCGTTTTGATACCTTTTTTGTCTCCTGTATTGCAAGGTTGTTAGATTGACAAGTGGTCCTTCTTGTCCCCTTTCTGATTTCTTAATTTTTTCATCTCTTCCACCACCATACTCTTAACAATCATCTTTCTAATGACAAGTTAGGGTCTTTCGAACCCTTGTCTTATGATAAGGAGCAGAGTACAGCAATAGAGTCAAAGTCAAACTAACTGCAAGCTAAGGGGCTTCTAATCGTGATCTAATAGAGCGTCCTGCACTCTTGAGCATGTCACAAACCCACCGTGAGGTAAGTCCCGCCTCACACACCTATTCTCTCTCCTTAGTTGGTGTGTACCCGCACCCGCATGTATACCACGTGCATCGTGGTTTCTGAAAGAGCAATATCGGGCCGGGTCCCACATCCAGTTCCTCGCCCATGGAAACAAACTCGACAAGATCAAGGTCAAACCAGTGGCCAACTCAACCTGGATCTGCCTCACCCCGGCTCCCTCGGGGACCCGAGTCCGATAGACCCCCTCTAGAACAACCTCATGAGCTGCATAAGCATGTGTGCGGCTTGTGTGTCACATGCAGATAAGTATGTCCAACTATGAGAGGATTTTAATGCGATGAAGGAGATGGACTCGAGCACCTACCTCACCACAGTTGTAAGTTCATGGGATAAGCCCAGACTATTGCCCCCTTAGATCAGTGAACGAAAGCCCTCCGGTTGTATAATAGCGTGGTTTGGATATGGCCCCCTCTCTAAACTCAACACGTCATCTCAAAATCTCACATAAGGACTGTTGATCGAATCCGAATAGAATATACTCCTCTCAAATGTACCTTTTAATGGGTGAGTGGCTCTAATTTTGGGGTTATAGTGATTAAGGAGATAAGAAAGAGAGAGAAGAGAGGAAATAATAAGAATGAATGAATGAGGTTTAGAAGAGATAAGAAGGAGAAGAAGAAGAAGAAGACAAATGAAGTGAAGAGATGACCCGAAGAGAATCGGATAGCCTCTTAACGTAACTTCTCCCAAGAGGTATGATTGGAGACCATGAAGCATCAGGCTCGAAGCCTTGGTACCCGAAGGGTTCGGAACGTGGAGTTACAAAACTGAGCCTATAACTATGCACCTAAACCGAACAGCCCCATAAAATTAGTCAAATGAGAAAAGAAAATGAGAGAGAAGGAAGCCCCTCTCAACCCAAGCACTATGTGACTTGGTGGTTAGTGTAGCGAGAGGGTCAGAATTTTAAAGAAAGCTGACTCAGGATGACCGTGACCCGAGTGACTGAGTGCAAGAGAATCAACGTCTCATATGACCCAAATTCACTGTACGAGAGGGTGATTAGAGTAGAAATCCTAAAATTAAGACACTAAGATACTATCTCAGGATGACCCCAAGTTGAGTGTTTAAGCAGTAAAAGAAGCAACCAGCAAAGAGAGAGAGAGAGAGAGAGAGAGAGAGATAGAAAGATGACAATATAAAATAAAATGAAATAACTGAATTGTTAAAGGAGTGTGGTTTAGAGAGAAGAGAATGAAGAATGTGGGTGCCAGTGTAATGGATAAGGAGCAGTCAGAGGCAATAGGAAGGTACGGCCGAATAGAGGTTATGGGGTGTAACAGTGAATAGGAGTTAGAGAGGGTATTGGGGCGTGTAGGGGTGTGTAAGGGCGAAGGTGGATGTAGGTGCAGATGGGAGCAATGATGTGCTTGAGGTGGATGCGAGTTGATGTGTGATAGGCGCCTGTAGAGTTAAGGTAGATGAAGGCGCGGATGGGAACTAGGAGGGGATGATAGCATGGATAGGAGATAGGTTGTTAAGGGCAGATGGAGTGGTTGAAAGATAAGGCGGATGGGAGGCTAGGCAAGTGAGTGCGGATGAGGACGTGTGCGATGGGTTAGGCATAAGTAGAGGTGTGCGAGGTGAGTTAGGCACGTTGTTGGATGGCTAAAGGTGCGGGTGAGAGAGTGTAAGTGTTAAGCGCGGACGAGGATAACGAGTGAGGCGCGAGCATAAATGATGAGTGGGGAGATAAGAGAGTTCTAAGGGCGGATAGAGATAGTGACAAGAGAGGGCGAGTTGAGATGTGACCGTGAGAAGGGGTGAGAGTTGGGCATACCCGCCTAAGGCACGGGTCAGTCACTTGATGAGAGGGAGAGTGAGCGTGACGAGAGAAAAGACGAAGAGGGAAGCAGGGTCCATGCCTAGATGCGGGCCAGTGATTTTAGATGAGAAAGAGAGAGCGAGTGAGGCGAGAGCAAAGAGGAAAGGGGAGGAAGCCAGGCCCGCACTTAGATGCAGGTCTATGATTTTAGACGAGAGAGAGGGAACGAGTCAGGCGAGAGGAAAGTGGAAAAGGGAGGAAGTCAAGCCTGCGCCTATACACGGGTCTGTGATTATAGACGAGAGAGAGGGAGTGAGTGAGGTGAGAGAGAGAAAGAGAGCAAGAAGTGCTTAGACCCTCCCTGAGTCTGAGTAGGGGAGAGAGAAAGAGAGATAAAATAGAGAGAAAGAAAGGAAAGAAGAAAGAGTAAGAGAGAATAAAGAGTGAGAAAAGAGGAGAGAGAGTAGACCAAGGATGAGCTTGAGCCTAAGTGCATATCCATCGGTCCTCTTGCATGCATATTAGAGAAAGAAAGAGATGCTTAGGCTTAATGGGTAAAGGTTAGTGTCTAAGCTTTGGTGATTTTAAACGAGAGAGAGGGAGTGAGTGAGGTGAGAGAGAGAAAGAGAGTAAGAAGTGCTTGGACCCGCCTTGAGTCTGAGTAGGGGAGAGGGAGAGAGAGAAGAGAGAAAGAGAGAGAAAGAGAGGAGAGAGAAAGAGAGAGGAGAGAGAAAGAGAGAGATAAAATAGAGAGAGAGATAAAATAGAGAGAAAGAAAGGAAAGAAGAGAGATAAAATAGAGAGAAAGAAAGGAAAGAAGAGAGAGAGAAAAAAAGAATAAAGAGTGAGAGAAGAGAGGAGAGAGAGTATAGCTAATATGAGCTTGAGCCTAGGTGTATATCCATCGGTTCTCTTGTATGCACATTAGAGAGATAGAGAAGCTTAGGCTTAATGGGTCAAGGTTAGTGTCTAGGCTTTGGTGTATGGTTAGGTAGGTTGGGTTGAGGTGGGGTGTATGGGAACTTAAAGAGTATAGGGTAGGCTAAGGTCCATGGGGGACTATGGTGTATAAAATAGGGTGAAGTGTAGGGGATAGGCTAAGGTGTATGGTGCTCTATGATATATGGTGTATGGTGTATGGTGTAAGGGTATTTTATCTCTCTACAAAATGTTTCTCTTCTCTCATATTGAACCTTGAACTTGCAACCAAAGCAAAAGAATAAGCAAAAGCTCACTTCAAATGTTCCAATATTCAAGCCCTAAGTAAGAGTTATTACAAATGAGGTACGTTTCCTTATATAAAGCAACCTATGTTTCCTTATATAGAGCAACCACTAAACAAGGCTGGAATGCTCAAAAGTACCCAAAATTGTCAAAAAATAAATATTTTAATAAATTAATATTAATCCTGTTTTGGGACCAAATGACCAAAATACCCCTAACCACTTTTCAACAAATGACAAAACCATCCGTCCATAAAGGGCCTCTTACCATTGCTAGGCCTCGAGAGCTTTTTCGGAAGTCTACGATGGTAATTCAGGCTATCAATCATCATCAAATTGATGCTTGAACTTTTGCATATGTTTTAATACCCTTTAATCGTTTTGAAACGGATTTTTACGGAAGAACCCAAAATCCAAACAAATTCATAAACTTTGCAATTCTTCGACCACCAATCTGACATGATTTATGATGTTCCTAGCCTTCATTTTGTCACAAATCGAAGGGGACACTATCACGATCATTTTGCAATAAATTTCATCCAATTTGGTCTCCGATTGAGCATATTCCAAATTTGGAAAGTCGCCGGAAAATGGGATTCTGGCAACCGAAAAAGTATGTCATTTCGACCATAAAATTCATATCATCCAATCATATATAAAAATTATACCAAACTGTACCTCTTCGAAGCACGGTCGCAACAGACCCATACTTGCGACAATCCGACATTGGGATCTTGAGCTATGGTCTCTCAAAACATTTGACGTTCTCTTGTATAAAATTTGAATTTTCATGCTTTCGAGCTCATCTTTTCTCTAAAAATTCTCTCATTTCAGGCCACGCCATGATGCGTGCCATATGTCAAGATGAGCGAGTTATCGAGATCTAGCTTGTTTCCAAATTTGAGCTTGATTGGACTTAAAACGAGCAAGTTATGAGCATTTGAAAATCATCTCAAAATGAGAAAATACAGTTTCCCTAAATGGAAATTGGTTCACCGAGGCTGCACCACAATAGTGTAAAACCCACCCTTTTATGGTAAGTTAAGTCCAAAATGGTTCCAAAGGGTCTGATTGAGCAGAAATTTCATACCTGGGGGTTTTTCAACATTCCAGATCTAATGCCAGTTTGTTTGGTACTATTTTGAGACCCATAAAATAGGGTTGTAGTTATATGAGCTACTTTCAGCATGTTATGAACTAGATTTGAAAACCAAGTTTCATCCTGATCATATCAAAACGTGTTGAAGTGTTCTAACACTTCTTCAGAGGTCACCCAGTTTTAGGCTTATTGCTGAAGTGTTCCAGTGGTCTGGCGGCTTCTTGGGCACTGACAGGACCATGTTACTACTGGCTCTCTCTTTATTTGCCTCGAGGATACAAGTATGTCAAAAATGATATATAATACACCCAAGTCCCCTTTCCCTCATCTTATCGCCTATTTAAGCCACCCCTAAGTTTCCTCGAATGTATTCATTCTTAATTCTATATTTTTTTGTCTTGTCACTCATCAATCTCAATATCATCATCTCATCTATATTCATCTTATGGATATGTTGTTTCTTGACTACCCAACATTCTATCCCATTAAGCATGATTGGTCTCATAACTGACCTATAAATCTTCCCCTTTAGTTTCATTAGTACACAACGATCATATTGCGCACCATACCCTAATTCTATGCGCAACATTTTCCTCAATCTCCTGATTTTCCTGGAATATCGACCATTTAGGATTCATAAAAAGATGTTGCAAAGTTTTATGTTGGTTGCCAACCTAAAACACAACCCTCCTCCTTTACTTGGGCTTGGGACTGCCATGATGGAGTTATCAATAAGTTATTACTTGTCTCAAGTGAATAGAAGTTTGCTTCTACATAGTCGTGTACAATGTATGTTTTTGGGAGAAAAAAGTTGTATGATTTAACTATGGTTATTGTTTGAATATGGCTGAGGCTCTAAACAATCAAGTAAGGTGCCTTAAAAGGTATCAAAAAGAGTTATTTTAGTACTAAAAATCTTTGTGATGGCCTAGAAATTTATTTTCATATCTAATTATGAAATTTAAAGCTTCAAAAATAGTATAGATAAAGCAGATCTAGCCTCTTCATTACCTTAATGAAAAATGCGTAATACTTCAAAAAAAGAAAAAGAACAAGCATATCTATAAACACTTGATAGTCTTGAAAGCTAACGGTAAAAAAAAAAGCATTACAAGATGCAATAGTTCTAAGATTGGAAATCAATTTTTTCTTATGTCCATACATCTTGGGGATTTGAACTACTCATAATGTAGAAACTCCTGAGCAAGAGCATTTTCTATCATCAAGAGGTAGAGTCAAGATCCAAACTGCCCCTAATGCAAAAACTCTTTACCAAGAGGTTGAATAAATCAAGATGTAGAGTATTTTTATGAAATAAATCATTTAGTTAAACCAATTGACACGAGTGATGTCACATCCATGTATATGATTTTACATGGGTGACATCTATTTAGAAAATAGTTTTATGTACATAAAGAGTTCCCAATTATGTATTTTTATTAGTCTCTAATTTATCCTTTAATTAATTACTTAAAACATTGTTAAACAAAAAGTTCCAATATTATGAACTAAAGTAGCCAAAAAGCGTTGAGTTAATGGGAATACTCCTGATTCATCCCAAGGAGCACCTAAATTTGAAGGGAAAATTATAGCTTCGCCCCTTAACCACATTGTCTAAGCACATGCCCCATCTCAATACTTTTTCAACTACAATACCAATCTCACTATTTTTTATTTTTGCATCGACCCCCTAAATAAAAACGTGGTTTCTTTAGAAAAAGAAAAAAAACCCACTTATTTAAGATATATCCTCTCTAGTAAAACTTGATATTTGAAATATATTTCAAATTTCAAATTTTTTAGAGATAAACTATCTCAAAATTTTTAAAGAGAAAAACTATCTCAAATTTCAAGTTTTAAAAAGAATTTATTTCAAATTTCAAGGCATTTATTTATTGCCTATTTAAATAATATTTTCTCTCTAAATGGTTGAGAAGGTTTCTCTCACTAAACTTGAAACTTAAGATCATTTCTCTCTGTAAAAATTTTGAGATAGTTTCTCTCTAAAACTTTGAAATATGAAGGAGTTTATCTCTAAAAGTTTTGAGATAGTTTCTCTCTCTCTAAAATTTACAAAATTTCAAATGTAAGAAAGAGAAACTATCATAAATATATGGGGGCATTTTCATCCTAAAACATCCATTTTCTTTATAAAGGGAGAAGTTGAAAACAATAAAACTATTAGGGTTAGTGATGTGGATTAAAAAGTATTAGGGAAGTTAAAGCATCTCGATCTTCATCTTACCTAGGAGTTTGAGGGTAGTTTGGTCATTATTTTACTTATTTTTAAATTTTATTTTTAATAAAAAGTATATAATGAGACTATTTATTTTTAATATAAGAATGTCGCAATCATCATTGACTATTAGATTTCAAATCATGTAGTTGACCATGTATCACTTTTGGGCAGAAAACCCAAAATAAAAATTTTGGAATATTATGATGTACTTTTTTCTATAGAATTTTACATTTAATAGTTAAAAATAACTGTGACCTCTTTGCGTATAAAATAAAGAGAAAATTATGTACATGTCCGTTATAGTTTTCGTTATTACGGTTACACCAAATAGTTTATGTTATTACAAAAGTGTCCATTTTTTATCTTCCGTAACACCATTTTTAAAAAAAGACAAGTTGCCCTTTTTCGGATGTTCAACATCCAAATTTATGAACATTATGTTGAACATTCGAAATTAGCCACAACTAAAACAATGTTTTTTCCTATTTTCGGATGTTCAACATCCGAATTTTTGGGATTTTCGGATGTAGAGCATTCGAAAATCATGCGACTGTAAATTTTAACTTCGGCCAGTCTGTTTTCTGCATATTTGAACATTGGCTCAATGTTCTTAATCTGTGAGTTCTTTTGTGCACTTATTTTATATCTCATTGGTAAACATTAGTAAATAGTTCATAGATTTTGCTTTTCAACAGTGTACGTCTTTGACAAACAGCGTTTCTTGGATTTTGCAACCATTTCATAGAGTGAAGGTATGTGGGTCACTTTTTTATATTAGATTGCCACCTGATTTTTGGTTAGGGCTTATACTCAAGCATATTAGTTATTTTTTGTGAATTTAGTATAAACTCCCCATCTGTTTCCCAAGCAATAATTGTGCTAAAACTCGTCTCCCTCTCTCCATGTATCTTATGGTTACTTTCAAACTTGATTGATTTTATTTTGATTCTTCCTCAAATGAAACAATGTTAATTGTATTTAGAATTTTGTAATTAACATTTTGCTTTTTATCTTCTTTTTTCTTCTACTTTTAGTACTAATGTTAAAACAAAGGTTTTGTAAGAGGTTAGAGTCAACTAGAATACCTTATATGACATGCACTACATATTCTATTTTGTTTTTTTGATTTTTTGTTTTTTGGTCTTTTGATTCTAGATTCCTTGCTAAACTTGATATTATTGTGGCTCCTAATCTTTTTTGGTAAACTTGATATTATTGATCTGTAGAACTGTAAATATTTTTAAAATTTGGGGGTTTATACTCATAACAGCAAAAAATAATTGGGTCTATACTTATTATGTGTGTTTCTTGCCGATTGTAGTTTTGCTTGTGTTTTCTGTTATAATTTAGGGTTTTTGCTCCTGTTTATAGGTAGCATGATAGGTGACCATATCATTGGATTTAATCTGTTGTTTATATTATAAGTAGCATTGTTCTCTGTTATTGCTTGAAATTAAATTGAATTTTTTTTTTTGATACAGTCGTTCGTCTATCTATTAATCGAATTATTCAGTTTTTGATTGAACTGCTTGGTTTTTTAATGGTTTGGTTACTGAACTAACATGAATTCTTTTTTATTGATGGGATAATTTAGTTGCCTATGAAAGTTGGATTCTTATCTTTACAATGAAATGACGAGTTGCTTATCAATGTCGAATTATGTTGAAATGATTTAGTTACTCATTAAAATTGAATTCTTTAATTTTTAGACGAGGATGGTTACTTGGAAGGGGACTACTGTATTTTTATTTGTTTATCCATCTAGGGTTTGGTTATTGTTTAGCTGAGGTCCATTGAATTGGACTCAGTGCAGTGTTTCATGTGGTTTTGAATTTGTTACTGATAAAAGAAGTGGATGAGGATTGTGCATATCTGGTTAATTATGGGGTCTATGTACTAGTTCTTTAAGTAGAGATATTAAATTGGATTTAAGAACTTGATAGGGGACTGCTTCTTCATTTTAGCTAATTATGGAAGTTGTTTAGTGGTTTTGGAAGAACTATTTGAATTCTTCTTTCATCAGTGGATTGTAGCACTGTTCTTCTTCATCAATAGGATGTCATTATGATTTTTTTGTTATCCTATTAAATTTATATGTAACCTTATGATTAACATGGTGACCATATGGGATTTCAGTGAATATGAATCGTCGACATCCCGATGGAGGATATCCAGGAGGTACTTAAGACCCTAGTTTACTGCAACTTCATCTAGAACATGCATCATATTTCATATGGGAAGGACATGTACATGCATATATTTATCTGCCCATTCTATTAATTTGTTATTTTTCAATAAATTGTAGTCAGGCTCAAACATCCTATAAGAAGTACATGTATATGTATTGGGACTAATATGTTGTCTATTTTTTGTATTTCAGGAGAAACAATAAATTAGAATTGATGAGAAGAGTTATCAATTAAATGAATGGCAGCTAACATAAGAGCAAGTTCAATTAGTAAACACGTTTGGGTTGGGTGCACTATCTATTATTCGGCCATGTCGAATTGATCATCCTTTGGTCTCTACTATTGTAGAGAGGTGGCATTCTGAGACCAATACATTCCATCACAACATTCATATTAGTAAGATGACACCAACGCTCTTTTATGTATATGAGATATTAAGACTGGCTGTGGATGGTGAGCCAGTTACATGTCGTCCTATCAGTGACCTGCAACAGTATATAGAAGACAATTTGGATATTGTCCCTGATTGCAACATAATAAGCCTGAGGCATACATGATTGAAGGTGAATTTTAGGGAATTGCCACCTGATGCAACCCATGTTCAAGTTTATAAATATACTCGAGCATATCTGCTCTTCCTCATCAGTGTCACCATATTCGCTGATGCATCAGTTTCAATAGTGCCAACAAGGTACTTGCAGTTTTATGAAGATATTGAAGGAGCCAGCAGATATGCTTGGGGTGCTGCAGCCCTTGTATTCCTCTATCGCTCATTTGGAAAAGCTTGTACTTTCAAGCGAAGACATTTTAGTGGTTCAGCCACTCTCATGCATCTAACCTTTTTTTTTGGTATATGACATAAACACAATAGTTTAGACTGCTTTCCTAAAATATTTAATATTTATCATATCTTAATTTATTGCAGTGTTGGCCGTATGAGCATATTATACATATGAGGCCCATACCGCATAGTATCTCTCCAAATATACCTAGGGCCAAAAGATGAGAGCCACCAAAAAAATATCATGGCAATCCACATAACCTAATGCCTCCCATCAGACAGGAATTTGATAACCTCCAACCAAATGAGGTTAGTGTATAATTTGATATTTATTACTTTCAAATGTATTTAAGTATTTGTAATTATTTTTATTGAATAATTGCATATCTTATCACAAGTAATATGGATTCCATATTTCAAGTCCGATGAGGTCATTTCAGAAGATAGGCAGCAGGCATATGAAATTTCAATGTGCATAACAACGCTCGTAGCATAACCACGCTCATACTTGACAATATTGTCGAGCCATGCATGCCAGATCGAGTACGCCGACAATTTGGAGCTAAACAGGGCATTCCTAGAAATCCCTTGGCTGTTGGTAAGAGGGCTAGCAGACAAGGTGGACAACGAGATTGGTGAACTGTGAATGCAGACATAATCCAACACTAGGAAACTCGTCATGACCGCATGATGCCTAAAATTGAAGAAGATACTGACAATGGGTTACCCTTAAAGGAGTACAAGGCCTAATACAACCTAGTGTCCCATCCTCTAGTACATAATGTCGTTAACCCACCCAAAGAGATATTGCAACCTCATAACCAGGAAGATGAAGATGTGGTTCCTGCTCATGAACCACAGTATATAATGAGACCTCGAAGTTATGAGGACGAGTTGGTATGTTTTTATTGACCTACAAATTCTTATAGTCTTGTACTTACCTATTAATTTCATGAAATTGTTTAAATATATTAATTAGGTAATCTTGTTTGTGCAGGTTAGTGCAGTTCAGGCATCTATAGTCATGTTAGCATAGGCACTTACACTTAGACAGAAGTGGAATCCTGAAGTGTATAATCACGTTAACAAAGTGTTTGAAACATTGTCTAAGTTTGTGCTTGTAGATATGGATGACATAAAAGCCAGGATGGAAAATTTACAATGTGAATATCATGACGAAGGTGTACTTGATGAGGGCAAACATCATGGAGTGGGTGAAAGTAGCAGGGCTATAGATGACCTAGCTCCATCCACATAACCAGCAGTTGAGGAACACAGAAGATATAACACACGAAAGAAACAGTATCAACTAAAGAGAAGGCGATCATTGTAATAGGGTCTTGACCATTGTAATTTTATTCATTTTGAGCGATGTAATGTATTGGTCATTTTGACTCACCCAATTTGTTCAATGAATTTTGTTAAGTACAATTTCGTTACGTCTATCTATTTTCTTACTTGTGAAGTTCAAATGATATTATGTGAGGTGCTTATGTTGTAAAATTGTTTAAAGAGAGAAACAGTAACGATGTTTAACATGTCGAACTTGTAAAATATGAATTAGCGGCTATTGGTTGAGTCACTAATTTGCGTATTGGTTCAAAATTAATGGCCATCCTAGTGATGGTCCTCCCTAGTTCTCACTAAAATTTGCTGCTAAATTAATCTCTCTGCTACTTGCTTGAGTCTAAAGTCAATGATTTAAAAAGGTATGGTTAAGTGACCAGTGAGACCAAACTGAGACCAACTGATACTTCACATGTATTAGTGACCAATGACATTGAGACCAAAACTTCATAATGAGCATTGAGACCAACTGATCCTTCACATGTATAAGTGATCAGTGACATTTTCGGATGTACAACATCCGAAAAAATCTCAATTTCGGATGTTAGACATCCGAAATTATTTTCGGATGTCCAACATCTAAAATTATGATGTTTTCGGATGCTGTACATCCGAAAATGTCACTACGAATATCTAGAGACTCCTTGGATGTTCACAATGACATTACAACATCCGAAATTGTGACGTTTTGAGATGTTATACATCCGAAATTTTGACATTTTCAGATGTTATACGTCGGAAAATGTCGTTGTGAACATCCAAGGAGTCTCTGGATGTTCGCAGTGATATTTTCAGATGTACACCATCCGAAAACATCACAATTTCGGATGTTGGATATCCGAAATTATTTTTGGATGTCCAACATCCGAAAATTTGATATTTTCGGATGTTGTACATCCGAAAATGTCACTGTAAACATCCAGAGATTCCCTGGATATTCCCAATGAGTTCAACATCCTAACACTTGATATTTTGGGATGTTCAACATCCCAAAATATGAACTATCAATTGATATTTAGTAGCATGTGATCACCTATATGTCACTGGTCTATCAACTTATTGTTTTATCAACTTATTAGTAGCATGTGAACTATCAATTATGTTATTAATATCAATCAATTATGCTATTAACTCAAATTGTGAAAAGATGAAGCTAATGCACAATTGCAATTGTCATCTATATGCAACTATTTTATTTTTGAACAAAGCCTTTACAAATTAACATAGCCTATTTGCAATCTAAAATAGCTTTCAATAGGGACTTCAAAGTCTCCATTTCAAGATTTATGGCAACACAGAAGTACAATAAGTACAGCAATACAATATTAATAATATTAATATCAAGTAATTCACTCTATCGGTTCTCTGCATGCCCTCCTAGTATGACTATCTGCACTGCATCGTTTGCACTTCAAAAACTTGGTGATCGGATGTTCCGTCTCAGATATTCTTCGTTGCTTTTTTGGCCTACAGGGAAGGCGTGTAGTCATTTGTGGCAACATTGTCCTATTGTAAATACCTGTCAACTCAATATCATCAGGGCCAGGCACAAAGGGAGTTTCAAATGCTCTTTTAAAGTATTCCACTGTGAAATACTTAAGGTAGTACATAATGGGATCCAAATGCATATGGTTAATGGCCGCAATGGCATGGGCACACGGAATACTATTGAGTTTCCATTTTCTACAACACATGTCGAATGTGTTAAATCGACAATGTTCTTCTTCCCAAGATAGTGAATCTCAAACTGCGTGTTCGTGGTGGATATAACTGTGTGTAAAAATTGAGCCTTCATCTTCCGCAGGTCAAGTAATACTTGGGCCTTTGATACTAGCATGCCGCTCAAAGTATTACCTAACTCCCTCTTCTCTTCAAACCTGGTCATCAACTATACCCTTATTTCTTCACACATTGTAATGATCGGCTTCTCTCGAGCAGATAAAATCCAAGCATTGAAAGACTCGGTTATGTTTGAGGTAAGATGACTGCATCTAGACCCTAGAAAATAGGCATCTGCCCAAAATTTTGGGGGAATATTCTTAATCCACTCATATGCTTCTGGGTCGGCACACTGTATATCAAACATTATTTTTTTAAACTCACCAATGGTCACTTTACGGTTTGCTTTCCAAAACAGCATCAGTAATACTTCAGTATTTGCTGACTTCTTCATAAAGCCCTTGAAGTTCTCTCCCATATGTCACATGCAGAATGATGGAAAATAAGTGGGAAAGCATTTTTCTATTGCTTCTGTCAGGGTTTTCTGTCGATCTGATATATTGGTTAAGGCAGGCAGATTAGGATACACATTCAATAGCTCACTCAATATACTTAAGAATCAATTCCAACTTTAGAGTTCTCCTTCTCAACCACTGCAATTGCCAATGGAAAGTGATGGCACACAATAATATGCTTTAATATTTTCCTTTTAGGAATGTCTCATCAATACCAATTAGTGGCCTGCATCCATTAATAAAATCCATAATGCATGGACGATAAGTAATAAATAGTCGTTTGAACCTGTCTTCATCTGTATGGATGCGAACTTCGGTTATGGGGTTGGTTCTTCGGATCTTCTCAATATACAGGGAGAGGTCATGGTATTGTTCTTCTTGTGATCCATCTATCATCTCTCTAGCAACCTCTTTTTCCCGCCAAGCTTGCATTTAGGAAAGCCTAACCATGTGATCACGTTAAACATCCTTTATAATGCCTTTTGCTTTAATTTTTGGTTGGTCAAGAAGGCAGCCTTTAATCTTTTTTGCCACCCAATCACTACGAGCTAGAGGATGATGGACCCTCCTCATTGGACCACTATATGTGTGCTCTTTAACCATAGACTTCACTTTAAAGTATGAGGTACTGTCAACTCGTAAGCACCGCACTTGCCATGTGCATCCATCTGCCTTACAAGTTGCCCACACCTATCCTAATTCACTTTTGTCAGACTTTAAAACAAAATTGTTATAGATTGCAAACTCAACTAGATAACGCCGACATTCATTAACATTTTCAAAAAATTGCCCAACATTCAATTGAACCTCGTTACCAACTCCTCTACATGGACTCTCTAGTGGTTCAATATCCGCCATATCACGCTCTGGTATGAGCTCAGGTTTGGGTGCCACTTGAATGTTTTGATCTTGCTCAGGTAAAGCGTTACATCGACTGTTGACAAAAGACAAAGTGTGAGATGAAGCAATAATTTTTGCACATATACGATTAAAATAAAATAATTTACAGGTAAAAAAATAAATCGTAGATATATCTATTCTTTGAAGATGGGCACACTTGGTTAAATTTCCAAAATGATTTTTTAGTTCTTCCAATGAACTATTCCCATTATACTTGGTGACCTTAAATTTTCCTCTTTTATAAATACCATATCCGTCATTTCCAAAATAACTTTTTAGTTCCTCCAATGAACTATTCTCATTATACTTGGTGACCTTCAATTTTCCTCCTTTATAAATAACACATCTGTCATCTGCATTCGTCTCAAATGACCTCCCATATCGAAATACCAGTTGCACTCCCTCAGTAGCCATCGTCAATACTACTGTATTAAATGAATAGCAAAATTTCTGTTATAAAAAATCAATACAAAAAAAGTACCAAAAATTGGGTTATTTATAAGTACTTTAGGGTTCATAAAATCTGAGTATTACATAATAGATTGAAATAGTATACTACTAAAATTGTAACTAATAAACATTAAACAAAATAAAACAACAAATACACACATAAACACAAAATAAACAATAAATTTTAATGCAAACAAACAAATTTAACAATTATTTAGCTAAAACAAGGAATACAATGTATCAACATGATACAAACAACAAATAATTATATAAAACAAACAACTTCATCAATATAAAACAAATTTCATTTATTAATAAAAAATACACAACAAATATTAATAAAAAATATAATATCCTATAAAATAACCGATAATAAAGTACCAATAACGTCTAAATAGTGAGTCAATCTCTTCAACTTTGTGGATTACTGTATTAGTTGACAGTATTAGGGGATAGTAAAGGGGGTATGATGTGTTTTTCCCAACTTTATAAAAAGAAAATAAATAACTTTCCTCCAATAAGCGGAAAAACTTGACACGAAAAATTTCGGATATTCAACATTCGAAAATCTCAAAAAATCGGATGTTGTACATCCGAAAATGAGAAAAAACATTGTTGGAGCTGCGGCTAATTTCCGATGTTCAACATCCGAATTTCTAATATTTTCGGATGTTGAACATCCGAAAAAGGACAAACTTATCTTTTTTAAAAAATGACGTTATGGAAGATAAAAGGCGGACACTTCCATAATAACAAAAACGATTTGATGTAACCGTAATAACGTAAACTAAAACGGATATGTACGTAAATTTTCCTAAAATAAATGATCTCGTAATAACATAAACTATAATTTTTCATAAAATAAATGATCTCGTACCCTACCATCCCAATAATAATTAGGAAGAAAAAAAGAAAAAAAAAGAATCCACTTACATTACCAAGGCTGATTTCGATTCCGTTAATTTTGGCTCTATTTTCTTGATGGTTCCCACCGCTATAAAACGTGACTCTCTCCAAATGACCTACCGCACTTTCAGTGCTTCTCTCCCGTTTCTGTAAAAGAAAAATGGCGAAATTGAAGAATTTTTTGTTTGTTCCCATCATTTTCTCTTCGTTATTTTCTGTTATTTCATCAGAAGTTCATATTGAAGAACGATTTGAAGGTGCCTGCGTCTTCATTTCATTTTTTTTTTCTTTTACTGGTTTTGGCTGATTATGCTTTTTCCTTCATGAACTGCTTTGATTTGCTGTTAATTTTAGTGTTTGCTACGATTTTGATGGAAGTTTAAACACTATTGCTGCTCAAATGTCGTTTCATTTCGTATATTGATCAGATCAGCCATATGTTGAATTATTTGTGTTTATTTACTTTGATGTATTGATTTTCTTCTTTTATCAGTGGTTCTTATTTCATGTTAACCATCGCATCGATTTTTTACTTAATATGCTAGCTTAATTTTTTAATTTCTTTTTTCTTGAGTAAAATAAGTGACTTATTTTGTAAGTTCTCATTAATGCATTTGCTGATTAGGTGAGCAAAGTCTCACGACTCACATTTGTTATCACTCAAATATAGCTTGCTTCAGCGTTTGAAACGGATGGCAACGATAAGTTTGATTGTTCTTTATTCGTAGTTACACAGTCCCATTATTCGTAGTTACACAGTCCCATTTTGTGGTTTTCAGTGTTTAGTGGATAATGCTGCTTTATATATTAATTATATTACTTATAACGTGTTCCGTATAGTGTGATTGATCCAGGGAATGATGTGCATTTTAGTATCTGTTAATAAAAGAATGCTATGCTACGGAAGTATTTGATCCATAATATATGTCTGTCATTTCCAATTTCTTAATCGATTTAGAATTTTACTTATTGGATATGTGAATCAATATTCTATTGATTTCTCTTTAGTGGATATCTTGCTGTGAGCTTTAAGAAATATTTGATAACATACTAAATTTTACACTTTGAGAAGGTTGAATGACAATAATTGCAATTCCTTACAAATTTCTTTGTGTTTGTTTCTTTGGATATAGGGAATTAAGTGTTAGATCTAGGCATCAGGCACTGTTTATGTGTTCTTTGACTAAAGACCCTCAAAAAATTTTAGTATTCTTAATCTCTAAAAAGGTGGGGTAAAAACTGGTTGAAGAGGAAAATGAAAGACTCCCAAAGTTTTCTGATAATCCTCAAAACAGCTTTCTTTTTTTGTTTGTAGACCTTCATGCCTCTCTTCCTGATAATATTTGAAAGATGCAAGTACTTTAATTTTCACAAAGGTTTATTTTTCTGATTCCCCTATCTTTGGCTACAATATTTGAAATTACTAATTTTTTAATCAAACAATTTCAGATGTTTCTATAAATTGGATCACCTTAATGGCCTCCTAGATATGTTTTCTTTTTCTGTGAACCATTAATCCATCAAAACTCTTTGAAGAACTAGGTTTAAATATGCTGCCCTTCAATAATATGATTTTTTGGATTGTTTCACTATTGCATTTAAGAGATTGAGAAAGAAAACTCGTGTATGTGATCATGAGTGTGTGCGTGCCCATGTGCGTGTGCGTGTGCTTGTGCGTGTGCGTGTGCGTGTGCGTGTGCATGTGCGTGTGCGTGTGCGTGTGCATGTGCGTGTGCGTGTGCGTGTGCGTGTGCATGTGCGTGTGCGTGTGTGTGTGCGTGTGTGTGCCCTCAAGCACCACATTTCTGATACTCTTACAATCCTATCCTCGCTGTAATGAATACAAAAGTTGTCTGTGAGATATAATATTATTCGATAACAGGCTGAAAATGCCAGGATGGTTTTCAATTAGCTAGACTCTCTTTGGGTCTCACCATGGCCTAGGAGCATGTTAGCTCAGTGAGTCCCAAGTGGCCTCTATGAGTTTTTCTAGACCTAGACGAGTTTCCCAACAAAACTCAATTGGGGAAAATAGAAAAAGTAAGAAAAATAAAAAATTCATAAAACATGAATACAAAATAGAAAATGATGAAAAAATATTTTTGATAAAATAAAAATAAAAAATCATAAAATTTGATTTTGTTGGCTTACACTCTATACATAAAATATGCATGTAATAAGTCTAGCTCGATAATGAAATATGGAAAAAAGTGCGTTATACTCTTTCATTTTTTTATTAAGAGAATGCCACAAAATACAATAATGACTAAAATATTACTAGATCTAGTGATATGATTCCAAAAAATTATTCATATGAATTTAAATTCAAAACTGAAACTCACCAAAAATGTTGAAACCAATCCTCCAATCTTTGCAGTCAGTGGGAACCAGTGCCTCCAATCTTTGCCAAAGAGTCCTCAGATACCTCAAATCTAATTTCGATGGTAAAAAACAAGCCTATGGTTTGATAAAGAGCTTAAAAATAGGCTTAGGTAACAAATTTTGACCCAGATTGAGCTGGAGTTGCAAAGAAATTGCGAGCTTTCAAACTTCAGCCAAATCCCACTTCAAAAATATAAAAGCCCCTCTTAAAGGGAAAAATGATTGGACTCGGTGAGTTGTGATAGACTCAGTGAGCCTGTAAAGAGACTTGGCTCGGAGACTTGCCGAGTCTCTAACAACTTGCCTGAGTTACTGCAGTAATTCAGGTGAGCGAAGCTGCAGTACCCACCTAAGCAAGAAAAAGAGGGGGGGTTTGTTAAGTGACTCGGCCGAGTCTGAGCTGAACTTGACGAGTTCTTTTACACTGCTTCAGTTCACTTTTGTTGCTGTCATATACAACTGAATGTTGTTTCTTGACCTGCTCAGCATTTGGCTTGGAAATCCTTGAAAGTACAAAGTTAAAATAGTGATATTTTTGCTAGAAATGAAACAGAATATTGGATATCCTGCTGATGATGATTGAGTGGTGACTTTGTCAATTTATGGTGAATCCTTGATGAATGCTTTTAAGATGTAGATATATCTCATATCTTAGATGTCAGTGTGTTTCATTTATTTTCTGTTATATTTCTCAGTAAACTTTCTGAATTTCTTACTTGTTATAACTAAATGATTGACTGGTGTCATTTGAAAACAAATATCGGTTGGCAGTTAGAAATCTCGGCAAGATAGTGAGTAACCATCATACATCCCACAATTGCACCAGATAACGGGATACACAGCAACCAGATAGCTATTCACATAGTATTGTATGTGAACCCTAAAGCTATTGATTATCCGAATCTTTTTTCCTATTCTATTTCTTTTGGTCCATTCCTGGAGTTTGTAGAGTGCTTCCCCTAAAATAGGACACTGGATGCCAAGGATACCATGGAATCAACAATAAGCTTGAATTAAGACTCCATAGGAATAAAGAAAAACAATAAGCTTGAAATAAATATAGTGAATCTTTGGTATAATCATCATCTGATGTCATTGGAATGGTATGTATAAGCAAAATGTGCATATACGTTTGAACATCTTCTTGGAGTATTTCACCCAAAAATGTTGTCTTGGAGTGTGCACTCTGGATTCAATATCCAGGATCTCTATTTCTATGTCAATCTGTTGTTGGATGTTACTTCAAAAAATTTTCAAGGCATTCATATTTTTTAGCACCTTCCATTCCTTCTGTATTTATTCCAATGTGCAATTCACCCTGTAGCATACATTTATGCTGGGAATTTCATTGGCCTATTGAGTCATTTGGTAAAAAAATTACATTTCAGAATAGTGATTATAGATAACTGTGATATCAAAAATGTTGACTCCAAACTATTAGAGGGTCTGTGGACAATGGTAGTCTTACTATATGTTTGACTAAGTTTGAATTTAATCGACTAAGTTTGAATTTAATCTTTTCTGTGATTTGCTGTTTTCTTTATTCTTCAGAATATATTGAAGATGGCTGGGAAAGTCGTTGGGTAAAATCAGATTGGAAGAAAGATGAAAACATGGCAGGGGATTGGATACATACTTCTGGAAATTGGAGTGGAGATCCTAATGACAAAGGTACTTCTTGTCCCTACAGCTGTATGCTTTAGAGATGTCTTATCAGATGTTTTGCACACTGAATTTTATGAATCTGGCTTTTAATTGGAGTTGGATGGGTCCTAAAGGTCAATTGGCAGGTGTATGTTTTATGCAAGAAGCCTATTTGTGATTTTATTTCCAATAGCGAATTATCACCCTTTTTCTTTTTTTTTCAAGGACTCTTCTCCTTTGATCTCTCTCTCTCTCTCTCTCTCTCTCTCTCTCTCTCTATATATATATATATATATATATATATATATATATATATCTCTGTGTGTGTGTGTGTGTGCGCTTTTCAAGGACTCTTCTCCTCTGATCTCTCTCTCTTTCTATATATATTTATATATACATATACATATATATGCATGTATGTGTTTATATATATATAAACACATTGTCAATATATATGTCTATATGTGTGTGTGTCTGTTTGTGTGTGTGTGTGGATATACATTGATAAACATGAACGTCTACATGTTTCATTTGTGTGATCTGCGTTCTGGTTGCAGGGATTCAGACTTCTCCTGATTACAGGTTCTTTGCCATCTCTTCACAGTTTCCTGTGTTCAGCAATAAGGGCAAGACATTGGTCTTCCAGTTTTCTGTAAAGCATGAACAGAAGCTTGACTGCGGTGGTGGGTATATGAAGTTGCTGAGTGATGATGTTGATCAAAAGAAATTTGGTGGGGAGACACCATATAGGTATTCATCATAAGTGTTACCATATCAAACTTTCCAAGAATGGAGAATCATATAGAAATATTTAATTCAGAGTTTCATTGTTCTGTGTCAATGGTGGTAGATTTAGACCGATATCAATGGTATTTCGAGTTTTACATGCATTGTATTTTTAGATTTGGTGTTTTGATCCTTTTTGTATCATTGTAGCCTTGATGTGGTGAGTCTCTGTATATATTAGGTATCACTTGTATTATTTGGCAAGTCATAATCCATTAGCTTGGTCGTCATAGTCCTGCAACTGAAATGGTTGTGGTTATTTACATAATGTCTTTTACTCTTTCTCTTGAGCACTATTTTTAACTTTCTTCTCATGTATTAATTGATGCGAATTCATCTGACCTTGCCTTCAACTTTCTACTTTCCAGCATTATGTTTGGACCAGATATCTGTGGCTATAGCACAAAAAAGGTCCATGCTATCCTCAGCCGAGATGGGAAAAACCACTTGATAAAGAAGGATGTGCCCTGTGAGACAGACCAGCTTACTCATGTCTATACCTTCATCATTCGTCCTGATGCTACCTATAGCATTCTTATCGATAACCAAGAGAAAGAAACTGGGAGCCTTTATACAGACTGGGATTTGCAACCTCCAAAGCAAATAAAGGATCCTGAAGCCAAAAAGGTACAATGAATAAAACTGAATTACTTTCCTTTGTTTAATTCCTATAGATGCATGAATGTTGCTCATATGCAAGCAAATTTCATTTTGCAGCCAGAAGATTGGGATGAAAAAGAATACATTCCTGACCCTGAAGACAAGAAGCCTGAGGTAGGTTCATTTTGCATTGTGAATTATGACCTTGCTAATGTATATGCCTAGGATGCCTATGTATCACTTTCCAGTTTCATATATATATATATCCTGTCAGCCCACGGGCTGAAAACTACAGTGTCAACCAACAGCCCAGATTGAATCTAGGCCCAATCCAATGGTCACGACCTCATTTCGTATTTTGAATTTTCATTTTTTTTATACAAATCTAAATCACTTGAAATTTTTAACATCTATTTTTACAAAATATTAGAATCTAATAAAAATATAAAAAACATAATTCAAAAAATATAAATTGACCAAAATACCCCCAAAACTTTTCTGTTTTGGTCAATTTGAAAAATATAAGAAAGTTTTCTATTTTGACCAAAATACCCTTGAAAATTTTCTATTTTGACCAAAATACCCCCGAAACTTTTTTATTTTGACCAAAATAAGAAACTTTTCTATTTCTTATAATTCGAAAAATATAAGAAACTTTTCTATTTTGACCAAAATACCCCCGAAACTTGGGGTATTTTGGTCAATTTATATTTTGTGAATTATTTTTTTATATTTTTATTAAGTGCGCTTTGATGATTAGAAAGTATGCCTAAATTTTCAAATGTTTTGGATGTGTACAAAAAAAATTAAAATTAAAATACAAAATAAGGTCGTGACCGTCAAATTGGCCCAGATTCAATCTGGGCTACTGGTTGAAACTGTAGCAGTCAACCCATGGGCTGACAGCATCCATTCCCTATATATATATATATATATATATAGAGTAACATTCTAAAATTTTTCTTTTGAAAAATAGAAGCAGTCCAAACTCTGAACCCTTTGAAGGCTTTCCCTTCTAAAGGCAAAGATTGCTCTCCTCCTAAGTTTCATCAGTATACAATATTAATTAATAAAACATTAATAATACAGTTCTTTGAATTGCAAATATTGAGTTCACTAATTTGCTGAAATCCATTTGTATTCAAATGTTGATTTTTTCTTTTTTGATATTTATGTCATATGCTAATTTATCTCTGAACGTATAGGTGACCAATTAGGTTATGTTCTATTTTCTTAATATCCTTTTAGCATAAGATGATGGCTGATTGAAACACTGTCATCATTCTTTGAGTTTCTTGTCCTTTCCTTGATGTATGCTGTATGACCTATACCCACTGTTTTACGGCGAATCACTGGCCAATTTGATGCTATGCTTGGGTTCATCACACAATTCATATTTACTTAGTTCCCTTCTTTTTATGAACTTTTTAATCAACTGACCTTCACTACCTGCACTTATGTAGGGGTATGATGACATTCCAAAGGAGATTCCAGACCCTGAGGCCAAAAAGGTACTTTCATTTATAGGCCTTTGATGTGATTGTGCTTGTCTCTATGCAAGTTACATTTATGAAACTAATGAATGCTTTGTTGAACTTTGTTTCTGAATTATCTCATTTGAATGTATGGAAACTGTTTTATATCACTTGAATGTGTGGATGCACTGTCAATCAGCCGGAAGATTGGGATGACGAGGAAGATGGTGAGTGGACTGCTCCTACCATTCCAAATCCTGAATACAAGGGTCCATGGAAGCCCAAGGTTTGTAAATTGTAAACAACATTGTCTTATTTATATTTTTTGTTCTTGTGTTCCTGGGTTATTGGTATTTGGTGTTCTATGGTGAGACAACAATAAGACCAGAATATTAAGAGAACTACAAATACCAGAACATACAGCTACCGGTTTTGGAGAAAACATAGTAAAATTTCCCTGCCAACACATCTCTCTCTCTCCCCCCCCCCCCCCCCTTCTTTCCCTCTTGTTTTCTTTCGACAAGCACTCGTGTGCACACACACATATCTGCAGTCAACAACAGGTATCAAGCTTGTCCTAGTTTACCCCCTTGCAGAGATAGAGAAAGACACTTATCTTTTTGGTCTCTCTCTCTCTCTCTCTCTCTCTTCACACACACATATATGTCTGTGTATATATATATATGCATATGTATATATATGTATATGTTTGTGTGCATATATATATATATATAAAGCATATATGTGTGAAAAATGATTCTGTAAAGCTGATTGGCCTATAGCATAGTATAGGCCAGATGGTTCAGATTAAAGGGGAGGACAGCTGAGAACGACAGACTCATTTTGCCTCGAATGTTTTATGCAAGTTCTTTTTCTTTTCTTGTTTTTATAATTTTGACCTCCTAGGTGGGACCTACATTCGTGCAAAATTTGGGATCCATTAGACTCCTACTTTTCTTAAAATCCTAATAATATTCATGTGCAAATCTGGGTCATTTGTTTCTCTCTGAAGAAGATTGTAAAATATTATATAATAAATAAATAAAATTAATTAAAAAAAATAATGAAAAAAGAAACAAAATATGGTTCTTTTGAGCAGAGATAAAATGCGATGAATATGGGTGCCTTTCATTTTAAGAAAGGAAAAATATGGGGGCCTTTCATTTTGAGGCTGAAGGGGTTTGCTCAACCACATATTATGTATATTTATGTCATTATTACCAGATTAACAGTTAAAAAAAAACAAATTGAGTTCTTAAAGTGTTGGATCTAGTTGCAATGACATGGATCACCTGCACTTATAAAGTTCCATAAAACCATTTCTAACTTTTTTATTTTATTTTTAGAATTTTTTTGTATGGGCTTTTTCATCTGGGCCAACAGGATGTTTGTGCAATGTTTGGGATGAAACAAATGCCTGTGATACCTGCAAGCTGGGGAAGGGTAGACACATGTAGTCAGACTGCCTTACAGTCTGCTCTTGCTCAAAACCACAGCTGAAGGGAATCCTTTGCACCCCAAACTTTGGGGATAATCTCTACTTGTCCTAGTGCTCAAGTTCACAAAATAAATAAATAAATCATTATTACACAAGTCAGATGTGCCTAAAACCAGCTCCACGAGTGAACACAAACTGTCCATATTTCAGACAGTGAATCTTAGAGAAAACAAGTCCACAACAAACACACACACATGTATGTGTCAAGAGTGTGACACATATGTATGTATATATGTATGTATATGTGCACACCCACACGCACACATGTATGTGTCAAGAGTGTTGTCATCACACACACATATGTGTGTATATATGTTTGTATATATGTCCGAACGGGGAATCTGATATTTACAATCCTTCAAAAATTGGTAAATTTTTTATGTTTCTCAAACTTTGGAGAACTTGGTTAAGCTCAAAACTGTGGCAGTTTTGTAATATTCTGAAGCTGATATTTTGATGGTAGTAGTAATACTTCACGATACCAGTAGATATTTCATGGCTTTTCCATGTTGTTTTTTCCCATCTGAGGTGTTCTAGCATCATCCCATTCTTTCCTAATTGTAAATCAGTCGTCATGCAATGAAATCAACCTTTTCTCCCATGTTATTCATTACTTTTTAAGTCAAGGATCCAATGTTTATGAATTTAAGTATCAAGATGATGCTGACCTATTTTCTGTTGATAAACAGAAAATCAAGAACCCCTCTTACAAGGGAAAATGGAAGGCACCAATGATGGACAACCCAGGTATTATAATGGTTACATTGATTGCTTGTCATATGTTCTTATGATTAGTAGATATTCTTCCTCTTCATCTTCTTTGGCTATGTAATTTGGGGATTAAGGTTTACTCAAAGAGTTTCTTAGCTACTCTATTGTCGTCCACTTACCAACATAAAATGTTATTCAGATTTCAAGGATGATCCAGATCTTTATGTTTTCCCCAATTTGAAATACGTGGCCATTGAGTTGTGGCAGGTAAATTTTGAGAGGCTTTTTCTGTTTGTGTTTATTTAGATTTGTACAATCTGTTAGTTATTTTATTACATTCATTTAAATATTCATGTAAATAATCAGGTCAAATCAGGAACTCTGTTCGACAACATTCTAATTTGTGACGACCCTGAATACGCAAGGAAGTTTGCTGAAGAAACTTGGGGAAAATACAAGGATGTATGTTGCTTATGCTTATCTCATTGGGAACTTCAAATATTTTCTCTTGATTAGTAATGGTTTCTATTTATTAGAAAAATAAAATAAACTTCTTTTTATAGGAAAGCCAAAATAGGACATTGCTTGTATGGGAATTGGTATAACATCTCAAGAATGGCATTTTGTCTTTCACAGGCTGAGAAGGCAGCGTTTGATGAAGCTGAGAAAAAGAAACAGGCTGAGGTATTTTATTGGAAGTTTCCATTGTATAAATACATAACTTGGTTGTTTATTAATATTTCATAAAAATATTTATTTTTTCATTTCTTGGGATTTTTTATTTTCTCCGTGACAGGAGGAGGCTGAAAAGAGTGATGCGGAAGAGTCAGATGTAAGTTTTTAAAAAATTGTATCTCTTTTATAAATTGAAAGTATCTTAAAATGAGTATTAGAAATAGTTCATGGTTACATAACAGAGATAGTGGTTAGCATGGAAGAAACGGCCCAAATTTTCAATGCTTCCCTAAGATGTCCCCATCAGCATTCAAGCTCCCTACAAAGTTAAGTCCAGTGTCCAAATAGGAGAGCTTTTCCTAACTTTCTTATATCCCATGTATTGGAATTTACCTACTTCCAAAATCTTCATCTTCTTGACAACATCCTCTATTCCCACCTAAGCTCATCCCAGTGTCGTGGAAATAATATTTACCTTGATTTCTTTTTCTGTGTCCCATTGTCATTTCAAATATTTTATCATTACAATTTATCTAGAACCGTCAAAAGATTGTTTCACTTAAAAGGCTGAAGGTGAGAAAAATTACATTTACAAGAAACAATGAGACTTAGAGATTTGGATTGGTCCCAGTGATGTCTAAGGGACCTAGGAAGAAAATGAGGTACCCATCCAATATTTGACCTGAAATTTAGCTCTATTCTTTTTGCCTTTCTAAAAAAATAGGTTTCTTTTCCAAATTTCACAATAAATGAATCAAAGTATAGGCTCTACACAGCTTTGATTTGGCTGGAAACCATGCTTTCCAAGTTTGAAAGGGCATTAAACATAATTATGTGAACTAGATGTCTTTTGTTAGGCCCTCTATTTTATGTGAAATCATGACTGCTTCAGAAAACATTTCATAGAACTTATAGACTCAACCACTGATGTCATTGTATCCAGATATGATATCTGTGTGAAACTAGAGTCAACAATTGTTGTATGTGCCAAGGGTGAGATTCCCTTGTAGCATGGAGTGACCAACAAAGCCATAAATTATTCACTCTCATAGAAAACCACCATATTCTTTTTTTCGATATGTTGCAGGTTGGTTTGTGGGCAATTCCTGTTGTTTAAAGATGGATGAAAATCTATAAGTGTGGAGTAATACTTGTGTGGTACAATATTTACAAAGATCCTCGTGTACAAGTTTCCCTCTCTCTCTCGCTATATATATATATATATATATACACACGCGCGCGCACATACGTACATACATACATATATACATTCATTCATTCATCCATATATGTATATACATGAAAACATCACTAGTATGCTCTATCATACTCAAGGTCAGTTGGGAATTTGTATTTCCTAGCTCATATATTTTTTGATAACTGTTATTGTTTCAAGTTATCAAAATGTACACTTTGTCAAGGTTGGGACAATGAGGTAGGTAAGGAGATTGCAAAGCAAGCAAAATTACCTCAGAGTTGGCTTCACGCCATGTATGCTGTATGGTTGCCAAAAGGCCTTGGCATAAGTAGAAAATTTCTTCGAAGACTTTCTTTTGGAGAAATGTGTTTCTAAGATGCTGTCTAACCCCTAAAAAGAGTGCTGATTCACTTGTCCAAAAGACAACATTAAGAGAAGCTCCTTTGATAATGAGTGAGATCACCCAGCCTAGGTTGAAGAGGGAGAGACCCTGCAAAAGGTTGGGACTCTGCTAGTTTGGACAAATTAAGAGTTTATCCAATTTAGACAGAGTCCGAGAGGATGGGTTGTTAGACAAAGTTAAAGTAGTCCCTACAAAAGGAAGATCTACAGCAGAATGTTGGTGCATGAATTCCCTAAACTCAACCATGCTAGCCATGAACCTTCCACCTCTATTTTTTAACCGACTAGCAGGTGTTGTTGAAATCCCCTTCTACAAACCATGGAAGAGGAAAGCAAGGAAAAGCTTTGTCTAATTCATGCCAGAAAAGGCTGCAGAGGTTGGGGTGCTTTGGTTTTGGGTGATAGACAGTCGAGAAAAGCCAAAGAATGTCCTGAGCAGCATTCAAACTAGATTAATATTGAGAAAGAACCAATTATGGTGTCAATTGGGGTTAATCACAGGTTCCAAAGCCGACCAAGTAAAAGGTCTTCCTCCAAGATCAACAAGGAAGTTATAGTCAAATGCATCTTTTTTGGTTTATGAAAGAACAAGGATATTGGGATGATACTAATGTGCATGGGAGCTCATTGAGCTCCTTTTGATGGGGTCACCCGAGCCCCGTATCTTCCATATGAGTATATTCATATGACGCTCTGTAATTTCACAGTATATTTTATATATTGCTTTCTCATTCATTTCTCGGGTGTATTGCCTTGTGGGAGACTTTTTCAAATATTCCACATCATCTTCCACTGTGCCCCTTGAATGGTATGGTGATGATCTTCCTTTCAGTGTTGGTTTCTTTCTTATCATATGATCGAAATTAGAGTAGAGTGAGAAGCTCTTTAAAGCTTGTTTGCGGATTTGATATGGAACTTCTTTTGGAACCAATTGGTTAAGAGACTGAATGTTTGAATCAATTATGGCTCTGACATTGAATTCTAAACAGTGTGCCAAAAAATGCCGGGCGGCACCTAGGCAGTCATGGGGGTCCTGGTCACACCGCACCTAGGTGGGCGCCCAGATTTCTTGG
Organism: Amborella trichopoda; assembly: GCF_054954075.1. NCBI lineage: Eukaryota > Viridiplantae > Streptophyta > Magnoliopsida > Amborellales > Amborellaceae > Amborella > Amborella trichopoda. Next base: position 22,587,173 of record NC_142338.1, on the reverse strand, counting down.
TGGCCTAAGGCCTAGGTTGAAGAAGACGGGCAGGGGAATATGAGTATGCATCATAAAATATTAAAAATTCCATAATCCAAAGTTCCGAACTATTGTAAACTTGTAATAGATTACTAGCACAACCAAAAATAAAATATAATAATAAATTAGTAATACATGCACAATCCATAATCCATACTCCATGCGCCATAGTCCATACCATTTCATAATATGTAGCTCTTATAATGACACAACCATACAGATATACACATAAGAGTAGAAAATAAAAAGAAAAGAAAATATACCGTCTAAGACCTTAAGAGTCAAGAGTCTTCAGTCATCATTAGAAGAAGTGGGGTAAGCCTCATCATATTAATCGGAGTCGAGTCCGTCATCAGTCATCTCCCTCTTCAACATGATGCTTGTCCTCTATTTCTTCTGAATTTGCCTCTTGCACCTGTTCTTCTACCACCTTTTACCTTGGGAATGTTGGCTGCTCTACCTGGTGCCTCTTCACCCTTTTCTTACTTTTGTGCTTTATTAAACTCAAATATTGCTTGATCTCCATTGTGGTAGCCTCAGGAACATTTTTACAAGGGGCAACATCCCCTTAATATTGGCAAAGTATTTCTTGAACTAGTAAATACCCCCATTAGTATCATTTCCACAATAATTATACCTTATACAATTTTTCTCATTTGGATTTGGGTTATGGCCACACTTGCAACCCGGATTACCACTTTTAGAAGAACCTGGAGAAGATATTTCCATATAACAAGGCTCCTTTTCTTCCTTTCTGGTTTTACCAAATTCAAATATTGTCTATCTCATCCCTACAGGAATCTTTTTATAAGAAGCAACATACCCTTTAATACCGACAAGATATTTCTTGAATCGGTTAATAATTGGTATCTTTCGCAAAAATTACACTTGATACAATTTTTATCGTTTGGATTTGAGTTATAACCATACTTCCAACCCGGATCACCACTTTTAGAAGAACCAGAATAAGACTTATCCAAATGACAAGGTTCCTTTTGTTTCTTTTTGTGTTTTACCGAACTCATATATTACTTATTCTCTTCTTTGATAGCTTCAAAAATGTTTTTACTAGGGGCAACATTCCCCCTAATACCGGCAAGGTATTTTTTGAACCGGTTTGTACCCCCGTTAGTATCTTTTTTGCAATAATTACATCTTATATTAATTTGTCATTTGGATTTCAGTTATAACCATACTTTTAACCATTTGGATTTCAGTTATAACCATACTTTTAACCCAGATCATCACGTTTAGGATAATCTGAAGAAGACATTGAAATAACAAATAAAATCTCAAATATGAAGATTTTTAACTAACCGTTCTGCTCGATCTTCAATCTTCAATGTTTGAGATGTTTCCCAATCACAAATACTTCCCAAAAACCCACTAAGAAGCTTCAAAATCTACAAAATCAAATCCAAACCAAAATGACGACGTTTGGATCGCTTTTTGTAAACTCTAAGATACTCGATCGATCTCATAGAAATACAAGAAAGTGATTTTTTTTTTTTTTAAATTCCACTCCAAAAGATAAATAAAGGGGTTTAGGTCACACAAGAACCTAGCCCCTCACCTTCCCCCTTATTTAGGGGAGAAAAAGATGAAAATGTCCCTCCATGAGAAGAATTTAGTCCCTAGGCCCTCGCCTAGGCGGGCCCTTAGGGTCCGTCCAAGGGCCCTCGCCCAGAAGGGCAGCCTAGGCCTGGGTGATGCGCCCATGCCCCTCTACCTAGGCACTTGGCGGGCCGCCTTTTGAATCACTAATCTAGATAAGTTCTTGCCAAACCTCTCCAACAAAGGCACATGCTATGAAAGAGACGATTGTATTCTTCAATGTTGGCCTTCTGGAGGAGGGACTCGCTGCATGCATGAAACCCGACATTTAAGCCCTATCAATAGCCAAAAGCCTTTTATTGATGGTCTATCCATGTGAACCACGAGGCCTTAAGGTATATTGGTTTATCCCATATGACCTCAAGTGTTTAATGCAAGGTGGTGAGTTTGAGATTGTGAGCTTATTTTTTACAATTAATAAAATATATTATGTTAAGTAAAATATATGTAATTTGATAGTCCCTTTCACTACATTAAACAAATTATGGTGAAATGAAAGGATGTGACAGCATGCAAAAGTTGGAAAGGTCATGAGCATAAACTTACCTTTTTATTGTTAAGAATAGAGAAAAACGAAACGAGAAGAAAAAATTTGCAGGCCCTGGGAATCAAACTATGAACTTGACAAAGACCAAACACAAGCTCTACCATGTTGAGTTTTAGTATTATATGTCAAACATTGCCCAAAACTTATATTAAAGTGCCAATATTGTACTTGGAAAATGATGTCAGCAGACACGTATGGTCACGCATTGGGGCCATGTCTCTAAGAGTCAACATGCATGCAAGTGTCGACACGTTATACCAGCCTCTATATGGAATGTTGGGGTAATACTAGTTAGAGGAGGTCTCCATGAGTTCCCATCCCAATATTGGAAGATGGTGACGGAACTTCTAAGCCCCAAATCCTATTAGAATTTGTTCCCCAAATACAAGGAGTTCTCAATTAGCCAAGGATCAAACCAAGAATTAATATTTTAACCATCTCTTATGAGCCATTTGCTATTTTCCTTTATTAATGATCATGTATTCATTCCCAGCCCAAGATTCACTACCAACTATTCTAGAATTCCGTATGGAATTTCTCCAAAAATACTTCCTTCCCATTTACTGTCCCCACATAGATTAGCTTTTACTTTCCCATTTTCATCCAAGTCTTGCCAATGGGGACCTGCTGATGCCTCTTATGTGTTTCATACCACCTTTAGGGATTTTGCAAATGGTGTTACATCTAAAAAGATTTTGATATTTTTGATTTTGGGTTACAAAGGAAGTTAATCTCGTGTTTCTCTAGTGTGTCAATGATGGTGGGTGGTAGTTTGAAGACAGGAACCTGAAGATTTGGGATTTGGGTGAGGCATGGGGTGAGCAAAGTGAGTCTTGTAGTGGACGAAGTATTTCAAGTTTCGATCCTTTACATCTGGATATCTTTTTCTCAATAATGAGTTGACACTCAGCAAAGTTTGAGGGTAAGTCTACCTTAAAATAGTGGAAAAGTTAATATAAGAGTATAAAGTTTGCATTTTAAGAAACTATTTATCGGGTTTCAAAGGTGGTGGAATTGAAAAAGTTTGTGTTTTTTATTTGTTTATTATGAGGATTTTTAAGACTGATGTAGGATTGGATGCAGAAAAGGGAACGCTTTTAAGAGAGTGCCGTAAGTGTTTGTTCCCACTACCGAAGATGAGATAGATCATCCGCATAAAGGAGGGGGGAGGGTGTAGTTTCAGCTCGGGATCCTAGCTGGTTGGAACTTCTTGCGCTCTTTTTCTTTTTTGATAAGCTTGGAAAAAATGTGCAAGGATAAGGGATCCCCTTGTGTAAGCCCGTTTTTCCCTTAAAATAGTCAAAAGGGGTGTCTTTGAGGAGGATGGAGCATTTAGGTTGATACACATTTTAATTCAATACATGAATATATATCCAAACCCGTATTTTCAAGTTCATTTATTAAATTTAAACATTCCCAATTTCCTTTGTTGAAAGTTTTATGAAGGTCAATTGTTAAACGAAAGTTTTTTTTTCCCATGCTTTCTTGGTATACTATGGATAAGTTTAAAAGCAATTAAGATATGCTTGAAAATACTTCAGTTTTGTGGAAATGCACCATTTTAGGCCTAATGATATGGTTTGGCATTGCTCTGAGCCCCTAAGCAATGATTTTACTAAGTGACCTTATAGATCACATTGCAAAGACATATAGTCCTCAATTTGGTCATGGAAAGAACACCGTTCTTATTTGGGGTTAGAGTGATAAAGTTAAGGGATTGCATTATCTATGAAAGGTGTCTTATAGCTTGAGTGATTTCAGCACCATTATTTGCCAATACTTAGGAAATTGGGTAGCAAAACCATTGTGTCCAAGCAACTTGTTTGAGCTAAGACTCGTTAATGTATTTTCAATGGCTTTAGATGCAACCTCTCTTTGTAGAAATTTGTTTTCCTTTTTGATGATTTGAATTTAAGGGGTGTCAGATTTGAGGGATATGGGTTGCTTTGTCCTTGGAGGTTGTTGTAACTGTTAGTGGCTTCATATATGATTTTCCTCTTTGGTCTTGCTGATCGAGCTATTTTTCTTTTTGACATTAGAGATAGTCATTCAATACCTAGTAGTCATTGTTTTTGAAAAATAGAACTTGGTAGAAGAATCGCCTTGGGTTATCCAATCTTGTTCTTGAAAAATAGAACTTGGTAGAAGAATTGCCTTGGGTTATCGAATTTTTCCTTTACTTGTTTTGCAAAAAAAAAGACCCATTAGCTAGTGCTATGCAATGTTTGAGAAGACGGATATGGCCTCCTAGACAACCAGGGATCTGGGCCGCCTAGGCACCAAGGCGGCCTGCATTGGGGAGAGGGGCAAATCCTTGTAGATTGTTGGACCCCCCCACACCTCCCCCCTGTTTATTATATCGAATTGACATTTTTTTATTTAATAAGTAAGTTTTGTATATAATATATTAGTAAGAAGTCGGAAGTATAGATCAAAACATAAACATACACGACTTTAGACTGTAAATGAAATAGTACTCAAAAGCGACATTGAAAGATAAAAGCAACTCGAGATGTCCATTAAATCTCGCAAGTTACAAGTCATAACAGATACTTATAAGTCACAAAAAAAAAAGTCACATCCGACAATCAAAGGCCAAAACTGTAAAGGTAGTCTTTTTCACCCCACAAATATGATGAACTCAATTATGAGGTTGAGTTCCATCATCATCAGGGTCATCCTCCCCTTCCACAGAAAAACCTTATTCCCTTGTCTCCTCTGAGTCTGCATCCTCCTCCAAAATCGTCCTCCTCATCATATGCACCTTCTTCTTCCCCTTCCCCTTTCCCTTTTCCTGAGTTACTTCCTTCCCCTTTCTTTGTGTTTGGGATCTAGTAGCTTTCATAGTGCTCGATGCCAAACCAGCTGCCTCTTGTACTTGGGTCCATGTCAAGCTCTCTCTCTTGAATATAGGCTTACCCCTGGCATCATGCTCAACCAACTATTCGCTTGTTGGATCTAAATCTTTCACAAGTGTGGGGTCTTCAATTTGAAACCTCTCTAGATGGCGCTTCTTCAACCTTGTGTTGTACTGAACGAAAACAAGGTTGTTCAGTCTCTTCTGCTCAAGTCTATTTCTCTTCTTTGTATGTACCTGTTTCATAGTACATCATTACCTTATTACAATTCTTTACTCAAAAAAAAGTATCGAGAAAGTTATTGTAATAAATTGCTAGGCGATGAGGGTAAATAAAATATTCATCATCTCAAATGTGTTGAAGTTGCACTTGCAGCCAGACGATGTACAAGTCAAGTTGAAAACACGCTGCGCCATCCTTTGCAAGTTGGGGGCAGATGAGCAATGGTTGGCCCACCAGAGACTATAATACATTTAAAAATAAAAAATAATAGAGTACATATATCTAAGGAAATTTAGAGTTTAGAAACGCAGAATCAAGTTAAATTTAAATGATAAATACATCTTCAACTTACATGAATATATCTTCACCCTTTGCCTTACTGCAATGTCTGTCCCAAGTGTCATCATAGAGTAACGATATAAATCCAATTCCATAGACACTTTGTCTTGATCTGAGTCGGGTTGGAGCCTCACATTGCACTTGTTAAATGCTTTCATGATAGAATCCCTTCTGTCTATCTCAAGATCAAAATAGAAATAAGCAGGGTTGAGATAATACCCTGCTAGGTGTAGGGGTCTCTCCGACTACATATCCACTTGTCATCTACAATTTTCAAGATGGGGCCATATCGTTTTTCATCGTGCTTCAAGTTCTGCTTGATTTCTTCTCTTGCAACCTCCATTGCTTTGAAAATATGCCCTATTTCCAGTTCCTTTTCACTATCAACAAGGCGAATAACTTTCACAAGTGGCTCAAAAATATGGAGGCAAAACTGAACCCCACTCTAAAACTTGGGTGCGACCACTTGCTCCCCTTCCAATCTTCAGAGACAAACATGGTTCGGGGCTTGTCTCTTTGCTTATTCAAAGAATCCAAAGACAAGAATGAAGTGACAAACCTGGTGATCCCTTGCCTCACCAAGTCAGTCCCATTTGTAAACTTCCTCATCATCGTCAAAACATGTGTGGCTATAAATAAAAACTATTATAGCTCTATTTTTTCTAATATCTTACGCACCACTTTCTTTGTGGCAATTTTTTCAAGCATGAGATCTATTCAATGAGCCACACGAGGCGTCCAGAAAATGTGTGGCCTCGAAATCTCCAACATTCTACCAGCTGCCAGATTGGCCAGAGCCATATCTGTGACAACCTACACAATATGTGCCTCCCCCACCTTTGCAATGCACTGATCCACAACACTCTACATGAAAGCGACATCATGAATCTTATTGGATTCGTAAATGGACTTCAAAAAAATGATTTCCATGGGGCAATTAACTAATAAGTTCAAAACACTCCTACGCCTCCTAGCGGTCTACAAATCTGTCATAATAGTCACATGACATCTGCCCAAGCATCCTTGTGGGTCTTCAAGTAGTCATTTGTTAATTCCACCTCTTTCTTCAACAAAGGCCCTTTGAGCTCATAAAGTGTGGGGCCCCTATATCCTAGGCCAAAACTGAAGTAATATCGAGGGAATTAAATAAGGTATGCACAATAAAAAATTTTCAAAAAACTTACACAATCTTTCATTTCATCTTGGGGAAACTCCCACTTACTACAAACTATAACAACAAAAATTACAATAATCTTCAACAAAAACTATGCCCTCATAATTCGAGCATAGTTTCTTACAATTCGAATGAAATAAGATATAGCAAAATAAAGACTAAAGTAACAATGTGCATGAGCTTAAAGTATCCAATGGGAAGTCGATTTCACTATAACCACTGTGCGAACACCACAACGATATGATTACAACTCTTGACTATCACTCACTCTCGATATTGCAAGAAGGGTCCGGTTTTGATCTAATATCGGGAAGCAAATAAATCTTACCACCACATGACGTAGTTCTAGTACTCATATGGATCCCAAAAACATGTCAAGATTGGGCATAGTTCCATGTGAAACAAAAGGTGGGAATTCAATCCTAAAACAGGCTCGAAACGCAATAGTTTCGGCCCTAGGTTTTAGCTCAAAGGTCCTAACCACTATGGGACCAAAAGGACCAATTTCGGTGCATGGAGCTAAGGGAGAGCTCACTGTTATGCTTCTATGTTAGCATTTCCAACAACATAGAGGTCTCAACTATTTGCACAAAAATAGCATAAAAACTATATCTACATAACACAAATTGAAAAGCCCTTATAACTCTAACACTTAACCACTTAAAAGGAAACTTATGAATGAAATATGCTCACTGTTTTTCACAAATTACAGCAGCCAATCTATCACAAAACAGTAATCACAACTGAATGATAATTGCGTGATGAGGTTGCATACAACATACCTTCATCTTGGGTGAAAGGCATGTAAAGGGTAAACTCTATTTGGATCTTAGAAATGGTATTGCAAAGGGGGTCATGAGAATTTCCAGCAACACTTCTTAGACATAACAGCAGCCAGAACTTGGCTTAACAGCAGCCATCACATAATGGATGGTGCGTGATGAAGCTTAGGACACAAGGGCTTCATCATGAACATAGACTTAGCAAAAATCAAAGGGCTTGGCTACAAAAAATATTATCTTTGAAGTGGGTTAGAGAAAAGTTCAATGAGTGGGGCATGAGGCCCTTTTGGAGAAGGGATATGAGTTCCAAAATGAAGAACTAATGAACCATGAGCCAAAGGGAAGGGGTTCTATTTATAGTTTTTTCATGTGGGGTTTACGTCTTAGATTAGATCTCAATCACGCATAGAGTGATCCAAGGGTTGAGAGAGGTTAAATACCTAGCCTAGCTAATCACCATTGATGGCTATCACATGGATGATGATTAATGATCACACCCTTATCATCATACCCACATACTACCTCCACACACTTCCAACAATATCATTTGTGCCCTTTATCCTTAATTTTTAAAAATCATTCCATCTCAACCATTGATTTTATAAACATGAAATCTCCACCATCAATAAGATACCTTCGTCATCGAGTTTAAATGCGGGTGGCATGCCACCCTTATGGCTCATTAAATGTGAAGCTTCCTCTTCACTTAATCCTTAGAAAGGTCCCTTTCAAAGGAGGGGGACATGTCATAACTTGTCCCCTTATCACTTTCACACCAATGAGAGCTCTTTATTTTAGATTTCTAATGGATAACCCAATCTAATTAGATGATAAAATGATTTAAAAAAATGGAATCTCTACATTCCCACATGTGAACTCACTCATGTTTTCATACATGTGCTTCACACATGTGCCACAAAAACACATTACACTTATCCATGTTATCTATTACATCCAAACAAGGGTCCCATGTCAAGTTTTAAGGTGTTCGTGTCATGCTTATTGGGCAATGACATTGCTGCCCTATAGGAAGCACATGTGGCACACATTGGCCATTTGTGTGCCACACGCCACATGTGCGGACACCTTAATTGGAATTAGTACACAATAAATTCATCAAAGCATTTTCCTTTGAAAATAAAATTCCCAAAAGTCAACTGAAATCATGATAAATTATTTCTTATCAAAAAATTAAGGTTTGGCACTTCTCATAAATCTAGGGTGGAAAAACCCAGTTCCATAGGTGGTCGGGTCGTATGGTACTCCACTGGGCTAGACCCAAAAACTCAAATCCAATTTCTCAGACCAACCCAATAGACCCCTATGTGTCACAAACTTCAGTCCGAACATGAGTGGGCCTATCAAAATTGACTGATAGTTGGATGGACTCCAAGGTTGTTCAGTGGATTACAGGTGCCCCCTTAGGACATGCACTCTTGCGAATGTGGGGGTCATCTCTTAGCACGCGTGCACGGTTTTGATAGGTGGATCTTACCTTATCAGAATGGCTTACCAAAATACGATTGTTTGTGCACACACTATGAGTAAGCTACACATGTCAGGGTTTGGGGTTTATGTCCTCTTACGGCCCAACTATAAGCTCACTATATATATATATATATATATTTGATGGTCTAAAAATTGGATGGTCTTCAATACTAACAGTTGTTTTTTTCAGGCAGATATATGAATTTCTTTTCTTTTTTAGGTTGGTCACTTGGGCTAAGGAGGTTATGTCCCAAAAATTTGGGGTCCTAAAACACTCCTAGATAATATTTTAGTAGTGGAAGTAAATGTATGTTATGCTCCTGCAGGAGTATATCTTCTTTGGGTGCGCACACACGTGTTGGTGCACACACACATATATAGAAAAGTTTTTGTAAGGCCTCATCCTTAGCACAGTGGGGTAGGCAGCATCCTGCAATGTCCATGTATTTTTGACAATACAGATTTGTTTACTTTATTTGACAAAAGATGGGGGCATGAGAAGCCCTGGTTACCCATTTATTACTTTTTCATCCTCTCTATAGCCTTCTTCCGTGCCTCTCTCTGTCCCTCCCCCCCCGCCCTGAAGATTTAACCTTCTTCTATGGTCACTTTCTTAACCTTCTTCTATGGTCACTTTCTTTCTCTCTTCTCTTTCGCCTTGTAAATCCCGTCCCGAGCCTTGACCTCCATTTAGAAGAGCACAGACTGTTGTGATCTTCTATTGTTTTCTTTGCTGCTGTCTTCTAAGGAGTTCTTTGTTTGAGCTAGGAATTTCATCAAAGAACACACAATGGGTACTTCATCCTTTAGAAGAGAAAATCATGCTGATATTTTTATTAAAGATTAAACTTGAGGAAGTGTTTGGGGTGAGGTGAGGAATTGGTGATCAAAGATGTGATTGAGCTCCTTTGGTTTAGGGAATTGCCGAGAATCTCGAGGGAATAGCCAGAAAAAATGTCAAAATCGAGTTTACCGGCGAGTTTAGGTGAATTTCTCAACGAGAGTAACCGCTATTATGTGGCTGTTACAATGGAGGATAACCTGAAAAAATGTCTGAAACTGGAGTTTTTTCGATCTCGAGTATGTTTGGGGTGAGGTGAGGAATTGGGGATCAAAGATGTGTTTGAGCTCCTTTGGTTTGGGGAATTGCTGGTAATCTTGAGGGAATCACCAAAAAAATGTCAAAATCAACTTTACCTGAGAGTTAACTTGAATTTTTCAGTGGGCGTAACTTCTTTTTATGTGTCTGTTACGATGGAGGATAACCTGAAATAATGTCTGAAAATGGCGTTTTTTCAGTCTCGTTTTTTCTTTGTGATTTGAGAGAGAGAGAGAGAGAGAGAGGCTTGAGAAAGAAAAAATGTGGCAGGAAGGAAACTGGGGCACCATATTTCACCAGTTTCCTTGTGCCAAATCTTGACCATCAAAATAATTGGTTGGTGCAGATCAGCCCTACTTCAATGAGAAGGCTGCAGCCTTCTAGAAAGTGCCTTCTTTCTTGTTTTTTCCTTTTTTCTTTTGTGTGTGTGTGTGTGTTTTGGGGGTCCTAACTTTGGCTGTATTTGTTTAATAGATATTCTTGGATTATTTATTTAGATATTTTGAAATCTCGGACTTAATTTGTATCAAGTTTGTGTTGTAGCATATAGACAGCTTTGCCTTTCTTCTTCTTCAAAACTTTATTCTATTGAAGAGCAGTCTCTTACCATTTATTGTTCGAATCTAGAATTGACTAACCTTGCATATGGCAACAGGAAGAAGAACCAGAAGAGACTGAGGCTGAGGAGGCTGAAGATGATGCTGACAACTCCAGCAAACATGTGAGTATTGTTTTCTATAGTTTACCATTTATCTAACCTCATTTTTGTTTTAATTTGAATATTTAAGTTTTGGTACCATGTGAAGATACAGACGTCTTGTTTCTTTGTTGTTATTGTTTGTTTGCTAAAAAGATTTGAGGTTACAAAACAAACTGTTGACTAGATTCGTTTTCTGTTTTTTGTTGTGTTTTTCTTTGTTTCATCACGCAGGATGAACTCTAGACTTCCCTCCGTGGGTACTTCACATTTTTGCAATAGAGGTTTGTGGCTAGGGTATCAACTCTGGAGTTTACTTATCCTTCTTCAAAAGGATATTCATGCTGATTTGTGAGGTTTGAATCTTTGCAAAAACTAATTCAATAAGAAATTTTCTCGTACAGTTCATTGTAACCAATCATCTCTCTCTCTCATACATGCTCTAAAGCAAGGAAAATAATTCAGAAAAAAAGAAAATCAGTTCTTAAGTAGGAAATTTGCCCCTAATGCCAGGATTAAGATGAATCTATTTTTTTGTTTTTTGTTTTTTGCTTTGTTTTCATATAGGGAGGGGATTTTTTATTGTTTTTTTTTATTTCTCACACCCGGCACTGGGGGTTCATATGTGGTCATGTCTTTCATGTGTGTGCTCATGAGGCTCAGTCCCGTTCTCACAATGGATTTGATGGCAGTGAAAAGGGTGAAAGCCTCGACGCAACGGTCTCCACTATGGCCTCATTGAGGCGTTTCATACCCACATCCTATTTGGTTAAGAGGATTATAGTATACTTTCGATTGAGTTTGATGGGTTGGATTCACATTCTCGGAGTGAATTATTTCAAATTTCAGAGCATTTTATTTTTAAACGCTCGCTCTCTCTTTCTCTCTTGCACGCTCCCTCTCATGCAAACAAATTCAATAGAGAGGTCTTGGGCTACCGCTACCTGGTGATGAAGATTTTCCTTTTCCATTTGATTGTTAAGTTGAGGCCGTAGTTAGAATGTGAAGCCGTGGTTTTCCTTTTCCATTTAAATGTAAAGCCCTGGTTTTCTAGACAGGTGATAGGTAAAAATCCGAGCGGTCCCTCAATAACTTTTCGGCATGGTTCAATACCAAATAAGAGAGAGAGAGAGAGAGAGTTTTGAAAGGCTTTGTGCTCTGATTAGTGTGCGAGGCTAAAATTAGACTAGCTCTTACAGCAAACAATCATATTTCAATGGCCAAAAGACTGTATACTCTTATGGAGCATTTACTCCCGCAGGTAACACTTAATATTTGAGGAATTTTAGGATCCCAGTTTTTGCGTTGTATGCTAACCTCAAAAAGAAAATTTCACTCTTAATGCACTAGGAAAATTATAATATTCCAAGATTGAACTGAAAATGTTCAATTTTTTGAGGGTGAGAATCAGGTTTATAAAACTCAAAATTCAGATTTTCCTCTTTTGAAAAGAATCGTCTAGTAATTCTTAGGTAATTTCCAAACTTTTATATCAGAAAAAAAAAAATATATCCTCCCAAGTGGGTTTGCTGACCAAGGGAGTAAATGGATAGCATGCTCTTTGAAAAGCACAAAATCCACGCCATTAAGTTGCCCATTTCTTCCAACGCAATTTGTAAAATTTCAAATTTCCTCTCCCTGTTCCTTGCGTTCTAGAGTGAAATATTTTATTCGAATTAAATGAATTAAAAAACTAATTACTTTGAGAAAATGAATTATTAATAGCTTTTCTTTTGAGGAAAATTTTATATAAGGTCTCAACCTTATACTATATGGTAAGGTACACCTAAAAAACCCACTAGTGAAGATTGTTCTTATACTAGAAAATCCTTAAATCGATCATCTCGACCTTGAGATTTGTAGAAATGAAAAACAAGGGGATTTCTAGTACTAAAATAGTTCATCTTCTAATATATTATCTGAACCGTCTATTTTTCAAGATTTTGAAGTGTTTATAGATTTGCTTGATTGTCACCATTTCTCGAACTTTAAATTTCATAGCTGGGAGGATATAATAGATTTTCATATTATAGCAGGGCTTTGTGGTACCGAAATTGCATTTTCGACGTAGTTTTAAAGCTACAAGGTTGACACCTTGTACAAACCTCACCCCTCTTTCGATGCCGTACTTAGCTTTACCTTTTGCTTATTTGACCTTAGGGACCACGCTTCTTTTCTTGGCCTTGGGAAATTTAACTAACTTGAGAGACAAGCATTGAAGCACTGAGGCCTCTCACCTCTTTTCCCTTTGTCCTGTCTCTTAGAGAGAAAGGCAGGCATGAGACTCCATCATGATGTTGAGAATAGTTAATACGTGCTTAAATTGATGATTTTCAGTTAGATGCCAAACCTTGCATGTGACAACAGAGTTGTTTAGCATTTATCATTTTGTTTTATCAAAGCACTCACTTCCTCACCATTCACCATTTTTGGATGGGCAACTTGGTCGCCTTATTGATTCCTTATAAACAAGGAACATATTATGTTAAAATAGTCGAGCCATCTCGAAAAATCGTGAGTAAATCAATCAATATAACTAAAATGCCGTTAGTCTAAACTATGGTTTCATATAGGTGTTTCCTCAATCACATTCTTAGAAATACCCATGATGCCTCTACTTTTTGTTTGGAGTTTTGAACGATCAGGATTGCTTTGACAATCGAGCTCATTATCTAATTGTGCTACTTATTGTAGGGATTCAAACTTGTATTCTAATTTAAAAAATTGCTTATTCCAAGCTTGAAACATGGAACAAACGGGATAAGACATTCTAGTGAAAAGATGCATATTTCAAGTTTGAAACGTAGAACAAGCGGGGTTAGTATCACGATGTCGCCTGGGCTATAAAATGTGCCAAATGGCACAAATACCTCGCTTGTTTAAGTTATTTAATCTAGAAAGACAGAGGAAATATCATAAGGGTGCAGTTTGTATGGAGCCAAGGCTCTAAAACCTTCAAATAGTGTCGAGAAATGCGGTTTTATTATTGAAAATATTTGTGATAGCCTTAAAATATATTTTTATATTTATTTATAAAGTTTAAAGCTTTAAAAATTATGTAGATCTACAGATCTATGAAAACTTGAAAATCTTGAAAATTGACAGTCCAAAAATGCATTACAAAATACACTATTTCCAAAACTTGAAATCCATTTTTTTTCTCATGTCCATGCTTCTTGATATCAAGATGATCAATTTGAAGATATTTGGGCATCAAAACAACTACTTCTAGTGAAATATTTGAGGTAGGCTCAAATTTGATTGTTTAGAGCCTCGGCTCTATATAAGCTTTTATCTAAGTGAGCGTGAACTATCTTATAAAATAAATAAAGGGCTAAAAAAATATCATTTTTTGGGATTAATTTTTAAGTTTCATTACACAAAGGTACCTCCCTAAAAATTTACATTTAAAATTGGAAATTGTACATCTATACATAAAAACAAAGGGGGAATACAATAAGGCTCATATTTTTCCAAATATTACGTGTAGATCGTTCTGTTTGCTTTTTTATTTTTTCTAGTTTACCCCTCTATACGATATTACTGAAATAGGACTAGATTAAATTTATGTTTTCCTTGTAGGGCATGTATCAGACTATCCCAAAGTTTAGGGGCTCCTTCAATTAGTCCAATGTTTGGAATGTTCTATGCCAGTACTAAAAAAAATTATTCAGACCAATCCAATGTTTGGAATGTTCTATGCCAGTACTGAAAAAAATTATTCAGACCAGTCCAATGTCAGGAAATATTGGACTGGGAGGTTAAGATAAATTAGAAACCTATCCGATATCAGATACAATGGACCGAGATTAAGTTTCAGCCTCTCCGATGTCTCCAACATTGGACGACCCACTTTAAGGCAGTCTGATATTCTAGACATCTGACTGGTCACAAAGTGACCTAAAACACAGGTTACAACCCTTCATTCAAAAAAAAAAAGAAAAAAGAATTTAAATTGATCCTATGTTAGTAACATTGAACCGATGGGCAAATTGGACAAAAAAAAAAAAAAAAGCGAGGGGATGGGACCTGCACATAATATCTGGGAAAACATGGACCTTTCCGTGTTTTGCCCTTTTTTTTTGTGTACAAAAGAAAATTTTCCTCCCAAATTACCCCTTCCAGGGTGGGAACAACCTTGAATATTGTGGTAAGTCAGCCTACTGAGTTGCTCAAAAGTAATTATCAATATTGCTTTGTTGATCAAAGTTTGAACTCAATGATGAAGATAACCCTGGTTGTACATTACTATATTTGCTCATTTGATAGTTTCATTTTCCAAACCTTGAATAATTAATTGAGTGGATCAATTACCTAAATACCTCTAATTGTCCAGGATTCCAACTCAGAACAAAGATAAATTTGTAAAATTTTGATAATTTTTGAAGATGAACTTTTATGAAATGAAACTTGTAAACCCTACAATGGAAAATAGACTTTTTTGAGCCATAATTTTATAAAATGCTTCTAGCACTTTAATGATATTTACTACATTTACCCTTGATAAATTCCCCTAGTTTTTTCATGAAACTGTATTTGTGTTTGGAATGCCAAACGAGCAAAGGTAACTACTGTATTTTAGGGCACGTTTGGTTTGTATGTAAATATTTTCATACAAAAAATATTTACATATGTAAACACTTTGCTTGGTAACTTGTTTGGTATTTAAATATATTTTCTAAATATATTAAATCTATACATGCATTATTTAAATATTGTAATTAAAATATATAGTAATATTTATTTAAATACTATTTAAATATTATATATGAAATATTATTTTTATATTAAATATAGAATATCATATATTATATATTGTATTGTAAATATCTATTACATAAATAAAATATATTATATATTATACAATAAAATATATATTATGATTATATTATATAAATATATATTATCCACTATAATTAGTATAAATATATAGTTTTTAAACAGTATTAAAATATTTTATATTAAAAATTATTTTTATAGTAAATATAAAATATTATATGATATATATTGTATTGTAAATATCTATTACATAAATAAAATATATTATATAACAAAATATGTTATATTTATATTTTAATAATATAAATATAATTATATATTACATCAATATATTATATTGTATTATAATATAAATGTTACATATAATATAATAAACATATATGTATATATTAATAATATACATATAATATAATATAATATAATATAATACAATATAATATAATACAATATAATATAATATAATACAATATAATATAATATAATAATAACAATAGTACTAATAGATTATTTATATAAAATGTTATGTATATATTATATATTAAATATTATTAACATATAATTTATATATGAATATATAATTTATTTCATATATAAATAAAATATTATATTTAGTGTATTGTAAATAATGAATAGTGGGTCAGTGTGTGAAAATAAAAGCATGAGAAATATTTCCCCACCTCAAGTAAGGGTGGCAATGGACCCAACCATACCTAGGACCTGATGGGTAGACCCGAACTCGCGTTCGCGTCTAGGTGGACCCAACCTGGACGTGACCAGAATAATATTTGTGTATGTGGGTATATATAAATGTTGTGCAATACTGTAAATGTTGCCAATAATATGGGTATAAGATGATATAAAAAATAGTAAAAAAAAAAAAAAGAAGCTCATAGTCAAAGCTCATGTGTCTCACATGAACATTAGGGTGGCAATGTACCTAATCAGACCAAGGACCTGACGAGTAGACTTTACTTCAAGTCCAGGTATGGGTCAAACTTTTTACCTGAAAAGGTCGGGTTTGGGTCCAAAACCTCTACCCCAATAGTATTCAGGTCCAGGTCCGGACCCGATCTAACCCGTTGCCACCCCTAACTTCAAGAGATGATGTTTTGTTTTACCACAAAATTGGCCATTTCATGGTAAATTTTTTTATCATGGGGCTTATTTGTATATGCATTGCACGCTAAACAATCATATGAAAAACAATTTACACATGCAAATATTTTTGAAAAAGTATTTTACCCCTGAGATTACACCACTTATTTGACCCTAAATTATCAAAAGAAAAAAGAAAAAAACTTACGCTTTTTGAAAAGTACAAATTTGAATGACACAAGTACTTGAAGATTTGGGTTGGGATGATACTTTGAATGAAAATAGCTATTTTATTTCACCTAGAAGAGTAGCTATTATGTTGATCCACTTGTGTGGTTTCACCATTTCGTCGCCTTTGGGATTCTAAGGTGAATACGGATAGATGCTTTTTTTGTTCATCCAAAAAAGTAGCTATTTCTTTTTCCTTGAATATTTATGGAGATATTTTAAGTATAAAACAAGGAACTCAAAGGGCTTATCCGGCCGATTGCGGCTCCACCCACATGGCTTGGCCTACGTGGCACCCTCAGAATAAAAACGGAAATTAAAAGAATTTTATTTTTTGGTGGAATTAATGGAATTGGGTGGTTTCTAGGCCTCTCCTTGTAGATAATGCTCGGTAGATTTTCCGGTTTCCTGAAATACACCTCACTAACATTAATTTATCAACGTGTCCCTACCTAACAATCGAAAGTGAAGGTTCCCCCTCTCATGAACTCTATCTTCTTTCTTAGTAAACCTTGTGCGATTTGTTCAGGGATGGTAGTGGGCTAGATCTAGGCCGGTCCAGCCTCTCACTATCTCAATCCTGGGCCTCGAGCCTAGCCCAGCTCGAACTGGGGGAGAGGAGGTCCAGGAGCTATCTGGACTGTGTTGGGCCATGCCTAATAGACCCAATAAAAGAAAAAAAGAGAAAAAAAAGAAAGGGAAAAGAATGGGCTGGCCCAAGCCGGTCCTATCGTGGCCATGCCCAAGCATGTGGTGTATATTTTGTGGCCCAAACCTTAGTTATTTTGGGTCAGGCTAATCGGGTTGACCACAAGGCGCTTTTTTAGCCCTAGTTTTATTAAAGTGCCTCCCATTTGGTACGTGGGGCTAGGTTAGATGGCATTGCTTCAAAGTAGAAAAATGGAAGAAATAACTAGATACACAGTTTAAATAAAGTGTGAACTTTATGCTATTGAAGTAATGTACAAATCAAAAATTGAAAAAGATTATTTGATGCAAAGGATTCCAAAAAGAAAATAGTGCATCTTGTAATATATTACTTAGGCCGACTATTTTCAATTTTTTTTTATTTATAGATCTACTCCAACTGCACTATATTTGGAGCTTTAAATTTCATAACTAAAAACAATAATATATTTTTATGTCATTACAAGGCTTTCTAGTACTTAAATTGTATCTCGGCACAGTTTTTGAGGTGCGCCTTACTTTGATTATCTAAGGTTGATGCTTTATACAAACTTCACATAGAGATTCACACGCTAATGTATCTAGCATCTAGTTTGTATAAAGCATCAACCTTAGATAATCAAAGTAAGGCGCACCTCAAAAACTGTGCCGAGATATATGCTAGAGATATATCTATATAGAGATTCACACGCTAATGTGAGCATTCACCATGTATTAGCCACTCTTAGATTTAGACTTTCCTTTGGAGATGCAATCGATTTTAAACTCGTGTGTGAGAAATTGTTTATCGGAATCAGAATCGACGATCTAAATTGGATTCAATAAGTGAATTCATTTATGGAACCAATTGTCTCTCTGACTTGGAGGCAATTGACAGTCCTGCCAAGGAATTAGGTAATTACGTCAATAAAATCGAATCGGCGATTCAACCCAAGAATAAGGTGATTCTCACTTAATTCAAATTTTATTGATTTTTAAATATTCTCTTAGTATTTGACCTTAGAAAGAATCGGCCTTCACAATGAAAACTGATTCAGTGGAGGGCCATCAACGCCATATTCTTGGTTTCAAAACATTATTTCCAACAATTTGCTTCTTTTATTTGACAATAGAAAGAAATTGTTTCTCATTCACTTCTCATTTACTTTTACTCCCATTTGTCCATGAAGTTTAACATTAATCGTCTCTCTTCCCAAGTTTCTATCGAGAATGGTTTGATGGGGGTGAAAATAAGTAAGCCTCACCTAATAACTCATCGAAAATTATAATACAAGCATTGAAAAACCTTTACTTCGATCATCTAGACTTGAGTACTATAGTTGTAAAAACAATTAGGATTTCAAGCTCTTAAAGAATGTGTATTAGCAAATTATCTAAACCCTTCATTTCATCCTAAAAATGCATATTCAAAGATTCTTAAGATTTGTACATTTTTTTTAATTTAAAATTTTATTGTTTGTGTTCAAAATTGATTTTGCAGCCGTCTTGGAAATTCTCGTTGCCGAAAGTGCTTCTCAGTGAGGATTTGTGGTGAAGATTTATTTGGTTTTCATAAATCACAGGCGTTATAGAAAACTTCATCCATATTTTTATATATAAAACAAATGCAAAATGTCCCTTATATTAAAAAATCACGAAAAGATACTTTATTTGTTATTTAAATAAATTATATTTTGTTTGATTATAGGGAAAGAGTAATAATCCTATGAGACCTTTCCACACTTATGTGTATTGGATTCTAGAAGATCACCATTAAATTTGACACAGATCTCTAGAAAAATCAAGTCATACACCCATATGATTACTTTTATAGAGATCAATACCAAATTCAATAGTGATCCTTTAAGGTCCTATACACGTACGCGTGGGAGGGTCTAATATCATCATTACCCTCTCCCTATAACTAAACAAAACATAATTTATTTAAATAATAAATAAGTATCTTCTTGTGATTTTTTAATATAGGGGACATTTTGAATTGGTTAGAGTAGTTGAATTGTAAAGAAAAGAAGGGGCACTTCACGATTACGTTCCGGCGTTCACGTGGAATTTTACGAACCGTTCAATGAGGACAGCGGCATCATCTATCGGCAGATAATGAAAAAGATGGCGTCATCAATTTCATTGACCACGGTTAGTAGGGGTAAGCAGGCTGAAAATTCCTTCAAAATGACTATAAAGGCCTTAACTATTGTAAAGTGACCACACCATTCTTTTGGGAAATTGGAAGGCTATCGTACCTTCTTCCAAACGCGTTTCAAGAGTTCGTAATTCTGGTGTTCACGATCGTTAAAAATCTATTTTCATCACTAGTTAAGAAATTTATAATTAAAAAAAATAAGTTGTTTCATGTAGGTTGGGCCGCATGATTACATATGCGGTCCAATTTATAATTTTTTAAAAAAATTGTTTCATGTTGGTTGGACCGCATGATTACATATGCGGTCCAACTTATAATTTAAAAAAAACATATGTTTCATGTGTGTTGGGCCTCGTGACTACATATGTGATCCAAAAAGTATAAATCATCCATTTTAAAGATAGATGCAAATAGGTGTTCCATCTAAAAATAATGAAACCAACTGTCCAAATATTTGTTTATTAGAATTATTATTTATAGTTTTTAAAATTTACTTATTTTTTCATATTCATGATCTCCATGTACTTAAAAATTAAGTAAAAAAATCTATATGAAAAATAAATTTACTAATAGGGCCACATTTCTACATGTGCGGGCTATGTAGCATAGAAATTCTTTTTTATTTTATTTTATTTTTTATTTTCATATTTATGCATTGCGAGTTTGAAGTGATCAATATTTTTGAAGTGCACAATTACTTCAATAATATAAATTTGATATCTTGCATAAAATTTTTTCAATAAGTGAAAAATGACCCATTACCTAATTTTGGTTTGAAGTGGGATTGATTTGAATTAATCTATTTGATGTCTCCTTAATTATCCATTATCCAATATGTTTTTTTTTTTAGGTAATTCAGTGGAAAATAAACCCATTTTTTAAATAATTAGTGAGTTTTTCAACGTATCAGTGAAAATGAAAACTACAACATGAAACTGACGTATGAAATGCTACCACCACAACCTCAACCCCTTCCAATGTTCGAATTGTTTAAAAGTAATCAATACATCACAACATGATTCCAACTTCTAATTGATCCATAAGATCAACTAGTTCTCTTAGCGGAATAGTTGTAAGTAACTGTAACTTCCCTACTCTAAAAATAAATAATCACATTCTATACCATCCCTACGATATTTGTGCGTTTGTTTGGAGGTGGCGTAAAATTAAAAAAAGAAGAAAAGATAAAAACAGAATCTTAAAGGTATAATATGTCATTTAGGATGAAGTCAGGGGCCTTACGGGTACTGCCCCAATTGAAGGGTCGTCAAGGATATTTTAGGAGCTATAAAAGGGTTCTTTTGTCCATCGAGAAGAGGTTTTTTTCTTCGCACCCTCATCTTCACTTCTCCCTGCTATAATTATACGGCACCAATATCTCTCTCTTCTTACATTCTTCTGTAATATTATTATCTTCAAATTCTTCTGAAGATCTAAGCATTAGGCTTCTGTAAATTATTGGTGCAGTGATTTTGAGGTAAAAATAGTATATTAATGCCGTCTCTCTCTAATCTTACATATGTTTCTTTTTTTAATTCTTTATATGCATTTTCCGTGCTCTAAGGTGCATTTGATTCTCTCTTTTCTTTATGCTGGGTGCTTCTCTCGCCCTGTTTGTCAGCTGTTTGTGTATTTTGTGGCCTCTTTCTCTCTTTTCTAAAACTTTGAATCCTTTTCACTCCATTGAAGCACTGAGGACTGTGTTGATCACTTGCAGTTTCAGCTTAATATCTACTGGTAATATGAAAGAATTCTTTAATCCAAAATAGGAAAGTGTGTATTACAAGATAGGAAAGAGTTATTGCTCTTTCCTATGTTGTATTAGACACTTTCCTGGCTTGGATTTTATTTCGGTTGAATAGGAATTAATATGATGAACATGAATCTTTTGCCAGATTAACTTCACATATCTACTCTTATGTACATTTTTTTTGTAGGGTTTGATGAAATTTAATACCTTCTGCTAATTTCTGGCGATTATCAAAGGATTCTGTTCTATCCTTGTGTTACACGCTCCAAAATTTGAAGTACTGTTTATTTCCCTTAATTATTATGTTAAATCAACTTCCTCTCTCTCTCTCTCTCTCAATATTTTGTGCTAAGTCAGTTTTTAGCTATTTGTTATGCTATATCTGCATTCAACGATCAGCGAATTTCCAATAAATACATTGATTCCTGGAGTTTCAGGTTATAAAAGATCTTTAGGTGCTGCTGCAATATGCAAGCAATTTGCTGTGCTGTATTGTGTTTCTCTACATGCACCATTGTGTTGTATCTCATTCCTCGTCTTTCTTAAGTTCTGTTACACAAATCTCCAGTTATTGTTATCATCGCAGTCATTAACAAAAAATTGTAGCATTAAGAAATATTCTTTATATTTGGTGTCTAAAGCTTAAAATTGCTTAGTTTTAGACTTCCTTTTGCAATACTTTATATTTGCTAAAATGTCCAGGAAGAAATGTGTACTATGTGGTCCACATCTGTTTTTTGATCAATAAACAGCTTGGCTTCAGATATTTCTTCACATATTTTCCTCTTTTGAACTTATTTATGATGATCATCATCATCACCATCCGACCCTTGTCCCAACTATTTGGGGTCGGCTATACATTTGAACTGATTTATGATAATTTCCCTTGTTCAAGGTAACTTTGGATATATGTCTTAGAACCCTCTTTAATTATATTTGGTTAGGTGTATCTCTGTTTCTTTTTTGCTTCTATATGTGGCAATATATGTTTAAGATTTCAAAATTTCTGCCAAAGTCCGGTGAAAATGAAAGAAGTAGGGATTAATGTCTTTTCTTGAATCTCAACTCATTAGTTGCTCCTGATACAGACTAAAACATTGCAAAATATCCTTGAAAATTTGATGGGTTTGGGAGCCATCATCATTTTTTGTTAGGTTATTGGTTCTTTTCAGTTATTTAATCTTTTCATTTGACATCTTCCGTAATTCCTTTCCAACATTATTGTAACATGATGATTCTGTATCTTATCTCTGGTATTTCAAGTTCTAATCTGCTTGCTATTGTTTATTTTCTTTTATTTATTGATCCTCTTTTTCTTTTTGGGGAAGTCACCTTGAATATGCTTGTATGATGCTTCACTTTCCACATCCAGAAAAATTTTGAGTTAATTGGGGTTTAGCAATTAAGTGGGGTTTAGCTATTAACGCTCAAAACTTTCGAAAGCATGAGCTCTGACACCTTTCTATTTAAATTCTAGGCATTATTAAAAATTCTCGATATTTTCTAAGTTTTTAGAGTTTCTTGTTTTTGAAGATCATGGATTGATTCGTTTTTTTTTCTTCTATTTTCTACTATATGCTTGGTTGCATTAAACATTTGGCAGAATTTAGATGTAGGTTATTGTTAAAGAAAAGGGACAGATAATGATGTCGGTGTTTACTGCAATATTTCTGTGAATAGAATTGCCCAATTTTTTTTTTCTTTTAAAAAAAGTATGTTATTTTTCTTTTTGGAAACTAAAAATTTTACTGGAGTTTGAAAGATCATCAGATATGGTCCTCCAGAAAATATTTTTACCGGTAATGTGCTACTGTATTACCTATTAATCCTTTAATTTTTGTTTGTAAAATTGAAAAGCAGCCCATTGGATCGGTTGTTTGCCTGTTTTTTTTAACCTGATGATCTGCTGATTCACTGCAGTTTGAAAGATCGAGTAATAAGCTGAGCCTGGGCTTGCGAAAGACTTCTGGTACGGTTGCTTCCATGTTATCTTTGCCTGTTTATGTTATGGTGCTTGCAAATCTCATTTAATTATGGAATTTTGAATTTTTAATCTAACTTACTGAAGACCAACGTTTACTAGAGAGTGAGCCATACATGGGTTATGTAGCTCTGGGTAATTTTTAGTATTGTTGCATGAGATTTAGCATCTCTGAGCTCAGGTGATGCAATGTACTTCTCTGTAATGCTTTTCTATGAATACTACAAAAACATATTTCAGAGGTTCTACTTATTATGACATTATATTTATCTGCAATATAATTAGATTGAGTTATTCCTTCGTGATTGAAAATTATCTTGAAGCTTGTGGCATCATCATTTCTGGTATCTTTGAATTATTTGTTATCATTGTGTATAAAATAATTTCTGATCCTTGGAGGTTTCCTTTCAGGTTGACATAGAAAACCTATGCTTTAGAGAATCCCTTTAGTTTAGAAAATTAAATGGAATTAATCATGTGTATATCTGTTACGATGATGCGTGGTTCCAGATTATCACATTGTCTGAATGTCCTATCTTTATCAAGTATTGTTGTTTACCCATCTGTGCATGAAAGTTTATGGTCTTTTGAAACTTTTATTTAGTGTCCGTATACTCATGTAATTTTAATATAATGTTTTGGTTTTAGCAAGGAGGTATAGAGGATAAGAGGTAGATATGGGAGCATTGCAGGGACCTGTTATTTGCCCTGCCATTCGTGTAAAACATGAAAGAGCTGCTACACTGACAGCCACTGGACCTTTCATAAAATCTAAGGTTTTGAAAGGTGGGTTTTGGGGACAAAAAGGGAGCTTTAGAGGTAGAATAAAGCTGGTCACGAGGCCATTTCATGGAGAGGGCATGACCGTTAAATGCACTTCCAGTTCATCCTCACGTGGTAATGGAAGCATGGCTGAGAATTTCAATGAGAATGATGAAGATTACGTCAACTCCAGTGTTCTTGAAGCTGGTAACATAATTATTTCATTTTCCCATCTGCTAATGGCTTGCCTTGTCTCCTTGCCCTACTTCTTTTATTGATAGATTCTGATCCTCCTTTCATTATGGTTTAGAGTATCACTGTAGAAAGTTGTGTTGTATTCTGGCGTTCGCATTATTATGGGCTTCTGTCTCAGAAACCCTGATCTTTCTGTGTGCACTTATTCGTCTCAAGTAGGGAAATCGAAATATTTTGCTTGATTTTGAAAAAGGAAAAGAAGCAACCTAATACTTATTTCACTTGCTCGAGTTTTGAATTGAGTATTTAATCCAAATGTGATGTGGCATATGTTGTGGATTCTGTTTTAGCTGTTGTTTGTAGTAAGGAAAATTTTCAGGATTCACACACAGTGATTTCTTTCTTAAGCTTGGAATCTTTGGCAGCATAATCTCGCATATGGAGATGACTTCCATTTGTTATAATGGGTCTCCCTAGACTCTCATATAACTATCCCTGGTTTCATTCCTAATTTCTTGTATATGAGGATTTTATAAAATACATGTTAATTATGTCAACCATCTAAAAACATGCATGTTAATTTTTTGTCAGGTCTTTGTGAAATCAATGGAAGATGGTTTTGTATTATGTTGGAAGGATGATTTTATGTTGTAATCTGAACTTTTACTGAAAAAGTAGAAATATCAATTATTAAAAAGAGGCCCCACTATAAGCTTGTATACATCGTGATTGTTGTCACGGGAGGTGCAACAATTTAATTTTTAATCTTAGTCATTCTGATGATTATCAGCAAAAAGAAGCTGTTATTGATATCGTTCCATATCAATATGACCTCCTTGTTCAAGATGGGGTTTCTTTCCAGTGGCAATTGTTTTATGCGAATATGTTTGGTTTTTTCTTTATTTTTTAACTAGACACGAGAGGTGGTGACCATTCTGCATTCATTAGATGATTATCTGTTGTTTGGATTTTCTAGTGCACATTGTTGGTATTATTTCTTCCCTTTCTAAATTCTATTGAACCAAGAAAATGTGGTCTCTAATAAATGATTTTTCTTTTGCAGTTGAGGTGAAAAGTGGTTCAGAGGGATTTATGATCAAAATGAGAGATGGGAGGCATTTAAGATGTGTGCACAACAACCCTCAAGGAGGTCATCTGCCCGATTATGCTCCTCATCCTGCTATTGTACTAAAAATGGAAGATGGAAGTGATCTTTTGCTTCCCATTATTGTTTGTAAGTACAAAGCAAGGCTTATTCTTAGTTGTTCTTTTGGACTTAAATTTGGTAAATTTTGGACACTCCTATCCAATCAATTATCTTGAGATCCCATCAGGTATGTTTCTCTAAAAACTCTCATGTTTCTTGTATGGGAATATCCAATTTTGGTTGCAGTGGAGATGCCAAGTGTGCTGCTAATGGCTGCAGTTCGCAATGTGCAAATTGTATGCCCGTCTCTCTCTCTCTCTCTCTCTCTCTCTCTCTCTCTCTCTCCCTCCCTCCCTCCCTCGCTCTCCACCTCCCCCCAAAACACCATTCACTTTAAAATTTCACCATGTGGATTATTCTTGAGTGATTTTCCTGAGTGAAAAGTTAATTGGGGACTTGTGTGCAGGCTCGGCCAACATTGTATCAGATATTGAAGGAAATGATTGAGAAGATGGGATATGCTGTAAGTTTTTTTTTCCCATCAGAATGCTACACTTTAAATTTGTAGGACTCTCATTGTATCAGATATTGAAGGAAATGATTGAGATGATGGGATATGCCGTGAGTTTTTTTTCCTAACAGAATGCTACACTCTCTCTCTCTCTCACACACACCCAACCCCCAAGCCCCCCCCCTTCCCCCCCCACCCCCCACACACACACACACAGAGGGAGGGAGGGAGGGAGAGAGATGACATCTCTTGCTAATGAAATCTACTGAAGAATGAGCTTGATGGGCAAATGACCAAAGGACTCGAAATTGTCTGTATAGCTTCTCACACATAAAAGGAGAAGATAAACAGATGATGTTTCTCCTTCCAACCCTAGAATGGATTTATTGAATTGCCATGGAGTTCTTAATTGGAAATGTGAATGGTTTCAGGGAAACTTTTCTGAAAATGGTTATATTTCTATATGATGTTTTCCATCGGTTTCTTGGTGAATACAAATCATCTTACATTGCATTGACATGAAGTGCAGTTAGGAGATAAAATGAATTGAGTATTCTTTTCTTCCATAAAGAAGGATTTTTCTGCTTATGTGGATGAAAAACCAAGTTGCTTTGTACATTTGTGGACATGCATGTGTCTATTCATTTCAAGA
Organism: Amborella trichopoda; assembly: GCF_054954075.1. Taxonomy (NCBI): domain Eukaryota; kingdom Viridiplantae; phylum Streptophyta; class Magnoliopsida; order Amborellales; family Amborellaceae; genus Amborella; species Amborella trichopoda. Next base: position 22,560,405 of record NC_142338.1, on the reverse strand, counting down.
AGGGTGCGTCTGGTTGTAGAAATTGAATCTCATAATATCATAATGATGATATTATTGATGTCGCGCAACATTTGCAGGTGAAACTTGTTCGTGTTACAAAAAGAGTGCACGAAGCATATTTTGCACAGTTATACCTTACTAAGGTAGAGTCATGACAAGTGTTGTCTTTCTGGGCAACTCTAAACCTGCCAGCAATGGGGTGCCCCTATTCAATGAACTTCTGGCTGAAAAGTTTTTTTGGTATACGTACAGGTTGGTGATGAGTCTGAGAAATTCAGCTTTGATCTTAGGCCTTCAGATGCTATCAACATTGCAGTGAGATGCCAGGTATTTTCAGTTTCACTCAGGCTGACAACTTGGGAGTATATGCCATGAATTGCTGCATTGTCCTACCTTTATGAGATGATGATTAGTATTCTTTTACTTTTAATGTAACTTTGTGTGCATTTTAGATATTTGTAGCTTAAATACGTTCCATGCAAGAAGTATGGCTAATGGGTATCGTGGTCGGTGTTTTTAAATGTCACACATGTTACTTGGCAATGTTCTCTGTGATGGTCAATACAAATTTGCTTTGCTCTGATGCAAATGCCTGTGCTAGGGACTTTCTCTCTATTCTATCATGTGTTGGTGTATGTATGTTTTATGCTCCTTATGTAGACATGTTTTCTCATAACCCTTATATGCATCATCATTGAAGATGTTTGTGATGGGGAATTATTACATTAATATGGTAATGCGTTAATTGAATTGTGCATTTCATACTTACTGCTGCATATATGTGGGATTAGTGTGATTTGTTTGTTTGGTTCTGGGGATGCATGAAGCACGTGGGTGTGTTTGTCTACCTGTACCCTGGAGCCTTCGTCTTGAAGTCCCTGTATTAACATAGAATAATAGAAATTACTCTGTTGGCAACCTTATTTATAAAAGTCTAACATCTGACAGCAGTGCCTCAATGGGAATGGTTTTTGTCGGGTTGGGTAGGCAGTGGGTTTCAACCCTGGGATGTGTGCCTCTGTTGCATGCGGCTAGTACGTTAGAAAACAAGATGTGCAGGAGAAATATTTGCTGCCTGATTGGAAAAAATCATTGTATCGTTTTCCACTTGGCTTAGAGTAATCAAGCCAAAGACTTCCAAACTAAAGCGCGTTTCTACCCTATCTCTACAAGTAGAGAAATCCTGCCCACTTCGCCATTCACCAAGAGACCCATTTTTAATTTGCTGTAATCCTTGAATTGAGATATGAAATTTATTGGACTGAGTAATATCTAATTGTCCATTTACTGGACTTGTAGTTTTCCTATTAAATATAGAGCCTTTTGGTGTTCTAAGCGTAACATTTTGACATTTTTTGATGATCCAGTGGAATTCAGTGAGTCTCAATTAGCAAAGGGCTCATTCATAAAACTTGCAAATTTTCTAAACCTAGTGAGAAAGAGCTGTATTGTCCACCTAAGTAGATTCTGCATTCCCAATCCTTGTTCACCACATCAATTGTGTTTCTCATATTTCTTCTCATGCCTACTGGCCAACCAAGCAGCTGCATTTAGAATTAAGATTGGGCACTTGTTAGGCAGATTGCTCCATGCTATCTTGCCATACCATATCATAAGTAGCTTGATTAGAGGGGAAGAAGAAGAGGAGCAAAAAGGGGCTCATTTTGTTTTTTTTTTGGGGGGGGGGTGAATTGAGTTGTAGGGACCCAATATATGTCATTATTCATTGAGTGCCCAAGTTAATATGCATATGGTGTTTCTGTTGATTATCTATGCTTTGAATGTGAATCTTTTTCTTTTGCAGGTCCCCATACAAGTTAACAAGCATCTTGCATACAGCGATGGAATGAGGGTTATCGAACCACCAAAGGTAGCTGTTGAGGTCCCTCTTTCTGATGGCTTGCTATTCACTGAACTTGATAGGTAACTTCTCTCCCACAGGCCTTTGAGTAACCCAAACCCATGTATGTGCGTGTGTTTGTGCGTGTGTGTATGTGTATGTGTGCGTATATGTGTGTGTGTGAGATAGTTGAGGCCTGTCTTTAGCATCTTGTTAACCAACCCTCTCTCTCTCACACACACACACACAAACGCACAGAGGTCACCTCCTGTAAATTTCTTTCATTTTGTTGTCTTGTCTTCCATTTCTGTTCAGTGACCACAAAACTGATATTTTCGTCACTGAACTTGGCAGGCCGGATGGCAAGGCTTGTGTTGAGACCAAAGAGTTCAATTTGGTGCGAAATATGTTGATTGCTGCTGTAGAAGAACGCTACAGAGATGCAGGTATCCTTTGCCTTTGATGGATGTTTGTACATTGATGCATATATGGCGTTATGTTCATATGCATTTGCGTCTATTCACGTATTCACAAGTGTGTATGTTCATGGATTCATTAATAGATACTGGGTTTCTGCATGTATTGTTATCAGTATGCATGTGAGAGTCTGTGGATGTGCATATTCGAAAAAAGAATCTGTGGATGTGGTGTCCAGGGTTGGATGTGTACATCCAAGACCATGTATAGTGTCAGTTTCATTTGTGTATGCTTGCCAGTTTTGCGGGAACTCATGCAGCCTTGCTTTGTATATATGCAGATCTATTTTTGTATGCATGCATCTGTGTAAACATATACACCGCACGTGCTTCTCTTTTCCTTATTCTATTTTAACAGGCAAAAGTGAGTTGAATTTTCATAGGATTATCATGGATTTTTAAAAGAATAGTTTACCCACGGCTACATACTGGTATTCGCGAAAGCCTTAAACTGTATGTATGGTGAATGGATGCTTTTGCGCTGTTGTATATACATTCTTTTTTGGGTAATTTGCTGTATATACATTCAATATGTAGATAATGCATATCTTATTGTTCTTGTTATCCAATTGAATGCTGGTTTGAGATATAAACGGTGAACCCTTAGCTTCCAACTATCGCAGATACCCATGATTATTTGGATGAAAATTCTAGGTTTCTCATGGCACTAAAATCTGAGATTCTCAAAATCAAGATCATAGTGGCAAGAAGACTGTTTGCAACCTGATACTTTGTACACCCATGCTTGCTATAACTGAACCATGTTGAACCTACCAGCTCTAACTTTAATTGATGTCACTCATGCTTCACAATTTTAATTATCAAAAGAACATAATTGTTATTACCATGGAAATACATAATCATGAGTCATTGCCATCTAATCGACGATTTAATGGTGGAGTGGGCTTCACCATGGGCAACATGTCTCATGTTCCAGCAGGCCTCACTTCTTCTTTGTTGAATAATCCTAATGACTGAATTTTATGTAGTGAAATATTGTACTTTCCTATGGGAAAAGGGGAAAAAAAAAGTTCATGACATTTTTCTTGTTTAATTTTTCAGCTCAATGGAGGGACAAGCTGACCCAACTGAGGTCCATGAAAAGGAATTGGATATAGTTACAGGTAATTCTCTCTCAAAATTGTCAGTAGCTTTAATCTAAATTTACAAATCATACTCGTTTATTTATTTTTCCATTTTTATAGTGTGAGCATGTAAATGCCCATATTCTAGCATGTAGTTGGGTATATATTTAAAATCAGATGGCCTCCGAAATTACCAGAAGGGATGCTACGAAACTTTATGGGTAAAATGATTACTTTAGCCTGTTCAGCTCTAGATATTTTGTGAAGCCATGGGGAGGTACAGGCAGTTGTTGGAGTTCCGTTTCGTCCAGCAAGTGAAGCTATGGAGGATAAATGTACCCAATAATATATTCAAACTCTCAACTCTCCCTGGAAAATAGAGAAGTTGCCAATTTATTTATTTATGAGAGTAGGAAATAGCAATTAAAACTCACAAACATCCGGAAAAACATGGAGGTTGCGAAACCCCCTTATTTGTCCTTTGAGAATGTGCACTCTATTAGCTTCATGTGTTTCGGAGGGGTGGATGGTTTTATAAATTTGATAGCGTGTTTTAATTGAAGGGGAGGGTTGTACAACATTGTATGAGGGGGATGTTTTGTATAAACATCCCGGGGGCTATCTGGAGAGAGAAGTGGGTGGATTGTCTGCGGTTTTGGTTTTCTACAGGTTTATTAATTACAGATCTTTTAAAGTAGATTGGAGTGTTTCTTTTTATTCTGAAACACTTCTAAAGGTATTTTTGGAAAGAAATGAACGTGGTTTAAGTCTTCTTTTAATCCTATCGAGCTCTGATATATATATATATATATATATATATATATATATATATATATATATATATATATATATATATATATATGGGTGAGGTTTGTATAAGGTTACGTCATTATACTATAGAAGTCAGGTGAACTTATATGATTCGTATACCGCTACAATAAACGCTTAACGGCTCAGATCGAATCTAGACCGATCTGACGATCATGGATGTTTGATAGTGTTTTTTTTTTTTTTTTTTTCTACAAATCGGAATGATCTGAAATTTGGAGTGTGTATTCATAAAAAATAGACGAATCTTCGAAAAATGTCAAAAAAATAATTTTACATGAATTAAATTGATCAAATACCTCGGAAAGTTTCAGGGGTATTTTGGTCAATTTTTTTACGAGTTATTTTTTTTTATATTTTTATTAAGTACGTTTCACTAAGATGTACACACACTCAAAATTTCAGATCATTCCGATTTGTAGAAAAAAAAAATTAAAATTCAAACACTTTCAAACAACTATGACTGTCAGATCAGCCCAGATTCGATCTGGGCCATTAGGAGTTTACTGCAGTGATAAGCACATGGGCGTATATGAATTTTTTCTATATATATATATATATATATATATATATATATATATATATATATATATATATATATATATATATATATATATATATAAAAGATTGGCTCTTTATATTGTAGAGGTCAGTTGCACTTATAAAATTTACTTAGAGATATCGTTTTGGCGTGAAAAATCTTATGATGGCTTCAAAATCTCTTTTTATCTTCAGTTAGAAAATTTAAAATTTTAAAAATGATACAGATCGAGTAGATCAATAAACACTTGAAAATAGACGGTCTAGATAACTTTTTACAAGATGTGTTATTTTTTGAACTTGGAATTTTTTTTTGTTCATGTCCATTGATCTCAAGGTTGAGATGATCAGTTGATTTTCCTATGTGGGAACATTCTCCACTGTTGGATTTTTTGAGATGCATGCACCTTTCCTCTAACCTTATACAAACTTTTAATATATTCCTTGTGCATTTTTCTCTGACATTCTACTTTTTGTTACAGTGATTCTATGTATAGACCTTCCTGTACATATCTTCTTTCCCGCGGACAAGGTCGCCTTTATAATGTGGTATGGTTATGCTCGGTGTATATGTGTGAATGTGTATCTATCTAGTAAAAATGTTTATATTGTATAAATGTAACTTCTTTTGGTCCTATAATGCATGACTGAAATCAAATCAAGAAAAAAAATCTCTGAATCCCCTAGATTATTGAAAAATGATCAAGAAAAAAAAGCTCTCAAAAAAAGCTCTCTTCATTGTTCGCGTGTGGTGTGGTGTGGTGTGGGGTGGGGTGGGGTGGGGTGGTGTGGGGGGATTGTTTTGTTTGGGAAAGAGGTCTCCTATAAGTGATGGGAATAGAACATAAGACGCTACAATTCCACTTTAATCACCTAGCCTTGAGCGCATTTCTCTATTGGATGCCTTCTGTTGGGTTCGGTAATTTCTCAAAATTTGGGTTGGATTTTAGTTGGTGAGATGTAGTGAAACGCCAAATCCTTAAATTTGGTAGACCGGGGATATAGAACCTTGGTCAAGTTACTTATTTATTTATTTAGCATTAACCCAAGCTTTCCATTAAACAGAAAAACAAATTACAAGATGTGATGTACAATAAGAGCATAAAATAAATAAAGATTAGCGACCAATGAGGAACTTCAAACTTCCCGTTTGGCTGGACAATCCACTTCTTCATTAACATAACGAAGATCAGCATTAACCAGCGAGACCTTATCCTTAATTTCATGAAACAAGGTTCTTAATCTCCAATGATCTCAACTTTGCTCAAGGTTCATGGTGAACGTTGGAATACTCTTGGGCAAAATGAACAACAAAAAAGGTCATTCAAGTTGTTTCGAGAAAAAATAAATGTGTGTTTTTTTTTTTTTTTCTGAGAAAATATGTTTTTAAGTTGGTGTAGGTTGTTCCCCTTGGTGTCTGTGTCCATTTGACCACTTACGTTTTGTGTGCGAGCTCACAGCTTGTGATAACCGGCATCCCCTCCCCTCTCCTCTGGACTTTCCGTAGGAACACTCCCTCACTGTCATTCATCTGCTGCACATTTGCATATATTTCATATCGTCCATATGCGAGGAGTCTTCTTCCTAACCATGCTGGAAGATCACCCAACATGATCTTGGGGCGTAGGAAGAAATTGGGCCAAAACCCATTAAATGGAAATCAATTTGAGATGTTCTCACCCAATTCCCTGTGGTTGGGGATCCTCAAAACCTCAATGAAGAGGGCTGCCTTGATTTCAAGTCCATAATTTAATTCCCTAATGAAGAATGAACATATTGAAGTTATAGCCATTCAAGGTCTTGGTTCTAGCACGTTGTGTTGGTTTGTGGTCACGTATGGGTTTCTTCTAGTCAAGTTCAATATCGTGTGAATCAGGGAAAAGTATTTTTGTTTATTTATGAGTATAATTGTGAGCTTGAATATTTTTTACTATTTCTGTGAACCATGTATGAGAAGGCTGCGCTTTGAGAGGACACAAGCTAAAGTCCCTTAGCTCAAGCCACCTAACAGTTGTAAATGGGAGGCCACTCTCTCAAGGCAAGATCTTCTTGAGTGATTATGCACATGCGATAAGAGTCTAAGAAAGAGGGCCCTTGCATCTGATAGAGTGCATGTTCTTGGGGTTGTCTTTGCAATCCACTACAAATCCATGATCTAGCTATCTATCGAGTTGGTTTTGTTGAGCCAACCATGGGCCCCCTGCTAGAGTATGTGGGTGGGGCATATGCCTTGTTGAGTCAATCCGAAAAAAATGACTTAGTCTACTAAATCTAAGCAAGGGGTGCTCCAGTATTATAGTTTGTTTTCTTTTAAGATCCTAAATTGTCTCATAGGTGAAATCATTGTTCATTTTCGCTTATAGGTGTTTTGTGGTATCTTCCATATATATTGAAATAGATGAATCAACGAAAAATATCAAAAAAATATTTTACATGAAATAAATTGACCAAAATAGTCTCGAAAAGTTTTAGGGGTATTTTGATTAATTTTATTTTCACGAATTATTTTTTTTATTATTTTATTAAGTGTGTCTCACTAAGATATACGCATGCTCTAAATTTCAGATCATTTCGATTTTTAAAAAAAAATGAAAAATGAAACACTATCAGACAATCGGGACTGTGCGATGAACTTTGGATTGTAATGAGGATAGGCAAAATCACTGTTCATTTTCGCCTATAGCCATTGTGAAGAATTTTTCATATATATATGTATATATTATGAAACACAGTACCTAAAACTTTCTTAACATTCCAGCATGTTATCAAACACAATACCCAAACATATTATAAAACACAGTACCAAAACTTTTTTAACATTCTTGCATGTTATCAAACACAATACCCAAAACATATATAGACCGTCAAGAATAAAACATTCAACTTTCCAGAAGATATCTTTTAGAAAAACAAACGTACCCCCAAGAGGGTATAATCTGCAGCCTTTTATTTTTATATTTTAATTTTTTGGCTTATTTTTTGTCTCAGTCATTCTCTCAATAAAAAGTAATGGTCCTTATCAGGGTCAAAACAACTAAATGGGCCTTAGTTACCAAATATTGCTTTGGCATTTCAATAACTAACATTGTTCTCAATACAAAAGAGGTGTTTCAACTAAGCCCGAGAATCAATATCCAAAGTTGCCAATGGACTGCGAACCACGACCTTTCGAACTAGAGGGGAATGATTAAACTCAACTTGAACAGAAGCTCCATAAGTAACCAAGGGCTTCTTGCTATGGAGGGGTGGTTTAAGGATTCTAATGGAACCATCATGTTGCATTGTGCTCTAGCTAAAGTGTTCATCTAACGAGGCAGACACGAAAGTTATGATCCAAGGGGTTCATCTGCTCAGTCAAGGGATTGAAGACTTAATTATAGAAAGATATTTTGCAAATGTGATTGTCTAGGCCAAGGAAGATGAAATAAATTCCATAGACGGTCACCCCTATATTTGATTGGATAAAGGACATTTGAGAACCACTCGTCACTAATTTTTCCATCGGGTCACTTCCTGTGCATACATTGTGATTGTACAAATTTTTTTTATTCTGATGTAATTCTCCAGTGTATGAACAAACGAATCACAAGTCACTGATCAAAAGAGAGGAGAAAAAAAATGAACACAACACCACAACCATTAACAGAGAAAGAAGGGTGCATGTAAAATCTTCCGCAAGAGCATACATCTTTTGAAAAAAGGAAACAAGATTTGATAGGATTGTATCCTATCAAACCAAGTAAAGCCTCACCTTACAACTCATTGAAAATTGCAATTCAAGTATTATAAAACATCTTGTCTTGAACATTATAGTTGTGAAAAAAAAATAGGAGGTCAAGCTCTGAAAATAGTTTATATTGCAACATATTATCTAGATTATCCATTTCACCCTAAAAATAAGTGTTCATATATTTTATGAGTTTCGAATTTCATTATCGGTACTGAAAATTGATTTGAGTCATTGTGGAGATTTCCGTTGCTTAAAGTGCTTTACAAATGAGGATTGGCAGTGAGGAATTTGTTTTCATAAAGCTTAGGCCTCGTAGAAATCTCATCCTTAAAAAAAAAAAAAAGGTATGTGAAGTATATGTATTTGTGAGGTTGGGTCATATTGTTATGAACTTTCTATTATTAAACCATCTCACAATAAGTAAAGCATCACCTCAAAACTCCTTGAAGATTTGGTGTTGAAAAACTTTCAAACCAATCATCCTAGCCTTGACTATTATGGTTGTGAAAATAAAGTAGGATATCAAGCCCTAAAAAAAATAAAATTGGATGGCCTTTTGATGGCGAATTAGACAAGCAAGATGGATTGGAAGAAAGTTTTGGTAGGGAGAGCGGATAATGGCAGGGTTGATGGGGTTGATTCTTCAGATCGTTTTTCTTATGTGGTAGTACTTGATTGAAAGGCTTGGGAGCAGCTTGACATCAAAATGGAGTTTTTCGTGTATGGTTCGTTTTCACCTCTAGTAAAGGACTTTTTTGGATTGGCTGATTAGGCACAGAGAGGATGAAACTTGTCTTTTCGTCCTGATGTTAAGATCATTAGTCCCAATAAATTTGTTTTTAAGCTACGGTCGAAGGAGGAAGTAAATAAGGCTTTGGCTAATAGATTTTACAGAGTTCGAGGTAGCCTCCTCTCGTTAGATTTGTGGAAGGCCTCGGATCATGCCTCTTTTAAACAATTGGAATCAGTATGTGTTAAAATATGGGGTCTTCCAATGTCATAATGGAATCTGGTTATTATAAAAAAGATTGTTGGACGATATGGGATCTACCGGGATTTAGGTTGGAACTCTTTTCTTAGTTTGTCATGCCAATTTGTATGAGTTAAAATTGGTGTTTGTGCATATGTGTCCCTTCCCGAATTTATTCTTTTGTGCATTAACGAAGAATTCTTTGAAGTTAAAATTATAGATGATGAGGGATTGCGTCCTTCGAAGATGTTTGCGGGTGTATTTTCTATGGGGAGGAACAAGATGGAGATGGATAATATTACTGGTAAAACTAAGATGGAGCTCAGAAAACATACTGGTAAAGCTGAAGCCTGAAATGAATTCCCGTAACCCTTTTTTCGACCAATATGATCGTTTTTCAAATCGAAAGAGTAATAGTAGGATTGGGAAATTCAAATTTCAAAATGGTGTAACCCCCAAGATCACGAGAAGCTGGATTCCAATTGGTAGGTTTCCGAATTCATCGCAAGGGTTTTCTAAACAATTTTGGAAGGAGAAGATTGTTCCTATTGTGAATTCAAATTCTGAGAAAGAGAATTTAAAGGCGCATGGTTCTAGAAACTTGCCGAAGAATGGTGAGCACGTTACGACTCCATTGTACCCTCCCTTAGGAAGTTCGGGAATACCAAAATTTATGGATAAAAGAAAAGGTGGTGTAAAGTTAAATGTGGCAGCATTTACGCTTCCTAAAATTGACTTTCCGATTCTTGATGGAGATTGCACTGCTAACATGGCAATCTTTTATCAAATTCAAGGGGAAAAACTATGTTTCTCTCTATCTTCCCTTTGGAAAGACATAGAGTTCAAAAGGCAGCAGCTTTTTATCTATCATACCTGATGATTTTTTTCTGCCTCACCTTCTTGAAGAAGATTTAGCTGTGGTGCTTTCAGCAGAAGGTCTCAGTTGTTTTTTTTGAAGTGATTCTCAAACAAAAGATGTATCCTCTCTTGTTTTGTCTTGTTGTGGCTAAGGGTTTGGGAAAGAAGTCTAAGTCTCGATTTGACTCACTTTTGATTGATCCGCTTGCCACTGTAACCATTGAAGATGAATCTATGCATGTAAATCTCCCTCTCTTAGCAGAAGAACCCTCTGTGGGTGCAATGGCAGAAGGTAGAGAGGGGGGAATAGTGATGGTTGTTGAGTCGGAGATGCCTGTCCATCTGAATATCATCTAGCAGGAGCAGGTCCCTTTACTGATACATGCACCTTATGAGGGACATGCTTAAATCACAAAGTCTGTGTCCTGTGATGATTCTTCTTTGGTTGGAAAAATGGTGAAAGATATGGGCATGGATGATGTGCCCCTGTGCGTGCTTATGGAATATATCAAGGAACGCCTACAAACAGGGATTGCGGCTCAGGTTGGAAAGGCTGCACCGACTAGTGGCTCACAACCTAAGCCTAAATCAGACTCTGCTGCTAAGACTCCTGCTAAAGCTACTAGGGGTAGTAAGAAGAAGAAGGTTGTTGTTCAGGGAACTCGATCTTCAGATAAGCTTCAAGCTAGAGGAATTACCAAAGCAGGCCCTTCGAGGCAGTCGATTATTATTCGTGAATCTTCGGTGGTGGAAGTGGACTCCACTTCTAACTCTTCTCTGAGTGATGATAACCGAGATGCGACATTGCTGATGGAGGACATGCTATTTGACTTTGGTCCTGATGGACCAGGTTCATCCTCTAACCCTTTTCCTTCCTACTTCTAATGAATTTCATTTCATGGAATGTAAGGGGTTTAGGTCACCCCAACAGGAAAAGGGATGTTTTATTCTTGGTGGCTAAATTTAAACCTGTGGTTTTAGTTTTGCAAGAAACAAACTCCCCAGCCCCAATGTTTCAAGGGTTCGGGAGATTTGGGGATCTGGTGCCGTTGACTTTCACGGTATTGATGCATGTGGTGCTTCTGGTGGATTGTGGGTCCTTTGGGACCCCACGGTTTTCAAGAATTTTGATGTTATTGTAAATGAGCATTTTTTGTTGTTGGGTTTTAGTGGACCTAAAGCTGGTTTTAACTGGGGTTTTGTGAATGTATATGGGCCCACTGTTTTGCATTGGAAGAAGATTTCTTCTGAGTTGAATTCTGTTATTTAATCTTTTTCTTATCATGTGGTGGTTGGTGGGGATTTTAACTTAATTCGCTGGCTAAGTGAATATTTGCCTGGGATCCCTATTAATACCTCGATGAGGTTGTTTAATAGGTTTATTGAGGATAATTCCTTTATGGATCCCCCAATTTTGAGTGCTAAATTGACATGGTCAAATAATAGTCTGGTTAATCTGTCTATGTCTAAATTATATAGATTTCTCATCTTAATGGAATGGTTGGAAAATTTTCCCCTTTCCACAGTCAGGACTTTGACTAAGTTGTCATCTGACCATTGTCCTATAATGCTTAATACAGGACTTTCAAAGGGGGGACCAAAACCTTTCAGGCTAGAAGTAGGTTGGTTGGAGGAGAAGGACATAATGGAATTGATTAGAACTACTTGGGTTAATATTGTGGTGGAAGGTACTCTGGATTTTCAATTGCATAGAAAGTTAGTTAATATCAAGCATAAAGTGATTGCCTGGAAGAGAGAAAACCAGTTTGATATTAAAGCCAAAATTGATGGGGTGTTATCATACTTTGAAGCGTTAGATCTCAGTGTACAAGAGATTGGTGTTATCTCTGAGCAGAAGGCCCTTGAAGGTTCTCTAAAATGTAAAGAGTTAGAGGAGTTACGAAGATTAGAGGAGATTTATTGGAGGTAAAGCTCCAAATCTAAATGGCCCTAAAGAAGGTGACCTGAACACCAAATTTTATCATGCAATTGCCAGTGCACTCAGAAGGCAGAATGATCTTTCTAATCTATCTATACCTGGGGTGGATTCTGAGAATGCGAATGCATTGGAAGGTGCAGTGATAAGTCATTTTAAAAAGGCCTTTACTAAAGAAGTTAAATTCATGTCATCTCTGAATAGAGTGCCTTTCAGAGTTTTGTCATTGGAGATGAAAACTTAATTGGAAATGGAGGTTTCTATTGAGGAGCTACATAAGGCTGTTTTTGCATGACCAAGAGATAAGGCCCTGGGACATGATGGTTTTTCTCTTGTTTTCTTCCATAGAGTTTAGAATGTGTTCAAAGGAGAGTTACTGGAATTTATGAGAAGTTTTATGCATATGGTTCAAATCTTTAAAGGAATTAATTCTACTTTTCTGACTCTAATTCCAAAAAAGGCCACCATTTTGGGCCTCTCAAATATCAGACTAAACAGTTTATTGACTAGTCTTTATAAAATTATTGCAAAAGTTTTGGCAGAAAGACTAAAAGCAGTTCTCCCTCTACTCATCTCTAGTACACAGTCAACTTTTATTCAGGACCGCCAAATCACATATAGTGTACTGGTTGCGCAATAATGTATCCATTCCAAAGTTTTAAGTAAGAAGTCGGGTATCCTTCTAAAACTGGATATGGAGAAAGCCTATGATCGTGTAGAATGGGGAATTCTACTTGAATTTCTGAGGGCAATGGGGTTTGGTGATAAATGGCGGAGTTGGATCATGGGATGTTTGTCTTCTGCGCATTTTTCTGTTTATTTAAGAGCAGTCTTATTGGCTTCTTCAGTGCATCCAGAGGTTTAGGTCAAGGAGACCCTCTGTCTCCATTCTTATTCACTATTTATGCTGAGTGTTTCAGCCTTATGCTTAGCAGTGTGGAAAGTTTGAGATATTTTATAGGTTTCAAGGTTACTAACTCTGGTATCGTTATTTCACATTTACAGTATGCGGATGATACTTAATCTTTTGTGATGCAGAGCCTCTCAGGTTTCTAATATTGCCAGATTTCTAGAAATCTGTGAAGTTACTTTAGACCTTAAAGTCAATTTTTACAAGTCTTCTATAGTTGGGATAAATTGTGTGGAGGGCATGATAACAGAGTTGGCTCATTTGATGGGGAGTAAAGTTGGTTTTTTTCCCATTACGTATCTGGGTCTCCCAATTTCTGATTCGAGGCTTACTATTGCAGCTTTTGAAAGAGTGCAAGGTAAAATTGCTTTTTGAAAATACAAATATTTATCTTTGGGTGGAAGGGTAACATTATTAAAAGCTTGCTTATCTAACCTACCGATTTACCAAATGTCTTTGATTAATATGCCTGCCTTGGTTGTGAAGAAATTGGAAAAAATGATACGTGATTTTTTTTGGGGCTCTACTACTGAGAGAAGAAAGTTTCATTTATTAAAATGGGATAAGGTTTGTACCCCCAAGAAAGAAGGTGGCCTGGGCATCAGAAAGACTAGATTGGTAAACCAGGCTTTAATGCATAAGTGGTAGTGGCGTAGTATTCATTTCAAAGATCATCTTTGGTATAAAGTCCTTTTGGCTAAATATGGGATAGATAGATGTAATGTGTAGAAGAGGTAAAATGGTCTCGCATGTTTGGAAGGTTATTTATAATTGCAGACCTATGGTGTCAGGTTACTTTAGATGAAACTTAAGTGATGGTAGGAAAGTATCTTTTTGGCACCATAAATAGTTGGGAGACTACCCATTGAAGGCAGCCTTTCCTGACTTATTTCGGATAGTAACCCAACCTGATCTGAATGTCAGTGAGGCAGTAGATTGAAGGGGTTATCTGGTTTCATAGAATGTGTCCCTAGCGTATAGTCGTTTGAGTAATGCAGTTTTCTCGCAATAGTGTGCGTTGATGGAGATGTTGGACAAAGTATATATTTCTCCTAATGTTGTGGATGAGATGATCTGGGAGATCGAGAATGAAGGGCTTTTCTCTGTTAAATCATGCTACAATCTGTTCTTCCATGATCGTTGGAGGTGGTCTTGCCCCCAGATTGCTAAGATATAGAAATGACCTATCCCACATAAGGTTCAGGTTTTTATTTGGTTGGCAGTTTTGAACAAGGTTCTGACTATTGATAATTTGATCTAAAGAGAAAAATTTTACCAAACGTCTGTCTTCTTTGTAAAGTGGATGAAGAAATTAGTGCTCACTTGTTTATTCATTGTCCTCTTATGGCAAGAATTTGGGCTTGGCTTTTTGGAGTTCTAAGAATTATCTTGGTATTTCCTTCTTCGGTTGCTCGTATAGTTTCACAACTTTCTATTTCTCATATACCAAAGACTGGGAAAGTTATTTAGAAAATAGCAAAAGGTGTTATCCATTGGGAAGTATGGAAAAAGAGTAATAGAAGGACATTTGAGGAGAAGTCTTTGCCTCTTGATATATTATTAAATAATATCAAACTTTCAATTTTGGCTTGGGTATCTGTTCACATAGATTGATGTGATGACTAATCTTAGTAGTCTTTTTTGCTTGGGAGACCTAGCAATAGACCTAGAAGTATCTGGACGACGCCTCTTTCTGACTGCCTAAAGTTAAATTTTGATAGTAGCTCTTTGGGAAACCCGGGTGTTGCTGGGATTGGTGGTGTTTTGGTGATTCCTTGGGCAATACTATTTTTTCATATGCTGGTCCGATTGGAGTTAAAAAAGCTAATTTTGTAGAGTTAAGTGCTTTATTGTTTGGGGTGAAAATTTTAGTTGATAGAAATCTTGAGAAATTTTGTTGGATTGAAGGGGATTCTTTAAGTGTTATTAAATGGTGTAACAATCAACAAAAGGTCCCCTGGGAGCTCCGTGCCATTTGGTTACAAGTTATGGACTTGGTTGAAACCCTCTCAGTTTCCTTTGTTCATGTGTATCATGAATCTAATTCGTTGGCAAACACTTTGGCTAAGGGTGGTCTTTCATTACCGTTTATTGTATTGCGAATGATGTAATCTCTTTCCCTAGTCAGCAATAAAAATTTTGAAGTTTTATCAAAAAAAAAAAATCAAACCCTAAAAATAGTATAAATTATAACACATTATCTAGGTCATCCATTTCTCCCTAAGAATAGGTGTTCATGGAGCTGCAACTAGTTAGTATTGGAAATTAATTTAGAGCCATAATGGACATTTCTGACACCCAAAGTGCTTTCCAGACAAGGATTTGATGGGGGCTTTACTTTGTTTTCATTAAGCTTAGGCTTTATAGAAACTACGTCCTTATTATAAAGCAAAAGAAAATAAGTTACATTTTGTTTTCTTCATTCATATGGGGCGGCATTTTCTTCATAAATAAGGTTCTAAGTGCACATGTGGTTTGTGTGAAATAGTTTTTGCGTAGTAGATTAATTTCCTAGGAAATAAATTTCTTAGGTTTAGATTTCACATGCTTTTTTTTCTCGTGTTTGGTAATTACTGTCTAGATTTCTTATGAAATTGTTTTCTTTCATTTGGTAAACTATTTGGGAATCTACCATCCTGGAATCTAGAATGTAAGTTATTTTTAACTTTTATTTGTTATTACAAATGTTGTTGAGAAGGCAATGATAATTATCGAATGAATATGATATATTGAAAATTATTCCATATAATACGGCTAACAAATTAGTTAATCATTAGATCCAAGCATATTTTAACTGGTTATTCTTTCTTTCCCTCCCTCTGAGGGCATGAAACGTTGATTAGGTATTGATATCACTATTATATGAATTATCAATCTTAAACTGGTATCACTCTCTCAAGATCTTAGATCTTAAACTAATCTCTTTGCCTCTTTCTAGATCTTCAAATAGTCTCTCTCCCTCCCGCATTAACTTCATATGAACCCCACTTAGCACAAGTCCATTAGATTTTAGTACAATATTAGACTAAGTTTGCATCGTAAAGCATGAGAGGACACATAGAGGGTGAGAGCGCGTTATAATACCAATGAAGCATACCAGACATTTACTCTTTAGGGCAAAACACTTGATGCTTTTTTCTATATGAAATTTCAGGATCCATCTAGAAGATTATTATCAAAGAAAAAAACTTGGATTTTGAGCTTTTGAACATCTAGATCGTTACCTCTAAAAATTGGATGGTGCCAATGCAATGTTAGGTTACCATTCTTTTTAGGCACATAGAGAGTGAGAGTTAATTTTCTTTTTTGCCTTTGCGGTTGATTGCCAGTTCTCAAGATCACATCTCCAAAATTTGGGATATATAAAAGAATTTCTCAATGTAAATTTGGCCTAAGGGAGTAGATAGATAGTATATAAAGATCTCCCTAAAACCCATTCTTTCTCTCTCTAGAAACCTAAATTATCTTTCTCTCTCTCAAAATCCAATCTCTCTCTCTAAAACCCATTCCCTCTCTCTAGAAACCCAATCTCTCTCTCTTTAAAAAATTATTCTCTCTAGAAACTCAATCTCTCATTCTCTTTCTAAACACTCATTCTCTCTTTCCTCTCTAAAAACCATTCTCTCTCTTTCTAAAAACTCTTTCTTTTTCTATCTAGAAACCGAATTTCTCTCTCTTTCTAAAAATCAATTCTCTCTTTCTGTCCATAAAAACCCAACCTCTATTTCTCTATCTAAAAATCCATTCTCTCTAGAATCTCAATCTCTTTCTCTAAAAAACTCATTCTCTCTCTAGAAACTCAAGCTCTCTTTCTCTCTAGAAACCCAATCTCTTTTCCTCTTTCTAAAAATTTATACTCTCTTTACACTCGTTCTCTCTCTAAAAACACAATCTCTTTCTAAAAACCCATTCTCTCTCTAAAAACCCATTCTCTCTCTAAAAACTTATTTTCTCTCTAGAAACCACATCTCTTGATCTCTAAAAACCTATTTTCTCTCTCTAAAAATCCAATCTCTTGCTCTCTAAAAATCCATTCTCCCTCTACAAACGCAATCTATTTTACTCGCTCTAAAAATCCAATATCTCTCATACCTATTCTCTCTCTAGAAACATAATCTCTCTTTCTCTCTCTAAAAACTCATTCTCTCTAAAATCCAATTTCACTTTCTAAAAAGTCAATCTCTCTTTCTCTCTCTAGAAACCGAATCTCTCTTTCTCTCTCTAAAGCCCCCTCACTCTAGAAACCCAATATCTTATTTTCTCTAAAAATCCAATCTCTATCTAGAAACCCAATATCTCTCTCTCTAAAAGCTCAATTTCTTTTTCTCTCTAGAAACCCAATATTTTAAAAAAAAATTCTAAAAAATATTTACCATATTTGTTTTTTTTGGCGAGTGAAAAAAAAACCAAAAAAAAACGCCTTCTTAATGGGCCAAACGGGGTTTTCTTGGTAGATTTTATTGGGCCGGGCCAACGTTTTTTGGGCTCTACAAGACCCGACCCGGCTCGGTTGGCGACCCTACTGCACCCCCACCCCCAATTATTTTGAAAGAAACTAGAATTATTTGGTCATGATTCCAACCAAATATTAGAAATTAGTTATTTTCTAAAAAAATAATTTTTAAGAAATCATTTTTATG
The DNA here is from genome assembly GCF_054954075.1 of Amborella trichopoda. Classification (NCBI taxonomy): domain Eukaryota; kingdom Viridiplantae; phylum Streptophyta; class Magnoliopsida; order Amborellales; family Amborellaceae; genus Amborella; species Amborella trichopoda. The sequence goes on along the minus strand of NC_142338.1, from coordinate 22,542,592 downwards.
CGAACCAAACGTGCCCTACATGTTGACACAAATCCCTACATATAGACACAAATGCCTTGCGGTAAAGCCATGTAATAGTCTATTCAAAGTGGCTCTTATTTATGAATGGTTGGGGTGGGGTGGCGTAGGGGTAGGGAAAAGGGAAAAAGGGAACAAGGGAGTGGTACATAACAAGGAAAGGAAAAAGAAAAAAAAAGGGATATTGAAACCCAAAAAATGGGTGTGAAGTTGGATGTACATGAAGCTTGAAAGGAGAAGAAGGCCGTTGTAATAACCGCGACATGGCATACATAGGTAAATAATTGTAAAAATGAGAGCCCAAAATTGAATATATGTGGCTTCAATTTCAAGCTTTTGATTTTCTTGTTTTGAAAATAAGATGAAGCTTTTGAGTTTCCGGAGGACTGAAGCCTAGGTTGACAAATATATTCCTGCAAAATAAATAGAGGAAAATGTCAATGGTTTTCCTCAAAATTGCAAGGCATTTCTCCCTGGTCCTTGGGGCATGAACTTTTTTCTAACAAAGGGAAATTTAAAACTAAATCAACTGAATTTTTTCCCTTTGTTAGAAATTATAATAGGGTGTGGTTTGTATAAGGTCTAGGCCCTAAACAATCAAAGTAAATAACGTGCACCTTCAAACAATATCGAAAGATGTTGTTTCAGTACTGGAAATCTTTGACCGATGTCCTTAAAATTTGTTTTCATCTCTAATTATAAACTTTAATGCTTAAAAAATATTATAGATCAAGCAGATCTATGAACACTTAAAAATCTTAAAATCAACGGCCCAAAAAATACATTACAAGATGCACTATTTTCAAGACTTGAAATCTATTTTTTATAATGTCCATGCAACTTAAGATCAAGATGGTAGATTTGAGAACTTTTAGGCATCAAAACAACCTCTTCTAGTAAATTTTTTAATATGCTTTAATTTGATTGTTTAGAGCCTCACCCTTATATAAACCTTTTCTATTATAATATGTATGAGGAAAGCAACAAGTGACACAAAGGCTGTAAAGAAGTGCTTGTGGAGTATGGAATGTATCTGTGTGGTAAATCACATAGGGATCCGAATTCTCATTCCCTATTCTGACACTGAAGCTTAGCTGTGCTGAGGTGAATGTCCTTTGTCTTGTTTTTTTCTTTGAGATGGTGACAAAAATACCATGTATCAATAGATAGGGATAGTACATAGCCACAGACAAATAGAATATCGCAAGGAATGGATGGTGTATTTCCCCTCGACATTCGTACACCGAAAATTTAATGGGAAATTTGAGACTTTGGACCTGAATGAACCATGCAACATCTTACTTATTTCTTTTGATTTAATTTCAAAAACCCCTAAAAGACATGTTTATAATAGTTGGTAAGTATATTTGTGACTCGATAAAATGGGCAAAATGTTAAATAGTTGGTATTTCAGGTGTGGTTGGATAAATTTTCAAAAATATAATTTGCAAAACCTCAATTCTGCTCATATATGTATTTGCACTATAAATTTATGAACAAAATAAATTCCGTTTTTTACTGGTTAACGTTTCAATGCAGAATATCCTATTAAAAGAATCCAAGGAAAGTGCCTTGTTGTAAAGCCTTCAATTTATGTTTATTTAATGCATCTCTAAGCTGTAGGTAAGAAAAGCCCATGTTCTGGTTCAGTAGTTTACCATCTGTTGAAACTTTTGGCTTATTTTATGTGAACCAATTGGCTTAGGTTTGTTGACCAAGGGGACAACAAGAGGTATCACATAGAGAGAGAAGGGAGAGAGGCTTGGATGGAAGGATAATGACAAGATGGTAGATGAAATCCAGGGAAATATGCAATGGAAAAGGTTTCTATATTTTCTCTACTGTGTAGAAGTTTTATATTTTTTCTCCATCCGTTCGTCCAATTTAGATCAAATAAGTTATTAATTGTTTGATCTAGATCTAACACTTTGGGGTATTTTATTTTTAATTTTATTTTACAAATTATATGAATATGAAATTTGGTACATGACATCATCTCAATGGGGCACACCTAAAAACAATATAAAAAAATATTTCAATAAAATAAAATAACCTTAATACTCTTGCAACTTTTGGGCGTATTGTTATTATTTTATTTTGTTGAGAATATTTTTTTTATATTTTTTTAGGTGCGAGTTTAAGAGAGGAGTGGATGCCCAAATTTTGGTTTCAAAATGAGTGTAGAGGTGTGACATTATAATTGGATCCATCTTAACTGTTCATTCAAATCTGATGGCTATATAAGGGGAAGCATATAAAGCTTGCCCACATGAAATATGATTCTATGAAACTAAAAGAATATTTAGTGAGATGACAAAATTGAATTTTTATAATATGGATGCAGTTGCTATAAGGTCTAGGCTTTATGGCAACAAAGTAAAGCCCTCACTCTCGAATCGTTGTCCGGAAAGCACTTTGGGCATTAGAAGTCCCTATTATGGCTCTAAAATCAATTTCTAACACCGATTATGAAATTTGAAGCTAAAAAAATAGCACTGATCTCACGGATTAGTGAACACTTATTTTTAGGGCAAAATGAACGACTTAGGTAATATATACAATATATACTAGTTTTAGGGCTTAAAATCGTAATTTTGTTTTTCACAACCACATCAATTTGAAGGCTTTTTAATGTCAATACTGCTATTTTCGATGAGTTTTTTGACGAGGCTTTACTTATTTTGATAGGGTTACAGCCCTAACAAAACATTTTCCTCATAATAATAGCTAAATCATATTAAATAATATCTAAGTCAGAAATTTAACAGTAATTATTTTCTATTTTAAAATTTGGGCAATTTATCAAAATACTCATTAAAGTATTTAACATGTTGCCAATTTACGACTATTCCAATTCAAACAATGTGTTTTTCTATAGGTATTTTGAAAATAAATCAAAATATATGACCAAACTATTAAATTTGGGATTGCATACAATAAAATCATTTACGCTATTATAAGGCGATCATAATCATTCTTAGTTCTTATATATCATATTGAATGCCTTGAGGTTTGTCACAAAGTTTGAGAATTATTTTTAAACTTCGAGTCTAGTCAATGACACACTTACAATCACCTGTTTTAAATTTTGACAGACAATAATATTGTGATTGCCTTATACTAAAAATAATCACTATCTTTCTATACCTTTATTTGAAATTCATCTCCCAGGGTAATTTGATAAATTTCCTCAAACTACACAAAGGCATAATAATGGCACGTAAAGCATTAAGGGTGATTATGGTAATTTGAAAACTTCCAGCGGCGACAACTTGCTCTAGCTTTGACAATTTACGGCTGGATTTTTGGGTCAACTACTTAAAGCACAATAAATATAGACAAAATTACAAAATAAAACCCGAATAGATTTTCTAATGCAAAACTCTTTTGCTCACTTTTTACTTCAAATTCAACTTTTTTAGCAAATACCTACAAGTCCAAAGAGTCATATTTTTTAGCAAATACCCACAAGTCCAAAGAGTCATATTTTTTAACAAAAATGTCCATAATGTCGGATCGCCCTCATTTTGTGCTGGCCACATATGTCCCTAGTGCCGGATTACCCCTATTTTATTTCAGACCGCATACTTTTTCAGAAGCCCAAAGTGCCGGACCGACTCATTTTATGTTGGACCGCATGTTTTTCATAGGGTATTTTGGTCTTCATTTTATTTTTTCCGACTTGGGGATATTTGCTAAGAAAGATAAATTTGAGGTAAAAAGTGAAAAAAAGTTTGGTTGAGGGTAAATTGTATAAAAATCTATTCTTGGGAGTTATTTGCAATTTTGCGATAAATATATTGAAAGACGGGTGAGGTTTGTATAAAGTGTCAACCTTATGCTGTTGACATAAGGTGCCCCTCAAAATTATTGCCAAAAATATAGTTTCGATGTTGCAAAGCCTTGTGTGATGATATGAAAATATATTGTTGCCCCTAATTATGAAATTTAAAATTTCAGAAATGGTGATGATCATGCAAATCTATGCAGATTTGAAAATCTTAAAAATAGACGGTCCATATAATGTGTTAGAAGATGAACTATTTTTAAGACTAGAAATCCTTATTTTTATTATTATTATTATTATTATTATTTTGTCTATGAATCTAGAGGTCGAGATGACCAATTTGAGGGCTTTCCAGCATAAAAACAACATTATCTAATGAGTTTTTTAGATGCATCTTACTCATATAGTATAAAGTTGACAACTTATATAAACTATTTCGTTGAGAGAAACAGGAAAACATCCATCAATTGCATGCACCATCAACCTTCAAAAAGTTGTAATAAAGACTCAACATGCCCAATCCGAAAGATGATGCATCCGAAAGAAATAACTTGAAATACCACCTATCAACATTAATGTTATTAAGTAACCCTATTCACTCTTTTCGTAATTTTTCCAGCACAGGGTTTTTGTACTGGAGCCAATGGAATTAATTACTTTAAAGTTTGTTTTTGGACCGGTCATCACTGTTGCTTATTTGCTTGGTTTTATGGAAATTGTTGAAATTGCAATATTTTTTGAGCTACAAAATCATGACATAAATACCTATACTTAGAATGTATTTTAGATTTTGAATTCATTTTTAATAGGGAAACTAATTGCATGAGAGATAAACTATTTAACATTTTACCTATATTATTTGATTTATTTTTTAAAATATTCAACAAAAGACATGTGATAATGAGTTAGAATAGTTGCAAACATGTAAAATGTTAAATGTTGCATCTCTCATGGGTATTTGTGATAATGGTGCGGTTTGCATAAGATTCCAACTTTAAAAAGTAAGGTGCACCACCAAATTTTATCATAAAATGTATTTTTGTTGTAAAAACTTCTTAGGATAGCTTCAGAATCTATTTTCATCTCTAATTATAAAATTTTATACTAAAAAATGGTTCAAATCAAGTAGACCGATAAACACATAAAAATATTGAAATTTGACGGTTTAGACAATGTGTTGGAATATGAACTATTTATTGTATTCAAAATCATTTTTTATGTATATTCATGTATCTCGATGTTGAGGTGATCACTTAAAGGGTTTTCCAATTTCAAAATACAATTTCAAAATGGCCTTTTACGGTGGATTTTTTAGGTGTACTTTAATTCTATATTTTAAGATTTGCAAGGAAATTTTCCTCTCTAATTTGGAGTTTTAAAAGGGCACAACATTTCAATACAAAGAGGCCACAATCATCACTTTGAAATTGGGTGGTTGAAGATGTGTCATTATTTGAGAACAAAGTTCCAAATAAAATTTTTCAAATGTTCTGACATACTCTCATGTAATGGATTTCACATCCAACTATCAAAAGTGAATGTGACATATTTGTACTAAAAATCAATGGTCTCGTATACAATCCCTTTTGTTTAAACTTTTTTTTGGCCAAGTGACATATTGATTATTAAAAAGAAGAAGCAACATGTATAAAAAAAGTTCTTTGTTCTTTTATAATTCGAAGTTAAGTAAGCATGAAGCTCATGTTATTCATGCTTTATGCAATGTTGTCAGATTCGCTTCAGAGTCTTTTTCGGTTTTGTGCTTCTACCAATTTAGGGGAATGCTTCAGACCTTTTTTTTTTTTTTAAAAAAAAAAAAAATAAATAAATTAGATATTTATAATATATTAAAATAATAAAAAAATTAAAATTAAAATTTCAAATCATAATTTTTTTTTTTGGCTTCCGCTGAAGAGGACAAAGCTGATTGAAATGGCAGCAATAGGCTTTGCTTCATTTTGATTTAGGCCTAAAATCCGAAGGCTCAACCGAAGCAAAGCGACTTTGACAACTATGCTCTATAACCTTCTTCATAGTATAAAAATATATGGGTTTTGTTAGGCTATGCCACTTAGTTTTATACCCTTAAAGTCTTCAATATTTTTGTACACTTAAATACTCTTATTCTATAGTGTAGTAATTTTTTGTTTAAGGGTATTTTAAGTAATTAATAAAAATAAAATAAAAATTGTTAATAAAAATAAAAATATTTATTAACTATTGTGGATAATGACATCACTCTCAAGCTGCATTAATTATTATTTAACTATTAATAGAATGCTACTATTTTTTTATAAAAATATCCATTCTACTCTTCTAAATGATAAAAAATAAATTTTTCCATATTACAATTTAAAAGTATTTAAATGTAAAATAAAGTTAAAAGCTCTAAGAATATAACTTATCAAAACCTCATATTATATATAATAAGACGAATTATTTCTTGTCCCCGATCCTTGGGAAACAAAAAGAGGGAGGAGTAAGTGGCAATCGTTTCGTTTAAAAAACTCAAGGGTAAAACCGTCATCGATCAAAAGCGACCTGACACCTCACACCCTACGACCAATTCCTTTTACAATGACGGAGGAGAGCAGAACGGGTATTTTCTGAATAATTCAGGGCGCTCCTTCCCCTATGCTAAAAGCTGATCCCCCAGCCGGCGTTTCTAATATCCTTACCCCGTGAAATCACAGCCCTCCACGTGGCAAGATCCCAGCGGGTCCCCACCACTGGGCCCCACAATCCGAGCCGTTAAAAGCCCCCCTTCCGATCAGCAAAAAATTCGGAAGCCGCTCCACGCCAATCGATAGCCGGTTCCTCCTCTCTCTGAGCCCCGGATTTTATCTCCCCCTTCTACATAATCGGCGATTTTTAGGCCCACTCCTCCATAAAAACTCGCTTCTCCTTTGCTCTCTTTCTACGCTCTGTAAAGGATCTTTTATATGTTATTGGCGGTTGATTGATTCTCTTTGGAGAGAGAGAGAGAGAGTTTTGAGGTATTTTCGGTTCATTTTCTTGGGATCTGTTTTTCTTGTGATATTTGTGTTTTCTAGGGTTTTTTTGGATTGGAATGTGGGTTAGTGGTGGTGTGGATTTTGGTTTTTTTTTTTAATGGTTTTGGTTTATTTTTTGGGACTCGATTTTGATCTTAGCTTTTTTCTCTTTTGTAACAGGGTGTTGGTTTGATCACTATGTCGGGGCCGCTTGATCGATTTGCCAGGCCATGTGATTATCGTTATTCAATATTAATATTCGTATTTGATTTAATGGTTAAAAGGGGACTGGATTTTTTTTTTTCTGGGATTTTCAAATTTTTCCTGATATTCTTCCCAAATTGTTGTTGTTTTTAATTTGATTTACTAATTGTAACAACGAAACTTAGCTGGTTTCTCATAATATATCATCATCTTATGTGTGTTTGATTATTGCGGTGATGATTGTAGGTTTCTTTCTCGCCATCTCTTTTTTTGTTCAATTTCTAGAAGTTATTGTGATATTTGGAGGGATAAGTGATTATTTATTTCAAAGTGCTTCGTCTTAATAAAAAATATTCTTCAATATTGTGTGGGTTTGGATTTTGCACTGATGATTGTAGCTTTCTTTACTTTTAAATCTTTTGTACCTTTTATGTGGGTAATTTGGATGGCGAATCCGTGATTTAGGATTTCTTTTCTATTTGTGTGAGTTTTATGTTTACTGTAAGATGATGATTGTTCTTAGATTTCTATTTTCTTCCCCAGTTTATCAGTTATCAGCTGGACAAAGAAGTGCACTGGAATTAATTATGAAATTACTTTTTATTTTTTGTATTGGTCTGCATGTCATTTCAACCATATTCTGATAATTTTTGTTTTGCAAGTTTGTATACATCTGGTAGACACCTTCCTATGTCACATTAGGGTTTCCCCTTGGGTTTTCGCTTTGGGAATTTCTTGGTCATATGTCAGAGTATTGTTCTAAGATCTAAGTTAATTTGGTATGGTTCAGTTTCATAAATATATGGATTTTTGTGTTCTACAAGTTTTACTCTGCGTGGACGACTAGGAAGGACAACTGAGAATTTTGGCACTGCACTTGTGTTTCACATTTGTGGTTGTGTAGTGAAGATGTTCAATATGTCTTCAATGTCCATTGAAGAGTTCAATTGTTGTTATCATCATAGGCATTTCCTTGACCAAACACACTACCTTTTGGCCTTTATTTCCATTTCGAGATTCTGCTGTTTTCTCTTGAGAAATTTATGTAATGTTGACTTTATCAAAAGCATAATAAGTTAGATGGGACTCTTGTCATAATAGTTTGATCTTTTTATATTCTAATGAGATAATTCAGTTTTTTAAGATAATTTTTCTTTGTAATGTAGAGCCCGTAATGTATGTACATGGTAGTTCACAAAGTACCAGATTGCAATGTCTTTTGCTCCTTTGAGTTTGCATGTGTCCAACCATTGACTATTTTTTGGAATCTAAGGTTACATTTTCATGCTTATGTTGACAGTTTGCTTGCTGTGCACAACTATGTATGAGTTAGTGAAAAAAAACAACTATGTAGGAGTTTCAGATTTCTGATGATGTATGGTACTATGGTTCTAACTATTGGTGTGGAATGACTTTCATTGGCATGTATATTTGACAGGCTTTGAGGGCTTCTCCAGCCATGATGAGAAAAGAGAAAGGAAATCAGATTTTGAGAATTCAGAAGATGAGAGGAGGACAAGAATTGGGTCTTTGAAAAAGAAAGCAATCAATGCATCGACAAAATTTAGACACTCTTTGAAGAAGAAGGGTCGGAGAAAGAGTGACAGTAGAGTCCTCTCTGTTTCAATTGAAGATGTGCGGGATGTTGAGGAGCTGCAGGCCGTTGATGCTTTCCGCCAAACGTTGTTATTGGATGAATTGCTTCCCTCAAGACATGATGATTATCACATAATGTTGAGGTTTGTTGTTTTTATCTTCCTTTTCATTTTCCATTTGTTGGAAAAAGACAAAAAGTTACTTCTCAAAATGTAACAAGAGAGAAAATAAGCAAAATGAAAAATTCAATTTGGTTAGAGACAACTGCTTTGACCTCTAGTGCCGAACACTGCACACTTATGTTACTCACTTTTGTACTGAAAATTGATTTTCTGATGATCAACTTTGAATCCAGTTATAATTAAATGATAAGGTGAATGCATAAACCTTCATTCAATTCCTCAAGCAAATAAAAAAGAAAGTCTTCATTAGAGAAAAGTTTTCAACCCCTTGTGATGTAAACAAGCCTTCATAAACGCTGATATATTCTTCTAAGTTATGTTGTTTAGAGATATTTACCCTAATTGCAGTCCTAGGTAGTTGGCTAGAATCAGCTTTCCCAAGAAATGTGTTAAATAGTCACACACTTTCTTTCTCTTTTCTAAAAGAAAATATTTCTTGTTCTGTAACAAGGCAGGATACTTAACAAAAAAAGGAAAAAAAAGAAAGAAAAAAGTTCCATAAGCATTTCTGGTAACTATGTGCCAACTCCTAAGTCTTGGTGTGCTAATCAAATAAAGTAGCCACCAGTGAAAAAACTCATTATGCCAAACTTTACTTGCTGAGAACGCTGGATTCCTTTCATTGCAAAGGGCGTTGTAGATTTTGGCTTGAAGATACTGGATGATTCACTACCCTGTCAAACATTTTCTTATTTTCTCCTTTCCTATTAAAATATGGAAATCATCTTATACAGTGCCCCTAAAAATGGGCCATTTCTTGTACAACCTTTCTATTTTTTTCATATCAGGAAGCATTGTATTTTGAATTTAATTTTCACAGACCCCCTTTCGTACACTTCATTCCCTTTTCACTTGTTGTTCTCCCATAGTATGCCCTTGTGGAAGTTCTATTTCCACCTATGTCCAAAACAAGGCCCTAATTCAGTCTCTTTCTTTCAAATGAGGTTGAGTTCTATTTCTCTTTCTTGTAAATAGAGGATAGAGATGAGGTCTGTTTGCAGCTGGGAAAAAGCTGCTACTATCTCTCAAGAAAACATGGTATCTCAAGAAACTAATCTCACAATATTGGGCCCATGAAATTTATCCACCAATCGGAGCACACAATTTCTCACAAAATCAGACCTATAAAGAAGACCAAATTTAGGGAGTGAAGAACATTAAGAAAGAAGAAGTCAAGAGGTTGTGAAAGACAGAAGACCTCTTTTCTTTGTAGAGCTTAAAAAGCAAGTGACGACCATCGTGTTTGAAGAGTTGTAGCTCAATAATGGCAGAAAATACAAGTAAAAGTTGCAGTAATAATTGCCTTAAAATGGAGAGCCAAGCACCAAAAGAGAGTCAGGCTGATATTCAATAGAAACAGGGATGCAATTCTCTTTCTTTTTCTTGTTGATGGATTCATTTCTCTTTCAGAAGAGAGAAACGAAGAGAAGAAAAATGGCAGACTGATTTCAACACAAAAACAGGACAGAAATCCAAAGAGGACGACTAGAAAACTCAGCTGCAGATGTTTCTTCTTAATTTGCTGATACTTTTGCTGGATAAACAGATAAGCAATGGGAATTTCACCAAAACTGATTGCCTTCTGAATATCTGGTGATTGTTGAAGATTAAAACAATCAAAGGGGCTCAGTGTGTTCATCTCCATTGGCCAGAGCTTAGACTGATTTTCAACACAAAAAAAAGGGCACAAACTCGGAGAGAAGGACTAAAAAATTCAGCTGTAGATGTTTCTTCTTAATTTGCTAATATTTTTGCTGGAGAAACAGATAAGCAATGAGAATTTCCACCAAAACCGATTGCCTTCTGAATTTCCGGTAATTGTTGAAGATTAGAACAATCAAAGGGGCTCTGTGTGTTAATCTGCATTGGCCATAGGTTAGATAGAAATTCTAACTCAACTAAAAAGAATTTCCCAGAAATAAAACCCTGGAAAAATGAATGGAAATTTTTTGCAGTTAACTCCCCAATGGCTTAGAGTGGGAAATTGAAAGAAGTATTTTTGAGGGAGAAAGAAGATGTGAGTGAAGCAATATTTCACAGTTGAGTCCCAAGAAAAAGAGATTCTCTCCTTTTTGGACTTTTGAGACACACTTCTCGGAAAGGAACACGATAGGAAAGTTGCAGAGAGAGAATAAAGAGAGGAAGAGGAATTTTCAAGGACATGAATTAGAGCGAAAGGCGTTTAGACTGGTTTCAGAGGATGTTGGTACAAATAAGCTTTCATGGGGGTATGATTTGGGAGAATGACAAGAGAAAGGGGGATGAGGTCTATAGAATGGGTTCCATGAAAATTAAATCCAGCACAGAGTGCCACTTGATATGAAAAAAATGGGAAGGTTTTGTATAAAATGCTCCAATTTTTTGGTGTTGTATATTATAATCTCCCCTTACATATTTTTCATCGTGCTCCAAACCACTTCATTCTATTCTCAAATAAATTTGACTGGCAAATTCCTATAGAATTTCATGACATGATACTTCTTGATTTGAGATTTTTCATCATCTTTTTTTTAGTGCTACAAATACAATCTTAGAAGGGATATCTATTTACTCAAAAAAGTTATTCAATTCTCTGCCATACTTTTGTGGACTTTATAAGGCATCATGATCAAATATTGTCATGTTTAGATATTTATGTGGGATCCAGACACATTATTCCATCAAATTGTCCATCTCTGAATGTGGGCATACATATGCTTATGGCTATCGATTTTTTGCTTCTGTCATCCATTATCTTGTTGCATAATTGTGCTACCATGTGCATACAAGAAATTGAAGTCTTTTCATTACTTTCAAATTCATGAGCCTCACAAATCAATTCTGCACCCCATCTCATATTTGTTAATTCTCATGAACAATTTTTGTGACACTTGGAAGCTATTTGATCATTAATCAAGAGGTTAAATGATTAAGATACTTCCGTCTGGGCATTTGATCTTATGTTTGACTTTGGTGGATTATCAAATACCAATATGACCAAGAAAAAAGTCAATTAAGTTCTTAGTACAAGGAAGGCATGATGCAACACCAAGTGTACACAAGGATAGATTTTGGGGAAGTATGGTCTGCTATTTGTTTTGATTGTGTGAGTTCCTTTCATTGCTTGACCTTTAGGGTGTGTTAGGGTTGATGTAGAGAAGGTATGGTCCAAATATAATATTTGTTTTGAATGCAAGAAGTTTCTCATTGTCTACGGTTTCTGTTTGATTGAGCAAATCCATCTTGGCTGTGCTGCGTTGTTTGATGAGAAGTATACATCAAAAACTGGCAAAGTATACTGGTTTGGCTATATTAAGGAGTAATGTAGTAATGGAAGTTCTATTTAGTAGATGTATTTTATTCTTTCATTATTTTAACTATTAGTCTATACGCCACAGCTAACTTTCTGTGTAACTATGTCATTGCAGATTCTTGAAAGCAAGGAAATTCGATATTGAAAAAACAAAGACCATGTGGTCCGAAATGCTTCAATGGAGGAAGGAATTTGGTGCAGACACGATTTTAGAGGTACTATCAGATGTGAAACAAGGATTTGAAAATCTCGCCTAAACATTCTCCTTTTATTTTTTTGCTTCAACATTGTTGGTTAGCATTGAACTTTTAATATTTGTTAGGATGGTCATATGGGGTTGCTGTGGAGAGAGGGTGGTTTACGGTTTTTAAATTTTCAATAATTAAATTTTTATTAAAGCATCAATAAGAAGTGTACATCAAGTTGCGCAAATAGTGCATATATACGGATTCTTTTACACTACTTCCCCCTACCAAGGAAACTCTTTACCTACTAATTTATAAGGGCATTGGTATCAGTATTGGTGGCTTGAAAACATGATGTCATGTTTTTAATGCTGGTGATCTCCTATATAGTACTTGATTTCTTAATGGGGACATTCAATTAATAACCCTTCCTCATTAAGGGTCTTCAAAAAATCTTTTTATATATATATATATATATATATATATATATATATATATATATATATGGGATAATCTAAACTTCACAGCCTTGCAAATTTAAACTTCACAGCCTTGCAAATTTAAACTTTACAACCTTGCAAATTACAAAGGTTAAAGATAGAGAGAGTTGTGAAGGGTGGATTTACTAATTTTGTAGTTTATTTTTTTAAAAAAGTTATTTTTGGTTATATCTTCATCATTAAGTAAGGGCAATTTTGTAAATATTACTACAAGACAATGGGTATTTTTGTCATCTCCATAAAAGGTAAAGTTGAAATTTTTACTAAAAGACAAAGGGACTCTACTTAAATATTACTTCAAGACAAGGGGTACTTTTGTCATCTCCATAAAAGGTAAAGTTGAAATTTTTACTAAAAGACAAGGGGACTCTACAAATAAAATTCCAAGACATTAACTTCCAAAATGGCATTGTATTTTTGTAAAAATTTCAAATTTTCCTTTGCTTGATAGTTAAGTTACCTATTAAACTAATTTTTAAAACAAAAAGTGATGATCTTTTTTATATATACACCCATCACAAGCCCTTCTAACTTTAACCTTTGTATTTTGAGTGGTGGTTAACTCTAGACAAACCCTATATATATATATATATATCTATATATATAGATATATATATAGAAAGTATTAGTATTAGAAAACAGACAATCTATTGTCAAATAAATAAACAAAAGAGAGAATAGTTTTGAGGTACACCCGACTGTTATCGTATCAACCGACTGTGATCTTGACAATTTTTATTTGACTTGCGTATTTTCTTTGTTTTACTCATTGGTGCATTACCGATTATAATGAAACCATGATTCAGGAACATTCATCATTTGTCAGCTATGTGTATATTGTGTGATCAATGGTAGGAAGAAATGTGAGACATCAGCATCAGAATTAAGTTGGTTAAATAAGAAGATTGCCAACATTCCTATCAATATAATGTCGTAAGAAGGGTCAGTGTTACATTATAGCATATACCAAAACTGCCACCTTTTTGGAGGGAGACTTTCCTATTTCACCCCTCCATCAAAACTGCCACCTTTGGGAGTGGTTCTGTTCAGGTATTCATCTTCCACGACATGCTGTTCATTCATAGAGGCTTGGAAAATAAAGAGACTTGCAGGTTCTTTGTGGGGAAGAAGGGCAAAAATGTCATAATGAAGCTTCTTCTGTGGCCAAGCATTCCACAGTTTTGAAGACATCGGTGGCTGTTCATGCAAAAGCTGTTTCCTGAGAAATAAATTACTCCTGAGCCTTCTCTGTCTCTCTCGTCTCTGCATATCAAACAGAAAAACCCATCTCATTACAGCAGGTGACCTCTGATAATGGCTTACTGTGTCCAAGGCGTACATAGCCTGAACGAGAATGCTGCTAAAATCTCCAAATTCAGTTTTAGAAGGACCAGATCTCTCCAAATTTTGTCAGGAAATGGCTCACTCTCATTGTTTCTCAATGCAGTCTTCACTAAAATATACATAGGTGGGTGTGATGCCCATACATTTGCAGCAAGATGCTGGACCATGGGGCTTTCTTAGTGCACCATTTCTCAGATGGGCAGGCACCCATTGGCCCCCAGGACTTCTCCAAACAAAATAGAGCAGCTTTTGCCCTCTCTCTCTCTCTCTCTGCAGCAGATCCCTGCTCTTTTCTCTGTTTGCTGGTTATTGGGTTTGGAAGATGGGAGTTCCATTGTGGAAGATGCAGTACGGCATTTGTCTATTCCTCATCACCCGAATGGTTTTGCAGCTGGGGTTACAGAGGCCACTGGTATGGTTCGGTTCTTAATTATTGGGCTCAGGATCAAATCAGATCTAGGATTTGGATAAGGACCATTTGGTCTCTGCTCTTTTCTCTGTTTGCTGGTTATTGGGTTTGGAGGATGGGAGTCCATTGAGGAAGATGCATCATGCCATTCGTCTATTCGTCATCAACCAAATGGTTTTGCAGCTTGGGTTACAGAGGCTGCTGGTATGGTTCGGTTCCCTATGATGGGGATTGCGGTCCATACACCCTGAAATCTGGGATGTTGATCCCAATATGTGGGGGAGCTCGATCCAAGAATCGGGATTGAGTGATAGGTTATACATGACAAAGCTCCATTTGGTTAAAAATTGAGGCCCTTGAGAGCACTTAACTATTTTATTAGTAAAATATATTATGCTAATATACTAAACCGCATTGCTATACAATAATATACTGCTCTACTATATTGTATAATATACTGCTGTACTATATTACAATATTATGCTTTATATTCTACGTTCTGCTATACTGTACAATATGTCTGTCTAAGTTTACAATATATAGCTATGTAATATACACTACACTATATAGTATAGACTACTATAATATACCAGACTACTATATTATACTGCTATGCCATACTGCTATATTATACTACAATGCTTAGAAATTTGGATCTGCTGTAACTAGGGATCTCGATCCCTAATAGGAAGGATCGAGATTCCAAAGTTAAAATCGTTGAGAAGTGAGAGTCCTTTCAGCATAGGAGCAAGATTCTAGTGCAGAAATTGCCCATTGGTCAGAAGATTCTGGTAACTTTGTTCGACCTCACAGTTAGCTTTAGATTGTGCTGCAAAACCTGGAGTAGAAGAGAGGAGAAGAGGGGGGTGCAAAAGAGGGGAGAAAGGGTGCTGGTTTTGGAAAACTGGAATAAATGAAGAGGGAGGGGAACATGGGGCTGGTAAGAAGGGAAAGCAGGTATTCATTTTTTTGGCTGAAACTTTTTCTTGCCTGAAACTTTGGCTTGCTTCCACTGTTTCTTACAAACCAGAAGAGTTGGGGTTTAGAGGGAGAGAGTGGGCCTGGCTAGTAGGTTGGGTGTGGTTAGAGAGAGAGAGAGAGAGAAAGAGAGAGAGAGAGGGAGCATGGTTTGGCATAGAAGAGAGGGAGATCTTCCATGATCTCGGTTTAGGAGTGGGTGGATTTGGCTTTTCTCTTATCAACAGTTTTGACAGGCAAAAGTGAAAGTGCCCCTACTACGAGTTTTGGGACATAAATGTGTTTTTTATGCGCTTTTTGAAACTTTATATATATATATAAAAAAAAGTAGAAACATCGAATATTTCATCTTTAAGGTGGGGTTTCATAAATTTCCATTAATTAAATGATATATAGTTCACAATGCTATAGAATTAAATGATCGGAAATTAAGTTTATAAGCCTAACGACGTTATTAACGAGTGTATTCTACCAAAATTTTACCTAATCTCTCTACCTCTCTCTCTCTCCCGCCCCCCTTGCCCCATTCCGCCAAAAAATAAAAAAACGCACACCCATACACACACCTGACACCCGTTCCTTTGAGTTTCCTCATTCCCTCTCATTCTTTTAGTCCTCCCTCAATATTTTCTTTTGTCTTCTTTCTCTTCCTTTCAATCTTTCCATTTCTATTTCTTTTAACTTTCCTCTGTCTATTACATTCTAAGATATTTTGTACTGTCCTATTTTTTTAGATTGTCCCTCTTATTCAAAATTACCAAGTCGTTCCACCCCTCCAGTCAGCAAGTGAACTCACCTGTGTCCAGAATTATGTGTCCTGAATTAGATGTACTGTGTTCAGAAATTTCAGCTTCATTAACATTTATTTGGCCAATGTATTGAATAGTAATCCTCATAATACAAAAGTAAACCAAAATAAACATATTGTATTATTTTTAAAACATAATGTACTAATTTATTCTCTGTAGCATCTTCACCTTTTGCAATGTCTCTTGCTAAGTGTTCATTCCTGGAGTTTCTAGCAGCATCCTAGAGTTCATTGACTGTTCTAAATTTTCTTTATGTATTCTTGGCATAGATTTAGTTTTAATTGTTATCTCCTGGTAATTGCTGCCATTCTTCGATCAGGATTTTGAATTTAAGGAAGTGGAGGAGGTTGTAAAGTACTACCCCCAGGGTCATCATGGTGTGGACAAGGAGGGAAGACCTGTTTATATTGAAAGATTGGGAAAAGTTGATCCTAACAAACTCATGCAAGTGACAACCATGGAAAGGTACATAATGTACCATGTACAAGAGTTTGAGAAGAACTTTGCCATAAAATTTCCAGCTTGTTCCATTGCTGCAAAACGGCACATCGACTCGAGTACAACGATTCTAGATGTACATGGTGTGGTGAGTATCCTATGCACGTACTTACTTCATACCAATTTTCATCCAAAAATAATTTAAAAAAATATGTAATTTTTTGTATTGGGGAAAAGGAGCCATCTTACAAGATCCTTGATGAAAATGGTTTCCAACTTTTGGCCAATTTTAAAGTATAAGAGCCAATATATGGGTGTCCCTTGTATGCTTCTTTTGATTTTGACGAAAACCGAAATCAGTTCTGGAGAAAATTTTTTTTACATGCTTTCATCTATCTGTCGTGTCATTAACTGAATGACAACATCTTGCATTGTTTGTTTAGGGTTTTAAGAATTTTAACAAGGCTGCTCGTGATCTCATCATGCGGCTGCAGAAGATTGATGGTGATAACTACCCTGAGGTATTTTGTTTCTTCACTACCAGGACAGCATTTTTAGTAAGATCTTTTGTGCCTCTTCCACTATTAAATTGCACATTCTGTTGATGCAGACTTTGTGTAGAATGTTCATCATCAATGCCGGCTCTGGATTCAGACTGCTATGGAACACCATAAAGTCTTTCCTTGATCCCAAAACATCCTCAAAGATTCATGTACTCTCCCTCCCTTGCTCTCTCTCTCTCTCTCTCTCTCTAAAAGAGTGTGTGAGTCAGTATCCCTAGGCACTTCATATATCTTGTTTTGTTGCATGCCAACACTCATATACCTGCTATAGATACATGTACCTTATATACATGCTATAGATACATGTACCTTACATGTCAATCATTTTTTCATGTGTACAGTAGGTTGACACTTCCATCTGAGGTGTCGACATTGCATAAATGACATGTCCACTTTTTCAAGTTAAAAAAAAAAACCTCCCCCACCCTAACCCCCCCCTGTGAGCCCCTGCACCCTGCACCAACCCCCCTGGATTTGTGCTTGGGTTACTGGATGAGATAAAATCCCATTACTACCACACAAGCTGCCAACCATTGCTGTTATATATATACATATATTTTATAAGAATACATAGAGTTCTTTTTTTCCTTCGAACTTTGCTCAAAGAGGCCAAGATGAGTTTTGATCCTTTGGCAAATTGACATCCAATAAGGCAATCTTCCACACTTGCCCATGGACCATTGCTATTATATTGAATTTTTTTTTTGGTAGGAATAGATCTAGCTTCACTTTTTTATTAAAAGAACTTCACCCACAGGCAAAGAGGCCAAGAGTGGTTCAATCCTTGGACAAATTGATATCTAATAAGCCAATTTACTGCACTGGCTCATGGACGGTCATGTTAGTTAAACAAGTGACTATTTATATAACAATGAAGTAGCACATTTCATAATCATAAAACAAGTAGCAAATATCTAGACTTTTACACTCATTAGAACTTTTGGGATTTGAACTCAACCTCTAAACTCTCATCCTCTCCATGCTTGATGGTTCTACCACCTACGCCACACAACAATTATAACTAATTTTAATATATAGCTGGTGAAATACTGGAATTTTTGGTCTACGTACTGCACACCCCAACATGTACTGGCAACTGACCTGTGTCGGTGTCCATGCAATACTGGTGTAATTGTGTATTCAGCTGTCTAGGTTGCTTGTGTGTGTGTGTGTGCGCGTGTGTTCATGCATGTGTACACAGGTGCTCAAGACAAAAGCATGGAATCCTAAAATGCCATGCATGCATTTGCTTGTACATGTGAGCATGCCTAAACACAGTCTTCTAAAGGAGTCAGCCATCATAGTTCTGCTTCTGCAAGAAAGAGATCAACATAGTTTTTGAGTTTTGAAATTGCATGCACATGCATGTAGCCATGCATATATATTTATGTCAATGATTGGTTATTAAGTTTTAGATGTGCTGACCTTTTTCCAGGTTCTTGGGAACAAGTACCAGAGTAAGTTGCTTGAGATAATCGATGCCAGGTAATTATCCAATTGTATCTCTATTCTCTAGATTTGTGGATCATGGATTTATGTTATGTTCCAGTGTAAGATGATGCTGAACAACTCATAATGCTTGGATTTTCTTCTGTATTTGCCAGTGAACTGCCGGAGTTCTTGGGTGGTACTTGTACTTGTGCAGATCAAGGAGGTTGCATGAGGTCTGATAAAGGTCCATGGAGAGATCCAACCATATTGAAGGTTTGTTTGCCTTATCATAACACTATAATGGATGCTACAATGGTTTATAATGGCATTTTTTATAATTTGGAAATAACTGGTTTTCTTGGGGCCAAATGGAAGGTTTAACATTTTTTTTCCAGTCTGACCTATTGGATCGTTTGTTTTTCTTTAGTTTTTTGGTTGAAACTTGTAGCAGTTACATGACTTGTCTCTTTCTTACTTGGACCAAATAGATTTTATTAAGGTCCTAAAGACAGTTTAGTCTGAGTGATAGTTGTAGAGCTTTAAAAGCAGTGGGTTTAGATCAATTTGTTGTATAGTGGTGATATGAATTCATTTGTTTTGCAAATTGGTTAATTAATTGCATTTGTTTTTCACAGCTGGTTCAAAATGGTCAATATAGATGTGCCAGGCAAATTGTGACTGTTTCAAACAGTGATGGAAAAACCATTGCTTATGCTAGGCCATATTACCCGACGGTTAGTCTTTAATCTTTATCATTTTATGCGATGTTTTAGAACCCAGACATGTGCTGGGACTTGTTAGGGTCCTGAGTTCAAGTCAGGCAGATTGACTTAGCTGAGATTCATCAAGAGTTGACCAAGTCTATGGCATTTCCACAGGCTTGCCAGGGTCCCTAAATGAGTCAACTTAGGCGAGTCCCAAGTCAACTTGTCACGCTTTAAAACACTCACCTTTAGTAATCATGTATAAAACTAGTTTTATCAAGCTAACTGATTATCATCCCAAGTCAACTTGTCAAGCTCTAAAACACTGATCTTAAGCAATCATGTATAAAACTAGTTTTATCAAGGCAACTGATTATCATGATCCCACTTCCAGTCTATAATTAGGTAACTATTATTGGTCTTGATCTACCAGATAAAGGGGGGTGATACGTCTACTGCTGAGTCAGGGTCAGAAGCTGAAGACATTGCTTCACCAAAAGCTATGAGGAGCTACACGTCATCACACCTTCGATTGACTCCAGTTCGTGAAGAAGTAAGTCTTAATAGTTTTTCTTTTTTTTCTACTTATGATTTGATCGGTAATCTTGAGACTTAGCAATCTTAGAACTCTCTCTGCTGCAATCTATGGCGTGAGATTGGGTCATATTATCTTAAATGTCTCTCTCTCTCTCTCTCTCTCTGTCTCTGTCTCTCTCTGTTATTATGTTTGGGATTTCGTAGGGATTTGTGACAATCACCCGCAATGGTGACGTATGCAGTCATTCACCAAAAGCAGTTTTAATGGACACTTTGATACTGAAAACCCAAT
Source organism: Amborella trichopoda (assembly GCF_054954075.1). Classification (NCBI taxonomy): domain Eukaryota; kingdom Viridiplantae; phylum Streptophyta; class Magnoliopsida; order Amborellales; family Amborellaceae; genus Amborella; species Amborella trichopoda. The sequence goes on along the minus strand of NC_142338.1, from coordinate 22,522,330 downwards.
ACAAGATGACAAATATGTGTGTTTATGTGTATATACACCAAAAGATTTCCTACTCCCATGGGAATATACCATCCATTCACACCCCTCTTAATGACAAAAAATACCCTTACTAAAAAAAAACTCTACATGCAAAACAAGGGTATATAAATGTCCAAATTTTGTTGAGTATAATGATAAATTACTCCATAGTGTGAGCACCCTAACATAACCCTCTTTGTACTGTAGAAGGTGCACAGTATGTGGGGTAGGGTTTGTATAAGGTTGCCTCCTCATACTGGAGATAGCAGACCTTTAAATTTTCTTAGAGAAGTTGTTCCCGTGTCGGAAACCTTATGGTGGCTTAAAATCTATTTTGATCCCTAGTTATAAATTTAAAATTTCAAAACTGGTATTGATCGAGCAAATCAATAAGCACTTGAAAATCTTGAAAGTAGATGGTCCAGATAACTTGTTACAAAGTGCATTACTTTTTGGACTTGAAATTCTTTTATTCATTATGTCCATACATCTCGAGGTCGAAATGATCATTTGGAGGGTTCTCTGATGCCGGGACACTCTTTTAAAGATTTTTGATGTGCACCTTACTGCAATAATATAAGGTTGCAACCTTATATATAGATATATATATATTTATATATAGGAAATGCTAGCGTAGGCTAGTGGGCCTACAACTACATTTGAGATATGACAGACACGACCTCATTTTGCATTTGAATTTGAATTTTTTTTTTCTATAAATCCAAATCACTTGAAATTTCTGGCGTGTGTTCTTAAATAATAAGAGAATCCAATAAAAATATCAAAAAACTATTTCATGAGAAATAAATTAACCAAAATACCCCCAAAACTTTTTAGGGTATTTTGGTCAAATTTATATATTGTGAATGATTTTTTAATTTTTTATTATTAGATGCGCCTTGATGAGAAGAACACACACCTAAAATTTCACGTGATTTGGATTTGTAGAAAAAAATTAAAATTTAAATACAAAATGAGGTCTTGTCCATCATATTGAATCTAGGCCATTGGGCTCATATGTAGCTGTAAGTCCACTGGCTTACATTAGCATTTCCCTATATAGATATATATATATATATATATATATATATATATATATATATATATATATATATATATATATTTATTTATTTATTTAAAAATAATTCACAAAAAATAAATCGACTAAAATACCCCTGAAAAGTTTTGGAGGTATTTTGGTCAATATATTTTTACGAATTATTTTTTTTTTATATTTTCATTAGATTCTCCTATTTTTAAATAATACATGCTTAACATTTCAAGTAATTTGGATTTGTAGAAAAAAATTAAAATTAAAATACAAAATGCTATGAACTACTGGATCGGCTCAGATTCCATCTGGGCTATATATATATATATATATATATATATATATATATATATATATGGGAAATGCTTACAAACGCCTATAGGTGAAGTTCTATAGCACTCCACCTGTAGCCTATCACCATCCAAAATCTATTACAAGGTCATGGCTGTTTGATATTGTTTGAATTTTAATAAATTTTGTATATATCAAATTTATCTGAATTCTTAGTCGTATTTACATCTAACAAAACTTGCACCAAAATAAAATATTAAAGAAATAATTGTCCAAAAATAAAATGAAAAAAATACTCATGAAATGTTTGTAGGGATATTTTGGTCAATTTTATAATTTGAATTATTTTTCTATATTTTATTCAGGTGTGCCTCATTGAGTTGCATACACCCACAAAATTTTAAGTTAATAAATGAATTTTATGCCTTTCTAAAACTATAAATTTCAGATCAAAATTTTATTTTAATAATTAATATTTATTACACGTGCAATGCATGTCTAAATTACTAGTTTTATGCAGGTGTTAAGTTGCATACACCTACAAAATTTTAAGTTAATAAGATTTTATAGAAGAATTATTAAAATTTAAATACAATCGGAAATAGTGACTGTGTAATAGATTTTGGACGGTGATGGGCTATAGGTGATGTACTGTATATGCCTTTCTAAGTCTTTTATATATTTGATAACATTCTCACCCCCGGTTATATCAAAAACCACTGAGAGGAGCACCAGAAAAAATTCGAACCTCTTGAAAATCAGTTTTCCTTAAGTTTGATTTGGTTTGGAGCTCCCAAACGCTTCCAAATCCCCTCGATCTATTGCCTATTGAAATGGACATCCCAGATTTCATTTTTAGAGTTGCACTTGGATTTGAGGAATTTTTGGATCTCTATATCCATTAATTTTCATGAAACTGGTTTTGTGTGAGAGAATATAATTTGGAAAAATTATTGGTCCCTCCCACAACTCAAAACTCAAAAGTGGTTTTTGAGGTACACTGGTGACCCGGGTGGAGACTAATAAAAAGGGTAATTAGATGAGCATAAGAAAAAGATCAATTCTTGTTTTTTTCAATGGAATTTTAGTTAGTTTACAATTTACATCTCATGTGTATTCCTCCCCCTTTTTCTCAATGGGATGAAATTAGCCCTTTTTCTCTGTGTAGCTTGAGGAATGATTTACATATACTGAAACTATTTTAAAGCTTTAGGAAGACCTGAATTAGAAGAAAGACTGAGGAAGATTTTAAATTTTCTATTGACATGAAGATAAACTCTATTAAATATCCAAAAAGGTAAAATATGTAAAGGATATTCTGATAAATGATTTTGGAATATTTGAATTAAAAGAAAGTAGAGTTAGAAAGAAATTAAATTAAACAAAATTTAATATGGAAATAGAAATTTTAAATGAAAACCCTGTAGCTGAATTATAATAGAAAGTCCAATTAAGGAGCACCAGATGCATACCAAAGACTTATGGATTTATTACTATAAATGGTACGGTGCTGGCACATGGTGTCATTGTCCAAGTGTCAGTATGTGTTGTTGCATCTTGCATGAGACATGCTAGGCATATTCCCTCCACTAAAATTCACTTTTTTGTAGTACTTCTGTTATGTAGGGGCGATTTGTACAAATTATCATGAAGGGATTGTTATTTGATGATCGAAATGTAGGGCACCAACTATTGATTTTCTTCCTACTGCTGTATTGTTGAATGCTTGTTTTTATGGTTTATTTTCATCATTATTCATTAGCAAATAGTAGAATAGTACCCCTCCAAAATGAATTGCAAGAAAGAAATAGAGTATGCCAAAAACTCTTGAAGGATTACATCATAAGAGGTGAATGTTAAGAAGTCGTATCTAGAGAGAGAGAGGCAAATCGAATTCGATGGATGGATCAGCTTCGCTGAAGTAGTTGTTCACCTTGAGAAGCCCAAAAAGTAAGAAGGTAAAATACTTAGATTTTTAGTAATCATTGGCATACAAATTGGGTATGTTTTGCTATATGTTATCAAAAGTGGAATTTAAATCCACAAGCCTCAGTGGTCACGAGTAGGTCTTGTAAGATTTTGGAATTTGATGTTACTTTGCCTTGGTGAACCAAATATGAGTAGTTTTACACTACATGACTGGTGAATTATTTTGGGTTCAATCCTTGAGCTTGAAACATTTACCGTTGTACTGCAAACATCTTCTCATCATGTTCTTTGCCCAAATTTGGAAGTCTTTAAAGATAAAGGCGGGCTTAGGAGTACAGAAATAGAGCTTCTTTCCATTATCTGAATCCATTGAACACCCAAATGAGCTAGACTATCTCCAGGTAGTTCCAAAAGTGCATTTTGAAAAGCAAGACTTGGAAACCTAGATCATCGTCATCAGCGCTTTTTCCAACTATTTGAGGTCAGCTAGAATCCCTGTCCGCCATTCTACTCTATCAAGGGCCATATCCTCAGTGAGGCCATCATTATTATAGTCTTTTCTTAATTAATTGGGTCGGCTACACAAATTCTGGTCTGCCCATTTTGCTCTATTAAAGGCCATACCTAGTGAGGCCATAGGTTTCCATATCTTTGAAAGAATGGTCTAATACGATAATTCTTTGTGAATTACATCAGGAGTCTCCCTCTATCATCCCCATAGACTTTATGGTCCAGCTGGTAGTTCCCGGGCTTCCATTCGAGTCAAATAAGTAGATGGTGTAGAATTGAGTTTTGAATCCTCTAAAATCCATTATCAATTCTCACAGGTGTTATATTTTTTTGAGTAATTGTCTTGTGGTGGGCCTCATCACCACCTCTGTTATGGTGGTGACCTCTCCTGCCCACCCTTGGATATGTGAAAACGGGAGATCCTCACCGTTAATTGATAGGTGGGTAGGCCCTGCCCACACTTGCCCAATGATCTGATGGTGGCTAGAAGCCTCATACCTATGACACAATGGAGCGAATCATCTCTTGAGTATGCCCTTCTTTGTGATAGTTTAATTGCCAGATGTTCTTTTTTCTGAAATGTGTTACATTGTTTACTTAGAGGGAAATATTTTGGTACAAAGTGAAACCCGTCAGTACAAAAGAGCTAACCATTTTATGCTGTAAAAGGACCCCTCACTGTTTTAAGAAATAAGGTACTCTTAGAGGTATTTTAAAAGGGTGCGGTTTGTATAGAGCTTAGGCTCTAAACAATCAAATTAGAGCCTGCCTTCAAATAGTGTCAAGAAATGAGGTTTCAATATTGGAGATCTTTTTGATAGCCTTAAAATATATTTTCATCTTTATTTATAAAGTTTAAGGCTTAAAAAATAATGTAAATCAGCAGATCTATGAAAACTTGAAAATCTTGAAAATTGACGGTCCAAAAATGTATTACAAAATACACTATTTCCAAAACTATGCACAATTATGAATATACAGAGCAATACGGATTTCTTTTGTGAAAGTGGCTGATACACTAATGAGTTATGATAAGTTGTTTGCCAAAACTTTTTCCTGTTCTTATAGGTGAAAGAAAAAAAATTGCATGGCACAAATGCAGTTTTAAAAAAAATATATTTGTTTGAAGCTATTAGTTTTGTCCAATTTCAAATATCATGGTACGGCTTGCACTCCAGTAGATCAGCAAATGAAGCTCCAAAACCTAAGATACATTGTTGTGACTCAAGGTCATATTAATTTGAAACCCAAGCCATGTTCCGAGTTTGGACACCTCCATGCAGTTTGTTATTGGTGCATATAACGAACTAGCAAATGTCATGGGTGTTGCGCGATGCTCTAAATCAGGAATTCGTGTTTAAGTTGTGTTTCTTTCATGTTTAATTTTATTTCATAAATTCCAATCATTTTTTTAATTTCGTTCTAATACATACTTATTTTATTGAGGAAAGAGTATCTTGTTATTTTGATTGGAATTATTTAAATTAACCCAATTGTCCATCTAGATTTTATTAGTTTTATCTTTTCTTTTTTGAATATGTAGTTTTATCTTTTCTTTTGAACTTCATTTTCCGGTTTGTTGAGCAGGTTTTAGTCCAAACATGGAGTAGCCTAAAAAAAATAAAGATGTGAACTCATAATTATTTTTTATTGGTTGTTTATTCATAATCGACAATAGTTCTTTAATAATAGGGAAATGAATCTGTAAATATTGTAGTGAAATAGTGTCAAGCCTTTAACACGTGCATTCACATACAAACACAACATTCCCTTTTAGTTCTACCTTGTTGGGTTTTCCAATCATGGTTGAATGGATTCTTACCTTAACATTGCAAATCAATTTGCATTAGATTATGTAGGAATTGTGTGCTAATTTTTTAGTGAATATGGGCATTAGTCAATCTTCTTCTTTTGTTAAGTCATTATAATTTCTCATTCTCATTTTTTTAATGTGAATTTACAGGCTAAAATAGGTATCAAGGCAAACTATGTTGACGGAAATCCTGAATATGACGAATATGTACCCATGGTGGACAAAGCTGTAGATGCTGGTTGGAAAAAGGAGGTTTCTTACCCAAAGTTAGCCATTCCCAAAGGTATACACTTCTGTTCCTTGTTTTTTTTATGTTTTCCTTGGTAATACAACAAATTTACAAAATCATAGTGATATAGAAACACCAAGGAAAATGTCATCGAAAGATACTATGTTTCAGTTTGGATCATGAGAACCATATAGGAACATACATGTTCTATCCTAAAGGACACTAAGCCTGGATACAAGTAATGGATGCGCCGCCTCGACTTTCCCTCGATCTTTTCTCCACCCAGGACCATGTACCATGCTTGGCATGTGTATAGCATTGGGTATTTGTATCCAACATCCACAGTCTATACTTATCCCCTAAAGCTGGACTTAACTCTTCCTCAAAAACAGGAGCGTCCAAAAAAGAATGCAACTCATCTCTCACGGGCATTCTGAACCAAAATACTCACTACCCAACCTTTTTCTTTGGACAAAAGACCTCTGCACAGATGGTATCTATAATACATTATTGAGGCAGAGTTAAGGGATGGACACGTGTCGCGAAAATAAGAAGGGAAACTAATTTTATAGAGGTTGTAGGAGACATTCTCACCTTTAAGGGAAGAGAGAAAAAAAAAGAGAGAAAAGAAGGAACGTAATTTTATAGAGGTTGTAAGAGACATTCCCACCTTTAAGGAAAGAGATTTTATGGAGGTTGTAGGACACATTCCCACTTTTAAGGGAAGAGGGAAGAGAGAAATAAGAAGGAACCTAATTTTATAGAGGTTGTAAGAGACATTTCTATTTTTAAGAGGAGAGAGAGTACACCTCTTTGTAGTATAGATGCTTTTTTATCCTAGAGAGATAGGAAGATAATAACTAGAGAGAGAAACTGTGTAGGGAAGAGAATTTTATTACCAATTAACAAATTTTTAGATTCTCCTTTTTCATTACCACTTCAATTGATTTTTGTTGGCCTGAAAGTTGTTTACAATGAATTGAACTTCTGTAATGTTTAAATACTAAAATTTGTTATTCTTAAGTCATAAAATATTGAATAAATTGTTTGATTTAGTACAAAAACAGCAAAGTTGTACTTCCAATTCCTTTTTTATTTCTAAACAATTGTATTTGTCCACTTTTCTTTGTAATTACAATTTTCAAATTATCGTGAAAATCATTTTGTGCTTTTATGCTTCTTAACTTATCTATTATAATTTTTATGTTTTACAAATAAATTATAAAATATTTAATTTAAGCTTATCTTTTTTAATCTTCTTAATTTTAAATTTGTAATGATGCATGCTAAAAAATAATATTTCTGAGTTTTTTAAAAAAATTATATTGTATTTTTAAATTTTGAAAATAATTATGTTGTCTTGACCATGGAAAATGGGAACCAACTCTTTTATTTTTAAAATAGCTTATGACTTAAACAGTTTACAGTTTTTTTAAAAAAGCTTATGACTAATTTTTAGTTTTTTAAAGAAATTTTAAAAATCATAAAAATAAATACAATTTTTTCACAATATATTATTTTTTTATCAGCACTTCTAAGTAAGGAAAATTTTTTATATAGAGCCGAGGCTCTAAACAATCATATTAGAGCCCACCTCAAAATTTTCACTAGAAGAGGTTGTTTTGATTCCCAAATACCTTCAAATTGATCATCTTGACATAAAAAAATGCATGGACATGCCAAAAAATAGATATCAAGTTTTGAAATAGTGCATCTTGTAACGCTTTTTTTTTTACTCTCAATTTTTCAAGATTTTTAAATTTTCATAGATTTGCTCTTACTACCTTATTTTTGAAGCTTTAAATTTTATGATTAAAGATGAAAGTATATTTTAAAGCTATCAGATTTCCAGTATTGAAACCATATTTCTCGACACTATTTGAAGGCTTTGATTGTTTAGAGCCTTGGCTATATACAAACTGCACCCTTTAAGTAAGGAAAAAATTTATATAGAGCCGAGGCTCTAAACAATCAAATTAGAGCCCACCTTAAAAATTTCACTAGAAGAGGTTGTTTTGATATCCAAATATCCTGACAAATCATCTCAACATCAAGATGCATGGACATGAGAAAAAAATAGATTTCAAGTTTTGGAAATAGTGAATCTTGTAACGCATTTTTGGACCATCAATTCAAGATTTTATAAGTTTTCATAGATCTGTTTGATCTACACTATTTTTTAAGTTTTAAATTTTATCATTAAAGATGAAAATATATTTGAAGGATTATCACAAAAATTTTCAGTATTGAAACCACATTTCTCGACACCATTTGAAGGTGCGCTTTATTTTGATTGTTTGGAGCCTTGGCTCTATACAAACCACACCCTTTAAGTAATAGCTTTAATTTCAATTTCTATAAAAGTAAGTTTGTTTTTGGATTTCTATGCTTTCTAAAATTACAGTAAAATTTAATTTTTATTATAAATTTTAAAGCATTTGAAATTAAATGCCTTCTTATATTATGATTCGATTATACTTTTTTTAGGCCTTTTACTATGGATATTAAAAAATTTAAGTAGTTTGTGATCCTCACAACTCTAAAATTTTGACATAATTCTATATAGGATGTAAAATAATGATATTTTTATTCCAACTACAATGAGATAAGTACATTAAATTTTTATAAGTAGGATGCACATTAGCATCCATCTCTCTCTCAAGGGTTGTCCTTTGCCCTTTGCATATGACATGCTATCCCTGCCAAGGATATTCAAAATTCCGAAAAATTTCAGAACATGTTTGTGAATCACGCATACATTTATTCCCAGTGTCATTCTTCTAAAATTTCTTTGAAGTGTCCAGGCATGCCACCTGAGTTTGATGAATGCAAGGCCCCAATGAGCATCAGCTCCCGTATGTTTGCGAGCATCATTGCTTTCCTCGTGACCCTATTTGCTCTCTTCTGCTCCTTCACACATGGGTTGCTGCTCTCAACCAAAGAGAAGCTGCCTCTGCCACTAGCACTGGAAGGTAGTGGCAGACCTGAACAACACGAGTACTATGATCCCGTGTTCAGTCCAGAGCCTGAGCCCACCACTGAGGAATTGAGGAGCCATCCGTCCCCTATGCCTGAGTTCACGCAGAGGGACCTTTTGTCCAATGTTCTAAAGAGGTTGGGAGAGTTGGAGGAGAAGGTGGACACTTTGAGGGACAAGCCATCTCAGATGCCCTGTGAGAAGGAGGAGCTCCTCAATGCTGCCGTCTGCCGTGTTGATGCATTGGAGGCTGAGCTCATTGCCACTAAGAAGGTAATGACTCTATCTCTCTCTCACTCTCTCTCTCAAAACTGAATTTATAGTGCCTGAACCCAAAATTTTACTTTTTGATGAGCAGGCATTGCATGAAGCTTTGATGAAACAAGAAGAGTTGCTTGCATACATCGATAGTCAACAAGAAGCTAAATTCCGGGTTAGTATATTGACATCCACGGTACATCTTTTGAGAGGTATACCTACTGTGCACATGCTGTGCATGGTAGAACCGTGCAAGGTTAGGCTGTCAACTGTTCATCCTCAGTGGTGGGTGGTGTAGATGAACCATGCACAGTCTTGTTGTATAATGAGCCTTTTTTCCTGAGAATGATTTGGGATTTTATTTTTTTCTTTTTGGAGCCTTCAAATAAGAAATTTCTGATTCCAACTTTGGTTTCTTTCTGCAGAAGAGGAGGTTCTGCTGGTGAGAGAATTGAGGTTGTTAATTCTGTTTCTATACCCCGACCAACTTTCACTTGTAATTTGTGCATCTTGGAAATAAATCAGTTTGAGAAATGTAATTTTTTACATAGAAATTTCAATGTGATTACTCACGGAAAAGGGATCTTCACAAAATTTGTGCTCGGTTTGTTACTCACATTTTTGCTTGTTCTTTTGGATTTGATGTGGAATATCAAAGATTTTATTTATTTGTTTATTTATATTGTGTGGGTTAGAGGGTTGCATGGAATTTTGGCTATGGCATTTGATTCAAAAAGGCCATGAATATATATAGGAAAATTGTTTTATGCGATCAACAAAGTTTAAATCATTCATCTTAAAGATGGAAAATTGTAGGTGTTCCATCTAAAAAAAATGGAAACTAATGGTCTGCATGCTATCTTACTAAAATTATTATTTCTAGGTTTCAAATTTTTTTATATTTATTTTATTCATGGTATCCTTAAAAAATAAATCTTAAAATCATCTCAAAAATAGATTTATTAAGAGGCCTACATTTCTAAGTTGGCACCAGTTCAATCGATTAATCATAATTTCTCCAAATGCATAATTGACAAATCGTTGCTCAGATCTAAAATGGCCAGTCCCGATAAAATACGGCGTATTTAGATGACATCCAAAAGAGAGCGAGAGATGTTGCCGCAATGTAAGGAGGTAATTTAAGAGTGGCAACGGGTTGGGCCTGGGCCAGCCATTCCTAGCCTTTACCCAGTCCTTGTCCCAGTAGGGGTGGGCCATCCCTAGCCCTTACCCAGGCGGCCAACCGGTCCATTACCAGCAGTAATTATTAGGAAAGATAAGTCAAGTAGCTGGCCCAGGCTACTTTCCAGAAGGTGCTAGTTCTAATTTCCAGAAGGATCACTTTTGGTAAAGTTAATGAAAACTGGTAGGAGCCCCCCTAAAAAAAGGGGATGAATTGTGAGAGGGATTTGTACGTGCAAGAAATGTGTGGGGAGTTTGGGCGCGTGAGGGGGTGGGGGAAGGTGGTGGTAGTGAGAGAGAGAGGGTATTGGCGGAAACACAATGCAATCAAAAGATTTGGCGAAAACAATCCATGTCTCTCTAAACCCACATGAACACACCACATAACAATAAAATAGCTTGACAACATAAAAGAAAAGAGGAAGAAGTTAATTTCAATGAAGATCTTTGATTAATTACAATGTTACAAAGAGGGTCGCCAGCATCATGACTGGGACAAGCTTTATTTCCAAGCCTGTTTTTAAGCTTCTGTTGTCCCACTATTCACCAGCAAAACGGGTTCTGCAAAATTGCAAATAGTTAAAAAGAATCAAATTTCAAATATAAATAAATAATGAACTACTGTTCACGGGTTGTCATTGTTCCCAACTGTCGCACAGCCTAAAACATAACAAATTAATATGAACTCAGGATGCAAGACGAGCGTGCTTTACTAAATCATCTTGAAACCAGTTAAAGAATCCTATTCCTAAATGTGAAGTGAGGTAAATTCCATGGAGTGAAAATGTCCAATAGAAAATCAGCCTTCACCTTTTGGAGAAGGGAAAACCCAAGATGGATACTTGGTATTGATAGCTAAGTAGTTCTACATAACTTCCGAAGTTTAGTTTTAGAGACTTTATCAGAGTGCTTGCTAACTCATAAATATTCAAAACAACCTTCCCAAATCATCGGGTGGTCTTTCGAAAACATACCCTGAGCTTCTTCTTCTTCTTCTTCTCAAGGTATGCAAGCAGCTCTTCCTGGCGCACCAGAGAATCATGTAGGGCCTGTACAGCAATAGATGTACTCACCAGAATAAGAAAATCAATCTTCGCTCACCAAAAAGGTCAAAATAATAAGAGGGGGGAGGAGAAAAGGAGGGGTGGGGGAGGGGGATGTAAAAGAGAAATGCTCCAAAAACCAAACAATTATGTAGGTCTCAAAAGAATTTCAAGTACAACCAGCAAAGTAACACATAATTTAGTGAGGGAACAGGTTAGCCAATGTACATGGGATCATATCCAGTGGCCACAAAGGGCACTCTTCAAAGATAATCAGCAGGAAATGTCCCATTGTAGATTTGCATTCCCACTCTGGACTGACTCACATGATCCTGTTGTTTCATTTGCTTTTTATAGTATTATTAGACTAAATTAGATTATACCCAGCTGGAGACATATACCCAATATTAATTAGAATTCGATGAACTCAATAGAAGGAATGATGGGGTTAGCATAGAACTTCCAATTAATGTCCAGTTTTAGAAAAGCCTCATATAAGAGCCAATTACAACATTTTACAAGGGAACTCTTCAAAGATAATCAACAGGAAATGTCCCATTGTAGATTTGCATTCCCAGTATAGCACAACTCGTATGGTTATCTTGTTTCCTTTGATTTTTATGTTTTCACTAGACAAACAATAGAGCTGGGACATACGCCACTATTATTTGATAAACACAATATCGGGAAAGACTGAGTTAGCATAGAACCTCCAATTAATTTCCAGTTTCAGAAAAGCTACTTCTATGAGCCTATTACTACTACATTTTACGTTGTGTATGTGTGACATAAAATCCTGCGACAGTGATTGGGTAAAAGGACCAGCATAGTTGGAATAGGCAAGGAAAACATTTGTAACATAACCATTGATATGCAGGGCCGACAAAAGTTCTGCAATTTTCATTTTTAAACTACTTGCATTTTCGGGTTCTCTTTTGCAAAAAGTGGCATTTCATTACTTTCCCGAAGAAAGAAACAGAATTTCAATATTGAGAATCTTGTCATTTTTGTTTGTACTTCATAATAATTAAAACTAATATGTAGGGTATTCAATTATCCAAAGTGATATTGCATAGTTGATGATCTTAATTATTTCTTTTCCTAATGTAATATTGTGCAATTTATTATTATCTTTTGCTAGTAATAGTTAAAAGAATGAGTTCATATCAGTATCAAACAAAATATACCAAGCATTCAGAGATCTTAATCATTCACCTTCTTGGTAGCCATGAGCTCTGCCTCAAGAGCATCCACACGACTAATAGCCGCATTTAGCTGTTCCTCCTTCTCAGGGGGCATCTCCAAGGGTTTTGAGCTCAGAGTGATCACCTTCTCCTCCAAATCACTAAGGCGCTTTGCTACCAATGCATAGTCTCCTCCCTCAAAAGTAGAGATCGCCATAGGCAAGCCACAATGGAGCGGATCTTTGACCATGGCACTGCCAATGCAATGGACAGGGCTGTCAGTGAAATAGAGGGATGGATCCATAATTTTCTTTGGCATGTTACGAGATACACGGAAGATAGCAACAATGCCCATGAGGAGTGCCATGAATCCAGAGAAGACGCCCAACCCTTCGGAAGCCTTGTAAGCCCCAGTTAGTGAGAGTATCCCTGAAAAAAAAGAGTTGCACACACATTATCAAAAAAAAAAATCCAATGGATAAGCACATGAACAAAGTATGAATCCTTTGTTTTGCACATAATTCATCTAGTAGTTCAGTTTATTAATTTTAAATTGATTGTTTCAGAAGGCACTATGGGTGACTTGGTATATCTTCACCTTGCCACTGCACATGACATGGCATGCCTAGTAATTTCAACAATATCACGTAAAACACAGCATGGCATACCTTTCGAGACTAAAAGTTTTTCGTCTTGTGCAAGTGCAACATTCTTCCAAGTAGCGTCAACAGCCTTATCAACCATTGGAATGTAATCATCATAATCATAGGGGCTAGGGAAGTTTCCTCTCCCAATTTGAGCCTGTTTGTCCCAAATTAAATGTCAGAAAATAGACGGGACAGAGAGAGAGAGAGAGGCTAAATTAGTATCACCAATGGGAAAAGATCATGTGAGTCTCCCTGAACATCTTTAGAATTTCTCTCTAATTTAGAAGTTTATATATAATGTCACAAGATGTGATATCAAGAGGATCATGGGAAAAATCTGCATCTGTTGAGACTAAGAAGGTATGAAAACCTGCCTCTTCATGAACAGGTGACAGCTGTGGGTGCTCAATAAAGTCCCTTGGATTTATCGGAGGCCTCATGTCTTCTGCTTCCAATACAGACTCTGGAGAGCAGACATCTCCACCCTTTCAAGTACAATAAATATTAGTAAGCGTGCTCGAGAAGATTATTTGGAATTCACAAAAATGCCCCCCACCCCCTGCTCTCTCTCTCTCTCTCTCTCTCTCTCTCTCTCCAGTGTCCATGTAAGCAAAAGCAAGATATTTGAAAGAAAGATAATCAAACCTTTGGATACTCTACGTCAGTATGAGAAATAGTCTTCTCTTCAGTGCCCGAAAAGGTGACAATTTTCCTGGAGCACTTTGCCTCACCATTGTGGACCATCTGTCCAATGGAGTAATGGGTACAAATTATTCTATTTGTTAGCATAAGTCACATAAAAGGTATGCATTAGGAAAGATGTGATAATAAAAGGGAAATCAAATGACCTTCAATATTTCAGGATCTTGCCATGGACCCTTGTCTGATCTAAGACAACCTCCGTGATCAGCACAAGTACAGCTACCACCCAGGAATTCCGGCAATTCACTGAAAAGACCAATAAAATCAGGAAATCTACCAGAAGGCTTGAGGAGATTTTAGAAAGAAGGGTTAAAATCTCATGGAACTTGGCTAGGAATGACCAAAAGTTACACAAATAAGGAAGTTCCACACATGCTGAATTGATAACAGCATGATTCACTCTATAACTTAAACAAATAATTGTGCAGCCACTGACACATAGAGGAATCTCTAGATCTACTCTACTGTTTCAAAAAAAGAAGGTTACTTGGGTAACATTTCCAATTATCCTCACTGGGATTAAGTTAATATTGTACCTGGCATCGATTACCTCAAGCAACTTGCTCTGATATTTATTTCCAAGAACCTGAGAGATAAAATACAGGGAGAAAGAGTCATTTTTCTCTAGCAATAAAAAATGAACTCCTAAGAAATGATAAAATTAATAACTTTCATGCATACATGAATCTTTGCGGTAGTTTTAGGATCAAGGAAAGTCTTTATAGTGTTCCACAGCAGTCTAAAACCAGCACCAGCATTAATGATGAACATGCGGCACAAGGTCTGCAATACACCAAACAAACCAAACATAATCTCTGTAGCCTATCTTACCAATAAATTTAAGCATAAACATGTATTTATTTGTGAAGAAGAATGTACTTCAGGATAGTTATCTCCATCAATCTTCTGGAGCCGCACAATGAGGTCCCTTGCAGCCTTGTTAAAGTTTTTCAAACCCTGAAACAAAAGGAGACAATTTAAGCAATCAAAAGAAAAAGACCCAAATTACAATCAATTAATTTTAAAGAAAAAGAAAAATTCAAAAACCCCATTTAAGTCCACATACCACGCCCTGGACATCCAAAATGGTGGTGCTCGAGTCAATGTGCTTCTTGGCAGCAATAGAACAAGCTGGGAACTTGATGGCAAAGGTCTTCTCAAACTCCTGCACATGGTATTTCACATACCGCTCCAGGGTTGTGGCTTCCATTAGTTTGTTGGGGTCAACCTTGCCTAGTCTCTCTATATAAACAGGTCTCCCATCTTTGTCTACCCCATGATGTCCTTGCGGGTAGTGTTGCAATACTTCATCGATTTCTTTAAACTCGAAATCCTATTAAAAGAATACAGAGACAACCAATTATCTAGTATAAAAGGCAAGATATAAGTTAGTATATTCCACTCAAACCAAAGATGCAACACAAATTAACACCGCATGAGCAAAATATTTAACCCAATTTGGTTACGCTACTTGATATATAAGGGTCTCAAATTGAATGTAGAATGTTATATTTAATGAAATAGGAGAGAAATAAAATCACAGATGTTTATTATACATCTTCTTGTGACACAAATGAGATCAGTTAATATATCATATTTCGCAAAATCATGGGTAACATATGTTGCACTAACTCTTAGCATGGTGTCAAAGGGTACATGTGTATCCAAAATTAGATAGTCACAGCACAGTCTCACATCAAGAGTGTCAAAGGGTACATGTGTATCAAAAATTTGATAGTCATAGCACAGTCTCATATCAATTAAACAGTTTCAAGCTATCGTATTTAAGCAGCCAACATATTGCAACCCAAAAATGCATATAACTAGCATAAACTAAATGAAAAGGTCATAGCATAAACCAAGAGAGGTCGAAACCAAGGTGGAAGCCAAACATAATCAATGAAAAAAATAACAATCCATGAGAAATTGGAAATGCACAAGGGCATATAGCATAACAGATTATTCAATACATTACCTCCATAATTGTGTCTGCACCGAATTCCTTCCTCCATTGGAGCATATCAGCCCACATCTGCTTTGCTTTCTCAATATCAAATTTCCTTGCTTTCAAGAATCTGCATCATATAAGCAACAACATTTTACAATGCAATAAACCCTAAGTACACATGGTTACTAAAAACAAAACATACATAAAAATGAAGTCAAAGATGAATGTTGATGCAAGGACGGCACAAGTAGAAGCATGTGCGTACACATGCAAGTACATGCACGTATGCCAGGTAGATAGATACATACCCATGTTACAAAGCATAATGTAGAGTGTAGCAGAAAGGATAGGATCCTGTTTATAGCAAGGATCATAAATTGAATATATTAGCCATTATTTTTCTTGTCTTTGGGCTTTGTATTTATTCCTTTTTTTTTTCCTAGGCCCTCTTGGGGTTTATGATAAAAGGTTTGTTATTCAAAAAATTACAAGTCTCTAAATTGTTGATTTCTTCCAACAAACGCTTGGATTAACTTCAAAGCTTGACACTCTCCAAATAACTAAGGAACATATCACTATCATATGTTCAAGGGTGAAGATGAATTTCCATTGCATGCAAGATCCCATAAAAGCAAAAATTGTGCATGCATGCTGCTTTTATTCACTTATTTTGCAACTAATAAGAATAAATAGGTTTGAAGGAGTTACATAGACTAAAGTGATCATTATGAGAAAAAAACATTCAAATAGGATGCCAGCGGCTAAGAGAACAATAAACAGCATAATACAAAATTTTCAGACAGGAACTAATATAGAGTTGGATTGAGTGCTCGAATTGAATTTGGGGATGTGTTGGTCTAGAGGACCTTTTTATCAGAAATTTCAGGAGTTGTTTAGAATAGAAATGATAGGATTCCCTATTTCATGTCCTTTTGCACTCAGAGAAACTGGTTGGCAGGAAAGAGGGGGTGGCTGGTGAAAGTGGTTGGTGGATGGAAAGGCTGTAAAGTGGTCGTTCTATCTGCACTCCAAGAAGGTAGTGGATAGAATGGTTTGAGATGGAGTCAGAGCTTCAAGGTATATTCCCTTTTGAGATCATATCCTTGAGATGAGTCCTGTGTTAAAGTGGCAAGAAATGTTGAAAAACTCAGATTAGGCCACCTAGGCAGCCGAGTGTCCAGGCCGCCTAAGCTGGGCAGAAGCCTAGTTCCATAGGCTGCCCATCCAGGAAAGTGGGATTCTAGGCCCCATAAATGGTGTTTGCGGGGCTGGGTTGGAAACCAAATCCCCCAAATTGATCTTAACACGTCAGAAACCATTTTTCAGAAATCCAAATAGAAAACAATGTCTTAAGTCCTTGATTTGAATCATTAGTTGCCAAACCTTGAGAAAAAATAATAAAACACAAAGTAAAAAATTTCAATAAAGAGACAAATTTAAGACCACTAAATTAGAAAAAAAAAATCCATTTGGAAGGTATAAAGGCAACAATGGTGAATACTCAATGTATGCAAAACACCAGAGCAAGGATATTCTCTGTCTTCTTTCTTAATTGAGGGATTAGAAAGGGTGGATGCTTGAACTCAGAAAAGCCCCTAAAACCATATCAGTGCTGTGCACTTTCCGGAAAGAGTATATTTGGAATAACTACAAGAATGAAATCCTCCATCCCAAAATACACACAAATACAAGGGTCATGTCCATTAACAAATGACATTTACGAATATGGCCTTTAGGAAAATGGGCTAGCAAAAAAACCTATCAGGAAGCCAATGAAGAACTAAATAATGCTTGTCAGCTATGTACTCCAGACCACCATGATCAGCTCCATTGCAATTGCACCACCCACTAAAATAGTTGAAATAAATACGAAGAAGATAGAACACAAGAGGAAAAGGAAGAATCTTACAAATATCATGGAAGCAAGAGAAGAAACAAACTTACCTCAGCATCATATGATAGTCATCATGCCTCGAAGGAAGTAATTCCTCCAAAATAAGAGCTTGACGAAAGGCATCAACAGCCTGTAACTCCTCAGCATCACGAACGTCTTCAATAGCGACAGATATAACTCTGCTCTCACTCCTACGCCTGCTCCTCTTTGTCAATGAATGTCTGAATTTTGTAGATGCACTGATTGCTTTCTTTTTAAGAGACCCAATTCTGGTCCTTCTCTCATCTTCTGAGTTCTCGACATCTGATCGTCTTTCTCTTCTCTCATCATTAAGAGAAGAAGCCTCAAGACCTGTATCAATACCAATGCAATATAGCATCTGACCATTCTTCCGAAAGAGTATAGCAAAGAACATATCTCTTAGTAAGATTAAACAATTTGACCCAAGCTAACATTCAATGAACTTACAAAAACATATCCTTGTCCCTCAAAAGTAAACAAAGTCTGACAGTTTTCAAATTAACCATCTGACTAAAAGAAATTCCAGATAAACTTAATTATTGCTATAATTAAAACAATCAATAATCATCCACATGAACAGGTTAATTTTGATTATACCATCAATAAAAGTCCTAGTTAATGCATTTCTTCCTCTCTTTCTCTAAGATCAATGGCACTAACATGGGTAATCATCAATTCATAGAGAAGGAAAAATTCAATAATTAAACTACGGGGTGGAAAGCAATCATTTGAGGCAGCCAACTTGCATACCTATACCACAGCAAGTTTCTCATTTTCTTTTAATTAGGAGTAATTTGAGGATTGAAATTCAAGCAAATTTTCCTCACTTCCATCACAAAGTTTGACATATTTATGTCCTTTATTATTAATATGTTTTTAATACAAATGTGTTCTCAAACTTGCTTGTTGATTCCATATACATGAACCTTCTCATCCAAAACAAAGAACACAATCTTCTCAAAAGATATGAGATAGTTTGACACCTTAGATGAGAAAAACTCCTGCAAACTCACAAGAACTTAAATAAATATATTTGGAGAAAAAGCCATTATAAGTTGTACCACTGATCATTTCCTGCAGGCTATTGGTTTTCTTATCATAAGCATTTAAATTTGCAATCATATTTCAAGTCCATCATATTTAAATGATATTTAAATGCATAAAAGAGAATTTAGAACTTTCAAAATAAAAACATGATGATCTCATTGAAAAATCAAATTGAATGGTTAAAAAAGGAAAAGCATTTTTACATTCTTTTCTTTTTTTTTTGTTTATACAAATGACATTTTGACTACATTGGACATAGAGTATTTAGTAGAGTCCTTTCAGAATGCATTTATGAATATCTCAAGTTTTTTAAACTCCCCAGCAAAAACAAATAAGAAAGGGAAAAGCATATCAAAGGAGGTCAACTGACTTTGGTCATGATGTTTTCATATGCTCGTATTCTAGTTTCAATTGAAAAGTAAATTCATCACCCTTTAGTCATGATAAATAGAAGTATTCTCCCTATCATATATAACAATATTCAGGTAACAATAAATGGACATCCATTGAATGAAGCAAATAACCTTACCAGGTCTTGCTAATTTATCAAGAGGTCCAGACAACAGGATTTCACTCATGATGTGTTCGACAGAGCTCGCTCTTGAAATACAACAAGGGGCAGGAGTCTTATGAACTCATCAATGACAAAAGCAAACCCTTCAAACACCTGCATATCAATTAAGGGTCACATCTGGGAAAACTATAAACCCACTTATAAACTAAGAACCAAAAAAAAACAAAAGAGAGAGAGAAACACACCCATGAATGTAAAATGCTCATTTATATGCTATCTTCACAGATATTAACTGATTAAAAGGTCACTCATGCAATTAACCCATTTAAAATAAATGAACTTGTCAACTAGTTGCAATTAGGCATGATTCACAATAATTAATATTTCAACCACATAGAATGAAAGTTTACACTTTAAGAGACGATTTTACAAAGGGTGTGGTTTGTAGAAGGCCGAGGCTCTAAACAATCAAATTAGACCCCACCTTCAAATAGTGTCGAGAAATGTGGTTTCAATATTGGAAATCTTTGTGATAGCCTTAAAATATATTTTCATATTGAATTATAAAATTTGAAGCTTCAAAATAGTGTAGATCGAGCAGATCTATGAAAACTTGAAAATTGACGGTCCAAAAATGCGTTACAAGATACATGATTTCCAAAACTTGAAATCCATTTTTTTCTCATGTCCATGCATTTTGATGTCGAGATGATCAATTTGAGGATATTCAAGCATCAAAACAACTTCTTCTAGTGAAATTTTTGAGGTAGGCTCTAATTTGATTGTTTAGAGCCTCGGCTCTATGTAAGCTTTTTCCTTTTATAAAATACCTACCGTAAGATCTATTTTATATTGTGATTTATTGGATATCAATCCTCTTTTCTTAGATGAGATGTCCCACCGCAAGGTGGAGAACTTGCTTTTAAAAATATTTTACGATCTTTGACTAAGTAAATACCCATACTAGATATATCATGTTAATCACTTCTTGCTAACATAATTCACTAATAAAAAATTGAATATTTCCTCTCATGTAGTGTCCCCAAATGATATATTAACTCTTAGATCTCACCTATTAAGTTCAAATTCCAAGTGGGACAATCCAATACGCATGTAAAAAAGATCTAGAAATTATGCTCGTGCATAGTTGCTATTGTGCATCAATGCATTCCAAAAAGAGAAAATCCAATACAAATGGAACATAAACCATGTTGGCAGCCAAGAAAATGCAGATAATGAAAATTTTCCAAATAATAGCAA
Organism: Amborella trichopoda; assembly: GCF_054954075.1. Lineage (NCBI taxonomy): Eukaryota > Viridiplantae > Streptophyta > Magnoliopsida > Amborellales > Amborellaceae > Amborella > Amborella trichopoda. The sequence goes on along the minus strand of NC_142338.1, from coordinate 22,501,812 downwards.
TGTAAAAAGATTTAATTATCACAAATATCCAATATATATCTAAATAATAAAGAACATGTACTATAATTAATATGCTTTGAATAAAATCATCATTGTTAAAGCCTTCTCTCAACTAATTGGTGTCAGCTACATGAATCCTGGTCCGCTATTCTGCTCTACATGTCACTTACGAGGAACACCCTAACGTAAGCACATATTGCATATTCCGGATTCAAATAACTAACATAAAAGACAACCAATGAATCCAATATAAAATGATGTAAAAAAACAAAAAATCCAATATAAACCATCAAGACTATAAGTAACTAACACTTAAATAAAAAAGACATATTAGTTGTCACTTCACTATCAATAAAGCAACATAAAAGCATAACCAGAACTGAAGCAAACCCAGTTACATCTTAACCAATGCTACCAATGGATATGAGGCATGATGGGTGGTTAAGATGCAGCAGTTGGAAAAATTTTTGGGTGCATCCTGCTCATAAAATACAGCCTACAATTTATCCATACAAAAGAGTTACATTGAGTAATCCAAACTTCATCCAATTCTCTATGAAATCTCATTAAATCATTTCTTGATTCCATATAATTAATAATCTAATATCCGATCCTCAACAACAACAACAACAACAACAACAACAACAACAACAACAACAACAACAACAACAACAACAACAACAATAATAATAATAATAATAACAACAATAGAAATAATAATAAGAGAGCGGTTTATAAAAGGTGTACACCTTCAATAATCAATGTAAGGCATACCTTAAAACTTTACCACAAGATTCAACTTTTGGTGCCAAAAACCTGACAATGCCCTGAGAATCTATTTCTATGCCTAATTATAAAATTTAAAGTTCCAAAAATGGTGTAGATCAAGCAGACCTATAAACATTTGAAAATCTTGAAAATGGACGGTTCAAATAATGTGCTTCAAGATGCACCACTTTTAGGACTTGAAAGCCCTTTTTTCATATCGAAACATCTCAAGGTTGAGATGATCAATTTGAGGGTTTTCCAGTGTCGGAGCAACCTTTCCAACATGTTCTGCGGTGCACCTTACTTCTCAAGAATAAGGCCAACACCTTATATAAACTTTTTCCTAATAATAACATGGAGAATAAAGACAATTATATTTAGATGCACAAAAGTAATGATCGATAATGATCAGGGAGAACTTTGCAAAGTCTCTAAATCATATTGTATACTGTGTATGATGCCAAAAGAACAAAACATTCCTAGTCAATTTCAGAAAGTTCAATGATAAAACCAAAAATTAGAAACCTGCAAACAAAGAATTGAAAATTGAGATGGGTCTATGGTTCTAATAAATTGAGCAAGCTAACGCAACAAATTTCAATTTCCGGAAAAATATAAGAAAAATGATTAAAGTGTTATACAAAAGGCTAAGAATTCGATTCCGAAGTCTAAGCATCGAGAGGATGGAACCTGCGTGCCATTGGGCCCCAACACTCAAACGTATGCAAATTTATTCCACATTTTCACAAACAAATGCAAATGCAAGGAGAAGCCCAATATACGAAATTCGTGTCCCATAAAACACAAAACAATATAAGAGCAATCCTTACTCTTTAGAGGTAGTTCAGAATTAAGATTCAAATAACAAGTAACACTTACATAAAGGAAAAACAAACAAAATTCACGATATATGCTGTTTTCATGATTCAGAGTACTCATATTAGTATCAATCCCGAATAAGAGATGAATAACATGAAATTCACAAGTAGGAAAATCATGAAAAATAATAGAGAGAGAGGGAGAAATCATTCACAAGAAATAGATAAATAACATTACAATTCACAATTAAAAAGAATAAGGTTCATAGGAGCTACAGATGGATAGGGGCAGAAGATCGTTCAAAATTCAAATGATGAATTAAAATTCACAGATGAATTAAAATTCACAGATGAATTACATGTAATTGCATGCCAAAAAGATTGCAGAGATAGAGAGAGAAAGGGAGAGAGAGGGAGGGAGGGAGGGAGGGAGGGAGGGAGGGAGAGGAATACCTCAGAGAGAAATGAGGGAGATGGAAGGCCAATTGTGTGTAAATAACAATAATAACAAAAAGCAATAAGGGTGTAAATTGGGGCCATGAGAGAGAGAGGTTCTTCGTTTTGCAACGGCCCTAAGGCCACGGACAGTGAGGCTTCCACGATGGTGGAAACTGTTGACGCAGTCTCCGTACTAATCGCCATCGCCTCTTTCTCTCTACAGTTTTCTTACAAAGCTCGAAATCCTAGCTACCTGTTATTAGCACATGCATACGAAATGCCCGTCACTCCATCCAATACAAAAAACGGTCACATACCTGAGATACACATTGTTTCATGCGGGGCGTCATTTCTACAATATGCGGTCCAGAGGTATAAATGTCTACCTTACAGACATGCGGTCCAGAGGTATAAATGTCTACCTTACCGACATGTAAATAGGTCGTCTGTCTAAAAAGAATTATAATTAACCATCTAAATGTTTTTTTTAATATAATAATTATTTTTAGTTTTAAAATTTTTTTTTTTTTTATATTCATGATATTCATGTTAAAAATGAGTATATTATCTAAAAATTAAAATCAAATTATATTTAAAATAGATATTTGGCCACATGCTAACAGCGTTCATAAACTAATAATAAAATACAATAGAAACTTAAAAAACGCCCTCCTTTAGAGTCACATTCAATAAATTTGGACTGCGAATTCTGAAACATGAATCTCTCACTCTCTCTCATCCTTTATAGTTACATTCAATAAATGTGGACTGCGAATTCTGAAACCTGAATCTCGCACTCTCTGTCATCTCCTTGGTGTTTTAATTTACAGTTAATTAGCTATCTTCTCTTTCTCCCTCCTTCGATATTTCAGTCAACTAATTTAGTTGGCAGCACGTCGTTTGAAATTAAAGGACGAAACATGAAAAGAAGAGTGAGAATCTTTTGCTCCTTATGGAACGCAGTATAATTTTTTTTAAATTACTAGGGCTGTCAGCCGGCTGGCCAGCCCCACCCTAGCCAATCCTGATCCCTATACCCGAAAAGGGCTAAAGAGGCCATAGGGCGAGGCCAAATGGAAAAAGATGAAAAAATAAAAGAAAAATATAAAGGATAAAATGGTCAGGCCGGACGGGTCTAGACAGCCTAGCCTCTGGCTCGGCTGAGGCCCTAATTTTTTGGGCCAGGTTGGGCCACTCGGCCCATTGCCACCCCTAATGAATGTTTATGAATATTTATAGAATTTCAAATTTAGAGGTGTGACCTACTTAATCTAATTGACTTAATAAAAAAAGGAATTTTTAATACAAATCCTAGAAGTGCATGAAAAAATTCACACCTTAAAATTGCATAATAACGGTCTAATTTTTATGAGTTAGACGTGGGAGTCTGATACCAATGCTCAAATGAATGAGCTACAGCTCAATGATCGGTGCACGTCAATGCCCCGTCCAAATCGATTTTCGGCGGTCCCTTTATGGATCTATAACCTAGCGGCCCATTTGGTTATGTAGAAATGGGTTTATCTGAAATGCGTTTACATGGATAATGGGCATTTCTGCAGTTGGAATGGATAACGGGCGTTTCTGCAGTTGGGATGCGGTTAAGAGATGAGATTTTAATCTTTGCATGGGTAACGGTATCCATGTTTTGAGGCAACTTAGAGATGTGTATTCCACCAAAATAATAATAAAATTATTATTATTATGAAAAATGTTATATAGGGTTGTAACCTTAAAGCAATGGTTTAAAAACTGGATCGGTGACCCGGATCGGGCTTTTCAAAAACCGATCCGGATCGGCGAATCGGCGGTCCGGATCGGAATCGGGTGAATCGGTCAGAATAAAGCTTCAAAAAAATCCGAAAAAATTATTAAAATTCATTATAAATATTGTTTTTTAGGAATTCAATAAAAAATGAGGGTACTCCATTAAGAATTTTCATGTTTTTGGATGAATATGCGAATATTGATATGTTCTTTCCCTGCATGAACCGTCATTCAACATTTAATTTACATCACACAAAAGGATAAACATAGAATTATCATGGAATAAGTATATCAACATACATGGACTACAATAAAGCATAAAATTAATAACATACGATCTAAAAATAAAATGATAGACGACGTTGTTGTTCTTCTTGGTCACGCTGGTGCCATTGATTGAATTCGTTTGACAATTCATTGATTCGATCTAAAAACAAATCATCGATATTAGCGGGCGTCTGACTATTCCCAAATCCCTGAGTGTTAGTGTTTTGTTGTGTTCCCAGTCCAAAATCCCCGAAGCTTGTCCATCCTTCATGCTCACCTGCACTGTCGTGCTCATCCCTACACTGTTGCTGTTGGGACTCGATATGTGAATAATATGGCTGGGATAGACCCCCTTCCCACTCTCCCTCATTTGGTGCAATATCATCGACATATTGTGGATACATTGGCTGGCTGCTTCCTCTTTCATGCCGCTCATCAGTTTCTTCAATATCTTCATCACCGATAGCCTCAAGGAACGCTCTCTTGTGCAACACTGGCTCCTCCTCTTCGACTACCCATCGGTCTGCTGTGTCTATGACAAATATTGTGTCTAAGTCTATCGGCCCATAGTCTTCAAGCTTCCTTCTTATTTGTCGCTCTCTGAGGTTTAAATTATAATGAACGTAGACTAGTTTATGAAGCTTCTCAGAAGCGAGTCGATTCCTTCTAGTAGTGTGCAACCATTGGAACGTACTCCAGTTGCGCTCACAGCCAGTAGCAGAACATGTTTGGGAGAGCACCTTGATTGCTATCCTCTTTAGGTGAGGTGCATCAGTACCATATATCTCCCACCATTCAGCTGGATTAAAATGTAAAAAGCATTATAAGGGCAAGAACAATTCATAAGATTAAATATATGAATAAACAAAATATTAGCGAGGGGATAACCTGGATCCATCATAGTTCGAGAATTTCTGGCAAGTCTAGTTCCGAAGGATCCTATAGCATCCCTATACATAGCAAGCTAAAACAAATATATTACGTTTTAGTGCATTATTCCTCACAAATATAACAACTCAATGAAGTTCTTACCCAAACATTAAATAATACCTATTGTATTGCTGCTACTTGGTTTCGATGGCTTCTCTCCAACCTTGCAATAATGTATCTGACCCCTTCCATAATCTTGTGGGGTTGTTCAGGTGTCAAATAGAAAAATTTTGGGTTGAAGTAGTAACCTAAAAAATATATAGGTAGAAAAATGTCATTTACAATTTCATAAAAAAATGATTTAAACTGAAACATTGTAACGATATAAACATATATTTACCAGCATAATGAATTGGACGTCCGAATTTGGTGTTCCACCTCTTTTCTATAATCTCGATCACTTTGCTAGCAAAATTACACTTCTCCCCAATAGCTGATTTCGCCCTCTCAATACCTTCATAAATGATACCCATGGTAGCTTTCTTATCAGCATCCACCATTCTTAACACCGTGACCAAAGGGGCAGTGGCCTCTACAACACTGGAACATCGAGACCAGAACAGCCTATTTGAGATTATGTTATCCACTTTTACACCGGTACTGGACTTCGAGAGGCGGTCATTTAACCACTCTTCACAAGTAAACAATCTCTTTAATGCACCTTCAGATTGTCGAATGGAGTCCACAGCTAAGTAATCGGTCGCAAAGCGGGTTATGGCAGGCCTGATTATCTCTTTTTTCTTAGAGTGTTCTCTAAACAGAAATAATATTTTCGAGTGGTTGTATATAAATCTCGACACCAACCTTGCTTCATCTAGAGTCTCCTTCACAATTTTGATCTCACCGATTTCCTCTAACATAAGATCGATGCTGTGCGCAGCACACGGGGTCCATACTAGATGCTTCCTCTTATCCATCAACTTGCTGCCCGCAGAAACACATGCACGCGCATTGTCCGTAATAAACTGGACTACATGCTTATCCCCCACCTCCTCCACTATCTGATCATATAGTCGTACGTAGAAGTTTGCATCCTTCTTCGTCCCTGATACGTCTTTGCTAGACAAAAAAGCTGTACCTTTTGGGGAATAGGCCAAGAAGTTTAAAAACTCCTTTTTGCTAACTTTATTCAACCAACCATCACTCATGAGAGTAATTCCTGTCCTTGGCCAACTCTGTTTATATTCTTCAATCCACTTTTTAACTTCCTCTACCTCTTCGTCTAATATTGGCCCACTGAGCTCATATGCCGTCGGGGGTTTTACCTCGGGCCCGGCTCTCTGGATTGCACTAACCATAGGTGGAAAATATGGGCTATTGGCTGCATCAAAGGGAATCCCTTTATCGTAGAACCATTTACCAACATATCTCCCTAACATGTTTCTTGTACCTTTAACCATGCCTTTTAAGGTCATCTGTTGTGACTTAGGCTTTGAGAGAAATGGGTCTTTACGACCATGACCTGCAATACTGGCACTCCTAGGTAACTTAGAAACAATTTCTTCAACAACTGATTCTTCTTGATACATATTTCCACCAACCTCTCCATACATATTTGAGCTGGGCCCGCCATACATGCTCGAGCTGGACCCGCCATGCATATCTGAACTAGGCCCACCATGCATATCGGAGCTAGGCCCACCATGCATGTCTGAGCTAGACCCACCAGGCATTCTAAACCCACATTCCCTCTGATATTGTTCATATAAACTCAATCTTGTGGCCATGTCCAGCTCATTATTATATTGCTCTTTTAGGTCATAATTATATTGCTCTTCTGTATCATTCCTGCTTGATAGTGTATATAAACTAGCTATCTCCTCATTCATCCTATGTTTGGCAATTTTTTTACCTTTGCTAGCATTAAGAATTGCCACCATCTATTTTTTTACATTACTAGGGACACTAGTGCATGCAGAAACTTCTCCCTTAACCCCTGCCAAATGTTGCTTGAACCTATGTACCCCACTACTTATCACTCTTTGACAGTAATTACAAATAATTTTGTCTTTCTTGTTGGGATCAAGTCTGACCCCATGTTGCCATGCAGGGTCTTCTGTAGATCTTGACATGATTCAACTGTTTTAAGATGTAAAAAGTTTAAATTAACCTGACAGTTCAAAAAGAAAAATAATCACAATATGTAGTGATAATATGTTGCGGTAGTTCATGTAGTCATATTCGTTGTTATTTGTTATTGCTAAATACCTTTTTTGACAATAATATTTCGTACATATCAATTACAAACATTTAGAATAATACAAAATGCAAGCTCCAAACATGGCTACAACTCAATTATCAAGAACATACATTTTTTGCATTAAAAAATTAATAATAAAAACAATTCTTCAAAGAGCCGGCTAACATCAGCCATTCCAACTTAAAAATCCATGAACAACAGATAAAAGAAATACAGTTTTGTATTGAAAATATAATAACATGCATTTTTTTGCATAAATAATCCATCAACATACAATTTTTTCAACAAAAACTTTAACAATAAAAATTTAAAATATGGTTTAATACCTCATGATAATTAAAACCTTGTCACGATTTTCACATCTTTTCGGAAAATCATCAATTTTCAAAAAATTCGATCATGAAAAAAAAAAAAAAAAAATTACAGCAAACTCAAACAATAAAAATTAAAAATTAGGTTTAAATGTTTAATACATCATGATAATCAAAACTTTATCACGATTTTCACATCTTTTCGAAAAATCATCATTTTTCAAAAAATTCGATCATGGATAAAAAGAAATAAAAAAAAAAAAGTACAGCAAATTTTCAAAAAATTCGATCATGGATTAAAAAAAAATTAACAAATTTTCAAAAAGTTCGATAATGGATTAAAAAAAAAAATTCATAAATTTTCTAAAAATTCGATCATGGATTACAAAAAATTCGATCATGGATTACATAAAATTCGATCATGGATTACATAAAATTCGATCATGGATTACATAAAATTTGATCATGGATTACAAAAAAAAAAAAAAACATAAAAAAACAAAAAATTTGATCGTGGATTACAAGAACAAAAAAAAACAATTCCATCATGGATTACAAAAAATTCAATCATGGGTTACAAAAAAAAAGAAAACACAAAAAATTCGATCATGGATTACAAGTAAAAAAAACAAACATTTTGATCATGGATTACAAAAAAGTTGATCATGGATTACAGAAAATTCTATCATGGATTACAAAAAATTCTATCATGGATTACATAAAATTCGATCATGGATTACAAAAAAGTCGATCATGGATTACAGAAAATTCTATCATGGATTACAAAAAATTCGTTCATGGATTACATAAAATTCGATCATGCATTACAAAAAAAAAAAACAAAAAAAAACAAAAAAAAACAAAAAATTCTATCGTGGATTACTAAAAAAGAAAAAAACAATTACATCATGGATAACAAAAAATTCAATCATAGATTACAAAAAACTCTATCATGGGTTACATAAAAAACAAAAAACAAAAAATTCGATCATGGATTACAAAAAAAAACAAACATTTCGATCATGGATTACAAAACATTCGATCATGGATTACAAAAAATTCTATCATGGGTTACAAAAATAAAAAATAAAAAATAAAATTCGATCATGGATTACAAGAAAAAAAAACAAATATTTTGATCATGGATTACAAAAAATTCGATCATAGATAACAAAAAATTCTATCATGGGCTACAAAAAAAAAAAAAAAAAAAAAAAAAAAAATTTGTTCTTCACAGAGTCGTTTTACATAAGCGATTTTAACTCAAAAATTCACCTCCAAGTGAATAAATTACATCCAATTGACTATATTTTCTGATAAACAACAATATAAGGAATCAAAAACCTAAATTTTTAACACATTATTTCTAATATATCATGAAAACAAAATCAAAAGGCGGAAAAAAAAAAAAAAACAGCGGAATTTTTTTCCGCAGACATCTCACTGTTCATATCAAATTTCTTGCTGTAATTGATCAGATTACGTAAAATTGAAAATTTTAAATCATACTAGACACAATAAAGATTAAAAACCCTAATTATTGAACTCATTTTGTTCAAAATATGCCATGAAATAAATCAAATGGCGGAAAAACAAAAAAACCCAAAGTTCTTACCTGTTTTTGTGAACCGAAGCCTTCAATCTCCAAAAAAGTCTGTTTTTCTCAACGATTATCACAAATTAGTAACAAAATCTTTTGATTCACAGCTTTAAGATCAATATGCCTACAAATTTTGAAAGATTCATGCCCTATTTGGCATGAAATTTCAGAAATGGCGGAAACCCTAAACCCCGAATTTTTCTTGATCCAAAAACAACCAATTTTTCCACCATTAAATCGTTAAAAAAGCTTAATAAAGCTGTTTACAGCCTGAAAAACAGATCACGTGCCGAAAAAAACAAAAAAAATGATCAAAAAATGACAAATTTGAAAAAAATCCGTGAAGAACACTGTGCAACCCGTGTTCTTCACGGACTCGCCGATTCCGCACAGTGAATCGGCTAGTCACTATGCGGAATCGTCCGGTTCTCTCTAGAACCGGACGATTCCCGGTTTTTGAACCGATCCGGTCCCTTTTTCGTGAATTTCGAGTCGAACCGGGCGAGTCCGGTTCGACTCGGCGATTTTTTAAACGCTGCCTTAAATTGTAGAATTAAAGATACACCTCAAAAATCCAACAGAAAATGTTGTTTAAATGTTGAAAAACCCTCTAATTAATCATCTCGATATCGAGAAGTATGAATATGAAAACAAAAATAAAACATTTTGAGTCCCAAAATAGTATATCTTGCAACACATGATTTAGACCTTCCATTTTTCAAGATTTTCATAAGTTTATAAATATATTTGATTTTAACCATTATTGGAGTTTAAAATTTATAACTAGAGATCGAAATAAATATCCAGATAATCCTAAGAGTGTTTTACTCCAAAATTACATGTTATGATAAATTTTCAAGATTTTCATAAGTTTATAAGTCTATTTGATTTTAACCATTATTGGAGTTTAAAATTTTATAACTAGAGATGGAAATAAGTATCCAGATAATCCTAAGAATGTTTTACTCCAAAATTACATGTTATGATAAATTTTGGATGTGCACCTTAATTGGATTGTTTAATATTGCAACCTTATACAAACCACACCTTTTTATTATTATAATTATTATTACCAAAAGTCTTATGATGCATTTATGCTCCCACCTGGTACCGTACGGGCCCTAAGATCTACACTTATCTGAAATCTGACCCAATGCTAGATTGCACAAACTGGACTTGGAAACTAGCCAAGGGCCTCTATTGGGCTCTGCCATTCTATGAGCGTCTTCTTCTTTGCGTATGGCGTTGCTGCTCCCTTTAACAGCATCCACTAATTCAGAACTTAATTTGAAAGCCATATTTTGACCTAAGAGCAAAAAAAAAAAAAAGCTCGCAATGGATTTAGGATAATCAAGCTCGAATTGATATCTTCCACCACGTCAAGGTGACACTTTACGTTAGAGTTATATCCCTTCCTTGCACCTATCGAGAAATAGAATTGACTAATCCTAAGATAAAGGTTTGGGTTGGTTCGATGGTTCTTTATGCATTAGTTGTTTTTTATCCCTCTGATCCCGTTTTTTGTCCAATGTGGAGACAAGGTATGTTCGAGTAACCGAGAAACAGGCCGGTTCACCTGGCCTGATTAGGTAGGTCCTGACCGGGCAAAAAAGTGTTAAAAAAATTACAAACAAAATCTTAAAAATATAAAAAGTATATTTAAAGCATAATCAAACAAAACATGTCCAAATGAATTTGAAAAATAGTGAAAACAATGGATTTTTAAATAATCGATTTGTACCCAAGATATTTTAGAAATAATCCAAAAACCAAAAGGAAAAACATAAAAAATAAGTGCTCATGGCCAAAACACTTTCCAATCTTTACCAAAATGATAAAAAACATTAAAAAAACATATTACAAACAAATCTTTTATTTTTTAAGGTTTTATATTTTTTATTATTATTACATTTTAAAATACCCAGACGGACCACATAAACGGGTAGAAACCGGCTCGGCCAGTGGCCGGTTTCGAGTTGGACCGGCTGATTTGTCAAACATTGATCTAACCCTTTGTTCTTCCTTTCTCTCCAAGAGATGTGTGTGTGTGTGGAAAACTCTTAAAATCGCCTACAGGTGATTTTGAATACTGTTTCGCCCCACAACAGACATGTTGTATTCGTGGCGTTTTATGGAACGGAGCCGCAACATTCGGCACGTGGTCTATGACAATTCCGCATGTTTTTTTACCGCCACAAATATGCTATATCCATGACAGGGGTACTGCCATGGACATGCTAAGTCCGTGACGGTTTTTAATCCTCGCCGTCTGAAGAAATCAGATGGCACCGAGCTTATGGGCAAAAGCACTATTCATTTTCTCCTATAGGCATTGTGTAGTGGCTTCTTATATTTATATATGAGGTTAGCCCATTAGCTAACAACTACAGTGTAAGCCCAATGGCACATATTGAATATGTGTCGATCCAATGGTCACAATTGTATTTTCTATTTTAATTTTAATTTTTAAAAATCTAAATCACTTGAAATTTTGAGAATTTATTCTTTAAAAATAGAATAATCTAATAAAAAAAATTTACATAAAATAAATTAATCATAATAGCCTTAAAACTTTTAGGGGTATTTTAATCAATTTATTTCTTGTAAATTAGTTTTTAAAATATTTTTATTCAGGTGTAGTTTGACGAGAAAAATGGATGCCTCAAATTTAATGTGATTTAGATTTATAAAAAAAAATATATTAAAATTATATTACGAAATTAGTCACTGTTAGATCAGCTCCGATTTACTTTGGGCTGTTGGGCTTACAATATTCCATCAGCCCATAGGCTAACATGATATATATATATATATATATATATATATATATATATACAGCCCATAGGCTAACATGATATATATATATATATATATATATATATATATATATATATATATATATATATATATATATATATATATATATATATATATATATATATATATATATATATATATATATATATATATAGCGAGAGAGAGAGAGAGAGTGAGAGAGCAATGATCCAATGTAACGGTTGTATTCTAGTATAATGTAACAGTTGTATTATAGTATAATGCAATGACGTTTTTAGAAAACCGTGTTTGTGGTATTTGTATGACCCAAAATTTTTCACACACACTCTCTTTATCTCAATAATCAATCATCCCTTAAAAAAAAGTTCAATTTGAACCTTAGATATGGTTAAAATGAGTATCCTTCAAAAATGAATCTAGACCATTCATTTTATGAATTTCAAGATATTAGTCTTTATAAACTCAAAATCAGTTTTTTCTTTTCTAAAATTGTTCATCTAATGATAATAAAGCCATCCAAAAAAATTGGAAATGAAAAAATCCTTCTATGGCCTAGATCTAAGCATCTCACCAAAATGAACGTCCTATGTTAATTGGGCTAAAAAAATATTTTCTAGGTTGTGTTTTCCATTTTTTCTTTTTTTGTGATTGTTCATTAGAATGAAAAGAGTGTATATTTCAAAATGCAGATCAAATAAATAGCTATAAGATAGTTTTTATGAATACAATCTCCAAATTTCAAGTCATTCCGATTTGTAAAAAAAAAGGAAAAATAAAAAACTACCAGACAATCGTGACTGCTCGATGAACTTTAGACGGTGATGGGGGTAGGCGAAAATCACTGTTCATTTTTGCTTATAGGCGTCGCGTAGTGTTTTCCTATATATATATATATATATATATATATATATATATATGGGAAAAGATCATATCAGCCCAAGGGTGTACTGCTACAGTAAACACCAACGGCCTAGATTGAATCTGGGCCGAATCCGAATGTCTAGTAGTGTTTGAATTTTAATTTTTTTTCTACAAATCAAATTGATCTAAAATTTTTAATGTATGTAAATAAAAAATAGATGAATCTTTTAAAAATATAAAAATAATATCTTACATGAAAATAATTGACCAAAATACCCCTATAAAAATTCAGGGGTATTTTGATCAATTTGTTTTATGAATTTTTTTTTATATATATTTTTATTAGGTGTGCTTTGATGAGAAGAATATACGCCTCAAATTTCAAGTTATTTGGATTTATAGAAAAAAAATTAAAATTTAAATATGAAAAGAGGTCGTGACCATTAGATCGGCCCAGATTCAATCTGGGCTATTGACGTTTACTATAGCGGTCAGCTAGTGGGCATACAGAATTCACTCCTTATATGGGTTTGTCTAGTATTAACAACCCCTCAAAATACAAAGGCTAAAGTTAAAAGGGGTTGTGATTGGTGTATATATAAAAAAGATCATTACTTTGCGTTTAAAATATTATTTTAATGAGTAACTTAACCATTAAGCAATATCAAATTTGAATTTTTTTACAAAAATACAATGCCATATATATATATATATATATATATATATATATATATATATATATATATATATATATATATATATATATATATATAATCCTATAGGACCCTCTCCTATCCATGTATGTGTGTAGGACCCCAAAGGATCACCATTAAATTTGGCACGGATCTATAGAAAAATCAAGTCCTACAACTATGCGATAACTTTTTTAGATATTCGTTCCAACTTTAATGGTGATCCTTTTAGGTCCTACACACATGGGTGGGGGAGGGTCCTATAGGATCATTACTATATATATATTATACTCAACAAATTTTAGATGCTTATATAAGAAGGGTATTTTTGGTTATTAGTAGAGGTGTGGCGTCATCTACACAGGATTAGACATCACTCACATGGTGCACATTAGCAGATATTTAATGCTTCATATGGATGACATCATACCCCATGTGGATGATGTCATACAACTCTTAATGACAAAAAATAGCTTTACTAAAAAAAAAGCTTCATGTACAAAACAATGGAGTATAAGTGTCTAAATTTTGTTGAGTAAACTGTTAAACTACTTCATAGTATGTGCACCCTAACATAACCCATATATATACATATATATGGAAAAAGCTAGGATTAGCCCACTAGCTCAAATGAATGAGCCCAACAATCTGGGTCGATTTGACGATTACATATGTCCGGTAGTGTTTGAATTTTTTTTTTTTTTATACAAATCCGAATCAATTGAAATTTTAGATGTGTATTTATAAAAAATAGTTGAATCTTCAATATATATCAAAAAAATAGTTTACATGAAATAAATTGTTCAAAATACCTCCAAAAAGTTTTGAGGTATATTTTGGTCATTTTATTTTTCACGAATAATTTTTTTATATTTTTATTAGATGGGCTTTGATGAGAAGAACACACACACAAAATTTTAAGATATTTGGATTTGTAGAAAATAAAATAAAATTCAAGTACTACTGGACATCCGTGATCGTCAGATCGGCCCAGATTCAATCTAGGCTGTTGGGCTCATACGTTCATATGAGCTAGTGGGCTAATCCCAGCTTATATATATATATATATATATATATATATATATATATAGGGAAAAGATCATGTTAGCCCATGGGCTGACTGCTCCAGTAAATGCCCACGGCCCAGATTAAATTTGGGCCAATCTGATGGTTACGATCTCATTTCGTATTTGAATTTTCATTTTTTTTTCATAAATCAAAATAATTTGAAATTTGGGGTATCTATTCATCAAAAATATTAGAAACTAATAAAAATATAAAGAAATAATTTGTAAAATATAAATTGATCAAAATACCCCTGAAACATTTTTGGGGTATTTTGGTTAATTTATATTTTGTGAATTATTATTTTTTTATATTTTTATTAGGTGATCCTTGATGAGAAGAATGAATGCTCCAAATTTCAAATGATTTGGATTTTTAGAAAAAAACTTACAATTAAAATACGAAATGAGGTTGTGACCGTCAGATCGGTTCATATTCAATCTGGGCCATGGGCGTTTCTTGTAGCAGTCTGACCGTGGGCATATGGAATCCACTCCATATATAGGAAAACACTACAAAATGCCTATAGGTGTAAGTTCTACAGTACTTTACCTACTCCTCATCACTGTCAAAAGTTCATCACTCGGTCACTGTTGTCTGGTAGTATTTAAATTTTAATTATTATTTTATAAATCAGATTTATTATATATATATATATATATATATATATAAAATTTGGGTTTAGCCCACTAGCTCATATGAACATATTAGACCAACGACCCAGATTAAATCTGGGCCGATCTGATTATCATGGATGTCAGGTAGTGTTTGAATTTTTTTTATTTTTTTACAAATTCAAATCACTTAAAATTTTAGATGTGTATTTATCAAAAATAGGTGAATCTTCGAAAAATATCAAAAAAATATTTTACATGAAATAAATTGACCAAAATACCCCCAAAAAGATTTAGGGGTATTTTGGTCATTTTTTACGAATAATTTTTTAATATTTTTATTAGATTCTCTTTGATGAAAAGAATACACACCTAAAATTTCAAGTAATTTTAATTTGTAGAAAAATAAATAAAAATCAAACACTACCAGACATCTGTGATCATCAAATCGACCCAGATTCAATCTGGGCCATTGGGCTAATATGTTCATATGAGTTAGTGGGCTAACCCCAGATTTTTCCATATATATATGTTATTCTAGTATACATCATACTAATTGTGATTTTAAAATACTCTGCTCCAGCATTCTTAACAGCATGTTACCCTTATATATTTTAAAATTACACTGATTTCCTTATTCAAATCATATTTTTGGAAGGCATTAGTGGCAATTATAGATGATACTCAAATTTAAAAATAAAAATCCCAAATTTAAAATATATTTCAAGCCCACGTTTAAAATTCAAACTCAAATTTAAATCTCAAAGCACTACTCTCTCTCTCCAAGGAAAGATCAGCATGTGTCTCTCATTCTCTCTCAAACAAAGATCGTGCCCTACTCTCTCTCTCTCTAAACAAGTTTAGATTAGCATGAGAGTCTTATTCTCTCTCAAACCAAGATCCTACTCTACTCTCTCTAAATATCTTTGAATTAGTGTGGATTCTCATTCTCTCTTAACCAAGATCCTGCCTCACCTTTTCAGCATAAAATGGACTTGTTGAAAAAATAGCGGCATGTTTGACTGAATTGATCATTAAAAAAAAAACACTAAAACTCTTTTGAAATGATCAAATAGATTTTAGGAACATTAACCAACGAATTATGAACAAGAGCACCTTAAATATGATATTTTCATGCACAAATTTAATTAAAATACAGAATTCTTGTTTGCTATAAAAATAGCAAATAATTGATCATAGCTTGAAGGTAATTTACTCCAAAAAAGCCAATTTTGTGATAAAGAGAGAGAAAGAGAAAGTGAGAGAGAGATTAGGGGTTTAAGAGAGGGATTTAGTTGAGCACCGTGAGAGAGGATTTTGGGGGTTTACTGAGAGAAAGAAAGATTTTGGGGTCTCACGGAGGGAGAGAGAGAGAGATTCGGTTGAGAAGATTTAGGGGCTTCATTTTGAGAGATTTTGGGGGGTTTAGTGAGAGAAAGAGACTTTGAGGCTTCACGAGGGTGGGGAGAGAGAGAGAAAGAGTGTGTGTTGCAGGTCTTTGGGGGCAGAGAGGGAGCGAGAGAAGGGGAGAGTGGGGGTTCCAAAGCAAGAGAGACACATCTACTATTCAATTTACATCCCATGCCCTTTTTTAATAGGATGAATGGAATAAATTTAAGATGCATTTGATAAGTTTCTATGCAGTTTCCCTGAGATTTTTGCTGCTGACTTTCTTAGAATTTGGGAGAATGTGAAAATTGGTAGTTTGAAAGCTGGGAACCTTGTTTGATAAACAGTAGTGTTGTTACTTTCTTCTATTTGGCAATGTCGATGCTGGAAAAGCATGAAACTGCTTGTTTTAACTGTCCATTAGGTATTTCCACGATTTGGTACATGTAATGTATATTTATGAATAACTTTTTTTCGCTACTACCTATCTAATGCATTTCTTACAATGTATGGTCAATATTGAAACTTAATCTCATATCTATGTAATTTAAGAAATACCTTCAATAAAAAGCCAGTATATAACAATATCAAATGTTCACCACGAAGGTCTTATGAAAGATAGATGAGAGAGAGAGAGAGATAGTGAAGACAACTTATAGCACACCAACATTATTAATTCACTAATGATTGCGGCGTCTTCGGTATGCAGTCCACATTTGCGCGACAATTTCATCTCTCAATTGTACCCCAAAGTTATAGTCAGCTCTACTTTGGGAATTTAGTTGCTCAATTTATCCCTTGCTTCATCCTCTTCACTTTTTCTTTCTTTTTCATGTCTTGCATGCATCTCCACATCTAGTCTCACTTGCTTAAGAATTCGATCCTTAAAAGATATTTTGGTCAAAGAGCTTTGTGCTCTCGTCAATCTGATGTAGTTGTGCAAAATACAGGTGACATTTACAATCTTGACCTGTGTTGCAGTTCGGTATTGAACTTGGGAACTTAAGATGGGAAATCTCATTTTCCAAATTTCGAATGTGTGCTCCACAACATTCTTAATGATGAATGTCGATAATTATATAACTCATGTGACTTCCTTCGATTTCTCCTTATCTGGGTCTCGCTACGGTGGTACCTTGCCCCACGATGTGGGGTAATGAATCCACATGTAGTGGGGTAACCTGTATCTACAAAGTAATATTTTCCTATACCAAATATGGACAACATATCAGTGTCTATCATTCACAACTTATAGTAACGAATACTAAACAGTATTACCTTGAGGCACTGTTAATTGATGTCTATCCATCTCAATTGCACAATGTAAAATTCTAAAGTCCATTGTCGAACCTTCCCAACCTGCTAGTACATATGTGAAACACATGTCAAAGTTAACTGCAACAAAAACATTCTGAGATAGCTCCCCCTTCCAATTACGGTATCGTTTTTGTAGGGAAATGGGAACCAAAGCACGAATGTGGGTCCCATCCAACGCACCAACACGTTCCTAAAAGAATACATTCACTTGTAAGCAATTGTAATGAATGCCGTCATCATTTTTTAAATATTAGATGCCAATGTTCACCTTGAAAAATAGGAAGAATGTGTTCTTTCTGTTTGCGTCGTGTATTTAACATGAGGCAGACACGATAAAATATGGGGCCAATCCCAATATTGCATTTAGGACTTTGTTAAAGTAATAGTTAATAGTCTGCCTAGAATGTTGAAATTGAATATGCATCACTCTATTACACTCATATGTACATGAATATAACAACTTGTTCCTCTACCATCATGTACTATGAATTATGAAGTAGATATCCTTCTTTTAAAATTCCTCACAAGTTTAGGAAGGAATTTGTATCCATCTGTAACAAATTGAAATAATTAATCTCATGGGACTCAAGTAAGTACGAAACAAATATAGCACCGGTGAAATAATTAGTGTGAACAGTGAAATAATTAGTGTGAAGTACATTCCTTGGTATCACAAATTGGTAGTAATACTAGACACAACTCAAGGCAGCTACACATGCAACATAATATAATCTATCAAAAGTCTATCCTGCATTCAAATCCATAAGGGGATTACAAGTCGAACATAAATATTCACTGATAGAATGATTATAAAATCAATCACATAAACATCCACATTAACTATAAAAAATAAATCATATAAACATTCACATTAACTACAAAAAATGAATCACATAAACATCAACATTAACAACAAAAAATAATCACATAAACATCCATATTAACCACAAAAAATGAATCATACAAACATCCACATTAACCACAAAAAATGAATCACACAAACGTCCACATTAACCACAAAAAATGAATCACATAAACATTTGCATTAACCACAAAAAATAACTTACATAAACATTCACATTAATCAACAAAACAGAGAAAGTTACAGTCGTCCATATAATCTACCAAATTCAAGAGGAAAATATAAACCAAACATTTTCCACACAAAAATTATGAAAGGCATTTTAAAGTTTCCTCCCTAATATGACAGGGATTCAAGAGTCAGAATTTAAAAACCTAGCAACCTATTAAACTAATCATGGGGGACATACTAAGGATCGATGGATAGAAAATTTCGAGCCTTCATAGGATCTGCAAACAAGTCCGCAACATTGATGTAGAAAAGTGGATCCATGCCCTCATTCTTATAAACATTAGCCACCGCTTCCATGCATTGTGTCTGGAAGAGGATTAAATGACCCAACATCTAATCTATTGAAGATAATATTGAGCTAACAGCATCAGCCAATTCATGACCAACCAAAATGGCCTCTTGCTTTTGAGAGGACCTCGTTTCTCTTGAAGATTGACCTCCATTCATATTCTTTTTAGAACTTGAGACACTCCTTGTATTCCGACCAGTGGAAGCAAAAGCTTCTGCCTCCCCTAGCTCTTCCTCCCCTAGCTCTTCCTCCCCTGTCTCTTCCTCTTCAGGCATCAAATTCAATTCATCATCATCATTCTGGGGCTCATCAAACCTTGCATTTGAGACTCATGCTGACCACCATCTAATGAATAACTTCTATTTTCTTGTGCAATCCCGTCCCCAAATTCTAGGTCCATGTTGTTCATAGGAGGGAAGGTCTTACTCTGATACTTTGATGCCCACCGGTGTCACTGTGAACAACAACAATGCACAATGAGCATAAACACCTATATTACCAACTAATTGTTAAAAAATGAAATGATTATTGATTTAGATTTACCCCAACATATTTCTCCCACACAGGCCATGACGCAGTGACCATCCTCCTATCCTCATTCCAACTGAATCCAGATTCCAAAAGCAGTCTCTTGATTTCAGACTACTGGGTCTTTAAAGTCTTCAATCTATGTTTTTTATCCTTAGTTGTTGAAATCCTTGTCCATACTGTTGATACATTTGATGTACTATTATTGCCCATGCTTCTTTAACAAACTACCCATTTGCTCTAATACCCTTTTTTACACAGTCGGTCATGATTTCAAGAAGTGATTCATCTTGTAGTGTTGTCCGTTAGTAATTTCTTCCAGCATTATTGAAACTCATTTTTATATGATTAGCAAGAATTAATTATACCAAATACTCGAATATCAACATCCATTCAATAAGTATACCAATATCCATTCACTGAATTTAGGAACATCAACCCTTAGTACACTGGTAGACATACATACCAAAATCCATTGACTAATACTCTAAATACATATGGACCACATAAAGACAGCAATGAATTTCCTCCAAAAAACTATTGTCTAAATAAATAAGACAGCAATGAATTTCCTCCAAAAAACTATTGTTTAAATAAATAAACAAACGCTTTTAAAAAGTATTGATACAAACATAAATATGTTTGTTATAGATAAATAAAATAGATATTGTTGATCAGGCCTCAATGCATCAACAATTGGATATTGAAACCCTTTCATCTGGATTAACCATGACTTGCTCTTGCAAATGTGGGGGTTGCATCCTTTGTTGCGTGTTATGATGCCTCAAGTTTGCATTGTAGTTCATCCCTTCAATGTAAAAATCATGCCACTGGAAAAAAGTACATGATAGACGCCTAAAGTAGACTCTACCAAGGTTCGTTTGGGAACTTGATGTACTCGTATTGCATGGTAAGTGACAACGATGATAGGTACGGCACGGATAATTGTGGAAGTGGATGACATTTTAGTCACTGAATGCAAAAATATTTGTTTTGCGGATAAGCAAACACAAAAGGATTTGGAACTCATCAACATTCATTAAATAAACATACGAATATCCATTAACTGAACATATTAAAATCCATTATTAGTACACAAGTAGACATTAACATATCAAAACTCATTCACGATAGAGCTAATCTATAAGTAAGTAGAAACAAGATAAGTTCAGGTTTCTAGTGACCCACTAGCAAGAAAAGCCATGTTAGACCCCAAAAGTATAAGGAACGAGCAAGAGACATTAATAGAGAATATGAAGAACTAAATTGCCAATGACAAGTCAACATGCCACAATGGAATATGATAGTGATCGATGTTCAACTTTTGCCAATGGTAGCAATCATGTGGAGAAATTAGTATTGCATTGAAAAACACTCATCAATGAAACTTTCCCAATGGAATATGATGGCGATCCATATTGCAGAAAATCACTTTATAAATAGTGTCAGTAATACCGCTTTATACAAAAGTTTTGGCTATATACATGTTCAATAGTTAAGACATCCTACTTCCCACATATCACCCACCATTTGGTAGTAGACTCTCTATGAGCTTGAACTACAATAAGTTTAAGTGCGTTTATTGATATTTCAATTTGTGCATCCAAATTTTGTCTAGCAAACACGCATATTGTCAAAATCCATTCAATTTACTTATTAATTCTCAATACTTCTGATTCCAAAATTCTTACATAATTCATGGGGTTTATGTTATTTGGTTTTTGTATTCTTTTTTTCCTTTTTTGAACATTCAGACACAACTTTCCATTAAAGTCAAAAAAGGTTTACAAAATATATAAGAGAAATAGAAAACCAAAATTTAGCGAAAATTAACAACCAAAGAAGCATGGTTGACACCACCCTTAGCTAGACAATCTGCTTTCTCATTGGCTTCTCTATAACAATGGCGAATCTCAACATTCGGTTGAACAATGAGTTTCTACAAATAACAATAGAATAAAACCCAATTTTATATATATGAAATCCTACTGCATAATACAACCTCCTAAATAAGCTTTTATCAATAAATAAAAAATAAAAACAGTAAAAGAACACTTATAATATTAACTCATAAAACCAAATGAAAATTAGTTCAATGACAAAGCACAAAAACAACATCATCAACATTAGCAACAATGATAAATTAATCAAACACCTAAATCCTAAAAAAGTTTACATAATAGATACATAATCAAATTAATCAAAATCTTGAGCCCTTAATAGTACTCCTCAATAAACATAAAACCCACATTAAAACTTATGTGACAAATTAGAAAAACAAAGCATAAATAAAAAATGAGTTATGTGAATATGGGGATTTTCTTCTATGTGCATAACCACAAAAAAAAAGAAGAGAAAAAGCTCTCGGTAGACTTGGGGCTAATCATGTTAGAGCTTAATCAGAAAAAAGAAGAATCTAAAAAATCTTAGAAATAAAATCTCAATTGATTCTTCTTTATTTATTTTTTTTTCCCCTTTATTTTGACATATTTTATGATCTACAAAATACAGACAAAACAATAACAAAGATTACAGAGATCACAACTTAGTGATCACAAAAGGGAAAAAAGAAGAACCTAAAAAATCTCAGAAATAAAATCTCACTTGATTCTTCTTTATTTATTTTCTTTTTCTTTTTTCTTTATTTAGATATATTTTAGGGTCTACAAAATACAGGCTGAACAATAACAAAGATTACAGAGATCACAACTCAGTGATCACAAAAGGGAAAAAAGAAGAACCTAAAAGCTCTTAGAAATAAAATCTCACTTGATTCTTAACAGAGATTACAGAGATCACATCTCAGTGATCACAAAAGGGAAAATCCTAATCAAAATAAAAGTACAAGATTTGGAATTTATATTGTTCAAGTTACAAATAAAAAATAAAAAAAGAAGAAAAATAAACAACTCAATATGTTTTCTAGGGCAAGAGATGGCTTTTCAGTAGCAAGGATGACAAGAAATGGGCGATGAGAGGAAGAGATCAGTGAAAGGAGCATCCTCAGTGTTGGTAGTTGAGGGAGCCAAAGATTTGCAGAGCTTTTCGCCTACTCCCATCACCCTCCAAAGTTCAACACAAGGTCATGATTGTCTGTCAGTGTTTCATTTTTAATTTTTTTTTTACAAATCAGAATGACCTGAAATTTGGAGCGTGTGTACATCTTAGTGAGGCACACCTGATAAAAATATATATAAAAAAATTCACAAAAAATAAATTGACCAAAACACTTTTAAAAATTTTTGGGGGTATTTTGATCAATGAATAGTGATTTCACCTACCCTCATAACCGTTCAAAGTTCATCGTACGATCACGATTGTCTGGTAGTATTTCATTTTTCTTTTTTTTTTCTACAAATCGGAATGACTTGAAATTTGGAGCGTGTGTTAAAAAAAAAAAAGCGAACTTATAAAAAATATTAAACAAATATTTTACATGAAAAAATTGATCAAAATACCCCCAAAATTTTTAATTTTTGATCTATTTGTTTTATATTTTTATTAGGTGCGCCTCATTAAGATGTACATACTCTCCAAATTTTAAGTCATTCTGATTTGTAGAAGAAAATAAAAAATGAAGCACTACCGGACAATCGTGACCATGCAATGAACTTTGGACGGTGATGAAGGTAGGCGAAATCACTGTTCATTTTCGCCTATTGGCGCTGGTATGTATATATATATATATATATATATATATATATATATAGAAACTGGGAATAACCCAATAGCTCATATGAACATATGAGCCCATCGGCCCATATTGAATCTGGGCAGATCTAACGATCACGGATGTCTTGTAGTGTTTGAATTTTATTTTTTTTCTACAAATCCAAATCACTTGAAATTTTAGGTGTTTGTTATTCTCATCAATGAGCACCTAATAAAAATATAAAAAAAAAATATTCATGAAAACAACGATCAAAATACCCCTCGAAAGTTTTAGAGGTATTTTGGTTAATTTATTTTATGTAAAATATTTTTTTGATATTTTTTGAAGATTCACCTATTTTTTATAAACACACGCCTAAAATTTCAAGTGATTTGGATTTGTAAAAAATAAAAATAAATCAAACACTATTAGACATCTGTGATCATTAGATCGGCTCAGATTCAATCTGAGCTATTAGGCTCATATGTTCATAAACTAATAGGCTAATTTCAGTTTTTTTCATATATATATATATATATATATATATATATATATATATATATATATATATATATATATATATATATATATATATATTCGGATTATACATCAAAAACTAGATTTTTGTACAACTTCGATGGATTTCAAAAAATTCTAAGTTTACTAGTCTTGCTGGTTTACATAGTTATTAATAAATAAATATTTACAATTATCTCAAACGTATAAATAGAAATCATATTTTTCATTATCTTAAGCAAACAAAATTTGTCATTGTAGATCTTCTTCTTTGGGTGATTTATATAGAGAATATACAAATAGTACGTGCCTAGAGGTCTACAACTATTTGATAACCTGGCCGCCCCTCAATGAAAGAACCAAAAGAACCGAAAATTTCGAGAAAATATTTTGTTTACGTGTACAAACTCCAAAGAATAGGTTTGAATATCTTGTGTGTACGTGTCCAAACTCTAAAGGATAGGTTTGTAGCTTCCGTATTACTGTTGCCCGTCAAATGTGTTTGGAAGACCTTAACATATATGCTGTATAATAATTTACGGGGAAAATTTTATATGGGACCTAATTCTTTGTATTATTTCAAGGTAGATTATTTTTTTATTTTTTTTCAAAAATCATAAAAAAAAATCCTAAAAACGTTTTTAGATTAAAATAATATAAAAAGATTTATTAAGACTAATTTTTATAATCAAAAGAAAAAAAGAAAAAGAGTCTACTATGAAATAATATAAAGAATTAAGGTTTTATACCAAATTTTTCCTAATATATAAATATATAATATATGATGTAGTAGCTGAAAATATTCTTTAAGTTTAGTTTATATGATAGACTACATGTACAATACTGATGTGATGGACCATAGTATGGCTTTAACTTAGGAGCTCGAAAATTTTATTAATGACTTTTGTTATTTCTTCATTATAATATAGTATATGATATGTTTTGATATATCTTTTAAAAGTAAAGCGCGAGTTCTCTGCGGGGGGTGTACGGGTCCAAAGAGTAGCTTCCTTGTTATCTTCCGTGTTTGGTAGTCTGTCAGCTTATGCGCTAAGAAAATGAAACCTCAGCATATTATTATATTATCATGTAATATTATTTTAGGAAAAATTATTACCTCTAAGTTTTTGTTATTATACATATATCTGCTTTTGCACCAGCCTAATGATTTTCTAAACAAAGGTAGATGTGCCTATTTTTAGTTTTTCAAAAACCTAAATGAAGCTGAATTTGGTTTTTGAAAAACCTAATTTCTAGCTTGAAAGAAAGACTAATGCGATCTTGCCGTGGAATATATATGTTTTATTTTTCTTCTTTTCACTTTTTTTTTTTTTTTGTTCTTTTGACAAAAGATCACTTACAAGCAGTCTTATTACAATAGGGAAAGGTTTCTATACTTCCCCTACAGCATGGAAGATTTATACTTCCTCTACCATCCAGCTGTTCAATTTTAATCAAGAGATTCACTGACCGTTTGATCTTAGATCCAACGTCTAAAAATATGTTATTTTTATACAAATTGTATGAATATGAAATTTGGTATGTGCCATCTTCTCATTGAGGTGCACCTATAAAAAATATTAAAAGCAACTTTTCAATAAAATATAATGACCAAATACCCCTTGAAATTCCAAGGGTATTTTGGTCATTTTATTTTTTCAAAAAAACTATTTTTAATATTTTTTGCTAGTGCGAGTTTAATAGAGGATTGGACGTCCAAAATTTGGTGTCAAAATAGTTTATAGAAAAAAAATTAAAAATAAAATAGTGTAGAGATGTGACATTGTGATTGGGGCAATCTTAGCTCTACATTTAGAATGGACAGTTAGATAAAGGAAAGTATATAAGTTTTATGCTGTAAGGAAGCATAGAAAGCTTTTCCATTACAATAACTCTTGCATCAAAGAAAATAAAACTAACAAATATAATATCTTAAAAACCTTGATGCCATTATATCAATTTTCTTTAAACAAAAAAAATATCCACAATTCTTATAAGTGGGAATATAAAGACAATATAATTAAAAATAATAAGAAACAAAAAGAGAATGTCGGAGATTATCTCAACCGGGCTTATTGCACCCCACACCGAGTCACCACCATCCGATGGCGTGGGATTAATGGTCAACCTTCAATCTCAACTAGAAAAGCAAGTTTAGGACAAGTTACACCAATGGATCATGAACCCTTTTTATCACAAACTCAAACCTTACATGAATTCACTTACCAACCTAGTTTGAGAGAGATATATTCTTTTTTTGCTACACCATAAAACCCTTAGCCATAAATCCATAATTGAGAGACGGAAGAGAGAAGAACTCCATAGTTTACACCCTTAGCCCTTTTTCACAATGTGGTAGAGAGCGAGATCTCAAAAATGAGAGAATGGGGCGTGCCCCCTTTGGGCTTTCATGAGAGAGAGATAGAAAGAAAATGTATAAAGATTTTCAATAGAGACAATCTTTTTTTTATAGGCTTTGAATAAGATTATGGTTTCTTAGGGTTTTCCTTGACTTGCCTCTTCATGTGAGATTGAATATGAACCATTGATCTTGTGTGACTTGTGGGGAAAGAGATTTAAGTTATCCATTCCATAAATGAGCCGTCAACATTATGGAAGGTGCTAGAACTTTATCCCCATTTTTTAAACTATTTTTTCATTAATAGAAATTAAATAAAATAATTTCAAATAAAATATTGCGCATACCAAAATAATGCACAAGCCTTCTCATGCTTTCCAAAAATTCACTCAAAGCTTCCTCAAGTCAATATCTTTCCAAAACACATAGCAACTTGGCCTACACTAGTCACTTATCGCAAAAATAGAAAGCTTCTAAATGGGTGGGCATGCCATCGATGAGAGGATCTCATGAGCCCACCATCTAAGCCATGATGAGCCCATGTACACAATGGGCCCTATGCAATTTTAAATATTTTTAAAACTCAATAAAATAATATTAGAATGTATTTGAATATTTAAATCAATATAAAATCAAGATATCTTATTTTATATATCCAAATTTGATAAATAAAATATTCAGAGATCTAGAAAGATTCAAATAATAATTCTAATATCATATATATATATATATATATATATATATATATATATATAACAAACATAATTAAATTTGTTAAATGGGAAAAAGATCCATATGGTTTAATAATTAAATCAATAAAACACCGGATACTCTACCTTCAACTGTGGACTACAGACCATACTTGCTTTATCAAACAGACCAAGTGTTTCTCATGACCCATAGTCCATGCAGGGGTTCATTAGTGGGTCACCAAAGTTTGACCGATGAGCCAAGGGGTCGTAATCCCAGTCTATGGATTTCAAGTTCTCCCCTAAAGATGAACTAATGTCACCTAAATCTGATGCGACCACAGCTCCCATGGCGTATAGGGGTACCTCTCGCACATGCATACGATTCACCCTGAAAGGTAGCTTGCTTTCTCGAAACGGTCTATCAATATGCATGCCGTGTGATGATACATGGATGAGGCTTTGGCCCCCGTCTCTGAAGGCCACTATCAAACACAAGGGTCACACAGTCCCTCGGCTCACTCTGTTTGAATGTATTTTTCAGCATCTTGGTCCCTGGTAGGAAGCAGGCCAATAAAGCCTACAAACTAGTGAAAATTCTAGACAGTCTCAGAATGGCCCCAAAATTGGTCAGGATTGTCATCGACACTTTAAAAGACCACCTGCCAAGTTTCATCACAATCAGACATGTCTAAAGCAGTGAACACAAAGAAACAATTTCAGCAAAATTGGTCTCTATCTTGTAACTATAGCCATACTTTTGGTGCATCAAACAGCTGTGGGACCACCGTCAATAGATCCGGCACAGACGAAAACCCCTATGGTTCAAGTTTCGGCTTAATCGGCCACTTCAAGACAAAGTTATGGGTAAAATACCAAAAAGGAGTAGGCCATACACTATTCCCATGTGGCCACCCTACACAAAAACACCATTAAAGGTGGTTGTTTTCACAGTCATAGGTTGTCACTTTTGGAGCCTATATCTCACTCGTTCCAAGTCGGATGGCTCCCAAATTTGGTGAGCGTGTTCGTCTCATCAAGACAAACAATTCGATATTTGGTATGCCTCATGATGACGCCCGAGCAGAGAGAAACTAAATGAAAGTCGTTGATCCGTGAAGGAAGTTGCAGAAAATTCAGCAGTAGCATGCCTCATTCAAGTAGCCAGATCATGACGTTCGTATACCTGATCGACACGAAACTAATTGCATTAGGTACGTGAGGTCTGAGGCTATATCTGGCCCGAACTTCACGTATGATGAGCGGTTGGATTTCACAAATGAAAGCGTCAAAGATGCTATAAATTTCGGCTGCCAGATTTCAAGATTCCGGCCAAAAACTCAAGACTACAAAATCTTCATCTGGACATGAAATCAAGCTACGTTCACTGCAACATGATCGTGACGGTATGCTCAGTATGATTCAATGAAGAAATCACTAAGAAATATCAAGGAATGAGCATACAATAGATCCAAAGTTTTCAAGATTCATCCAAGATTCAAGTCTCATGATCATGGCTCAAAAACATGATTCATGGCTTGAAGTTGGTATCAAAATGATCGTCATGATGAGCCCTACAAGAAAACAATAATCTTTCGATCAAATGGGCATCAGAGCGACCTCGGGCCAGCCACAGAAGATCACGCAAGTTCTCGGGCAGCAACAGGGACTGCTCTGGAATTCCACACATTGTTAGGCAGTGGAAAAACAGTCCTTTTGTGCCCATTTTTAGAATTAATTTAAATTCACTTAAATTGTAATTATTTTCAATTCTAAGTAATTTTCGGGCATACACCCACGTTTTAGCCAAATTCTATATAAACAGGCACCGCCTCATTGTACTAAGGATGGATTCATTCTTCTTAGATCAATCAATAAAATTCTGATTTTTGCTTGAGTTTGTAGGTACGTCTTGGAGAGAGAGAAAGAGAAGAGAGAAGAAAAAGGCCAGTACCCTTTGAGCAAGTAGCTTTCTCTCTCCTTCCCTCTTTCTCTCCTCCCCTAATTCTCTCTCCTCCCCTCTTTCTCTCTCTTCTTCTCTTCTCTATCTCTTTCTCTCTCTTCTTCGCATTTATATCTCCATCCGTCCTCTTCTAACACAGCCGGCAAAGCCTAGCGTCGGTTGGTTTTTTCTTTCTCCTGTCACAACCGGTGAAGCCTAGCGCCGGTTTGTTTTCTCTTTCTTCTGTCACAACAAGCGAAGCCTAGCGCCGGTTGGTTTTCCCTTTCTTTTGGCACAACTAGCGAAGCCTAGCACCGATTGGTTTCTCTTTCTCCTGTCACAACCGACGAAGCCTAGCGTCGATTGGTTTTCTCCTTCTTCTGTCACAATTCTCTTTCTTCTGTCAGTCGGTAAAGCCTAACACTGGCTGGTTTTCTCCCTCGTCTTCTGTCAGTCGACAAAGCCTAGCGTTGACTGGATTTCTCTCTCCTCTTCTATCAGTCGGTGAAGCCTAACGTCGACTAGTTTTCTCTCTTCTCTTCTGTCATTAGTGTCGGTTGGTTTTCTCTCTCCTCTTCTGTCAGTGGGTAAAGCTTAGCGTCGACTGTGTTTTCTCTCTCTTCCTTCTAACACAGTCGGCGATGATTAGGCTCGACTGCGCCTTCCTTTCTTCTCTCTCCTTTTTCCTCTCGTCTTTCATACTCTTCTCTTCTTTTCTTCTCCCTCTTTCTTTCCCTTCTTCTCTTCTTATTCTTTCCTCATATCCTTAATTCTCCCACTCCTTCTTTCGACTAAGAGGGATTGAGGTTAACCTCTCATGGTAGTCCTGTCTTCGAGCCATAAAATTGTTGTGCCAGGATTACTTGGCCTGCTTTATTCCCACGACAGACTGACCATCGTGCCTAGCTAGTCGGTATTGGTAATGAAGTCTAGTAGTAATCTTGTGAGCTGGTCTTAGTTACTGAGCCCGTTTTTCTACCATGTCGGACCAATTATCTACCAGGCTCGTCATCGCACTGATCCTCTCACTTAGTCGAATTCTTCTCTCCCCTATCTTTCTCCTTTTCTTCTTTTTGAATGCGCATGCTTGTGTACGTTCATCAAAGAGGAAATGGGTGAGATCTAACCCACCTGTCTTATAACCTTTGCCATATATGTGTGTGATTGCAAAAAATAAGAAGAATACAAGCCAAGGGAGGCGATTCCGACCCAGTTTTATTATTGGGGGGATTTCTTCATGATTTAAGAGGGCACCCATGCAAGTCAGCTCGTGAACCCACCTTTAAATTCTTCTCTCACCGGTTAGTAACACCTGTCCCCGTTCTCAATTGAGGTTCTTGAGAGAGCGATCTCAAAAACATCCGGGGTATTCCCTTGAAACCCGAGACGTGCGCCGCCCGTTCCCCAAAGGATCTGTAGGGTGAGATCGAGGCACCTAACCAGCTTGGCGACTTCACTGGTGATAAGAATTCCCCTTAGTTGGATCATTATTGTTTGGCTAGTTTCTTATTTTATTATCTGCTTTAATTGTCTTTTCACATTTTATTATGGCTTACGGGTTCTGTAGCCCATTTATCCGGATCAGGGATTTTCTTATCCCCGTATTCGAGAGCGTCCCTAGGTTCCTTTGACTTCGTTATCAACCATCCTCTTGAGCAAAGACCCCTTGTCCAGCTCCCAAGTCTTAACTTGGACCGGTGTGAGGTGGGACTTAAAATTCCCTCACTCCCCATCTCCTCGCTCTGACAGAAACTCCAACAAGGCACCTTGCATCGGCAACACTCCTATTGCCCCCACACAGCATACACTCAGCCACCGGCAAGTCACTTGTCGATCGTGTTTCTGAGGTATGCCGAAAGGCTGTCCAACCCCGTTCTGCAAAA
The DNA here is from genome assembly GCF_054954075.1 of Amborella trichopoda. Lineage (NCBI taxonomy): Eukaryota > Viridiplantae > Streptophyta > Magnoliopsida > Amborellales > Amborellaceae > Amborella > Amborella trichopoda. The sequence goes on along the minus strand of NC_142338.1, from coordinate 22,471,028 downwards.
GGAAAACAAGCTGTCGTTACTTCTGTGGGTCGCCATAAGGCTACACCCCGCATTTTTGTACCATTAGTCTCTATCCCTAGAGGCTCAACACGTCAAGGCAAAAACCCCATAGTCTCCATCCCTCACACACACCACAAAGCTCGTGGGTTACCCACTCGTGCGCACGCTACTCATATGCATCTCACTGCTTGGGGCAATGCCATTACCATGTCAACCCGAGTACACAAGAGATGACCCTCTCGTCCTCCTACTCAGCACACACAAGTGCGCCCTGTAAGGGACAGGCTTATACCTATTCTCTGGCAGACACTTGCCAGACCACTTGCTCGAGCGCGGGTTGACCCCCAGATCACCCGTGACCTTTCTTTAAGGGGCGCGCATGCGTCCTCTCACCCTTGACTCAAACCTCCTTATGAGTAAACCTTGCTCCGGTCCACTCCTTCTTCATCGAGCAAGCATCTTCAGCCTTGGTACTCGAAGGTTTTCCCTAAGAGTACCATCCTGAACCAGCTCCGTCACTTTGGTCGTATCTCTCGAGCCCATAAGAGACCTCGGGGCATCGACCTAATGGAAGATCAAGTCCTTCATCCTTCCCGGCTCAAGATGACTCCAGTTCCTGACCCTCATCCATTGTCGCACCTGATGGAGACAACTCTCTCCTCTGTGAGAAGAGCTGACCAGCCACGACCTAGATCGCAGTTTTGGCACGAGGTCCATCAAAACATCAAGGTTAGACGTGATAGAGGTTTGTAAATTTTGCCTATGGAGGTGACCAAGGCAGTCAAAACAACCAATTCTGACGACCCTCTTCACCTGAATCCCTTCTACCCCCTTCAAACAATGAAGCCTGAAGAAGAACTCCATGAGCCCTGTGTTGTGGTTACTATTGCCAAAAAAGACCCAGCCGCTCAGCAGCCACGGTCTCAAGACCATCGAGAACAGATCTGAACGTGATCAGCATACAAGAGTTGAGTTCAGTCAAGGCATGCTGCCCCCTGCTGACTGACCTACCATGTACGACCCGTCAAGTCTGCAAGCCCTCTGTTGCAACTAACGTCGACCTCCATAGTGAAACTGTCAGTGTAATGGTCGTAAGAGAGCTCGGTGATACGCAGGAAGAGCGCACGAACAAGTTTGAGAATATGGTGCGTGCAATGATGGAAAAGATTGATCGTATCGATGCTGCACGCCAGTCGGCTAACCATGAGGTCAATTCCCATCACTCTGATGGTGCACCTCCACGGTAGTCCCCTCCTTCTACCTCATAGGACAATTTTGTCCCTCATCTCGTCTCTCAGACCGACATTGACGCTATGGTCACCCATAGCCTAAAGAACAGACAAATGCTGGGGATACAGGGTGCCACGCCTTATCAAAGGCCATACCCCTTGTACATTGATCAGGTCCCATTTGCCTCAGATTATAAGAAAGGGAAGTTTCCTTTATTGAACCACATCCCCAAATCAGCATATTGCTCACTTCTAGGCATCATGTTGAGAAACAGTGGCTGACAGGAGACTTCTTCTCCGATAGTTTGTTGAGACCCTCGATGGCCCAGCATTTCAATGGTATGCCCGACTTCCTCCCAACTCAGTGCATAAGTGGGAGGAGGTGGAGAAACTATTCTATCAACGCTTCTATGAGGTCAAGAGAGAGGTTCAAGCCATCGAACTTCTCACCTTGACTCAAGACCCCAATGAGCCCGTAGATCAGTTCATATCAAGATGGAGAAACTTGGCTTCTCGCCATCCTAATCCTATGCCTGAGATGGTCGCAGTTCAAACTTGCATGCGGAACACGCGACCTGAGATCGCTCTACATATTGAGTCCTCTAATCTGACCTCCATGTCAGAGCTGATGTCTAAATTAGTTCTTTTAGAAAGTCTATCACGTCACAATGGTGAGACACAACAACCATCTACAAGTTCAGCAAACAACCGGGGCAATGGTAGCTCTTGGAATAACACACGGGGCAGCCAACAAAAAGGGTAATCAGTACAATAGTCATGGTTGCTGATTCAAAGAAGTTCCCTCTCAAACTTTGGACCTCTTTACAGGGGTAAGCACAGCAAAGGTAACACCCAAGGCTGGCAAGCAACAATAGTCGTACAATCGGGTACCCTCACCGGCCAATCTTGATCGGGGTGATTATTTCACCAGGCATAGGAACAAGGTCTACCCCTTCGAGAAGGAATGGGTCCCTGCATTGTTCTGGTTATTATTGGAATATAATATGATCCAGCTTCCAGAAAACAAGTTCCTTGAGCAACCTGGCCTTGACACTTAGGTCAAATTTTGTGCATACCATCGTAGGAGCAATCATCTTACAAATGACTGCTACATGCTGAAGGATATTATCGAGGACCTGATTCTAAAGGTCAGATAAAGATTGAAGACTTAAAGAAGGCCTTCGGAGTAGCCGAAGCGTCTCATGTTGTAACTATCCAAGAGGAAGACGAAATGCCCGATATACTTTACGCCTTCTTCATTATAATGCTTCAGGAAGGTATAATCACACTGAAGCAAGCACAGCAACTTTGTCGTCTTGCTAAGGGGACTGAAGATCGTTGGTGCCCATGCCATCAGATAAGAGGCCATTACCTATCAGAATGCACAAGTTTCCTTGATACATTTGCAAAGAAAATTGGGGAGTGTCAGGAGTTTTACAATTTCCCTATAAGTGACCTCCAAGTCACTTCTCCATCGGGGCAAGGAGATCTCTTAAAGCAGGACCTTCTTATCAATGATTTAGACTCTACGGAACCCTCGATTCCCCATCCATGGATAGTCTAGCATGGACGCAGCAGACTCAAGTCTTTAAGGCAAGAAGTAGTTCGCTAAGCTAGGGTTGTTCTCCAGCTCAGCGAGATGAATCAAACATCACCTCAGAAAACCAGAAAATGACGGGCACCAAGGGCTACTCGTCAAAGAAACAAGACCGCTCAAACCACAGTTGAGCATGAATTTCTCAGGCCCCTTCCTCCACTGCCAACTTTACTGGACTTTATCCCTTGCACGATCATTCTTCCTTCTTCATCCTGTCAAGAAGACGTCCACGTGACAGCACTCCCCAACGGTCTAAGCATGGGAAAAACCTAAAAGACCCCCTGCACCTGTCCAACCTTGGTGATGACTTAGCGAAACGACCTTAAAAGTCCACCACCTTCTAACCCTTCTCCTCCTTTTTCTCCAGCATTTCAATCTCTCTCTTCTATATCCCCTGTAGGTACAACCTTGATATGTCAGGACTTCAAGGCTCTCGATCGAGAATTCGAAGGAATTGATGTAAGCAGGATGCAATAGAAACGATTGAGAAAGGCCCTCGCACATGCAGCAGGATTCCTAACAGTTGTTGATGCCTTGGCAGCTAAAGCCAAGGCAGAGCCACCTTCTTCAAAGAAGCACAAGAAGTTGAAGCCAAAGAAACCCCAGCGGCCCCCTGAGCCTGACTTTGAGCAGAGACTGAGAGAGTCAAGAGGGCAAAGTTTATACACTCAGGAGGTTTGCACATGATACAAGTCTGTGAAGAACCGGCCGACTCGGAGCAAACACTTCAGGCAGCCGTACGAATACCGTGTGATTTGTACAAAGACACTCTTCACATCATTATCACTGAACCTCAATTGTCCTCTAACTTTCGAGATAAGTCTCTCCAACCTGACGTGATTTCTACTTTTGAGGTTGAACTTTCCGTCACTCGGTTCAAGAAAGGTGTAGAGATTATGATCCACTTTGGACCTCTATCAGAGGTAGAAATGTCAGGATCATGGGTCTCTGCACTTGAGGTCGATCGAAAGATCTCTGAAAGCAATGATGAATAGTTGCGAGAGGCTTTAGAAGAATGGGAAGAAGGTGGTCATGCCACAATTGACGAACTCAAGGAAATAAATCTTGGATACGAAGCGGATCTCAGACCCACTTTCATTTCAGCGAATATGTCTCTAAATGAGAAAGAATATTCACTACTTTCTTGAAAGCAAACTGAGACATCTTTGCTTGGCACTATCATGAGATGCCTGGTTTAGACCCTCAAGTAGTTGTTCACCATCTTGGCATCGATCTGACTATCAAACCCATCAAACAGAAATCGAGAAGGTTCAGGCCTGACCTCGAGATGCAGATAGATGCCGAGGTGACCAAACTCAAACTAGCAGGCTTTATTCGTAAAGTCAAGTACCCGAAATGGCTAGCAAATGTTGTTCCAATAAAGAAGAAGAATGGTAAAATCAGAGTGTGTATTGACTTTCATGATTTGAATACCGCCTGTCCCAAGGATGACCTCCCATTGCCATTCACAGATATGTTCATTGACTCTACAGCTTACTGTCAAATCTTTTCCTTCATGGACGGATACTCCAGATATAATCAGATAAGGATGGCGCTCGAAGATGAAGAGGCAACTGCATTCCTAACTCCAAAAGGGGTCTTCTGTTACATAATGATGCCTTTTGGATTAAAGAATGATGGCGCCACATACCAGAGAGCATTGACGACCATTTTCAAAGACATGATGCCCAAAGAGGAGGATTGTTATGTAGATGACTTAGTGGTAAAATCTGAAGAAAAGGATGCTCACATGAGAGACCTTGAAAAGGTGTTCAAGCGGTTGTGCCTTCATCAACTAAAAATGAACCCGCTAAAATACATTTTTGGCATGCGCTCTGAAAAATTCTTAGGGTACATCGTTAGACATCGAGGCCTTGAAGTTGAGCCAGTCAAGAACAAGGAAATCCAAGAAATGCCATCACCGATTACACTTTGAGCTTCAAGGGCAGTTGGCATACATTCGCAGGTTTATCTCAAACCTCTCAGGTCGCTGTAAACCCTTTACACACATGCTAAAGAAAGATACCCCATTCATATGGGATGAAGCATGTCAGGCAGCCCTTGACGACATCAAGCATTATTTACTCAAACCTTCAGTGCTCTCTACACCAGTATTAGGAAAACCCCTCATTCTATACGTGACTGCTTTGGAAGAGTCACTCGGAGCATTGCTAGCACAAAACAATGATGAGGGAAAAGAGACAACGTTATATATTACCTTAGTCGCAGGATGAAAGGGGCCGAGAAGAATTATCCCCCTATTGAGAAGATGTGTCTGGCCCTGATCTTCACATTACAAAAACTTCGCCATTACTTGCTTGGTCATGAAGTGAAACTTATATCAAATACTGATCCTGTAAAGTGTCTCATGACAAGCCCATGCTTGTCAGGACGCCTTGCAAAGTGGGCATTATTGCTAATGGAATTCGACATCACGGATGTCCCACAGAAGGCCATCAAGGGCCAGGCCTTGGCTGACTTTCTCACAGCACACCCCGTACCGGCAGAATCTCCTCCAACAATGTCATTCCCTCCCTCTTTTCCCCTGTAGGCCTTTCCACGGGCGATAGCCCCCAAGCCATGATATATGGTGCACAAGACCGACTGAGTAAGGGCATACTCACGCCCTCTAGCCATGTCACAAGCCACATACAGTGTGCCTGGACGAATGTCATCCCCCCAGCCAGGAAGCACGAATTTGCATAAAAATAAGGCCAAATACACGACCTAGAAGACATGGTCATCGTCGGCCTCAAGTTGATATACGGGAGGCGTCTCTTTCGCAATTGCCTTCCCTTCCCTTTTGGAGTATCCTAACCTCCTTCAGGAAAATCCCCACAAAAGAATTTTACCTACTCCATAAAAGTGACCCTGCCATTGCTAGACCGACTGACAATTGACTGGTAGACCCAAAGATCTTTGAGGCTGACAAGTGGCTCTTCATCCCCCAAGTTAACATCACCGAAGATGACTGAGTTCAGGGGCACAAACTCATCATACGTAGCCCCAATCATCGGGAGACCTCTAATAAAATGAAGATCTAGTAAGGAGATTCCTACTTCCCCATGCCTAAGAAGTTAGCTATTACTAACATGGCTCCATGTCTCTAGCAATACTTTTACTGTATTGGAGCAATGGTCATAGTATCTGCCCGAACACTGGACTGCTGCCAATAGTGAAGCATGTTCAAGAGTGCTTCATATGACGCTAATACCTTGGCAGTCCAGGAAGTGTATCCCTTTAGGTATTGGTGCTCCTCTTGAATCCGGAGGCCTTTTGTTGACCACATTAGTAGTCCCTTTGCCTGTACCATTCGTTTCCCTGAGGTAGGCAAGTTCTCCCCGTAAGCTATGTTCCAATGCATGCAATGAAGAAGCACTATTGTAATAATTCTAAAATTTCAAAAAAAAAAAAAAAGAAAAAAAAAAGAAAAAGAAAAAGAAGGAAAGAAACTTTTAATAGGTGATGGTCTATATGAGCATAATGGTCCTTAAGGACCATCACTATTTTCAAAATCTTTTGGTTAAGTTTCTTTTGTTTGCTCCTGCCTTGCCACGTCAAGTGGACGTGGGCTTTAAGCATATAAGGGGTATTGTAATGGTTACACCTAGTGTATGAGGTGTAACTTAATAAAATATTATAATAAGGTATCGTAAGCGTTTAAATACGAGAAGCGAGGACTCCCACCTTAGAAAACTTCTGAGATTTTTCTCTCTCTGGTCGAAACACAGTGAACTTTTCTCTCTAACCGAATTTTTATCTGAAGCTCCCTCTCAAATATTTTATGTGTAAGTGATATCGTCTTCCTGAAAAATAGTTTGTTTTTAATAAATAGTGATATTTCCGTCCAGGATCTTTATTTTATAAGTTTTGTGTGTAAGTGACCTCATTGTCTCGAAAAAGAATCCATTCTTTTTAAAAATAAAATGAAATAATTATTTCTGCTTATTATCATGAATTTTAGGCGCGATAAATTTTATGTGCACACGAATCTTTTTAATAAAAATTGTGATATTTTATCTATGTTAGAAATTTTAAATGCTGTAAATTCTTAGAAAAATAAATTTATTTATTTTTCTTGTCTAAAATTTTAGATACTATCAAATGATTAGAAATAAATGTGATATTTCTGCTTTTAGTAAAATTGTGAGATTTCTTTCTACTGTTTTTAAATATTTAGACATTGTGAATTTCATGTGCAAATGACTGCCTTATTATCTGAAAATTGATATTTTTGTATTTGATTATAGCATTGTTGTGAAATGTTTATTTGCAAATTAACATCCCATAAATTATGATAATTCCGTATTCTTGAATTTTTATAAGAGTTTTTCTATACATATTAGATTGGAAATTATGCTAGAATGTCTTTACGAACTGCTACCTTTCTAAATTTGAGCCCAAAATATTTGATTAGTTGAAATGTTATTGAAAGTGACTGTTATTAATGGTGTCAGTGAAATCCATATTAATGATTTCAATGATATGTTGAGTACATGATATTTGCTGCTTTCGAATGTTTAAAGAGATTTAGAAATAATTTAAGTATGCAAGTGGACTCATCCGGTTCGCTGGTGAGGTATAAGTGGACCTATCTGGGATGCCGGTAGGGATTGAGTGGACTCATCCGGTACGCCGGTGAGGTATAAGTGGACCTGCAGGGATTAAGTGGATCTATCTGGGACGTCGATAGGGATTAAGTGGACCCATCATGACGCTGATTGGGTATATAGGTGACCTACTTGGGATGCCAGTAGGGTATTTTGTGAAATCCTTTGAATTATGCACTGCCGTTAAAGTGTTATATGCATTTCAATTATTTGGATTATACTTAATTATGCATTTATTGAAAGTGAAACTGTTGATGCATTTTTGCTAATAGATCTCTTTTTTGAAAATATTGATATCTTTCAACCATGATTATTTTTAGGATTATGATGATCACTTACTGAGTAGCCAAACTCATCAAACTATGGTAAATATTTTGCAGGATAACTGCGGTTTCATTTGAATGCTCATCAGAATCAACTTTGGGAAGATATTGTAGTTGTGCTTAAATTTCTTTTGTTACTTTTTAAAATTCGCCATGTAAATTTGTCCTAAAAAGAGATGTATATATATGTTTTGATTGTCACATCTCAAGAATATCAGTATTGTGAATTCTTGGGGTGTGACAACTATCCCTTCTTTAGTATTGATGTTGCGATCATTGCCCTCGTAAACTTCGAAACAAACGGGGTCAGTAATGAAAGTGATGCTAAGGGGCCACTCTGGTTCGCATACTGGTTGGGTCAGCCAAATGGGCTCACCCTTTGATAACACCTCACTAGTAAAATCACAAACGCCAATCTCTCCCTGCCTTGGAAGCCTCTTCACATAGGGAGTTTGTTGAGGAGAACCAGCCATTATAAAGGGCTTGATGGTTTACTCCCAAATATTGCTAAGACACTGGATCAACGCCGGCTGAGTTTGCCAACACTTAGCTTTGAGTTATGTTTCCCAATGCCCAGCGCCGGTTGCATGCCAACAACTAGCGCCGGTTGCATTCCAACAACTAGCGTCGGTTGAGTCTTTCAACACTTGGCGCCGGTTGAGCTTGTCAGATGCCCAGCGTCGGTTGCATGCCAACGATTAGCGCTGGTTGAGCTTGTCAACACCCAGCACCGGTTGCGTGCCAAATGACTAGCGCCGGTTGAGTCTTTCAACACTCAGTGCCAGTTGAGATTGCCAATGCCCAGTGCCAGTTGAGCTTGTGATCAAATCTCTCACACGTGCCACGAATCTTAGTCGTGACACCTCAAACTTAGCTGCGCCGACTGAAAACCATCACTAAGTTTTCGCACCTCCTTAATTGACATACGAAAGAGGTAACCGTACACCTTCCCTACGACGGTTCACCTCCTGCAACCGTTCGCCTTCCACGACGGTCCACCTCCCGTGACCATTCGTCTCCCATGTCTCCCATCGAAACTTCTCCTACACGGTCGGAAAACCCACTGAAAAACCTTACTGTCTGTGTTTTTCACCTGGACAGCACCAGAACTTCATCAAAAACTTCTGCAAACTTCCCCTAAGTCCCCGGGAACCTCCGTAAAAACCACTAATAACGTCAAAAAGTTACCACAATCCCCAGGAATGGAGTTTTAAAATCCCCAAAAACCTCCTAAGTCGCTCGTAAATGCTCACAGTTTCACTTCCCGCCTCTTCTACAAAAAACTGCTGAAGCCGGAACCTCTTCTATTTCTTGAAAAACTCCTCTGAGGACTCTCCTCTCTCGGTTCTTTCCCTGCAAAACCACTTGGAAGCTAGCAAAACCTTCCCAGCAAACTTCCCAGCAAAACCTTTGTCGGAGTCCCACTGCTTGCCAGAACTTCAACCAACCACCCTCTCCTCACCGTTAAGAAAATTTTCGCTTAAGTGTTTTTTACCCTTGGTGAAAAAGTGAGGGAAAACCAGATTTTACCCCATTATATAGACCTCAATACCCTCAAATGCCCCTCACAAATTGGGAATTCCAGTTGTGTCCAAGGGAAGCCAAGTGATGATGAGCCGGGTCGGGCTTTGACTCGAGGCCTGAGGTAACTCTCATCAATCCATCCCCAGCACCAGGTGAATTTTAAGCAACCCTAGCGCCAGTTGACGTAGCGCTGGGTGGGTTTTCAAAACAACCCTAGCGTCCGTTGACTTAGAGCCAGGTGTGTTTTCAAAACAACCCTAGAACCTGTTGACTTGGCACCGTGTGTGTTTCCAAACCACCCTAGCGCCGGTTGATTTTACGCAGGGTGTGTTTCCAAATGACCCTAGCATCGGTTAACTTAGCGCTGGTTGTCTTTGAAAAATATCACGGGTCGTTCACAGCGCACTGGCCGCATTTCAAGCAGCCTATTGTCACCTACTCCAAGTTGAAGGCTTATGCGTCCTACCACTTATCCTTGGCGGGGTTGCACCCAAGCTGTGACCTGTCATCCCTAGTGATGTTGCACCCAAACTGTGACCTATCATCCCTAATGGAGTCAGGAGCTATCCCTCATCCCCATAGGAGTCACACCCATATTGCAGCTCATTGTCCCCAGTGAAGTTAGGATCATTCTTACCTCTTCAATTTTGGTGGGTCTGTTTCACAGCAAGCCATCTTTCACCCTAGAGAGTATGCTTATCCCCTACCAAGCCTTAGTGAAGCCCGCTTTAGTTGGCCATCTTGGCTCAGGACACCATTTCCATCTGAGCCCTCAGTTTGTGAATGGTCTTAACCATTTTATCCCCAAGGAGTCGGATTGCCATCCATAGTTCTATTCCCCATGGAGCTTCACCTACATGGCGGCACAACCTCTGTCCATGTTGTATGACCCTAAACTGCACAGCCATGGTTCGTGTTGTATGACCCTAAATTGCACAGCTACGATCTATGTTGTATGACCATAAACTGCATAGCCATGGTCCGTGCTGTATGACCCTAAACTGCACAGCCTCAGTCTGTGCTATATGACCCTAAACTGCACAGCTTCAGTCCGTACCGCACGACCCTAAACTGTATAGCCTCGGTCCATTTTGCGTAACCCTAAATTGCACAACCTTTGTCCATGCTGTATGACCCTAAACTGCACAGACTTGGTCCATGTTGCACGACCCTAACTGCACAGCCTTGGTCTATGCTGCACGACCTTAAACTACACAACCTCGGTCTGTGTTGTATGACCCTAAACTGTATAGCTATGGTCCAAACTATATGACTTTAAATTGTAGCAGAGGTCTAGTTGCATGACCTTAAATTGCACGGTCCTAGTTGTATGACTTAAAACTGCATAACCACGGTACAAGCTACATGACTTTAAACTACAGTACATGTCCTAGTCGCATGTCGTTAAAAGGCTTAGCACCATGGTTTGAACTATATGACCTTAAATTGTAGCTGAGGTCTAGTTGCATGACCTTAAACTGTATGGTCCGAGTAGTATGACTTTAAACTACATAACCACGGTCCATCTGTATGACCTTAAACCATAGTGCATGTTCTGTCCGCATGACGATAAACTACTTTACACATATCCAAGAGGCATGATCATAAACTCGCCCCCACATACGTGCACATGCCTTTTACGTGTACTTTTCACACACACCTTCCCTAACCTACCTATTAGTATGCGTGCGCCACCCTCATTACCTCCCCAGTGAGTTCATTCACTTCATCACCATACCTCATTCCCTAGTGAGTCTCACCTGTGCTCACGAAACGGCGAACCATCTCGCCATCCATAGTCGTTATAAGTTAGTGGGTCACCATTGTCCACACACATTTCATACATCATCCATCTCTCATAGGTAGCCTAATGTCATTTCCCCAAGTGAGTCAAACCACCACTATACCCACTCCATGGCCTCCACAGATTGCCATTCATCACCACCACCGTCTAACTGTATGACCTTAAACCATAGGGCACGTCCAGGCCGCATGATGTTAAACTGTTTTGCATATGTCCCAAAGGCATGACCTTAAATACACCTTCACAAAATGAAAAAAAATGAAAAATAACGAGCACGGTGTATATCTTAAACAAGGGAACGCTGTGAGTAAAAATGACGAACGAGCATAATCATGAAACCATGAGTAAAAGAGTTTCATGAATAAAACCCGGGCACGGTGAAAACCTGAAAAGGCATTGTGAGTAAAAATGGATGAAAGGGGTGGACATAGCCTAAAGGTTATGGGTAAAAGAGCCCCAAATAAAAATAAGTTGGTGAAAACCGTCTCTACGGCGCCGCTTCCCATGTCCAAGCGAAAATCTGTCAAGGACGCTTGGACCAATAAATAGGTTGATGCTGCACTCGTCTTAACATGTGACTTCGACCCTCACTCAAAAGAAGAAAATCCCTGGTATCGTAAATGCCAGGACTCCAAAAAATATGAGCTTCAAGGAAAAGATTCCGACAGCCTGAGTCCAGTTGCAAAAGGACTCGAAAGACAAAAGACTCGCCAAGATGGCAAGACAAGTCTAATGAGGAAGAACATTATTCTCATGAGGTCACAAACATACTCTAGAAATAAATACTCCAAAGGCAAGAAATTGACAAAGCCAGGGGAGAACCTGTCAGAGATGTCAGCTCGTCTAGCCGGCACTACAAGACCTTCGGGATTGGCTAATAGAACCTGCCCCCAACTAGACTTGATAGATGAGACCCATAATGGTACTCTGAACGTCAAAACCAAACATGGTGCAGCAACAAACAGTGCCTACCAAAGCAAACCAACGACTCAGACCAAATGGGAACAATGCCCTTCTCCATGGCACTCAATTGTCAGGTGGGGCCTCAGTCTAACTGACGAGGTCCGTACAAAATCCTCAGCTTCAGAATCACCAACAGTCTGCACGAGGGTGAGGACTTAGACTACCTCAAAAACATATCTTCTCCCCCTAAAGTCTCAATGGACGGACCCACGAACAATGCATCCCTACGTCTGAGCAGCCTAGTGACACCATTACGTGAATCTCCTTGGTGTTCACGTGGTCCTGTAGCTAGGAAGAAAAAAAAAAGTAAAAGCCGAAGAAAATTTTCTAAATGATTGTCCTTCTCGCTTCTCTTGAAGCACAAAAATTGATGGGACAAGCTGTGGTGTATCATGTAGTCATGCCATTGAGGCAATTAACCATATGCACTTGGATCCCACTGTATACTGCTTTCAGCATTTCATAGTGGAATACTTTAAAGGGCCTTTCAAACTCCCTTTGGACATGTCCTGGATGATATTGAGTTGACTGGTATGTTCAATTCACCAAGGACAGTATGACTTCCTTGTAGGCCGAAAAAGCAACGAAAAAAATATTCGAAACTGAACAGTCCACCACCAGACCTTTGAAGTGTAGTGGGTCATAGAAGTGCAGTGGGTCATAATAGGAGTGGGTCATAATAGAAGTGCAGTGGGGCAGTGGGTCATAATAGGAGGACTTGCAGAGAACTGATAAGCCCTTAGGGACTGAATTATAATTTCATAATGTTGTTTAGATGTTTTGTATAGAATTATCATTTTGATGAATTAATGAAGATCTTGAATTCTGTATTGTCAATCTTGTGTTTTTGTACGTGGTGTTATGTACCCATCATTACATGCATTATACTTGATAGAAAATGTGACATATTTGTTAAAATAGGTAGAGATCATACTTTAGTGCTAATTGTAGCTGACATGCCCTTCCAAGTACTAAGGTCAATGGTCTCATTCTAAGTAATAGAAAACATAACAAACTCCAAAAAATATGTAATTTTCTAATCCATTTTATAATGGTGTTAAAAAACTATAACATTCATATTTTCGATTGTTGAACAACCGAAAATTCGCTATTTTCAGTTGTTCAACAACAACAAATGTTGCATTTTTTGGACTGCACATTCCAGCAAGCTTCTAGAATATGCAATGGCATTTTCTGTTGTTTAACAACCAAAATTCAAACATTTTCGGTTGTTCAACAACAAAAAATACCACTGCATAGCTTCTAGAATACGCACTACATTTTCTGTTGTTCAACAACCGAAAATACTACTCTAAAAGCTTGCTGGCATACGTCGTGGTATTTTCAGTTGTTCAACAATAAAAAATCTAACATTTTCGATTGTTGAACAACCAAAAACCCCACTGCATATTTCATAAGCTTGTTGGAATATCCAGCAAGCTTCTGGAATATGCAGTGATACAATATTTTTGGTTATTTATTTTCGGTTGTTGAACAACCGAAAATACCACTGCATATTCCAAAAGCTTGGAATTTGCATTCTCTTGTTCAACATCTAAGTGAACACTATACACCAGAAACTTCAATGAATCCTAACAATAAAAGCAAAAATAGTTCACTAAAAACAGTAATCTGACCCAACTACAAAAATAAAACAACGAAAACTTTGAAATAAATCAAATGTTTCTACACTGGTAATAAACAAACACTATACACAAAAAACAGTATATCTGTCCATCATCATCATTATCATCTAAGCTATTACATTAACCTTTCAAAGTTACGTCATCATCATAATCACCTAAGCCTAATTAAGTAAATAAAAAATTAAAATATATGTACACAAACTCAAAACATTCAAATATTGCCAACCATTACATTGCTCGGGAGTTTATTACAATATGATAACATTACAACGGTAAAAAAAAAACCATTACATTGCCAAAAAAACCATTACATTGGCCGCCTTCTCTTGGGTTGATACCGCTTCTTTTGTGTATTATGTTTTCTGGGCTCCTCAACTGCAAGTTGTATGGATGGAGTTAGGTCTTTTACAACCCGACTACTTTCACCCACTACATCCTGTCTGGGCTTGTCATGCTCAACTTCGTCATTAACTTGGCGTTGTAAATTTTCCATCATGGCTTCTACATCATCCATGTCCACAGGCACGAACTTAAACAATATTTCAAATGCGTTGTTAACGCGATTATAAACTTCAGGATACTACTTTTGTTTAAGTGCAAGTACCTTTGTTAACATGACTGTAGTAGCTTAAACTGCACTAACCTGCAAAGTCAAGATATGTAATTATAATATTTAAAAAATTTCATAGAACTAATAGGTAAATACAAAATTAAAATAATTCGTAGGTCAAGATAAACATACCAACTAGTCCTCATAACCTCGAGGTTTCATTATGTATTGTAGTTCATGTGCAGGAGCCACCTCTTCTTCTTCCTAATTAACAGGTTATAATATGTTTTTTGGTGGGTTAGCGATATTATAGATTATAGGATGAGACACTAGGTTGTACCAGGCCTTGTACTCCTCTGAGGGCAACCCATTGGTAGTATCTACTTCAATGCCTGGCATCATGCGCTTATGTCGAGGCAACCAAAGATGGATCTTGTTAGAATTTACATTTCTCCAATCTCGCTGCCCACTTTGTCTACTAGACCTTTTACCAATATATATGAGATTTCCTGGAATGCCCTGTTTTGCTCCAAACTGCCTGCACACACGATTTGGCATATACAGCTCGGCAATATCGTCAAATATCATGATGATTCCTGCTGCCTATCATCTAAAATGGCGTCATCAGGTTTGAAATAGGGATTTCATATTACCTGTTATATGATATAAAATCAAACATACGACAATCAGTCAATAAACAACTACAAATACTTAAATACAATTAATCAATAATAAATATTGTAATATCAAAGTACACACTAACCTCATTAGGTTGGAGGTTATCGAATTCTTGTCCAATGGGAGGCATCATGTTATGTGGATTGCCATAATAATTCTTTGGTGGCTCCCATCTTTTTGCCCTAGGTATATTTGGAGAGATACTGTGTAGTATGGGCCTCATATGCATATTATGCTCATAAGACCAGCATTGCATTATATCAAGATATGATAAGTAATGTTTTTTTGAAAAGTTGTCTAAACTATTATGCTTATATCAGATATAAAAATATAATTTATCTGCATAAGAGTGACTAAACCACTATAATGTCTTCGCTTGAAGGTACAAGTTTTTTCAAGGGAACGATAAAGATATGCGAGGCTTGCAGCACCCCAAGCATATATTCCGACTTCCTCAATATCCTCAAAGAATTGTAAGTACCTTTGTTGGCACTATTGCAACCAATGAATCTACGAAAATGGTGAAGTTGATGAGGAAGAGAAGGTAGGCTTGGGTATATTTAACAACTTGCACTGTTCAGGTGGCAATATGCGAAAGTTGGCCTTCATCCACGAGTGCTTGATGACTGTCAAGTTGCCTCTAGTGGGGACTATACCTAAATTGTTTTCTATGAACTCTCGGAGGTCACTAATAGGACGACATATAACAAGGTCACCTTCCACGGCCAGTACCAATAACTAGTAAACATCAAATAATGTGGGTGTTGTCTCATCAATTTGAATGCTGTAATGAAGTGAATTGGTCTCAGAACACCACCTATCTTCATTGGCTGTAACCAAAGGATGATCAATTCGACCTGGCTGGATAATAGATAGAGCATCCAACCTAGACGCATTCAATAATTGAACTTGCTCATTGGTTAGATGTCAATTGTTTAATTGAAAAGTCCTTTCATCTATTATAATTTCTTGTTTTGCCTGGAATACAACAAATAAATTACATATGAGTCACAATATATATACATGTATTTCTTGTATCATGTTTAAACAGACTACAATTTATTGAAAAATAACAAACTAATGGAAAGAGCAAATTAATATATGCATATACATGTCCTTCCTATATGAAATATGATGAATGTTCTGGATGTAGTTGTAACAAACTTGGGTCCTGAGGACCTCTTGGGTATCCCCCACCTGGATGGACACGATTCATATTCACTGACACCCCATATAGTTATCATGTTAGTAATAAAGTTACATGTGCAAAATTAACGGAATAACCCATAAACAATAATGATATGCTATTATTAAACGGAAAAGATGGTCAATTTTATACTGTAACCTAGTGTTATGGAGCTCGTCAACTCAACCTATAGGTTCTAATACAAGTCCCATACTTGGCTTATTATCATTTTCCTGTCTTTACTAACAATTACAATAACAAACACGGCTCTATGAAAAGAACATGATAATACAAAGGAATGAATATCAAGATACCAATAACTCATCATGCATTTACATATAGAATCAGAAACAATCTTAAGTCACAAATTAAACCTCCAAATAGGTGATCACAAATTTATATATTGAATGAGCTCTCAAATAAATCTAGTCACGAATTATTATATCCAAAATATTAAAGCATAAAGTTATTTATTTCCTATGTACTCTTAAAACTTTGCCCAGCATTTACACAATATAATGAAAAACTTTGCCCAGCATTTACACAATACAATATAATGAAAAATTTGCCTAGCATTCGAATCAAAGCAACACATCAACAATTTATGCAAATGTGTTACCTCTCAGACATGATCAATCACAGTTCTGAAAATTTCCCCACATACACAAAATTTCCTTACAGACACTAAAAATAATAATAACTTAATGCAACCTCGTATATAAATTTTTAGTTCTAAAAAAACTTCCAAATTTCTAGTTCTAAAAAACCCCAAATTTCTAAAATCTTATACAAACATTATCAACGCACAAATTAATTGAAATTAACAAGAAAGAACTAGTGTGATTGATTATAAACCCTAAATCAAAATCTTATACAGCTTAAATTTATAAATTCGACCCACAAATCATTGTATACATACAACCTTCAAAATATGAGAAATGCCGTCAAAGCTTTGTGATGATACATGAGCTTCTAATCTAATCAAAAGTTAGGGTTAGGTTTTTGATGAGAGACTGTGGGTTTTGAGACACACAGAGGAGTAGCTTTGAGACTCACTTGCACAAAGTACAGAGCATGAGACGCAGAGAAGAGAACGTTAATAGTTAAAATGTCGGGGCCATTCTTGGTTTTTGAAGAACCGAAATGAGGCACATTTCGGTTGTTGAACAATGGAAATTCCAGCCATTTCGGTTGTTCAACAACCGAAAAAAAATAAACATATTTTTTTTTTAAAAAAATTTCATTAAGAAATGAAAAAAAAATAAACATTCCAATAATACTGAAAAGTATTTAGTATTTTGATAATAACTAAAAATATAACCGACATATACTTAATTTTTCATTAAAACAATCTTTTCCAAGGGATTTTTTAGGTGCACCTAAATTCTAAAACGTTGCAACCTTTTAAAAACTTTTTCCTTTTCTCAGGCTTCTTTGTTTTCCCCATGAGCAAATGCTCTCACTTGAGTCTTGGCCCTCTCACTTGAGTCATTAACCTCAAAACCTACAGCTACTGCCTCGCCGCCTACCTCTCACTCACTTCTCAAACCTCTCTTCTGAGCTCTCTCTCTTCCATTTTCGCCTCTCTCTGAGTTTTAAGGTATAAGGTCGCTGCTGCTCCAAGTTTTCCATCAATGGCAGCCTCTCACCTCTCTCATTCTGCTCCCCACTCTCTCTCTTTCTCTAAGCCCCTGCAAAATCCGACAAAGCTAACGTTCTACTCCCATTTCTCACTCCCGAAAGCCCAACGAAGACGCCTCTCTCTTCAAGCTGTCTTATCAGAGAATCTTCCCAAAGTGTCTTCACCTATAAAGACCAGAAACCGTAAGTTCCACCATTGCTTCAGCAAATCTGAAGATGGGTTTTTGTACTGTGAGAAACTAAAGGTCCAAGAAATAATGGAGGCCGTCGAGAAGAGGCCTTTCTATCTCTATAGCAAGGATCAGATTACCAGGAACTTTGAAGCTTACATGAATGCTCTTGAAGGGCTTGATTACATTATAGGCTATGCGATTAAGGCGAACAATAATTTGAAGATTTTGGAGCATCTTAGAGGATTGGGTTGTGGTGCTGTTCTTGTTAGTGGGAATGAGTTGAAATTGGCTCTTCATGCTGGGTTTGATCCAACTAAGTAAATTCTCTCGTTCTCTCTATACATTCTTCCTACCTTTCTTTCTCTCTTTCTGTTTTAGAGGAAGGCTTTCTCTCTCTTCACTTCTATGTTTCTGCTAGTTCTATTATAGTGTTATTTTTTGTTTTAAATTTTTTATCAGTCTTTATCTTTGCCTGCGTTTGTGATATTTGGATTTTTCTGGAGTTATATGAATTCATTTCAAGTTTTTATAGATTTTGGATGCTAAATCACATCTATCTATTTACTTATTCATTTTATGTGCGCTCACTATGTGTACACATTAGGATTCAGTATTCAATTCATAGTATTTAGCTCCACGTAGAACTCACAAATAGTTTAGTAAGAAACCAGGGCCCATTTGTTATTTCCTTTAGAATGGTAAAGGAAGTGATGAAGTGTGCTCATTTACATGTTTCCTTTGCAGTTCATACTTAATATGTTTATTAGGCATGAGTTGTCTTTCAAGGTCGCGGTGGAATGGCCAATTTTTCACCCCTCAGCATTACAGTTGGGCACCTCTCTTTTCTTTTTAAGTGGTATTATAGATAGGGTATGCATTTGGTATCCATTTCAAAAGGGATTTTTTGTACTAGTATTGAAATCCAAAATGTGGTGCCAATTTGTCTTATATTACCATTGTTTTCCATTTCCTTGCATTTGAATCTGTTTTTTCAGCATTTCCATAGGTTTAATTTTTTTTTTCCTCTTCTGATCGAGGAGCAGTAGCGAAGTGTCATGGGGTTACCTTAATGCTGTTTTCCTTAGTTCATGGACCAACTCCAATATAGTCTCTATGTTTTGATCCAAGAATCAGTATTGATTATGTTTCTTACTGTGACCAGTTCCTTGGGCTGTTTTGTATTGGTCTAGACCGTCAAGGGAATAAAATGGTGATTGGTGCATACGTCTTATACCATTGGTACATTTTAATCTTTCTCCCAACTAATTTCTTGTTCTCTGCTTTTTTTTTTTTTTCCTTTTATTCCTTTTGTGGGTGCTGATGGAAAGGAATTGATTATTCTCATACATCCCTGTTTCTATCATGTTTTTATGATGTTCGATTACTTACTTATAGATAACAGTAGTATGCTCACAGTTTCTTCACAGACAGCCTTTAGTATTCTGATGATCCATCATATTATACCATGGTCTTAGATGGAGGGTTCCTTGTTTGAATTGCAAAGCGTCTGTTATTGTTCCTAATTCTTCCCACAATATTGCAATTTATGGTTATCTTTTCTCTTTTGACTGCTGTCTGATACAAAGATACATATGTTGCTAGATCCCCATCATGCAGGTATGTCATGCATGCATGCATTCATGTATGTAGGTAAGTAGGTATTTGTGTGTGCGTGTCTGTATATATGTATGTGTGTGTGTTCTGAATGTATTTATACATAATTTATGTGCTGTCATGGCTCATTGGGTTTCCTAATAAAGGAAATATTGATCATCTGGTGACTAGGTTTTTCCCTAGTTTCTATGTATTTTTGAAAATTTCTAGTCTTTCTCATCTTTTATTAGTTTATTCACCATCGAAATGCTACTTGCGAATACTGAGCTTGCACTAAATTTGGGTAGCTCAGGTGTGTATTCAACGGGAATGGAAAACTCTTAGAAGACTTGGTTTTGGCAGCTGAGAAAGGCGTTTTTGTGAATGTTGATAGTGAATTCGACTTGGAAAACATTGTAACTGCCGCAAGAATTGCAGGGAAAAGGGTCCCAGTTTTGCTTCGTATCAACCCTGATGTGGATCCTCAGGTATGAAGCATCATACATAAGTATGCATGTGTGTGTGTGTGTGTATATATATATATATATATATATCGAGAGAGAGAGAGAGAGAGAGAGAGAATGGGCACTGATTTATCTTGATGAATACAAGGAATGCCTTCAACATTTGGAGAGTTTTAAAAGGATTGGGTTTCTTACTGTGGAACTGATTAACTTTTGGCTTTTATCATAAGACATAGATGATTGTCCACGAGGAAATATTTTTTGGAGAAATATGTCCTTGATGAAATATTATTCTTGTATTTTGTAGGTCCATCCCTATGTTGCTACTGGAAACAAAAATTCCAAATTTGGTATTAGAAATGAGAAGCTCCAATGGTTTTTAGATGCTGCGAAGTCGCATCCCAATGAGCTGAAGCTGGTGGGGGCCCATTGCCATCTTGGATCAACAATTACTAAGGTTGTCACTAACTGGTGCCTGTGTAATTTTGATCTCACTTACTTTATATGCACATGGTTCCTATCATCTCTTGGATGTTCCATAGAGAGTGAGGGAAGGAACATCAAATGTGTGACAATTTTTCAAAGTTTTAATGCCTTAAAAGAAAATTTTGGGCCTCAGTTTCAGACTGGAAGAAACCCTGTGGTCTGTGCAGTAACAATTATCACAATATACTTCCTGACTCTAGAAATTCTTGCCCAAAAATTTACAAAACTTGCAATTGTAATTCGAATAGTTTTTTTGTCAGTAATTTGAAAGGCAATTCAGAGAGGTCGTGGTTTTCTAGGTGGACATTTTCAGGGATGCTGCGCTTCTTATGGTGAATTACATTGATGAAATTCGGGCTCAGGGCTTTGAAATTAGTTACTTGAACATTGGAGGTGGTTTGGGAATTGATTACCATCATACAGGTGCTGTCCTTCCAACTCCTATGGATCTCATCAACACTGTAAGTTTACTCATTCTGCCCAGTGGCGTTTTCTCTTTTCCTTGCCATTGGATTCTTATAGCTTCTCTACTGTAAATATAGGCAATTTATACTATTTCAGACCATAGTGGATGAACCAATAAACAGTCATAAGAATTATCCAGAAAAGAATGAAAAGAGAAAACTATAAAAAAATAATGTACTCTAAAAAGCAAAATAAATTAAGTGAGGAAAGTAATTAAAGAAATGATGCATTGGAAAATAGCAAAAGAAAACTGAATGAAACGTATTAAGGAAGTTCAGACAACTAATAGAAATTAATTGTGACTCTAATAGTGAAATAATTCGGAGTTCAAAAATAGGTTCATGTTGTCCAATTTTCAGCAGTGCATTGATATCACATTTTTAAAGAACTAACTGATATTCTAAAAGCTATAAATCAACTTTATATAAAGGCATGTTAATCATATGGAGAGCAAAACAGTTGCTTTTGATGATTCTTGGAAAGGTTGGGATATATTTGCTTTTACTAGAAAGATATGACTCATTTTGGAAAAAGTTATTTTAGGAGGCTTAATCTTCTGAGGTAAATATAGAGGTTAGACATTAGGCTGGAGCCTCAAGATGCTTTGTTCATTTCGAGAGAACAGGAAGAAGAATCACATTCGATAGAATGATTGATTCTTAAAGATGTTGTGAGAACCTCAACTTACTCTCTGAAGCCCACTGGAATTTACATTAGATATTCACCAAAATGTAGATTCGTGATGCTTGTATACGATGTTTTTGAATTGCCTTGGGCCAGATACTCACCGATCACCACTGGCCCGAGGCTAGTTACTTGGGTGAGTTTGAGTAGACTCGCCTGAGTCCCGCTCACCACAAATATAAAAAGAAGAAAAACAAAAAGAAGGGTGAGGAATTTGTTAAAAAATATTTAAAAAATCGGCAAAAATAAAATAAGTGATAGGAATCACTAAAGACTATAGAAGATGAAAAAAAACTATAAAATATAGATGGTCTTAAAATTTGATTTATATCACGAATATTTCAGGAAAAAGAAAAGAAAAAGGAAATAAAAATTGTCTAAAAATTTGATTTATATCATGAACATTTCAGGAAACAGAAAAGAAAAAGGAAATAAAAAATTGGATCATGTGATAGGAAATGTTCCCAAATCATCTTACAACCCATCAAAATAATCTGACAAACATATTTCTTAACATTTTTTTGTATTTTTTACCTCTTTTTTGGGGCCTGGCAAGCTGCCTCTGGAACTTGCCACAGCTTGTGAATTTACAGAAAATTTTCCTCTTAAGAAAAAGGTTCCACATAGATGCTCAACAAAAGCATATGAAGACACATGAATATTTGTTGAGTTCGTATTTATTTTCCTCATCTTGTTTCCAAATTTTAGGCAAAATTGTTGAAACCAGATGTTTTGGTTCCTAGGTACGAGAGCTGGTCCTTTCCCGAGGTCTTAATCTTATTATCGAGCCTGGAAGATCTCTCATTGCAAATACCTGCTGTCTGGTCAACCGGATCACTGGTGTTAAAACAAATGGAACCAAAAATTTCATTGTGATAGACGGAAGCATGGCAGAACTTATCAGGCCTAGTCTCTATGGGGCTTATCAAGTAATTTTCTTACCCAAAATAATCTTTGCTCTTATGTGCTAGCAATTTTCAATGACCATGTTATTGGAATGTGATAATTCCCATGGACTACAATTGTACTGTAATCCATGTGATTATAGTACCGTATCACTTTCAATGAATGATTGCATTGTGTATGCTATGTTAAAGATCTTAAATTGTTGTGCTTGGAGTGAGTTCATTAGAATGGATGAGGTTATAAACCTCTGAGTTTCCATGCCTTGGGAGGGGTTTAAGTAATTCTGCTACTTCTCCTATGAAGTCTTGCATCTTGTTATTTGGGGGCATCCTTTATTCCTGGCTCCCTGGAATCATACCCTTGGTTATTGGCAATTTCTATATGTTTCCATCTCAAAATGATCAGGTTGTGGAAACAGGAGATTCGATTTGTGACAAAATTTTGCTCACGTATTTATTTATTTTGGTGGGTGGTTGGGGGGGAAGTAGGTCAGCTAACATGATTTGTAATAGGGACATGCTTTAAGTTTAGGAGTTTGAATCTTTTGCTTGACCTCCCTCTTAGAAACTGGGTGCTGGGTGGTGCACAACTGGACTCATTATGGGAATTTTTGGCTAATTTTTTTATTGATATTTTAATTAAAATTTTTGTAGATAGTAAATAGCAACATATTGAAAATTGTGGTTCCAATTTTGGCCCCTTTCAACTGATTATAATCCAATCTCAATTGGAGCCAAATTCCTGGGTGTAATGGTGTGCACATGGATATATGCTGCTTTATACTAAATTTGTTTAAATGGTAAAATCAATAGAATTTCTCAATATCTTAGCAAAAAATTCAAGCTTTTCGGAAACTTTCCAGGCCCGCTTTCTGTCCTTTTCTGTTATAGATATTGCATCTGTGCTTTATTTTGGATGTCTTCAAAGACTTTTGAGTATAACTGTGTGGGACTTCTTATTACACGAATAAGTATCTACAGGCTTCCTCATATCACACAAGGATCCAATATTTTTATTTTTATTTTTATTTTTATTTTTTCTTTGATAAGTACATGGATCATTAATTTTTCAAGACAAAAATGTGTCTTAACAATCCATTAATAAGATTTCACTACAATTTGTATTGTAACTTTTTTTCTTCCAAATTGCGTATTATAGCTTATTAACTGTAAAAGGAATTTGGTTGGTACAATATATTCTGCATTGTCTCTTAGGAGACATCAGATACTTTTAGTTCAAGATAAAAAAAAAAAAAAAACAATATATTCTGCATTTTTTAAAATTTTTATCAAAAAACATGTGGTTGATATGTTCCTAGGTAAGACATTAGTTTAATGATATGGTTGTTTTTTAATTTTTAAAAAGAAAATGGAAAAAATTGCATATAATGATGATGATAATTTGATATGGGGTAGCCTATTTTCAGTTGCCAGTAGTTTTCCGAACCGACAAAAGTCCTGATAACACAGATTTCTCATTTTCCACATGATGTTGATGGTCATACCCATTAAAGAGGTTGTGAGAAAATTGACCAGAGAAAAAAAGGACTTTGCTTTTGTGCTTGCCATAACTGAGTTTGCTTGTCATTAATGGCAGTTACAAATGTTGTTAGTTTGAAGACTTCAGATTAACTGTTTCTGTTTGAGACTTTTATTGCTTTACTTCATTGATATCTTTATCATCTTGATTGACAACTGATTGTTCTACCTTATTGTTTATATATAATTTCAGCACATAGAGCTTGTTTCTCCTCCAGCACCTGATACTGAAGTTTCTACCTTTGACGTGGTTGGGCCCGTCTGCGAATCTGCAGATTTCTTGGGAAAAGATCGAGAATTGCCGACCCCTTCGAAGGTCTCTCTCTCTCTCTCTCTTTTTCTGTGTGTATGTGCATGTGCCTGTGCGTGTGTGTGCATCTGTTGGCTGGTTGTTGGGGGCAGGTTCTCATATTTTGGAAGAATTACTGTTATTGCTTTTTATGAGTTAGCTTTGTCCAAATGAAGCAGATAAATTACGGTGATTGCACCATTTTTTGGAGTCTAGGATCAAGTCTCTTGTGGGAGGGGGAGGGCGATGGGGAGGGGGGGGGGGGGGGAGGGGTGGGGGAGACTGCTTTTTGAATGGGGAAATAGGGACAGAATTGTGATAGAAATAGCATCTTATGAATTTGTACAAAAATATTTTCTTAAATCACCCAACTACATACACTCCTAACCTCCACCTGTCATGTCCTGCGAGTGTATGAGAGAGAGAGAGAGAGAGAGAGAGAGAGAGAGAGAGAGAGAGAGAGAGAGAGACCGGGGTTCTGACGTTACTTTTTTTCCAGAGAAAATCTGTAGTTTTGCATTACTTTTATAGGGAACATGTTTGTCATTTTTACGAAACTGGTATGGTTAATGTGGGTTGTTGGGTATCACTGTAGCCAAATTCTAGTTCTACATATTTTATTTTACCACTCTTCCCATAAAATAAAATAAGTTATTACAAATTCCATTTGAAGTTGATGGGTTTTGCATTTTCCAGGGTGCTGGCCTTGTCGTTCATGATGCCGGGGCATATTGCATGAGCATGGCATCGACATATAATTTGAAAATGCGACCTCCTGAATATTGGGTATGTAGTTTTCTTTATTGGCTACTTAGCCTTCATTTCGTTTATAATCGTTTCTCACAATTTATTAGCCTGTTACTATTAATTGAAATCTAGTCCAACCCCATGTTGTTAGATTTTGAATTTCTTTGGATTCCATTCGGCAAAGTCTCGCCTTGTCTGAATTCACATTTTTGAGCTTTAAATTTTGACTGGCACTGGAACTTACAGACAGTGCATTTGTAGTTTTGTCTCTGACTGCTGGTCTGGCTAATCGCTTGTTTGGTAGATCGTCCCTCTTTGATGATTGCTGGTGGCCTGACCACCAGCTCTGGCTGGCAGACAGTGCGTGTCTGATGTGTCTGATCATAGGTCACTAGCTGACCGTCGGTCTCTGATTATTCGCCAGTGTACCTGATCGCTAGTCTTTGGCTAACTGCCATTGTGTCTGACTACCTGTCTCTGGCTGACTGCTTGACTGTGATCGACTGTCGTGGTGTTTGACTGTTTTTGTGTCTGATCACCAGTCATTTTGCTGACCATCAGTCTCTGACTGACTGCCAATTTGTCTTGAGAAATCATCAATAGAAATGAAAAAGTATCTCATCCCACTGTTAGGCTTGGTTGACTGGATGATTGTTCAATAGTTTGATCGTTTCCAGTTTGCGTATGTTTGGTAGTGTTTTGAAATAGAATATAGAGATAGTTGTAGAATAAGAAATGATCAAATAATCCTGAATTCTGGTAAGTCGTAATATCGGCTACAAAATGGCCTAGAACTTTGAATATGTCCTCTAAATGGCATGATGAACTACATATAAAAAATCAGAAGAGATGGAATTCATCACATAGGGCATATGAAAGTTCACCTTGAGCATTCTATGGAGTATGAAAGCCTTGTGGCGAACTTCTGAAAGATGACCAAATATTGTCCAAATGTCCTTAAATTTGGAGGAAGGTTTGATGAAGATGACGTAAGAGTGTTCAACCAATTTTCATCTAGTTTGGCTATGTTTCTATCTGTGAATCAGGAGTTTTCTAAACCTGCATATAGGCAAGGGATCCTCGCAGCGAACCTCAGATATGGACCCAAATCGTGTCCGAAGCGACCTAAATTTGGCGGGGATCTTGGAAATAGCTTTGTTAGCATGTGGATGAAATTTCGAACAATTCGGTGATGTATTGGATGGGTTTCAATAACTACGCAAGCAACACATACATGGTTTACATGCCCTTTGTTGTGTTATTGCCCTATTGATCATACAAGGTGGCGCAACTTTGTACATACGCTTCTCTTAGTCTAATAACACTAAGAGAAAATATCATGGAATTTGGATTGGGCTTTATCCAATTCCCATGATTTCACCACGAGCCTTCTGTCTTGGTTTGTGGGCTCGTGACGAACTAGTACATTTTGATATTTGTTGATGTTGAATTGACAGTAGATCATTCCAGAATGATCTACAAGCCCTATGGAACGTTTGAACAAGATTTGGCCCACTTAATGAAATTAGGGCAATAATAGAGAAGGTTTCTATTTTGGGTTTTAAATGAGTTTTTGTCCACAATATATAAGTATCTCATGGAATCTAAATATCTAATTTCAGATATCAGAAGAAGATATTGGAAATTATTTCTTGAAGAAGAATTCTATTTTGAATGAAATGAGATCAAGATTGGATTATTTTTGTCAAGTTTCTATAAACTTTGAACAGATTTTGGGAAGTAATTTGAGCTTCAAATATTTTGATATATACGACAAGATTTTGGATGCAACCATTGCCATTTGACTTGTTTTTTGATGGCCAATCAAGTTTGGGACATGATAAGATCCAAAAACTTGCCGAAAAGAAGCAATTTCATGGCCAAGTGCGTTAATTTCAGGTTTATCCACCCTTAACGTCAAACTTGCTATTTTGAATGTTTGATCTATGAATTGTTGGGTTATGTGCGCATTAAGGCATGTAATCTCTAAAATTTGATCCTCTTATGCCTTTAGAAGATAGAAGACTCTAGAAACATGAGATTTGAAGAGAGAGCTTCCATAATTCGAAGTTTCTTTCTTATTTATTAAGTTTCAAGCCCTTTATATCTTGCTGATTCAGGGCCGAGACTTAGAGAGAGCCTCCTAGAAAACATAGATCTTCATAATGAATCCAACTTGGAGTATGTTTAAGGATTTCTAGAGAGAAAAAACCAGTTTGACACACCTTCAATCATATGCAAGGTATATAAATTCATATTTGAATTCCAGTGTCTCTTTCTTGTACTTTTCTTGCTTGTAGTTTATACGTCTTTGTAATCCAAAGGGTGTTCTTTTCTTTGAATAAAGATTGGATGTAAGTCAGACGAGTTGTTCGCAAACACTCTTGAACTCTTCCTGAACCCTTTTCAATAAGAAAAAGAACTCTTGATTTTTGTACAATCTTGAGTGAGTTTGTTCATTTGTATGATTCACTGGTCTATTTGATTGGAGTCATATATCTTAGTACACTTTTTTGGCAAAACAATGTTAGTATTGACCCTGTGGTAGTATCTAGAGTGGCAGGGGGACATGGTTTCTTCAATGCTTATTCTACTCCCAAAGTCATTATGGAAAATAGATCTTAGATTGTGACCTTTTGAAATTTACTCCTTTGAAGCGTTCCTATGTAACGAAATTCTGGCTCATAGCTTTCAACAAGTTCCTAATTCCCATCCTCTGCTTAGGATCTTTGACACTTTGAATAGAACGAGACCATCTCGTGCTGTTGCATGCGGTTCTAAGAATCAAACCTATGTCTCCAAAGCTACTATGGAGTCAGAGTTAAGTCGCCTCGGAAGCCGATAGTAGAGAGGCAGAGCGACTTAAGGAACTTAATGGTACATGTACCACTTATTCAATTCAATATGTGTAGTCTTAGTATAATGTAATCGTGAAGCAGCGGTATATGGAGGAAAGAGTACGATATATAATAGAAAGTTTAGACAAACATTTGCTTGAGACACAACAAGCTAAGATCATACTGGAAGATGGAGTAATTTCAGTGTCCTACATATGATCTACCATGAACTTGGTTTATCCATTAACAAAAAGACCATGCAAGGAACCAAGTTCGGTAGTCAACTAGATGGATGGGATTGAAGCCACTTATGATATGCCACAAAGAGGTGGGGACCTACCTGATAGACAAGGAGACCCAAGTCTAGGAAAAAAATCTCTCATATGACGTCTGATGGCTTGTACCATAAAATTTTATTAAATGGAAATTTGCATATTTCTTTCCCGTCACTGGTTGTTATACTGCAATGAATGGAAAGGTTGAGCTATGTTCTTAATGAATTCATTTACCTAGATGATGTAATGCCTAAGCAGCAGTACAAAGCTGCCAGATATCGTCCATAGATCAACCTATTTGAGCATGGAAGTAGAGGCCTCTTCCTATAAGAATTACGTAATCTCTAAAAGCACTCATGGAAACCAGCAATTGGTGCAGGATCTTAAGTGCGTAATCCTTTAGAAACCATAGCTTCTTGAAAGTTAATGTGTTATATGTGGAGGCTGACCTTTAATGGGTTCAGTTCAAGGTTCCCTATTCACTATCTTGGTGAGTGTTTTGCGTAGCACTGCATAAGAGTTCAACTTTGTGTGAACTCTCACGCATTATTCTTCCTAAATCCCAAGTTGGGAGTATTTTGGGGTTTTAAGTTGTTTTGAAATTGGTGGGAAATTGTTAATATTTAGATGATGTTTGAAAACAAGTTTTAGAATTTCGGAATTTGTTATGGATAATTTTGGTAATTTAGTTCTCTTCAATCTCAAGAGAAAAAGCTAATTGAAAAAACGCTGGGATGATGATGATGGTTCTCTTTATAGCCACAGGGCCACATTATGGGCTTGCAGGACCACAATATGGATCTCACAGTGGTCAGGGGACCACAATAAGGTTCACTTTGCAATAAAAAAAATGGTTGATTGTATTGTCTTCGGACCATGAGGTCTAATTTTATAATATAGTCCATTGAGGACCACAATTTTTAAGTGTGGACTCTCTTGACCAAAATTGATGTGTGGACCATAGACCACATTGTTGAAGTGTGGATCTCATGGACCACATATTTGCTAGATTTCAATGTGAACATGGAGATGGACATGTTTCACCCTGCATGACAGTTCGCCATGTGTCATAATGGAGATGACACTTGTCCATTCGTAATAAATGTATAACACGCTACCCGCATACTATTGCCCGTTTTAACTCGAGCACTATTTTCATCTATTGAAGTGAGATTTATAGCTATGTTGTTTGTTTAAGTTCTACAACTTTCTCAAAAGGAAAATTGTTTTGCTGGACCGCATTTCTAGATCCATCTTAATGGATGCAAATAGGTGGTCCATATGTTTTTTTTATAGAATTATTATTTTTAATTTTCAAAATTTATTTATTTATTTATATTCATGATCTTCGTATTAGAGATTAGAGATTACATGTCCAGTCCAAAAATCTATCAAAAATAGATTTTTAAAAGTTGACTCATTTCTACATGGGCTCGTAGAAACCGTTTAAAGTTTGATAAGCACTTTTAACGTAAATAATTTGTATAAATGCAAATGTTCTATACATACATTTGAATTTCTTAGTATAAACTAATAGATTGCTAAACGTGAAGGGATCTCAAGACTCGCTAGCCCTGTGTCTCAAAAAACTATCTCTCACTCTCAATTTTCTTCTCTTCTTCTTCAATGTTGAAACCTAATGAATCAGCCCGTGTATTTCCTTTCATTTTTCTTGTGTTGCTTTTTTACTTCTTTATTTCCTCGCTTTTTACTTCTTTATTTGCTCTCCCTCCCTCTCCTCTTCCCCCCCTTCCTCCCCCGCCAGCTTTTCAAAGGCTACCCACAAAAGACATCTTTATACTAAGTGGAGTTTTATAAATAAGATTTTGGCATATTTGAACTAATATACATAAAAAATCACTGTTGTAGGGCAAGGAAACAATAAATAATTATTTCTTTGGTAGCAAGTTAATAGATATAATAATTATTTTCTTGAAAACTAAGTCAGCGAATGAACAAGAGTTACAATCTAATAGGAATGGATTCAAAGCCTAATATCGAATGGGGGTAATCCAACTTTTTAGTGGTCGAGCATAAACGTTGATTTTAAGATATTGATATATAAATGTGACTGCAAGTTGATATCACATAATGAGCCATTAGTGGTTTGTCCTACATGGATATAACACAGCCTATCCTTAAATATGATTGTCAAGCATTTAAGCCAAGCATATTAAAACAATAGGAATAGAATAGGAGTGGAATGAGGCAGAAAAGCCCATACCCGAATTCAGTCTTCTCTCTCCGTCAAACCCTCTTATAGTCCTTGTGTGATCCACTTTTCGAAATTGTGATCCATTGTGGACTATATTATAAAATTAGACGTCATGTTTCCCAGACTATATAATAGAGCAAATTGTGATCCTGGGACCACATAATGATCCAAATTGTGGTCCCTTGACTACAATGAGATAGATATCGTCATCCAAGAAGCCCCTTGAAGGCCATAATTCGGTTTCATGACCATAAAGGTACCGAATAGCCATTACAAATCCTGAAGTCCTAAGTTATCTTGGAACACAGTTATCCATAAATTAACAATTGGCACTTGTGTTTGGCTGGAATTTATTGAGATTCTAATGGTGGAATTCCAAAGAGTATTACTTTAATTTCTGGTCTTGAAGTAAATAAAGCTACAATTTTGTTTTGTACTTGTCAATAGGAATTCGTTTGATTCCTTGTGGTTTTATTGGATGAATTTGTTCTGTGTTTTTATAGGTGGAGGATGGATCCATTGTTAAAATAAGGCATGAGGAGACATTTGAAGATCATCTCAGGTTTTATGAAGGCTTGTAACTGGATTACATAAACCCTATTCTCTACCGAGTTTAATATGCGGATGTGTTGAAATCGTCACCAGTTGCGAGTGCTTCGCAAGAGAAATGATAATTTATGCTTAAAATGTATGCTTATATCGCACATGATTTGCAATCTTAGAAGAGAGGGGGATCTGTGCGTCACACTAAAACAGACACCTTCCTTCACAGGGTTTGCGAACGTTTTTTTTTTTTTAGTTACATGATTTGCAACCTAGAGAGAGAGAGAGAGAGAGAGAGAGAGAGAGAGAGAGAGAGCACATTCTATAAGAGAGGGAGAGCATATAATACACATGGTATAAGCACCGAGAGAGAAAGTACAATACACATTGTATAAAAAAGGGGAAGTACAACACGCATGGTATAAGTACACAATACATAGTGCCTGTCAAGAAAACGAATGGGAAACTCTGTCTGCATTGATTTTCATAATGTGAACGCAGCATACCCAAAAGACAACTTTCCTCTCCCAATCACGACACTGATGATTGAATTCACAGTAGCATGTGAAGCCTTTCTATTTATGGATGGCTACTTGGGGCACAATTAGATCAGAATAATGCCTGCAAATGAGAAAGCATTGATGATGTCAATAGCGTGTGAAGCCTTTTTATTCATGGATGGTTACTTGGGGCACAATCAGAGAAATAATGCCTAAAATGAGGAACTGACAGCATTTCGCACTACTAAGAAGATATATTGTTATAAAGACATATTATTTTGCTTGAAGAACTCTGGAGGTACTTGCTAGCTAGCAATGATGGTTATCTTTCAGGATATTTTGTCAGACATTCACATTCACGAGCTTGGGGTGGTAGAAGCTGCGAAAACATCAGCCCAAGATTACCCTCTCAAACGTGTGTTGGGGGGGTCAAGTCTAGCAAATTCCTGGGTTTTGTCATATGGCATTGAGTTTAGATTTATCAAGTGAAAATTAAAGCCATTCAAGATATGCTACCTCCAGAAACCTCGAGGATTTAATTTCTCTTAAAGGCAGGCTAGATTTGTTTCAATTTTTAAAAAAGATGCAAGCCATTTTCTAGGTATGAAGATGTATGCCCCTTTAATATGGGGCGATGCTTGTCAAAAAGCATCCCAAGAGATAAGGACAAGTCTTAAATCATCGGTTACAAGCAGGCCATTGATACAATATTTGAACGCTCTAGAAGAGCCGTTAGGAGCCCTCCTTGCATAGCATAACGTGGAGGGGAAAGAAGTGGCTTTGTGTTATCTAAGCCGCGCAATGATAGTGGCTGAATATTATTATTAACCCATTGAAAAGTTGTGCCCTGCCTTAGTGTTTGCCATCAAAAAGCTAAGGCACTATTTGTTGGACCACCCATTCAACTTATTTCACGAGTAGACCCTATTAAGTACCTAATGACGTGATCGATCTTGTTGAGACATCTAGCCAATTGGGTATTGCTCCGTATGGAGTTTGATATTATTTATGTCGCACAAAGAGCTGTGAAAGGGCTGGCACTTGCAAACTTTCTAGCTGCACATCCTCGGTTAGAAAGGTCTTCGTTAAATAAGGACCTGCCAGACGATGAGGTTGTGTATTGAAAAAGAAGAATCAAAGTGGCAATTGTTCTTTGATGGTGCATTGCATGAAAAGGGATCAAGAGCTCAAATTTTGTTCATACCTCCTGATAAGGGTCTCCTCCCTAACGTGTTTTCTTTAGAAAAGAAGTGTTCCAATGGCAAAGCAAACTATCAGGCTTTAATAATTGAGACTCCTAGAAATTTTGGAGATTCCCAGTTGGTGGTATGTCAAAAATCCATAGCTTATGCCCCATTTCTCTATCAGGTCTCTTTGACTAATATACCTCAAGGACGTAATGTTCAACCTAATGCATTGGCAAAAGCTGGGAGCTACGTTGACTCTCAAGTCCAGAGTACGCACCCCTATCCTACTTTAGGAATGGTGCATGCTTCCCAGGATGGAAGAGCCTGATTTAGATGAAGAAAGTGATCTATGGGCTCAATTCCCTCTATACCCTCTAGGAGCAATAAAATTGATCTATGGGTTCAATTCCCTCTATACCCTCTAGGAGCAATAAAAGTTATCTATGGGCTCAATTCCCTCCATACTCTAGGAGCAACAAGTGAGACTGTTGAAACGTTTGCTCCCTCAAATGTTCTTTCTTGTGCCAAAACCATTGAAGGAGATTTGCAACATCCCTTTGGACGCTTCGAAATGTGAATGGTTAAAAAAGATGGATGTTTTAAAACATGTAAAACAAGGATAGACTCCAATTAATGTCCTTACCAGAGAACATCACATTTCGGGGCCAAATTCGCCCACACATTGTTATTTTGTTATATAATAGAAACACATGGTTTTTTCATATATATATATATATATATATATATATATATTAACCAAATAATACAACAAAAGTAAACAAGGCCAATTACCATTGATTCTGGCCTTGAGACATATACATTCATTTCTAATAAGAAAGACAAACATACGTATTAAATGAAAGGAGATAACATCAAAGGGACATCAGCTTGTATACTTGATCTACGGAAAGGATGCTAATCATATGTCTACTTTCTTTTTGAGAACGGGCGTCAAGTAGGTATTTGGAACACTGAATCAATCTCTTTTTCTATTTCTCTTTATCTCACTCTATCTTGCTCATTGTAATCAATGTTCTAACATAGAATGTGGCGACGAGATATAGACCTCATAAGAGTGTCTATTTCAAAGAACATGTGCGAACCCCTCCTCTTGACTATTAATGGGGCTTTTAGAGTTTCAACGAAGTGATAGACTTCAATCTTTCATTGATAACTACAAGGATATCATCTTTTGATCTGCATTGTTGATCTTCTGCCGATGTTTATATCTTCTTCAATTTCAGCGCTAAATCCTCATATCCATCCTTATCTCCAAATGAATTTTGAATTCCACGAGCTGGTCTTATGCAGATTCAAGTTCAAGCTTGGGTCTTCACACGAATTTGAATTCGTGAATAGGTCTTCTGAATTCAAGCTTAGCTATATGCGAATTCGAAATCATATCTATGTGATCTGTAGATTTGTTCATTCATATCTAGTCAACATCCATTAAATATGCAGGCTTGCAATCCGGCGGAGCTATCTCATGAGGAAAATCAGGATGTTGTCTCTTTTTAATGCCTGTCTGTTCGATCTTCTGCTATTTGGCAAGACACACTTCTGCATATCTCCCATGGCCTCGTTCACTTGTATTGAATATTTCCACACCTTTTAAGGGTGATAGAATATTGAATTAGGGATCTAGTGGTCCTAGTCCGATGGGAAAATTTCTCATATTAGGGGAGAAATCCCAATTTTGGTAGCCAAGTATCATTTTGTTTGCAACATACAATGTATTGAGCTTCTAAGGGTCCAACCGTCGGGCTATACAGATGATGGGCTAAACCACATCCGATTGATACAAAACTTCAAGGGGAGGGCTATAATGCCTCAAGCATGGTTCCTTGAGAGTCTCGGCTTAATCCCGAAAACATCAACTTTTGGGGTGTTAGTCAAAGCATATCTGAACTGAAGGTGGATACGGACATGGGTTAAGCCATGTCCAAATATTGCCTAAGTCATATCACCCCTAGATTTTAAGCTCTATAAGGCCTCAACATGTATATCTTTATGGATTTACCTCAATATATCAATATATGGTGAGGTTTCCCTTTTGTTTCCTCTGTCAAAACCCCATTATCTTTAACGACTGATGTATTTGAAACAGCCATATCACATCTCACCCAGAACTCCTCCAGTATCCGGTAGACAAGCATTTGTGTGCCATGGAATATATGCATTCTAGAGTTCCGTCTCAAATAGAAACGTCTTCATAATCTCTTATCATAGACCATAAGTTATAATGCATGGGTATAACTAACGGTAAATGCCAAAATTAACCCGTATATGTTCCTCCATATATTACAGGGCCTGAGGAGCATATGTATCCTAAATCTATCTCAAGATGAGATGGGTTTAATATCTTAAGTCAGCCTTGAATATTGCTTAGTTGAAGAGCTATTGGCATTATATCTTTATCGGTCGTGAGTTAGAACATTTAGGGACAAATTGATGAATCAATACAACACAAGCATTTCAGGTCTCTCATATGATGGATCTTGATCATATCATATATCTCATTTCATGTGAGTCATATTTGAGTAGGTATTATCAAGAATCGTATTCATATCTTTATCAACTTCATAATTGTCCAGCTTACATTATAGGCTTTGCTGTCTATCAACATTTTGATAGACCGAGCATTCATTATAACGCACTTAATCTTATATGGGACTGAGGGTCCATCCTTTCATATCTTCGGAGGATTTACTTGTCAAGTTGACGTATCCCTATTGAGTGTACGTTATAATGCATCTAGTCCTGTATATGACTAAAAGCACACCCAACACCCTTTGTTGACTTCATTTTGCATGGCAAATTACCACCAGAAAGAAAGGAATGGCACACATTAAGGAGACGTGCCACCTAATTTATGACTATTCTATCGTTGATCTTATGATGGAGTTTACTCTGATGCCTTTCAAATAAAGAAATGGCAATAGAGGAAGTACATGCTAGTGTATGTGGCATGCATCATGACTCAAATACTTACACAACATTCTAAGTCTCACTTTAAATGGATCACGAATAAGAGAGATTTTGTCCGTCCAAATGAACATATTTCCTTTAGAAATTACATTAGCAATACTAGTGGATTGCGGGTAGAACCTCTTTCAAATGAAAAATCCATTAAATATGAAATTTGGAGATGTGAGAGAGGACTCAGACAAAAACAGAATAGTCCAAGTTTCACCTCAAATGGATTTCAGATGATAGAGAT
Source organism: Amborella trichopoda (assembly GCF_054954075.1). Classification (NCBI taxonomy): domain Eukaryota; kingdom Viridiplantae; phylum Streptophyta; class Magnoliopsida; order Amborellales; family Amborellaceae; genus Amborella; species Amborella trichopoda. The sequence continues at coordinate 22,435,155 of NC_142338.1, read as the reverse complement.
ATGGTCTGTCCAAGTTACTATATTTCTGTTGGAAACTGTGTCAGCATATCAGGGGATTCCAGATTCAACCACTTTAAATGTACAATTCAATAAACGTTGCACCTTTTAAGGATGATAAAGAATTGAATCACAACTCCAATAGTCCTAGTCCCATGAGAAAATTTGTCATATCGAGGGAGAAATCCCAATTTTTTTGACCAGGTGTCATCCCAGCTGTAACTCATGGGGGATAGAGCTTTTATGGCTCCAACTGCCGGGCGATGTGGATGATGGGTTACGCTGCCTCCGTTTGATATGAAAATTCAGGGAGAGGGTTATAATGCCTCAAACATGAGTCCCTAAGAGTTTCAGCTTAATTCCAAAACATGAAGTTCTAGGAGTGTCAGTCGAGGCATATCTTAACTGACGGTGAATATAGACATAGGTTAAGCCAAGTTCAAATATTGCCAAAGTTATATCACTCCTAGACTTTAAAACATATGAAGCCTTAACATGTATATCTTCAGTAATTTACCTCAATATAGCAACATATGGCAAGGTTTCCCTTATGCTCTATCTGTTAAAACCCTATTATCTTTAACGAACGATGGATTTAAAAGAGTCATATCACATCTCACCCAGAACTCCTCCAGTATTCAGTGTGGATGCATATGTGTGTCATGGAATATATGCGTTCCAGAGTTCTGTCTCAAATAGAAATGTCTTCATTATCCCCTATCATAGACCGTAAGTTATGATGCCATGCGTAACTAACGATGGATTTAAGAAAATATGTACATCAAACCACATCAGATTCTTCCACATATCACATGGATAGGCATATTGAGCCTTAAGAGTATATGTATCATAAAACTTGTCTCACAATGAGATGGCTTTCATATATTTTATCATCGACTGTAAGATAAACTTGAACAGGCTTAACTTATGAGCTATCATATCTGTTATCGGTCGTGAGTCAGAACATATAGAGGCTGACTGAGGAATCAGGGTTCCGAAGGCATATTGGGGCCTTTATATCACGAATTTTGAACATATAATTGGTTAGGTGCTTCGATCTTGCCTCCCCGGATCTAGGTGATCGGGTGACATGTGTCTCAGGTTGAAAAAACTCGGGACTTGAGATTGCTCTCTCGGGAACCTCGTTCACAGAACAAGGGCAAGTGTCTAACTAGTGAGAGAGGAATTTTAACGTGAGGTCGGGACAAACCTCACCTGGGTCCGTGACTTACTCAGGCTGACTCACGTGGGCACCCTCTTAGATCATGACGGAAAGCCCCTCAACTGCTTCAGCTGGTTCAGAATCACTTCCCTTGACCTACAATCTCCTTGTTTTCTGCACAACATTATCATGGTTAACTTGCAAAATAAGTGGGCCGGAGGACCCAACCTTGTCTCAGGGCAATGCACATTCATAAGTGAGGGTGATGAAGTGAAAGGTTCGAATAAAGGTAGAAAAGAGAAGAGAACTTGGTAAGGGGACAAGACTAGCATGATGGTTGGACTAGTACAACGACCAACTCAGAGTGGTAGTAAGACGAGCATGGTATTACGACCAGCATGACGACAATGCTACTCTAAACCGAGGCCGATATGATTGTCCTAATCTGGTGTGGCAACAAGATGGGCATGGTACTCAGGACCAGTACAACAGCAATTCTGTTCGACAGTCAGATCGCTATGGCAATGCTAGGCTGAGTCTACCCTCAGTCAAGTGAGAAGAGAAGAGAATGAGGAGGAAGCGCGAGACAACGAAGAGACGAGGTCCCGAAGGTGCTTAGGCATCGTCATTCACAGCTGTGGAGTAGCAGTGTCACGGCCCTTGGACGACGCTAGACACTACTGCTCATGGTTGGAGGGTGAGCAGTGCCAGCCGTGAGCAGTGAACTATAGATAGCACTAAGCATCGTCGTTGGCAACACAAGAAGGCAGCACAACCCTTCGTGGCGACGATAGCCTATTGTGAAGCACGCGGCGATAACCACTTGTGAAGCGTGCGACGATAGTTCTTTCTAAGGCCCACAACGATGGGCATAAAACGTAAGAGAAACTTATGGACAACTATAGGCACCGAGCACACGGAAGAACCTTGTAGACGGCGATAAGCACTGAGTACGTGAAGGAAGCTCGCGGACGGCGATAGGCACCGAGCGCACGAAAGGAGCTTACAGATGGCGATAGGTGTTGTTGTGACCCTTCGCGGGCAGCGATAGGCATCGTTGTCTGTGATAGACGCGCAACAAGGGAAGACCCCTACAGGCGGCAATAGGCATCACCGTATGTGCTTCTCGTGGAGAGGCAGAGACAAATGAAGAGGAAGAGATAACAACTTGCACATCGCGGCGATCGTCATGCACGACTTGTGAAGCCACAGGAGGGGGAAAGAAAGAAAGAGGCGTGCACGACACTGCTACTGTCGTGCATGGCCTCTAAGAGAAGTTAAGATGAAGAAAAAGAAGAAGAAAGAGAAAGAAGAAAGAGAAGAAGAAAAGAAAAGAAGAGAGAGAAATATTTACCTTGAGTCTAGGGGTACCGATCCAAAAGTTTCTCTCTCCTTCCTTTCTCTCTCAAAACGTGACCCAACATAGGAAGAAAGAGAAATTTTATTAAGCAAAGTTCTCTTTGGCGAAGGTTCTGTGTATAATGGTAGTACATGTGATATATCGAGTTGTGCCTAAACATGGGTTGTTTGATCAAAAGTAAACCTAATTGTTGAAACTTAAGATTTAACTGAATTAAAAAAAATTGTAAAAGTAGGTGCAAAATGATTGATTTACCTCTTCCTAACAATTTGTGGAATTTCAAAACAGTCCCTGTGCCGCCCTAGAACGTGTGTGATCCTTCATGAATGATCCGGGGTTGTTCTGGTACTCGTTTGATCTAAAGATGATTGTTTTCTTATAAGGCTCGGCATGACGATCGATTTGATACCAACTTCGAGCCATGAATCGTGTTTTTAAGTCACGATCATGCGACATGAAATTTGGATGAATCTTGAAACTTTAGATCGATAGTGTGCTTGTTACTTGATGTTTTTCTATGATTTATTCGCTGAATCACAGTGACCATGCCATCACGATAGCGTGGCACCAACCGCAGCTCGATTTCGTGTCTGAATGAGGATTTTTCAACTTTGGAGTTTTGGCTGGAATCTGAAATTCCAGCACCGGAATTTGTAGTCACTTCATCGGCTTCATGTGCAAAATCCGACCATTCATCATGTACGGGGTTTGGACCATAGATGCTACGCACACGGTGCTATTAGTTTCTTGTCGATTAGGTCGTGAGAGCCGTGATTTGGCCACTCGAGCAAGGCGTGATACTGCTGATTTTCTTACAACTTTCTTCATGGATGAACAACTTCTCTCTACCTTTTCTTCACGCCCAGGAGTCGTCACGGGGCGTCCCACATATCGAAACGCTCGTCTTGATGAGACGAATATGTTTAAAAAATTTAAACGCAATCCAACTCGAGACATGTGAGATATGGGCGTCGAAAGTAACTGTTCATGACTACCCCTGTAATGGAGTTTAATTGCAGGTTGGCCGCATGGGAATAGTGTGCAGCCTAACCCTTTTTGCTATTTTGCCTATAATGTCTTCCTGGAGTGTCCGTTTAAGTTGAAATATGACCCCTGGAGGTTTTCAACTGTGACGGATCCAATGGTGGTGGTCTCACAGAAATTTGACGTATTGAAAATATAGTTCTAGTTATAGGGTCCATTTCAGAGTCCTAGAGGCTGATTCTACCAAAATTGTTCATCAGTCTGTACTTCCTTAGACATGTCGGAATGCAATGAAACTTGACAAGAGACTTTTAGAAGTCTTTATGAAGTCATTGACTAGTTTTGGGGCCATTATGAGACTATCAAAATTTCCACTGTATGATAGACTTTATTGACCGGCTTCTCCCTTTTATTTCGCATCAGGGACTCATGATGATGAAAAATGTCTTCCAACAGCATGCCCTGTTGAATGTTGTCCTTCAAGAGAAACGAGAAGGACGCTCATTTGGAAAATTTCCTCTGGCTTTATTTATTTTTTCTTCCTAACCACAGGTCTATGTGAACGTCGAGGAGATCTACATAATGCTATAACTAGGATACTCAGACGCTTGGATGCAATGTACAGGTCGATCTGTGGAGACTTTAGGGGGAGAAGAGACTTTTGAGGGATCTATCGAAGTCCTCACCCTCAAGGGACTATTTTGCGATTCTAGTAGCTGAGGATTTTGTATGGATCTCATCGGTCAGAATCGGGCCTATCTGGCGGCCAAGTGCTATGAACCTTTGGTCGGCATTGTTTGCTTCTACACCAAGTTTGCTTTTGATCATCAGGGTACCTTTGTGGGTCCCCTCCAGTCGGGGGCTTGTTTTTGGCTTGTCCCGAAGGTTTGAGCCTGTCGGTTAGGGGGAATTTTAGTGAGGCAGCCTCGTGGGCCCCATCCTGTTGGGTCCTATCAGGGGCTTTTTGTTGGCCTGTCTTGAAGGTCTGGCCCTGTTAGCTAGGAAGGTTTTTGGCAAGGCGATCTCATGGCGAGGCATCACCCTAAAGTCTCTGTCAGGTTGTGTCTTGGCTTTGTCAATTTCTTACCTTCGTAGGGTTCTTTAGCATTTTGGAGGTGAAGTGCAGGAGATCTTATGAGGCTTTCACTCACGGGTGAGCCATTTTATGTTGTGATTGGATACTGGCAGTTGAGGATTTTGTGTGGACCTCATTAGTCAGAATTATGCCTTGTTTAACAATTGGGTGTGATTGAGACTGTGGTGCTGCATCAACCTGCTTTTTGTTGATCTAAGCACCCTTTGCGGGTTTTCACCTGGACTGGGGAAGTGGGGCAGTAAAGACTATTTCACCAACCTCATTTATTTTTTGGGCTCTTTTACCCATGGCCTTGCGGCCATGTCTCCCCTTTTCATCCGTTTTTTCTCCTGGTGCCCTTTTGGGGTTTTCACCGTGCCCGAGTTTTTTATTTTCATGAAACTCTTTTACTCATGGTTTTGTGACCATGCCCGTCTGTCATTTTTACTCATGGCATTCCCTTGTTCAAGTATACACCATGCCCGTTATTTTCTTTTTTTTTTATTTATGAAGGTGTGTTTAGGGTCATGCCTTCGAGACTTATGCGGAGCCTTTTAACGTCATGCAGCCAGGACGTGGACTATAGTTTAGGGTCATACATCTGGACCGTGGTCGTGATGAATGGCAATTTGTGGAGGCCATGGAGTGAGTATGGTGATGGTTTTGGCTCACTTTGGGGAGATAGCACGAGGCTACCTATGAAAGATGGATGATGTATGAATGGTGAGTGAAAGGTGGTGACCCACTAGGTGATGCCTAATGGAAGATATTTTTTATCATCATGAGTCCGCAGTCAATAAAGCCTAACAAACAGTGGAAATTATGACAGTCTTAAAATGGCCTTAGAGCTGGTCAATATCTTCATGAGGACTCCTAAAAGTCCCCTGCCAAGTTTCGTCACATTTTGACATGTCTAAGGTCATGCAGACTGAGAAACGGTTTCGACAAAATCAACATCTAGCACCCTTAAATGGACTCCTATAACTAGAACTATATTTTCGATGTAGCAAGTTATTGTGGGGACTATCGTCATTGGATTCGGTACGGTTTAAAACCCCCAAGGGTCAAATTTCAGCTTAAACAGACATTCCAGGTAGATGTTATAGGCAAAATAGCAAACAAGAGGAGCCAGACGCTATTCCTATGTGGCCACCCTACAACTCAACTCCATTAAAAGGGTAGTCACAAACAGTGACTTTCAACGCTTATATCTCCCTCGTCCAAGATCGGATCGTGCTCAAACTTAATGAAGCGTGTTCATCTCGTCAAGACGAGCGTTTTTGATATATGGCACACCTCGTGATGACAACCAAGCGCGAAGACAAGCTAGAGAGAAGTTGCTAATCCGTGACGAAAGTGCAGGAAAATATGCATCGTCGCACCTCGCTCGAGCAGCCAAATCACACCACTCGCAAGCCCGATCGATGTGAAACCAATTCCATTGCGTGCGTAAGGTCTAGAGCTATCTCTAGTCCAAACCCCGTACATGATGAATGGCCGGATTCCACACACGAAGCCGATGAAGTGACTGTAAATTTCGGCACGAAATTCCAGATTCCGGCCAAAACTCCAAAGTTGCAAAATCCTCATCCAGACACGAAATCGAGCTGCAGTTGGTGCCACGCGATTGTGATGGCATGCTTAGTGTGATCCAGTGAAGAAATCATAGAAAAACATCAAGGAACGAGCACACTATTGATCCAAAGTTTCAAGATTCATCCAAATTTCATGTCGCATGATCATGCCCTAAAAATATGATCTATAGCTCAAAGTTGGTATCAAATCGATCACCATGTCGAGCCCTACAAGAAAACAATCATCTTTCGATCAAACTACCATAAGAACAACCCCAGATCATCCATGAAAGATCACGTAAGTTCTAGGGCAGCACATGGACTGTTTTGAAATTCCACAAATTGTTAGGAAGGGGCAAATTTCTCATTTTGCACCCTATTTTCCTATTTTATTTTAATTCAATTAAATATTAATTTCCAACAATTAGTTTTAATTTTGAAAAATCCACCCATGTTTTGGAACAATTCTATATATACTACGTACTACCATTGTACGCAGATCCACTAATTCATTCACGAGGAGAACTTTGCTTCAGACAATTTCTCTTTCTTCTTATTGTTGGGTCATATTTGGAGAGAGAGAGAGAGAGAAAGGAGACATAAACTTTTGGATTGGTACCCCTAAGCTCAAGGTAAATCTTCTCTCTCTTCTTTTCTTTCTTCTTCTTCTTCTTCTGGGCTTCTCACAAATGCACGGTGCCGTGCATGCCTCTTTCCTTCTTCCCCTCCAGTGGTTTCACAGGTCATGCATGGCGATGGCAGTGCCATGAACAAGATCCTTTCTTCTTTCTTTTCGTTTGTCTCTATCTCTCAACATGGTGTGCAGATGGTACTGCTCATCATCGTCTGCAAATGCGTTCTCGACACCTCAGTGAGGAGCACAGATGACGAAGCCCATTGTTGGCTACAGGGATCTCATTCTGTTGTGTGCCTATCACAGACAGCGATGCCTATTGCCGCTCGCGAAGGGTTGCGACAATACCTATCACCGTGTGTGAGCTCCTCTCTTACGCCCTCTGCCTATCGCAGACGACGATGTCTATCGTCGCTCGTAAAGGATCTTAGCGATACCTATCGCCATCCGCAAGCTTTCTTCGTAAGCTCGGTGCCTATCGTCTTTCGCAAGCTTTTTTCGTGCGCTTGGTGCCTATTGCCGTCCGTAAGCTTTCTCTGTGCGCTCGACGACTATCACCATCCACGAGTTTCTTCAAGAGCTCGGTGCCCATCACCGTCCACGAGCTTTCTTCGTGCACTGGGTGCCTATCGATGTGTGCAGGCTCCTCTCTGTGTCCCACGACTATTGTCGTGCGCTTCATAACAAGTTATCGCTGCCCGCAAAGGGACGTGTTGCCTTCTCGCATTGCCCACGACGATGCCTAATGGCGCCTTCCGTCCACCGTCTGCTCCCTTTCACCATGAGCAACAGTGTCCAGCGTCGCCGAAACCTCCTCCCTTTGCCATCTCGTGCCTTCTCCTCATTCTCATCCCGTCTCACTTGGCTGAAGGTAGACTCGGTCTAGCATTGCTATAGTGGTCTGGCTGTCGAGCAGTATCACCACTGTGCTGGTCCTGAGTATCATGCCCGTCTTGCTGCCACACCAGATTAGGACCATCATGTCGACCTTGGTTTCGAGTAGTATTATTGTCGTGCAGGTTTGAGTTACCATGCCTGTCTTGATACCAGTCTGATTTGCACTGGTCCAGTTATCATACTAGTCTCGTCCCCTTGTCGAGTCCCCTCTTCTTTTCATCACCCTAACTTCTCACCTTCTCATCCATATGAAGGTGCATTGCCCTAAGACAAGGGTGGGTCCTTCGGCCCACTTATCTTACAAATTAACCATAGTAGTGTTGTACAGAAAACCAGGAGATTGCAGGTCAAGGGAGGTGATTCTGAACCAGCTGAAGCAGCTGGGGGGCTTTCCGTCGTGATCTAAGAGGGCACCCGCACGAGTCTGCCCGAGTAAGTCATAGACCCATGTGAGATTGGTCCCCACCTCACATCCAAAATTCCTCTCTCACTAGTTGGGCACCTACCCTTGTTCTGTGAACGAGGTTCTTGAGAGAGCGATCTTAGGTCTCGGGTCTACCGAACTCGAGACACATGTCACCTGATCACCTAGATCCGGGGAGGCAAGATCGAGGCACTTAACCAACTTGGCAACTCCAATGGGGACTTATTATACTTTTGTCGGTTTGCTCTTATTTGATCAGTATCACCTTTTACTTTTTTCACTCCCTTCTATGACATTTGGGTTATTCAACCCAATCATCCGAGTCGGGGATTTTCTCATCCCCGCACTCATGACCGCCTCAGGGAAGCGAGCTGCTCAAGCCTCCTTCCCTACACTCCTTATGAGTCAGGACTCATAGTCCAGCTCCCAAGTGCTTTCCTGGGTTGGTGCGAGAAGGGACTTAAAGGTCCCTGACTCCTCGCTTCCTCGCCTTGGTGGACCCTCAACCAAGGCCCCTTGCATTGATAGCACATCCGCTGCCTCACACAACATGCACCTTGCTACTGGAAAATCCCAGTCATATTGCTGAGGTACGTCGAAAGGCTGCCCTACCCACTCTCGCGAAAGGCAAGCAAATTGCCATCGCTTCGGAGGGTCGCTGCAACTCCTTCACTACCCTGAACCTCTATACCTGGAGGCTCGACACACAGAGGCAGAGACCCTACGACCTCCACCTCTCGCACACACCTAAAGGCTCGTGGTCCATCCACTTGAGCTACACCTCGGGGTAACTTTCATGTTGCCTCGAACTCGCGTTCAAGGCTAGGCCTTCTCGAGTCAAACCTGCACACATCATGCATCCCACAGCTCGGGGCAACGCCAGTTTTGCGTCAGCTCGAGCATATGAGGGTCGACCACTTCGTCCTCCCTCTCACCCCACATAGCTTCACCCTGTGTGAGATAGGTTCCTATCCGATTCCTCACAGACACAAGCTTGTGGGTCCCGACCTCCTAAGGTCGAACCAGTTGACCAAACCCAGGCTGATCCCCAAGTCACCCGGACGGCTAACCCTAAAGGTGCATACGCACCAGCTTTGCAGGTTCCTCCCTGATCTTGACTCAGGCGAATTCATGAACCAACTCTTTCTTCTGTCACCCCTCCTTCACCAGGCAAGCACCTCGAGACCTGGTACTCAAAGGTTTTCCCTAAGAGTACCATCTTGAGTCAGCAGCCTCAGGTCAGGCATGCACCCGAGCGTCACGTGGGAATCCGAGGCAATGGCCTGATGTCAGACAGAAGCTTGCAACCTCCAAGGCAGTGACCCAGTTTTCTCTATGTCCTTAGACCCCATTATTTGCTCCAGTTAATCGACACGGCCTTCACCTGCTCAAGAAATACGGGGCAGTCCAAGCCTCAGGCTCGGTTTTGGATTGAGGTTCATAGAAGCCTCAAGATTGAGCAGAAGAAAGGTCTGCAGCTCCTGACCAAAGAAGCCCCTAAGGCAGTTGAGGTTACCACGTTTAGTGACCTCCTGGCTCATAGTCCCTTCTTCCCACTGCAGATCCCAGAACCTAAGCCAGTTCAAGAGTATTTCTCAGTGATTACTGTTAAGAAGCCACGGTCCCAAGAGCATCAATCAGTCCTCACAAGGTCATCATACAAGGCTCGAGTCCAGTTGGGGCATGCTGAGCCCTTGTAAATCGACCTGCCTTGTACGACTCACCAACCTCGGCAGTCCACTACTCAACCCAGTGCTGACCTTCCAGAAGAAATAGTTAGCATCATGGTGATCAACAAACCGGATGAACCTCAAGAAGAGAAGATGAACAGGTTCGAGGTAATGATGCAATCCATCCTCGAAAATATGGAATGCCTAGAAGCCTCCAGGTTCCCTTCTTCTTACCATGAGACCGATTCCTTGTCTGGTGAAGACATAGTTCTCAAGCAAACTCCCTCACTAATCTCCTAAGATAGCTCTCCTTCTCGCGGGATCTGACATAGACACCATGGTGGCCCATAGCCTCAAGAACAAGGTCTCGGGCATGCAAGAGGCACCGCTTTACTAAAATTCGTACCCCTCGTACATCGACCAAGTGTCGTTTCCCCCAACTACCAAAAAGGGAAGCTCCCCTTGTTCAACGGCACTACATCGCTGCACCAGCATACTGCTCACTTACAAGTGGCTTGTCAAGAGATGGAAACTGACAGGTGACTCCTCCTCCGCCAGTTCGTCGAGACTTTCGAAGGGCTAGCCTTCTAGTGGTATGCTCGGTTGCCTCCAAACTCGGTGCACACATGGTAGGAAATGGAGTAGTTGTTTTACCTTCGCTTCTACGAAGTCCAAAGGAACGAGTTCCTTATCTTGACTCAAGACCCTGGAGAGCCGGTTGACAAGTTCATAGCCCGATGGAGTGAGTTGGCAACCTTCCATGCTACATCCATGATTGAAAAAGAAGCTGTCCAAACCTGCATACGAAATATGCTTCCCGAGATCGCCCTGCATGTCGAGACCTCCAATCCCTCCATGTCAGAGCTCATCTCCAAAGCAGTTCGTATTGAGGGTCTGTCCAAGCACCATGGTGGATCTCGTCAGCAACCCTCTGGCTTGAATTCTCACTCCAACTGTTAGGGAAACTAGCAAAAAACAGTGATCAGTGCGGCCGTCACCGTGACTGACACTAACAAAGCCGCCCCTCAAACCTTGGACTTCTCCAAGGCACAGACGTCTCAGGCCGGGGGCAAGCAGCAGTCCTACATTAAGGTCCCGCCCCCTAAGAACATAAATCAAAGTGACTTCTGGATCCAACACCAGAATAAGGTATACCCCTTCGATAAGGAGTGGGTTTCTGCATTGCTTCGACTACTACTGGAGCAAAACATGATCCAGCTGCGGAGGTCAACACTGAAGAACAAGCTAGATAGGAGACACACGAGAGGTACTGTGCCTATCACAGGAAAGTAGGCCACCCCACTCAGGACTACTATAAACTCAAAGACACTATCGAAGCCCTTGTTAACAAGGGTCAAATAAAGCTCGAAGAGTTAAAGAAAGCGTTTGGGGCAACTGAGGCTTCTCACATAGTGACAATCCAAGAAGACGATGGGGCACCCGCTATCCTCCGTGCACTATTTTCCATAATGCTCGAAGAGGGACACATCACGCCAAAGCCGATAAGGCAGCTCGAGTTCCTGCCTCTAGGAACTGAGGACCTCTGGTGCTCGTACCACCTGATACGAGGCCATGACCTGAGTGAATGCGTTGGCTTCTATGAGCTCTTGCCAAAGAAGATGTAGCAATGCCACAAAGTTCATGGTAGCCCAGAAGGAGACCCTCAAGTCCCTCTTCCACCAGTGCAAGAAGAAATCTCGACGCAAGCCCCGGGAAGCACTCAGGCCCTCTTCGAGACAATGCTCCAATAGGGTCTCATCACTCCCAAGCCAGCCAGGCAGCCGAGGCTTCTTGCTCAAGAAACAGAAAACCTCTGGTGCCCATATCACTAAGTATGGGGCCACAAGTGGAAAGAATGCTTTGGGTTCGAAGCTATAGTCACTCATAAGGTACAAGAAGGCCACATCATTTGCACCATTCTCCCAAAGCGCTCCCAAGCCGTCACTCCCATCCAAGAGGAAACCCCATTACAGGTCCCCTACTAGAATACATCGGGCCCTTCAGAACCCTCGATTTCTCAGCCCTGGGAAGTCTATCATGGACGAAGTAGACTTAAATCCCTGAAGTGTGAGGTAGTCCACCAAGCTAGGACTACTCATTAGCCCGATAGGGCGAACCAAACCCCTTCTCAGGGATCCAAAAGGAGACAAGCACCCAAGTCCGCCCGCTGAAGGAATCGTCTTCCTCAGCCACCAGTCGAGGAAGAATTTCTCAGGCCCCTTCCTCCACTACTAACCTTACAGGATTTCATCCTAGACACAGCTCACCTTATCCTGTCGTCCAAACAGATGGACGTCCCTAAGTCATCAACAGCTCAGGAGTCGTCCAATATGGGTGGCGACACTAAAATCACCCCACAATGGTCAAGGCTGGGGCAAGACCTAAAATACCCCCTGCACATGTCCAATTCCAACGACGACATAAAAAGCTGCCCGAAACATTATTACTCTTCTTCTACTCCCTCCTCTTATATTTCTTCCACTGGTGTAGCTCGACAATACCCAGACTTCAACACTCTAAACAAAGAGCTCGGAGGCACTAGCCTTAGTAGGTCGCATCGGAAGCGCCTAAGGAAGATGCTGGCCCAGGCAACTAGATCCTTGACAGCCGTCGACGCCTTGTCAACCCAAGCCAAGACCGAGCCATCTTCAAGCTCATGTTCCCACGAGGCTTGTCACATGATTCAAGTTCTTGAAGCATCACCCAGCTCGGGGCAAGTACCGAGTGATCCCAGTCACGAGGTCATGGACTCCCCGTTCGAAGTCGACCCTTTTGTTGCTTGATGAGACCAGGGACCGGAAATCATCTCCCACACTAGGCCCCTCTTAGAGGCATAAATGTCAAGATCATGTGTCTCTACACTCGAGATTTATAAAAAGCGTCTTGAATCCCCAGACGAAGAGTTGCAAGAAGCTCGGGAAGAGTGGGAAGAAGGTCATCAGGCCACAGCTGACGAGCTTGAAGAAATAAACTTAGGGGATGAGGCCGACCTAAGGCCAACTTTCAATCTAGGCAAAAATGTCCCCATAAGAGAAAGAAAGTTATATCTCCCTCCTTCGAGAAAACTGGGATGTCTTCCCCTAACATTATCATGAGATGCCCGGCCTAGACCCTCAAATCACTCTCCACCATCTCGGCATTGATCCGTCCATCAAACCGATGAAGCAGAAATCAAGAAGGTTTAGACCCGACCTCGAGATGCAGATCGATGCTGAGGTAAATAAGCTCAGGCAGGCTGGATTCATACGTGAAGTAAAATACCCAAGATGGCTAGCAAATGTTGTCTCAATCAAGAAGAAAAATGGCCAAATCAGGGTCTGTATTGACTTTTGCGACTTGAACACCACCTGCCCCAAGGACGACTTCCCCCTGTCGTTCATCGAGATGCTCGTTGATTCCACAACTCATTGTCAGATCTTTTCCTTTATGGATGGGTATTTTGGTTATCATCATATTAGAATGACACCAGAGGATGAGGAGGCTACTACATGTTTTACTCTAAAAGGATTGTATTGTTGTACTATGATGCCTTTCGGGTTAAAGAATGTCGGTACCATGTACCAGAGTGCCATGACAACTATCTTCAAGGATATGATCCACAATGAGGTCGAGTGTTATGTGGATGACTTGGTGGTGAAATCTGAAACAAAAGACGCCCACTTATAAGAACTTAAAAAGGTATTTGAACTGCTGCGATGTCACCAGCTAAAGATGAACCCCTTGAAATGCGCCTTTGACGCACAATCAGGAAAATTCTTAAGGTTCATCGTGAGGTACTGTGGGCTGGAGATCAAGCCGGTCAAAATCAAGGCAATTCAGGACATGCCACCACCTATAAACTTACATGAACTGCGGCCTCTCTAAGGAAAGCTGGCCTACATTTGAAGGTTCATCTTAGACCTTTCAGGACTATGCAGGCCCTTTTCACACCTCCTGAAGAAGGACACCCCCTTCATATGGGATGAGGCGTGCTAAGCTGCACTCGATGATATAAAGCAATATTTGTTGAATCCTCCAGTGTTGTCTACGCTAGTGTTAGGAAGGCCTCTCATCCTATATGTAATCACCCTTGATGAGTCAATCGGGGCACTCCTAGCACAAAACAATGACGAGGGGAAGGAGACAACGCTCTATTATCTCAGTCGCAGGATGCAGGGAGCCGAGAAGAATTACCCTCCCATAGAAAATATGTGCCCAGCCTTGATCTTTATGGCACAGAAGCTCCACCATTACTTGCTCGGTCACGAGGTCAAACTAATCTTGAGGGAGGACCAGGTCAAGTTCCTTATGACCCGGCCATGCATATTAAGATGCCTGGCCAAGTGGGCATTATTGCTGATGGAGTTCGACATCATGTACGTACCACAGAAGGCAGTCAAAGTTCAAGCCCTAGTAGAATTTCTCACGTCTCACCCAGTGCCTTCGAAATCTTCCCTGTCAAGTGATCTCTCGGATGAAGAAGTTTTCTATATGGTACTAGCTTAGCCATGGGAGATGTATTTCGACGGAGCATTCTAGTCTGATAAAGGGGGTGTTGGAGTTGTGTTCTTAACCCCCGACGGTGGAATTATTCATCTATCCTTCTCACTTGCAGAGGAATTTTCTCATAATGAAGCTGAATATCAAGCCCTCATACTTGGATTGGATATCACCCAGGAGCTAGACTTGGAGCAGCTAAACATCTTCGGCGTCTCTGAGCTGGTCATCCGACAGCTTAAAGGGATTTATGACGTGAGGAAGGATACTCTCAAGCCTTATCATGACACGACCAAATCTTATATGGCTCAGTTCGATGATTTCTCTCAGAGTCATATCCCTAGAAGGCTAAACTCGCTGGTTGATGCACTCTCAAAACTCAAGGATACCATTCAATTGTCATCATCAGGACCCACAGCTATTTGGGTAATAGAATGGAGACATGTCGACTTGAGAACCAAAGTTGATGCGGATGAAGAGAGAGATGTCTTCCCCGAATGCCTGCCTTATCCTTTCGGAGCACTCCTCGCTGCCAAGGATGTCAGAGCAGGAAATGTCCCGAGGAAAAGACTCCAAAGCTGAGAAGCGGGAGCCTGAATTCTTTGACTCAATGTGTGCAAAGGTAGAACAAGTAGAAGACTGGAGGGAGCCTATCATGAATTTCATAAAACATGGAAGGCTACCTGAAGATCGGGTAGAACGCAATGGTATACCACAGATGTCTACCAAGTGTACCCTCCTCGATGGAGATGTTCTCTTTCATCGATCATTTGATGGAATTCTTCTTAGATGTGTCGATACATAAGAAGTAAGCAAAGTACTCGAAGAAGTGCATTCAAGTATCTGCGGACTGCATCAGTCCTGCCCCATGCTCTATGAGCGCATACACAGACTCAGCTATTATTGACCTTCAATGATGGTTGATGCCCAAAACTATGCTAAAATATGTCAGGTGTGCCTGGTTGAACACATTTTTTAGCACCTTGCTCCCTGATGCAGAATAAAGAGGAAGCAGGTCAATAAAGCCTCAACATACAATGAAAATGAAAATTTTCATAGTCTCAGAACAGCCCTAGAATTGGTCAAGATCTTCATAAGCACTCCAAAAGGCTACCTGACAAGTTTTATCACAATCAGACATATTTAAAATAGTAAACACAAAATAACAATTTAGGCAAAATCGGCCTCTAGCACCCTGAAATGGATCCCATAACTAGAACTATATTTTTGGTGTGTCAAATAGCTGTAGTACCACCACCATTAGATCCGGCATGGTTGAAAACCCCCATGAGTTAAGTTTAGGCTTAATCGGGGTACTCTATGACAAAGTTGTGGGTAAAATACTGAAAAGGAGTAAGTCGTACACTATCCCCGTGTGGCCACCCTGCACCAAAACACCATTCTAAGTCGTATAGTGATTTTTGGGGTAGGCTGCATAGTCACGTACAGTGATTTTTGAGGCATATATCTCACTCGTTCTAAGTCGGATTGCGCTCAAATTTTGTGAGCATGTTCGTCTCATCAAGATGAGCGTTTCGATACGTGGTACGCTCTGTGACAATGCCCGAGCCAGGAGAAAAAATAGAGAGAATTTTCTGATCCGTGAAGCAAACTGCAAAAAAATTAGCAGCAACACTTCTCATTCGAGCGGCCAGATCACGACACTCACGTACTCGATCAACGCAAAACCAATTGCATTATGTGCGTGCGTAAGGTCCGAGGTCATCTCTGGTCCGAACCCCACATATGATGAATAGTTGGATTTCACACATGAAGGCATCGAAGCTGCTGTAAATTTTAGCCACCGAATTTCAAGATTTCGGTTAAAAATCCAAGACGACGAAATCTTCATTCGAACATGAAATCGAGCTGTGTTTGTTGCGACCGTTATGGCATGCTCAATGCGATTCCGCAAAGAAACAAAAGAAAACATTAAGGAACGAGCGCACTATCGCTCCAAAGTTTTCAAGATTTATCCAAAATTCAAGTCTCATGATCATGACTTAAAAACATGATTCATGGCTCGAAGTTGGTATCTAATCGATCACCATGCCGAGCCCTACAAGAAAGCAATCATCTTTCGATCAAACATGTATCAGAGTAACCCAGGATTAGTCATGGAAGATCACGCAAGTTCTTGGGTAGCAGCAAGGACTGTTCTGAAATTCCACACATTGTTAAGCAAGGGCAAAATAGACCTTCTACACCCATGTTTAAAATATCTTTTAATTCAATTAAATTGTAATTATCTTCAATTTTAGGTAGTTTTTAGGCATCCACCATGTTTGGGCTCAATTCTATATAAACATGCAAAGCCAAATTGTAAAGAACAATACACAAATCTTAGATCATTCAATAAAGACTTCAATTTGCTTAAGTTCGTGGGTGCGTCTTGGAGAGAGCGAGAGAGGAGAGAGAAGAAAAGGACTGGTACCCCTCGATAAGGAACCTTTCTCTTTCCTCCCTCTTTCTCTCTCCTTTCTTTTCTCGTCTCTATCTCTCTTTCTCTCTCCTACCCTCTTTCTCTCTCCTCTTTTCTCTCTTCTCTTATGTCATATTTATCTCTTTTCTCTCTCCTCTTTTCTCTCTTTTATTATCTCATCTCTATCTCTCTTTCTCTCTCCTCCCCTTTCTCTCTCCTCTTTTCTCTTTTCTCATCTCTATCTCTATCATTTTCTCTCCCCATTTCTCTCTTGTCTCTCTCTTTTCTTCTTTCTCATCTCTCCCTTTCTCTTCGTTGCTTTCCTCTTTATCTCTTTCTTTCTCTTCGTTCTCTGGTCTATCACGTCTGTGTTCTTCTTTCTTTCCTCCATCCATCCATGGTGTACCTCTTGCCTAATGTGATGTCTTTTTTTTTTTCTGAGACACAAGCAGTGATTAGGCCCTAGCCTGAATGGCGAGCAGGGTCTCTGTCAAAATCCCCTCTCTCTCTCTTGTCCCAGACGGCACAAGTCTATCATCGTCTATGCTCTCACTCTCCCATTTCTTCTGTCTCAGATGACAAAACCTTAGTGCCACCTGAGTTTTCTCATTTCTTCTATCTCAGACGACGAAACCTTAGCGCCGCCTGAGTTTTCACATTTCTTCTGTCTCAGACGACGAAACCTTAAACCCGTCTGAGTTTCTCATTTCTTGTCTCAGACTATGAAACCTTAGCGTCGCCTCAGTTTCCTCATTTCTTTTGTCTTCGATGGCGAAACCTCAATGCCGCCTGAGTTTTATCATTTCTTCTATCCCAGACCGTGAAACCTTAGCGCTGCCTATGTTTTCTCCCCTCTCTTTCTCCTAGCCCAGCCGGTGAAACCTTAGCGCCTCCTGTGCCTTTACTTTCATCTTCTTGAGTCCAAGCAGACGGAGGTCCATTGCCGTCTGAGTTGCTCCCTTCTCCCTATCAAATTGTCATTTGTGTCTCTCTTCTCTCTCTTACTCCTCTCTGTATCTCTCTCCTTTCTTCCACTCTTCTTCCTCATCTTCTCTCATGCTCTTCTTTCTTACTTTTCTTTCCTCTTTTTTTTATTCATATCTTCTTCTTCTCTTATCGCCTTTTGTCTCACCTCTCTCTCTCTCTCTGTTTCCTTTTCTTTTCTCTTATCTTCTCCTTCTTTAGTTCCCCTTATTTCCTTTCTTTTCTATCTTATTTTCTCTCTCTCTTTAATCTCTCTTCTTTCTTTTACTCTCTCATTTGATCAAGATGGGTTGAGACTAGCCTTCAATAGTAGTCTTGTCGTTTAGCTGTAATATTGTTGTGTTAATCGTAGTTATTGTGTCCGCTTTATTGCCACGACAGATAAGTCATTGTGTCTAGCTAGTCGGTATTGGTACAGTCGTCTAGTAGTAACTCTGTTGAGTCTGTTTGAGCTGTCGAGCCCGTTTTACTACCACAACAGGTCAATTACCTACTAGTCAGGTCATTGTGTCGGTCTCACCACTTGATCAAATTCTTCTCACCTCAATCTTCATCCTCTTATTCTTCTCATCTTTTGAATGTGCACGCCTGTGTACGTTCACCTGAAGGCAAGGTATGGTCCCTTGATCACGTGTCTTGTAACATTTTCTATGTGTGTGTGATTGTATAAATAGGAGATTACAAGCCAAGGGAGGCGATTCCAAACCAGTTTTACGACTGGGGGGACTTTCTTCATGATCTAAGAGGGTACCCACGCGAGCCTGCTCGAGTAAGTCTCGAACCCACCATAAATTCCTCTCTCATCGGTTGGTCCACCTGCCCTTGTTCTTGAGCAAGGTTCCCGAGAGAGCGATCTCAAGTCCCGGATTCTCCTGAAACCAGAGACGCGTACCGCCTGATCATCCAGATCCAGAGGGCGAGATCGAGGCACCTTACCAACTTGGCGACTCCACTGGGGACTTACTACCCCTTAGTCGGATCATTCTTGTTTGGCTAAGTTTTTCCTTTTATTTTTTGTAGTTGCACTTATGGCTTCCAGGTTCTGTAACCTATTCATCCGGATCAGGGATTTTCTAATCTCCGCATTTGCGAGTGTCCCCAGGGAATAAGTTGAACTCCGTTCCCAACCCTCCTTTTGGCAAAGACCTCGGATCTAGCTCCCAGGTCTTAACCTGGATTGGTGTGAGCAGGGACTTAAAGTTCCCTAACTCCCTGTCTCCTAGAGCGGGTGGAACTTCCGCCAAGGCCCCTTTCATTGGCAGCAAATCTGTTGCTGCACATAGCATGCACCCTGCCACCGGAAAGTCACTTGTCGGTCGTATTGCTGAGGTACACCAGAAGGCTGCCCAGTCCCTCTCTACAAAAGGCAAACAAGTTGCCATTGCTTTTGTGGGTAGCCGCAAGCCTACCCCCTACATTCTTACAACACCACGAGTCTCTATCCCAAGAGGCTCAACACATCGAGGCGGAGACCCTGAGGTCACCACCTCTCGCACACACCCTAAGGCTTGTGGGTCATCCGCTTGAGCCACACCTCGAGGCAACCCTTATGTTACCTCGAGTCAACGTTTAGGACCAGACCTCCTAAGGCCAAACCCTGTACACGTTATGCATGTGCATCCTACCACTCAGGGCAACACCATCGCTGCGTCAACCTGAGTACACGGAAGATGACCCCCTCATCCTCCTACTCAGCACGCACTTATGCACCCTGTAAGGGGCAGGCTTCCACCTATTCTCTTACAAATACCTGCTCATAGTTCTCAGCCTCTTAAGGCCAAATCACTTGCTCAAGCTCGAGCTGACCCCTAAGTCCCCTGTGATTCTTCTTCAAAGGGTGCACACATGTCCCTGTCACAAACAGCCCCTTGCCCTCAACTTAGGCGTCCTCATGAGTCAACCCTGCTCTTGCCTGCTTCTCCTTCTTCGAGCAAGCACCTCCATCCCTATTACTCGAAGACCTTAGCCAAGAGTATCATCTTGAATCAGCCCCGTCATCTCGATCGTGTCTCTAGAGCTCATAAGATAGCTCCGGGCAAAGACCTAATGGAAGATCAAGTCCTTCATCCTCCCAGGCCCAAGTTAACTTCAGTCCCTAACCCTCATCCTTTGCCACACCTGATGGAGACAGCTCTCTCTTGTGCAAGAAGGGCTGATCAGCCATAGTCCCAATCACAGTTTTGGTGTAAGGTCCATCAAAACCTCAAAGTCAAATGTGATAGAGGTCTGAGAATTCTGATCAAGGAAGTGACTATGGCGGTCCGGGCAACCAGCTCTGATGACCCTCTTTGCCTGAATCCCTTCTACCCTCTTCAGATGACGAAACCTGAAGAAGAAGTACATGAGCGCTGCACTGTGGTGAATGCTGAAGAAAATGACCCAGCCACTCAGCAGCCACGGCCTCAAGACCGTCGAGAACCGGTCCCCACGCGATTGACATATAAGAATCGAGTCCAGTCGGGGCATGCTGACCGATCTACCGCGCGCGACCTGTCAAGTTCACAAACCCTCAACTGCAACTATGGCTGACCCCCCTAGAGAAACAGTTAGCGTAATGATTATAAACGAACCTGACTCGTAGGAAAACCCCATGAACAAGTTCGAAGATATTGTGCATGCAATGATGGAGAAGATAGATCATATAGATGCCGCACGACAATCAGCTAACCATGAGGTCAATTCCCACCACTCATGTGGTGCACCTCCAAGGCAGCCCCTTCCCTCTGCCTCACATGACAATTTTGTCCCTCACCCCGTCTCACAAGCAGACATCTATGCTATGGTAACTTATAGCTTAAAGAACAAAAAAATTCTGGGGATACAGGGTGCAACGCTTTATCAAAGGCCCTACCCCTCATACATTGACCGGGTGTCATTTCCCTCATATTACAAAAAAGGGAAGTTTCCCTATTCAACGAAACCACATCCCCAAACCAGCATATCACCCATTTCCAAGTCGTGTGTCAAGAGACAGCAGCTAATGGGAGACTCCTTCTCTGTCAGTTTGTTGAAACCCTCAATGGCTCAGCGTTTCAGTGGTATGCTCGACTTCCCCCAAACTCGATGCATTCTTGGGAGGAAACAGAGAAACTCCTCCACCAACGCTTCTACGAGGTCAAGAGAGAGGATCAAACCATTGAGCTTCTCACCCTGACCCAAGACCTTGATGATCACGTGGACCAGTTCATATCAAGATGGAGAAATTTAGCTGCTCACCATCCTAATCCCATGCCTGAGAAGGAAGCAGTTCAAACTTGTGTACAGAACATGCGACCCGAAATTGCCCTACATGTCGAGGCCTCCAATCCGACCTCCATGTCAGAGTTGATCTCTAAATCGGTCTGCATAGAAAGCCTATCATGCCACCATGGCGGGTCGTGATAACCATCTGCAAGCTCGGGAAACAACAGAGGAAATGGTAGCTCTCGGACTAACACCCGGGGCAACTAACAAAAAGGAGTGTTCAGTGCAACTGTCACGGTCACTGATCCAAAGAAGGCTCCCTCCCAAACTTTGGACCTCTCCAAAGGGGTAAGCACAGCGAAAGCGCCTCAGGCCGGCAAGCAACAACAGTCGTATAATCGAGTAACCCCACCTGCAAATCTTAATCGTGATGACTATTGGGTCAGGCATAGGAACAAGGTTAACCCCTTTGAGAAGGAATGGGTCCCTGTGTTATTCTGATTATTTCTGGAATAGGACATGATCGAGCTTCCAGCGACCAAGTTCCCTGAGCAAACTGGGCTCAATACTCAAGCGAGTTACTATGCTCACAATCGAAGGATCAATCACCACACAAATGACTGTTTCACGTTAAAAGACATTATCGAAGCTCTGATTCAGAAGGGTCAGATCAAGCTTGAAGATCTAAAGAAGGCATTCCATGCAGTAATGGTACAAGAGGAAGACGAAGTGCCTAGTCTTCTTCACGCCTGTTTTGTTATAATGCTTTAAGAAGGCCTTATCACACCGAAAACGGCAAGGTAGCCCCGATGCCTTGCCTGGGGAACTGAGGACTGTTGGTGCCCATACCACCAGATATGGGGGAATTACCTTTGCGAATGTATCAATTTCCATGATATAATCACAAAGAAAATACAAGAATGTCAAGATTCTTACAATGTTTCAATAGTGATCCCCAAGCCACTACTCCACTGGTGTAAGAGGCCCTCCCGACACAAGACCTTCGTAATAATGATTCAGGTACTGCTGAACCCTCAACTTCCCAGCCATAGATAGTCCACCACGGGTGAAGTAGACTCAAGTCTTTAAGGCGAGAAGCAGTTCACCAAGCTAAGGTTGTTCGCAAGTCGAGCAAGACGAATCAAGCACCACCTCAGAAAACTAGAAGGAGAAGGGCACCAAGGGCTGCTCACCGGAGAAACAAGACTGCTCAAATGCCAGTTGAGTAGGAATTTCTCAGGCATCTTCCCCCACTGCCAACCTTACTGGACTTCATCCTTGGCACGATCTTCCTTCCTTCCCACCAAGAGAACATTCTCAAGTCATCTTCCCCTCAGAGCACGTCCAATGAGGATGATGACGTTAAAAGCACCCCCAATGGTCTAAGCAGGGGAAAGACCTGAAAGATCCCCTGCACACGTTTAACCCTAGTGATGACGTCAAAAGCTACCCAGATTGGTCTGATGAGGGGAACGAACTTAAAAGTGCCCCACCTTCTGACCCTTATCCTTCTTCTTCTTCTGCTTCTAATCCTTCTTCCCCAACGTCTCCTGCAAGTACAACCCTGAAATGTCTAGACTTTGAGGATCTTGACAGAGAATTTGAAGGAATCAACATAAGCAGGACGCAATGGAAGCAGTTGAAAAAGACCCTAGCCCAGGCAGCTGGATTCTTAACATTTGCTGATACCCCAACATCTAAAGCCAAAGCAGAGCCACCTTCTTCAAAGAAGCACAAAACATCGAAGCCAAAGAACCTCCTGAGCCTGACTTTGAACAAAGATTGAAGGAATCAAGAGGACATAACTTCTATTCTCACGAAGCTTGTCATATGGTAGTCGTCTATGAAGTATCAGCTAGCGTGAGGCAAACACTGTCGATACCCATGCATAAACCATGTGATTCATATGAGGATGCTTCTCGCCCCACAATCATTGAATCTCAAATTCCCTATAACCTCCAAGTCGAACTCCTGCACCTTGAGATGCAATCCATGATTAAGAAAGATCATTTTGTTCCTCAATTCGAGAAAGGTGTAGAGATTATGATTCACCCTGAAGCTCTATCAAAGGCGAAGATGTCAAGATCATGGGCCTCTGCACTTCAAGTTGATGAAAAGACCTCTGAATGAAATGAGGAGGAGTTGCAAGAGGCCCCAGAAGAATGGGAAGAAGGTGGTCAATCCACCTCTGACGAACTCAAAGAAATAAATCTAGGAGATGAGACTGATCCCATGCCCACTTTCATCTCGACAAATATGTCTCCAAAAGAGAAAGAAAATTTCACAGCTTTCTTGCGAGTAAACCGAGATGCCTTTGCTTGGCATTAACATGAGATGCCTGGTTTAGACCTTAAGTTGCCATACACCGTCTTGGCATCGATCCGACTGTCAAACCTGTCAAGCATAAATTAAGAAGGTTCAAGCATGACCTAGAAATGTAGATAGATGCCGAGGTAACCAAACTCAAACAAGCCGACTAGCAAATACCCGAAATGGTTAGCAAATGTTGTGCCAGTCAAGAAGAAGAATGACCAAATCAGGGTTTGCGTTGACTTCCACAACTTGAATACCGCATGTCCCAAGGATGACTTCCCGTTGCCATTCACTGAGATGCTCGTCGATTCTACGGGTCACGGTCAAATCGTTTCCTTCATGAACGGGTACTCCGAGTATAATCAGATATGGATGGCACCCGAAGATGAGGAAGCCACGACGTTTTTAACTCCAAAAGAGGTCTTCTGTTACACAATGATGCCTTTTGGATTAAAGAATGCTGGTGCCACATATCAAAGAGCAATGACGACCATCTTCAAAGACATGATGCACAAAGAGGTCGAGTGGTATGTAGATGACTTGGTGGTAAAATTCGAGGAGAAGGATGCTCACATGAGAGACCTTGAAAAGGTATTCGAGCAACTATGCTTTCATCAACTTAAAATGAACCCGCTAAAATGCGCTTTTGGTGTGCGTTTGGGAAAGTTTTGGGTTTGTTAGACATCAAGGGTTTGAAGTAGAGAGGCGATCCAAGAAATGCCGTCACCAACTACACTACGAGAACTATGCTCTCTTCAAGGGCAGCTTGCATACATTCGCAGGTTCATCTCAAACCTCTCAGCTCGTTGTAACCTTTATACACCTGTTAAAGAAAGATATTCCATTCATCTGGGATGAAACATGTCAGGCAGCCCTTGATGACATCAAGGAATATTTACTCAACTCTCCAATGCTCTCTACACAAGTGTTGGGAAAACCTCTCATCCTATATGTGACTGCTTTGGAGGAGTCACTTTAGACATTGTTGGCACAAAACAATGACGAGGGAAAAGAAACGGAACTGTATTATCTCTGCTGCAGGATGCACGGGGCCGAGAAGAATTATCCCCTATAGAGAAGATGTGCTTAGCCTTGATCTTCGCAGTACAAAAACTCCGTCAGTACTTGCTTGGTCACGAAGTGAAACTTATACCAAAAGCAGATCCTGTAAAATTTCCCATGACACGCCCATGCTTGTTAGGACGTCTTGCTAAATGGGCATTATTGCTGATGGAATTTGACATCACATATGTCCCACAAAAGCCATCAAGGGCCAAATCCTGACTAATTTTCTCGCAGCACACCCCATATCGACGGAATCTCCTTTATCAAGTGATCTCCCTGATGAAGAAGTATTATGTGAAAAGCTTGCTCACGTGTGGGAAATGTACTTCGACGGAGCCTTCCACTCATACTGGGGAGGTGTCGAAGTGGTATTCCTAACCCCAAAATGAGGATTATTGACATTTTCTTTCTCCCTCGTCGAGGTCGGTTCTCATAACGAGGCAGAATATCAGACCCTTATAATTGAGTTGGAGATAGCCTTTAACCTAGACTTAGAGCAGCTCAAGATTTATGGGGACTCTGAGTTGTTTATCTAAGAGCTCAAAGGGATCTATGACATGAGAAAAGACACTCTCAAGCCTTATCGTGATACTGCAAAATCGTATATGGCCCAGTTTGAGGATGTATCCTTGAGTCACATCCCCAGGAGGTTAAACTCGTTGGCTGATGCACTTGCAAAACTCACGGCTACAATTCAATTATCCTCATTAGGATCCACACTTGTCTAGGTGGCAAAATGGAGACACATTGAACTAAGAATCGAGGTAGACGCAGATGATGAGAAAAATATCGTCCCCGAGTGCCCTCCTTATCCATTCGGAGCACTTTTATCAGCTAAAGAAGTAATTAAGATTGAATAAGAAATGGCACTAAGTCAAGGAACTAGGGTTCAAAACCAAGAACCACAATTCTTCGACCCAATAAGCGTGGAAATTGACCAGGTAGAAGATTGGAAAGAGCCCATCACTAGTTCCTAGAACATGGCAGGCTCCAGGAAGATTGTGTCGAATGCAACAGTGTACGTCGAATGTCTACCAAGTATACCCTCCTCAAAGGAGATGCTCTCTTCAAACAGTCATTTGACGATATTCTTCTTAGATGTATGGGCGTGCAAGAAGCAAATAAGGTGTTAGAAGAAGTACACTCAGGAATTTGTGGACTACACCAGTCTGGTCCTAAGCTCTATGAACGGATACGCAAGTTGGGGTACTATTGGCCTTCGATGATTGCTGATTCCTTAAACTATGCGAAGAAGTGCCAAGTGTGTCAAATCCATTCAAGCCTTGTTCACGAGCCTCCAGAACCCTTTCACCCTACTGTGGCATCATGACCCTTCTCACAATGGGGTATGGACATTGTAGGACCTATCGACCCTCCTTCTGCAATGGTTCATGTCTTCATTCTAGCTGCAACAGATTATTTCTCCAAGTGGGCTGAGGCCGTCCCCCTTAAGCAAGTTCCTGGGACAATAGAGGTCAACTTCGTTCGACATCACATTATATATCAGTTTGGGGTGCTTGACTAGATTATCTCGGACAATGACCCTCAATTCGAAGTCATCATATTGATCGCCTGGTTAACGAGTTTGGGTTCTAGTGGAAGTACTCGACTATGTACCACCCTCGGGTGAATGGCTTGGTTGAGGTTCAATAAAACTATGTGCAATGTTTTACGAAAATCGGTATCAAAGACGAAGAAGAACTGACACGAGAAGCTTCTTGAAGCACTATGGGCTTATTGTACTACTACACGAAATGCTACTAATTCCACTCTTTATTCTCTGGTCTATGGGGGTGAAGCAGTTTTACCCCTTGAAATCCAAATCCCTTCACTGCGAGTCACTATACATCAAGGGTTAACGGAAGATGAGAGAGTCAAACTTCGGTATCAAGAATTTGATGCACTCAATGAACAGAGGCTAGAGGTTCAGCAGAACCTCGAACTCAACCAAGGGAGAATGAAGAGAGCTTTTGACAAGTCAATCAAGGTCCACTCATTCGCCTGTGGGGATCTAATTCTGGCAGTCAAGAGGCCTATTGTTATGCATGGCGGGCGTAAAGGGAAGTTTGAACCCAAGTAGGAAAGTCCCTTTATAGTTAAAAAAGTCTCACCAACTGGAGCCTATAGTCTGGCACATCCTGATGGAGAGGAGGCAATGCCCCTATCGATGGGTGATATTTAAAAAAGTATTATCCTTGATACATATTGAAGAAAAAGAGACTCAATGCAAAGCAAGCAAGATAGTTTGAACAAAGTTTAACTCTTTTTATTACAGTAAAAAGCAGTTACAAGTCACAAGCCAAAAAGCCCATTATTAGGAAGGTTACAAATCCATTCTATCTGAGGAAAAGAGAACAATTGACACAAAAAGTGTTGCTCTTGCATCTAAGGATAAGAGGACAGTTACAAACTAAAACCTGCAGGGTTGCTCTTGCATCTGAGGATAAGAGGATGGTTACAGGCCAAAGAAATCCTCTCCTCATGAAGAAGAAGCAAACCCACAAAAGAAATGCTCTTTTCATGAACAAGAAGCAAACCCACCAAAGAAACACCCTCATCATTAAGAAGAAGTAAAACCACTTGGACAGTCAGCTTCAATTCATCTGATGAGCGTCACCAAAGAGGATGGTTACATGCCAAAAGAAAGAGGCCAACCGTTTCTGAATCAGCTTCAATTCATCTGACGATTCTATCAAACATACAAAGCAAATTTCTCTGGCAAGGAACAGGCCTATGATGGAGAGCATACTTTGTTCACAGTGGACACCCTTCCGCAGAACAACATGGACTTTGCTAGTATGCTAGAGGATTTGGCTTCCAACGGGCATTATAAGCCAGGCTTTACTACTCGTCACCACCCTCTGCCTACCTAAGACAGCGTTGAGCGTGAACATCATCGCACATGGCTCATCGTCGTGCGCAACAATTACCACATGCGACTCACTGCCACATGCGTCATGACGCCCACCATGCAATTGTAAAGCACCGTTTGAGGTCAGCACCCGTTGTGCCCTCCAAAGGCTAGCGCCAGCTGTGTTGCTAACTCTCAGAGCTGACTGGCGCTTCTGAGGCCAGCACCGGCTGTGTCTTCCGAAGGCTAGTGCCGGTTGTGCTGCTAACTCCCAGCATCGGCTGCCTATTCTTGAGGATTTGCGCCGACTGTGCTTTTAAAAATTCAATGCCGGCTGTGAATCCCAAGTCAACACCGGCCGTTTCCGTGGTTTTCAGCGTCTCCTTGGTTCCTGAGGCTCGTTGATTTTCAGCCTAAGACATTTCACCTCCCCAATGATCCCACGATTTTTCAACGACAACCGTTCGCCTTAGCGCAACCATCCACCTTCAGCGACAATTTGTTTCCTCGTACCCTTTGGTTTCTTGTTGGAATACCCCTTCCACTGCCAGAAAACCTCTGCAACATTTTTCCAAACCACCAGGGAAACTCACTTGTACCCACTGGAAACTACCAAAAAACTAGCAGAAGTTCACCCAATGGCCCAAAGCTGCAACATTCGCTCTTCTTCTCTTCTCTATCTTGCCAAATTCATTGCAAAAATCCTGGAAAACTCCTCAAAATCATGGCTAGAAGTTCCTTGTTGTCTCAAAAAACTCACTGTTTCCACGTCGAAACTCCCCGATGGCTTCACGGCGGTCACTGCAAGCTCCTGCAACTCTAAAACTTTGGCAAACTCCCTGGTTGCATTACTGCCCTGGCCCACAAACTCCTGTAAGGCACAATCTTCCTTGCTTTCTCTTGCCGGAATCCCCTTTGTGTTTATCGAAGATCGCACCAGAAACTTCCTTCTCACGGTTAAAGTTTTTTGCCGTTTTTTTTACCGTCTGTGAAACAGTCAAAATGGGGATTTTACGCCCTTATATAGGCAGATCCTTCCCTCAAATGCCCCTTGCAAACTGGGAATCCCAACCACATCCAAGGAGGTCAAATGTCAATGGGCCGAATCGGGTCGGGTTCTGTCCTCAGGTCTGAGGCAAAAGTTTTTACCGCCGCCTATGAAATCCTATGCAACAGAGATCAGGACCAGGTCAAGCTCGGGTTAAGACCCGAACACTAACCCACACCTAATGCCAGTTGTATTCTCAACTTAGCACCGGTTGCATTTTCGACCCAGTGCCAGCTGAGTGTTCAAGAGATAATGGTTGGTTGTCCTCAGAACCGGTTGCATTTTTGACCTAGCGCCGGCTGTATTTTCAACGATCCAGCATCGGTTGAGTGTTCAAGAGACAGTGGAGGTCACTTCTCAACGTTTCCTCAACCATCGCTCCTCATCGACGGTCCGTCTTCTCATGACCTTTCGCCTCCTCGCAACCCTTCGAGTTTCGTCGGAAACTCCCTCCGTCTGGCCGGGATCCGCTCTGACCCTATTCTTTCCCCTTATCAACAGCCATGAATATAGAAAGAACCACTGGAAAACCCTTCCCCGCCTTTTACTCATTACCAGAGTTGGCAGAAAACCACTGAAATCCCCAGAAAGCTTACCTGAGACCCTGTGGACTTCCCTTCTCCCTGTTTTCGCACTTCTGCAGTTCCCCGCAACTCACCGAAATTTCATTGTGCTTCCGATGAGTCCATTGTTGCTCCTCCTTCTTCTTTTCCAATAACCAGAGGACCGTTAGAGACCCCTAACCCTTCTGCAACCTGCTAGCAACCGCAGAAATACTGGGAAAGCACTCGAACTCTGGCAAAGCACCACTACGACTCTCGTAGCCGCACTAGAAAGGTCTCAGTGAAGCTCTGAGAAGTCCTCCTCCTTGCTCAGAACCTCGGCACTCTCTAAAAACACTCTCCAGCACGTTGTGAAGGCCATAACCTGCTCGAGCTCGTCGGAAAGATCTTGAAGACCTGAGTACTGCAGATTTTGGCCGAGAAACTGGGAAACTCTTGATGGAAGCTCCCTCTCTCTCTAAAAATCTCTTCAACTGTTTTACCCCTCCATAAAACAGTGAGATGGGGTTTTCCCCCTTTTTTATACTCGGTAGTGCCACAAACTGCCCCTCACAAATTTGAAATGACACTCTATTCCCCAGCTTTTGACAGTAATAAGATCAGGCAGAGGAGGGTCAAGCCCGAGACCCGAAAGGTTATCGTCGCGTGCCTCGTCAAGGGCTATCGCTGCGTGCTCGTCAAGGAGTTACCGCCGCGTGCCTCGTCAAGAGCGATTGTCGTGCACTTCGTCAAGGGCTATTGCCACGCGCTTTGTCAAGGGGTTGTCGTCGCGCACCTCAATAAGGAGCTAGCACCACGTGCTTCGTCAAGGTGCTATCGTCGCACTCTTCATCAAGGAGCTAATGCCGCGTGCCCCACCAAGTGGTTAACGTCGTGCCCTTTATCAAGGATTTAATGCCGCATGCACCATCCAAAACTTAGTGCCGTGTGCATGCCATAGCGTTCCCATCTGAACCTTCGTCCTACCTCCTCAGGAAGTGCATTCCCTGCACCACAACCTCACTCCTCAGGGAGTCGAGTTCCCAATTACGACTCTATTCCCCTTGGAGTCACATTCTCCCCACACAATGGTCCATGCTGCATGACCTTAAACTACACAGCCATGGTCCATGCTGCATGACCTTAAACTGCACAATCATGGTCCAGAAGTACGACCTAAACTACATGGTCTAAACTATACAACCTTAAACTGTAGGCGAGGTCTAGTTGCACGACCTTAAACTGCATGGCCCTAGCTGCATGACTTTAAACTGCATAGCCATGATCCGAGTTACAAGACTTTAAAATTGTAACGCACGTCCCTATAGCAAGACAAAAAACAACACGACAAATAGTCCATACGCATGACTCTTAACTGTGAAATGGGTGTACCTCTTCGCCTGGTGTATTCCATCAACATCCCTAGTGAAGTTAGGTGTATTCCATCAACATCCCTAGTGGAGTTAGGTGTATGCAAAAGAAAAAGAGGGTCACCTTACCCCTCCAATCCCCGATGGGTCTTTTCACACCAACATCCCCAGTAGGAGTCACATCCTATTCCGACCCACTTTCCCTAGGGAGTTAAGGTCATTCTTATCTTTTCAACCCTTAGTGGGGTCACATCTGTGCTCTGGCCTGTCATTCTCAGCAGAGTTATACACATACCATTACTTATCATCCCCAAGGAGTCACAGTTACCCTCATAATCCCCAGTGAAGTTCGCTTTCGCTTGCCACTCCTCGTAGGGCCACCATCTTCATCTAAATCTCTTTGCTTGTATATAACATTTACTATCTTTATCCCCAGGGAGTCAAATTGCTATCCATAGACCTATCCCCCATGTAGCTTCACCTACATGGCAACCCACACAATGGTCTGTACTGCATGACCTTAAACTGCACAGCCATGGTCCCCGCTGCATGACCCTAAACTGCACAGTCGTGGTCCAAACTATATGACCCTAAATTGTAGTGGAGGTCTAGTTGCACGACCTTAAACTGCCCAGTCCTAGCTGCACGACTTTAAACTGCATAGCCACAGTCTGAACTATATGACCATAAATCATAGTCTACGTTCTAGCTGCATGACATTAAAAAGGCTTAGCATCATGGCCCAAACTATATGGCCTTAAACTGTAGCAGAGGTCTAGTTGCACGACCTTAAACTACCTGGTCCCAATTGCATGACTTTAAACTGGATAACCACGGCCCAAGCTATATGACCTTAAACCATAGTGTACGTCCTGTCCGCATGATGTTAAACTGCTTTCCACAGGTCTTGGAGGCATGACCATAAACACGTGCTCACTTACGTGTACACCCCCTTTATGTGAACTTTCACACACGCTTTCCCTAACCGACCCATTTGTGTGAGCACACCACCTTCATCACTTCCCCAGTGAACCCATTCACTTCACTATCAATATTCATCATTCCCCAGTGAGTCTCACCCATACTCACAAAACGGCGAGCCATCTCACCACCCATACTCACTGTCAGCTAGTGAGTCACCACTTTTCACCCACCATCATCATCTCCATCTTTCATAGGTAGCCTCGTGACATTTCCCCAAAGAGAGCCAAAACCACGATCATACTCACTCCATGGCCTCCACAGACTGCCATTCATCACCACTATGGTCCAGCTGTATGACCCTAAACTATAATGCACTTTCTGGCCGCATGATGTTAAAGGCTTCGCACAGGTCTCGAAAGCATGACCCTAAGCACGCCTTCATAAAAAATGCGGGCATGGTGTATATATGGACAAGGGAACACCATGAGTAAAAATGACAGACGGACATGGTCACAAAACCATGATCAAGAGTTCCATGAAAACAAAAACCCAAGCACGGTGAAAACCCAAAAGGGCACTGTGAGAAAAAACGGGTGAAAAGGGTGGACATGGCCATAAGGTCATGGGTAAAAGAGCCTGAAAATCAAGGAAGTTGACGACAAACGTCTCTACAACACCACTTCCCCAGTCCAGGTGAAAACTCGCAAAGGGCGCTTGGATCAACAAAACAGGTTGACACAGCATCACAGTCTCAGTCGGCACCAAATTGCCAAAACAAGCACAATTCTGACATACGAGGTCTACACAAAATCCTTAATTGTCAGCATCCAATCAACGCAAAAATGGCTCATCCGGGAGTGAGAGCCTCATAAGATCTCCCACACTTCACCTCCAAAAACAACAAGAGTCCTTGAGGGTCACCTTGCCAAAAACCTTCCTTAGTTGACAGACTCCGATCTTCAGGACAGGTCAGAAGCCCCCGACTGGACCAGGAAGGATGAGGCCCACAAGGCTGCCTCCCCAAAATTCCCCTAGCCTACAGGCCCAGATCTTCGGGACAGGTCAGAAGCCCCTGATTGGACCCCGCTGGACAGGACCTACAGAGATACCCTGATCATCAAAGCAAACCTGGTGTAGCAGCAAACAATGCCAACCAAAGGTTCATAGCACTTGGCCGTCACATAGGCTCAATTTTGACCAATGAGGTCCCTACATAATCCTCAAGCTGTCAAAATCACCAATAGTCCCTCGAGGGTGAGGACTTCTACAGATCCCTCAAAAATTCTCTTCTCCCCCTAAAGCCTCCACGGATGGAGCCGTACATTGCGTCCAAACATTTGAGCATCCTAATTACAGCATTGAGTGGACCTCCTCGGCGTTCATGTAGTCCTATGGCTAGCCAGGATAAAAATTTCTTGAATGATTTTACTTCTCGCTTCTCTCAAAGCACAACATTCGTCGGGGCATGCTGTTGGAAGACATTTTTCATCATTATGGGTCCAACGTTAATAAAGCCTAAAAAATAGTGAAAATTTTAACAGTCTCATATTGACCCCAGAACTGGGCAAGATCTTCATGAAGACTCCTAAAAGTCCTCTTCCAAGTTTTGTTACATTCTGACATGTTTAAGGTAGTGTAGACTGAGAAACTACTTCGGTAGAATCAGCCTCTAGCACCCTGAAATGGACCCCTATAACTAGAACTACATTTTTGATACGTCAAATTGTTATGGTACCATCGCCAATGGATCTGACATGGTTGAAATCTCCAAGGGTCAAATTTCAGCCTAAACAAACATTCCAAGAATAAGTTATAGGCAAAAGAGCGAAACAGGAGGAGCCGCATGCTATTCTCATGCGGCCACCCTGTAACTCAACTCCATTAAAAAGGCAGTCACAAACAGTGACTTTTGACGCTTATTTCTCCCTTGTTCGAGATCGGATCACGCTCAAACTTGATGGAGCATGTTTGTCTCGTCAAGACGAGCGTTTCGATATGTGGCACCTCCCGTGATGACGCCTGAGCGTGAAGAAAAGCTAGAGAGAAGTTGTAAATCCATGAAAAAGTGTAGGAAAATTAGCAGCGCCGCACCTCACTCGAACGGCCAAATCATGCCGTTAGCATGCCCGATCGATGTGAAGTCAATTTCATCACGTGTGTAAGGTCTAAGGCTATCTCTGGTCTAAACCCCCTACGTGATGAATAGTCGGATTCTGCACAAGAAGCCGATGAAGTGATTGCAAATCTCGGCGTCAAAATTCCAGATTTCGGCCAAAACTCCAAAGTTGTAAAATCTTCGTCGGACACGAAATCGAGCTGCGTTTGTTGCCACACGATCGTGACGGCATGCTCAGTGTGATCCAGGGAAGAAATCACTGAAAAACATAAAGGAACAAGTACACTATCGATCCAAAGCTTCAAGATTCATCCAAATTTCAAGGCACATGATTGTGCCCTAAAAACACAATCCATGACTTAAAGTTGGTATCAAATCGATCGTCATGACGATCCCTACAAGAAAACAATCATCTTTCAATCAAACGAGCATCATAACAACCCCGGATCATCCATGAAAGATCACGAAAGTTCTAGGACAGCACAGGGATTGTTTTGAAATTTCACAAATTGTTAGGAATGGGCAAATCTGTCATTTTGAACCCTATTTTCCTAGTTCTTTTCATTCAATTAAATCTTAATTTTCAGCAATTAGGTTTAATTTTGATCAATCCACCCATGTTTGGGCACAATTCAATATATACCACGTATTACCATTATACGTAGATCCCCTCATTCATTCACGAAGGAGAAATTTGCTTAATACAATTTCTCTTTCTTCTCATTGTTGGGCCATGTTTGGAGAGAGAGAGAGAGAGAAACTTTTGGTTCGGTACCCTTAGGATCAAGGTAAATCTTCTTTCTCTTCTTTTCTTTCTTCTTCTTCTTCGTCTGGGCTTCTCTCAAAGGCCATGCACGATAGTGGCAACTCGTGCATTCCTCTTTCCTTCTTCCCCTTATGTGGTTTCACAGGTCGCGCATGGCGATGGCAGCGCCATGTACGAACTCCTTTCTTCTTTCTTTTCGTTCATCTCTAACTCTCAGCGTAGTTGGTAGCTGCTCATCACCATCCACAAATGCGTTTTCGATGCCTTAGTGAGGAGCACAAATGGTGAAGCCCATTACCGCCTACCGGGATCTCATCCTATTGCACACCTATAGCAGACAGCGATGCCTATCGCCGCTCGTGAAGGGTAGCAGCAATGCCTATCGTTGTGTGCGAGCTCCTCTCTTATGCCCTCTGCCTATCAAGGACGATGATGTCTATCGCCATCCATAAAGGATCTTGGAGCTTTCTTCATGCGCTAGGTGCCTATCGTCGTTCGCAGGCTTTCTTCGCGCGCTCGGTGCATATTGCCGTCCACGAGCTTTCTTCACACGCTCGGCGACTATCACCGTTTGCGAGCTTTCTTCGCGCACTTGGTGCCCATCACCGTCCGTGAGCTTTCTTCGTGCACTCTGTGCTTATTGTCATGTGCAGGCTCCTCTCTGCGTCCCACGACTATCACCATGCACTTCACAAGAAGCTATTGCCGCCTGCAAAGGGATGTGCTACCTTCTCGCGTTGCCCACAGTGATGCCTAACGCCTCATGTCGTCCACTGTCTGCTCCCTTTCACCGTGAGCAACAGTGTCCAGCGCCGTCAGGACCTCCTCCCTTTGCGTCTCATGCCTTCTCCTCATTCTATTCCTATCTCACTTGGCAGACAGTAGACTCGGTCTAACATTGTCATAGAGGTATGGTTGTCGAGCAGTATCGCCATCATGCTGATCCTGAGTATCATGCCAGTCTTGCTACCACACCAGATTAGGACAATCATGGCAACCTTGGTTTCGAGTAGTATTGTCGTCATGCCAATCTGAGTTACCGTGCCTGTCTTGCTACCACTCCGAGTCGGTCATTACACTGGTCAAGCTATCATGCTAGTCTCGTCCCCTTGTCGAGTTCCCTCTTCTTTTCATCACCCTTACTTCTCACCTTCTCATCCATATGAAGGTGCATTGCCCTAAGACAAGGGTGGGTCCTTTGGCCCACTTGTCTTGCAAATTAACCATAGTAGTATTGTACAGAAAACCAGGAGACGGCAGATCAAGGGAGGCGATTTCGAAGCAGCTGAAGCAGTTAGAGGGTTTTCCATCGTGATCTAAGAGGGTGCCCATGCCAATCAGGCTAAGTAAGTCACGGACCCAGGTGAGGTTAGTCCCCACCTTTCATCCAAAATTCCTTTCTCACTAGTTAGACACCTGCCCTTGTTCTATGGATGAGGTTCCCGAGAGATCGATCTCAGGTCTCGAGTCTACCGAACCCGAGACACGTGTCACTCAATCACTTAGATCTAGGGAGGCGAGATCGAGGCACCTAACCAATGGCGAGTATGGATAATAGAATGGTTCGCCGTTTTGTGAGCATGAGTTTCACTCACTGAGGAATGATGGATGATGGTAATGAGGTGAAAGGATTCACTGGGGAAGCAATGAAGGTGGTGCGCGCACATGAATGGGTCTTGAAGGTCATGCCTCTTGGACCTGGGCAAAGAAGTTTAATGTCATGCGGCCAGGACATGCACTGTGGTTTAAGGTCATATAGCTTAGACCATAGTTATACAGTTTAAAGTCATGCAACTAGGACCATGCAATTTATGGTCGTGCAACTAGACCTCCACTGCAGTTTAAGGTCATATATTTTGGACCATGCAGTTTAGGGTCGTGCACCTAGACCATGGCTGCGTAGTTTAAGGTCGTGCAGCACGAACCATTGTGTGGGTCCCCATGTAGGTGAAGCGGCGTGAGGATAGATATGTGGACAGTAATCTGACTCCCTGGGGATAAAAATAACTATGGCTATACACAAGCAGAGAGCTTTAGATGAGAATGGTGGCCCTACGAGGAATGGCAAGCGAAAGCGAACTTCACTAAGGATTAGGAGGGCAAGTGTGACTCCCCAGGGATAATGAATAATGGTATGCATGTAACTCTGCTGAGAATGATAGGCCGAGGACAGATGCAACCCCACTAGGAGTTGAAAGGATAAGAATGACCCTAACTCCCTGGGGATAGTGGGTCGTAATGGGATGTCACTCCTACTGGGCATGTTGGTGAGAAACAGCCCCGCTGGGGATTGAAGGGGTAAGCACGACCCCCTTTTTCTGTTGGATACACCTATCTCCACTAGGGGATATTAATGAAGTATGTCTGGTGAAGAGGTGGTCCATTTCACAGTTAAAGTCATGCGTATGGACTATTTGTCGCACCGTGCATTACAATTTTAAGGTCTTATAACTCGGACCGTGGCTATGAATTTTAAAGTAATGCAGCTAAGACCATACAGTTTAAGGTTGTGCAGCTAGACTTTCGCTACAGTTTCTGCTCATGTAGTTTGGACCATGGTGCTAAGCCTTTTAAAGTCATGCGATCAGGATGTGAGCTATGGTTTAAGGTCATACAGTTAGACCATGGTTATGTAGTTTAGATTCATGCAACGAGGAACATGCAGTTTAAGTTCGTGCAACTAGACCTCCGCTACAGTTTAGGGTCATATAGTTTGGACCATGCAGTTTAGGGTCACGCATCTAGACCATGGTTGTGCAGTTTAAGGTCATGCAACACGGACCATTTAGTTTTAGGGACTCCAAGGCGAACAGAGCCGTCACTAGAGGCTCGAATCCCTAAGGAGTGGGACTGTGATGTAGGGAATGAACTTCTTGAGGATGCAGAACGATGGTCCAGGTAGGAGTGTCATGTGTTGGATGGTGCACACGACGTTAGTGCCCGAAAGAAACGTGCACGGAGTTAGGCCCTGGTGAATAACGTACACGACGTTAGCTTCTTGATGAAGCACGCGGCCATAGTATCCTGACGAAGCACACAGTGATAGCCTCTTGACGAAGCGCGCGACAATAACCCCTTCGAGTCTTAGGCTTGACCCGCCCCAGCCTGGTCTTATTGGAATCTAAAGATGAGGATTAGAGCGTCATTTCAAACTATTGAGGGGCATTTTGTGGCACTGCTAAGTATAAAAGAGGAAAAACCCCATTTTACTATTTTGCCAAAAGGTAAAATAGATGACAACAGTTTTTTAGAGAGAGGGAGCCGGAGCTTCTGTCAAGAGCCTTCCGACAAGAGTTTTCTAACCAAACTCACAACATACATGCCTTCAAGAGTTTTCTGGCGAGCTCAAGTAGGTCGTGGGCCTTCGCAACGTACTTGCGAGTGTTTTTTGAGAGTTTCAAGGCTTTCTGAGTAGGGAACAGGGGCTACTCAGAGTTTCACCGAGACTTTTTCTGTGAAACTGCAAGAGTCGCAGTGGAGTTCTGCAAAAATTCTAGTGATTTTTCTAGAGTTCCGCAGTTGCTAGCAGCTTGCAAAAGGGTCAGGGGGTTCTGACTACCCTCTGTTATCAGGAGAGAAGAAGGAGGACCAGCAGTGGACTCACCGAAAACATAGTGAAATTTCAGTGAATTGTGGCGAACTACAGAAGTGAGAAGAAGGGAGAAAGGAAAGAGCTTTCGGGGAACCCCGTGCAGTTTTCCACTAACTTCGATCATCAGTGGAAAGGTTTCCCAACGAGTAGGAGCGAGTTCCGGGCGAAGAGGGGAAACGCCAGTGAGAACCCGAGGCATTGCGAGGCCGTAACAGTCGAGAAGGTGAAGGGTCGTGGGACAGCGAACGGTGACCCTCCACGCACTCGGTGATAGGCCACACCATGAATGTCAGGCGGTGTGCCTAGATTTCAAGGGACATGGTGTGCTGCACTTGCGACCCGTGCAAACAGCTGGAGCGCAAGTGTTAGACGCAGACGGCGTTACCCCATGCTTTGTCTTGGTCTTTATGTGGTGCTTCTAATTTACTTCGGCAGACAGCGATAGCCCCTTTGTTGTGAGATGGCGATAGCCCCTACCAACGCCGCCGATTCTCTTGTGAATGATTGTGCGCAGACGATGGTTGGATACATCCTCTTTAACGGATGTCTTCTTGGCAGCCAGCCAGGGCCTCGAAAGCTTCCAAAATGCCAGTCCCTTCGAAAAAGCTTTCTGAGAATGAAAATAGGGGAGAGTTGATGGTAATTGAACCTAACGAAGCGATCCCTCATCTCAAACTCTTGTTCCTAGGAGTGGTGGCACACCACCACCTTCTCGGGGTGATTCTGGTCCATGCGACTTGATAGTAATGGGCAAGCAGGCATTTTCTCTTCCAACTTTGAGAAGGGGCCTTGCAATTTCTACTCGAAGGGAACCTAACATCAGTTCAGCTGTTGTAGTCACCTCCTTCTCAGAAC
Organism: Amborella trichopoda; assembly: GCF_054954075.1. Taxonomy (NCBI): domain Eukaryota; kingdom Viridiplantae; phylum Streptophyta; class Magnoliopsida; order Amborellales; family Amborellaceae; genus Amborella; species Amborella trichopoda. The sequence goes on along the minus strand of NC_142338.1, from coordinate 22,396,871 downwards.
AAGTTATTCATCCTCTCGTTTGGCGCATTTGTGGAGGCTTTGTTGTATCACAATTCATGATGCCTTTCCCTACGCAAGTTACCAGGCTCAATCGTCGTATTGTTTCTGCGAACAATGGACGTGACCTTCTTAGAGTCGCTTATCAACTTTTCATTCGAACTTCTTTCTTCGAGCTAATCATGTTCCCATTTTTGGTGAAGATGCTGATGGACAACCTCCTAGACTTCAATGTTCCCTGCGTAGACTTGTTCAAAATGACAGTGACTGAAATAGCTCAACAGGCTAAGGCAGTTCTGGATTTAGAAAACCCAGCTTTTGTTGAGAAGTATCCCTCTATCATGCCCTTACTTAAGTTCTTCCCTGGACCTTTGACTATCACAGATTCTGCCACAACACATTTGGGTAATCTTAAAACCAACTTGCTCATGCGTCAGTTCGTTCACTTAGATTTTGAGATTTTGCCTTCTGAGATGCCTTCGATATTTAAAGAAATTTCATGTTTTGAAAATGAGGATGACATGGTGATTCTTGAACATAACATTAATGATTTGGAATGCTTGCTTACTACGTCCCGTGAGGTAGAAAAAGACTTGTTTTCACCTCAGTTGGTGCGTGGGGAATATCCTGCCTTTCTCGAGGCAGCGGCTATGAAGGATGGACTCAAATGGACACAACAGAACTACTATCGGCTTAGTCTTGAGAACTGATTGGTTGTACCTAAACGTTTGGCAAAAGAAATAAAATGCCCCTCTTTTCCTTTTACTTTCTTTGTATGTCATTACTTGCAATATTCTCTTGCTTTATGAATAAAATTCTTTCTTTTGCTTCAGTGTGGCGCATGGCTCTTTTATTCCTCCTTTTCTTTCTGCTTTATGGCTTCTGCCCTTTCACAGTGTGAGACGAAGAAGGATAGCCCACTCCTTGCTTCGTCTTTTGACAGCTTGTCGCGGCACCAATGACCTCGAACGGGGGAGCAGTTGCTTCCTCACCTCTTAGCCTCTGTGAGGTGTAAAACCTCCTTTTGGCTGCTGGTGATCTCCTTGCTCAAGGAGGACAGGATTTAGAGTACCTTCCTTGGTGGTTAGCACGTCAATTCTGCTTCTAGAATAACAATGGGGACAAGAAGGACCTTTTGCTGGTTTGGCGTATAGGTGACCCTTGGTGCTGGAAGGTCCACCTCAAGGGCTTCTTCAGTCTCAGAAGTTGCTTCTATCTTGTTGTTTTGTTTTGGCGAATTAGAAGTAGAGTGGGAAGCTTCATCTTCTGGAGGGGGGCGACGTGACCTCAGGAAGGTGGCAAGGTATACTTGGGTGGATAGGAGTCAAAGGGAGGATCTTGCCTTGTCTTTCCTCCTCTTTGAATATATCTGTAATCATTCGCCCCAAATTTTCAACATCATCATGAAACGAGGGTCTTGTCTCTCTCACAGGCTTCCAGTCATCATCTTTTGACTTTTCTAGTGCTGGAAGGTCTGTGAAATAGTACTTAGAATCAGCATAGTGAGTCTCAGCTACAGCGAACAGTCTCTTATAGGATAGACCGTGTGCAGTCTCTCATCTCGACTGTATTTGAAGTATTGGTGGAGCATGGAAGGAACTATCCCCTGATCGTGAAGCCAAGGGCGGCCGAGGAGGACATTGTAAGCTGTATCGGTGTCGATTACATGAAACTGAACATAATTGTTGAGGTCACCGATCTTGAGGGGAAGATGAACTGTCCCAGCTGGCTTCTCTCCTGATTGGTTGAACCCTTACACGGTGGTGTGGGTAGGAGTGAGGTCGTCAGATCCTAATCCCAACTTGGGATCAGGTTTACTACTAACCCTCCATCCAACATGATTCAGTTGCTACGGCAGGCGTGTTGTACACCATTCGTGAAGAGAGAGCGATTGTGAAATTTGCCTCCCAACCGAAGGTCATCTTCGAAAAAGGAGATTGCCAAGCACCCACTCAGGATGGCTGGGTCAACCTCAATAGGCTCCATTTCAATCTTGTATACCTCTGGGTTAGAAAGAGCTTGAACCAAGGCCATATGATAGTCTCTAGACAGCAGAAGGCATCATTGATACTTATAAGGGTAGGAAGCTTTTCCAAATGCCCAATTACATCATATTTCACCTTATCCTCATTAGTCTTCTATGTTCCTGATCCAATCATTGGTGTAGGTGGTAGGGTAGTTTTAGGAGCATGTTTTGGTTGAGTTTTGGTTTATGACGCTGGCTGACTTTGTTATTCAGTCAGTGTGGTCTGGGTTGATGGGGAAGTAATAGGGATTTGTATTAGGGATGTAGAGGTTTGAGGTTGAGGCTTAGGGAAAAGTGAAGGATCAGGACCTTGAGCTTTTGAGGTGTGGGTTGTAGCTTCTTCCCCGATCATAGGCTCCTTTGCCCCATGCTAGATGATACTTCCAAGATCTGCACCATATGGGAGGCCTCTTCGGAACAGGAGCTTGAAAATGGCTCGGTCTTAGCTTGGGCTGTCAGGGCATCCACGACTATCAAGAATCCAATCGCTTGGGCCAACATCTTTCTTAGGCGCTTCCATTGCGACCTACTGATGTTGGTGCCTTCGAGTTCTCTGTTTAGAATGTCGAAGTCTGGGCACTATCGAGCTGTACTTGTGGAAGAAATAAAAGAGGATGGAGGAGAAGAAGAGTTAGTATGTTCAAGTAGCTTTTTACGTCATCGCCAAAATTAGACGTGTGCATGGGGTATTTTAGGTCTTGCGCCGACTCTGACCGTTGGGGTGCTTTTAGTGTCATCACCCATATTGGACGAGTCTCGAGCAGTTGATGACTTAGGTATGTCCACGTGATCGGACGATGGGATAAGGCGAGCTACGCCTGGGATAAAGTCCCTCAAGGTCGGCAGTGGGGGAAGATGCCTGAGAAATTCTTCCTCGACTGGTGGCTGAGCGATGTGGTTTCTTCGGCGGGCTGACCTGAGTGCTCGTCTCCTTCTGGATCCCTGAGGAGGTGTTTAGTCTGCCCTATCAGGCCGGTGAGTAGTCCTAGCTTGGTGAACTACCTTACGCTTCAGGGACTTAAGCCTACTTCGCCCATGATAGACTTCTAAGAAGTCGAGGGCTCCGAAGGGGGCCTGTAGTGGGGCTTTCTCTTGAATGGGAGCGATGGCTAGGAAGAGTTTTGGGAGGACGACACAAACAATGTGGCCTTTCTAGGCTTTCTCTAAAACTATAGCTTCGAACCCAGAGCATTCTTTCAGCTCGTGGCCCCATACTTGGTGATATGGGCACCAGAGGTTTTCCGTACCCTGGGCAAGACGCTTAGGCTGCCTGGCGGGCTTGATAGTGACGAGACCATATTGGAGCATTGTCTTGAAAAGGGCTCGTAGAGGATCTGGCTCAGTGCTTCCCTGGGCCTGTGTAAGGAGTTATTCTTGCACTGGTGGAAGAGGGACTTGAGGGTATCCTTTTGGGTTACCATGAACTTCCTGGCCTTACTGCATCTTCTTTGCCAAGAGCTCATGGAAGCCAGTGCATTCGCTCAGGTCATGACCTCGTATCAAGTGATAATAGCACCAGAGGTTCTTAGTTCTTGGGGGCAGGAACTTGAGCTGCCTTGTTAGCTTTGACATGATGAGTCCTTCTTTGAGCATTAAGGAGAATAGTGTATAGAGGATAGTAGGTGCTTCATCATCCTCTTGGATTGTTACTATGTGGGCAGCCTCCGTTGCCCCGAATGCTTTCTTTAACTCTTCGAGCTTTATTTGACCCTTGTTGATGAGGGCTTGGATAATGTCTTCAAGGGTATAGCAGTCTTGAGTGGGGTGGCCTACACCTCAATGATAGGCGCAGTACGTCTCGTGTGTCTCCTGCCAGGCCAGTCATGACGTTTTGACCTCTGTCAGCTGGATCATGTTTTGCTCTAGCAGTAATCGAAGTAGCACAGGAACCCACTCCTTTTCTAAGGGGTACACCTTGTTCTGGTGCTGGGTCTAGAAGTCATTTTAATTTATATTCTTAGGGGACGGGAACCTGTTGTAGAACTGCTGCTTAGCCCCGGCCTGAGGCGTCTGTGCCTTGGAGAGCTCCAAGGGGTGAGGGGTAGCATTCTTAGTGTCAGTCACAGTAATAGCCGCACTAATCACAGCTTTTTGCTCGTTGCCCCGACTATTGGAGCCGGAATTCGAGCCATAGGGTTGTTGACGAGATCCACCATGGTGCTTGGACAGATCTTCTATAGAAACTGCTTTAGAGATGAGCTCTGACATGGAGGGCGGATTGAAGGCCTCGACATGTAGGGCAATCTCGGCCAGCATATTTTGTATGCAGGTCTGAACTGCTTCTTTTTCATTCATGGGAGTCGCATGAAAGGTTGCCAACTCTCTCCATCGGGCGATGAACTTGTCAACTGGCTCACTATGCTCTTGAGTCAAAATGAGAAGCTCGATGGTTTCGATGTTTCTTTGGACTTCGTAGAAGCATTGGTAAAACAACTGCTCCATTTCTTGCCATGTGTGTACCGAGTTTGGAGGCAGCCGAGCATACCACTGGAAGGCTAACCCTTCGAGAGTTTCGACAAACCGATAGAGGAATCGCCTGTCAGTCGCTGTCTCTCGACAAGCTTCTTGGGAGTGAACAGTATGCTGGTGCGGGGATGTAGTGTCGTTGAACAGGAGAAGTTTCGATAGTTTTGGGGAAACGGCACCTGGTTGATGTACGAGGGGTATGGCTTCTAGTAAAGCGGGGTCTCTTGCATGCTTGAGACCTTATTCTTGAGACAGTGGGTCACCATGGCATCTATAATAGCTTGCGAAACCATGCGGGAAGCAAAGCTGTCTTGGGAGACATGTGGGGGCGTTTACCTGAGAACTGTGTCTTCACCAGACGAGGGATCGCTCTCATGGTGAGAAGAAGGGGACCTAGAGGCTTCTAGGCGATCCATCTTTTCAAGGATGGACTACATCTTTACCTTGAACCTGTTCATCTGCTCTTCTTGGGCGTCATTCCGCTCGTTGATCACTATGACACTGATCGTTTCTTTTGGAAGGTCAGCGCCAGGTGGAGTAGTTGATTACCGGGGTAGGCAAGTCGGTCTACAGGGGCTCAGCATGCCCCGATTGGACTCGAGCCTTTTATGTTGATCGCATGAGGGCCGGTTCTTGACAGTCTTAGGACCGTGGCTTCTTGGCGTTAATCACCAAGCAATATTCCTGGACTTGCTCAGGTTCTAAAGTTCGAAGAGGGAAGAAGGGATGGTGTGGCAAGAGGTCACCAAGGGTGGTAACCTCAACTGTCTTAGGGCCACTTTAATCAGGATCTGCAGACCTCCCTTCTGCTTAATCCTGAGGCTGTTGTGGACTTCACTCCAGAACCGAGCCTGATATTTGGACTGCCCCACCTTTCTTAAGCATGCCAAGGCTGTGTCCATTAGCTGGAGTAGAGAGTGGGGTCCAAGGATAGAGGGCAACCTAGGTTGCTGCCTTGGAGGCTTCTGGCTTCTGTCCGACATCAGACCTTTGCCCCAAATTTCCTTGTAAGGCCCGGGTGCATGCTGTGTGCGGTAGCAGTTGTGCTACCAATGCAATGGGCCTTGGTGGAGGGTCCACTAGGGCAAGGAAGCGGGGGTTCAAGGACTTTAAAGTCCCTTCTCTCACCAATCCAAGAAAGAACCTAGGAGCCGAAATGTGAGTCCTGACTCAAAAGGAGTGTAGGGAAGGAAGCTTGAGCAGTTCACATCCCTAGGATGGTCTCGAGTGCGAGGATGAGAAAGTCCCCAACTCGAATGAACGAGTTGAATAACCCAGATGCCATAGAATGTAGTGCTGAAAGTAAAAGGTGCTGCTGATCAAACAAAAGCAAACATAATAAGTCCTTAGTGGAGTCGCCAAAATGGTTAGGTGCCTCGATCTCGCCTCCCTGGATCTAGGTGATCGGGTGACACATGTCTAGGGTTGAAAAAACCCGAGAATTGAGATTTCTCTCTCGGGAACCTCGTTCACAGAATAAGGGTAGGTGTCCAACTAGTGAGAGGGAAATTTTAACGTGAGGTGGGGACCAACCTCGCCTGGGTCCGTGACTTACTTGGGCTAACTCGCGTGGACACCCTCTTAGATCACGAAGCTGGTTCAGAATCGCTTCCCTTGACCTACAATCTCCATGTTTTCTGCACAATATTATCATGGTTAACTTGCAAGATAAGTGCATGGACCCACCCTTGTCTTAGGGAAATGCACATTCATAAGTGAGGGTGATGAAGTGGAAGATTCAAATAAAGGTAGAAAAGAGAAGATAACTTGGTAAGGGGACAACACTAGCATGATAATTGGACCAATACAATGACCAACTCGAAGTGGTAGCAAGATGGGCATGCTACTAAGACTAGCACGACGGTAATACTACTCAAAACCGAGGCCGATATGACTATCTTAATCTAGTACGGTAGTAAGACGGGCATGGTACTTAGGACCAGCACGAGAGAATTAGTACTAGCAGCCAGACCGTTATGGCAAAGCTAGGCCGAGTCTACCCTCAGTCAAGTGAGAAGAGTAGATAATGAGGAGGAAGCACGAGACGGTGAAGAGACAGGATCCTGACGGTGCTTAGGCATTGTCATTCACAGCCGTGGAGTAGCAGTGCCACGTCCCTTTGATGGCGCTAGACACTACTGCTCACGGCTGGAGGGTGAGCAGTGAACGACAGGCGGCACAAGGCATTGCCGTTGGCAACACGAGAAGACAGTACACCCCTTCACGGGGGGTGATAGCCTCTTGTGAAGTGTGTGGCCATAGGCACTTGTGAAGCGTGTGGCAATAGTTCTTTCTAAGGCACACGGCAATGGGCGTGGGACGTAAGAGAAACCTTGGACTGCGATGGGCACTGAGCGCACGGAAGAAGTTTGCAGGTGGCGATAGGCACCGAGTGTGGAAAGGAAGCTTGTGGATGGTGATAGGTGTCGAGCGCATGAAAGGAGCTTGCGGACAGTGATAGGTGTTGTCGCTACCCTTCACGGGCGGCGATAGGCATCCCTGTCTGCAATAGGCGCGCAACAAGGAAGACCTCTGTGGGTGGCAATAGGCATCACCGTCTGTGCTTCTCGTGGAGAAGCAGCGACGAATGAAGAGGATGAGATAGCAACTCACACATGGCGCTGCCATCACTATGCACGACCTGTGAAGCCACAAGAGGGGGAAAAAAAGAAAGAGGCGTGCACGGCACTGCCACTACCGTGCATGGCCTCTGAGAGAATTTCAGACAAAGGAGAAGAAGAAGAAAGAGAAGAAGAAAAGAAAATAAGAGAGAGAAAGATTTACCTTGAGCTTAAGGGTACCGATCCAAAAGTTTCTCTCTCCTTCCTTTCTCTCTCAAAACGTGACCCAACAATAAGAAGAAAGAATAATTTTGTTAAGCAAAGTACACTTTAGTGAAGGGTCTGCATACAATTGTAGTACATGGTATATATAGAGTTATGCCCAAACATGGATGGATTGATCGAAGCTAAACCTATTTGCTGAAAATTAAGATTTAACTGAATCAAAAGAAATTTTAAAAAAAGGTGTAAAATGACTGATTTGCCCATACCTAACAATTTGTTAAATTCCAAAACAGTCCTTATGCTGTCCTAGAACGTGCGTGATCCTTTATGGATGATCCGAGGTTGTTCTTATGCTCATTTTGATTAAAAGATGATTGTTTTCTTGTAGCGTTCGGCATAGCGATCGATTTGGTACTAACTTTGAGCCATGGATCGTTTTTTTAAGCCACGATCATGCGACTTGAAATTTGGATGAATCTTGAAACTTTGTATCGCTAATGTGCTCGTTCCTTGATGTTTTTCTATGATTTCTTCACTGGATCACACTTAGCATGCTGTGAAAATCACGTGGCGCCAACCATAGCTCGATTTCGTGTCTGGATAAGGATTTTACAACTTTGAAGTTTTGGCCAGAATCTGGAATTTTGGCACCGGAATTTGTAGTCACTTCATCGACTTCATGTGTGGAATTCGACCGTTCATCATGTATGGAGTTTGGACAAGTGATAGCCACAGACGCTATGCACACGGTGCAACTGGTTTCTCGTTGATCGGGTTCGCGAACTCTGTGATTTGGCAGCTCAAGCAAGGCGCAATGTTGCTGATTTTCGTGCAAGTTTTTTTCATAGATCGGCAATTTCTCTCTAGCTTTTCTTTGCGCCCGAGTGTAGTCACCAGTCGTGCCACATATCAAAACACTTGTCTTGATGAGAGGAATATGTACAAAAAACTTGAACAAGGTCAGAATTGTGACAGGTGAGATATGAGCAACAAAATTCACTATTCGTGACTGCCCCTGTAATGGATTTTAGTTGCAGGGTGGCCGCATGAGAATAGTGTGCAGCGTACCCTTTTTCGATATTTTTCTTATAACTTCTTCCTAGAGTGCCCGTTTAAGCTGAAATTTGACCCTTGGGGGTTTTCAACCGTGACGGGGCCAATGGCAGTAGTCCCATAGCAATTTGATGCACTCAAAATATAGTTCTAGTTATAAGATCTGTTTCAAGGTGCTAGGGTGTAGCAATCCTAAACATTCAAATATATATATATATATATATATATATATATATATATATATATATATATATATATATATATATATATATATATATATATATATATATATATAATTCTTTATAGTGTGATGGTCCATATAAGTATTATGGTTCTTAAGGACCATCACCACTTTTGTTAACTTTTTCCTTTCCTTTACCACGTCTTTTAGTTGACGTGGGCCTCAAAGGCTTCACGTATAACATTATCGTCACACCTCATGTATGAGATGGAGCTTAATAAAATAGTATAATAATATGCCTTAAGATTTTAAATTCGTAGAGGTGAGGACTCCCACCCTAGCAAACTCTTGAGATCTTTCTCTCTCTAGTAGAAACACAGTGGGCTCCTCTCTCAAGCCGAATTTTTATCGGAAGCTCCCTCTCAAATATTTTAGGTAAGTGACTTCATTATATTGAAAAATAATCCGTTCTTTTTAAAAATGAAATGAAATAATTACTTATGCTTATTATCATGAATTTTAGACGCGATAAATTTTATGCGCAAGTAACCTCATTATTTTGAAAAGTAATCTTTTTAATAAAATTGTGATATTTTATCTGTGTTAGAAATTTTAAATGCGGTAAATTCTTAGAAAAAAATTTATTATTTTTCTTGTCTATTGTTAGAGAACTTTATATACTGTAAAATTATTACAAATAAATATGATATTTCTACTTTTAGTAAAATTGTGAGATTCTTTCTACTGTTTTTGAAAATTTAGACATTGTAAAATTCATGTGCAAATGACTACCTTATTATTTGAAAGTTAATATTTTTGCATTTGATTATAGCATTGTCTGTGAAATGTTTATTTGCAAATTGACATCCCATAAATTGTGATAATTCCGTATTCTTGAATTTCTATAAGAGTTTTTCTATAAATATTACATTCGCAATTATGCTAAAATGTCTTTACGAACTGCTACCTTTCTAAATTTGAGCCTAAAATATTCAACTGGTTATTTTTGAAATGTTATTAAAAGTGACTGTTATTAATGGTTTCAGTGAAATTCATATTAATAATTTCAGTGATATGTTGAGTACATGATATTGCGGCTTTCAAATGTTTAAAGAGATTTAGAAATACTTTTAGCATGCAAGTGGACTCATCTGATTCGTCGGTGAGTATAAGTGGACCTATCTGGTACGCCAGTAAGGATTAAGTGGACTCATCCGGTACGCCGATGAGGTATAAGTGGACCTGCAGAGATTAAGTGGACCTATCTGGGATGCCGATAGGGATTATGTGGACCCATCAGGATGCTGATGGGGTATATAGGTGACCTACTTGGGACGCCAGAAGGGTATTTTGTGAAATCTTTTGAAATATGCAGTGATATTAAAATGTTATACGCATTTCAATTATTCGAATTATACATAATTATGCATTTTTGAAAATGAAACTGTTGATGCATTTCTGTTAATAGATCTTCTTTTTGAAAATATTGATATCTTTCAACCATGATTATTTTTAGGATTATGATGATCACTTACTGAGTAGCCAAACTCATCAAATTATGGTAAACATTTTTTTCAGGATAACTGTGGTTTCATTTTGAGTGTTCGTCAGGATCAACTCTTGAAGATATTGTAGTTGTGCTTAAACTTTCTTTTGTTACTTTGTAAGAATTCGCCATTGTAAATTTGTCTTAAAAAGATATGTATATATGTTTTGACTGTCACATCTCAAGAATATCAGTATTGTAAATTCTTAGGGCGTGACAATTATGGTATCAAAGCAGTAGGTTTAAGATTCTTAGGAAATTTAAAAAGAATGTACTTAAAATCACATTTATTGCGTGTACAGACAGGGACGAAGTGAAGATCCAGAATAGTTGAAGCTAATATGGAAGGAATTCACAAAGCCTTGGAAAATATGCTTGCTCTAATGCAACATCAGATGGAAAACAACAATCCACCCAGGCAGTCAGTTACGAGAAATGGTGGGAGTAATATCGAATAATTTAAGAAATTGAACCCGCCTTCTTTTAAGGGTGCTGTAAACCCACTGGAAGCCGAGGAATGGATTATGCAATTGGAGAAAATATTTGAGGTAATGGAATGTCCTAATGATAGGAAGGTGGCCTTGGCAGTTTTTATGTTAGAAGGTGAAGGACAACATTGCTGACGAATGATAAAAGGAATATTGGTCAAAGAAAATAAGCCCTTGACTTGCGAAGTATTTCTAGAGGCATTTAATGAAAAGTATTTCCCAGATTTTATTCGAGATCAAAAAGAAATGGACTTTCTGGAATTAATTCAAGGAAACCGGACAGTAGCACAGTACGAGGCCAAGTTTACTGAATTGGCCAGGTTTGCACCACATATGATTAACAATGAGGCAAGAAAGGTGAAAAAAATTGAAAGGGGTCTCAGACCAGCTATTAGAAGCAGAATATCAGTATTAAAATTGAGAACTTATTTTAAAATAGTGGATCGAGCCCAAATTGTCGAAAAAGATTTCGAAGATTACCAAAAGATGAAAATCAGAAAAGTCAGGTTAGACCCACACCATCTAATCGACAACAGTTTGAAAGGGCAAACAAAAAGCCAAGGCCCTTGCCACTTCAAAGCTCAATAGAACCATGTAAAAAATGTGGAAAGAAGCATGGATCGAGCCCTTGTTATTGGAATACTGGAGTCTGTTTTAAATGTGGAAAATTGGGGTACCAGATTAGATAATGTCCTAGCTTACAGATGCAACAGCTTCCAAAGCATGGAGAGATAGGTCAAAAGCCTCATATGAAAGGAAGAATATTTGTGATCACCCAGTAAGACGCTCAGGCCTCAAAATCAGTGATCCAAGGTACTCTTATTATCTTTCAAAAAGTAGCTCATGTTTTGATTGATCCTGGATCTACTCATTCGTTTGTGTCACCACACTTTGCATGCCACTTAAAGGTAGAACCAGAACAATTAGAATACATTCTAGAGGTAGCCACACCGATGGGAAATTCAAGGGACACCAATATAGTGTACAAATCCTGTGTAATAAAGATAGAAAAAAAGGAATTGTTGATTGATTTAATACTCCTAGAAATTCAAGATTTTGATGTAATCTTAGGCATGGATTGGCTTTCTGCATGCCATGCAAGTATTGATTGTTACAAGAAAATGGTTACCTCTAGTATTTCGAATCAACAAGTATTTTACTTCAATGGTATCAAAAAAGACTCCCCATCATATTTAATCTCCTGTATTTGAGCAAATCGCCTCCTTCGAAAAAGGTGTCAAGGCTTTCTTGCCGATATCAAAGAAGATATGAAGGAAGAGATAAATTTGGATACCACTCCGGTTATCCGAGAATTTCCTGACGTTTTCCTTGAAGAATTGCCAGGATTACCGCCTGACAGGGAAATTGAATTCTCTACTGAATTATTGCCAGGGGTAGCCCCAATTTCTGAAACACCTTACAGAATGGCACCTACAGAACTTAAGGAACTTAAACAATAATTAGAAGAATTATTAGATAAAGGTTTTATCAAGCCTAGTGTGTCACCTTGGGGTGCTCCGGTATTGTTTGTTAAAAAAAAAAGATGGGACCACGAGATTATGTATCGATTATAGACAGTTGAACCAAGTGACAGTGAAAAATAAGTATCCATTACCTAGAATTGACGATTTATTTGATCAATTACAAGGATCACAAGTGTTTTCAAAAATTAATCTTAGATCTATATGCCATCAGCTTAAGATTAAAAGTGAAGATGTTTCCAAGATAGCTTTCAGAACAAGGTATGGCCATTATGAATTTTTAGTCATGCCTTTTAGATTAACCAATGCACCAGCTATATTTATGGATTTGATGAATCAGGTCTTTAAGCCCTTTTTGGATAAATTTATTGTGGTATTCATCCATGATATTTTGATTTATTCCAAGAATTAGAAGGAACAGGAGCAGCATGTAAGAATGGTATTGCAAATATTAAGAGAAAAGAATTTGTATGCCAAACTTAGTAAATGTGAATTTTGGTTTGAACAAGTGACATTTTTAGGACATGTCATACCAAAGGAAGGTCTATCAGTTGATTCTTCAAAGGATGAAGTCGTTGTTAATTGGAAACAACCAAGTAATGTGACTGAAGTTCGAAGCTTTTGGGATTGGCAGGATATTACAGAAAATTCGTAGAAGGATTTTCTCGAATCGCAACCTCATTGACTCGATTGACACAGAAAAATGTCAAATTTGAGTGGACAAGTGAATGTGAGGAGAGTTTTCAAGAACTAAAAACTCGACTAACTTCAACACCTATTTTAATTATTCCTGAGGGGAGTGGGGGATTTGTGATTTATAATGATGATTCACATAAAGGCTTGGGTTGTGTATTAGTGCAATATGGAAAAGTAGTGGCATATGCATCCAGACAGTTGAAAGAATATGAGAAAAAATATCCAATTCATGACTTGGAGCTGGCTGCAATAGTATTCGCTTTGAAAATGTGGAGTCATTATCTATATGGTGAGCAATTCGACATATACACGGATCATAAGAGCTTGAAATACCTCTTCTCTCAAAAGGATTTCAAATGCGGCAGATAAGATGGATGGATTTCTTAAAAGATTATGATTGTACAATCCATTATCATTCAGGAAAAGCTAACGTTATGGCCGACGCTCTAAGTAGAAAATCTACGGGAGTGTTAGCTCATCTAATGATCCAAGAAATGAGATTGTTAGAGGAAATAGTGGATTGGCATCCAACTCCGGCTATTAATGGTGTGGTAAGTATGATTGCCAACATTAAGGCAAAACCCCAATTAATCCAATAGATTCGATCGGCACAAAAGAAAGATAGTAAGCTTATAACAATTGTAGAAGAGGTGAAGCTGGGAAAGATAGACGAATTCTCTATATGTAGTAAGGATTTACTAAGATTCAAAGGTCAGGTTTGTATCCCGAATGATGAGAGTGTAAAGAAAGCTATCTTAGAAGAAGCACATCACTCTCGTTATACGATATATCCCGAAAGTATTAAAATGTATCAGGACCTAAAGAAAACCTTTTGGTGGAATAATATGAAAAAAGAGGTAGCACTATTTGTATCTAAGTGCCTAACATGCCAGCAAGTAAAAGCTGAGCATCAAAAGACCCGCTGGGTTGTTGCAGCCATTACCCGTGCCAAAGTAGAAGTGGGAGCACATCTCTATGGATTTTGTCTCTGGCTTACCTAGATCAAATTCAGGACATGATAGCATTTGGGTCATTGTGGACTGGCTGACCAAAGCTGCCCATTTTCTGCCGATTCGCACGACGTACACTTTGGATCGACTGGCCCAATTGTACATTAAGAAAATAGTGCGGTTGCATGGAGTTCCGGTCAGTATTGTATCGGACAGGGATGCTCAATTTACTTCTAAATTTTGGGCTAGGCTACAGTCAGCCATGGGGATGAGACTCACCTTTAGCACTGCCTTTCATCCTCAAACTGATAGACAATCAAAGAGGACCATCCAAACCTTGGAAGATATGCTGAGGGCCTGTGTCATTGACTTTACAGGAAGTTGGGATGACCATTTATCCTGATTGAGTTTGCTTATAATAATAGCTTCCAAGCCAGTATTCAAATGGCACCATATGAAGCCCTGTATGGAAGGAAATGCATATCACCCATCTGTTGGGACGAGATTGGTGAAAGAAAGCTTTTGGGGCCAAAAATTGTCCAGGTAACCACAGATAAGATAGCATTAATTCGAGAAAGGCTCAAGACAGCTCAGAGTCAATAAAAGAGATATGTTGATAACCGACGGAGAGATCATGAATTTGAGGAAGGTGATCGAGTTTTCCTAAAGATCTCAACAATAAAAGGCATTATGAGATTCGGCAAGAAAGGAAAGTTGAGCCCACGTTACATCGGACCATTTGAAATCCTGGAAAGAATTGGAGGTGTCTCTTATAGACTTGCCTTACCACTCGAATTGGCAAACGTCCATAATGTCTTCCATGTATCATTACTACAAAAATATCAGCCCGACCCATCCCATATCTTGAAATATGAACCTTTACCGATCATGAAGGATATATCCTTCATTAAGTAGCCAATTTTGATACTAGATGGAAGGGTACAAGTGTTGCGTAACAAGGAGATTCCTTTGGCCCGTATATTATGGCAGTACCATTCAAGAGAGGAGCCGACTTGGAAACGAGAAGACGAATCAGAGAAAAATATCCCTATCTTTTTCAGTAATCAGGTACACAAATTTAGAGGACTAAATTTCTTTAAGGGGGGAAGAATGTAACAATCGTAAACTTTCAAAAAAAATATAATATATATATATATATATATATATATATATATATATATATATATATATATATATATATAAATAATTCTTTATATTGTGATGGTCCATATAAGTATTATGGTCCTTAGGGATGATCACCACTTTTGTTAACTTTTTCCTTTCCTTTACCATGTCCTTTAGTTGACGTGGGCCTCAAAGTCTTCATGTATAACATTATCGTCACACCTCATTTATGAGGTGGAGCTTAATAAAATAGTATAATAATATGCCTTAAGAATTTAAATTCGGCGAGGTAAGAACTCCCACCCTAGAAAACTTTTGAGATCTTTCTCTCTCTAGTCGAAACACAGTGAGCTCCTCTATCAAGCCGAATTTTTATCGGAAGCTCCCTCTCAAATATTTTAGGTAAGTGACTTCATTATCTTGAAAATAATTCGTTCTTTTTAAAAATGAGATGAAATAATTACTTCTGCTTATTATCATGAATTTTAGACGTGATAAATTTTATGCGCAAGCGACCTCATTATTTTGAAAAATGATCTTTTTAATAAAATTGTGATATTTTATCTATGTTAGAAATTTTAAATGCTATAAATTCTTAGAAATAAATTTATTTATTTTTCTTGTCTATTGTTAGAGAATTTTAGATACTGCAAAATTATTACAAATAAATGTGATATTTTTGCTTTTAGTAAAATTGTGAGATTTCTTTCTACCGTTTTTGAAAATTTAGACATTGTAAAATTCATGCGCAAATGACTACCTTATTATTTGAAAACTGATATTTTTGCATTTGATTATAGCATTGTCTGTGAAATGTTTATTTGCAAATTGACATCCCATAAATTGTGACAATTCCGTATTCTTGAATTCTATAAGAGTTTTTCTATACATATTAGATTGGCAATTATGCTAAAATGTCTTTACGAACGGCTACCTTTCTAAATTTGGGCCCAAAATATTTGATTGGTTATTTTTGAAATGTTATTGAAAGTGACTGTTACTAATGGTTTCAGTGAAATTCATATTAATAATTTTAGTGATATGTTGAGTACATGATATTGCGGCTTTCGAATGTTTAAAGAGATTTAGAAATACTTTAAGCATGCAAGTGTACTCATCCGGTTCGCCGGTGAGGTATAAGTGGACCTATCCGGTACATCGGTAGGGATTAAGTGGACTCATCCGGTACGCCGGTGAGATATAAGTGGACCTGCAGGGATTAAGTGGACCTATCTGGGATGCCGATAGGGATTAAGTGTACCCATCAGGACGCTGATGGGGTATATAAGTGACCTACTTGGGACGTCAATAAGGTATTTTGTGAAATCTTTTGAAATATGCACCGACGTTAATAGAAAGTGAAACTGTTGAAATATGCACCGAAAGTGAAATATGCCCCGAAAGTGAAACTGTTGATGCATTTCAGTTAATAGATCTGCTTTTCGAAAATATTGATATCTTTCAACCATGATTATTTTTAGGATTATGATGATCACTTACTGATTAACCAAACTCATCAAATTATGGTAAACATTTTTTTCAGGATAACTGTGGTTTTATTTTGAGTGTTCGTCAGGATCAACTTTGGAAGATATTGTAGTTGTGATTAAACTTTCTTTTGTTACTTTGTAAGAATTCGCCATTGTAAATTTGTCCTAAAAAGAGATGTATATTTGTTTTGACTGTCACATATCAGGAATATCAGTATTGTAAATTCTTAGGGCGTGACATAGGGGCTTATTCCGCCAAAACTGTTCCTCAGTCTGCACTACCTTAAACATGTCAGAATGTGACAAAACTTGATAGGAGACTTTTAGGAGTCTTTATGAAAGTCTTGACTAGTTCTCGGGCCATTCTGAGACTGTCGAAATTTTCACTGTATGTTAGGCTTTATTGACCGACTTCTCCCTTTTATTCCGCATCGGGGACCCATGATGATGAAAAACGTCTTCCAACAATCATATCTTCATATCATGGTGCATATTTGAGCAAGTGTTATCAAGAACTGTGCTCGTATCTTTTCGACCGCCTATTAAGACAGTTATCAAACATACGTTAGAAACTCTGCTTTATATTGGCATCTTCAATCTATCAAGCTTTTGTTAGAACGCACTTAGTCTTATATGTGACTAAAAATACACCCAACACGAAAACAATGGAAATATAGTAGTAGAAGGGACTCTTGCTACAAGTGACTGTTGTGGTCATAATATATTGGTAAGATTAGGATATTGAAAGTGAAAGAAGCTTTGAAAAGGATGAAGATAGAAAGGCTTTAGGACCAGATAGTATCCTGATAGAGGTTTGAAAGTGCATGGGGGAAATTTGCATTGACTGGCTGACAAAGTTATTCAACAAGAAGTTGAGAACAAAGAAAATGTCAGATGAATGGAGGAAAGGTATTGTAGTACTTATTTACAATAACACATGAGACATACAAAATTGTGCAAACTATCGAGGGATCAAGCTTATGAGCCATACTATGAAGCTCGTGACGAAGACATTGAGCAACGATTAAGACATGAAATAAGTGTATCTGAAAACCAATTTGGTTTTATGCCAAGAAGATCAACAACTGAGGCTATTTTCCTACTTAGGCAATTGATTGAGAAATTTAAGGCGAAAGGAAAAGACCTCCACATGGTCTTTATTGATCTAGAGAAGGCTTATGATATAGTACCTCGAGATTTTATTTGGCGAGTGTTAGAAAAGAAAGGTGTCTCTAGACACTACATCGACTTGGTGAGAGATATATACGATAGAGCACTACCTAGTGTACGAACAACTAATGGAGAGACGAGTGAGTTTTTAGTGACAATAGGTGGACATCAAGGGTCAGCATTGAGCCCATATCTCTTTGTCTTAGTTATGGACAACTTAACTAGGCACCTACAAGATGAGGTATCATGGTGCATGATATTAGTAGATGACATAGTTTTGAATGATGAGACCCGAAATAGCATCAACACAAAGTTAGAACTTTGGAGGGATGCTCTATAATCCAAAGGCTTTAAAATTAGTCAAAACTAAAACAAAGTATATGGAGTGCAAGTTTAGTAATAATAGGAGTAGAGACAAGAAAGTAGTCAAGATTGACAATCAGGAAGTACAAAAAAGATCGCACGTTCGATATCTTAGGTTGATAATCCAGGAAAATAAGAGATTAAAGAAGATGTCGCACACAAAATTAGAGTTGGGTGGGCGAAGTGGAGATGTACAACTGAAATTTTATGAGATCATCGCATACCAATAAGGCTGAAGGGCAATATCTACAAGACAGGAATGAGACCAAACTTTGCTCTATAGGACGAAATGTTGGGTGAATAAAAATATATATATATATTCACATAATGAGTGTAACGGTGATGAGGATGTTGAGGTGGATGAGTGACATGACAAGAAGGGATATAATTTAAAATAAATCTATTCAAGAGAATTTAGCCGTGGCACTAATAGGCGATAAAATGAGAGAGAGTAGACTTAGGTGCGTAGGAAGTGCAAGTTAGTTTAAATGGAATGATTGAAAAGGCCAAGGGATATGACTCATAAGGACATGGTTGGAAGTAGTCCAAAAAGATATAGGAACTTATGGCCTCACTGAGGATATGGCCTTTAATATGGAGAACTATGATTCATGCAGCCGACCCCAATTAATTAAGAAAATGCTAAAATGATGATGATGATGATGATGAGGGGAGGAAGAAACCACAAAATTTTTCAGATAAAGGTATTAAGAAAAGAACAATTACTAAGAATGATTACCTCTCATGTTAGCAAGTTAGCAGATGCCAAAGCCTGGGCTTTCCATATACTAGAGAAAGTAAGAGTTGGAAATTTTCAGATCACATGGGGCCAACAATAATATAAATCCCCATCCCGATTGAATGGTCTTTACTTCTTCCTCAGCATTTTAAGTTGAATGTTGATGGGGCTACTTTTAAAAACCCATGGCAAGCAGGTGGTAGAGGTGTCATCCAAGATGGTGAGGGTGTGTTTTTACTACTTTTATCAAACCTTTTAGTATTGAATCCAACAACTATGCAGATTTCTATGCTCTTAAAGAGGGTATTGACTTGATCATTCAACACGACTATTTCCCATTGCAGATTGAAATCAACTCTTCCTTGCTTGTCAATTTCCATTAGAGGCTAATGTAGACATCCATAGACGTTCCATGCAGTAGCAACCAACTGTCGATATAAAATTTCATATTGTATGTGGTTCATTCCCTATATCCATCTCGAGGCCAACATGGTGGGGGATACCCCTATCAAGAAGGTCACTGGCTAGGTGCCTCGACCTAACCCTCCAGATCTAAGTGATCTGGCGGCACGTGTCTCAAGTTTCTGGTGAACCTGGGATTTGAGATCACTCTCTTAGAACCTTGCTCAAGGGCAAGGGCAGGTATATCAACCAATGAGAAAAGAATTTTAGGTGGGTTCGGGACTTACTCGAGCTGGATCCCGTGGGCACCCTCTCATATCACGAAGAAAGTTCCTCAGCTGCTTGAGCTGGTTCGGAATCACCTCCCTTGACCTGTAATCGTCTTTTTCTTTTGCACAACACTTATATGGTTAATTTAGAAGACAAGTGGGTCGAAGGGACCCACCCTTGTCTTAGGGAAATGCACATTCACATGAGATGGCGATGAAGTGTAAGGTTCAGTGAAAGATAGAAAAGAGAAGAGAGATTGACATAGGGGTGAGACTAGCATGACAACCAGAAATTACTGACTTTGAGTGGTAGCAAGACGGGCATGGTTCTCAAAACCAGCACAGCGGTAATACTACTTGAAACCGAGGTTGGCGCATCGGTGATAAGTCAAGTGGGAGGAGAAAGAGGTGAAGAGGAAAGAACGAGACGACAAAGAGAAGGGGAAGTTCGGACGTCAATAGGCATCGCGGTGGGCAATGCAAGGAGACGGTGCATCCCTTGTGAACGGCTCTAGCTCTTGACGAGCCACACTGTGATAGTTTCTCCTAAGTCACACGGCGATAGGTGCGGGACATAAGGAGAACGGCGATGAGCATCGGGCGTGCGAAGGAAGCTCGCGGACGGCGATAGGTGTTGTCGAAGCCTCTAACAGGCGGCAATAGGTATCACCATCTTTGCTTGACGTGCAGTAGATGAAGACCCTTGAAGGCGGTAACAAGCTTCGTCGTCTGGGTTCTTCGTCGAGACGTCATAGTTAGGTCTGTGGGAGGCGATAGGCTGTCTACAAACGTCAAGTTTAAGAAAGAGATAGACAAATAGAAGGGGAGGAGGACTCATGCATGGCACTGCCATTGCCATGCACAACCTGTGGGACCAAGGGACAGGCATGCAAGGCACTGCCACTGCCACTGCCATGCACGACCTCTGCAAAGAACTTAGAGAAGAAAAGGGAGAAGAGAGAGAGAAGAAGAAAACAAAAAGAAGAGAGAGAAGGTTGGCCTCAACCTTAGGGGTATTGGTCAAAAAGTTTCTCTCACCTCACTCTCTCTCTCAAAGGTGACACCACAATGGTAAGAAAGAGAAACTTGTATTGAGTGAAAACTCTCTCTTATGTGTCTATGCCTTTGCCTCTTCCTTTTCTCTACGTACAATGATGGTACGTATATATAGAAATATGCCCCAAACATGGGTGGATGACCAAAAGTAACCCTATTTGCTAAAAATTAAGATTAAATTGAATTAAAAGAAATTAGAAAATACGGTACAAAATGAAAAATTTGCCCCTTCCTAACAAGTCATGAAATTCCATAACAGTCCCTGTGTTGCCCTAGGACTTGTGTGATCTTGCATGGCTTATCCAAGGTTGTTCTGATGCTTGGTTGATCGTAAGATGATTGTTTTCTTGTAGGGCTCGGCATGATAATCGATTCAATACCAACTTTGAGCCATGGATCGTGTTTTTGGTGCACGATCATGTGACTTGAAAGTTGAGTAGATCTTGAAACTTGAAAGCTCTAGTTATAGGGGTCCGTTTCAGGGTGCTAGAGGCCGATTTTGTCGAAACTGTTTCTCAGTCTGCAGTGCCTTAGACATATCGGAATGCGAAGCAATTCGGCAGGAGACTTTTGAGAGACCTCATGAAGATCTTGGCAAGTTCTGGGGCTGTTCTGAGACTGTCTAAATTTCCACTACTTGCTAAGGCTTTATTGAGTGAGGGCCTCATGTTGATGAAAAATACCTTCCAACAGCATGCCCCAACGAATGTTGTGCTTCAAGAGAATCGAGAAGTGCAATAATTTAAGAATTTTGAGGGATCATTGTAGAGTCTGCACCCTCAAGAGACTATCCATGGTTTTAGAGCATGAGGCCTTTGTCAAGACCTCCTCGTACCGAACCAGACCTTTTTTTGAAGGCCAAATTCTACGAACCTTCACTCGGTGTTGTTTACTATTACACTAGGTTTGCTTTTGATGCTCAATGTATCTCTTGAGGGTCTCGCCTAATGGGGTCCAATCGGGGGATTCTGACCCAACCCGAAAGTCTGGTCCCATGTAGGCTAAGGGGTTTGGTGAAGACTACCCTGAAGCCTGTGGCATGTTAGATCCTGGCTTCATCAGTTTCTTACCTTCATGATGGCTCTTAGCATTTCTAGAGAGATCTTTTGGTCATCATCCTCACCTTCAAGGACTCTTATTGTTGTAGAACTGGGGAGATCTTATGCGGCTCTCACTCCTTGATGAGCCATGAAACCAGGGAGATCTTATGTGGCTCTCACCCATTGATTAGTCACGAAACCAATGAGATCTTATGTGGCTCTCACTCCCTATGAGCCATGAAATCAAGGAGATCATTTGTGCTCTCACTCCCTGATGAGCTATGAAACCGAGGAGATCTTATGTGGCTCTCACTCCCTGATGAGCCATGAAACCGGGGAGATCTTGTGGGAATCTCACTCCCTGATGTGCCGTGAAAACTGAGGAGATCTTGTGAGGCTCGCACTCCCTGATGAACAGTGGAAATTGGGGAGATCTTATGGGGCTCACTTCTTAAAGAGCAATCTGGCCTACGACTGAATGCTGGCTTTTAAGAATTTTAGGCAGACCTCAGTAGCATCGTGACCATTTGGAAATTGAATGTCGGTTGAGGCGATAGTTGTGCGTCAGCTTGTCTTGTCGTTCCAAGTGCCCTTTCACAGGTTTTCACTTGAACAAGAGAAGTGGCACCGTGAAGACGGTTTACACCAACTTATGTTATTTCTGGGCTCTTTTACCCATGACTTTGTGGTCATGTCCACCCTTTTTTATCTATTTTTTCTCACGGTTGCCTCTTGGGTTTTTCATCGTCCCTGGATTTCTTTTTCCACGGAACTCTTTTACTCGTGGTTTCTTGCATCCGTCATTTTTACTCATAGAGTTCCCTTGTTTAAGTGTACACCAAGCCCATTTTTTTTTTAGAATACATGTTTTAGGGTCGTGCCTTCGAGACATATGCGAAGCCTTTTAATGTCATGTGATTAGGACACACACTATAGTTTAGGGTCGTATAGTTGGACCGTAACAATAAGGAATGGCAGTTTGTAGAGGCCACAGAGTGAGTCTAGTGATGACTTTGACTCACTTGGGGGGATGGCATGAAGTTGCCTTTGAAGAGTTCATTGGATGGTAGGTGAAAGGTGACAACCCACTAGCTGAGGCGAATACAAGTGCCAAGGTGGCTTGCCATTTAGTGAGCATGGGTAAGACTCACTGGGGGATGATGAAAGATGGTGAAGGTCGTTTGCCCACACGAATAGGCCGGCTAGGGAAGACATGCATAGAGATACATGAAAATGGTGTGCGCGCCTAAGTAGGCTCACTGGGGAGAAGAAGATGGCACCCTCACACAAATAGGTGGTTAGGAAAAGTGTGTGAGAAGATACACGTGAAAGGGGTGTACGGCTAACGGGGGCATGTTTTAAGGTCGCGCCTCCTAGACTTGGGCAAAGAAGTTTAACATCATGCAGTCAGGATGCGCACTATGGTTTAAGGTCATATAGCTTGGACTCTGTGGTTATGTAGTTTTAGGTCATGCAACCAAGACCGTGTAGTTTAAGGTCATGCAACTAAACCTCCACTATAGTTTAAGGTCATACAGTTTGGATCATGGTTATGCAGTTTAGGGTCATGCAGCATGGACCATGGCAATGCAGTTTAGAGTCATGCAGCATGGACCGTGGCTGTGTAGTTTAAGGTCATGCAATTCGGACCATGGTTATGGAGTTTAAGGTCATGCAATGCGGACCATGGCTGTGCAATTTAAGGTCATGCAATGCAGACCATGGCTGTGCAATTTAAGGTCATGCAATGCAGACCATGGCTGCGCAATTTAAGGTCACGCAATGTGGACCATGGCTGTGTAGTTTAAGGTCATGCAATGCTGACCATGGCTGTACAGTTTATGGTCATGCAATGCGGACCTGGCTGTGCAGTTTGAGGCCATGCAATGTGGACCATGGCTGTGCAGTTTAAGGTCATGCAATGCGAACCATGGCTGTGCAGTTTAAGGTCATACAATGCGGACCATGGCTGTACAGTTTAAGGTCATGCAATGCGGACCATGGCTGTGCAATTTAAGGTCATGAAATGCAGATCATGGTTGTGCAGTTTAAGATCATGCATTGCAGACCATGGCTGTGCAATTTAAGGTCATTCAATGCAGACCATGGCTGTGCAGTTTAAGGTCCTGCAATGCGAACCATGGCTATGCAGTTTAAGGTCATGCAATGTGAACCATGGTTGTGTCGTTTAAGGTCATGCAATGCGAACCATGGTTGTGCAATACGGACCATGGTTGTGCATTTTAAGGTCATGCAATGCGGACCTTGGCTATGCAGTTTAAGGTCATGCAATGCGGACCATGGCTATGCAGTTTAAGGTGATGCAATGTGAATCATGGCTGTGTAGTTTAAGGTCATGCAATGCAGACCATGGCTGTGCAGTTTAAAGTCATGCAATGAAGACCATGGCTGTGCAGTTTAAGTCATGCAATGCTGACCATGGCTGTGCAGTTTAAGGTCATGCAATGCGGACCATGGCTATGGTGAAGGCTTGCAACTCCATGGGGAACAGAGCCGTCACTAGAGACTGGTCTCCCTGAGGAGTGAGACTGTGATGCAGGGAATGAACTTCCTGAAGAGGCAGGACAATGGTCCAGAGGGGAGTGCCAAGGCATGCGCGCGGCACCAAGTGTGGAGTGGCACATGCATCAGTAAGCCTAGGTGATGCGTTAGGTCCCTTTGTGAAGCACGCGGCAATAGGCCCCAACGTTCATGCGACGGTGATCTGAGGATGAGACGCGCAGCGATGACTCCTGGACGAGATGCACGACGGTAACCTCTAGACAATATGGGCAGCGATAGTCTCTGGTCGAGGCATGCGGTGATAGTCTCTGGTCGAGGGGCGCAACGATAGTATCTGGTCGAGGCACGGCGATAATCTCTGGTCGAGGCGCTTGGTAAAAGTCTTGATGGGGCGTGCGGCACTAGCCTTCTGATGAGGCACGTGACGCAAGTCTTGACGATGCTCGCGGTGATGATGCTTCGAGTCTCGGGCTTGGCCTGCCCCTGCCTGGTCTTATCGCCATCAAGAGCTAAGGACTAGAGTGTTATTCTAAGTTTGTCGGGGGCAGTTCGTGGTACACAGGGTATAAAAAGGGGAGAAATATCAGTTTACTGTTTTACCGAAGGGTAAATAGTATAAAGCTTTTTAAAGAGAGAGAGCCAAAGCTTTTTGGTGAGGGTTTTTCGGTGAGCATATCCCTGCAAAAACTTGTAGAGCTAGGTCCTCAGGGATTTTTTTGGCGAGCTTCAGGAGGTGCGAAACTTTACAATGTGATTGCGAACCTTTCTAAGAAGTGCCGAGGCGTTCTGAGCAAGGAACAGGGCTTCTCAGAGTCATAGCAGGATTTGCAGAGGTGCCCTGCTGGAGTTTCAGTGCTCCTTCGATCGTTCTACTGCTAAAGGGGAGGTCGCAGGGAGTTCATAGGGCTTTGTCATCTCTCTGATTGTTGGAGGAGAAGGAGACGGGGCCGCATTGAGTTCACCGCAAACTTAGAAGAATTCTGGTGAGCTTTAGTGAACTGTTGAAGTGGGAAACTAGTGAGAAGGGCAATCTGCAGGGTCGCAGGGAAGCTTTCGGGGATTTTCAATGGTTTTCGCCAACTCCAGCAACGAGCAAAAGGCGGGATTCCAGGCGGGGAGGGGAGAGACCGGTGCATGCTGACAGCTGGAGCGAGGCATTAATATGCCTTGGCTCACAGGACATCGATAGTCCTTGGCTGATCACGAAACGGTGATTTCCTTCTGGTGGTGATAGTCTTGCCTTTCACTGCGAGACGGCGATTTCATCTCAGTGGGGAGACGTCGATAGTCCCACCCTGGTGAGCGTAGTTTCTTCGTGGCTACGTGAATAGCTAGCGCTTTTGGATAAAAGCCCTCCGATTGATTAGCCAAGGTCTCTAAAACTTCTAGGGTGCAGGCCTCTTCAAACATTGTTATTGAGGACGAAGAGCCCCTTATTATTGAGAATGAACAGCATCCCTCTCCTCAACATCCTGTCTCCGGAGGTGAGAGCGAGTACAACCTGGTAATCATGGGCAACAAGGCGATCCCTCTTGCCACCTTAAGAGGGAGTCGCGTACCTTCTACTCGAAGGGAAGCAATCATAAGTTCAGCCTTAGATAATGGCCATGATCTTCTTAGAGCCGCTTATCAACTTTTCAGCCGGGCTTCTCTCTTCGAGTTGATCATGTTCCCTTCTTTGGCGAAGAGGTTGATAGACAACCTCTTAGACTTCGATGTTCCTTACGCAGACTTGTTCGAAGCAAAAGTGATTGAGATGGATCATCAGGCTAGGGAAGTTTTGTATTTAGAAGAATCAGCTTCTACTGAGGAGTATC
This sequence comes from Amborella trichopoda, assembly GCF_054954075.1. Taxonomy (NCBI): domain Eukaryota; kingdom Viridiplantae; phylum Streptophyta; class Magnoliopsida; order Amborellales; family Amborellaceae; genus Amborella; species Amborella trichopoda. Next base: position 22,371,207 of record NC_142338.1, on the reverse strand, counting down.
CCTCTATCAGACCTCTACTTAGATTCTTTCCCGGGCCTTTAACTGTCACAGATTCTGCAGTGGAACACTTGAGTAACCTTAGAACCAGCCTGCTCATGCGTCAGTTTGTTCACCCTGATTTCGAGATTTTGCCTTCAGAGGTTCCCTCGATTGTTAAAGAAATCGCATGCTTTGAGAATGACGATGACATGGCGATTCTTGAATGCAACATCAGCGATTTGTAAAACTCGATTATTGCAGTCCGCGAGGTGGGAAAGGACCCATTTTCATCTCGTGGTGCGTGGGGAATAACCTCCTTTGGTTATAAAGTTTGCTCTTCTCCAGGCGACAGCTTTGAAGGACGGGATCAAGTGGGAGCAACAGGACCATTCTTGGCTTAGCTTTGAGATTTGAGTGGATATTTCTATTCGTAACTCTGTGTACCCAAATAGCGATAGAATCCCCCTTTTTGCCTTTTTGCTGATATCTATAACCATCTTTGATTGATGAATGAAATGAGTCTTTTCTCTTCCCTGTGCATGGCATGTCTTTTGTTCCCACTTTTTCTTCTTCATTTCATTGCTTCCGCCCTTTCATGGTTTGAGACGAGAGAGAATAGCCTACTCCTTGCTTCATTTTATGGCAGCCTATTGTGGCTTCAATGACCTCGAATGGGGGAGCAGTGGCTTCCTCACCCCTTAGTGTTTGATTGGAGAGAGGCTCATAATTCATGGTTCTCATGATTCGATGAACCTGCTCGTTGTAAATACTCCAGTCTGGGGGAGCTTTGGCTTCTATTCGAGGTGCAATGGTCATGCGCTCGTCATAAGTTTTAGTCTTAGGGACAAACTCCTTTAAGTGCTTTGAAGCGATGCGCATAGCCTTTAGCTGATTCTGGAGGATACGCACCCCGCTTCTCAGCTCCACCATGGGGTCATGTTCTTGAGAGCCAGATGATTGACTCTTGCCAGCCTGTACTTCCTCGACAACCCCCGAGAAGTGTAGGTCCTTCTTTTGGTTGCCGGTGATCTCCTTGTTCAAGGAGGACGGAATTTGGAGCACCTTCCGTAGCGATTGGTGCACCAGTTATGCCTCTAGGAGAGTGATGGGGACATGCAAAACCTTTTGCTAGTCTGATGTATAGGTGACCCTTGGTGCTGGAAGGTCCACCTCTAGGGCTTCCTCAGGTTTAGGGGCTACTTCTGTCTCGTCGTTTTGTTCTGGCGAATTAGAAGTAAAGAGAGAAGCTTCATCTTTGGGAGAGGATACCATGACCTTGGAGACGTGGCAAGGTATACTTGGGTGAATGGGGGTCAAAGGGAGGATATTGTCTTGTCTTTCTTCTTCTTTGAATATATCCGTGATCATTCGCCCCAAATCCTCAACGTGATGATCACCCCAGATCCTCAACGTGTCATGAGACGAAGGTCATGTCTCTCTCACAGACTTCTAATCATAATCTTTTAGCTTTTTTGATGCTCGAAGGTCTGTGAAATAGTACTTGGTGTCTGCGTAGTGAGTTTCAGCTATGGGGAACGGTCTTTGTTAGCATAAACCGTGTGTTGCATTTCATCTCAACTGTACTTGAAACATTAGTGGAGCGTGGAATGAACCACCCCCTGATCGTGAAGCCAAGGACCACGAAGCAGGATATTGTAAGAGGTATCGGTGTCAATTACATAGAATTGAGCGTAATCGTTGAGATCACCGATCTCGACCAGAAGAAGCACTGTGCAGGATGGCTTTTCTCCTGACTGGTTGAACCTTTGTACGGTGATGTGGGTAGGAGTGAGGTCGTTAGACCTTAATCCCAGTTGGGTGAGAATCCTTCTTAGGATCAGGTTAACTGTTGACCCTCCGTCCAGCATGATCCCATTGAGAGGGTAGGCGTGTAGTTCGCCATTCACGAAGAGGGGGTGATTGTGGAATTTGCCTCCCAACTGAATGTCATCTTCAGAAAAGGAGATTGTCAGGCACCCACTTAAGATGGCAGGGTCAACCTCAATAGGTTCTACCTCAGTCTCATACACCTCTAGGTTAGAAAGAGCTTGGACTAGAGCCATACGATAGTCTCTAGACAACAGGAGGTCATCATAGATACTTAAAAGGGCTAGAAGCTTTCTCAAGTGCCCAATTATGTTGTTCTTCACTTTATCCTAATTCGTCTTCTGTGTTCCTGATCCATTCACTGGTGTAGGTGATAGGGTAGGTTTAGGAACAGGCTTTTGTTGGGATTTGGTTTGTGACACTAGCTGACTTTGTTGCTCAGCCATTGCAGTCTGGGTTGATGGGGAAGTGATAGGGACTTGTATTAGGGATGTAAAAGTCTGAGGTTTAGGTTTAGGGGGAAGTGAAGGATCAGGAAGTTTGAGGACCTTGAGCATTTGAGGTGTGGGCTGTAGCTTCGTTCCGGATCTTAGACATATTTGCCCCATGCTAATTGGTACTTCCAAGATTTGCACCATGTGGGAGGCTTCTTTAGAAGAGGAGGCCGAGGATGACTTGGCTTTGGCCCGGGCTGCTAGGGCGTCCGCGGCTGTCGAGAATCCTACCCCCTAGGCCAGCATTTCTTTGAGGCGCTCTTGTTGCAACATGATGAGGCTATTGCCTCCGAAGTCTTTGTTTAGAGCATCAAAATTTGGGCACCGTCGAGTTGTGCCTGTAGAAAGAATGGAGGAGGGGAAAGGAAAAGAAGAGTTAGAATGTTCTAGGCAGCTTTTTATGTCGTCGTCAGAATTGGACGTTTTCAGAGGGTATTTAAGGTCATACCCCAGCTTTGACCGTCGTGGGGTGCTTTTAACGTCGTCACCCATTTTGACCGACTCTTGAGATATTTATAACTCAGGGTCTGCCTGATTGGATGATAAGATGAGGCGAGCTGTGCTTGGGATAAAGTCCCGCAAGGTAGGTTAGTCGAGGAAGGGGCCTGAGGAATTCTTCCTCGATTAGTGGCTGAGGAAGATTCCTTTGGCGAGCTGACTTAGGTGCTCGCCGTCTCCTTCGGGATCCTTGAGGGGGTGTTTGGACCACCCTACCATGCTGGTGAGTGGCCTTTGCATGGCAGACTGCCTCATGTTTCAAGGATTTGAACCTACTTCGCCCATGATAGCCAGGGCCGAGAGTTTGAGGGCTATGAAAGGTCTAGCGCACGCTCATGAGGAGCTTGTAGCGGGGCTTCCTCTTGACGGGAGCGAAGGCTTGGACGTGTCCTGAGAGAACCGCACAGATGATGTGACCTTGCTGGACTTTCTCCATGACTATGGCTTCAAACCCAGTGCACTCCTTGAGTTCGTGACCCCACACTTGGTGATAGGAGCACCAGAGTTTTTCCGTGCCCTGGACAAGACGCTTAGGCTATCTGACTGACTTGGGAGTGACAAGACCCTGCTGAAGCATTGCCTCTAAGAGGGCCTACATGGGATCTTGCTCAGTATTTTGTTGGGCTTGCCTCAGTGGGTCTTCTTGCACAGGCAGAAGAGGGACTTGAGGGTGTCTTGTCGGGTTGCCCTGAACCTCCTGACACTACTGCATCTTTTCTGCCAAGAGTTTATGGAAGCCAATGCACTCGCTGATGTCATGACTTCGTATCTAGTGGTACGTGCACTAGAGGTTCTCGGTCCCTAGAGGCAGGAACTTGGGCTGCCTTATCGGCTTTAGGGTGGCGATCCCTTCTTCAAGCATTATAGATAAAAATGCACGAAGAATAAAGGGTGTCCAATCGTCCTCTTGGATCGTGACTATGTTAGATGCCTCAACTGCCCCGAATGCCTTTTTCAACTCTTCGGGCTTTATCTGACCCTTATTGATAAGGGCCTCGATAGTGTCGTTGAGCTTGTAGCAGTCATTAGTGGGGTGGGCAACTCTCCTATAATAAGTGCAGTACTTCTCATTAGACTCCTGCCCCGGCGACTCTACAGTGGTGACCTCTGGCAGCTGGATCATGTTCTGTTCTAACAGCAGTTGGAGCAGTGTAGGGGTCCACTTCATGTCAAAGGGGTAAACCTTATTTTGGTGTTGGGTCCAGTAGTCGTTCTGCTTACTGCTTTTATGAGGCGGGACCACATTGTAGGACTGCTACTTTCCTTTGGCTTGAGGCATCTATGCTGTAGAGAGATCGAGAGTTTGGGGAGCCGCACCTTTGGTGTCAGTCATGGTGACGGCTGCACTAATCACTGCCTTTTGATTGCCCCGACTGCTGAAGCAAGAGTTTGATCCAGAGGATCAGGGCTGTCATGGTGCTTGAACAATCCCTCTATACAAACTGCCTTAGAGATGAGCTCTGACATAAAGGGTGGATTGGATGCCTCGACATGTAGGCGATCTCGGGAAGCATGTTTTGTATGCAGATCTGAACTGCTTCCTTCTCAGTCATGGGAATGGTGTGAAAGGTCGCCAGCTCTCTCCATCGGATGATAAACTTGTCAACCGGCTCACTAGGGTCTTACATCAAAGTGAGGAGCTCGATGGTTTCCACATTCCTTTGGACTTCGTAGTAGCCCTGGTAGAACAACTGCTCCATTTCTTGCCAACTGTGCACCAAGTTTGGCAGCAGCCGAGCATACCACTGGAAGGCTGGTCCTTCAAGAGTCTCGATGAACTGGGGGAAGAGGATACGTTTGTCAATTGCTATCTCCTGACAGGCTGCTTGGAAGTGGGCCGTATGCTGGTGAGGAGACATGGTACCATTGAACAGGGGGAGTTTCACTTTTTGGTAGTTCAAGGGAAACGACACCTGGTCAATGTACGAAGGATACGGCTTTTGGTAGAGTGGCGTCTCCTACATGCCTGGGACCTTGTTCTTGAGGCTAAGGACCACCATAGCATCTATGTCGGTTTGGGAGACCCTGCAAGAAGAGGCGTTGTCTTGAGAGACCGGAGGGGAGTCTGCCTAGGAGCCATGTCCTCACTGATTGGGGAATCAGACGAAGAAGGGGACCTAGAGACCGCTAGGTGCTCCATCTTTTTGAGGATGGCTTGCATCATTTTCGCGAACTTGTTCAGCTGCTCCTCCTAAGCATCATTCTGGTCATTGATCACCATGACACTGGCCATTTCTTCTAAAAGGTCAGAGTCAGGTGATGCAGCGGACTGCCGAGGCTGGCGAGTCGTGCATGGCAAGTCATTCTAGAGGGGCTCAGCTTGCCCTGACTGGACTCAGGCTTTATATACCGATCTTGTGAGGACCGGTTCTTGATGGTCTTAGGACCGTGACTTTTGGGTGATGATCACCGAACAGTACTCCTGGACTTGCTCAGGTTCCGAAGTTTGAAGAGGGAAGAAGGGATTACAAGGCAAGAGGTCATCAGGGGTGGTGACCTAGACTGCCTTAGAGGTTTGCATGCCTCTTTTATGCTTGATCTTGAGGCGGTTGTGGACCTCATTCCATAACCGAGCCTGAGACCTGGAACGCCCTGTTTTCTTTGAACAGGCGAGGGCCATGTCTATGAGCTGGAGCAGGGAGTGGGGCCCAAGGATGGAGGGCAGCTTGGGTTCTTGTCTTGGAGGCCGGAGGACTCTGTCTGACATCAAGCCCTTGCCCCGAATTCCTTTGTGAGGCCCGGGTGTTCGGTTGACCCGGGATTGGCTCAAGATGGTATTCTTAAGGAAGACCTTTGAGTACCAGGGCTCGAGGTCCTTGCCTGGCGTCGGGGAAGCGGCGAAGGAAGAAGTTGGTTTGTGACTCCGCCTGAGTCTGGATCCGAGAGGGACCTGTAAAGTGGTGCATGTGCACCTTTAAGGTTAGCCGTCCGGGTGACTTGGGGGTTAGCCCGGGCTCGTTCAATGGGTTCGACCTGAGGAGACTGAGACCCACGAGCTTGTATTTGTGAGAGACATGGTGGGAGCTTGTATTTGTGAGAGACAAGGTGGGAGCTTGTCTCTCACAAGGTGAAGTTGTCTGTGCCGGGAGGGAATAAAGCTAGCGTTGTAGGTGAAGTTGTGCGTGTCAGGAGAGAATAGAGCTAGCGTTGTAGGTGAAGTTGTGTGTTCCGGGAGGGAATAGCGCTGTAGATGAAGTTGTGTGTGCCGGGAGGGAATAGCGTTGTAGGTGAAGTTGTGTGCGCTGGGAGGGAAGAGCGTTGTAGGTGAAGTTGTGTGTGCCAAGAGGGAATAGAGCTAGCGCTGTAGGTGAAGTTGTGTGTGCCGGGAGGGAATAGAGACAAGGTGGCATAGAGCTAGCGCTGCCCTAAGCTGTGAGAGACAAGGTGGCATAGAGCTAGCGTTGCCCCAAGTTGTGGAAAGTGAATGCATGGTGCATGTAGGGTTCGGCCCGAGAAGGCCTGGCCGTGAATGCGAGCTCAAGGCAACATGAGGGTTGCCCCGAGGTGTGGCTCGAGTGGATAGACCACAAGCCTTTGAGTGTGTGCGAGGGGTGAAGACCTCAAGACCTCCGCCTCTATGTACCGACCCTCCAGGTGCAGAGGCTCGGAGTAGTGAAGGAGCACAGGGGGTTGCCTTGCGGTGAACCTCAGGAGCGACGACAGTTTGCTTACATTTTGCAGGGATGGACGGGGCAACCTTTGGGAGTGCCACAGCATTATGACTGGCATGAGATTTGTTAGTAGGGCGTGCGGTAATAACAGTGTTTCCAATGCAAGGGGCCTTGGTGGAGAGTCCACCAAGGTGAGAAAGCGGGGAAGCAGGGACCTTTAAGTCCCCTTTCGCACCGATCCTGGTGAGAACCTTGGAGCCGGATCGTGAGTCCTTACTCAAAAGGAGGGAAGGATGCTTGAGCGACTCGCTTCCCTGGGACAGCCACGAGTGCAGAGATAAGGAAGTCCCCAACTCAGATGAATGGGTTGAACAACCCAGGTGCCATAAAAATAGGTGCAGAAAGTAAAAAGGAAGTTGATCAAACAAGAGCGAACCAACTAAGTGGTAGTAAGTTCCCAATGGAGTCGTCAAGCTGATTAGGTGCCTCGATCTCGCCCTCCAGATCTAGGTGATCTGGCGGCACGTGTCTCAGGTTTATGGTGAACCTAGGATTAGAGATCGCTCTCTCGAAACCTTGCTCGAGGGAAAGTGCAGGTATGCTAACCAATAAGAGAGGAATTTTAGGTGGGTTCGGGACATACTCGAGCTGGCTCGCGTGGGCGCCCTCTTAAATCACGAAGAAAGCCCTCAGCTACTTGAGCTAGTTCGGATTCACCTCCCTTGACCTGTAATCCTCTTGTTTTTCTGCACAACACTTTTATGGTTAATTTATAAGACAAGTGGGTCGAAGGGCCCCACCCTTATCTTAGGGCAATGCACGTTCACATGAGAAAGCGATGAAGTGCAAGGTTCGATGAAATATAGAATAGAGAAGAGAGCTTGATGTAGGGGTGAGATTAGCATGACAACCAAAAATTATCGACTTGAAGTGGTAGCAAGACGGGCATGGTTCTCAGGACCAGCACGGCGGTAATACTACTGGAAACCGAGGTCAGTGTGTCGATGATAGGCTAAGTCTACTCTCAGTCAAGTGGGAGGAGAAAGAGGTGAAGAGGAAAGAACGAGACGGCAACAAGAAGGGGAAGTCTGGACGTCAATAGGCATCGCGGTTGGCAATGTAAGGAGACGGCGCATCCCTTGTGGATGGAGTCAGCTCCTGACGAGACACACAGCGCTAGTTTCTCCTAAGTCGCATGGCGATAGGCGTAGGACGCAGGGAGAATGACGACGAGCGCCGGGCACATGAAGGAGGCTCGCAGACAGCGACAGGAGTTGTCGAAGCCTCTAGTAGGCAGCGATAGGTATCGTCGTCTTCGCTAAACACGCAGTTGAGGAAGACCCCTGCAGGTAGCAAGAAGCCTTGCCGTCTGGGTTCTTCACCGAGACGTCACAGTTACGTCTGTGGGCGATAATAGGCAGCACCATCTACAGACTTCAAGTTTGATAAAGAGACTAACGAATAGAAGGGGAGGGGGACTCGTGCATGGCGCTGCCATCCCCATGCACAACCTGTGGGACCAAGGGAGAGGCATGCACGGCACTGCCACTGCCGTGCACGACCTCTGCAAGGAACTTAGACGAAGAAGAGGGAAAAGAGAGGGGAGAAGAGAGTGAGAAGAAGAAAAGAAAAAGAAGAGAGAAGGTTTACCTCAAACCTAGGGGTACCAATCAAAAAGTTTATCTCACCTCACTCTCTCTCTCTCAAACATGACACCATAATGGTAAGAAAGAGAAACTTTTATTAAGTGAAAACTCTCTCTTGTGTGTGTATGCCTTTGCGTCTTCCTTTTCTCTACATACAATGATGGTACGTATGTATAGAAGTATGCCCCAAACATGGGTGGATGATCAAAGTAACCCTAATTGCTAAAAATTAAGATTAAATTGAATTAAAATAAATTAGAAAATAGGATGCAAAATGACATATTTGCCCCTTCTTAACAAATCGTGGAATTTCAGAACAGTCCATGTGTTGCCCAAGGACTTACGTGATCCTGCATGGCTGATCCAAGGTCGTTCTGATGCCTAGTTGATCGTAAGATGATTGTTTTCTTGTAGCGCTCGGCATGGCGATCGATTTGATACCAACTTCAAGCCATGGATCGTGTTTTTAGTGCACAATCATGTGACTTGAAAGTTGAGTAGATCTTGAAACTTTGGATCGTTAGTGTGTTCATTTCTTGATGTTTTTCTGTGTTTTCTTCGCTGAATCACACTGAGCATGCCACTACGAACACGGGAAACCAAACGCAGCTCGATTACGTGGCCGAACGAAGATTTTGCGAGTTTGGAATTTTGGCCAGAATCAAGGATTCTGACGATGGAATTTACAATCTGTTTGTCGCTTTGTGTGCAGAATCTGACCATTAATCATGTACGGAGTTCGAGTCAGAGATGGCTCGAGACCTTACGCCCGCAATGGAATTAGTCTCGCGTCGATCGGGCTGAAAGCGGCGTGATTTGACCACTCAAGCGAATCACAACGCTGTTAAATTTCCTGCACTCTTCTTCACGGATCAGTAACTTCTCTCTTCGCGCTCGGGTATCGTCATGGGGCGTGCCACATCGAATCGCTGGTCTTTACTAGATGAACATGCTCACTAAATTTGAGCGCGATCCGACTTAGGATGAGTGAGATATGAGCATCGAAAGTCATTAGTCGTGATTGTCCCTTCAATGGTGTAGTGTTGCAAGGTGGCCGCACGGGAATAGTGTGCGGCTTCTCCTGTTTCACTCTTTCGTCTATAACTTCTTCCTAGAATGTTCATTTGAGCTGAAATTTGACCCCTGAGGGTTTTCAACTGTGTCGGATCCAATGGTGGTAGTAACTATTTCTCAGTCTGCACTGCCTTAGACATGTCAGAATGCAACGAAACTTGGCAGGAGACTCTTGAGAGACCTCATGAAGATCTTGACAAGTTCTGGGGTTGTTCTAAGACTATCCGAATTTCCACTACTTGCTAGGCCTTTATTGAGCGGGGGCCCCATGTTGATAAAAAATACCTTCCAACAATCACATCCTTCTCTGATGGTGAAGTTTAGCGCTTTAGACCACTGAACTTCATTTCTCTTTCTTTACATCATGATTTGTCACAATTGTCCTATTTTAGATTTGTAACATTGTGAGTTGTATTTTCTGCATTATTCTTAATAAAAACAGGTAGGGGCCTTCTCCCCCATTGATTTACCAAAAAAAAAAAAGGGTCAAAGCTTCTCGTTGACTCTAAAAGGTTTGATCTAACCTTACATCATCTCTCTACAAAAAGTTAAAGTAAAAGTCACAAAAACAAAATAAACTAATTCTCTCTCTAAGATTCAATTACTCCAGACTAATACATATTTTCCTTGCTAGATATATGAGGCCACACTCCATCTCTTTTCATTACCTGAGACATTAGAGAGAGAATCTCTCTCTCTCTCCCAACCAATGTCCAGTTCACTCCAATCCCGTACACTACAAATCAGCCCTATTTGTAGCAAAAGGCATTTCAGAGCTTGGCTTATCTCATCGGGTAATTTTCCACACTAATTTGATTTGACTAGCTTTCTTATAACTTAATCAAGATGACTTCCTATAGTATAATTGAACTCATCACTATTGGACGGGGTTAAACTACAATCATTGGTCATAACTTCTGAAAATTCTTCTTGAAGGAAAAGGATTATGGAAGTATATTACCAATGATAAATCAGGTTCAAAGGAGCGTGATAAATTTGAAGGAAAATGAGTTAAAGTCTAAGTTAGGAGGAGTGGGAGATAAACAATTATAAAATTATCACATGGATGGTCACATTTGTTATACCCTCAATTAGTATACAGCTTGGAAAGTTTAAAAGTGCCAAAGAGATTTGGGGCGTCCTTGCCTCTCAGTATATTCAAACCAACTTTGCTCACAAATATAAATTTGAGATAGATATTCGATCTATGAGGTAAAAAGAATAACAGTCAGCCTTTAATTTTTATTTCCAAAAGTCAGTTATTTGGGATCAGTGGTCATAATTTAACCAAAGGCGATTGTTGATGCGGAAACTTATTATAAACATAGAGAAGAGAAATGATTGATAGTATAAGAGCGGGGTTTAATTGGTTAGCTCTTGACGATCTAAAACACTACCAGTGGCTCACCCCAAAAACAAGAGATGTGATTGATACAACTTTGAATGGCACTAGAAGATGATTTCGTGTAAGTTTGAGCATCTGTTATCTATCACACTCCTCTTTCATCCATTGATAATGGCGGAAGAAACATGGAAGGGAAGAATCAAAAATTCTCGATTGAATGATATTTTCTTACAGTTCGAGCATCTCATCCTAGGACAACCACCCATACCTCTCCTTCTTCAATGCAACTGGAAAGCACAACTTTGATATGTTCCTATTGGGTTTCTTGTTTTCTTAGATGATTCACTTATCTCATGGAAAAGCAAGAAACAAAAGATGGCTGCTTGTTCAAGTGCTAAAGCTGAATCCCGAACTCAAGCACATATTGCTAATGAAATTATCTAGTTGCAGTGGCTTCTTCGAGATATAGGTGTTGTTCAATTTGGTCCTACTACACCTTTTTGTTATAACTAAATCACAATTGGATTGCTTATAATGATGTGTTCCATGAGCAGATGAAAAATATTGAAATTTATTATCACTTTGTTCGCCATAATTTTCTTTACCATTTGTTTTTTCGAATGATCAATTGGCATATCTTTTAACAAATGCCCACTCAAGGGATTGTTCAAATTCCAGCTGTTTTCTTTTAGGGCCTGTTTGGATAAGTGGAAATTATAAATCTTATATATTTGAAATCCAATGAAATATATGGATTTTCAATATCGAGGATTTTTGTCATAGATTCCCCAAATCTCTTGTTTGGATAAACTAAACAAAATATATGGATTCCTTGCAATCACTTCTATGTCCATTGTTTGATAACAAAACTTGATACAGTTTCTGTCTCTAAAATTGTAATATACTTTCTCTCTCTAAAACTCAAAATTTGGGATAGTGTGTCTATAAAATTTTTGAGATAGTTTCTCTCTCGAAAATTTGATATGGTTTCACTCTCTAAAATTTAATATACTTTCTATCCAAAACATAAAATTTGAAATTGTTTCTCTAAAATTTTTGAGATAGTTTTTCTCTCTAATTTTTTAGGTACTTTCTCTCTCTAAAATTTAATATAGTTTCTCTTTCAAAAATTTTAAGATACTCCCTCTCTAAAACTTAAAACTTGATATAGTTCCCCTCTTCAATAATTTTGAGATAGTTTCTCTCTCTAAACATTTTTAAGTAGTTTATCTCTCTAAAATATGATTGTTTTTCTCTCAAATTTTAAAATACTTTCTATATCTAAAAGTTAAAAGTTGAGATAATTTCTCTCTAAAAAGTTTGCGATAGTTTCTGTTTCTAAAAATTTTTATGTACTTTTGCTCTCTAAATTTTGATATAGTTACTCTCTTAAACTTTAATCTGCTTTCTTTCTCTAAAACTTCAAGAGTGAGATAGTTTCTCCTTTAAAAATTTGATAGAGTGTCTCTCTAAAATGTGATATATTTTCTCTCTCTCTCTAAAGTTTAAAATTTGAGATTCTTTCTCTCTTCAAAACTTAAATTTTGAGAGATTCTCTCTCAAAAAAAATTTGAGGCAGTTCTCTCTCTAAAAATTTCATGAGTTTCCCTATCTAAAATTTGATATATTTTATCTCTCTAAAATTTTAAGATACTTTCTCTCTGTAAAACATAAATTTTACTATAGTTTCTCTCTCCAAATATTTTGAGATAATTCTATCTCTAAAATTTTTTGGGTAGTTTCTCTCTCTAAATTTTGATATAATTTCTATCTCTAAAATTTTAATATATTTTCCATCTCTAAAACTCAAAATTCGAGATAGTTTCTCTCTAAAACTCAAATTTTGAGATAGTTTCTCTCTCTAAAAAACTTGAAATATTTCTCTCTCTAATTGTTTTGGCAATATCTCTTTCTAAAATTTATAATAGTTTCTCTCTAAAAGTTTTTAAAATACTTTCTCTCTCTACAATTTTAAGAAGCCTTTCTCTCTCTAAAACTTAAGATTTGACATAGTTTCTCTCTCTAAAATTTTTTAGCTAGTTTCTATCTCTAAAAATTTTCTCTAAATTTGATATAGTTCCTCTCTCTAAAAATTAAAATTTGATATTGTTTCTCTAAAAATTTTGAAATAGTTTCTCTCTATAAAATTTTGAGATAGTTTCTCCCTCTAAAATTTTGAAATAGTTTCTCTCTCTAAAATATTGAGATAGTTTATCTCTCTAAAAATTTTGGTACTCTCTAAAATTTCAACATACTTTCTCTCTCTAAAATTTCAACATACTTTCTCTCTCTAAAATTTCAACATACTTTCTCTCTCTAAAATTTCAACAGACTTTCTCTCTCTAAAATTTTAATATACTTTTTTCACTAAAATTTTAACTTACTTTCTCTCTTTAAAAGTTAAAATTTGAGATAGTTTCTCTCTCAAAAAATTTTGAGATAGTACCTCTTTAAAAATAAATTGATATTTTCTCTCTCTAAAATTTTCATACCTATTAAATATTTCCTATGTTTTGGGTTGAGGGAGCCAATGAGTGAAATCTTCATGCCTTGGAAATTCAAAAAAACAGGTTTTGGATGTGGAAATGAAATCATGGAAAAGTAAGGTCTTATTTTCATGATTTTGATTTTTTTTATTTTAAGTATCCTAGTCATTACGCAATCCAAACAATAAATTTTGGCAATATCTAAGATATTAAAAATCCATGCCTTAATATCCATGTACCCATCAGCCCTTAGAGTATCTTGAGTTTCAAGCATAGTTGGATTTGCTTGTCAAGTCCCATACGCCTCCTCTCTATTTTATTCCTTCAACACAAAAGTAGAGAGATTATCTTTGAAAATTACTAAATTTGACTCGTATTCTAAATGAGCAATGTAGACTAGAAATCTCTTTAGATAACATAAAAAATGATCTTTTACAGCATAATTGTCTTTATTATTGATAATGCGTATACTATTGAGCATGTATCACTAAAGAGACACATTATATATTTACTTCCTTGGGCAAAATACATGCTTAGGAGTATTTTACTTATCTAAAATGTTGAGATCAACTTTAGCTGACAAGCTAAATATTTTCAAAATAGAAAAAAAGAAATGAATTTTTAAAGACCTAAATATGGCCATTCAAGAGTAACTCATGGTCAATCTTAGGATGCCTTTTTTCAAGCTAGTATAGAGTTTGTATGACTTTTTTTTCCCCCCTAGAGGTTGCTCGGTAACTTGAAAATTTTACATCCCAAAAATTCAAGATTCTAAAAATACTCTTAAATGGGATTTACCCTTAGGAGAGATAGGGATGGCAATGGGCCAGGCAATCCAGTTCGTTATGGTTGGCGCACCCCCAAACTTAGTCTTGGGATACAAAATGTGGCTTGATGGCTGGGCCGAGCTGGCCACCACTAGTCCTAATGGGCCCCGAGCCTCTTTGGCATAATCCAGTCGAGGCCAGGCTTAGGCTAGCAATATGGGGACAAGGGTCGGGCTAGGTGTTGACCCAGTGCGTCGCCGGCCGTTTCCAGCCCTAAGAAGAGTGTAAAATATGCTCCCACTAGAGTAGGCATTCATTTTGGCTATTGTTATTCGTGAAAAATGATAACAATTTGTGTTCCATATTTGTTGAAATGCATGTCATCAGTAGATGTGATGTTTATTTGTGCACCCACCCATGTGTAGGTTATGTTGTAACTTAAGGTTCATAAATCAACACCATAAAATTAATTTTTATGACCATGAATCGAGTCATTGCTGGCTTTATAGAAACTAGAGGCCAATACAAATGTGCCATATGTATCAATTCACGCATATATAGCGTTACCTTGCAGTAGGCAAAGAACTAATGGGAATCAAAAGCAACGTGGGCCTCATGGGCTCACCAATAATTATTTGATAAGATGGTATATTCGTCTGGATAAGGTCCCTCATAACCACACTTGTTAAGGACAAGACAAATGTGTGCCTGTTGTTCCCATCCTACCCTCAAGTTTAACTATGCTTAATGGGCGATATATCAACTCAAAAATAAGAACACGTTCATCGTTCCTTGGTCTTTCTATTATATGAAATTCTTCTTCCCTAGGTCACTTATTGGCAATGTCTAATATAGGAGAAAACTTTCCATAATAGAAATAAAAAAATTGCTTTTAATGTGAGAAATGACTAAAATATTTAACGTTGCTTGTAAAAGTATTTCACAAATTTCCAAAATTAAGCCAATAGAAAGTTTCAAAGCTTCCATATATCAAATAATAATAGAAATTTTAGGATGAAGTTTTTATAAGGCCTGGGCTTTATGAAAACAAAATAAAGCCTCAACTCAAATCTTCAACCGGAAAGCACTCTTGACATCAGAAATCTCCATGATGGCTCTCAAATTAATTTTCCAACAATAAATTTTGAAACTCAAAAAATGTACAGATCTTGCGGATCTATGAACATTTATTTTTAGGGAAAAATGGATGGTCTAGATGATTTGTTGCAATATACACTATTTTTTGAATTTGAAATCCTAATTTTTTTATACAATCATAATGTTCAAGCTAAGATGGTTGATTTAAAGTTTTTTCATTTATGAGTTATGGGATGAGGCTTTATTTATTTTGATAGGGCTGCAACCCTATCAAATCATTTTCATTTATTTTAAGAGATTGTATACAATGAGACCATTTACGTTTGATACAAAGAAGTCACAATTAATGTTGACCATTGGATGTGAAATTGGGAGGTTGCGTTCATTTCATTGACCAAGCTCAAAGTTCAAAAAAAAAATTATCGAACTTTATGACACACCCAAGCTATCAATGAGACCATTAATACAATGTCGTCACAATTAATCTTGACCGTTGGATGTGATTTTGGGTGGTTGCATTTATTTCATTGAACAAGCTCGAAGTTTAAAATAAATTTTTTCGAACTTTGTGATACACCCAAGCTATCAAATTTCACATCAGATGGTTGTAAATAATTGTGACCTCTATGTACTAAAGGTAAATGGCCTCATTGTATACAATCTGAAAATTATATAGTTTGTATTATTACAAAACTGCCGAATAGTTTCTATTATTACCTATCTGTCTGTTTTTTAGATGTCATAATGAAAATTCTTAAAAACAAAAGACAATTTTACCTTTTTTCAGTTGCTGAAGAACCGAATTCAATGAATTTTTGTTTGTTCAACAACTAAAATCAAGCCAGTTTTTGAAAAAAATTCGGTTATTGAATAACCAAAAATTTTAAATTTTCGGCAACCAAATTCAATGGATTTTTCAGTTATTCAACAACCGAAATGAGGCCAATTTCGGTTTTTGAAAAGCCGAAAAATGAATGGATAAACATAGGGAAGAGTTTAGGATAAACATAGGGGGAGAGAATGGATAAACATAGGAGAGAGAATGGATAAACAGGGAAAAGACGGGTAAAGAGAGAATTTGGTTGTTCAAAATTTGAATTTAAAAAAATTGGATTAGTCGATAGAGAGTGAATAACTGAATATTTAAAAATTTTGGTTCTTCAACAACCGAAAATTGACCTGATTTCGGTTGTTGAACAGCAGAAAATCCATTGAATTCGGTTGTTGAATAACCGAAAAAGGGTAAAATTGTTTTTGTTTTCTTATGCCATAAAAAAAAACGAACAAATAGGTAATAACGGAAATTATTATGTAGTTTTGTAATAATGCAAACTATAACGGATATGTACGTAATTTTTCCTTTATTTTAATACAAGGAGGTTACAATCACTTTTATCCATCAGGTTTCAAATTGAATGGTTGTGAGTGTATGATTGACTAGATTCCAAGTTCAAAAAAAAAAGTTCTCAAACTTTGTGACACAACCCAAGCCATCAGTTTGACATCTAATGGCTAGTACCAATTATGACATCCTTTTACAAAAAATAAATGGTCTCATAGTATATAATCTCAATAATAATTGCCAAATAATATTCTACTCCCTTGGGAGTAAAATGTGCATTTACTGCCATGGGTAAAACCTCACCTAGAATTAATTTTAGGAACCAAATTTTTTGAGATGTAACCTCTTCGACCAAATATTGATTTCAATTTTTTAAAAAAAAAACTATTCTAATTGTACCATCGATGTACTTGAAAAAAATAATGTCTCGAGATTGAATACAGGCCATCCAAATTTTAGATGGTGAGATCTAAGTGTTAGAAAGCTTGAATTTCAATATTTTTTTAGAGTAATCATCTAGTAATTATTAAGTGGTTTACAAAATTACAGATTGAAAAATGTCCCTCAAGGGTCTTCTGACTCATGGAGGAGAAATAATATATGCTACCAAGGGACCATACATGCCCATAATGATTTGACGTAAATTAAATAAATGGCAAAAACAAATAATAGATTCCGGACTTCTCCCTTGATAAAGAGAGTTGTGAAGGATGGATTTGCTAAATTTATAATCTATTTTTAAAAACAAATTATTTTTTAAAAAAACTTATATATATAGAAGTTTTGCTTTCATGAAACAAATGGATTGTTTTCCCCAATTATGAAACATTTGTATGCGCATCTTTTAGCATTTATATAAACTATCATAGGCTAAAAACTTGTATCTTTTAACTAGAGTGATCAAGGTTTCGCCTTTGGTACTAGAAGTGCTTCAGGGCCTAGGTTTGGTGTATTTGATTGTTTAATGTTGCAACCTTATGCAAAACAGTACTATATATATTGGGGAATGATTTCATATCATCATGTCATTGTAATATAATGAAACCATACTTCTTAAAAACCATGTTTGTAGAATTTGTATGACCTCAACTTTGACAAATACCCTCTCTGCATACCAACAGTCAATCCCAAAAAATATAGAATCAATTACAGCCCTAGATATGATCAAAATGAGTCTCATTCAATAATGAATTTCGACCGTCTATTTGACGAATTTCAAGATCTAGGCCTTTTTGAATTCAAAATCAATTTTTTTTTCCTTTTTAATGCTGTTAATCTAATGATAAAAAGCTATTTAAAAAAATTAGAAAGATTTTTTTTTATTTTTTTTATTTTTTTTATTTTTTATAAAACCTAATATTTTCTTGTTTTTTATAAGAATGACGCATTTTATACTAATTTATGTGTAGAAGCTTTAATCTTTGCCGGTTACTAAGAACTGCACCTCAAATTACAAAAACTTGGAACGGCATATCAAAGCTCTGGTTTTTCAAATTTTCAGAATTACGAAAAACAATTACAATATAGATATAAGATACTTCGACACGAGTCATCTGTATAGCCTCATCTCAAAACTTGCTGAAAAGGGTGTTCTGGCAACAGAAAACATTCAAATGAATCAACTGAGCTTTAATCATTATGGTTGTGGAAAAAAAACTTAGGATTTTCAAATCTTAAAATAGTGTATATTATAATACATTATCTAGCCCGTTAAATTTGCTCTAAAATTAAGTGTTCACAAATCTATAAAATCTATACTATTTTTTTAAGCTTCAAAATTTATAATCAATGTTGGAAATTGATTTTAGAGGCATCACTGTGATTTTTGATACCTAACGTGCATTCTCAACAAGATTTCTAGATGAGGCTTTACTTTGATTTTATGAAGCCTAGGCCTTCTAAAACCTGCAGCCTTAAACAAATGACTATAATAATATATTTAGCATTGTGCTCTTCACCCCAACATAAATGGAAGATAATTATTCTTACCTAGGTTATGATGGGAATAAATATTTACACAAGGACAAACTTATTCCTCCAATCCATGGAGATACATCGGGCCTTATCCTAATATTCTACTCTCAGTGCTACATTCTATTATTGGGGCTTATCCAAAACATTACATGTCACAGGTGATTTTATTGATGAAAAAGTTTATATAAAGTTGCAACCTTAAAATGTAGGATTACATATGCACCTCAAAAATATATCAGAAAATATTTTTTTAATGTTGAAAAATACTCTAATTGATCATCTCGACAACGAGATGTATGAATATGAGAAAAAAAAAGATTTTGAGACCCCGAAACAATGCATCTTGCAATATATTATCTAGACCGTCCATTTTCAAGATTTTTCATATGTTTATAGATATACTTGATTTTAACCATTTTTGAAGTTTAAAATTTTATAATTAGATATGAACATAGATTTTGAGATAATCCTAAGAATTTTTTACACCAAAAGTACATGTTATGATAAAATTTCAAGGTGCGCCTTAATTAGATTGTTTGAGGTTGCAACCTTATGAAAACCACACA